>NC_090663.1:45792650-48292650 GCF_013368605.1 Nyctibius grandis
TTGATGAGTAAGTCCTCTGGAGTTGTCCTAAGAAACAAATTATGCTTCTGTAATGTATGATTTAAACATCCTTTGTGTCTTCAAATACAGTAAGTCTAGGAAGCTCTTATATTGTAAATCTGTTGATTCAGGTAATGAAGAATGGAAATCCTGCTTCCTAAATGCTTATTCTATTTAAATTTATGAAAATGTTAAAACATACAGTAATTACACACTTCAGAACTATTCTACTACTTACAAATACTTAGAGTCAGTATTTTCCCAGACACTCTTGATATAGGTCCATAAATTTACTGTAAATGAACTCTGATGTAACTTCAAAAGATATTTTTAAGTGGAGATTTATAGTTGAGAGCTTCCATGACCATAATAATGTTTTAGTGGTGTTTTTATTCCAGAATGCTGACACCTTTTCAACATTTGAATAAATCCTTCAGGTAGGAAATATGTCCATGTTAGAGCTGGATAGGTGAACTTAAAGGAAAAAGGAGTAACTGCTTGATTTTTTTTTTTTTTTAAAGGAAAAAAATGATTTTATAATGACTGAACTAATTTTTTCAGTATTATGATTTCTCTCACCAGAAACACAAAATTTTAATGATGGTATTAAAGGCTGTATATTCCTTCTACAAACGGGAAATAGTATGAAAAAGTTTTCTAAATCAAGTTAAAATAATTTTGCTTACAGAAAACTTTAATAGCTTTTTTTCACAGCTCTTGGAAAACATTTGTCACCAAAACATAAAGAAAAATTTAGGTTATATATTTGAACAAGAAAGATCAGGAAGGATGAATGTAATTTTGAAGTTGTTTAGGTATAGGGGAGAAAGCACCTTGTTATAGTGGGTCAAACTAGGGATTCACTAGGCCTGACGCCCTGTCTCCAGCGTGCTGGGCACTGTCAAACTACTTCTATAATTCACCAGATATTGGTGTATGTGTATCTGAAAGGATATTGTGAATGACTTCTATAGGAACACTTAGAGGATATTACTTTAAAAAAAGAGCTTTTGTTATCTTTAAAAACACTTGATTTTTTTTCACAGAGGTAGTCATGAACAATGCCATCCTCTTCTCTGCCTATACCATATATAAAATACCAACTTCCAGATTAATGTAAATGATTTGGTTAGATATTTCAGTTTTCCTGATATATACCACTAACTTTAATGCTTCAAAGAGCAAGCAAAATTCTTAAACTTAGTTTGATATTTATTTGTTTAGCATATGGTAAATGTTAGCTCTAGGATGTAAGCTTGGATTCCAAAAAAGATTTCCAATTTATTGAAAGGACATAGTCTTTTTTTGTAAAGGAAATAATACATTTTCTTTCATTTCTGAACATAATTTTAAAGATCAGTGACAGAAAGCAACTTATTGAAGGCAAAAATATCACACAGTGGTTTCATTTCACCCTGTGAAGACCTAGTGGTGGGAAGAAATAAGCATATCGTCAGCAGAAGACTGTGACAAACTACTTTTTAACCTATTTAAATTCTTGGATGTCAGATTGTTGTTTTACTAGAAAGTTTCATATTCTTTTATCTGTAGCTGATCTTCCAGAAGAATCCTCTTTCTAGATAAGCTAATCTTTTCAAACAAGCTCTGTTGTCATATTTATTTTTTTGAGTAATCTCAAAGACAGCATGGCTCCCTGTCTTTGCTATTTCCTGCTTTAGGAAGTAGGGGGAAAAGAAGGAAAAACAAGAAAATGAGGCATTGGGGAGATATGCCTTCTGAACTAAATTCTTCATGAGATAAGAAAGCAAAACCCAAAGATCTAGCTACACTGATACTGTCTCTGACAGAGACCACTATTGGATGCAAAGCCAGAGCAACCACATCTGATTTTTTTCCTACTTCATTCTCCCTGCTTTCAGTGTGATCTGGAGAGGGAGACATCATATCCAGCTACAGCTGTTGTTATTTATCACTCTACCTTTAAATGAGCAGTAGGAAATGCCTTATGACAACACAAAGATTTTTGTACAACTGTTTTTCCCACTCTCTAATCTGCTCCTGCTTATGAGCCAGGGCAAAACTGCTTGAGCTTGCTTTCTACGTTTTCCGTTCTGACCCATCTGCTGATCCACTCTCTCTGTCCCAAATGAACTGCTGATCTCCTTTGCTCTCTTCTTTCCCCTTCTTCACCTTGCTATCCTTCACGTAATTCCTACCCCACCTTAATAAAGCTTCTGTGCTAAACATTTGCTGGACATGACTGTTCTTTCAAGCAGAGTCCATATTTTTCTGCTCTTGTCTGAGAGTAAGTTTGCAAGGCAAGGATTGCCTCCTATTTTGCCTGTAAGGTGCTGGCAGAATAAAGTCATGCTGATAATTTGCCTTTTGATTCTGCCACAGTAACAGGAAAAGCTCTACAGAAAAATACCTTCAGGGTATAATTAGATTTCAACTGCCCCAAAATAAAAGGGCTAGTGTAGTGCAGCTAGTATGGAAGTAGGTTGGAACAACTTTGATAAATGAAACCTAAATTGTAAACTTGATGAAATTCAAAAAACGAAAAATTGGAACCAGAGCACGCGTTGCACTTCTTGGGTGATGAATACACTTACAGGCTGTCCGTGTGTGTAAGAAGACAAGCCGTCGGGGAAAAAGACTGGCCTGGTGTTGCTGCTTGTCTGCGGCAAGCTCCGTTCGGTTGCTGGCTGGCCTGAGGCTATCCGCACCCCAGGGCCATTGAGCACAGACACCAATGTGAGGATGCAACAAATGGCGTTTATTTAACTGCGCAACAGCCTTATATAGTCGTCTTGTCCCATACGAACTCGCGCGATACTTGCACATCCTGCTCCTTTTGCCACGCCTACCTTCTGTTACAGCCCAAGATTTTCTGGTCGCTGTACCCTAATCTACCTACAGCCTGGTTAAACAGAGAACTGAGGCTAGAATTTAAGGAAAAAAAGAGAGCCTATTTGCTCTGGAAGAAGGGTCGGGTAACTTGGGAGGCCTATAAGGATGTTGCCAGGTCATGTAGGGAGAAGATTAGAAGGGCCAAAGCTCAATTAGAGCTTGATTTGTCTGCTACAGTCAAAGATAACAAAAAAAGCTTTTACAAATACATCAACAGCAAAAGGAGGGTCAAGGAGAGCTTCCATCACTTGCTGAATGAGGAGGGTAGTGTAGTGTCAGGGGATGAGGAAAAGGCAGAGGTGCTCAATGCCTTCTTTGCCTCGGTCTTTAATGTCAAGACCGGTTGTCGTCAGGAGACTCGGCCCCCAGAGCCTGAAGTTAGGGACGGGGGGCTGTGTGAACCTCCCATGATCCAGGAGGAGACGGTTAGTGACCTGCTGTGCCAGCTGGACACCCACAAGGCTATGGGTGCGGATGGGATTCACCCCAGAGTAATGAAGGAACTGGCAAATGAACTTGCCAAACTACTCTCTATTATCTACCGGCAGTGCTGGTTAACTGGAGAAGTTCCAGCTGACTGGAAATTAACACATGTAACACCCATCTACAAGAAGGGTCGAAGGATGATCCAGGGAACTATAGGCCTGTCAGCCTGACCTCGGTGCCAGGCAAGGTGGTGGAACAGATCATCCTGAGTGCCTTTACACGGCACATGCAGGACAATCGGGGCCAGCCAACATGGATTCATGAAAGGCAGGTCCTGCTTGACCAACCTGATCTCCTTCTATGACCAAGTGATCTGCTTAGTAGATGAGGGCAGGGCTGTGGATGTAGTCTATCTAGAGGAGAAGAGGAGGCTCAGAGGTGATCTTATTGCAGTCTACAACTATCTGAAGGGAGATTGTAGCATAGTGGGAGTCGGCCTCTTCTCCCAGGCAGCTAACGATAGAACAAGAGGACATAACCTCAAGCTTTGCCAGGGGAGGTTCAGGTTAGACATTAGGAAACATTTTTTCTCAGAAAGGGTCTTTAGACATTGGAACGGGCTGCCCAGGGAGGTAGTGGAGTCACCATCTCTGGCTGTGTTTAAGAAAAGACTGGACATAGCACTTAGTGCAATGGTCTAGTTGACATGGTGTTGTCAGGGCAACGGTTGGACTCGGTGACCCCAGAGGTCTCTTCCAACCTGATTGATTCTGTGTGATTCTGAAATAAAAGTATATTACCTAGACCATATCACACAGGAACGCATCCAGGCGGGTTTTGAATGTCTCCAGAGAAGGAGACTCCACAACCTCTCTGGGCAGCCTGTTCCAGTGTTCAGTCACCCTCACCATAAAGAAGTTTTTCCTCATATTTATGCAGAACCTCCTGTGTTCCAGCTTGCACCCATTGCCCCTTGTCCTGTCAAGGGATGTCACCGAGAAGAACCTGGCTCCATCCTCATGACACTTGCCCTTTACATATTTATAAACATTAATGAGGTCACCTCTCAGTCTCCTCTTCTCTAAGCTAAAGAGACCCAGCTCCCTCAGCCTCTCCTCATAAGGGAGATGTTCCACCCCCTTAATCATCTTCGTGGCTCTGCGCTGGACTCTCTCTAGCAGTTCCCTGTCCTTCTTGAACTGAGGGGCCCAGAACTGGACACAATATTCCAGATGAGGCCTCACCAGGGCAGAGTAGAGGGGGAGGAGAACCTCTCTTGACCTACTAACCACACCCCTTCTAATACACCCCAGGATGCCATTGGCCTTCTTGGCCACAAGGGCACATTGCTGGCTCATGGTCATCCTGCTGTCCCCTAGGATCCCCAGGTCCCTTTCCCCTACGCTGCTCTCTAACAGGTCTGCCCCCAACTTGTACTGGTACATGGGGTTGTTCTTGCCCAGATGCAGGACTCTACACTTGCCCTTGTTATATTTCATTAAATTTCTCCCCGCCCAACTCTCCAGCCTGTCCAGGTCTCTCTGAATGGCTGCGCAGCCTTCCAGTGTGTCAGCCACTCCTCCCAGTTTTGTGTCATCAGCGAACTTGCTGACAGTGCACTCTATTCCCTCATCCAAGTCATTAATGAATATATTGAATAGAAGTGGTCCCAGTACCGACCCTTGAGGGACTCTGCTAGACACAGGCCTCCAACTGGACTCTGTCCCATTGACCACCACTCTCTGGCTTCTTTCCTTCAGCCAGTTCACAATCCACCTCACTACCCACTCATCTAGACCACACTTCCTCAGTTTAGCTGCGAGGATGCTGTGGGAGACCGTGTCAAACGCTTTACTGAAATCAAGATAGATCACATCCACAGCTTTACCATCATCTATCCACCGGGTTATGTCCTCATAAAAGGCTATCAAGTTGGTTAAGCATGACTTCCCATTGGTGAAGCCATGTTGACTGCCCCTAATGATCCCCCTATCCTTGATGTGCCTAGAGACAGCACCAAGAACAAGTTGTTCCATCACCTTTCCGGGGATGGAGGTGAGGCTGACTGGTCTACAGTTACCCGGGTCCTCCTTCTTGCCCTTTTTGAAGACTGGAGTGACATTCGCTTTCCTCCAGTCCTCAGGCACCTCTCCCGTTGCCCACGACTTAGCAAAGATGATGGAGAGTGGCCTAGCAATGACTTCTGCCAGCTCCCTCAGCACCCGCGGGTGCATCCCATCAGGGCCCATGGATTTATGGACGTCCAGATTGCTTAATTGGTCCCTGACCCAGCCCTCATCTACCAAGACAGATTCCTCCTCTATCCTGACTTCTTCTGAGGCCTCAGGGGTCTGGGGCTCCTCAGGACAGCCTCCAGCAGTATAGACAGAGGCAAAGAAGGCATTCAGTAACTCTGCCTTCTTTTTATCCTCTGTCTCCAGGGCACCCACCTCATTCATCAGTGGGCCTACATTGCCTCTAGTGTTGGTTTTACCTGCAATGTATTTGAAGAAGCCCTTTCTGTTGTCCTTGACCTCTCTTGCAAGGTTTAATTCCAAGGAGGCCTTAGCTTTCCTAGTTGCCTCCCTACATCCTCTGACAACAGACTTATATTCCTCCCAAGTGGCCAGCCCCTCCTTCCATGATCTGTACACCCTTTTCTTCCACTTGAGTTTGCCCAGCAGTTCCCTGTTTAACCATGCAGGTCTCCTGGTACCCTTCCTTGACTTCCTACCTGCTGGGATGCTCCGATCTTGAACTCGGAAGAAACAGTCCTTGAATGCTAACCAACTATCTTGAGCCCCCTTACCTTCTAGTACCCTGTCCCATGGGATTTCCCCTAGCAATTGCTTGAAAAGGCCAAAGTTGGCCCTACTGAAGTCCAGGGTTGTAATTCTGCTAGGTATTCTGTTCCTGCCACATGAGATCCTGAACTCTACCATCTCATGTTAACTACAGCCAAGGCTGCCCTCAACCTTCACCTCTTCAACCAGACCCTCCTTGTTAGTGAGAATAAGATCCAGCAGCACTCCTCTCCTAGGGGAGTGGAGTGGCTCATCCACCATTTGCATCAGAAAGTTATCATCAATGCACTGGAGGAACCTCCTGGACTGAGGATGGCTGGCTGAGTAGGCCTCCCAGCAAATATCAGGGTAGTTGAAATCCCCCATGACAACCAGGGCCTGTAATTGTGAGACTGCTCTCAGCTGCCTGTAGAAGGCCTCATCACCTTCCTCATCCTGATCCATTGGCCTGTAATAGACACCCACAACAGTATCACCCCTGCCAGCCTGCCCCTTAATTCGCACCCACAAACTCTCAACTCGCTCCTGATCCGCCCCTGGACAGAACTCAGTACATTCTAGCTGCTCACTCACATAAAGAATAACTCCACCACCTCTCCTTAGTGGCCTGTCTTTCCTGAACAGGACATAGCCATCCATGACCACATTCCAGTCATGCGAGGCATCCCACCAAGTCTCAGTAATTGCCACTAAATCATAGCCCCCCGACCGAACACGGATTTCTAACTCCTCCTGTTTATTCCCCATGCTGCGTGCATTGGTGTACAGGCATTTCAGAGAGCGAGCTGAGCACACCGATTTCACCCCAGGGGGATGGGAGGCCTCCTGGTCTGCCTCAACACTAGAACGTTGCCCCAGTGGTGCAAGCCCAGATACTTCCCCATCCCCCTTCAAATCTAGTTTAAAGCTCTCAGAATGAGCCCTGCTAATTCCTGTCCTAGAACCCTTTTGCCCCTACGACATAAACCTTTCCCATGTATTACGGTCACACCTGTTGTCTTATAAAACCAGCCATTATCAAAGAACCCAAAGCCCTGCCTGTAGCACCAGTCTCGTAGCCAGGCATTTATAGAGAGAATCCTACTATTCCATCCCATGTCATCACCTGAAAATGGAAGTAGGGAGGAGAAATCAACTTGTGCCCCATACTCTTTCACCAACCGTCCTAGGGCCTTGTAGTCTTTCTTCATCCCCCTCAGACTACGGGATGCAGCTTCTTCCCCACCTGTCTGGAAGATCAGCAGGGGGTAGTAGTCTGTGGCCTTCACCAGGCTGGGGAGTTTCCTGGTGATATCCCTGATTCGGGCTCCAGGCAGGCTGCAGACCTCCCTGTGATGGGGGTCAGCTCTGCATATTGGGCCCTCAGTTCCCTTTAGGAAGGAGTCTCCAACCACTAAAACTCTTCTCTTCTTCCTTGTGGAGGAGGTAGCTATACGCCTGTCAGGTTTTTCTGACTGTGGTGGGACCTCTGATATAGGTTGCCTCTCCACCACATCCCCATTGGACTGGCTGTATTCCACTAGGGTTTCATATCTATTTCTCAGAGGCACCTGTGGAGGCGAGGTAGGCAAGGAGGGCACTCGCCTTTTGCCACGGCCATAGACTTGCCTCCACTCACTCCTTTCCTCTAGGTTATTGTTTTCCACCTGAGAGGGGCAGAGTACAGGGGTCCCTCGATCCTGGGGGCTCTCTGGTAGGTGCTCCCATTTTTGTTGCAGGGAGGGCAGAGCCTGGCTCCACCAGTCTATCTCCATTTCAGCCTCCCGAATGCTCCTAAGCCTTTCTACTTCGGCTTGAAGCCTTTCAACCTGGCTTTGCAGCTGTGCCGCTCGGCCGAGCAGATCATCTACCTGTTCACAGTGCACACAGCCCCCTGTCACCACAGAGACGGTGCAGCATTCCCTGCAGCCTGCGACCTGCACCATTGCCTCCTTCCGTGGGAGCTCTGTCTGGGTTCCCACATCCATTTTGGTCTTCTTCCGCCGGGTGGAGACCGTTGTTCTTTCACTGAGCTGGGAAATACCTGTTGGTGACACCCCTGGTTCACAGCTCCTTGGCACCTTCCTCGGCTTGTGCACTGTGAGGGAGTCAGCGCCCTCCCCAACGAGCTGCAAACGGCTATGGCCTCCCCTGCCCTGGGACACACCCAGTCACTGCTGACTCCCCCTCTCCCCTCTGGGCAGGGACTAGTCCTGGCCCTCCAGGAGGGTCTTTATCACCCGATCACAGGGGGTGGTGCTACGCCCCCGCCTCTCCTGATTCGTTGCCGGGAACTTCCCGGTCCAGGGGGAAGCAGCTCGGGGTTGCTGCTCGGGGGGGCCCAAAGTATGAAAACCGCCCGGTACAGCCCGATCTCGCCTCGCCTCGCCCCGCACTGACCTCAGTCGCCGCCGCTGCTGCTGCCGCCGCTGTTGCCAACTGGCAAAAAAAAAGAGTTGAAAAGAAACTTCTGGATATAACAGACTGGAATTTTTAAAGTGCACATAAAAGAAAACTGGTATTCCAATAGAAACTAAAATAATTGCCTCTGTATTTCATTTCTGTCATCCTTCAAAGCTGCAGAGTGGTAAGAAATTACAACATTAATGTTCCCACTAAAGCTGAATGAAAACTGACTCTAAGGAGGGATATCCACTACAGTAATATTGCTGTAAAGTAAGCAGCTGGAATTACATTTATAGAATTTATAACCTGAACCCAAACAACCCAAATCCTTTCAATGTTCTATTTCTATGTTTGTATTTTAATATCTCTGATGCTGGTATTCTAATTTTATGGGCTTGAAGGAATACCTGCACTAGTTGGAATGCTTTCAGGAAACAGGGTTTTATTTTTAGATCAAACTAATCTGATCAAGATAAAATCCAGACCTGAAGTTGGCAGTTACCTAGCTTTGAGTAAAGAATAACACATATGAGGAGGAAGAGGAGTTGGATTTTTTTATTTCACTTGTTACTTGATATGCAAGGATATGTCAGTATGTGCAGTGTATTTTGCTTGTATTGACATATTAGTTTGTGGGGAAATTGCAATATGTAGAAAGCATTAAAATATGCAGAATATCAGTGTTTTGGGCATAGCAAGAGCATAATTAATTGCATATGGTTATTAGTAACTTACAGCAAAATTTTGTTAGTGGAGAAAAAGGAAGTGAAGACGTGTGCCCTTTACGGGAAGGAGCATGTCATTTAGTCATTCTGTACAGCATCTAGCACTAACCCTGATTGTGCCTCGGAGGCACATCTGTTAAATGGTTTCATTTCATTATGCTTGTAATTTTGCTTTTCAACAGACTGTAGCTGATAGTAGTAAGGCCATAAAAAAGGTCTGTCTAATTCTCAATCTTGAATTAGAATTATTTTAAAACTTGAGTTATTAATGGGACTCCTGGGGCAAAGGGGATGTGGCAAGAGATGTCTACTGGGAGAAAGCAATGACGTTCTCCTCCACATAATCTGATCTCCTATGTGTGAGTGTCAGTGTAGGGGTGAGTGGTCATAAGTTACAATGGACAAAGTGCACAAATGTTTCAGTGAATTGTTGCTGGCTTTGATGTTCTACTGCATTTAGGTCTTAGAGAAGAGTATAGTCTTAAATATTATTGGATTATTTTCAATTTCTGTTCTGAACAAAAGGAATGCAAATACAATTAAAAACACTTCTTCCTACTGAAATATTCTTTAGAAGAAACAGTGACTTGTTATCACATTAGTTTCCTTGGTTTAAGAGGGAACAGTTGATGTCGATTTTCATGAATTAATGAACCTTTTATTGCTCTTTAAAATTGTGCATTTCTTTAACAGTACAACGTGGAGTAATCAACATCCCAATTTCTTACTAAAAAGAGTACTTAAAATAAGCATAGAATGACACATCTCTAATACTAGTGCTTCAAAAAGCTAAGGTTTTTTTACAAAGGAAAAATATTTATTATCAATATTTACTTTACTTTTTTAATATATCGTGTGAAGTCCCTTTGGCTATCAGGCCTTTGGCAACCAGGCTCTCTCTTTTTTTTTTTTTGTAAAGTAATAGGCTTGAAGTAATGCTTTATACTGTGAAGTACTCCTAGAAGAAATAGATTTTTTTTTTTTTAAATAGTAAGAAATCAAGCAATGAAACTTCTGTTCTTAATTCCCTACACATCATCGTTAAACCTCACAAGGTAAAAAACTGCATGCAATGGGCATGACTTCATTAACAAAAAAAAAAAAGGCAGCAAAGGAAAACCTGGCTAGAGCCTCTAAAGCAAGAGATCATAATCTCTTTTTGAAGAAGAGACAATGCAATTTAGAAGTTCATCTAACCAGGTTAAAAAAAGCTTCCATGAGATATTATGACATTGCTCAGCAGCTTTCTCAGTGTTAGCATTGCAATTGGCTGATAGCACCTTCTCTTCCAGATACCAAGTTACATTCTTAGTATTGTATCATGCTATGCTAAAAATCTGTGTTATCTCCAGTTGTCCTGGTTTGGCCTAAACCAGGCCGATTTTCCTTTCAGTGATTTTTACTTTCAGCTAAGTCTCCTCTAAATAACTGCACTTTCTGAAACTAACTGCATGTTTTTGCAGACAG
The DNA here is from genome assembly GCF_013368605.1 of Nyctibius grandis. Classification (NCBI taxonomy): domain Eukaryota; kingdom Metazoa; phylum Chordata; class Aves; order Nyctibiiformes; family Nyctibiidae; genus Nyctibius; species Nyctibius grandis. The sequence continues at coordinate 45,803,329 of NC_090663.1, forward strand.
TGTCTGCTTCCAGGACTGATAACGCTCGAAGTTTGTAGTTATCGCTGAGGCACCGGTAGGGATGTTGTGCAGTAAGGCTCTTGCTGTACTTTTTTCTTAGAGAAACCAAGGTCACCGCTGAATTCCTCACTGCTTACAAGTGAAAAGCCGAAGGGGGGTCGCAGCTGCAGCGGGGAGCAGACAGGGCAGGTGACCCAAAATTGACCAACGAGGGTATTCCATCCCATACACGTCATTCTCGGTATAAAGCGGGGGGATCACGAGGGTCTCACTCCTCTTGCTCCTCTTGCTCTTTTCTGCTATGGCCGGTGTCCAAGGAGGACTCCGACTGTTTTCCTGCTGCCCCCGATCCCGATCCGTGCATCCCTGAATCCAGCTCTCGACCGTCGCTAGGCCCAGGCTGGGCCTTCCCGGAGCCTGCCCTGCAGTGCTGGTGGTGACGTTGCCGACATCGGGGGAGCTCGATCTTGGTTTTATATATATATTTGTATATATTTGATTATTCCAATATTATTATTATACTCTTTTTCATTATTATAGGTTTATTAAAACTGTTTTAACTTTCCAACCCGTAAGTCTCTCTCCCTTTTCCCTTTCCCTTTCCCTTCGGGTGGGGGGGGGAGGGTTAACAGAGAGCGTCTGCTGCAGGTTTAATCGCCAGCCCAGCTTTAAACCGTGACAGATTTACTGGCGCCCAACGTGGGGCTCGAGAGAAGCTCCAACAGGTTGCTCTGATAAGTTGAATCCCAGCTCCGGCGGGAGGAGACCCGGAGAGCTCAGCTGAGAGAGTATCAGATTTCTTCCTTTGAGATTTACGAGGGGTTGGAAAGTTAAAACAGATAGTGAAGATGCTGATGTCATTTTTGAGTACTGTGTTATCTCGTCTTTTTATAGAGTTTCTTTCACAGTTGAGTATTGCAATGATGCCTTACCTGCCGTGGGCACTGTGTTATTGTTTGCTTCTTATGAATGTTTACATGCGGTTTAGCAGTGGGCGCTGGTTGAAATGTATTGTTTTGGTATGGGGTTTGATACTGATTTATGCTGTGATAAACTGGGCAGTTACTATTCCGATCTCTTATCTCTATAACACAATGATGGGCAGCTTTAATCGCGAATCAGTAGCAGCGACTTCATCTGCACGCTCCAGGCGTCCTTTAGCTGATTCTGTTAATGATTACACTTCCAGTTTTACTTCAGGAAATAGTACCTTCTCCTTTTCTGCCAAGCTGGTTCCTCTAGATTTTGTGAAATTAGGATGGTGCTGTCTAGGTGGCATGTTTTTATTTTCGGTTGTCCTGAATGTGTTTCTGATGTGGGATAAGATTAAATATCGGTGCAGGGACAGTTGTAGGTGTTGTGCAGCTACCTCAGATCCTACAGCGTGTGCTGCCGCTACAGCCACTAAATCCACTGAAACCTCGGCAGCCTGCACCACAGCTGCTACACCCCCCAAGATGGCCACTGCAGCTACTCAGACTCTAACGAGTCTCAGCACTCCCAAAACAGCCACTGCATCTACTCAGACCCCAGCATCTAACGAATCTGTACCAATTGCTCCTGTAACCAGGAAGAAATACCAAAAGAAATCAGCTCGTGAAGAGGAGGATGATGACTCAGAGCCTTCTAAGGCAGAGCCATCACAGGACCCAGGTGAGGGCCCTTCTCAGGCAGAGTCAGGGCCTGACACAGATGGGGGTTCCCTTGATCGTCATTTTAAAGCAGACCCATCACAGAAGAAAGGTCGTTCTAAAGCAGAACTATCACAGGAGGAGGACTCGGATGTAGAGATAACCTACCACTCCTTATCCCTGAAGGACCTGAGAAATATAAGGAAAGACTTCAGCCGTTATGATGGTGAGCCTATTATTACCTGGTTGCTCCGATGCTGGGATAATGGGGCGGATAGCATGCAATTAGATGGCAGAGAAGCCAGACAGTTGGGATCCCTGTCCAGAGATGGTGGTATTGATAAGGCGCTTGCAAGAAAGTCAAACACTATCAGTCTCTGGAGGCGACTCTTGTCAGCTGTAAAGAGCAGGTATCCCTATAAAGATGATGTTATGAGCCACCTAAGCAAATGGACCACTATAGAAAAAGGTATTAACTACCTTAGACAACTAGCTGTGCAAGAGATCATTTATAGACACCCACGGGAAATTGTAGATCCTGTAGATCCTGATGAAGTGGAATGCAACCGATCCATGTTCCGGAAGGTTGTGAAGAATGCTCCACCGACATATACCCATACATTGTCAATATTAGTCTGGGGAGAAGATGCTATGGCACGACCTAGTGTGGATGAAATGGCTAACTGTATGCGACAGTATGAAGATAGTATTTCTTCCCCACTGCAGGCCCGTGTCTCAGCTGTGGAAAAACTGACAAAGGAAAACAAGGACACATTTAAACAACTGTCAGACAAACTGTCCAGGATAGAGAATAAACTTGACTCTCTACCTACACAGGCCCGCGTTGCAGCTGTTAAGAGAAAACGCCCTCCTACAGGACCAGCTCAAAGGAAGCGGAACACATCACGAGGTATCCTGTGGTTTGCCCTGCGTGGTTATGGGGAGGACATGAACAGATGGCATGGACAACCTACCAGTACCCTACAGGCACGAGTACGTGAGTTGCAAGCTAAAAGAAATACCAGAGAGAATTTTTCTAGGAGGATGGCTGCTCCAGTTACCAGTGAGCAGGACCCCAGTCAGGGTAGATGGGCCTCAAATTCCTTTTTCCAAAGTGTGAATAGGAGAAATGAAGGTCCAGTCCCTGTGAGCAGCACAAATCCATTTCTTGATTAGGGGGGCCCTGCCTCCAGCCAGGTGGAGGAGAGGGACAACCGAGTTTATTGGACTGTGTGGATTCGATGGCCTGGCACATCAAAACCACAAAGGTATCGAGCCTTGGTAGACACTGGTGCACAGTGCACCCTAATGCCATCGGATCATAAAGGGGCAGAATCTATCAGTATTTCAGGAGTAACAGGAGGATCTCAAGTGTTATCTGTATTGGAAGCCGAAGTGAGCCTAACTAAAAATGAATGGAAAAAGCACCCCATTGTGACTGGCCCAGATGCTCCGTGCATCCTTGGCATAGACTACCTCAAGAGAGGGTATTTTAAGGACCCAAAAGGGTATAGATGGGCCTTTGGTATAGCAGCTGTAGAGACTGAGGACATTAAACAGCTGTCTACCTTGCCTGGCCTCTCAGAGGATCCTTCTGTTGTGGGGTTGCTGAAGGTTGAAGAACAACAGGTGCCAATTGCTACTACCACGGTGCATCGACGACAATATCGCACCAATCGAGACTCCCTGATCCCCATTCATAAACTGATTAGACAATTAGAAAATCAAGGAGTGATTAGTAAGACTCGCTCACCCTTTAATAGTCCTATATGGCCAGTGCGAAAGTCTGATGGAGAATGGAGATTAACTGTGGACTATCGTGGCCTAAATGAAGTTACGCCACCGCTTAGTGCTGCTGTGCCAGACATGCTAGAACTTCAATACGAACTGGAGTCAAAGGCAGCCAAGTGGTACGCCACCATAGACATTGCTAATGCATTTTTCTCTATTCCTTTGGCACCAAAGTGCAGGCCACAGTTTGCTTTTACCTGGAGAGGTATCCAGTACACCTGGAATCGACTGCCCCAGGGGTGGAAACACAGTCCTACTATTTGCCATGGACTGATCCAGACTGCACTAGAAAAGGGTGGAGCTCCAGAACATTTGCAATACATTGATGACATCATTGTGTGGGGTGATACAGCAGCAGAAGTTTTTGACAAAGGGGAGAAAATAATCCAAATTCTTCTGAAAGCTGGTTTTGCCATAAAAAAAGGCAAGGTCAAGGGACCTGCCCGGGAGATCCAGTTTTTAGGGATTAAATGGCAAGATGGGCGTCGCCAGATCCCGATAGAGGTGATCAACAAAATAACAGCTATGTCCCCACCAACTAACAAAAAGGAAACACAAGCCTTCTTAGGCGTTGTGGGTTTCTGGAGAATGCATATTCCAGATTACAGCCAGATTGTACGCCCTCTTTATCAAGTGACCAGAAAGAAGAATGATTTTCAGTGGGGTCCTGAACAACGACAGGCCTTTGAACAGATTAAACAAGAGATTGTGCATGCAGTAGCCCTTGGACCAGTCCGTACGGGACAAGATGTTAAAAATGTGCTCTACACCTCAGCTGGGGACAATGGTCCTACCTGGAGCCTCTGGCAGAAAGTACCAGGGGAGACTCGAGGTCGACCCCTAGGATTTTGGAGTCGAGTATACAAGGGCTCCGAGGCCAATTACACCCCAACTGAAAAAGAGATACTGGCAGCATATGAAGGAGTTAGAGCTGCCTCAGAGGTAATTGGTACTGAAGCACAACTTCTCCTGGCACCTCGATTACCAGTACTAGGCTGGATGTTCAAGGGTAAGGTTCCTACTACTCATCATGCAACTGATGCTACATGGAGTAAATGGATTGCATTAATTACACAGAGGGCTCGAATAGGAAACCCTAATCGCCCAGGAATCTTAGAAGTGATCATGGACTGGCCAGAAGGCAAAGACTTCGGAATGCCACCAGAAAAGGAGGTGACACGTGCTGAAGAAGCCCCACCATATAATGAACTACCAGAGGATGAGAAGCAGTATGCCCTGTTCACCGATGGATCCTGCCGTCTTGTAGGAAAGCATCGGAAGTGGAAAGCTGCTGTATGGAGTCCTATACGACGAATCACAGAAGCCACAGAAGGACAAGGTGAATCAAGTCAATTTGCAGAGGTAAAAGCCATCCAGCTGGCTTTAGACATTGCTGAACGAGAAAGGTGGCCAAGGCTGTATCTTTATACTGACTCATGGATGGTAGCAAATGCCTTGTGGGGGTGGCTAAAGCAGTGGAAGCGAAGCAACTGGCAGCGTAAAGGTAAACCTATTTGGGCTGCTGAACTGTGGCAAGATATTGCTACTCGGCTAGAGAAGCTAGTCGTGAAGGTACGTCATGTAGATGCCCACGTACCTAAAAGTCGGGCAACTGAGGAACATCGAAACAACCAACAAGCAGATCAGGCTGCTAAAGTGTTCCAAATAGATTTGGACTGGGAACATAAAGGTGAACTATTTTTAGCTCGGTGGGCTCATGACACTTCAGGTCATCAAGGGAGAGATGCAACATACAGATGGGCTCGTGACCGAGGGGTGGACTTAACTATGGACTCTATTGCACAGGTTATCCATGATTGTGAAACATGCGCCGCAATTAAGCAAGCCAAACGGTTAAAACCTTTGTGGTATGGGGGGCGGTGGTTGAAATATAAATATGGGGAGGCCTGGCAAATTGACTATATCACACTCCCTCAAACCCGCCAGGGTAAACGCTATGTGCTTACCATGGTGGAGGCAACCACCGGATGGCTGGAAACATACTCTGTGCCCCATGCCACTGCCCGGAACACTATTCTGGGCCTTGAAAAGCAAATCTTGTGGCGACATGGTACACCAGAGAGAATTGAGTCGGACAATGGGACTCATTTCAAAAACAGTCTCATAGATAACTGGGCCAAAGAGCATGGCATCGAATGGATATATCACATCCCCTATCATGCACCAGCATCTGGGAAAGTTGAACAGTATAATGGGGTGTTAAAAACTACCCTAAAAGCAATGGGGTTGGAACCTTTAAAAACTGGGATAAGCATTTGGCACAAGCTACCTGGCTAGTTAACACCAGAGGATCTATCAACCGAGCTGGCCCTGCTCAGTCAGATCTTTTACATACAGTAGAAGGAGATAAAGTCCCTGTGGTGCATGAAAGGAATCTGTTGGGAAAAACTGTCTGGGTTCTTCCTGCTACGGGCAAAGGTAAACCCATTCGTGGGATTGCTTTTGCTCAAGGACCTGGATGTACTTGGTGGTTGATGCTGCAGGATGGTGGAGTCCGATGTGTCCCTGAAGGTGATCTGATCTTGGGTGAGAATACTTAATTCTGAACTGCATGATGTTAATTGCTGCATAATACTAACAGTGTTCATAAGTGTCTTTCAGGTTAAGACAGTGGTGACGAGACCAGAGCTAGCTGCAAGTGGCGTCCAGTAACCTCCTCGAGAGTGACATCTTTAACCTGCAACCCGTGGGCATGAACCGTGACAAAACTCATACCATGTCTCCTGCCCTGAGAGACTCCTAGCCAGATGGAAACCCACAATCCTGAACTAAATGAACTTGATAAACTTTTTTTTTCTGTATAGAGATGAATCATAAACTAATGTTATCTGTATATATTTTAAAATGAAAAGTTAGTGGTGATCTGAGTATGACGTGAATGGTATGGAATAAGGGGTGGAATGTCCTGGTTTGGCCTAAACCAGGCCGATTTTCCTTTCAGTGATTTTTACTTTCAGCTAAGTCTCCTCTAAATAACTGCACTTTCTGAAACTAACTGCATGTTTTTGCAGACAGTGTCTGCTTCCAGGACTGATAACGCTCGAAGTTTGTAGTTATCGCTGAGGCACCGGTAGGGATGTTGTGCAGTAAGGCTCTTGCTGTACTTTTTTCTTAGAGAAACCAAGGTCACCGCTGAATTCCTCACTGCTTACAAGTGAAAAGCCGAAGGGGGGTCGCAGCTGCAGCGGGGAGCAGACAGGGCAGGTGACCCAAAATTGACCAACGAGGGTATTCCATCCCATACACGTCATTCTCGGTATAAAGCGGGGGGATCACGAGGGTCTCGCTCCTCTTGCTCCTCTTGCTCTTTTCTGCTATGGCCGGTGTCCAAGGAGGACTCCGACTGTTTTCCTGCTGCCCCCGATCCCGATCCGTGCATCCCTGAATCCAGCTCTCGACCGTCGCTAGGCCCAGGCTGGGCCTTCCCGGAGCCTGCCCTGCAGTGCTGGTGGTGACGTTGCCGACATCGGGGGAGCTCGATCTTGGTTTTGTATATATATTTGTATATATTTGATTATTCCAATATTATTATTATACTCTTTTTCATTATTATAGGTTTATTAAAACTGTTTTAACTTTCCAACCCGTAAGTCTCTCTCCCTTTTCCCTTTCCCTTTCCCTTCGGGTGGGGGGGGGAGGGTTAACAGAGAGCGTCTGCTGCAGGTTTAATCGCCAGCCCAGCTTTAAACCGTGACACCAGTGCAGGTACTCAGACTCAAAGTAACATTTATACCTTTGTTTTCAGCCATCATAAATCAGGAGAAATTCTTCCAGTTGTTGAAAGGGATCTTGAAGCAATTTTTATAGCCAAGCTCCAATCAGATAATGCTAAACTCTAAGGAGTGCAATGATGCATTCAGAGGAGAAAATATTACTATTGCAGTTCACCCCAGAGGTGACTGCATTTCAATTTGATAAATTGTTTATTATCGTTATCATCTTATCTGTCAAGCTTTGAATGTATTTTGGGGACTTTGGAAAGAATGAATCTCTATAGACATAGTTCGTTGCCGTTTATAGCAATATGCCAAATGGCCTATGCTCTGTTAGACATAGTCAAAGAAGATTAATTAGTATATTTGGTGTGGGGCGGGGGGAAATCAAAACTTTTTTTATTAATTGTTTTGACTTCATAGCTTGTTGTAATGGAGTGATTCTGGAAGAGCAATATGGCATTCCTGCAACAGTGCCTCATCTTTTCCAGCGCAAGGTGCCTGAATCAGCTTCCATTGACATCAGAGTAAATTAGTGAACTTGCATCATCTTAAAATGGCTGTAACAGCTTAATCAATCTCAGAGTTTTGCTGTAGTGAAAATTTGATAATCATCCAAATTGAACCTTAAACAGAATGTTTTGTCCTTCTGGCATCGGTGCACTTTAGAGTTAACTGCAGCTTTAATATATAGAGTACTTCGAATACAACCAAGGCTATGCAAAATTCTCAAGTCCTTAGAGATTATTTGAAAATGATACATGAAAAATCTTTAACCTTGAAAGTGGTAAACTGACACTTGAATGTAGCAAAGTGCCTTAACGCTTGTCTCTACACTGATTCAGTCTTTTTTATAAATGTCTCTATGCATATAACATGCACAACAATGTAAACCTAAACTTCATGTATTTGTCTGTTGTTATGAATTGACATTTGTACTGCCCAAAAGGGATTTGTTTTAGAAGGTATAATACTTAGTAATATACTGTCATCCTTCCAGTGAAGTATGCTGCCTGAGCATCTATAAGAAATAAGGTGCTGTGTCAGTTACTTTACCAAAAGTGTTGGTTGAACTAAATTAATTTCAAAATGAGACATTCAACCAGAAGTTATGTAAGCAAAACATATTCAACATTTCAAGGCCAGATGACTTCTGCAGTTTTTCAAAATGTCCAGTCTGTAATGTAATTGATTTTGGAACTTTTGCCTATAATTGAGGCAGAAGCTTAAACATGTGCTACATATATGTCATTAGTGAACTTTTGTTGCATCAGTTGCTGATTCAGTTTTGAACTGTTCTAAATGTAGTTTGTAGTCATCAATTCCATAGGTTGTCCCAGGACTTCTTATTCTGCCTCAAATCAGCTGAGGACATTCTGCTGCATTTTTTTAAACTCACACAGGAGGCCAAATTTTAGAGGTACAGTGAGGCTTATGCAGTCTGCAGTATCACCTTTAAAAGTTTAAATATTATTGCGGAAATTAGGTTATTCACAAATTTAGTCTGTGTCTTACACGTTAACATTTTTCATTACTTAACCTGTATGACTAGAGGTAAAGAATAGAGGCATGATAGCTTCAATATTAATAAGATTCTAGAGTGAATTTAGCACATGTGTTAACCCCCATGAGTGGTTTTAGAGTAGGATTGGCCCTGTGCTTGTTTTTGAGGTCATCTGTAAGTAGAGAGGGTAGATAAATCTCCCATTTACTAGCACAAAATCCTTGCCCTTTGGACTTGTACTTTTTAAAGTGGTTTTTCTTCTTTTGTGCAGTGTAAACACACAATCTTTACAAAATGACTTAAAAGCAGTGACACTAGATCTCTTGTGCGTTTAGCTCGACTTCCACTGTCCATAAGTCTAGATTTGGTCCTTGGCTTCATTGAAGCATGAAACCCTGTGGTCTTGAAATACTGGCTAGTCACCAGAGGGCGATGACATTATGTGCTGAAAGAAGATTACACCCAGGTCTGAGCATTTCGATGCCCTGACATTCTGAAACGTCACAGGGACGTGAAGCATGACTATATATTGTTACTAGAAAGTGTTGCATTTGAGGGTTTCGATTTCAGTTTTAAATCTGTGAATGAAAGATAAGTTATATCTGACACTAGGTTACTGTTGAGGATGGTGGTATCTTCTGTTGAATGCCTAAAGTCAGTTTTCATATGTATTTTCATCTGATGGCTATTTCAGATATTTTCTTAAAGTTAATTCCGAAGGATGCCCTACCATCACTTTCAAGATATGAAATTGAATAGGAATAATAATTCCTACTCCTCACTATTGCTGTTTCATTCACTGACATTGTAGAATAATCACAACTAGTCTAATCAAATGCTACTTGACCTGTAAACTCAGCATTTAGCCCCACATGAGGCAAGAGTTGAAAAACAAATGTCAGTTTCACATCTACTCACTGATTTTTTTTTTTTTGAAAAAAAATTTTTTTAAGGAATTGTCTGTAAATGAAGTAGTATATTCTGAAGATAATTTGAATTAGTATTTAGAAGAAATAACACATGCTTTGGTGCTCTAGGGCTATTTTGACTGAGATGAAATAGTTATTTTTGTTTTGGAAACCATAAGAGTTGCTTTTGGCCTAAGAAAAAGTTAGCCTTGCTGTCACTGAGAACAGTAGCTAATTAGATCTCAGATAGGAAATGCAATGTGTGCTTAATAATCTTCTGATAAAAGAGATCATATTGGAGGCCACATGTTTCTGCACAATAGAATATACTCGTTTGTATAAAGTAAACCCTTCTGTTTCCCATAAGTGCAAACAGCTGTGAGTGTGGGTTTAATTCCTTTCCACCTCCAGGCTCTAACCCCTGAAAATATTATTATGCACAAAGCTTTCATGAACAAACCTAATATAAAATGGTACCCTGAATAATTAAATGGAAATTTGAAACAAAACAGCATTTGAGTGGAGGTCCACTATATTTAACAAGTGATCAACTTAATTATGAAGATACCTGATGATTTTTTTCAGTTTCCCAGAAATCAAATTACCTTTGAAATAATACTTGACTATTAATTTTGTCTACCCAAACATTAATATCTACTTTTGCTCTGGTATCTGGAATGCCATAAGAATGATTCTTATCAACACCACAGCTCAAGGTCATGAGCAGGATGGAAACAGTAGCTGGAAATCAGGAACCAAACCTTGACTACCCATGGTCTTAAAGGCTTGACACAGGAGAGGTACTATTAATCTGAGTTCCTTGACCATATTTCATTCAAGAAATGAAAGATTTTGCAGGCTACTGATCAGAATTTTAAGTGCACAATGTGTTTTTATTTTTAGTCCACTTCCTTTGCTAGGATAATACACAGTTGAACTCAGTTGAACACAGTTGCTTGACTAACCTGATCTCCTTCTATGACAAGGTGACCCACTTACTGGATGAGGGAAAGGCTGTGGATGTTGTGTACCTGGACTTCAGTAAAACCTTTGACACAGTCTCCCACAGCATTGTTCTGGAGAAACTGGCTGCTCATGGCTTGCATGGGCGTACACTTCGGTGGGTAAAAAATTAGCTGGATGGCCGGGCCCAAAGAGTTGTGGTGAACGGAGTTAAATCCAGTTGGCTGCCAGTCACAAGAGGTGTTCCCCAGGGCTCAGTGTTGGGGCCAGTTCTCTTTAATATCTTTATCAATGATCTGGACGAGGGGATGGAGTGCACCCTCAGTAAGTTTGCAGATGACACTAGGTTGGACAGGAATGTTGATCTGCTGGAGGGTAGGAAGGTTCTGCAGAGGGATCTCGACAGGTTGGATCGTTGGGCTGAGGCCAACTGTATGAGATTCAACAAGGCTAAGTGTTGGGTCCTGCACTTGGGGCACAACAACCCCATGCACCGCTACAGGCTTGGGGAAGAGTGGCTGGAAAGCTGCCTGGTGGAAAAGGACCTGGGGGTGTTGATGGATGGCTAGTTGAATATGAGTCAGCAGTGTGTCCAGGTGGCCAAGAAGGCCAACAGCATCCTGGCTTGTATCAGAAATAGTGTAGCCAGCAGGACAAGGGAAGTGATTGTCCCTCTGTACTCAGCACTGGTGAGGCCGCACCTTGAATACTGTCTCTAGTTCTGGGCCCTGCACTTCAAGAAAGATGTTGAGGTGTTGGAGCGAGTCCAGAGGAGGGCGACCAAGCTGGTGAAGGGTCTGGAGAGTATGACGTACATACAACTGGGGTTGTTTAGTCTGGAGAAAAGGAGGCTCAGGGGAGACCTTATTGCTGTATACAAGTACCTGAAAGGAGATTGTAGCGAGGAGGGTGTTAGTCTCTTCTCCCGGGTAACAAGCGACAGTATGAGAGGAAACAGCCTCAAGTTGTGCCAGGTAAGGTTTAGATTGGATATCAGGAAAAATTTCTTCACGGAAAGGGTTATCAAGCAGTGGAACAGGCTGCCCAGGGAAGTGGTAGAGTCTCCATCCCTGGAGGTATTTAAAAGACGAGTAGATGTAGTGCTTAGGGATATAGTTTAGTGGTTGACTTGGTAGTGTTAGGTTAATGGTTGGACTCGATGATCTTAAGGGTCCTTTCCAACCAAGACAATTCTGTGATTCTGTAATAAAAAAGTTGAACTATATAGTAATATAATACTTAAATACAAAGAAAAGACCTGGAGTCAGTCATGATTGTTCAACCTTAATTCCTTTTAGCTAATCAAGGTGACATGGGCAACTACATTGCTATCTGAGAAGATATTCTGGATGTAATTTGCAAACATCTGTGGGCATTTGGTACTGCTTCTGTACCGCTGCAATGTTGGATTCAGAGGCTTATATGAAGACTTGACTCTGATTCAATGCTAATGACGTACATGAGTTTTCTATGTTATTTTATATGATCTACATAAGATCTACTCTGTATAGTGAGTGGAGTGCTGCATTATTAATATGGAGCTTAAAAATAATTGTAAAGAAAGAGATGATGTTTGATGCATTAAGGCTATACATTTTAAAAGAAAGCCAACGTTTAAACTGACTAATCACTGTCATGTATCACTAAAAGAACCTTCCTTTATGTGTGTTTGAACAAATGAGCTCTAAATGAGAACATTCCTAAGTAGAGCAAAAGAAGGTATTAAGACCTCAGCTGACGTGCAGTTTCTTAAAAATATTGTACTGTTCCTCAAACGGATGTTAAGGCATGGCTGCAATTTCCAGCACTATAGGCATGTTATTTTGAGGTAGCTCCTTTTTGTCATCTAGAAAGAATTGTACCTCTAAGATGACAGAGGTACAGTGAGCACTAGCTATCACCAGGAGAGTGTTAAATGGAGACAATCTGCTAAATGTAGTAAACTATCCTCCTGCATGTCTTACCTAGAAAAGAGAAAAAACTTGGTGGATACAGAAAAGTGAAAAATCAAAAAAGGAAGAAATATATAATGCCAAAATACTAATTCCTGACCTTCCAAATACCTTGTAGTGTGTGCAAAAAATAGTTTTGAAGAAAAGATGACTAAGTTACTGTAATAAAGGGTAAGACACAATCATCCAGAAAATGGTAGCCTTTTCTACCATGACGTCTCTGTCAACACAACAGAGACCTGTAGCAAGAGAGGTTTTTTTAAAACACAAACGTCTCTGTATGGAAAAAATGCATGCACGTATAATGTCCATGTCTTCACTGCTGCACTTATAGGAAAAGCGTTAAAAGTCATATCTCTAAGCCTTGCTTATGTAATTCTCTGCAGGGAATTTCCTGAGTGCCTTTCTCCTTTCTGTTCAGGACAGGATTTTCAGTGAAGAGAGCCATCAACTTTCCTCTTTACCTGGGTCACTGAGGAATTATCTGCTGCCTTGTCTTGCGTCCACACTGCTCCACGGCCTACGGGAATGCTGAGAAAAGGAGCTGTATTCCCATTTCACTGGTACAGTATTTTATTCCTACATTTTAAAGGGGCTTTCAGTGTAATGAATCCTGAAAATGATGTCATCAAGACTTGTAGGAAGGTTGCTAAAGCTTTGGACTACCCCTCTCTGCCTGAGACACCATGCTGAGTGGGCAGATTGATATATTTATATTTGTCATAGACAGTGAATTAAGACAGAAGGTAATCTCATCTCTGAATATTTTTATAGATCTCCAGTATTGCTGGTATTTAATTCTTTGTCACAAGGTGATTTATTAGCAGATTCTTGTTGCTGGGACAACAGAAACAGTCTGTAGAATACAGAATTTGGGAGGCTGGTTAAACTTTGGTTCTTTGGTTTCATTTAAGAGAGAATAACATGCATACCCACTCGGAATATGCATTATTCCAACTACACAGGACTTATTATCTTGTACACTAAATTACTGAAGCTCTTTGCCTGTGTGGTTTCTTATAAGATGGAACCTTAAATTATGTGCATTCTTGTTGCTACTTCATAGTAGGATTGGTTTCTAGCAGATAAATATTTTGCCTGTCTCATAAGGCAATTTTGAAAGTTGTTTGTCCCCTGCTCTTTTTATTCTATTATGTTATGTTTGTTGGAAATAGCTTTTCACTCCCTGATGCTCACTTGTCACATAAGTCATAACAGGAGTTTTGGATGAAAATGGCAGAACGAGAAAAGCTGCATTTCAATAGCTTTTTGTAGTATTCTAAAAAACTGGCCTGCCACCTCTTTCTGATTTATAGTAAGGCTGGTTCAGCATAAACTGATTTGAAGAAGTTTTGAAAGTCTCTGAATTTTAATTTTTTCTGATGAATGTGTACTTGCTGTGTTTCAAACTGTAATCCAGCTCCCATTGATGTCTGTGGCAACGCTGCCATCAATTCCTATGGTGCAGAAGTGGACTTATAATGAGCTATTTAACATTTCACTTATCTAAATTGTCACAGCTTGAAAGCTGTAGTAAAAGACTGGTGGGGTTTTGGAGTGACTGAAAGGCCTGTAAATGTAATCAAAGAGACCAAATTGTGTGCGAGAAGCTGTTTCATCTCAATCTCTTTCATCTACAGAAACCTGATAGAATTTGTTTAGTAGATTCTGGCATACAAAAATGTGTAGTCAAATGCAGTATTTAGAATGACTTCAGAACAAAACCAGACATGAATAGTTTTACAGTTAAGCAGCTATCATTCAGTAGTTTAAGTTCTTCACGTTCTGTCACAAAACTTCTTATGAGAAAATCTTGTTTGTAAACCATACCTAACTTGGTTTTCTTATCTGTACAATAATGGACTCATATCTGTCTGTCTTGGAGAAGATCTGAAAATACATGGAGTGTTTCAAAAGAGTGGTGATAAATAAGACAGAGCATGAAAGCTATATATTATGATATCTGGTGTATTTAATATAAAATTTTGTTTCATATCTCTGATCTTAATGTGTTGTTCAGAATTACATAACAGTTGATCTCAAATGGAAGTTTTTTCTTTTTTTTTTTGCAGAAGTTTCTCTCAGCTTCTAAAATCCAGTTTGACTAAATACATCCAAAGAGATACTAGTTCAAATGAACAAATAAACGTTTTTTCTTAAAAAAAAAACAAACAAACAAACCCCAGAACAAAACACCTGACAAAATATGGAACAAATTGTAGTAGTTATGTTAGGTACATTAGTTAGTACAGTAAATGAGGCATGAAACAAGCTTGAAAAAAAGCTTTGAAAAAACTTATTTATAGAGACTTTAATGATGAAAGAACGAAAGTTTATATGTTATCACAAACTGTCAGCAAGTGATCTGCAGCAAGGAGGGAAGAGTTGCAGTGTACATGATGCAGAACTGACCTTGGAATTGCTAGAAGTTGATAGCTTTGAGTTCACACGTAAACTTATACAATATTTTTTCTTGAATTTTGGGGTTCTGAAAACCAGTTCAGAACCAGTACAACAGTAATAAAGCTTGGCCAGATCACAGCATGTTGTTTCAACCCCAGTGAATTGAATTGTGGAGGACTTAAGGTTTCATAGGCTGGCACTGCTACAGAATTTTCTTTTTTATTATTAATAATGAATGAGATGTCAATGCATGAATCATCCAGAATATTAGTCAGCATCTTCGGGCTTTGCCATATCTTCTTTTCTGTTACTGAGTATAAATGTGTTGAATGCGACTGATGTTAAAACATCAGTTGTGTTTGTAAAATAATAAATAAATCATCCCTCTCCCCCTTTTTTTCATTGTCCTGAGATATTAGCCTAAGCTTCTTTGATAGTTTGTTTCCCTTTACTCAGACATGGTGTTGCACAGTTATTCTAGCACCAGTTCTCTTGGCAGATAGACTACCTCTCCTCTCACCATCTTGCCTACTGCTGATTTAATATGCTGATTGACAAAATTAAATTCTTAAATTAGGGTTGCCATATGTAGAAAATATTTCCTAGGAAGACTGCCATGGAAAAGTTAAAATTCTAGGAGTGCCTGTATGGTTTAGAGGCACTATATTTTGTGGTTTTTTTTTTTATTTTTGTTGTTTAGCATTGATGATTTGTTTGCAAAATGAACAAGCATGTGGAATGAGAATTTTTAAATACAAATAATATAATTATGCCTGTAGTAATGGGTACTGAACAAGATCTGTTTATTCACCTTACCATGTGACATCAGTCCTATGAACTAAATTCCTGTATCCAAGCAAACTGAAAAGGAGGAAGAAAAGATTTTTTCCCTGAATGCCAAATCTTTCGATTTTCCACCAGCCCTAATAAAGGCTAATTGTAGTTTCAATGGAGAAAACTGTTCTGAAAAATCCTGAATATGTTTTTTTATTATTCATGTTTTTTTCATACGTGAAAGAACAGCCAACACTTCCAGAGACCATTCTGAGCAAACTATTTGATAGGAAATTGATTGATGTAAGAAATCATCTAGAAAAGCAGTAACTTTAGCTTCTAAGTGCTCATGAAGCTACACAGGGAAGTAATTAATAAGAATTAGACTTTAAGATAAATGACTGAGAAATTGTAAGATTGTGGGAGAGTGTAAATCAGAATCTGGCAACATACCATATGAGAAAGGTAATATAAGGAAACTGTTCTTCATCAGGTTGAAAAGTTTGAGCATTGTAGTGATTTATTTATGAAACTGATAAAAGGTAGGCAAGAGGAAACATGGGTCTCAAATTTAAGACAGCAAGCTGAAGGGGGAAAACTGACATTGATTCCTACAAAGGTTGGAAGCCTTAAGATTGTCACTTTCCTGATTTCCTGTCACTGGGTGAAATAAATGCCAAAAACCAAACTACCAAACCCCAAAAGGGGAGACTGTTTATATCATCAGTGTATTCTGACCTTGTGTTCTTAATGGCAGTATCCAGGTGCATCTGGGCATAGAATATGTCTTACAAAGTTACTCACAAGTAGTCACAAGTAGTCTTTTTTTACATCTGGAGTCATATAGCAGTTCTAAGTGTGGTGGGTGAGATTTAATCTGAATTTGAGTGACTGCAGTGCTGTTTTAACAGGAATGGCTAGGCCAAAGCCCAGGCAGTTGGGTTAACCTTAAGGTTTGGAAAAATTAGATGTACACTCCTACAGACACTTTATCCTGGATAATGAGAAAGTCACAAACAACTAAATGTGGTTCTAGATAGCATTTTTTTTCTGAAGATAAGTTTTTGGATTTACTTATATGTCTATCTTCTTAAAGTAATGAGTAAGCCTATTGGAGACTACCCTCATATGTATAACTGTAAAATAAAGGAAAGCAGAACTCTATTAAAGATGTAAAGAAGGGGGGGTAATTATGTCAGGATGGAGACAAACTCCTTCAGGATGATTTTATCATTGTCAATGTTGAACTGGGCAAATGCAACGACAAAAACATAATGAGGTAAATTACACTTTTTTACAATGTTTGTATTCATACATGCATATGTGTGTAAGTATACATGTAAATGTATCTATGTATCTCCCAGCCCCTGGACACTTGCATGTGTATTTATACACATATTTTCCAGCTCCTGGTTTCATGGTAATGCTACTCAAAATATCTTCTAATATATCAACAAAGTTACAGGCGTAGTCTATCCGTGACTCTCATGGGTTATTTAATCTGTTTTACCAGACCAAAATCATGCAAATGTTCTGCTGAGAGAAAAATCAAGTGCATCTTAAAATTTACATTTCCAATTGCTAATCAAAATTGTAGTCTGTTCCAAAGCCTCTTGAAGTGAATATAATTTGTTTTTCCCAAACTTACTTTGGATCTGACCCATAAGGATGCTTCAGCATGGAATGATCTATCAATTTGTGCAAACAGGGAGAGGGAAGGTGACATAAACCTGCCTCTGACTCATGGGATTTTGACCTTTGGAAATTATATGTAATGTTAATAACTTGGTGCAGGACAACAAGTGGTAAAAAGGAAAAATAATTTGTTGTTTTGCAGAGTAAAAGTATGCTCACTGCTAGTTCATAAGTTTTCAAGCAAGTTATATTTTGCGCTAACATTGTTCTAAAAAAACCAACAAACATATTGTCACAATGTCTGAGCAAATTCATTCCTTATAGCGATGTCCAGTTTGAGATACACTTTCCCTAGCTGAGGCTTGCAGTGTTTGCAGGCTGTCTGACTTCTAGCCACCCTACTGTTAAGAATGATTTGGCCTTTAAATTTTGTCTGATGACTAATACTCAAATTTACTATATCCTTTCAATTTTAATAAGAAATGATCACTTCTGTTGAACTAAATATAGTAATATCAATAGACCCAGTTATATAAAAAGCAGCTGAGAACCTAGTCTTCCAAAACAGGTTTTGTGTGTACGCACACATTTGTATATTGTATGTATATGTATTATATATGGTATATGTATTGTATATGATATATGCATAACTGTTCATATGTGTTATATTTTAAATTAATGCTGTCAGTATTTTCCGACTGTTTATTTTTGTATGCAGCAAAGTTTGTCCCTAGTGATCAACCATTATGCTAACCAAAACTGGTTATCTAATAAAAGTGATCTCAGAAATCTGAAGTCAAATTTTTCTTCAGAATATTTAGGAATACTTTGATCTTAATAGCAGAGAAGTCTCTTTCTGTATAATAAATGTTCCACATTGATAATCAGTATGATGGAAGGAAGAAATGTATGTCACTAGAAGTTTGGTGGGGTTGTTTATTTGCTTTTTTTGGTGGTGGTTGTGGTTGTGCGTTTTGGTTTTGGCTTTTTTTTTTTTTTTTTTTAAAGGAAGGGGAAAAACCCAAGTGATGCAAAGCCAAGTACTAATGACACTTTTCTAACTTAGTTGTCTACACCTAAGCCTTGTGTTTTTTTTTTCCCTGAGTTTGAGATAGTACATTTAAATTCAAGCAGTATGACTCAGTAGTTCATATTTCTTTGTTATGCATTAGCTTGTGTTTGTCAAATCTGTGTTTCATCTCTTACCTTTTTCTTCTTGCCTACATTTTCATATTGAACTCAGACTATTTGTAGAAAGTGGATGCATAAATGATATGAAAAGAGATGAAGTAACTTTGATTTTAAATGTGAGAATATTCACTCTATTTAGAGAATAATTAGTGAACTAATTAGGATCTCTTCAGGAATGTCTACTGTGGTAGACTAATAGTGTTAATGATCTGTGGGTTCTATTATACTGCTTCATTGTGCAACTGGTAGGCTCAAGAGCACCTGTATTTTATGTTATAAGCATGTATCAAAATAAGCCAATTTTGCACTGAGAATGGTGTTTCCTAAAAAGTCTTTATCTGCATTTTGTAAACATAATTGTCCTATGTAGAATTGATGGAGTGATGACATGAAAATCTCTTTGCAGATATGACCTGGTTTTCCATGTAGGACTGCTTTCATGGCATCTGGGTATTGAAGAAGCAGTACGTTGGCTTCCCCTCTGCCGGGCTGACTCTAACTTGTTGTCTGGGTTGGGAACCAAAGGGCAATGCTGCAGCTCCTCCCTAGAAAGATATGAATTGGTATAAAATATGGACTCATGTACGAGAATGTGGGATACATTGTATATCCAGGACATAGGGAAGTCCTCAATGTATTTATTCATACTGGCTCTGTATCGGAGTTTTCCACTGCTGATCCTAGTTTACAGAACTTGCAGAGTTACAATCCCAGATTTGGTTAAGCAGTAGCTAAGGTCACTTCCAACCCAAACTTTTCTATGAAAAGACTTCAGCTGTACTTTAAAAGCTCCTCCTTCTGAAGACTTTGATATATGCTTTTAAGGTGTGCCCTACATATGCAATAGCCTATTAAATGGCCTTTCTCCTGCAAGTCGTCTTAGGGTTGGTAAAAGTCTATAGGTGTTTTAGTGCTGGTACATTTTCTTGCAGCTCTCTCTATATATTTGAAAAATCTTACAATTGATTTTCTGTAGGTTCTTCATTTGTTTGGAGGGAAAACACTCCACTTTTACTCCAATTGCACATAGTGTTCCCCAAGAAATTATTTTTTTTCCTTTCTTCACCTACAGCTGCTTAATATTGATACATAATACTAGCTTCTGATTGAAGAAAAACTGTGTATACAAGCTTAAATTGAAGCACGTACTGAAAGCCAAAAGATATTGAAGCCTGTGTTTAGAGCTAACTCTGAACTGCCTGATTCAGCAAGTTCTTAAATAGTAATATTTTTATGTTGCTGGTCAGAGGTCACAGTCCTCTGTCATTTTCAGTTATGAAGTTTGCTGATACAAAAGGACTTAGTATTCATAGACTATATATGAACAACTCTGCCTTTGGTGCTTTTGATATTCTTGGATTTTCTGCTATAGTATATTTGGTGCTCTGTCATAGCAGTAACCTCAAATAAGCAACACACATCTTGAATTACAGTATTTTCTTTTCTCAGTTATTCACTGTATCGTCATCCAAAAATCACAGTCTGGTTTTGGTCATCTGTAGGTCCTTTTATGACACAAAAAGAGAAAATAAGCACTTATCATTAAGCAGCAGTTCCTGTTACAAAACACTCTCAATTATAGATTGCCTGTGTCTAGAGTAATGTATGACAATTCTGTGCTGATGTTGCAAAGGAAAATCCTGTTGAGGAACTTGCTGGCTTCCACAGCATCGTCTCAGATGTAAATTCAGCTGTCTGTTATGAGGACATAGAGAGACCTGGGCATGGTTTATGTTTGGTTTGCTTTCCATTTTAGTGATTTACAGCATACTAACCTCATGCATACATCAGGGAAGTGGTGTTCCATATTTAGTTTTAAAAATGCAAGGGATTATGTAAGATGGAGGGACTGAGATAACATGGTCACAGAGCCTGGATGGAAGGCATTCTGTTGTATGGGGAGTGAGTATGGTTAGTTGCTGGATGGTGCTAATTAGCAAGATTGAATTTCTTGTGTTGTTAAGACACTGCTGTTTCAAGAATGTTTAGCAGGTCAGAACTTCATTTTTCCCCTTCAATAGGATAGAAAGGGTGACATGCAGCTGTGGTCAAGTTATATGAAGTGGGAACATTATGCTTCCATGGCCAGAGATAATGCTAAGAGTGGCAAAAGTCCCTTTGGTGTTCTTTCTCATATGCTGCTCCAAGCCCTGTATTGCTGGGTAAATTCACATCTGAGATGCTGCAGGCCGGATGTGGCCTATCAAGTATTTTACATAGTATTACAGGTAAATTTTCTTTCCAGCCTCCCACAGGTAGAAGGTAGTACTGTTGCGAATTCGACTGCAGATTATGTAGTGGGGTTGCTCCTCACAAGCATTCACTCTGATGACATCTGGCCATCACTGCAACTTCTGGAGGAAAAAAACACCACCAAAATCTCCTGTTTGACATCACTGAAGATCACAGAACAAAAAGGCAGATGATTTCTGAAACATAAAAAAGTTTGATGCAGAATATTGTCTGAGGACTTTTTCAGACTGTCTACAAACCAAGCTGGAATGCAAGTCAGTTTAACTGATCTGGTTGAAGTTGACTATTAGCATTAGTCACAGACAGCCTGGGCCGATAGTAGGGTGTGTTCAAAGCAGATATTTTTTTCACATGCATAGTATTCTTTCACATGCATAGTATTTTTTCCTTCATATACCAGAAAATGTAACAGCAATTTTGGCTATTATTTTGCAAATAATTGTGCTGAAAAGATGAATACAAACCAACAACAAACATGCCATTCTTAAATTGGTTCTTATTTGAAGGCTTTGCCAGCTCTGTAATTGCTCTCAGACTAATCAGTTATACAAATTTTCTTTTTACAAATTAGAGCAAACTGCTAACCCAATTTCCTGATTATTGTCCTTTTATGTTTTCATAAAGCTTTTAGATTAATTAATTCTTAGATGAACATAATTTTACAAGCACAGTGGATGCTTTCTGGAAAGCAGTCATTAATCATCGTAATGTATGACCTCAATCGTATCTTGTGTATTAAAAATATACTTTTATATTAATCAATAATTAACATTATCTAGTACTATGTCCTGCATTTAGAAAGTTATCTTTGTTACTTGCTTCTTGATTGTAAAAGGCAAATAAAATACTTATGAACATCTCATGGTACCTTTCTCCAAAGCTGTTGAATGTCAGAAATAGATGATGGAAAGTTAAAGATACCATCAGTGATTATTTAGCTGTGTAGGAGATGGTGTCTGAGGCAAAATGTTCTTCCTGTATCAGCGTCAATACCTGTGGATCATGCAATGCAATGCGCTAGACGGCAAATTTTAGTGACAGACCACCTATGCAGGGTAGTTTGTGTGCTCATCCCAAGTCCTTGAGTTCAGCATTCAAACCCAGTTTGATAATCAGCCTGCAAACTGATTATTTATCTTTAGCATTATGGCTGCAAATATTGGATTGTCCTGGAACTAAAAGAAATACATAAGTAAGTTCTTTTGAAAACTTATATAGATGTATGGATATGTATGTATGTCTGTGTATTGTCTGTCTTTCTGGGCTTGTTAGACAATCTACTGACAGGCTGTTTCTGACTGTGTGTGACCTTGAGAAAATCTCTTGCGATACCTCCTTTTAGCTTCCTTAATTTTTAATAGAGATACTGATACCTGCATGCCTTACATTATGTATAAGTTGCATCTTCCTTTGCAATGTATTTTAAGACTTCTGGATGAATAGGTTTAATTGAAAAAGAAAAACAACTAACCTCTTCTATCTTCCATCCTGACTGAAGTCCTCTGGACTTCAGATAATGCTGAAATGTAATAAAATTTCAGCCTGTTTAAGAGGCTGGTGGACCGAGTCCCTTGGGAGTCAGTCCTGAAGGGCAAAGGAGTCCAGGAAGGCTGGACATGCTTTAAAAGGGAATTGCTAAATATTCAGGAGCAGGCTGTCCCGGTGTGTAGGAAGACAAGCCATCGGGGAAAAAGACTGGCCTGGTTAAACAGAGAACTTAGGCTAGAACTTAAGGAAAAAAAGAGAGCCTATTTGCTCTGGAAGAAGGGTCGGGTAACTCGGGAGGTCTATAGGGACGTGGCCAGGTCATGTAGGGAGAAGATTAGAAGGGCCAAAGCTCAATTAGAGCTTGATTTGTCTGCTACAGTCAAAGATAACAAAAAAAGCTTTTACAAATACATCAACAGCAAAAGGAGGGTCAAGGAGAGCTTCCACCACTTGCTGAATGAGGAGGGTAGTGTAGTGTCAGGGGATGAGGAAAAGGCAGAGGTGCTCAATGCCTTCTTTGCCTCGGTCGTTAATGTCAAGATCGGTTGTCGTCAGGAGACTCGGCCCCCAGAGCCTGAAGTTAGGGACGGGGGGCTGTGTGAACCTCCCATGATCCAGGAGGAGACGGTTAGTGACCTGCTGTGCCAGCTGGACACCCACAAGGCTATGGGTGCGGATGGGATTCACCCCAGAGTAATGAAGGAACTGGCAAATGAACTTGCCAAACTACTCTCTATTATCTACCAGCAGTGCTGGTTAACTGGAGAAGTTCCAGCTGACTGGAAATTAGCAAATGTAACACCCATCTACAAGAAGGGTCGGAAGGATGATCCAGGGAACTATAGGCCTGTCAGCCTGACCTCGGTGCCAGGCAAGGTGGTGGAACAGATCATCCTGAGTGCCTTTACACGGCACATGCAGGACAATCGGGGCATCGGGGCCAGCCAACATGGATTCATGAAAGGCAGGTCCTGCTCGACCAACCTGATCTCCTTCTATGACAAAGTGACCCGCTTAGTAGATGAGGGCAGGGCTGTGGATGTAGTCTATCTAGACTTCAGTAAGGCATTTGACAGTGTCTCCCACAGCATCCTCCTAGACAAACTGGCTGCCCAGGGCTTGGATGGGTGGACTCTTAAATGGGTTAAAAACTGGCTGGATGGCCGAGCCCAGAGAGTGGTGGTGAATGGGGCAAAGTCCAACTGGCAGCAGGTCACTAGCGGTGTTCCCCAGGGCTCAGTTCTGGGGCCAATGCTGTTCAATATCTTTATAGATGATCTAGACGTAGGGATTGAGTGCACCCTCAGCAAATTTGCAGATGACACCAATCTGGGTGGGAGTGTCGATCTACTGGAGGGTAGGAAGGCCCTACAAAGGGATCTGGACAGGTTAGATAGATGCGCCGAGACCAACGGCATGAGGTTCAACAAGAACAAGTGCCGGGTCTTACACTTTGGCCACAACAACCCATGCAGCTCTACAGGCTGGGGGAAGAGTGGTTAGAAAGCGGCCCGGTGGAAAGAGACCTGGGGGTGCTGATCGACAGCTGGCTAAACATGAGGCAGCAGTGTGCCCAGGTGGCCAAGAAGGCCAATGGCATCCTGGCCTCTATTAGGAATAGTGTAGCCAGCCGGTCTAGGGAAGTGATCGTCCCTCTGTACTCAGCACTGGTGAGGCCACACCTTGAATACTGTGTCCAGTTCTGGGCCCTGCACTTCAAGAAAGATGTTGAGGTGTTGGAGCGAGTCCAGAGGAGGGCGATCAAGCTGGTGAAGGGTCTGGAGGGTCTGACCTCTGAGGAATGGCTGAGGGAGCTGGGGTTGTTTAGCGTGGAGAAGAGAAGGCTCAGAGGTGACCTTATTGCAGTCTACAACTACCTGAAGGGAGGTTGTAGTGGAGTGGGAGTCGGCCTCTTCTCCCGGACAACTAGTGATAGGACAAGAGGGCACAGCCTCAAGCTTCGCCAGGGGAGGTTCAGGTTGGACATTAGGAAGAATTTCTTTTCAGAAAGGGTTATTAGACAGTGGAATGGGCTGCCCAGGGAGGTGGTGGAGTCACCATCTCTGGCTGTGTTTAAGAAAAGACTGGACATGGCCCTTAGTGCCATGGTCTATTTGCCATGGTGGTTTCAGGGCAATGGTTGGACTCGATGATCCCAGAGGTCTCTTCCAACCTGGTTGATTCTGTGATTCTGTGATTCTGTGAAAATAATACAGAACTAGAAGCACAGACCACTTATTTGTGTTATGTTGCCAGATTTGTGTTACCTTAAAAGTCACAAAAGAATCTTGCTTGTGCCCCTAGCTACAGAGACAATGGAGACTTTTTCTGTGGTATAATTTTTAATTTTTTTTTTAATAAAAGTATCTAGTTTATCAAAAACGGTTCATGGAAAAAGCTTGATTTCAACAAACCTAATTCATCTGCAAAAAATTTGTAAGAAATTTGTGTGAAATATCTCCTAGTGACATGTGTTGGTTTTAATTTGAAATGAACATGTAGAATTTTGATCACTTTATTCTACAAAGGCTGAGCTACTTAAATAGTTGTAACTGGAGTGAAAGAAGCTTGCATTTCAGCTCTGCAGCTTTGATTACTGTGCTAAGATGTCCCCTATAGTCAAATGTAGCTCCAGGTTATGTGCAGTGCAAGTGGCTGGTTTCTAAAAGATTTTAATGGAAATGCAGACAGTTGCTGTCTGCAGAAAAAGTCACTTTAAAGTTTGTATTGCACATGCTGATAATTCACAGGTTCCCAGATAAACAAAAGCTTGCTAGCTGAAATATATTTTATTCTGATATAACATCCAGGTGTCTCATAAAATTAGTATTAGTTGTGAATATTCTTGCTATCTTCCATGGAACAAGATCCTCTCAATGGATTTCCTCTCATAGGAAACTCAACAACCACGAACTCTCATGCATATTACTGCATGACCCTTCAAGAAGAGGACATGACGATGTTTGGACACAGGCTATTTCATGAAAGTGACATCAAGAAATATGAGACATTACTACTGTTATAATGAGGCAATATGATATCACTTCCAGAACAGAACTATGTTAGGTTTTTAATGAGCTGTTTTAGTATTTAGCTAAAATAGTTAAGTTCTATTTGATAGATTAAAGATAAATGTTTACTATGGGCGTGAACTCGGCTCTTCTAGAATCTTTGTTGCACATTTTTGTGAACAGGTAATTAAACTGAGAAGACTAATTCAAGTGTTTAAAACAATAAAAACAGCTACCCAGACTTTCTGATCAAATGACAAGCATAGCTATCTTCAGGCTAGTGACAAAACTTGTTTAAAAGAAGTGAAAGCATTTCCCATGATTGTTAATCTGGGCTAGGATATGAAAGGGTATCTTGAGAGCTCACAACTTCAGGGCAGAAACAGTGCTATTGGATGGATGCTGGTGTGAGAAACAAAATAAGCTTTGCTTGTTTGAACTTCTTACTGCTGTCTTGATATGATTGTATTATATTGCACTTCTGAAGCTGGACTTCTTTATCAATGATTGAAAAATCCTCTGTGGAATTAATTTAGGTCTGTTCTTTTAGAAAACAAATTTGTTAGGACAGAAGAGAATTTATTGAAATTAATCCAGTGGGCTTTTCCTGAACTAGGCCTTATATGTGTGCCACAGTAGTATGTGCGGTGTAATCCCTCCTCAGGTTCACTAATATAGATTCAGTACTCATCAGCATTAATTCTAAACCATATTTTAATCTTCACAGTATTGTAAAAATACCCATGAGATTTGTGAATGTATTTCAAGCCACAATGAATCTGAATCATGAAGTGGAACTACAAAGATTTGTTCTTGCTTCTTGACCCACATTGTTGCACGTAATAAAATAATTCCTATTATATTTCACAGATTATCTTTTCATTGCAGTAAATGAAAGTGCATGTAGTCAGGGAATAACTCCAGAAAGCTGCAAGTATTTTTAGTTTTGGCATTTTAGCTCATCTTTGCCATTGAAGATACCAGACCATTTTGGAAAAGGCAGTGAAGGGGAGTGAAAGAGAAATAAGTTACTACAGAAACCATAGACTGAAAAACAACCTTCTGCTTCCCCCTTTTATTACAGTTTTCCTGCAACATATACAGTTTGGGAAGTTATGTGAGTGGAAACTGAAGTATGAATCCTCTCTCCTTGTTCGTCAGTTCTGTCTCTTAATTGTCTTGTATTGGAGTATTCTTTCCTCATAGATAACAGTATATCTATTGCCAAACAGCACAGGTTGCTGTTTTATTTCAGTCATGGCTGTACTCCCTTATTTCTGTAATGTAAAAAAATGTTAATTCTTTTCTTTGAGGTTTTTTTTTTTTTGTTATTAGAATTAGTTATTGCTCGGGTGGATTCATTGTTCATGTCAAAATGTTCATAAACCTAGGTCTCCGAACTATACATCACGGGTGTTATTTTATGTAACGTAACTTTCACTGTCATAATTTGATGGGACTTTCATTGTTTATGCTGTTTCAGAGGTTAGCCAGGGCTGAAATGTTATGGAAGTGGTTAAAAGAAGATGTGTTCTGCAATCAGTTTAGTAAGTGAATATAAAAGATTTGTTACAATGCTTATAAACTGAAACTAAATCTTTAAGAAAGATGAAAAAAAGAGAGGACACGCATGGGATGTTAGAGGAGACGCATACATGGAAGTGACTGATGCAGTCTTCCTAGAAAACATTCCTTTCTCTCATCCCTTTGAGACACAGTAAAACAGGATCTTCACTTTTCCAGTCCTCTGGGGGAATTTGCTTCCTGAATTGCCTTGAGCTACACCTGCTGGGTACCTCGAGGGCATTCAGGAGGGGATGCCTGTATGCCTGTGCTGTGCTCCACTCATGCTTTCCTCAGCATCTGCTACTTGTTGCTGTGAACAGCAGGTTGCAGGGTTAGAAAGACCTTTAGTGAGACAGTCCTTAGGAAGTAATTTGAATCTTTTTGATGCTCAGTGTTTTTTAAAATTAAGCTAGCTGGCTGTCTAAAGGGAGATGACAGTGCCTAAACTTGGAAGTCTTGTGTTGAAAATCCTCATCGAAGTTTCTTATGATTAATGGCTTGTAAATATAATTCAAGAAGCTTTAGCATGAAAATGCTACAGAAAATGCAATAAGAACATAGGAACAAAAGCTTTTTAATTAATTAGAAATGCTTTCAGAATTGGCAGATAACTTTCCCCTGTGGACCTCTAAAATATGCATAAAACGCTTGTGGACACAGAATAAAATCTCACAACAGATCAACAAGTTTTCACTTTAGACTCTGTGCAGCACAAAAAAGATTTCTGAAGGAGTCAGCTTGCTGCCAAAATAATTTTCCAACACTCTTTCCTCATGTCTTCTCATTTCATTGGTTCACTAGTTTACAAACATAATTTGTTCTTCTTTTGTGTTTTCGTGCTATGAAAAAGGATAAAGAGTGGAAGCATTGTGATAAGTTCCCTGAGGGCTCTTGTTTGAAGAATGAACCCTGATTTTTTTGATATAGGTTAGAAATTTTTTTTCCTCTGTCTGAAAACATGTCTGCCTCCCGTGACTACTGTGATAAAAGCTTTCCACCTATGTGTTGTCCTCAGCATTTACTGGGGAATCTGCTGTGGACCTGCATTTCTTGAAATCCCAACATTGCAGTTTACAGATTTAGTACATGCTGTGGGTGAGGCATGCCTCAAAACTGTTCTTCATGCAATTCAGGCTGAGCTGAACTGTACCTCTAAACAAAGCAAGCAAAGACTTATCCCCCCACATCTACAGTAGGTAACCTATAAAGGATATTGCTTAAAAAAAAAAACAAAAACAAAAAAAAACCCCCACAACAGAAAACTAAACCCCAAAAACCCCAACCACGGTGAATATTAAGGCTAAATTGGAAAAGACTGTTTGTGTCTCTTGTCCTAATGGGTGCGCTCTGGCAGAGCTGCAGGTAGGGTTTCTTTAGATTGCATACCATATGTTGCATCTGTGAAAGATAATATATTGATAGGTTTGTGACCTTCCATAGACTGAAAGCATCAGTGTCTCAGTATTTTTTAGGAAGCTGGTGCTGTCAGATGAAAAACAATACAAAGTAAAAGAGGAAATGGGACTGTATAGCATATTGGTTTCCTACCCAGCCCCACACCAGTCATTCAAAAATGTGGTGGCATTAAACAGTCATCTGGTCTGTTCATTGCTGCTTTATGTTGTGAGTATGTCTATAAAGTTCTAAAAGGGTTAATGGGTATTAATTAAGAATAAGTAATTTGAGCAATAGTAACAGTGTAGCAACACTTCTCCTGGGCTGCTTATATTGCCGAGAAACCCAGGCAGAATGCCAAGCAGATGTAGCTATGTAGGTCTTCTGAAATTTGGATCTTTCTGCAGGATTATACTTTGTGCTATGCTGAAATTTCCTTACAGATGAAACTGTTATGTGACTGGCTTTACCATATCTGCACAGAGGAGTAAGATGACTACAAGAAACAAGCAGGACTAAGTTTACACTGAAAGAGCATCTAATGCATATCAAATTTATCTCATGTTCTGTAATGACTTTCTGATTGTCCTTTTACAAAAATACCTCGGGTTGCAAACAACCTATTGACATAATAGATTATGCAACAATCCATAGCGTTCGAACTTTTAAAGATTAAAGCTTCATTAAACTTCCATAAGCTCTTTACAAATGCTTCTTCAATACAAGGTGAGGGCAAACAAGACAAGTTGTTCTGCTCTTGGTTCTGTCTACTTTCTGTCTACCATGAGATAAAGAAAAGTGCAAGTGAATTCAAACAGGCATATAGTATGAAAGCCATTCAGTAGATTGCTTAAGCATATACATAACTTCTAGTCTGAGTTGCATTGGTGTTGAATACCAATGAGGACAGACAAATAATAACACCTGTGAAAAACTATATAACCTGGTCTTCCTCTTTTCTGAGATTGCACTATCACTCGTACGTCCGTTGTCATTATTATCATTGTTATTGTCTTCATCATCTTACCCTACAGGACAGCTGACTTTGAAACCCTAAAATGATACGTAATCAGATATTTCCCACTGTTCATATTCAGTATTTGTGTTAGAGTATTAGAGTTTGTAATTAGTTTTTTACATTATGTAAAAGAAGGTAAATGTATAAGACCACGTATTCAAGGTTAAAACATGCTGATTTATGATTACATCATGGTTTATATTTCTTCTTACACTTTTAATTAGGTAAAGAAATGAAAATATGTTCACAAGTACTCTTTCAGGAATAGATACTAGTAGGTCTCCAACTAGATGTTTTGCATTTTGTCTGTAAACATTATACTTTGCATGCAATAAATCTTTATAAGAGTTTTATTAAATATTTTAAAAAGGGATTTATACTTAAAACCAAGCAGCTCATGTACATCAGCAGAGCTCGTTTTATTATCTGTGGTACTTGGCTGTGAATACTTGGTACGCAAATTGTAGCATTATCAGGTGGAAAAGACTGGAATTTGTTCAATATGATGACATTTATGTAGGAACTTTATGATGACTGCATCCGTGGCATTATTGGGAGAAAATGATTGTTGTATGATCAGTGTAGAGATAGAAAGTTGTGGGCAAGTTCGGCAAGTAATTGTTGAATGCTTTGGATAGAACACAGAATCAGGTGACAGTTCTGAAAGATGAAAACACCTAGCAGGAGGAAAGATGCTTTCATGTGATCAGCAGTCTGGGAGATAATGATTGGTATTACACAAAAAATGTGTACAGCCTGCGAAAGTGGCAGGGAAAATAGTTTGTTTCTCCCTCTGCTCTATCTCTGAAGAGGAAAATGGAAAATGTGATAATATTTTTCTCTCTGCTTCATTGTCATGCAAGTTATGACATTTTGGAACTAAACAAAAGGCAAATTAATATCAACATTTTTCTGTGTAAATTCAACATTTACTTATTTACC
Organism: Nyctibius grandis; assembly: GCF_013368605.1. Classification (NCBI taxonomy): domain Eukaryota; kingdom Metazoa; phylum Chordata; class Aves; order Nyctibiiformes; family Nyctibiidae; genus Nyctibius; species Nyctibius grandis. The sequence continues at coordinate 45,833,488 of NC_090663.1, forward strand.
AAATGTATGAATCTTTTTAGAAATGCCCATCTTTTCTGTTTTGACAAACTCTTTTGCTGCAGTGATTTGTGCCAGAAGATGCTTCTCCAAACAATAGGCCCTTTCAAAAACTTTTGTTAAAGAAATACTTTGAAAAATATATCGGGTTAAGGAATGATTCCCTGGGTCATACCGTAAACAGACCACTCTATTTCTGTTAAGAAAATACAATTTCATTTCATTAGCATTAGTTTGTAAAATGTGAAAACTTAGAGATAACCTTTTTAACGGAAAGTTCTGGAGTATAGTCTTTTCAAATTCATTTTGTATCAATTTATTGAAAGCAGGTATAAATCCAACAATTTATAACTACCTTTTAAGGTTATTTTTTGGAACCAAACTTCCTGACAGAAGTAATTTATAAGGTTAATGTTAAATTTTGCACTTTCGCTTCACCTAAGGGATGCCATTTATGTGAGCATTGTTACTTTTGCCTTCTTTCATCAGTGACACACAGGTGCATGTTGTCATCATGCCTGTCCTACTCTGAATTGGAAACATACTTCCCTCCTAATAATACACCTGTGATGAAGCACATCCTTAATGATGAGATATTCATTTTTCAGAAAGTGGTCCAAAAAGTTATGGAAAGTTTGTAATAGAAAGTTTGTGAGCTGGATTGCCCTCATCATCACTTGGTTTAAAATGGTAAGTGATAACTCTTCACTCATGAACTCATCTGCGTGCCCCTCTACAAAATGAATATCCTTTGATTGAAGAAGATTTGGCTGTATATCAACTATGCAATTCAAAACAGTATGAAGGAGCATGCTTTTTTTGTTGCAGATCTTCATTATTAAAAATCAATCTATTGCTGTTCCCCTTGTCATTTTTCTAGAGAGAAGTGCAAGTAACAATTCAGATCCACTAGATCCAGTCTTGTGAATTCAGACAATTTATTATAATAAGAACAGTCTGTTCAAGTGTACCTTGGTGGGAATAAAGAAGGCTAGAGTCAGAAACATAGGCACATACATTGTACTGTAACTAACATATTTTTTCAATTTACGCTGTAATGCTGTAACTGCACTTACGGAACATTGTCATTGAAGAAATACACAATGTATTGGAATGTCAACTAAATTTAGTTCACTGGTACACTTGAAGAGGGGACCTTTTTGTACCAAGCAATCATAAAGTGTGCTTCTATAATTATTGCACTATGAAAAGCAGAAATTAGTTTTCAGTATAGTCATTGGAAATGGGTGGTACCTTAAAGCACAGCAAATCAATGGTGCTGACCATTGTTATATCTTTCTGAAAATTCAAAATTTTTTTTGCTTTTCCAGATGTTTCAGATCAGACTACTATTTCCAGATGTTCAGATCAGACTACTACCCCCTGCTGATCTTCCAGACAGGTGGGGAAGAAGCTGCATCCCGTAGTCTGAGGGGGATGAAGAAAGACTACAAGGCCCTAGGACGGTTGGTGAAAGAGTCTGGGGCGCAAGTTGTTTTCTCCTCCCTCCTTCCATTTTCAGGTGATGACGTGGGATGGAACAGTAGGATTCTCTCTATTAATGCCTGGCTATGAGACTGGTGCTACAGGCAGGGCTTTGGGTTCTTTGATAATGGCTGGTTTTATAAGGCAACAGGTGTGACAGTGATACATGGGAAAGGTTTATGTCGTAGGGGTAAAAGGGTTCTGGGACAGGAATTAGCAGGGCTCATTCGGAGAGCTTTAAACTAGATTTGAAGGGGGATGGGGTAGTATCTGGGCTTGCACCACTGGGGCAACGCTCTAGTGTTGAGGTAGACCAGGAGGCCCCCCATCCCCCTGGGGTGAAGTCAGGGGGTGAATCTGGGATGAAATCGGTGTGCCCAGCTCGCTCCCTGGAATGCCTGTACACCAATGCACGCAGCATGGGGAATAAACAGGAGGAGTTAGAAATCCGTGTTCGGTCGGGGGGCTATGATCTAGTGGCAATTACAGAGACTTGGTGGGACGCCTCGCATGACTGGAATGTGGTCATGGATGGCTATGTCCTGTTCAGGAAAGACAGGCCGCTAAGGAGAGGTGGTGGAGTTGCTCTTTATGTGAGTGAGCAGCTAGAATGTATTGAGTTCTGTCCAGAGGCAGATCAGGAGTGAGTTGAGAGTTTGTGGGTGCGAATTAAGGGGCAGGCTGGCAGGGGTGATACTGTTGTGGGTGTCTATTACAGGCCACCGGATCAGGATGAGGAGGGTGATGAGGCCTTCTACAGGCAGCTGAGAGCAGTCTCGCAATTACAGGGCCTGGTTGTTGTGGGGGATTTCAACTACCCTGATATTTGCTGGGAGGCCTACTCAGCCAGCCATCCTCAGTCCAGGAGGTTCCTCCAGTGCATTGATGATAACTTTCTGATGCAAATGGTGGATGAGCCAACTAGGAGAGGAGCGCTGCTGGATCTGATCCTCACTAACAAGGAGGGTCTGGTTGAAGAGGTGAAGGTTGAGGGCAGCCTTGGTTGTAGCGACCATGAGATGGTAGAGTTCAGGATCTCATGTGGCAGGAACAGAATAGCTAGCAGAATCACAACCCTGAACTTCAGGAGGGCCAACTTTGGCCTTTTCAAGCAATTGCTAGGGGAAATCCCATGGGACAGGGTACTAGAAGGTAAGGGGGCCCAAGATAGTTGGTTAGCGTTCAAGGACTGCTTCTTCCGAGCTCAAGATCAGAGCATCCCAACAAGTAGGAAGTCAAGGAAGGGGACCAAGAGACCTGCATGGTTGAACAGGGAACTGCTGGGCAAACTCAAGTGGAAGAAGAAGGTGTACAGATCGTGGAAGGAGGGGCTGGCCACTTGGGAGGAATATAAGTCTGTTGTCAGAGGATGTAGGGAGGCAACTAGGAAAGCTAAGGCGTCCTTGGAATTAAACCTTGCAAGAGAGGTCAAGGACAACAGAAAGGGCTTCTTCAAATACATTGCAGGTAAAGCCAACACTAGAGGCAATGTAGGGCCACTGATGAATGAGGTGGGGGTCCTGGAGACAGAGGATAAAAAGAAGGCGGAGTTACTGAATGCCTTCTTTGCCTCTGTCTATACTGTTGGAGGCTGTCCTGAGGAGCCCCGGACCCCTGGGGCCTCAGAAGAAGTCAAGATAGAGGAGGAATCTGTCTTGGTTGATGAGGGCTGGGTCAGGGACCAATTAAGCAACCTGGATGTCCATAAATCCATGGGCCCTGATGGGATGCACCCGCGGGTGCTGAGGGAGCTGGCGGAAGTCATTGCTAGGCCACTCTCCATCATCTTTGCTAAGTCGTGGGCAACGGGAGAGGTGCCTGAGGACTGGAGGAAAGCGAATGTCACTCCAGTCTTCAAAAAGGGCAAGAAGGAGGACCCGGGTAACTATAGACCGGTCAGCCTCACCTCCATCCCCGGAAAGGTGATGGAGCAACTTGTCCTTGGTGCTGTCTCTAGGCACATCAAGGATAGGGGGATCATTAGGGGCACTCAGCATGGCTTCACCAACGGGAAGTCTTGCTCAACCAACTTGATAGCCTTTTATGAGGACATAACCCGGTGGATAGATGATGGTAAAGCTGTGGATGTGGTCTATCTCGATTTCAGTAAAGCATTTGACACGGTCTCCCACAGCATCCTTGCAGCTAAACTGGGGAAGTGTGGTCTGGATGATCGGGTAGTGAGGTGGATTGTAAACTGGCTGAAGGAAAGAAGCCAGAGAGTAGTGGTCAGCGGGACAGAGTCCAGTTGGAGGTCTGTGTCTAGCGGAGTTCCGCAAGGGTCGGTTCTGGGACCAGTTCTATTCAATATATTCATTAATGACTTGGATGAAGGATTAGAGTGCGCTGTCAGCAAGTTCGCTGATGACACAAAACTGGGAGGAGTGGCTGACACACTGGAAGGCTGCGCAGCCATTCAGAGAGACCTGGACAGGCTGGAGAGTTGGGCGGGGAGAAATTTAATGAAATATAACAAGGGCAAGTGTAGAGTCCTGCATCTGGGCAAGAACAACCCCATGTACCAGTACAAGTTGGGGACAGAGCTGTTGGAGAGCAGCGTAGGGGAAAGGGACCTGGGGGTCCTAGTGGACAACAGGATGACCATGAGCCAGCAATGTGCCCTTGTGGCCAAGAAGGCCAATGGCATCCTGGGGTGTATTAGAAGGGGTGTGGTCAGCAGATCGAGAGAGGTTCTCCTCCCCCTCTACTCTGCCCTGGTGAGGCCGCATCTGGAGTATTGTGTCCAGTTCTGGGCCCCTCAGTTCAAGAAGGACAGGGAACTGCTAGAGAGAGTCCAGCGCAGAGCCACGAAGATGATTAAGGGAGTGGAACATCTCCCTTATAAGGAGAGGCTGAGGGAGCTGGGTCTCTTTAGCTTGGAGAAGAGGCGACTGAGGGGTGACCTCATTAATGTTTATAAATATGTAAAGGGCAAGTGTCATGAGGATGGAGCCAGGCTCTTCTCAGTGACATCCCTTGACAGGACAAGGGGCAATGGGTGCAAGCTGGAGCACAGGAGGTTCCACTTAAATTTGAGGAAAAACTTCTTTACTGTAAGGGTGACTGAACACTGGAACAGGCTGCCCAGAGAGGTTGTGGAGTCTCCTTCTCTGGAGACATTCAAAACCCGCCTGGACGCGTTCCTGTGTGATATGGTCTAGGCAATCCTGCTCCGGCAGGGGGATTGGACTAGATGATCTTTCGAGGTCCCTTCCAATCCCTAACATTCTGTGATTCTGTGATTCTGTGATGGTTGCTTGAGAGAACAATTCTGGTTTAAGAAATGAACTTCTTCAATTGTTCAGGAATTGTGCTTCAAATTGTTCAGGACTCTTTTTTTCCTACTCTTTAATGTTATTTTGAAAATGAAATTTTTACTGCAGTGCAAAAGTCGCTTAAGTACCCCTGAAAAATACACCTCTTATGCTCTGGTTAGCATGGAGATGTTCACAAGGTATGCCATTGAAACAGATAAAAGCTTTATGGCTGACTTAAAAGGATACAGGGTAAGACCTTCAAGTGCAATATGTTCATGAAGGTCTATAAAGTAAAGACAGAGTGTTTGAGCTGATATTTTAGTAGATGTGATAATGAAGGATTAGTAAATAGTTTTGAACATACCTGAAAGTTGGTAGGACTTTTATCATTCTAGTCTATGATCATCAGACTCACAATAATGTAATATGACATCACAGCAACTTTTCCTCAGATGCATGTACAAAAAACCTCTCAACTGAGAACAAGAAAGGATATAAATGGTATTTGACTTTTTCTTGTGGAGTCTACAGGAACTCCCAGACATTTCCTAGGACAGATCTGATACAGTGGGATAAGGGTTAAGGAAACATTTATTTTTCTTAAACTGCTTGTGGACCTGGTACAAAATTATCCTGCGTTTTCAGAAACTTGTTATATTTTTTGGCTGTCTCTTTTCAATGCACTATTATTCCAGTATATCATTTGGGAACATAGCTAGTGTTGTTTTTTTTTTTGTTATAGCCCTACTGTTTCATAACCTGCTCCACCTCTGATTATCTGTTATGAAATCTTGTAACAGTATGAGAAAGTGAGTGTTGTTCAACATCATCAAGTTTTCTCTCAGTGCAGATCAGGCCATGTAGTTGGCCACGTAGTCAGTAGTGTAAATTTCTTACAACTCCAGTGACTTTGCATTAAATTTCCCAAGCTGCAATCATAGTCCTTAATCTCTGTTTATGGGCCACACCAATGGAATATAGTAACCTGTTACTGAAATGCTCTGCTTTCCCTTTAAGGTAATTCACTTTGGAGGTAATCGTTCATTCCTTTGAGGTAGTTCTGATGCGTGATTTTTGTATACCTAAAATATTTTGAAAATTGAGCCACTCTTGCTGAAGTGAGTAAAAGTAGATTTAAGAAATCAAATTTGAATTTTAAATGCTGCTCTTACTAAAATAAAGGGATGATTTTACCACTCTTGATTTTTCTCTTCAGCATGTATCCAAGCATTGAAAGGTATTGTCACAAAAAATTGCACTTAGTGGCTTTTGAACACTGAGAAAGGTTTAGATTCTTATATTCCATTGTGGTACTGCTCAAGGGCAAGTTATTTTGGTTCCTTTTGTTTTTCTCCTCCTGGGATTCACTAACTTCAGCAACAAGAACTCGGCAGGTTGCAGGTTTTTTCTGTGATCTGTAATCTCATCAGGTCTCATCTACTAAGCAGAGCTGGTTCTGACCAGTGCTGGGTACGACTCCAAGGGAAACCAGAAGTGTGGAATACTTGCTTCTGTGTGTCCCAGACTGCTTGTTCTGTGGTACTGTTACTTGTCTTTATTTAGAATTTTCCGTATTTCCTTCAAATATTTTCCACTTGCTTTCTTTTTTCCTTAGAGTGTATAAAAATTAGACATCATCAATGAAAAGACTTTAATTTCCAAAATCAGAAAATTCAGTATTTCTTTCAGTAGAATATTAACTCGGCACTGAGGCAAACACTGAAAGGCTGTTGAGTACCCTCTCTTTTTTTTCTTCTTTCTGTTTCTTTTCCCTTTCAATTGTTGTGTGGACTTAGAAATGAGTACCCCATATTCTCATACTACCATGCTAATTTTTCTTTTTTCTCATTCATTCTTTTTCCTCTTTTTCTTACATGCCTGTTTTCCTTTCCTTTCTCTCTTGTTAATGACCACATAAGAATAATAGTGTAGATACACTATTTAGAAAATGTCATGTCATCAGAAGAAGAGTCACTTTAAAATTTCATCATGTTTTTCTGTATCCCAATATATGTAGATCTATATTTTCTTTTAGCAAACAGGTGAATCTTTGTCATTTCTTAAATACTGTATAAATCAACGGGGTGTTGGCTGATTAAGTAATACAAACATTATAGCAATTTTTATAGTGGAAACACCCAGAAAATTAGGATTGGAGTCCCACTGTACTGTATAAGCACATGCTGAAATAGTTCTTCCCTTACACTAGAAGCCTTGGTCTTTCAGTGTTTTGTGCATCTTCTTAACTCTAGATTAATCCCATTGAAGTTACACATTTGCACAAGTTTGCTTTTGATCAGGACCTAAGAAACAGTTGTGTGTCTGAAATCTTAGATACTCATGTGGGATAAAACCTCGCTAGCCCTCCCTTGAATACCAAAACAGTCTGAAAGCCCCGAGAAGCCTTACCTGTGCCTCTTCCCGCATACCGAACCATATCCTCTTGTCTTTTTACCCTCCTATTTTTCAGAGAAAAAAAGAGTAAGTACGGCATGTCCCCTGCAGTGTAACACTTCAGTTCTGCTGAATGCTGATAAGAGGAAATATTCTCTGCTCTTTTAAGAACCCAGAGTTGCAATAAAACATCATGCCAGCAATAATAGAAACCATTGTCTTAATCTGGCTTTCGGCAAAATACTTTGTTTTAATGTTGCGTACTGAGTATGTATGATCATAATGAGAGATTCTGTTTATCTAAAGATATGTATATATGTGTATTCAGCTTTCCTACCATATTTTTGAGTGCCTGAATATAGAAACAATGATAATTTTTTCTTTTTATTTACTTGCTCTCAGCAGATAAAATAGCAGAGAGAGGATGATAAGAATGCATAAATTAGAGCACATAAGCACACAAGGCAATGGATGGAAGTTACTATGGAAACTTCAACTCAAAGTATTTGTTAACATTAATATTCCGTGCTTATTCTTGCATTAACAGGTATGTAATGAAATAATTATTTGAAATACAAGGTAACAGAAATGTCTTTAAAAACAGGAAGTTATTATTAAATGCCAATAATAACAATAAGCAAACCATATGGTTTTGCTAAATAAGCTGTCAACATCACTGTGTATCATGGGCCAAAAATATTAACTGAAAAGCTGTGATTAGTCATTTATTATTTTGGCTACAAAGATGGGACCACATGAGCTTAGCATAGATGAAAATATCAACAAAGATAGATATGAAACATCAACAAAGGCTTGGTAGCAATTTTTCTTCGTGCCATTAGAATTATAAGGATGCAAAATGTTTCATGAAGGACAGACATTATTTGTTTTAAAGAAATCAGCGTGCCACCTAAAATCGAAATCCTGGGATGGCAAGACAGTTTATGATAATGTAGCATTCCTGCTATAGTGCCAGATGGTAAAAGCAGAGTGTACTTAGCTCAGTGCTGTGATTTTACCAAGCACAAAGAGACTCTCAGACAACCAGGAGTCAGCAAATGGCCCGATGTGCTACTGAAAGAACATTGGTAACATTGTATTGTTTCACAGCAAATGCAAATGACAATTGTTGTGGTCTCACCCCTTCAAGAATAACTTCTTTGTCTGTGCCCATTCAGTGCAGCAAAATAACAATTACTGATTCTGAGTCATTTCTTGGGACTCTGCACAGCACTACTTGAATACTTTAGTAGAGGAAAAAGGAAAAGAAAAATGTTTGCTTGTAGCTAGAAAAGTGAACTGGAGTTCAAGAAATTTGGTTTATATTCCCAGTTCTGCTTTTGTTATCTTTTATAATTTTTTTTTTTATTGCCTCACCTGTGGCACTTGCAATGTTGTGCAGGGTAAGGAATACATCTGCAGTGTGAAAGTCTGGTTCTTTCTGACTGCATTTACTTGCTGAACTGTTTGATGAGTGCCCCCAGTATATGCAAGGAAGTTTCTTCCTCTCTTTGGTTCGCCAGGCTATGCATTAGGTACAAAGTCAGTGCTAACTGAGCTGCTGGATCCGGGAGTTAGCCAGACATCCACATCGGCTTTTGATCACCAGTCTGTAAAACAAGTCATCCCAAGCATAGATGAAGGCAATAGTTAAAAGAATATAATTCAGATTTTGGTGTGTATATTAGAAGATGCTAAACGGGAAGGTGTAACAAGCTGTGGAGGAGAATTCTGTGACAGAAAATGGATGGATCCTTGCACTTAAAGGCAAATGGAGATTAGCTGTTAGGAAAGCAATAATACTAGAGTTTAAAAGAGGAATTAAAACTGAGCAGAAGAAACAGTACTTTGCAAAGAATCTCTGACAGAAAAACGGATAAGAAGCTGTCAACAGAAACAAAAGAAATCACAAATATTCTTAGCCACCAGGTCAATGGATGTACTTTTTGCCAAGCTCAGTGCTGCAGGGAAAGGTGTGCTTTGCATTCAGCTACACTTGGGAAAAACTGGAAGAATGAATGTGCATGTTGACAAGAGGGGATACATTTTTAAGCACACATTAAAAATTAGTAGTGTTTTTCCCACGGAAACATGCAAATGAAAATAGAGCAGCAATGAATATTTTATATTGTTTGATTAAATGATATTTTTTAGAATCTCACATTTTGTAACTGATGTTACGTACAGTCTCTTTGTGCTGTTGAGCAGGGTAGGAATCTTCTACCCACTGAGAGTGTTTTATATTTGTCTCTTTTTTTAAGTAGCTAAATTTAAACTATATATTACTTTAAGAAACACGAAATACATTTGTAGAGCTTAAAAACATACTGCTTTGAGAAAATGATAAAGCCTTCTACAGTATGAGAACAGCAATACAACCCCAAATCCTGGTGAGAGGCAACCACATGAAGGGTTTATGATACCCCATATTAGTTGTTCCAAAATGCAGTATCTGTATAACTTGTAATACCCAAGTTACTGAGAAGGAGTTTGTGAACAAGCCTGAAGGGACAAATGCCATCTCCTGTGCATCTGTTTGGCTGCCGGGCTTGCCTCCCCACTTTCTGTACAGGAGAGCTAGGCGAACAGCAGAACATGGATGTGAACAGGTTTCTTAAGAAAATGAAAATAATAATTTCAGCAGTAATGCTGAATAAAGAAGCTGGAGTCGACAACCCACAGTCATGATTATGTGTAGAGCAGGCTGGAAGATGGATGAAGCTGTGATCTGGGTGGGGCAACCCACAACTTTCTCAAGCCATTGCTAAAAGATTGGTCTGTGAATGGCTTCCAGAGATGCAAAATTTCGGGGCTGGGCATGAAAGTAATTACCTGTTTTTGCAGTCTACTTGGGTTCTCTTCACTGAGCTATGCTTTCATCATTACAAATCTCTCCTAGAAGAATTTAGAAAATGGCTATAATTTTATGCAATTTCGAGTATGATTTCTGCATTTCATTGTAGTTTGAATGTAGATTTTTAAGGACAAAAATGTCTTTGTTTGGGAAAAGCTACAATACTTAAATATTTTGGTCAGCTCTTTGGTGACAGGAGTTCAGTTTTACTTTGAATAATTCCAGATATTGTATCTTTTCTTTCATTTCCTTCCAAGAATCTGCAAGTTTGCACATATTTTCCAAAAGAACCCATGTATTCAGCTGGGTTAAATGGGAGTATCGCTCAGCACCTTTACATGTAGGTCACATTTATTCCAGGGAAAGAGTGAATTTCTGTTCACTTACATTGCTCATCATACATTTAAAATCTTTTATTAGCCATTGCTGACTTTATGGGAAAATGATTTAATTAATTTTATTAATGTTTTCCAAATACTTCTGTGGAAAGTAATATATGATAAAATTAGAACAGTTTTTATATGTGCAGATTTCCACATAATCTTTTTCCCAGAAGGAGGAAGTCGCAGTTTGGTTCTTTATTATCTTTGCAAGTTCCTTTCTTTATTGTGTATCTGCTTACAGCAGTAAGCAACGGATATCACTTTGTTCTGAGACCTTATGTAGAACTGAGAACTGTGGTTTATAGTGGGAGTGTTGAATAATATTCAGACATATTGTTGGACAAGAAAGGTATTTGTAGGACAGGAAGCAAGTCTGCTTTACCTGGAGTGCATCACAACCCCTGGTACCTAAGCCTGAATAGATCTTTGCTCCATGTTTTTGTCAGGATATTTAAATCACCACTTCCTGACATAGGTACACCCTCCCCCCAACCCCAGATTAGTCAACTAGTGGTCAGGAGGAATGTATGGCTAATATATTCTGTTAGCATAATTTGTGGTTTGATCATAGAGAAATCTTTGCTTCTGGTGTAGCTTTTCTGCTCCAGTATATGTTGGTACCATTCCATGCATATATTGCCAGATATGATATTTGTACCAAAAAAAAAGGTTGCAAACAAAATAGATAAAGAACTTGAGAAAATTGAATTAATTGGGTGAATTTTTGTATCTAGCTGTGTGAAATTTGTTTGAAGGGCTCTTCTGTTTTTCTGTAGTTACTTTTGTGGTATTCTCCATAGATTTAAATTTGACCATGAAGCTTGGGCATGAACTTTGGGTAACTTTGATTCTCATAACCTTAATAACAAGAAATTCACATTCTTCATTCACCATGAACCAACAATACATTTCCAAACCGTTTTAGAGGGAACGGAAAAACTGTGTAACAGTTGAGCAGAAATATTTACACTGGCCACATGTCAGCAGGGGTAAGCATAAAAACCTGAAAAAGTAATGATTGTGCAGCTTTGCTTACATGTTCCAAATAGGAATAATTGCATCGTTCTTCTACTACGGAACTCTGGGGTTTGCATGTATTTCAAAGCAGCAATTACTTAGCCAAATAGCTGTTTTGGATAATTTTTAAAAGTCCCAGTAATATTACTGTCAAATTTGGAGGAAAAGAAAACATTCTCTGCCTCAAAAATTACCTTGTATTTAAATAATAAAAACATTAAAATGATCCAAGATGGAACAACTTGATGTGGTAATACTGTGGCAAATGAATAGTACTTTTTTATCCTTTCTGGACTACATCTTCAATAGTTTTGCAGAAGCTGGTGGTTTTTTTTTAATAATACGCTTTGATATTTAGTGTTTGTAAAACGGTTATGACTATGTAATATTCTGCCCAGAAGAACAAATAATCTCCAATGGAATTGATTCTGCTGAACAGAAATGGCAGTTGTTACTTTGCGTTACAATAGGATCAGTAAAGACATCCCCTCCATTATGTCCATCCATAATGCTGCTGCAATTACTGTCAGCATCATTACTAGAGTTCTTTAAGTTATGTGATTAGTAGTTATGGAGGCTATCAAAATAACTATTGATTCTATTGATTATTTTAAAAAGATTTAAACCTAAGTGCAGCACATGTAGTTGCAGTTTTGTTTCATCTGGTGTTTTCTGTTCCTCTTTTTTTCTTTTATTGATGTGTATTTTAATTTTCCTCCTCACTTTCTTCTTCAGTTGTGAGGCTGTGCAAAAAAGAAAGACTTCTTAGAGAGAAACATATTCTTTAGGAGGCTGGAATGTTTTGTCAAAACCAGCATGCTAATCGGATTCTCCCTCCCTCTCCTCTTCAGTGCTTGCCTCCTTTGTCTGCTACTGACAGCAAAATTGCTCGACTGGATATCACATGCCTTTGTACTATGGCCTCTTTTGCTCTACTATCAGTTCTTCCCTTTTTCTTCTTAATTTTGTGTCCTCCTCCAGTTCTTCCCCTCTTTACATTAGAGAGTTTCTGAAGCTTTGTTTTTCCCAGCAAAACCTGCTCTGAATCCATCCGCTTGTCTACCTGCAGTACCAGCTGTACAGCACTCTGATGTGTACAGGCAGAGAGGCTTGTCCTCTCTTCTGTCTTGGTTAGGTCTCCGGTGACTTCTGATATAACACTAGGTTGTCCCCTCAGTCTAGACTAAAATGCGAGCTTGTCTGGTTGAGGGTCGTTACTTTACTGTCACCTTCAGGAAGAACTTCTGCTAATAGTGCCATACAATGCTGCATCAATAAAAGAATGCCTAATAAGTGGAGCTGCTATAAGCTTTCATTCTGAGCCTTTATTTCATGCAAGATGAGCTCAAACTACTCAATTTTCAAATACAACAGGCACTATTTCTGAACATTACCCTTTTTTATCTTTCATATTCTCAGCAATCATATCTGTCCTTTTCTTCCTTGCCATATTCATGCTATAATCAAACTATATTATCTGTTTAGTGATACTTGCTTTCTCTGATAATGTTTGAAATGCAGGTTTTTCTAAATGTAGGCATATATATGCTGTAAAGAAGACTTTTGTCTTTAGCTTTCTAAAGTAACATCTCCTCCTCCTTTACACTGTGGCAAGCAAGACTGTCACTGCTTTTATTGTCAGTTCTTTGCTTTACAAACCCTTCTCAAACCCACTATGGATTTCCGGGTCAACCTGTTTTCAGATTTATAGCATGTCCTTAACAGTATCCCATTTTAATGAGTGCAATTTGTATCCCTCCACAGTAAGAACTAAAGGCCCACCATTTTCACATCAATTTGTCCTCCTTTTAACTAAGGCACATCTTTTTCCTGCTCATCTCAATGAAAGATGAGAATTCAGTATCAAATAAATACCCATTTAAGTATTGTTGTACGCATTAATGGTAATGTAAACAACAACAAAAATAACAGAACCTTTCTCTGTTATTGAACCAGTACCTGAATGTTCTCTATACGATTGTGCAACATGAAATCATTAGCTTTCTCCACCACAATAATAAATTAGAACATCTAAAGATTGTTGGACATTCTGCAAACTTTCAAGTAATTGGGCAAAGTTAACTCTCTAAAGCAACATACTGAATATCCAAAAACATGTTCAGAAAATGTACAAAATTCAATAGTTCTCAATTCTCTGTTAAGTTGTAAAGGGTTGTCTGTACTATATAGTTCTTAGGTACCAAAGATACTAAGTCCAGAGTATCGTATCATGTCCTATCTTACTTTATTTTCTTGTTTATTTTCTATTTTATTTTCTTTGCTTTTTGATGTGTGATGGTGTTCAGCTGTGCTCCTTTGTTTTTTTTGGGTTTTAGTGCTCCCACCAAAATGGAAAGTGGAAGAGGTGTGATATTAAGAGGGAGTCCTCCAGCCAAAAAGGGAAAAAGTATTACAATGTGTGAAACATAGTGATCATTCACTGAAATGTGGGAAAACTCTTGTGAATATATATAATAATGGGAAGCAAAGTCCAGACTTTGATCTGGTCTGCAAGCTGGATTCTCCTTAATACTAAGGTTAAGAGGGAAAAGATTAATTGAGTGTTGCATAGTTTGTCCTTATATCTCTAAACAGGTAGGCTGGAGTAAGGACAACTGTGGGACTCAGCCATCACGTGAAAACAGATGCAGAGGGAAAAGGGTTGTAATTGCTCTTGATTAACATCTGAAAAAGCCTCTGAACCTTTAAGAAACTCAGACTCCCCAGTCCAAATCTGCATCCTCATTATGCCTCCTAAGGACATAATAAGGAGAGCTTCGAAAATTATGTGTATGGGATGGACTTGTGAAGTCTTCTGATGGGAATTGATTGATGGTATGTCACCTGTGTGAACCAAAGTTAGCAATTAATGCATTTGTGACCATCTACTTAGTATTACTACAAAGCCTGACACAATGAGATTGTAGTCCATGATTAGGACTCAGAGAATATGAGGTAATGAGACAATAATTGCAGTGTTGCAATAGTAGGGGACAATAAAAAATAAACATGGTATTTTCTAACAAAATAAAAATATTTACTTTTAGGGTTTTGGGATGGCTATGTATATTGAATTGAGCTTTAAAAAAACAAAATCTGCTAATTTTGGCCTTAAATTTTAGGTTTTACTTTAATATATTTTAGACTTAAAACATATTAAACATATTATTAGACTTGTTCTTTGGAACAAGCGTCACTTTCTGAATATGGGGTCTGTAATGCCAACATAATGCATTGGCAAACCTGTATTAAGGCTATTCAGTCTTGTTATATTCCAAATAATAAACAAATATTAGGTCCTGATAGCAAAGGACATTTTTATTCCCCAGTATTTCTAGCCCTCTTGTTATAGCAATTTGCTATTATACCAGAATAACCAGAATATTCAAATGTTTAAAAAATGGTTAACGAAAAATGAAATGTCAGGGAATTTTATTATCCAATTTGCAAAAAGTGCAAACACACTGAGGACCAATCCTAGTATTTTTAGCACAGAGAACAGCACACTGAATAATGCCAATCAATTCAGTGAACTGCTTTCTGCAATTAAGAGCTGCCATGCAAAAAGGACAGTGTTTAGGCACAAAACCCTTGCATCTAGAGATAAGCATATGTTATTATTTTATTCATAATGGTGATTGTCTTCAGAATATTAATTTGTGAAAGGAGGCTGAAAAGCCTCTATGCCTAATACCAGCTTCTGCAAACAGACTTTATAGTATATTTCAGAAAAATATCAGGAAAGCATTTATTTACCTGGAGTCTTAAGGATCATTCTACTACTGAGTATGCAGGGCTCTAGTCAAGGGATCAGAAAGGGATAGCAGAGTATGAGTATTCTTATCTCTAAGCAATTTGATCTTTAAAATATCATGCAGAAATTGAAGGATGTGATGAAAATGATTTTTCAGAACTAGCTTCCTATTTTTATGGCATTATGGTAGCTGCTTTATGTGTAATATATATATGTTGCAGCCATATTGTGGCTGAGATCAAAATAGTTGTAGGCACAGATGAAGTGCCTATCTATTTTTCACATATATTTATTTCTGAATCTTTGTAGCAAAGAACATCATTTCACAGAAGTACTGGGAACCATGGGAGGGTTAAGCCCTTAAACAGATGTCCCAAGAGATTGTGGAATATTAGAAGATTTTCAGTACTTGACCTGATAAGATCCTGGGCAAACTGATTAACTGCTAAGTTGCTCAGTTTGTGATCTCCAGGGATCCAACCTAAGCTTTCTATGATTCTTTTCTGTGAAGTAGAAGTGGAGTTTTGGAGCTGAGCCGTCCATGTGTACGTTCACAGTGTCAGCATGTATGTGTTTGCTGTAATAGTGGAGCTCAGGGAGAAGTGTATATTTGTGGTGCCCAAACCTACTGCTCTTCAAGTTCCTCAAGGAATATATAGAACAGAATCATTTAGGTTGGAAAAGACCCTTGAGATCACAGAGTCCAACCGTAAACCTAACACTTCCAAGTCCAACATTAAACCATGTCCCTAAGCACTACATCTACATGTCTTTTAAATACCTCCAGGGATGGTGACTCAACCACTTCCTTGGGCAGACTGTTCCAATGCTTGACAACACTTTCAGTGAAGAAATTTTTCCTGGTATCCAATCTAAACCTACCCTGGCACAACTTGAGACCGTTTCCTCTCGTCCTATCACTTGCTACTTGGGAAAAGAGAATGACACCCACGTCGCTACAACCTCCTTTCAGGTAGTTGTAGAGCGCGATAAGGTCTCCCCTGAGCCTCCTTTTCTCCAGAATAAACAACCCCACTTCCTTCAGCTGCACCTCATAAGTCTTGTTCTCTGGACCTTAAACATCATATACCACTTTTCTTTCATTTACTTCAATACAGACAAAGTATGAGGGACAGGAGAAGGAGGAGTGAGTGGTGAACATTAAAGCATTAATGATAAGTTAAAGATAATATATTTTTTCAACCACTACTTGTCTGTCTACAGTTTCATAATATAGATAATTCTAAGCAGTGTCTCTGCTATAGTTTGCCTAGATGTGATTTTGCAGGTATAGAGTATGCACTCAATACGATATCATTGTGCCTATGTGATGGCATAGTATCTGGAACAAGTACAAACAAAACTCTAGCAGGATGCCTTGTGTATGGGATTGAGACACTTCTTGTAAAAGGCAAAGAGGCAGCTTGAGCTGCAATAGAGTATTTACAGATCAAACATATCTGCCCTGGGGATTTCATATTGTATTCTCAGCATGGATATCACCATGCTGTTGAATTTTTCAATTCTTAACACTAACAGCAGTTAAACTATTTTATCTAGTGTAAGTGGAAGGAAGAGAGCTATCATTATGTCCTTTGAAGGGGTGCACAGGAGGAAGAGGTTAGACCACTCTCAGGGATGATCTGATCACAGATCTTTTCTGCAACTGTTTCTCACACGCCTACCTATAACATCAAGTCCTAGGGTTGTGGATAGGAAGCATACCCAAAA
Source organism: Nyctibius grandis (assembly GCF_013368605.1). NCBI lineage: Eukaryota > Metazoa > Chordata > Aves > Nyctibiiformes > Nyctibiidae > Nyctibius > Nyctibius grandis. The sequence goes on from NC_090663.1 coordinate 45,850,360, forward strand.
CATAGAGCCCTGGTGTCTGCACTGGTCCCTACTGCCTTGAGATGAGTCCTGAAAATGAGGCTAGTGATGAGTCTTTTAATTCTTCCTGGCCTAAATGAATGGATTAATGTGGCACTTTTAGTCTCAGAGATAATATAAAACTTTCATTTGCTAAGCTACAACCAGCTAATTTGATTACAATGGCAAGCAAGGAAAATTATACTTCAAACACTTCAGTGAAGTTATGGGAACTGGATGGAGAAACGTTTGTGATTAGTGTGGTTCTGGCCAAAAGAAAAAAAGAAAATAATAACCCTAATCCATTGACTGTACAGCCTTGGAGGGGAAGACTGACCCTGGAGACAGGACAGAGGCATAAAGTCCATCCCAAATGATGAAGGGTCTCTCTAGAAGGAAAAAGAAAAGAATTTTCTTCCTCCTGTGCTAAGAAGCAGGCTGAGATGATGAATAAAAAGAAATGTAAATAAAAAGAGACAAAGTGTCTTTTAGAAAGATTGTAATTTCAGGAAATTTTTAGTTCCACAATGTAAATAAACCAGACAAGTAGACGTATACCTGTTTAAAATTAAAGTATTTAAAAAATTAGTTGCTAGCTATTAATTATGGGCTATATTTTGCCACCTTTAGACATGCAATTTTATTCCAGAGATAGAACCCCTAAGACCCTATCTGTTTAGTCAATGAGTGCCCCATTAGCCAAGGACAGCGCACATTAGGAAAGCCAGTTTAGGCTGTATTGAAATCTCCGGTTGCCCCATCATCTGCTGCTTAACACCAGATTCCTGCTGCTAATATGCAGCTTAAACCAAATCTGAAGTCACTGAAATGCCACAGCTTATGCTTAAGTGCCAGTTAATATTCAAACTTGGTTGAGACCTGGTTTGGACTGGATCAGATCTGTACTGAATAAGCATACATCATTTTATTCAGAAACCTGTTAATTATATATTTACTTAAGAAACAGAAGCCATGTCATTCCACCACTGGCTTTGTTTTATAAAATTAAAACCTCAAATCCAAACTTCCCACATCTAGTACCATCACCAAGCAGTGGATTATTGATGTTTGGGATATATTCTGCATGTGTAGAGGATAAATTGCACAAAACTTATCAGTCTGGAAAAAAATATAATTAAGGAAGGATATTATAAAATTATGACTTCCATAGAAAAGGGGAAAAAGAATATCTGCTCTTGTACTATGTTTCTCATAGTACAAGAAAGGAGACATGAATGAGGTGATCGAGTATTAGGTAATTATCAAGTCATACATTGACTGTTGATTTATCTTTTTGCATTCAGGGTTTTGGCTGAGGTATTGCTTCCTTGTTTTGCATAACAAAAACTCATTGTTTATCACTGAAGAGCTTCAGATACACTAGTGCTGAAATGATTGACTTGAGATTGAGACACTGGTATGTATGAGCTGACCACATCAAAGATGTCACTTCAGCTACTTGCTTCTTTCCCAGAATGCCTCTCGATTTTATGCTGTCAAATCAGTTCCCAAACACCATCACTTTTTTCCTAGCTCTGCATAAACGTTCAGGGTTGTTACTCGGTGGCATAAAGTGTCACTGTCTGACATTGGACTGGAGTGAGGACAAACAATAATGTTTTATGGTTAGCATAGTGCAGAATAAAATGTCAGCTTCAATTTCTTGAATATGTGCATCCACAAGCACTGTATCACCACATTCATCTTGCCATTCAAAGTAGTTTTTCATCCTCAGCAAAGTAATGAGAAGAGACAAGGGAATCATATGGTTGACAACAACAGATGCAGCATTTGCCTTTTTGAGGACTTCTCCTTTGACTTAAAGAGTATGAACAAGGATAGTATGGATATCCTCTGGTTTCTGTGTTAAAGGAAATAAAAGGAAATTCTTACTACATATGTATGGTACCTCATATTATCACATAGGATGGGTTTGTGTTATTTTCATGGTCTTGGACCATACAGACATAGAAGATCCAGAAGAACAGAACCAGTACTTTTCCATTAAAAGGTTGGAGAATCTAGAATGGCTTAATTTCTTTGGTTAATCATTCAGTAAATAAATGAAAGCTATCCTTAAACAACGTACAGAACAAGCACATTCCAATACTCAGCAGAACTATGTCAGTATTACAGTGTTATTTGTTGGCAGGAAAATCTACATTGGTGCGTTTCTTTTCAGCTCATATAAAGCAAGGTTTGCCAAAAATGCTGCAACTCAGTCTGCTTTGATTTAAAAAAATTTTGTAAAAGAATAAGTTAGTTTTTTCTTTTCTTTCTCCCTCCAACATTCAGAGAAGAGGGTGATACTGCTGCATTGACACCTGCATTATAATGTGATTCACGTTAGAGGGAAACAAGACTGTTGCAAAACAGTTATGATTTGTTAAGACAGTATTAAGAGGATCCCCTTAAAAGGAAAGCTGTACTCATTTTCATTATCAGTGTGGTCTCATAGTTCATTTCCATAATTCGCAGACTGTGAAATGTGTTAACACACAGTTTTGCTAGTCACTGTAAAGCAGGGTGACAGTCTTGGGGCTTAGGTTTGTTAAAAGTAGCAGTTTCTAAGCTACAGTGCTGGGTAGTTGCCTCCGAAAAGTAATATCCTGCAAGAATATGGAAAAATGTGTATGCTTATTTCCATTTGGATTCTGTGTGGATTTAAAGACTCGCTGGCACAGTTCTATTCACTGGGGCTGGCACATAGGTATTAGGGGTTGCAATTTTTAGACGCTAAATGAAGAAGGAGCAAAGGATTGGGGAAAAAGAAGAGAGACCAGATCAAATGAAGAAAAGGATTTCATAGAAATCATGACCGTGAAGTTACATCTGGTCTTTTAACCCAGTTTTTCTATGTTACAGGCTGCTTCACACTCATACTGAAGGCCAGATAATTCAGTATTCAAATTAGCTCTAAATTTTATGCCATTAATAAAGACATCAATTTGTCATTGCCTGAGATGCCCACAATGTCAGAGAATTGCTCAGGCAATATATATCCAACAGTTCCTCCCTCTGCATGCAAGTAAAATGCCCCAAATCTCCCCTAGTTTTAGCTGGAGAAAATTTTGTTCCCAACCAAAAGCCTCACAAAGAGTATGGTACTGTGTGTCTGAGCTGTGCATACCACAGAGAGGATTTTTGTTGGGAATGATCCATTTCTTGGTGTGCTACTTCTAGCCATAGTATATTGTTGATATATTAAGTACAGTGAAAGTAGTTAAAGAGGCAATGAAGGGGAAAATAAGTTTCCAAATGAAAAGATTGACTAGCGGAAGACCTGAGGCTTGGAATTGGAGTTTGGTAGTTATTTTAATTCAAAACTGCCAGCATTATGATTGTACTAAAGGCCATCCAAGCAATTCTTTTCTTGAAAGGATCCATGAAGGAGGAGGAATGGAAGGACCTCAATTTATAAATTCTGAGGCTGAGAGAATGATTACAGATCCTTCCTATTTGTTTTCTGTGCAATGTTGGAATGCTTAACATGACCTGCTGCCCACAGAATGAATGGGAAGTGTATTACTGACCTTGTTGGTCTTTGGACCAGTTCTTGGGTGATACTGCATTTGGTATGTATAGGAATAACTGCATCCTCAAGTGGGGAGTAAGCAGTCGAAGCAGAGTAATTGTCATGACACAAGGATCCTGTTTTCATATAAATGTCACTTCTACTATAAACAAAGGGAGAAAATAGTAACAAGACAGTGGACAGAATTGTTCCATTGAAGTATTTTCCATGAAGCATCAGACACTTTATCAGGTGATAACATTTAGTGTGGAAACAATAAACATTTCTTGCAAACACTTGTGAATGATTTTCCATCCTCAACACTGTCTAGAAAGTGACTAAAAATCTTTAGCATTGATTTCTCTACCAGTACACACCTTCTAGCTCAGATCACTCACCTCACTTGAAGACTATTACAGTGTTTCCTAAGCTTTTTAAAAGCTAGGTCTTCTAGAAAACATCAGTTTCAGCAACCTCTCTTTATCAGATGTCATAGCCCTACATACGCTTCTCCTGTACACTTTTTCTAGTAGTCTTTTATTTGCAGCAGAGAAATACTTGAGAAAAGGTAGTGTAGACCTTCATAATATGATAATTTCTCCCTTTTATTGGAGCCATAGGTAAGCAGTGGAGCTTTAAGGTATATTGGTGTTTGAGTTATCACTAAAACTAATGAATTTTGACCTCAAGAGCTATTGATTTATTGAGACTCATTGCTGCCCTCCTCCGGTTACATAGGAGAGGGGGAGCTTAGAGATTCACTACAGATTCTTTTATTAGTCCTCATATAAGTTGGCCTAGAAGATAGTGATTTGAAGAAAAGTGATCCTCTGTTGTGACAACACAGGCTAGATTGGCCAGGGCTAGCTATGTTTGCTCTTTTAATAGCATCAGGATAAAAAGGATGCTGTTTCATATCTATTGCTGCTCACCTGAAGAGTGGGTAAGGAGGTGAGGTCCAATGTGGAGGTAGTCAGCAGAAGTAAAATAAAGGACAGCAAGCCTATCATAGCTGTGCCAGGAGGTGTCTCTCAACAGGTTTCTGGATGGGTGAGCTTTGTGTAAAGGCCAGAGCTTTGGTCCTAGGGGAGAAAACTCTTAGCTCTTGGTACAACACATAAACTGGGTGGACAAAAAGATTTTGGTTTCACCCTTCTCCTTAGCTGTGTTATCCTCTAAACCTGCCTTGGATTCAATTTATGCTTGGTAGGATTATAGTACTGTGCCTCTGTGCTAAGGAATGTGGCACTTTGCCATTTTAATTTATGCTGTGTGTCTAAGCAATTCTTGCCTGCTCATCTGACCAACTTTTCACTGTATCTGAGCTGGGGAATTAGAAGGAAACAATAGATGTGGGAAAGGCAAGCTGAACAGAAATTTCAGCTTTTGAATAATCTGTTCCTTCTTTCATCCCTTATTTTCCCATCTAATTTTTACAACTTTACTTGCTCAAGTGTAGCAAGACTTGTATTTATTTATTCTTTGTATGAACTCCAGCAAAACATTGGAGACTCAACTCTCAGAGAGAAAAGTCCAGTGTTACATTTATGTGTTTTCTTTCAAGATCTGGACACAAATCTCTTCTGTTTCTTCAAGGACTGCTTTGTTTACGGCTTTATTAATCGTTTTAGATAAGTACCTGGCTTCTGAAGTTGCCTCTTGTAGTGTTTGTTGCCTCTAAACAGACAAAGGCAAAAACGCATGTTATCCTTCTGACTACTTGGTCTTTGTACTCTGAATGCATTTGTGAGATGGAGCCTCCAAGAAAGGACCAAAATAGTTATGTTGCCTTCAAGCACGAATAGCCCACACCTGGGGATGTACTCGTTAGGTACTTACATTCTACTTCCCTTGCCTTGCATATTAACAGTTTTCCTCTCTTCTTTCACTTAACTTAAAAAAAAAAAAATTAAGTTAAGGGTCAAAAACTATCCCATCAAAAAACACATTGCTCTTTCATTCTGAAGTATGGGCATGACAGAAAGGAGGAGTCTGAGGGATCTTACAAAACTTAACAAGAAAGTCAGATGCAGCATTTTAATATAAAAATGCAAACAATTACAGTAAAGGATTGACCTTTCTGCAAATACGTATTTTTATTCTTCTGTTTACCTCTAGGACTGTTACAGCACCTTGTCATCCTCATACTTTTATAAAAGCTGATGCCAAAGCCCAGGTGACTGTATGAATATCTAGGGGATGGAGCTCTGTTACAAGTCATAGCTCTCCTTGTTTCCATGTTGGTTCAAAGTAATAATGATTAACTACTGTTTTGCCAATAGATGGGGTCAGCACAAAAGACACAGACACCAGGTTCAAAAGATAAGCTTACTTTTACTTTAGTTTGAATAATAGTAGCAATAGAATAGTAAGGGGAATAATACAGCAAGAACAAAACAAAGCAAGGTAATGCACCTAATCATTACTACACAGAATTAAGCATAGTGATTAAGAAAAATTCATTACCAACTGCCTTAATACTTTACCATCATCCAGACCCGCAGTCGCTGGGGATCCCCAGTTGCAGCAAGGATTTGGAGAGCCTTTCCTGGCAATTGGGAGGTCCTACACAGTGCGTCCACTCATAGGTGAGGTCTCCCAAGTCTCTGTAAGAGGGTCCAGCTTTTATACTATTGAATAAACAAGATTACATAACTTCAAATACGGAAAAGTCTGGTTTCACTCCGTTAAATGCCACCCAAAGCCTGGCCAGGGCTCAAAGAGGAACTAAGGGGGTGTCTTTATCTATGTGGCTCTAACTACATGTTCCCAGACAAGGCTGGACACCTGGTTTCATGGACTTGACAGCCTGCCTCTAGGCAAGGAAAGACAGATACATTCTCATAACTTTTCATTTTCACTAATAATTATATTTTACTTAAGCTACGTCTTTGTTAATGATCATGCATATTTCATTAATGATCAGATACTAACATTATCTAACGTGTAGTTGGAGGTTCATCTAGACGTCAACTTTGGTTCGGTGCCTATTGCTCAGGCCTCAGCACTTCAACCACATATCTATATGAACAGTGAAACTTTTTTGCCTCTTGCTGGTGGGGCCACCATTTTACCAAAATTCGGCATGTTTGCAACACTCTCCCAGTAATTTCTGTGTTAAGATGTAGTAAACCCAAGTTTTTATAACTACTTACCTTCTTACCTGGACACTGATGTAAGTCACAAGCTGGCCCTAAATAACCAAATTATGGGAAAACTACATTATCCCACTTTCAGAGCTATGGAAACTAAAGAAAGAAGTCACAGAACAAATTAAAGTCATAGCCATCTTGAGCTAATTCAAAGATCATGTTTTAACTCAGCAAGCAGTTTCTTTGTATATGTTCTCTCTGTTTGTTCTCCATGCATTTTTCATATTAATTCAAGCCCTTCAAAGAACTGATTGCTGCACATAACTTCCAGGTTTTTTAAATCAGCTTGCAAGCTGGTTGATCCTTTTTGTGCTAGTCATACAGCAGGCGATCTGTAGCCAGACTGCTCGGTGTGCATTCCTGAGTGTATTGTGCCTGAGGCAGGAGGTTGTAGAAGCCAGCATGCCCTCGGTTCCCATTGTTTGCATGGCAAGAGGTGTTAGCATAACCCCATGTGAATATGGCACAGGTGCTGGTTCACTCATCTAAGTTCCTTAATTAAGACTGACTGTCTATGGTAATCTTTCAGAGCAAGGTGCTGGGGCAATTAGTGGTAGCAGACCCAGATTCAAACCCTACTGAGCTTGTGCAGCAAGTTGAATGGTAATACAACCAGAAGACTTTCTCATTTCAGACGATTCATTTATGTTGGGCCAAGAGAGGCTGAAAAAATGGCCCAAGCATCCTTCTACATTTTGTACTCAGGTAAAGTGAAATATGATCGTATTTCTGAGAGCCTTTTTTGGTGGAAAGATGGACTGTAGATCCTGCTTGAAAACCCATGCCTTCAACATGGGCATTTTAACTTAAAGAGGAAGTTCATCTGCTTTAATGTAATTTTAATGTGATACATTAAGAAAAGCAGTTTCACAGGTAGTTGAGAAGTAATTAACATTTGGCTACTGAAAAAACTCATGTTAATAGAAGTTTGCTTAGAGGTATATCCAAAAGTATGAAGGACAACCATCACAGCTGAGTGTACTTCTCTGGCATATCATAGCACATGATAAGGCAATAAATATATTTTGTAATGTCTTACTTGTTGTTTGATATTGATGTTATTTACAGCCTACTTTTTTACGGTACTTAATACCAAATCGCACATCAATATACAGCAGCAAAATCTGAAAATAACATAATAAAATACAAGTGGCTGTGAGATGCATCATAAACATGACACAAAATGATGTGAAACAAATAACATTTTAGAGCAGAATTACCCGATTTGCTAGAGATATTTACTAAAAATACTTTCTCTGCATTGATTATTCACAACTCATATACTTCATAGTATAAAATATACTATATAACATAGTATCTTTTCCAAACCTTCTGGTACTTCTGTACTGTTTCTTGGAAGTTTTCCCTTTGTGTGATTGATTTTAAACAAGAAAAGAGATATAAAACCTTGTTATTAACCACTTGAAAGAATTACAATGTGGAATAGTCAAGGTTCTTTCAGATTTTCTTCTTTTCTTTTCCAATTCAGATGGGGGAAAGTTTACTAAGATTCTTCCATCATTGCAAAGAAAATATCTGCAAATCCTTCCCCTCCCCCCACAAAAAAAGGAAACAAACAAAAAATCTTCTGAACAGTAAAAGGAAAGAAGGATTTTAGTCAGAAGAGAAATTCAAAAATTTGACAATTGTATGTGTGAAATGATGTTGAGTGAGAGTCATAAAGCCTTTACTAAAACATAGTAGTCTGTACAAAAATTGGTATTTTACTTAAGCAGCAGTCTTGAAAGGATTGTCAGTCCTGACACTATTTATGAATAGAGCTTACACAGTTCCATTTTTCTCTGGGTATGTCTCCATAAAACTTTCTTAATCAGTGGAAATTTCACACATGGCACTGCTGCAATAAATTTTTGAAATGGTCAGTTAAATGAAGCCATTGTCTATAAGCATTTCTAGTATGTCTTAAAGGTTTTTCAATTAGGATAAGAAGAATTTATAAAATATGATAAAATGTTGTCTAGAATTGTTAACTTGTACAAAAACGTAAGCAGCAGTGTTTTATTTCCTGGACAGAGTATGTAAAGTTTCTAAATTATTAAAAGCTTGCTTTGTAATTCCCTTTAAATCTCCTGTTTTACATTTTGTTTTGTAAGAAATCGGCAATTACTGTAGCCCCCAGCTGTAGTTTACTAAAATATTTTTCAACTGGTAAATTGTTATGGGGTTTCTGAATGCAAGAACCATGATAGAAAAATCTCCCATTTGTTTTAAAAAAGAAAGAAAACACACTTTTTGGAATAATGTATCTATTATTTTTTGCGTATGATATATGACTGGAGTTAATTTTATAGCATGTTACACTCCAAGGGTTTCATTCAGACTCATGCTGTTTTTTTTTAATGGCTGTAGATCTCACCATGTTGCTTCTGTGGTGTCTATTTCTACCTGAAGATGCATGTATTTTTTCAGCTTGTTCTACCACTTTCAGCTTTTGCATCTTAAACAGGTCCAGTAGCTGTGACAAAGGAAGAAATTACGCCTCATCAGGATGAAGTGCTGGTGAGTTTCCTTCAAAATGCAGATGCTTTTCATCAAAAGCTAGGCTTCCTGCTACTGTGTTCTCTTTCTCCAAATGTGGAAATAAGGCAATGCATATAAAAAGAGCAGAAGATACTTAAACAGCTGAAAACACAGTCCCTCCTGTTTATACTTCTGGCTTTTGATTTTCTTCACAAGAAAAAATATGTCTTGGCTGAGGAAAATACAGTGGAGATATTAGAAAGCAACCTAAATCTGAGAAAATAAAAAAACATGGCAAGCGTGTTTTCCTAAAATCCACATTCATGCATTTCTGAAGTATGTTAACATGGTTCTATTTAATCTGCAGGAGTTAAGTCTCATAAAACAACATTGTCCTGTGACACAGAAACACGTTCAAAGTGTTATATTGTTATGCAGCAATACATCAAGTGCCTTGTGACATTATTTTATAAAGATACCTTACTAGCTCTTCCTATCCAGTTTCTCAAAGTATCAAACTGTTACTTTATTCAGCTGGTAACACTTGATTGTTCAATTTTTTTCAGCGAAGCTTATAGAAAAATAACAGAAAACTCTGATACAAGAAAATAAACATGAATTGCTGAATATTAGAGAAGCATGTTCTTCTGCCTCTGTCAGTAGCTGCCAAGCTGGAGAGCTATCTCATCCCCTCAGTTAGATTGGATCTGTATTGATGACTGATTACCACTAATGAAGCATTAAAAAAAATTCACATAGGTCAAAGCTTCAGGCTACAAATGAAGGAAAATATCCATGGTTCTGTGTGCCTTAATGATCCTGTGGACAGATATATAAACTCCTTACATTATCAATTCATATTAGACAGTCTTCTGAAGAGCTGCTGGTCAGTATTTATATAAACCCCATTATATCCTTGCAAATTAAATCACAGGCACAGATAGTGCTGAGTAAATAAATAAAAGAACAAGATTACTATTTAGCTGTCTGGTTTTGTTACATTCCTACTTGCATGTGTGTATTTCTCAGATAATAAATGAGAAATCTATAGGATATTCCTTATTCTATACATCTTTTAAATAGAGTAAGAAATTAATTTATTTGCAAGTGAAGCAGTTTTGCTAGCACGCTCCAAACATTGAACAAATTATTGATTCAGGATCATCTCTACAAAAGAAAAAACAACCCTCAAATAAAAATTCATGTCAGATTCTCTAACACAACTTCTGGGAAAGAAACATTCTCTCTGTTGCATCAAAGCTGTTATTTAATTGCACACCAAGACAGTTCATGATCTTCTCTTGCAGCCTCACATATGTGTTGAACAGGAAATGCAAAAACATTGAAATAAGCTCAGTGGGACACTGTGTGTCTCAACTCTACTGTCTTTGCTAAGACAAAGAGAAGGAGCTAGGTTAAAATCACTACTATCATCCCTTCCAGGAGCCATACAGGAGATACCAAGGCCTTATAATTGACACTGCAGAAGAACAATGAGGGGGTGTAAGGCGTTTGTGGAGGAGCCTGGTCTCTGCCTATAGTGATGAGCATGGTCATCTCTTCTGTGAGCACCAGCAGAGCCATCCTTGCTGTGTCTGGCACCTGGGAAAGGCAGCTGGAGTGGTGGTGAGTCCCCTCTACAACTTGTGTCCTTAAGTGTAGGGCAACCTCTAAACTGAGCAGAGCACCTCTCAGTCCTGGTCTGAATTGCTGTTCGTCAGCTTGAATGTAAAGCTCTAACAGGAAACCGTGGGAAGATTTAGATCACAGTTTGCAGTCAAGAATACTTTGGTGAGACCAACTGTTGTGAATTCAAGTGTCTTAAAAACTGATGTGGCTTGTGCTGTGTGATGTTACAAATACTCTGAATATGAGTGCATGCTGTCACTGCTTTAGTGCATGTTAGATATAATATGTCATACTTTGGTACATACTTAAAAAAAAATTGTTTAAAGCAGACAGAAATTAGAACAGTATCTCTGACTGTACTCGTATCGGTACAAGTGAAACAATCTCTAATCTGTGAAATGTACTGAAGCAGCCCTTTTAATTGGTTAGGGTAATATGATTGATTTATTAATATTTGTAATCAGTATTGTTTTCTAGCAGCCTCTAATATGGAGCACAGTGTGCCTACTATCTTTTTTCCTACAAGTCTGATTCACTTGTTTATTCTATTAATACAGAGCCTATGTAGGTCAGATTTCACGTTGTTGCATCGCTATACTCTGCTGCTCAAGTAGCAGTGCATGATCAGAGACTTTTACTCTTAGATTTCACCTGGCAAAGCAGGAGCAGTACACAGGGGATGGCAAATGCCTTCAAATACATCTCACCCAAAAGCAAGTGGCAGCCCTTTTGCAACTGATCCTAGCACTTGCATGCTGATCGTGTTCAGCCCCGGTGGAACCAGTGGGGGCTGCTCTTTGCAGTGACTGTGGATATATTCAGGATATATTCACTGTGCTTTCCTGCTCCCCTGGATGCCCAGCTGAGATATTAAGAAGTAATGTCTGGGCAATTGCCAGATAGGATATAGTTTGTTTCCTGGAGATCAATATCTGAGGCTGGAGGGACGGCGCTAGTGGTTCAGCACTTCTGCATGAGTGCAATTAATTACATAGGTGAGCCCTGTGTTTAGACACTCTTTCATCCTTGATCTGCCTAACAGCCTCTCTGCTAGGGATTATCCTCCCTCCTCACTGACTAATTTGACAACAGACTTTATCCGTGTCCTTTGAGATACAGATGAGAGACACAGAGCTGTCTATTGGCATTCTGAATTTTGTAGTATTTAAAAAAAAATGCCTTTATAATGTAAACTCCATTATGAAGGATACAAAGGAAGCCCCCACTGCAAGTATTCTAATCAAAGGAGAACTCCCCTGGTGCTACTGAGGACAGAATCTGTGATGAGTTCTGTTCTGCTCTAAATTACTAATTGACTTTTTCTAAAGAACACCTACTAAGAATCTTGAAGTTTTATGGCAAATGCTAAACAGCAGCTGTTTTCTGATTGTGCTTCCCATTCTATATTCCTTGCAAATATCTCTCTTGAATAATAAGCTGGAGACACTTCCAGTTAAAAGCAGTGCGGATCAGAGGAAAGTACGTTAATATAAGAGAGGAGGTCTTAAGTTCAGAAAAGCCATGAAATTTATGGATGACTTTTAATAATTCTCTCTTTAAGGTTCTTTTATATGTTGGTATTTCCATGGGTTGTTTATGGTGTGAGAGGCTGACATACTATTGTGAGCATCCCATGATGAATATCTGCCTATCAGCACACAGAGAAAGAAGTAATTACAGCATTAATACTGGGTTTTGTGTCATTAAATCCCTATTTAGAGCTAAGCATAACTTACATTTAAAAAGTATTATTATCATTAGCAAAACATCATTGATGATCATCTTGATAATTCAAGAAAATGACTGGTAACAAGACTTTCTTCTGGACAGAATCAGGCCCTTTGTGCCAAATTTTCAAGTGGACAACAGCTGCTGTGTATATGCAAGGACACATACATGCTTCTTTGCCTTCATTTTTAGTATCTTTCGTTTTACTTAGCCAATTCACTGGCATATATATATTTGTGACTCCAGAGCACATATTGTATATATAATTGATACAAAAAATTTTGTATTTTTCCAGAATAGATGTATGGTGTTATTCTTTGGTGTTAATACTGGCTAGAGGTTTAAAACGCATAAAGACAGGAAAAAAGTCAAAATGCTGGTGGGAGGAATACTTAAAAGATAGGAAAGAAGTGTCAAGGTTTAAAGCTGGGCTAGCTGTTAAACAGACTGCAGATGCTCTCTATTAACCCTTTCCTTCCCCCAGAAGGGAAAGGAAAAGAGAAAAGGGAGAGAGACTTACGGGTTGGAAAGTTAAAACAGTTTCAATAAACGATAACAATGAAAAATAGTATAATAATAATAATGGAAATAATTAAGTGTATACAAATATATACAAAACCAAGGTCGAGCTCCCCCAATGACAATCATGTCACCACCGGCACTTCAGGGCAGGATCCAGGAAGGCCCAGGCTGAGCCCAGTGACGGACGGGAACTGGATTCAGGGATGCACGGATCGGGATCTGGGGCAGGAGAAAAATGGACAGAGTCCTCTTCAGACACCAGCCATAGAAGAAGGGGGTAAGACCCTCGTGATCCGTCAGCTTTAAACTGAGACTGACGTGTATGGGATGGAATACCTCGTTGGTCAATTTTGTGTCACCTGTTCTGTCTGGTTGTCTCCACAAGTGTGACCCTTTTATGGCTTTTCAATTGTGGACCATAAGAAATTTAGCAGTGACCTTACTTTCTATAAGAATAAGTAGAAGCAAGAGCCTTTCTGCATACCATTCCTACCGTTACCTCAGTAATAACTATAAACTTCAAGCGTTATCAGTCCTAGAAACAAACACTGTCTGAAAAACATGTAGTTAACTTCAGAAAGTGCAGTTACTTAGAAGAAACTTAACTGAAAGGAAAATTGGTTCTGTCCTAGGCCAAACCAGGACAAAGAAATAGGTTACAATTTTGGAGATGTTCTCTCTGAATAATTTATTTAACACTTTAAATAGGTGGCCTGATTTTCAGCTCTGTCAAGCCGATTTAGATATCGTAGTACAGGTTTAGGAATGTAATTAAAAGTTTCATTAACGTTTTTGTATAGCTCCAAAAATATTTTTGGGGAAGACAAAGGTGACTGCAGGGGCAAGTGCTCCTGAATATTATGTTTTGATCAGTATAAGATTTTGAGCAAGATGAATCAGCCGTGACATCCTGCATCAAGTTTAATCCACAAATGTGCTATACCAAAAAACTGGTTTTAGGTTTCGAAGTGCAAAAGTGGAAGATTTAACAAAAGAAAATCTTGATGCCGTTATTTATGCACAGGCAAAACCTACACTTGCCTGAGATGACTGGTTCCAGCAGTGACTGGTGGATGGGAGCATTGTGGAGAACAGCATTATCTTTATGGGCAGCCTGAATTCACCGTGCCTGCAAGCCTGTTCTGCGCTTGCCTCGGACAACAACAGGACTGTTTGCTAGGGAGACTGTTCTGTCTTCTTCTCTCAGTGGTCTGTCATCTTGTTCGGCTGCAAGGGCAGGTGGGATTGAGTGGTTAAGACAGATGTGCAGGGCGGATAAATAGGCTCCAGCATGCAGGTCGCTCCCTGTGGTGCATCAGCTACTGCATCACTCTGGACCCAAATGGTGAGGAATGCTTCAGGAGGTACGGGGCACAGGCGGCTGGCCAGCTTAGCTTTGAGGCTACTCTTACACTGCTATTTAATTATAACTAGAGACCAACTCCGTTGAACCGTGTCTGATCAGAGGTTTAGTGAATGCAGTGTGATAAATTGCTGCTAGGTTAGAGGTCTGGCATCTTTGACATTTATCCACCTTGGTGTGAACGACTATAAAAATCACAAGGCAGCGAGGGCTCTGGTTTCAAAGAGGACTGCCTGCGTGAAGAAGACTTGCAGGACCTGCCTCTTTGTGAACTTTTGAGCAAGGAGGCATTTTATATTAAATTGTCTTTTCCATCATCTAATTTTCTTGCCTGGGCAATTCAGTTGTGAATTGACCCCAGTCCATCATGCTATACACAAATTACTTTGAAGTTCTTTCCACATTTAAAGAGGAGGTTCAAAAGTATATCCTGAAGGGATTCTGGAGGGGTATGTTTTGAAAATTAAAGGAAAAAGCAGGCAAAAGATTCAATATCCTAGTGAGTCTTGTCTCAAGGAAGACAATATTAACAGCGATTCAGAATACCAATCATGTCAAAACATGCTAATAGGCAAATCAGCCTCCCTGCACAGTTATGTATGGGTATGTATTTATGGATACATATATGCACTTTTATGTGTATGCAGACAGGTATATAAACAAGGCTTCAGTTATGTTTTTGTTATGGGAACATTAATATTTGAACTTTTTCTAGATTGTAAATATATGGAACTTGCTAAATAGCTCTTCTGCCTGTGTAGGTAATGGCTTTCAATTATGCCATCCTAACAATGATCCCCCATCAGGTTTTACATAAGCATGTCATCACACATTTTGTAACGATTTTTAAAATGTGAATTATTTACATAAAGAATTCTTATTGCTTAGGTAGGTGACTCCAGTATCTTATAAATACTTTAACAGAAATAAATAATTCATGCACGTTTCTTTTTCAATCTGTTACTATGAAATCCTTTAATATTCAGAGTAAACATATTTTAGGGATTGTTGGCATTTCTTGAATGTATGTAGGATTATTCATTGCAGTGTCTGTTTCCATAGTGTGAAAACTGCTTGTCCTGGTTTGGCCCAAACCAGGCCAATTAGTCTTAGAGAAACCAAGGTCACTGCTAAATTCCTCACTGCTTACAAGTGAAGAGCCGAAGGGGGGTCGCAGCTGCAGGGGGGAGCAGACAGGGCAGGTGACCCAAGATTGACCAACGAGGTATTCCATCCCACACACGTCATTCTCACTTTCCTATTTATCACTAACCCACTGCCTCCTGGAGGTGGGGCCCAGGAGGGAGGGGCCCTCCTGTCTCCCACTGATTGGTACCAGCTTTGCCAATTCTCCAGTTAAAAGCCTGCAGGTGTGATGGCAGGGGAGCTACTGCATTTTCCCCTCTGCCCGTGCTGGGGAGAGCTATTGCATTTTCCCCTCTGCCCATGCTGGGGGAGCAACTTTGCCTGAGGAGGATTTCCAAGCTCTCAGTCTTGGTTTTGTATATATTTGTATATATTTGATTATTTCTATTATTATTGTTATTATACTCTTTTTAGTTATTATAGTTTATTAAAACTGTTTTAACTTTCCAACCCATAAGTCTCTCTCCCTTTTCCCTTTCCCTTGGGCGGGGGGGAGAGGGTTAACAGAGAGCATCTGCCACCTGGTTAATAGCTGGCCCAGCTTTAAACCGTGACACTGCTTGAGTGCAGAGAGCCCCCAAACTAAACAAAAACTTTTCACAACAATTAAGGACTTGCTTCAGTGATGTGCTTAAACCACATTCTTAATTTTGAGCACATTCTGAACCACACCCAACTCCTTAAAGGCTCAGCACAAGCTTAGGTACTGCTTAATTCAGTAAGAGTTAGTATGTGATCAAGTGCTTTCTGGAACAAAAGCCTAAACTCTTGCTAGGCTTCTCAGCCTCTAAAAATCCTTCCCGAAGGCAGGTTTTATGCTGCATTCAGAACGTACTGCTGGTGCTATTGCAGACTTTCTGATCTTTGCTGGAAGCTGCTTGCAACTGATCCAGCACACTCTGGTGTTCAGGGAGTTTAAAGAAGGAGGAAGTGTGTGGAGTCATTATCAGGTTTTCCTCTTCCCAGCTTTTCTCATCTGCAAAGTCCCGTGTTCTCATGGAGACAGAGACCATCAGCTGTCAGCAGATCTGACGGAGAAGAACTTGCTGCTCTGCAGTTTTGCACTTATCATCTGTGCAGACTAGAACAAACAGGCTCTTCTTCTTGAACAGTTCTGTGTGCTTAATCAGTTAGAAAGAAGCTCAGGACACATCTTGCTTCTATGATAGTTACTATCTTTTTGCTATGTTCTTCAGGCATTTATAATAACTCGTTCCAGAGGAATCCAAGCTGGATTTGCAGTACTAAGTGGGAATTTAACTTGATTTAATAATTGGAAATTTAGCTGTTATTCTTTTGTCAGTGAATGCTAGTTTTTCACCCTGAATCCTTCTTACATTTTCTTAATATCCATGTTCTGTATGGGCTTGTTACCTTTCTTTTGTCCCTTTTATGCTTATTCTATCCTGTTACCAATTTTCTCTTTTATACTTACATTCTCTTCTAACTACTTCATTATACCCTTGCAAAGATGCCTTGCAAAATTTAAGATAGAATATAAATACATCAGGTATATTTAAAAGTTAATAAAAAGCACTCCCCCCAACCCAAAACAACAAATCAAACCCCACCCTCCTCAACTCCCTCCAAAACCAACCCAAACCCACCTACTTGTAGTATGCTTATCTCCACCCTAGTTCTTTTGGTTTTTTTTTACTCCACTCATTTGTTTTCTGCCCCACTATATTTAAAGTATGATAACAGATTATTTGACTAAATGTGATTCTTATTCTGAAAGAGAATAAAAGATGTATTTCTCTTTCTTTAAAGAATTATTAGACTAATATTCCTCCAAAACCAATGCTGGAAATATAAAGTCAAAGTAGTGTAGTGACAGCTGATCTGTATCCATCCCTTCAGTTTTATAAACTGACAAAATAAGTAAATCATTTATCCACGCTGATGCTTTGGAACATGTTGGCACACAGATAATTAGGAATTTATTTTCCAAGAGAAGGTCACTGTGTTTTACATAGCCTAAGTAAGCCAGAGATTAGGACTGCCAGTGATTTAGCTAAAGACATGAGCCAATGATCGTCTGACTGAAAGGGTTCATCATTGTTACGAATTCAACAATAAATTTGATGAGATGTTAGGACAATTAGGGTGAAGATACTCTCCTTCACAAATGTGCAGAGGAATCATTATGAAAAGGGAAATTGATGAAATCATTAAACTGATTGTAAACTTGAACTGGATTTGTAAATGAAAGAGGAATTTCCCATGCAGAATTGCTCGACGGGTCTATTACATTATATATCACTCATAAATGCTTAGTAGAATCACTTTTTGATCATGAATACATTAACCCAACCATTCTTACACATTGTTTAATTATAGCTGATTATTTACTTTACTTGCTTGACTTTTAACCTCAAATTTCTTAATCTACATCTGAAGGAAACATCATGGAAGTTTGAAGGCACAATAGGCTGTCATTAGGATGAAGATGGTTTTATGGTAGTTTCCTACCTGACTGTCTTTTCTTTTAGAGGCTACATTATAAAATAGAATGAAAGATTAAAAAAATGAAAATTAGTAGAAATAATTCTAATATACTAAATAAATAAAATGTCTGTACTGGTTTCGCTGGGATGAAATAGTGGAATTCATTTTCTGTTACATTTTGTTTCAGTTTGTGGACAGCTGAGGTATGGTGATCAAGGCCATCAGCAGTGAAAGCCCGGGCAGTTGACCCAGTCTGGCCCACAGGTGTGTTCTGTAACATTAACGTCACGTTCATTATAAATTGTAAAGCTGCTGGGAATAGCTGGCATTCTTTCTTCTAGTCTTCTCTTTCTTTTCCCCACCTTCTCTAGTTGCTATCTCTGGAGGGTTTCCAGCACTGCTCTATGGGCTAAGTATAGCTTTGTGTATTTTATTGGTTTTCTTATTTTATTAAATCTGTTTAAATTTTAACCCATGAATCTCCCTCCTTTTCCCAGTTCCCTTTGTTGGCTGGGGAGGGGTCTTCGGTGATAGAACAACTGGTTATGTTTAGCCCTGGGTGCGGGCTAAATGGAGACAATGTCTCAATTTTAAATTGGAATCTTCCATAGATAATTTCTTTGTGGAATGTTTAAAAAATTTTTAAGATTAATTCCTGTCTTGTTTTCTAGTGCCATTAAGTTATTTGAGGTTTGATTTTCATCTAAAGAAAAATCTACTTGTAATATCAATGCAAAATATTACAGCATCTCCAAAAAAAGAAGAAAACAAAATGTAATAAAACTATAACAAAACTTTCCCTCTTACTTACAGAGAGAAAAAAAAAAAAAGGGGGTATTTAAGAATAGGTCATTTGCAGTGATTTGATGTTCTCATGGAAAAAGTCCTTTTGTTAGCTAGATCGCTCATGGACATTCATATTGAATGCATTTGCTGAATGTTAAGATTCTCTTTGAATAAAGTGAGGTACTCTAAGGGCTATACTAATCTGCTGGATAGTTCAAGGTACAGTGATATCTATGGTTGTTTTATGCACAGTGCTGATTGATTTACTGGCTTGTCATATTATCTGTCTTGACTTCTGAGAGGTAAACTCTGTAATATGAGGCTAATATTAATGTCCAATTACAAATTTCATTCAGGAGGTGTCAAGTAACTGGAGATATGGTGGTGTCTTTTTTCTGCTATGAGAAGCAACATGTCACTGAAATTATCTGTTAGCTAGTGCTGCCTTTTTTTAGAGAAGTTCGGTAAGAAACTTTTCTGTTCAAGGGACAACTGAAATAACAAAGTGCCATGTATCTGTGGTGCAGGAAACAATAGCCCTTCTGTAATTAGCTCAGACATTTCAGGAAAAGTCTTCTGCCTGTCATTTTTAGAGCAGGGGTAGTCTTTTTCTTTGATTTGTAGAGTACTGTCCTAGCCTATGACACTAAACACTACATTAAAGTACAGGAGATAATAATTAGGAATTGTATGAGAAATCAAAATGCAGCCGATGCATTTAAGAGCTTACGTTAAATACCTCTGCCTTGGTCCAGGTACATACCTGCTCTTGAAAATTGGTCTGTCTTTCAAATACTACATAGAGTATTGCCATTAAACTCATGAATGAAAAATGTTGTTCTGGTACATGTAGGATTGCTAACTTTTCCTAAACCTTAGGCTTTTTGAACGGTATTTATCATTTTATTTTTCAGAGCTGCCTAGTTTTCACCTCATAATACACAGAGGTACATTGGCCGGTTAAGGGTTCTTTTCAAAGATAATGGCCTATAGAGATACTGTGAAGAAAGTTAAGACACCTTAATTTTCTATAGTCTTCTTCAGGTGACCTATGAAAGGAAATTGTTCCTTCCAGTATTAAAGTTTGCAGTGGTTATGTCTTTATTTATCCAGTTATGACTTTGCAAACAGCAGTATATTTCATTTCAACTATGAAGACGAATTGCTGTAGATATTCTTTTTGTGCATTATAGCAAATGCAAAATGCAGCAGTGTCTCAGCTTCTGACTCAAAACAGTTGTGACCATGATATGCTTGCTCTGTTTGCTGTAATATCTCTTTATAAAGTAATTGGTTATATGATGAATAAGTTGGATTTTTTTTTTAAAATCCTTGATAAGAAGGAGAGATTATATTTGAAACCCTCTTTATGAAACTTCTCCTGCTTCATACTTGTGCTTTTACATGCCTTTCATAAAAGCATTCAATGAGTAAGTCAAAACTCTGGAACTATGCAGCAGAACACATCCATTGTTGGTGAAAGTGAAGAGATGGATATTAGCAGATTTATAGCAAGCCTCTGTGGATATTTGGTTTTTTTTCTTTAGCTGCACTTGCTGGTAGGATTTAGATGAAGAAGGGCATCTGGGGGATCACCCAACAGCTTAGAAAAGTCACAGGTTCAGTTAGGGTGATGAGTGAGACTGGTCAACAAAGCAGCCGGCATAAGGGTATGAATAAAAAAGCTTCTTCGTGCCTGAAATCAGGGACAGCAGTGCTGATAGTGGGCTGTAGCTGTAGCACGTAGCAGTTTATCTGGGCTGGGGAAATCCTCTCAGACAGGAACCAGACAGGCCCAGATTCTGCTCTCCCCCCTCAGGCAGGGAAGTAAGGGAGCCTGAGCAGAGTCTGTTGCGCTCTGCCCTGGGCTTTTCTCTTCTTTGGATAGTGAGCTCACTGCATCCAGGATAGGGTTTGATATAGAGATGTCATTGCTTGCAGCAACGTGGGATTGAATGTGTACTCCTTTGTTCCTAGATTGTGCTTGAGTTTCTGTTAAACTGTAAAGCGACTGTTGTCCTTGAATTTCTGCAACAAAGTCAGAGATAAAATGAGAAGGTAGAAAACATGCTAGATGTGTAACAAAATACATATGCAATTTAATGACATAACAGGGAGTGATTAGGTTGGAAGGGCTGCTTGAAAGGGGAGTAGCAGGGTGTGCTGGCATCCTCAGCATGGTAAAGTAGGGAGGGAAGCAATGGAAGGAAGGGTGCCAGGATAACTTTGAAACCTGGTTTAAAGACTTGGTCTAAATCCACCTATTATGACTATTAGTGATTGACAGGATTAGTATTTAACCTATATGATCATCCACGATTTACAGAAATCTTAAATCTCTTTGTTCCTTCTTTTTTTTGAAAGGGTAGCTTTAATACTACTTGTGTGTAAATTGCTCCAACTTTTCTGGACTCACAGTGCTACATGTAGTACAATGAGAGTATTACTTTTGATATTTTATTTGACTTATATGCAGGCCAGAATAGACCTCAGGATGCCCTTATCTTTCTGTGATGTTTTGAAACATTGTCATTTGATTTCAGTGTCTATAGATGTGATCAATTATTTTGCTTTGGCAGTGTTATTATTAAATACATATTCCAAAATTCATGTGTGCTAATTTTGTTATTGATCTTTATACTACTATAAACAGTGTGTGTTTACATGTATATATATATATGTATGAGGAGATAATTAATTTACTTGTGTCACGGTTTAAAGCTGGGCTGGCGATTAAACCTGCGGCAGATGCCCTCTGTTATCCCCCCCCCTCCCCCCAGAGGGAAAGGGAAAGGGAAAAGGGAGAGAGACTTCTGGGTTGGAAAATTAAAACAGTTTTAATAAACTATAATAATGAAAAAAAAGTATAATAATAATAATAGAAATAATCAAATATATACAAATATATATACAAAACCAAGATTGAGCTCCCCTGAAGTCAGCCACGTCACCACCGGCACTGCAGGGCAGGCTCCGGGAAGGCCCAGCCTGGGCCTAGCGATGGTCGAGAGCTGGATTCAGGAACGCACGGATCGGGATCGGGGGCAGCAGGAAAACAGACGGAGTCCTCCCTGGACACCGGCCATAGCAGAAGGAGAGCGAGACCCTCGTGATCCCCCCACTTTATACCGAGAATGACGTGTATGGGATGGAATACCCTCGTTGGTCAATTTTGGGTCACCTGCCCTGTCTGCTCCCCACTGCAGCTGCGACCCCCCTTCGGCTCTTCACTCGTAAGCAATGAGGAATTCAGCAGTGACCTTGGTTTCTCTCAAGAATAAGTACAGCAAGAGCCTTTCTGCACAACATCCCTACCGGTGCCTCAGTGATAACTACAAACTTCGAGCGTTATCAGTCCTGGAAGCAGACACTGTCTGCAAAAACATGCAGTTAGTTAGAGGAGACTTAGCTGAAAGCAAAAATCACTGAAAGGAAAATCGGCCTGGTTTAGGCCAAACCAGGACATTCCACCCCTTATTCCATACCATTCACGTCATACTCAGATCACCACTAACTTTTCATTTTAAAATATATACAGATAACATTAGTTTATGATTCATCTCTATACAAAAAAAAAAGTTCATCAAGTTCATTTAGTTCAGGATTGTGGGTTTCCATCTGGCTAGGAGTCTCCCAGGGTAGGAGAGATGATATGAGCTTTGTCACAGTTCGTGCCCACGGGTTGCTGGTTAAAGATGTCAGTCTCGAGGAGGTTACTGGACGCCACTTGCAGCTAGCTCCGGTCTCATCACCACTGCTTCAACCTGAAAGACACTTATGAACACTGTTAGTATTATGCAGCAATTAACATCAAGCAGTTCAGAATTAAGTATTCTCACCCAAGATCAGATCACCTTCAGGGACACATCGGACTCCACCATCCTGCAGCATCACCCACCAAGTACATCCAGGTCCTTGAGCAAAAGCAATCCCATGAATGGGTTTACCTTTGCCCGTAGCAGGAAGAACCCAGACAGTTTTTCCCAACAGATTCCTTTCATGCACCACAGGGACTTTATCCCCTTCTATTGTATGTAAAAGGTCTGACTGAGCAGGGCCAGCTCGGTTGATAGATCCTCTGGTGTTAACTAGCCAGGTAGCTTGTGCCAAATGCTTATCCCAGTTTTTAAAGGTTCCACCCCCCATTGCTTTTAGGGTAGTTTTTAACAGCCCATTATACCGTTCAAATTTCCCAGATGCTGGTGCATGATAGGGGATGTGATATACCCATTCGATGCCATGCTCTTTGGCCCAGTTATCTATGAGACTGTTTTTGAAATGAGTACCGTTATCCGACTCAATTCTCTCTGGTGTGCCATGTCGCCACAAGATTTGCTTTTCGAGGCCCAGGATAGTGTTCCGGGCAGTGGCATGGGGCACAGAGTATGTTTCCAGCCATCCGGTGGTCGCCTCCACCATGGTAAGTACATAACGTTTACCCTGGCGGGTCTGAGGGAGTGTGATGTAGTCAATTTGCCAGGCCTCCCCATATTTATATTTCAACCACCGCCCCCCATACCACAAAGGTTTTAACCGTTTGGCTTGCTTAATTGCGGCGCATGTTTCACAATCATGGATAACCTGTGCAATAGAGTCCATAGTTAAGTCCACCCCTCGGTCACGAGCCCATCTGTATGTTGCATCTCTCCCTTGATGACCTGAAGTGTCATGAGCCCACCGAGCTAAAAATAGTTCACCTTTATGTTCCCAGTCCAAATCTATTTGGAACACTTTAGCAGCCTGATCTGCTTGTTGGTTGTTTCGATGTTCCTCAGTTGCCCGACTTTTAGGTACGTGAGCATCTACATGACGTACCTTCACGACTAGTTTCTCTAGCCGAGCAGCAATATCTTGCCACAGTTCAACAGCCCAAATAGGTTTACCTTTACGCTGCCAGTTGCTTCGCTTCCACTGCTTTAACCACCCCCACAAGGCATTTGCTACCATCCATGAGTCAGTATAAAGATACAGCCTTGGCCACTTTTCTCGTTCAGCAATGTCTAAAGCCAGCTGGATGGCTTTTACCTCTGCAAATTGACTTGATTCACCTTGTCCTTCTGTGGCTTCTGTGACTCGTCGTATAGGACTCCATACAGCAGCTTTCCACTTCCGATGCTTTCCTACAAGACGGCAGGATCCATCGGTGAACAGGGCATACTGCTTCTCATCCTCTGGTAGTTCATTATATGGTGGGGCTTCTTCAGCACGTGTCACCTCCTTTTCTGGTGGCATTCCGAAGTCTTTGCCTTCTGGCCAGTCCATGATCACTTCTAAAATTCCTGGGCGATTAGGGTTTCCTATTCGAGCCCTCTGTGTAATTAATGCAATCCATTTACTCCATGTAGCATCAGTTGCATGATGAGTAGTAGGAACCTTACCCTTGAACATCCAGCCTAGTACTGGTAATCGGGGTGCCAGGAGAAGCTGTGCTTCAGTACCAATTACCTCTGAGGCAGCTCTAACTCCTTCATATGCTGCCAGTATCTCTTTTTCAGTTGGGGTGTAATTGCCTCAGAGCCCTTGTATCCTCGACTCCAAAATCCTAGGGGTCGACCTCGAGTCTCCCCTGGCACTTTCTGCCAGAGGCTCCAGGTAGGACCATTGTCCCCAGCTGCGGTGTAGAGCACATTTTTAACATCTTGTCCCATACGGACTGGTCCAAGGGCTACTGCATGCACAATCTCTTGTTTAATCTGTTCAAAAGCCTGTCGTTGTTCAGGGCCCCACTGAAAATCATTTTTCTTTCTGGTCACCTGATAAAGAGGGCGTACAATCTGGCTGTAATCTGGAATATGCATTCTCCAGAAACCCACAACGCCTAAGAAGGCTTGTGTTTCCTTTTTATTAGTTGGTGGGGACATAGCTGTTATCTTGTTGATCACCTCTATCGGGATCTGGCGACGCCCATCTTGCCATTTAATCCCTAAAAACTGGATCTCCCGGGCAGGCCCCTTGACCTTGCCTCTTTTTATGGCAAAACCAGCTTGCAGAAGAATTTGAATTATTTTCTCCCCTTTGTCAAAAACTTCTGCTGCTGTATCACCCCATACAATGATGTCATCAATATATTGCAAATGTTCTGGAGCTCCACCCTCTTCTAGTGCAGTCTGGATCAGTCCGTGGCAAATAGTAGGACTGTGTTTCCACCCCTGGGGCAGTCGATTCCAAGTGTACTGGATACCTCTCCAGGTAAAAGCAAACTGTGGCCTGCACTTTGGTGCCAAAGGAATAGAGAAAAATGCATTAGCAATGTCTATAGTGGCGTACCACTTGGCTGCCTTTGACTCCAGTTCGTATTGAAGTTCTAGCATGTCTGGCACAGCAGCACTCAGAGGTGGTGTAACTTCATTTAGGCCACGATAGTCCACAGTTAATCTCCATTCTCCATTAGACTTTTGCACTGGCCATATAAGACTATTAAAGGGTGAGCGAGTCTTGCTAATCACTCCTTGATTTTCTAATTGTCTAATCAGTTTATGAATGGGGATCAGGGAGTCTCGATTGGTGCGATATTGTCGTCGGTGCACCGTGGCAGTAGCAATTGGCACCTGTTGTTCTTCAACTTTCAGCAACCCCACAACAGAAGGATCCTCTGAGAGGCCAGGCAAGGTAGACAGCTGTTTAATGTCCTCAGTCTCTACAGCTGCTACACCAAAGGCCCATCTATATCCTTTTGGGTCCTTAAAATACCCTCTCTTAAGGTAGTCTATGCCAAGGATGCACGGAGCATCTGGGCCAGTCACAATGGGGTGCTTTTTCCATTCATTTTCAGTTAGGCTCACTTCGGCCTCCAATACAGATAACTCTTGAGATCCCCCTGTTATTCCCGAGATACTGACAGATTCTGTCCCTTTATGATTCGATGGCATGAGGGTGCACTGTGCACCAGTGTCTACCAGGGCTCGATACTTTTGTGGTTCTAATGTGCCAGGCCATCGAATCCACACAGTCCAATAAATCCGGTTATCCCTCTCCTCCTCCTGGCTAGAGGCAGGGCCCCTCTAATTAAAGATTGGATTCGTGCTGCTCACGGGGATTGGACCTTCATTTCCTCTATTCACTCTTGGAAAAAAAGGATTTGAGGCCCATCTACCCTGACTGGGGTCCTGCTCATTGGTAACTGGAGCAGCCATCCTCCTAGAAAAATTCTCTCTGGTATTTCTGTTAGCTTGCAACTCACGTACTCGTGCCTGTAGGGTACTGGTAGGTTGTCCATGCCATCTGTTCATGTCCTCCCCATAATCACGCAGGGTAAACCACAGGATACCTCGTGACGTGTTCCGTTTCCTTTGAGCCGGTCCAGTAGGAGGGCATTGCCTCCTAAAGGCTGCAACGCGGGCCTCTGTAGGTAGAGAGTCAAGTTTATTCTCTATCCTGGACAGTTTGTCTGACAGTTGTTTCAATGAGTCTTTGTTTTCCTTTGTCAGTTTTTCCACAGCCGAGACACGGGCCTGCAGTGGGGAAGAAATACTATCTTCATACTGTCGCATATAGTTAGCCATTTCGCCCACACTAGGTCGTGCCATAGCATCTTCTCCCCAGACTAATATTGACAATGTAGGGGCATGTGTTGGTGGAGCACTCTTCACAACCTTCCGGAACATGGATCGGTTGCATTCCACTTCATCAGGATTTACAGGATCTACAATGTCCTGAGGGTGTTTATAAATGATCTCTTGCACAGCTAGTTCTCTAAGGTAGTTAATACCTTTTTCTATAGTGGTCCATTTGCTTAGGTGGCTCATAACATCATCTTTATAGGGATACCTGCTCTTTACAGCTGACAAGAGTCGCCTCCAGAGACTGATACTGTTCGACCTTCTTGGAAGCATCTTATCAATACCACCATCTCTGGACAGGGATCCCAACTGTCTGGCTTCTCTACCATCCAATTCTATGCTATCTGCCCCATTATCCCAGCATCGGAGCAACCAGGTAATTATTGGCTCACCGTCATAACGACTAAAATCTTTTCTTATATTTCGCAGTTCTTTCAGGGATAAGGAGTGGTAGGTTATCTCTACTTCCGAGTCCGAGTCCTCCTGTGATTGTTCTGCTTTAGAAGGACCTTTCTTGTCCTTCTTGTGTAATGGGCCTTCTTTAAAAAGACGATCAAGGAAACCCCCCTCTGTGTCAGGCCCTGACTCTGACTGAGAAGGGCCCTCACCTGGGTCCCGTGCTGTCTCTGCCTTAGAAGCCTCTGAGTCATCATCCTTCACTTTACTAGCTGATTTCTTTCGGTGTTTTCTCCTGGTTACAGGGGCAGCATGATACCTCCCGCTGTTGCTGCACTGACATCTAATCACATAGCACACCAGTAATGCATTCAGGACACACGAAAATAACGACATGCCCTGTTCGAATTTTGCAGGAATCAGCTTGGCAAAAAAGGAGCAGATACTATCAAAATCAGTTAAAAGACGCCCGGTGTGCGCAGCTACGGATTCGCGATTAAAGCTGCCCATCATTGTATCATAGAGATAAGAGATCGGAATAATAACTGCCCGGTTTATCATGACATAAATCAGTATCAAAACCCATACCAAAAAGACACATTTCGACCAGCACGCCCTGTTAAACCACATGAAAGCACTAACACACAGCGCATACGGCAAGTAAGGTATCATTACACATAACTCTAAAACAAGCTTTATAAAGAAAAGAGGTAACACAAGGCTCACAAATAGCATTATCATCTTAGCTATCTGTTTTAATTTCCAACCCCTCGTAAATCTCAAAGGAAGAAATCTGATACTCTCTTGGCTGAGCTCTCCGGGTCTCCTCCCACGGGAGCTGGGATTCGACTTATCAGAGCAACCTGTCGGAGCTTCTCTCGAGCCCCACGTTGGGCGCCAATAAATCTGTCACGGTTTAAAGCTGGGCTGGCGATTAAACCTGCGGCAGATGCCCTCTGTTATCCCCCCCCCCCCTCCCCCCAGAGGGAAAGGGAAAGGGAAAAGGGAGAGAGACTTCTGGGTTGGAAAATTAAAACAGTTTTAATAAACTATAATAATGAAAAAAAAGTATAATAATAATAATAGAAATAATCAAATATATACAAATATATATACAAAACCAAGATTGAGCTCCCCTGAAGTCAGCCACGTCACCACCGGCACTGCAGGGCAGGCTCCGGGAAGGCCCAGCCTGGGCCTAGCGACGGTCGAGAGCTGGATTCAGGAACGCACGGATCGGGATCGGGGGCAGCAGGAAAACAGACGGAGTCCTCGCTGGACACCGGCCATAGCAGAAAGAGAGCGAGACCCTCGTGATCCCCCCACTTTATACCGAGAATGACGTGTATGGGATGGAATACCCTCGTTGGTCAATTTTGGGTCACCTGCCCTGTCTGCTCCCCACTGCAGCTGCGACCCCCCTTCGGCTCTTCACTCGTAAGCAATGAGGAATTCAGCAGTGACCTTGGTTTCTCTCAAGAATAAGTACAGCAAGAGCCTTTCTGCACAACATCCCTACCGGTGCCTCAGTGATAACTACAAACTTCGAGCGTTATCAGTCCTGGAAGCGGACACTGTCTGCAAAAACATGCAGTTAGTTAGAGGAGACTTAGCTGAAAGTAAAAATCACTGAAAGGAAAATCGGCCTGGTTTAGGCCAAACCAGGACAACTTGCTGTCAATTTGTTTTCCTTTTGATTCTGGCAGACTGTTCAGCATTGCATTTTGTTATTTATGCAATAGCATTCTGATAAAAACTGTAAAACTAGAACATTAGTAAGCTTATTTTTCCTGCCTTAGTAACTCTATAAGGTAGATGTGTAAAACATTAGTCTCTGCACCTATCTTTTTACAAGGAAATGTAAAATAAAACATTTTTCTGAGAGTAGAAAGCATAAAAGCGCTGAATTTACTTCAGCATTCTTGACATCAGTGTAAAGCCTCTGCGATAGATCAGGATCCAAAATGATGAGGTATCAATCTGCTAAGTTTAATCAGTGAGGAGTCCCAACAGTACTATTCAAATATTAAAAATTATGTGTTTACTATTGTACTGAAGTGTATGGCTCCTCTACATGGAGTATCCAAGCAAACCAAGAAAAATTCCACCACCAAATTCACAGCCAAACTGCTCAAATTAGCCATTTGTATATGGTCACCTCCAAGCGGTTTCAGTTAGGGACACTACTAAACTAGGGAGACAATCAAGATTCAGTATGTGTTTATGCTGTCTCATAGACCATATGTATTCATGTATTTAGTATTGTACATGCATTTAGATGGTCTGCTCATTCATAAGCCAAGTTCTGCATGAGCAAAAGAAAGCCTCTCTGCCTTATCCCTCCTGACAGCCTGTCTGGTGTTGGGAGGGATAGACATGCATGCTGTGTACAGGGGTTGTGTTTACAGCTTGTCACTTTATGTTACAGCACCGCATAAAAGCAGGCAGAAAGGTCCATTTTGAATAATCCTGTTGTTAGCAAGGGAGTGTATCAGATGAACTTTCTTCTTCTATTTTTCTTCTTTTTTACATATATCTTTCAGTGAAAATGAGTTTTGAATGAAACTTTTGAATGAAACTCAAATTTGTAAGGTGTTTTGCATCATTTTCATGACTGAAATGGCAATCTGATTCATAAACACAGAAAAACCTCAGATAAGTTTTCATACAGAGTTGCATATAATGTACAAAATTAACTACTCTGTATAGCTATTAATGTGTCTTCATTTAGCCCACACCCAGGGCTAAACAATAGCAATTTTTCTATCACCCAATGTCCCTTCCCCAAATGAGGAAGGGAATTGGGGAAAAAGAGGGAGACTTGTGGGATGAAGGTAACCAGATTTAATGAAATGAAGAAAATCAATATAAATGACAACACAAAACAGACAAAAAATATACTCATCCACAAATCACTGGCAAGTTGCTCCAGGAATCACAACAACAAACAGAGAGGAGAGGAAAGAAGAGCAGAAAAAGCCCCCACCTCTTTCCAGCAAACCCTCTCTCTTATAGTGAGCTTGATGTCAATGATATAGAATACACCTGTAGGCCAGCCAGGGTCAGCTGCCCTGGATTTAACTGCTAAGGGCCTTGATCACCATGGCTGGCCACAAACTGAAACCAAATCCCAATGAAACCAGGACAATATGCAATAGATTACTCATAAAATAAGACACTGTATTTTCAGCATCTTGTTTAAGATGTGGGGGATATATTGTGCCATGGTTTATACAGCAGCATGTGTAATGGCTGTGATTCCTCTTGCTATGATTGTCTACATTCATTTTAAGTTTACAAGGTCTATTTTGTTATTACCTGAATGTCTGCTTTGTACCCAGTAAAATTTGAATTTTATTAAATGTAGTGGTACTCTTCCATTCTAATATAGATTCCCAAGCATTTTGCAAAGAGGATGTTGCTTCCCTTATCTTTATGCCCATTTTACAAAGATATTTCAATTAGGAAGGGAAGTATCTCTCTGAAGTTCTGGGTTTAAACTCTGACAATAACACATTGACTTCTGAATTACTTATGCCCTTTGAAATCATTATTCCAATGTCCAATATTTGTTTTTACTTGAATTAATAATTTCAAACCAGAAGGTAAATAAAATTAAATAGCTACTCGGTCTCCTCTGAAATCCTGATGTGAATTTCTTTGGGATTATGTTGCCTCTTACAGTTCCTGTGCTTTGGGTGTGCCCTGGATCCCCAATGACTTCAGCCTGAGCTTTACAGAGCCTGAGCAAACAAAAGCAGACGCTCAGGGCAAACAGTGAGGGTTCAATAGCAGATGTCTGCTCTGAACAGCTGCATCAATGACATTTAGCCTCTTAAGCAAGCTCTTGTCTGAGCTTAGTTGCTTTATACATCCACACCTCTGTCAATTAGCCCTCTATTATGCAGATTTCACCTTAGTTTACTTGGAAAATAAAACCAAACAACATGCTTATTGGTACTAATGAGTAATGACTTGAGCTATTGCTTCTCTATTTCTGTGTAATGACTTAAATGACTTCAGCACATTTGCTAAGCTTCAGCTGGCATCTTTCCTTTTCATGTGTGTGTGGTTTTGGTTTTTTTTTTTTTCTTCCCTCTCTCCTTTTGCTGTGAGAAGGTTGAGGCTGACAAGCAGGCATTACTAGTGCTCAGGTACGTGCCAGGTTTCAGAATGACAAATAATGTATCTTAAAAGCATGTAGGTGGGCAAAGTAACATGTGCTTCCAGGATGAAAGCCCTTGCTGAAAGGCTGGCTGTCCCATCTGACACACCCAGAGAACAACTCATAACTGCTACTGTGGGAGGCAAAAAAGTTTGTTTCTTAATATCCTGTCATTAGGGAGTGGAAGAATCCAAGTAGTTCTCTCTCTATTTTCCTCCAGCCCTTCTATCTGTGTGTTCGTTGGAGATGAAGAGCACTTCCCCTGCTCATTTCCTCTCTCCTTTACGATGTGGACCAAAAAGAGGGCATGTGGGTGAAGAGCCCATGACAACTTCTCCCCACCTAGACTTGAAATGTGAGAGGAGATAAAGAATCTGATGACAAGTGAGACTGAGAAGATAAAGTTGCTATATGGAGCTAATGGGAAGGAACAGATATGGGGACTTTGCTGATACAGGAGCTGTACAGTGCAGGGAACTGTGTTTTGTCCTGATGTCAAGTGTGATGCCAGAATCGTTTTGTTGCTGATGAGGAAGGGTAACTCTCAGGCTTTTTTCTTGGATATCACCAAGTCACCCACTAATTGAGAATGTGAGTATTATATGACTTAAAGTGATTTACCTTTGATGATATTGTCTGTTTGGTTTTCTTCTGTGCCATATTTGACTACAGTTTTGATTCCTTTTAGATATAAAATTATATATTTATATTTTAAGGGTAGATTCCAACTTTAAATTCTGTTAAGCAGATCTTAGGTAAAGACCTTTGCTCTCTTAACAGGTGAAAATCTGTATAATGAAGATGATGTGATGCTTTAACCAGACTTCTGACCTCTACACATTACATCTTCATGTTTAACCCCAAACATTTCAATAAGAGCCAGTGTTGATCTCTATCCTAATACTTTCTGTAGATCATCTACTGTAATGCTACAGTGCAGGTATTAGAATCTCAGCCTGCTGGGTTGGCCAGAGACGCTGTCTAGAAGACATGTCTTATAGGACCCTGTAGGCATCTTATCAAAGATAGTGAGGGTGAGCAAATTAAAGCAGTCTGTTGCACTGTTAATAGCACAGGTAAATAAACAGGTAAAAACAATTAACAAGGACAACCACGGACAAGAAAATCTATTTGAATAACATGAAGGATGTGTGAAAAAATGTAGCTGCTCTGACTTCCTCCATTAGTACTAGACTCTTGTAAGGAAAAAGAAAAGTAAGGGTAGAGAAAAATGGTGAGGCCTGTGATGATATGCACCAATAAGACTATTCTGACGCTGGTAGTTGATTATGTCATTGTGAAATAGTGTTGGCAATTCCAAATATATGTGTATGGACAACTTCTATAAATTTTCTAAAACAGAATAGGAGTAATCAGTTCTGTTGCTCTGATGTATTTTCTTTTACTAGCAATCCACTTGGTGTGACTTAATGTGTTTTTTTCAGTGCATAGCATTTTGAGAGGGAGAGGTGAATGCAAAGTGTATTTATCAAGAGATCTATAATTTATTGTCTGAATTTCACATAAAATATATTTGTGTCACATATACAAAAATATTTATGTATATATTCATTGAAGCTTAATGTTTAAAACAAAAAATAGCAAGTCATTTAATAATCAGAAAACATATTTAAATGTTTTGTAAATCTTGTAGGAAGTGGAGAGTGGCCAAATTTCTGTAAATTTCTACATGGCCCATAGTCTTTGTTTAGTCAAAATTCCTGTTATTACTGGGAATTCTGACAAACCAGGACTCTGGGGAGAAATTCTGACAATTTTGAAATTAATAGAAGAGGCGTATTTGCTAGAATGGCAGCAACATTTACATCACAGAATGCAAACCAAAGATAGGAAAAGGATGTGCAGTTAACCTGATTGGTTAAATTTTACATAAATTGAGGTATAGTTTAGATAGACATCTTAGAGGATGTGGACAATGAAGAAACATGACAAAATTTTTGCCACTCTTATGGACAGTTACAGTTCTGACTGTCCATGTGCGGCTTGTCAAAGCATTTAAGTTTGCAGTTGGTCCTTCACCTTTCTATTGAGCACTCACAGATGGCTTGAAAGAACAGGTTAAGTCAAGACTATAATGAACTATAGATTTATACTTCATGAGTTATGCTTAGCGTCCATCCTTCCATTGAAAACAAATTTCCTGCTGCTGGTGGTGTCAGCTAAGTTCTGATTTACTCACAGGGTAGCAAGATTTGGCATAGCTTGGTAGAGGGCTGTGAGGACAATGGATATATATTTCTGTGAATCCATCACCAATTCCTTTCATGAAGGCTTGGTGACTGTATAGTATGGGGAGAAGATTCTTTCACTGCAGTGACGTAGATACAAGTGTAATTGTAACTGGCAAAAGCTGCTTTCTTTGGAAGATGATGACCATCTGAATAAAATGAAACCTCGATGTAAGGCAGAGGCCATAACCTCTCTGGCCATTCACTGAAAGGGAATTGTGACCTAGAGGTCACTTGATCTTCATATAGCTAAAAAATTTTAAGCAAACATACTGACCTTTTTCACTTTGAGGATTTAGAAGATTAATGACACTTGATGGTGAACATGATGTACTCTTTGTAGCTGTAATCATTCCCTATTTTCAGGGGCTCTGTGCTGTTAACTGATAAGAAATCAAAAAATTGTCATTGATTCCCAAGTAAAAAAAATCCATGTGTTCACTTGTGTTAAATTTATACAGCTTCAGTGATGCTGATAAGTATGTTTTATCACCTAAAGGACTGGCCTGGGAAGTGTAATCATTTTTAGGTAGCGGTTAAATAATTTACAGACCCATAATTTTCCATGGTGGATCAGCTATTCAGAATATTCCTGCTCATCCCACATACTTGGGATCTTTGATTTGGCAGAGATATGTTACCAAAAAAAGAAAAAAACTTATTTAAAAAAGGCAAGTTAGACCTTTTCAGCAGGCAAAACACAGCACACTTCTCTCAAGCTGACTGCTCAAGACGGCTTGTTCCTCACAACACATTCAGTCGCAGAATCTGTCCATATTCAGACACTGTCTCTCACTAAAGGATGCTCTTACACCTTGCAATCTGTCATGTGCTGCCTGTTCCCACGGTAAAAATGGCTCCCCCAGTTTAGTCAGATTTGACAGTTATTTCCATTGAGATTGGTGATGGAATAAGCTTCGGAAATGTGTTCCTTTTCCCACTTCTTCCTTTGGATTTATAGCGTCTCACTTTCATATGTGGTCCTAAGTGACTTTGGTGGGACTTCTAAAGGATGAAGATTGATGCCCAGAAAAGGATGTGCCTGAACGTTGTCATTAGGTAACAGCGTAGAAAGGCTTTGCTTTAGACTTCCTATATTCTATTAAACCTTTGGTAGAGTCTCTCGTCTTCACGCATAAATACTAAGCTTGACAGCTCGTACTTCTCTTTTCCCAATCAAATACAAACTTACAAATATTAGTCCTTTATTTTTTGCAGTAGAATGGCAAAAGGAGGTATGTTAGCACAAATTAGCAACTTCAGTGACTTCTGAAATATTTTTGACATGTTCTTTGTCACTGTGATGCTAATTTTATGTTCAGTCCTTATTGCATTTCTCAGATCATTAGAGGGTTTGCATTTGAGAGCTAAAATAGCTAAGTCTCTCAGTAAGCATCAGTGACACACGAATGATCTCCAGTTCCACGTGCACCAGCCGCAGCACATCTTCAGTGAACACCTTGGATAGAAGAGACAGATGTGCCAGAGAAGATGTCAGTGCATCTGTACATAATCTGGATCTTCATGACACCAATTCCTTCCACTGGCAATATCAGCTGATGTCTCCAATACTCCTATCATCCAGATGCTTTAGGTGCCTCGGCCTTTTCTTGTGGATGAGGATTCTTCACTGTAAAAATGTCCAGAATTAATAGGCAAATTAAAAGGGTGTGCTCTCAGATATTGATTCACTAACTCTGTGAATAGCAAAATAAAAAGCATCCAAATACAACAAATGACTGTTTAGCTGTCTCAGTCCTATGTAGGACGTCTAAGTAAAATCATTGTAGTGCATTCAAAGGCGGCCTCATAAAGCAGGGAAGCGTGCTTTGTATCTGTTGTAATTACAGCATATCCATAGTACAGTGGGTACACTGCACATATCCAGACTGTCCTGCACACATGGCTTGAAATGCATTGTAATAATTTGTGCTAGCTGAGGAACTGGCTTGTTGTGATATGAAAAAATATTCCCTGGTAATTTGAAAATATGGGCCCAAGCCTTGCTGGCTGGAGCCTCTGTTAATGATCTGAGAAATATCTGCAAATCTAAAGCAAATATATGAAGCCTGCAAGTTTTTCACAATAGTTTCAGGAGTATGTTTCCAGAAGCCTTGCTGAAGGCACTTACAGACTGTGCATGGGTCTCTGTACTTTCCATATAGGTGAGGTTGTCAGTATTGTGCTTGACCTTACTGTGCGGTTGCTTTTAGCATATGCTAGTCAACCAAGCCATCAGGAAATCCATTTTCTAAGATGGGGCCTTCTGTCAGAGAATTATTTTATATGAAGTTACTGTTATTCGTTGTGACTGTGCAGTTCTCCCAACTGAGAGAAATGCGTTGAGTGTTCAGGGGCAGGAAGGGACACTGTGGTTTCACAGAGAAGCACTAGCCATTAGGAATAACAATCTTTTTCCACTTGGGGAAAATGTTCTAGGTTTTCTCATGTGTATCTAGGAATTTAAATGTACGTATCTTTCTGAAGAAGCTCAGCGGTGCTCTGTTAGCTCCCTGCCTGGCATAGGAGCACAGCAAGCCTTCTGTGAATTATCGTTTTCGAGTGTGGATGTTCTAGAAAATGGAGAGAATATGACGTGTGTCTTTTCTGTGTTAAATCAGCAGAGGTTCAGATCTTCTAATTAAAGCCTTCATACTTGCTTCCCTTAGCTTACACAGTTTTTCACAAACATAAATATAACAGAAAGCAAATTGTAGCTCATAGATCTGGTACTTCAGCTGTTGTATTTGATGTAAACCCTGTAGGAACTCTGTGAAATCTTGCTGGTTTACAGGCAACTTGATGATTTTATGGCGGTAGTCACTGCAATATGTAGTTACGTGATTGTGTCATTTTATAGTCTTGTCAAAAAGGCGTTTCTAGTAGTATCACAAATTGTTCAGATAAACCTGCCAGGCTCTCAGTGCATCTAAAAGAATATTTAGAAATATTCATGTTCATCATTTTGTATTAATTCAGGCATGCAATGCTTGACTTGTTTATGTGATTAACTGTTGTTAAGACTTTGTACTGTCACAGAATCAAGTGCTTAGTATACTTTTTTTGACTCAAGAAGAGGATTGCTCCTGTTAGAAGG
Source organism: Nyctibius grandis (assembly GCF_013368605.1). Lineage (NCBI taxonomy): Eukaryota > Metazoa > Chordata > Aves > Nyctibiiformes > Nyctibiidae > Nyctibius > Nyctibius grandis. The sequence goes on from NC_090663.1 coordinate 45,886,592, forward strand.
CAATGTGAATAAATAGTAGAGACAAGATTAATGCATCACCATAATCTGTAGTTATTAACAAACATAAAAAAGCTACAGAGAATTGGAGCATGAGTGGTTTTTTACAGCAGAGGCAGTACAATATTCTCAGTGCCTTTTCTGATGGCATATAGGTTATCGTTCTTTTGTGGAAATCCTGGTGTTAATGCTTATTTTTGTCTGTATTCTGCTGCTGTTGCTGCAAGGTAATCTCTTTGCTATTTGGAATGACAGTCCAGTATAGCCCCATGCTAGGAACTCCTTAAGTAGAGAAAAAAGAGGCTTCCTCCTTCCCGAAGACTCCTGTACCCATGGGCAGTCACAGTAGGCAAACTCTGTGATGGGAGACTATATAGCGTTGAGAAAGGTTGTGCGGCTGGAACACTTAATTCCAGATTTTGTGGACAGATGACAGCTTTCTGGCAGTAGTAGGCAAAGCTGTCTCATATCAATAAAGCTCCTAAAGTAGATCCAGATCTGTGAGAGACAAAAATGATGTGCAGTAATCTTCCTCTGTCTTTCTCCGTAGCTGTGACTTTTAGTTGGCACCTCTCTGATTTGTGATCAGTTACTTCTGGAAAAAAATCTTCTTATGAATTAATATTTCGTCTGCTTGGGAACCTTTAACAAGTTACCTTGACAGCTAACTTTGTCAGACCTATCTCTAGTACTATCTCTAGTACTCATTCTGGGTCTAAAGGAAACTCATTCTAGTTTTCAAATCAGAGCCTACTTAGGGATCCATTTGGTTAACCCAAGAGAGATTGCTTCACTTTTGAGAAACTAATAAAAAGTTACACTAAATTCTGTTCACTGTTCCTGCTGCGGAAGCCTCTGAAAATCAAACTCCTTTCTTCACTTTTATTTCAGAGCCTTATCCTTTCTTTGAGCTATTCAAGTTAGTGATTATATGATCTTAGTTGTTTTCCACTTGTACAGGTTTCGTGGGGATAAAATTTACAGAATCGCTTTTCTGTTACATTTTGTTTCAGTTTGTGGGCATCTGTGGTATGGTGATCAAGGCTGTTAGCAGTTAAATACAGGGCAGCTGGCCCACAGGTGTATCCTATAACATTAATGTCAGGGTCACTATAAATAGGAAAGCTGTTGGGGGGAGCGTGTGGAGTAGGCTCTTTGCTTTGTTCAATGGTTGTGGTCCCTGGAGGAACTTTCCACCACTCTATGGGCTGAGTATAACTTTGTGTCTTTTGTATTAGTATTGATAGTGGTTTTCTTATTTTATTAAATCTGTTTGAATTTTAACCCATGACTCTTCCTCCTTTTCCCAGTTCCCTTTCTTAGCTGGGGAGGGGTCTTGGGTGATAGGATAAGTGGTTATTGTTTAGCCCTGGGTGCCTGCTAAAAGGATACACCGCTATTGCAGGCTACTAAGAATAATTTTACAGTTTAAGGGCTATTTGTTTGTTTTCTCTTTCTCTGCATGGTATTGTTCTTTATTATATCTTTTTATGTTCTGGAAAAGTGTCTAAAGAAGTGCTATGCAGTATTTTGGTGACGTAAGTGACAGTTTTGGCCTTACGTCTCATTATCTGAAAGATAGTATCTATAGCAGCACAGATATATCTCATCCTGCTAAGTCCCAATGTAGAACAAAATGTGTGAAAGAGACTCAAAATGAGGGGAATGGATCTTTTTCTGGCTTAAAGTGCCATGAATTTTATTCCTTTAGGGTGAATGACTGTATTTTAGAATTCCAATTCTAGGGATAATAAATAATTTTAAGCTACTGAAGTGATGGGACAGTACATCTGTGTGAAGAGTGAATCATTTAGAGAATAAAAATGAGCAAGATCACTTTGAATTAAATGCAGGAGCCCACAGCCTGAGTTATTGTTTTGATATTCAGACAGAAGTGTGCAAGAGCTTCCTTTGTGCTAGTCCTGCAGCCGGAGGTGCTAGAAAATGTGATCTCAAGCTTTGAAATCTGTTTGGATCTGTCTCTAAAGTGGAGATGGTAGAAACTCTGGTATCCTGTTTTCATCTTCTGGGCTGTCAGTGGTGTCTTCCAGAGCCAGAGACCTAGAAGTTGTAGGGTCTAAGGGCAGCTCTGGGACATAAGAGACCAGGTGCAGAGGTTAGGAGGACATCTGCAGTTAGCCCACCCAGAGATCCTGCAGTCTTTGGGATCCCCAGCCCCAGCTTAGATGTGTGAGGAGGGTCTGCATGCACCTGCTAATTGTGTTCGTGCCTGAAAGCTGGCCAGTAAAATTGATATTTTGTTTTTAGCGCTAACGTGATAAGAATATTTATTTGAATGAATAGATGCAGTGGCTGGAAGCTTGCAGAGGTGGTTGTTTTGTTTTAGGGTTGGAGGGGTTAGGGTTTTAAAAAATATATCAATTAGATTTGGTTCAAATTTGGTAGTAAAGTTTGAATTTAAACTTTTTTGTTTTAAAAGCTCTTTGGAGTGTCACTTTTTACAATGACCTGAATTCTAATTGAAGAGAGCCCTGCTATGTCTTACAATGTCTGGAGAGGTTGCAAAGGGAGAGTGGCTGCAGGTTATTGATTTCAGGGCCTAAAAAAAATCCAGTAACTATTATCTGTGGTTAACAGATCCACAGAACTCACACTGATTAATTTCCTTATCTGAAAGCCATTCCTTTTCATACTGTAGATGATATCAAATGCTCCCTGAAGGGGTCTATAGTTTGTTTGTAGATTTTATAAGTGAATGAGAAAATGAATGCATTATTTTCTTGCCCTTTTGTAATGCTGTTAAGTTATTCACAGAATGTTCCATTTTAATACAATTTATGCTTTTACCAGTATTTTAACATTTCACTGCAGAAGAAAAAAATGAGCCTTTCATCATTCAGATTGGAAAAAAAAGCTTAAGCCGTAATCCACTCGGAGTCAGTAACTGTTATGTGATCTTAAAGGATTGCACTCATAAACTCTAGAAAGGAAGGGCTAAAACATTCTTTATGGTGTAAATGTTACAGTGCATCTCATATTTATCGAAGGGACCATCATTATGCAGAGCCATTATAGTGGATTTTCATGGCACTGTATCAAGCAGTATCTCTGAATTTTATATCAGCTCTTATGAGCCTGAATGAAGTACCTGTATCTTTTCATTATATTCCAGTTTTCCTCCTATTTAAATCAACTCCCTGTGGAAGGCTGTGTTGTTGCATAAATATATACAGCTGCAGTAAAGGAATTAATGAAGACCATAAGCATGGAAATAAGACTATGTAGGGTCTGGATGGGTTATCATTAAAGTGTACATGTTGCTTTTTAAAGAAATTTTTGGAGCACGTTGTGTACCATCCTCTGTTCATAGGTTTGACTCATATTTAAGCAGTGTTCTAGTGCTGTGAGTACTTCTTAGCTCCTTATTAGGAAAGTACATACTAATGTTTACTGCTTATTCAAAAGGATTTTCCCAATGTTGCTTTTTCTACTGATGATTAGTGTGAAGCAGTTACAAAGCTGACCAAACAGAGCAAGTACAGATTCCTCATAGGTTTAGGAATCTCCAGTTTTTGTGATGCTGGTTAGCATTCAGAAAAGCTTCATTAATAACTATAAATAAATGACATTCTGATATTGACATTTTCCTGGAAGCCTTGTTCTCATGTAAGGACCTGGTGAATTGTGGAAGGCAAACAAAGAAGGGAATATGTGTTCTTTAAGGCAGTTCCTTTACTGAAACACACTTGCTACACTAAAACCTCCAGAAACTTGGTCCAACAAGGGAAGGTCACAGCTAAGAGCTCTGCCTCTTCCACCTGAACTTGTACTGTGCACTCTGCCCAAGTGTTTCATTTCAAGAAAAACCAGGATCTAATTCTAAAATTCAGTTTATTAAACCATACATCTTATCTAGTTGCCTGATTTATTAAGAACTTTCTGATACACATTTTCTGCATACAGGAAAATAATATTAATTAAAACAAAAGATACAACAAAGCCTAAACTATTACATGTAAATCCAACTTTACATGGTACCTAACACTGTGTACAAGCTTTTTTATGGTATAAAGACTTTCATATTTCAGAACAAAAGCCAGTTAATAACAGAAAATTGAGGGAACTTTCTTTAGTGATAAAGTATTCCATAATAGTCCAATATATGAATTCCTCTGGTTCTGACCATAGTTGAAAGCAAGCTAGCTGCTGTTAATGTTGGTCTGCTTGCAGTTTTAGAGTTGGTCAGATTTCTGAAATGCTAATACATTGAATTTTTAAACTTTTGGATGTCTTTGTAGCTAGTAAATAAAAATTTCAAAGAAAATGGTAGGTTTTTTTGTCCTTCCATCTTGGGCCATATTTTTGATTTGCTGCAGTCAATTATATATTGTTTACATTTTAATTATATTGTTAAAAACTGGAGATTTTCTAAATTGTTAATTCTTTCCTGACATTTTAAAAAAAAAAGGTCTAATTTTTAAATCTTAATTTTTCTCAGATTTCTTTGTTTACACTCTGTGGTATAACTGCATTTTTATATAAGGGTTTATGAACCTAACTAGAATACATTCAAAATATAAGCTCGGAAGAAGATGGTAGTGACAATAGCTAAAATATATTTAAGCACACTTTAAAAATTTGCCAAATAGGCATTTTCACAGAGATGTAAACAGTTTCTGCTACAGGAATGGAGCTGTAGTTAGCTGTTCCAAAGGTTACTAGTTGTCCTAGTTATCACTTTTAGTGTCTACGTACAGTTTGCAAAAAAAAAAAAAAAAAAAAAATCTTAACCTGCTACTCCCCACTATCGGGAAAAAAACAGCCCAAGTAATTTCAAAGAATGACAAATTTACTCTCCAAAATGCACTGTAACACTCTGTACTTTGCAGTGAAATTGATTGCAAACAAGTATGTTGTAAGGCCACATAAAACCAATGAATTTATTCCTAATTATTGACATTATGTTTGGGGAGAGAGGGTGACTCAGAAATCACTACCTCGCTTCTCCTGCCCACTCTTTCCCAAATGGCCAGCTGATTTGAACTCAGAGTGTAGTTCAAAGGATTAAGATTATGGCACACAAGACCAGGAAAACTAATGGTACTGTTTAATTTTTCTATCGTTATATTAATTATAAAAAGAGAGAACTCTTTTGCTTTTGCTGCAGGCGGTGTTTTGCTATTCCAAGCCTGCTGTCTAAACCGTGATGCCAATTGCAGGCTAGATGTATTACAGCCTGTCTCACCCTCCTCAGAGACCTCATCGAAGGCACAACAAGGAGCAAATATTTCTCTCCTGCATGCTAGCCTAGGAGCGGTCCTCAGAGCACTCGACGCTTTCTTGCTTAATAGGCGGAAGAAGGCAACCAATGTCCCATGGCCCAGGCACGTTCGGGCCTGCAATGTGTCACAGCAGGTACACCTGCCTTTGCACGCTCTCGGGCATGAGCACCCTTGGTGTTGGGAGGGAAGGAAAATGGGGAGTCTGGTGCTGTAGGAGAAGGTAACCGCAGCTGTCATCCCGAACAAGGGGCTGAGCGGGGCTCTCAGCAGCACAGGGCTGCGGTGAGAGCTGGTTAATGAAGTGTGGCAGGTAAGGGAGGAACGAAATCACAGCACTCGGCAGGCAGACCACTTAAAATGGTGATACAGTCAGCCCTCGTCTCATTTCAGTGCTGACACTCCTCAGCATTTGCCTGTGCCACTCATTCTGCACAGATTGTCAGGTGGATATCAAAACAAGCACAGCAGGCAAATAAATACAGGAATCTGAGCAAATGTTCTTTCTCCTGCAGGAATCGTAGACAAGCATGACTGACAGGATCTCACTGCTACTGATGATTGCATTTTTATTCTGTGACTACCCTCTGTGGGTTATTTCTTGTCGTGCCCTGCATTTCAGATTACTTATGTAGGTCTCTGCTAAGCTTCCCAAGACATATCAGTGTTTAAGAATATAATTTTAGCTCACTGTGTTACATCAGATAGCTCTGAATGATTTCTCCGAAGCAATTTCAGAGGCAAACCTTTGTGATTTAATGATGAAAGTGTATTGGCTAGCATTTAATAGATCAGCTATTAATAGATCAGGTAGCTTGAATTGCTGCTTTCATAATTTTTCTGCTTAAACTGACTATGTCTAGGATTAGGTGGAAAAACAATCATATAAAGATTTTTTTTAACGTTTCAAAGTTTTATGCTCAAAAATATGCAAAGTCTGTTAGGTCTTCATGTAACTGTTAGTAATAGAAGTGATGCCTTACGGCCTGACCACAATCTGTTGCATAGACACTATTTTTTCAGAAGTAAGGCCTGGTATATTTCTCTGTTGTAGGCATAAAAATTACCTCCATGATGGTTAGAGAGACAATTTTTTTTTTTTTTTCTTCCTAAGTCTGGAGTCAGACGTAAGTGTCTGTATCCTACATCTGTGTTGCAGGGCAAATCACATAGATTACCTTCATCTTGACAGAGAGCTTTGCTGACTTTGGGAGGCTTTGGATCAGGCTCATTACTATTCTAGTTCTTATTTAGAAATTGGGAATACTAGTAGCTGTCTACAAAAGAAGGTATATGGAAGAAAAATTTGTTCTTGTTAATAATGCACTTTGAGATCATTGCACTGAACAATTCAGTGCTGTGTTTTAAAATAGATTTGTTGGCTCTCATATAATCTGCTTGTACAACTCCTCTTTTGCATGTGGACCTGTCCATGTTTACCTTAGCTTTCTTTATTCATATTTTTTGTTTTCTCAGACACTGAGTGTATAATTTTAGCAGCTCCTTTGTACTTCTGGACAGTTCCATGTTGCTGGTATTGAAATGGAAAGCTGTGATAGTTTCACTTACTGAGTGACATCAGTGACATGGATCAGAAACAGGGGAGAAGGCACAGATTTTTAGCTGGACAGAGCACCTATTTAGGGCTTTTATCTGAGTTTTAGCCCAATCAGCTGTGCAGTGAAGGCATGGTGGTTGTGTCATCAAAAAGTAGTCCTAATGTGGTACAGATTTTGTTTCAGGGAATGCAGGTTTCTAACTTTCCCAGCACTTTGGTTGCTTTATGAGTTGAGACAAACACTGAGGAATTTGAATATGTGCCTGAGCTGCACTCATGTTGCGTATTTCCAGCACAGGTCTGGCACGGCCTTCTTGAGAAAAGCTTTCTAAATGAGAATTTTTGCTTACTTTCTTTCAAATGTGGAAACGTGGAAATATTTTTGAAAACAGCCACTTCCTGGTGTTTCTGCAGTTCTTATCTTGGTTTAGGTGGGAATGAGCAGTAAGGAGCACACTTCAGCTCTTCAAAAGTGTTTCCACTGCAGCTCATTCACGAAAGTAGGTGAAGATTCCAGACGGCTCATATTTTTCCCAAACCAGTTTATTCCTCATCATCTTTCTTTTAGAGGTAGACCAGAGGGAAATATTTGATTTGAACAGGCCTGAATTTTGTATATATTTGATCAAGGCATCATATTCCAAGTTTACCAGATCAATGTTTATAAACTGTATTTATTTAAAATCCTTTATGCTGATTTAAACAGTGACCTTTCTCCTGTTTGAAGTTTGGTTCTTTTGGTTAATACCAGACAGGAATTATTTATATGCAAAATCTGGAAATTAGGATTGGAAGCAGTACATTTTGCAGTGCCTGTATACTCTACTCAGATTAATCCATTTCAAAGAAAACCTTTCCTGACATGCCCGCAAGAGAGAATGTCACACATATATACTTGGCATTTTTTGAGGTAAGAGTCTACCTATAGTTACTGACATACAGGCTTCAGTTGTGTTGCTGTTGGTATACAGTCAGCATGTATTCTGTTTTAGTGTCTGAATTTGTATGCTTGTGGTATCTCCTTGCACTCAATAGAAGTCCAGTGTCTCTTTCAATAAATTTGGATAATCTTTGGACAAGTTTCCAAATGTATTGCTTTATTAAATAAAGCTCACAAGTCTCACTGCTAGGCTCATCCAGCTTGCAATCAGATGAAATTTCTCCAATTCTCTAATACTTCCTACTGAATTGCACAGAATATTTTGGTTAGTGTGTGGAAATGACACTTGAGAGTTAGATGGAAGTTCTAATAACTTGTGAAGGATTTTTTTTCATCTTCGAGTAGGTCTCAGTTAAGATAATTTGTTTTATTTAATGCTAGTTAAAAGAAAAAACTCCACTGTTCTCCCACTCTCAAGTCTTTTCATTACTCCCAGAGACCTTGAATTGAGAGAGAAAAAAGAATGATTTTACTTTTTCTCTATTTGCAGATAGAAGCAGTAAGAGAATTGTATTATTTCAGGCTGATATGCCTAGGTATGAATTAGCCTTTTAACTATTTCATATTTACACATTTAGTTTATATAATGGTTATTCAGCCCATATTTTGGAGGAAGAAAATGGGTAAACGATATTAAGGTAATTTCTGTGTTTGAAGAAATGTCCCTCTGTTCGTGAAACAAATGTCTCTCTCTCCTTTTTGTGGAAATGGCATTTTTGTGAATGAAAATTAAACATCTTTCAAAAATTGTGGCATAAGACATTTCTCTACAGAGCATGCATTTACCCTGACTGCAACAATTTAATGACAAAGAGGAAAGGACATTATGGCTGTTTTGTAACTGTGATATTGATAGGGATTTTCATCTTTGCATTCTCATTCTTCACAAGCTGTTTGAATTTCTAGTCTGAGGACTCTTTAGTTTGTCCTGGTTGTTATTTGGTATGTTTTGAATCACTCTCAAAGAATTTTTTAAAAATTCCTTTATTTGTTTTCATAAGCCATGAGTAATTTCATTAACTCTTATGAGGTCCTAGACATTTGCACCTTTCCTCTCCCGTGTTTGATGTCTGCAAGGGCAGACTTCTTGCCAGACATTTTACATACTGTGCAAGCTCTCTAGCCTGTTCATTGAGATAAATACAACACTTGCAGATTGATGTAGCGTTTGGTTATGGTATCACTTAGCTAAACAGTTAAGGGAGTGTGAGGTCTTGCAGATTTTGCAACTTTGAAGTTGTTACTTGAAGTTCAATTATGATTTTTCATTCTTTTCAGCTCTTTTCAGTTACTTTAGTAATTTGTGTATTGTTATAGACAGTTTAGCAATAGTCTGCATGTTGCATACACAGTGTAATTTTTTTCTGTAACAAAAATCACTAAATCCTTGCAGCAGATCATTTGCCTTTTAGAATTTTTGCAGCCACCCTGTTCCAAACTTACACTGCTCACCTAAAGAAACCTGTAACACTACTGCATGACCCCTTATCTTTGGAGTTCTAGAAATAGCTTTTTGATGCACTGTTTATTTATTTACCTTTATTTTTTTTGTCATTAGAGGCTTTTGAATGAAACAAGTAACCAACTTCCGAATTCAGCAGTGCATTGGGGTGACGTTTTTAAGGTGAACTCATGGGTACTTTTCACTTCTTGAAGCTAAGTCTCCTGTACAGTTATTGCACTTACAGCTCTCCTGGTTCCAGATCAGGGCATTGTGTAAGGAGAGGAAGGGTAATGGGGCAAGGCACACTGTGGGCTAATAGGTGCAGCTATAATTTAAGCTAGAAAAAAATTTTCATTCCTTCTGCCTGTGTTCTTCTCCGCTTATCCCACTTTTTTTCAGCTCTACACTTCTTTCTTCCCACCATGCCCACCTGCTCACTCTATGCCTCCCAAACAAGACACAGCCCTTGTGCCCCCGTTTCCCATTGCCCCCTGTTCCTCAACTGCATATTCTGCTTCTCCCTCCCACTTCCAAACCTCCACCTTTCAAGAAAGTAAATGAAATTTAGAAGTCATGAGTGATGAATCTGATGTTTTCTATAATTGCTCATTCTCTCCCATCTTCACCCAGATGACAGCGGTTAGGTGAGGCAGCTGCTTTGTCTTGACAGGGGCCTCGGCTTTTAATGTATGCATTTCTGAAAGCACGTGTTCCCAGAGGCAAGGCTCTAGAAGAATGTGTGTCTTTTGAAAGATGGAGGCTGGCAAGATTAGAGGCAGTTCTTGGTGCTTGTAGAAGTTCAGTCTTTAGCCTCAGGCTGGCTCAAAATAAGTCATGCACAGGTAAGCTTTATTCCTGCAGTTAAGACATACCACTGTGCTTCAGGAATAGAGCTGTCAGCCACAGTCCTTGTGCTTTGGATAAACATATCAAAAGGATACCTTTTACCTGCCCACTTCTTTCAAAGGAGGGGAAAATTAAATCAGTGTTATGAAGTCTAGACGCTTGAAGCCCTTCGTCAACTGGGATGCTGCCAAGGGTCAAAAATTATTAAGATCTCAAGCTAGTTCCCGTTGCCAGTCTGACTTTTGACTTCAATATGGGTTGAATGAGTTCCTTGCAAAATAAAGCAGCTTTGCAGCTGATGGATAAGCTCTATGGCAAGCAGAAAAGATTACTGTAATATTTTAAAAGAAGTGTTTTCTATCTGCCCTCAAAAGTTGTAATTAACCTGTGTGAGGCCAGAGCTACATGTTATGAAAGAGTGAAAAGTATCTATGCTGTTTGTAGAAGAGACAACCCGTGTATTTTACAGGCAGTGTAGCATTTTAAAGTATGGACTTTTAAGGCTTTCATTTTAAATGACAGTGACATGATCTGTAACTGCAATATACTGTTGTAAACCATCTTTACCGTACTCTGTATTACCACTGTGGCTGTTTGTTCCTCAGTGGGATCTGAAAGTATAAATCAGACAATTTCATTTATTATTGCTTCATGCTTCTTCACCACAATAATATGCTTAGCTGACAGGTTAACAAGTATGCCCTGCTCATTTTCTTTTTATATGAAAATATTTAACAAGTGCTAGAAAATACCTTCCAAACCTTACAGTACTCTGCAGATCTTGTAGTAATAATAATGTTCCCTTTCTGTTATCAGTCTTTTTTCTCAACTGCTTTCCTACTTTATTGTCACACTCAGCCTTTTTTTATGACTCCTGACAGGATGCTGCTTTCAATCCACTCCCTTGAGTAATCACATTATGTGGGTTTGATTTTGTGTTATGTATATAATAATATATTAAACAAGAATCTTAGCAGGATTAAATCATTCTAACTTCACTGATGCTGAATATCCGAACCAGAATGTCTGTAAAAGTTGAAATGACTTCCCACTATCTATGGATGGAAATGTTGAAATTACAGGACTCTTAGTTTATGTGATATTTAAAGAAGATATAAAGGGAAGGCAGGTGTAACAGTAATGTTAGAAAGCTCAATAGGTTTTTCCCCTCTGGTTTTATTAAAAATACTCTTTTGAAAATATGTCTTATGTACCATTTTAAACATGAGAAAGTTAGAAGGTATCATCCGTACTTCTGTAAATTTCTGAAGAATAATGAAATACATGGGATCTTCTGGTGGGGTTAAGTTCTGCTGTTGATTAGATACTTAGTCTCAATAGAAACTAAGATGCAATCTAATATGCAAGAAGCATATTAGACCTGCCTCAAAACCTGCCTGGACGCAACCCTGTGCAACATGCTCTAGGTGAACCTGCTTTGGCAGGGGGTTGGACTAGACGATCTCCAGAGGTCCCTTACAAGCCTTAACCATTCTGTGATTCTGTGAAGCATGGACTGTACATTTTTTATGTGATTATTTATCCTTCTGCTTTTGAAATTAGCTCTCTGAAATCCCAAACTATATTCATAAATTCTGCATAAATGTAATGCCAAAATGTATATTCCTTCATCTCTTATGTGTGTCAGGAGTGTGAGAGTGCTACTAAAGCCAGACAGGTAACTCTTTAAATGACATAGGGTCTTTCTTTTTAAACTAATAAACATTCTAGAAAACAGGGTTTCCTCTGGTTTCTACTTATTCATGTTAATGCAGATGAGCTATGTTTTGTTTCTGAGTCACAGCAATGGCAAAAAATCCAAGAACAATCTAAATTTGTGTGAACTGCCTAGTGATTTTTTTTTTTGCCTTTATTTTTTAAATTGTAGAGGGTTCTGTTTTGTTTAAATATTAGAAGATTCTGTTTAGAAGTTTCAGTCATCTAGTCAGGGATGAAAATTTGTATGGCTTAAAGGGTCGCTTGCACACCATAATCAGCAAGCATCAAATATCAAGAATGAACAGTAAACAGAGAGCATAACTAACTCTTTGAGTAAACTAGAAAGTAAATATTTGCATATAATGAATGCATTCAGAGATATCATAAATATCAAAGGAAAAAATGGGTGTTGTAGTTTTTTTTACATAATCATTTCCATAGTCTCAGTGATTACTTTGCACTCCACCTCAAATTCTGTATTCACTGAAAATGAAACCTAAATTATAAGCTTGCCCTTTGAATTTTTCATGTATACCAAATGCTTTAAAAAGAATTTCTGATGCTACAGTGCAGTAACAGCTTTGACCCTGTCCAATAATTTTCTAGACTTGATATTTTTCTCTTTAAGTAAATCCATCTAAATGTCACTGATGTGTCATAGGCCACATAACCTTAACTCCAAGGGCTAAGAATCTAGCTTTAGGCTCTGGTGCAAGGGTCTCCATGGTACATCCTCCCACGGTTCTGCTTAGAATCATAGAATGGTTTTGGTTGGAAAGGACCTTTAAGATCATCAAGTCCAACCATTAACCTAGCACTGCCAAGTCCACCACTAACCATGTCTCTAAGTGCCACATCTACACATCTTTTAAATACCTCCAGGGATGGTGACTCCACCTCTTCCCTGGGCAGCCTGTTCTGATGTTTGATAACCCTTTTGGTGAAGAATTTTTTCCTGATATCCAATCTAAACCTCTCCTGGCACAATCTGAGGCTGTTTTCTCTTGTCCTATTGCTTGTTACCTGGGAGAAGAGACCGACACCCGCCTCACTACAACCTCCATTCAGGTAGTTGTAGAGAGTGATAAAGTATCCCCTGAGCCTCCTTTTCTCCAGATTAAACAACCTCAGTTCCCTCAGCTGCTCCTCTTTACTAAGCATCCAGTCATTCTAGCAATTGCTTCCTTTCCATGTACATGGGACTCGTTACTGACAAAGGATGGGAGGTTGTGGTGGTGATTGTCATGGAGGTGGGAGGTGCATGGGCTGATCTGCCTCTGCTTGGGGAATCGGGAAGGTGGGAAGAAATATTAAGGTCTCTGACAACCCCAAAATTTTGTCTTGGCATATCAGGCGTAACTGCTCTGTTTGGATAGTTCTTCTGTGTTTCTTTCTGTGCTCCCCCACGACTCAGGGGGCTATTCTCCTCCTTTATACTCCAGCCTTTTACTCTAGCAAAGGAAGAAACTACTGCAGTTTTTTTTTCATGGTACAGAAAAAAAATATCAGATATCTTGTGTGACCATAAATTGACATAAAGATTAGAAAATTCAGCCTTCTGTATCTTATTCTTAATATCTAAAAGTACCTGTTTTATTATACACACATGAAGACAGTAGGGGGATTAATTAACTTTAAATGGAAAAAGAAGGATTTATTTCAAAGTATGACATTGTTTTATTTTGCAAAATGAAGACTTCATTATGAACTGATATCGGTGGATTCAGAGTTCAAAAATGTGTGTGACTTCAAAAATATCTTTAATTTTTATGGCAGTGGCTGTTGTCAAAGTATGAGGCGTGACAAATTACACGCAATGGAAAGGCTGATGACACATTATACATTGGGCATGGTAACTGAAATAAATGACTGATGCCATCTCAGAACTGTCAGCTGTTATCTTTGAGAATTTTTATCTTTCAAAATAAAGTGGAAGTACTGGAATATCATGAGGAGGGAAATACAGGGGTGGAAGGGAGAGCCAAAGTAAGAAACTTTAGATCAAACCACTCAACTTCCATCTCTAAAAATAATCAGACTATTTGCAAGCACCTGGAGGGTTGCAAAGAAATCAGTACTAGGCAACATGGATTTGTCAAAAACCAGCTAATTTCCTTTTGACAGATTAACAGGCCTTGTGGTGAGTTACAAAGCCATAGAAGTCATTCATCTTGAATGTAGTAAGATATGTCTCTTTTGACATCTTCATAAATAAGCTAGGGAAACATAGTCTAGATGAAACTATTAGAAGGTAAATGTAAAACTCATTGATTAACTGTACTCACAGAGATCTTATCAGTGATTTACTGTCAAAAAAATATCCAGTGCATTCTGGGAGGGTCATTTTTAGGACCATAAGAAAGACATAAATATTGAAATAAAGAATGTGCTTATTAAGGGCACAAACACATTAGAGGACAGGACTTGAATTTGAATATTCTTGGAAAAGAGTAACAAAAAAAATAATGATACTGGATTAATGCAATATGGATAAGTGCAATCTTACTTTTAAGCAATGGTAATCAACTCCACAAGTTCTTTTTAGAGAACAAATGGTAAGTTTTGTGGGAAAGGACAGGGAGTTTCTAGCTAGTCTAAGTCAACAGCATCATGCCATTGCAACAAGCAACAGGCACAACCAAAGGGATGTCTGTGACCCAAAAAGTTGTTTTCTTCTCTACCCAGTTTGGTAAGATATCAGTAAGAGCGGAGCACCAGTTTGAGGCAGCACACCACAGAGTGTGTGGGGTAGAGCAGAGAGAATAAACAGTGAGCAGACTGTGTACAGAGTGTGAAAAAGCTGGAGTAATTTAACCAAGGGGGGGAAAAAAAAAAAAAGACGAAACACAAGGGGAGAGTTTTGAGCATGCAAAAGAGTTGCAAAACACAAGGAGCAACAGAATGAACTAGGTGGCCTCTTGAGGGCCCCGTTAGCTCTATTTGTTATGATTCTGGACAAGCGTCTTAGCAGGAGATATTTGCGCTTTGCAGTTTTTGAGTAAAAGTAGAATTATATGTTTCTGGTTTTAAGAGTATGTGCATATGCTCACCTGTATGCTTTCTGGGTTACCCTTTCAAGGCTTGGGGAGTTTAATTTTTGGATTAAGGACCAATTCGCAAAATGCTGCTAATTTCATCAAAGAGTAAATAATATTTCCAACTGATCTCCCATTCACCTGATACTGTGGAAAAGCTTCATTTTAAAGTGCTTGAAGAAGAGCGAAATACACTCCTATTTATTTTATGTTCTGAGTGAAGACCCAAGAACTATTGAATGATGTTTAGTTACAAAGTGAATCAATTATTTTATACATTAATATTATTTGTACATTATAGTGCTTCTGTTTTACAAAATAGCTGGTTTCAAAGGAAGCTTAACTTTCTCAATGTGAAAGATTTAGATTTTTTTTTTTCCTTTCACTGTTCATTTGGTTGGTGAAGCATAGGCTAGGTGACAGGTTGCTGGTGATATGTAGCAGGGGAAACATCTCCAAAATCTGTAATTTAAATAAATAAATGTTTCCTCTTGTGCTAGATCAGTTGAATTTCTTTTTTTAGTCTGAGAATAATGAGTCTCTGGAGACTTGCCCAACCTTTCAGCTAGAAGCCGAGGATCTATGTTAGTGATTTCATTGATACTTGATATCAAGTAATTAAAAAAAAAGGTCCATGTCTGATTAAAACCAAACATTTATATGTACTCTTATGAGCAATAACAAGCCCAATCAAGCTCAATGTCACCTCTGATACCAATACAGATGGTCTAGTTACTTGAGAATTCCATTACAACAAGGAAACTAATCAATTTAGATCTACTTTCTAATATAACGTTACTGCAACCCCATCTTTTACAGACATTTGGAAAGACTTTATGTCAAGTCTCTGATAAAGATTGGTAACAAGTGGTGAAAACAGACTTTAAACAGTGTAAGAGGATCTTCTATGTATAGAATTATACCACTTCGGATTTCAGTAATGGACAGTTTTTCTTCCATCACCTACAGAATCCACAGGACTTGTAGAAAAGGACCTTTTTTTTCTGAGTGGTTCTCTGAGGAAGGAGACTCATGGCCATGCCTTACTCCATGTCACTGCTGCTGCTGCCACCATTGCTGATTTGGTGGAGGGTCTGAGTATTAGTTGGCAGTAGGGTGAGTTCAAGTGTGGTGCTAGGTGAAAGAGCTGAAAAAGGTGTGGAAACCTGGTACAAAGAAGTTTTAAGTAGATCATTATGTTTTAGTGATTATCTGTAACATTGTATTATTTTGCTTGGATTTTAGTCTCAAAGGTTGATATAGAATATGGATATATCTTCAAACAGTTATGATTTTCCTGCTGATCCCATTTCTAACATGTTAAAGCAGTCTGATGGCTGCAGTAAGTTAACCTATTTGCATACAACCCTGTTGTTAGAGATTGATGGGGCTTAAGTGGTTAAGGGTGTGTATTAATTACCTGGAAAGTACATTAACTGGAGCGATGATAGAATTGGTAATGGATAGCTGCTAATTGTTAGGATTAGGGAAGTCAATGAAGACGATGATTCTGTGATTTCAAGGGGGACAGAGGTAGAAAAATTAACAAGTGGCAGATTGATTTTTATGGTGAAGTGCATTGTAAAAAGTGGTAGGAACTACTTAGAAACTCTACCAGGCTCAAGACTAAATGTAACAACTCAGGAAAAATATGGTAAGAGTCAGTATGGATAAAGGATTGTAAACTTTTACTTCTTTGAGTTACAATGAGAAGGGAAGCTAGATATCACGGTGTTTAAGTAATGCAATAATATGATACTACAGCCTCATGTGACTTGTTGGTGCATTCATTTCAAACAGTTCTTACCCTTCCAGTGAAATTATGAATATGTACAAGGCATCATAGTTTGGCAATGAAATCCTGAGGGGACTTGTTGAGACACTGTTCTGTTTTGGAGTCAGGCTTTGAAGGAAGGACAGAGAAAGCAGGGAACATGACAGAGTGAGTAAAATAATGTATGACTTATGTTCAGCAAGAGCTCTAGTTTTCCATTATCTGAGAACAAGGAGAATGGCTGCACACTTGAAAGTGGCAAAGGAGCTTTTATGATGCATTAGTTGCTTGTGGAATTGATTGCTAGCAGCAGTGGGGACATCCTGATTGTGGAGCATCCTGATCATGGAGACTCGGCATCCCTGATGAGACATGCCTTGAGGATCTTCTATACACTAGTCCATAGTCTTTATTTGGCACACATCATTTCAATGCCCATACATGAACATCTCAGTTTGGTGGATGAGTATGTAAAGTTCCAGCTCAAACCTCAAGTCAGTTATTCCTCCTTCCTGTCTCTCCTGCTTCCTTTTTCCCTTCTGCCTTAAGTCTCAGGTTACCAATTAAGTCATGCCTTTGTGTTACTGCCTTTTGTTATTTATGCCTTCGTGTTATTTAAAAAAGTTTCATTCTCCTGCCAGCCTATGATGTTAATATGAATTGCATGATTGCCTCCGTAGACCATAACAAAGAACAGCTAACACTGCAACCTTCCTACTCGCTGCTGCTCTGATTGCCTCAGAGTGCCCTTGTATGCTGCTTTTGCAATACCTATGTTTTCATAAGAATCTGGGATGCAAGCATTTAGCTGCCTAGCTTATGTACAATTAGCTTCCTCCTCTATGTATCATGTCTGACTGGATATATTGTTCTCTTAGGATTTTTACACTGAAAGTCTCCATGGTTCAAAAATGTAATACTGCATCATTTTCTTGAACATTTGTTGCACTACTTCTGTCATGTATTCTTGGAAAGGCCTGAATCATAAATATTTGTCAGACTCCTGGAAGTCAGGGTGAAAGTAGTGAAATCTAGTCTACCAAGAAGGATCTTTATGAGCCAAAACCAATGTGTGTTTCAACTCCTTTTGTAGGAAATGCTTTATAATGCATCGTTTTATATGCAGGGAACTATAGGCCTGTCAGCCTGACCTCGGTGCCAGGCAAGGTGATGGAACAGCTCATCCTGAGTGCCATTACACAGCACATGCAGGACAATCGGGGCATCGGGGCCAGCCAACATGGATTCATGAAAGGCAGGTCCTGCTCGACCAACTTGGTCTCTTTCTATGACCAAGTGACCCGCTTAGTAGATGAGGGCAGGGCTGTGGATGTAGTCTATCTAGACTTCAGTAAGGCATTCGACACTGTCTCCCACAGCACCCTCCTAGACAAACTGGCTGCCCAGGGCTTGGATGGGTGGACTCTTAAATGGGTTAAAAACTGGCTGGATGGCCGAGCCCAGAGAGTGGTGGTGAATGGGGCAAAGTCCAACTGGCGGCAGGTCACTAGCGGTGTTCCCCAGGGCTCAGTTCTGGGGCCAATGCTGTTCAATATCTTTATAGATGATCTAGACGTAGGGATTGAGTGCACCCTCAGTAAATTTGCAGATGACACCAAGCTGGGTGGGAGTGTCAATCTGCTGGAGGGTAGGAAGGCCCTACAGAGGGATTTGGACAGGTTAGATAGATGCGCCGAGACCAACGGCATGAGGTTCAACAAGAACAAGTGCCGGTCTTACACTTTGGCCACAACAACCCCATGCAGCTCTACAGGCTGGGGAAGAGTGGTTAGAAAGCAGCCTGGTGGAAAGAGACTTGGTGGTGCTGATTGACAGCCGGCTAAACATGAGGCAGCAGTGTGCCCAGGTGGCCAAGAAGGCCAATGGCATCCTGGCCTCTATTAGGAATAGTGTAGCCAGCCGGTCTAGGGAAGTGATCGTCCCTCTGTACTCGGCACTGGTGAGGCCACACCTTGAATACTGTGTCCAGTTCTGGGCCCCGCACTTCAAGAAAGATGTTGAGGTGTTGGAGTGAGTCCAGAGGAGGGCAACCAAGCTGGTGAAGGGTCTGGAGGGTCTGACCTATGAGGAACGGCTGAGGGAGCTGGGGTTGTTTTGCTTGGAGAAGAGGAGGCTCCGAGGTGACCTTATTGCAGTCTACAACTACCTGAAGGGAGGTTGTAGTGAAGTGGGAGTTGGCCTCTTCTCCCGGGCAGCTAGCGATAGGACAAGAGGAGACAGCATCAAGCTTCGCCAGGGGAGGTTCAGGTTGGACATTAGGAAGAATTTCTTTTCAGGAAGGGTTATTAGACATTGGAATGGGCTGCCCAGGGAGGTGGTGGAGTCACCATCTCTGGATGTGTTTAAGAAAAGACTGGACATGGCACTTAGTGCCATGATCTAGTTGACAGGGTGTGTCATGGCAATGGTTGGACTCGATGATCCCTGAGGTCTCTTCCAACCTGGTTGATTCTGTGATTCTGTGATTCTGTTTTCTGTCTAGCTTGACTATAGTTTCTGTTTAGGCTTTTAAGTGTAGTATCTCCATTGGAAAAAAAAAGTAATTCTGCTTTCACAGGGACTTAGACTCAGCAGTATTTTCCTGTATTTAAATGACAGGCCTACTGCACTACACTTAATTCGACAGTGCTGAGTAAGTCAGCAGAGCGTCATGTCACGGTGGAGATATATGACAAGGACTGACACCAAAATGTGACTTGTTTTCCTCCTCTGTGTTACAATGAGGTGTGAGCTGCAGCTTACCGTCAGGCTGCCTGACACCGGTTCTTGGCGCATGTTCGCCTGCCATAAAGATCTCTGTTGGAAAATTGTATTTTAGGCAAACATAGTAAATAGCAGTGGATCAGACTGAGGAGGGAATGAGGAAAACTAAAACATAGAGTCTTCTTAGCTCTTAAATATTTCCTTTAACAACATAATGTGTCTTCTTATTACATGAGAGGTATGTAGAGCTCCTAAGATGTAAGGCTATGTTTTTGTGTTTCTGGCTTAAATTGAAAGCTGAATCCAATTTCTTCTGTTACCAGCTTCAGATGGATATTTCAAACAGCAAATGCGTGAATATCTAGCAACTAAAATATCACGTTTTTAATATACCTAAATATTGTGTATCAGAGAATCAGACAAATCAAGTAAACGACCAGTAGATAATTTTCTTCCTTCTGCCAAAGTTCATTGAGTCCCCATAGTCCTTATAATATGTGGAAAAAGTTTAATCTAGTACACTTCTGATGATTCAGCTGTTGGATTTCTACTGCCTTCCTTTTGCAGATGGTAGTAATTTTTTTCTTATCTTTTTTTTTTTTGAAGTGGTCAATCATTGACATAGAAGCTATTAAAAACCCATTTATTTTGCAGTATGTGCTTTGCCTATTTTAATTCTCTGTTAGTATTTCACTAAAAAATGTGATAATTTTATGTACCATTAAGTTAAGCTGCTTACTAGCATAGATCCCCCAAAAACCTCTAATTGGAGGACTTTTGCCATTTTACCAAAACCTAAGAATTTGCAGTAGGCTGTATTTAAAGACTTGTAGTATAAGTTGAGCACTGTGATTGTATGCATAAAAAGTTGTGTTTCCCTAAAGCCATTGTGTAAATGTTTGCATAAGTAATTGCATTTGTAGTTGTTTAGTTTATATGTGCCTTTATGAGTTAACCCTGCTGGAAATCTTGGCTGACGTGATGGTCTTAAGCTCTCATGAGGCAGTCTAACATGAACTTTAATGAGGTTGAGTGATAGAGTTCTAAATCATGTTTTATTTTCTAGTTTGGTTTTCAATGTTTTACTGAAATATTCCCTTTTAAAACCATTTCTAACAACAATTAAAAGCTAAACTTTGTAAAAAAATGTGCATGCGGGTTTGGTTTTACAGTTGGACAAAAGTTTGTGCTGGATCTTATTTTATCTGAAAGATTTTGACCATCCATAAGGCATAACTAAGTTTTACCCAATTTCTTTCTTTTGAGCTAACGCTTGACACTATAATACAATACATCCTCTCTATCTGTTGCCAGCATGATTATATATAAAGCCTCAGCATTAAATTTTGAATTCTTTGATTTTGTTAAAGAGACTGACAGAGTTAGGAAGGAAAGAGTTTGTGGGAATGCAATTCCTCTTTCCTTTAAGAAAAGTAATTTTAAAGTAGAAGTTACATTGTTTTCCACTTCTTGCCATTAGTAGATCTCCTGGGTAAAGTCACCTTGGAAACATTGTATTCTAAAGGAATAAGAATATATGGAACATTTTCTTGCACCCATTGATAATGTCTGGAAAAATGATGCTGCTGATAACCATGGAAAAACATTCAATTTAGCTGAAGCAGAAGCCTGACCTCTAAGATGAATTTTGGAAAAAGGAGATAAATCTGGGTTTGGAATGTCTGTAGTTGAGAAGGCTTGATGCTTTCAAACTTCTCCTTTATAAGACCAACTGGTAGCTTAGTGAAGAGGATTGTATTCATGTATCATCACTTTATCAAATGTATAAAGATCCTCTAAATTATAAGACAATTTGAATATAATACATACATTAGAATATAATTACATAGTTAAGTTGCAATGAAATATGGTGCAATATTCAGGTCTAAATTCAGTGCCTAATTATTATTTACAGATGTCAGCCTTTCTGAATCGTTAAAATCATGGAAGCATTATTGCTATTAATTACAGTTCCTTTAAATTTCTGAGAGCTGACATTGGCAGTTGCTTTGTTTTACATGAACCCTGATGGGGACAGCAGTATTATGGTCATGTGAAGCTGTTGAAAGGCTTCCTGGAAGTCTTGCTTGAGTATGCAGGATGGGATTTTCTTGAACTCTAAAAAGGCACTTGAATCTACATTATACTTCAGATCTACACAGGATCCAAATCTACACAGGATCCCCTGAAAATCATAGTCCTCATTCAACATTTTGGCACTTTGAAATCTGTCTGTAAGTTTATGAGAGCTGCATATAGGTTGTTTCTATTGAAATGGGGATTCTTCAGATGGGACTGACCTGAAGGCAAGATCATATGATCCACTGTGATCCTAGCAGTGACTGGAAGATACTTGGTAAGAAACAGAATCCTACCGCCTGTGAGGCTGTTGAGTGTTGTTTATTCATTTACCTCCATTTCAGGAGGTAACACAATCTCTATTTTGTGGTTTTGTTTACTGAGAGATTTGATTTTGTGTTACATCACATGCTGTTTGCATTTTGTTAAAAGGAGGAACAGGTAAACTTAGCTTTTTAGTCATCTGACTGTAAGGCTTTTTCCTTGTAACCGACAGTCTATTAAAGCCACTAGCAAAACAATCAGTGCTGCAGAAGATCTAGTTTTCTATATTTGTAAATCTCAACAAACAAAACCTTCAACAGCTCTCATGTACAGATGCACACCAAGAGATGGAGTATCTGGAAATGTAACATCTTTGGGTAAAAATCAATGGGTCATTCTGGATCCTCGGGTGAAATAATTTTCAACTCGTGATACTACGTCATGGTACTGGTGACATAAGTATTATATAACAAATTAACAAAGCAAATACATGCCAATGGCATTTTATATAAAATTAATCTCTAACTGCTTCTGGTACTATTTCTTTTCAAATTTGATTTTTCCAAGCTTTGGTTTTCTCTCACAGAATAACAGAAGTCTGAATGAGAAAGAAAGACATGTTCTCAGAACTTCTGTGTATCAAATCCTTTTTTTGTGCTCACTCATTTTAGAATAGCTTTTATTTGAATTTATCAATAAATTGTGGAGTATTGAAAACACCTGAAAACAGAACAGCTGCAGCTCTGGTTTGTGGGAAGGAGGAGATGTTCAACAGTTATTTGATCAGACCTTTGCCCAGGATATAAAGGATCTCAAAAAATGACAAACTAACAGTGCAAGGGAGGAAAAGAAAAAAAAGCCTAGAAGAGAAAGAAACCTATTTAAAATTGCATTAGAGGTTACAGGAAATACTGTGGAGGTTGAAGTGGGAGTGGTCCTAAAGAGATAATTAAGATTTTAATCTATTATTGAGAAGGGGAAGAACAGTATTAGACAGCATGGTATTGTTTGGGGTTTTTTTCCCCCTTAGATTCTTTTTACTGATACCTTTCTCAAGGAAAAGACACTTTCCTCTCTCAAATGCTGCATATGAGTCAGCTAGATCTTACTTATTCCATGGTGCTGGAGCCATGTCTTTGACCGTGTCTTGTCATGTTGTTAGCCAGTTCTGTTAGTTTTAGGGAGGTAACGTACCACTAGGAATTAAAGATCATGGTCACATCTGTGTCAGGCAGAACACCAGTCATATGTTTGCTGGAAAGCACAAATCGAATTTCTTAGTATCACACCTTCAACTGACCCCTTGGAGAATGAAGTTTATATAATTATCTCCAGCAATGTGGTGAGACCATGTATGTGGTTAAGGTAGGTCAGTATGGTGCTATGGAAGTCAATATAGCTAGGCATTTTGATGAATGTCTGACCTAGCATATGCAGGGGTAAGTGCCTGAAGATTGCTCCTAAAACATTACCTCATGCTCATAGAAAAGGGAGCCAGCCTGCTTTCAATTTAAAGAGACTTGAGAAAACAGAATGTGTCAGTTCAGCAGCGAAGAGAAATATTTGCATTGTTGTCAGTCCAGTCAGAGATCTGGAGTCATTACCAAGCTTTGTTGATATGGAAGAGCACAAAAAGAAACAAAACCAAAGATGAAATCCCAATTAAAAAATAAAAATGTTTTCCTGTACAGCTTTCCTTTGAAAAGTATTTTATAATTTTCTCTGGACTGTGTTGCATTACTCTAAACAGATCTTGTCTCTCTCCGAGTTCATAATTATACCTGGGTATTGTAGGGACTACGACTCAAGATTGAATGGTAATGGTAAACAAAAGCAAAACGCTACATACCAGTGGCAAAAGAACATTTGGCAAGGTCCAGCTCTCCAGAAGACCAAGCTCAAAGAAAGGAGCCCATGGGTTGGTTCCTTTCGCCTATGCATCTTTAATCAGTTAAGTTTAACAGGCCTTTGTATGTTGTACAATTTATTTCCTAAAGGTTGTCTTCTGCCGTGAAACTTTTATGCTTTTATGGACTTATTAATTGATTTAGCCAAAAGTCAAACAGATACTCAGGGTCTCAGTGTTAGCAGCACTTTGGCATTCAGTTCACGTGAGATATCTTCAAATGCTATGTACGTAATGTTTTCCATCATGCACATCCTCATTGTACAATATGACTGGTATCTTTACGTGGATCCTTGTGAATTCACTGCCAGATAACAGACTAATGAGCAACATGTGTATTATCTAGCGTTTTATTAATCATCCTCTTAAGCACCCATCACTTCAGTTGCAACAGTTACGCTTTATATTTTTCAGGCCAACTCAGTGTTGCATTAAGGTGCAGTCACAATTCTTTATTGTGCTCCAGCCTCTTTCCTTCATGAAAGCTCACTGCTGCCAACAAAAGTATTGTGGTATCATGACAATAGAGGGTTTATGTACATGTGGCTGGCTGCAAAACATGGGCTGCAAAATGTAGGCACTGGAAGAGGTAAAAACTAGCTGACTTTTGGAGTGTGGGGTGGGTGTGCAGGACTGGCAGCTGGAAGACGATACCAACCCTCTTCCCACACGCACAGGACATCCTTCTCATTTGTGAATAGCTTCTGTTGGGAAGCCGGCAAACAGGAGAGTCTGAGATATTTATACCCTCAACAGCTTTAAAGGCCACCCTGAACGGTGCCAGTCAGAACTGCTCTGCCATGTTGGAGATCAGCAGATTGCGTCATGTTCTTAAGAGATCTGCTGGCTGTGCTTCTTCCCAGCACTGATGGCTTTAGAGAGAAGGGATAAAGAAAATTTTATAGCAGCAAAGATTTATTCCGAACTGGGGAAATGTTCAGCCCCACTGTTCAGTGTGTATGCAATTATGTAGCTAATGCCAAATAATACAAAGTACATTTAGCAGATAGATAAAAAAAATCGCAGAGGTGTAATAACACAGTGCTACCTTAGTGAATCACCTTTCCTAGCTAGGACCATGATTTAAAGATTGCTACAGAACATTAAGTTAAAGCAAATTATATTTTTGGAGGTGGGGAGAAGGGTAGCTTTTTTATCTGCTTTAATTTAACTTTCTGGAAACTTCCTTTCCATTTCAAGTAGCTTATTTGAATTTAATCGTGAGGGTATTGGAGTATGAAAATATATAGTTGTGGTATTGTTGGGGAATTTCAACTTTAATGATACTACTTGTGCCTGTATTGAGAAGTATCCATGGAAACAGTGCAGTAATTCATAAACTGTAGAGCTGCATAAAGTCTCTCTACCACAAATATGTTTCAGCAAGAAAATCAAGAAGGCACGTTTCATGTCAATGCCACACAGCTAAAGAGTGCCTCTCAAGTCAATGATTTGAGCCATGCCAGGGTATAGAGAATTATTCAGTATTTCGTGACATAATGAACTGAGAAAACCAGAACCACAAAAGCCCAACCAAGTAGATAACATTATCACCAAAAAAGGCTGAAAATTAATTTTCATGTGAACTAAGTACAAAGTTGTAGTAAAACTGCTTTTATGAGGGTTTTATTTTTTTTTTTTTTTAAAAAAAAAATCAGATAGTAGTGAAATAAATGGAAAGAAGAGTATTCTGTTGGTACCTGCCCGGGTTGTAGTCTGTGTTCCTATTTAAGTCCAGTTAACTAAACATGTATCAAATTGAATAAGGTAACATGATAAGAAGTGGTAATCTAAGCACTCTAGAGCTTGCTTTCTAGGACGAAGATTTTTGTAGTTTTTTATGCACCTGTGAACATACAGTTTTACTCAAGTTAAATGTCAAACAACTCTGTTGCAAAAATAAGTGCAAAAAATTTTAGTTCTGCTGCATTCTTGTAAAATGGAAATCAAGGAATTGGTTTTCTAGACTTGGACTTTTCAAAGACTAGTTGTCCAACTTTGGTCAAGTCAGCAAAGACCACGTGGTCAAAAAGGTTGTACCTCCTTTCTGTTTTCATTCAAAATGAATAATTCATGTTGCTGTGATCCTGACTGGGAGACCATTGTGCATTGAGGAGTTAGTGATCCCCAGAGCAGTGAGCCTGGGTAGGTGCAGCCCTGTGCTGTGCTGCTCTGCACATGCAGCGTGGCCCCCAAGCCAGTGTTGTGCTGTGCATATCCCTTGGCTGAAGGATAAACTTAATCTGCAGGCAGCTCCCACCATGTAGCAGCAATTGTGCCACCTGCGTGTCTTTGCCTTTATCTAAAAGTGCAGCAACAAGTTAATGCTTTTTGTTTGACAGTAGAAATGAGAACTAGGATATTTTCCTCTTAAGAAAGTCCTATAAAAGCTCAAAAGACCAAAATAAAGTTGCCTTACAATGGAGGGGATCTGCACAGCATGCCATGCCCTGGTTGGAGGTCTGTTCAGTGCTGTCCAGCTCAGGGTTTCCAGCATGTGAATGGACATAGGATTGTCTATACTATCCTCTTTTTCTTTATAGTTTTAGCTCCAATAAATGGCATTTTAAGGGATACTTTACTGCAGGGTTTGAGTGCCTTACTTAGTGGGATCATAATGAACCAACATGTCCTGGTGCAAAACATGTATGTAATCTAGGTAATCAAATAAATCGGCTTTCTAAAATGCCAGAGGGATTAGACATAGCTCACAGTGAGAGCTGAGGCATTGCTCTGCACACATTGACTTTTTGCTTTGAATTTGGAAGTTCAAATACTGATATGCTATATTGGTGTCTGATACTTTATTCTGACACTTATGGTTTACTAGTAAATAACTTCTTATACAAACTTTCCTTCCTCTGAAGAACGGGCCTTTACACTAAACATCAACACATTTTTCAAATAACCTTCATTTCCAGTTATTGAGATAAGCTGCTTCTGAGACAGACCAGGTTAGAGAAGTTTTAGAGGAAATTTTGAACAAGGTGAGCAGCACCTTTTCTTGAGGCCTCTGTATCAAAAATAGCTTTCCAAATCACTTTAAATGTGGGTAAACCAAATTTTGCTGTCACAGTTCAAGGAGGCAATATCTGAAGTAGAAATAACCTTTTTAATGAGAGTTTTCAGGAGAAGGTAGAGTTGAGCTTATAATACAATATACACTTCAACATTAGTGTTGGAAACTACTCCTATATCGTCTTAATACAATTTTTACCAAACAGTGTTATACAGTAATTTTGTGTTTGCAGTGAAATAACAGGTTGAACTTTTCAATCTTGCCATACCTTCAGTTTATTGGAACACTGAAAGTCAGCATCTGAAAAATAGAACAAAAAATTACAGCCTGACTGTTGCATCCATGTTTAACAGCCAGTCTTCAAAGGCAGGTGACCAGGCAAGTCAAACACAATCAGCAAGACCTTAGACCAAGTGAGAAAATGCAATTCCCTTTGATGATGATAAGACAACACTTGCATATGTGGTAGTAAGGTACAGATTAACGGAGTGATCTGCTCTGGATACCTGATTCTGAAGTATGGAGCGAGCACAAGCAGTGGGTTCTGTTGCAGACTTGTACAGATGATCAGTTATGGGGAGTTTTCATAGACTGATTCACAGTTCTGGATGTGATTAAGTTATGTGATCCCTGGACAGTTGCTGACAAAGAATTTAAAAGAAAGTTCCTGATTTCCCTTACCATTCTTCAAACCATAAAGTTCCTTTCAGCTGGAGATTCCTGTTTTCTCTCACCACCGTTCAGGATACACACCCTTCTGGGAGCCTGCTAATGACTTCATCAGTACAGTTAAGCCATGGGCATTGCTTCTGTTGTGCTCTAAAACCAGTGCCTTCCCAGGTTGCACTCAGATTGAGCAGTAAGTGGGCATTTGTGTTCATAGCCTTAGCCCCTTTGGTTTCAACCTGTCCTTGTGCTTTGTGCTTCCAAGGCTTCTGCTATCATTCTGCAATCATTCACTCTACACACTATCTTATTTTAGGGTCACTGGTAGTTCACTTGACACAGGAGTGATTTCTGAGATGTGTATGCGTACATTACTACCTTGACTATATGCTGTTAATATCTGTCTAATAATGGTAATGTTACTTACAAAGAAAGAACCTTATAAAAGTTCTTCCCTTGGTTATGATATTTTTTTGACACTGGAATGTATTATTTTTACTTTGAGTATTTTTCAGTGCAATTATTTTGTTTTAATGACCAGGGAGAGGTCTTAATGAAGGATTAAGCTGTCTATCCAGAGGACTCTTGTCATTTTGTAACAGATGCAGGCTGGTAATCCTAACAGAAAATACTGAGGATAACTTGCCTTAATTTATTTCAATAAATTTTCACTGTTGTTTACACCAGTTGATATTCAGAGCTATTAGGCCACATTTTGTATAAAATGTGTCTTTCACTTATCTGTCTACTATCTTAAGTACACACCTATCCTACTGAAATTCTCTCACTTGTATTTATAATGTGCCTTTCTTGTCCCTATATAGTTCTCTTTTACTACAAAATTCTTAATATTTCATTTTCATAACCATTTCAGGTGCTTTTCTTCCCTTTTAATTAGTTCCCCATTCTCATGCCAGCATAAAACAGAATGATATTTTATAACTGGAGTTAGTTTTTTTTCAGGTGTTGCATATAAAACATAATCTTCAGAGAAAGTAACTTTTACTTACGAAGTAAGTAAAAATCGATTTATATCCATTAGTTGCTTTCTTCTTGTCCTGGTTGTGCTGGTATAGAATCAATTTTCTGTTCAGAAAAGCTGCACTTTTGAGAAGACTGAAGCATCCAATACGGTCAGAACAAAGTTGATAAGACACTTTGTTCTTAAGACACGAAAGTTCATGGCCAGCTATGGTATGCAAGTTTCCACGGTGATCAAGGCTGTTAGCAGGTCAGCCAGGTGCTTAAGCTAAGAGGAGTGAAAGCCAGGGCAGCTGACCCAGGCCGGCCAGTGGAAGTATTCTATACCATGAACGTCATGTTCACTATAAACTGGAAAGTTTGCTGGGGGCGGCCCCTCACTTCTCAATGGTCACCATCCCTGGAGGGACTCACCAGTCATTCTGCTCCTGAGGCCTGCTCTCCTGTGTGTTGTGACCGTCGTGCTGTCACTGGAGCTGTGGTGCTCGCAGTGTTTGACAGCAGGCATTCACTGCTGTGAGCACACAGCTTGCGACCACTATATGGGCTGAGTATAACTCTGTGTATTTTATATTAACATTAGTATTGATATTATTTTTCTTATTTTATTAAATCTGTTTACACTTCAACCCACAAGTGTCTTTTCCTTTTCCCAATTAACTTTCTTGGCTGGGGAGGGTTCATTAGGTGATAAAACACCTGGCTATTTTTTAGCCCTGGATGCAGGCTAAACAGAGACACTTCTCTTATCAGATAGTTACCAGAAATCAAAACTTTTTAGTATTTAAACTGCTTACAAAGCTGATATCAATAGTTTTCCATATAATAAGAAAAGCACAGACACTGTGCTTAATCCAAAATTACTTAAAGAGAAAGTAAAAGAGATTTTATTCTATATTGACATACAGATGTTCTTAGTAATTTTATTATCATTTAAAATTGTCACTTCAACCTGGAGACCATCTTACATTCTGTTACATGATTTTCTTAAAGTCTTGAGAAAATATGCTTTACATATCTTCTCATCTTCTACCAGGTAATTGTGGAACTGAAAACTCTTGATCCCAGGTAGGCTTTCTGTCTGGAATCCAACTGATATTCTCCTAAACTAGCTGAGCATGGAGTAAATTGTTAAAAAGCGAAAGGCTGAAACTCTGTAGAATATAATGAGATGGGACACTTCACTATGGTTACATTTCACTTTGCTCCCCTTTTCTCAAAAACAGCTGTAGGACTTTCTCCTATCATGACTTCAGGGATTTTTCTTAAGCTCTAAATTAGAAAATATTGTTTGTAAAAAGTTTTCATCTCTGTTTATTTCTCCATCTTTTAATAATTCCCTGAAAAAATTGTCAATACCTGCTTTTTGGATCCTGAATGTTGAGATGGGGTTTTGGATTTCTTCACAATTTTGTTCTTCGTCAAAAGGCTTGGCGTGGAAGGCACGCTGACCTTTTTCAGGTTGACTCTTAATGGTTTTCCTACAACCAAGAAATATCTAGCTGTTTATACTCTGAGTTATTGAGGTTATCTCACCTTTGCCATGTCTCTGATCATCTCCACTTGGTATTAACTTTCTCCCTAAGTACTGAAGGACAGTCTTCTACGCTTTCAAATCTATTTCTAATTACTGTTATTTCTGATTAGATTTTGAATTCCTCACGGAGAGACTACCGAGCCTAGTACAGCCCTCAGACTATTACCCACTGCTGCTGTTTCATGTGGGCACCAGTGATACAGCTAAGAGCAGTCTGAGATGTATCAAGGAGGACTGCAGAGCCCTGGGAGCAGTGGTAAAGGACTCTGGGGCCCAGGTAGTTTTCTCATCGATCCTTCCAGTCAAAGGGAAGGGGATTAAAAGGGACAGTCATATTAGGCAAATCAACACATGGCTACAGGACTGTTGCCACAGCCAGGGGTTTGGCTACTGTCGGGTTCCGGATTAAGGTCTGCCTCAAAAGCAAATCTAGAAATAAAATGCAGACAGCCTAAGTAGGCCCACCTAATTAGTAAAAAAGGAGTAAATCTAGAAATAAAATGCAGACAGCCCACGTGGGGGGCCCACCTAATTAGTAAAAAGGAGTAAATCTAGAAATACAATGCAGACAGTCCCCGAGAGGGACCTGCCTAATTAGTAACTCCAGTGCAGCCCACATGCGGCGTGCCTGGTTCAATGCAGCCAGCCCCCACGCGGGGCCCGCCAAATTATAAATCACCCGGTATGCTTAACCTGCCTGCAGGTAAAGCACCCCCCAAAATCCTGACCCGAAATAAAATAGATTCATGATCCTTGAGTTCGGACAAAGCACAACTGAGGCACAGTATCAATAAACTTAGCTCTGACTTTATTAAGTCCAACAATGAGGCAACTCAGTGAGCAAGGAAGAGAGAGAGAGAGGAGTAAAAGAAAGAGAGGAAAAGAGAACAGTTGAGAGGGAAAGGATAGTCACCTCCCCTGAGATCCAGCGGCGTCCCACAGGATCCTTTGTTCCTTCTCGGAAGATGGCGGTGGGGTCCCGCGTGGTGGAGCGATCCGGCCTCTTTTATAGAGTTTTTCGGCAGAGTCATGTGACATGAAGCCGCCAGTCAACAGTTCGCACCAATCACAGGTCCGAGGGCGGGACATGTCCGGTTCCTGCGCCGTAGGATTGGCCCATTGCCAGGCTGTCACCGGACGTGTCTCTGGAGGCGGGGGGGAGGAGGGCGTGGAGGGCGGAGGCATCCTGGTCAAGTCGGCGCCTAACTTATTGCTTCATACAACGTCGCCAAGGTCAGGTCGGCGGTAACTCCACCAGATGGCATCTGAGCACATGGCATACGGTTTCTGAGACAATGCCGAAAGGAAGAAAAAAAAAAAAGGGGGACACGGAAGAGATCCCCACAGCTACTTAGACCATGGGACTTGTTTTGAGAAACCTGGTCTTCTGGCAGCTGACAGGGTCCATCTATCAGAGAAGGGGAAGATCATCTTGGGTCATAGGTTAGCAAAGCTGCTAAACAGGGCTTTAAACTAGATTTGCCAGGGGAGGGGAACCTCAGTCCAACCCATTTCAGCCAGTCCGATGCCAGGGCCAGTAATAGGTGCCCAGAGACTAGAGAAGGATGGCAGGTCGGCAGGAGAGGGCCAGAAGAGCCACGGATAGGAATTTCAGGCAGCAAGGCAGCTTCATTGGGGGCCCAACTGAAATGCCTCTATGCAAATGCACAGAGCATGGGGAACAAACAAGAGGAGCTAGAGACGTGCGCATACCTGCAAGGCTATGACCTTATTGGCATCACAGAGACGCGGTGGGATGAATGACAACTGGAGCATTGGAATGGAGGGATACAGGCTTTTTAGGAAGGACAGGCAGGGTAGATGGGGAGGGGGTGTTGTGTTCTGTCAATGATCAGTTTGAGTGCATGGAGCTCTGTCTGGGGATGGAAGAGGAGCTGATGGAAAGCTTATGGGTCAGGATTAAAGAGTGGGCAGGGACGGGAGATGTTACAGTGGGCGTCTGCTACAGGCCACATGACCAGGATGGCCAAGCAGATGAGGCCCTCTACAGACAGATAGATGTAGCCTCATGTTCACAGGCCCTGGTCCTCGTGGGGGACTTCAACCACCCTGACATCTGTTGGAAGGACAACACAGCTGGGCACAAGCAATCCAGGAGGTTCCTGGAATGTGTGGATGACAACTTCCTTCTCCAAGTGATAGAGGAGCCGATGAGGAGAGGTGCCGTGCTGGACCTTGTTCTCACCAACAAGGAGGGGCTGGTGGGGGACGTGAAGCTCAAGGGCAGCCTTGGCTGCAGCCACCATGAAATGGTGGAGTTCAAAATCCATAGTGCAGCAAGGAGGGCGCGCAGCAAGCTCACCACCCTGGATTTCAGACGATGACCTCCTCGGGGACCTGCTTGGGAAAGTCCCTTGGGATCAAGCCCTGGAGGGAAGAGGGGCCAAAGAAAGCTGGTTAGTATTGAAGGACCACCTCCTCCAGGCTCAGGAGCAATGCATCCCAACAAAGAGGAAGGCAGGCAAAAACCCCAGGAGGCCTGCATAGATGAACAAGGAGCTTCTGGATAAACTCAGGCACAAGAAGGAAGCCTACAGAGGGTGGAAGCAAGGGCAGGTAGCCTGGGAGGAATACAGGGAAATTGTCTGAGAAGCCAGGGACCAGGTTAGGAAAGCTAAAGCCCCGGTAGAATTTAATCTGGCCAGGGATGTCAAGGACAACAGGAAATGCTTCTATAGGTATGTCAGTGATAAAAGAAAGACTAGGGAAAATGTGGGCCCTCTTCGGAAGGAAACAACAGACCTGGTTACCTGAGATATGGAGAAGACTGAGCTACTCAATGACTTTTTTGCCTCAGTCTTCACTGGCAAGTGCTCTAGCCTCACCATCCAAGTCGCAGAAGGCAGAGGCAGGGACTGGAAGGATGAAGAACCGCCCACTGTAGGAGAAGATCAGGTTTGAGACCATCTAAGGAACCTGAAGGTGCAGAAGTCCGTGGGACCTGATGAGGCGCATCCACAGGTCCTGAGGGAACGAGCAGATGAAGTTGCTACGCAGCTATCCATCATTTTTGAGAAGTAGCAGCAGTGTGGCGAAGTTCCCACTGACTGGAAAAGGGGAAACATAACCCCCATCTTCAAGCAGGGGAAAAAGGAAGACCTGGGGAACTACAGGCCAGTCAGTCTCACCTCTGTGCCTGGCAAGATCATGGAGCAGATCCTCTTGGAAACTATACTGAGGCACACAGAAATCAAGGAGGTGATTGGTGACAGCCAGCATGGCTTCACCAAAGGCAAATCATGTCTGACAAATTTGGTGGCCTTCTGCAACGGGGTTACAGCACTGGTGGATAGGCGAAGAGCAACTGATGTCATCTACGTGGACTTGTGCAAAGCATTTGACGCTGTCTCACATGACACCCTTGTCTCTAAATTGGAGAGACATGGACTTGACGGATGGAGCACTTGGTGGATAATGAATTGGCTGGATGGTCACACTCAAAAAGTTACGGTCAATGGCTCAATGTCCAAGTGGACACCAGTGACGAGCGGCGTTCCTCGGGGGTCGGTATTGGGACCGGTCCTGTTTAATATCTTTGTTGGTGACATGGACAGTGGGATTGAGTGCGCCCTCAGCAAGTTTGCCGATGACACCAAGCTGTGTGATGTGGTTGACATGCTGGAGGGAAGAGATGCCATCCAGAGGGACCTTGACAGGCTTGAGAGCTGGGCCTATGCAAACCGCATGAAGTTCACCAAGGCCAAGTGCAAGGCCCTGTATGTGGGTCAGGGCAATCCCAAGCACAAATACAGGCTGGGTGGAGAATGGATTGAGAGCGGCCCTGAGGAGAAGGGCTTGGGTGTGATGATTGATGAGAAGCTCAACATGAGCCAGCAATGTGCACTTGCAGCCCAGAAGGACAACCTCATCCTGGGCTGCATCAAAAGAAGCACGGCCAGCAAGTTGAGGGAGGTGATACTGCCCCTTTACTCGGCTCTCGTGAGACTCCACCTGGAGTACTGCGTTCAGCTCTGGGGCCCCCAACATAAGAAGGACATGGAGCTGTTGGAGCAAGTCCAGAGGAGGGCCACGAAGATGATCAGAGGGCTAGAGCACCTCTCCTATGAAGACAGGCTGAGAGAGTTGGGGCTGTTCAGCCTGGAGAAGAGAAGGCTCCAGGGAGACCTCATAGCAGCCTTTCAGTATCTGAAGGGGGCCTACAGGAAAGCAGGAGAGGGGCTTTTTACAAGGGCAAGTAGTGACAGGACGAGGGGGAATGGTTTTAAACTGAAAGAGGGTAGATTTAGATTAGATATTAGGAAGAAATTCTTTCCTGTGAGGGTGGTGAGACACTGGACCAGGTTGCCCAGAGAAGTTGTGGCTGCCCCCTCCCTGTCAGTGTTAAAGGCCAGATTGGATGAGGCTTTGAGTAACCTGGTCTAGTGGAAAGGTGTCCCTGCCCATGGCAGAGGGGTTGGAACTAGATGATCTTTAAGGTCCCTTCCAACCCAAACCATTCTATAAATTCTATAAATTCTATAAATTCTATAAATTCTATAAATTCTATAAATTCTATAAATTCTATAAATTCTATAAATTCTATATTCTATCTTTGATTTGCTGATTTCACTCTGTTCTATAATATAACAGGACTTAACAGAAACACATACACATACCATTCTTCTTACAGGATATTAATCCTAACTGTAATTAAGTCTCCTTAGATTCTGACAGTATGATAATTTTGGACATTACTCATGTGTCTTGAACTAATAAGTGTATGGCTAAGCTGACTGGTGGACTTGCATGTAAGTATCTAATTATGCCTGTTTGTGTTGTTGTGAAAATACACAGTGCTCTTTGCAGAGTCTTCATAGATGATAAAATTAATTAATCTAATTTTACTGTTGCTAGTTACACTATGAAAGCATTCACTGCCTATTGTTCATTTCCATACATCTTCCTTTCATATGTCAACACTGAAGTCCATACAGGCAACTTCTATGGTATGTTTTTGAGAATTTAAATTCAGAAGAGCCCATATTCAAGTTCTGCACAAAATGTGTCTTTTATATTGTCTTACTTTTCCTCATTGAGACCTTAGGTACTAGTGAGATCAGTGCTTCGCTTTTTCCTTGTATCCTTTTCTAATCATTTGTTAATGCCTTCCAAGACAAAATGCCAATTGCATAATTTCCCCAATTTGTGTCTTGCTGTTTAATGTCCACCGTAGAGTTATACAGATATTTTAAATTGGAGAGACCTTTCTATATAACTTCTTGCAAAGCTGTGGTGTGCATGTAGTTCTGTTTTGGGTGACCCACCACACTGCTGATAATCCCTGGCTTAGGTAAGCTTCAAACCTGTCCTGGTTTGGCCCAAACCAGGCCAATTAGTCTTGGAGAAACCAAGGTCACTGCTAAATTCCTCACTGCTTACAAGTGAAGAGCCGAAAGGGGGTCGCACCTGCAGGGAGGAGCAGACAGGGCAGGTGACCCAAGATTGACCAACGAGGTATTCCATCCCATACATGTCATTCTCACTTTCCTATTTATCACTAACCCACTGCCTCCTGGAGGTGGGGCCCAGGAGGGAGGGGCCCTCCTGTCTCCCACTGATTGGTACTAGCTTTGCCAATTCTCCAGTTAAAAGCCTGCAGGTGTGATGGCAGGGGGAGCTACTGCATTTTCCCCTCTGTCTGTGCTGGGGGGAGCAACTCTGCCTGAGGAGGATTTCTAAGCTCTCGATCTTGGTTTTGTATATATTTGTATATATTTGATTATTTCTATTATTCTTATTATATTCTTTTTCATTATTATATTTTATTAAAACTGTTTTAACTTTCCAACCTGTAAGTCTCTCCCTTTTCCCTTTCCCTTCAGGTGAGGGGGGGGAGGGTTAGCAGAGAGCGTCTGCACCAGGTTAGTAGCCAGCCCAGCTTTAAAGCGTGACAGATTTATTGGTGCCCAATGGGGGGCTCGAGAGAAGCTCCAACAGGTTGCTCTGATAAGTTGAATCCTGGTTCTGGTGGGAGGAGACCTGGAGAGCTCAGCTGAGAGAGTATCAGATTTCTTCCTTTGAGATTTACGAGGGGTTGGAAATTAAAACAGATAGTGAAAATGGTGATGTCATTTTTGAATGCTGTGTTATCTCGTCTTTTTATAGAGTTTCTTTCACAGTTGAGTATTGCAATGATGCCTTACCTGCCGTGGGCACTGTGTTATTGCTTGCTTCTTATGAATGTTTACATGCAGTTTAGCAGTGGGTGCTGGTCAAAATGTATTGTTTTGGTATGGGGTTTGATACTGATTTATGCTGTGATAAACTGGGCAGTTCCTATTCCGATCTCATCTCTATGACACAATGATGGGCAGCTTTAATCGCGAATCAGTAGCAGCGACTTCATCTGCACGCTCCAGGCGTCCTTTAACTGATTCTGTTAATGATTACACTTCCAGTTTTACTTCGGGAAATAGTACCTTCTCCTTTTCTGCCAAGCTGATTTCACTAGATTTTGCGAAATTAGGATGGTGCTGTCTAGGTGGCATGTTTTTATTTTCGGTTGTCCTGAATGTGTTTCTGATGTGGGATAAGATTAAATATCGGTGCAGGGACAGTTGTAGGTGTTATGCAGCCACCTCAGATCCTACAGCATGTGCTGCCGCTACAGCCACTAAATCCACTGAAACCTTGGCAGCCTGCACCACAGCTGCTACACCCCCCAAGATGGCCACTGCAGCTACTCAGACTCTAACGAGTCTCGGCACTCCCACGACAGCCACTGCATCTACTCAGACTCCAGCATCTATCGAATCTGTATCAATTGCTCCTGTAACCAGGAAGAAATACCAAAAGAAATCAGCTTGTGAAGAGAAGGATGATGACTCAGAGCCTTCTAAGGCAGAGCCATCATATGACCCAGGTGAGGGCCCTTCTCAGGCAGAGTCAGGGCCTGACACAGATGGGGGTTTCCTCGATCGTCTTTTTAAAGCAGACCCATCACAGAAGAAAGGTCCTTCTAAAGCAGAACTATCACAGAAGGAGGACTCGGATGTAGAGATAACCTACCACTCCTTATCCCTGAAGGACCTGAGAAATATAAGGAAAGACTTCAGCCGTTATGACGGTGAGCCTATTATTACCTGGTTGCTCCGATGCTGGGATAATGGGGCAGATAGCATGCAATTAGATGGCAGAGAAGCCAGACAGTTGGGATCCCTGTCCAGAGATGGTGGTATTGATAAGGCGCTCGCAAGAAAGTCAAACACTATCAGTCTCTGGAGGCGACTCTTGTCAGCTGTAAAGAGCAGGTATCCCTATAAAGATGATGTTATGAGTCACCTAAGCAAATGGACCACTATAGAAAAAGGTATTAACTACCTTAGAGAACTAGCTGTGCAAGAGATTATTTATAGACACTCACGGGTAGTTGTAGATCCTGTAGATCCTGATGAAGTGGAATGCAACCGATCCATGTTCCGGAAGGTTGTGAAGAATGCTCCACCGACATATACCCATACATTGTCAATATTAGTCTGGGGAGAAGATGCTATGGCACGACCTAGTGTGGGCGAAATGGCTAACTGTATGCGACGGTATGAAGATAGTATTTCTTCCCCACTGCAGGCCCGTGTCTCGGCTGTGGAAAAACTGACTAAGGAAAACAAGGACTCATTTAAACAACTGTCAGACAAACTGTCCAGGATCGAGAATAAGCTTGACTCTCTACCTACACAGGCACGCGTTGCAGCTGTTAGGAGAAAACACTCTCCTACAGGACCAGCTCAAAGGAAACGGAACACATCATGAGGTATCCTGTGGTTTGCCCTGCGTGGTTATGGGGAGGACATGAACAGATGGCATGGACAACCTACCAGTACCCTACAGGCACGAGTACGTGAGTTGCAAGCTAAAAGAAATACCAGAGAGAATTTTTCTAGAAGGATGGCTGCTCCAGTTACCAGTGAGCAGGACCCCAGTCAGGGTAGATGGGCCTCAAATTCCTTTTTCCCAAGTGTGAATAGGAGAAATGAAGGTCCAGTCCCTGTGAGCAGCACGAATCCATTTCTTAATTAGGGGGGCCCTGCCTCCAGCCAGGTGGAGGAGAGGGACAACCGAGTTTATTGGACTGTGTGGATTCGATGGCCTGGCACATCAAAACCACAAAGGTATCGAGCCTTGGTAGACACTGGTGCACAGTGCACCCTAATGCCATCGGATCATAAAGGGGCAGAATCTATCAGTATTTCAGGAGTAACAGGAGGATCTCAAGTGTTATCTGTATTGGAGGCCGAAGTGAGCCTAACTAAAAATGAATGGAAAAAGCACCCCATTGTGACTGGCCCAGATGCTCCGTGCATCCTTGGTATAGACTACCTCAAGAGAGGGTATTTTAAGGACCCAAAAGGATGGGCCTTTGGTATAGCAGCTGTAGAGACTGAGGACATTAAACAGCTGTTTACCTTGCCTGGCCTCTTAGAAGATCCTTCTGTTGTGGGGTTGCTGAAGGTTGAAGAACAACAGGTGCCAATTGCTACTGCCACGGTGCACCGACGACAATATCGTACCGATCGAGACTCCCTGATCCCCATTCATAAACTGATTAGATAATTAGAAAA
This sequence comes from Nyctibius grandis, assembly GCF_013368605.1. Taxonomy (NCBI): domain Eukaryota; kingdom Metazoa; phylum Chordata; class Aves; order Nyctibiiformes; family Nyctibiidae; genus Nyctibius; species Nyctibius grandis. The sequence continues at coordinate 45,924,900 of NC_090663.1, forward strand.
TCAAGGAGTGATTGGCAAGACTCGCTCACCCTTTAATAGTCCTATATGGCCAGTGCGAAAGTCTGATGGAGAATGGAGATTAACTGTGGACTATCGTGGCCTAAATGAAGTTACGCCACCGCTGAGTGCTGCTGTGCCAGACATGCTAGAACTTCAATACGAACTGGAGTCAAAGGCAGCCAAGTGGTATGCCACCATAGACATAGCTAATGCATTTTTCTCTATTCCTTTGGCACCAAAGTGCAGGCCACAGTTTGCTTTTACCTGGAGAGGTATCCAGTATACCTGGAATCGACTGCCCTGGGGTGGAAACACCGTCCTACTATTTGCCATGGACAGATCCAGACTGCACTAGAAAAGGGTGGAGCTCCAGAACATTTGCAATACATTGATGACATCATTGTGTGGGGTGATACAGCAGCAGAAGTTTTTGACAAAGGGGAGAAAATAATCCAAATTCTTCTGCAAGCTGGTTTTGCCATAAAAAGAGGCAAGGTCAAGGGACCTGCCCGGGAGATCCAGTTTTTAGGGATTAAATGGCAAGATGGGCGTCGCCAGATCCCGATAGAGGTGATCAACAAAATAACAGCTATGTCCGCACCAACTAACAAAAAGGAAACACAAGCCTTCTTAGGCATTGTGGGTTTCTGGAGAATGCATATTCCAGATTACAGCCAGATTGTACGCCCTCTTTATCAAGTGACCAGAAAGAAGAATGATTTTCAGTGGGGCCCTGAACAACGACAGGCTTTTGAACAGATTAAACAAGAGATAGTGCATGCAGTAGCCCTTGGACCAGTCCGTACGGGACAAGATGTTAAAAATGTGCTCTACACCTCAGCTGGGGACAATGGTCCTACCTGGAGCCTCTGGCAGAAAGTGCCAGGGGAGACTCGAGGTCGACCCCTAGGATTTTGGAGTCGAGTATACAAGGGCTCCGAGGCCAATTACACCCCAACTGAAAAAGAGATACTGGCAGCATATGAAGGAGTTAGAGCTGCTTCAGAGGTAATTGGTACTGAAGCACAACTTCTCCTGGCACCTCGATTACCAGTACTAGGCTGGATGTTCAAGGGTAAGGTTCCTACTACTCATCATGCAACTGATGCTACATGGAGTAAATGGATTGCATTAATTACACAGAGGGCTCGAATAGGAAACCCTAATCGCCCAGGAATCTTAGAAGTGATCATGGACTGGCCAGAAGGCAAAGACTTCGGAATGCCACCAGAAAAGGAGGTGACACGTGCTGAAGAAGCCCCACCATATAATGAACTACCAGAGGATGAGAAGCAGTATGCCCTGTTCACTGATGGATCCTGCCGTCTTGTAGGAAAGCATCGGAAGTGGAAAGCTGCTGTATGGAGTCCTATACGACGAGTCACAGAAGCCACAGAAGGACAAGGTGAATCAAGTCAATTTGCAGAGGTAAAAGCCATCCAGCTGGCTTTAGACATTGCTGAACGAGAAAAGTGGCCAAGGCTGTATCTTTATACTGACTCATGGATGGTAGCAAATGCCTTGTGGGGGTGGTTAAAGCAGTGGAAGCGAAGTAACTGGCAGCGTAAAGGTAAACCTATTTGGGCTGCTGAACTGTGGCAAGATATTGCTGCTCGGCTAGAGAAACTAGTCGTGAAGGTACGTCATGTAGATGCTCACGTACCTAAAAGTCGGGCAACTGAGGAACATCGAAACAACCAACAAGCGGATCAAGCTGCTAAAGTGTTCCAAATAGATTTGGACTGGGAACATAAAGGTGAACTATTTTTAGCTCGGTGGGCTCATGACACTTCAGGTCATGAAGTGGAATGACTGGAATGTGGTCATGGATGGCTATGTCTTGTTCAGGAAAGACAGGCCGCTAAGGAGAGGTGGTGGAGTTGCTCTTTATGTGAGTGAGCAGCTAGAATGTATTGAGTTCTGTCCAGGGGCGGATCAGGAGCGAGTTGAGAGTTTGTGGGTGCGAATTAAGGGGCAGGCTGGCAGGGGTGATAGTGTTGTGGGTGTCTATTACAGGCCACCGTATCAGGATGAGGAGGGTGATGAGGCCTTCTACAGGCAGCTGAGAGCAGTCTCGCAATTACAGGGCCTGGTTGTTGTGGGGGATTTCAACTACCCTAATATTTGCTGGGAGGCCTACTCAGCCAGTCATCCCCAGTCCAGGAGGTTCCTCCAGTGCATTGATGATAACTTTCTGATGTAAATGGTGGATGAGCCAACTAGGAGAGGAGCGCTGCTGGATCTTATCCTCACTAACAAGGAGGGTCTGGTTGAAGAGGTGAAGGTTGAGGGCAGCCTTGGTTGTAGTTACCATGAGATGGTAGAGTTCAGGATCTTATGTGGCAGGAACAGAATAGCTAGCAGAATCGTAACCCTGGACTTCAGGAGGGCCAACTTTGGCCTTTTCAAGCAATTGTTAGGGGAAATCCCATGGGACAGGGTACTAGAAGGTAAGGGGGCCCAAGATAGTTGGTTAGCATTCAAGGACTGCTTCTTCCGAGCTCAAGACCAGAGCATCCCAACAAGTAGGAAGTCAAGAAAGGGTACCAGGAGACCTGCATGGTTAAACAGGGAACTGCTGGGCAAACTCAAGTGGAAGAAGAGAGTGTACAGATCATGGAAGGAGGGGCTGGCCACTTGGGAGGAATATAAGTCTGTTGTCAGAGGATGTAGGGAGGCAACTAGGAAAGCTAAGGCGTCCTTGGAATTAAACCTTGCAAGAGAGGTCAAGGACAACAGAAAGGGCTTCTTCAAATACATTGCAGGTAAAGCCAACACTAGAGGCAATGTAGGCCCACTGATGAATGAGGTGGGGGCCCTGGAGACAGAGGATAAAAAGAAGGTGGAGTTACTGAATGCCTTCTTTGCCTCTGTCTGTAATGCTGGAGGCTGTCCTGAGGAGCCCCGGACCCCTGAGGCTCCAGAAGAAGTCAGGATAGAGGAGGAGTCTGTCTTGGTTGATGAGGGCTGGGTCAGGGACCAATTAAGCAATCTGGACGTCCATAAATCCATGGGTCCTGATGGGATGCACCCGCGGGTGCTGAGGGACCTGGCGGAAGTCATTGCTAGGTCACTCTCCATCATCTTTGCTAAGTCGTAGGCAACGGGAGAGGTGCCTGAGGACTGGAGGAAAGCGAATGTCACTCCAGTCTTCAAAAAGGGCAAGAAGGAGGACCCGGGTAACTATAGACCGGTCAGCCTCATCTCCATCCCCGGAAAGGTGATGGAGCAACTTGTCCTTGGTGCTGTTTCTAGGCACATCAAGGATAGGGGGATCATTAGGGGCACTCAACATGGCTTCACCAACTTGAGTCTTGCTCAACCAACTTGATAGCCTTTTATGAGGATGTTACCCGATGGATAGATGATGGTAAAGCTGTGGATGTGGTCTATCTCGATTTCAGTAAAGCATTTGACACGGTCTCCCACAGCATCCTCACAGCTAAACTGGGGAAGTGTGGTCTGGATGATCGGGTAGTGAGGTGGATTGTGAACTGGCTGAAGGAAAGAAGCCAGAGAGTGGTGGTCAATGGGACAGAGTCCAGTTGGAGCCCTGTGTCTAGCGGAGTCCCTCAAGGGTCGGTTCTGGGACCAGTTCTATTCAATATATTCATTAATGACTTGGATGAGGGATTAGAGTGCACTGTCAGCAAGTTCGCTGATGACACAAAACTGGGAGGAGTGGCTGACACACTGGAAGGCTGCGCAGCCATTCAGAGAGACCTGGACAGGCTGGAGAGTTGGGCGGGGAGAAATTTAATGAAATATAACAAGGGCAAGTGTAGAGTCCTGCATCTGGGCAAGAACAACCCCATGTACCAGTACAAGTTGGGGACAGACCTGTTGGAGAGCAGCATAGGGGAAAGGGACCTGGGGGTCCTAGTGGACAACAGGATGACCATGAGCCAGCAGTGTGCCCTTGTGGCCAAGAAGGCCAATGGCATCCTGGGCTGTATTAGAAGGGGTGTGGTCAGCAGGTCGAGAGAGGTTCTCTTCTCCCTCTACTCTGCCCTGGTGAGGCCGCATCTGGAATATTGTGTCCAGTTCTGGGCCCCTCAGGTCAAGAAGGACAGGGAACTGCTAGAGAGAGTCCAGCGCAGAGCCACAAAGATGATTAAGGGAGTGGAACATCTCCCTCATGAGGAGAGGCTGAGGGAGCTGGGTCTCTTTAGCTTGGAGAAGAGGAGACTGAGGGGTCACCTCATTAATGTTTCTAAATATGGAAAGGGCAAGTGTCATGAGGATGGAGCCAGGCTCTTCTCAGTGACATCCCTTGACAGGACAAGGGGCAATGGGTGCAAGCTGGAACACAGGAGGTTCCACTTAAATATGAGGAAAAACTTCTTTACGGTGAGGGTGACTGAACACTGGAACAGGCTGCCCAGAGAGGTTGTGGAGTCTCCTTCTCTGGAGACATTCAAAACCCGCCTGGATGCGTTCCTGTGTGATATGGTCTAGGCAATCCTGCTGCGGCAGGGGGATTGGACTAGATGATCTTTCGAGGTCCCTTCCAATCCCTAACATTCTGTGATTCTGTGATTCATCAAGGGAGAGATGCAACATACAGATGGGCTCGTGACCGAGGGGTGGACTTAACTATGGGCTCTATTGCAGAGGTTATCCATGATTGTGAAACATGCGCCACAATTAAGCAAGCCAAACGGTTAAAACCTTTGTGGTATGGGGGGCGGTGGTTAAAATATAAATATGGGGAGGCCTGGCAAATTGACTATATCACACTCCCTCAAACCCGCCAGGGTAAACGCTATGTGCTTACCATGGTGGAGGCGACCACCGGATGGCTGGAAACATACTCTGTGCCCCATGCCACTGCCCGGAATACTATTCTGGGCCTTGAAAAGCAAATCTTGTGGCGACACGGCACGCCAGAGAGAATTGAGTCGGACAATGGGACTCATTTCGAAAATAGTCTCATAGACAACTGGGCCAAAGAGCATGGCATCGAATGGGTATATCACATCCCCTATCATGCACCAGCCTCTGGGAAAATTGAACGGTATAATGGGCTGTTTAAAAACTACCCTAAAAGCAATGGGGGGTGGAACCTTTAAAAACTGGGATAAGCATTTGGCACAAGCTACCTGGTTAGTTAACACCAGAGGATCTATCAATCGAGCTGGCCCTGCTCAGTCAGACCTTCTACATACAGTAGAAGGAGATAAAGTCCCTGTGGTGCATGAAAGGAATCTATTGGGAAAAACTGTCTGGGTTCTTCCTGCAACGGGCAAAGGTAAACCCATTCGTGGGATTGCTTTTGCTCAGGGACCTGGATGTCTTTGTGGGTGATGTTGCAAGATGGTGAAGTCCGATGTGTCCCTGAAGGTGATCGGATTCTGGGTGAGACTACTTAATTCTGAACTGTATGTTGTTGCTGCATAATACTAAGAGTGTTCATAAGTGTCTTTCAGGTTAAGACAGTGGTGATGAGACTGGAGTTAGCCGCAAGTGGCGTCCAGTAACCTCCTCGAGACTGACATCTTGAACCTGCAACCCATGGGCATGAACCGTGACAAAACTCATACCATGTCTCCTGCCCTGAGAGACTGCTAGCCAGATGGAAACCCACAATCCTGAACTAAATGAACTTGATGAACTTTTTGCATAAAGATGAATCATAAACTAGTGATATGTGTGTATATATTTGAAAATGAAAAGGTAGTGGTGATCTGAGTATGACATGAATGGTATGGAATAAGGGGTGGAATGTCCTGGTTCGGCCCAAACCAGGCCAATTAGTCTTGGAGAAACCAAGGTCACTGCTAAATTCCTCACTGCTTACAAGTGAAGAGCCGAAAGGGGGTCGCACCTGCAGGGAGGAGCAGACAGGGCAGGTGACCCAAGATTGACCAACGAGGTATTCCATCCCATACATGTCATTCTCACTTTCCTATTTATCACTAACCCACTGCCTCCTGGAGGTGGGGCCCAGGAGGGAGGGGCCCTCCTGTCTCCCACTGATTGGTACCAGCTTTGCCAATTCTCCAGTTAAAAGCCTGCAGGAGTGATGGCAGGGGGAGCTACTGCATTTTCCCCTCTGCCTATGCTGGGGGAGCAGCTTTGCCTGAGGAGGATTTCCAAGCTCTTGATCTTGGTTTTGTATATATTTGTATATATTTGATTATTTCTATTATTCTTATTATACTCTTTTTCATTACTATAGTTTATTAAAACTGTTTTAACTTTCCAACCCGTAAGTCTCTCTCCCTTTTCCCTTTCCCTTTCCCTTAGGGTGTGGGGGGGAGAGGGTTAACAGAGAGCGTCTGCCACAGGTTTAATAGCCAGCCCAGCTTTAAAATGTGACAAACCACAAAGGCTGTAAATATAGGGTATAGCCATATGTCATATTAATAGTTTCCCATCCATGATTTGAGAATCTTTGCAAGTTACACTTATGGGTGATGTTATACCTGGTTCCCATTGTGAGATTGCTCCTCAGGTCTATCCCTGTCCTTTAACTTCTTTAGAAATGTTGTCAAATCATGTATAAAATCAAGATTTTCAGGCTTTTCTTTTGAGGCTTTTCAACAGACTTTATTGGTTTTGTCAATGTAAACAAGAAGAGAATCAGTACTGATGTTCTAGTCACTGTTATCTTGATGCAGATCACTTAGTCTCCAACTTTATTCAAACTAAACAACTGACCTGAAATTATGATCTTTTTCTCTCCTCCTGCCCCAATCTCTTTTTTTTTTAAAAAGGAATTCAGAGGAAAACAGCAAGCCTAAAAATAGTTGAGTAATTATTTCAAAAGGATATGCAACCTGCTAGATGCAGTAGATTAACTGTAGCAGCAATCTAAGTGAATAGTAATTCAAGTGATGTGAAAAACAAAGTCACACTGAACAAACAAGTGTAATGAGTAATGCTCAGGCCATCAGTCTGAAAAAAATTAGGATCCTTTGTAGTCACATAGAATCCATTCGTTAAAATGAATCAGTCTGAGTTACGGACTTTGCCACTAAGGAAAATATAAAGAACAAATCAGTGTAATTTACCTATTGTAAACAGCTAAATTTGTAATTGGCAATAAAAAACCATAAGCTTGATTTTCTCATTATCAGATATAGCAACTTATTCAGTGATTCTTCACCCACAATCTTTCAGCACTAACTGACAAACCAGCTCATCAATATCTAGTTAACAGCTTTAATTTGGTTTACTGATTTGTTGTATCTCTGTAGGCTTCTCTGTCCTTTTCACCAATTCACATTTATCTCACATTTCTGCTGCTATAATGATTAGTATTAAGACTCTTATACAACCTTTGCTACTCTAAAGGGTACCTTTCCTCTTTCATTTCTTAATGTAGTGTTTAGTTTGTGTTACAGTGAGCTGGAGAAAATAAACAATAAATATCAACTATATAGTTAAAATATTGCAGAAGGGTCAGTGGATCAGCCTGTTTACTCTGTAGAGGCTATGGAAATATCATTTTAGAAAAGCATTTGTTTTCAGTCTAGGTTCAGGGACAGATATCGCTGTTGTCTTAGAAACTTGACGTTCAGTGTGCTCCAGCTCTGCTTTTCAACAGAAGTGGGAAAACAACAGAGCTTTACATTCTAGGAAAGATGTTCACAGGAACCACACACTTTAAGTTTCAAAGCATTTTTCTTTAATGCTTTATGTTCATTACTGTTAGAGCTTTTCACATCCTCTGTGCTTTCCTTTGCATCTTAGTCTCCCTGTATCTGTGACTTGTCCATTGAATAATATTTGTTGGAGGTGTTGCAAGCATGAGCACTAGCAACCCTTTAGGAACGCCAGCATTTGACATCTAAGGAATCTGTGCTTACCACCTATTTTTATTAGAAGAAAGTAAAGAATCAGATCGCTAACATTCCCACTTGCAAATATTTACTGGAACAAAAAAAAAACCAAACAGATGTCATACATTAGGGCTGTTGCAAAGCCATAACTTTGATACTTTTGTTACAGGAGATAAAGAAACTTGCTTTTGTTATATACAACAGAAGTGTTTGGGATGGCAGAGGAAGTAGGGAGAAAAGCTTTTATTAAAAGATCCATGGCTCTGAATGCCTAAGCCCTTTTGCAGCTGATGCACAGATGCGCACACCGTGTGCATCACAGCGCTGTTCATCAGCAGCACAGGCTGAGAATGACTTCCAGATACCTCAGCGAGGGATTTTTGGAGAATAGTGGGAGTGCCCAATATTTCTCAACAGACAACTGCTAATGAGAAAAACTGAAGTTGACAGATGGTCATGGTGGGATCCTAGGGTGATGTATCACGTCTCTGATCTGTAATATTTAAATGCTGACAATATCATATATTTAAGCATAGCTGACCTGTTCTACTGGAAGCAATAAAGCTTATTGCTGTGAAAGTACTGATCAGGTCCAGTCAGATTTCATCTGGGAGATGTGTTAAGGTCACAGACTCTCCACCCCTTCTTCCTGGTTCTCACTGGGTTTGAAGGAGCTATCAAAGCCAGGAAATAACCCCTCTCCTTTCTCTTCTGACTCTTCAAGCTGGAGAATGCTTTCATTAATGTAACTTCTAAATTTTCCCAGTAGTCACTTCCAATTCTAGGTTGGTGAACCTAAATGTGCTATTTTGTCACTAAATCTTAAAAATAAATGGAAATACCAGCAGTAAGCCATCAGGAGTTACCCACCCAATTATAGTGTTGGGTCCAAGTCAGCTTTGTAAACTGTTGGATGCCATCTGACTATGATGACCTTCACAGTCAACAACCTTTCATATACATATCATGGGTTTGAAATCAGCAGCAGTATCATCTCGTGCCCAGTGTCAAACAAGTTGAATCGCCATCACTGGAAGAATAGAGTCAGTTGAATCCCTTGTCGTGTGAGGATAAGTGATGATCACACAATTAAGCTGGAAGCAGTATCTTTTGGATGTACATGTTAACATTACGGCTTCTGCTTGGTGCAGCGTGCTGCTGATGGAGTCCTGGGTGTGGGTGTGGAGGGGGGGAGAAGAGGAGCTGGATTCATATTTCTTTTACAATTCCACTGATGGTTTGCTCAAAAGGCAGGAGCCACAAATAGCACTAACTAATACAATCTTACCGGTGAGAGACATGTAAACACTGTTCAGTACAGCTGAGAGTCTGATGTGGTTTGTCTATAACTTATGTTATCTTATCTAAGCTGTTTTACATAGCTACACTTCAGAAATAGTGGCCTTAGGCTGCAGTACTGTAGAAATATGCATTTTCTGTGGAACTGTGCCTATGTAGGTATCTATCCTTTTATCACAGAATCACAGAATGTTAGGGATTGGAAGGGACCTCGAAAGATCATCTAGTCCAATGCCCCTGCCGCAGCAGGATTACCTAGACCATATCACACAGGAACGCATCCAGGCGGGTTTTGAATGTCTCCAGAGAAGGAGACTCCACAACCTCTCTGGGCAGCCTGTTCCAGTGTTCGGTCACCCTCACCGTAAAGAAGTTTTTCCTCATATTTAAGTAGAACTTCCTGTGTTCCAGCTTGCACCCATACTTTTATGTATCCATTCCCCATGCAAGATGTTCAATGACTCACTTTTATTGGCTATTAGCCAAGCTAACTATAGGGGAAAGGAAAGGAAAAATGGGTATTCCAGACCCGTTGCTCCGTTATAGTTGTGTTGTGCTGGTCTACAGAGTAATTGTCTCTGACTTAGAATACTGTCAGCATTGTGTCTATACTGATAGCATTTTAAACAGCTTTTAGCACAGTTTGGTAAACTGGGTAAGTTGAATCTCGAGAACAAACTTGCTACTTGCACCCTTCCCCTGCGCTGAAAAAGCTTCAAAATTCAGTTGTCTCAAAGCTCTGGGGTGTGTGTGTGTGTTTGTTTTGGCTCTCTGTTATTTGATTTCTAGCAGAACGTTTATGTAATTTTGGGCCTAGCAGTTAATGTGTCCCCTGCAGGCAGACTCTGTATGAATTAGAAAGAAATTCAATTACTGAACTACTGATAACATATCTCAACAGAATGCAAATAGATTAAGAAGGCTAAATGTTCACTTGCTTATAAATGTACCATTTAACTAGAAAACATGCTCCTTAACAAAAACAACAACACAAAAAGCTATTCTGATGTTTTATACTTGTACGTTTTTATGCATTCCATATTATGCTTTTTACAAAGCAAACTACTGTGGTCTTCGTTAAAATAAATTAGAATGGAAACCAGAAAAAATGGTTTTACACACGTGCTGAACAATTTATTATGTTTCCGAAACAGATACAGTGGAAAGGTTTCCCCTTTAAAAATATGAATGACCCTTTTGATAAAAAGTGTTACACATTTTTGATGCATAGATTTGTTCTTCTAGGACATTATTTACCATAGTACTGAAATTAAGACTTTGTTTTATGTAAAATATGGTCATCTCTATGTATGATCATTAGTTATTATACATGGAACAATGAGCTAATTTGATTTTCCTGTAAAAAAACCCTCTTTCATGCAGTTTTGGAGCTGATCTTAATTTTATATGTATGCAAAAATTTTTCTGTGGATGGGGTGTGTTCCTTATCTTCACAACCAGTGGAGACACTATGTTTATTAACGTATATAGCTAATTAATTAACCCATGTTTCTCTACGGGCTTAGAGGACATATAACTTACTTATTCACAGTGCATGTAATATATAGAACTGTAGGGTCTTCACTGGTGCATTTCCTAGCAAAAAAAAAAAAAAAAGAAATTGTTATCTGTTTTATAGTTACCACATAGGAAACTGGCTGCCGTGTAATTTTGGGAGACTGATTAGTCTGGAATTAAAACATAAAGGCTAAGTTTACCACTACTTTTGGTCTCAAAACTTTGTATGCATTAGTCTGAAGGACTATACTTTTCTAACAAGAAAATAAAAAAACCCAACACTTTTAAGAATGCTTTGTTTGTGCCTTTAAGCATCACACTATGAAGTCATCCTACCAGCACTGCCAATTAAATTAAACTAGTGTTTTATTACAGTAATAAGTGCTAGATAAAGATGTAACTTTTGTAGGCTGAAGTTAAGGAGCTGCTCTATCTTTTTTTATACTGAATAGTTATAAATATACTCATTGAAATCGTTGGCAAGAATCTGGGTACTTGATTCATTTGAGTGGACATTTAGAAGGAAATTTGTTAAGAAATATCCCTGTATAACTTTTATAAAACTGATATTTCTTCAGATCATAAACCAATTTTTTTCTATTTCACAACAGTGAAGACATTAAATGTGACTTGTAGTTGTGGGGTGAGAAGGATGAGTTTCATACAAGTGTTTTTATGAAATAAGGTTGAAAGGAAAATAATGAATGATATGTATCTGGTGTCACCAGCATAGCGTATTATTATTGGATTCTTCAGAATGTGCAAAACGTGTTTGAAAACCAATATCCTGGGATTGGGGCTTAGTCTTACAATGTATAAGGCTTTATAACCCTGTCAAAAGAGGCATTCGTATATATATTTAATTATAAGTATGGAAATGTTTCAGTTAGGGTTATAGTCAGGACCAGTCCTGCAGTCTGCCTACATCTTATAAAAGCAGCAACTGTCCAAAACACCACCAGCTTTTCAGAGGAACGTCCGTGTCAATGAGTGTCTCAATGAGCAGCGCTGGGTGGGCTCTGCTGGCGAAGCCAGCCGCACAGCCCTGCGTGTTGCTAGTGCAGACTGCACACCCAGCATCTTGTGGCTGGCTCCCCGCAACTGCATAGACACAGCCAAGAGCCTGGTTTGTTCCAGTTGTAGTGTTCAGTTCAGCAAAAGCTAGCTGCCTGATAGCTTCAGTAAGGTCTGAATCAGGACAGTCAGGAATGAGACTTTTAAGTGACAGTCTACATGGGCAATTATCTCTATGTCTCCGTGTTTTCTTCCTTAAACCAAAGGTTTCTACCTACTAAGGCTCTGTAACAAGCATAATCCTGCACTTCTAATAGAGGTGAACTGATGTTGAAACCAGCTGGAGTTTCCAGCACCAACCTATTGGTGGATTATGGCTACAGTATCGTACACATTATAGGACCACATTCTCAGACCAGAAAACATTTCTGCACATGAATATATTCAGATATATGCTATGATATTGACAACACGAGTATGATTCTTTTTATTCTTACTTCAGAAGCATTTTACAAGTCATGTAATATGTTAGTCCATCCAGAATAACAGCTAACCTACTATCCTCGCATACTCCTCTGCCATCTTGATCGGTCCATGAGAGAAGATACAGCTTAGCACACACAGCAAAGCTGCATAGTCAGTTTAAATACTGAAGTGTGCTGGGGTTCTTCTTGCTTGAGAAGGTCCAAAATAGTAGAGAGCTTTCTGTACAGAAACAAATAACAAAAAATATAGCAAAGAGATAGATTTCTTAGATACTTATGGCTTTACCATTTTAGTAGATTTCTGTTTGCTTCTTTTTCTCTACATTCTCATTCTTCCTTTTCTTTGTGGACTAACATGGTCTAGCCAGAGAGGACTGATATACCTCCTGTTTTATTTTTTCACTTTAAGTGATTGAAAGCTAAAAGCAGATCTGTCCTGAGGATTTTTTGAAACCATCCCGAAGAGAAGTTTATTTTCTGGGCGTTACTGTACTGTATTTTGCCACATAAACAAAAAAGGTACCTGTAGGCTGTACACCATCAAGAGTTTGGAACATTTTTTAAACTAAGTTGATATGTTCATGTCTTCATCAGTGTCTGTGCTGGAAGTAATGTTATCAAAGGTTACTTCAGATGTTCTCAATAGTATTACTGTGAGAGACTGAAATGTAAAGTGATTAATTGTCTCAAAGTTTGCTTGTGGCGCTGGTTTGACTGGTGAGACAGCGGGGGGGGCTGTGGAGTTCACAAGCTTGTTGATGCTGCATACCCCTCTTCTGCTTATCAATTGCCGACCATTTATTTGTCCAGGCTGAGCAAGCAGCCCACCAAGAACATCCTGTTTACTCCGAGTGATAAGCGAGGCCTAAGGTATGTTAACAGAGTGTGAGAAGTGTGCGCATATGCTAAACTTGAGCCACACCGTTGTCAAGACACCGTTGTCAAGATGACGAAACTCACTCCCTTGCCTGCAAGGTATAAAGGAAAACCACCACAGACACACCACCAAAAAGACTGAACACCGAAGACAAACAGAGGACCTGCGGGATGCCGCTGGATCCTGGGTGGTGACTATCCTATCCTTGCTATACTGTCCGTAATCTCGGTTTACTTTTTCCTTCTGTCTCTTGGTTTCTTTTCCGTATCTTTCCTTCTCTTTCCCAAAATATCGTTATCCACTTATCATTCTCCAAGTAAACTTAGCCCATCGTGAATCAATACTGTGCCTTGTTTATGCTTTATCTTCGTCTCAAGGATCAAGTAAGAACCCTTTCATAGGGAAGGGGAAACCTTTGCTGCTCCTGAGTGCACCGGGAGGGAAAGGGGGGGAAATTATTTTTAAGGTGGCTCTGACCCATACGGATGGGGCTGACTGTGGAGTTTTTAGGGGACTCTGACCCGTGCCGGCTGAGCAGGGCTGACCGAGGAGGGCTTCGATCTGATCAATCGTAGCCGGAGAACCCCCCCCACCTGGTGGAACCTTATCGGTTCTTGACAATTACTAGAGAAGGTGCCTATTAACATAAAAATTTTAGTGCCTAAAGCACCTAAAAACTGTGATTCTGATTATTTGATACTGAAGTTGTTGACCAGAGTACAAGGTCTTGCCATAAAAAAAACACTGATAAGAAACAGAGAATTATTTTTCTAGGCAGTCCTAAGCAGATGACTACACTACTGCCTTCTTTGAAATCTTCATCATTTAAATAGTTCCAACAGAAGACACTCAGATCTTAACAAACCAGTCTTAAGTCATTTGCTCACCCCAACTGTGGCTTAGTTTTATGTGACAACAAAGGATAGAAAGTTAAAAAGGAATGGTATTCATGCTGAAAAAAGTTCCATCTATAGTTCCACTCAAAATCCAATCAGCGTCAAATTACTTCTGTTTTCCTCAAAGGTACCTTCAGTAGTACTGATAAAGGCAATGCAACAACTTCCACTGCCAAGGATGATAAAATTGTTCTATAGCCGATAAAAGGCATTTATTGATGCTGTGCCAAAACAAGATGTGCTTCTAATTATTGAAGTTTTCAACTGCTACAGTGCAGGAGTTGTTTTAAATAGATGTACCTGAAAGCACACAGTTCTCACAAGATGTCTTTTTCTATGTTAAGACCATCCCAGTTACATTTGTTGATCATAAATATCTGTTTCTATTAAGGAACATCACTGGATCTTATAACAGCAAATGAATTTCAAACTTCTCTTAAAAAAATACCATCTACTAAAACTTGCCAGTAAACAAAAAACAAAAATCTGTGATGCCTGCGGAATTTGTAGATTTCACTAAAACAAACCCACAGATACCACAAACAACCGTTCCAAGCTATTTCTTATAGTAAAATGTAAGATTAAATTATTATTTTGTTAAAGTTTTCAAAGATTTGAGTAATAAAAGTTTTGAGGCAAGGAAGGGAAAAAATCCTAGTGCAGACAAACCTCTTTAAAAACATACGAGTTGCAATGTTCACCCATCCTTCAGCATAATCTGAAACTATGGTGAAGGTTTTAGGTATTTATAATGTGGATAGGAAACTAAAGAACATTTAAAACCAGACAATGTATATCAATGTAAATAAGAATGTAAACAGCACTTTACAATATATAATTGCACAATTTCTTTAATGGAAATATTTAATTTTGGTCTTTTTTATTGCATCCTAAAGGGATAATGGTCTTCAAAGACAGTAAGGGATAGATAAGACTGCTTGAAGGAGCCTCTAGAAACATGGAAAAATACTTTTTATTAGAAGTTAGTCTCCAATAGTTTGAAGGTATCATTAGAATACTTATACTGCTACATAGGTCTCTACAACAAGCACTTACTGCACTAATGTGCTTTGTTTTTTCTCTGAAAGGCCAAGTGCTCCGAGTGTCTGAAGGATGCAATATTGTGCTTTAGTACTGGGTATCCGATGTATCCTTATAAGCTGGGATGAAAGTTTCTTAATTTTCCCTTTATCCAAAGCCATGTCTTAGAAATACCTCAGTCTTCAGAAGGAAAGAAGAAAAAGGAATAAGGACAGTAGAATGTATTAATTATTTAGGGAGTTGTCATGAAAGATCTTTAGGGAATAAATACTAAGGGAGATAAGAGAGCAGCTCAGGAATGCAGGGTAATTCAGGTAATGAAGCTTAATAATTCACTGAAGATTTTGAACTGGGCAGCCCTAGAATGGAAGGAAGCAAAAGCTGTATGGGAGATGGTTAGGCTATGCTAGAGAGAAGACATCTAATACGCTGACCAGTACAAGATCTTCCTATACAGCTGTGTTTCTTTCACAAAGCAGATTGATGAAATAGCAGCTCTCAGACACAAAAAGTAAGATCTCTCCTCTTTCAAATGAAGCCTGCACTGAAAAATTGCTAGATTATTTAATTTAAAATCTCCCCCTTTTATTTTGGTATTCTGAAAACATTTTATTCATTCTTATGTGGATTACTGGAAGAGCACAGAAGAGTATGATTCTCTCACATTGCAGATGTTACATATGCTAGAGATCTGTGGGGTTATTCCATTTATTACAAATATGTTTCACTTTTGCTTGGACAGATTTTGATGATGTGAAAAACCTGCATTACACAGATCTGAGATAAGAACTTCAAATGCATGTTCAAATGTCTAGATTTCCAGGACATTTTCCAGGACATGCATGTCCTAATCCTACAAGCCTTCAGGCAGATGTATTTGCTTACTCAAGAAGACTATATTAAATTCCAGTAAATGAAAATACCTGTTAACCTTAATTTATTCATTTGCCTCACTGTTTTCTAGTGTTCAAACGCTAGATTATACATATTTGGCTATATATTTGCATAGGTTTATTGCCTCATGGAACTGGGAAGCAGTGAAATTAAACTGTCAGGTGTTTTGCTTTGGTTTTGTTTGTTCGTTTATTTACAGCGGGAAAAAGAAGAAAGCAAGGTAGCAATAAAGAGTGAAGGAAAGTACTGCAGGAGCAGGGTACTTGCCAACCCATTACTTCTGAAAAGAAATGACATTTTTTCTTCAGGCTAAAGAGTGCTTCTTTTTACATAATACTTAGAACTGAATTCTCTTTTCAAAATAGGGAAAAAATTATCTTCCCTGTGGTACCATTGCTGGCAAAACTCCTATTCCAGTTTCTAAAACACTGGAGGATAAAATACTTGTAGAATCAGGGTGCAGCATTGCTTAGGAGTACCAAAATCCATAAGCTTGAATACTTGTTTCTCACCAGAAGATATGTTTCATTTTTTTCGTGTTACAAAACTCTCCCTTTCATGAAAGTACCCAAATCAGTGGTGTGGCAGAGAAAAAACTCAAACAAACAAATAAACAAAACTGTGTTTAATGAACAGCTATTCCTAAAGAAGGGCTTCAGATACCTTCTGATTTAGTTCAGTGCTAGGAGAAGTTGAAACGTTTGTCTTATTTATCCAGATTCAGGCAATGGTACTGGAACATACTGTGTGTTGAAAGATAGTGTGATGTATTGAATGTTAGTGGTAAAAGTTTTGTTATTTGTTAGTTAGTGCCTGAGTGGTTAAGTAATAGATGATTAAGAGTTATGTGTAAAAATGGAATGGATATTCACTTCTTGATAATTTTAAAATACAAACTTTCGGGACAGTTAGAAGTAGGTGGGATGGCCAATAATGGCCATTATGGTCTCTGTTTTTCCGTAACTGCATCTCCAAACTGTTTCTGGATATAGCAGTTTTGTTATATATCAGCATCTCCAAACTGTTTCTGAATGTAAATAATTCCTAGCAAATATAATGGATAAATTTTCTTCCTTAATTGTATATTTAAAATGGATGGATGATAATTCATCCATGTATGGTAGTTTGAAACTAAAATATTTCCTGGCCCATTTTCTGCTTTTAGGCGTTCACTACAAGTGGGATTATATATAAAATGGTTGCAGTTCAAGCAGATTAAACACTGATATTCTGCTGTTTGAATTGATACATGTAACTGTTAGAATTTAGCTTCTAGCACAAATACCATTTTTTACTCATTTTAATACCCTCTTTCTGTGAATATTTTCTAAGATCTGCTTAAAATTCCTTCTTTTAGTAGCCTTGACTGTTCATTGTAACAGTGCTGCAGGCTTTTGACAGTAGGTGGAGCATGATGGTACAAAAGAAGAATTGGCTGGGGGTGGGAAAAGCTAAGTGGGACACTTCTTTAACTGATGCTCTGCCATTGCAGATGTGCTAGGCAGTGCGTTTTTTTTTTCAGATGATCCCATCCTTTCTATTCCTCATGAGCTAAATCTGTTTCTCAAAATTGCGGAACCTCTCTAGATTCTGGCATCCCGCTGGCAGGAGCTAGTGTGAGGAGGAGGAGTTAGCGGAAGGATGTAGGATTTCCTCACCCCTCAAAAAAGCAGTGGGAAAATTTGCTTCTTGTTCATCTGTAGCTTTCTGCCCACAACTCGGATGAAGTTGGAATGCTTCCCTTACTGTCTTTGTCTTCACTAGTACAATTGTGTGTGTATGTTTCTTTTCTTTTATTATTTTGCCATTGCATATCTTCTTGCAATGTTCTATTGCTTCCTCTTTAAATTTATGTTTATCTCTTTTTATGAGTATATATTGACCTTCCACAATTGTCTGTTGTCCTCCTTTGCTGATAGAATTAGGCGTTTTCAGGCCTGGAACTAGAAATAGGAAACTGAATCTGAAAAACTGTTCAGATACACAGCTGTCCAGTATTTCTGATAGAGTTTATGCACAGGATAATGCTGTTCTAATGAAAGAGGTTAGAGCTACAGTTCTAGAATATCAAAACTACAGATCCCTCTGAAATACCTTTTAAAAATTAAACACACATACTGACTAGAAGAAATGCAGCCTATACTTGAAAGAGAGTGTGTGCTCTGTGGAGAGCATTGTATACAACAAGAAGCAAACTCAAGGCAACTCCATGTGCAGTTTCTGATAGTGCAGATGTTTCCCAGTAGCTCATAATTGCTTGGTTCTTTGATAACAAATAAACAAGATACTTAAACATGATTAAAATATTTTGCTGTTTCACTAATGCAAATGTTGAAAAATTATGATTCACAAGTTTCACTTCAAAATGTACAGAATTCAACACTACCTTTCAAGTGGAAAGTTTTTCTGTCCATCTGATACAGTAGTTGCCATCCAAAGTGAAATAATGAACTTTGTCTTAAATGCAGCAGCTTAGGAAGTAACTCACTGTTCTATTTCCTCATGCTTAAACAGAAACTTAGTGTATTTATTATCATTTAACAATGCCTATAGGTGTGCGTAGCTGCCATAAAGAACAAAATACACTTGTGTCCTTACCTGAAAAGTGACAAAGTCTCAGCAGTGCATGTCTCAGCAAAGCTGAAGCTGCATTAAAGGTCAGCAAACCTCAAGAGGCAAAGCTTCTAGCTTTGGCCACGTTCCATGGAGGAAATTTGAATCCATCGTTATCTGTTTGGGTCACTAAACCACACACATCTTCCTCTATGGTTTTTAATGCATTTATTGTTTTCTGTGTTGTAAAAGTTTTGGAGAATTCCCACTAAGCAGCTGATGTTGTGGCAGGCCATCTCCTACCTTAATCTAGTTTTTAAAATAAGTGGTGTCTGCCAGAACTTTTTCTTGTCTCTAATAAATATGATTGACTATTCGTAATAAATAAGTGCAGACTCCAATAGATAATGTCTGTTTTGTAACAGACAAAAAAGTGTCTGTGGATGTACATTTCCATAGAGAACACTTCCTAACTTCTTGTACATCAGAAATATTTCAGATTTACATTTTCAATATAGACCTGATTTGAGAAAAAACAGATTGCCTCATTAAGGCCTACTTCATCAAGGAATTTATGAATGTGTCTTTACATGCAATAGCGTAGGGATTATACCAGTGAGCTATTCCAAATCACAAAATCAATTGCTTGCATTCTATGTTCTTTTCCAGAAATGCATGATTTAAACAGAATTTCATCTCTTGCATTGTAATGATGATCAAGTGGAAGACAGGATCCCATTCTCAAACTTCTGAAATAAATACTGGTCTTAAATTCCATTGTGCATGTTGCTAAGGACATAATCCATTTCCCACTGAAATCAGCAGAAATCAGCTCAGATTTCCAGTGGAACTGAGGGAGTTCCTTTCCATACAATTCAGTGGCAGTTAGGTTAATGACAACAGATGTTTCTGCAAAGCATTATGTTTTCTTATAGCCATATGATTCTAGCAGTTCAGTGAATGACTCTATAAAATTACATAAATGGTCACGTTGTCATTATATCTTCATTATTTCTATAAAGGAACCAATCTAGACTGCATTTAGGGTGTTTTAAAGGCTATTTTTAGCCTCATTAATAAGCAATTTCTGTCATTTAGGAGCAATGACCACATTATTGATACTAAAAAACCACTAAATATCCTTTATATAAAGAACTTATGTTCCTCAGCCACATCGGCACAACTTCAAGTTATGCAAATGAATGAGCAACTTCAAAACAAAAGTGAGTCATTTAAGTCTAAAAAAGGGACAATGTGTATGTATAATGCATATAGACACAAAATATAGTAAAAATGTGACTTTGATTTTTAAACAGCACGAGTAACTGATCTACCTTGTTTTGTATAGAGGAAACAAAAGTGCTTAGCCATATACTAATATAAAATTACAGTATATTTTCATATATATGTACATTTTGGATGTGTATGCATTCGTACACACATTATATACATGGTGTGAATGTGCATCTGTATATCATATGCATGTATGTATAATTTTTTTCTAACTGAAGAAAATACACTATGAAGAAAATTTGTTGTGAATTGAAAGCTTCAGTCCCAGTTTTTTAAAGTCAGTAAAAACATACATCTTGTTTAAAAGTCTCGTGAGCACGATAGCTGCCAGCTTGTGCTCCTCTGCAGGCCCCCGCAGCCCTCTCCCACACCCCAGCATACCTCTGCCCAACAAAACAAAGTAACACCCAAAGATTTCACATTGCCAGAGATCTTGCAGACCAGAAATCTTCTATTTCACCATCTTCCCTTATCTTTGACTTCCCTCATTGCACGTAAATAATGGAGATTATGGGTCCCTGCTAAATAAATCCAACTGCAAAACACAGCAGTGCCCTGCCCCGAATTTAAGCAGCACATGTAACCTGGTCCATTCTGGTTTCAAGCTCAAAGGCATCAGGTCGATCCTGCGGGTTAGCAGCCAACATGTCTTTCAAGAGCTGCTTGATCCCCTCAGACATGGAAGTCCTGCGTTTCTGAGGGAAGCGCAGCTCCATCTTTGGATTTTCTAGCAGCGCTTCCCCAACGGGCACAATCTCAGTCCCTTGCTTGATGTAGGTTCCCAGCAGCTCCTTCTTGGTTTCCACATCGATGAAAGTTATCCTCTCAATCATGCCCCAGATGATGATGCCGAGGGAGAAGATGTCGGCCTTGGCGGTGTAGTGGCCCTCCCAGACCTCAGGCGCCATGTAGAAATCGGAGCCGCAAGCCGAAGACAGCCAGTACTTGTTCACATTCACATTTTTGTTCTCGTGCCCACCGCCCTTGCCCCGAGCGGTCAGGCCAGTGCAGACATTACTGAGCCCGAAGTCGGCCACCTTGAGAACTGGGGTGCCAGACTTCTCGGTTATCAGGATGTTGTCTGGTTTCAGGTCCCGGTGGACGATGTGGTTCTTGTGCAGGAAGGCAATGGCGCTGGTCAGCTGCAGCATGAAGCTCTTGTTCGTCGCTGGGTCGGGTCTTCGTGACGGAACGTACTGGTTGAGGTCTCCTCCTTCGCAGAACTCCATGACGAACCAGAGGTAGCAAGGCTCCTCCGCGTAGCCCAGGATCCTCTCACCTTTGAGGGAGGTCTCCATGAGGTGCAGATAGAGCTGGCTGCACTTGTTGCCGTGGCTCATGTGCTGGCCCAGGCCGTGCCGCTGCAGGACGCACTCCTCAAAGTGTACCACGTTGGGGTGCTGCTGCCGGAGGCTCATCAGGGCCCAGAACTCCGCCAGCGCCAGCTCCACGTTCTCGGCGGCGTCGCAACGGATCCGTTTCACCGCTAACCGGGCGCCGCAGCTGACCGACACCGCCTCGTACACCACGCCGTAGGCCCCGCGGCCGATCTCGGCCAGCTGGCTGTACCGTGGGGCCCCGCCGCGCCGCCCGCCGCCGCCGCCGCATCGCCCTTTTTGTCCCGCAACGGCCGCTGTCCACCATCTCCGTGGTGCTGCTGTTACGGGGCCGCGTGCCCCCCCCGCCCTGCGCACTGGGCAGTTAGTTACCCGGGTAACTATAGACCGGTCAGCCTCACCTCCATCCCTGGAAAGGTAATGGAACAACTTGTCCTTGGTGCTGTTTCTAGGCACATCAAGGACAGGGGGATCATTAGGGGCACTCAGCATGGCTTCACCAACGGGAAGTCATGCTTAACCAAACGGATAGCCTTTTATGAGGACATAACCCGGTGGATAGATGATGGTAAAGCTGTGGATGTGGTCTATCTCGATTTCAGTAGAGCGTTTGACACAGTCTCCCACAGCTTCCTCGCAGCTAAACTGGGGAAGTGTGGTCTGGATGATCGGGTAGTGAGGTGGATTGTGAACTGGCTGAAGGAAAGAAGCCAGAGAGTGGTGATCAATGGGACAGAGTCCAGTTGGAGCCCTGTGTCTAGCGGAGTCCCTCAAGGGTCGGTTCTGGGACCACTTCTATTCAATATATTCATTAATGACTTGGATGAGGGAATAGAGTGCGCTGTCAGCAAGTTCGCTGATGACACAAAACTGGGAGGAGTGGCTGACACACTGGAAGGCTGCGCAGCCATTCAGAGAGACCTGGACAGGCTGGAGAGTTGGGCAGGGAGAAATTTAATGAAATATAACAAGGGCAAGTGTAGAGTCCTGCATCTGGGCAAGAACAATCCCATGTACCAGTACAAGTTGGGGACAAACCTGTTGGAGAGCAGCATAGGGGAAAGGGACCTGGGGGTCCTAGTGGACAGCAGGATGATCATGAGCCAGCAATGTGCCCTTGTGGCCAAGAAGGCCAATGGCATCCTAGGGTGTATTAGAAGGGGTGTGGTTAGCAGGTCAAGAGAGGTTCTCTTCCCCCTCTACTCTGCCCTGGTGAGGCCGCATCTGGAATATTGTGTCCAGTTCTGGGCCCCTCAGTTCAAGAAGGACAGGGAACTGCTAGAGAGGGTCCAGCGCAGAGCCACGAAGATGATTAAGGGAGTGGAACATCTCCCTTATGAGGAGAGGCTGAGGGAGCTGGGTCTCTTTAGCTTAGAGAAGAGGAGACTGAGGGGTGACCTCATTAATGTTTCTAAATATGTAAAGGGCAAGTGTTATGAGGATGGAGCCAGGCTCTTCTCAATGACATCCCTTGACAGGACAAGGGGCAATGGGTGCAAGCTGGAACACAGGAGGTTCCACATAAATATGAGGAAAAGCTTCTTTACAGTGAGGGTAACTGAACACTGGAACAGGCTGCCCAGAGAGGTTGTGGAGTCTCCTTCTCTGGAGACATTCAAAACCCACCTGGACGCGTTCCTGTGTGATATGGTCTAGGCAATCCTGCTCCGGCAGGGGGATTGGACTAGATGATCTTTCGAGGTCCCTTCCAATCCCTAACATTCTGTGATTCTGTGTGATTCTGTGATTCTGTGTGAAAGATCTTTAGGGAATAAATACTAAGGGAGATAAGAGAGCAGCTCAGGAATGCAGGGTAATTATCAAAAGAACCAATATAAAATAATCAACAATATCAAACAGTTTACAAAGATAGACTGTTTCAGTGTAGATAAAGAAGGAAGTGTTTATCTAGTAATTCTCAGTATGGGCCCTTTCCCCGGAGGGTATTAATGCACAATGATCTGGGGTAGTAGTAGAAGGAAGTGTGGTCTAAGGACAGATTTTGAAGCTTTTGCTTATCTTCTTAGGGAATTAATCTTTCCATTAAGCTGAAAACAATATCTCAATATGACCTATGATATCTGCAGCTGGATCAGTAATTTATATATAGAAAATAAAACCATTTAATAAACAATACTGTATAACTAAGGGGAGACTATAAAAGGTTAGCATATGGAAGTGGGGAGTGTATAGATTACAGCTATTAAGGAATGTGGAAGGCAAGAAAGAAGTCTATATAAGTGTAAGGGGAATGCCCCATTAGTTAATAAGGAAAGAGAATGAATGCAGAAGAAGGGCTGTAGTATTTAATGATTTTTTTTGCATCTGTCTGCATACATTAAAGAAAGGCTAGTAGTGACCTGTAGATTAACATGATCATTTCAATAAGGAGGAAACATAGGCTCCAACAGGGAAAGAACATTTATATAATATCACTTCAAGTTAGCAAAGCCTGATGAAATTCACTCTGGGGTACTTAAGGAGCTTGCCAAAACCTCTAGTGATTATTTTGGGGAGCTAGTGGAGAATAGGTGAGATCGTAGAAGACTAAAGCACCTGTAGTGTAGAACTTCTCTCTGATTTTGGGGGTCAAATGGGAATGTTAGAGGTCTCTGGAAATTATAAACCAATCTTCTTTGGTTTGTTAGCTTAAAAGATACTTTAACAAATTATTAAGCAACCTACAACTTTCTGGAAAATAAGTAAAAGCCAATATTGATTTGCTCTTGAAAAATCCGTCTGATTCTCTTCTTTGACATAGTAATTGGTCTGGTAAAAGCAGGAAAAATAATAGATGTTATAGATCTTGACATCTTCATAAGCAAAGTAGATTAATACAGTCTACAGTAAAATTACCATTTTGTGGAGGATGGGTCTATAAGCCCTATATAGCAGGGAAGAAATTAACTCCAGCATCAATTAGGAGCATAAAAGTGTAAAGGGACCCATCTACAGAATACAGTATTGGCAGAAGACTAGGAAGGGAAGCAAGCTGTATGGAAAAATTCAGTCTGTGAGTAGATTGGGCTCCTAAAGAGGTCACATATGGACTCACCAAGGGAAAAAAAGAGAAGCTCTCAGCGTTAATTGCAAAGAAGGCCTCATAAACTGAGTAAGACCAGTATGTTTCAACAACAACAGGCAGTAGCAGTGCCTGTGGGCAAATTTCTGGTCTGGGACAGGATGGCCCTGGCAAGAAAAGGTTATCCTTTTACATTGCTACATTAGCCCGAAGTGTGATAATTCATCACTTCTGTGCTGAAGGCTATGGAAAGCCTGCTCAGCTTTCTCAAGCACAGCCATGCCATTGTCTGAGAACTACAACAGAAATACTAATCAACTGTGACCCAACAACAATGTCTTGGTGCTGGTCACCCAACAGTCATGAGTACTGTTGATGCAGGCACTGACTGAGGGTGAGGACAGTAAGACTAAAGGCCTGGGCTGGTTGAAATGATGTTGAGCAGTGGCCCTGAAGTGACCGAGAACTTTCCCTTATGTAGGCTACTTAGCTACATACTGGGCATTACACTGGGGCTACCTCCTTTTCCCAAATGCCGAAGGGTAGATCATCAGAAACTCTCGACTATTCAGTTTGGGAATAGATGGTAATAATGTCTCTGTCTTATATGCTAATCTTGGTATTATACACCTTGCTTGGAAGAGGCTGAAACCAAGAACTACGTCAGTCCTGAGATGACCAGTCTAGCTGTTTTAGAGGGGTTCCCCTGGAACACTTGGCTGTGGGAAGGCAGCAGTTCCACTGATACTGTTCTGAAAATCTGAGTGGTGGAGTATTGTCTTGCTATGGGATTACACTGTCACCACTTAAAAGAGAGCTGTGATGATATATCATCCTTCCAGCCTGAGGGTACTGTGGGATAAAAGAAGAACCAGCTTGCAGTAGTCTCCCAGATGATGATGGAGTTGGCAGCAAACTCCTGATCCTTATGTAATTCTTCTGTCAATAAGTGGGAGGTAAAGGAATTTACAAATATGAGGAAGTAGACTGGGCTGTGATCAGAGATCCCATTTATTCAGCCACATCAAACCACATCTGGAGTTAGGTCAAAGATTAAAATACCAGCCATACAAGGACAACACAAGGTATTTAGGAGTAGATTCAAATTTAAACATGGACATGAGTAGGAGGTCGCATTTAGCAAAGAAAATCTATGAGTAACCCCGGGAGACATCATGTCTCAGAGGTAATAACTCTGAATTGTAACTTTTTCTCTGAATCCAATAATCTCCTTATATGTGCTTCTGCATATAAGTATTTTACCAGTAAGAACAGGATGGCGGAATCAGTGTTCTGGCTCTTTCTTTGCCTCGCCTCTTGCTTATTCCCACTAGCTGAGTGTGAATAGGTAGATACTTCTGTTTTGCCACGTTGCTTACCAATTTTCCTGTAAAGGTCAGGAATCTGAATTGCTGTTGTCTGAGCTCTTCAGTCTGTACTGACTGATACTGCTGCACTAACATAAGCCCAGGAACCAGCCTATATGAATTTGACAAATATTCTAAGCGAAATGCTGCTCAAGACACTTCTGCCAGCTGTGACAGTCTTATGCAGTGAGAAACACCAGAGGAAAGGTAAGTAATACCTAAGAAATTGAATGAAACATCTCCAGCACAAGAAGCAAGATGTATCCAGATGGGAGCATATTTCAGAGGAGAGAAAAGAGATGGTTATACCTAAATTACCACATCCTGAGTCTGGAAAAAAAAAGGATGTTGGTCAATAGGTAATGAGCCTTAGTAAAAGAATTACTATGAACATCTTATAGACATGAATAGGTTGTATTATAAATTGTTATGAATCCAGCATTAGATTATATCAGCACTCAGAGTCACTGCTGTTCGCCTGCTGGGCTCTGTGCCGTATAACGTCTATGAAACTTCTGTTAACCCTTTACAGCTAAACAGAAGTTGTACAGTAAAGTGTAATCCTGTGGCACATAAAATAACATAGGTAGTATGATATCTATGAAACACAGCTTTTGGAAGTCGGTGTTTGCACCTAAGAAATAACAGAGAGGTTGGGAGTTTGACGATCAGCAACACACAGATCCAGATCACTGAACTCCAGCTGTTAACACAATTACATTATATATCTATGTTTCAGTTCCATCATACAATGATACCTAACAAATTTAGTCTTATTCTCATCTTTGTAAAGAATCTTAGATTTATATTCTTCTCTGAACAAAGAACCAAAAGCCAATGACTGTTTTACAAACCCAAGTAGAGTTTCATCTCTAACCTAGTCTCATTGCTCTGTAGTCATTCACTGTGCAGGAGAAATATAATAAAATTATGCTCTATAAATGAATGCAGATTTTGATCCTATAGTGGAGCTTATCAGAAGTCATTCAAGATTATATAAAGAATGGGACAATAACATGAAAGGAACACACAACAGAGCATGACAGACATTTTCAATGAGAAAATTTGTTGATCAATGCCCTGAAATGACAAGAAAGTAGCAGAAATGTAGGCAAAAACGTTAAGATGCAAGATCATTATAAATTGTTGCAACTTTTGGGCTATTTAGAAATACTGTACAACTTCAGCAAAAGTGATTTAAAATTATATTTTGTTAGAGGTGAATATTTTTTAAAAACGATTTTAAATATTGTAGAAGAAAATTAATAGATCTTTTTGTTCTTCATGCTGAAAAACCTTTTTATTAGCTCAGACAATTGTGTAGGACACAAAAAACAAATTTTTTTGCCTTGGTGTATTAATTAGCACAATTGTGAGTGTAGGCTGGATAAACAAACTTAGAAATGGATGAAATTAAAGTTTCACCTTTACAAATGGCATTCACTGTTCTAGACTAAAGCCTTTCAAACCTGATGAAACATGGTTTGTAGCAGAATGCATTCAGGAAGTAATTAGTACTGAGGTTGCATTTAATCATTGTATTGTCTTTTGCATCTATCAAAATGCAATGAATTCAGTTTGCTTTTGGTAATCTCTTCAAGGAACACACTTCTAAATATGCTAGAAAAAGGAGAAAAATTCTGAAAAATGTGCCTTTGGTTTACAAAAAAAATATATTCATTATACTTTGTTATGCTGTCAAGTGACATTTTTTAGTGTGTAGACGTATGTATGGTAGATTTTTGAGTCTGAGGTTATTTTTAATCTCACAATTTTTTTTTTGTGTAACCTATGCAGTATTTTGCAGACAGCTGTGCTTTCAGTTTTAACTGAATCAAAGGTGGTCATGTCTCAGAAGAAGTCTAGTGCTGTGCCTCAGATGATATACCCTGTCCTTCAGGAAAGTCTTTTAACTTCACAGATTCAGAGAATGTTTGAGGTTGGAAGGTACCTCTGGAGGTCATCTGATCCACTCTCCCTGCTCAAGCAGGGCTTTTGTATAAGGATGTTATGGGGGACACTGTCAAAAAAAGCCTTACTGAAGTCAAGGGAGACAATATCCACTGCTGTCCCCTCACCTACCAAGCCAGTCGTTTCATCATAGAAGTTTATCAGGTTAGTCAAGCATGACTTTGCCTTGGTGAATCCATACTGACTACTCCTGATGACTTCCTTGTCCTTCATGTGCCTAGAAATGGTTTCCAGGATTAGTTGTTCCATCACCTTTCCAGGGATTGAGGGGAGGCTGACCAGCCTGTAGTTCTTTGGGTCCTCCAGTCCTCAAGCATCTCTCCCAATTGCCTTGATCATTCAAAGATAATTGAGAGTGGCTTTGCAACATCATCAACTCCCTCAGCACTCGTGGGAGCATCCCATCAAGGCCCGTGGATTTGTATGTCCAGTTTGCTAAAGTATTCTCTAACCTGTGCCTCATTAATGACCAGCATGGATCATTCTTGTCTGCTTGCAAAATATCATAGAGTTGTATCATAGGTTATCTCCTCTCCAAGATATCCACAAAGTTTAAAACCTCCTTGACCTAATCGCTCATGGCTTTTTCCAGTACAACCTTTTCTTCAGTCTTGGCAAATGCATTTTTGCCACAGTAATATTCATGAAGAATTCTGCTACAGGCCTGGACTCCAACCTTTGGCTAGATTGTCTTTGCTCTTCTCCAAATTTCTGACCTCTCTCTCAATGCCCTGTCTGGTTCTTTGTCGCTTCAAACACAAGTTGATTATTTTAAGTTCTGCAGCTCTTATAGTCCTAGTTCTACTTGTTTTCTCTTGTTCTGTGTAGGACAAGTTTTCTTTTTATCATTCATCCATCATCTACTTGCCAAATTTTCAAACAAGCACTGTCACTGTTTTTCTGCTCTGCTTTCCTTTTTTTGAAGGAGCTCCCTGAAGATTTTGCATAAACATCTGCATGTCTCTGCCGCCTTGCCCAAATCTCTTCACCACGTGTTAGGCTGAGCCCAGTACAAGCTGATTGTTTCCACTTCTGTCTTTCTCTATGTGCTGTCTTACACACAGATTCCATGTTTATTCAGCACCCAGTATGATTAGATTTTAGGATAATTGACATAACCATACAAATAGTGCTAATAGGGTGAACGACTATGGATTTGTACTCATCAACAGATTACGTATCACGTTAAATGCAAGCAACATTAGGGAATTCATAGTGCTGTGTCACAGGTGAAAGTGATTAAAACACTGCATCTTCACTGCCCCATGAGTTGTCCTAATATTTTATTGCTATTCATGAGTAGAAATAACTGTTCTAGGTGATATATCTTGAGGGATTTACTCTGAAAGATTCCCAGGCCAACATTATTGTCAGTTTTTGCTGATTTATTCAGGAATATCAGTTGTTTAAACATGAGTTCATTTTATTTAATGCTTTGTTAATGGAATACTTGTATTTTAGATCAACAACAGTGTTCTAACCTGAGACCTCCCTTTGTGGATGTTTATAAAACCATGCCACAAACTGTTCTTCATTTTGCCAGCAAGTACTTGATTATACTAATCTTAGTTGTGCTGTACAATAGTTCATTGTGAAAAAAAGAAAAATCCCCTACTTAAGGCAGTGAGATTGTCAGAGTTCAATGTAAAAAAGGGAAAATGACCATGTGTTAAAGACAAGGCTAAGATGCAGGAAGCACTACCTGTATCTCAGAGTTCACCCCAAATTTTCACTCTATTCTTTGCTAAGTCACCGAGGACAAAAAAAAAAGTAAGATATTTAGGCACCCAGATCTGAAAAAAAGAACTGAAGAGCCTTTAAGTAAGACTTCTGTAGACTTCAGATACCTGGTTCCAAAACTGAATTCCAGAAAATCCCACTCATTAGGCTGCCTAATCAGGTCTGCAGAAAAACTTACCAGAAAGAGCATGCAAAAGTAAATGTACATCTATAGCCTGTCTGCCTGAAGGAGGGTTTGGATTCTGATTTATGTTTGTTATAAATAAATGAGAAATCCCAGGGCTCCCCTCTCCCTTGAACTGTGTAACAGCTAGTTTGTAGAGTCAGGCACTGTTCATAAAGCAAGGTCTCTTAGTCACCCCTGTGCTGCCTAGCCGATAGGCATCATCATGCTCCAGGTTGGGAAAAAAAATTACTCTTATCTGTTTGTAACGAAGAGATGTGAGCTGTAATCATAAGTCAATGAATGCCCTGATCTGCGTACTGAAGTCAGGCATCTAAGACTTGAAGTGAGGCAAAGTTTTAGACAAATTCTTGTTGACAAAACTTTCTGTTTTTTTAGTTTACTCATAATCTATTCTGAACACAGCTCAGCATATACCACTTTCTGAGGTTCTCCATCTGAGAGATGCATTAGGTACCAAAAAATTATGGACTCTACTACATCCCTTATGCTATTATTCCTAAAAGCATAAATGCATAGCAGCAATGGAAATCTGAAAGAGGCATTTATTTGGCTTACTGTGGCTCAGGTAACATTTAATGCCAAAGAGCAGCATGAAGGTGCTGTGAGGATAGATACATTAGCATGGTGTGATGCTCAGATACTGCAGCAATGAGGGTCTTCATACAACTGTGGCCTTCTTGTGTCCTCAGCAAATCCACTCCTGTTCACATAAATACATGAGTAGAGTGTCAGAAGCTGGCTCTGTCTATGGTGGAAAACATTCTGTGGGCATCCTAGGAAAATGAAGATGAGCTTTGTTAAAATAAGATGCAGTTATGCCAGCAACTGAGTTAATATAACTATTATTATACACAAAATATACATAAAATACTACTTACCAAATGCTTTATTGGTACCAAACTAAGCTCTAGTGTAAATGTCGTCAATATGCATTGGTATATTTTCATTTCCTTGGTGACATTTTTGGCATGTAAGGCACTAAAGCTTCACATTGATAAATAAAACATATTCAAGAGTGTACCATAACTATGAAAATATGTAGGGTCTTTATAATGATAGAAAAACTTTGATAAGCCATTTGAGTTTGCTATGAACATGAGTACGATAATGCACATGGTTTAATCAATACACCTTTCAAAGAAGCCTCATTGGGAAAATGCAAAAGCCATATCTTGCAGTCAGTAATAAATATTTCATTAAATTATCTCTAATTTAACTTTCACTCACATTGGCAAACCTCTAGTGGTACATACTTTTTTCCTCTTGATTTTATTGCCCTGGTAACATGCAATCATCTTGCAGCCCTTTGCTTTCTGATCTATGGTATATTGCCTTGCCTTAGATTAATCTCGTAGTCATATCCCATCTAAGTAGGTAATATTTGACCATCTAATCAGCTTAAAGCAACTTGAGTAGAATAATACAGGCTTACATTTGGCATTCGGAAACATTTCTGAAACAATGAGAAAGTGATTTGACAAAAATATATGATCTAAATTATTCTCTTTATGCATGAAAATGCACATTGCTTTTACTGACATAATTAAATTGCCAATGTATCTGACTTTTTAATAATGAAAAGCAAACTCTATAGTGTTTAGATGATTTGCTATGTTCATTTAAAGCAAGGAATTCAGCAGAACTTATTCAGGCATTTACTCTTCTTGTGGAATGTAGACAAAATAAAATCAGTGCCACAGATTTTTAGGGTGTCAGATTTCATACACTTTTGTTATTTTTCTGGTTTAAGTACTCCTTTGCAGTGCATGCATTTGTATATACCAATTACAGTGAAAAGACAAATTCAGTTTATCTTGTCATCCAGCTATAGAAAGACGTAGTATGTTCAGATTTCAAACTTGTCAAGTTGCAGTTTTTGATAGGTAAACAATAATTTTTTTCAAGGCTTTAATATGTTTTCTGGACAGATAGTAAAGGCTCCTAGGTGCTCTTGGAAATCAAATTTAGATCTTGCAAATTAATAACTACTGATCCTGAGGCCAGGTTTTTGACTGGCAGGTAAGAGATGTTGCTTTTTTTGGTGGCCGTTACAGCATTTGCACCTTGGGACAATGGGGATGCTGCCCATCTAGAAGATAAAAGTTCTTCAGAAACCTGAATGGAAATGAATGTAGAATTGTAAGGACAATGAATATAGTGTCAAAGAGGGTCTCATAAGATTTGTCTACAAATGAGATATGGGACACTAACAATTTAAGTCCAAATTAATTTTTAAAACAGATTAGCAGTATGAAAAGAATTCCTAAAGTGAACATGCCTCTGCAAGTTGGTTTTCATCCATGTGTGTCACAGTGAAGCAATGTTGTAGGTTAGATGTGTTGTGTCTATATTGAATTGACACTGATGTGTAACTCTAAAGGTTTAGCTACTTGCTTTTGTTTGCAAAAAGACCCTTCCTTACCTTGCTTAGACTAGAGGTTAAATCACATGCATTTGTTAAGACATCTGCTCAGTTCTTTATAT
This sequence comes from Nyctibius grandis, assembly GCF_013368605.1. Classification (NCBI taxonomy): domain Eukaryota; kingdom Metazoa; phylum Chordata; class Aves; order Nyctibiiformes; family Nyctibiidae; genus Nyctibius; species Nyctibius grandis. The sequence continues at coordinate 45,956,665 of NC_090663.1, forward strand.
GTATTCTGTTCTCTAAGAAGCTTCATTTCTCATTCCCTGCACATTATCCAGCCTCAACTTCTTTGCATGCTTGTCTCATTCCCTAGATACTATCCTTCTTCTCCAAAAATATGTCAGTAACTTTCCACATTGCATCCTACTGCTTTCTCGCATTCTTAGTTTGTTTTAACATTAACAAAAATTCAGGAATTTAAAAAATTTCTCTCCTAGGAATTTATTTTGACATAATCAAAGTTTTGACAGGCATACAAATTTGGTCCTATATGCCTAAATCCTGGGTGGAAGAACTAATCCTACAAAAACAAACCCCTGCCCTTCTTCAACTGCAATTTCCAGGACTTTCACAAGGCCCTCAGCAAATGTGCAGAGTAGCAGTGCAGTAAACCAAGAATCCCTCTCACAGGTCTCTAGCTCTTTAAGGAAAAGTATGACTCACATTTATCTATTATTCAGTATTGTAATATGGCCATTTGCTACGGTTTCTTTTGCTTTTAACAGCCTGAGTATTCTAGCACAGGGGATAGAAAGATCTATATTGCTTTTTATGACAGAGTTTCAGGTACACGACATTGTGATATAAGGGACTGCAGTATGACAAGAACTATTTGTTATGAAGTATGTATGAAAGTACCCAGCAGGCAAGACACGCTTGGACTGAAGTTACTCAAAGGTTTCCAAGCTACACCAACTTCACTTGCCGTACAGCCGTTTTTTGCCTTGTAGATATTTGGTAGTTTAGGCTTAGAACAGAGGCTTTGTGAAGCTGGAAGTGCGGTGCAGTTCTCAGCATTGCTCCCTAAGAAAGACTTCTGACTTTAGTGACTTAGCAGCAGGTCCTACTCTGAGACTGACCTCTCACTTTGAGAGATAATTTATAAGTAGCATCACACAGTAATTTTAGCAGAACTTGTTCTGATACTGCTGTAGCATCCATTTGTCATTTAGCTTGTTGATTAGCTGTTCACCTGCTCAAGAGAAGAATACTAGATGTTTTCCTTTGGAAAAGGGGCAAACAAAAATTCCATGCAATAAAGCCCTAAAAAGTCCCATGGGTTTAATTTGAATACTACAAATTCTAGAATGCTGCTTCAGGCAATACACTACTTTTTATATATCTATGCTTCTGTAACATGATTTTAGAGCCTAGTAGTTGTTAGAAAGATATAATTACTGTTATAACTCACTCAGTTACCCAAGTTAGGTTGCATATGCAATCCAAATATTAAAAAAAAAGTCAGAGCACACCCTCCTGAGCAAAGCAAAATTGTAACCCTAGTGGAGGAGTGTTTGATTATCTGGTTTTACAGCTGTTTGTGTCTGTGGTAAAGAACATGATTTAAAGGTGAAAAAAAAGTTCTTTATCTTCAAAGGCAGTACAATAAGTGTTAATTGGCAGGAAAAAAACCCCCATAGATCTATCCTAGTGGCTTGTCTGCAAAGTACATTGAAATAAGAAACTGCAAAAAGGCCTCTGCGCTATAAAATAGAGTAAATAAAGCATTATACATTTAGAAAATAATAAGGCAAACTGCAGGAAAGAATGTGTGAGTAAGAACATGAAACCTTTTCTCATAGCTAAATATAATAAAAGGAGAGAATTTAGAGAATAAAGCTGCCTTCATAATGGCAAATTGCTAATTGTTTTGAGACTCATTGTAATATTTATTGTGCCACAGTGCATTGCCGATAAATTATGGACCTGTGTTATCTGTGTGGTATACTCAAGCCTGAAGTGTTGCAATTTATACTTTGAGTTTCACCACCAGCACACAACTTTGAAAAAAACAATGCTCTGAAATGCAATAGCTCCCCAAAGTGTCTGGTGACAGTGATGTGGAGATACCGTTTGTTCTTCTAGATGAGATGTATATATTCAGTGTAATTTTAGTTTTCAGACACTGTAGGGAAGAGGGATCATGAGTTTCTGATTTCTCCTTTCCCACACGGCAGCACTCATCCTCTGGTGATGTCAGGAAAGAACAGTGTTTACATTTCTCTTTGCACTGGAAACTGAAATAAAAGATGTCAGAACATAAGAGGCTGCTAGAGGCATTTTTCACATTTGTTCATTCCTGAAAGGAAGACATTTTGCCAGCAGGTGGGCATTTAAAAGACTACTGTCCCTTCATGCCCCATCTGTTTGTTTTCAAACTTATCTTTCTGAGCTTGTTTCTTGACCATTTTTTTTTATTGCTATTTTTGATCTATCTGACATAGTTTAGTACAAACTTCTACACTGCCACAAAGGTGCCTTCAGTTATCCCTTTTCTTGGAGCCAGCCCTGTTCCTCCTGAACATCCCTTTTGCATAGATACATACTTTGGGCAGTCTAGTTATGGTTCACATGCCCAGAGCCTACGGTCTGGAACATGACACTTAGACATTGGAATAGGGACTCTTCAATATGGGCTGCATACAGGAGAGATCTGAATGAAAAAATAAAGTACTTAAATTACTTGCCTGTGAAGGAAATGAAGATATCAGTATGATATCACATTTATAATGATAATCTGCTTAAGTTTAGCTGTTGGGTATCACAAATTCTCTCTGTTCTCTTCCCGAATAGCTTGCTTACTTCTTTTGTTCAAGGAGTTCATGGCTTGGGGCTCTGATTTGAGGGTTTGGTAAGCCTCAGATACTTACGTTGGTCAGCTTCTGTAAAGCTAGAAGCCAAGTTCTGCTTGGAGCACTCAGGTCATAGACTTCTGATAATACGCCAGAAATCCAGGAACCCAAGGACAGAAAGTCTTTAAGGTGCTGGTAGTCTTGGGATCCCAAATGTTATTCTCTTCCCTTGATCTGTTCCTCTTTGGAAGGAGGCAACTTGAAAGCCTTTAAATTCCCAAGAATAGATTAGACTCAGTCTGAGAACCTGGATAGTGCATGGCAGGATGATAAAAACTTAAGATAGTCTCTGATGGAAGACTACTTGTGACTTAGCAAAAGTTTGCCAAAACTTCATGTTCCCATCAAAAGATCATTGTTGATATATCTTAATTGTATGGGAAAAAAAATCTTTTACTGGAAAGTTCTCAAATGTCTTGACTGAAGATACTTAACCTGTATTAACTACTTTCTGGGGTTTCAGTCCAAATTGAGATAAAAAGATATGAAAAGCCAGGCTATTGACATAAACATATTGGAACTGAGAAGTAAATACAGATGTTCAGAGTTCATAATCTCAAACTGGAATGAAAAATTTTTCATCAATGCTCAAAATCATCATTTTTATTTGATAGCATGAATTCACTTCATGGAGCATAATGAGGAAGATAAATTAATGCCTTCTGATTTCTAACCTCTTGTTCCATTCATTATCTTTCTTTGATTTCCACTAAATATAATGATGCCCCCACTTCCAGATGTTTCCTTATTAAATTCCTTACAGGAGAGAGAAAAAAACACAAGTCATCACAAATGCTGAAAGTTCTCAAATCATTATCACATTTTATATATCATACATACATACTGACAATGTTAATTAGCGAGAAAGACTTGATTGTTCTTTAATTACTCTGCCAAGAGCTGGTATAAAATACAAAGCCACAAATTACATGACATATTATAAGTGGATTGGTTGTAATGATATCTTCATGTACCAACATGCATATTTCATTACTAATGTTTAGTTATTATCATTTTAACATGGCCATTAATAATAAAAACACTGTGTTATGTACGTGAATAAGAAGATTATTACTGCAGAATTTTAAAAGGCACATGACACGATGGTGCACTTTTATATGTTGCAAAGTTCCAAATATCAGCATCAGGACCAGGCGTGCAGATCATAAAGCTCTTCCCAACTGTCATCCTGACTGTCATGTCATTATGTATGTTATGAAGTGACTCCTTATTGAAAAATATGCAGTCTTTGGAACAGAGTATACTCCTCAGAACATGGCCTGTTGGGTAGGGGGTCAAATCTGTCTTATCTTCTGTGGCCCTGAAGGTCTGACTTTCTGAAAATTAGTGTTCAGCTTTGGGGACGATTTGTCTTGGAGTTATAAGAGATTTCTCCTGCATATGTAGGTTTAAGGCTGCGATGAGAGTCAGATGCAAATCTGTGACTATCTGCATGCTCTGATAGCAGATTATTATGCATAAAATGAAAACAGTAAGCTCCCCAAGCTGTCTTTCTGAGAAGAGATTGAACACCCATTGACTGAAACAAGTCTCATCCCCTTTTACATTGAATACATTTTCAGAGCAGTGCTAAACTAGTCTGAGTAAAATTTTAATAAAGAGGAAGAGCCATCAATACCCATTGTGTAAGTATGAAAACAACTGGGCTTGCCATTTTTTTCTCCAGTTTTATAATACTGTCATTTCACAGAATAGTTCTCAGCTGGAATACCTCTTTCTCTATACCTACATTCAAGACTGCTTGTGTCCTGAATAATTAAAAAGTCAATTGTAATCACCTTTTCATGATATCTAATGCACTGCAAAAATGTCACATTTCACTTTGCTAAATACACTTAAAAATCTAGGAGAAGCAGGTGGTTTGGCATTTTGAAGGTTGTAGACTGCAGAAGGATGCTGAGTTCATTCACAGGGTTGCCTTGTTCAATTTAAAAAGATGCCTTGTTAATCCCAGTGAGGAGCTGGGAATACTGTAGGATAGATGATATATGTAGGACTGATGATCTCACTCTTCACAATTAATTATGCACGCATAATCATTTGGAGAATCTTCCAAAAGCTGAGACATTACATTCTGGAAGGAAAGCCAAGGATTTCTGTAACATTTTCTGTAACATAACGTGAGAATGGAAGTCGAACAGAGATTAGGATAACAGGTGAGAATCAACAAACACTCTTTGGACCAGAATGCCCTTATAATTTTCTGAAGGGAAAATCCTGATCCACTACTGAAAAATCATGGTTTAGAAAATCTGGAATACTGTCTTGTAGACTGAAGGAGAATAACTGAAAGCTCTGAGACAGAGAAATGACTCCCTATATGGTTGTATTTTGAGCATATTTCTAGGTATTCCTAGGCACTTTAAAGCTGATTTAACTTTTATTTTTTGCTCACTTTCTAGAGAAAAAAATGCGGTGCTTTAGAGGAATGGATACTGTGCAAAGATGACTCTGTGAGAAGCTTTAATGTATATTTCATTAATGGAGGTCTTTATTTTTGCAATCAGAGTGTAGGGATAGAAAGCTGTCATTCATCTTTGATTCTGAGAAAGATTTTTACTCCCAGTATGACTCACCTTTTCTTTGCAATGGAAAAAACAGCTCGTGGTCCATAGTGCCAAGTGAGAATGAATGCATTAAAAAATTTCTGAAGGTAGCTGCAAGTGTTAATGATTTCCCTTTGTTTCTCTCTGGTGGCTGAGGCTATTTACTGCCTGCCAGTTTTGCTTGCCTGTTTTCAGATACTGCCAGCCTTCACTGAAGTGATGTGGAAAATGTTTCCGTTAGGAACAGGAAACAAATACTCCATGTTAACATAATTTAGTCTTTAATTATTTGCTCATATATTATTTTTCCAAAGCTTCCTGGCTTACAAGAACACAAATACGCTCATTTAATGATCAGCTTCTCGTCTCATAGTTCTGTGAATGATCTTTTCCTGATTTGTTAGACTTGTTCAAACTATGCTTTGCAGACAGAACAAGGAATTTACTTTTTCTGTAACCAGGCTGTCCTTTTCACAAAAAAAATTAATTTATTTATATATTTTGTGAAGTAAGGGATATGATATTTTCCGATTTTGCAGGTGTTAAACTATTCAGTCAGAAGGATAAATTAAAATTGTTGCTGAACAGTTTAACAAATGTAGGGCTTGTCTTTGCTTGTTTTGTACTAAATGTTTTAGGGAAGCCTGAAGCCCAGCTCCCATACCTTCAGGTGGAGCTGTGCAGGTGCAACATCGAAGCAGAAACACGGACAATTTCACTTGCAAGAGAATTTCAGCCTGAACGCTGGTTTGGTACACCTGAAGCTCCTGGTAACAAATGGAAACAGAAGCATTGCCACAAAAGGCAGGCACAGAAAGTTTGGCTGTTGTGTGTTGTTTGGTGGTAGCCAGCTGGCTAATCAGCACAGATGTGTCAGCTAGTCATTTAGCAGATTTACAGCTCTCAGCTGCTGAATGTGCTGCTTCTTCCTCACTGAAGTAATAGAAGGAGGTAGAGAAAAAGGAAGCTGAAGGTAAGAAATAAAGGATCAAAGGGTGCAAAGCTATAGGAAATGAGGCTTTATGAGAGGCACTATACTTAGAACAATTTATCCAGCTGTGATACAGGGCTGAAATGGTCAGAAGACCCTTGGTCTTGGTTTGGATTGAGAGGCAGTCAGACTGTGGAGATGCTGAGGGCAGGATGCCCATGTCAGATACTTTACCTAAATGCTTTCTGTCTTTTTGCCCCATCAGTCTCTTACTTAAGCAATTTTCTGACTTGGAATTTTGTTATCATATTTTTCAGTAACCTTATACATGCTGTGTGCTAGCAAGGGTAGTGTGCTATATAAGAACACAGTAATAGAAACTTGAACTGTTTTCTGTATTATAAGTGTGCTGTACACTGTGATTATGATAAAGTGAGAAAGTATGTGCATGCCATACTTTCAGTTCTTTGTGTAGTGACCAGTCTGGCTTACACATTTACATAGTTTCATTTTGTGAAGTTTCTCCTTTCAGTAAGGAGGGACAAATATTTTTATATTCACTGAAACATAAATAATCCTATGCTTATCCTGGGACAGAAAGCTTTGGATTTCATAGTGTGCTATAGGGATTTCATCTCAGGCCATCATCATCAGAAATTTATGAGCTGCTTAAAGTACAATATCTCAAGGTGACCTGGCTCCATTTGATTTGGAAGCATCACTTGTCTGTTTAATACTTTTAATTTGTGTGCTTATTAACCTTCTGAGATACACAGGTCCTTGGCAGCAAAACCTGAAATTTGGTGGTTATTAAAACATATGTATTTTTTGAGGGCACCACAATGGCATGATCAGTTGTGGTTACACAAGCTGAAGGTAGTAAAAACAAAACAAATACAAAAAACATCACAGACCCAGGAGAGATGAGATTTGTCCATGAGACTGCTGGAAGGAGGCTGCACAGTAGATACCATGCAGTCATAAATTTGTAATGTCTAGCCATTGTGGCTGGGGGGATAAATATTCAGTACTTGTTATTACCTGATAAAGTCATACGTATGTATGGATGCATTTTATGTGATAATTAGAGAATCTAATTTTAGTATCTGCTTTTACCTGATAAACCAACTTTATTATTTGAAATAAAGGAAAAGCAAAAATTCACGAGCTACAGGCACCATGGGGATATGAAACAAAGCTATCAAAGAGGAGGGAGGAAAGAATAACAATGTTTTAGATCCACATCACCTGTTAAGCAGGAGGCTGTGCGAACAAGAACTACATGTGCTATCTTTCTATATGGTTTATTGGAAATACTCCTGCCTGCTTTCAGAGTACATTTGTAAACAATTGAACTAAGTTTAATTTTAAATAAAATGGAATTACGGACAAATCTAACCATACCAAATATGTCTATTTTGGGCGTCAGTTCTAAATGTTAGTGCTTACCAGGATAGCTGATTTTTATAGACCATATCTGACAGAGAATTTGACCAATATATTTTGATAATCCATTGTCACGATGGTCAGATAACAGCTGACAAGTAATAAGACAAGAGAAGTCGAGAATTGCTGTTTTACATTACGGTCTTAGTGTTGGGCCATAACATGTGCATGCTATTTCACTAAGTGCACAATATTTGGAGCCTTTATTTTTCCTCGCCAGCAGAGGCGGTGGGAGGAACTGATCTGAGCTTCAGATTGTCTCCTTGCCTGCTGATAAGGTGACAAGCAGTTTTAGAAGAAACTTCCTTTCTCAGAGCTTTTAAACTGCCACTGCAGTTTGTCAGCATGAATTATCTTCCGTCTTTTGTAAGTGCCACTTCCTTAAAAATTTCCTCTTTAATGAGGAATATATCTTAGCAAGCTGGTCCCATGAAACACAAAATATTTTTGTGAGAAAATGGAGAATGATTAGTGAAATAAATATCTTCTGTACATTGGAAAAGTACAAGAAGGAACTCAGTGATTCCAGAAATTTTTAGTGGGTTTTGAGTCTATGCTGTGTCTTACTTTTTTTAAGAAAGATGCCCAACTGCTTGTGATGTAGAAAAGCTTTCTGGTACCACTGGCATTCATACAACCCCTTCCTTTGAACTCCTGTTTTGGCTGCCACTGTTTCACCCTGCTGCTGCTGCCTTCTCACAGACCCTTCTTTTACTGAGCAGCAGTTTGTACACATTTCTTCCTGCCTCATGCCCCTTTCAGTTGTCCTCATCACACAGCTGATCACAGTCCTTTATTCCTTCTGACAGAGCCTGGCAGATGGGCTGTGTGGCATAAAAGCCTTTGATTCTGAGTGGAAAGGCATGCGGGTCGAGTCTTGCGGGAGGGATGGAGTACTTCACTAACTACACAGCTCATGGGAAATACACCCCACACCTGATATTCATAGGTTAAGGTCAAACCTATAAATATCTGTAGAATTAATTTGAATATGACACTCCTACCTTTATTTTTCAAAGAGCTTCAAGTTGCTGTTAGAAATCTGGTATTTCATAATGTGTGAAGACAAATTAGCCTTTCTTTCATTCTTTGAAAGAACAAATGTTTATCTGAATAAATTATCTATTCCTTTAAAGCTCCTTCATAATGCAAATGTGAAGTAAGGATGATAACTTCTTTGCCTTAGTGAGTTTTAGTCCACAGAAAAGACAGTTTTTACAACATCAGTTCCTCAGCTATGTGGGTCTTTCTGTCAGTCTTTCTCTCTGCCCTTTTATGTGGGCAACCCAAGGAAAAAAGGCCAAAACAGAGGTCTGCCACTTCTCAGTGACAAATCCTGCAGAGTCCATTGCCAGCTGAAATATAATGGTTCTGTCTTGAGGCAACTCAGGATTTCCTTATATTGAGATGATTATAATAAACTCCCTGAAGATCCTGCCACCCCTCCTTCTCTGTCACACCAGGCTGGTCTTACATGAGATCCCTCAAGGCTGTTCCAGGAGCCTGCTGGACAGAGCCAGGCAGATTGGGCAAGCTGCAGCACCCTTTTAATGAGCGGTCGCTCAGCCTAAGAGATGTTGTAATTGAAGTACAAGATGTTCTCCTTTCTCAAGAATATTTAAAGTATGGTCCTGAGAGAATTAGTACTCAGCTTGATGCTATGCATTATTTGCATCAATAATCAAAAAAGGAATTATAAAGTGATTACTGATAAAACTCATGAAAGACACAAAAATGACAGAAACAATGATTAAAAGAAGCAGGTTGTTAATGTGAATTTGATTGGGTGTTTTACTGGAACCAAATACAGGCTGTATATTTACAGAGAAGGAATTCAGCCTGTATCTACAAATTTAGGGACTCTGTCCATGGAAGCTGTGACTTTGAAACCACTTAGGATTTATAGAGTGCCTATGTTGGTACCTTAGTACAGGTGAGGAATGTGCTTTTGAAACCATTTTCCCAATTATCCCATTATCCTTTGGTTTGTTTTGTGGACCATCCAGCCTGAGAGACCTGGATATATCCAGAGAGCCTGGATATAGTGCTAAGTAATATCTGCTGGAAAAGCATCCAGTGTGGGCATACAGTTGCATGAGAGTTCCCTGTGTGGTGTGATAGCAGAGGGTTGATGGGCTCCTTGATGTGTAAACACAGTCTGTAGGATAAGAGATCATTTTGCAAATAGGTATGGATTTATTTAAGGTTATGTAACCAGGATATTGCATACAGTTCTAGTATTCACAATTTCAAAGGATTATAATATAGGATTATATATAGACTATGCAATAATAAAACATGAAGCCGATTCAGAAAGATAGCTTAGAGCAAGAGACATAGCCATCAGGATCTATATAGTGGGGGGGTTTGTGGATTTTTTTGGTTGTATGGGGTTTTTAAGTTTTGATTTTTGTGAATAAGAATCTTCAAGAAGATTATTATGGACTAAGAAGCTTTTTAACATACTTGGCAAAAGATATGATGTGAGCCTGTGGCTGGAAGATAGTTTGACAAATTTAAATTGGTGATATGCATCACTTTTTTTAATGGTGGGGATTATTAATCTTTGGAACAAGCTTTCTTGGGAAGAGATGAATTTTCCATCTCTTGATGTCCTCGGATCAAGACAGAATGCCTTCCTCTGGAAAATGTACTCTAGCAAAGCACAAATTATAGTCCTACTGCAGGGTGAACTGTGATACACAGCAGGTTGAACTAAATAATGTCAGACGAATAGTCCTTTCCAGCCCTAAAATCTATGAATCTATGTTATCAAATTTATATATGCCAACCTCTTACACAACTGAAACCTCATTTTGAGCCACTTTATAACCACAAGTTACCTGACACCTATGCTATCACGTTTCTAACATGCTCTTATGTCTGGAATTAGTATCTCTCCATCCCGAACACTCTTGAGGCACTTCTTCCAACCAGTGCATTCATGAAGATAAGGTGTTCTTCAAACAAAAGAGCACAATGCTCTTTTGAGAGGTGGTGCTGTAATGTAACCTTAATTAATCAAACATACTGCTTGGGATTTTTTTCCAAAGAACCTGGCAAGGGCACTCACTCGCTGAGGTGGGGGAAAAAACATGGTTAAAGGGAGAGCTGGTATTCTTTCCCACAATGGAATTTGTCGTTTCATTTTATCTCAGAATGTTTTCAAGCCCTAATAACCTTACCAAATTTTAACCTTTTCTGCTAAAATCTGCCATAGACTTTTTTTTTCTTTTCTTCGCCCCCACCCCCCATCCTGAGAATGAGATTAGGCCCGGTAGCTGTATTTTTAATAGCTATAATTTTTTTTCTTTTTGAAGCTTCAGTGCTCTGTGTGTCAACATGAGAGGGAGTTGACATTTGAAAGGAAGATAAATTATTATGTTGGGTGGGTAGGGGTTTCATAACGCTGTTTAGAGAGAGATGCCTTTCTCCTGTCACCATTAAAAAAAAATCTATTTGATTCTGGCCTCTAAACACTGAAGATGTAGAGTCTTGGAGACTGGACTGTTGCTGAAGGGAACGGGTAAAGGCACTTTGCATTCTTAGGTCTAGTTTTGAGTGATTTAGAGTAGGTGCTATGAATGGAACTTACATATAAATGAGGTTTATTAATAAAGGGTCACAAATCCATAGTTCTCTGTAGATTACTGGCATTAGATAGAAAATAGGGGAGTATAAATGAACCCAAACAGACCAGATTCTCACAGCAATAAATAAGAAATTATTTTACTTGAAAAGCTGAACAGTCTATAGAATGAGTAATTGAAGAGATATGACACAGAAAATCCATATGATGCATGAATATGTAATATATGCAGTTGATGAACATATAAATAATAATGAAAACAAATAAATAAGAATAATTTTTTAAATACAATAGTTAACATTATTTTGAAGACCATTAATAAGTAGTTAATTTATTAGAGCAGAAAATCTATCTATCTAATCTGTGTTTAAAGGAGCTTTTGGAGAGTCTGCAGACAAAAACCCCTGCGTGGATGCATACTCAGCACTTGAGGATAGCATCCTGGTGCTGAATCCTTATTTAAGTGTCTTTTATAATGATAAAATGATCTTAATTTATATGAGGTAATCAGATACATTACCATTTTATTTTAATCCAAATGATCTTAGACTTGCAAGTATAGGCTACTTGGTAAGCAATCTCATTTGCCTGATTTTTGCCTGTGGAAAGGTGTCTGTCTCACAGTCCCGCTTGTCTCTGATTTTTCCCTGTTGTCTAACTTCCTAGTCGCCTAACTAAAACTAAGCTGATTTACGCTGCTTGTGTAGCAGCTTGTGTAGACTTATATATGCTAAATTGCTATCTTTTCCATCTCCAAGTGATTATCAAATATTATTTCCAAAATTACCTTATACTAAATAGTGCACTTACAACAAAAATAGTGGTGGGTAAATGATAGCTTTATACATCTCCTGCAAATTGCAAATTTTCATGTAATGAATGTAAACCCAATAGTAAATAAAGCCTTTCAGGTGTATCAGTTGCAAGTTAATAATATTCGCAGAGGGTCTTGACTCACTTTCCTCCATAGTGATATGTAAATTATGATACGATATCTTTTCCAAAAAGTTACTTAGAATACAGGGGTTTTTTTTTTGCCTGTGTTGATGGAAGCTTGAAAAATAAAATTCAGTGCTGAAGTGCTTTATTAACATTCTTACTGCTCAGTGACATGGTCTGTTGTTTGTATCCTGCAAATTAATAGCATCAAGGCTAGTTGCCTGGAGACAGCATAAGTATTTCTGTGTTTAGAAATGAAAAGAGCTCTGGGAATTATATGAAAAATATGTTTAATTAAGTAGGGACAAGTAGGGAATTAAATGCATTTAATTTAAGGACACTTTAGAAGGCGCTTTGCTTTATGTGTTTGTAGCTGGTGCAGAAGCTGTCCCATTAAGCTCAACCTGCTGTCCAATTCCACTCTTATTTTCTCAACTAAATACATTTTCATCTCAAAAACAATACAAAAAGTGGGAGTAAATCTGACCAGGAGATTGAGACTTAGGTTATTTTTTATTTGAGTTGACTCTATCCAGATTTACTCCATAAGCAAACACATTTCTTTCCTGATTCAGAGTTACTGTAACTCAGAGAGAAATGCCTTGAGTTGTATAAACTGTATTGCTATTCACGCAACCGCATGCCAAGTATCTTTATTATAGTCACTTTCCTCACTTCTCAAATGGGTTGCCAGGGAAAAATTAATACAAAATAGTGTTCTGAGTTGAAAAATAATAGGAGTCTCTCTCCAAACATTCTCCTGTATTAAGATATATTTTTGAGTCCATTCTGCATAGTGATACAGCCTATTTCTGATGAAAGATGCTCTGCACTTATGGAGCTCCTTCTCCTAGGCTAGCCTGCAGCCAGCTGAGAGCAGCTCCACAGGAGCCATGAACCAAGGGAATTGTGCTCTTCTGAGAGTCAGTGACATCAGTTGCCGCTGCAGACAGGTGCTTCTCCTTCCTGCTGTGCCCTGTCAAAACACCATGGTCAAGGGACACAGCAGACAGCTGAGGCAGCTTTTGGAAAGTAACAAAACGCTGCAATGAAAATAAAAATTTTAAAAAGGGGTGAAGCTCAAGAGTTATGAAGACGCATCTTAATGTAACAAGTGTTATGCTTGTTACGTTTATATAAATGTGTAATAAGTACTGTTAACAACTAAACTTTTCTTTGTTACTTGAAGTATGCTGAGCTGCCTAAAACTCTCCTGCTTTTTTATGTCTGACGAGGTTTAGTATGTACCACTGAACAAATGCAGCCCTTGTTTCCCAGTTCAGACAAAGAAAACCTCCCTTCTCTTTCCAGAATCAAGAATATGGATTTCCTCTTCTTCAGCTTACAAGGACCTAATGACCATTAGAAACAGAGCAGAGAAGCTCAAAGCCATTGACTCCTTTTTGACTTTCGCCTCCAGCTTCAGCAGCAGCAAGCTCGGCAAAGAGTTGCTCTGCCCAGAAGGCGTGGAAAGGTAGCTGAGTGGTCAGTATTGGCTTAACTGCTGGATCCTTTCTGAGGGCTGATCTTTTGAAAGGTCTGGATGATGATAATAAGAATGTGATTTTATAAAATGGCTCAATGTTTGGACTGAAACATCACATCAACATTTGAGTGTGTCAGATATGGACCTTGACCAGTTATAGGTAAAGGAGGAGTACCCCTACAGCAATGAAAATATAGTGAATATATCCAAATTTTCTGAAGGAGAAATGCACAAAAAGAACAAGTACTTTGCAAATGCACGTCACATGCTATCTGTTGGAATTATACAGTTATATGATGAAAAACTTGTCTCTGAGTACATTCTCTGAGTTTTAAGATTTTATATTTAATTACAACTCACTTTACCCTTTTGTCTGGGTAACTCCTTTTCACGTAATCGTAAAGTGGCTTAATGATTTATCTTTTAATTTGAGTCTTTACTCACCTGAGCTTGCATGCAGTGTACAGGAGAATGAGAATCTGCAGTTCGTTTTGACAGAATTCAGAACTTCAGTAAAGCCTCAAACATGGTTCTTGTTGAGCTTCTAAACTGGTGCCACAGAACAGATGAGCCTGGAAGCAACTTCTGGAGATTGTCTAGTCCAACCCCCTTGCTCAGAGCAGGGACACCTACAGCAGGTTGCTCAGGACCATGTCTGGTCATGTTTTGAATATCTGCAAGAACGGAGACTCCACAACCTCTCTGGGCAACCTGTTTCAGTGTTTGATCACCCACAAAGTAAAAAGTTTTTTCTTACATTTAAATGGAACTGACCTCAGGGCCTCTTCTGCCTAGGTGACTTCCAGCTGGTCAGCTCCCAACATGTGCTTGTGCATGGGGTTATCCCTTAGGTGCAGGACTTTGCATTTCTTTTTGTTGAAGTGCATGAGGTTCCTGTCCACCCATTACTCCAGTCTGTCCAGGTCCCTCTGATTGGAAACACAACCATCTGGAGTATCCTGCCAATTTTGTATCATCTGGAAATTGAATGAGAAAACCAGTATTTCAGCTTTGGAAAAGTCATGTGTTTTACCAGTACAGCATCTGAAATGTATCACTGCAGCAAGAGCTGAAATGTGGGGTTGACAGAGTTACCAGTTCTTTTACTGTATCTGACCTGTCTTACAGCACTTGCAAGAGTTACTGGCATGGTCTTTTCAAATTCATCGTTTTCTGGCAATTTTTAGAACTCAAACTTTAAAATGGTGTAAAACCTGTGCACTTTTAAAAAAGCTGTAACAAGAAATTCAAATAAGTCCTTTTTGTCAAGTTTATATATAAAGTAAGCAAATTGAATTAACCCTATGATCTTCTCAGTAAACGCCCCCCCCCCCCCGCCAAATAACTATAATCTCTTAATTGAAAAGTTATGTCTGAGTTAGTCACATGAAATGTTTGATTATATCATTAAAGAGAAGGAAAGGTACAGTAGTTGAAGCAGTAATTGAGGGGACCTAAACTGATTTCTTAACTTTACCAGGTTTCTTTGTGACTTTATACAGGCCTACTAACACAGAATTAGCAGAGAAAGCCTGAATTATTCAATCAGCTTCCCACAATGAGAAGAACCATATGGTAGACATCTTATGTAGTAGGGTCCCTAGAATACCCTTTTTATGTGCCCCCACTCACTCCAAACATCAAACTCATCCCAAAACTGACAGGAAACTCTGGATCTATAGTAAAAGGTAAAGAAGTCCTGGTTATGTTGGTGGTTGTCTCTCCAACTCTTTACTTGTTAGATGCTAATTTAACATGACCTATATTTGATGAGGCTAGACATGAAGGTCTCTGCAGGAGTGTTGTTGCAGTCTTGACAGACTTGGCAAGATCAGATTTGTAGGAGAAGTATTTTTTTTTTTTATTAGGCCAACCAGCATAGCTGGAAAAAGAAACATCAAAAAGCTTCTGTGCACATGTTCCTTTCTTCCAGTGTGAAATAGAAGTAGCAAACTTCAAAGCTATATGCTGACTGATATAGATACAAATCATTAGATTCCTATCAATTAGCCTGACTGAGAGAACAGGTATGGTATCTATGGAATAGATGGAACATTGCCGGGGAGAAACATGTTAAGATCTTTTCATTGCAAGGTAGGTAATTTCATTTACAGACTGTGGAACATAATCTCTCTCCGCATTAACCTCTTTATCATTTGTCACAAAACCAGCACCTGTATTAGATCCCTGATATTTGGTATCCAGGAGAGTGATAAACTGTATTGCAAAGAGTTACTTTTTGAAGATATTTTTTATGTCTCCCTTAAGATTTAGGACTGAGAGATCAAAGGTAAAGTGATTGTTTTGTGTGTTTCACTTCTGAAAGTCATACACATATTGAGCTGGACTACTGTAGCTTTGATTCCAGGTGGGGTCTAGAAAGTAGACCATCTTAAACCTAACTTCCCTGGAAGGTTCCATGCAGTAGCATTCATGTGACATCTAGGAAGACAGACTTGCAATGGCAGCATTGAGGCAATGACATTCTTTCACTTCTAGTCTGCCTCCAGTTTTATACGTAATAGCCTCCTTGTTGGGGTCTTATCTCAGAACTGCAGTGTCCTCTCTTTCCTCCACAGTTTTTAGATGAGAGGACATAACAAAAGAAGCTGTATTTCACCAGATAACACCACCTTACTATTTTTAAATGACGAGTATCTCTACAGTATTACTATGAAACTTTGAAGGCACTAGTTTTCTAGAAGGTGTTCTGGACTGTGCCTACTAGAGAACTGACATGTGGGGGTGAACGTCCTCAACATTTTCTCCTGGTTGGTTAGCCAAAGATGTAATATGATGGCTTGCCATTTTGTGTATCCACTTGGAAAGCCTGTTTTTTCCTATGCACTGTGTAGGATACCTAGGCATTTGCATAGTTTTAGCCAATAATATCTCTCTCATGCGATTTCACATTTATAAAATAATTGCAATGCTTCCTTATCTCACAGGGGGTTGCATGGGTGAATATACTAAATTACTATGAGATTCTCAAAGACAAAGGTCTGTAAACCACACTGTGAGGAATGAATAGAGAACAGCTTGAAATTTTCAAATGGCGCAGAAGCATAAGATACTAGTGTTGCTGCTGTTGTCTGCCCTACAGAAAGAGAAACCACACACTTGCCACATAAACATCTCTTACTTTACATCTTAGGAAGTAACAAAAAGAGAAAGGAAAAAGAGTAAAATTTGCATGCAAGAGTGCAGTGTAACTCCTCTGTAAGACGTGCATCGCGCTGTGCATTCCAGCCAGCCATGCATGAAATCAAGGACGTACTTTGCAGGCAGAAGCGAAACAGCACTTCCTTCTTCAGGGAACTCACAGGTTCAAGGAGGTGAAAAATGTGACACAGGCTCTAAAGGACAAATCTCTAAGGCTATGGGACATAGTCTGACAGCAGTTTAAACAGAATTATATTAACACAGTGTAAAATACATGAAATACATTCTCTTCTCAATTATGCCTCAAACTTATTCACAGTCCCCTAGTTGCTGGTAGGAGTGGATTGTAGAGAGAGGAAGGCAATTCCTGACAATACAAAAAAAAAGGGAAAAGCTGACTGAAAAAATTTCATCTTGAAACAGCAAAAGAAGGGATTTTAGGGCAAGGTAATGAATCATCAGTAAATCTCTGGTGGGTGAAGCTCTTACACCGGTATTTAAACTTGGCAGCTTGTCTAAACACCACTAGGTTTCATGCCACATAAGTATGTTTGTGGACTGGATGCAGGCATCTCCTTCAGCCATGCTCAGCTGCTCGCTCACCAGGCTGCTGAGACAGGGGTGGGGAAAAAACTCTCCTCCCAGACTGGCCTGGTTTGGGGCAAGTAAAAATCCTTCTTAAGAATTAAATTTAAGATTAGCAAAAAGAATGACATTGTGTTCACACGGAATCACAGAATCAATCAGGTTGGAAGAGACCTCTGGGATCATCGAGTCCAACCATTGTTCGACCCTTGCGTTGCGAACTCACAACAAAACAATCATCCTTGGGATTTTTGTTCATCATGCCAGCACTTCTAAAATGAAAATTGTCTGATCCATTTTGCCAATAAGGCAGAATATTATCCATTCTACGCTGTTCATTGCTACTATATATAATCAGTTTTATACACACACACGCTAGGATATTTTTATCCTATTTTCTTATTTGTAATAAGATGATAGTTTTTTAACGTTGAAGACAACCTGCTGTGAGAACTGTTATCTCAAAGGAACCATCCTGGTGTAAAATGCTTCATCAGCTCTCTTCCAGATTAACAGTACCCTGTTGGCCATTTGATATAATAACAAAGCATGAACCTTTTTCTGTCTTCTTTTGCATCCTGTTTTTATTTCAGGGTTTACATGGACTGCAGAAATAATCCAAGCCTAGGAGCAGCTAGCCACTCTCACAGCACAGAGAATAAACACTCTGCAGTGAACATAAAATTTACTTTGCTTACCATGAGTCTTAAAAATCCTAAATAAACTTGACATCACCAAGACAGCATTCATGCCCCCTCCAAAAAAAAAAAAAGAAGAAAAAAAAAAAAGAAGAAATGAGACATCTCGTTGAAGTTCTATAGAGTCTGTAAGACAATAATAATCAAAACTATGGACAAGCATATGTACCATGTTATTTCTAAATGAAAATGTTTGCCTAATTGTATAGATTATGCATTCAGATGGAGATGTATATTTTCATCTATTCATTTTTCATTCATTTGGATTATGACACTGTATCATATTGCAGCTGCTCTTGTCCCATGGCATCCTGATCAAGTAAATGCTGGAATTTCAGCATAATCATAAATTTTAAAGGAGACAGAAAATTCCAGGATGTGAAGCTTTTATGTATACATTTCTGTTCTGCCTTGTTGTAACTTTACAGTCACTACTTAATAGAGCACTGGGGATGAGACAGAAGGACGCAAAAAGGATATGAGAGTCATTTTGGAGAGGAGGAAAATGAGGCAGAGGTTTTCCAGGGAGCTCTCTGCAGTCTCAGCTTCTCCTGTAGCTTCTCCTTTTCCAGGCAGCTTCACCCTCCCTTCTTGCCGCTCCTCCACTTTGTTGAAGCTGCCTACGCTGCTCAGGCAGTGCTTGAACGTGCGCGGCCACGGTGTCAGAGCAGCAGCTCTCCAAACCTGAGCTCCCGTTGTGCTCCAGGTCCTGGCTGGCCCCAGCGCCTGCTGGGTTAGTAAGGTTGAGAGTTTTGGATGGAGCAGCAGTGGGTTTTGAATTTCATACTGTCCCAATGCTGTTCACTGCGCTGGGCTGTGTGTTCTTAATAAGGCAGTGATTAAATTAAATGTCTGGTATAATTTAATTTGGTTCATTGTATTTGTTTACAGTTATCAACTTCTGCAAAAATATTTTTTTTCCAAACTCAGCTTCTGATTAGATTCATCATTATTCATTAGCTGCATGATTAGCAGAGAGTTTCCTTCACATAAACCCAAAAATTAACAGCATTCACAGTTGTCAAGGAAATGCTTATTGGATTTGGTTTTTTGTTTTGCTGTTTCTTATTGACTTTCTCAAAGCAAAGATTTAGAGTGTGTATTCAGGTGTTAAACTACAGTTTATCTGTAACCGTATAGTGCTGCATTTCTGTCATGACTTCAGTTTTGTGTACCTTATTACCAAGTAACTTCAAGACAGGGATTCATTAAATGAACATCTCTCTTGGTCTTCCTGTGTGAACTAGGTACCTGAAATCGTGCTTATATTCTCTATTGTCTTCATAGTTTTCTCTGTCTCATTTCTCTTGTCTCTCCATTTTTAAAGAGGCCTAGTTTCATTGGCCTTTCTGTACAATCGTATTCCCCAAATCTATGCATCATTCAGTGTTCCTTTTACTTTCCTGTCTCCATCTCTGTAATATCAATTTTATATCAAGGTGACCTCAACTGAGCTCAGTATTATAATGTAGTGTTGTTGTAGGACCACCAGGCATCACATTTATTATCCACTAGCAATTTTTCTCTGAAAATTCTGCTTGCCACCAGAAAAAGAATGATGGAACTATCTAAAATGTGTACTCATTCACATACTGATGCTGGTCTCAAGGCTTTTATTATTTTTTTTTTAAATCCATGCCTCTAGATTCTGCAGTTCATAACTCATCATCATTGAAGTGTAAGAACTTAGGTGAAATTTAATTGCATGAAATTTCAAAGATGCAAATTGGACAGGGAAGGGGGGACCATATTAAATCTATTAAGTTTTGAAAAGCATCTGATGCTGACATTAAAAAGGCTCCAGAGGCAATAACGTTCAGTGCATGATGAAGTTCCTCAGAATCAATTTTGCACAGTCTCCTCGTAAACTGACAAAAGCATCTATATATCTGTATATGCAAGCGGGGCACAGAAAGGTACTCAGTGTGGTAATGACATTAAGGCTCTAATTCCCATACTACTCTCTCAAGCAACGTGTGAAACATTATGTTTATCTGCAGCTTTAATTTAGAGGCAGAAGTAAGTTTAAACCACTCAAAAATTGTGCCAGCAATGCTGTGATTTCCCACTAGTAGCTAGTGGGTAACTGTGAAAGCCTCTCACTTCGGGCAAGCTGGTTTGTCTGCATCTTAAATGGCAACAGAGCAAACCAGTGATTTTTCCAGTGCTGCAGCTTTTTTTTTTTTGTCAGAAAAGGACGACTTGGAGGAGTATATCAATCTCAATGAAACCTTAGTCAGGCTGAGGAGAGAGGAAGTGTCCCACACCAGACTGACGGGGCACTTCTCTAGCAATGAGATGCAAGGGAATCTCATGTTTGGTCCCAGCTACTTGGATTCGAAGGGGAGAGGAGGGAAGCAAAGGGTGCTGCTGTTCTCTGAGAAAAAATTTGAATGCTTGCAGGAAGGAGGATTGCTTGAGATCTCTGAAAGTGTTTTCTCTTATCTCCAGATGATACTGTAGTAACCTTAGCAATAGTGACTGTGAGCTGTGAGGAGTAGCATTACCCTTAAGGAAGTAATCAGTTATCCAGATGGTTAATAAAGAATAAATAATCAGACAAATTAGTCTGGGAAAGCACCTCTTTGGCCTGAGACTACATGATAGCTTTAAAGTTTGATGTGTGGTATGTAATAAGTTAATAAATGAAAGCAGAAAGCTTTGTGTGAACAGAAATTGCTCTCATCTGTGCAGTGCGTGCTCATTTAATAATGTATTGTAATGTGTCTTTAAGATTATTTTTTTAAGAGGATAATTAAGAAATTGCAGACCTAGAGATACTCTACTCCTCCTTTAAAGGGTATGCACTTATCTGACTTGTCAGATACAGATTTCAATAAAAGCTTTTTGTAAGTAGATGCTGCAGGAATATGTTACATTAACATAAGCTCTCCCCCTTTGTTTAAAATCAAATCCATCAAAGTGGTTCAGTAGACAGGTAAGTTTAAGCTCTTGTTTTGCTGTAAGCATGTGAGTTGTGTTTAGTTTCATTGACTTTAGGGCAGCTCACATGCCTGAGTTTTGTTCAAGAATGTCTGCAGAAACAAAGCAAGAGTTGCTTGTTGAACACTGAAATAATGAAGGTAAGGACAAAGGAAGGTAATCTTGATTCATTCCAAATAACTTTTTAGTTCTCAAATGTAAGAGTAATTTTTTCCCAGCCTCAAAGCCCATTTAATGGGCAATTTTACTTAAGAAATAGTCTCTGAATTTTTATCTCAAGGCTTAATATTGTCTTCCCTTTCTTCCCATAATGCTTTATATACCTCAAAGTAATTTTAATCCAATTGAGAACAATGATCACTCACTTTGTGCCCAGATTTCTTCTTAAAAGTGTCTCCATCCACTTTCCCTACCACTTCACCGGTATGAGTGCTCTTATGTAAACAGTAAGTGAAGAGACAAACTCCTTTACTCAAACTTGCTTTCTTTAACTATCTTGGGTTATTTGCTGGTATCATCTTTGTAAATTGGCACAATAGATCACAATTTCTTCTCTATTTTTTTGTGTAGCACTGCCCTGGTTTCATTGGGATTTGGTTTCAGTTTGTGGCCAGCCATGGTGATCAAGGCCCTCAGCAGTTAAATCCAGGGCAGCTGACCCTGGCTGGCCCACAGGTGTATTCTATATCATTGACATCAAGCTCACTATAAAAGAGAGGGCTTGGCAGGAAGAAGTGGGGTTCTTTTTGCTCTTATCTCTTTTCTGTATTTTTCTAACAATTGTGATTCCTAGAGCAACTTGGTGGTGCTCTGTAGATAAGTATAGTCTTGTCTCTTTTGTGTTGTCATTTATATTGTTTTCTTTATTTCATTAAATCTGTTTAACTTCAGCCTACATGTCTCCCTCCTTTTCCCAATTCCCTTCCTCATTTGGGGAAGGGATATTGGGTGATAGAAAAACTGTTTATTGTTTAGCCCTGGGTGTAGGCTAAAGGAGGATAAGCACAAGGCTACGTTTTGAAGTTTAGCAGAGGAGTAATTGAGAACAAAAATAGTTATGCTTATGGCAGTCCCAACAATTGTAGTAGCAGAACAAGCACTGCTGTGAGCTGGTGGGTCATGACTACCTTCACTGACTTCAGTGAGATGGTGGTGATTGTGATGTTTTTCCCTTCACAGGATTTTTAGCTTGATTTGGGGATAAAAATGTCTGTCTGGGGAAACAGACCTGACAGCTATGAGATATTTCTACTGTCTTTTTTTTATTTTTTATTTTTTTCTTTTTTTAATTTTTTTTAAATTTTTTATTTTTTTATTTTTATTTTTATTTTTATTTTTTTTCCCTTTTCACTCAGTCTTACATCTCCTCTCTGATGTCCTGCCAGCTTTGGTTAGAGATCTCACAGAGTGTAATTTATATAGATGATAAGCTTAGTTACCAGACTTCCTGGGCATGTTGATGATCACAGGATTCAATCCCCTTCAGTTTATACTTCAGCCTGTGTCATAATAACTTACAGTAATTAACCAGCTTTCCCTAATATTCAAGTAGAGCAACTCAGAATATGTTTTTCATATTAATCCAAGCATTCTGCCAAAGAATCTTGAATCTTATTCCATTGCCGATTTCAATTAGGTAGTTTTGTCCCAGTGATTACTTAAAATTAAGAAAAGTAATAGAACAATTAATTATGAATTAATTATAAATTATTAATCATGAATACATCACAGGAAAGCTGTGTCAGTTGCCAGAGTAGAATGAAACTGGACAGGATCTATTTAACACACATTTTGGTTTGCTTATGGGTACTTGTAATGGAAAGAGCCATGGTTTTACTTCAGCAGGAACTCAGACATAAGGAAACATTCCTTTAATGTGAAAATCAGAGGATGAGATGCTGCCATAGTCAGTGCTGCCCTTCATACCAAGATGTCCAAATCTACACAGGTCACGTGTTTACGTTTGTCAGTTCTGCACTGGCAGCATCTTTAATATCAAAGTGTTAACATAGCAGTACTAGCATTTGTTTTCTTTAAAGACTTGGTGTCAAAACAGCTTGACTTAGTATCATTGTTTTCCATTCTAACTCACAAATGGGGGAACCCATAATCTTTCTAGGTGATGAAACAGCTTCTGGTCACTGCCGCAGCATGAGAGGCATTTGCTCTGGGGAGCAGGTCCCAGCCCTGGGGCTGGGCAGCAGCAGGGCTTGCAGCCAGGCTGCCCTTGGCAGCTCCCCAGAGTACTAACACCCCATCGCGTCCCCTTTGCATGGTGTGTGGGGCCATCCCTGATGTGTGTGAGCTCTGCGGGCCCCTCTCTCTGTGCATGTCCCCTGGTGCTCCTCCAGCATGCTGGCCTGCCCCACTGGCCCCTCCACCTGCGGGACTGCAGCAGCCTGCACCCTGTCAGCACATGGCTGTGCTGGGTGTGTTGGGAACCTCTCCGTACTGCTTTGGCAGGGTGCTTTTCCAAACCCACAAACATCGGTCTGTAGGGACTCCAAGGCTTTATATCGCAGCAATAGCCCTTCTGTTTTTTGGCCTCTTTGATTTGAGCTGTAATAGTGTCATAGAAGCACTGCATCATCTGGCTCAAGTCTTGATTTTTAAATGAAAAATTCGATCTTGCCTTCCTCTTTGTTCCTTCTCCTTGAACACGCTCCACATGGGCAGCGTTAGCTTCTCCTCCTCCCTTGATATGCTGGCAAGATGGCCAGCGGCACAGGATACAAGCAACTCCCTTCTCACTCTCCTCTGTCACATGAGCCTGTTCCTCCTCCCTCTGCCAGTATCACGGCTGGTGCTCCCTGGTCCTCCTTACCTGCTCCTTCATCCCTTGGGTTGCAGTTGCTGTGCTGTCCTGTCCACTCTTTTGCCACCTTCAGGTCTGGCCACCCAGAAACCCAGGGCCACGCAGCAGGGGGAATTCCTGAGCTGCACTGCATGTCACCAACATGCAAGGCTGCACCTCTCAGAACTCTCTTTAAAGTCCCTCTAAGAAGGATAATAATGGAAATACTTATTAAACGAAATTTTTATTAAGAAAAAAGTCATTGTAGCTCATGCCCTTCTGCTTTATGCCATCTAGCTGAGTGCCTTCATATCTGGGCAACTCTATGCATGATTTATGTAGAGTAAAAATGGCAATGCAGCTTACTTATAATTCAAGTCACTTTACAACATTTTTTTTCGAGTCCCCTCTGCATGCATTTCTGCAGAGCTAATTATGCTCCCCTGTAGGATCAATGCTTTACTAATTTAAATATGTTATAACAGTATTGTCACCAATGAATTTTACTGCTTAAAAAGGCAAATTGGCCTATGCCAACAATTAGAAAAGAAATGTTTTGTTTTTCCTTTATGTAAATTCTTTGACATTATTATTCACCTTTCCAAGTAGGCATTTGATACAGGACAAGTAGCAATATTACATAAAATAGTGGAAAGAAGAAAAATAATCACATCTCTCAAAAGGGAGAAAATTGTAGTAATCTCTGTGATAAACAGAGAATTCTTAAAAATCAAATGCTGAAGTTACATCTGCTCTTGAGAAACCTGATCAGCACGTATCGTACAGAGCAGGTAGGGCATGTTCTCATGCTGCTATTGGAATTACAGTAGTAATCCTTACGCCTGTAAAACACATGTATGCCTGATTTATTTTTAAAACTTATGATTTGCTTTTCTTCAAAGGTTAGGCACTATGTGCTTCTGTAGTGACACACTATCTTTCTACCAACAAACTGTTTTGTAGACAAGTACCACTTGCCTTACATGAACCATCACGTTGACAGTCCCTAATGATTGTTCATTTAAGTAAAGTAGACTTGCTGCCTCTCCTTGATTGTTCTTTTAACTTCATAATCACTTAACTGTAAAAAGAAAGGAGAAAGAAGAGCAATGTCTTGTCCATGGAAATGCTCACATTGGTTGTTTTTTTGCTAGAAAAACAATCAGTATATCTGACAATTAAATAAAGATCATAAATTGAAATTTACAGAGTAATATCTCTCTTTTTGGCTTTGATTTGTAGTGTCTCATCCTTTCTTTTGCTGCTTGGGCTTGTGAAGCAGTCACCAACACAAGACAGAGACATCCATTTAAAGACACTGGAAGTGTTTGCCAATTCAGCTTGAGTGCAGTAACCATTCTTATGCTGAGGCTTAGAGCTGGTTTAGTGTCTGTGCAGCAGTTGAGGCTTGCTGTTCTATTCAGCCAACATTAGGATTTTCAAAATGTGTTTTATGATTAGGCTGGGGAATGTCTGGGGACTGTCTTTTCCTTTTTTTTTTGATAGTGGCTCATGTAAACATTATCTTCACCTTTTTCACTTAGGAGTCAGAAAGTTTTATGTGCCCATTCAGAACTATGATGTGGAATAGTTGGAGGATTTTGAGTTTATGAAAGAGTTGCGTTTTTAAGTAATATAACCAATTTGCCTATTTAACCACAAGGTAAAGAGCACGTAAGTAGGTGAAGTCCTTATGCTGAGCACACTGACGCTGAAATTTATGCAAGAAAGTTGCCTGGGTAATTTGCACACCCAGACTGCTCCGTGCAGAGTGGGAGTCACTGATTTGCCCACACAGCAGCGAGGCGTCCCCCCGCAGCTTGGCGCAAGGCTTACCCTGCAGCCGGGAGCAGGGCTGGAGCTGCACGGTGCGTGCCGGCTGGGTGACACCAGCAAGTGGCTTTGCCCTGGCTGTGCCTCTGCCCTTGCAGGGCTGCGCAGGTCACGCAGCAGCCATGATGTGAGCTCTTTGCCATGACTTGGAAGCAGGTCTCCTTGACTGGGATAAGCAAAGCATAGTGGTAAACCTGGGCTGTAGCATGGTGCAAAACTTCACCCAAATCAGGGTGCCCAGCTGGTCATACTCAACAAGTAGTACTTGAAGTTGTGTAGTATCAGTGAGTTGGGTAATCTAAAACAACAGGTAACCACTTACTACATGTTGTGTATGTCTGAAAATGCCTATTAATCAGTAATCACTTTACCTTCCTGTTACGAATAAGTAGCATTTCACAGCCTGGTTTGGGAGCACATGCCCTTGCTCCCTACAGAACACAGCCCTTCCCCCTGAAGCTCTGCTTATATCTTTCCTCAAAGCTTAGCTGGCCTGTGGTTTGGAGCTCTCTGCAGGCTGATGTAAAATCACTTTAAACTCTGCAGAGCTGGTGCTTAAATAACATTCAAATGAACTCTCTTCAGCCTCTAAGCTACTGTTGTACCAGGTCTGCTTCACAAAGCAATGCAGGCTTTCATGTCTTTCTCTGGAGGAATAAATCTAAGTCTTCATTCACATGAAAAAATCCCAGTATAATTTATTTACTGGTTGAGGGCCCAAGCATATCCCTATAAATAATGCTTTAGCCTTATTTTTTCCTTTGTAAACTTTGCATTTTTTGTGTGCTTCCTTAGGCCTTTGGGTTATTATCACAGTGAATACTGCTACATTTTATGTATCGTGTTGGAAAAGACAATTTTTTTTCCTTCAACTTGAAGAACTAACACCTAAAGCTAGTCTGTGTAATGCTGATGCTTAACTTCCTTTCTTCCGTTAATTTCTGTCATGATTCTATTTCTCTCCAAAGTAGACACCTAACTACCCTGGTCTATCTACTTTGATATGTATTTCAAGATGCTGCAAGTAGTACAAACTGAATAAAAACTGTTAGGTTAAAGAGGTTTCTTTCAAATATAATTATAGGTGTGTAACAAAAAAGTGAAAAAAACTCATAACAGAATATAGGAAAAACCCCCAGTATTTATTTTATTTTCATAACTTTTTTCATATACTATAGTCCTTTTTAATTTTTGCATACAACTGTTAATATGGTTTGCTAGAAGTCTAGCTTTGACACATTGTACTGACTGCTACAAGATATTATTAGTCATCACAATGCATTAAAGTCTTCATTAACTACTAACTATAACTAAAGTAAATTAATTATTTTACCTTAAGTAAGAGCTACAAGCCTGAACACCAGAGCATTAACAAAATTGCTAGATTACAGAACAAAACTGGAGTAATGTAAATCTGCAATTTAAAAATGCAATTTCTTTGAAGATGGGTATCCATAAAGAGATTGTCATTTGGCATTGATTTTATTGTTGCAATTAATATAAATATGTCTTTTTAAACCTTATTCTGATATTTTAATATCTAACACTTTTACCCTTGTGTGTGGGAATAAAATACAATTGCACTTTTCTCGCTAGGCTGCCAGATGATCTGTTGGCGGAATGACCCCGAGGTCAAAGATGTAACAGGCTACTTGCTGCTTTTTAACAGTTTTTTTACTGGGACTGCTTTTATTAGTTATAGTGGATGCTGTTATGCCTCTAGTGAGTCAGGGCCTTGGGACCTTTATGCCACCTGTCATCCCCTCTTAACAGCTTTGATCTTGCATGTACTGGCTGGAAAAATTATTGTGCCATTTTTCAGTTTCAGCCTGCAGTGGTTTAACACAGCTACTGATGCTTTTTCACAATATGAGTTGATACAGACAAGCATTTTTGAAGAGAGCCCTAAGGCTAACAATAATATTTATATCTTCTGCCATTTATGGAAAAGCAGAGCCAACAAAGCAGGCAAAAGATCTGGTATGTGTTCCCTTTTGCTCATTAATGTTTCAGCTGATTCTGTGGGTGTTCTGTGGAAGAGTGGTTGCTTTCATTTTCTCAGGAAAGAAAAATAGTATATTTCTTATTCAAATCTATTGCCTATGAGATTCTGCTTTAAGCTTTTTCTGGAAGGATGTTGTTCATCTCCTTTACAGAGAGATGCATAACATGGAAATATATGTGCGTTGAACAATGCTGGATTGGCCTTGAAAAAACAGATGCACTGCAGAAATAGTATCTGACAAATGCAGATAGAGAAACGGAGAGCCTTGTTCAGTAGGAAGTGCCTACAACCTTCCAGGGTATGTATCTGTTTGAAGGAGGAGGGGACTGGTTCTCAGAAAGGCAACCTCTCCTTTCTGTGGTTGCACCAGTGCTACTGTACAGTATTTCTCACCCTGGCAGCTCCACCAGTCAGTATCTGATTCCCATGATACGAAGAGTATCCAGCTCCCACCGCTCTTCTCCCTGGCTGTCTTGCAACACATGCTTCTGTTCTCTCCCAGTGTCACTTTGCTGTGAGGTGCTGCATATCTGTCTTGTACCCCTACAAATTTTAAGAGTGCATTTCCTTCCTGAGCTCCTGCTTAGGTGCTTAAGCCTTACATCACCTCCCATTCCTTAACAGCCTGCTCAACCTTAGAAAGCTTATAAAAGCGTTTATGGTCCTAAAGTAGAATGTAGAACAGAAATAGAATTTGGGTTGTGATATCCCTTATTGTACCTGTTGATACCTGTTTGGGTGGTTTAACAAAATGGACCATTTTCTGCCTGTTTTATCCTTTACTGCAGTCCAAACGTTCCCTTTACAACCAGACAATCGCAATGTGACAGCAGAGTGTTGTGACTTACAGACTGGGCTGATGCTTCACTCCAGGATCTGCTAGAGAAACAGAAAGGCTTGTGATCCTGAGACGAACTGATCCTTTCTACCACTGAAGGGTTGAGAGCAGCAGTCAGAGATGTCTGTGCAGGTGCATGGGACCAGATCCACAGCACTTTTCTCTCAAGCACATTTGGATTTGTGTTGGTTATAAAGGCCCACATTGACTGATGGAGGGGTTTTTTTAAGGTAATTCATTCAGAAAGGGCCAAAAAGCCCATTCTACTCCCCACTCACATTTGTTTATACAAATATCACCCATGCATTTGTACCCAAAGCAGCCTGACAAGATTTTTAATGAAAAATGTCCTTAACAGAAGGAGTGATAAATGAAGTCAGATCAAAAATTATCCTTTTAAGAGAGAAAATATGCCATTGGAGATAAAATGGGACTGATTAAGACTGATTTAGAGAATATTTCTTAATCCAAACCGAGAGAGGAGTCCTAATCTGTGACCATGGTGGGATTTGTATGTAAAGTACCCTGATAAGAAACACCATTGTTTGTGTTGTGTATACACAATACACATATGAAATTTGTATGTATTGTTTGATGTAGTGTCACACACACACATGCACACAAATACATGGTACCTTACTATTTTATTATCAGTTTCATGGGTGTTCACTTTCACATGAAAAGGATCAAACCCACTAGAAAGATATCCATAGAAGAAATTCTGAAGTGGTAATGAGTATATCAAAATTGCTTTTTCGTTTTTGTGTTTTAAAATGCTACTGTGTGGAGCAAAGTCTGGATGAAGTCGATTTGTGTTATTTAGAAACTAGTCATGAAAGTTTGGGATAATTCCATTTCAGTGTGGGCACCTGGCATTCATAGTTAAATTTGGAGCCTAAATTAGAAAGTCATGTTCTAGTGGTGCTTCAGATCTTCAGTGGGCTGAATCACGTTTGAAAGTTGCTTCATTTGAAAATCATGGATTGTATAAGAAGTAATAATATATTTCATTTAAATGCTGAAAATGAGGTGATGTGAATTTGGAGCCCATCTACAGCAGGGGCATTCCAGCTGTTTCTGTTTGCATCTTAGTTTATGGTGGTCAGTTAAATCACCAAGTTCATATTTTGCATCCACCTGTTCTTTCCACTGGACCCCAGTAGTCCATATCATCCCAAACAATGTGAAATAATAAAGTGCTACTGAAATGTCATGGACCAGATAGAAAAAAATGGTAATCAGTTGAAGTTGAGATACACTGAAAATTCACAGGAAGATGAGAATAACACATAGGAAGATCAGGGTGACCTTAAAACAGCATTAATAGAAATTGAATGAAATGTTCTAGTACGAGGTCAGGTACTTAAGAACTACTAATAACAAGTCTAGTGTAAATTGAAAATGAGTGATAAAGACAGAGACACGGTTAATCATAGAATAATTATGTGATGCAGCTCTGAAAAAGACAAAAGCCTTCCTAGAATGTGTGAGTTCAGAGATAGGGGAAAGTATTTGTACTATTGTAAAAGGTCTTGGTAAAATAATGGCCGATCGTATTCCAAAAAGACTAGCATGCTTTCATGCATATAACTCGTGAATAATCTGGTTAAAAAAACCCCACAAAACCCAACAAAAATAAACCCCTTCCTCATAATTCAGAAGCATGGCAGAGTATATGTTTGTTCTCGTCAGAGGACATTAAATCACGGCCTGGTGACTTCAGATCCTTCTTTCTTTACTGCAGGTGCCTCTCCCCCCTAAGCTTTTTACAGCCTGAGCCCTTTACAGCTACAGACTGCTACTCCTGATCCAGTCCCATCTCTGATTTTATGTCATTTGCTATTTTAAATGTGCTTGTACTTGAAAATAAGTACAGGTTGTAGATTTAAAAAAAAAAAAAAGTGAACATTTAAAGTGAAACAGTTTTACGAAAAAGCATGTGGGATGATCAGGACAACAGAGGGCATATTTACGGTAGGAGACTGAAAGAACTCTGCTTAGCTTAGAAAACTGGAGTCCACAGGAGGGTAGGATTGCTTTCTCTAGAAGTCCTGTTGATGTCTTCAGTAGGGTAAGTAGCTTGACACAGAAAGTTACTACTTAAGATAAAAGGTAAAGCAAACTTTAAAGGAAAAAATAGTAACAGGGCCTGAGTAAACTTAGATGGAAATACTAAGAAAAAAAGTATAAATACCATAGGAGTTATATTCTGGAACAGCCTTGAAACTGGAGCAGTGGGGAAGCAAGCCCCCAAAACTAATTGCTCTTCTTTGATTAGTTTGAAAAAGGGATTACTACAAAAGAGTTATCTACATTGTTCGTGGTAGCAGGAGGCTGGGCTTGATGACCCTTGAAGGACTTTCCAGTTCTCAGCTTTTTAGTTTTTTTGATAACAAAGTCTGTGATCAGCAAGGTCCCTTTTCCATCTTTACCAGACATCAGCCTTCTTATTTTTTTACCTTTTCCAAATTTCGGTTTCCACAGCAATATTCCTCAAGTCTTAAAACTGACACGGACATTCTTCTGAATTTATAGAAGTACCACTTAGTTCTATTACATCAGAAGCCTGGTCACCTTGATTAAATTGGGAGTTATGTGCTATTTGTATATCAATCCCAGGGTGAATTAATCCCAAGCACTTTGAACGTTACACAGTCTTTTCTGTTCAGAAACTGCGAAGTATTTTACCAGCAGTAATTAAACTCACAACAATTCAGTGAATTATTGAACTCATGCAAAGATATCTATCAAATCAGTGACAACTGCAAAAAGAATCCCTCTCCAATTCTACAAGAATTCTGTTTCCACTCACTAGAAGGTGTCAACACAGGCATATTTTTAGTATATTGTACTGTATTTTATGCTATTGTATATAGTAAGGTTCTGTGAAGAAAACATTAGTACAACTTTGCTTCTAAATATTGGAGAAATTATCTCATTATAAAAAAATGGGAGGTTTCCACAGGCTTAATTTGTAATGAGTTCACTCTTGATATCCTTATCTCAGTTTTAGAGTTATTTATGATCCCTAGAATAAGCTACGTGGCTGACAGTTAGGAAATTAAAATAGAGACTTTTAAAAGGCTGGTGGTAATGGAAGAGTGATGTCGCACCTGTTGTCTCTTTGCATCATTGGGTGAGCTGTGTTAATTTGTCCTAGGCTGACATTTCCAGAATTAAACACTTGTTTAATTCTGATTTTATGTCCCAGAAATATTGTTGGTAAAAACATCTCATATAGATCCCAATATCTAGCTAAATAAGTATAAAAAAATGGTGCAAGTGGGAACTGCAGAAATAAGTGATTTATTCAACAGTGGTGAATTGCCTTGAGAAGTATCTGGTGTCTGCTTTCATTGTAAATCCTTCAAACAGCTAAGTGTTAAATAATTTGTATGAGAAGTATGTTAACCTGAGTGGTACTGAAACTCTGGAGATTTGTGAATGATAAATAAAAGATTTTTGACTGGTTTAGCAGAATGTGTCCTTACTACTCAGTGTCTTGCTGAGCAGCTGAAAATGAGATAGTGGGGACATGATGCCATACTGGTATAAGTTTGGATTTTTTAAAAAAAAGTCTGTTTCTTGTATAACTCAAAAAGTTGCCAGGTACTTTTGTAAGGCAAAAGAGTTCGATTATTATCAATCACTTGAAATCTCTTAGCTCAGTTAAAGGAAGCAATCTAGCCACTAAGTACAGCACAAGCTGCAAAATTCATCTGGGAAGCAGGGTAGTTTAGTTTTTACTGTGCTCCATGCTGGAGCTCTGTGGCTGGATGCTGCTCCTTCTAAGTTTGGACTACTTTGACATGCGATCTTTAAATTCTCTGATTCACTCAGGATAAGGTCATGACTGCTGTGTTGATATAGTCTGTGTTTTAGGAAGTTTGTCATCGAATTTTAGACATGATAAGGAATAAGAGCAAATAATGATAGGTGTGTACATATATTGAACAAGTACGAAATGAAACAGTAAAGAAGACTGTTGTTCCATTATGGGCTGCATACATCTTCATGGTTCTCTTTGAGAAAATTGAAGAATATAATAGTAATTTGCTATGAAAGTTGCATCTGTTAGAAAGTAGCAGATTATTTATTGCCAGAAAGTGATACTGCAATAAAACACATATAGCAGCCTTTCCCTCCCCGTAAAATATTTGTTCAAGGGCCTGAAGCTGT
The DNA here is from genome assembly GCF_013368605.1 of Nyctibius grandis. NCBI lineage: Eukaryota > Metazoa > Chordata > Aves > Nyctibiiformes > Nyctibiidae > Nyctibius > Nyctibius grandis. Next base: position 45,989,285 of record NC_090663.1, read on the forward strand.
GGGTTCTGTCAAACTCAATCTGTCTGCCCTGTAGCTACCTATAATGTTTGCAGTGAAGATTGAGTTTCAAGTTGTATTTCAAGTGGCATTTAAATTCTTGTGCACCTGTATATTAAACTCTCTTGTCTTGATTTTGTGTGTGTGCGCACTGTCTTGCCAAGAAAATTGTGGCTCAGTTTTTAATTGTCTGCCTTCCCAAAATGCTGTCAGGCTAAGGCATATTATCTTATACATCATCCATGAACAGTTCAAGATTAATTAGTCTTTCACCCATTTTAAAGGTATCATCTGTATCCTGAAGGCAGGGTATGGTGTTTGGCAGCCTCTTCAATCACTTCGGATTCTTCTCTGTGTACCGTATAAATAATCTGTGGAAAAATTACACCGTTCTGTGAACAGCTACAGATACAAATGGCATATTCTGTACAATTCCACAGTCTTCAGCCTATACAGATTACCCCATTTGAGCATTATAAGAAGGATAATAAATATTTTTCACATGTCCTATAATCTTACAACAAAACTGACATATTTATTAGCATTCATTCTGTGATTTTAGGGCTTCTTGCAGCTCTTCTTTTGCCTAGTTCACAGAATTATAGTTGTTGGTATGGGATGTGGAAGGTTTGTTTGCACTGCTGGAAGTAAATGTTATTAAGTGTACATATAAAAAATAGGAGAGCAAATTACAAGCAGTTGCAGTGACGCTATTTGGATGTATCACATATATGAGGATTATTAGCTACTGTTGTAAGCAGATTTAATAACCTACTGGTTTACTTAAGTTCCTGCTAATCAGTTTTACTTCTTAGGAGTTAAAATATCTGCCCAATTTCCACAAGTATGAAAATACGGTCTGCCATAATGGTTGTGTACACAGTCTGAAAGCATACAAAATACCTAATGACTTCAGTTCTGTGTACCTTTTATGATGTTGAGATTTTACCTCCCTTAACAGCCACTAGTGAACAGGGAGCAGGGCAAGCATAATGTAGGCAGGCTCTTCTCCTGGGTAATGCACTGTGAACTGTAATCTCATTATCTCACTGTGTACTAGGTTAAGTCCTATTAGTGGGCTTGGCTGTTTGCGTTAAAGATTGGTAACCAGTGCTTGAGGGTAAAATCCTCAGTAAAAGCCTTGGAGAGTAGAAAAACCTAGAGCAAAATGCTGTTCCATCCTTGCAATGCCGAAAGGAAGAAAACTGTGTGTATGGATGTGTAATGGATGTGTACTAAGAACAATGACTCTGGAAGAAGGCTTTACCAAAAAGGTGCATTTTACAACCTGATCTGACATCGTAAGGGTTGGATTCAACCTGATTTCTGTCTTGGCCATAGGTTGTGCGGGCAGGATTTTCTGCCAGGACATGCTCTGGCTCCAGTGTCTGCGAGTCAGCTGGTTGTCGGTGCCTGACAGTACTGCAGCTGGTGAAATCTAAGCTGTCTCTTATAAATAAATAAACAGGCTTCCTGCATTGCAAAAACAGTATTCATGATGTGAGCTGATGTGCTACTTTCTCGATAAACTGCCTTTGCAGAAAATCTTTGTCAGCCGAACAATAGAATAATAAAGGTATGAGCTTTATTACGTTGTGCTTCAGTACTGCTTTTACTTCAAATCTATTTAAACAAGTTATAATATTAATCATGAAAAACATAATTTTTTTTCCAAGTGACTTGCAGGTAAGTCAAAATATCTTGGCCTGGTAAGGAGATGGAACATATGACCTAGTGCATATTTTCTATTTTTATGTCTATGAAATACTTTTGTTGGAATCACTAGGAAAAACTGCTTTGTTATTCCCCTTCTGTTTTTCTGGTTAAAGCATACCTAGCTTCTTCTCTAAGGTCATCATAACAACAACCAAGATCCAATATACTCCTGTCATTCTCTTAGAGAACTTATTTTGCTTGATTTCCACTGTATTTGGACCTTTCTTCTGTTGCACTGTGATTCAATTAATATTATTTTTGCTAAAGTGAGATCAGAAGGCAGTGTCTGAATATTTTTTACATGTAAATGATAGTTTTGAGGCCCCCCCCCCTCAGCTTTTTTTAATATCCATTTTAAAGATGAGATTGTGCAGTATCCTGGAGCTTTATATAATGACTTTGATCAAAGAAATACTTTTTATTCAAAGAAATACTTTTCTTTGCAGTGATGGAAATGTTCTAAAGCTGGTTTAAAGTTATGGATGAGAGAAATGGTTGAGGTGTTTTGAGAATGTACCAAAGCACAAAGGAGACATTTATATTAATATGTCCCAAGCATACAAGCATATGTAACTTTCATCCTGGATTAGATCATCTTTAAAACTCGGGGAAAACTCATTAAATTTACCTATATCCACTTCGGAGATTGCAGCTTCTGACCTGATGTGTCCATGTATTTCGACTGTCTCTCTTACGCTACAAGGAAGCTGAGATAACAGGTATCCCTGATAGGATTACGTGACCTAAAGTCTGTAGGTCTCAGTTTGTAAGTCACAGAACCTATGGTAAAACCAAAACCCCTGTTTACACAGCTCCCATGTAGCCAACAGGTATGTGCAAGCGTACAGGCACAGCCACCAGCTATTGTGTAAGCCATAGGCACGATACACACAGGGACCAACTTCCAGCAGCTGGCAGGAGAAGATGTAATCACTGTGTTCACCTTGTTTTTCCTTCTTCCATTTGCAGGCAATAGTGAGTTCGGAAACAGGCTGGAGAGTTTTCTGAAGAATTACATAGGAAGGGTTGGTGTTTTATTTGTTTCTTTCCCTGGTTGTTTTTTGTTTGTTTGTTTGTTTTTTTCTTTTCTGTCCTTTTAGCAAAAAGTTGGAAGAAAACCTGTTTTATGGGCTTTGGCTTGCCTCCCAGCCATGCCAAGGAACCGCAGCAATAGTCAGCTTCTCTGCTTTCCCCCAGGCACAAAACATTTGCCCCAACATATATATAGCATTTAGGAGTTCCTAAATAGGTGCTGTATAACAGCTGGCTCTTTTTATTATTTAATGGATTCCGTAAGTTATAATTTTGAAAAGATAGTTCTGAAATTCTCAGAACTCTATAACATTTCAATTTTTGAAGTGTGGCAAGGTAGGGAACTTGTCCGTGTGTACTTTATGTGAACATCCAGTGTTTGCTAGAACCTTTGCTGTTACATTTATTATGCTGGTCATATTTTTCTGATTATTTCTGTTTTAAGTATGAGAATGTCAAAGTGAGTGTATTGGGGAGAGAGCAACAGAAGGAGGTCACCTCACTGCACAGTGCGCACCTCTAATTTTAGGGGAATATGAAATTCAGACACTGTGTGGATTTTGGACATTTTCCATAACACTGCCAGAAGAAAGCCATGGCCTTTAATGATCACCAGCATCTATGTTCAATTGAGTGTGACTACATGAAGCAAGAATTCAAACTGAGTTTCCTCAGTGAATTGTCTGGTGATTGAGATGTAGCTCAGTGAGACCAAAATGGTCCCATGAGAACTAATTTTACTGAAAAAGCAAGTGGAAAAACCTGATTTGAGGTTAGGAAGTATTTTCTGGGCAGGATGTGATGCACAATTTTGATAAAGAGGGAAGGGAGAGTGATAACAAAATGCTTGGGAAATTTTTTCTTCAGAAATAAAAATGTGCATCACTCATTTACACAAAAAAGATAATACTCTTAATTTCTTGACCTTTCTGTGGAAATACATTCTATTTGATCTGCACACAGAATTCATGGAAATTCTCATGAATCAGAAGTTGCCTAGAGTTTCAGTTTCTGTGAGATATTTCAGATACTTTCACCTTGTGTTGAATTAAAGAGCACTTTGCAAGTCATATGTTCAGCTGTGCTAACTTTTATTGGATTTAGAACTGGCAGGATTTCCCTCCATTTCTACCTTTCTGCTATTCTTATCCTATATTGGATAGTAAAAAATTAGAAAACATAGCAGAGAATAACAGAAAAAAAAGAGAAATACAAGGAGAGTCGATTATGTAGCTCAGGAAAATTCCCCTAAGATGCAATCTCTTTTGATGTAGAGACAGAATAACATAGTCTGCCTAAAACAGCATAGTACATTCAAGCCTTTTGAACCCACTCTGCCTCCTCACAGTTGAAGAAAGTACCTCAGAAAAGGGTGACCTTTTGAGGTGAAAGATGACCTGCTCTGAAATTCCTTCCACCCAGTGAAAACATATGGGGTGTCTCAGGCAATGACTAAATATCCCTATGAGCCCACAGTTTAGATCTTTTCTTATTAATCCAGGTTCCTTTTATCATTCGAGTCATTGTCTGCTGGCGCTGCTGAAACCTTGATGTAGGAGAGGTCGCTTCAGCCTTTTGGAAGTGCTGCTGGTGAAGCCGTTCATACCTGATCACCAGCTTGCTTTATCGGCAGCTTTCTGCACAGATCGCTGTTCTCGATCTCCTTTTGAAGCCATTTTTCATGCAACTTACCTGCTTGAACCGAGCCTCTGTGCTGGCCATGGTCACTGGTGGGTGCTGGGCTCCTCCAGAGAGGAGGACAGGCAAGGGCCAGCAATTTCTGACTGTGCTTGTTTACTCCAACCAGGGAAGCCCTAGCTGCCAGCAATAACAGGCAGTGAATTCTCTGGATTTTAAAACATTTGCTTCTAGAAAGTAATAAAATAATTGGAGATTATGAAAAAATACTGCCCTAGTTGTGCTAGATTTATATTTTCAGGTGAGAAAATTCTTAGACCTGGTCATTTCATTCAGCTTCACCCTGAATCGGAGGTGCTTAGGAGAGAGCCTGTTTGCCATGAGTGATGTCTGCAGTGATATTCTTTCAACCAAAATATTATCAGCAATTTTGTAAATGAACTTCTAATAATTTTTGTAAGAAGTCTGACCCTTCAAACTCTTATTTGAATATGGTTAAGTTTGTGTAAATATTTATTTGACTTTTTCTATCTTTCTTGTTCTGTAATGAGCATATTGTAAGTGTATAACTGTTTGCCCTGAAGTCTGCAATAGATAAAATGTACACAGAGCATAGGTAATTTGAACTGTTTGTCACAGCCTTATAGTCTTCAGGGACCTAATATAAATCAAGGTCTAACTCTTCCCAGAGGTCTAGTAATTTTTAAAGTATAGGTTTATTTTCCATTTGTATTCTGATAATGAGTCATATTTATTATGGTATTCCTAACGGCAGGTCTTCACTCAAGTATTAAAGAAGATACAATTCACAGGTGACTAGAATTGAAAATAAAAAGGCCCTGAAGAATATCATTCCTACATCATTACTCAAGCCATTTTTAATGAAAAAAAAATATGCATTTAGATGAGACAATTAAAAAAGATGCAAATTAAGAAAAGGAAATTGAACATACACAGTACACAAGCAGTATTTGCATGGGGGCTACCAACGTAAAGGTGGTTAAAATGTTTTCACAAATTAAACTATAGCAGGAAAATTGCTTGGTTATTCATATAGTTAATTACCTGGCTACACAGTAAGTGCTTTTCTTATTATATTGCATCATTTAAAAGCTGGCTGCTACAGAAGTGGCATGTCATAGTTTTGGATTAAATCCAGTTTTAAATCATGGTTATATTGAACAGTGGACTCCAGTTGAAACTGTATCAAGCACTTTAATTTGGGAAGTGTACTTTTGAAAAAGTAAATACCTAAATTGGAAATAGACAATCAATCGATTGTCCGGGCCATCACCAAGGCTTCAGAGGAAAGCATTAGGGCTCGGTACACAAAACTAGTTATCCTTCCATGTTGGGTTTATAATAGCATAAGCCCCGAAGCATGAGATTCAGTACCGCTCTACAAAGTTTAGCATTAATTTTGATAATGCTGTAATGTTCTGTGAAAATTACTGTGAAGCCATTAAGTTACAATATTCAGATGGTTGAAGGCCAGATTCTGCTTTCAGCTGTACTCATATCCACTTGCTTATGCAAACTCTAGGGTAGGATCAGGTTCAAATCTCAGACAAAAACCTGCAAACTTAATAAAGTTCGTTAATTAAAGCTATATTATTTACCATGTTTACAGTTGTCTGCAGGCTGTCCCTCTAGCTTCTGAACATGGCAGTCCCATTTCTTAAGTTCACAGGGCTGAGATTCTGGGATGTTTCACCCTAAACTAGTTTTAGAGGACAACTGGGAAAAAGAAAATGGGACTTTAATGCTTTTACTATTGGTTACAAAAATTAAGTATATTTGTTTACATAATATGATTCAAAGCCTTCCTAGGAACGTCTATCTTAATCTGTAGTTTTCTAATTGTACTGCCACTTTATTTTTTTCTAATAGGGTAGATTATTGCTATGGTATGAAATTTTTTAGTGCAAATTCCTGTTAAAATAGAAAGTGCAATATTGGATGAGAAGAATTTCTAATACCTCAGCAAACTCCTATTGACTTTCTATAAGGAGTGCTGAATATATTCCTCTTCTTCCATGCCAGCAGACTGAAGTGTTAAACAAAAATAACAATTTTCATATTAAAAAAAATATATCTTGCTGGGACTTATGCATGTATATATACATAACATAATTATGTTACTAACTTGTTTAATATATATTTGATAGATCTCAAATTTCTTCCATGATGCAAATATTTCTTTTAACCATGATGAGAATTTACTTAAAAGGAAAAAAATAAGTAGTCAGTAAATTTGTTTAATTCTAAAAATTTAGAGAAGACTTTCTAACTCACAGCTGGCAAAATGAAGCAGATTACGTTGCTACAAATCTTCAGTATGCATAAGTGGAATATAGTTAGATACACAATATCTTTATCACAGAATCACACAGAATCACAGAATGTTAGGGATTGGAAGGGACCTCGAAAGATCATCTAGTCCAATGGCCCTGCCGCAGCAGGATTACCTAGACCATATCACACAGGAACGCGTCCAGGCGGGTTTTGAATGTCTCCAGAGAAGGAGACTCCACAACCTCTCTGGGCAGCCTGTTCCAGTGTTCGGTCACCCTCACCGTAAAGAAGTTTTTCCTCATATTTAAGTGGAACCTCCTGTGTTCCAGCTTGCACCCATTGCCCCTTAAATAAATATTTAAATAAATAAATGTATAAGATTAAATGTGTAAATAAATTCACACTTTTTGTTAGTGTTCACAATTTTTATTTGTTCTTGCAGGTAGCGTTAAGTTGCCTTTGGTATAGGTACCACAAACACAGAATATTTTAAATCTCAAATGAACCAAACCCATAGGTACAATTCCCAGCAGCATAAAAAGTATTCAGTTGTAACATACAATCCCAGTTAACATCTGCTTTGGAAGATTATCAAGACCCAATATAATTACATCTTGGAAATATTTGTTCACATTTGTCAGTATATTCTTAACCACCATGCTCATACCCATTTCTTGCTTACTTTGACCGAATACTTGTTCATTTGGAGCTCTCAAATTTACAGTAAAACACACTGTGAATCAAACTTTATCTGGCGTTGCTCCCAGCAAACCTCAGGCCTTAGCGTGCGTGTTGTGTTAGGCAAAAACCTGAGCAGGACTTGAGTGAACAGCCACAAGTTACATGTAAATATGTCAATTTACATTAATTTACATTCATCTGTCCTCATTCTTAAAATTCTATTTTTTATTCCTGCAATTTTCTTTTTCTTTTGCTCATTCTGCCCATTGTTCTCTGAATTTTTCCCTGAAAATTTCCTTTCCTCTTTAGTACAAATGTTTATAAAATGTTGCTGGTTTTTTTTGCTAAATATTAAAGTGAAAATTATGAGTTTATGCCAAATAGAATGTGACATAAATGAGAAAAGGAATCCTAGAAGTGATTTTCACCTGTGTTAAACCAAGAAAGATTCACCTGCACCCAAAAAAAGAAGAGTCCTTCACTATTGATGACTTGCCTGAGTTATTTATGATAATTAAGCAAGATTAGTATATTGATTTTTATGCTAATTCCTGTTTCATTTCTGCTAGAGAAGAGTGTTTCTACCAGGTGATTGTCATGCTCTTAGTGAAGGTACAATATCTACTGGAAGAATTTCACAGGAAGGTCACAGTGGAAGAAATTACAACTAAATTACTAGCATTAGAGATAAGCTTCTGCTTTTCAGTTATAGTTTTCTTGCATATCTAAATCACAGTCTCCCCTAATTAAATGTCTTAACCTTGTTAGCCCAAGGTTTACTGTTACTGAGGGTGAACTCTTCAGGCTTTAAGCCTGTAAATCACTTATGGTGACAGAACAGACTGCCATCCTCTAGGATTATTTCAAGTGGAAGATACCAAAATGTCACTACTGAGCATAAGACTGACATGTGACTTCCATGTCTCTTCAGCTCCTTTTAATCCTGTTGGCTACACGTGTTAGTTAACAGAGGTAGCTCAGGGTAAGTACTACAGCATGGCCTGCATCTTTATGGGAACATGCCTTTCCTCCAAAGCGAGGTGCCTTTGCCTACTCTGCCAGGAGGGAGCCATTGTTATCTTGCCTGAGCATTGCTGGAACGAGTTTTACACTGAAGAAGCCAAATTGTGTGATGGATCATGTTAACAATTAAACAATATAGACCATCATATGCCCCAGCACTGTGTAGTTTGCTAGTTATGAATATAGCCATTTTTAAAGCCATACTGTCACGGTTTAAAGCTGGGCCGGCTATTAAACCTGCGGCAGACGCTCTCTGTTAACCTCCCCCCCCCCCCAGAGGGAAAGGGAAAGGGAAAAGGGAGAGAGACTTCCGGGTTGGAAAGTTAAAACAGTTTTAATAAACCTATAATAATGAAAAAGAGTATAATAATAATATTGGAATAATCAAATATATACAAATATATATACAAAACCAAGATCGAGCTCCCCCGATGTCGGCCACGTCACCACCGGCACTGCAGGGCAGGCTCCGGGAAGGCCCAGCCTGGGCCTAGCGACGGTTGAGAGCTGGATTCAGGGATGCACGGATCGGGATCGGGGGCAGCAGGAAAACAGTCGGAGTCCTCCTTGGACACCGGCCATAGCAGAAAGAGAGCGAGACCCTCGTGATCCCCCCGCTTTATACCGAGAATGACGTGTATGGGATGGAATACCCTCGTTGGTCAATTTTGGGTCACCTGCCCTGTCTGCTCCCCCCTGCAGGTGCGACCCCCCTTCGGCTCTTCACTCATAAGCAGTGAGGAATTCAGCAGTGACCTTGGTTTCTCTAAGACTAAGTACAGCAAGAGCCTTACTGCACAACATCCCTACCGGTGCCTCAGCGATAACTACAAACTTCGAGCGTTATCAGTCCTGGAAGCAGACACTGTCTGCAAAACATGTAGTTAGTTTCAGAAAGTGCAGTTACTTAGAAGAGACTTAGCTGAAAGTAAAAATCACTGCAAGGAAAATCGGCCTGGTTTAGGCCAAACCAGGACATTCCACCCCTTATTCCATACCATTCATGACATACTCAGATCACCACTAACTTTTCATTTTAAAATATATACAGATGACATTAGTTTATGATTCATCTCTATACAAAAAAAAGTTCATCAAGTTCATTTAGTTCAGGATTGTGGGTTTCCATCTGGCTAGGAGTCTCCCAGGGTAGGAGAGATGGTATGAGCTTTGTCACAGTTCGTGCCCACGGGTTGCAGGTTAAAGATGTCAGTTTCGAGGAGGTTACTGGACGCCACTTGCAGCTAGGTCCATTCCCATCACCACTGCTTCAACCTGAAAGACACTTATGAACACTATTAGTATTATGCAACAATTAACATCATGCAGTTCAAAATTAAGTATTCTCACCCAAGATCAGATCACCTTCAGGGACACATCGGACTCCACCATCCTGCAGCATCACCCACCAAGTACATCCAGGTCCTTCAGCAAAAACAATCCCACAAATGGGTTTACCTTTGCCCGTAGCAGGAAGAACCCAGACAGTTTTTCCCCAACAGATTCCTTTCATGCACCACAGGGACTTTATCCCCTTCTACTGTATGTAAAAGGTCTGACTGAGCAGGGCCAGCTCGGTTGGTAGATCCTCTGGTGTTAACTAGCCAGGTAGCTTGTGCCAAATGCTTATCCCAGTTTTTAAAGGTTCCACCCCCTCATTGCTTTTAGGGTAGTTTTCAACAGCCCATTATACCGTTCAATTTTCCCAGATGCTGGTGCATGATAGGGGATATGATATACCCACTCGATGACATGCTCTTTGGCCCAGTTGTCTATGAGACTATTTTCAAAATGAGTCCCATTGTCCAACTCAATTCTCTCTGGCGTGCCATGTCGCCACAAGATTTGCTTTTCAAGGCCCAGAATAGTGTTCCGGGCAGTGGCATGGGGCACAGAGTATGTTTCCAGCCATCTGGTGGTCGCCTCCACCACGGTAAGCACATAGCGTTTACCCTGGCGGGTTTGAGGGAGTGTGATGTAGTCAATTTGCCAGGCCTCCCTATATTTATATTTTAACCACCGTCCCCTATACCACAAAGGTTTTAACCGTTTGGCTTGCTTAATTGCGGCGCATGTTTAACAATCATGGATAACCTCTGCAATAGAGTCCATAGTTAAGTCCACCCCTCGGTCACGAGCCCATCTGTATGTTGCATCTCTTCCTTGATGACCTGAAGTGTCATGAGCCCACCGAGCTAAAAATAGTTCACCTTTATGTTCCCAGTCCAAGTCTATTTGGAACACTTTAGCAGCCTGATCTGCTTGTTGGTTGTTTCGATGTTCCTCAGTTGCCCGACTTTTAGGTACGTGAGCATCTACATGACGTACCTTCACGACTAGTTTCTCTAGTCGAGTAGCAATATCTTGCCACAGTTCAGCAGCCCAAATAGGTTTACCTTTACGCTGCCAGTTGCTTCGCTTCCACTGCTTTAACCACCCCCACAAGGCATTTGCTACCATCCATGAGTCAGTATAAAGATACAGCCCAGATTGCTTAATTGGTCCCTGACCCAGCCCTCATCAACCAAGACAGACTCCTCCTCTATCCTGACTTCTTCTGGAGCCTCAGGGGTCCGGGGCTCCTCAGGGCAGCCTCCAGCAGTATAGACAGAGGCAAAGAAGGCATTCAGTAACTCCGCCTTCTTTTTATCCTCTGTCTCCAGGGCCCCCACCTCATTCATCAGTGGGCCTACATTGCCTCTAGTGTTGGCTTTACCTGCAATGTATTTGAAGAAGCCCTTTCTGTTGTCCTTGACCTCTCTTGCAAGGTTTAATTCCAAGGAGGCCTTAGCTTTCCTAGTTGCCTCCATACATCCTCTGACAACAGACTTATATTCCTCCCAAGTGGCCAGCCCCTCCTTCCATGATCTGTACACTCTCTTCTTCCACTTGAGTTTGCCCAGCAGTTCCCTGTTTAACCATGCAGGTCTCCTGGTACCCTTTCTTGACTTCCTACTTGTTGGGATGCTCTGGTCTTGAGCTCGGAAGAAGCAGTCCTTGAATGCTAACCAACTATCTTGGGCCCCCTTACCTTCCAGTACCCTGTCCCATGGGATTTCCCCTAACAATTGCTTGAAAAGGCCAAAGTTGGCCCTCCTGAAGTCCAGGGTTACGATTCTGCTAGCTATTCTGTTCCTGCCACATGAGATCCTGAACTCTACCATCTCATGGTAACTACAACCAAGGCTGCCCTCAACCTTCACCTCTTCAACCAGACCCTCCTTGTTAGTGAGGATAAGATCCAGCAGCGCTCCTCTCCTAGTTGGCTCATCCACCATTTACATCAGAAAGTTATCATCAATGCACTGGAGGAACCTCCTGGACTGGGGATGACTGGCTGAGTAGGCCTCCCAGCAAATATTAGGGTAGTTGAAATCCCCCACAACAACCAGGCCCTGTAATTGCGAGACTGCTCTCAGCTGCCTGTAGAAGGCCTCATCACCCTCCTCATCCTGATACGGTGGCCTGTAATAGACACCCACAACACTATCACCCCTGCCAGCCTGCCCCTTAATTCGCACCCACAAACTCTCAACTCGCTCCTGATCCGCCCCTGGACAGAACTCAATACATTCTAGCTGCTCACTCACATAAAGAGCAACTCCACCACCTCTCCTTAGCGGCCTGTCTTTCCTGAACAAGACATAGCCATCCATGACCACATTCCAGTCATTCCACTTCATGACCTGAAGTGTCATGAGCCCACCGAGCTAAAAATAGTTCACCTTTATGTTCCCAGTCCAAATCTATTTGGAACACTTTAGCAGCTTGATCCGCTTGTTGGTTGTTTCGATGTTCCTCAGTTGCCCGACTTTTAGGTACGTGAGCATCTACATGACGTACCTTCACGACTAGTTTCTCTAGCCGAGCAGCAATATCTTGCCACAGTTCAGCAGCCCAAATAGGTTTACCTTTACGCTGCCAGTTACTTCGCTTCCACTGCTTTAACCACCCCCACAAGGCATTTGCTACCATCCATGAGTCAGTATAAAGATACAGCCTTGGCCACTTTTCTCGTTCAGCAATGTCTAAAGCCAGCTGGATGGCTTTTACCTCTGCAAATTGACTTGATTCACCTTGTCCTTCTGTGGCTTCTGTGACTCGTCGTATAGGACTCCATACAGCAGCTTTCCACTTCCGATGCTTTCCTACAAGACGGCAGGATCCATCGGTGAACAGGGCATACTGCTTCTCATCCTCTGGTAGTTCATTATATGGTGGGGCTTCTTCAGCACGTGTCACCTCCTTTTCTGGTGGCATTCCGAAGTCTTTGCCTTCTGGCCAGTCCATGATCACTTCTAAGATTCCTGGGCAATTAGGGTTTCCTATTCGAGCCCTCTGTGTAATTAATGCAATCCATTTACTCCATGTAGCATCAGTTGCATGATGAGTAGTAGGAACCTTACCCTTGAACATCCAGCCTAGTACTGGTAATCGAGGTGCCAGGAGAAGTTGTGCTTCAGTACCAATTACCTCTGAAGCAGCTCTAACTCCTTCATATGCTGCCAGTATCTCTTTTTCAGTTGCGGTGTAATTGGCCTCGGAACCCTTGTATCCTCGACTCCAAAATCCTAGGGGTCGACCTCGAGTCTCCCCTGGCACTTTCTGCCAGAGGCTCCAGGTAGGACCATTGTCCCCAGCTGCGGTGTAGAGCACATTTTTAACATCTTGTCCCATACGGACTGGTCCAAGGGCTACTGCATGCACAATCTCTTGTTTAATCTGTTCAAAAGCCTGTCGTTGTTCAGGGCCCCACTGAAAATCATTCTTCTTTCTGATCACTTGATAAAGAGGGCGTACAATCTGGCTGTAATCTGGAATATGCATTCTCCAGAAACCCACAATGCCTAAGAAGGCTTGTGTTTCCTTTTTGTTAGTTGGTGCGGACTTAGCTGTTATTTTGTTGATCACCTCTATCGGGATCTGGCGACGCCCATCTTGCCATTTAATCCCTAAAAACTGGATCTCCCGGGCAGGTCCCTTGACCTTGCCTCTTTTTATGGCAAAACCAGCTTGCAGAAGAATTTGGATTATTTTCTCCCCTTTGTCAAAAACTTCTGCTGCTGTATCACCCCACACAATGATGTCATCAATGTATTGCAAATGTTCTGGAGCTCCACCCTTTTCTAGTGCAGTCTGGATCAGTCCATGGCAAATAGTAGGACTGTGTTCCACCCCGGGGCAGTCGATTCCAGGTATACTGGATACCTCTCCAGGTAAAAGCAAACTGTGGCCTGCACTTTGGTGCCAAAGGAATAGAGAAAAATGCATTAGCTATGTCTATGGTGGCATACCACTTGGCTGCCTTTGACTCCAGTTCGTATTGAAGTTCTAGCATGTCTGGCACAGCAGCACTCAGCGGTGGCGTAACTTCATTTAGGCCATAATAGTCCACAGTTAATCTCCATTCTCCATCAGACTTTCACACTGGCCATATAGGACTATTAAAGGGTGAGCGAGTCTTGCCAATCACTCCTTGATTTTCTAATTATCTAATCAGTTTATGAATGGGGATCAGGGAGTCTCGATTGGTGCAATATTGTCATCGGTGCACCGTGGTAGTAGCAATTGGCACCTGTTGTTCTTCAACCTTCAGCAACCCCACAACAGAAGGATCCTCTGAGAGGCCAGGCAAGGTAAACAGCTGTTTAATGTCCTCAGTCTCTACAGCTGCTATACCAAAGGCCCATCTATACCCTTTATGGGTCCTTAAAATACCCTCTCTTGAGGTAGTCTATACCAAGGATGCACGGAGCATCTGGGCCAGTCACAATGGGGTGCTTTTTCCATTCATTTTTAGTTAGGCTCACTTCGGCCTCCAATACAGATAACTCTTGAGATCCTCCTGTTACTCCTGAAATACTGATAGGTTCTGCCCCTTTATGATCCGATGGCATTAGGGTGCACTGTGCACCAGTGTCTACCAAGGCTCGATACCTTTGTGGTTTTGATGTGCCAGGCCATCGAATCCACACAGTCCAATAAACTCGGTTGTCCCTCTCCTCCACTTGGCTGCAGGCAGGGCCCCCCTAATTAAGAAATGGATTCATGCTGCTCACAGGGACTGGACCTTCATTTCTCCTATTCACACTTGGGAAAAAGGAATTTGAGGCCCATCTACCCTGACTGGGGTCCTGCTCACTGGTAACTGGAGCAGCCATCCTCCTAGAAAAATTCTCTCTGGTATTTCTGTTAGCTTGCAACTCACGTACTCGTGCCTGTAGGGTACTGGTAGGTTGTCCATGCCATCTGTTCATGTCCTCCCCATAACCACGCAGGGCAAACCACAGGATACCTCGTGATGTGTTCCGTTTCCTTTGAGCTGGTCCTGTAGGAGAGTGTTTTCTCCTAACAGCTGCAACGCGTGCCTGTGTAGGTAGAGAGTCAAGTTTATTCTCGATCCTGGACAGTTTGTCTGACAGTTGTTTAAATGTGTCCTTGTTTTCCTTAGTCAGTTTTTCCACAGCCGAGATGCGTGCCTGCAGTGGGGAAGAAATACTATCTTCATACTGTCACATACAGTTAGCCATTTTACCCACACTAGGTCGTGCCATATCATCTTCTCCCCAGACTAATATTGACAATGTATGGGTATATGTCGGTGGAGCATTCTTCACAACCTTCCGGAACATGGATAGGTTGCATTCCACTTCATCAGGATCTACAGGATCTACAACTTCCCGTGGGTGTCTATAAATAATCTCTTGCACAGCTAGTTCTCTAGGGTAGTTAATACCTTTTTCTATAGTGGTCCATTTGCTTAGGTGGCTCATAACATCATCTTTATAGGGATACCTGCTCTTTACAGCTGACAAGAGTCGCCTCCAGAGACTGATAGTGTTTGACTTTCTTGCGAGCGCCTTATCAATACCACCATCTCTGGACAGGGATCCCAACTGTCTGGCTTCTCTGCCATCTAATTGCATGCTATCTGCCCCATTATCCCAGCATCGGAGCAACCAGGTAATAATAGGCTCACCGTCATAACGGCTGAAGTCTTTCCTTATATTTCTCAGGTCCTTCAGGGATAAGGAGTGGTAGGTTATCTCTACATCTGAGTCCTCCTCTTGTGATAGTTCTGCTTTAGAAGGACCTTTCTTCTGTGATGGGTCTGCTTTAAAATGACTATCAAGGGAACCCCCATCTGTGTCAGGCCCTAACTCTGCCTGAGAAGGGCCCTCACCTGGGTCATATGATGGCTCTGCCTTAGAAGGCTCTGAGTCATCATCCTTCTCTTCATGAGCTGATTTCTTTCGGTATTTCTTCCTGGTTACAGGAGCAATTGGTACAGATTCGATAGATGCTGGAGTCTGAGTAGATGCAGTGGCTGTCGTGGGAGTGCAGAGACTCGTTAGAGTCTGAGTAGCTGCAGTGGCCATCTTGGGGGGTGTAGCAGCTGTGGTGCAGGCTGCCAAGGTTTCAGTGGATTTAGTGGCTGTAGCGGCAGCACACGCTGTAGGATCTGAGGTGGCTGCATAACACCTGTACCCGTCCCTGCACCGATATTTAATCTTATCCCACATCAGAAACTCATTCAGGACAACCGAAAATAAAAACATGCCACCTAGACAGCACCATCCTAATTTCACAAAGTCTAGTGGAATCAGCTTGGCAGAAAAGGAAAAGGTACTATTTCCCAAAGTAAAATTGGAACTGTAATCATTAACAGAATCAGCTAAAGGACGCCTGGAGTGCGCAGATGAAGTCGCTGCTACTGATTCACAATTAAAGCTGCCCATCATTGTGTCATAGAGATAAGAGAACGGAATACTAACTGCCCAGTTTATCACAGCATAAATCAGTATCAAGCCCCATAGCAAAGCGAAACATTTTGACCAGCTCCCACTGCTAAACCACATGTAAACATTCATAAGTGGCATGTGGCAAGTAAGGTATTATTACACTTAACTTTGTATAAAGCTCTATAAAGAGATGAGATAACACAGCGCTCAAAAATAACATTACCATCTTAGCTATCTGTTTTAATTTCCAACCCCTCGTAAATCTCAAAGGAAGAAATCTGATACTCTCTCAGCTGAGCTCTCCGGGTCTCCTCCTGCCGGAGCCGGGATTCGACTTATCAGAGGAACCTGTTGGAGCTTCTCTCGAGCCCTCTCTTGGGCGCCAATAAATCTGTCACGGTTTAAAGCTGGGCCGGCTATTAAACCTGCGGCAGACGCTCTCTGTTAACCCTCCCCCCACCACCCGAAGGGAAAGGGAAAGGGAAAAGGGAGAGAGACTTCCGGGTTGGAAAGTTAAAACAGTTTTAATAAACCTATAATAATGAAAAAGAGTATAATAATAATATTGGAATAATCAAATATATACAAATATATATACAAAACCAAGATCGAGCTCCCCCGATGTCGGCAACATCACCACCGGCACTGCAGGGCAGGCTCCGGGAAGGCCCAGCCTGGGCCTAGCGACGGTTGAGAGCTGGATTCAGGGATGCACGGATCGGGATCGGGGGCAGCAGGAAAACAGTCGGAGTCCTCCTTGGACACCGGCCATAGCAGAAAGAGAGCGAGACCCTCGTGATCCCCCCGCTTTATACCGAGAATGACGTGTATGGGATGGAATACCCTCGTTGGTCAATTTTGGGTCACCTGCCCTGTCTGCTCCCCCCTGCAGGTGCGACCCCCCTTCGGCTCTTCACTCGTAAGCAGTGAGGAATTCAGCAGTGACCTTGGTTTCTCTAAGACTAAGTACAGCAAGAGCCTTTCTGCATAACATCCCTAACAGTGCCTCAGTGATAACTACAGACTTTGAGCGTTATCAGTCCTGGAAGCGGACACTGTCTGCAAAACATGTAGTTACTTTCAGAAAGTGCAGTTACTTAGAAGAGACTTAGCTGAAAGGAAAAATCACTGAAAGGAAAATTGGCCTGGTTTGGGCCAAACCAGGACAGTTCTGTTTCTTTTTTTTTACAAAATATACAATAAATCATCCTCTTGAATTTCCTTGATGATATATTGAAAAGCTTATACAAAGCCTATTAAAAATGTTGTTCGTAATGTTATTGAATAGCTAAATGGCCCTGATCTTGAGATAGGAACATACATTACAAAATAGAAATAAAGGTTTGCTTCCAGTGTTTTAGTTTGAGGAAACAGGATATATATAGCAGAATGTCTATAAAGCACCACCAAAGATCATGCAGTAATTCTATACTGTTTCTTGAAAAACAAACTCAAAGCCCGTTAAAAAAAAATCAGTAGGAATCACTTATTCACATTGCAACTGCTAGTATCAAGGACATCACTTTTCAGACACATGCGGACAGCTTCATTAGAAAATGAACAAGTGGCCAATTAGGGTGTCTGGTCTCCAAAGAGTGGTGCCTGTTAACACTGACAGCTTAAATGGATACAGGGGTAATTGCTAACCGTGTTTCTTTTTTCATCAGGGACTATTAACTGGTAATGCTGGCAGAGCGAAAACAGAGCTGTGGTTAAACCAAAGCTTCTTAACATCCAGGTTTTACTTACAGATCACATTCATCTCACTGGGATCTGCAGGTAACTTTGAGCATGGTTATGGAGCTGTTTTCTGAAGGTACATTGAGCTATAGGGCTTTATAAAGCTTGTCAGTACTTCTCTTTTTTATAGTCATACAGAAAACATTAAGGGTTCCCCCTGTACTCGGCACTGGTGAGGCCGCACCTTGAATACTGTCTTCAGATTTGGGCCTCTCACTACAAGAAAGACATCAAGGTGCTGGAGCGAGTCCAAAGAAGAGCAACAAAGCTGGTGAAGGGTCTAGAGCACAAGTCTTATGAGGAACGGCTGAGGGAACTGGAGTTGTTTAGTCTGGAGAAAAGGAGGCTGAGGGGAGAGCTCATCGCTCTCTGCAACTACCTGAAAGGAGGCTGTAGTGAGGCGGGGGTCAGTCTCTTCTCCCAGGTAACAAGTGATAGGACGAGAGGAAACAGCTTCAAGTTGTGTCAGGGGAGGTTTAGATTGGATATCAGGAAAAATTTCTTCACCAAAAGAGTTGTCAAGCATTGGAACAGGCTGCCCAGGGAAGTAGTGGAGTCACCATCCCTGGAGGTATTTAAAAGGCACGTAGATGTGGTGCTTAGGGACATGGTTTAGTGGTGGACTTGGCAGTGCTAGGTTAACAGCTGGACTTGATGATCTTAAAGGTCTTTTCCAACCAAGACAATTCTATGATTCTAAAGGGAGTACTGAAACTATTGTGAAAATTACTTGGTAAAAAAAAAAAGTTGCATGTTGTATTTATTTTCTCAGGCCTCTTTTTTTTTTGTCTGAAAGACAAGATCAATCTATTTTAATGGAATCACTGGGGAATGGTAATAATACAATTCTGTTAAACTACAGGGAAAAGGATCATGAAAATTGGGTTAGCTGGATAGCCAAGGAAGTATTTCAAAAGGTCATCTTTTCTAATTAGTCATATGTTCTATTTTTATATTTATTTGAATAGAGGTCTTTTATGAGTCCAGTCTGTAGATCTGCTGAAGCTTAAACTCTGCTGGAATAAGTTTTAGCCTGAAAAATTTTGGATGACTAGTGCACATAATAAATGCCCAGATAATCAGATAAAGATGTGTCACTCCACAACACTCCATAGGAACCTGCTTCTGGGTTATTAAAATGTGCAAGTTGCCTACAGGCTTTCTAGGTTAAGATATGAGATCTTTATTGAGCACACAAGAAATAGTATCCAAAAAGTGAGTACTCTTTTTTTTTAATTAAAATCCTCCAAATAAATACAATATAACTTCCACTCCAAATAATATTTTTTCTTGTATTTCAATTAAATAAAATAAAACTCATTTTTTTCACTTTGTAGTCTGTGCACTTCCCCAGGGAAACATCATCTTTATAAGCACTGAAAAAAACAGTTATGCTTAAACATGTCTGTCATTCTACCTCTCAAAGACAAGGCCTTGGATTATTATCTCTAAATCCATAATCACCTCAAAGTTTCTGGTTACCATCATGTCTGAGCTCAGTAAAAATCTGGTGGCATGTTACGTGAAAGCTTTCTCTTCGGACTAGACTATTGTCTGTGCAGGTGAGAAATTCTGCTCATCTTCAAAATGGGCAGAGAATCTACTTAGTGTTTAGCCAAACATCGGCGCAAACATTTTCTGAAAACAAAAATCAGTTTTCTTCCTGATGACATTTGGACTGAGAAGGGGCAAAAAAAATGAGAAGAGTTGGTTGTAAGAACCTCATGGTCCCAAAAAGTTATTCTCCATAAAATGCACCCTTGAAAGGCTGGCTATGCGTTGGGACCAACGCTTTACCTATATAACATGAATGCCTGGAGTTTGTCAGCTGGAGACAGAAGGGAAGAGGGAATTCTCTGGGTCTGGTGTTGCAATATGTATTCTGGCCTTCTTTCCTCTCAAACACCTGCCTTTGTAAATCTTTGTAACTTTATATTTATGAAACTCAAAATATACAAATATACTTTGCTTCTGCCTTAGACTCTTGTGCATCAGCAATGATTCAAGGTAGCAGAGTAAGATAACCTCCCATCTTTAAAGCACTTCACCTCACTGGTTGTTGCAACCTTTAAACTCTGTGTTTTGGAAGGCTTGCTGCACCTGACTCAAGGCTCTCAGCTTGTCATCCCTGATTTGCTGCACAGGCCACTTTGTGTGGAGTCGACAAGGCAAGGATCTCCTAGTGACTGCTGTAAACCAAGTAGACTCATTGCCGGCAGCACAAGTAAGGGTTTACTGAGATGGGACTTCAACGAATGCAGATACTCTATGTACCTGATTTTAGTATGTGTGCACCATTTACCGTACTTGTATTTTGAATATGGTTATTATATAAATAAATATATATTATACATTTAAAGTAAATCTGTATAGTATTTTCAAAAAGCTTTT
Source organism: Nyctibius grandis (assembly GCF_013368605.1). Classification (NCBI taxonomy): domain Eukaryota; kingdom Metazoa; phylum Chordata; class Aves; order Nyctibiiformes; family Nyctibiidae; genus Nyctibius; species Nyctibius grandis. Next base: position 46,009,540 of record NC_090663.1, read on the forward strand.
TAGATGTAGGTTCATTTTCTGCAATATTAATTTTTTTTTCACCATGCAATTTTCTGGTCTCTTTCTGATGATTGTTTTCTGTTCGGCTGATACAACATTCCCCATGTTCCAGAAACATAACAAAGTCTTAATATTGATAGTCACATTTTTATTGTTAGTACACAAGTTTTACAGCCTTTGGTCAAATTATCCCCTTGCTTACACTGAAGACAAACTTTGGTCTTTAAATTTTTATGTACTAGATATGAAAACCCATATATGCCTGTTAGTGATTTTTTTCCTAATAGCAGAGTAATAGTTCATTCTTTTCCTGACATGTTTGTGGGAGTTATTGTGGCCATTAGCGTGGATCAGAAGAGTATACAGTGATATTTAATAAAACAGTTCAGAAGGTATATTTCCAAATTTGTCTTCCAGAGTCCTGAGATTGCTGCGCCCCAGCCACTCCCATTATATAGTTTAGTGAAACAACATGGCACTGGTACTGCAGCTTTTGGGAGATAAGTAACAGATGGCCTGAGAAGTATTCTGAAGAAGGGGGTGTATGCAACTGGACTCAGATGATTTTTAAGCAATTTTTCAAGACCACAACATACTGTGACTTATTTAAATGATAATGTGCAAAAATAGCAGTAAGTGAACATAACTGAATAGCTGTAGCACAATTTCTCTGATGCAACTGGGGAGACTCAAAGCAGAATTGGAAGTGTATCCTGGTCTAGCTGTACGTCAGTGAGGCTTTATTATAGCGTGTTGGACATTACGTTCTAAAATATGCTTTTCATCCATTTTAAATTTGATCTGATAATTATTTTTGATTTGAAGTGTCTCATCGTTAGGCCCATCTTGTAAATCAATTTATGACTTTTGAAAAAGCACCATTTATGGTGAATTATATTTATCGTTAAGTCAATGTATTTTTCAATAGATTTTCAGCTTTTCAATATCTTTTTCATCTCTGACATCATTCGAACTCTTATACAGTTAACACTTTCACTTGTGTGTACGTAATTCAGATTGGTACTAGGTTCTTTGCCATGAGCAAAATGCTTGGCTGAAAGATGATATTCTTAGAGATAGAGGTAAAATCCACATGCAATGCAATAATTTCTTTAAACTTAGTGATGACACAAGGAGAGAAATGCAGAAAAATACAGTATGTAAACAGTAAATGTTTGTATTGTTGTTAGAACTGGAAAAGCTTACTTATCTCAGGAGTGAAACTGTGGTCTCTCTGAAGTGCCTGGAGTTTCTGCCACCAGCTTCAAGAAGTCAGAAATTCACGTCAGAAGTAAGAAGCTAATGGATTAAAAGCATCACATGTTCTTAATGGAGTCGCTTCCAAAGATGCTTTTGAAAATCCTGCTCTTCTTCGTGATGACAGTTGCATAACAGCTATGCACTCAAACACATTTTTCATAAAAAAAAAAACATTTTTAACTCCTTAGTTTGCCATGTGTTCGTGAAAAAGAATAAACCGCTTACAGTATTGTATAAGGTCATTCTTGAATGAAAAAATGTATGGGTTTCAAAGTAAACTATAACTGTCTGTGACCCCAGCCACAGGGGACACAATTGTCATCAGCTAATTCACACTTGCCATGGGTGGAGTTTGGGTGCTCAGACTGCAGCAGACACAATATGTGAGCTAAAAGCAAACGTGTACATGTCTGTCAGCTGGGAACAGTTAGCACTTATCTTCTTATCCTATCCCAGCTGCAGAGCAAAGCAAGATATCTGAAATGCAAGTTAAGAAAGTCCCAGCTAATGTATTTTACATCCCAGTTTGGAGGCTAGGGGAGACACTCAGAGGATGTAGACTGATATTCCCACTCAGCTGGGGGGCACTCGTTGTTCCTCATGCCAGTGGACCATTCTGGCAGTCTTCTGTTAACATAAAAAAACATAGTCAGAGAGTATTCTCTTTGTACCAACTCTATTCCCTTAGATTTGCTTTCTACAAGAGAATCCCAGTCTTCCTAGTCAAATAACTAAAGTAGTAGCTCACAGAAATTTGCCCATTACACTTAGAAAACCATTAAACATAGAGGTAATGAATTGGTTTCTTGCTAAACTGTTAGAGGCGTTAGATAGCATCCTGGTTGTATTATCATGCAATTATCTCATGCAGGTCTGCCTGGGAACAAAAGGGAATTCAGAATAGATATTTGCTTTTCATTTCCTGCCTTTTATGCTACTGAAGACTCAGTTTTAAAATTATAAGACTACACCTTTGTGCATAATATATTGTCATTCTATTATGACAGCTGATGAGCTTACTGTTCTTTGATGACAGTTATTACAAGTGATTTTATATAACACATACAAACAATACCACTGTGTTTCTGAACTCAGTGGCTTATTTATTGTCACTTCCCTTTAGTACTACACAAACTATAGCGACAGATTTTTCTCCCAGAAATCATCCATCATTGCCTTGAACTTGTCAAGATGAGTAAGGCTATGCAATGCTCATCTACAATGGCATTCATATCTTTAAAGCCAAAGCTTTCATAAAGATATTAGGTCTCTTGGAGGTAGATAAATTTGATCAGGTTCTTTGAAATAGTTAAAATTACACCTTAATTAAATATCTAAACTCTAGAAACACAATTGTTATAATTTCTAAAAGCTCCTATAGAAAACAGATTTGAATACTTTACCTGTTACTTTCTTTTAGATTGGCATAAGCATCAGTTTTCCTTACTGTGAAAAGACAAGAGGTAAAATATGCCTTTTTAGCTGCTTTTTAGTCTTTGCACTCTATACCATATTCATTTTCATATATATGTTAAACGTAAAGATTTAACGCAGCAAATCACAATTCTCAGCAAGAGAAAGAAGAGGCAGTATCATAGATGATAACACACACTAAAAATAATGTAATTCTTCATTGAGGACGTTTGGGCACGGAGCCAGCGTATAGGGTGTGTGGCTGCTGTAACAGCACTGGCCATGCAGTCCCCTGTCTCATTGCTGCGTGACCAGCACGCCCAGCTGATCCTGCTGAGGGGAGAATGGAGTCCCCTTCACCCTACTCCTTCTCCCGTCGCAAATCGGTCCCCGTGCTGAATACGTGTGCACTGGGGAGCTTTGCCTCGCTCCTGGGAGAACTCCATTCAGACTCCTAGACTGAGGATACAGTTACGCTGCCTGCAGTGTCTGCCTATATTCCCAATGAAACAAAGCCGGCGTGGAGTACATGGCTGATTCGGATTTCCAGTGGGTATCAGCACTCATAAACAGCACACATCTTGCATTTTATATAACCTGTATGTCAAGAGTGAATCTAGGCTGGAAAGCCGGAAAGCAGGTAACCTTATTCGGTAAAGATGTATAGCCAAGAACCCAAAACGATTGCTCTTCGGCTTCAAAAACATAAGTAGCTTTCTGGGAGCAACAGCAGCTGGCCGTGCCTGGGGTGATGCCATGCAGGAAAAGCTGTTCCTGGGGAAGGGACGAGCTCCCCAGGAGAAGCTACCAGCAGACATTAGATCAGTCTCCATTCTAGACTGGGCCTTCATTTCTGTCTGTACCAGAAAAAAATGATCCCAGATTACTGCGAACACCCTAGATATGGCTCTCTAATTATAATTTTAATTGCATCTAATTACCATGTTGCATTCCATTGCATACAAGTCTGCCTGTTTCTCTGACAGATGCGAATTCATTCAGCTTGAAAACCTTTTAGAGTTTGAGGTATGTAAGTTCATGGCAGGCATTGCTCTTGCTCCAGATGGCTGCAGCTTTAGGCTTGTAGTATTTTTTTTTAGTACTTTTTCAAGTTCTTCAGTCATGCTTCCACATTTTTGAGAACACATGCTAATGCAGAGCAATGATGTCAGCTAGCAGATACTACCCCTAGTCCCCTCAACTCCAAAACATCTCCTTTTCTGTTACTTATTTAAAAATTAAAGAATGGAACTGGAGAACCTGGCAGGATGAAGATGAATTTGAAAGAATGCAAATAGGATGAATGCAACTTAAAAATACAGCGTATGAGCAAACAGGAGAGAGATGAGAGTGCTACAGGAAAGGTAGCATTTTACATTATTCTCTTGTAGTTTGCACTACAGATGCCATTTTTTCTATGGGAATAAACTAAACAAATTACAAATACCACCATGGTTTTCTGAAAGTGGAATTCCAAGATAATTGTATGATTATTTCCATTACTGTGTTTATAAATACAGATGATAGAACTATTTATAATATTTACAATCTGTATCAATATAATATCTAAAAGCCTCAACCTTTGATATATCTTAGTAGCAACATTCCTGTCAAGTTTGAAAATGTGATTTTGCCCATGTAACAAAGGAGAAACTGAGGCAGAGGAAGAGGGAGCCCTACAGAAGGACAAAACTGTGAATTCCAGGTGCAGCACTGAAGTTAGTAAGAATGGATTAAGTAGACTCTTACAAGGACAAGCACACAAGGTAAAGGAATTTTTTTTTTTAGAGAGTGTCTGGAAGTAACAGGTCTTACATATTTAGAATGCAAGATTTTGAGAAAGAAACTGCTTTGTTAGACATCTTAAAAGATGCATTCTGACTTAAAGGAATTTATCCCATTTATCAGCTGTATATTCCTGCTGGTTTTGTCTCTCCCCTTTTGAGCTACACTAGCAAAAGCCCCAATTCTGACCATGCATTTATTGGCTCCAGGGAGTTTTGGTGCTCCGTGTAGTGTTTTTTGCCATTTAGTGATAAAATTTGGCTTGCTTTGTTACTTTACCCTTTTCCTCTTTACCTATATGAACTGTATTAGCTCTTCTGTACATATCCATAAAAGAAGACTTTAAGTTGTTTAAGATAAGGCAGAAAATCCTTAGCTAGTCTGAATTATTGTTGCTCAGCTGATTCCATCTCCCTGCTCCACCTCATCTACCTCTCTGGGGAGTGTTTCATTTTTTTCCTGTTGAATTTTATCTAGAGATGCACTTTTTATTTAAGTTCTTCAAGTAAAAAAATTACATATGACATTAAGAGTCAGTTAAACGTTTATTATTAATATATTTTAATTAGTTAAAACCATATAAGTAGATTAGCTAATTATACAGATAAAAACTGAAGTAGATGGAGAATAAACAACATTTCTGCAATCACAAGGGTGATTTTTAGTAAATTTAATATCTGAAACCCATTTTCTTTATATGTTTGAAATAAAATATTTGTATCTTAGCAGGAATATCTTCTGTAATGGTGGAATCATTTGGGTTGGAAGGGACCTCTTGAGATCATCTAGTCCAACCTCGCTTCTCAAGCAGGGTCAGGGCAGAGCACGTTGTCCAGGATTGTGTCCAATTGGGTTTTGAATATCTCGATGGGTGGAGACTCCACAAGCTCTCTGGGCAACCTGTGCCAGTGTTTAACCACCCTCACAGTAAAAAGTGTTTTCCCTCATTTTCGGATGGCATTTCATGTGTTTTATTTGTGCCCATTGCCTCCTGTCTTGTCACTGGCATTCCTGAGAAGAGTCTGGCTCCTTCTTCTTCATTTCCTCAGCAGGTACTGTCCTGGTTTCACTGGAATAAAATCACAGAATCAATTTTCTGTTACATTTCGTTTCAGTCTGTGGCCAGACATGGTATGCAGGTTTCCATGGTGATCAAGGCCATTAGCAGTTTTGAGTTAGCCAGGTGCTAAAGCTGTGAGGAGAGAAAGCCAGGGCAGCTGACCCAGGCTGGCCCACAGGTGTATTCTATGCCATAAACGTCACATTCTCTATAAATTGTGAAAGTTTGCTAGGGGTGGCTTTTGGGGCTCTCTGCTCTGTTCTCTTTTCTTTCTCTCTTCTCTTTTCAGTGGTTGCCATCCCTAGAGGGTCTCGCCATCGCTATATGGGCTAAGTCTAACTTTGTATTTTTTGTATTAGTATTGATATTGGTTTTCTTATTTTATTATATCTGTTTCAAATTCAACCCACAAGTCTCCATCCTTTTCCCAATTCTCTTTCTCAGCTGAGGAGGGGTCATTGGGTGATAGAGCAACTGGTTATTGTTTAGCCCTGGATGCGGGCTAAACAGAGACAGGTACTCATACACATTGATGAGATCACGCATGAGCCTTCTCTTCTCCAGCCTGAAAATCCCCAGCTCTCTCAGCCCATATGAGAGATGCTCCAGTCTCTTAATCATCTTTGCACCCCTGTGTTGGACTCGGTCAAATAGGTCCATGTCTTGCTTGTAGTGAGAAGCCCAGAATTGCACCCAGGACTCTAGATTCAGTCTCAATCAGTGCTGAGTGGAGAGGAAGGATCACCTGCCTCCACCTGCTGGCAATGGTCTTCTTATGCAGCTGGGGATACTGTTGGCCCTGTTTTTGCTTCAAGGGTGCATTGCTGGCTTACGGTCAGCTTATTGAGCCCCAATACCCTAAGGTCCTTCTCAGCAAAGCTACTTTCCAGCTGGTCAGCCCCAAACAGCAGGTACTGGTGCATGGGTTATTCCTCCCCAGGTGCAGGACTTTGCACTTCCTCTTGTTGAACTGGATGAAGTTTCTTGTCAACCATTCTCCAGCTTGTCCATATCCCTTTGAAAGACAGCACAACTGTCTGGTATATCAGCTACTCCTCCCTGTTTTGTATCATCTGTGAACTTGCTGAGGATGCCCTCTGTCCCATTGTCCAGGTCATTAATGAAGATGTTGAACAGTCTTGGGCCCAGTAGTGAGCACTGGGGTATAGCACTCATGACTTGCCTCCAACTGGACCTTGTGCCACTGATCATATGGGAGACACTGTCAAAGGCCTTACTAAAGTTGAGGTAAACTTATCGATACTTACAAATACCTTATGGGCAGCTTACAAGAGGATGGGGCCAAACTCTTCTCAGTGGTGCCCAGTGACAGGACTAGGGGCAATGGGCACAAACTGAAACATGGGAAGTTCCATCTGAATATGAGGAAAAACTTCTTTACTATAAGGGTCACAGAGCACTGGAACAGGCTGCCCAGGGAGGTTGTGGAGTCTCCTCTGGAGATACTCAAAACCCACCTGGACACGACCCTGTGCAATGTGCTCTAGGGGAACCTGCTTTAGCAGGGGGTTGGACTAGATCATCTCCAGAGGTCCCTTCCAGCCCTAACTATTCTGTGATTCTGTAAATAACATCCAAAGCTCTCCCCTCATCCACCAAGGTAGCCTCGTCATTGTAGAAGGATATCAGGTTTGTCAAGCACAATTTCCGCTTTCTGAATCCATGCTGACTATTCCAAATAACTTTCTTGTCCTTCATGTGTTTGGAAATACTTTCCAGGAGGACTTTTAGCAATAAGAGAGGAGTTAACAAAGCAGATTTTAACTGTGTTATTCTCTTCTGCGTGTTTCACATATAAAAGTCACAAGTCAGAAATTGTGATTTTCTAGCAAAGACAGAGTTTTCCCTTATTAAAACTTGTCAGACAATAATAATTATTTTTTCCTGTGCTCTGTAGTTTGTTGAAGATATTACCAGACTACAACAACATGGGCAGCCAGAAGAAGGCACAGAAAAATACAGATACTTTTCAGCTGCTGTTTCAGTATTCTTTTAAAAATGCCATTACTGGAATTAAACAAGACAATTATCTCCAATAGCTGTCCTCTGTAGAGCCATTATTTTGGGCATTTTTTAGTTTTGGGGCAATCTGTCAGGTATGACCACTGCTCCCTCAGCAAACGTATATGGTTATAGTTCATAACAACTTGAAAAGCAAAGAGGATAATTGATGTGGCTGATTGGCACAGAGATAATGTTAAGCACTTGACTGGGCTACCTAAATTAGGAGTTGCTCTAGCCTCTGTCTAGAGAGAAGAGAGAAGAATAAGAACATTCAGAGGGTATTTTTGATCCTAGGCAAACTGTGGCGCTTCCTTTGCAGCCTTTCTCTCGGCAGATGATAGGACCCATGGGATGGGTCTCCAAACTGAGGTGAAGTTGCCAAGAGCATAAAAGTGGGAAGGAGAAATTAAAGCCCTCTGTTTTAATGAGAGGCATTACTGTTAACATGTGTAAGGCTTCAGCCACACCATTGCCACACACTGTTGCCTCACGTGCCTACAGATGTGTTCACGTTAGGTAAGGTATTATTGCTGCCTGCTGGGAGACCTGCATGAAACCTGACTGACTTCAGAGCATCTCCGCATAAGCCTGCAGCAAAGCTGATTGCAGAATGAAAGGTGAAGGGAACTGAAACTTTACAGGTGGAAAGCAGCATTAGTTAGAGCCCTTTGGAATAATATGCTCCTTCTGACTGCCGAATTGAGAAAGGGCATGTATCAGGGCGTTCATAATGGTGTGAAAAATGGAACGACTTTTTAGAAACAGAGCACATGATACAGTCTGTAAATGAAGCCTTATTTTCTACCTATCAAGCTGACCATTGGGTATCCATCTGAAATGGAAAAATTAATGTTCAGTTTCTTCTATTTTGTCACAGTCTAACAGGGACCATTTCCTGTCTCTGCAATAGAATTTGCTAATTAGCAGCTCCAAGATTTTAACAGTATATACCAGGCAGAATCAAAAAAATCCTTCAAGCCTTCAAATATCACACTTCTCCTATGAATATGCCAGAATACTTTAACCTCTTGTCAATGACCTGTGAAGTGATTCTATCCTCAGATTAGGCAAGGAGGTTTTATAGGTTTCACATTTCTTGATAAACTTTGAGGCAAATATAGATTGTAGTGGTGTCCTTTCCTGTTCACATGAAGAATGGATATTTGTTTTTGAGATGTCTGAGTTTTATAATATACTATACCTGACTGGCAGGTGCATTACAAAAATAACAAAAGATTATGTCATATGCATATATATTAGGTCATTCACTGTTTTCACTAGATGACTGAATAAATGAATTTTCTCACAGAGAAAATCCACTGACACCATTAAACTCCTCAGGAAGAGATGTAACTCAGACCTGGCTATGTAGGCACATTTCTGGATAATACGGGAGAAAGTAGTGGTGTTGGCTCAGCTAACCCTATAACACTTTGTCTTTCTCGATGCTTACTGATCCTATAGCTCAATAGGATCCCTACAAACTTCAGATATCTAATGGAGATGTTTGAGAGAGGACTTATCATCTGCTCCCTCTGTACACTATGGTGATGCAGAGAGAGCTTCAGGGAGCAACTCCTATAGAGGCAGGTGATGTTTGTGCACCTTTATTAACAGAGGGAGTCTGGGTAGCTACACTCAGCTTGAGAGCTAATTAGATGTGGGTTGGAAATTATTAGCTAAATGCTAATTGGTTAATAGGTATGACTAATTTAAGTTTACAGGCTTTAAACTCCTTCCTGTGCCAATATCATGGCTTCTGTAGGAAGAATGTCTTGTGCTTGAAGAGATGATGGTTTGGGGCTAAGGAACCCTAGTAGCGGGTTTTAGTCCTTCTGGCTGAATTCAGATGGCTTGCTTTTTCATGTGAATTCTTTAACCACTAAACACAAAACAGTGAGGTAAGTGAATAGAGCTGTTCGGTTTATATTTTGTTTGCTTTATTTTTTTTTTTCTTAATAAGGAATATTGTTAGATAACTTAATCAAAAGATGTGTGCTGACAAGCCTGATCTCACAGAGGGGCCCTCTCTACGTCTTATAAATCAGTGTCTAAACTTGGGAACGGGTAAAATTTTCAGGTATACCCCTCTTTTCTAGCATCTCTCAACTGACCACTTTAGACATCTTCCTACTAAAAGTTTGTAGGATATAGAAAATTAACTGTAAATTGAGTTTTGAGTAAAAAAAAAAAAAAAAAAAAAACACAAAACCAAAAACAAACAGAAAAATAACTTTAAAAGCACCCTACATGGAGCTCATGCACAGGGCTGTAGAGTCCCTTCCAGAAATGGGGCAATGATGGAAGAGTGATTCTGAGCTGCCTTGTTCTCTCAGCCTCTTTGAGCAGCTGTGGCTATTGGCAAAAGGACAGATATAGCAGGTCGTATTCTGTGTATCTCCATAACATGGTCTCAGTTTCAAACCAATGAAATGACTCTGAAGTCCTTAACCCATTCCTACAGGACTTATGTAGCCAAAGTAAAAGGCTTGGTCATGCTAAATATGTTACCCAATACCAAATCAAAAACAAACACCAATGCAAAGAGTTTGAAGGGGGTGTAATAGTGCACAATGCAGAATTCTTTTTTTTATAATAAAAGTAAAAAAAACCCACCACCACCCAAAGAGCTAGTCATCCCCAAATCTCAGTGCTGCTGTTCAAATTAATATGCTGTTCAAATCACTGTCTCTACCATTTCTTATAATTACCTAGGTTTCTGTTGGGTGAAGTTTCTGGAAACAATCACTTTAATCTGTGACTTTTTAAATCAAATTTTGCAGCTGTTAAGGTGCCTAAAGTTACTGTTTCTAAGAGCAACTTGTTTCCTCTTCAATTTTTTCCCCCCTTCTCTTTTCATAATTGTTTAGCCATAAATGTGGGTTCGGGAGAGCCCTGTTTAAGCTTGCCTTGCCAGTCCACTGCTTTGAATTTTTAATGATGACAGCTAAATAATAAACACTCCCCAAAGGTAACAAAAATCACAGTAACATTCAGATGGCTTCTCTGTAGTCTGCTCTGGAAACAAACATCTGTGAAAGATGATTTCCTTTAATGCTGCCTAATGAAGATGACCTTTAGAGTTATCACAAAAGTGAAGCTTTAACCACCTGCTGAGGAATAAAAGGCAGATATTTACACAGTAAATGTTTTAACTGCTTCAGGGAAAAATAATAGAAAAATGCTTTAGGTAAGTCTTCAAATGATATGATAGTTGGAAATTGGGCACTAGGAGCTTCTTCAAAATTAACTTGTTATATTTTATATTCATATTCAGTAGGTAATAACACAAAGAAATGCCTCAAAAATACCAAATATAAAGGGTTTTGGACAGGCATACACAGTATTTCATCTGCAAATTGAGAAAAGAACAATATTAAAGAAAACTTCATTAAATATTAAAGAAAAAGTTACTAAGACTTTGTAAGAAGTTCAAAGTAATGACTGCAATATAGACAAAAGGAATTTGTGCTAGAGTAGCCTCAGGGCAGCAGCTGGAAGTACATTAGGTGATGGTGATTTGGGCTGATGCAAACTAGCAAATGTCTTCTGAAAAATTTTCTAGGTTAAGTCAGAATGGGAAGCCATGTTTACAAAAGTCTTCCATAAAATACTGTACAGAATAGAGTTTGGCAATCCTAATATTTAGAACAGTGCATTACTAAACTTTGAGTTTATATCAGTATCATTTTTCAAGAGGGAAAAAAAAAATATTTAATTTTAAGGATATTATTTTCTACTAAAGTCCAGTTATATTTAGACATAGTAATATTATGCAGATGTATCAATATAATTCTGCATATTATATCAAAATAAAATGCAGTACAAATCTCTCATAACGGAATGATTCATTTTATTGTGAAATTTAATTCTATTTTGCTACTGAATTACAGTTTTAATTGTTTTTCATCTTTGATTTCTGAAATACTGGACTTCTTCCTAGAAGCTTCCAAACCAGATGCAGTCAGAACTCATGGTTTTAGGTTCAGTGAAAAATTTTGTACCTCCAGAAATGCATTTCTCCCAACACTAGCTGGGGACATTGATTAATTTTGCCTTGAAAACATGATGAGCCATAAGTAAAGTCTCAAAAGATACCACATGCTGAACTACCAGTATTTTTGGGCGGCCTCTCATGACCTTGCTTATGTTGTCACAAGTGCTGGGAGTCACTGCATATGGCTCAATGGAACTCTTTGCTGCTTCTTATTTTTTTCTCCTCTTTATTCCCTATTCAGATGGGACTGATTCCCTAGTGAAGTGACGCAATAACATCTGGAGTATCTGTGCTTCCCCCCACTGGCTATTGGCATAAAGGTTTGGCCTTCACAGAGTAATCTCGAATACTTAGGGACTGGACTGTTGGCAAAACAGTATGTGGGGAGGATGCCCATAGTTGTCAAGAATAAAAATAAATAAAAATCTAAAGGCATGAAAATGTATCTTTATTTTTCCCAGACATTGATGTAGTGACTGGAAAATATTTTTTTTTTTTCCAGAGAAAAGCAATTATAAAGGTTAGTTAACTGTTAGCTACAGTATTTAATAAACCTTAAACAATCCAGACAGAAGACAAGGCATTAAAGTCAGCCTTTAATTATAGAGGCTGGACATTCCTGGTAGGAGTTCATGCAAAGTATCATCTCTGTACAAATGTTATGAATTAATTTCTTTTAATATTTCAGATATGCTGTAAGATTTTGAGACTGGTTTGCTTAGAATAATTTAGGTAGGTAAATTTTAGTGGGGCTTTTGTAGGGTTTTTTGTGGGCTTTTTCCCATCTCATTATACAAGCTGAGTTTGGAATGATCTTTTCTATAGTTTTCCTGGCATGATTTTCTGCTGGTTTACAGTTCCTTGAGAACTGTTCTTACAGCAGAGTTCACAGATACAATTTTTTTTTATATGCATGCAACCCATTTAGATCTTGGCTCTACAGTGGATACATGTTATAATATCACCCATCTTCTCACATAAGCTGTTCTGAGCTAAGTTTTGAGAAAATGTTTCTGGATTTGCACGGACCCGTTCTCAGAATAACAAATAATTTTCCCTTTTTCCAAAGTTTTGAGAAGTGACTACTTGTATGATGTCTTGAAGTTCAGCTTGAGCTACCCTGCAAGTGGCCTGGGTAGGTGAATAAGAGAAGGCTCTTAATTTTTAGGCTCATTCCTTTCAAGAGCCTAAAATGGAATCATTTAAGATCATGAATATCTGTAGATACTAGTTACTCCTGGGCTAATGCTGCTCTTTGCTTATGGGAAGCTTGTTCTTGTGAGAGGAATTCATCTGAAGCCAAGATGAAATGTATTTCTTTGAGTTAGAAGAAACCAAGAGTTGCAGCTAATGTCAGAGAAATTTTAGAAAGAAAGCAAAAATGCCATGTGCATCGCATTGTGTGGCAAATAGTTCAAGCAGACTCTCAGCATCTACCTTACTCATATAACTGATAAAATTCAATTATCAGTTCTCAAAGGCAAGAATGTGAGATTAGGGATCAATCTAAATTTTAATGAAGGATTACATTTGGGACTTACAAAACAACATAAAGCTCTCTCTGTTGGTCTGTGGTGAGAAAAATCATGAGGGCTGAAATATTGATGATTCCAAGGATTTGAGGGTTTAAACAGATTGTGTATGGTGAGATTGTTTATAAGACCTTCATTAAAATTTTGTTTGAGCAGTTAAGGAGAGAAATAGCATTGCTAAACCCATTTTCTTGTAGTTGGACTATTAGATTATGATCCACTTACATTCTAATTGAAGCTTTTAACCTGTTTCAGTCTGGGATGTAGGCCGACACCCACAAAGCCATTGAGAACCTAATTCTTCTTTGAACACCTAATTGTCACTGATTTGAGAGAATGTACTCAGCAGAATGGGAGTTGAATGCCTAAATACCTTTGAATAGCTAAGCTATAGTGCTCTTCTTTGGAGCTGTAGTTTATACAGGTACTTACTTTCTAATTCTCTGGGAGACACAGCAACACCCTTCTAACCTTTCCTATTCAACAATACATATCTGCAAATTATGCTCTGCCAAACAGAAAGGCTTTTATCACTTACTATTTTTGTCTCTGTTGCTGCAGAAATACAAAAGGTAGAAATTCACGTAAGCAAAGATAACGCTTTACCAGTCCATTTCTGCAATATACTTTGACTTTGTAGTCATTAATGCTCTTTTCATGAAATGTTGATGACAACGCTAACAGCCAAATTAAGGTCTTCTGAATAAGCAGGGGATTTTTCTTAGCCGGCAGTGCAATATTCAGCCAGCAGAACCACCTGATGGCTCCATATTTTTATGTTTATGTAGCTATACTCACTTCCATGTAATTGGGCTGCTACTATTAGCAGAAACCATTCAGACTTTATTAAACGTATTTGTAAAACTCATTTTCATTAAATATGTGACATCTGCATTTCTGTCTGCTGGGTTCTGCCTTCCTACCTGAAACAATCAAAACTAGACACATTATACATCTGCCATCTTTCATAATCTAAACTGCCTCAAGCAGGAACAATGCATTTATATTTTATAATGAAAAGAAAGCCTCTGAATGCCAGCTAGTAGACACAAAAGATTATCGTCCTATTTGCCAGGCTTGGATTGTCAGACATTAAATTTTTTAACAGCCACTTCTGATGAATTATTGATGTTCTCACTATTAGAAATGGATCACATCAATAGAGTAATTAGCACCCTGCCACTTCTGCCTATCATATTTAATGTGTCATGAGAGAAGGCTGTTTTGAACTATTTCTTTTTAAACAAATTACTAGCTTTGTTTCTCATCCATTGCCCTGTTGCATATTATCATCTAGTGCATACAGATGATATTCCATAGGGTTAGGATCCGACATGCATATATGGCTTCCTTTTTGTACATGTATGCATGTTCCTTGTAGGAATTTAATGATGCAGATTTCTCCTCTGAGGATTACTATGCCAAGCAAAGGTTTGAAACAGTATTTCTTACACATCAACAGAACCTGTTGACCATAGTGAAACACTTTCTCTCCAAAATATGCAGTTTTATCAGGTTAGAAAAGAATCCTTAAGTCTGTAATGTGACAATTCATATTAAGCTTGTAATGGGAAATACTTCCTAAGTAATTGACTTATGATGTAATTTAATATGGCTAGGAAACCATAAAACTGCTGAGGAATTTAGTAGAGATTAGCCATGGTGTGGATTGTCCATATATTTTTGCTTGAGTGACGTAGAATTTAATTTTTACATATAAAACATATAGAATGGATGCCTTCTGAAACTGTTAAGCTTCAGTAAAGGTAGTAAGTGAAATGTAATCAGATTCATGTAATCAAGTGTTACAACGTATGTGTAAGATATCCCAATTCAGGAAGCCTAAGTATTTAGGAGTAATGTTGGTTAGCAGATTTTTACACTTTCAAATGAAAAAAATAGAGTTCTGTTTTGAAGTTTGTATCCAACAAATATAATTTCTTGAAATAAGAAGTGTCTACCAATTCTAATGAAAGCACTTATAAAAAAAAAAAAACCCAACAAACAAACAAAAAAACCAACCCCCCCCCCAAAAAAAACCAAAAAACTAAGCCTTCAACAAAAATACAGGCCATGGAAATCTCATCAGAATAAAAGTTACTTACCATCATTAGCTGTCATCTTAAAAAATTAAAATGCAACACTGGTAGTTCTGCTTTCTTGATTTATATACATCTATGCATTTTGGAATTTGTCATGCCTTAGTCATCCATTTCTTCCTAAGAGCCTGCTAGAAATGACTGAAAACAGAGGTAAATGTATACCAGCAAAGTAATTTTTATCAGACTACTAATTTATAAACATATAACACATGTTACATAGAAATACAAATTTTAAAAGATATCTGGAACTGCATATTTGCCTGGGTTATTGTGCACTTAACTGAGCACTCAATTCTTCTCTGCATTTAAATGATCTCAATACCCGATACTTGTGAAAGCAGAAATATTAGTAGAGATAATTAAAAAAATAGGAAAGTGAAAGAAATACACATGCTGTTCATGGTCATGAAGGTTTAAAAAAAAAAAAAAATCAATAATTGTGTCCAAAATAAAAGACTGCAGAAAAGAAACTGACCTCACACTGGACACATGTATTTAAATGGAAAAGGGCATTGATCAACATAATTAGATGCTTAACTGGACATGCTAGTCTTTGAACTTGAATGTGTGACTATGATACACAGTATTGAAAGGTAATCTGTTTCAAAGTGCTTTGTTTTCTGGTTTCAGGCTCTTTAAATTATCAAAGAATATAGGTTATGTAACAATGACAATAGCGGCAAAAATTCAAAACCAGGTGCAAACAAAAATCTGTTCAACAGAATAAATAAAAGCTTAAAAATGGGTAATATAGAACAAAAATAAACAATTATAAACAGAATAAACCTAATGACCTCCAGGCACATTTTAAGATAATTTATACTCAGTGGTAGACATGTATTTAAATTGTGTCCTGCAATTGGAAAGTTAAATTGCTTCCTTATTTCCAAGCTAAAGTGGACTTTACTCAAAGCAGTGATAGAAGCTGAAGAAATGGAAGCTTCCCCCTTGACATCTAACATGTTTGGGGTGGAAGAGCTGCCTGGCAATTTCTGTGATTGCTTGGCAGCTGTGGTAGGTGCTGGAGCACCTATAGAGTCTCTAAATTGAGTGCATTAAGCCTTAGGATATACTTAATGCATTAGTGGAGGATGTACTGCTCTTCATCTCTCAGCTCTCCTTGTCTGTTATGCTGTCAAGCTGCCTCTGCCCTGCCAGGGAAGCCACGGCTGCGTAACAAGTGGAGTGCACAGAAAGCTGGCAGAGGTGGTTGTCTCTGCACTACCTGCTGTTGCAGTGGAATAGTGATAGCTTCATTTCTGCAGGTCAGCACTGGGATCCACTTAAATATGTGAAGCATCTGCCAAATCTTTCTGTACATCCAAGCCATCTTGATTTCCTAGCTAGACCTATATCTCTGCAGAGTGCTTTACAAATGTTAGCTCTTGTTTTGTCTCCTTTTTGGTGCTGCAGAAATACACAGTACATGATTGCCTCTACCTGAAAGTATATTAATTTGTGATTACTTATTTTGATTGGTAATAGGGGCAAAGGGAGATACTTGGTACTGTTTACTCAATACAAGCTACAACAAAATTAGCAAAGAACATATGTGTTAA
Source organism: Nyctibius grandis (assembly GCF_013368605.1). Classification (NCBI taxonomy): domain Eukaryota; kingdom Metazoa; phylum Chordata; class Aves; order Nyctibiiformes; family Nyctibiidae; genus Nyctibius; species Nyctibius grandis. The sequence continues at coordinate 46,026,273 of NC_090663.1, forward strand.
TGACTAAGGCAGCACTGATCACGCTGCAAATGTAAGCACACAACTCATTCATTCATTTTTGGTGTTGTTAGGCTGAGCTTTTTGCTGTGCGTTGGAGAGCTGAATACAGTGCTGTTAGAAAGGAGACCTGTGTCCCTGCCAGACCACTCAGCTTACCTAAGTGCTGATGTAGGAGGCTTTGATGTCAGCTTGGGTTTTGGGACCTGAGAACAAGGTAGCCCATGTGTTGGGCTGGTGTGCCTGATGAGCCCACATACAGCTCATGTATTTATTTGGTAGAAGGCTGCTCCTAGGGAAAAGTACCTCCAAGGAAGCTGCTTCTGAAGGTGTGTCCTCCTGTAAATTAGGGTGGTGGCGTCATCCAGAAGGGGCTGTATTCTGAGCCAATTGTACTTACAGTTGGTGAAGTACTTGTAGTGGAGAAATAGGATATCTGTTTTCTAGGCAGTATGGAAAATAAGTGGTAAACTGTCCATGCACTGGCTGGGTTCAGACAGGGAGAGAGATTGAGATATTTGAATTGGGCACGTCACCTGGCCAGTTTGTCTTTCTCCCTTTCCTATTATCCCTGTTCATACACTCTTTCATATCTACTGTTTTTGTGAGCAGACCTCACTCTGTTTCTGTACCACGTTAAAAAACTGACTGTGCTGGGTCCTTTGCTTTACTGATTCTGCAGCTGAACCTCTTGCTTGGCTGACTCTCAAAGTCTGTTGATGACTGCAGAGGAAAATTTGCCTTCCGTTGTAGATTCAGTTTCGGGAAGAGGGTCCGAAAATTCTTTTGTTCCAGAAGTTGTAGCATTGGCCACAAAACTAGAAAATGTTTGAATCTTGTCACAATGTTATTTTTTCCCTCTACTTCAGAGTTAAAAATTCAAAGCTGCAATTCTTCTCCAGTAGGAAATTGGAGTAAGGAAGGAAAAAAAAATTTAAATTTGAAATGTAGTGTCTCTAAGCTTAATGGTCTGCTCTCCTCCGGTTAGCAATACCAGGGCTATAGTACTTAAGTGGCATCTCTGACCAGCGGAGGAGATGGCACAGAACAGAGTCACTCTGTGCACTATCAGTTGCTAGTGGCACATCTTGGTTTGCGTACCAAAGTGTGTACTACTTCCATACCATTTAAGATAAAATCTGTAGGAGAAAAGGGAATGCTATTATGTCCTCAGAATACAAATAAGAAAGTTTTTATAAAGAAAAAAGGGACCTGTGTGTTAAAAAATTCACTTGAATTACATTATTTTTACATTGTTGCTTGTGTAATTAACTTGGATGTACTTCAAAGAATGATTGTGGTTTACAAATCCCTTTTTCCTAAGTACAGCCAAATAATAATGAACAAAAGATGCGTAGCAAAAAATAATTAAAAAAAACCCACTTCTGTTGCATCTCAAAAAGTAATTATGTACACAGAGAAAAAGTAAGAGACATTGCAAACTAATCACTGAATTTAATATTCTCATTTAGCTTAGATGGCTGCAAGAGTCCAGAAGAATACTTAACTCTTCTTTCTACTAGGATTATAAAACTCATGTAACATTGTATTTTTACTCACGTAATGTCAATGTGAAAGTCTTGGATCTCTCTGCTGTAAAAATCTCTCTGTGGTATTTGACATAAATAATTACATCACACTGACTAATGGAAAGAACAATAAAGAAAAAGTACTTTGGTGACTCAGAACTTCCTTCTCATTGACTTTCAATAATACACAGGCATCTAAAAGTCCTATCAAGTCATACAGAAGGACATTGAACATAAAAAGGGAATTTAAACAGACTTCAATCCCATACTTCTGTTCAAAAAGCTTCATTCAGCAGTCACCTTCCCCTAAAACTGCCTAAATTGACCACTAACTGCTCCTTACCTGATCTGACACTTCCATAGGTTCTTGCTCAATGTACCCATGCAGCTACCCCAGTTTGACAATCTGACTCTTGCCTAAGCTTTGAAAAGATCTAGACATTAGGTCAAGTGATGCTTAAGTCCTTCAGAGGACCTTTCTGGCACTTGTACTTTAGGGATGCCCCTCAAAATGTTGACCATGTGGCCCTCTTCCCTTGTCCATATGTGACACGATGCAGACGAAAAGAGGGTGGCATTGCTTGCTGTTTACATCATACTCTAGTACTTGGAGCAGTCACCCGAATAACAGGATGCTCCTATTGGGATCTGGATGGATACCTCCATGTGGATTCTGGGTCTAATGACCCTTCACCTAGAAGTTGAGCACCGCTGAAATCCTGTATTGGATCTAACAGTCCTGGAAACAGGGTTTAGAATTTACATCCTGAAAGGACTGATTGCAAATTTTAGCCAGATGGACCAATGACAAGCTCTTTTTTTTTTTTTTTTTAAAAAAAATCTCTAGTGCAGCTTTTGATTTTTCCAGCAAGTACATTAATAATATTTTTTTCCCCAAAGTCTACTGAATTGTGGAGCCCACACACTTGCCTACAAAGAATATCTGTGCTCTTGGAGAAGCTCTCATAAGCCATGTCTCCCCTTACATGCACTCAAACACTGGCTAGGCATAACAGCCTTGCATTTTTTTTTTTTTTTTTAAGTACAGTAACATTTTTATGTGGAAGGTAAGACAGATTTTTTTTTTTTTTTTTTTTTCCCCCCTCCTGTCAGACAGATGAGCTGCCTCTGGGAGTGAGCACCTCAGGGTACAAGATTCAGATGCCTTCTCTGGCTTGTAATGGTGAAGGAACAAAGGGAGTGTGCTACAACAGTGGCTTACAACTTGCCATCTATGGGTCCTTCAGGTCTCCCTGGACTCTTTCTAAAGGGTCCAAAAAGGGAAATGTAGTAAATTAAACCTATTATTAAGTGTTAGTTCACAATACAGGAACCTAATTGTTCATCAGAAAAAGCTGAAATATCATTCATTTACATCAATTACACTGCTTTGTTAATTTATACCAGCAAAGGACTTGATTCTGAACTTTGATTTTTAGGTGTTTTTAAATGCCTCATCTCTTTAACATTGCAGTGCAATAGAGTGCTTAGGGATAAACATAGGTTCATTAACAGCACATCTAAATCCTCCATTTAAGGACTCAAAGTAGTATGTTAGTTTGCTGAAAAATCTATTAATTTGCTAAGGCATCAGTTTGAGCTTTTAAATGGGGGACTGGGAAGACCATCAAAATCCTGCAACATTAAAAGATGGCTTCCCTGTGTATCTGGAGTCATGCCTAGGAGCCTAACTTGCAACTTTGCTTTTGTTCTCACAAAGCACACACACAAATCTACAAAGATTTCATATCCTGAAATAAAGTTTCGCAGATAATATAGACACTTCTCCTTGAAAAAATAAAAATAATGCTTGTTTTCCTCTTTGGTAAACTGCCTATGAAATAGTGAGGAGAAAGTGTGCACTTTCTGTGATAGGTTGCCAGGAGGGTAATGGAAAGATCTGGATATATAAAGCTGCTCAATTATCTCTGGATCCTGTACACTTTAGTTCTGCTCCCATATGTTTATGGTATGGTTTTACATGGCTTGTGTTTAAATGAAAACTATGTATATGTTTGCTAATATGCTTTACCTGGGGAATTCCAGTACAGAAACTAATTATTTCTTCAAACTGATGTGACACCATGTACAATTGATACTGATGGGTGATGAGATTATAATTTTCCTGTGATTAAACTGATTGTAAAAGCAGTGTCATCTGTTAGTAAGGGTATCCTGACATTATAATTGAGTGATGGTCATAAACTCATCTGATTATCATGGTATAATTGCATTATTAACTGTTCATAATAAGAATCTATTGGGCTGAATGTCTGACAGAAATTGATCTGTCTTTTTATCGTGCTCCCAAGCATGTACGAGTGGTGGTTGTACTAACATGACTGCTTTTTCAAGCAGTTTTGGTAAAACCACCTGAGGGCTAGTCCATGTGGAAGCTGGATCTGACATAACATCAGAGCCTCTTTCTTCATGGCTTTGACTAGAAGGGGGAGCCCGTGGCAGTGGCGTGAGGGACAGGGAGCAGAGTACTAATGATGTGTTCTGTTATCACCATGAACAGCAGTAGATTTACTTATTTATTTTTGCATTGGGGTTGGATGGAGAAAAGGAAAGAAGAGATCCCGAAATAAGATAATCTGTGCATCTATCTTATCCTGATATAAGCTTCAGTTTCCTCTCCTGTCAGCTGTAGATCTGCTACTTCATTGGCTCTGTCATGACTTTTTTTTTTTTAAAGACCTTCCTTACTCTAGAAGATCACAGCATTGCATTTGGGTTATTTACGTATTTTGGACTTGAGGGGAAATCTCTGCCCTGCGGAAAAATGCAAGGGTAGAGGATGAGGAAAAGAGCATCATAAAAATGTATAAGGAAGCAGACTGGCTTCTCTGCATTAGTCATGGCCTGTCTTGGAGCCTTCTTAAATAATTTAACAGTATTACTAGGATTGCGGAGTCAAATACTCAAAAGTGGCTAATGCCAGGATCATTTCAACATTGCCATTTTGAGCATGTGAGTTGCAACAATCTTGACACGGTCACATATTGCTCTTACGCCCACCAGACCCCTGGCTTATTCAATGTGCAGAATGTGCAATACTCGCATCCTTTATTTACTACTTTCTAATTGTATTACTCGGTATATGGTGCTCAACTTTATCTAGTGTTCGTTGTTCTAACTCCACTACAAATATAAAATTATTTCCCCTATAGGTTTTTCTGTAAATCTTTGTTATCCTACCCAAGTGCTTAAATTAATTTTCATGAGATTGAGAAAAGGGATGTTTTTCCATTAATTCAATTTCCCAGGTAGAAGACCTGGGACACCAAATAGCATCAATACTGGAACAGTTTCTGGCTTTCTTCTTTGCAAACTTCACGCTTCAAAAGCACAGTTCTAGTCAACTTTAGTCACAGTTGTGACTCAAACTCCACAATCTCAAGATGAGTGTTTATAAGTAGAATACACATTGGTAACCAACTGTGGAGTTAAATTGCAATGACTAGTCTAACATCACATCAGAGATGTATTACATTTCACATTAGTGCATTGCTGTACAGTTATATCTCTGCTTGCTTAAATATAGAGGCCAGCAGATCTGCATTAGTGTTTCATTCCCACTTTGGCTAATAAGGAACTGCTTTATTTAGCCTCAGTGGATCTTGATGTGAGACAGCTTAAGTATCTGCACAGTACTGCACTGTGCTACACAGATGTGTCCTGTGTCAGCTGCAGCAGCAGAATCCAGCTCTGCATGATGCCATTGCAGTCCCTTGTTCAGAGGAGTAGCTTCTATCTTTGTGAAAGCCCTTGTCTTTATTCACTACACAAATTCTAACCCCTGAAACAGTGTAAGACAACTCATTGAGCCCTGGGAGGATGGTGTGCAGCCCCAGTGCACAGTAAGGATTGGACTGGGACTATGAATCACAACTCAGTTATTGCTTAGCATGAGAGGGGAAGTAGATCCTATTATTCTTATTCATGGGGTATCTTGCATCTCCTTTCTTCATTAATGTCAGCTCATCCTTCACCTCCCTGTCTGGGAGCAAAAGTGATACTATGTATGTTGAAGAAGCCCTTTGCTTCACATGCAGAGAATCTGGCATTCCCTGCTTGGAGGAGTTCAGGAGATCAGCAGAACATCTCTTTTGCTCCCTCACAAGGATGTGTGGCTTGGCCTGCAACCCAGTCACTGGCTTCTGTTTGCTTCAGCTCTGCTCTTACCCCACAGGTGTGTGCTTGTGCTGGGCTCATTTTTATGCTTGCTTCTTGCCTTAATTTTTGTTAGGTGATCTTCAGGGAATGCTCTTATCAGTTACCACTGAAAAAACAAAGTATACAATATTTCCATGTGCCTACCGCACTGGTAAGATCTTAAAAGATCTCCAGCAAACTAATTATGACCTTTATCTCTTAAATCCATGTTGGGTCTCTGCCAAAATATATTTTCCATGACCTTTGCTCACTGTGAAATGTTTGTCATACATCCTCTATGCTGAAAGCTGATATTAAATTAATTTGTCCATAACTCTGTCCTTCCTCCTTCGGTAGCACTCAGCTATTTTATAAATACACTGAGCCTGTTCGGGTATGGCGAAAATTACATTATCCTCTAAGAACACTTTCTTAAAACTGTATCTTCTGCCTTCTATGGGAGAGAGGCATTATTTTTTGTACAAAGAGAACCTTAACATACGTGATGTGAGCTTGTACTATTAAATGCCCCAAACCTCCACTTCACAAAGCAATAGTATGGAGAAACCAATACTGAAGGTTCAAGGCAAAAGAAAATCTAGCTACAGAGTTTTCCTTGTTCTGCTTTTGCTTTAAGCCAGGCTATGGTTTGAATGTGTCTGCTCTGCAGTCACAGGACTTTTAGAAGCCAGAAGTTTTGTTGCTATAGGTTACAGATCAGTGGATGCACCAAAACCTGCCTGAATAGCAGGGTAAGTTAGCCTATGCCGTGACAGCACAGGAGGCTTCTGATTTTTTCAATCCTCTATCAGGTATATTGCAAATGCACATCTGTCGTGCTATTTCAGGCAGTACTAGGACGTTTGTTCTCCAAAACATTTTTTCTTTTTCCAGGCTGTGATTTGAGAGGTTGTCATGATAGTTTTGTGTCAGACTGGGTAAAGTGACTGGAGTCTTTTCTATGGCTATTTTCTGAATAGTTGTAATGTTCTAATATTTTTCAATCTTTTGACTAGCGTGACAAAAAACTTTCTTCATTTCCATCTTCATTTCCTTTCAGTGTCTTAGCAAAGTGTTGCTAGACATAGTACTTTGTCTATTTTAATATATGACTAATCTTTTCAGACCCATTTCCATTGCTATCTGTGCACTACAATTGCTAACTGTATTATCCCAAGGAATATGGTATGCAGTAGTCCATCAATCCTCTTTCTTCGTCTAAAAGCAGAAAATATATAGTAATTAATAAATCTGCCATTTCTTTATCTCAGTCTCAAATTCCCCATGTGCATTTTTAGTAGTTTTATCTTTAGGGCTGGCTGGTCATCTAACCAAAGCAGGACAATAGCTAACTTTTATAGTGCAGAAAGCAATAGGATTCTATGGTGAGTTAATACTTTTTATTATTAATAATAGGTACTAAATCTTGATAGAATTGTTAATGTCATGCATAGCTCCAACCCTCACAGAACTTGTCTTGGGCACCAGGGATGGATAGTGTCCTCTCCATTTGCCTCAGAGATGTCACCCAAGGAAGTTTCCTGCATTTCAACACATAGAATTCAACAACAAATTCAGGGCTGAATTCCAGCAAGATCAGCTTTTCCTACATTCTTCAGCAACTCTTCTTTGTCAAAAGGATTACCATATTTTAAATGATGCATTAGTGGCATATTATTGGTACAGGGATTTCTTTTTGATTTCCTGCTAAGCAATGACTGGTTTGCCAGATGTGCTTTTACTTTTCTGCTATAGTAGTAGAGATAGAATGTTAGCAGAAGACCTGAGAGCAACTAAAACTATTAGTGATTTGTTATTTATGTATATTGTCAAGAATTGTTTGCCTTGAAGAAATCTAAAACTTCTACCTAAGAAAAACAAAGGAAAACCACAAAGGCTTTCAGCTTGTTTATCTATCCCACTTTTATTTTACACCTTCTTCTGTGCTGCATCAAAGAATCATAGAATCATAGAATGGTTTGGGTTGGAAGGCACCTTAAAGATCATCTAGTTCCAACCCCCCTGCCACAGGCAGGGACACCTTTCCTCTAGACCAGGTTGCTCAAAGCCTCAACCAACCTGGCCTTAAACACTGCCAGGGAGGGAGCAACCACAACTTCTCTGGGCAACCTGTTCCAGTGTCTCACCACCCTCACAGGAAAGAATTTCTTCCTAATATCTGATCTGAATCTGGTTTAAAACCATTCCCCCTTGTTCTGTCACTACATGCCCTTGTAAAAAGTCCCTCTCCGCTTTCCTGTAGGCCCACTTAAGATACTGGAAGGCTGCTATGAGGTCTCCCTGGAGCCTTCTCTTCTCCAGGCTGAACAGCCCCAACTCTCTCAGCCTGTCTTCATAGGAGAGGTGTTCTAGCCCTCTGATCATCTTCGTGGCCCTCCTCTGGACTTGCTCCAACAGCTCCATGTCCTTCTTATGTTGGGGGCCCCAGAGCTGAACGCAGTACTCCAGGTGGAGTCTCATGAGAGCGGAGTAAAGGGGCAGTATCACCTCCCTCGACTTGCTGGCCGTGCTTCTTTTGATGCAGCCCAGGATGCGGTTGGCCTTCTGGGCTGCAAGCGCACATTGCTGGCTCATGTTGAGCTTCTCGTCAACCATCACCCCCAAGTCCTTCTCCTCAGGGCTGCTCTCAATCCATTCTCCACCCAGCCTGTATTTGTGCTTGGGATTGCCCTGACCCACATGCAGGGCCTTGAACTTGGCCTTGGTGAACTTCATGCGGTTTGCACAGGCCCAGCTCTCAAGCCTGTCAAGGTCCCTCTGGATGGCATCTCTTCCCTCCAGCATGTCAACCACATCACACAGCTTGGTGTCATCGGCAAACTTGCTGCGGGCGCACTCAATCCCACTGTCCATGTCACCAACAAAGATGTTAAACAGGACCGGTCCCAATACCGACCCCTGAGGAACGCCACTCGTCACTGGTGTCCACTTGGACACTGAGCCGTTGACCGTAACTCTTTGAGTGCGACCATCCAGCCAATTCTTTATCTGAGTGCTCCATCCGTCAAGTCCACATCTCTTCAATTTAGAGACAAGGATGTCGTGCGGGACAGTTCAAATGCTTTACACAAGTCCAGGCAGATGACATCAGTTGCTCTTCGCCTATCCACCCATTCTGTAACCCTGTTGTAGAAGGCCACCAAATTTGTCAGACATGATTTGCCCTTGGTGAAGCCATGTTGGCTGTCACCAATCACCTCCTTGATTTCTGTGTGCCTCAGAATAGTTTCCAAGAGGATCTGCTCCATGATCTTGCCAGGCACAGAGGTGAGACTGACTGGCCTGTAGTTCCCCAGGTCTTCCTTTTTCCCCTGCTTGAAGATGGGGGTTATGTTTCCCCTTTTCCAGTCAGTGGGAACTTCGCCACACTGCCATGAATTCTCAAAAATGATGGATAGCGGCTTAGCAACTTCATCTGCCAGTTCCCTCAGGACCCGTGGATGCACCTCATCAGGTCCCATGGACTTGTGCACCTTCAGGTTCCTTAGATGGTCTCAAACCTGATCTTCTCCTACAGTGGGCAGTTCTTCATCCTTCCAGTCCCTGCCTCTGCCTTCTGCAACTTGGGTGGTGAGGCTAGAGCACTTGCCAGTGAAGACTGAGGCAAAAAATCATTGAGTAACTCAGTCTTCTCCATATCTCGGGTAACCAGGTCTCCCGTTTCCTTCTGGAGAGGGCCCACATTTTCCCTAGTCTTCCTTTTATCACTGACATACCTATAGAAGCATTTCTTGTTGCCCTTGACATCCCTGGCCAGATTAAATTCTACCAGGGCTTTAGCTTTCCTAACCTGGTCCCTGGCTTCTCGGACAATTTCCCTGTATTCCTCCCAAGCTACCTGCCCTTGCTTCCACCCTCTGTAGGCTTCCTTCTTGTGCCTGAGTTTATCCAGAAGCTCCTGGTTCATCCACACAGGCCTCCTGGGGTTTTTGTCTGCCTTCCTCTTTGTTGGGATGCATTGCTCCTGAGCCTGGAGGAGGTGGTCCTTGAATACTAACCAGCTTTCTTTGGCCCCTCTTCCCTCCAGGGCTTGATCCCAAGGGACTTTCCCAAGCAGGTCCCCGAGGAGGTCATCATCTGAAATCCAGGGTGGTGAGCTTGCTGCGCGCCCTCCTTGCTGCCCTATGGATTTTGAACTCCACCATTTCATGGTGGCTGCAGCCAAGGCTGCCCTTGAGCTTCACGTCCCTCACCTGCCCCTCCTTATTGGTGAGAACAAGGTCCAGCACGGCACCTCTCCTCATCAGCTCCTCTATCACTTGGAGAAGGAAGTTGTCATCCATGCATTCTAGGAACCTCCTGGATTGCTTGTGCCCAGCTGTGTTGTCCTTCCAACAGATGTCAGGGTGGTTGAAGTCCCCCATGAGGACCAGGGCCTGTGAATGTGATGCTACATCTATCTGTCTGTAGAAGGCCTCATCTGCTTGGTCTACCTGGTCATGTGGCCTGTAGCAGATGCCCGCTGTAACGTCTCCCGTCCCTGCCCACTCTTTAATCCTGACCCATAAGCTTTCCATCAGCTCCTCTTCCATCCCCAGACAGAGCTCCATGCACTCAAACTGATCATTGACACAGAACACAACACCCCCTCCTCATCTCCCCTGCCTGCCCTTCCTAAAAAGCCCATATCCCTCCATTCCAACGCTTAAGAATACTCCATTACCTAACTGAAGTTTAATATTCTATGCATTGTTTCCCTTCTGAACTTGCTGTCTGAGTTGTGTGATAGGGAGGATTTGCAAGAAAGCATTTATTGCTGGTCTTGCTTATCTGTACTTCTTGCTGTTTCTGAACTGGAGTTTCTGTTGAGCAGATCTTCAGATGTGATAATGGAAATTTTCAACATTTGGGAAGCATGAACTGATGCAGAATCCTAAAGCATATCTCATCAGCAAAACAGGCTTTTGGTGAACATATTTAACCCATTCTACCTCTCCTACTCCTCAGGCTTAGATGAGCACGTCAAAGCGAGTCTTCATCTTGAGGCAACTCTATAGCATGAGTCCTCAGATATCTAAAAGATCTTAAGAAATTACAGTATAAAACCTGTTTTGTAAAACTGGGATGATGCACCTTCCTATGTAGGATTAAATCTCATTTCTGATGACAGTAAAACTCTTAAGGCTGTGCTTGAGACCATGGACTGAACTGCGACTTTGAACAATCACAAATCTCGCAAGCTTCTCTTCTCCTTAAACTATGCCCTTGCTAGAACAAATACACAGCAATAGACAGAAAAAAACTTTAAAAAGCAAACTATAAAACCCACCAAATCAAGACATTTATTGCCTGTGCTCCTGAGGGACTGTTAATAAATGAAAATACGTGGCTACTATTTAGTTATTTTGCTTAAACAAATACCTAGAAATTATTAAAAGGAACCTGTGGAGGACTTCTATGGAACTGTTAAAATGTACTGCGGCTTGCTACTATTACAATTTACCTCAAAATCCAAGACTGATATAAAATCCCTCATTTCTGTTGAAATGAGTGTCAAAGCAAGAGGAATAAGCAATTTTGAGAAAGTAAGCACAATGATACAATACAGCTCCAGTCTTATGCTTCAGGGAACCTAGGAGAAGATTTTATTTCTAGGTGAGCAGAGGTGCATAAGGAACATACAGTGGAAGAATTAGTGCTTTATCTTTTACATTTTCAAAATAATGGGAAAAAATAAAAAGATAAAAGCTTTCCTAATTAAGCTGAACAAATATTTCTTCATGGGATCTCATAGCACAATCTTTTTCAGACATAAAATGGACCAAACAGCAAGTATGAGACATGAATCAGGCTTCCTGTGGTGTGTGGTCCTACACAGGCTGGATACAAGTGAGGAGGCTACCTTGGATCTTTGAAGAAAATATTTTAATGTTGGCAGAGAAACACAGCAAGAGACAGAAGTGTATTCTGTTCAGAGCATAGACAGAGGCTAAGACTGTAGATCTTAAAAAGTAGTTACAAGAACATTTAATCCAGACCCATGGCAGAATTGCTGCTTGAAAGGTGGGATACCACATCTAGTTAATTTACTGTCTTATAGAGAACTAGATATGCAAACTGTAATCAAAGATCTCAGTGTAGTGAGATTGCAGTGTGTGTACATCTCCCTTTTCTCCTCTCATATAACAGAGGAACAGCCTCTTTCTTATTCTTCAGTTTTATTCTGATTCACTTAGGGACCTCAAATTCCTTTCAATTTTTCAGACTATTCAACTTTTAAAAATATTCTCATTGCTTCTATTGTTATTGATTATTCAATCTTACTTGATAAAATTGGTCTCTACTGCCCTATCTCCTTTTAGCTTCAGCCTGGATGAATTTCAGTTATCTCCTATTCCTTTTTGCACTCTTTGCTAGATTTCTTTTACACTGTCGAATTTTGATCACATTTCCTTAGAGTATTTTACATTATTTCAAAGCTGCTGATATTAAAATAAAATAGTTTTGTTTCTTGTGATAGTACTTGCACTCCTGGGTGTTTACATTGAATGACAGTGCTTTAGCTAAGTGTTCCCTAATATCAAATTTAGCTGCTTTACTTTTTCTCATTTGGCATACAAGTTCTTGGATAGCCTTTTTCCACATTGCCTTGTCAGTAAACCAAAAGGATCGATCCCACTCCCTTTTAAAGCCAATGGTAGAAGTCCTTCTGATTTACCTAGGAGGAGGATTGAGGCTTCTTGTAGATGTCAATAGAAATATTGCCATGTTCCAGAGCTGCAGTTCTTCTCAAAAACAATACCTCTGCATTTTTCACAGGTCTCATGAAACCTTTCCTGCTGTTCCGCAGATGTACAGCAGCATACCTGATTCCTCTAACAGGCAAAATGAACACCTAGATAACTTCCCTGTATTTCTTACCATTTATAATTCTTTACCATTACCATTGACCCTCTTCCTGCACTGCTTTTTGCTGTCCATTTGATAAAATGTGCATTCTGATATTTTAGTTCCATATGATATTTGTCCTTCAGTCAAACTTTGATATATTGGAGGGGGTGTAGGATATGTGGGGAAGAGTATGTGTGAATTTTTTTTTTTTTAAGTAATCAGTGTTTTCTAAATATGTTCATGGAGGTAAAAAGGCAAGTCAGTCTTTGCTATCTGTGTAACAGTTGCATATCAAGGCTTACATCTCTAGATAGAGCACAAACGACCTCACTAAACAAAATCTCTGAGGTCTGCTTTTAATGGTTATGCTTCTGCAATGATGGCCACAGTAAAAACCTGAAACTGCTGTGAACGAAACATATATAAATTTGAACTATTTTATTTTCTGTCCTGTAACAAAAAGCCATTTCTGGGAAGAAGAAACTTAAATTGTTTTGTGTCAGCAATGTATATGAGGTTGGCTTCTGTGTTCAGGAGGGGAAAAGAACTAGAAGCAGAAGGCAAAGGAATCAAGTAGTATTTTGAATTCTTTTTCTTTTCTACATGACATGTCTCTGAACCACTTAATTCTGTATCAGTGTGGGATTTTTAAAAAAATCCACATAACAGAAACAAAACAATGAACCAACGTGAGACTTGAATCATAAATTAATTCAGGGATTCCTGTGGATATTACCATTGTATATACTTGATACATTCTGCACAACAGTGTTATCTTCCTCTAGCTTGCTTTGACTGATCAGTTACATGAGTGCAAAATATATCAAGTAGAGGCTCAACAGGGATGGAAAAAATGTGATCCTAGGAAAGTGCTAAACTTTCACTGACTTCAACAGATCCAGGGTTTCACCTGAGGAGCCAGGAGCCATTCCTAATCGTCCTGGGTGCACATGTGGGAGCTGAGAGTAGGGAAATGGATATAAACAGAACTAAGATACTGCAACTAATAACACATAGTGATCACAACAAACATTCAAGAAATCGGTTTCCTCTGTAGGAAAGGAATGCAGCAGTGAAAGGAAATTATATGTATATGTAGACAAACTGTCTTTTGTAGTGACCATAGGGATACCATGGTGGTAAATAAACTCAAATTCTGCGTTTAAAAAGAACTCACTTCCACAGTGGCCTCAGAGAAATTTTATTGCTCATTAACAATCTTATTGTTGGAACAGTAACTTCATTTCTAAGGCTTCAGGAAAGCAAGATATTTGGTATGGAGGTCCTCTGAAGGTCCAGCAGCACTATTTCTCCAAGAGGGCAGGATCCACTTGCTAACTGCTCAGTGTCATCCCTGCAAAGTTGTTGCTTCTTGACAAGCAGCAACAGCAGGAGGGTTCAGATCAGAAATCAGGCTGCATCCTTACGTCATCAGTGATTTAAAAAGGCTGACTCCTTTGACACATATATGGTGTGACCACATAAATAAAACATGTATTAGCTGCCCAAGGTAGAAGCGATGTCAGCATAGTGCACACTGCATGCTGCAGCCATATATGAATTGATGGAACAAACACTACAGAATAATTATGGTGTCACTGTGTACCCCAGACAATATGTACTATGGACACAGTTAACATGACTTGAACATATAGATGTGGGTTAGTCCTTATCATATGACCACGGTCAAAGTTTGGACTGTGTAAGACAATGTAGATACGTTACTGTGTTCAAATGTGTTAAGTCAAATATACCATAGGCCAGGCAAGGAACAGAATAGGACAACTATGAACCATATGTTTGTTTTGAGCTATCGTGTAAAATCAACATTATAGGATACAGTATTTTATGTTAATGATACAGAATGAATATAGATATAACATTAATTATGGAACAAAATGTCCGTTTGGAGCATCTCTGTTTTGTTTAGTCTAAGTGTTTCCAGTTCAGACATACAGGAGTCTGGAAATCACTTTACTCTTGCCAGTGTATGTAGTATCTGTTTCTGGGTTTTATTGCATTTCCTTTGCAGCTGAGATTTGTGGTCATTTGCATTTTTGCTGACAGGTATTAAGAGTAAGTCAATGTTTATAAAGTACTACTTCTATGCCTTCTTTTTACTAGAGACTTCACTGATGGTAATGAGCTGCTTCTTCAGAAAATGAAATACAATATGGGTGCACACGTCAACAATAATTGTACTTGTCAAAAGAAACAGATAACATTATAACTACCCAAAATTTAATCACAAGAAATGTGATCATTCATACAGGAAATAGTGTTTTACAATTTCTTTCATTGCATGGGATTTAGAGTAGATCAGGCAAAAAAAAATTACACTGTTTAGGCAAAGCATGCAAAATGGTATAGAAAGGCAATTACATGCAAAGCCTTTAAAATGTCTTGGTGTTTCCTGCGGATGGAAATGTACCTGAGACTTCAACAATAAAAACACCCTATGAGAAGATGGAAGAAAATTGATTCTAGTTAACTGTTGCATAATATACTTAATTTGATTTAGTTAGGAACTATTTTAAGATTTTTCTGGCGATGCTGCTGGGAGCAAGTACAATGAAGCATATGAAAGAACCTTTCAGCTATGGAGACTGAGATTCAGTTTTGTCATTAGTGTAACTCTGGGCTAATTCATTAAATCAGATATGTTCCATATTGACAGCCATGTAAGTGAAGCCTGAATCTAGGCCAGATCTTGTATGCTGAAATCCACCACAATTTTAAATTCTGATTTACAATAACAACAATCAACTTACTTTTTAACAATATCAGCTCTAAAAGCAAACAACCTCCCTCCCCCAAATAACAAACCCAACAAAACCAATCAACCAGTAAAAATCAGCTGATCAATGAAAAAGTTAACAGAAGATTTTTTTCATTCTCACATTTTTAATTGGCGTTTTCAGACCAATCAAGCTGTGTTCTTATTATATTGCTTGGAGAAACTGATAAATTGTGAAGCTAGACCTTTAGGCACAGACTTCAGATGTGTGAGTCTGGCTGGAGGGAAGTGCAGAGAGATCCTGTGCTTGGTTACTGCACAGAAAGCCTAGCTAGAGTCCAGGCTAGGCTTGGGCACAGAGGCTTAGCTCTGAGCCTTAACTTGCATGCCAGCTCCTCCCAGTGAACATCTTTGTGATCCATCCTCTTCTGGTGGTATCTTGTTAACTTGTGGTATCCCCATTTACTGGAGGCATCTTGGCTACTGACAGTGAGTGGCTGATTCACTTGAGATATGTCTAAAAACTACATGTAGTACAGGAAGAACGTATAAATGTAAATTGATTACTCAGGGACGTATCCAGCCTTTGCAAGAATACAGTCAGGATGAGGGTTTGCACTCTGCTTTTTTGGTTCTTTTTTTTTGTTGTTTTAGTTTGTTTTTTCTCAATGTTCTGCATGCAATACTCTCATTGTATGATCCAAATTAAATATAGAAGAGGAGTCAATAAGTTGTTTGTCATAGTGTTCCTCTTGGAAATATAAAGAAAATTAATATGTTGTTTTGTCCTGGAATGATCTCCTTGAATTTGGTCAATGCATAATAGGGATAGTACATGTGGCCTGGACCTGAGAAGAGACTCTGCCGTCTTTGTTTTATACATACTAATTTCAGGATTTTGCCCTGCAAAAGGGGAAGCTTAGCGATTCAACAGCCTCTTGAGGTTTTTATAACTGCAATGTTCCCTGCCTAGAAATGGAGTTCTGCAGCAGGGTGAGGAAATGAGCAGCAACAGGAGGCTTTAAAGAAAATAGGCCATGGCAAAGAAAAACAGGAAGTTTAAAATGAAGATGATGATAAATGCAGCTCAGAACAATGACTACGTACTTTTCATCAAGTCTGACAGAGATTTCTTTGCTCAACAAGGAAACTTATCAACAGTGCAACGTAACAATCATGGCAAGAGATTCTTTGTACTCTACCTTTTAATGTGCAAAGGACAAAAATGGCTTGTGGGTTAAGTCTTAGCAAACTCTGCTATAAGCTCTTGGTTTTGTTCAACACTATAAAAACACAGAAGATGCAGAATGGGATCTTTTTTATACTTTCACTTTTATTGTCAGATATGAAATGTAAGCAGTTATATGTGAAAACAGTTCTGCTGACTGGTGTACTTAAATGCTAGTATGACCATAGTAACCCACCCTGTTTTATGTTTCAGGGGCACTTTTCTACAAACAGAGTAAGTAAGTTTCCTCCTTCAGAGAGAAGGTCTCAAGCAGCATACAGTGACTTAAAGCTGATATGATAATATATCCCTAAAGAATTCAGCAAATAATTTTGAAGAAACCAGCTATTTATACTGAAATTTCATGTAGCTCTGGAGATGTAATCTAAGAGTTTAGAGCTCGGTAAACCATCAGGAGAGTTTGACAGCTCTGTAATTTTGCTCTGTAGATTCCTGTGATGTGTTAGTAAGGTAATTCATAAAACAAGTCAGCTACAGATTTCAGATTAAAAATATCTTGACTAAGAGAAAATATCTATTAATATTTTTTTTATATTTATATGGAGCCTAGCTATTGGATTTGAGGAGCATATACCTAGAGAGCAGTATCCCCTGTACACTATAGGCAATCTGATTTATCACCAATACATTTCACAATGTTACAGAATTTATATTAGAATGTGGTTTTAAGTGAAGGTAAAGTGAAACCTCCTTTGGTCCTGCAAAAATGCATAGGAAGAAGGTAGAAAGAGTAAGCTTTTGCCATTTTATTATTCTTTGGGTTCTTAAGAATTAATTTTTGCTTTATAAGATCCTATTTTGCAAATAGATGTCCGTATTGCTCTGTGATATTTTTTTCTTAATTATATTCAGCATTTGAGGTACCAGTAACTTTTGCTTTAAGTTTGATAAGTAACATGATTATTATTTTTCCTTCATCATTTTACTAGTGTTGGTGACTCACAAAATAGCTGCAAGTGATGCATCTGATGCTGCCACACTGATGGCAGTATTCATCTGCCACCATGTTGGGTGTAGATACCAAGGGCGTAATAACAGTTTCTGAGAGAAAAGAAGTTGGGGAGAGTATGTATGTGATTTCTGAATGCATCATCTGTTCCCTGAACTGTACCCTATGCTTTTTAAATAGTGTGGCACTTTATTCTAGCCAGATGCTACAGAAAATAAAGAATAAATCCACAAATGAAAGAATTTTGATTAGAAATTTCTGTCCTACCTGTTTCCCAGCTGGTTTGGGAGAGCAAATAAGAACTCATCAAACACTGCTAGACCTTAGAGAGATATCAAAATTTATTTTTAAGCTATCTCAACAGTTTGGAAATACATTCAGCTGGATCACTATGAGGCTAAATGAATTTTGGGCATCATCAGTAAATCCATTAAAATTTCCCCATCTATTACATAAAGCAACAGGGAGCAAGAGCAGCTCATTTAGAACTACGTCTTCCAAATTCAGCAATAAAAAGTGAAAGACTATATTTTTCCATTCATAATGCCTGCAGGAAGTAGATAAGGGAGAGCTTCACGTATTCTTTATCCATTTATATTTCTTCTTCCTATTAACTTTTAGTTGCTTTAGTACTCCAGGATAGTGTGTTGCATTAAACAGTAGGTCTTTCCACTGTATAACCTTCACAAGGGTTAAACAGTGTTTTCCAGCCTCTTTAGTAGGTGGACTGGATTAAATGAGAAGGAGTCTTTCCTGGAGAATAACATATTGCAGAATGAGAGTGAATGATGTATGATGCTCCCCAAGAAATTGAAGTAGGTAAGAGGAGTGTAGTGCTTGACACGAATGATTAGCATATAGAAGCCTGAAAAGTGAGGAGACTTGAAACTAGTTGTTTTTGTGTATGAGGGTCAACGGAGATTGTTTAACTTATTTGACAAATAAAAATAGATATTTTTTCCCTACCATGGAATAAATGTATTAAACTCCTTCTTCAGAGAAAGTGAGAAAAAAGGCAAGATGAGTATTTTAAGCATATAAGAGATGTGTAAGTAAGGTCAGTAGCTGGGGTGTGTGTGTATCACAGAATCACAGAATCAATCAGGTTGGAAGAGACCTCAGGGATCATAGAGTCCAACCGTTGCCCTGAAACCACCATGGCAACTAGACCATGGCACTAAGTGCCATGTCCAGTCTTTTCTTAAACACATCCAGAGATGGTGACTCCACCACCTCCCTGGGCAGCCCATTCCAATGTCTAATAACCCTTTCTGAAAAGAAATTCTTCCTGATGTCCAACTTGAACCTCCCCTGGCGAAGCTTGAGGCTATGTCCTCTTGTCCTATCGCTAGTTGCCTGGGAGAAGAGGCCGACTCCCGCTTCACTACAACCTCCCTTCAGGTAGTTGTAGACTGCAATAAGGTCACCTCTGAGCCTCCTCTTCTCCAGGCTAAACAACCCCAGCTCCCTCAGCCGTTCCTCGTAGGTCAGACCCTCCAGACCCTTCACCAGCTTGGTCGCCCTCCTCTGGACTCGCTCCAACACCTCAACATCTTTCTTGAAGTGCGGGGCCCAGAACTGAACACAGAACTCAAGATGTGGCCTCACCAGTGCCGAGTAGTATGCATGAAGATGACGGAGACAGGGGTATACATTCATTTTTCCTCCAGCATTTGCAAAATGGTAGATATTAGTTAAAGAAACTTTGTAGCCTGCATATCTAATAGATAACCTTCCATGTCTTTACGTTAAAATATTTAGAATAACACCAGAGGTCCAAACATCCTCGTACAATTTAGAAATTCAGAACTGAATCTAACCCAGTGTAATCCAATCTAGTATTAAGATTTTCACCTGTCTTTGAATGCCTGATCATCACTGATAAAAGAGAAGAATCTTGTAATCTATGTAATTAATTCATGTAGTAAACACCAAATCACTCTCTAACTATGTAAAAATAAATCAAAGAAGTAAAAATCATTTGGGTAGAATAACCATTGCTGGGTAAATAAAGAATTTTAAAATAAAATTTAAAATAATTGCAGAATTAAATAACAAACAAAACCCCTGAGGAAATGAGGGAAAACTCGTATTTCAGGATTATGCTTCAGAACCTTTCCTTTTAGTGATGGAAAATTGCAAGCAAGATAAAGCAAATTTTATGGCAACTTTTGAGACAAATTCTTTGCAGATAATATAAACCTAGAAGAAGGAGAGCCATATGCAATTTTAATTAAACAAATTCATCAGTGCCTTCCAAGTATTAAATGGCGGGATGAGCCACCTACCTCAACAGAGTGACAGAGCAGTCCACAACATCACAACGCTATCATGTTATGTGAGAAGCTTTGGTATCAGAACCATGAGAGACATTAATTGGATTTGAATAGAAAGCCAGAGCTCTTAGGTTTGCACTGACCCAGGACAAGCAAGGCCAATGTCCTGGTGACAAATACGGTGAGTTGTCCCATTCTCCTGGGCCGTTTGCTAATGGGATATAAACTAATTACATACTCACCTCTTCAGGACCCAGGGCAACAAGATCACAGTCTACCAGTTCAGCTGTTTCGAGGGAAATAACTGGTTAACAAACTTCATGTTATATTTTGATCCTAACTTACATGTATTTAAAAAAAAAAAAAAAAAGCTTGGTTGGTGCTTGGGTAAGTATAGAAATGTTTCAGCGTTCCACTGTAAGTGTGGAACTAACAGAAATTCACCTTTGCAACTTTGGCTCATCTTTCTTCCCAATGACTGTTACATATTACTCACAGTGACTCTACTTCAACAATTTTTCCTTTTGATGTAGAAGGACGTGGTGAAAGGCTATCTGAATATTTCAAAGACTTATTTTTCTTAGTTTCCCTTATCTATATTGACAGTTACATCTTCAAAGGACTTGAAGAGGAATGTGTTACCTGTCCATTCTGAACCCATCCTTAAATGTGCCAGTTGTTTCAGTTTCCATTCATTACTACAGCCATAGTGTCATTTCTAAGAAATTCTCTGAAATTGATGGAAAACTCATAGGTTGTGGATTTATTTCATTTGTCTCTGAATAGTCCAAAACCAGTGTAATTGTGTGGCATTCTCTCCCTCATCTGCAATCTCTTTGCTCCACAACAGTCTTGCTAAAGCAAGCACAAAAGATGAAATGACTCAAATATAAGGAAGCATTGTGAATGATTTCCACTTGGAAGATACCTTTTAGATGATCTGTTGGTCTGGATTTAATTTCTCCAAAACTTCTCAAACCATTCTAATACTGTATGCTCAACTCTGTAAAGAGTATTTTGGTGCTCAAACTGTGCTGCTTTGAAATTTTTGTTGTGGGAGAGTAAAATTTTTTTCAGTGTTACTCTTCCATGGCATGATGACTGTCTGAGAATGGCATAAGGTAAAATTTAGAATTACATTTTCAGAATGGACTTCCCATTCATCTTTTTTTTTTTTTCCTCTATCAACCTGTCTTTTCAGCAGTTGATTAGTATTTACTAGGAATCAGATACTTCTCTGAAATGGCACCACGAGACTTCTGCCTTTAGCATTGAGTACATATATATACACCCTCCCCCAAAGCCTGATGTTTGGGTGGGAATACACAAACCCTTTTATTTTAAAAGCTACCAATTGTTATTGGCTGCACATAAATTTCCAAATTTTTGCAGTCTACAACTACCTGAAGGGAGGTTGTAGTGAAGTGGGAGTCGGCCTCTTCTCCCAGGCAACTAGCGATAGGACAAGAGGACATAGCCTCAAGCTTTGCCAGGGGAGGTTCAGGTTGGACATTAGGAAGAATTTCTTTTCAGAAAGGGTTATTAGACATTGGAATGGGCTGTCCAGGGAGGTGGTGGAGTCACCATCTCTGGATGTGTTTAAGAAAAGACTGGACATGGCACTTAGTGCCATGGTCTATTTGCCATGTGGTGTCAGGGCAATGGTTGGACTCGATGATCCCAGAGGTCTCTTCCAACCTGATTGATTCTGTGATTCTGTGATTCCTAGATGTTTTCCTTTCCAACAAAGGGAATCAGAAGAGTCAGGACTATCATTTTGACATTATGCTGATGGTGATCAGTGCTAAGGGCCAGTGCCCAGGTGACAACATCATTGTAACACCTGTGAGCTAGCAGGTATTTTATGTAGGTCCATATGCATCCTTGTTCTTTTCAGTTTTTTCTAGATGCACAGAAGAAAGGAAAAGGCTGCCTTGCATGTTGTCCATGAGGTTAGTTAGGCCACAGCTTCAGGTTTCAAATCAGGTATTTTTCTTAATCATGGCATAGTCTAATGGGTGAAACGCTCATTTTTATCCCTTTAAATTACATTTTAATTAAATGTATGGCATTTACTCAGGAATCACTCAGTTATACATGATTACTTTCCTCTTTTCTCTGGTTCCCTCACCACCTCCAGAAGCATTTAACAACAGTGAAAACTTCTGTATCTTGTCTCCAAATCATCCAAGAGTCCCTTATCTCCTTCTAACATGCACAACAGCAAAAAATGATCTGACTCACTTAGAGTAGAAGACTAAATAGGATCGTTGATGTCTTATGCACACTCTCTTCTGCGCAAAGGCTCATTTAACACCAGTTAGTCACAGAAGCCAGCAGAGAAGAGAAAAAGCCAGTTTTGCAGTGGAGAGAGGAGGAAAAAAACAAACAACCAGAGAATCAGATCAGACACCAGAACAGGGAAATATCACATCACAGGAACAGTTCCTGCTGTTTGAAGGACCTATGCTGCTTTTGCTGATATGTTGGCTCTGCCTGTGGTTCCTATAGTCGTGCTTGCTTCCAGACATGCCTGTCATTAAAAAAAAACCCCAGTATTTAAATTGTTAAATAAATGAGGAATATGTATTCTCTTTTCAAACAGGGAAAGACCATTCAAAAAAAAAAAACAAAAAAAAAAAGAAAAAGAAAAAAAACCAAAATGACCAAAAATTACACTAAATGACAAAGTCTGTGAAACTAATGTCCCAGTCAAAAGGGTAGAACAAACTGCATAAGCTTAATGAGTGCTATGATTTTTTCACTTTGAATTTTGGATTTTCACTTTGTCCAGCTTCACTGGTGTGTATGTAACTTGAAATTCAGGACAATTTCACTTGTGTACAGCTATCTAATAAAGTTAGTGAATGGCTGTTAGAGACTTCAGATAAAATCTATATGAATTTAATTTTAGAAATATCAGTGTCTTAAGAACTTTAAGAAATACAGAATACATTAACTTTCACAAGCGAAGTCACCACTATAGCATTTTTATAGATAATTGTTATGTCAGGGAGGAACATTAAATGTTCAGCTGTATCTAACTGGCTATTCTTGAGCTTATGACTAGTCATTTAGAAGTTTAATTTCACCATATTGAATATAGATTTTATTGCTTCCTGAAAGCAACCTCCCCCCCCCCCCCACCATCAGTGTAGCCTTCCAACGAAGATTTGTAAGAAAAAGATGTTTTACTGGTTTAAAACATGGATATTAATTGTGTAGGGGTAAATTATGATTGTAGACCTTCATCATCAGCGCTGTCTGTTAGGTGCTGTTAGATCATGGGCTAAGAGAGGGATTTGCTAATTTGGGGCACTTAAAATGGAGAGCGAGGAGCAGAATGAGATGAAACAGTAGATGTGATTTGTCTTTCAAACAGGTCAGTCCAAAGCATGCATAGGTTCACTGATTCAATTGGAGTCACTTCTGCTTAGATTTACAGTAGTGTATGGAAATGAGAACTGGGAGTCAAATGTTGCCTTTTACACTCTTAGGAGGGTTTCTTATTTTTTAACCAAATGAAATGAAGTCACAAATAGAGCAAGACAAAGTAAAAAGAGAAGTAAATAAAAGACAAAATCATATTAAACACTCTATGCACTATTATCTTCTTATTGCTCTTCTGTAAAAAAGGCACTAAAGCAAAGAAAAATAAGCTGTATAAAAGGAGAAAGCAAATAAAGTCAGAATATTTTACCATATAAAGAGATGGTGCACACAACCAGGTAACTGTCCATACTGGAAAGTGCTACACAATATCTATTTTCAGTACTGTCTTTCCAAACCTTGTGATAAACATCTCTGTTTGATGTGATGAACATCATTCCACAACTATTTATTAAACAAAACTTTTAGGATCAAATTGTTAGCTTGAATTCTATTATGAATGGAGGAAGATGGGACTATTTACTCTGCAAATCATAGTTATTTCCTCAGCTGCCTTCTAGTTCCCAGAAAGAAAGTAAATTGCTTTGGTTCTATCCTGTTTCCATGTCTTGAGTGGACCAACTCAGAGTGATTTACTGATCTAACTGCTAGTTTGTTCTGTTTGGCTAAACTTAATGCTTGTTTGCCTTGGTGAAAAATTCTACATGTGTTCTCCTTCAGACTTTCAGGGACTATAACCTACTCACCAGGTATTCCAAGAACTACCTCAAAATGAGTTTTCCAGTTGTGCATCAGGTAACAGTATTTGTTGTTTGCCATACACAGCCTCTGCTCTGAAAAATCCATTTTGAGTTGAGCTAATGGCCATTCAGCTGCAGAAAGAAATACTGCACAGAGAAACACTAGAATTGATTGGACTGTGGGATATCATTACAACCTGCATAACAATAAAAAAAAAACGTTCAACTAACAGCGTGAATTAAAATCTGACCTGTATCTCCCACAACATGGGGGGGAAATCTGAGAGCATATGCTCTCGCTATGAGACACTATGCTTAAGCATTTTTTTAACTTTCTCAGAATATTCTGATTCTCTCCAAAGTGGTTCTGTTTCTTTACGCAGCTGTCCCATTTTTCATCTTAAGAGTTCATTTATGCAGAAATGTTTTCACTTCTCTCTCCAGTTTGGTTTTATTGAAGGGAAGGCTACCTCCTTTGATGTTGTGCACATTCTGAATGTTTCATTAGATACTTCAAATGCTCAACATGCAATAAACTTTTTCAAGGAGCCTCTTGCGGAGGAAAAACTATTGATTAAACTTCTGTTCATTTCTTTTTGAATTCTGAATAATGCATTTCCTGCTTACTTTGGTGATTCTCTTGCACTAGGATTTTATAGATTCACTTTTGCTAACAAATCGTATTTTAAGGCTGACAAAGTATTCACTTTCTCATAGTAGTTCTTGTGACTGCTTGGAGTCCTTTCAGTTGGTCTTGTGGTGGTTAGGTTTTTTGTCATTCTAATTAAGTTTCTGTCATTTTAATGACTGAAATAAATTTTAACTCTGGATTATGTCCTGTCTTTCTCCTTCATCATCTTTTCTGAGTTGATATAGGATCCTAAAATAATTCATATTTTGGCTTTCACAAGCTTTCATAAGTCCCTTTTGTTACCTATACATATGGACTGTATGTGTACATGGAGTATCAGAAGACATACATCTTATGAAAAAGTACAGGTGAAATTAATGCTAAATAAACGTTTCACTTTGGAACTGACTCTAGTAGTTTTACAGATATGTTTTATAGGAATGCAAGATCATAGCCAGAGATGACTGAAGTCAGTGGAAAAGACTGTCATTTAGAGACTGATATTTTTTCTACTATTTTTTTAATGGAAAAATTAAAATTTGTTAACATTAAACAGTTTTTACCAAAAACAGTCTAAAAGATACATTGAAAATTAAAACTTTTGCTTTTCAGAAGTGTACTTTTAAAAATGATAGGATTTACAAAGTATATTAAGTGCAGGAGGTTGCTTGACAACTTCAACCTATTGCAAGATTACTGAAAAGTTGCAAGACTTAAATAGCAGAATACAGAATAAATGTATTGAATGTCATTTAAAGAATCAGCTGAACGAACTGTCTTCAATGAATATCCTTTAACTGGCAGTTAATCAGTTTCCAAATGATGCCCACTAAAGTCACAATGAAAAGTCATATCTTGGATAGAAGGGATGATGTGTACGCAGTGGATAGAGAACTGAAACTCATGGCTCAGTTTCACTTGGTCTGCCTGTCCACAAAGGGACGTTGTGTTGCCCATTGCCAGATCCTGCCTGTGTAAAACCTCAAATAAAAGGATAGAGAAGGAAGTGAAACACTGTGGTTAATAAGAAAATATGGCATAAAAGAAAAAATAATAGAATCTTCTATTAAAAACAGGAACCTTACACCAGGGTTAATACACATTTGGAGATTAAGATAATCTTTAGAAGTATTTTATAAGGGATTTTTAATTGTAAAACCTAAATTCTAAAGAAATTAAAGAGCAAATAAAATGTACCATTCTGAGAGTTTGTGCATGAATTATCCATCAATATATGCCCATTAATTGGAGAAATATTTGATTCATTTTTTCCAGTACTAAGTAGGATAATGAACTAGTCTTTCCAGAAGAAATAATAATCACAAAAAGACTATTGCCATGAAAGCATCCTGTAGTAATAATTATCTTATTCAGTCAGAAATTAAATAGCCTTAGTAATAGGATTTAGATTTAAATTACTGCTACTCTTGCCCATCAATTGTCTTTCAAAATATCATTGTATATTAATTCCATACCACTGTAATATCACCCTACATTAATTCTAATAAAACAACATTGCACGCTTTCAGATCTCCATCTTAATTACACGTATGTGGAAATTGTTGAAGGAAAAAATAGATACATATGACTTTTCAAACTAACTGATATTTCCAGTGAAAAGGTGGTTGTTACCATGGAAATGAACTCTCAGTTTTCCAGCTGCTGTACTTATAAAAGCAACTGCTGACATAAACATCCCACTAGAAGTGGAAAAACAAAAAAACCCAAAGAGTGTAACCAACCTAGCAGAGTTCATGAAGTGTCCTTTAATCATACAACAGGTTGGATGAATGACCAAACCATATAACTATATTTTCCAGGTTTTACCATATATTGTGTTTATCAGTGTGTGAATAAGAAAACATATACCTAGTTCTCAACGGTAAGTTAGACTTTTTTTAGTTCTACCTGATGTGATAAAATTCTCTGTGAAGCAGATATGCAAACACTAGATTAAAAAAGATTAAGAAGTGTTATTGTCATGAAAAAATGAAAAATATTAATTTGTATATTGTGAGATCCCATTGATTTTATGCTCAAAACTATATTTTTAAAAGTTTACTTTGACAGGGAAAAGCATGCAGCATGGATTTTAGTAGCATTGTTGTTATCTGGAAAACCTGAGCATCTTTTTAATAATATGCATATTTTGTATGTACGTTATTGACTTCACAGCGAGTTACAAATTGAAACATCTAAATCCCTACTTTTGAATATGGAATGTTTACATATTTTTAATACAGATGTCACAACATGTTTTGAAATATGAAATACTGACATTGAATGAGGAAATTTAACCAAACTAGGAAATTGAACTGGTTAACCATGTTTATACTAGTTTTAAGCCATTTCCAAACACTGTACAGAAAAACACACATAGTGAAAATTGTCATTAAATTTAAATAACAGTCATTGTAGAGTGTAATGCTGTTTCAATCTCTCTCACTGTTTGTCTAAGTAAATTTTTTTCCAGATACAGTAAGAAAAAAAAAGAATCAGATGTCTTGTTTCTGCTGACAACTTTCAGACTTCCCTTCTTCCATCTCTGCCCTGCTGTCTCTTAAAGAAGATAACTTCCATTGTCCTTGCCTTACAGATGACTCCATTATATCAAACAATGACATGCATGGGACTGTCTATGAAAGGAAAGATGACTCCTCCTTAATTGGATGGTAGAATAGGAATTCCTTCATCTTAAAATGAGAGTTTCTCAGAGGAAGGAAAAAATAAGCAAGTCAATAGCAAAGAAGAGAGAGAGAATGATGAAAGATGAAATGATGAGTAATCATTAAAAATAAAATGGTGTAGCCTTTTCTCTAAGTTGACATTGTTTTGCAAGGTATCTTTTTTCCCCTTTTAACAATCTTGATATGGCACACCTTATTTGACAGTTGGGGGCAAGAAACCACTGAAGGCCAAGTCTTTGGGTGCTGAAATTGATCCTACAAGAAGGCTAATCGAAAGAAGGCTAAATGCTGGAGATTTGCTGTTTTTCAGTTCTGCTAGGTCAAATTTGGAACCATCAGTTAAACCACAAGTCTTGATTAATGGAAAGTTTTGAAGATCTGGTACTTTGGCACAAACACACTTTAATAATATTTCTGCAAAAGTCCTTAATTCACCTACTTTCGCTTCAAGAAAGCTGACTGAGATAAGATCTTATTGCTCACAAATGATATGCCCTGCATAGTTTTGTTGATATTTATTTGCAAGGAATGTTCATAAAGTTCAATCAATGAAGACTGCATTAGGTGGGACACTGAAGGGATTAGGGGAACAGAGAGGAGTATGTATAGCACAGCTTCTCTGGGAGACAAAAAGCAGCTTAGTACTGCTGATGTATTTTTTCCACTCTCTAGAAGTTGCTTGAGACCAATAGCTGTGGACAGAAGTTCAACAGGAGGCCAACACTTTGCTGTGCCTCGGTGCAGAAACCCAGGTCCACTCAACCTGATAGCATTGCAAGTGGCTTTCTACAAGACAAAATCGGTCTGTTACAGACTGTTTCCAGAGCTGTATTGTGTTCTGGGGGGATGGGGCTTGTTATTTATGTGCTTAATACTGCATCCAGAATATGCAGAAGCTAAATTTAGCATTGCCCATTTGAATTCTTGGATTTGGGTTGTCTGGTGTTTTTCACTGGCAAGAAAGAAAAACGTATAGGATTAAAAATACATACTTTAAAAATAGTACTGTGTTTGTAGAATCAGAGTCTATTTTATAAACAATTTAGTGGAGCTTCTTGAAAATGTTATATATGTCGCCAAAGGCAAAATTTAGAATACTTTATGTAGCAAAAATAAATTGCACACTTGTAGCAAATGTTTCGCATTTTGTGAACGCTTTGAAGGAAAAGTTGTTTCTCAAGGACCATTCAAACATTTTGAATCTTTTATTACAATCTTAAAGACTCTGTGAAGCATGCTATTCTTGAGGCAAAGAATGGGGTGGGGGCGGGAAGGACACGTTGCCTCTTTTTGCACTGTACTACTGTCCAATGGCACTTGGGAAAAGTGTGCCCTGATAATAAGGTCACTGAATAGTTGGAAGAGGTATGATTTTTATCTAGTGTAAGGAAACTGATGGACAGGTAGGATTCTTTCTGCCATTAAGATACACTTTTGAGAGTCTCATACTTTTCTGGCAGCCTGAAGGACAGGGTAAAGTGCTAATACAAGGAGAATGAATAGAAAGTGCTTTAGACTGCTCTTTCACTTTTAAGCAAAATCTATGCTATACTAACTGGTTCTTGTGATTAAAAGTCCATAGTTTTTTCAAAAAAAAACACAGATGCAGTACAACAGAACACAGTACATACAAGCTTGCTATTATTTTGTCAAAACCTACGTCCTTCAGCCAGGGAAAACCAAACAGGAATCTGGAAAGATCCTCTAAGTTCTAAATATTCTCTTTTTACAGCCATGTCTACACTGGGGAATTCTGTCAGTAAACAGCTAATAACAGCATGTGCTGATCTAGATGCTATATTTGATTTCTTCTCTTGTTAAAAATGTCCTCCTCAAGAGAAATTCTGTCAGCAGATGGGTGGATAATCCTATGCCTCGCATACCTTCACGTAGCTTGTCGTAGAGTAGAAATACTTCACTTGGAGAATTCAGGGGGCTCAAATCCAAGGAGTTGTAGTTCCTTTTCTTGTTATGATCTTATCCCATATCATCTAGGCCTTGCCCTCAATTTCATAGTCCTCCAAGGCTGCTCTTTGCTCTCACTCTTCTCTCAAAGAGAGATCCCGTGCAGCTAACTGTTCCCATCTCTGTTTTAGAAAAAACATACGTGGTTTCTATAGCATTTCAGCTACTGAAACACTATGTGTTACCTTGAAAATGAGAAACTTGAAGGTAATGAAGACACACAATTGTTTCAGGATCTATCAGACACTTGCTAACTAGTTCTGCACCCTGTAAACCAGTGCTTCTAAATTTCTGAAAAACAGCTTGGCTGTGTTATGATATAGATACAATATAATTAACCGTGTATGCACAAAATTTCCAGGTAGTGAGCTTGCCTCATCTGAGGCTCTCAGCATGGAAACACCTAAGATATGAGAGCTTCTTTGAAAGTATAAATGAAACATGCAGCTCCCAACTGATATGTGCCAGCGCGCAAGTGGTTTACAACACGGATGATAGTTATGCAGATGAGGATACTGAATCTTACAGAAAGGTGATTCTAAACAATGCAGAAGACAACAGATAACACATCCCAAGACAGCAGAACTGTATTGACAGATAGCCTCAACATGTCATTCTCTAATGCTGTTTGTGTGTACAAAGTATCCTTGAGAGTACTAGTGAATCACTGGGAGATTTCTCTGATAGTAGTACAATTTTTGTGGAATATGTCTGCTGCTCCCCAGTTCTGGAATATGACACTAAAAAAATTGAAAATGTTAAGTGGAAAGAATAAATATAAAGTAGGAAAGAAGAAGTTGAAAGCAAGCTGTTCCTGCAACAGCCAGGCAGAAGAAGTTGCAAAAGCCTTTCATTTGGCATGCTTGGCTGAGGAAGACTTAACAGAATGCCTTAGAGTGCCAGGCATCCATCATATATTGTGATGCAGCGCTAGCAGAGACAAAAATGGGTAATTATTGTAATTGTTTGCTGTAGTTGGCTCAAGTACACATAGTAAATGATCTGCAAAAGCCCATTTTAAATTAGGCCTCTGATGCAGTGTATTATTAGACCTATGTTAGAACATTTTAACAGAAACTGAATAGAATAACATTCAAAGCTTATAAAAAGTAGCCATAATTAAATTTTGTATTTTAAAAAAGTTGAGTGCGAGCTTTCTGCTTAAGCTTTTACTATAATTTAGCACTGGTTTTTAAGTGGCAGAGATCGTGATATGACTGCTGTCTTGGCTTGGGTGGAGAGCTTTGCTGCTTTGAAATACACTTCCTCGGCACCTCAGTGTAAACATTTCCACAGATATGGAGGTTTTGTGGGTATTTTTGCAGCATTTGTGTTTGCTGCCTGAAAATGACATACCATCCTGTTGCACTTCTCATTACATCTCTGGGCTGGGCTATTTTCTCCAGGAAGAATTTCTTTTTATCTTGCCTCCTTTGCTATGTCAGAATTATGACCTGTACATGAATTTTCCTTTTGTTTTCCTGAAAGTGGATTTATGATGAACGATGAATTTGGTTTTGCTTAAATCTTTTGCACAAAATATTATCTGTAGGAAAGGGTAATAAAAAACATCCAGCCATTTTGCATGAAATAATTGCCAACAACATCAGCAGTAGTGTCTGATTATATGACCCACATATTTTCTCCATTAACAAGAGGGAGCCTTCCCCTTGCCAAATAATCTGGTTTACTATGCACACGTACATTGATCTATTAATTTGTGACAGGCTTACACTTTGAAAAATCATCAGATTTCCTTGGTATCCCTGGAACAATTGCAAATGCTTTTCAAGCACCCTAAGAAGATGATAAGCTGCTCGTGTCACAGTACTTTAATTCCAGCTTCTGTTGTCTTCTAAAGAAGCGTGCGTTTGCCAGGAAGGCTATGGGGACTTGTGTGTCTAGCACAGTGTTAGTGCAACGTGATATCACTACTTGCCTTATCACTGCGGTGCTGTAGCAGGGAAATGACATGCTGAGAGGAAATACAAATGATTCTGAAGACAAGTCTACACAAGTAACTTCTATTGACATTAACATGCTAGTCGCTGTAAGAATTGTAAGGGTGCACGGATCTTACTGACTTTCTTGCATTAGCTTCTCAAAGAACAGCAATCCTAAAACACATGCGCAATCATACTGGGGAGCCAGAAAAGCTTAGGATAACTGTAAAGGTATGTGTTTTAGTATCTGCAAGAAGAGTTTCCGGGATCAAGAACTTTTGTAGGTATAACTACCTATAGTGTAAGGGACAACCAGAAACACTCCCATTGTCAATAACATCCATTTTATATAAATAAATAATTTTAAAAAGAAATAAAATATTTTAATTTAAAAATAAAATAAGGAATGGAAAAATTATTGCTAGGACGATGTGCAAGTACAAGAATCTTAATAATTCTGCTTGCATATCTAAAATACGTCTTGACTGATGTTCAAAAAAATAAATGTGATTTTCAGTTCTCACTAGGGGGCACTCCTCTCCTAAAGACCTTAAGAAAAAGGCACAAACAGTACATTACTATAACTAGGTTTTTTCCGGTGAGATGTTAAGAACATGCACATGGGTCTATTTAAAGAGTTTTCTATGCTTCTAGAAGTAAATGCTAAAAGGTAAG
Organism: Nyctibius grandis; assembly: GCF_013368605.1. NCBI lineage: Eukaryota > Metazoa > Chordata > Aves > Nyctibiiformes > Nyctibiidae > Nyctibius > Nyctibius grandis. The sequence continues at coordinate 46,058,051 of NC_090663.1, forward strand.
AATATGTTGGTAATTGACATTTTGTCACATTCCTTGAGTTTGTGAATCTTTGACTAAATTCTATTTAAAAATAAGTTTGGTTATTGGTTGGTTTCTATTTTAAAAATATGACTGTGTCTTGAGGAACTGGAATGTTTAATGTATTCTCCTTGACTTGTGTCAGATCATTAAGATTATTATTAAATATCTTATTCCTGCTTAGAACTCAAAGATACACTCATAATGCTGTCATGTTCTTAATCTTCATTTTCAGTTTGTAATCATTAACTTAACATTAGTTAATACTTCCCTATTCATTATCCATATACTTTTGAAGAAATTTATAATTTAATATGCTTTGACTTAAAGGAAAAAAAGATAAAAGCTTTCCAAATGTTCAGTGTATATAAATTGTTAACTGTTAGCGTTCTTCAGACCTTTAACCCAAGTGCGTTTGATTTCCTGTGAGTACATTGCCACTGTGTATAGAACAAACCAACTTCATTTCCAGCTGCATAAAGCAGTTTGTAAGTGAGTCGATCTGAATAGGATCAAAGAAATGGAGAAATGAAAAAGAAGGGAAAGATCTGCCATTCAAAAAAAAAAAAAAGGCGGTAGCGGCACATGACACTATTGTAAATCAAACCTCACAGATTTCAGTATTTACTTTTCAGTTTAGTTTGCTATAACCTCTTAAAAAAACTCACTCCAAAATATAATAAAGGATTAGAACAACGGGCACTTTAATCAATATGTACACATGCTTTTTCAGGTTGGGAAAAACACAGTGAACAAGTTGTGGAAAGAACAGTTATACTTTAAATACCAAGTTTATTATTAAGAGAAAAGCATTAACTGCATGCTCTGTCACTGCCCGTCTTTTTATATTATCTGTGTACATGGCTTAGGATCAGGGATAATGAGATTCCAACATAATTTCAAGTCTTTAATGATTAGTGCAGACTTCTGGCATACATAACGTGACCTGGTATATATCGATCAATGTAGTCTATTCATTTAATATCCTATGCGGACGATACAATTTGCTTCTGTCATTCTAATTCTATGCACCATTTTCAGAAAAATTTCTGAGGGGAGGCATCAAGATGAAAATTTCATATGCACAAGTTCTGTGACACTATCTAAAAATGCCTGTGCCATGTCCATCAAAATATTACCAATCACCATAACTTCCATTTTGGTCTGAGAACTAATGTCTATTCAAAAATTGTGGAGACAATTTTCATACTACTGAGATAGTTACAGGTTGACGTCAAAAATCAGAAAGCTCCATGTCATTCACTCACTGCTGGTTTTAAAGCTTTTCTTGGTGCATGATTTCCTCCCTCTTCCAGGAATATTTTAAGTGAAAATGTAATTGTTTATTGTGAGTGTCTCTCAAAAAGAAAGGACTGAGCCACTCCAGCATTATGACTCTGCTATGTGGTCAGCAATATCTTGGTCTTGTATCATGTGGTTAAAATTGTTCCTATTCTGTAACTCTGAATGTCTGAGAATCATAGAATGTTAGGGGTTGGAAAGGACCTCTGGAGATCATCGAGTCCAACCCCCCTGCCAGAGCAGGACCAATCTAGGGCAGGTTACACAGGAACGCATCCAGACGGGTCTTGAAAGTCTCCAGAGAAGGAGACTCCACAACCTCTCTAGGGAGCTTGTTCCAGTGGTCTGTAACCCTTACGGTAAAGAAGTTCTTCCTCATGTTGAGGTTGAACTTCCTGTGCTCTAGTTTGCATCCATTGCCCCTTGTCCTATCACAGGGCACACGTGAAAAGAGGTTGCACCTTTCCTCTTGACACCCAGCCCTCATATATTTATACACATTAATCAGATCCCCTCTCAGTCTTCTCTTCTCCAGACTAAAAAGCCCCAGGTCTCTCAACCTTTCCTCATAAGGCAGGTGTTCCAGTCCCTTAATCATCCTCGTAGCCCTCCGTTGGACTCTCTCCAGCAGATCTCTGTCCCTCTTGAATTGGGGAGCCCAGAACTGAACGCAATAATACTCCAGGTGAGGTCTCACCAGGGTAGAGTAGAGGGGGAGGACGACCTCCCTCAATCTGCTGGACACACTCTTCTTAGTGCACCCCAGGATACCATTGGCCTTCTTGGCCACAAGGGCACATTCCTGTCCCATGGATACCTTGTTGTCCACCAGGACTCCAAGGTCCTTCTCCATGGAGCTGCTCTCTAGCAGATCGCTTCCTAACCTATACTGGTGCATTTTATTACTCCTTCCCAGGTGCAGGACTCTGCATGTATTCTTATTGAACCTCATTAGGTTCCTCTTTGCCCAGCTCTCCAGTCCGTCCAAATCACGCTGAATGGCCGCACAGCCTTCAGGTGTATCAGCCAAACCTCCCAGCTTCGTATCATCAGCAAACTTGCTGAGAAGACACTCTGTCCTTTCATCAAGGTCGTTGATGAAGATGTTGAACAGGACTGGACCCAGCACTGATCCTTGTGGGACTCCACTAGTTACAGGTCGCCAGCTGGACTTGGCACCATTGATTACCACTCTTTGGGCTCTATTGTGTAGCCAGTTCTTAATCCATCTCACTGTCTGTTCTTCTACCTCACACTTCCTGAGTTTGCTCACGAGGATGTCATGGGAAACTGTGTCAAACACCTTGCTAAGGTCAAGGTAGACTACATCCACTGGTCTCCCTGCATCTACCCATTCAGTCACGACATCATAGAATGCTATCAGGTTAGTCAAGCATGATTTCCCCTTGGTAAATCCATGCTGACTACTCCTGATAACCTTCTTCTCTTCCATGTGCTTAGAGATGACCTCCAGAATGAGCCACTCCATCATTTTTCCAGGGATGTAGGTGAGGCTGAGTGGTCTGTAGTTTGCTGGATCTTCCCTCTTGCCTTTTTTGAAGACTGGAGTGACATTGGCTTTCCTCCAGTCCTCAGGCACCTCTCCTGTTTGCCACGATCTTGCGAAAATGATGGAGAGTGGTAGAGCAACAACATCAGCCAGTTCTCTCAACACTCTTGGGTGCATCCCATCAGGGCCCATGGACTTGTGTGTATTCAATTTCCGTAACTGATCACTAACCCAGTCTTCACAGAATAGTGAAGTCTTCCCTCCTCCAGGCTTCCTCTCCTACATTCAGGGTCTGGAGATCACAAGGGCTGGTCTTAGGATTAAAGACCGAAGCAAAGAAGGTATTCAGCAACTCTGCCTTCTCTGCATCCTCGGTTATCAGGGCTGCTGCCTCATTCAGCAGAGGGCCCACACTTTCTCTGTTCCTCCTTTTGCTACTGATATATTTGAAGAAGCCCTTTTTGTTCTCTTTTACTTCCTTTGCCCGTTTTAGTTCTAAGAGGGCTTTGGCCTTTCTTGTTGCCTTCCTACACGTCCTGACAACTTCCCTATAGTTCTCCCAAGCGACAAGACCCTTCTTCCACGAACTGTAAATTTCTTTCTTCTGTGAGATTTCCTTCAGAAGCTCCTTGCTCATCCATGCAGGTCTCATAGAACGTCTACCCGATTTTTTATTCAAGGGAATGCACCTATCTTGGGCTTGGAGGAAGTGGTATTTAAAAATTGACCAACTTTCTTGGGCTCCTTTGCCCTCCAGAGTCTTAGCCCATGGGATTCGTGCAAGTAGATCTTTGAAGAGTACAAAGTTGGCCCTGCAGAAGTCCAGGGTTGTAATCCTACTTATTGCCCTACTTCTACCTTGTAAAATACTAAACTCCACCATGTCGTGATCACTGTCGCCAACGCTGTTCCCAACCTTAATGTCCCCAACTAGTCCTTCTTTATTTGTTAATACAAGGTCCAGCAGTGCACCTCTTCTCATTGGTTCCTTCGCTACCTGAATTAAGAAGTTATCATTGATGCACTGCAAGAGCCTTTTTGACTGAACATGTCTAGCTGTGTGGGCTTTCCAACAAATATCAGGGTGATTAAAGTCACCTATGAGTACCAAGGAGTATGTTCTAGAGGCTACCTCCAGTTGTCTGTAGAAGGCCTCATCAACATATTTTTCTTGGTTTGGTGGTCTATAGTAGACCCCCACAACAGTTTCACTCCCCTTTGCATGTCCCTTAATTCTTACCCACAAGCTTTCAACCTGTTCTACCTGCCCCCCGGATAAAACTCAATACACTTCAGTTGGTCTCGCGCATAAAGAGCAACACCACTGCCTCGCCTTGTTGGTCTGTCTTTCCTAAATAGTACTTGGCATCCATGACAACCTTCCAGTCATGGGAGCTGTCCCACCATGTTTCAGCGATCGCAACTATATCATAGTCATGCAACCTAAGGCAGATCTCCAACTCCTCCTGTTTATTTCTCATACTCCGTGCATTGGTACATAAGCACTTCAGAGAGGGAGTTAAGCCACCAGTTTTCGCTCTTGCTGTCTGACCATTCCTGGCCGCTTCCGTGGTTGCTAACTTATTAGTGAGCCCTGTGTTATTATTGCCCAGTGTACCACCATTATCCACCTCGAGCAGGACAGTAGTCTGAAGGCTGTCCTTAGGCTCATCTCCAGTGAGACTGGTTTTATCCCCTTCCCCCTTCAGCCTAGCTTAAAGCCCTTTCAATGAGCCCCGCCAACTCCTGTGCGAGGATCCTTTTTCCCCTTTGAGACAGATATACTCCATCTGTCGCCAGCAGACCAGGTGCCATATAAACTTCCCCATGATCAAAGAACCCAAAATTCCGATGGTGACACCAGTCTCTGAGCCATGTGTTAATTAGGTGTGTTTTCCACCCTCTTTCAGTGTTTTTTGCTACCACTTGAGGTATTGATGAAAATACCACCTGTGCACCCAAACCTTCAACTAGTTGCCCCAGTGCCTTGAAGTCCTTTTTGATTGCCTTTAGACTTCTCTCTACAACCTCATCATTACCAACCTGGATAACTAACAAAAGGTAATAATCAGAGGGCTGCACCAGAGCAGTGAGCTTCCTTTTAACATCTCTAACGCGAGCCCCAGGGAGGTAGCAGACTTCCCTGTGGGATGGGTCTGGTCGACAAATGGGCCCCTCTGTTCCCCTCAGAAGAGAGTCACCTACTACAATTACCCTCCTTTTCTTAGTTGAAGAAATCATAAGACGTGGGGATGAGTGACAAGCCTTGGGCGACTCACTGGATGGATCCTTATCTCCATCTTCATTCACCTGGCCATCAAGTCCCAAAGACCCATACCGATTGTACAATGGCAACTGGGAAGGTGAGGGGGGCTGAGAAGGTTTTCTCTTGCCTCTCCAAGGAGGGACCTCTCTCCATTCTCCCTTGTCCCTTATGAGACACCCTGTTATTAAGAACAGGCAATTCTTTGACAGAGTTCTGATAAACATGAGGCTGGATGCTATGCAGTATTTTGGAAAAACTGGGACACTGATTTCTTAGAATTTGTCTGGATTTGTATACTTTAATGAATGCAATGTAATTCCTCCTTCAAAGGGGTTGATAGTCTGGAGTTTGGATTCTCAAAGGTGCTGGCAATTATCAACTCCTATGTTCCTGACTCTCCCTTTTGCTATTAAATGTATGAATAAGAGTGGCATGTGAAAATTAAATTCCTGTATAGAGTCCAGAGCTGTGCTTGTACAAACAAGTAACAAAATCCTAGAAGGACCAGCCTTCTTTCATGCTTATATTTCAGTGATAACTTATTTTTGGTATTTGGAGAGACTATGCTGGGTATAACAGCATTTCTGAAACACAAGCACCCTCTTTGAGATGCATGCTGACACTTGGAAGAAGCACTCTAGGTTATTGATTTTAATGTATGATATAGGGAAGTTATCTGGTTTGTACAATGTTTGAAGGTAAAAGGAAGTCTCAGATCTTTGGTGTTTATCTTGATGACCTGAAGTAGAGCTTTGAAGAGCTATTAATTGAAGGTCAACTTATGGTCTAGTATACAGCCTAGCTGCATGTGAAGAGAGAGAAAGGGAAAAAGGAAGTTTCATCAACAGGGTCAATAAATTTCTACATTTCTGTTGAGTTCCACAGGAGTCTCTGGAGGAACTGAGGTCTACTGGTTGGGTTCCATCTGCTGAATCTAGAGTGTAAGCACAGTGGGTTACCATTAACCTGATGCTAGCATCTTCACTGCTGTTTTTAGAGGCACCATAGAATACCAAAAATACACTGTAGGAAAACATGTGATCCCCATTCAAGACCAGAAAACTTCAGCAGAAATATTAAACCTGTGACCCAACTAATCTAGTCAAACCTAGCTGGATTAAAGTCTGGATAAATTACAGACTTTTGACGGTCTATGCTCATCAGCATGTTTGGAGGGGCAAACAACAGGTTGAGCAATGTCTTCTCTCTCCTCTCCCCCCCCCCCCCCTCCCCACTTCCTCTATATGCACAGCTATTTGGTATAGTATGGGTCTATGTCAGGAAGAAATTGTTTGCTAAGAGTGTGGAAAAACTGCCGTCTCAGAGGGATTTAGATTTCAGATTGCATTTATGATAATTCTCCCAGTGATATCTTGTGCCCTTTGAGCCAGATCATCCTAAAGGAAAATCATCATCATGTAAAGGGCATGCAAGATTCCAATACTAATATTAATTTCCAATATTAATTTACTTCCTAGATGTCCTGATTAAGACAAGCTGCCAATTGTGAAACACTGCTGCCAATTCACAATGACCAGCTCAGTACAGAGAGACTTGGCTGGGCATTGCAATAATTTATAAATTTGTACCAATCTACTCCCAATAGCTTCATCAACCCCAGTAATCTAGAAGGCCAACTGTACTCTACAGCAGTGTTGTTTGTGTTGTGTTCTTGTTCCACATCAATTTTCCACTTCTGAAATAGACCACATATGTGATTATTTATGAAGTTAAAAATACACCCAAAGCAGTCAACAGAAGAAAGAGAGAGGATGAACGAGAGAAGAAAAAGATGGAAAGGAATAAGTAAAAGAACTAGGTGTTTGTCTTCCGAAAACCATAGAAAAGGAAATGAATTGGAAGGAAGTGATTTTGAAAGACAGCAAGTGACAGAAAGATGAGAAAGGTACAGGTGGTTTTAATAAATGAAATTTCTGTAAGCAGGGCCTGTGAAGCAGTGTGTCATTGAAAGGTTTGTCTTGCAGCAAATTTCATCTTTTCATATATCAAAATTGGATAGAAATGTGCAGACCCTCTTCTGAGTTATATCCTAAAAATCCTACCTCATTTTTTGCAAGATTTATGATGAATTTAATTTACTTCTAAATTATACAGGAAGTTTAATGATTACAGCACAACTTTATAAAAAATAGAGATAATTTCAAAGAGCTAGACTGTATATCGAGGTTATTTGTAAAGAAATTGTACATAATTGTGTAGCCTCCTCTTGCCTCTAAATGATTTGGTAACAAGGTAAGACATACAGCATGTGTAATAGTGCCTACAGCCCAAACCAAATTAATGTAATGGGCACAAATGTGTACTCTTGTCCAATTACGTATTTGATTAGAAATAGACTTGGCTTCAACAGAAGATGTGGTTTTGGAGAATTAAAATAAGCCAATAAAGTAAAACCGTGTAATTCTGAAATGTCTTATGTAGGTATAGAAACAGAGCCACAGAATAGATGTGGTTTGTGATCTGACTGTAAAAGTGAGTAAGATTCCTCTTCTTCTCTTGTAACAGAGATTCCTTTAAAGTTTACACTTTGCTCCAAAATCTAACACGATAACAAATCAAAGTCACCATTTGCTTTTTAATTATGGTTGTATCAATAAATCTTCATACTGATACTCCCCAAATCCCAGTGACTTTCATAGCAAACTCTCTTGAATGTGTGCAGTCCTCCAGATTTACACCAAGGTAAAGAGTTATTTTAGGTGGATGATGCATGATGGGTTCAACTGAACTCTAAAAATTGCATAGGTTAATTCATCAGCCTACAGTTAGTCAATAAAGTATTGCAGGTCAACCCGTCATCACTATAAGATACAGGGGAAAGCCTTTTTCCTTTGTCCGCAAGAAGACCATACTTGTGGAGGAAGGCCTTTGTCCAGTTGCTGACAGAAGAAAGGGGCAAGATGGTTCTTATGTTTGATCAGCTTAGCTTTTGCTTCTGTGAAGAATTTGGCTCCCTTAAATAGTTATGTTATATGAATTTGGAAAGATTTCCATCTTGCTGGAACATGAGATTAGGCCAAATTAGTAACCATTAGTACTTTGTCGCTACCCATCTTTGCTCTCCAAAAACATATGCTTAGTTTCTTTTATTTCTCACTTAAAACATTTTGATAAAGAATAACTTATTTCATAAATGACACTTTATTATCAACATTTTTAGAATGTCTTCTCTGGAGACATTCAAAACCTGCCTGGACGCGTTCCTGTGTGACATGATCTAGGTAATCCTGCTCTGGCAGGGGGATTGGACTAGATGATCTTTTGAGGTCCCTTCCAATCCCTAACATTCTGTGATTCTGTGATTCTTTAGATTTTGTGAAATCCTCTGTAACAGTCTCGATAATATGTCAATGAACACATTAGAAGTGTGTCATAATATGTGTTACATTCAGAAGATATTGCTTGATAGATAGCAGTGTCTAACATATAATAACCAAATATGTGGTACTGTATCCAGTGCTTTGGATATCAAGCATAAAACATTTTATAGGAAAGTATTCATTTCTCAATAATAAATGAGATTTCAAAAAAGCCTAAAATATGAACTGATATAAAGCAGAATATTTCTGTATTTGATAAATTTGATTAAAAATTGTTTTAATTATTTGAGTAAACTTTGCCATTTTGATTAGTACTTTGGTAAAATAGAAAAATCTAAAATCAGTTTTGCACAAAAAAAAAGAAAGCAGATCCATGTAGAATGTTGAAAAAATGCAAAATATCTTAATGTTAGAATTTTATTTGCCATTAAATAATTTTCTTGCTTGCCACATTATGTACAGGCTAGAGCTATTGTTAAGAGAGACATTAAAGAATTTTAAGAACCCTGTCTCTTCAAAATAAGATGTAAAAACAGACAATGGCTTGTGGTCAGGAAGAGTAAATATTAGAAAAGAGATTAATTAGCATGCCAAAAGAACTTTACTGAGATGAGGAGGCTAGAATGGGGCTGAAAATCTCCAGCTGTGAAGAACTATCAGAAGGAGGAAAAAGTGGTAAATGAAGAATCAAAAAGGACCCCTACCTGTTTAATCAACCGCAATGATTAGAATAATTCGTGGATTTTTCAAGCTGTATGATGAAGAGACATTTCTTAAGAGATGCTGGTGATCTCCATAGTAAGGAAAAACAGGAGACCTTGTTTCAGAGAGAAAATAAAAAAAAGAAGTTTTCTGCAGATATGTAGTGTGCATTTTTTTTAAATTTTCATTCTTAGTCAAAAGAATGAAGACCTAACCTGCATAGTAACTATATGGGTTGGGATTTGTAAAAAACCATTTCATTACATACTTCATCCTCTAGCTTTGTCTGCACTAGAAACACTTGCTCGGGGAAGTTATATAGGTGGATTTACAAAATGATTCTTATAACTTATTTCAGACCTGAAAATCCATAATGAAATAAGGTCACCCGGCGACAATATACTTTTCACATCATAATGTCATCCACAGTACCTTTTGTTGAGCATAACTCAGATTGTACCTCTGTATTTCTGACCAATAAATCTGGGTTAACAGGAAACTTTCAGTGGGAAAAAGCAGCAGAAGTAGTTAATTCTCTTCGCTTGTCCTTATTTCTTATTTTTGCCTGAGGATGAAAAACATGTGTGGAAGACCTTCTTTGACCATTTACTTTGGAAAACAGAAACTCCAGGGAGTATGAATTAGAGACCTGCTGACCTACTCCTTAAACTTCTATGATAATTATAGAAAATGGTGAAGTAAACAGTTTTGCTCCTCTTGGGACCTGTAGGAACAAAATCACACAACTGAACATCATATAGCTTGTAGTATGTACACTCCTAATGGCAAAGTTCACTAAAGCCAAAAATATGAATTTCCAAAGCATGTCTTGAATGATAAATAACAGAATAGAAACAGGGGAATACAGTGGCAGTTGAGTCCGCTCTGCTGATAAGGGAACCTGAACTCACAGATATTCTTATCTTATTAATAAAAAAGAAATTTAAAGAAGTCAAAGCTCACAAAAGGGTACCTATGTCCTATTCAACTTCTGAATTGCTCCTATTGAGATTTTATGGTGTAAGATTGTTAAAACAGGTAACCATCCAACACACAAAGCTCTACTGGCTACTCAACATTTTTTTGGTGCTTAAATGGAGTCAAGTCTGAAAATCCAACCTCAGCTATGGAAGCTGAGTACTTCTGTATAAGGCACATAAAATAGCTAGAGGTGCCTAAACTAAGGACGTGTTTTTTCAGGGAGATTGTGAATAACACATTAAGGTATTAACAGGCATTGCTTTAACATGACTTCAGTTAAAGGGTCCATCCATCTTACGATGTTATGACTGTTTTGTTCACAGAATAGCTACTGCATAAAATGCTTGTTTCAAAAGGGTGTGTCTGGGACTAGGGCCCAGGGAGATGTTTGCCTTTTTCTGGAAGCTGTGTTGTGTGCCAGAAGAAACCTCCTGGGTAGGAAAAGATTCTGATTTTTTACAGAACTACTGAGAAGAGTCAGATGAGAAGACTTTTCAGTTTATAATGAATAAACTGCATCTAAAAGATTTGACATGCAGACATAGAAGATTGTCCTTGGCATCAAGACAGTGCATATTATTGTGTTCTAAATTTTAACAGACAGCTTAAATTGTTCACTGGATATGAAGAGAGTTTTGAACTTTTGAACATCAAGAAATACAAAATTTCATTGCATGCTTTCCTAGAGATATAACCTTAACTTTGACAATGACAACAACTGAAAATATTCAGTAGTCAAAGTGAAAAATGAAGATTTCATACCTAGACAAGGTATTTTTCTTGAACAGGCTAGGTCAAACATGAGCTGCTGAGGCTGGTGTGGAAGTTCAAGTTCTGCAGCTTGTATTATGTGAAAAGCCAGATCCTCTGTGTTTGAAAGCTTTGGATGAAGAAGAACTCAAACTCCATGAAGTGCTCCTGTTTTTGAAGGCTTGAGTTCCAGGATTTACCTGTGTGAACTCCTATTGCATCTGCTGTGGTTGTCGGGGCTATTTAGAATGGCAGAAAGATTAGATGAGATGTCAGGCAGAGATGTCACACCAGCAAGATGTCTTCTTTTTCAGTTCTAAGCTTGTGAGGACTTTGCTCAGACCTGTCTTGAGATGGTCTTCTGCCCCTGATCTTGGACAAGTCCATTCATCAATACCTTATTTTGAAGGGTATATAAGCTGTCTATAAGCACAGATGGATGTGTGGTTAATGCCAGGCACCTGAGTTCCTATGCTCTCTGGATCTTTGTTTGTGGTTTCTGGCTTTTTGACAGTAGTTGTGTCAGCAGAGATCCACAGATGTTTAGCAACCTAATCATATTCATGAAGTATGAGAACTATGAGCACCTTGGAGCATTTGCCCCACAGGAAAAATGCTAAGGCTTAAATTCCAGTAAGTAGAAGAATAGGGAAAGTCGTAGAAGACCAAATATATTAAAACTTGAAGTCTAAGTAGAAGATGAAAATTTCAAAGTGGTTCACAAGTACACAAGTAGTAAAAGCCAAGGGGAAGCTGAGATGCAACTAACAAAAGACATCAAGGTTAATGAGAAATCATTATGAACATAGTATGTATTAGTATAAAGAGGGTAAAAGAAAGGGAAGTGCCCCATTGTGGAGGAAGAATGTAGTAAGCACAGAAATGGAAGAAACAATCATTTAAAATCTATGTACCAAACATCAATGGCATGTAGGTGGTTAGCTCAGCTATTGAAGCAATGACAAGAAAAAAGAAAGGGCTTAGATAAGACTTTATCTGTGACAACTCTAACAACTCCATTTTGTAATTTTTGTAAAAATGTGATTGTTTTAATCATCTTATGAACTCTGCCCCTGATTATTTACAAAATTGTTTGAAAGGATATCAGAATTGCAATTGCTTTTGAGAAACTGTAGGAAACAAGTGGGGTACCAGATGACTGTAGAAAAGCAGATTAAAAGGGTGGTTTAAAAAGGGGACCTTCAGAAGAGTGGGTTGAAAAAGGGTCAGAAAATGAAACTCCTGTTGTCCTACTCTCAATTTCTAGAAAATACAGGGACAAGCAATTCAGTACACTATTTCTAAGTGTCTAGAAGATACCAAAAAGATACATCCCAGTCAGCATGTATTTGACACAACAAATCATAAACAGAAATTATTTTGGCTTGATATGAAGTAATCCTTCTGCTCTCTTCAACGGTGGGAAGGCATAAGCAAAGTATTCTAGTGTTCTAGGCACTGATGATGAAAAAACAGGTAGCCCAATTTGAAAGATTCAACAGGATAATAGAGAAAGTGATCTCAAAACTATGGTATAAGATTAAAAGAATAGGGTAAAAATGTGGTAATAAACATGTCACAGGGAAGAAATACGGAATGGGGTTACAATAGTTTACAATATAAAAGAGTCTGCTGAACAGAGGAAGATAGTAATTTGTTCTTCCTGGTTTTGGTGAATAGGATTCACCATAAGGAATTATAAGTTTAAATTGCAACAAGAAAAACTTGTTTCAGGTGTTGCAAACCTCTTCTGAAGTTAAACTAGTAAAAGTCACCGACATAGATTAGTGTGGAGTTTCCATCACTGACAGGTGACTCTGTGGTCTAAAAATACATTTAGATTGACATCTGCCAGGAGTGACGAGGTATATCTGGTTTTGCTTGTGAGCAATGGGAAAGCTAGATGCTCCCTTGGGATTCCCTTCAGCATAATTTTAAAAAATTATTTTAACAGCAAAGGCTGCGTTATTATATTTGAATAAACTTAACTCCATGCTTTAGTGCCTTAAATGAACACATTCTTCATTTGCAGGAAGTGGGTAAAGCACTTTTGAGACACAGTGTTCAGGGCATAAATTTCTCTGTATTTCCTAGTAATTTCTCAGCATGTCCCTTCTCTTTCATCATTGACCTATATATACAAACTTTTCTTCCAATATATCCCTAGGTGCATCTATTCTATAATTCCAGCACCCTTTCATGTAACATATAGATGTATACACAAAATACATATTTACATGTATACTCCCTCTTTTTTCATCTTTCCATCCTTTTCCTTATGCAACATCCATATCATTTATGACAATCTTGTAACCTTATACAAGTATATTACCAGCTATGCCAACTTCTTTGCTATCTCCCTGTAGGCTCCATCAGCTAGTCAGAGGTAAAGCAACCTGAATAGTTATGATTTTAAAGTAGTAAGCTTTAACATTTGAAAAAATCTACATTACTGAAAAATTGGAAAATATGTCATATTTTGAAATTGAGAAGAAAGACATCTTTTTATTATTAACAGCAATGTTTCTTAACTGGACAATGATGAAAAGAGCTATTAGTCAGAGTTTTTAAACTCTCAGTTTAAAATAATGTACCTGTTACCATTAGTATTATTCTCTTATCACTACTGCAGTACTGGATTCCCTGTCACATCTTAAATCTGCTATTGTTAGGTACATCAGTATGTAACAATACAGATATATTTTCTGTGACAAATGTATGTACATTTAAAATATAGGAAAGAATAACTCTCTAGTACATAAATTTAATCTTTGAAGAGCAGTGAAATTATTAAGAAAAAAAAGAAAACTACTTAGTTTTGTATCTTCAAAATGCCATTCCAATCTAGTATCATTTTTTGTGTGCTTGAATAAATGGAATTACCAACTTGTGTAAAGTCCTTGATCAGAATGAGGCTCTTAAACCAATTATGTGGAGATCAGAGTGCTTAAAATTATAAGGAATACATTTAGAATTATTAAAGGCTTCAAATAGCTCAGTTCAGGCAAAATTACATATAATTGATCATTTAGTATGTGTTGTCAGTAGAAATTGCAGTCATAGGTGTGGAAGATCACTTTTTAGACAAATTGCAGTGAAACTTTTGTAAAACCCAATCCATACCAGAGCTCCCTTTTCTAAGGACTTTTACTGAACGCAAATCCCTGACACTTTTATTCCTCTTCTCTATGGAAAGATGCACCATAAGTTAAAAGTACTGAATAATATTATCTGGATGGAAATGTGAAATACAGATGAAGCAATACCAAAATAGATTACCTTGATTGCTAGGTAAGTGACACCACAAATTTGGGGATTGGGATGCTTTTAAAAATGTTTAAATAAGTGATTCTTTAAAAAAAAAAGAAATAAAAAATTAAAAAGATTCGTTAGCTTTATAGAGAAATTTCTTCTTTGCCAAAGGGCAAAGTGATTTGTAGGAAATTAACATTAAAACTGACAAATACAAACTGGATTGTCAGAGAATGTACAAGGGACTAACTCTATAACCTGCCCTGAGAATAACATGATTCTTTTATTGATTCTTATTTAGCCTCTGTGCAGTCCCTCTATCCCTTTGCTTTGAATTTTATGATTCACTTATTACAGAATATAATATCATTCTGGATAGGCAGTATTTTCAGAGTCAGGCACATAAATCTTAATCTGGCAATCATCCTCTGTATCTGTCAGACTGGTGACAAGATTCTCATTGATTTTAGTGATACAGGTTTAGCAACAAAATGGCATGTATTATGTAGTGTAAGATGCAAGTTAGCAGATTTAATTTATACGTTACTATCTGTCTGTAGTTACAGTTTATGACCAAACTCAAAACTTGCTAAGATCAGTCACAATCTCATATTCTCTTCTCTTTTTTGCATGAAGCGGCATTTTTATGCTTATCAGATCTGAGAATCTCTTGATGGACTTGGCTCTAGTTTAAAGTCTGAAAGTAACTCTCAATTTTTACCATGGAAAATACTTTCAGATACTACACTAGGAGTGTTGTGTTCTCTTAACATACTTAGCAAACTTGTGGTAGGTTAGCCTTGGCTAACAGCCAAACTTCCACCCAGCTGCTCGCAGGTAAGACAGGGTGAGAAAATAGGAAGAAGGGCAATGAGAAAGCTCATGGGTTAAGACAAAAGCAGGGATATTGCTTACTAATTACTGTCACAGACAAAACAGACTTGACTTGGAGAAGATTTATTTATTGCCAATTAAAATAAAAATGTGATTGCTAATTTGGGTAGTGGGAAACAGGAAGACACATGTTAAAACAACACCTTTTCTCCCCCTTTTCCCAGGCTCAACTTCATTCCAGACTCCTCTCCCTGACCAGCACAGGGGGAATTGAAAGGGGGTACAGTTAGTATGTAAAGGTTTCTCTTCACTGCTCCTTCCTTCTCATGCTTCTCCTCTGCTCTGGCATGGCTTCTCCATGGGCTGCAGTCCTTCAGGAAAAGGACTTGGTGTGGGAGCTTTCAGAAAAAGCTCCGGTTTGGGCTTGACACAGTTCCTTTGGGTATATCAGTTTGCTCCGGCATGGGTCTTCCAGGGGCTGCAGTGCTCTGCCATGGAGCATCTCCACCTCCTCCTCCTCCTCTCTCTCTGACTTTGCTGTTCCCTCTTGTTTCTTACTCTTTTTGTTCCCACCTCCTCTCTCCACACAGCATTTTCTGCCCTTTCTTAGCTATGCTTTCACAGAGGCACCACCTGCTTTGCTGATGGGCTCAGCTGTGGCCTGCATTGCCTCTACTGTGGAGGTGGCAGGAACCCAACATGGGGCAGCCCCACACCTCTTCCCGCAGAGGCCACCCCTGCAGTCCCTGTCCCCCTCCTGCTACCAAAACCTTGTGACATGCAGCCAATACAAACCTAAAAAGCAGAGTGTTACTCAGGTCTAGGGAATAAAGCTAACATTACAGAATTAGATGAATTAGGTCAACAGGATGGCAGATGGAATTAAAAATTAAATATTGAGTCAGCCATGCTGGAAAGGTAATTGAACTATTTATGCACCTTGCTCATTTCTAAATTAAATTTAACTAATTCAGGAAAGAAACCAGATGTCACTGAAGACTGAGTTAACATATAGCTACAGTTTAAAAGACAATAAGCCAGAAGGAAGGGGAAGAGTGCATGATCCTTACAAAAGGGAGTGACTTGGGTGGCATTACAGTGCCAGCATGTACCTAAATCAGCATTCAGAGGCTATGTGAGAGCCTGTGGGTCTCCTTTCCCTGAAGGTAGAGGAAGTTTTTTCTTGAAATGAAATAACCCCATATGGTGCTACAGGCTGAGGGAAGAGCGGTTAGAAAGCGGCCTTGTGGAAAAGGACCTCGGGGTATTGGTGGACAGCCAGCTGAACATGAGCCAGCAGTGTGCCCAGGTGGCCAAGAAGGCCAACAGCATCCTGGCCTCTGTTAGGAATAGTGTAGCCAGCCGGTCTAGGGAAGTGATCGTCCCTCTGTACTCGGCACTGGTGAGGCTGCACCTTGAATACTGTGTCCAGTTCTGGGCCCCGCACTTCAAGAAAGATGTTGAGGTGTTGGAGCGAGTCCAGAGGAGGGCGACCAAGCTGGTGAAGGATATAGAGGGTCTGACCTATGAGGAAAGGCTGAGGGAGCTGGGGTTGTTTAGCCTGGAGAAGAGGAGGCTCAGAGGTGACCTTATTGCCGTCTACAACTACCTGAAGGGAGGTTGTAGTGAAGTGGGAGTCGGCCTCTTCTCCCAGGCAGCCAGTCATAGGACAAGAGGACATAGCCTCAAGCTTCGCCAGGGGAGGTTCAGATTGAACATTAGGAAGAATTTCTTCTCAGAAAGGGTTATTAGACATTGGAACGGGCTGCCCAGGGAGGTGGTGGAGTCACCATCTCTGGATGTGTTTAAGAAAAGACTGGACATGGCACTTAGTGCCATGGTCTATTTGCCATGGTGGTGTCAGGGCAATGGTCGGACTCGATGATCCCAGAGGTCTCTTCCAACCTGATTGATTCTGTGATTCTGTGAGGTGCTGGAGCGAGTCCAAAGAAGGGCAATGAAGCTGGTGAAGGCTCTCGAGAACAAGTCTTATGAGGAGTGGCTGAGGGAACTGGGGTTGTTTAGCCTGGAGAAAAGAAGGCTCAGGGGAGACTTTATCACTCTCTACAACTACCTGAAAGGGGGTTGTAGCGGGGTGGGAGGTGGCCTCTTCTCCCAGGCAACTAGTGACAGCACTAGAGGACGTAGCCTCAAGCTGCGCCAGGGGAGGTTCATGTTGGACATTAGGAAAAATTTCTTCACATAAAGGGTTATTAGGCATTGGAATGGGCTACCCGGGGAGGTGGTGGAGTCACCATCCCTGGCCTGGATGTGGCACTTCTTGCCATGGTCTAGTTGACACAGTGGTGTTAGGTCAAAGGTTGGACTCTATGATCCCGGAGGTCTCTTCCAGCCTAGTTGATTCTGTGAAATTACTGGGAGTTGTTAAAGATTGTATCCGCCTAAGGATTTTTTCATACTCAACGGGGGTACGAGGTGCCAGCACAGCTGTAGAAGAGTCCCAGAGGCTTCCACCCCCACCTGGAGGTGCCGCCCGGACAGCGCGGCTCCTGCGGCGCCCTCAGGGGCGCGACGAAGGTGGCCCGTGAGACCGGCGGGTCGCGCAGTCGTTCCCGGCGGCGAGCGGACCGCGGGGGAGGCAGGAGGGCAGAGGACCGTTAGTCCCGGCGCGGCGCCGCCGCGGGCGGTGCGCGCTGCGGAACGGGGGCGGGGCGAGGGGCGGAGCGCGCGGCGCGGCGCGGGGCGGGCGGTGGCAGACGGTGGCGCGTGCGGAGAGGGAGCGGGCTGCCTTTCTGGCCGCGGCGAGGAGCGCGGCTGCGGGGCTTGCAGCAAGGTGACGGGCCGGGCAGCCGCCGCTGCCTCCTCCTCCCCTCATCCCCCATTTTTTTTCCCCGAGCGCTCCCTTTCCCGCTGCCCCTTCCGCACCCCTTGCGTCTTTCGTGAGGGCGAGGGGGGCCCGCTGAGGGCGGTTGTCCGGGTCCCCAGCCGGTAGTGCCCGGCTGGGGTTCGGCTCCGGTGTGGGTAACCCCCCTCCTCGTGTCTCCTCTCGCCCAGATGCTCAAGGCAGCAGCGTTCGTGTGCGTGTGCGCAGCAGCCTGGTGCAGCTCAGCGCTGGCGGCGGCGGCCGGAGGCAGACCGGACAGCGGCAATTTTCTGGACGATAAACAATGGCTCACGACCATCTCCCAGTACGACAAGGAGGTTGGGCAGTGGAACAAATTCCGAGACGTAAGTTCGACCCTTCCACCCTGCCAGCCGGCAGCCGCGCCGAGCCCGCTTCCCCCGGCAGCCCCGCGGCTGGCGGGCTGGTTCCGTTCGCTGAGGGAATCCCTCGAGCAGCCTCAGCTTCTCCCCGAATTTTAATTTTTTATTTTAATTCCCGGCGGCGCCTCGGCAGGAGGAGGCAGGTCCCACCGGGCAGTTCCCGGTGTGCTGCCGCCGCTGAGCGGCGAGGACCGCCCGGCGTGCCCCGGGCCGTGCTGGGCGCCCTGCCGGCACCTCCGGGGCCCAGCTGGCCGGGCCGCGGGAGCCGCTTCCCGCCCTGCGGGTCGCCAGCCGTTCAAAGGTGGAGGGAGAGCTGCGTTTGTCTTTCCTCCTCCACGTTTCCCGCCCCGCAGCGGGAGCGGCGGCGGCTGCGGGAAGGGCTAAGGTGGGGGCGCCCCGCCGCCCTTGGGCCCCGCTCCCCGCCGAAGCGGGGGCTGGGGGGGCGGGCAGGGGGCTCGTCTCGTCGCTCGCCCCGCCGCCGCTCCACGAGTGCCGCCTGGGCAGAGCCCCGGGCCGCTGGTAGCGTGCGGCGGGCGGGACCGCCCGGTCTCACCTTGTCGCTGTCAGGAGTGCCGGGAGGGCGGTCTGGGGGAGCGGGGGCTGCGCGCACAGCCCGGGGGGGTGTGGGGGGGCTTTGTGGGGGGTGTTGGAGCGCGGATTGTGGCAGGGGAGTCCGCTAAGTAGGGCGGTAAGTTGTATAAATGGTGCGTCCGGAGTGGGTTGCACGGAGTACGTGAACAGCAGAGCCAGCCTGACCCGCATCTGCTCAGTTACGAAAGCTGCTGCTGTGAGGTGTCTCGTCCTCCGGAGCGCTTCGCCGTTGCGCTTAGTTCGCTCTGTTTGTTGTAAGTTTGAGTAAAACCCAGTCAAATTTCAAAAGTCTTTCACATTTCTTTCAATGAAGAACATTTTCCTTGATCTTCCAATATCCTGCATTCTTTGATGTCGCTTTAAAAAATCTTAATTCCAAGCATGCAAAATAATTTTCTATTTGGCTTTACCGTATTGCTTCCTGGATTTCTTTGATGTGGTGTAAAGTGTTGATTTGGTTTGCAACTTCAGAGTCAACAGGCTGCTTGTGCTACAGCTTGCCAGTGACTATGGTTTGCTATAGAAAACTGAAGTAAACGTCTCCAAGAAGCCTCTTTTATTTTTCTGAGAGCTGTAGTGTACTTGTGATGCATGCATTTTCTAGCTTTCTGTATATGTTGCATGTAGGATGCAGACTTGGCTATTTATGTTAAGTAACTAGGAAAGAAGAGCTACTGTTAGAGTTGTGGGAGAACTTATTTCCCCAATAGTTTCTATTAAACAGTGTAATTGTAGTGTTTGAGAACACTCAAATTAGTATTTGGATATTTTTGTTTGCTTTGAATATCTTAAAACCTCATCTTCTTGTGGAAAAAAAACCTGTTCAGTGTAGTGTACTTCGGGACCTGTGATTCTGGAAAAAAAAATGCAGTGCTGTATAAATGTTTTAAGATGAAAGGCTGCTAGAAAACTCCAAAACATGTACATCAGTTATGTTTTATAATTGGGCAAAGACATTTATGTAAGGACTACCCTGCAAGGCTGAAGAAGCTAAGTGCTCTCTAATGCCTGTCTCCTGGGTGCCCACTGACATATACTGTAATATTGGATATTAGCCAGATAATTTATTCTGTGACAAGTAGGTGTCCCCAGGGGTTTTAAGAGTGACTGCTTTGAGGAAGTACTGCATACTGATTCTTCTGAGGCAATTTACAAATATGCTGGCTTATTTATTTTTACACTGTTTAAGTTTTATGAGGCTGGTACTTCAGTGAGGAATATGCTTTTATTGGGCAGAATGCTTATATCCTATTGATTGGTACTTGATCTGGAATATTTATGGATGGTCCTTATACTTCACAAGGCTCTCACTTTAAAGCATGGATGGTTTTCAGTAATTTATAAGATTTAATTGTAAAAAAATTAAAAATTATGAGTTAATTTACCTGCACAAGAATTCATTAGAAAAATATCTTACTTGTAAGAAACACTGTTCAATTATCATCCTTAAATACAACATGGTGGAGAAGTTTTATTAACATCCTACAGTTTTATACAATTGGTAAATTTACTTGTATGACTGTTTGTTTTGAAATTGTGAGTAGCAGTTTAATTAGTGATTCAAATATTGCTTCCTGTTAAGGAACAGCACAACTGCATTTTAAACATATGTAGAGGTAACTGTCTTGCAGAGTTATAATCAAAATAAAGGTATGCAAGACCTGTGTCTTTAGTTCAGTTCTCTGTTCAGAAAGTAGGGTATTTTTTGTGGGCTTTAAATACGCTACAGATGGAAGGGTGAGATGGAATTCTGGTGCGAAAAGAAGTATTTAAAGGCTTAACTTAAGACTTAACTGACAGGACTGATTAATGTGGAAGATAATGACCCTGACTTCTGGCTCATTGGCTCAGTTTCTTAGAGTTTTAGATCACAGTGAGAAAGAACACAGTCATTCAGAAAGGGAACTCTTACAAAACCTAATAAACCAGCATATGATCTTTTATTTAAAAAAACCCCCAAACCAGAACAAACCCAAAACCCCCAAACCTACATCTCTTGACATCCTCTAAAATGTCAGATCTGTCAGCAAAGTTTTTTACTAACATGATAATATTAGCTAAGATCTTTTCAATACTTTGTACAGGAAAAACTGTAACTGACTCTTCAATTTGCTTGAAAGATTTTGATAATTCTGACAAATCTGTTGAAAATAATGGAATAGGTTTAGGCTAGAACTGTGCCTGAATGTGGAACAGTGGGAAGCTAGGTGCGTGTTAGAGGCTATCCGCTCACGTCTTTTTCTTGTGTAAAAATTGAGAGTGGGCTCTTTCTTCAATAGGAGACTTTCCATCTTAAAGATGGGGGGTGGGGGAAGTGTATTTTTCACGTGTGAAATATCAGCTCCCTCAGCTTGTGTGTGTGAGTCAAACATTTTGGGTTATATGCAAGAATATGTTTACTTTTTGCCTGTAGTAGCTGGGGAAGAAGAGTTTTTAACCCCGTCTCAGTGCTACTGCAGTCCAGTTGCCCGAGTAGCTGCAGCTCTTACATCTGTCACTGAGTCTCGGGGTTGATGTGTGTATTAAGGTTTTTCAAGTTGCTTGGTTAGGCTGCTTCAGCAGCCATGGTGTCATGATGCTAGGATGTCCTAGCCCATGTGTACGTATCCCCTATTTATTTCATGCTTGGGAACTGAGGTTCTTTAGTAGATCCTAAGTCAGGGGAATCTTCTTCATTTGTATTTTGTTATGTTTATAGTGCTTTGTGCTAATGGTCTTGTCTATGGTGGCTGCACCAGACATTTGATAAAAATGTATATATAAACCACAGTTTGTCTAAAGTGAAGATTATTCCTTTTAAAAAATGTGATTGGGTAATAGCATTACATTTATACTCTCCTACTTAGAATATCCTAAATCTTATGTATCAAATCTTCATTGCTCATAATGCTATAAATCTGCGGAGAAAAACAAAATATAGGAATAATTCTTTATTCTCTTTATGACCTGATTCCAAATGATGGTATTACTTTTAATCCTAGAACAAAACATAATGGCTTTGTCATTTATAATCACTTTGTCTTTTTATGTGGTCTCTACAGCCAGTCAGACAAAATTTCACACAACCGTAATTATCTGTTGTATTGCTATCTGAAAGCATTTCAGAAACTTTAATTTTCATTTCTGTAAAATTCCATGAAGCAGCATTCTTTAGAATAACTCGTTTTAGTCATTTATACTTGCAAATGGTGTCCTGTCCATTTGTGTTCATTAAAAGGACTGTAATAAATGTATTTTATATGGTAAATTTAACTTGCTACTTAGGGAGAATTATTTATGATCTAACTTACTTGTTAGTGATTTTTACTACTTCTTTTCAAAGAGATCATAATCTAAGCAGTTCCTGTATTTGCAAATTTAGGATGCATCAGGAACTTTGTAGTGAAAGGTACTGTAGTATATACATAAACTCTGCACAACTCAAATATGGCATAGTATTGTTATGAAATAATATGATCAGTTGATCAATGTCATCAGTTGCATCATACCACAGTGTTACTATCATCCTACCATGTTAATACAGTTATCAAAGGTAAAGAAGGTAGAACAAAATTTGAGTAACAGACCTTAAAAGCCTATCAGCTATGAAGGGGAAATTTGCACTGGAAATACTGCCTTTTACTCTGCTTCACTGTGAAGTGTTCTCACACCATCAAATGTGTTGCCTTCTAAAACATTTGGCAAGTTTGGGCAGCTCATGTTGGCCTCCCATATGAGTCTTTTGAAGACATTTAAAGAATATATTTTTTTCAGCATTAGTGAAATCTAAACCTTTTTGTCTGGAAAGGAGATGAGTCAAATACTAGGTCTCCATACCACAGAATCACAGAATCAACCAGGTTGGAAGAGACCTCAGGGATCATCGAGTCCAACCGTTGCCCTGACACCACCATGTCAACTAGACCATGGCACTAAGTGCCATGTCCAGTCTTTCCTTAAACACATCCAGAGATGGTGACTCCACCACCTCCCTGGGCAGCCCATTCCAATGTCTAATAACCCTTTCTGAAAAGAAATTCTTCCTAATGTCCAACCTGAACCTCCCCTGGCAAAGCTTGAGGCTATGTCCTCTTGTCCTATTGCTAGTTGCCTGGGAGAAGAGGCCAACTCCCACTTCACTACAACCTCCCTTCAGGTAGTTGTAGACTGCAATAAGGTCACCTCTGAGCCTCCTCTTCTCCAGGCTAAACAACCACCCCAGCTCCCTCAGCCGTTCCTAATTGGTAATTGGCAATTACCAATTCAATAATTGCCAGCATTCATTATTCTTTGGTCTGTTTGGAGCTTTAAGGCTTCTCAAAAACAAGCACCCACTCTGCCTCCCAGCTGAGCTCCCCACCAACTATATACGTGTTTCTTTACTGTTGTGAGCAGAACATCTCTGCCCAACTGTACATCCACACAACTGCATCTCTATAAAATTAAGGAAGCCAAAGGCTGATTTAAAAAGGATTCGTCACAAGTTTTTGCACTTTATTGTGTGATTGTGATCACCATGTGAATATTTGGAAGGTTTTCTTGTTTCCAGAGTGGAGTACTGTAACCTTATTTGAAGAGGAGAAGGACTTCTGTTCAACAAGTTTTTTGCATTGGGCCAGAATCCCTCCTGGTTTATAAAGGATCACGAATGTACTTTAGAGGAAGTCAGTATTTAGGATTGGATAGTGCAACACTCGTCAGTCTTTCCTCACTCATATTAACTCATTATGTGTGAAAACAGGTCCAGTAGGCTTATTTGTCCTGTACTGCTTATGGTTCAGGGTAAATAAAAGGTAGGGCAGCTGTTCTACTACATGCATATATTTTGATAGAAAGTTACAATTATGACATCAGGTAAAAATGGAATTGCAGAACAGGAAGGATGAACTTCTTCATTATGTTGTCCTAGGCATAAGTTAAAGCAAGAACTTGCCAATACGTTAAAGTTACTTTTTCAATTAGGGCATTGAGTCTGTTTTCCACATGCCAGTTTGTTAATTGAAACTTGTTATCAGGTATTCTAAAGTGGTATCAGTCTTTCTCGTTTTTTTTTCATGACTTATTTTATATGATGTTAGTTTTATTAATATGATGGAGGAAAAATTTTGAAACCTAGGAGATCTGACAAAGAATGAGTATTTTGTACCTATACCTATAATTACTACCTTTGAAATGAAACTAATAAAGTAAGACTTGACCACAGTTTTATAAACTGAAATAGAGGAAAATGGTAGGAATTTGCATTAATTTTAATTAATGAACTTTAAGAAGCTATTTAATTGTTCAGCACTTCTAAACTGAACATGGCAAATTATAATGGGAAGGAGTAATGGAAATCTTTAGAAAAAGGCTTCTGATTTTTGTATGTGCTTTTTAATTTGTTCTCAAGTATGGATTCCTTTTTTCTTTCACCTGATTGTTGCTGTTTGTTTCTAGTGACAAGTATTTTTTTGTCTGTAAAGGCAGAGTCTACTAATCTGAAACTATTGTTAACATTGAACTCTTAACTGACTCTTGGAAGGCATTAGTGTGGAAGCTCTTTATATAGCTAGTGTTTAGGAGTTAAGTAAACGGTAATGTGCTTTTCCTTAGATTGCCTTCATAATCTAATGTAAAGCTGATAACATTGTTTCATCTTATCTTTATCTCCTTTCTCCAAAGAATAATCTTTATTTTATTTGCTGTAGGTTGTTTAGTGGATATGGATACCCAGTCTTCTCTTGTCTTACCATTAAATCTTATTGGGATTGACTCTAGCCATCTGTGCTTATTACGGTGTAGTATAAATAGCTTTGTAATGCGCTGATAGGTGGTAACAGTAACAGAGACTGCACAGGCTGTCTTGGTTTCACAATCAGAAAGGAAAGATACCTGGAGCAAGAGATGTATCATAAGGGGAAGCTGAATGTAGAAAACAATGGAATATGAGCGGAATTAGAATATCTATGTTTTTAGACTATTACCATCAATTCTTTTTTTCCGTCTCCTTGTCTCTATTCATAATCATTGAAGCATTTGAAGTAACTAGCTGCAGAAAGGAGAAATAATAGCTTGGTTTAATGTGTCTGCAAGTCTTGGCCAGTTTTCAAGTGTAACCCTTTTAAATAGGCACTTAAGTTCAATAGTCGTGTGTTGTGTCTGTGTTGTCCTGTGTCATGTCCCCCCCCACCCCAAGATATGCTGAGTAAGATTAGGAAATCTTTGAACAGTTGGTTATTTTTTTGGTACCTAGCTTTAGAGCAACTCCTAAGTTTTCAAACATAGGGAAACTTTTATTCTAACCAAGGGATTTCTGTCTTTTTCCTATCAGTACATGGAAAGTACTTGTTAGTAAAATAGCTTCAGTTTTGCTTTGCGGCTATCTTTCTTATCACAGAATCACACAGAATGGTTGGGGTTGGAAGGGACCTCTGGAGATGATCTAGTCCAACCCCCTGCTAAAGCAGGTTCCCCTAGAGCACATTGTGCAGGATCGCGTCCAGGTGGGTTTTGAATATCTCCAGAGAAGGAGACTCCACAGCCTCCCTGGGCAGCCTGTTCCAGTGCTCTGTCACCCTCAAAATAGAGAAGTTTTTCCTCATCTTGTCCCGTGTTTCAGTTTGTGCCTGTTGCCCCTTGTCCTGTCACTGGGCACCACTGAGAAGAGTCTGGCCCCATCCTCTTGACACCCGCCCCTAAGGTATTTCTAAGTATTGATAAGATGCCCCCTCAGTCTTCCCTTCTCCAGTCTAAACAGACCCAGCTCTCTCAGCCTCTCCTTGTAAGAGAGTTGAGACATTTTTAAATCTAGACCTTTTGAAAAGTTGTGACCTTGATTTTGCAGTGGTGTTTTTCCTGTTGTGTATTTGTCTTAATCTGACATATTTGAACATATTAGTAGCCATAGATGAGCAGCTGCTTTTTCTTCATCTGGTATTAAGTCTCACTTTGACTATGCTCAATGCTAAAAATCTTCTTTGTTTACCTTAAAAACAAATATTATGGAGGCAATGGTAGTAAATGCTAATATACTATATTTTATTAAAAATTCTTGTAATTTTCATATTTCTTGAAGTTTAATTTCTGAAAGAGAGGAGTGTGTGGCTAGTAATATCAGTGTTCAAAGCTTCACTGGGCATTCTTTCCTAATATGTATGATCTTTAGTTATTTGTTAGATTTTTTTTATTTAATTATTTTTCACTTTTGCTTTCCCATCTTACCTCATTTCACACTGATAGATTACAGTAGCAAAAATTACTGTAGGAATTCATGATTTACCTAAGAAAAGTGGTGAAATGTAAAGTGGCAACCTCGGACAGGAAATTCTAACCCGTGACAAAGCTTTCACATTACAATGAGGATGTGATTTCACTGCTCTGTTATTATCTTCACAAATCACTGCTTTAAGAGAACACAATAAGAGTATGGGTTTAAAAGATGTAAATCATCCAAACTTTTTGGTATTTTGCCACTTCCAGAGAGTATTATCTTAATGTGTTTTTATTAAAGACTATCCAGTGCTTGACATTTTTCTGCAGAAAATTCTTATGAACTAGTTTATTTTCTCAAGTGATATGTGATCATTGGCTCAAAGACGACTGTCAGTTTGCAGCTTGTTCAGCATCTCTCTCAAAAAGTCTGCAAGTCATCAAATAATTTTATGTAGTGCACTTAACACTGGGGCTTGCATACAGCTGAGAACAAACTCCTTTGACATTTTGAGCTTGCATTGATGATTAAATTCATTCCAGTTAAATCTGTATAGCATAGCAATGAGAAGTACAGAACTTATTCCTCAGTATATGCTTCAGAGTATGGAAAATGACCTGTGTTTTCACAGCTGTTTATTGAAATAGAGGGAAGTTATTAATATGAAGACTGTGGGATATTTATTTAATGATGCATATATCTTTAAGGAATTGGTGGTGGTTGTGTTGGTGACTGAAACATCACTTTAGCAGAAACCAAAACAATGATTTTTATAAGCAGAATCAATTGGCTGGTATGTAAAGCAGCAATGCCAGGAATCCATTGTATCAAGTGCCCTTCCAGCTTTATGCAGAGTTAGTTAAGAGTAAGTTAACCAGTTTGGTTAGATTTAGGAAGTCCATGTGAAACTCTGCGAACTCTTTGTATTCGTAAAGTTTAGGGCCAAAATAGACCATTGGATTTGATAATATGCTTGCCTGTATATAGTGACTCATTAACTTTTATCCTGACAGATCGTATTAAACCCAAAAATTCTAGCTGGGCAAAAGCGTTTCAGGAGGCTGTACTGTGGGCCACTGGCACAGATTAAGATAAAGATTTGGTCTCTAAGGTGAGAGACCTATAATTGTGTTATACTGCAATGTGATGGAGTTAATTAGCTGTAATATTCCCAGCTGATCTAGGCAGCAAATGTATGCTGTTTTACAGCAGAATAAGGAAGAATACCATTTAAGTTCGTAGTAATCTGATCTGGGAGTGTTTCATTCTTTGGCCCAAATATGACAATGACTAGGACTGGTGCTTGATTAATCTTTCTTATACTAATTTGCAATTTAAAAGGAATTCTGTTCTTCCACCTTCATAACATTTTCTTGTGTGTATTGTCAGTAGTTGTGGCCAATTACTTTTACACAAACAATCACAAATGATGTTGGAATACAAGCTAATTCAAATCATAAGGAAGATGGAGAAATTACTTCCCAATTTCCATTAAGATATTCACCGAGATCTATATTCATTATCTTAATCCAGAGCGTAAATGTTTAAACATACTAAGGATTAGGTAGGCAGTCTTGTTTGCAACACCCAGGAACAAAAAAGCATGATGAACAGGAGGAGCTCAATAGGTTCATACGTTCTAAAGCCAGCAAAGGGCTATCAGATTGCTCAGTGTACTGCAAATAATGTGCAATATTTCTTATGTGAACTAAAGTACACTAAATACATGTGTTTTTCTAAATCTTAATAAATCTAGTGTTTCTCTCCTAAACTGTTAAGCTGTTTAATTTTTCTTCCATGTGCTTATTTTATTTTAAAGTTGAATGTATCTAACTTTGCTCAGGAATTCTTGGTAGACAGTTGCAAGGTCCTGTTTGGTGAACTCTCGTACTTGGGACATGAATAGACAGAATTTCTTTACACTAGTAAGAAAAAGACTCAGTTATGTTAGGAAAAGAGGCAATTGGTTCCATCTGTGATGTGATATTCATGGGCTCCTCAAAAGAAAATATCCTCTCAAAGAATGCAGGGATGTATGGCCAAAACTTCATTGGAGGAGTTACTGTAAGTACCACCCTAACAAAGTTAAGTGCAGCATGATGATGAATCATGGGGTTTCACTCTGAGATCTGTGGGTGTAGTCTCATAAAAATGAAGGAGTGATACGCAGAAGTAGACTTAACTATGTAGTTTTATACTACAGATTAAACTAATATAGACTTATAAAACCTCAAAACATTTCAGTGTTCTTCAGTAGGACTGAATGTGTACTTATAAACTGGACTCTACACAGCCTTAATCTTCGGGGACCTCTGTGCCTGGTATGGACAAAATCTACTGTACCTTTCTGTCTTTGCTTACTTTTTACATATGCTGAATGTTTACAAGTCCTCTTTTTTTTTTTTTTCTTTCCTGTGTAAAAATGATAAGTTTCTTAGGGCCTATGAAACTCTCACTTTTTTTCCTCCAAGTTTTCTAGATTGGGATTGTAGCATATTTCTGTAAGTTGTAGACGTGAGTAATGTTTTTCCCCAGAAGGTTTTAAAGTACTAATGTTGTGGAATATTTGATGTTGAGCACATTGAGAAGTTGAGCTCTTGTGTTTTTTATAATAAATATGATGCATGCCATGTGCATGTGTGAGTGCATGCACACACATGTGCACAGACTAACTGGTATCTCAGATCAGTAACAATTTAAAGAGATTTTACTCTATCCATCCCTTGCGCTGGGGAGCAAAATACCTCACAGAATATTAGAAGTATTTCATAGGTCCAACCTCATCGTGTCTGCATATCTTTTCTTACCATCGGATTTTGATATCCCATTGATTGCAGTTCATTTTTGGGTATATACAGAGAGCGGCATGGATCTAACAATGTTCGTAGTCTGCAGAATAAAATAATTCTGAATTCATATCTCAAATATGCAAGGCAGTTGTCTACAATAGTTTCAGTTTGGCTGGAAGAAATACCTAATTTCTTACATGCCTTTAAGTATCACATAAGAACAAGACAAGTATGACTACAGACGTCTAGAGGTTTTCAAGAAAATGTTTGTGTTGAACTCCAGTTTCCCCAAGAAAGGTAGGAGAAGGTATTAAAAGTATTTTAATAAAATTTGGGAAATGATTCCGTGAAGCAAAACTGAAGTTAGAATTTAACAGTGCTTATCTGGTTGTAAAATGTGATACTATCTTACATAGTTGACGTTTTTAAAAAATCTTTCTTGTCAAACTGATATTCCTTTAGTTTGAAAGTAAGGGAATCTTTAGAATTTTTTTATAAAAAGTTGGACTATGACTTTCCAGCCCAGTTGGAGTGTGGTTGGACTATTCAACAGCATGAATGTTAGGAAACTTTTTTTTAAAATGTTGCAAATTACTGTCAAACATTAATAATAACAAAAAGTTCAGCTTATTAATAATATTTGTATAATACTGCTTTTTCCACAGATATTTCTGCTTTTTAATGTTTATTCTAATGCAGATAAAGGTTAGTAATTTGCACATGCTTAATTCCCACATACACAGATCCTACTGTTGCTTGGTTTTATCAGAAAGAAAATTTTTTACTGAATAAATGTACTAGTTCAAGCTAAAATTTCTATAGCTGTAAAATTATACACATTATTTATACAACTGATCCAAAATATATCAATTTTCATCATTTACTTGTACTGCAATAAAACAAAATTAAGCTTGAAAAACCAAGTAGATGTATTTTCAGATTTGACAACTGAATTTTTCAGTTGCTTGACTTAGGTAGCTTTAGCCAAACAGCTTGCTCGTTAGACCAAAAAACCTGCCAAGAGTAATCAAGCATAGGGATGAAACAAAAGACATTGTGATTTACTGTTTTGTGCTTGGCATTTATCAAAAGAAGTGCTTAACTGAAGGAAAAAGAAGGAAAAAAGGAAAGAAAAAAAATCTTCATGATGCTGAATTAATTACTATCATAAAATTTGAAAAACCTCAGAGATGTGTAGTCAGCTACCCTGTAATGCCTGAATTGTAATAGGAATTCTTTCAAATAGTGTATTTTTAAGGAATTTTGTAGGAAGTGAAGTGTTTCTGCTGGAGTATTTTTTTTCCCCACCTTTATCAAACCTTCATTGTGGAGTTCACTGGGATAATGTTGTATTAGACTGGATCTCATTCAGATTATGTGGGGTCTTTCCTTGTCTAATCGAGGTCACTGAGAATATGTTCACTGATGTTTGTGAGAGGTGGAGTAAATCTTTAATTATGCGGGTCTACTTATTTTAAATCATTATTTGAACATTAAGTCTACAAAACAGACTTCTGAATATATTTTACATCTTTGAAAAATGGAAATAAAGCAAACTTGAACTGGAGGGCAAACTGAGTCATCCCTGCAATGATAATTTCTTCTCATTGGAAAATCCTATCTCGTGGTTTAAAGTAGAATACATATCAAGATTGTGTGTTGTTTTTTTTCCTTTTTTTTTTCTTTTTGCTTTATTATGTATAAGGGAATTCTTGGAGCACAATAAAAACACTGTTTCTTTGTTTCATTAAGCTACTGGATTTGATGGGGATTTTATTTCTCTTTTTAAATGAATTATTTTCCTGAATAAGTTGTTGTTTGTTTTTTATTCTACTCCCTCTGCCTCATTTGTGAGAAAACAATCTTTCAGTTTCACTGACCTGAATCAAAATACTTCATTTGGGTTAATTCATCTAAGAGAGTTTCTGTTTGTGTATTTATAGTCTGTCTGATTCATTTGCTGCATCGCTTCATGGAGTTGTAGGTAGGTGCCTCTGTGTTGCCTTACATACCAGGCTTCTGCAATGAATTGCATATTGTATAATGCGCACTGCTTTCCCCTCTAGCTGAATCCCATGTTGCACTGTGCAAAACAGTGCAGAGATTCAGTTAAATGGGAGGGTGGCAATTATTAAGTAGAAAAAAAGAAAATCAGACAAGCATAAAAAAGCTGTGCAGTGCATAGCAAGCCAATATTACTGAGGCAAGATTTTAATCCTGTATGAGGCCATTTATATAGATAATAATACTATGAAAAACTAAAGCTGAATAACCTATTTTGTGAGAGATATTAAAGCATCTGCTACACGGCTTAATTCTGTGGGAAATTGTGTTTATGGCAAAGCTAAGCATTGGGATGGATTTACCTAGTATTTGTTTTGTTTATCTGAAACTGGATTTTATTTTTTTTTTTTTTTTACCCCCCTGGGACCTGATGCTGGACTAGATTGATAATCTAGTATTAGTAATTCTTACATGTCCAAAGTAAGGTGCAAATCTGTAGGCAGTGCTTTATTTTGATTTGACAAGGGTATAGTGTTTCTTTTTGTGTCAGAAATCTCACGTAAGCAAACTTAAGTGTACCAAGAAACCAGGGAACTAGAGCAAATCAAAAACTGGTTTAAGTAAGCTATACCATAGTAAAATTCAAGTTAACTTTTTTGAAGTCTGTAGTTTATCCTCTGTTCTTATTATGGTATATCCTGCTTACTTCACTTGTCTTAAGAGTTCTGAAGTTCTGTTACACCTGTCTCAGCTTTATCTTCTTACAAGGTTACTGGGTCACCAGATGTTTCCAACATTTGTATTTTTCCTCATCTTTATTCAGAAATCTATTAAACTATTCATTGCCTCTGCCTAGGCAACAGAGATTGTGTTGTATCTGTTGAAATTTTTTCTCTAAAACCAAAACATTTTACATTACTTTCCTTTTATGAGGTTCACCAGAAAATTAGAAACAAGGGGACGACGAAATGAAAATCAAAATTGTGTTGCCATTGTGTCAACTATAAGGATTTGCAGCATGTACGTTCTTTGTACAGAGACTTCTTTGATACTGGTCATGCTGATAAATGTCTCTGTCAAGCCAGCCTTTACACCAGGTTCAAGTCCCTGGTTGTTCCCATAAACACTTCAGTGGCAGTGTCCTTGCTGAGAGGCTCCAGACAAGAACCAGTGATTTTATGGCTTATTTTAACAGGTGCAAAGTATTTTTATGTCTCTGGTATGAAGGAACTGGAAAAACAGGGCTGAAGAAAGAACCCCTTTCTCTTTCAGCCTGGATCTAGATAGTCAAGATCTCTTCTGTTTTAATCAGTTAAATGCATGAGACTATAAACTCAGAAACTGGAGGTCAACAGCACCAACTGTTGAACACTTTAGGGAGTAGTGTTAGTAAACACATGTAACTCCCTGCCCTCTTTGAACATAGATAAGTAGAAAGTTCCTCAGTATAGTTGCATTGCATCAGAAATAGAACTTCTCATCTAAAGTGACAAAACTTGAGTATCAATTCAGATCAGAATTCCAGACCTTATCACTTACACCACAAATTTGGAAAAATTTGTCATTCTGTTTGAGACTTAAACTTCAACTGAGAATTCAGAGTTGGAATATTTTTGTCCTTTCTGACAGTAGACTGTATGAACCTGTAAGTCTTCCTTCTTACCTCCTGCAAGTTTGAGATTCTCACAGAAGTATTTGAGTGAATGGTGTGCTTGTTTAAGTTAAATATCTGTTACAAAAATCTGTTTTATTTGCATGTGTATTCTGTGAAATTTGACTGTGACTCTTAGATAAAACTTTCTGCTTTTCAAAATAAAGTTACTGTTGTATTTTTGTGGTTTTCATTTAGGAGTTATGATGTGCCTAATTTCTATTACAAACTAGGGCAGTTTGGCAGGGAAAATGTCCTGAAGACAGTTTAGCTTGTTCACTGGGAAGAGGGTTTAAGAAACGATCCAGTTATATGTGATTAAGAGGAGGCTAAGGGCTTTACTCCAACGGCATAAAATTAGTTAAGGACCTGATGCTGTAATTTAGCTGTGCATTGCTGTTCTGAGTGATTTTTGGCTTGAGCTGTTAGGAGCAGGTAGTTGTAATGACTGGCTGGTATCTCTGCTGCCAAGTAGATTTCTAGGACAGGGGAGAACCCCAGAATCTTCAAATACTATGTATTAGCTTTCTAAGAAAAGTTTGAGAAAATATGTCAACATATTCAACAGAATACTCTAAACATTTTATTTGTTAAATATAAAATAGTATTACCCCACCCCAGTAACCTTTGGTTTCAAGTTAAAAATAGGTAAAACAAATACGAAAGATTTATTCCATGTTGTCCTTTGATTTACTGATTCTCTCCTAGTTTAATGTCCATATTCAATTTATGTTTTTTCCTCTCTGTTTGTTTCTTATACACAGCAATTAAATCAGCACTCTAGGGAGAAAGTTTAAGAATAATTTAGAGGGTTCTTAAAAAAAAAAATCACGGTTTTATAATCACATGAAAAGAACAGAGTACTGTTTCATGATTTCTAATTGTGAGAATATATTTATCCAAAGGCGTCTGGGTACCCAGAGTTTTTATCTCATTGATGTCTAGTTACCATAGCTAGACAGCCTACTATATGTGCTTATTTGGAGAAGTGGAATTTATCTGAATCTTTTTTTGTATCAGATTCCTAGTTTATTTCTATGAGTCCATCTTTTACTACACTAGAAAAATAACTTGCTTATTTCCTTAAAATCTCTTAGTAATGTGATGGAAATGAGACTGAGTGCCAAGTCTTAGTTTTCACAATGCTCATTAATGTTTGAACACAGATTGCATCCTTGACTGTGAAGGATGAGATGGTCTAGTAGACTGATCTGTTAATACAGCATTTAAACATCAAGATTCATTTTTAGTCCAGTGCCATTGATCACTATGATTGACATCAATCTTAGAGGAGTTCTGACACTGAGTTTCTAAGAGGAACCGAACTGACAGGGTAGTCATGCTTAGTTACTTGCAACTGGGACTGTCGCTATTTTCGCACGATGGATTTGAATTTCTCATCTCCTGAGTGCTCTGTGCTCTATCCAGCAAAGAGTTTAGGCCTATGGTTAATGTGAGCCTTATGAGTAGGCTTCCTTTGAAAACACTTATAAGTATGTTTCAATTAAGTGAGACTCTTAGTATGTGTTAAGATCATTCCTATCTGGCCAGTTCCTTTTTCTGCTGTTCATTCCAATTGTTTGGTTGTGTGTTTTTTTTTTTTCTTTCTTTATTATGTATTTTACTAACTACCAAAAATGGGGTTTGGTGCCACTACCATTTAAAGTAAGGTGTGTAAAGTTTTGAAACGTTGTTTTTCTATGTTAACTAAAATGCCATTTTTTAAAATTTAGATTAGAAGGGTACCCCTTGCTTTGACTAATGATTAGTAGACCTCTCTGGAACATGTGATGACTTAATAAATTATGTTTGGAAAGAAATAATGTGGAGAGTGAAATATTCTATGCCTTACATTCCTTTAAATATTCAAAAATTGAAGAATTTGGTTGGTTTATTCATATTTTATGTGATAAATTTCACAGAATCACAGAATCAACCAGGTTGGAAGAGACCTCTGGGATCATCGAGTCCAACTGTTGCCCTGACACCACCATGTCAACTAGACCATGGCACTAAGTGCCATGTCCAGTCTTTCCTTAAACACATCCAGAGATGGTGACTCCACCACCTCCCTGGGCAGCCCATTCCAATGTCTAATAACCCTTTCTGAAAAGAAATTCTTCCTGATGTCCAACCTGAACCTCCCCTGGCGAAGCTTGAGGCTATGTCCTCTTGTCCTATCGCTAGTTGCCTAGGAGAAGAGGCCAACTCCCACTTCACTACAACCTGCCTTCAGGTAGTTGTAGACGGCAATAAGGTCACCTCTGAGCCTCCTCTTCTCCAGGCTAAACAACCCCAGCTCTCTCAGCCTTTCCTCATATAGGTCAGAACCTTCAGACCCTTCACCAGCTTGGTCGCCCTCCTCTGGACTCGCTCCAACACCTCAACATCTTTCTTGAAGTGCGGGGCCCAGAACTGGACACAGTATTCAAGGTGCGGCCTCACCAGTGCTGAGTACAGAGGGACGATCACTTCCCTAGACCGGCTGGCTACACTATTCCTAATAGAGGCCAGGATGCCATTGGCCTTCTTGGCCACCTGGGCACACTGCTGGCTCATGTTTAGCCAGCTGTCGATCAGCACCCCCAGGTCTCTTTCCACCAGTCCGCTTTCTAACCACTCTTCCCCCAGCCTGTAGAGCTGCATGGGGTTGTTGTGGCTGAAGTGTAAGACCCGGCACTTGTTCTTGTTGAACCCATGCCATTGGTCTCGGCCTCTCTATCTAACCTGTCCAGATCCCTCTGTAGGGCCTTCCTACCCTCCAGCAGATCGACACTCCCACCCAGCTTGGTGTCATCTGCAAATTTGCTGAGGGTGTACTCAATCCCTATGTCTAGATCATCTATAAAGATATTGAACAGCACCGGCCCCAGAACTGAGACCTGGGGAACACCGCTAGTGACCGGCTGCCAGTTGGACTTTGCGCCATTCACCACCACTCTCTGGGCTCGGCCATCCAGCCAGTTTTTAACCCATTGAAGCGTCCACCCATCCAAGCCCCGGGCAGCCAGTTTGTCTAGGAGGATGCTGTGGGGGACAGTGTCGAATGCGTTACTGAAGTCTAGATAGACTACATCCACAGCCCTGCCCTCATCTACTAAGCGGGTCACTTTGTCATAGAAGGAGACCAAGTTGGTTGAGCAGGACCTGCCTTTCATGAATCCATGTTGTCTGGCCCTGATGCCCTGATTGTCTTGCATGTGCTGTGTAATGGCACTCAGGATGATCTGTTCCATCACCTTGCCTGGCACCGAGGTCAGGCTGACGGGCCTATAGTTCCCTGGATCATCCTTCTGACCCTTCTTGTAGATGGGCGTTACATTTGCTAATTTCCAGTCAGCTGGAACTTCTCCAGTTAACCAGGACTGCCAGCAGATAATAGAGAGTGGTTTGGCAAGTTCATTTGCCAGTTTGTTCATTACTCTGGGGTGAATCGCATCCGGGCCCATAGCCTTGTGGGTGTCCAACTGGCACAGCAGGTCACTAACCGTCTCCTCCTGGTTTACGGGGGGGTCACACAGCCCCCCATCCCTAACTTCAGGCTCTGGGTGCCAATTCTCCTGAGGATAACCGGTCTTGACATTAAAGACCGAGGCAAAGAAGGCATTGAGCACCTCTGCCTTTTCCTCATCCCCTGACACTACACTACCCTCCTCATTCAGCAAGTGGTGGAAGCTCTCCTTGACCCTCCTTTTGCTGTTAATGTATTTGTAGAAGCTTTTTTTGTTATCTTTGACTGTAGCAGCCAAATCAAGCTCTAATTGAGCTTTGGTCCGTCTAATCTTCTCCCTACACGACCTGGCAATGTCCCTATAGACCTCCCAAGTTGCCCGACCCTTCTTCCAGAGCAAATAGGCTCTCTTTTTTTCCTTAAGTTCTAGCCTAAGTTCTCTGTTTAACTAGGCCAGTCTTTTTCCCCGACGGCTTGTCTTCCTACACACCGGGACAGCCTGCTCCTGAATATTTAGCAATTCCTTTTTAAAGCACGTCCAGCCTTCCTGGACTCCTTTGCCCTTCAGGACTGACTCCCAAGGGACTCTGTCCACCAACCTCTTAAACAGGCTAAAGTCAGCCCACTGGAAATCTAAGGCAGCAGTTCTGCTTTTGCCCCTCCTTACTTCCCCCACTATCGAAAACTCTAACATTTCATGGTCACTACTCTCAAGTCGGCCACCGACCCTCACATCTCCCACTAGTCCTTCTCTGTTCACAAACAACAGGTCAAGCAGGGCCCCTCCTCTAGTGGGCTCATTTACCACTTGCATGAGGAAGTTGTCCTCCACACATTCGAGGAACCTCCTAGATTGCTTCCTCTCTGCCATGTTGTATTTCCAGCAGACATCTGGCAAGTTGAAGTCGCCCACGAGTACAAGGGCCGGCGACCGGGCGGCTTCTGACAGCCGCTTGTAAAATGCCTCATCCGCCTGCTCATCCTGGTTGGGTGGTCTATAACAGACTCCCACCATAATGTCTGCCCTACCGACCCTCCCCCTGATCTTTACCCATAGTTTTTTCTTAAATAGCAAACCACAAATGTCAGTCTCTGTTAATTTTAGAGCAGAAAGAAAACAAAAGTTGCAGCCATTAATTCTGAGGTGGTCAAACAAGCTGTGCCGTTACGTTTTGGGGGGAGAAAAGATGGATGTATTGCTCTATCTGTCCAACTGTGCTACTATTATGATGTGATCTACATGATTTTTGAATCCACTTTTCTGAGATCATCTTTTTACTAGCGTTTAAACAAAATGTTTGCGTTTCTTCTTTTGACTTTTAACACGTTTATCTATTGAAAAACAACAATTTTTATCCATAAATATTAGTTGCATGGGAAATTAGATGTTAAATGTAATGGAACCCATACTAATATTCAGAATTAAGTTTTTATCCTGGTTCTGCAGAGACTTACATTTTTCTCCACTGCTTGGTGTGTGTGTGTGTGTGTGTGTGTGTGTGTGTGTGTGTGTGTGTAGTATTCTTTGCTGTCTAAAGCAATCTTGATACAAGAAGATTACTTTGACACTTCAGAAAGTAAAACTATACTACTTAGGAAAGATGAATTGTAGCACTAGTTTCTTTGACAGGCTAGTTCACATTTTAGACACAGAAAAGGAAATACTATAAACTGTCAAACTACTTGAAATGTAGTGACTGAAGTTTTTTGGTTCTTTTTAAGAAAATGTTATGTAGTACGGGGAAAACCGGGGGAGGCGCGCTCGCGGGTGCTGGGGAACGGTCCGGAGTAAGCTACACGATCTCAATGTGAGTATGGAAGCTTCTCGTTTATTAACAAAGAAAGCAGTGGTTATATAGACTATGCATATGTTAATCACGCGTCCCAATCGCACTTGTGATTGGTCCATAGGTTTACATATTCAGAGCCGTGACACCTCCCCCCCCCCGCAGATCTGCTTCCGGCCGAAGCAGGCACCACGGGGTTCTTTGTTTTGCACCGTGCAAGGGGAGTCCAAGGTCGCTAGCTCTGGGCTTAACCCTTGCTCAAAGCCTGGGTTGCTCAGACTGCTCAGTGGCACAAGATCGTGCCCCTTCTCACTTAACCAAACCTCTACAATTCCCCCTTCTTGTTTGTGAGCAAGCCAGGCCTGATTCACAAGTTTCATTAACGCTTTCTGCAAACAAGAAAATAAACATGGTAACATTAACAAGATAACTGCAATCACAAGAACTCCTGTAAGAACCATTTTTACCAGTTCCATCACCCCTCCGATTTCTCGGGGAGGTGTGGTTTTACTGATCGGCTCGGCACCCAAAGTGGTCCCTGGTCGGTGGCCACGCACATATATCCCCGGCCACTAAGGATCACTGTTACCGGTCCTTTCCACTCCCCTGTAGCAGGTTCCCGATAAATCACCTGTAACTGAGGTATAATGGTGTTATTATTAAATTTCAACTGCTGGTGATGTACAACAACCGGTGGTTCTTCTTGGTCCCCTGTTAAACACAGAAAATTCAAAGTAAACAACACTTTATGCAACCACGATGTTGGATCAGTATCTACCTCCTTCTGTCTCCTTAAATATTCCTTTATGGTTCTATGGGTGCGTTCGATGATCCCTTGACCTGTCGGGGAGTGTGGTATACCAGTAACATGTTTCACTCCCCAGGGTGTTAAAAATACACGAAACTTTTGGCTGGTATATGCTGGCCCATTATCTGTTTTGATCTGTTTTGGCACCCCCATAATGGCAAAACATGCCAACAAATGTTTACAAACCTGTTGTGCCTTTTCTCCGGACATTGCAGATGCCCAGATTAACCTCGAGAAAGTATCTACTGTGACATGTACATATTTTTGTCTCCCAAACTCCGGAATATGTGTTACATCCATCTGCCATAATTTGCCTTTTGGTTGCTGTGAATGGACTCTTCCTTCGTACCCCAAAAACGCCTCCTGAATGGGTCGAGAATTACGGAACCACCATTCTAGGTCTACAGCATTAACAGGAATACTAATATCCGCTGGATCCAGTCCCGTTAATTCTATAATCCTAGATCTACCCTTTCTCACTAGTTCCCCTATGGCTTCTGGTCTAGTCTGTATGCTTGTCTTTGGTTGTACACTAAGAAATACCCATTCCAACATCCAAAATCTTCATCTTTATCGTGGCATTTGTAGTGGCATTGGTTGTAGCCCTGGGGGAGTTCCCCCTTTTTGTTTTGCCACTGACAAATGACACCACAAACCATATTTTCACTGTTAATTACAAGCAGAGACACAGGTAGTTCACGAATGTGTCGCGACGACCATGCAGTTTGTAATTTGGCGATGATTGACCGCAACGCGCTTTGTTGAGTCTCAAACAGCTGTATGGTGTCAGCAGGGTGTGATCGTTGCAGCAGTTCGGTGAGGGGGGCAATCTTGGTGTTCGAGATACCGACACAGTTACGGACCCACTGAATATCTCCGAGAAGTGTTTGTACATCCTTCAGGTTCTTCAAATCTGTATGTAGCTCCACCTTTTGAGGCCGGATTTGAGCATCCGAAATTGTCCATCCTAAGTATTTCCAGGGATCAGTTCGTTGAATCTTTTCTGGTGCAATCACGAGACCTTTCTCCGCCAACGTTGTTGTTAGTTTGTGGAGACTTTCTTCTGAAAAAGGATCGGCCTGGCATAACAAAATATCATCCATATAATGATAGATGATAGTCTGTGGCCATAGCTGGCGCAATGGTTTCAGTGCCCATGCCACATAAAGCTGACATAACGTAGGTGAATTTTTCATGCCCTGCGGTAGAACTACCCATTCATACCTCTGAGCTGGTTCTGCTTTGTTGATAACAGGAATAGAAAAGGCAAACCTCATGGTGTCCTGAGGATGTAAAGATATGGTGAAAAAACAGTCCTTCAAGTGTACAATCAATATATGCCATCCTGCTGGTAACATGTTAGGTGACGGAATACCTGGTTGCAATGCTCCCATTGCTTGCATTTGCTCATTAATTTTCCGTAATAATCTCCACTTTCCACTTTTCTTAGGAATGACAAAAATGGGTGTATTCCAAGGACTAACTGAGGGTTTGATATGTCCTGCTTTTAACTGTTCCTCCACCAGTCCCTTACTAATCTGCAGTCGCTCTTCAGTCATAGGCCACCTCAAAGCAGTTGTAACATTAGGTTGGTCAATTTAAATACTGTGGCTCCCTGTTGGATATACACACAATCTTTACACCCAAACATTAATGCATACAAAGCAACAAGGCATTGTTGAATAAATCAGCAAAAAGTTAATTACTGCAGCTTAGGCCCTGTGACCAATTACACATGACTAAAATTACTTCCCACATTCACATCCACAGTACTCCTCCACCATTTAGCATCTCAACCAAAACCTTACACATGTAAAACATTCACTAACAGGCAAAAAAAGTACTAAACCTGTATATTTGGTATTGCTACAGCGTCTGATTTTACTCCATACTGGGTAACTGCAGCTTTTGTTTGTTAAAGAATTTTCTAATCACGTGGTTCCTATGATGGGAATCGAACCCAGGCCGCCGGGGTGAAAACCGAGAAACCTAGCGGATAGACCACTTTCGCAACGGCGCTCGTCGATCTTGATTGACAGGGCCAAGGCGGGAGGGGCGGGTACTCCGGCGGCGCGGAGGGGATGAGCCCGCCTGCCTCTCCGCCGGCCAGCCGCGCAGCGTCTGGAGGGGCTGACCACCCCTCCCCCTCCTGTTTCCGCTCCCTTTGCCACGCGGTCCTAGGAGCGCCACGTGGTTCTTTGTTCGCAACCTCCTCCTCTAAATTCTTGCTGCGCCATTTCTCCCGGGAGTTCGCCGCTTCTACCGCCATACGGAGCTCAGCAACGGTTGGCTTTATGTTTGCTGACATGCCCTTAACTGCCAGTAACCTGAAGAAACGAGCCAGAACCCCAGGTTTTTCTGTTTTAGCGGGGGGGGTAGGCTCTGGCGGCGCCGGCCGCATCTCAGCAGCCGCGCGGGCGACCTCTCTTTCTGCCCTCATAGTTTTTAAAGTCTCTATCACGTTTTGCCAGAGTTCACGCACCTCCTTAATTTCTTTTTCCTCGGGGTCCCTCTCAACAGTCTTTTCCCACATAATGTCTCCCACTTCTCTCCATTCCTCCACAGAAAATACAAGCGCTGTGTCTTTAAAATGTCCCCAGCGCTGGCCCAACTTTATCAGCTTAATTAGCTGTTTCTCAGCTGTCTCGCTCCCTCTCTTAGAGAGAATATCTGCAAGCAGCACGGCTGCAGCCTCTATCTCCATGGCTGCCCCTTTTCCAGTGTCTGCTCTGTCCTTAATTGAACCTGAACAGCACCTGAACTCTGGGAGCTGAGTGGCCAACTCTTCCAGTGTCTGCTCTGCCCTTTTTGACCCGAACAGCACCGCTCCCAGCCGTCTTTTTCCCAACACCTCCTTTTCGCTGCTTACCGCAGTCTCGGAGAGAGCACGCCGAAGGGAACCATCCTCTGCTACCAGTTGTAGTACGGGGAAAACCAGGGGAGGCGCGCTCGCGGGTGCTGGGGAACGGTCCGGAGTAAGCTATGCAATCTCAATGTGAGTATGGAAGCTTCTCGTTTATTAACAAAGAAAGCAGTGGTTATATAGACTATGCATATGTTAATCACACGTCCCAATCGCACTTGTGATTGGCCCATAGGTTTACATATTCAGAGCCGTGACACCTCCCCCCCCCCACCCCCCGACGCAGATCTGCTTCCTGCGAAGCAGGCACCACGGGGTTCTTTGTTTTGCACCGTGCAAGGGGAGTCCAAGGTCGCTAGCTCTGAGCTTAACCCTTGCTCAAAGCCTGGGTTGCTCAGACTGCTCAGTGGCACAAGATCGTACCCCTTCTCACTTAACCAAACCTCTACAATGTTAATATCGGCGCTTTTGTGGACCAATGAAACTTGAAAACTTCTTTTAAATTAAGTTTCTTCTTATTATGCAGTGTAAGTATCCAAAACATAGAATTTGTGGAGGGGTCTGCTGTGCAGGAGCAAATAATACTAGTGCCAGTTAATATCAGATCAGGTATGTAGAAACCTGTAGATTAATTTCTAGATAGGATAGTTATACCTGCAAATAACTAAGTAAACACTTTCAGTATTTTAAACTTTATTCAAGAGGGATATGCATCAAGAAACCGAAAATCTTTTTACTAGTTTACATAGTTTGTCTTATTTGGGACAGCTTTGAAATTTTTCATGTTTAACAGTAAAGCTGAAAGGAAGATTGTGTTCAAATTTAAGATGTCACTCGGTTTCTGCAACTTCAGCTGCGTACTCCATCTTTTTAGGGTACTTTTCTGTGCCTGAAAATTCTGTATTTCCTTTATGTCTGGACACACACCACTCACCCCAGCCCATGACTTACCTCTTTTAAACATTTCTGTAGTACACAAATGGTCAGTTACTTTATTGTGCACCCTGGCTTGCAGGACATGGATTTTAGAAACTTGCTATATTTGTAAAGAAACTTGTTCTTCTGTAAATGTGGTTTTGTTGTAGATCTTTTACAACTTACTGAAGAAAAGGCAATAACTAATCAAGTACAGCAGAAGTCAAGGGCATGAACACAATATCTTACATCCTAGGGGAGCACTTACTATATGAATATCATGAACTATGGGCCAGGTTTCCTTTAGCGACCAAATCCCATAGCTTTTGTGCTTTCATTACAGCTGGAGCTGCTGCTCTGAAGACACTGTTCTGAACTAGATTTGTATGTTTTTTTGACTTCCCTGGGACAGTTTTTTGTTGATAAAAATTTGTTTCAGGTTCTATAGGACTATTGATGAATTCAGCAATTGAAAATAACTTTAAATTTAACACATGTAGGAAGCAGTTGTTTTTTAGATAGAAAATAATATTATCAAGTGGGATTTCTGTGTAGTTTTTTTTATTATTTAAAAAAAACAGAAAAAGAAAAAAGCAATTTGGACTTTTTTGTGTGAAATTAACTATTTTCATCAGATCTGATGATTTACACTGAAATGTTTGAAACTGTAAACAGTCAAGTTGTCTTCATTAAGACTTTTTTGTAGGAAACAGTGATATTTATTTGAGAAACTTGGTATGAAAAGTTGCATGCTCAAAAACTTGTAGCATTAAGTGTTACACAACACCATCTGGGAAGAAAAATCACTGGATGTACTGTTTATATGTGAAAGTTTCTAATAGGTTGTGGTGAATTTAAGGTTGAACTCTGATCTAGGAATGAAAATGCTGTACACTATCAGACTACTGAAAAAATGCTGTAAAATACATGATGAAAACTCTTGAATGAAAACTAGGTGTGTGATGTATTGCTATTTACAATCCAGTGGTATTATGTACTCCAATTCTTACAATTGTTTAGGAATACTAAAATTGATTTGTAGTCTATGCATTTCTTGGTTGTTTAGTATGAAAGCATACAACATGATACTACAGTGTGATTTCACAATAGGTATTATATTTCCTGGTGGATTTTGGTGATTGACTATATGTAGAGGTATTTGAGTTCTTATGCTTGTATTTTAAAAAAAAACCCAAACAACAACAACAAAAAAACAAAAAAGAAACAACCTGCTGCATATAATTACATTTTCTGGTTTATCTTTAGCATACATAGTCTAATTAAAGGGACAAAGTATGCTTAATATTTGCTTTCTGTTTTTTAAGGAGTAATTTCATGTGCTTTGCATTTTCACGTACTTTCCCATTTGTTTTTATGGCTCTACTACCATGTTTTTCATATTGTTGTGTCTTGTGATTACTTTCCTATTGCTTCATTAGATAACTAATGGAACAAAGGAACCTGAGAGGTTCTCTAGGGGAAGCAGCAAAATAAAATGTTGATAAATATACAACATAAGCACTAGAAGGATATTTTCACTGATGTCAAAAATTATAGCAGCAGTATGGTAATTTCTTCATCAGTGGATTTTTAAAGTCAGTGTTAATGTGTTTAGATTTATTTAGGAGCAAAATAACAGGGCAAATTGTGATTGTTTGCAGCAGGAACAGGTTTTTTTTGTGTGCATATATATGCACATGGTGGATTTTTTTCAGCATAGAAGTCCTTTGACTCTTAACTATAGAATTGAGACTTATTTCTTCGTGCAGTCCAAAAAAAAAAAATGAACCAGATGTTCATTT
The DNA here is from genome assembly GCF_013368605.1 of Nyctibius grandis. Taxonomy (NCBI): domain Eukaryota; kingdom Metazoa; phylum Chordata; class Aves; order Nyctibiiformes; family Nyctibiidae; genus Nyctibius; species Nyctibius grandis. The sequence goes on from NC_090663.1 coordinate 46,102,061, forward strand.
TACTTTTTATTTAATTCTAATTGCAGAACTAAGCTTGAGAAAAGTGTGTTCTAGGTTCTTTTTATTGAATACCTTGCCATATATGGTGTGACATAGATTAAGTTTGTAGGAAAATTAAAAGCTTTTTTATTTTTTTTTCTTTTGCAGGTAAAATTTCTGTTATAAGTTGTTATAATTTTACTTTAAAAGGACTCTTGCAACCATACAGACTTGTTAAATTTGTCATGTGTACAGTTAAACCTTTGGTCTCACATAGAAGTTTTTCAGTTAAGTTGGGAAGGTTAGGAAGACTTAAATAGGTTTATGATAAATGGACAGTATGTCATCCTTGCCATCTCAGTTTTAGTGAGCATAGAGAGAAGCTTGGAATTACTGTTCTCTCCAAATTAAAATGGAAGATCTTACGACAGTTCTTTGTCATTTGTTCAGAAGAGTATTTGTCACCAGGGCATCAGTCACTCCTCTGGGTATTAATTTCTATTGAGTGCTTTTTCTATCAGTAATGGAAATATATCTTTGAGTTTTATCTTGAAGAGTGATATAAGCTACTGATTCAGGTATTTTTCTGAAGGCACCAATAATCTGCTGAAATGAGTCCTGATCACAAAATTGGCATCAACAACCAATACATGTATATGAACGTAAGTGTAGCATAAGTAGGAATGGAGAGCAAACTACAATGCTTTAGCTATTCCTTCTGATATCTCCCTGTGGAGAGACTTGAGGTGCATATACATGGCAAAATATTCTCAAGAGATACGTGTAATGAGTGAGGATATGGAAATAATAATAATATAGAACTGGTGTAGCTCTAGTCATGCAGGGAATTAAGCAAGTAAATTTATCCTGTTTCTGAGCAAAGCCTACAAAAAGTAATATATGCTCACACTTCTATTGATTTTGGTATTTGGATTTGTTGTGCAGAGATGATTTGGATATATCTATGTGGTATTTTGAACAAAATGTATGGTTATGCAACAAAATTCTTAAGTGCCTTTGTATGGAGTAGCTTAATATAAAACTCACTTTTACTAACTGCAGTTGAAAAGTTATTGCAGAACAGTTAGTTGGCTTGCTTATACACAGCAGTTAGTTCATGGAGCTTATTTTTGAACAACAGCCACTGAAAAAATGTATTATGGCTAGCAGGATATGTATTACTGCTGCTTTCTGAAACAAAAAAAAAGGTCAGTGACAATGTTGTAAAAGTAGATTGCTGATGTGCAGTGATTTGGAGGCAACTGAAAATCACTGCTCTTATCAAAAAGGTTCCAAATATATTTAGCTTATGAGAAGTTAAACCTGAAACTTGGAAAAAAAATTTCAGTTGTTAGTGTACCTAATTTCCTGACCTGGTAACTAAATTTTAATTCAAATGAAGAAGATAAAATATTATTTTTTTAAAACACATATTTGGCACATTTCAGAAATTTTGCTTTTCTCTTTCTTCAGAGCTGTCCAAATGCTTATGAGTACCAGAGAAAGACCCCATGGAGATCAGTGTCTCTGTTTACAAATACTGTTCATAAATCAACTATACTGCTATAGCATTTCTGATATTTCAGCTGAGACTCAATTCAGGAGCCCCAGGGTTTAGAAGTGACTATTTTTTGATTTTCAGAGTACTTGTTTTCTTTGATTCCTTTTGTTGTAGCAACCACAGTAGGTATGAGAGGAGGAGAGAGTCCTTAATCTATGGGGGAAATTCTTTAGGCATTTTTTCAGCCATGGTTAACCTCAGCTCTTAACTAAAGGAGTAAGAGCAAAGAGAAGAATTAAATTGTGAGAGGAAAATGAGAGTATACCCACTGAAAATTCTAGAATAGAAGGGACAGATGGATTTTTTCCTTGTTTGATTTTGACAGTGACTGGAGAGAGGAGAAAATTTTAGAGAAACTGAGTGAAAGCATTGTTTGAGATGTTCACGTCCTTCGCTATGTGTGCACATAATATTTAAGTAGTTTGCCTGTTCAGCAGCAAAATGAGAGAAGCCTCTTCCTGTTGATGTGTTGCTTCAAGGTTCTCAAAGATAAACCAGCCTCTGGGAAATAAAGATATGTGTTTAAATACCTTTTTGAGGTGTAATTTAATTTACTTTAGACTATTGCATCTTCCCTTTTCCTGTAAGGACAGATTAGGAGCTTGACCCCAAAGTACCAAAATAAGAGATCATACTCACATGGGAAAGCATGTGATTGATATTGGATATTTTTATCACTGTTCCTTGACAGCTTTATGATTATGAAAGTATTTAAGACAAGCTTAAGACTCTTTAAGTGTGTTTATAATACTCTTGACAGAATTGATATTAGAATAGGAGTTACTTGTTAATATTACAGTAACCTTTCTACTTGAACTGTTCCTGTACATTAGACTCTCTTTTCTGTTTTTCATTGTGAGACCACGTGGAAACGGAGGAATTAGTAAGACATTTATCTTTTAAGCCTTTCAGCTTTGATTAGTGTGACAGTTGGAGAGGGATAAATTTTGCAAAAGTTTCCATCTCCTGAAAGGTCATCCCTTTTCCACATAATTTCAGTTTTAATTAAAAGGAAGAGTTGTTTAAAAGGGGAGTGAGCTTAATGGATAATACACTTGATTAAAAGGGCATATCTGCTATCAGTACAAATTCTGCTTCCCACATGCCTGAGTTTTCTTCTCAAGAGATCTTTCTCCTTTTTTCACCCCTGTACGAGCCTTTTAAAACCTTATATAAGTTTCTTTTTCCCTCCATCCTAATCATTAAGAATACAGTCCAGGCAGGGGTAAATTGCTAACATTATCATCAGAGAAATGAAAAGCCTTCGAGCTCTGTGGATGACTGTGTTGGTTTTGCTGACTGGCTGTTACCTTCTCTGCCTTAAATCAGAAGGTGTGGTGTGTGCAGGGTCTGTGGTCTGTACTGGTACATCACTAACCCCAGTACCCTAGGCTGGTAATTGTGCACATCATTGCAGCTGCAAACAGTAAATACTTGACTTGCTTCTACTATACCAAGTTATGAAATTTACGAGGGAATGATTTGACCAATATTGCTGTCTTTCCTGCTTTTGTATTTCTTTCCTGTTTCCCTCCCCATCACTTGCATGCTTAGTTTTTTCTTGCCACTTACTTGATCACATATGGCAACAGTCAGCTGGCAGAAGTATGTCATGTGTGAACTTTTCCAGTGCTGAATAATTCTAGGTAGGATTGCTCAGGATCAGTTCCGCTGCAGATAGTTACTGCACTACTAGTGCTTGTCGCCTTTCTTAGTAGCTGTGAACATGGTCTTCATGGAGGAATTTTGCTTTAATCCAAATGTCAAGTACCTCAAAACTTCATTGCATTTCTCTGTGCTAGGAAGGAAAAAAGTGTCCTGTGATAGGGCAAGAGGAGATTTTAATTTTTATTTCTAAACAGTTTTGGTAGTAGAAATATAAGTGAAGAAAAAAGGTGATATTTTCTGCAACCCATTATCACTCCTTCTAAGCACCACAAAATCTACTTTTGTCATAATTTGTATCTTTGCCATTGGGATACAAATTCTTAGAACCTGAGAAAACTAAAAGAACCAGATAATGAAAAGTTTTGATAAGAAGAATGCTATTTCTCAAGGATGTCAGGATATCGTGCAGTTCCTCATGGCTAGATACAGCTATCACACTGAAAATTAGGTAGCTAGCAGTGGAAAAACTTTGAGACACCTGCTTTGTACAGTTCATATATTTTTATGTATTCATTTTTCTGTTAAAATTATTACTGGGCAAGAAATAATACTGGAATATGACTTCCATAGCCTGTGTTGGACTAAGAAGGCCATTCAGTAACAGGACACTTACCATGGTTCCTTAAACAATCAGAAATTTCTTTCCCCTTATTTCTCTTTCCTAATTTCTGTCATTACATTTCTGCTATTTCTCTTCTTCCAAATGATGAATGTTATTTTCACCAGGACTTGTGGCTAGACATGTAAATTGTCTTTCCTTAGGAGCAGTGGAGAAAGTAATTTAGATATTGCTATATTACAAGTGGAGATATTGATTGCTTTTACCCGGAAAAACAATATCAGCATTGAAAAAACTTCAAAATTTTTGTTTCAGGGAAAAAAGAATAAATGTAAATGAACTATTTTTTGTAGCCTTCAGAAAGCGAATTCTGATGGAGCCTGAGTTAACTGTGATAGCAATGTATTGCTTCTTTTTGTTTGGAGTTGCTTAATGTTACTGCCTAAAACTACTACGTAGATTTGGAGAAGTTCAGTTATCAGAAGGTAAATTTTACAAAACAAAGAAAACTTGTTTATTATCCTAGGCAAAGCACTACTGGGTTTGCGTGTCTTGTTATAATCAGGATTTCCTTACTTAGCTGAGTAACTATTGGGAAGTGAAACAGGTATCAGAAGGTAAAGCTGAGACTCATCCTGCCTAACGGGAATAGTTTGGAAGCTTAGCATAAGCTCATTTTCTGCAGGCTTCCTTGTAGTAAATGGAGACAGATGTCTGCTTTGAACAGTTTTTTGTTGGAATTTTATGTATGATGTATCATCCTTTCAAAGTGCTTGCCTTTTTATGTCAGGAAGGATAGTTGTCCTAGATGGTCTGTACTGATGAAGCAGCTAGTTTTTAAATGACTAAAATTAGATACAGTTAGTCTGTATGAGACCAAGACACAAATTATGGGTGTTTGGTACAAGTGGACGGAAAGGCAATTCCTTTTTCTTCTGTAAATTCAGTCTGCAATAGAATAAAGAATAGAACCTGCATGTTGAAGAGTTACTTTACGTATAGACTATTTTAGTTTTTTCAGCGAAGTGTTATACTGCAAAAAAAAAAAATAAAGAATTTAGCGGTGATATGTATAGTTATTATGTAGTTAGCTGACCTTTCTCTAAAACCTGTTATTCCAAATATCTACTGAAGCATAAAAATTAATTATTTTGTCTCAACATTCTTCTACTTCCAACCAGGTTTAAGGTTATTCCTTAAGAATAAGATAGACTTTCAGAGTTATTCCTTACTGGGAGTTTTCAGGATTTTTATTTCTTTTCTATCCTTTAATTTCAATAAAATTGTTGATGAATAGATACCGTTTTATGACCAGTAGATACCCTTTTATGACCACACCTATGTTAGAGGAGATGTATACTTCTAATTATTTCTCAGATTTCTTGCAGAAGTGGCTGATTTTCAGATTAGCTTGTTTAAATGTGAAATATTTTCTGTATGGTGCAGGACTGATAAAGAGCATTACCTGAAATTCTTGGAAATCTTTGGAGTACTTCAGTGTGCTGTGGGTTGGACCTTGAAGACAAAGTGCTGATTAATGCACTCAGTGGATATGAATGTCTCATAACACACTTTTTCCCTGCCCTGCATGCGATATGATACAGTACTGTCCCCGAAGTAGATGTAGGCATATATATTTTGTCAAGAATTCTGTTTTTGCAGTACTGCTGCAGTCTGCAGAGCAGGTGTGGCTTTCTTCAGGGAGATACAGAAAGAACATTCTTACCTGTGGTATAGTTTGTTAAGGAAGTGTAGCTATACAGCTGTGAATTGCTCTTCTGTCACTCAACTGACCACATCCATTTATTTTCAATAGTTTAAGGAAAAACCTTCAAAACCTGCTGGTCAGAGTAACAAATCGAAGGATCAGTAGTAAATTCTGTAGAAAAAAAAAAAAGGAAGTGAAAGCAGATGAAGTCAATGTTTAAAAATCCCCAACTTCATAAATGAAGTGAAAATGACACAAATATGAGGTGTAATGCAGATACACCTATGCATAGGAAAAAAGGAAAAATCTGAAAACAAGAAGTAAAACAAACAGCAGCTTTGTGTGTACTAGAGTCGTACTCTGGATATCTAGGGATGCATTGTATAGTATTTATGAAGTTGCTACTGTACGTACAAAGAAAAATTGTGAAACCTGTAAGCTTTGCAGTGCAACTGTTTGTTTTTGAGCCTGAAGAAAAAAAAAAGAGAATTGCACAATGTATTAAATTACCTATGCAGAGATAAAAGCTTTGGACTTTACCCCAAAATGCCAAAACATTGAAAAAAATGGATATGATGACTATTTTCAGCATGTTTTCTGAAATGAAACAGATTTCATTAGAAACATTTTTTTTTCTTGTCCTACATAGCCTTAGCCTGAGAGGCAATGAGAATTCAAAGTAAAAATGTTGTGAATGTAGGGTCTTAACTAAGGGACTTTGTTTTAGAAGGGGGGGTGGGGTTATCAGGCTAAGAAAGCGTTTTGGTGGCTCATTAACACCTGAAACATCCTGACTGAAGGCATTCTTTCTCCTTCAGCCAAAAGAGAAGAGGCAGCTCTCTGTCAATAGGTGTTTGCAAGTAGTTCTTTTAAAAACTTTTACTGATTGAATTTGTTTTTCTAGCTAGTCAAAAAGTATTTTATTATGGACTATGAGAACTCTTGTCTTCAGTTTATAAAATCAAAGTGATTTTGGGCCACCGGATATAGTCAGGAAAGCATTCTGGAAAGAAGAATCAAAAGTAGACTGTTTTATATGAATGAGCGATGTAGAATACTTTTAAAAAGTCATTTGAGTGCATTAAATGGAAGCTTTATTCAATGGACTAAAGCGAGCAAAGAAATTTTGAGAAGCTGGGAATAAGTAAGTGCCGGTTTTGAATATAGAGTAATGCTTTTAAAAGTTCTTGAGAATTGAAAATGCTGGTCTGTGTTGTGCAGAGTAATTAAGATAATGATGACATGATCATCATTGCTTTTGCATTTAAAAGCAAAGGATTACTGGTACTGTACAGTGGAAGAAAGTCTTAGAGTTTACTTCTTTTTTTTCTTTAGTGATCCTTAAGGTAAGCTATATATGTTCCATTTTTTGAGTGTTACAGCAACCTTTTCAAAAAAATCTTACAGGGATAAGAAGCATTAATTCCAGATCCCAGTCCCTCGGTCTATATGAGGTTCAGTTAAAGTTGATACTCTTGCTAGTTTGTTTTTTTGATGCTGTTGGAACATCACTGGTTGTAAACAAGCATAGAGGAGGATATAAGTAAGTTTAGTCCAATCTTCCTATTTTCTCCAGTGAAACAGGAAAAAATGTGGTATTTGTATGGGGTATTTCTTTCAGAAGTTGTATTTTGTTTAAAACCTCCAGTGCAGTTTCATAGTAGTAACTTAAAATAATTGAAATTACAGTTTGCCTTACAGAGAATGGTTAATCCACCCTAATAGGAAAACAGTTCTTGTATGTATACATTGTTCTAATGTCATATGGGAAAGTAGTTTTACTGGGAAGTAGTTTTGCTCTTAAGTCTGACTCCTTTTTAGTCAAATTGAATGTATCGTCAGGCCTTAGACTTGTGACTTCATCTGTATTGGGGTAGCCTAAAGAGGAGTTCTTCAGTTTTTGGCAAGCCCTGAGCTCTTTTTGCAGAGTTTGTTTTGTCACACAGAGCTGTGACCATCTGGTGGTGGATGTTTTATTTCTCCTTCTGGAAGTATACTTTGTCTACTGAACCTAAATATTCTCTAATCCCTTTGAAAGTAATTAACTCTTGTTTTGAAGAGCCCTGGCAGTCCTTTTTATCTAGAATGCTCCTATCCTCTAATAGTAACCTGGGAAAGAAAGCTTACTTTATTGAGACAGGAAGTCTTCGTGTCTCTCTTTGTATACTGAATGATGTGTAACTGTCTTTGGGAGTCCTCGTTTTGTTTCTTTACTAGTTTGGAGGAAAAAGGTGTAACTTGTATCCTCATTAGAACTGTCCTTAGAGCAGAGTCTGATGTGGTTACTTCACTGCTCTTGAAAGCTTTGTTGAAATTAAGCCACTTAATAGTGTTCTGCTTTCTTTTTGCCTTTCTAGAGAGCCTTTCTCATGTTAACTTAAGATGTTATACAGAAAAGTACACTAATGACTGGGGTGTTATGAAACTGTTATATGACAGTCTTACATTTTTAAATGATCATAAACAGGAATAATCCCCTAATTATTTTAGACATAATTACACTTCGGTAAGTACAGAATTAAATTATTTGTCTTTTCAGTAAATGTTTTAATTGTTGTTTCTTGTGAAGGACAAAGGCATTGTAAAATCTAGAAACAAGAAATATCTTCAATTTTTATTGAAGATAAATAATAATTTTTATTATCCTTTTATGAGGATGTAACCCGATGGATAGATGATGGTAAAGCTGTGGATGTGGTCTATCTCGATTTCAGTAAAGCGTTTGACGTGGTCTCTCACAGCATCCTCTCAGCTAAACTGAGGAAGTGTGGTCTGGATGATCGGGTAGTGAGGTGGATTGTGAACTGGCTGAAGGAAAGAAGCCAGAGAGTGGTGGTCAATGGGACAGAGTCCAGTTGGAGGCCTGTGTCTAGCGGAGTCCCTCAAGAGTCGGTACTGGGACCAGTACTATTCAATATATTCATTAATGACTTGGATGAGGGAATAGAGTGCACTGTCAGCAAGTTCGCTGATGACACAAAACTGGGAGGAGTGGCGGACACACCGGAAGGCTGCGCAGCCATTCAGAGAGATGTGGACAGGCTGGAGAGTTGGGCGGGGAGAAATTTAATGAAATATAACAAGGGCAAGTGTAGAGTCCTGCATCTGGGCAAGAACAACCCCATGTACCAGTACAAGTTGGGGACAGACCTGTTGGAGAGCAGCGTAGGGGAAAGGGACCTGGAGGTCCTAGTGGACAGCAGGATGACCATGAGCCAGCAGTGTGCCCTTGTGGCCAAGAAGGCCAATGGCATCCTGGGGTGTATTAGAAGGGGTGTGGTTAGCAGGTCAAGAGAGGTTCTCCTCCCCCTCTACTCTGCCCTGGTGAGGCCGCATCTGGAGTGTTGTGTCCAGTTCTGGGCCCCTCAGTTCAAGAAGGACAGGGAACTGCTAGAGAGAGTCCAGTGCAGAGCCACGAAGATGATTAAGGGGGTGGAACATCTCCCTTATGAGGAGAGGCTGAGGGAGCTGGGTCTCTTTAGCTTAGAGAAGAAGAGACTGAGGGGTGACCTCATTAGTTTCTAAATATGGAAAGGGCAAGTGTCATGAGGATGGAGCCAGGCTCTTCTCGGTGACATCCCTTGACAGGACAAGGGGCAATGGGTGCAAGCTGGAACACAGGAGGTTCCACATAAATATGAGGAAAAACTTCTTTACGGTGAGGGTGACCGAACACTGGAACAGGCTGCCCAGAGAGGTTGTGGAGTCTCCTTCTCTGGAGACATTCAAAACCCGCCTGGACGCGTTCCTGTGTGATATGGTCTAGGTAATCCTGCTCCAGCAGGGGGATTGGACTAGGTGATCTTTCGAGGTCCCTTCCAATCCCTAACGTTCTGTGATTCTGTGATTCTGTGATTTACTAACGCAAATTATAAGTTTAATGATTAAGGAGGTAACGCACACATCTTTTGTATTCACAGTTGTGTTTCATTGTATTGAAATTTATGGTGTGAAAATAATCCTAATGTACAGTCAGTGGTGTCCTGGTTTGGCCCAAACCAGGCCAATTAGTCTTAGAGAAACCAAGGTCACTGCTAAATTCCTCACTGTTTACAAGTGAAGAGCCGAAGGGGGGTCGCACCTGCAGGGAGGAGCAGACAGGGCAGGTGACCCAAGATTGACCAACGAGGTATTCCATCCCATACATGTCATTCTCACTTTCCTATTTATCACTAACCCACTGCCTCCTGGAGGTGGGGCCCAGGAGGGAGGGGCCCTCCTGTCTCCCACTGATTGGTACCAGCTTTGCCAATTCTCCAGTTAAAAGCCTGCAGGAGTGATGGCAGGGGGAGCTACTGCATTTTCCCCTCTGCCCATGCTGGGGGGAGCAGTTCTGCCTGAGGAGGATTTCCAGGCTCTCGATCTTGGTTTTGTATATATTTGTATATATTTGATTATTTTTATTATTCTTATTATACTCTTTTTCATTACTATAGTTTATTAAAACTGTTTTAACTTTCCAACCCATAAGTTTCTCTCCCTTTTCCCTTTCCCTTAGGGTGGGGGGGGGAAGGGTTAACAGAGAGCGTCTGCCACAGGTTTAATAGCCAGCCCAGCTTTAAACCGTGACAAGTGGCTTACCATTTGAAGTAAGAGTTTCCTTGCATTAGTGGCTTTGTTCATTGGTGAATGAGAGTATTTACTTTTAGATAACAGAATTAATACTGTGGGTATATAATTTCTCTTTATACTGTCTTACAACACTATGAAAAAAAGAAACTTCTGAAACAAAAGAAATTTCTGAAATTTATGAACTAAATACATGGCATGCTTATCAGCATTCTGTTTATTTTTAGCAAATTTATAGGAAATTGTGCTTTAAAATATAAGCAGAATTGCTAAGATGAACTCCAGTACTGCTTTTGTGTTTCATGTCAGTAGCCTGTTTCTTATTCTAGATGAAACTGAATTCTAAAGAAAAGAAAAGATTGCTTTTGATTGTGTGTGCAGGTATGTTTTTCTTGAAAAGTGTGTATCTGTCAAAAAAGAAAATGTGACTTTTTTGAAGAACATTACAAAGTCCTATAGAAAGGAAGGAAAACTATGCTGAATTTCTCCTGAAAGGAAAAAAATGTATGGACAATTTCAGAAGGTAGTTAAAAAAAACAAACAAGTTATTTTGATGCCAGAATTAATGTCACTGGTAAAGACACGTGGAATTAGGACTAGTAAAATGGCTTCTCCACTGATAACCGATTAGATCTTTATATTACAGACTTGTGTGAGGAGAAACCAGGCAGATATTCTTAGCTGTTTTTTTTTTTCTCCTCTTTTTCTTTTCAGTAGCTTGTGTTGCTGGCAAGTGTCTGGCTTACAATCTTGTTTACATGTAATAAAGATATGCTTGGAAAAGGAAGGCTTTGTGTAACTTGTGTATCCAAAAATCTGTTGTTCTATGATAAAAGGTTGTCCATTTACTCCACCATATATTCAAGTATCAAAACTACTTAAGATAGAAATGCAGAAGCCACAAATGCATAATGCTGTCATTTCAAAATGACACAAAGGCACTTCAGAGCAGCAAATAATATTACAGACTATATCAGCATTGCATCAGTTCTTTCCTCCATAAACTCCTTTACTATACAAATCAAAATAATTGGGTATTTGACAAAAGTGATATAAGGCAAAAGATGCTACTCATCTCCAGTATAGTTAAAATGACTGCAACTAGGGAAGATAATTATTTCATTGCTCCATCCGCAATTCTCCAATTCATCTACAAAAGGTATTCAGAAAGACTTCGTAATTTTGGCACTATGCTCATTGCAGGCTGTTTTAAACTACGTAGTTGGCTCAGGTGCAATAATATGTTGTCTTATGCATAAGTCACTGGAAATCTTGTTATTTTTTTTTCACTTAGTTGCACATAAAAGTCCCTTTCCTTGGCTATATAATACAGAATACAACAAACAAATATTTAGAATTGTTGCTTTAGCTGGTAGGCAGTCATTAGAGGGTAACAGACATTCTGATCTTACTTTTGGTCTTTCCAAAAGCTCAGGCCGCTGCCTCTGTGCATTTATTTAGCGTGTGAGGCAGAATTGGCAGCTTATTGAATGTTTGCAAGCAGAATACTTTTGTTAGATGTGGCCATAATGGGGCTGCAGGATTGCCTAGAATCTTCATCCGGATAAACTGTTATGTTTGCTGAAAATACAGGCTTTATTTGCCAGCTCTTGAAGTCCTGAGTCCTTTTTAATTTTCCTGTACTTGAAACTCTTTGTGCAAAAGAAAGCCCCTTTGAGAATCTGCTGAACTAATTGGTTTCAAAAAAGGATGACAGTAGTCCTGGATTTGATGAGAAGTATACAGTTGATGCACATGTTTGTTTCAGACCATTGCAATTGGGGGGAGAGGAAAATGGAAAAGATTTTTTTTTTTTTTTTTAAACATCTTAGTGTCCTGTTGCGTGCTGGTCAACTTGATGTGTTGCTGTTCATGATCACAGAGAATCACGTAATCTGAAATAATGCCTATCTGACTAAGTGTCTACTTAGAACTGAAAATGGTGAAATTTTTAGTGTGGTATTTCTGTGCAGCACAGTCAGACCTGATCCCCTACAGAGATGTGGAAGGACTTCTCATTTGACAATTCAGTAGCCACTGTTTATTTCAGGTTTGTTCCGTCCTGCTCTGAGTTTCTTCATCAAACTGTACAAAGAAATGTTCCCAAATACTCTACTGAATCATAATCTCTACAGTTAGAGATATATAGTGCCAACAATCTGCTTTTGTGTGGTAGTTGTCACTTACCTATATAGACAATTTCACAAGTGCTTTTGAGAAACTCCAGTAATTTTCTCTGGAGTTCTCTGTTTTTATACTGCTGAAGTCTAGTGGCATAAATCAGCCTGTTATTTCTGTCCTCCAAAACTGTCTGTCCTTCTGCACCTTTTCCTCTTTCCAGGACATTAAAGAAGTTACATTCTTTTAGTTTTTAAAATATCTTGAATCTGGCCGAAGTCTGGATCTGTACCAGTGGTTTGGTAGAGCCTCAAAGGTGCGTAGCCAGAAACTGTAGGAGGAATACCAAGCTAACAGCTACGGTTGTGTGCTAAAACATGTATGAGGGGTAAGATGAAGAACTGAAAAAGTAATTGCAACATACCTATTGCCTTTTAATTATACTGATCCCAGTGTGCATTCTTGTTCTTGCCTCTTAACACGTAGCCAAGGTTGGAATCAGCCACCAGAGGGCAAACTAAACGTACATGCTCCCCTATTCTGTATGTTCTTGAAAATCAACTACAATTGTTCATGTCAATATAATTTGCTTTTTCTCTACAGTAATTGTAAATATTTTTTCAAGAAAATATTCTTTTTCATTGAAGAGGTCATATTGTCTTGGCTCATTGTGTGGAAACACTAACCTGAAAGACCAACTCTGAAACAGCAAGTAGCTGTTTAGTTGGAATTACATAAAACATGAACAAACTAGTTATGCATCTTACTGCTGGATGAGTTTTGGTGGCATATGTAAGCAGAAGATTGTGAGTCTTTTGCTGCTTCTCACTATCTGAAAGGGCATTAATCAGTATGAGGCTATCAAAGAGGCGATTCTGTATACAATAGGGAGTTTTTAGTTGTGTAAGATTGTAATAAACTATTCCAAAGTCCCTTTCCCTGATACTGCAGACACTGGCATTCAAAGGGAAGTTCCCATATGTTTGAAACAAGATAAAATTTTGGTGTTCTGTAATTCGAAATAGTACCAAGAGTTCCCTTTTACACTTGAGTAAAACTTTGTTATTTGCATTCCCTTTAGATTAAAACAGTTTACTAGACAAAATTTTAGGAAAGTTTTGGCTGAGACATATACTGAATTGGTTCTCAGCTTACTTACAAAAGATGACACATCTCAATGTTTATATATTTTTAGGTCAGTAGAAATAGAGACAGAATATATTTCTTTAAGGAATTATGTACAAAATTAAAATGTGTTAAGAATAAAACAAATATCCACTCTGAAATAACCTTTTAACTGTTTAACAAGAAGGTAATTGATTATAGTCACTAAATTTAGTAGCTTAAATTGAGATTATCTTCTGTCATTGTGTACTGATAGATATATTTTAATTTTAATGTGGCTTTTCTTCAAAGTATCTTTCCTATTTAATAATCTTATGGCTGTCAGGTCAAATAATATATGTAATGAATTGCCTTTCATGTTGGAACGGAATGTTACAGTGACTTAATTTGGTGTCAGTTTACACACTGATTTTTAGAATACAGGTGAGTACACTTTCTTCCCAGTGTTTATCCATCCCAAGCTATGATTTGGTATGTTTCTGTTTCAATTCAGGCTTCTTGGCCATGGTTATTGTATTTCATCAAAACTTCAATATGGCCTGGATCAAACCACTGTGAAGGTAGATGAGGTATTGCAGGATAGAAAGAAATGCTTTGTCATGTTCTATATTGAGTAACTTTGATTTGCTGAAATTTTGGATTTATTAAACCTCATGTGAATTTGAGCTCTCTTTGCAAGACAATGATTAACATGGCTAATATGTCTATCATAAAATTTATCTGTCATTTTTTGTCAACATTTCTAAATGTATCTCTTGTATTTGTTCTTTGGGATTCATATGACCTTTTAGAAATTTTGGATTGGGTTCATTTAGAATTGCTTATTTTATAATGATGCCACTTAACAGTTGGAAAATGATCCTGACAGAGTAAATTAAGTATCTGACAACTTTTAAGTGGATGTGTTTTGTAGACAGTATGTTGTAACATAATTATGTCTTAGTTCTGTCTGGTAGAGAGAGACTTTGAACTTTGTGTCTGTATACACGTACCTACTAAAATGAATTATAGTAAGGACCATTTTCTTTAGTGGCAGTTCGATATATTTTCCACAACATCTTGACCATATCCATTACACTTCACAAAGCTTTTATTTGAAAGAGTTGAGTGGGCAAGATGAACATGTCATTGTGTGGAGGTGTATCCCTGAGTCACTAAAAAATCCATGAAAACAAACAGAAGACTAGAAAGTCTCTTACAAAAGAAAAATGTCAAGCTTCACACATTTGTTTTGTAGAGAAAATATGTACATTCTCATACATATAGAATTGATTAGGCAATGTAGGCACATTTTTTTTGCATTTCCTCTTTATCATGTGACTCCAGAGGTTGGTTGCTGTTCTGGAGCACTGCAGTTCAATGCTGAAGGAAGGAACAATCTCTTAAAAGTCTGTAGAAGAGGAGGAGGCCCCTGAAGTCAGCAAGCACAGAAAAAGTGATCTTAATGGCATATTTTTTTAGAATTTGTGTTGTGTCTTATAAATGGAAATCAAAACATCCAGTGTTGTTGTTAGGGATTTAGTTACTCTGTTAAAAATATTGCTTATTCACCTACATTTATTCCACTTAACAGCTCTGGAGAAAGCATGTGTGTTAAACTACATGTAAGTGAGAAAGTGTGATTATGACTGTTCTTAAGGGAAAGAACAGCATATAAGCAGAATGACTCTTCTTTTATTGGTGGCTTCAGTTTTCAATAGGTGGGATTGGAAGCTAGAAAGTTGAATGAAGGGAATTTTTTGCTTGGAAATGTAAGCTTTTCAGAAACAATTTCTACACAATGACATTTCCCTACCTTTTACTTTCCAAAGACTTTTGTAAAATACTTGTTTGTGTCTCGTCTCTATGGTGGATCAAACAGCTTTTGATAACATTCAATGCTTTTTCGCTTTTTTCAACGGAAGTTTATCTCAGAACAAAATTCGGTTGGATTTAAAGGAGATTCACCTGAAGATAATCCAGAATTAACTGATTTGTATTCATAGGTTCTGATCCAGTGTGAATCAAAAAAACAAAACCAAACCAACCAAGCAACAACAAACAACAACCCCAAAAAACCCCAAAGGGGAAAAAAAACTAGTAAATGCTCCCACATAAGTAGGAAAAGGAAAGAAATCCTTCCAAGTTGTTGATATGCAGTGACCCATAATGGCTGCTATTTGTGAAAGTCTGACTTCTCTTTTCCTTGTGAATTAAAACACAGTAAGCGTGGGAAGAGTCAAAAAACTGTTATTTTGGCAAATGGCGGTAAATATGAGACATACGGTATGTACAACAATGTACATTTTGTTCCTTTTTTTTTCCAAAGCAGATGAGCACATGAAAATACTCTGTGTTCAATATAGACACTTAATTTTTTAAACTTTGAACATCTTTATTCTAATAGGAATTTTTGACAGTGTTCTTTCAGAATTTCTACTAAATTGCTATGAAATTCCCCAGAGCTGTTTTGTAGCATGCAGTCTTGTATTATGGGAAAGAACTGACTGTATTACAGTTGGGACAATGGTCTGCATTAATTTTCATAACTTTATAATAATAACATGAGAGATAATTTTATAATGCCTTCAATATGAATTTGGCAATTTTAAGAAAAAATATTAATTCCTATTATATTCCTATTTCACTTTTTAAAGCTAAAATGGTGATTTTGGTATGTACAACTGAAGGAGGCATACCTGTGGTATTACACAAAATTTGTTTTTGAATGGATATTGCAACATGTTTTAGAATTCATTTAGAAATTGTTGTTTTCATGGCATTACTGCCAACTCCTGTCCTGTTTGAACTCCCATCTGTATTAATAATACACATTTCTTTTCCTTCTCCCTTCTTTTCCCTCAAGCAGACTTAGCCTACCTTTTCATGTTCTTGAACAAATGTAGGAATATCTACTCCAAATGACTCCTAGAGACTAAAAGTATTTTGGAAGATAATGGCAAAAATGGGAACTTGATGTATTTCTTAGTGTATTACTTGAGTTTCATGGACAGATTATAGTGAACAACTCTAAGGGAGGTGATACATAACGTATCAACTGAATTATTGAGACTAATTAATTCCACAAAAATGTTCTGTTCACACATCAACAGAGGGATTTCCAGATGCATCAGGAAAACTGACATATATCGCTTTCCTTTCTCTGCCTTTTCCAAATAGCAGTTCTTGCTGCCTCTGCATGATATATGTAAGTGACGGTTCAGGGGTGGAACATTGGAAAGAAAAAAAGGCTTTTCAATAATTCTGTTCCTTATGACTACTCTAGTTCATGTTAAGTCAAAACTGCCTCAGATATGGTGTTGACAACTTGAACCTTAATGACTTAGGATGCATGTTTTCTGTCTGTGATAGAATTTTAAAAATCTGGTATTTTCAGATAATCCTAACCAATTTATTCTTCTATCATTATGAACGTATGTTGTATATATAATTGTGATACAGTGTTTTTTGAAGGTAATTTTGCTTGTTTGTTTAACAAACTGTCTTACTTTCAAGGTTTTTTATTATTATTGTTTTAGTAATGTGCAGTTAGTGAATTATAGACTGCACCTTAGTGAAGTAATTATTGCGGGAAGAAGAGTCTGCATCCACTTTATAGTTGTCGTTTGCTGGTTAATGCAATCAAATTTGTAGTTACACCCATTCAGCTTTTTGTGTCTCTTCTCTAGGGTCTTTTAAGTGGATCGTTCTGTAAATAAACCAGTTGGTCTATTTGATCTTGTAAATACTGTGGGGATTTAAAGTTTAAGGTCTTCTAGAGGAAGAAAACAATTCCTTCATTGACAGACAAACGCACACATGTGCAAGGTTGCCTATTGCTTTTTATGATGCTGGCTATTGACAGTCTGTTTTGTAATTCTTCCTTGTTTGAATTGAGTCTGGAGTTTTTCAGAAGTGTGATGGTGTGACCTTGGCTGGACACCAGGTGCCCACCAAAGCCCCTCTATCACTCCCCTCCTCAGCTGGACAGGGGAGAGAAAATATAACAAAAGGCTCATGGGTCGAGGTAAGACAGGGAGAGATCACTCACCAATTACTGTCCTGGGCAAAACAAACTCAACTTGGGGAAATTAGTTTAATTTATTACCACTCAGATCAGAGTAGGGTAGTGAGAAATAAAACCAAATCTTAAAAACACCTTCCCCCCACCCCTCCCCTCCCTTCCCAGGCTCAGCTTCACTCCTCTTTTCTCTACCTCCTCTGCCCCAGCGGTGCAGGCGGACAGGGAATGGGGGTTGCAGTCAGTTCATCACACGTTGTCTCTGCCGCTCCTTCCTCCTCAGGGGGAGGACTCCTCACATTTTTCCCCTGCTTCAGCGTGGGGTCCCCCTCACAGGAGACAGTCCTCCACGAACTTCTCCAAAGTGGGTCCTTCCCACAGGCTGCAGTTCTTCAAGAGCTGCTTCAGTGTGGATCCTTTCCACGGGGTGCAGTCCTTCAGGAACAGACTGCTCCAGTGTGGGTCCCCCATGGGGTCACAAGTCCTGCCAGGAGCCTGCTCCGGTGTGGGCTTCCCACAGGATCACAGCCTCCTTCGGGCATCTACCTGCTCTGGTGTGGGGTCCTCCCTGGGCAGCAGGTGGATATCTGCTCCACCGTGGACCTCCATGGGCTGCAAGGGGACAGCCTGCTCACCATGGTCTGCACCACAGGCTGCAGGGGAATCTCTGCTCCGGTTCCCGGAGCACCTCCTTTTCATCCTTCTTCACTGAACTTGGTGTCTGCAGAGGTGTTTCCCTCACATATTCTCACTCCTCTCTCCCATCTGCTGTTCTGCAGCAACTTTTTCCCCTTCTTAACTGTGTTATCCCAGAGGTGCTGCCACCATTGCTGATGGGCTTGGCCTTGGCCAGCAGCGGGTCTGTCTTGGAGCCGGCTGGCTTTGGCTCTGTTGGACATAGGGGAAGGTTCTAGCAGCTTCTCACAGAAGCCACCTAAGTGTATGACTTACATATGTGGTATTGAAGGGCTCTAAAACAATAGCAGTACAAGACATCGAGGTTGGAAAATGGCTTTGGGGTGACTTATTCATGATGTAAATTTTTTTACCTATGTATATTTTAAGGGATAGGCGCATTAGGCAGACAATAGTTGACTAAAGTTAAGACATACAGAGTACAGCTGGGTTACCTAAGCAGAGACATCTAGTTCCAGTTTAGATGCTGCTCTCCGCCTGCCAGTCCAGGAGTACAGATTTCCCTTAAATGTAGTGTCATATACAACAACCCCATGCAGATATGTAGAATCTCCCAGGTAACACACTGTTTAGGCAGCTGTGTCCCACCTGAAGTCCCAATATGAACTTTTTCATAAGGTAAGCAACAGATGAGAAGTATGAAAAGCAATTTTTAATTGCGTTGTGAAATCTGAGTATCATTTGTGCTTCTGAAAGCAATACCAAGTACAGAGATTGAGTTAACCCTGCCCAGTCTTCAGTACCTTTTCCTTGAAACATTCTGACTAATTTGAGGACACCACTGAGTATTTGTAAGTATTTGGACCAGCTTGTAACCTTCCTTGGCCAATTATCAAGTTTACATAAGCACTTAATACCCAGCAATCAAAAGTTGCCCTTATACACTAAAATGGTATCCATGGTATGAAGCAAATTGTACATCTCAGGTTATTGTTATGTCTTGTCTATGAAAATTGTCCTGTTTTATCAATCAACTTTTGCTTGTCAAGATTGCTGTTAGAATAGCGTGCCTAGTTCTGGTGCCCACATGCCAGATGCACAAGTTTTTATTGTGACCCGTATTCTCCCATTTAAAGTTTCCATTTTTAATGTATTTGGGGATAGCTGTCCTGTTTGAATTGAACTGTACTTCTTGGTCATAGGTTTATGGCGAAACTTGTTTGAAACATACGCTGTTTGCTTGCAGAAGGCAAGCCAGTGATGCACAGCTGTAGAGATGTTAAGCTACCCATTGACTTGCCTTCTGCATTATTTATTTCTTGCTCATTTTGGCTATATTCTTCTCATTTTTTTTTTTTTTTTAGTTTAGAAATATTGAAAAGATAACAATTACATATGGTTATGAACCTAATGCTCATAACATCCTGCAAGAAATAAATCTCATACATACGTAGTAATAACTAATTTGTATGAAATATGTGTGGGAACATCACACAAGTTGAGCTCAATGTCCATCTAGCCAAGCAGCCTGTATCTGATAGTTGTCAATACGAGGTGTCTAAAACAGCAGATACCAGCAGATAAAAGCAGAGAAGCGGTTAAAGATCCTTCATCAAATTGCTTTTCCATTCTCTTAAAAATATTAATTTATTTTCTGAAAGTCCATATTGTTATGGTATTTTTCTATAATTCTGTAGTGTGATAGAGCTGCTCCCCTTTTTTATGTTTTGTTTTGCCTTTCATGGTTGTAGTTGCAGCCTTGACTGCGATTTACTATCCTGTTAGTGGGATAATGGTTTTATTTCATTTTCCAGACCTTGTCCCATGCAGATATTTTAAAAATTAAGAACAACACTCCACATAACTCAATTACATGGACCATATCTAATCCATAGTTCCATAGAATTTAACCAGGAGCTGACTCGACCTCCTGGTTAAAATAGATCAGATATCTTGTTACTTTTGAATGGAAGAGATTTCACCAGATACGACTACATGATTTGGCTTCTGCCTAAACAAGGAACAAAAAATAGATTGGATACTTTTGACTTTGAATTTTCAAAAGTAAATCAACATTTCCATGCAATAATGAAGGAAAAACGTATTTAGGGTTATATTCTGAGCTTAAATTACTTTAAGATTACCCCTGCTTTCCTTAAGTTTGGCCCTATTTCTCCTTTTTTCCTTTTCATCAGTTATTTTTCACAGAGTGGTTGGTGTTGGAAGGGACCTCTGGAGATCATCTAGTCCTTTTTTGGTTTCCTAGCACTTGATTTGTATCTGTGGCTGTCAGTGATCCCTTTTCCTACTTTTGAAAATTTAAAATTAGTTGCCTTTTCCTCTTATGCTAAAGGGGTTTTTAACTGTTATGAATGGCTGTGGCATTACCGCTATTTGGAAATCAGTGATGTTCTTAAAGAAATCTCGGTTGTCACTTACATTGCCTGTTTGGGTTTTGTTGTGTACCGATAAAACAATTCTAACAATTCTGATCAACCTACAATAAATTCTGCATTTTTTTTCTTTACCTATGGTTAACAACTGTTTTAGTTAGATGCAGTGCTTTCAAATAAGGAATCTGTCATCTATAATACTTAGAAATTCTGAAGGTATTCAAATTTTAGCAGTGCTGTTTTTTCATCAGATTATCAGATAAGAAAAAGGATAAAACAATTGTTTACCAGAGAACTAATTAACTGAGTACCGTAGCTCTTCATGTCCTACCCTTCTGTCTTTCTCATGTATTCCATTCTTTAATTTTTGGCCCTCAGTAATGAATAATATTATGGTGCATATTTTCAGGGTGAACCTGATAGTCATGTTGAATTTAGCTCTCATTAGGTACTGTTGTGGTACTCTTAATTGCTGTTTTTTTTGGTGTGAAAATCTCTTTTCAAAGAAAAAGCTGTGGATTGTGGTAGTCATGACTGAATTTACAGTTTGCTGGCTATATTTAGGTATTTTTTATAGGGTAGGCTCTTTTGTACTTTCTCTTGGCATAAAAGTTACTAGAATGAACCGGTGTATTGCTGCTACAATGAACAGGAGACACATATACAGCAATTCAGGTTAGAAAGACAGATGAGCATCTCTAGAAATACGTTCTGGCGTGGGATGGTCAAAGGCAAATTTCATGCTTTTATCCCAAGAATTTGAGTTGGAATTGTTTTATACAGTGCTCTAGATTTTTAAGCAGTGTACACCGGACGGGTATTGTTTGTTCTCTTCACAGATCACTGATCTTCAAAAAATTATCATAAAATAATATGAATTTTTCTGATAACGTAGGGAACAGTCAATAAAGGAAGGAGAAAAATTTCAAAATTACTTTAATAAATTAGAAGTGTGATATTTAAAAGCCTATTAAATTTATTGTAGAGGGAGCTAAAATAATGAGGTCATTGACAAAACCTTAGCAGATATAATGGGCCCTCAGTGGCCATATGGTACGAAACAGTGTTTGTGAAATGTTGTGGAATAATGGTGGATAAAAGTCTTAAACTTTGTAATAGTGCCTCGTGTCTCCAATCTTGGAACATACAGGCTTCAAGTAGGAGACAAGAAACAATTTTATGATTGTGCAGACCACCTGTACAAAATCAGTGTTCTACACTTGCTCCTTTGTTTTTCTTTCTCGGGAGCAGCATTAAATAAATGAAGCAAACGGCAATGTATAGTTTTCAGTAATTCCAGGGAAATTCAGAGGATAAGTATGTGAAGTATATTTTTTGGAATGTGGTGTTCAAGAATTTTGAATTTATATCTCATTTAGGTTTGCTGTGGAGGTAATTGAAGCTGATATTATGGAGCTGTCTCAGATAACGAGGAAAAAAGGTAGAGGATATCATTTGGCAATCAGTGATGGCAAAACAGAATGTGTAGGCACATGCCAGAGCTTTGCCACTTTTGAGTGAGCATGTGAATGTTTTTAGGTTAATAATGTTGTGGTGTTATATTTTTATCATCTAGTGCAAAAGTGTTTGCATTTTACATATATAGTGTATATATATTTAAATCCATAAAGCTACATTAGTAGTAAAGAGTGAGGTAATATTAAAATTCAGTCATTGAAGTAAACTGCTACTTGTTGTATACTTTGATAGCACATTTCAGTTTCTTTGACGTCTACAGTGTTTATGTGGGTCTCCTGTCAGTGAGGAATCTTTAAAGGAAGCATCAAGTATTCTTCATTACTTGAACCTTACACCCCTAAAAGTTCACTAAGAGCCAGTTTCTCTCTTCCTGCTTGAATGTTGCAGCTAGGTACTGCATCTTCCAATTTCAAGGTTTCTTTGTGGTGATAGACTGAAGATCATTGTCCTTTCTCTTAATTGTAAGCGTAGGTATTCTTTGCCTGCAACAGATCTGTGTGGTTATGGTGTTGTCTTTTTTTTCTCTTTCCCTCCCTACCTCTTTCACCTGTTGGTATAAAGGAGACAAATGACTGTAGGGTAAAGATGTCTTCATATGTGAATTGTCTTTTTCCTCATCCCAGCTCCCTGAGTTTGTGTAAGGGACCACACAGACTGTAGGTTGTTAGGTTGTGGTATAATAACCTGTGTATGATAGCAGTGTAACATCAAAAAAGATTTAAACCAGGAAGAATTCAGTTTGTGATCCCCTTTTCCTTTAATGCTGGATTTGGGATTATGGATATTTTAATTTAGATACATTCTGTACTCTAAAGAAACATATGATTTATGTTTGAACAAAATAAATCATCTTCATCAATATTGTTAGGAAGAAAATACAGATTGTACCTACTGATATGATAGTTACCTGTGTTTGAAATGGGCAGGCTCATGATGTGCACTGATAGCAGTACACAGATACTTAGACTTGCACCTTCCAAACATGGACTTGGAGAATGGAGTGGTACATGCTAATAACTTTAATTTTTTCTTTAGTGTCAAGTTAGGTAATGCCAAAAAAGCAGCAAACAGTATTTTTAAGTCTAGAAGCAAATGTTTAACATCTGTAGCCACTTTACTGATGCCCTTGTGTGGTGGGTTGACCTCAGCCAGCAACTGAACCTCCACCAGCTGTTTACTCACTCCTGTGTGGGCCCTCCTTTCCCCCTCAGCAGGATTTGGGAGAGAATAGGAAGAGGAAAAACTCATGGGTCAAGATAAAGACAGTTCAATAAATGAAGTAAAAAAAGAAGAAAAAAAAAAATTAAGCGATGCAAAGGCAATCACTCACCACCTCCCACAAAGCAGCCTCGTTCCAGGCAGTCTTTGAGCAGCAGCCACCTTGGAAAGACTCTCTCACAGTTTTAATGCTGACCATGATGTTATGTGGCATGGAATATCACTTTGGTCAATGTGGTTTAGCTGTCCCACCAGTCCCCACTCCTATCCTCTTGCCTACCTCTATCCCGCTTGCTGGGAGAGCAGAGTAAGAAACAGAGAAGGCTTTAGTTTTGGGTTAGTTCTGGGACTAATTGATGCTGTGCGAGCACTGTTCAGCGATAGCTAAAACATTGGTGTGTTACCAACACTGTTTTGGTTGCAAATCTGAACACCATGCTTCTGTGATGAAAAGGAACTCCATCCCAGCCAGACTCAGTACTCCATGTTGCCAGTTAATATTTTGCATAGATGCCATCAAAGCTAAATAAAATTTCTGAAGCTTTGAGTACTTCTTTCTATCTTGCCAGAGTTCTACCTCTTCTTTGCTTCTTCTCTGTTTGCTTCCACTACTATCCTGCTATGAAGCCTACTGTGAGAGACAACACCTTCACATAATTTGCCTTCATCCTGTATATAAGAGCACTTTTCAAACTTTGATTGCTGCTGCAATCATACATTGCTCTTAAGTGGTTGAAGTCAGAGGTAGCTGCTTCTCGCAGACTCCAATTTAGCTTCTAATTTAGAAGCATTACATGATGAATTAGTGCTGAATTACTCCCCTACACGTATTCCTCTCTTAAAAGGACAATTACCCACTTCATCAGTGTTGACTGAGTTGAGTACTTCCTTAGTCTTCTGTCCCACTCAGTCTGCATTACTGTTTTTTTTCCTTCTTTCACTACATGTTCTCTGTCGTTTTGACCAAAACAGCTGGATCCAAGGCAAATAGCTTATTTCATTTTGTATGTACTTAATTTAATGTGTAAAACTTGTTTTTGATTAACTTAATTATAGTTTCATCTTATAAAATTATTATTGTCCTTTCCCTAATGCAAAATAAGCACTTTAATTTGCCAAACAGACAAAACAAAGCATGACTCAGACATTTTAGAGTCCTAATGAACCAAACTGTCTAAGAAACACTATGAAATATGTTTTTCTGTATGGAAACTTGCGGAATTCTTGAAATTGTTGAATTTAGAATAGTTGACTTGTCTCTTTGTGGGGTTTTGAAATTATGCTGTTGGATAAGTTATGCATGAAGTTTTTAGTAAGTTTTAGTTTAATGTTTTTCTGAAAAGTAAGATGTATCAGCATATGTGCTCTCAGATGTTCACACTCGTTACTGCACATCAGGGTATAAGAGGGGACTTTTTTTTGACATACTTGGCAGATTTTTGCTTTGCATGAACTTTGATGTTACAGAAATTATACTATGAAACTTTTACTGTAATGGATAACATGTTGCAGAGTCATAATGGATAACATGTTGCAGAGTCATTCAGGAATTCATCCTTACCGTGTATTTGTGTATTAAGGGTACAGTGTACCCTGTTTTTTGCCAAGGATCCTTTTAAGATTGCAATATTGAAGATTTTATCCTTTTTCATTGTTAGCTGTGATTCTTGTGTCGCTGTTGATTAAATATTTTTTGTTAGCTGCTGTTTGTCAGTGAACTGAAAACACTGGTGACCTAAGACTTTTTTTTTATAATGGTCATTACATCACAATGCTGTTGAAGTTGCATTTAAGCATTCTCTTGCATTTACTGTCTCCTTTCTTTTGGCTGTAACCTTGTGGGATAATTCCATGGAATAAAGGAGAGCGCAAAACAGTGGAACCACTTATTCCTATGAATAAAGTTTCTACTTAATTTTGCCGAGGAGTGTTTTTTTCTGCAAGTAGTCCAGTTAGTATAAATACAAAATTCAGGTGATGAGTTACAGAATGTTATCATTACTAACTGGAGCCAGCTGACAAAAAAAAAAGTCAAATTATATGTTAGCAAATGTTAGAAAACAATAGAAAACAAATTAGAAGATATGGTTAAGTTCCTGTATTATTCTGTGGGGCACACTGTGTATATTGCCATTCCCTCTCTACCCACCCCCAAGATATAGTAGAATTAGAAGAAATATTAAGAAGAGCAAAAGAAGTGATTAAACAGTGTGAAAAAGAGCAGATGGTAGATGGTTCCATGGGGCAGGGGTTAGTTGCCTAAATAGAGTGGCATGTATTTTAAAAACAGAAACATGTATGTAAATAGAAGTATTCAAATGCACAGGAAATCTAATGGAATAAATACAAGATGAATTTGGAATTTAAAAGCGCAGACAGTGAATAGTTTTGACAAAGAAAACAGGAAAGGTCTATGTCGCATAAGTAATGGAAACCTTAGCGGGTTCTCAGTCTTGACAGGGACCATGAATTTTAATAACAGAAAAGAGGTACTTTTCATTGAATCTGTGATCAATTTCACAGGAGAAACCCTTAGGGTCACAGGGACACTGAAAAATTTATTTTCCATGGCTTATGCCTGCCCCAGCAAACATAACAAGATGTGTGAATTTTTTTGTTTAATCCAATTCCAGTGCCAATATTAGTGATCAAAAAGAGTTCTGAAAACCAGGTGATGATACCATGGCATGTTTTTGAAGTGTGTTGCTAAGTTCATTATTTTATAATAACAATCACCCTCTGTGGAAACATGATCTGTTTCCAGTGCATTAAACACAAAATTCACATGTAGTTCATAATGTAATTTTCCTAGCTACTTGCTGAAAATCAATATGGCAATTAAAAAAAAAAAACACACCAAAAAATCAACAAAATATCAAAAAACACTCGTGATTTTTCCTTCAGCTTTTATTGTCTTCAGTTCCTCTCATTTTGGTTTTCCTATTTTTATTCAAGTTTAAAAAAAAATACGCAGATCTGTAAGCACAGCCATCACCTCCATTAATGAACTGGGATTCATTAGCCCTCTTCTGAGAAGTTCCAGTCTCCCATATTTATCACTGTACTTTCTATGAATAGAACTGTTGAGGTAGGTTCTAGGAATTGAGAAAGAGTGGAATCTTAAGTATGGAATATCACTGCTGCAATACTGAACTCACTTTTCTTTGGGGAACTGCTGAAAAAAACTACCAGCTGGTGACTGATAAGGGTAAGGAGGACTCTTTCTGTGATTTCACATTTCTTTGTCCTTATCATTGAGATCTCAGTATCTTTCAGAACTTTCATAATATGGCATGAGTAGGATTTAACATGTGACTTTAAAAAAAAGTTTTAAAGTGAGTTTTTAAACTTTGTTTTTGCTCTATTTATTTTTCTTTGTTTCTGATGATGATTTTCTTTTTTCTGGTAAGGTATGACCAGAGGAGTGGACATTGCATTTTGGAAAGGCAAGCAGTGTGATGCCTTTGAAATGTAATCCTTTAAATCCTGTTGTGGTTATTGATTGTACAAGATACCCAGGAAAGAGAAAAACAGACATATCCTGGAGAAAGGGTCCTCCAGGAAACATTGTGCCTGGCAGATAATTCATCATGGCAGAGCTAAATTTGAGGGCACTGTCAAAAACTGGGTCTGGACAATGAGCATTGAAGCTCATTGCAGACGGATGGAAGGACTGGTACTTGGCATAAATTACAGAAGTTGCCTAAAGAGCTAATTTCTTCCCGGTACACTTGATTGAAATAGATGGAATAACTGAATGAGTAATTGGCTGTGTCAGTAGAAGCATGCACATCTTGGCCTTGTAGGAATTATACAGCCAGATTCAGAGGAAATTTGACCCAAGCCCTAAAATGCCTGAAACTTTCAGATGTGACAGTAAGCTGAATTCACAAAAGAGAAGTTGGCTGGTAGAGAGGAGCTGAGCATGTGGAGTATCTGACTGTTTTGCTTGGCAATCATTTCAGTGATACCAAATATATCCTAACCCTGTTTATGTCTGTAACAATTCTGCAATGTGTTTTGTTGGGTTTTTGTTTGTGTGGCTTTTTTTTTTTTTTTTTGCTTTGGGGTTGGTTTTTTTTTTTTTTTTTTTGGTAGATTGTAGAGGAAATATATAAAACTGTATCTTTATAATAGTAAAGATGCATTTTTTAAAGTAATTTTGTTCCTCTTGTTTGTTATGTTCTTTTAATCTTTTTAATTTGAATGAACTTGGACCATATGTGATTTACTTCAGAATGTCTGTCCAAATTTTGCTTTGTCAAGTATTTCTAATAATGTAACCTTTTTTTTTAAACTGGACAGCCTCTAATCTTTCATATACTGTTCCTGAAATAGGACAAGTAGACTTCCATGGTTTAGGTCCAGCTGGCAATTAAGCACCATGCGACTGCTTGCTCACTCCTCCGCACCCTTGTGGGATGGGGAGGAGAATTGGGAGGAAAAAGGTAAAACTCGTAGGTTGAGATAAGGGCAATTTCATAGGACAACACAGGGAGAGAATAAATAATGATAACAATAATACTACTAAAAAAGTATATGAAGCAAGTGATGCACAATGCAGTTGCTCACTACCTGGAACCCGATGCCCAGCCCGTTCTTGAGCCACGATCCCACATTCCCCTGGCCATCTCCCGCAGTTTATATACTGAGCATGACGTCGTACGGTATTGAATATCCCCTTGGATAGTCTGGGTCAGCTATCCTTGCTGTGTCCCCTCCCAGTTTCTTGTGAAAATTAACTCTATCCTAGCAGAATCCAGGACACAGAACCACAGAGAGTGTTCAAGGAATGGGAAGCAGTGTTCTTGATTGATAATTTTAAGGCCAGAAAAAAAATGAGTATTTACTTACTCTAACTTCCTCTGTTAGATAGCCCAAGTAATTTCACTACTAATCCCCCCAAAAATAAATAATTCCTTAATACTCTCAGTCTGATTTACAGATACAAGGCTGATCCTTAGAATATGGAAGTTGTAAAGCCAAGCTTTCAGAAATTATGAAACACTTGAATTTTCGACCTGATACCTGAACTGGTCCTTTTGTTGATGTGCAGTATGATACAGGCTGTAATTGCATGCTCCTATCTTTTACCCATTAGTGACAGGAGTTTTCTATGAACCGGAGATGAACCATGCTTGTCTTTTGAAGGACTTAAGGTCATCATATTCGTGTTTCAGAGTACAGAACAGGTACTGAATAAGGCACAGAACTGCAGGAAGAAAAAGGAGGGACTTCTGGCAAAGGTAGTTGATACTTAAAGTCATGCATACTGAAATGTAATATCTTGTTTCCATGTTTATTTCTTAGTAAGCGCCCCACTTTTTGAATATTCACACTTTCTAACTTGAAGGAAATAGTAATGTTCTCAGTGTAACTTAAAGAAGTTAATGGAAGTAAATGATTTGCACAAAAGCAGCTATTAAATGTTTTGTGAAACAGAAGTGATGGATCAGTACTGTAGCATTGTCCTGTCTGATGGAACATACACTTGGTTCTCATAACTGAACAGAAAGTCACACTTAGAAGCCTGACTCTAGTCTCATTCACAGATTTTTTGTGGGAGGTCCCAAATGGGCTTTTTATCTGTGAAACTCAGACATTGCGTATCCCCAGAGTGAGTATACCTGTAAATCAGTTTAAATTCTTAAACCTGATGCTACTTTAAAATATAAGGCAACCAATTATCTGGCATGTTTTGCTGCAGAATAAACTGCAGAGACTAAACGTAAAGTTTCAATAAAGTTTCTTTCGTGCAAGTTGTCATAGTGAATCACAAAATTAAAAACCCAACTGAACGTGGCCCTGAGTGACCTGCTCTGGTTGACCCTGCTTTGAAGCATGGGTGGTAACTAGACAGTCTTCAGAGGTTCCTGCCAACTTAAACTTTTCTTTCTCTGATTCTGTGAAATGCAGATTCTCATAGTTCCCTGAATGATCAGAGCAAGCTATGAATCACTGTTTTCAAGTTTACATCTTGTAGGCTGTTGATAAACCCTTAAATGTTTTCTGTGTTCAGGTTTTTGGTAGTTTGTGGTGGGGTTTTTTTGGTGTATGGTGCCTTTTTTTTTTTCTCGTTTGGGTTTTTTTTGGGGGGGTTTTTTGTTAGCAAAAGCATTTTGGTATGTCCCAACTATGGGGATAGCATGCAACTCTCTGTTTCGATAAAGAAGTGTTCTATTGCAACTCCAGTGACAGCAGCGCATGTGTATGTTATGTGTACACACACAAAAATAAATGATACAACTTTTAAAATTGACTGTTTTGTATTGTCCTAGAAGTATTTTTGTTTGTAAAGAATAAGAAAATACACTTTTGAGTTCTGTCCAGTGTTTCCGTCTTGCAGACTTAGATTGTTCAAGGTGAAGTAATGTCATCCTCATTTTTACTCAGGATTATATTTAGATATTTTGGTTCCCATGGTAGTTTGTTCCTTTGTCTCAGCAGGACTTGGATATTGTATTTCTTCGTTGTCTTGTCCTTTCATTTCGTCTGGACATTCTGTTTCTGTGCGTTTAGTAGAATCTTTCTTATAGCTGGAAAATATGTACTGTGTATGTTGTGTCACAAAGCAATTCAAGTTGTGGCAAGCACAAAGTTTATTTCTGATATGCCTTTTGTTATCTGTATAGCATCAATTTATACCTCCAGAAAAACAGCATGAAACTTAACCTATTTTGATTAAACCACATGTTATTATATGACTAGAAATATGTATTCGGTGGTAGTAATGCACCAGTTTAAAGATTTACTGAGTTTCAAGTACAAATGTGGTGTTTTCTTCTGAAGAGAAGTTATAAAATAGCTGATTAACCTTACCTACAAAGCAGTATTTGCTCTTTGGGCTTAAAATGACTTTCCTTTAGATTATGACAGTTGCTTATGATTTAATGTGAGACTTAACTTGTTTATTCTGCTTAATTTTCATATTCCTTAATTTTTCTAGAAAAATATTTTCTAGTTAAATGTAATGCTTACAAACGAAAACACAGCTTATTTTAAACAAATAAAAGGTAACATCCGCATAGAGGGACATAAAAAATATTTTTCTTGAATTTCTATTAGTGATGTTGCTAATACATACGTGCGTATATCTGTGTACCTCATAACAAAACTGCCTATTCTGGCGTATTTTGCTGTGGAATTAAGTAAGCAAATTGAAACAAAAGCTTCTTTGTGTAAGTGTGATGAAGATGTGTATGGATTTCAATACATAATTCTTAAACAGGACTTCGGTGGTTTCAGTATACTTCTTGAAAATAACTGGCTTGATGCCTTATAAGCAGGTAGATAAGAAAGCAACTTAAATTTGTGTGTGTGTGTATGCATGTACAAGTTAAACCATCAAACTGTTTAGCAAATACAGTAGTTTTCGTTGGTCGTTTTAGACACAATCTCTACTTCCTAGTGAAAAACAAAACGAGACATACCATTATAAAATTGATATAAAATGTTATTCCAAAATATGCTACTTATTTGTAATGCAAGTACTGCAGTGCTTTTAGTGAAGATTTGTTTCTTGCTGTTGACAATAGTATAGAGAGGAATTCCTCAATATTTGACTTTTTTTTGGGTCAATTAGGAGAACTCCGTGAAAAGTTGTCACGGTTTAAAGCTGGGCTGGCGATTAAACCTGCGGCAGATGCCCTCTGTTATCCCCCCCCCTCCCCCCAGAGGGAAAGGGAAAGGGAAAAGGGAGAGAGACTTCTGGGTTGGAAAATTAAAACAGTTTTAATAAACTATAATAATGAAAAAAAAGTATAATAATAATAATAGAAATAATCAAATATATACAAATATATATACAAAACCAAGATTGAGCTCCCCTGAAGTCAGCCACGTCACCACCGGCACTGCAGGGCAGGCTCCGGGAAGGCCCAGGCTGGGCCTAGCGACGGTCGAGAGCTGGATTCAGGAACGCACGGATCGGGATCGGGGGCAGCAGGAAAACAGACGGAGTCCTCCTTGGACACCGGCCATAGCAGAAAGAGAGCGAGACCCTCGTGATCCCCCCTCTTTATACTGAGAATGACGTGTATGGGATGGAATACCCTCGTTGATCAATTTTGGGTCACCTGCCCTGTCCGCTCCCCCCTGCATCTGCGACCCCCCTTCGGCTCTTCACTCGTAAGCAGTGAGGAATTCAGCAGTGACCTTGGTTTCTCTCAAGAATAAGTACAGCAAGAGCCTTTCTGCATAACATCCCTACCGGTGCCTCAGTGATAACTACAAACTTCGAGTGTTATCAGTCCTGGAAGCAGACACTGTCTGCAAAAACATGCAGTTAGTTTCAGAAAGTGCAGTTACTTAGAGGAGACTTAGCTGAAAGTAAAAATCACTGAAAGGGAAATCGGCCTGGTTTAGGCCAAACCAGGACATTCCACCCCTTATTCCATACCATTCACGTCATACTCAGATCACCACTAACTTTTCATTTTAAAATATATACAGATAACATTAGTTTATGATTCATCTCTATACAAAAAAAAAGTTCATCAAGTTCATTTAGTTCAGGATTGTGGGTTTCCATCTGGCTAGGAGTCTCCCAGGGTAGGAGAGATGGTATGAGCTTTGTCACAGTTTGTGCCCATGGGTTGCAGGTTAAAGATGTCAGTCTCGAGGAGGTTACTGGACGCCACTTGCAGCTAGCTCCAATCTCATCACCACTGCTTCAACCTGAAAGACACTTATGAACACTGTTAGTATTATGCAGCAATTAACATCATGCAGTTCAGAATTAAGTATTCTCACCCAAGATCAGATCACCTTCAGGGACACATCGGACTCCACCATCCTGCAGCATCACCCACCAAGTACATCCAGGTCCTTGAGCAAAAGCAATCCCACGAATGGGTTTACCTTTGCCCGTAGCAGGAAGAACCCAGACAGTTTTTCCCAACAGATTCCTTTCATGCACCACAGGGACTTTATCCCCTTCTACTGTATGTAAAAGGTCTGACTGAGCAGGGCCAGCTCGGTTGATAGATCCTCTGGTATTAACTAGCCAGGTAGCTTGTGCCAAATGCTTATCCCAGTTTTTAAAGGTTCCACCTCCCATTGCTTTTAGGGTAGTTTTTAACAGCCCATTATACCGTTCGATTTTCCCAGATGCTGGTGCATGATAGGGGATGTGATATACCCATTCGATGCCATGCTCTTTGGCCCAGTTATCTATGAGACTGTTTTTGAAATGAGTCCCATTGTCCGACTCAATTCTCTCTGGTGTGCCATGTCGCCACAAGATTTGCTTTTCGAGGCCCAGGATAGTGTTCCGGGCAGTGGCATGGGGCACAGAGTATGTTTCCAGCCATCCGGTGGTCGCCTCCACCATGGTAAGTACATAGCGTTTACCCTGGCGGGTCTGAGGGAGTGTGATGTAGTCAATTTGCCAGGCCTCCCCATATTTATATTTCAACCACCGCCCCCCATACAACAAAGGTTTTAACCGTTTGGCTTGCTTAATTGCAGCGCATGTTTCACAATCATGGATAACCTGTGCAATAGAGTCCATAGTTAAGTCCACCCCTCGGTCACGAGCCCATCTGTATGTTGCATCTCTTCCTTGATGACCTGAAGTGTCATGAGCCCACCAGGCTAAAAATAGTTCACCTTTATGTTCCCAGTCCAAATCTATTTGGAACACTTTAGCAGCCTGATATGCTTGTTGGTTGTTTCGATGTTCCTCAGTTGCCCGACTTTTAGGTACGTGAGCATCTACATGACGTACCTTCACGACTAGTTTCTCTAGCCGAGCAGCAATATCTTGCCACCGTTCAACAGCCCAAATAGGTTTACCTTTACGCTGCCAGTTGCTTCGCTTCCACTGCTTTAACCACCCCCACAAGGCATTTGCCACCATCCATGAGTCAGTATAAAGATACAGCCTTGGCCACTTTTCTCGTTCAGCAATGTCTAAAGCCAGCTGGATGGCTTTTACCTCTGCAAATTGACTTGATTCACCTTGTCCTTCTGTGGCTTCTGTGACTCGTCGTATAGGACTCCATACAGCAGCTTTCCACTTCCGATGCTTTCCTACAAGACGGCAGGATCCATCGGTGAACAGGGCATACTGCTTTTCATCCTCTGGTAGTTCATTATACGGTGGGGCTTCTTCAGCACGTGTCACCTCCTTTTCTGGTGGCATTCCGAAGTCTTTGCCTTCTGGCCAGTCCATGATCACTTCTAAAATTCCTGGGCGATTAGGGTTTCCTATTCGAGCCCTCTGTGTAATTAATGCAATCCATTTACTCCATGTAGCATCAGTTGCACGATGAGTAGTAGGAACCTTACCCTTGAACATCCAGCCTAGTACTGGTAATCGGGGTGCCAGGAGAAGCTGTGCTTCAGTACCGATTACCTCTGAGGCAGCTCTAACTCCTTCATATGCTGCCAGTATCTCTTTTTCAGTTGGGGTGTAATTGGCCTCGGAACCCTTGTATCCTCGACTCCAAAATCCTAGGGGTCGACCTCGAGTCTCCCCTGGCACTTTCTGCCAGAGGCTCCAGGTAGGACCATTGTCCCCAGCTGAGGTGTAGAGCACATTTTTAACATCTTGTCCCATACGGACTGGTCCAAGGGCTACTGCATGCACAATTTCTTGTTTAATCTGTTCAAAAGCCTGTTGTTGTTCAGGGCCCCACTGAAAATCATTTTTCTTTCTGGTCACCTGATAAAGAGGGCGTACAATCTGGCTGTAATCTGGAATATGCATTCTCCAGAAACCCACAACGCCTAAGAAGGCTTGTGTTTCCTTTTTATTAGTTGGTGGGGACATAGCTGTTATCTTGTTGATCACCTCTATCGGGATCTGGCGACGCCCATCTTGCCATTTAATCCCTAAAAACTGGATCTCCCGGGCAGGCCCCTTGACCTTGCCTCTTTTTATGGCAAAACCAGCTTGCAGAAGAATTTGAATTATTTTCTCCCCTTTGTCAAAAACTTCTGCTGCTGTATCACCCCATACAATGATGTCATCAATATATTGCAAATGTTCTGGAGCTCCACCCTTTTCTAGTGCAGTCTGGATCAGTCCATGGCAAATAGTAGGACTGTGTTTCCACCCCTGGGGCAGTCGATTCCAGGTGTACTGGATACCTCTCCAGGTAAAAGCAAACTGTGGCCTGCACTTTGGTGCCAAGGGAATAGAGAAAAATGCATTAGCAATGTCTGTAGTGGCATACCACTTGGCTGCCTTTGACTCCAGTTCGTATTGAAGTTCTAGCATGTCTGGCACAGCAGCACTCAGAGGTGGTGTAACTTCATTTAGGCCACGATAGTCCACAGTTAATCTCCATTCTCCATCAGACTTTCGCACTGGCCATATAGGACTATTAAAGGGTGAGCGAGTCTTGGTAATCACTCCTTGATTTTCTAATTGTCTAATCAGTTTATGAATGGGGATCAGGGAGTCTCGATTGGTGCGATATTGTCGTCGGTGCACCGTGGCAGTAGCAATTGGCACCTGTTGTTCTTCAACTTTCAGCAACCCCACAACAGAAGGATCCTCTGAGAGGCCAGGCAAGGTAGACAGCTGTTTAATGTCCTCAGTCTCTACAGCTGCTACACCAAAGGCCCATCTATATCCTTTTGGGTCCTTAAAATACCCTTTCTTAAGGTAGTCTATGCCAAGGATGCATGGAGCATCTGGACCAGTCACAATGGGGTGCTTTTTCCATTCATTTTCAGTTAGGCTCACTTCGGCCTCCAATACAGATAACTCTTGAGATCCCCCTGTTATTCCCGAGATACTGACAGATTCTGTCCCTTTATGATTCGATGGCATGAGGGTACACTGTGCACCAGTGTCTACCAGGGCTCGATACTTTTGTGGTTCTAATGTGCCAGGCCATCGAATCCACACAGTCCAATAAATCCGGTTATCCCTCTCCTCCTCCTGGCTAGAGGCAGGGCCCCTCTAATTAAAGATTGGATTCGTGCTGCTCACGGGGATTGGACCTTCATTTCCCCTATTCACTCTTGGAAAAAAAGGATTTGAGGCCCATCTACCCTGACTGGGGTCCTGCTCACTGGTAACTGGAGCAGCCATCCTCCTAGGAAAATTCTCTCTGGTATTTCTGTTAGCTTGCAACTCACGTACTCGTGCCTGTAGGGTACTGGTAGGTTGTCCATGCCATCTGTTCATGTCCTCCCCATAATCACGCAGGGTAAACCACAGGATACCTCGTGACGTGTTCCGTTTCCTTTGAGCCGGTCCAGTAGGAGGGCGTTGCCTCCTAAAGGCTGCAACGCGGGCCTCTGTAGGTAGAGAGTCAAGTTTATTCTCGATCCTGGACAGTTTGTCTGACAGTTGTTTAAATGAGTCCTTGTTCTCCTTAGTCAGTTTTTCCACAGCCGAGACACGGGCCTGCAGTGGGGAAGAAATACTATCTTCATACTGTCGCATATAGTTAGCCATTTCGCCCACACTAGGTCGTGCCATAGCATCTTCTCCCCAGACTAATATTGACAATGTATGGGCATGTGTTGGTGGAGCACTCTTGACAACCTTCCGGAACATGGATCGGTTGCATTCCACTTCATCAGGATTTACAGGATCTACAATGTCCTGAGGGTGTTTATAAATGATCTCTTGCACAGCTAGTTCTCTAAGGTAGTTAATACCTTTTTCTATAGTGGTCCATTTGCTTAGGTGGCTCATAACATCATCTTTATAGGGATACCTGCTCTTTACAGCTGACAAGAGTCGCCTCCAGAGACTGATACTGTTCGACCTTCTTGGAAGCATGTTATCAATACCACCATCTCTGGACAGGGATCCCAACTGTCTGTCTTCTCTACCATCCAATTCTATGCTATCTGCCCCATTATCCCAGCATCGGAGCAACCAGGTAATTATTGGCTCACCATCATAACGACTAAAATCTTTTCTTATATTTCGCAGTTCTTTCAGGGATAAGGAGTGGTAGGTTATCTCTACTTCCGAGTCCGAGTCCTCCTGTGATTGTTCTGCTTTAGAAGGACCTTTCTTGTCCTTCTTGTGTAATGGGCCTTCTTTAAAAAGACGATCAAGGAAACCCCCCTCTGTGTCAGGCCCTGACTCTGACTGAGAAGGGCCCTCACCTGGGTCCTGTGCTGGCTCTGCCTTAGAAGGCTCTGAGTCATCATCCTTCACTTTACTAGCTGATTTCTTTCTGTGTTTTCTCCTGGTTACAGGGGCAGCATGATACCTCCCGCTGTTGCTGCACTGACATCTGATCACATAGCACACCAGTAACACATTCAGGACACACACAAATAAAAGCACGCCCTGTTCGAATTTTGCAGGAATCAGCTTGGCAAAAAAGGAGCAGATACTATCAAAATCAGTTAAAAGACACCCGGTGTGCGCAGCTACCGATTCGCGATTAAAGCTGCCCATCATTGTATCATAGAGATAAGAGATCGGAATAATAACTGCCCAGTTTATCATGACATAAATCAGTATCAAAACCCATACCAAAAAGACACATTTTGACCAGCACGCCCTGTTAAACCACATGAAAGCACTAACACACAGTGCATACGGCAAGTAAGGTATTATTACACATAACTCTAAAACAAGCTTTATAAAGAAAAGAGGTAATACAAGGCTCACAAATAACATTACCATCTTAGCTATCTGTTTTAATTTCCAACCCCTCGTAAATCTCAAAGGAAGAAATCTGATACTCTCTTGGCTGAGCTCTCCAGATCTCCTCCCACTGGAGCTGGGATTCGACTTATCAGAGCAACCTGTTGGAGCTTCTCTCGAGCCCCACGTTGGGCGCCAATAAATCTGTCACGGTTTAAAGCTGGGCTGGCGATTAAACCTGCGGCAGATGCCCTCTGTTATCCCTCCCCTCCCCCCAGAGGGAAAGGGAAAAGGGAGAGAGACTTCTGGGTTGGAAAATTAAAACAGTTTTAATAAACTATAATAATGAAAAAAAAGTATAATAATAATAATAGAAATAATCAAATATATACAAATATATATACAAAACCAAGATTGAGCTCCCCTGAAGTCAGCCACGTCCCCACCGGCACTGCAGGGCAGGCTCCGGGAAGGCCCAGGCTGGGCCTAGCGACGGTCGAGAGCTGGATTCAGGAATGCACGGATCGGGATCGGGGGCAGCAGGAAGACAGACGGAGTCCTCCTTGGACACCGGCCATAGCAGAAAGAGAGCGAGACCCTCGTGATCCCCCCGCTTTATACTGAGAATGACGTGTATGGGATGGAATACCCTCGTTGATCAATTTTGGGTCACCTGCCCTGTCTGCTCCCCCCTGCAGCTGCGACCCCCCTTCGGCTCTTCACTCGTAAGCAGTGAGGAATTCAGCAGTGACCTTGGTTTCTCTCAAGAATAAGTACAGCAAGAGCCTTTCTGCACAACATCCCTACCGGTGCCTCAGTGATAACTACAAACTTCGAGCGTTATCAGTCCTGGAAGCAGACACTCTGCAAAAACATGCAGTTAGTTTCAGAAAGTGCAGTTACTTAGAGGAGACTTAGCTGAAAGTAAAAATCACTGAAAGGGAAATCGGCCTGGTTTAGGCCAAACCAGGACAAAAGTACTTGTCCAAATTCAGATATCTGTAAATATTCCAAGAGTAGTCTTAATATTTCAGTATAAGGAGGAAAGCTGCAATGAGGCTAATGATATGGATAGTGGGAGGATAGGAATTGAAAAGCACTCTTCCCCTGTGTGTTCCTTTTCAGAATCTGGAACTGAACATTCTAGCTCTGGGATAATAAATTCCTTAATATCAGCAAAAGCCTTTCAGATATACATACAAATTGAGAGGGTGGTATTGTTTCTTCTTCCTTCTTCATTGTAAGCCAAAGCAAATAAGATGCAGTCTCTCTTATTCTCTCTGTTGTCATCTGAAAACTTGAAGATGACTTCGTATAAAGCAGCTTGGGGTAAAAAGCTAAAGGAATGTTAGCGTTAAGAGAGTCTCCTCAACGGGTTATCGTGGTTAAGTTCAAATATGTTGCTCGCCACTGTCAGAGGAAGCACAGAAGTGGGATCTGGAGGGTGAGAAGAGAACTGAAGTTTGCAAATGGATGCAGCCATTGGTCCTGACATGGCTGCAAGCAACGCTGTCAAGCCAGAAAGGGCAAGGTGATCTGGAACATGCAAATCACATTAGGAGTCTGCCTGCCACCTGTATTCTACTCGATAGAGTGAGTAATTCCTGTGAAAATGAATTAAGAGACAGATTTGAAGATAAGCACTATAACTTGGAATTTTATTTTACTGCCTGTCAACATGGTACCTGAATGCCTTTCATGTAATATTGAAAGGTTTTCGGAAGCCTCTGGAAAGATTCAGTACGAATCACTGCTGGGGCTGTCTGCTGTCATTCTGTATCAGAGCACACCACTAAACACAGTATTAGCTCAGCAGATTAATTTAATTTTCCCTTTGAATACCTTAATTTCTGTTTTTCAGAATTCTTGTTAAAATAGTTTTTGAACACTTTTGCTTCCTTTTGATGTTCCACGTTTCATTTTTACGTGAAGTTTTGTTTAGGAAGATCAAATTAATTTTTTTTTTAATTTTAAAACCAGTTTTATTTTAAAACTCATCCTTATAACCAGCTGTTTTATAAATTCTAGATCTTGTAATGCATGTTATTAAGAGTTATGGGTTATACCTTATAAGTATTGAGTTACAAATATTTTACATCATCTGAATTTGAGTTGTTTCTAATGGTTGGAAGTGCCTGTGCATGTTGCCATGATTACCAGGTTTTTGAGACCAGTTTGAGCAGGCAGTGTCCAAACAGAGGGCATATGTAGTACAGCTGAATAGTGACCTACTGAGCATCCAGTTTATTTTCCGACTCTAATATAGTTTAAAATTTACATAGTTTTTTTAACCTACCATAAATAGGAGACATGCAGAACAATTTTTAGTTAGCAGTCACTGAATTACATTGATACAATAATCATACCTTTATAAAAACACAGTAGTCCAGTGCAAGACCAGGGGCCCAGGATGCCCAGGATGGAGCTTTCTGAGCTTTTGCAGTTGATGCTGCTAGGTGTTTTAGACCACTGCCACACTTGATGATCGTAGTTACTGTAAACTTAGACTAAGGGATTTGTTACTCTGGGAACTGTTTTCATAATCCCAAAGTACTGAAGAAGAGAGATGCTGTGGCACAGCCTACTAGTCTAAAGGCGGATGGTGTAACAGATTCAGTTGCTTGGGGATTGAGGGCAGTATATGATTGCTGAGGTGACAGCAAATCCAAGGAATGGAATTACACTGAAAAAGCTCTAGCCTAGGGAGCAGAGGAAGGGACAGCTAAAAAGGTGTAATGTGTTTCTACTGTGCATTTTGGAATCCAGATATGGTCTGATCCTAACCACAAATAAGCTACAGTCCCATTGCAGACAATATTATCAAAGACAGATCAAAAATTGAAGTCCACAGTATTAATTGTTGGTATTCATAATAAGTAAACCTGGAACAGTTTCTTTTTAGAATTTTTTGCATGGCCAACGATTTTTGCTGAAGTGCAAACCTGAGGAAAATCTGTGGCTTGCTCCTTTATTGTTATTTGCAGTGGAAAGGAAATTTTATTCTGATAGGTCTTTGAGAGATAAAAGGATTTCTCTTTTGCGTGTCTCAGACAAATCGGTAACACAAAACTAAACCTCATGAATTGGAACAAACAAACAGTTCTCTTTCATAATGGAGTTTCCCCCTGTGGGTTTTTTTTTTTCCTCATCTAAGACATTCTGCTAGTAGAAACTGCATATTTTAAGAAATGAACAGAAGAGTCTAGTACAAAGCTGACCTATTGTGGAAACCTTAATAGGCTATAAATAGGCCTCTGAATTTACTTACTGATCATAAATTTCTGTTAGGAAGGCAATGTAAGGGTATTTCTTATTTCTGTAGTGGTAAAATTTGCATTTCCTTTTCCCCCATTTGCTCTAACAGAAGGAACTCTTGGTTATGAACTTTCTGAATTGACCTTAAATAACATAAGTTTGATCAGAATGCCAGAGTTTCATCAGAATTACAGAACTCTTGTAGAATTCGCAGTGGGAAAGAAGCCTTTCCCCATGTACAAACCACTCTATGGCAGCTACTTCAATCTATGTGCTGTTTGTGCATCCAATACAAATGGAAATACAAGGAGTTGAATATATGCAATAGGGGACCCAGCAATCACATCTTTATCTCTGTTAAAACGCTGTAATACACGCTTTTAAAAGATGTCATGGGGAACTGAATTTTGTGACATACAGAACTTTTTGGGTTTTGTTTCCTTGGGGCTTTTTTGCGCAAATTCTGGAAAAACCTGTGTCCTGGAACCTCTTCTGTTAGAGAAAGTACTTCTATAACTATTTAAAAAAACCCAGTAGGGATTTATCCTGAAGGAAGGCTTTAGCTTACTACGTTCATTTTGGCAGGTTTTTTTCCACAGAACCACAGAATGGTTGAAGTTGGAAGGGACCTCTGGAGATCATCTGGTCCAACTCCCTTGCTGAGGCAGGGCCATCTAGAGCAGGTTGCCCAAGACCATGCTCAGATGGATTTTGAGTATCTCTGTGGATGGAGATTCCACAGCCTCTCTGGGCAACCTGTGCTAGTGCTTGGTCACCCTCACAGTGAAGAAAGTGTTTCCATATGTTCAGAGGGAGCCTCCTGTGTTTCAGCTTGTGCCCATTGCCTCTGGTCCTGGCACTGGACACCACTGAAAAGAGCCTGGCTCAGTCTTCTTTGTGCACTTTCTTCAGGTATTTATATACATTGATAAGATCTTCCCTGAGTCTTTGTAGCATTTTTAATAGTGAATCTTGTTTCTTCTTTTACCTAGCTTTATATCCTGAAACAATTCCAGGAGGCTTTTATTTCCCTCAGCTGCAAATCCATGCTCTTTGGATACTGTTACATGAAGTAAATCCACTGATGAGAGATGCTCTGGATGAACTAGAGTCACAGTCAAAACCTATAACTGTTATTTGTTTTTTTTTCCGTGTATATTTTGAGTTTCAGCAGTGGTGCAAAGAGCTTTGATGTACTTAGGAAGGAACTTTTAAAGAGAAGTTTTGGTGACTAGCATAAAAGTATTAAGTATTGTATTAGTGTGATTAACAATGGATGTGAGTACTGTAAAACTTTTCTTCTGCTTTCCTAATTGGTTTTATGATAGTTCTGGTGTGTTCTAAAGATTGGGATTCAAGGTTGTTAACATTTTTATAGACAGTAGGGAACGAGAAGATTCAATCAGTGAATAATTTTTTTGTAATTGGAGAAGATAAATAAAAGCTGCTTGGAGCAGGACGTATTGGCCAGGGAGGTATAGACCAGAGAAGTGACTTGCCCAAAACTAAAGTATGATGCTGTTACCGATGTCTGTCTTAAATTATTTTGATCCTGACTGAATGTACACCTCATACCCAAGAGACACGTTATAGCACACCAAGCAGAACAATGTTGATAGACACTTCCCTGTAAATCAAATACTCATCCAATACTGAATGTGTGGTAAGACACAGAAATAGATGGAGGAAATATTTTTGTCTTTATGGAAGAATTAGGAGTAGAATGACACTGAGCATTGTGTATTTTGGATTAGATATGAACAGTTGTTCAAATACATTGTGGATTTTGACCCAAAAATGAGCGAAAACATTTTGACTCCAAATGCAGTTACTAAAAGAGCAATACTTGTATATAATCCAGTAATGTGATTTAGATAATTTTAAGTATTTGTCATGGTAGTATCTTTCAGAAGTTAGAATTTGAAACAGACATAATAAGAAACATCAGTATTACCTTTAGACAGTGTAACAAAATGAGAAGGAAAACAGCATTATATTACTGCTTTCTAGCATATTTTTCTTCTCAGTCAAACTATGTGTTGTCATTATTTCACAAAAGACATTTTTTCCCATGTGCCAACCAAGTGTTCAAATACATATTTTAGCTTTATTTCTTCTGATTTTGAACAAAATCTGTAGTTTTAGCAGTAAACTCTGAATTTGACAAGGAATGACTAGAAAATCTTGAAATTCTTGAAGCTGGAAACCATATTGCTAATGTTCAGTAGGCCCAATGTATACGATGTGTGGAATCTATTGCCTTTCAGTGCTGGCAGGCAATTAATCTTTTTGATAGTAATTCATTATTTTGGCATAGATTCTCAGGCATTTTCTCAGCAGCAAATCTGTATGGATGCAGAAGTGTTAGATGAAACTTCCTGCTTCTTGTGATGAAGAAGGAAGTTTATGGTTGGGGTTTTTTTGTCCCTTTGGTCCCCCCCTTTTTCTTCATTGCCTTAGTACTATCTGTTTGGACTGCAATGTGCCTGGGTCCAGTTCAACATGAAATCTTGATTTCTTCCTGAAGTGTCTTGAGTAAAAGCTGTGTCCTGGAGCTTTGATACAGCTTTTACAGAAGACCTAAAAGCTCATTCAATACAACTATTGGCTATGTACCTCACAAATGCTAGAAACTGAAACATCAGAAATAGCAGTTCATATCTGTGAGTCAAATGATAGGAAATCCATCTTTATTGTTTTGGAATCAGGTGCTGACAGCCTCAACTATGTTGTTAATACAGCACAAAGCTGTTATTTCAGAAATGCACTGTTTCAAATTTTATGGCTGCCCTAAGCTGTGAAACAGTTGAAACCATGTCTGTGGCACAAGTGAAGATAAAATCTTTCTATTGTGGTATATGCTTTATGCTATTTTGCAATTAGGATATTTGCCATGTAAGTGATTGCTTAGCTACACAGGTTGATGATGCCGGTTCAGATAATCACATCTTTTCAAGGTTTTCCTTTTATTACACCCTCCTGTTTCTCAGATATTCCATACCTCCTCACATGTGCAGACCCTTATGCATGTTTACAGATAACTAACACAATGATGAAACAGTGATCACAACTTAATGTCAAAGAGGAGCTTCATTGCGATTGCACAGTTAGAGCTATACTCAGCTTGCAGGACTGTGCACCATATTGACTGGTTGTGAGGCTTTGTTAACGTCATCTCATCGCTGTGTGAATCTGGTGCCTGGTAGTGTTCTTTACACAAAGCCATTTTCTTTCAAGCTACAAATTAATATTCAGTGCTGTATTTGGAGCCACTTAACACATTTCCTGTTTATTTGTAGAGGCTCGTTGGAGAAAAAGAGTATCCTTTTCTTGAAATATTTCTGTCTTTTCCGTTTGACTTTTGACTCAAAGTGTCATGTCAGCAAGGGCTGAAAAAAACTATTGCAGATTTGAGGAAAATCCTGAGGTTGTTCCTACAGAAATGCCATTAGAGCAGTTAAGTATATGTGTTTTTGAATAACAGCAATAATTTGATTCACATACATAGAGAAAAAATACATCGGAATGGTGGAATGCAAGACATTAGTTGGACTTCGTGTTCCTAAGCAGCTGGCTGGTAGAAACAGTATATTTAGAGCATTGACAGAAGTTTGAGACCTGCTGGTCTTTTCCCACCCCCCCCCCCCCCCCGCCCAACACACACAGGGCAGTGTGAATGGTTATGGGAGATTCTTTGTCAATAGGATTCTAACATTTCGTCTTGAATCAGGTCTCTCGTAAAATGATTTAATGGAAAAACAAGATGGCCACCTAAATATGATGAAAGAAGAAACCCATATTCAGGAAAGTTTGGAGAAATACCCACCCCGTGACAGTTTGGAAATGCATGCTTTTCTTTATTGAATAGATTTCATAATAAAAGGCAATCAAGACCTTTCCACGTATTGAGTAGAAATCTGTGATAAAGTTAGCATCATAGAACAGTTCTCCTCTTAGTCTTGCTCTTTCAATTAAGTATTATTATTGGAGTAAGATACTTCAGCAAGATAGATAGTCAGTTTTGCCCAGTGTATTTTGGAAAATAGTAAAAGGGATTAATATGTTTGAATGTATTTCATAGAATCATAGAACAATTTGTGTCGGAAGGGACCTTCAAAGGTCATCTAGTCCAGCCCCCCTGCAATGAGCAGGGACAGCTTCAACTATATCAGGTTGTTCAAAGCCTCATCCAGCCTGACCTTGAATGTTTCTAGGGATGGGGCATCTGCAGCCTCTCTGGGCAACCTGTTCCAGTGTTTCACCACCCTCATGGTATAAAATTTCTTCCTTGTATCTATTCTGAATCTACCCTCTTTTAGTTTAAAACCGTTTACCCCTTGTCCTGTCACTACAAGCATATTTGTTGTTCTTTGTTATTTCATAGGTCATTTTCTTATTAGCTAAGCAGGAACAGTCAATAGCTGACATACAAAAACATCACATGTGAAAGTACCTTTTTAGAGAACAATTCGTGGTCAATGATCTTGTAAATGTTATGCATGGCTGGAAATCAGGCTTATCAGTACTGCAACAACTCAGAAATTGGCAG
The DNA here is from genome assembly GCF_013368605.1 of Nyctibius grandis. Classification (NCBI taxonomy): domain Eukaryota; kingdom Metazoa; phylum Chordata; class Aves; order Nyctibiiformes; family Nyctibiidae; genus Nyctibius; species Nyctibius grandis. Next base: position 46,146,448 of record NC_090663.1, read on the forward strand.
GATATTCATGGGCTCACCTTCAGTATTCAGTCTATGCTGTAGAACAGCTGTCTTGAGTATATTCTAGGGCCTGGCCGGCAGAAAAGAGATCTGTATTTTTTTGGTAGTGTGTAAATATAGTCAGAGGATAACAAACTATATGATCCACATTTATACGCTATGTGTTTTTTTTAACCCCAAACTTGGAAATCTGTTGTGATACCAAATGTCCAGTGTAACAGAATAAAAAAGCATGGACTGACTTATTTTTTGCCTATTTTCTCTTAAGAAATATTTGTAATGTACTTGAAAAGTCTTTGCATGAGAAGAGGATGAGAAATGGGTTGGTTCAGCCTTCTAGATGAAGGCAGATCTTGTTGCTATTTTCAGCTGCCTTTTGTGGTAGTATAGAGAAGACAGAGCGAAACTATTTTCCTCACTGATGCACAGGGACAGGATTAAAGGTAAAGGACATGTTACAACATGGGAAATCCTAATTAAATAAAAGGAAAAAAATTCTTATGAGACTGGACAAATACTAGAATGGGTTGCCCAGACCAGGAGTTGGAATCTTCATTCCTAGAGATACTCAGAGCTTGACTGGACATGACTCTGAGACCTGTTCTGATTGGACACACTTTAAGCAGAGGTTAGACTAGAAGACCTCCAGAGGTTGTTTCCAACCTAGATTATTTTATGATTATAAGGAAAATTAGTATCAAATAAGATATTTTGTTATACTTAGGAAGTATAACTATAAGAAAACTGTTAAAACTTGATTCACTAAACAGTTTGTGAAAATATTTTGTGTAATTTGTGAATGTAAAAGGGAAGCTTTAAGTATTAGATCTGGTACTGTTCTGCTGAGGAAATTTAGAGGATGTTCCGTCCTTTCCTAATTCAACGTGTATGTTACAATTATCCTTTATTTCCTAGCTTATTTGACCAGCAGAGTACAGGGAATATTTGAGGGAGAATGGTACAATAGATAACCCTTCTTCTTTTTAGCTATAACACAAAAGATAAATAATTATAGAATTTAAATTGCAGAACATTTTTTAGAAAAATTATGTGTATTTATACGTACATTGCACACACATACATAGATACATGCACTTGTTTACAAATTCAGAAATAGTTGCTAAGTGTCACTATCAAACTAGGAACTTTGCTTTTAGGATCAGGTTAGAATATAGAGCATAGGATAGACAAATGGTTATATCTTACAAAGGTGGTTTTCTGTTCATGCCATTTGGCAGCAGTAAGTATTGTTCTTTATTTCTTTTGTGGAAAACCTATAATTTTATTAAATCACAGTTTCATCTTGATTTTTAACTATGATTACCAACAAAAATGCATTGAAAAAAAATTTTTTTTTCTCTGCTAGGTTTCTGTTTTAATTTTTGTTCAGGGCATTTTCACTCATGTTTCCTTATCTGTTATGGCCTGTCTTACTGTCTTCCTGTATCTGTATGCACAGTGGTTTTGGTATAGTAATTTCCCTGTCTCATGAGAGTATAGATACCTGTTTGTGTGTGTTTATCATAATAGCGAAGAGTAGACTACTTCTACTACTTTTCTTGTATCAGTACATTTTTGTTATGATTCCTCCATCAGAGTGGCTACAGACATGCTTTTTCTCTGAGCCTTTTAACTGTTTATCTCTGCTACTTCTGAGGCAGCTGATTTTTTTTTTTTTAAATGTCACTTCATAGTGACATTGGGGGCGAAGGAAGGCACAATCTCAGGCCCAGGATTTTTTTGAGGGGGCCTGGTGGAGCGTCGTCTGCTTTTGGATCTAACAGCATTGTTGAAGCATCTCTCCTAAAACGTGAAAGAGATGCTATGGTAGAGGATTTGGGATAATGTATTGCGTTCACAGGCACCATGATTTTCCTGCAGTACTTTAAGGTCTATAGAGAAAACAGGGCTCTGAATGCAGAGGCTTGGAGTAAGGCTTCAGATCCCAGTGGGCATTAGTCCAAAGGGGACAGGTTCTCTGAAATATTTCGTGGAGAAGATTGTTGTTCCAATGCAGTAGATCGTTGACCTGGAAAACATTTTCTTTTTTGCTTTTATCACCGTAGCAAACTACAATTTATCCTGGCAAAATTATGAGTAGTCGTAAATGGGAACTCAATCTATCTTTAAAGTATCACTGAGAAGAAACGAACTCAAATGTTAATGTACTCAAGTGCCCTTTCAGGCTGTTGTTTTTCTTTTCAGCAGAAGGAAGGTGGCACATATAGGGCATTAGAGATAATAAATGACAGTCTTCAGCTATGATTGCAATTTATATATGAAGTGCATTATTACTGAACATTTCCAGTGGACTGAAGAAGGGAACTGGAATCTAGTCTTAAACGTTAACTGTAGTTCTTGTTAGCATTGAATTCACTGTGAAGACTTGGTGTATTGTTTTGTTTTCATTTTGTAACTAGCACGTCGACAACCATTCATTCTGCTACTGCTTGTTTGTCACCATAACTAAGACAGCCTGACATATAGTGCGTGTAGGTAGGTGCACAGTAAAGGCACTAAGAATCTGATCACCAGTCTTGTTATGTAACTGGTTTTTATTGCAGAACTTCAGTGACAGACAAAGGAAATATGTGCAGTGTTGTAGAGGTTAGTTTTATGATAGATCAAGATTTTCTAAAATGCCATTAGCATTGCATCTGCTGCATTGAGCCATCATTCTCTACAGGTATAGCTGGTTTTACTACTGAAGTCCTTCTGTTTTTATTTATTATATTCTTTTAGTCTACTTGATAGCTGCAAGACCTGTGCTCTTTACAGGATAAATCGGAATCAAATATTAATGTCAATGTTCCAAGGAAAAGTCAGGCAAAGAGGACACACAGACTGAGAAAGTCTGGTTCTTCTTCCACTTATATAATGTACCTCTTTTAGAATCAAAGTAGAATTAAACTAACATAATGAGTTATTCATGATGTTTTCTTTGCGATCTCCAGTTTCTCTATTTGGAAATGGGAGGTCACAGCTGTTTTCTACTAGAGCAGTCTCCTCTGCGCCAAGCTTTACTTGGGCAGGGAACCTAGGTTTGTACTGGCAGACACATATGATATCTTGTTGAATTTGATATGCGATCTTTAATAAACCTTGCTTAGAAAAATAGTTCATTTCCATAGTGACATCACTGTAAAATGGAAAGAAGAGAATGTACTTAATTAGTGATATTAAGTATAATTTAACGCCAGTCTTCTTTTAATAAGACAGGTTGTGCTACTTGATATTTCCTAATGAAGTAAACTCTGAGTACAGATGGTCTGTGTTAAATAAATAGTAGTAAATATTACCCACCCTATTTCTGCTATTAAAAGATCAGTAGTCCTTTTTTGTGTTACAATTTGTGAAATATAGAAAAAGCAACTAGATATATGCTGATGTGAAAACCACCGTTTCAACAAATTGTTACAATTAGTTGTACTTTCAAAGACTCTTTTCCTGCATACATTAAGTGTGACTCTTCATTCATATTAGTTTTGTTTTTTTTCTAATACCGATTAAACTAATGGTGAAGCCTGGTCCCAAGGTGAGGAAAATCTTTGGAAAAGCTTTTATTGGCTTATGTGGATTTTGGGTCAAGTCTATGGGGAAATGTTCCTGAAAGCCAGGCTTAAAAACCTGATATAGTAAAATGAAAAATGAGGTGAGGTGATTTTTCAACAGTTTTTCAGCATAATGCTATGGAGGTTCTTACAGGAATAGAATAGAGGTGAGTATATAGACTGGGGGTTATAGATACTATAAAAAGTACATTCAATTTGATTTCATATCCTTTTAGCTTAGTTTAGGCTTTTAACAAAGAAAAGCTTCAGTGAAGTACTACAGAAAATTTCTGAACAGAAAAGATGGCACTGTTTAGTGAGGAAGAGTAGACAGTTGTGGTTTTTTTCATTCTCAGTACAGAGCACCGCATCAGGGCTTAATTCGGAAACTAAGAGAGCAAAAGAAAGAGTAGGAAGAGGCTGAAGTTCACAAATTGCCTCTGTTTGGAAAGATCCCAAAATACATTGCACTGTATGCTGTACAAATGATTAATATTTGGTAACACTGAAATTAATCTCATTCTGGGGCAGGATATAGCAGATTTTAGTGCTCAGCAATATAATTCTATTTTAAGGCAAATTGAATGCTCTCACTGTTTTTGAAGCATAAGGAAATCTCAGGAATGCAGAATGTAGTTTCCTAATTGGTCACTAAGAAGGCTAATCTTCCATTTTTTTTGTGCGTGTGTGGAAAGGGTCATATCAATTGTAATTATAGCTGCCAAGAATTTAACCAAAGTAAAATAGTCAAGTCTTCAGTATTAGGTCCCATAGAAGAAAAAATGCTTCTAGCAGCACAGTCCTTTCTAATGCACTGCTCCTCTACGAGTTTAACACTGACTTTGTGTGTCATGTACTGAAGCATCAGCAGGATTTCCTGCAGCAACTGGGATTATCCTTTGTCAGTCACCCTGGCAAGGTCCGAATCTGCTCGGTTTGAGATTAAAGGCAATAACAACCTGGTGTAGGGCCTGAGGGGCTGAGATAACAGAATGCTTTTGTGGATGGGAAAGGAGGATGATGTTAGGGGTGCAATAAGATTGTGAAAGTAGGACAACGTAATTTCTTTAACTGTTGAAAAACCATTTGTGTTGATTCTGGTGTTTTATTGTAATAGTTCTAAGGTGTTAGCAGAAATTTGGTGTTTGCAGGTAAGAACCAAGCTTTGTGATAAACTTAGCTTTTCATGTGAATAAGCTAATCCTTTAGTAGAATCAATGAATGGGAGTTAGGCATTTGAAAATTACAGTGTCTCACTGAAGTCAGTGAAAATATTCCTGTTGATGTCCTTGAGGTATGGAGAAAACCCTAAAGGCTCTAGGATTAGACCAATATTTTTTACAGATTTACTCTATAATGATTTTGGTGTAATAATACCCAGGGGACTTTTTATTGATTCTTATTGGATTCTCCCCATCTTGTATTTCTGCTTCCACTATGCACCTCTTAATTTGAAGAGAACAAGATAGTCACTTGTTTCTCTTCTTCAACTTCACCTAAATTAGCATTGTTTTTATTATGGGATGTATGTTATGGGATTTCTGCTTCTATATAGGACCTGTGGAATTAATTATAAATATTAAATAAATCAGGTTTGTGGATGAGGATTTGCAGTAAGTGACACTAATAGACAATAATATAGGCAACAATAGTTACCATGGAGTTAAAAGTTCCAAGTAGAAACCATTGCATTTTATAGGAATAAAATTTGCTAGATTATAGTGCTGTGCTAAACTGGCTGAAAATTATGCCAGAAAAAAATATATTTCAGAAAATTTCCTGATCCCAATAAGCTCTGGGATTTTTGGATCTCTGGTGGTCCTCATTGGTGAGCTGTCTGAGGGGACACCACAGTTCCCAGACATCTGGTTTTAGGTAATCAGCATAAGGTTGCAGCTCTTACGTAAAAACTCAGGAGGAAAGCAAAGAATATGGGGAAGAAACATAAGGAAAGATTATGAAAAACAAAGAATGAGATAATATGTCAAAAGACTGAAATAAGCAAAATGTACTTTTTAAAGAAAAGAGCTGAAAAATTTCAAGGAAAAATTCAAAAGATAAAGAATAAGTTAGGATAGAGAGTAAGTGATTAGTAAATGAAATTTTGAGCATATGATAGTGTTCGTTAGTGCCCATGGCAAGATGCTGCGGAAGCAGGGATGCTAGCCAGTAGACTTTTTTCTTTGAAAAGATTGGATTCTAGTCTCAAATTTAGGGTAGTTTTTCAGCCATAAGTCTTATGCTAACTCAGGGAATGAGACTTTCTTTACTTATGCTCGATCTTTGCTGGCATTTCTCACTGTAGAACTTTGTCCTGTTATACGTTCATGATGTCTGTAGTCACAGAGGATCTATACCAATCGTTCAAGGGAACTGTTAAGGAATGGCCTGCTTCTTGCTCCTCCTTTTGCTGTTCTACAAGAGATGCATTGTGAAGCATCTTATGGCACCACTGGCCAAAGTGGTTTGGAGTTTTCCATATAAAGCAGGAACTTCATGCTATACTGCATATGAAGATGTCATATATTATTTCAGAACAATACAGTCACTAATGATCTACAAGAAATGGGTCAATTAGTTCGAGTTAAATTGCATGTAAGAATAATTCGTTTAAGAAATTCAGCACTTGGTGACATACTGGTTTATTATCCTAGATGAGTCTAATAAAAGAATAATGGAGATATTTCAGACTTTCTTTTGTGCTTAAAATTCTCTAGATTCCTTTACTGAGCTGCCTTTGAACACTTTTATTTCTATTTTTCTTCAAGCATCATCAGTAAAATTTACTCCTTTAGAGGCTGACAAATAATGTTCTCTTACAGAGACCTGCATGTTGAATTGCTCTTTTTTCTGAATAGTTGCTCTTATTTGCAGTGAGACTGAAGCCAGTCTTTGCTCTTACCAAAAATGACTAATGGCTCTATTTTCTTTAGAAAACAGTAGAAGACAGCCATTCTGGAAGAGAACAATTCTTCATTAATTTCCCTAAAGACGACTATTCTTATGCGTCAGAATTGGCAGATAACATTTAATGATTAAAAACAGTCATAAAAAGTATACAGCACCAAAGTGTGTTTTTGTACATATTCTCGCCTCTGCTCAATAGAGAGGTTAAGGGTAGGTTCTATGTATACCTATAGGAGAAAGAGACAACTGAGCAAGCTAGGAAAAGAAAATGAAGGTAAGATGTGTATAAATAAGCAGAAGAATGGAGGTGCAGAAAGAATATCTAGCACATTTACTAGATATTGCAGAAACTTCTTTAGAGCTAATCTCAAACATTTGGGATACAATTGGGGCTAGATCAGCTGCTCTGGAAATGAACAGGCAGGAGGGGAGAGTGAGTGTGTCATGGCATGTAATGAAGATTGCATGCTATACCTGGAAATATTAATAGAAGAGGCTGAAACTGTCTGAGCCCTCTTTTCTGCCACCACCTCTGCTGTTAGTAAACCTTCACGTGTCATTTGAAAGACAGAGGAAGGCCATTTGTGTCTCAGCTATGTTGTGGCTTCTGCTGATGCACAGTAGGGTGTTTTGACTCCTTCATGTTTCAGTGTAACATATCCAGATTTTCTTGGTATGTATTTTATGAAAGTTAATATTTAATAAAATAGCTTTAATACCTCTTAGTAGTTTAGGATACAAAGTATCATAGGCAATATTTACTTCATGTGAGAATTTCTTACTTTTGTTTTAGTGACATTTGTCATATATAACTACGAATTTTCCACATGTGGTTAGGACATCCAAACAACCTTAACTCTTCACAGCACTGGCATGGTGGGTGGAGTTAGGGAAGATAACATCTGCAATTTCTTTAAAATTAGTTTACTTTTATATGGGATATCAAGGTTTCATAAACCTTTGGTCACTTTGGTGTCAGTAGGATTCAGCCTAAACTTCTTGTCATGTTTATAGACCTGATATCACTGTAATGCATTTTATTTGAAACTGTTGAAACTCTTCTGTGTTAACGCCATTTTAGCATAGCTTTTGTCAAGGGAAAAATAATTAGAATGTACAGTGTTGTCAGCATTTTTTTTTAATTTAATATTTGCAAGTAGGATAAAGAAAAATGTCACAAGATGGGTGTTTCTTAAGGGATGAGTAAAAAGCACTTAAATTCAGGTTGTACTAGAACTAGTGTTTGAAAAATTGGAACATCAGAAAGCTTTTTGAGATGGAAAAATCCCCTGATTTATCTCAAAAGTATCATAATGCTATATTAATCTCTGTTAATGAACACATAACTTTTATTGGAAAGAAAATGTTACTTCTGATTAAGCAAAGTTCAGAGTAGGTGAAGTAATTAGTGGTATTATGAATTTTAGACTTAATTTTCACTTTAAATAGAGGTTGAATGAGCCCAAACCTTACTGGTTATTACAAAGACTGGCACGTTCTTGAAAAGAAGTTTGTAGTTGTGAAGTACATATCCTAAGGAGATTAACTAAAGCCTAAATTTCTTGTTAAGCACAGAATTCAACTATCATAATACCTCAACCAGCAGATCTATAGTGCATGTACAGATACAATTTAAAAAGTAATAAATATTAAGTTAAATATAAATGAAAAATTACAAGGAGTGTGATACTTGAGACAAGTTATATCATCCTTGCAAATACCTTTGATTATGTTAGGATCCTGCCTAGAAGGTATGTTGTAGTTTAACCTGGCAGGTCGCTAACCACCACCCAGCTGCTTGCTCACTCCCACCCCACTGGGATGGGGGAGAGAATTGGAAAAAGGTAAAACTTGTGGGTTGAGGTAAAGAAAGTTTAATAGGACAGAAAAGGAAGGGACAATAATAATAATGATAAAAGAATATACAAAACAAGTGATGCACAATGTAATTGGTCACCACCCGCTGACCGATGCCCAGCCAGTCCCCGAGCAGCCACCACCCCCTGACCAACTCCCCCCAGTTCTATTGTTCAGCGTGTTCAGCATGATGCCGTATGGTATGGAATAGCCCTTTGGCCAGCTGGGGTCAGCTGTCCTGGCTGTGTCCCCTCCCAGCTTCTTGTGCACCCCCAGCCTCCTCAATGAGAGGGCAGTATGAGAAGCTGAGAAATCCTTGACTTAGTGGGAGCACTGCTCAGCAACAACGAAAACTTCAGTGTATTATCAACATTCTTCTCATCCTGAATCCAAAACTCAGCATTATAGCAGCTACTAGGAAGAAAATTAACTTTATCCCAGACGAAACTAGGACAAGGTACTGAAATAAACAGTGATGTTTTACTACTTTTAAACTTTACAATGCATATGTTCCCATTTGGATAAAGTAAGTGGTTTGTATCTAACTGTAGGAGGTTGGCTTATTGCAGCAGCAGGCAATATTGGGAAGGTGAGCAAAGTCCAGTTTTGGAAAATGGGGAAAAAAGTCACTTAGGTGATCAACATACTCTCAAGGAAAAGGATGCTAACTGTGTCCACTAAGTAATAACATCAAAATTGAAGTGGAACTGAATGACAATTAACTTTATTTATAACTAAATTGTGTGTATAAACACACATATACATACGTATGTACGTATAAACACACATATACGTATACATATGTATATGTATATATGTATGAAATAATAAAAAAATAATTCTTGTGTCTTATATGTGAATACAAGCTACCCTAGATTTCAGTGAGGGATAAAAAGTGATTCAGTCTTGGGGTTGTGAGGAACACCACTAAGCTTACACAAGTCTGAGGACTTCCCCCGTTCTCCCCAAATTTCAGTGTACTAATCTGCCACTCAACATTTTGTGCTGCAAAAGCAGTCCTTTGCCACAATTTCACGTTCACCAACTTGCTCCCATATAGTTTTTATTTGAAGACTGACCCTCAATCCAGTTTCTCTGGCTCACCCACCACTACAAGTGGCTCAGGAACTTCCAAGTAATGGGAGCTAGCAAACACAATCTTGAAAGAAGTTGTTAATGCTGCTAAAAAGGCAGCTGAAAACCTGTTTGGTCTCAAGGAATGCCACCTTGTCAAAAGACTGCTTTTGACTCTGGCAGTTGGATAGTCCATAATATGTATCATGCCTCTTACAACTCCCCTTAAATACAAGTAGAATTACTTTGTATAGTCCAGATCCAAACAAAGCATCTAAGCTGCAAGCATCTAGAAGCTAATCATCCTCCTCCTGGCTCCAATAAGCAAATCACGTGCTACCTATTAACTTGATGTTAGAAGTGGCAAAGAGTGAAGAAGACTCTCTCCCTACTCCCTAACTTCTGCCCACCCAACACACTTTTTCTGAGCACCATTTTAGGAGTAAAATCTGCAAGAAGGTGCCAGCCTGATAACTCTCTGGTATTAGATATAGAAAGCATGTGCCTTTTTATTGTCTAAGAGTTTGTTTATAGTAAAAATGTTCCCCCCCTGGGAACGAGTTCAATCCTATATCATTTTACCAAGCCTGAGGTACAGAGAGGGCTCTCTGGTCATCCAGACTCAATGTTTTCCCATGCTTCCAAATTAAGTGATATGAATAGTGAACTGTGATAGTAACCTGCAGCCTCACAGGAGATCTTGTATAAAAAAAAAAAAAGTGTTTATAATAATTCAGGAATATATATTTATATACACACACATTTAGTGTAGAGTTTTGGAATCACACATGTACTGGCTCAAAACTTTCATTACCATTTTGATTTTTTCCTTTTGTAATTGTTATATTTCTTAGAGATAATTGACACTTTCTTTATATAAAGCTTGGTAAGATTTCTCTTGGATTTTCTTTGTCAGCAGTATATGCAAAAGTGTAATCAACATCAAATACTGTTACTTAACTCCTGCATAGTTTTGCATCACAGTGTCAGCTGGTTAGGAGTTGGATTTTTTTTTTTTCCTTTTTGATATGACTGTAACTGTGTTTTTTCAGTGGTACAGTTAAATAGGGCTTTAAATCAAGATAGCGTCTCTTTTCTACAGGTTAATGACTTAGATCTATAAAAGGATTCTGAATGAAAATGTATCAGAGGTTTGAATGACTTAATTTTTTTCAGCTTTTATTGACTTTTGTTTTTAAAATGATTGCAGTCTTTTTCATTAGTAAGTTGTCTGTGTGATGCTTTTTCACTGTCCTAAGCTTGTAAATGTATTTAGTTTTTCAGATGTATCTAATCAGTGATAATCAATTTCCTTGAGTGTGTAATACTGTCCTATGATACAGTCTTAGAGTATTCTGTGATATGTCTAAACCAGAATGCTGAAGACATAAAGTTTGCTCCAGCTTCTACTACTACTTTTCCAGAACTGACTGCTTTTCAGCCCCAAAGAAAACAGTTGTTCAGGGACTGTTCAGAATTTAGTCCTATGCTAATGAAATACATATGACTGTGTATGAGTGGCTCGGATTTGGAAGAATAAATGCATGTCAATTGTTCTACTTCATGCTCAGAGTACAAGATCTATTAGCTTACTTGAGCCTTACAGCCCCAGATAAGTCTTACTCATTTCTGGTGATTCCCGTTCCACTCACTAGTGAGGGAGGTACCTTAAAAGGAACAGCTAGTTTTTCCCTATAAGCACAAACACACAAGACATTTTTGAGAGTTAAAACAGCAAAGCTGAGACTTTACTGCCTGCAAAGCTCCTTTATTTTTTAAAGAGTTGAATTACTGCGAAGTATTAATTTTTTTGTAATTTCTTTGTTCAGCTGCTGCATATTTTCTTTTGTCTGTCAACTTTCCTCAGTCAAGCTAAGGCAGACAAAAAACCCCAAACAACAGTCTTCGAGGCAGTGCTTTCAGACACACAGAGCCAAGGCCTTCTGATCTTTGAGAAATATCTAATATAATGGTATATGGCCTTGACTTGGTGCTGCAGCAGTAAAATAAATTTTAATTTCTCAACACTAAAACATTTCAGTCCCATCTTTTAAATGTTCCTCTGTGAATCTGTTTCTCTTGGACTGCAACTATCAACCTTGTGAACTGTTGACAAGATTCAGTTGACTAGCAATTGCACATATTAATTTCCAGCAAAATTGGGTCTTTCTTTTGATTTCCCTTCGGTCTGAGCTCTAACAATTGATTAGAACTGAGGAGATGACCTTTTCATTCTGTTCCATGGTTATCAGTATGTTCAGTATGTTTAACTGATGACTTCTTTTTTCTTTGTGTTGGAGAATGCTACATCTTTTTTCATTTATGGGATGAGACCAAAGAACACTGTTTCTTGTCACTGGGAATGCTTTATTTCATATAATTAAATCCATAGATGAACCCAACAGGAAACACCGATTAGGTTCCATCAAGGAAAACAAGTTGTTCCTTGTGAGTAGATACTGACAAAAGTTTTGAGGGAGCTTTTGAATTTTATTTAATGTTTTCTGAAAGTTAGGAATAGCAGCATGTTTGATCTTGTAAAATAGCTAAAGCAATTCAATTGAAAAATGTTCCATTTCAACATTTTTATTTTGTCTAAATGTGAAATACAACCTAAAGTTTTAGTACAGAGATTGTCTTATAATCATTCTTGCTCTATTAAATACTACACTGTCGTAGTTTTACTGGAAATTAAGATAGCACTTCTAAAATATACAAACTTTTATATGCTGTAGTTTAGTGTACATGCAGTTACAGTTAAAGAGTACTTCTAGAAACAGCAAAAAATTAGAAGTAAAAAGATTAATAATGCTGGTCTGTGAATAGATTAGGGATTATGAGATCACAGAATCACAGAATGTTAGGGATTGGAAGGGACCTCGAAAGATCATCTAGTCCAATCCCCCTGCCGGAGCAGGATTGCCTAGACCATATCACACAGGAACGCGTCCAGGCGGGTTTTGAATGTCTCCAGAGAAGGAGACTCCACAACCTCTCTGGGCAGCCTGTTCCAGTGTTCGGTCACCCTCACCGTAAAGAAGTTTTTCCTCATATTTATGTGGAACCTCCTGTGTTCCAGCTTGCACCCATTGCCCCTTATCCTGTCAAGGGATGTCAGTGAGAAGAGCCTGGCTCCATCCTCATGACACTTGCCCTTTACATATTTATAAACATTAATGAGGTCACCCCTCAGTCTCCTCTTCTCCAAGCTAAAGAGACCCAGCTCCCTCAGCCTCTCCTCATAAGGGAGATGTTCCACTCCCTTAATCATCTTCGCGGCTCTGCGCTGGACTCTCTCTAGCAGTTCCCTGTCCTTCTTGAACTGAGGGGCCCAGAACTGGACACAATATTCCAGATGTGGCCTCAGCAGGGCAGAGTAGAGGGGGAGGAGAACCTCTCTTGACCTGCTAACCACACCCCTTCTAATCCACCCCAGGATGCCATTGGCCTTCTTGGCCACAAGGGCACACTGCTGGCTCATGGTCATCCTGTTGTCCACTAGGACCCCCAGGTCCCTTTCCCCTACGCTGCTCTCCAACAGGTCTGTCCCCAACTTGTACTGGTACATGGGGTTGTTCTTGCCCAGATGCAGGACTCTACACTTGCCCTTGTTATATTTCATTAAATTTCTCCCCGCCCAACTCTCCAGCCTGTCTAGGTCTCTCTGAATGGCTGCGCAGCCTTCCGGTGTGTCCGCCACTCCTCCCAGTTTTGTGTCATCAGCGAACTTGCTGACAGTGCACTCTATTCCCTCATCCAAGTCATTAATGAATACATTGAATAGAAGTGGTCCCAGTACCGACCCTTGAGGGACTCTGCTAGACACATGCCTCCAACTGGACTCTGTCCCATTGACCACCACTCTCTGGCTTCTTTCCTTCAGCCAGTTCACAATCCACCTCACTATCTGATCATCCAGACCACAATTCCTCAGTTTAGCTGCGAGGATGCTGTGGGAGACCGTGTCAAACGCTTTACTGAAATCGAGATAGACCACATCCACAGCTTTACCATCATCTATCCACTGGGTAACATCCTCATAAAAGGCTATCAAGTTGGTTAAGCATGACTTCCCGTTGGTGAAGCCATGCTGAGTGCCCCTAATGATCCCCCTATCCTTGATGTGCCTAGAGACAGCACCAAGGACAAGTTGTTCCATCACCTTTCCGGGGATGGAGGTGAGGCTGACCGGTCTATAGTTACCCGGGTCCTCCTTCTTGCCCTTTTTGAAGACTGGAGTGACATTCGCTTTCCTCCAGTCCTCAGGCACCTCTCCCGTTGCCCACGACTTAGCAAAGATGATGGAGAGTGGCCTAGCAATGACTTCCGCCAGCTCCCTCAGCACCCGCGGGTGCATCCCATCAGGGCCCATGGATTTATGGACGTCCAGGTTGCTTAATTGGTCCCTGACCCAGCCCTCATCTACCAAGACAGATTCCTCCTCTATCCTGACTTCTTCTGAGGCCTCAGGGGTCCGGGGCTCCTCAGGACAGCCTCCAACAGTATAGACAGAGGCAAAGAAGGCATTCAGTAACTCCGCCTTCTTTTTATCCTCTGTCTCCAGGGCCCCCACCTCATTCATCAGTGGGCCTACATTGCCTCTAGTGTTGGCTTTACCTGCAATGTATTTGAAGAAGCCCTTTCTGTTGTCCTTGACCTCTCTTGCCAGGTTTAATTCCAAGGAGGCCTTAGCTTTCCTAGTTGCCTCCCTACATCCTCTGACAACAGACTTATATTCCTCCCAAGTGGCCAGCCCCTCCTTCCACAATCTGTATACCCTCTTCTTCCACTTGAGTTTGCCCAGCAGTTCCCTGTTCAACCATGCAGGTCTCCTGGTACCCTTCCTTGACTTCCTACCTGTTGGGATGCTCTGATCTTGAGCTCGGAAGAAGCAGTCCTTGAATGCTAACCAACTATCTTGGGCCCCCTTACCTTCTAGTACCCTGTCCCATGGGATTTCCCCTAGCAATTGCTTGAAAAGGCCAAAGTTGGCCCTCCTGAAGTTCAGGGTTGTGATTCTGCTAGCTATTCTGTTCCTGCCACATGAGATCCTGAACTCTACCATCTCATGGTAACTACAACCAAGGCTGCCCTCAACCTTCACCTCTTCAACCAGACCCTCCTTGTTAGTGAGGATAAGATCCAGCAGCGCTCCTCTCCTAGTTGGCTCATCCACCATTTGCATCAGAAAGTTATCATCAATGCACTGGAGGAACCTCCTGGACTGGGGATGACTGGCTGAGTAGGCCTCCCAGCAAATATCAAGGTAGTTGAAATCCCCCACAACAACCAGGCCCTGTAATTGCGAGACTGCTCTCAGCTGCCTGTAGAAGGCCTCATCACCATCCTCATCCTGATCCTGTGGCCTGTAATAGACACCCACAACAGTATCACCCCTGCCAGCCTGCCCCTTAATTCGCACCCACAAACTCTCAACTCGCTCCTGATCCGCCCCTGGACAGAACTCAATACATTCTAGCTGCTCACTCACATAAAGAGCAACTCCACCACCTCTCCTTAGCGGCCTGTCTTTCCTGAACAAGACATAGCCATCCATGACCACATTCCAGTCATGCGAGGCATCCCACGAAGTCTCTATAATTGCCACTAGATCATAGACCCCCGACCGAACACGGATTTCTAACTCCTCCTGTTTATTCCCCATGCTGCATGCATTGGTGTACAGGCATTTCAGGGAGCGAGCTGAGCACACCGATTTCACCCCAGGGGGATGGGAGGCCTCCTGGTCTACCTCAACACTAGAGCGTTGCCCCAGCAGTGCAAGCCCAGCTACTACCCCATCCCCCTTCGAATCTAGTTTAAAGCTCTCCGAATGAGCCCTGCTAATTCCTGTCCCAGAACCCTTTTGCCCCTACGACATAAACCTTTCCCATGTATCACTGTCACGCCTGGTGTCTTATAAAACCAGCCATTACCAAAGAACCCAAAGCCCTGCCTGTAGCACCAGTCTCGTAGCCAGGCATTAATAGAGAGAATCCTACTATTCCATCCCACGTCATCACCTGAAAATGGAAGGAGGGAGGAGAAAACAACTTGTGCCCCAGACTCTTTCACCAACCGTCCTAGGGCCTTGTAGTCTTTCTTCATCCCCCTCAGACTACGGGATGCAGCTTCTTCCCCACCTGTCTGGAAGATCAGCAGGGAGTAGTAGTCTGTGGCCTTCACCAGGTTGGGGAGTTGCCTGGTGATATCCCTGATTCGGGCTCCAGGCAGGCTGCAGACCTCCCTGTGATGGGGGTCAGCTCTGCATATTGGGCCCTCAGATCCCTTTAGGAAGGAGTCTCCAACCACTAAAACTCTTCTCTTCTTCCTTGTGGAGGAGGTAGCTATACGCCTGTCAGGTTTTTCTGACTGTGGTGGGACCTCTGATACAGGTTGCCTCTCCACCACATCCCCATTGGACCGGCTGCATTCCATTAGGGCTTCATATCTATTGCTCAGAGGCACCTGTGGAAGCAAGGTTAGTATGCTGCTAGTACCAAATAACCTCCAAAGAAACCTTATCGAATGAGATCTATGAAACAGAGAGAGAGGGCTGGAGAGTGGTGCCTCTGAGCACAGCCTCATCAATGGTACTAGAAGTGTGAGGCAAAGACAACGGAGCAGGATAAACATTGAGTGGGGGGAGCTGAGTGCCGGAGTAGCTGGAAGCAGCTATTGATTCTAACTGTGCTTTGTCAGCCCTGTACATGCAGTCCTCAGGGGTGGCATGGCTTAGGAGTCTGGAGCAGCAGAGGAAGCTGACAGCAGCCTCCCTGGAGGCTGGCTCTGAACAATGAACTGGCATCCTTTCACCTGTCACTCCAGTACCCCACTCAAGGAGGCTGGGTGCCAAACAAATTGGAAAGGAGTTTTGCAGCAAGGCTCAATCTCGCCTACAGGTGTTTAAGTCCTTCACTACCGAGGAGCAATGCTGGTACTACCTCTGTGGTGGTTCATGATTTTGGAGTTTGTTTTCTCATGTTGATTCTTTGACTTACTAGACTGATCTTTAAGCTGACCTGATTCCCAAAAGTACTGGATGTGAAGTGCCACTGTTTTTATCTGTGTCTGAGGTGCTTTATGCACTGAACTATTTCTGGTTGTTTTGGCTAAGCTAATTGTATTTGTAATGGGAGACTAAATCTGGGGAAAAGGAGTCAAATCTGGCAGTAGTCACCTTTCTGTGCTAGCCTGGAAAAATCTTCTAGACTTTGTTTTTTCTAATTTCTTAAGTCCAGGTAATAAATCTGATTGTTTTTTCTTTAAACCTTGATTCACTGAAGAAGAGTTCCTACTCTGTGCTTCATCAGAGTGTTGGAAAGGAATCCTCAAAGGTAGCTTCATGGGAATCATACGAGGTATTTCAGCTGGTGTGGAGAGTTAGATCATGTTGAGAAGAAAGTATAGAGCCAAAAACTTCACTAGACAAACAGTCCCTACCCTCCTGGAACTAGTTCTGCTCCTAGTTCTACTGCAGGTCCTTAGCTATGTGATGTCACATAAGGTATGTGCATATTGTCCTACAGATAAAGCAACCTATTGAATGCATCTGGGAAAATTAGTAAAAACTGTGTTTAGGAGCACATGGTTCATCCAGGCTTCTCGCACTTACAGATGTTCTGAGAGACGTAAGATGCTGGGATAGTAATTATGGTGTTGAGGAGTGTGGTAGCTACCTTATTCCCTTGAGTGCACTGTCTTGCAGTTAAGTGGCTAAACTAATGCTCCACGAATATACATCAGAGTATAATCTTTATACAACAGAGTTATATAAACGTTGCATGATAGATGAGATGTCTGTGCAGGTCAGCAGAGATGAAAAGCAGCATCTGATAGGCAGGCAGGTATCCACATGCTGCCAAAGAGCATGTCTGTATCCTGGATGAGGTTTCCAGACTGGGTTAGATTTCAGGTTGAAGAATTTTCCAGTAAGGAAGCATCATGCATTTTCATGGTGCAATTTATACTTCCCCAGTTATGGTTTATGTTTTGTGCTAGTACTCTTCTTAGATGTGGTTGAAGTGTCTTAGTTATTCAGTATGTGCTGCTTGTGACCCTCATTTATTTGGGGAAACTGCAGTATTTAGGAGTGGTAGATTTCCCATATGATAGAAGTTTTGATGGTGTCTCATCCTTTTATTGCTGTAACACTTCTCCGTGTGACCAGCAATTTAACGCTCTACAGGGTAATGGCAATCTTGCTGATGTTCCTGGAACAAGACGTAAGTGGAAAAAAAATGTCCACGCACTGTTGGTCCTAACTTTCTTTTTCCAGCACTGAAAAGAGGTTGGGACAGAGGCATCGGATGACAACCCTACCACAGCTCTTTCAGTGAGACTTAGAATGTAAATGCATGTTATGAAGTGACTTGGAAGGTTTGGTGCAGATGGGTCAAGCTCTCTGATATTGGAGAGGTGCAAAGACATGAAGGGGAGATACTTGGTGAGCTTAAGTCTGCTGAAAAGTGAGCTTGAGGCAAGCTGAGGGCTGTGATCTGGGACTGTTGGCTCAATTCAGTTGGCTTCTTGCAGTGGAGTCTGAAAATAGCATAGCTACCAAATAACAAAGACTTAGCCTAAAAGAGGTAAAGAGCTTTCAGATCAGATGAAAAGCAGATGTATGTACTTGAGATACAGATATAAGAAATGGAATAGAAAACCCATTAAGAACTCCTTGAAATTAAAAATAGCAAAATAGTCTCTTAGCTAATGGCAGCAAGGAAAAAACCTAAATTTAATACTGCCAGTTTTAAATTATATTAGAGAGCATGTGCAGCCTGAAAGACTTTTTTTTTCTGAAATTGTCAAAATATCATTTCATGTCCATCTACAAATTGGAGTATGTAGCTCTTCTTTGATAAAAACAAACCACTATGTAGGAATAGGGAGGCCAGCAGTAAAGTGTATTTTTTGCATTATGATAAGTTCTATAAAATTTGAGTGGAATTTCGTATGGGCAGAATTTAGTTTGGTGCTGAATAAAGTTCCAGAAATCTTATAGCTTTCCTGCTTTGTTAACTGTTAGAAGTACTGTTTCTTGAAAAGACATTGTATGTGAAGCAGTACCTCACACTGAACAGTTGCCTATTAGACTTTTCCTTAAATTGGTAGTTTGTAAGTCACACAATTAGTAGTATCCTTGCTGTACAACCTGTGCTGTAGCAGTGAAGTTATACTTGGATAAAATATAAAGATAATTATAAATTCAGAAAACTGCTTCAATTTCAGTGGGTTCTCTGACATAAATCATCTTTGATTTTAATATATAGGCTTCTCTTGCATAGGCCATACTAGAGAGAAGACATGAACATGAAACAAGGGCTGGATTTGCTTTATCCATTTTTTCAAGTCAACCTTGGTCTGAAAATACTTGTGAAGAAACTGCACTCCTTGCTTTAGGACAGCTGCTGTTCTCTGAGTCAGACTCATCATACCTACCATGTACCATTACATTCTTTAGCAATATAGATTTCTGTTTGATAATAATTCAAGTGATGTTAGCAATATATGGAAGCATCTACAGAAAATGTTGCGGAGGAGAGATCAATAAAATGATGTAACAAATACTCTACACAAGAGAGAAAATTAATAGGGTCGTATTTCGGTATCTCTATTGAAAGCTGAAAACTGCTGCTGCGTAACTACGTTGTCAGATATGATTTTTTTTCCAGTGGGCTTTTTTCTCTTTTACTGTACTTAAATGTGTATTTCTCAAAACTAATGTAATAACTGCTTTTTAAGAATGAGGAGAGAAGAATTCATATAGAAGAATATAGGAGTCCAAAAAGAAGCAATAAAAGTGTCCGAGGTGAAAGACCAATTTTTTTAATTTTTTTTTTTAAAGCTTTTCTGATTAAGATGCTTTTGATTATTTTGAATCCTTTTCTTAAGGTAGTCAGATTTACAGACTACATACCTGATATATTTTCAAGGTAAGCCATTTTCAGGAAAAATAAAAATATTTGTTAGTCTCAAAGTACGTATGTAACTGTAGCAGGAACTTAAATTCTTAGAAACACTTCGTCACTATGACCCTGAATGAGCATAATGCGTAAACATGAATAATTTTAAGGCATGGATATTAAACTCACTGAAATCCATCATACATGGCTAATAGAAGTGCTTTACGTGTCTTTCAGACAGAGACAGACTTGAAAGAATTATTGAAATTTCACATAGTTTGAAGCAGAGCAGTAAGGATGAGTTTTCTGTTTAAAATGCATGGATACCTTTAGCTAGAAAATGTTGAAAAAGCTGTATGGTTACTGTAAAAAATTTGTGACTTTATTCCGTATACTTTTACAACCTGCCCTTTAATATGCTCAGGACAAAGGCAAGGAAGCCCCTGAAGAAAATAGGAAGTCATAGGCTCTGTCCTGAGACGTTGCCTTTTGCATTTATAGATTGTTGAAGGATACTTTGGCTAGAGATGCTGTGATGCTACTCAGCCTTCACTGTAAGCTGTGTACTTGTTCATTCTGGTTTTAATTTTATATAAAATTATGAAAAAACGAGGCTTTGTAAATCATATTATCCTCTTGATGGTATTCTGAAGAGGACATTGAACATCATCACAATTAAACTCTTACTGACTGAAGATAGGAAAGGTCTGAAGGTAACAGGAAGCCAGGTTCTTTTACACGTGATAGTTAAATAGCTTTAGGAGTGTTTGTAAAATTGTAGAACTGGAATTTATTGAAGCAATTTCCTTAATGAGAATCAATTAACTATTTTATTTTGTTTTTAGAGGCACATAAAGATTTTGTTTAACATAGCCAATAATGGACTTCCTTTAAGTAACAGGTAATTTTAGAAATTAACTCTTTAGGAAAAATCAGTATAGGTATATATGGTATATGGGTATATATATTTTGGATTTTAGATAGAAAATTCCATGCAAACCATAATCCATTCAAACCATTGTACAATTCAAAAAAAACAAAAACACTTCCACCCAACCTAAAAAGAAAATGGAGGGATAGGCATAATGGGTACAATACAGAACAAAATAGTGTTATTGTGTTGGATGTAGATGCATAGTGCTGCTTCATCTTGAATGCTTTGCACAATTCTAGTCATACCGTATCAGAAAAATAGACTTGGAAAAGATTCAGAGAAGGGTAACAAGAAAGGTATGGAGTGGCTTTGTAGACAGAAGCTAAGACTCTTACTTCTAGAAATGCCTGGAGCATGTTATATTTGAGATTGGTGAAGTTGTCTGCAGTATAGAGATGAATAAGAATTGGTTTATCGTCTAGTTGGTTTGAGGCCCACTTGAGAACATGTGATTTATACAAGCCCCACTTCTACGTTCTTCCTTAAGCATAATGTGGGATGCTTTGCTGGGGGAAGAGTGGTTAGAAAGCGGCCCGGTGGAAAGAGACCTGGGGGTGCTGATCAACAGCCAGCTAAACATGAGGCAGCAGTGTGCCCAGGTGGCCAAGAAGGCCAATGGCATCCTGACCTCTATTAGGAATAGTGTAGCCAGCTGGTCTAGGGAAGTGATCGTCCCTCTATACTCGGCACTGGTGAGGCCGCACCTTGAATACTGTGTCCAGTTCTGGGCCCCGCACTTCAAGAAAGATGTTGAGGTGTTGGAGCGAGTCCAGAGGAGGGCGACCAAGCTGGTGAAGGGTCTGGAGGGTCTGACCTATGAGGAACAGCTGAGGGAGCTGGGGTGGTTTAACCTGGAGAAGAGGAGGCTCAGAGGTGACCTTATTGCAGTCTACAACAACAAGCAGTCTATTTATTTCAAGTACTTCTTGAAATTGTAGCCTAATCCAGCTGATGACATAATTAAGAGGATATTTTATGTTTAGGAAGATGATTTATAGAAAATACAGCTAATTAGCTTTATTTAAGGACAGATCTTATTGATGCAGTGAAAAAAACTACATAGCAGAATAGTTATTTTTCTAAAATTTGTGTATCATTCTTTAAAATGTAGTTATATTTTATTGGTTATGACTTTGGAGCTTTGGTTTTGAAAAATCATTAATGGAAAATGTAATTAAGTTTTTCAACATCTTAAAGTACAGGAAAACTGCTGTAACATTTTAAAAGCAATGTTAGAAACATTACCTATATATGTACTATGGGAAATACTTTTTCTATTTTAATTGCTAGTAAGCAACATTGAATAGCATTTTTACTTAATGAGTGCAAATGGCCTCTGAATTACACTATTTTATTCTATATGAGTAATTTGTCCCATTATGATGACTGTAATCTTTTTCTCGTTTGTTTTTTTACTGCTTGCCTTTTCTAGGAAGTAGAGGTTGGTATACGTCTTCTGTCTTTCATGATCCTGTGAGTTTTTCATGTATACATTGATTTCTTACATTTTACATACATTTTACTAAATGTAGGTTGTTTCTCCCTCCCCAGGATGATTATTTTCGTGCATGGAGTCCGGGTAAACCATTTGATCAAGGTAAGATTCTGCTACTAGTTATTTGTATGGGATAAAATCAAAGAATTTATAATTGTGCTTCTGTTTTAGAATAGCTGCAGAATTACGTGAATTAGTGTCATTTTCTCCTTCAAATGATTGATTTAAAGAGGGTCAGAAATTCAACCTAATCATAATTTTATATCTGTGATTTTTGCAAACTTTTATTGATTAGAGACAGAGATGGGAGCATTAGGAACCTCCAAAGTAGCTTAAAATGTCCCGTATATAAACAAGTTTATGGGGTTTGGGAGGTTTTGTTTTATTTATATATTTAAGTTGCGTTTTCAGTAGGTGTGCAACCTGATATTTGTCTTCTGCAGTTTAAAAAAATTCATTAAAATGTTGAAAGTCTCTTTATATCTGGCTGATAAAAGAAAATCTAGAAAAACAGTTTTGGAAGTCTCTGTCATGTTCAAGTGATCTGTCTTGAGGCAAAACACAGATGGAGCTTTGAGAATGCTACAGTACAACAATTTCAGCCTTAGAATAATTTGAGCAACTACAGCAAATTTTGACATTAAACATTCCCTCCCCAGGCATTGGAACTTAATATTTACTGTCAATATAATCCACTTCATGTATATTGTTTCAAAGTGTATGACTACCATTATGAAACTACTGAGAATCTTGATACATATTTTTTAATTGCTACAAGGAGCGCTTCAGAGACTGTGTCTTTTCTGATAGTATCAATGGCACAAATGCAATGAAGAAACAGTGTAGGGGCTTGTACACAAGAGACTGAGATAAAAATAGGTTGCAAAAATGTTTACTCAATTTAAAGAACTTTCTCCATAGTGGATACTGACTCTTAAGGGAAATGTATAATGAACTGTATTTTATTACAATCACATCTCCTAGAGATGGACTTTCCACCATGTTCTATGCCTTTGTCACTTTAATTCAGGATTAACCCCGTGAAAGGAAATGCCTTAATTTATTAAATGAACGCACCGGGCTTGTTTTGCTAATTTGTGGGAGAGAGGAGTAGAGGCAGGGGAAAAAAGTCACGTTTATGTTGTCAACTCTGTGAATTGTGGTGATTTTCTTTTGGTTTGGTGGAAATTTGTGAATATTAATTTAGATCCATGGCAGCCTGAGCATTTAGAACCTCTCAGTTTCACAGACCATGCATCTCTCCTCATTATATACTAATACATTAGGAAAAAGTACTTGACGTAAGTCTTCTGACTCCTCAGAGAAAAAGATTCCTTTCTTTTGGTGAAGTACCTCATCTAAGAAGCAGGCTTATCACTTCACTACAAAGTACCTTTGGTCTATTCCTTTTATTCTTTGGCTTTTGATAGAGGGGCATGGTCTGCAAATATGTTTTTACTGTGAGAACTAGAATATGTTATACTTTAATTAATGACTTATTGGTGGCAAAATCTTTCATCAGAAGACATTGAATTGAATACACTGTAAATTTTGCTCATGATTTTTTTTTGCTATTACATACTTCATATGTTTAGGGTTTTTTGGGTTTTTTTCTTAATTGGCTCTTATTTTTTCAGCAGATAAACTGAAATACTATTTTTTTCCACCAGATTCACACTTTTACACACTCAGGCTTGTTCTGTTCCTCTGAGTTCTTTGGAGATCCTGCTGCTAATGTTTCTAGAATACTTTTCTGAATTTACCTTGTTTGCAAAATGCATTGTGTATTGGGTAGTGAATGTTTTAAAAGCATGCCTAGAGAGTTCAGCTTTCTATTTTCATATCCTTGTTAACTGAAAATTAACATTGAAGAGTGAAATGCATTTACTGAGTAGTTCTTTTATCGACATTTTACTGTGTAATTTATAACTGAAAAACAAATAATGCTAGTTGGGAACACTTTAATAATAAAAGGTACACTGAAGTTTTATTATTAAAAAATGTTCCCGGTGTCTTAATTTGTCAATCTATCATTTAAAGAATGTCAGGTATTTTTACCTGCCAGTGCACTGTTTTTCAGTTTTCCTGCAATAACTGCTACAGTCTTTGTATTGAATTTAACAATGATATTGAATTGAGCTGAATATCAAAAGATTTACAGTTTCTGAAGAATTAAATGTTTTCTAGGCTCTGATTGACATACAGATAGACTATTAATCAGAGACTTGCATGCTGTTGTTATTTTTTTGAAACTGTGTAAATAACATTACTGACTAGATCTGGGAGATACTCTAAAGATAGAAGAAGGTTTCCTGGTCAATATCTTGGTCTCCATGTTGCCAGAATTGGCTTCCCCTTATTTTTGGGTATAATGGAAAATGATTTTTTGAAACAGCAAAATATTCCTGAGAATAAAATCTAACTCTGGAAGTACCATGTACTTGTTCGTACATTCAAGTCTCTCTTATCAGATGGGAAAAGTGATTGTGGGTGACATTTTGTGGGAAGAGCCATTCATACTTTAAAAGTGTAGCAACCTTGCAAATGTTAGTGTCTTATGAGTGAATGTAGTGTTCATGATTTACAGAAGAAATCAGGTCTTTTAGGATTGATTTGCTGTGTTTGCCAGTAAAAGACATACAGCAGTGACAATCTCAGCACATTTTTTTTTTCCTGGTATTATTTAATGAGATAAGAAAAAAGTGAGAGTTGGTAGACTATAAAAACTAAGTTTTAGGTGTACATTCTGATAGTCTCTGTAAGTGTCGTTCCAGGACTGTGCCGTAAGTGCTGTCTCCACGAGAGCCATTCCTCTCCAGTTGTGTACCACTTCACTACTAAGTTTAAAGTCAAATAGAGTTTAACTCTTAATTAGCTTTTTCACCTCAGTAACCATACATGTAGACTTATGGGTTTTTCATCTTTGTTTTTCTTTTACCAAAGTGAACTCTTCAAAGCAGTAAATGGGGACATCACGAATGACTGTGGAGTCCTGTGATCTGTTGGGGCTTGCTGCAAGCCAAGCAGTCTGTGTTAGAGAATCTTTACGAGGGTTTCCCTGTCAATCTTCTGTTATAGCCATTCTGGTTTGTGCAGCAGCTGCTCTCTCCCAAATGAAAACACGAAACTCTTAAGTGAAGAACAAATTTTTAAACTGTAGAGATAAACTTGCAGAAAGAGACTAAAATTGCTCACTAAAGATGATGTTTAAACAGGAACAGTAGCAGCGTCCCATGTCTGTTGTGTTAAAGTTTGTAATAATACTGCTGAAAATACAGGCAGATAAGTTCTTTGAGCGCAGAAATAAATAATATCCTTAATTTATCTCTATCAATTTTTTATTTATTTTCATTTTATTTGTTTTATCAATATTTGGCTTTTCAGAAACCTACCTATATATCTGTGAAAGTATGGAATAAGCAAGAAATCTTTTTGGCATTAAAAGATTTGAAGTCCAGGTCCACTAGACAGGACTTTTTTCTATTTATTATTAAAAAAATGGATTATAGGAATCACTAGTACTTTTACAGAAATATGTTTTCTTTGCTGATTTAAATTATAGCAACTTTACATGATGAAATTACAAATAGGTATTTTGATGTTTTAAAATCTATGTATGAACAAAATATGAAGACCTCTAAACTGCATAAACCCCAGCTGACTATATGTGTCTGTGTTCTCAGTTTGTTAGTTGTCATTTGAAAAATACTCAATCTCTGTAACACCCCTTTGTCTTTTAGACTGTGATCTAGGTACCTGGTACACATGTAATTCCTTGTTGATATCACTAGTAGTCAGACAAATGGGTCCTCATTATTTACATTTATTATTTTGTGTATCCATATGCTGCTCGAAATCAGCAATATGTGAGGACCTTTTCAAATTATTTTTGGCCATCACCCATATTAGTTCGCAGGTGGTATTTTTAAGGAACCAGTGCTTGCCATATAGGCATATCTTTGAGGTCCACATATAGCTATTATTTTCCTAAGATTTATATGACTATTAAAACGTTTTCTAAGATTTTCACAGATCTACTGTATATGGATAATATCTTTTTTTTTTTTTTTTCAAAATGCATCCTTAATCTGAACCCAAATCTTAATGCTAATTTTTTTTGGTAATATTTGAAAAGTCTGTGGTTCAAGGAATCAATAGTCGTGCATATGATAATAAAATGAGTGTCTTAATAGTGTCTTAATTCACTCTCTTTGCTGTATTTTGAAAGGCATTCTTATGTTAATCTGATTAAGTATGTAAAAATTGCTCAGGTAGACAGAGCTGTGTAATTCCGTTGGTATTAGTAAGAGTGGTTGTATGGAAATACATGTCCAAGCATTCCAGGAGGCTAGCCCTTACTATGAAAATGTATAGTGATATTTGCTTCTGGGCTGCAAAATCTAAGTTATTTTAAAAGGTGGAAAAATATTGACTTGCATTGCAATCCACGAATGCCATTCCTTAAAGCAACATCTGATATTTATCCAAAGAGTACTTGTTCCCACTGAACTCTTTTGCTTATGTACATATAAGATAGAAAAATGTATTTAAATAAATTTTTTGTCTATATATGATATATAAACATAAATGTTTATGTATTTCTATAAATATCACAATGTAACATCTTTATATATAAACAATCATATGGGCAGGTATTATTGTTGGAATAAATATGAATGTTCTATTAATCATATTTAGTTACTGCTAAAAGGCAGGTTTTGTCCTTTCAGTGGTTTTAGAAACAAGCAATTAGGAAGTTTTGTGTTTTGGACTATTCCAAGTTGAATATTTTCGTAACTTTAATGTGTGTTTTATCAAGTGTTCTCAAATTAAAAAAACCAAAACAAAACAAAACAATAATACTTGAGAACACGTTTTCTTCACATACCACTTTTACATCAGATAATAATATACAAATATATTTTGGTACATTTTATTTTTAGACTACAGATGGTAGCAGAGCTTGGAGGGTGCAGCTATTGAATAAAATTGCATACAGAAAGACACTGGCGTAATTTTCAACAGCTCAAAGGATGTTTTCCTTTGCTCAATAGAAATACCTTGGAGGAACAGTGGAGTCCTGTCATGTAATGGAAAAAATATGAAATGATGTTTCCGTGGAGGATGAACACCCTGAAGCTATAGTTGCTTTGTAGATGTGTTTATAACGTTTCTTGTAGATCATTACGCTGAATTATTGTTGCCTTTTATAGTCTCAGGTTATATTAGATGTCTGTTTACAGCAGATATATTGTAGATACAATTTTTCAGCAGAAACAGATTTTGAAATAACTTATATTTTAGTTGAGTCTTTGCCTTTTAGCTCTTTATGTTTCGTCTACCTAGCTGTGTAATAATTTGGGTAACTAAGGATATGCAAATACATGTAAACACATCTCTCTATAATTTGTGAATACATTTCTGTACTGTGAACTGAATCCATTCAGAGTCATATTCAATAAAACAATTTGATTCACTTACTTGCAAGCCCTGGGAAGTCGTAAGGGAGTTTAATGAAGATCCATTAGTTGAAGGCTGTGAATACAGTCATGTAGATTTAACTTTGCTGCATTTGATATATGCGCTCATGATCTAGTTTTTATAGCAAAACTATTGATGTTTTAAAACTAGAAATATATATCCATCACTTTCAAGAAAAATTGCAGTACTTTGCAATTGAAATCTATCACATATCACTTTAAATGTAGTTCAGTCTTAACAATAAATAAGCATGAAATATTTTTAATAGCTTTTCATTTCTCTCTTTGAAATTCATAGTGTCCTCCTACAAAGACACCATTTCTTTATCTGAAGCCAACATTTTAATCTGGTGAACAGTTTCCAGCTTCAGGTATTTAGGTATGTTTAGGAATCCTGTTTATCAAGAACATACATCAAATCCTGTGTTAAACAGATTCCCGCTGCTTTTTATTACTTTCATCCAACCCTTGCCTGAAAAGATCTTTTGTAGATGTCTGAGGAACGCTTTAATGGTGCTTTTTCTTCATTATCTGATACTGTGCTTTAGTGGTTCTTTATTATGTCTCTTTTATAAATTTCTCTACTCTGGTAACACCACAGAAGTGCCTTGTCCTATACAGTTTGCAGGCTCAGCTCCTAACTCACGTTCGCTGGGTAGTACACATCTGTTTTTCTAGTTGTGGATCTCAAATTGTTTCAGTACTTATTTCTGTAAAATCACTGAATGGATTCTAAATTCTTACAGCTTATTTAAGAAAGGCTATATAAAGGATTTTTAGTGAGGCTAAACCCAGCCCATAATACAAGATTTTGCTTGCCTTCAGTAGCAGTTTAACCCCTCGTCCCTGCTCCCCTGCCACTCTTGCTTTATGCCCTGATGTTAAGTCTGTAGAGTCACCAAATCTTGAATTGTCATAAGATAAATTAAAAAGTTTAATTTTTGGTTGGTTGTTTGTTTTTAACCCAGGTAAATCATGGGTTCAGGTAGCCATTCAGATCCACAACTAGTTATGTCAGAAAAGCAGAAATGTGGCACAGGGCTATCGTGACTGGCTAGAGGTAGAGCGCCAGACCTGCTTAAGCTGGCAGCATGCTGAGCAAAGTGTGTGTGGAACTGTTTCGTTGCATGTCACAAGCCTGCTAAGCTTCACTCCTGAAAATCTCTTCATTTTCAAAGTCCTTCTACTTCTGTCTGCTGTCCCAGCTAACTGTCTTGAGTCATGGGTGCCATCGCTCCTTGAGGACTGCGTGCTTGAAAATGTTTTGGTGTGTACTAGGGCTGCTGCTTCTTCATGGGCTCACTTAACGCCCTCATGAACTTTCTTATGTTTGTCACAGAAATTTAATAAGAAAGCTTGTAAAATAGCTAATACAGGTAGTTATTAAGAATATGAAATCTGAAATCACACATTACTGTTTAGTGGTGAGGGAAAAAGAAAGAGCTTAATAAATCCCTTTAAAAAAAACACCTAATGAAGTAAAGAAGAAAAAAGGCTGTACATAGGTTTTCTTGAAATTGAATAGAAGAATGACAGTTCTTAAAGCACATTTTAAATGTTAAAAGTTGCCTTTTTGACCCATTTTTATTTAACCACCTCAAATTTAGAAACCTATTTTCTTATTTGTTTTCTTAACTAAGATGTTTCTTGTCTGTTTCTGTGATACTGTTTATCTCTGGTTGATATATACATAACTTTACTGATTTTTAATTTACGGTGTGTAAGAACATACATCCCAGGACAGATAAGTTGCAATATGGCAGTGACATGTAAAATTCCTGTTGTTAACCTCTGCATTGTTCTTGCATTTTGATGAACAGGATTGTGAGAGAATGATAGGATTTCAGGATTGTGCCAGAAGTTCTTAAGCAATTAACAGAGATTGTGCTAGTATTTATCATCTGTGAAACTTTAAGAAACCACTTAACCTCTCATGTCAGAATCTGCGTGGCCAACAGTAAATAAAAAAGAATTTATTTGGACCTTGAATATATTAGATTCGAGAAACAGTGAGACAGGCTAAAGGGCAGCTACTCTCTGCTTCATCCTGTCCATGAACAGGGAATACACAACTTCTTCCTTTTCTGTGCTATGCCAGGTGTTGATAGCTATGAGTCGGGACAGAGGTGCATACTCAAAAATGACTGAAATTGTAGATTTCTTTATTACAAGTTGGTAACTGCAGAACACCTGCAGTTCTGTCTGTATTTCCAAACTACAGGGTTCTCTCAATCTGGAGACCAGAAATGTTTCATGCAAACATGAATCTAGGGATCCAAGAGTAACCTTGGAAGGAACATTACAAAGTGAATCTTTAATGGAGTAGATCCAATTTCTTTACATTTATAATTTTACAGAAGATAAATTCATATGTTTTGGGTTTTCTTTTTTTTTCCTAATGGCTACTTAAATCTACTTGGAATGTTTACAGGTTTGGTATATTTGTGGTTGTTAGCTTGTAACAGTGAAATATCTTTAAATACTAGAAAACTGAAGCATTTGAGGTTTGCTTTTACTTTCAGTATTTTAAGCTCACAGAACTTTTCATAGATGGTTTGTCTGAGCCAAGATGAAAAAAAAGCTTAACTGACTCAAAAATTAATGTGCTCTGTGTATTGAGATGCAAGATGTGATTTCAGCTTTTGTGACTTCTTCACAGAACGTATTTTATGTGGAGATCTTAATTCAGTTTTATCACAAGTACATTTCCTTATTCTTTTTTTATGCTTGGCTTCTTCAAAATACATATATATGTATATTGCTGATGTGTTAGATGCTTTATATGAGTAATCCACTGGATTCTGTTTTAGTTGGTTTAAAAAATTTAAAAGTGGATTACAGTAAAAAAAATTTCAGATTTAAATGATCTCTTTATTTTAATATAAAAATACATAAATACAGAAATTGACCTGTTCTCCAAGAGACTGGAATAATTAAAATACATCTTATAGCAGGTTGTTTTGCAAGAGTAATCATCTTGGTGTGTAAGGTAATAGGTGGGAGAAGTTTCAAGAAGATGCCTTTCTGCTGTTACAGGTATGCAGATGTTTCTTTCCCCTGATTGTATGAATTGGAGAACGCAAGAGTCAGTTCTGATGCAGCCAGCATGTCTCTAAATTATGATTTAGTGTATTCAGGAAACGATAATATAATGCTTAACTGTTTGCTAGTGATATATTACTATTGTGAACTTCCAGGTAGTCTGAAGGTGTTATTTCTTTCTGCCAAATCAAGGAAGTGGACATTGTAATTTAAAAATAAAAGTGCTTCGCTAGAGCTGCTGGGATCTTAAAGGAAGCCAATCAACTATGAACATGCATTTCTACAAGTCATAGCTGTTTTGGATATTTTTTGCAGAATATTTGAGAATTTCTTGTTATATATAAAAGAAACTGGATATAATTGTCTTAATTTTGTTGTCGGTTACACCAGTCTGAGTGCAAAGTAACTCTGTTCTTTGGCAATTGAATTAAATAGGATCTTTTCTGAATTTGCACAGTTATAAGTAAGGGTGGCAGACTTTTACTTTGTGGACTTTCTCATTTACATCAGCTTTGGAGCTATGGGTAAGTTATTCTCTTGTAAACTTTCAAGGAATACCCAAAAGAGAGAACACAAAATTATGAGAATGTTTCTGAAGCAGAGCTCACAGATATTTGTGAAGGGGAGAGTTTCTTATAATTTAGAAATTACAAAACCATTACTGCTAACCATGGAAAAAAGAAAAATGCAGTCACTTCAGGCTGTGGGCCTGGGCAAAGTTTGTCAAAGGTAACTAAGGATTTTGGGCTGCCTTACCTCTTGAGGGCCGAAAGAATGTGTGTGGGTTTTGGTTTTATTTTGTGTAGAGGTCTTTTTGGTGATTTGTTTTGTTTTGGGTTTTTTTGTGGTGTTTTTTTTTTTTTTTTTTAATGGTACTACTAATCGTAGGAATAGACTGCTCAAATATCATTTGAAAGTCTGAAGGTAAGCACTCAGTGTTTGAGAAATTTGGAGTCAGTAATTGCTCTTCAAATCTTGATAGGGAAGTTTTAGATTTTGTATTTCCTCTGCTCACCCAGCCATACTCACACCCTTGCCCAAAACCTGAGTAAATAAGTAGGATTAAGTATAACCTTCGTTCATGTAAAAACTCTGTTAGGAAAACTACAGCCGATGGTAGTGTAATATCTTTTTAATTTCTAAAGATTTCAAGTGAGAGTTTAATAGTAAAGAAATCAAAACATTTAACAAGCATCAGTATATAAGAGTTACAACATCTGTTGCATAGGTGAGAAATATAGTGCACATTGGTCAACACTGCTGAAAGATGGAGTGCATCGGTGGATGTTGCTAAACACACAGTTTGAATTTGAGATGAAGTGTGTAGGCCAGAAATGCGGAACTTGGGCAAAAGTTGTCCCAAGAGATTGCATTTTTGATAATTCTAGGAATTTAGAAAATAGAAAGAAATTTAGAAGAAAAATAGGAGGTCCTTAAATGATATACCAGTTACTTGGCAATCAGCAGTACAGTACTCTCTTAAGTATGATTATTTAAACAGTTCTGTTTTTTTAAAAAAAAAAAAGGTGGGACACAGTTGCTTACCAGTTGTTTTACACACATTTAGTCGTGCAGGTACATGCACACACACAGACATATTTTTATGATATAAATTATCTGTCCTACCTGTTCATCCTGGAATCTGCCCACTTCAAAAACTTGCTCACCTCTCATGTCATACTGTTGAGGTTGCTGAGGGTAAAGTTTCTCAGTTGGAGACTAAAATAAAAAAGAAGCTGTTGGTCGAACATGTCCCATGCAGTTTCCATTCTCCAGGACACAAATACCTAATCTTCTCTGAGCTAGAATGGGGGGGTGGATTAGAACATATAAATAAGGCTTACCCTTCTGCACCTGTGACAAAAATGTGTGGCTCAATGAAGATGATTGATTGTTTTAAAGGGAGTGGAGAAAGAGTGAGCGAAGTATTTTAAAATTGTGAAAAAGAGATCAAGCTTTAGTGGGTTTGTTCCAGAGGAAGAATAGAGATTGTCAGCTTTTATTTTATAGTTTTGAGCAATTATTTTAACTTACATTAACAGGTTATTACCTTACATTAGCAGGTACTATATTATGAATCAGTATAAATGCATTTTTATGCACATTTTTTTAAACTTCAATTGCAGCAGTGAGCAAAAGAGAAATGTGGCAGTACTTTATTTTGTGTGTCAGATGGTTCTAACTCATTAGATGTTTCTTTGCTTATCAGAACTTTTATCTAGCATAACTGCAACCATTGCAGGGCAACTTGACAGTGCTGTTGTACTAGAGCGTAGTAGTATAAAATGCTAGGAACAGCGACGCATCTGAACAGAAGCCTGATAAGAGGCTTTACACAGTTGTCCCTGATTGATCAGTACAGAGACTTCTGAGCACTTGCTAGAGTAGGTATTTCTTGAGTAGAAGCAACCTCCATGCACACAGCCACCTTAATTGTTGAAGCATTTGCTTTCAGTTTAGAAACCAGACTTCTAGACAGTCCATAACATTCAGGGATTTGAATCTAAGCTCCTAATTATTCTCAGTAGATACGTTGCATAGCAAGACAGGGATGTCTTGCTATGAATCCACAGCAGTGTGGATTCAAACCATCTGTGGCTGTGGAGGGCCTATATGCACAGATGCAAGTTTGGATGCCGATCACTGTACAATTCAGCCAAAAAATAACCACTATCACTGTTAACTGTAATTAAACATTTATCTGGATTCCATGTTAGCTGACAATATCAACTGAGTGTTTAAGTGCTCTGCCTTGCTTTTCTCCCTACTGTTTCTGGAAATTGTGGTGGTGGGATTCTGCTCATCTCTCTACAACCAAGACATTTCTTAGTGAGAAATTCTGCTTTAGGAGGTGAGAAATCATCATCTTTCAGAATGGAGAATTAAAGACACTGATGGTCTTTAGGTATCTTCAGGAATTGTGTGGTTTATCAAAGCAGGTAATATGAGTCATTCCCTTCTAGGTGCCTGTCTGCCTAGGGTTGTAACCTTGGCATTTGACTTGATTATTAATATTTTAATTAAAACTTTTAGATAATTTGTATTTTTCTCCCCCATTGTTAAATGTGAAAACTTTGTAGGCAAAGCAGTCAGCACTGCTTTTTAAATTGGAGGAATTAAGCCACTCATGGACTACTCAAAACATAGCTTGAGTTTTGGTAAGTGTGGTAAAGCAACACGTCTAGCTGGTTCTTACTTAGCCCATCAGAAATGAATCACAAACTTTGGAGGGAAATAGAATTTAAGTCTGATAACTTTGTCCTTAACCTTTTTTCCCCTTTCATTTTACTGGGAATGGAAAATTAGGAACATGTCAGAATGCACTCAGCAGATTGTGAAATAATGGTAATTTACTGTAGTTTCTGCCACAGAGCTCCTGCTAAGAGGATTCCGATGTTACGTCTTGCTAATCTTGATTTCCTATTGTATTCTCAATAAAAATGATGTTCTGGCTAATGTCAGTTTCTGGGAGTGCTAGCTGTAAATTAACTTAGAGAAGAGATGATGGGAAGCTTTGCTGAATTGCTTTTCCAAATTTGAATTATAAATAAATAGATCCATTAGTAATAATTTAATCAATTTTTTGAATATTAATTGCCTCCTTAGCATGTGAGAATAACAAATCCATGTCCATCTATAAAAGTCACCAGGTCATCCTGATTCTGTTCCATAATTTTTCAGCAGAGAGCAAATTATTTTTAATTTGCAATATAAGTTCTTAGAGAAATAGTAGATGTTACAAAGCATTTTATACTTTTGTAATACTTTTTGTGACAATGATATTTTTCTGCTTGTTGAAATTTAATTAAGAACACTTAATATTATTTTAGGCAAATACAACAAATAGAGAAATGTAAAGTAGGCATATAGGCAAATAACGTATAGGAAGCACACTTTTCTGAATATTAAGAGTCAAGTAATACTGAATATTATCAAGTTACTAAAGCTAAGATCAGACCTGCATCTTTAGAAGCTGGTGGAATCTGACTTTCTAGGAAGTCAGCTGATTCATTATAGCCACTAATAAAGAAATGATTTCTGGCAAGCCTTAAATAAACATATTGCTTATATCTAGAGTCTTCTCACCGTACTGGAAACCATCACCTGTTTTTCATGACAGTATAATTGAGCTGTACAATCTATATTTTCAATTATGGGGAAAAAAAGGCCTCTAACCTTCATAATTATGAAGATACTTTAGTAAATGTGAATCAGATAAAAACTCGTAGATCGATGTCTGTTTCATGCTGAAGAAAATAGCTCTGAGGGATATATAAATGACTCCACAGTGGGATTTTGACACTTGTGATATTTTTGGTGTAACATTGTACTGTTTCATAGCTGCTTATTTTAGCAGAAATGGAAAAGAATATGTGATGTTGTCAGTGCAAGTCTGCATACTCTGAGTGAGTTGGGGTAAAGCAGGAATGTTTTGTCAGGGATTGCTAGAAGATGCAGTGAAGAATTAAAGACTCAATGCTGTGTATTTCCTGATGTAACTGAGTTATATGCTTAGATGAAATCAATGGTACTTTTCTGGAGTAAATTGATGTATTTTCATAGTAGTTTAAGATATTTAGGATGACTCCATATAGAGACTGGACATAGTCAGATATGTCCCTGCATTGTAAGGGGAGTCCAGTTCTTCCCCAGCATGAAAAATTTCAGACTGTGGTTTTGGAAAATGTTTTTCTTTTGGTTTAGCCATCATTTTCCATGAAAATTGTCCATTTGTCTGTTCCAGGTATGAAGTAAAACAGCTTTAAAAAAAAAAAAAGCAAGCTGTTTCCATGCCTTCATAAATATCTAATTTTATTTAGTCCTTTCAAGGCTGGGAAAATCACTAATACAATCCATGAGTTTACCGTTTTTAAAAAGCAGGTTAAAAATTAGAAGTGTGAGATTGTGCAAAACAGATTAATAAAATTTAGATCCTATGAACTTCATAGTATAGGATTGACTACAGCGTGTGATATTGAAAGAAAAAAGAGAAAGACTTGCACTGCTTTTCACAGTTTCTGGCAGCATTTCTTTCTTTATTTTGTCCTCTGGCTTGCCAAGCTGCAATGTCAGTCCAGGCAGACATTGACCCTTCAGGTATCTGACTTTTCCACATTCCAAAAATCTGTATTTTTATATCAGTGGTTTATTTGGTCTCTCCCTTGCTGTTGTAAGATACTTGAACTTTTCAAAAAAAAGTCTCCAGGGACATATATTCTTCTGTGGCTTCTGCATCATTAAAACTGGTTCAGTAACTAAGAAATTTTTGCAAAAAACAATTGGAAAAAGTAAGGCCATGTATCAGACATAAGATGAGGAAAAGACTTCTGTAGGAGGTTTATAGCTGACAGAGAACAAGAAGTCCAGTAGGTCACTGAGTGATAATGTGAGTTGATGTTGATGGCAAGACCATCAGTGTTGAACACGCCTTTGAATTTAAAGATGGTCTTGTGATTTTGGCACTCACGGCTTTGCTGGCTTACTCACCCTGCTAACATAGTAGCCCCTCTACTAACACAGTCCCATAGGCGTTGCTCTACAAGGAATGTATGCCACATCAGAGGTGATTCCAAGATTTTCATGCATGGCATGATAACAACTGAGAGGGAGAAAAATGGACAGAACACAGCTGAGTCTGAAATAGAATCATGGAATCGTTTTGGTTGGAAAAGACATTTAAGATTATCAAGTCCAACCGTTAACCTAGCACTGCCAAATCCACCACTAAACCACGTCCCTAAGCACCACATCTACACGTCTTTTAAATACTTTCAGGGATGGTGACTCCACCACTTCCCTGGGCAGCCTGTTCCAATGTTTGATAACTCTTTCACTGAAGAAATTTTTCCTTATATCCAATCTAAACCTACCCTGGCGCAACTTGAGGCCATTTCCTCTCGTCCTATCACTTGTTACTTAGGAGAAGAGACCAACACCCACCTTGGTACAACCTCCTTTCAGGTAGCTGTAGAGTATGATGAGTTCTCCCCTCAGCCTCCTTTTCTCCAGGCTAAATAACCCCAGTTCCCTCAGCCACTCCTCATAAGACTTGTTCTCCAGACCCTTCACCAGCTTCATTGCCCTTTGAACTCTCTCCAGCACCTCAATGTCTTCCTTGTAGCGAGGGGCCCAAAATTGATCACAGTATTTGAGGTGCGACCTCACCAGTGCCAAGTACAGGGGGACAATTGCTTCCCTAGTGCTGCTGGCCACACTATTTCTGATTCAAGCCAGGATGCTGTTGGCCTTCTTGGCCACCTCGGCATACTGCTGGCCTCATATTCAGCCGGCTGTCCACCAACACCTCCATGTCCTTTTCTGACAGGCAGCTTTCCAGCCACTCTTCCCCAAGCCTGTAGTGTTGCATATCGACATAGGGCCAGGAGGGGGTTGCCTTGCAGATATTCTCTTGTCTTGCACAACTGATTTCTAACATTAGGTTCTCACAATGAATTCCTGTCATTACCTTTCATTTAAAAGGTGCAATTTGTGAATGGGTGTGGCACAGAAATGTATTTTTTTAGCACAGAATTCTAAACAGTCTGGTTTATCTTTGGTGGAAAAAGCCTGTTAAATACATAAGGAACTTAACAGAGCATCAGTACTCAATGCAATTCTTACAGGCCTTTTTCCCAACAGTTTTCTTTCTGATAGTGCTGTCAAAATCCAGCACTTCTTTCTTTCATTACTTATATGTTCAAAGCCATTTTTCTAATTTGATTTCCTAGTTAGATCTCTTGGAGTTCCATTGATTTTTTTTATTTTTTTTTTTTTTTTTTTTTAATCCTTAAAAAGTTTTCATTTAATTGCATGTGTGGGGTTTTTTTTTGGAGGAGTGTGTGGTGTGTGTGTGTGCAGCCCTCTCTTTTTTTTTTTAATGGAATCTTCAGCTCTGGCTCCTGGTGTTCTTTTCTAGGGGAAAAGTCATTCTGATTCCAGCAATAAACTAGATGTTTTCCTAGTTTGATACCCATCTTTATGTTGTCGTAAAGGCAAAGTGTGATCGTACCATCTCTCGGTTGTAAAGTTGGGTTCTGCCTGTAACATTGCCAAAAAGATCACAGAATCACAGAATGTTAGGGATTGGAAGGGACCTCGAAAGATCATCTAGTCCAATCCCCCTGCTGGAGCAGGATTGCCTAGACCATATCACACAGGAACGCGTCCAGGCGGGTTTTGAATGTCTCCAGAGAAGGAGACTCCACAACCTCTCTGGGCAGCCTGTTCCAGTGTTCGGTCACCCTCACCGTAAAGAAGTTTTTCCTCATATTTATGTGGAACCTCCTGTGTTCCAGCTTGCACCCATTGCCCCTTGTCCTGTCAAGGGATGTCACTGAGAAGAGCCTGACTCCATCCTCATGACACTTGCCCTTTACATATTTATAAACATTAATGAGGTCACCCCTCAGTCTCTTCTTCTCTAAGCTAAAGAGACCCAGCTCCCTCAGCCTCTCCTCATAAGGGAGATGTTCCACTCCCTTAATCATCTTTGTGGCTCTGCGCTGGACTCTCTCTAGCAGTTCCCTGTCCTTCTTGAACTGAGGGGCCCAGAACTGAACACAATATTCCAGATGCGGCCTCACCAGGGCAGAGTAGAGGGGGAGGAGAACCTCTCTTGACCTGCTAACCACACCCCTTCTAATACACCCCAGGATGCCATTGGCCTTCTTGGCCACAAGGGCACACTGCTGGCTCATGGTCATCCTGCTGTCCACTAGGACCCCCAAGTCCCTTTCCCCTATGCTGGTCTCCAACAGGTCTGCCCCCAACTTGTACTGGTACATGGGGTTGTTCTTCCCAGATGCAGGACTCTACACTTGCCCTTGTTATATTTCATTAAATTTCTCCCCACCCAACTCTCCAGCCTGTCTAGGTCTCTCTGAATGGCTGCGCAGCCTTCCGGTGTGTCAGCCACTCCTCCCAGTTTTGTGTCATCAGCGAACTTGCTGACAGTGCACTCTATTCCCTCATCCAAGTCATTAAAGAATACATTGAATAGTACTGGTCCCAGTACCGACCCTTGAGGGACTCCGCTAGACACATGCCTCCAACTGGACTCTGTCCCATTGACCACCACTCTCTGGCTTCTTTCCTTCAGCCAGTTCACAATCCACCTCACTATCTGATCATCCAGACCACAATTCCTCAGTTTAGCTGCGAGGATGCTGTGGGAGACCGTGTCAAACGCTTTACTGAAATCGAGATAGACCACATCCACAGCTTTACTGTCATCTATCCACCGGGTTACGTCCTCATAAAAGGCTATCAAGTTGGTTAAGCATGACTTCCCCTTGGTGAAGCCATGTTGAGTGCCCCTAATGATCCCCCTATCCTTGATGTGCCTAGAGACAGCACCAAGGACAAGTTGTTCCATCACCTTTCCGGGGATGGAGGTGAGGCTGACCGGTCTATAGTTACCCGGGTCCTCCTTCTTGCCCTTTTTGAAGACTGGAGTGACATTCGCTTTCCTCCAGTCCTCAGGCACCTCTCCCGTTGCCCACGACTTAGCAAAGATGATGGAGAGTGGCCTAGCAATGACTTCCGCCAGCTCCCTCAGCACCCGCGGGTGCATCCCATCAGGGCCCGTGGATTTATGGACGTCCAGATTGCTTAATTGGTCCCTGACCCAGCCCTCATCTACCAAGACAGATTCCTCCTCTATCCTGACTTCTTCTGAGGCCTCAGGGGAGGTCCGGGGCTCCTCAGGACAGCCTCCAGCAGTATAGACAGAGGCAAAGAAGGCATTCAGTAACTCTGCCTTCTTTTTATCCTCTGTCTCCAGGGCCCCCACCTCATTCATCAGTGGGCCTACATTGCCTCTAGTGTTGGCTTTACCTGCAATGTATTTGAAGAAGCCCTTTCTGTTGTCCTTGACCTCTCTTGCAAGGTTTAATTCCAAGGAGGCCTTAGCTTTCCTAGTTGCCTCCCTACATCCTCTGACAACAGACTTATATTCCTCCCAAGTGGCCAGCCCCTCCTTCCATGATCTGTACACCCTCTTCTTCCACTTGAGTTTGCCCAGCAGTTCCCTGTTTAACCATGCAGGTCTCCTGGTACCCTTCCTTGACTTCCTACCTGTTGGGATGCTCTGATCTTGAGCTCGGAAGAAGCAGTCCTTGAATGCTAACCAACTATCTTGGGCCCCCTTACCTTCTAGTACCCTGTCCCATGGGATTTCCCCTAGCAATTGCTTGAAAAGGCTAAAGTTGGCCCTCCTGAAGTCCAGGGTTGTGATTCTGCTAGCTCTTCTGTTCCTGCCACATGAGATCCCGAACTCTACCATCTCATGGTCACTACAACCAAGGCTGCCCTCAACCTTCACCTCTTCAACCAGACCCTCCTTGTTAGTAAGGATAAGATCCAGCAGCGCTCCTCTCCTAGTTGGCTCATCCACCATTTGCATCAGAAAGTTATCATCAATGCACTGGAGGAACCTCCTGGACTGGGGATGGCTGGCTGAGTAGGCCTCCCAGCAAATATCAGGGTAGTTGAAATCCCCCATGACAACCAGGCCCTGTAATTGCGAGACTGCTCTCAGCTGCCTGTAGAAGGCCTCATCACCGTCCTCATCCTGATCCGGTGGCCTGTAATAGACACCCACAACAGTATCACCCCTGCCAGCCTGCCCCTTAATTCGCACCCACAAACTCTCAACTCGCTCCTGATCCGCCCCTGGACAGAACTCAATACATTCTAGCTGCTCACTCACATAAAGAGCAACTCCACCACCTCTCCTTAGCGGCCTGTCTTTCCTGAACAGGACATAGCCATCCGTGACCACATTCCAGTCATGCGAGGCGTCCCACCAAGTCTCAGTAATTGCCACTAAATCATAGCCCCCCGACCGAACACGGATTTCTAACTCCTCCTGTTTATGATATGTTATGTCTTGCTAAATTTTGGTGGAATTGTCAAAACACACTATCAGAGTCATACAAATCACTCACCTGCATATTTTAGTATACTTTTTCTTCTACTTTTTCTTTTTTTCTTTTTTTTTCTTTTTTTTTTTCTTCTATACTGTTTCTTCTACTAAAATCTCATCTAACTTATAATTTCTTAATAAATTCAGACAGTGTCATTGTTCAGCGCTTAATGTTGAGTTGGAAGAATACAGCTGTGTTGTAGTAAGCAGGAAAGGGAAACTGCTTTCAGTGTAGAAATACCAGTATGTCATCTACCTGGACTTGTGCAAAGCATTTGACACTGTCCCACATGACTTTCTTGTCTCTAAGTTGGAGAGACATGGACTTAACGGATGGACCACTCAGTGGATAAGTAACTGGCTGGATGGTCGCACTCAAAGAGTTGCATCAACAGCTCGATGTCCAAGTGGAGACGAGTGAGAAGTGGCGTTCCTCAGGGGCTGATATTGGGACCGGTGCTGTTTAACATCTTTGTCGGCGACGTGGACAGTGGGATTGAGTGCGTCCTCAGCAAGTTTGCTGATGGCACCAAGCTGTGTGGTGCAGTCGACACGCTGGAGGGAAGGGATGCCATCCAGAAGGACCTTGACAGGCTTGAGAGCTGGGCCTGTGCGAACTCCATGAAGTTCAACACGGCCAAGTGCAAGGTCCTGCATGTGGGTCTGGGCAATCCCAAGCATAAATATAGGCTGGGCAGAGAATGGATTGAGAGCAGCCCTGAGGAGAAGACTTGGAGGTGATGGTTGATGAGAAGCTCAACATGAGCCAGCAATGTGCGCTTGCAGCCCAGAAAGCCAGTTGTATCCTGGGCTGCATCAAAAGCAGCGTGGCCAGCAGGTCGAGGGAGGTGATACTGCCCCTCTACTCCACTCTCATGAGACCCCACCTGGAGTACTGTGTTCAGCTCTGGGACCCCCAACATAAGAAGGACATGGAGCTGTTGGAGCGAGTCCAGAGGAGGGCCCCGAAGATGATCAGAGGGCTGGAGCACCTCTCCTATGAAGACAGGTCGAGAGAGTTGGGGCTGTTGAGCCTGGAGAAGAGAAGGCTCCAAGGAGACCTTCTAGCAGCCTTCCAGTACCTGAAGGGGCCTACAGGAAAGCGGGAGAGGGACTTTTTTAAAGGGTATGTAGTGATAGGACGAGGGGGAACGGTTTTAAACTGAAAGAGGGTAGATTTAGATTAAATATTAGGAAGAAATTCTTTCCTGTGAGGGTGGTGAGACACTAGGACAGGTTGCCCAGAGAAGTTGTGGCTGCCCTCTCCCTGGCAGTGTTTAAGGCCACGTTGGATGAGGCTTTGAGCAACCTGGTCTAGTGGAAAGGTGTCTCTGCCCATGGCAGGGGGCCTGGAACTAGATGATCTTTAAGGTGCCTTCCAACTCAAACCATTCTATGATTCTGTTTGAGGATTGTAGTGAGAAGGTGGCAATTGTTTAAAGAATGTGGTGGTGAGTACTTTCTTAGCTGCACAACAGC
The DNA here is from genome assembly GCF_013368605.1 of Nyctibius grandis. Classification (NCBI taxonomy): domain Eukaryota; kingdom Metazoa; phylum Chordata; class Aves; order Nyctibiiformes; family Nyctibiidae; genus Nyctibius; species Nyctibius grandis. The sequence continues at coordinate 46,188,097 of NC_090663.1, forward strand.
AGCATTTAGCGAATGGATACTTTTCGTCTTCTCTGGGTTAATTTGCTTATGGACCAGCATATCACCATTTATGTCTTACTGAAGTATTACTATTCAGTGTAGCTTAGTAGATGTTATTATTTCATAGTAGGAATGACAAGAAATGGATTGAGTGGAAGAATGTTTTTTTTTATTAGCATTCTGGCTTACAGCGTTTTAAAAGATCTTGTGTGTGGGAGATGTCGTAGCCAATATCTGAATGAACTAATGCTCCAAACTCCTGATCAAATGTCATTTGCGTTTCTGACTACTTCTTCATTACTTTATGGCTTAGGGTTTTATTGTGATTTCAGAAATGCATTAGCTTCTGAGCTATAAAAGTCTCAAACCTAATTCTGTTTAGAAGTGATGTGACTGAAATGGAGAACTGTAGGCAGTAGTATCCAATTCAGAATTGTTTTCTTTGGGAATTTGGTGCTCTGAATGACATAATGGGTATGCAAACGTCCTAAAAGTCCTAAGCAAATTCTAATATTAAAAAATTGTTTTCGGCTATAGTAAAAACAAGCAGCCTTTGATTGCCTTTGTTACATGTGTTGACAAGGAGAGAATTGGATAAGGGTACTTAGTATTTTTATGAATAAAAAATAGTGGCATTTTGTGAGAATATACAGAAGTATCCATGTTTCATGAAGATCCATTTTCTTGGTAAGGAATTTTGCATCGCTTCGTTTTGCATTATCATTGCGTGTGCTGCATTTTACCCTGATGAAAATCAGTGCCTTTCAGTCCAGCATGCTGTTCTAGCAGCAGGCCAACCCCCCTCCACATCCTTGGTGGGTTTTATGTGTGGTGTGTTTCTTTTCTTAATTGCATGTTTCTAGATAATGGCTAACAATTTTCTAAAATTATTTTAACTTTAGATCCGGCTAAAGATCCATGTTTAAAGATGAAATGTAGTCGCCATAAAGTCTGTGTTGCACAGGATCAACAAACTGCTGTTTGCATTAGTCACCGAAGGCTTACGCACAGGTAAATACTTTAAAAGTTAATCCTATGGGCTTTTTTTATAGTGTTCGTGACTGACTGTAAACCATAAATACACTATAATTAGTTTAGTTATTTAACGACACATGAGCAGAGTAGGAGAGGATTTTAGAAGTAATTATGTATGTATAATTTGATTAGAATGTTTAATATTTGATTTTTTTGATAGGCTGGTAAAGTAGGGGGTGTACATATTTAAATATTGAAAGCTGCTGATACAAATAGATTTAAGGAAAAACCTACTGTTCCAGTACCAAATTAATGTAATTATTGTAATAATGTCTAACTGGTGTACATTACTTTGACTTCCTCACTTCTTATATGAAGCTACAGAACTCAAAACTGCCTGTTAAAGTGTAGGTAACAGCCTGTTACAGTGTAAGTTCCCCCCCTCCCGCCCCCCTTTTTTTTTCCTCGTCTTCTTTGCATTCCAATTTTCTTTGCATTCTGGACTGGTTAAATATAAGGAACAAATATATGATAAAGTTATTCTGGAATCCAAACGTAGATGATTTTTATTCTTACCTTTTTTTTTTGGAGAACAGTTCCAGATGTTCTATTTATGTAGGTCTTAGAGTGGCAAAATACCAATGTACTTCTGTGGCAGAAAGTGAATATGTGGGGGCCTGAACCATACACTTAGTTCAGTCATGAGATTGTTGTCTGCTGAGGAGATGAACTCAAGTTTCATTTTTGGCTTGGGATTGTTCATTTTTTTGCACTTCAATGTGGGAAACAGAGCATAGTAGAAAGGCTAAACTTCAATAACTTGATTGAAATAAGTGTGTGTTGAAGTGCTTTGCTCAGTAGGGGCTGTAAAGAGCTAAGGAAAATAGGAGACTTTCTTGCCTCATGTAAGAGGATCATTTCAAGCTTTTTAGAGACCCAGTACAGTTTTATGAATGATATAAGGAATGTTCTTCCGAGTGTCTAGTTATGCTAAATACACCCATCTGTAGCTTTTCAAACAAGCAAGATGGGTACATAGTGAAAGGAAAAGTTTAAACTATTCTTGAGCTGCAGTTGCAGTTAATTAACAAAAAAGCTCCACATTATTTGTAGAGCTAAACTGTTTACGTCAAACAATCTCAGAGCAGAGCTGGACATTTTGGTTTAATAAAGTATTATATCAGGTGCAAGAATTATTATTGGACAAAGCTAGGTAATCTAATTTCAACTGCATGTGAACTACTAGGGGAATATGTCAGTGTCAACTGTGAAAAGACAACACAATCACTTGAAATTTCTGAGAGGTATTACACACATTATTGCAAATAGTGAAAAAATGACATCTCTAAGTTAAGTATACATGCAGCAGGTAAGGACTGAAAACTTTTTTAGACTGGATGAAGCTGCATACAGTGGTTGGATTAATAAATGTATTGACATCTGCCTTCATTAACTGTATTATTCCTCCCACAGTCCCTGGCACTCTTTTAGAAGGGCAATCTTTTAAGAGGCGGATCTTGTCTGAATATAATACAATCTTATAATGGGAAACTTCAGAACAGCAGCAACTTGGTAACTGTAATAAGCACTGCAAGTCTAGTCTGATGCTCGGTGAAACAATTCTCTACCTACCTGTTCTGAGCCAGGACAGGGATTTCCCAATCTTAAATGTCCCTGTTCCCCCAGATTACCAGGTTCAAGGAGAAGTCAATTGCTTTGTGCTTTCTTTCTAAAGAGGTTTTCTTCATGCAGTCTTTGACCTTTCTGTACTATGGTAGGATAAGAGTATGAATAGCATATTCACAAGCAGTCATGTCTGCTGGTCTCTTCACCACTATTAACTTCTTTAGCCCAGATTTTATTCCTTCACTGATACCTACAGTTTGCATATTGATTTTCAACAGAGCCATCTGTTTTTCCAAGTTCCCAAAGGACTAGTCCACTCATTTATAAGTCTTGGTAAAAATTAGATAAGAAAGGTTATATTATCAACTGTCAGGTTATATTATCTACCTGTATCCATTTCTAATATATCAGCTGTGTGTAATCAGTCCATTGGTGTCACGGTTTAAAGCTGGGCTGGCTATTAAACCTGCGGCAGATGCCCTCTGTTATCCCCCCGCCTCCCCCCAGAGGGAAAGGGAAAGGGAAAAGGGAGAGAGACTTCTGGGTTGGAAAATTAAAACAGTTTTAATAAACTATAATAATGAAAAAAAAATATAATAATAATAATAGAAATAATCAAATATATACAAATATATATACAAAACCAAGATTGAGCTCCCCTGAAGTCAGCCACGTCACCACCGGCACTGCAGGGCAGGCTCCGGGAAGGCCCAGGCTGGGCCTAGCGACGGTCGAGAGCTGGATTCAGGAACGCACGGATCGGGATCGGGGGCAGCAGGAAAACAGACGGAGTCCTCCCTGGACACCGGCCATAGCAGAAAGAGAGTGAGACCCTCGTGATCCCCCCGCTTTATACTGAGAATGACGTGTATGGGATGGAATACCCTCGTTGGTCAATTTTGGGTCACCTGCCCTGTCCGCTCCCCCCTGCAGCTGCGATCCCCCTTCGGCTCTTCACTCGTAAGCAGTGAAGAATTCAGCAGTGACCTTGGTTTCTCTCAAGAACAAGTACAGCAAGAGCCTTTCTGCACAACATCCCTACCGGTGCCTCAGTGATAACTACAAACTTCGAGCATTATCAGTCCTGGAAGCAGACACTGTCCGCAAAAACATGCAGTTAGTTTCAGAAAGTGCAGTTACTTAGAGGAGACTTAGCTGAAAGTAAAAATCACTGAAAGGAAAATCGGCCTGGTTTAGGCCAAACCAGGACATTCCACCCCTTATTCCATACCATTCACGTCATACTCAGATCACCACTAACTTTAAATTTTAAAATATATACAGATAACATTAGTTTATGATTCATCTCTATACAAAAAAAAAAAGTTCATCAAGTTCATTTAGTTCAGGATTGTGGGTTTCCATCTGGCTAGGAGTCTCCCAGGGTAGGAGAGATGGTATGAGCTTTGTCACAGTTCGTGCCCTGGGTTGCAGGTTAAAGATGTCAGTCTTGAGGAGGTTACTGGACACCACTTGCTGCTAGCTCCAATCTCATCACCACTGCTTCAACCTGAAAGACACTTATGAACACTGTTAGTATTATGCAGCAATTAACATCATGCAGTTCAGAATTAAGTATTCTCACCCAAGATCAGATCACCTTCAGGGACACATCGGACTCCACCATCCTGCAGCATCACCCACCAAGTACATCCAGGTCCTTGAGCAAAAGCAATCCCATGAACAGGTTTACCTTTGCCCGTAGCAGGAAGAACCCAGACAGTTTTTCCCAACAGATTCCTTTCATGCACCACAGGGACTTTATCTCCTTCTACTGTATGTAAAAGGTCTGACTGAGCAGGGCCAGCTCGGTTGATAGATCCTCTGGTGTTAACTAGCCAGGTAGCTTGTGCCAAATGCTTATCCCAGTTTTTAAAGGTTCCACCCCCCATTGCTTTTAGGGTAGTTTTTAACAGCCCATTATACCGTTCAATTTTCCCAGATGCTGGTGCATGATAGGGGATGTGATATACCCATTCGATGCCATGCTCTTTGGCCCAGTTATCTATGAGACTGTTTTTGAAATGAGTCCCATTGTCCGACTCAATTCTCTCTGGTGTGCCATGTCGCCACAAGATTTGCTTTTCAAGGCCCAGAATAGTGTTCCGGGCAGTGGCATGGGGCACAGAGTATGTTTCCAACCATCTGGTGGTCGCCTCCACCATGGTAAGTACATAGCGTTTACCCTGGCGGGTTTGAGGGAGTGTGATATAGTCAATTTGCCAGGCCTCCCCATATTTATATTTCAACCACCGCCCCCCATACCACAAAGGTTTTAACCGTTTGGCTTGCTTAATTGCGGCGCATGTTTCACAATCATGGATAACCTGTGCAATAGAGTCCATGGTTAAGTCCACCCCTCGGTCACGAGCCCATCTGTATGTTGCATCTCTCCCTTGATGACCTGAAGTGTCATGAGCCCACCGAGCTAAAAATAGTTCACCTTTATGTTCCCAGTCCAAATCTATTTGGAACACTTTAGCAGCCTGATCTGCTTGTTGGTTGTTTCGATGTTCCTCAGTTGCCCGACTTTTAGGTACGTGAGCATCTACATGACGTACCTTCACGACTAGTTTCTCTAGCCGAGCAGCAATATCTTGCCACAGTTCAACAGCCCAAATAGGTTTACCTTTACGCTGCCAGTTGCTTCGCTTCCACTGCTTTAACCACCCCCACAAGGCATTTGCCACCATCCATGAGTCAGTATAAAGATACAGCCTTGGCCACTTTTCTCGTTCAGCAATGTCTAAAGCCAGCTGGATGGCTTTTACCTCTGCGAATTGACTTGATTCGCCTTGTCCCTCTGTGGCTGCTGTGACTCGTCGTATAGGACTCCATACAGCAGCTTTCCACTTCCGATGCTTTCCTACAAGACGGCAGGATCCATCGGTGAACAGGACATACTGCTTCTCATCCTCTGGTAGTTCATTATACGGTGGGGCTTCTTCAGCACATGTCACCTCCTTTTTTGGTGGCATTCCGAAGTCTTTGTCTTCTGGCCAGTCCATGATCACTTCTAAGATTCCTGGGTGATTAGGGTTTCCTATTCGAGCCCTCTGTGTAATTAATGCAATCCATTTACTCCATGTAGCATCAGTTGCATGATGAGTAGTAGGAACCTTACCCTTGAACATCCAGCCTAGTACTGGTAATCGGGGTGCCAGGAGAAGCTGTGCTTCAGTACCAATTACCTCTGAGGCAGCTCTAACTCCTTCATATGCTGCCAGTATCTCTTTTTCAGTTGGGGTGTAATTGGCCTCAGAGCCCTTGTATCCTCGACTCCAAAATCCTAGGGGTCGACCTCAAGTCTCCCCTGGCACTTTCTGCCAGAGGCTCCAGGTAGGACCATTGTCCCCAGCTGAGGTGTAGAGCACATTTTTAACATCTTGTCCCATACAGACTGGTCCAAGGGCTACTGCATGCACAATTTCTTGTTTAATCTGTTCAAAAGCCTGTTGTTGTTCAGGGCCCCACTGAAAATAATTTTTCTTTCTGGTCACCTGATAAAGAGGGCGTACAATCTGGCTGTAATCTGGAATATGCATTCTCCAGAAACCCACAACGCCTAAGAAGGCTTGTGTTTCCTTTTTATTAGTTGGTGGGGACATAGCTGTTATCTTGTTGATCACCTCTATCGGGATCTGGCGACGCCCATCTTGCCATTTAATCCCTAAAAACTGGATCTCCCGGGCAGGCCCCTTGACCTTGCCTCTTTTTATGGCAAAACTAGCTTTCAGAAGAATTTGTATTATTTTCTCCCCTTTGTCAAAAACTTCTGCTGCTGTATCACCCCATACAATGATGTCATCAATATATTGCAAATGTTCTGGAGCTCCACCCTTTTCTAGTGCAGTCTGGATCAGTCCGTGGCAAATAGTAGGACTGTGTTTCCACCCCTGGGGCAGTCGATTCCAGGTGTACTGGATACCTCTCCAGGTAAAAGCAAACTGTGGCCTGCACTTTGGTGCCAAGGGAATAGAGAAAAATGCATTAGCAAAGTCTATGGTGGCGTACCACTTGGCTGCCTTTGACTCCAGTTCGTATTGAAGTTCTAGCATGTCTGGCACAGCAGCACTCAGCGGTGGCGTAACTTCATTTAGGCCACGATAGTCCACAGTTAATCTCCATTCTCCATCAGACTTTCGCACTGGCCATATAGGACTATTAAAGGGTGAGCGAGTCTTACTAATCACTCCTTGATTTTCTAATTGTCTAATCAGTTTATGAATGGGGATCAGGGAGTCTCGATTGGTGCGATATTGTCGTCGGTGCACCGTGGCAGTAGCAATTGGCACCTGTTGTTCTTCAACTTTCAGCAACCCCACAACAGAAGGATCCTCTGAGAGGCCAGGCAAGGTAGACAGCTGTTTAATGTCCTCAGTCTCTACAGCTGCTACACCAAAGGCCCATCTATATCCTTTTGGGTCCTTAAAATACCCTTTCTTAAGGTAGTCTATGCCAAGGATGCATGGAGCATCTGGACCAGTCACAATGGGGTGCTTTTTCCATTCATTTTCAGTTAGGCTCACTTCGGCCTCCAATACAGATAACTCTTGAGATCCCCCTGTTATTCCCGAGATACTGACAGATTCTGTCCCTTTATGATTCGATGGCATGAGGGTGCACTGTGCACCAGTGTCTACCAGGGCTCGATACTTTTGTGGTTCTAATGTGCCAGGCCATCGAATCCACACAGTCCAATAAATCCGGTTATCCCTCTCCTCCTCCTGGCTAGAGGCAGGGCCCCTCTAATTAAAGATTGGATTCGTGCAGCTCACGGGGATTGGACCTTCATTTCCCCTATTCACTCTTGGAAAAAAGGAATTTGAGGCCCATCTACCCTGACTGGGGTCCTGCTCACTGGTAACTGGAGCAGCCATCCTCCTAGGAAAATTCTCTCTGGTATTTCTGTTAGCTTGCAACTCACGTACTCGTGCCTGTAGGGTACTGGTAGGTTGTCCATGCCATCTGTTCATGTCCTCCCCATAATCACGCAGGGTAAACCACAGGATACCTCTTGACGTGTTCCGTTTCCTTTGAGCCGGTCCAGTAGGAGGGTGTTGCCTCCTAAAGGCTGCAACGCGGGCCTGTCGATCCTGGACAGTTTGTCTGACAGTTGTTTAAATGAGTCCTTGTTTTCCTTAGTCAGTTTTTCCACAGCCGAGACACGGGCCTGCAGTGGGGAAGAAATACTATCTTCATACTGTCGCATATAGTTAGCCATTTCGCCCACACTAGGTCGTGCCATAGCATCTTCTCCCCAGACTAATATTGACAATGTATGGGCATGTGTTGGTGGAGCACTCTTGACAACCTTCCGGAACATGGATCGGTTGCATTCCACTTCATCAGGATTTACAGGATCTACAATGTCCTGAGGGTGTTTATAAATGATCTCTTGCACAGCTAGTTGTCTAAGGTAGTTAATACCTTTTTCTATAGTGGTCCATTTGCTTAGGTGGCTCATAACATCATCTTTATAGGGGTACCTGCTCTTTACAGCTGACAAGAGTCGCCTCCAGAGACTGATAGTGTTCGACCTTCTTGGAAGCATCTTATCAATACCACCATCTCTGGACAGGGATCCCAACTGTCTGTCTTCTCTACCATCCAATTCTGTTCTATCCACCCCATTATCCCAGCATCGGAGCAACCAGGTAATAATAGGCTCACCGTCATAACAACTGAAATATTTTCTAATATTTCGCAGTTCTTTCAGGGATAAGGAGTGGTAGGTTATCTCTTCTTCCGAGTCCGAGTCCTCCTGTGATTGTTCTGCTTTAGAAGGACCTTTCTTGTCCTTCTTGTGTAATGGGCCTTCTTTAAAAAGACGATCAAGGAAACCCCCCTCTGTGTCAGGCCCTGACTCTGACTGAGAAGGGCCCTCACCTGGGTCCTGTGCTGGCTCTGCCTTAGAGGGCTCTGAGTCATCATCCTTCACTTTACTAGCTGATTTCTTTCGGTGTTTTCTCCTGGTTACAGGGGCAGCATGATACCTCCTGCTGTTGCTGCACCGACATCTAATCACATAGCACACCAGTAACACATTCAGGACACACACAAATAAAAGCACGCCCTGTTCGAATTTTGCAGGAATCAGCTCGGCAAAAAAGGAGCAGATACTATCAAAATCAGTTAAAAGGCGCCCGGTGTGCGCAGCTACGGATTCGCGATTAAAGCTGCCCATCATTGTATCATAGAGATAAGAGATCGGAATAATGACCGCCCAGTTTATCACGACATAAATCAGTATCATAACCCATACCGAAACGACACATTTTGACCAGCACGCCCTGTTAAACCACATGTAAGCACTAACACACAGTGCATACGGCAAGTAAGGTATCATTACACATAACTGTAAAGCAAGCTTTATAAAGAGAAGAGGTAACACAAGGCTCACAAATAACATTACCATCTTAGCTATCTGTTTTAATTTCCAACCCCTCGTAAATCTCAAAGGAAGAAATCTGATACTCTCTTGGCTGAGCTCTCCAGATCTCCTCCCACTGGAGCTGGGATTCGACTTATCAGAGCAACCTGTTGGAGCTTCTCTCGAGCCCCACGTTGGGTGCCAATAAATCTGTCACGGTTTAAAGCTGGGCTGGCGATTAAACTTGCGGCAGATGCTCTCTGTTATCCCCCCCCTCCCCCCAGAGGGAAAGGGAAAGGGAAAAGGGAGAGAGACTTCTGGGTTGGAAAATTAAAACAGTTTTAATAAACTATAATAATGAAAAAAAAAATAATAATAATAATAGAAATAATCAAATATATACAAATATATATACAAAACCAAGATTGAGCTCCCCTGAAGTCAGCCACGTCACCACCGGCACTGCAGGGCAGGCTCCGGGAAGGCCCAGCCTGGGCCTAGCGACGGTCGAGAGCTGGATTCAGGAACGCACGGATCGGGATCGGGGGCAGCAGGAAAACAGACGGGGTCCTCCCTGGACACCGGCCATAGCAGAAAGAGAGTGAGACCCTCGTGATCCCCCCGCTTTATACTGAGAATGACGTGTATGGGATGGAATACCCTCGTTGGTCAATTTTGGGTCACCTGCCCTGTCCGCTCCCCCCTGCAGCTGCGATCCCCCTTCGGCTCTTCACTCGTAAGCAGTGAAGAATTCAGCAGTGACCTTGGTTTCTCTCAAGAACAAGTACAGCAAGAGCCTTTCTGCACAACATCCCTACCGGTGCCTCAGTGATAACTACAAACTTCGAGCGTTATCAGTCCTGGAAGCAGACACTGTCCGCAAAAACATGCAGTTAGTTTCAGAAAGTGCAGTTACTTAGAGGAGACTTAGCTGAAAGTAAAAATCACTGAAAGGAAAATCGGCCTGGTTTAGGCTAAACCAGGACAATTGGGAATAAATCTTTACAAAATTTCATGCCAGTAATTTTCCCTTTCCCCTCTTTCTGTGTGTGTGTGTGCATGTGGTGTTCTTTGATGATTAGATAATTTGCTTTTTTTTTTTCTTTAAAGAAAACACAGTTAAGGATGTTTTCTGGAAAAATAGTTGAGACCTGTTTCATGGATTACTGTGAACTCTCCATAAAGAACTTGCCCATAAATTTCCATTTGGACGTATCTGCTATACAGATCCATAGATGTTCCAGAGACTATTCCCAAGACTTTTTCACAGGAAAAGTAATTTTAAGCATGTGAACTGATACAGTGGAAAAGACTGAGAGACAGTCAGGGAAGAGGAGATTCGGCATACCACCAAGATGAATAAAAGGTTTATGGGAACCTTTGGGCTACCCCAAGGAAAGAAGCATGAAATGCAGTTGTAGCCAAATAGATTATTCTGTAGTGTCATCAAATTGAAATTCTCAGATTTACAGTTAAATTCTCTTTTATTAGAAGCATCATTTCCAAGCAGCCCTGTTACCTTGTTCATAAATTTCTGTATATAAATTCTGTCACTGTGAGGTAATAGCATGGACAGAGAGGTTGCTAATCAGTGAAAGCTGATAACTGTATCAAGTGGAGAAATCACATTAGTTATTTCTTTTGTTGTTTGTTAGAAATTGACTTGCAGAAAAAACACTTAGGCATGGGCATTCTGTTAATCAGGCCGTGCTGTCCCAGGTGTTCTTATCTGTACAGTATAATTTCCAAACTATTGTAGCCCTGTATGGATTACCAAGGGTACCTCAGTACCACACAATGAAGCATGTGATCGGTGGATATAAAGCCATCTGCAAGGCTGTTAGTGACGTGATATGACATGGTCCCAACAGGATTAATTAACGTGACAGTACACTCTACTGATGTGATAATTCTACCTGTGCTTTCAGAAGTATTAAAATTTGTGTTAGCTGGGGGATCTCAGCACTGTGCTCTTACTGCAGTGTGCTTGCTTTTGCGTGGTTTCAAAACCAACTACTGTATCTTCAAGGAGGGCCACGAAGATGATCAGAGGGCTGGAGCACCTCTCCTATGAAGACAGGTCGAGAGAGTTGGGCTTGTTCAGCCTGGAGAAGAGAAGGCTCCAGGGAGACCTTCTAGCAGCCTTCTAGAACTTGAAGGGGCCTACAGGAAAGCTGGAGGGGGACTTTTTACAAGGGCATGTAGTGATAGGATGAGGGGTAATGGTTTTAAACTGAAAGAGGGTAGATTAACTATTAGGAAGAAATTCTTTACTGTAAGGGTGGTGAGACACTGGAACAGGTTGCCCAGAGAAGTTGTGGCTGCCCTCTCCCTGTCAGTGTTCAGGGTCAGGTTGGATGAGGCTTTGAGCAACCTGGTCTAGTGGAAGTTGACCCTGCCTGTGGCAGGGGTCTGGAACCAGATGATCTTTAAGGTCCCTTCCCACATTCTATGATTCTATGATCTCACTGTCCTTTTCATGGTGGTGTGGGACAGGCAAGCCTATGGTTTTGCTATATCTTCAGTTTCCATGGCAGCAGAGGTCATGGTTTCCCCTCAGTGTTGAGGTGCTGTGCACAAGGCTTATTTCCTTTTCTGGGAGACTGCCAAGATGGCAAGTCCTCTTCTAACATGCTTCTGAAGTACCACAGCATCCTGATGCAAGAGCTTCCTTTATGTACCATCCTGGAAAGACTGAACAGTATTTGACAAAAAGGTGAAATAAGTGTTGCAGATCATTGGTTATGAGAGTAGTTTGGAGTACCAGAGCTTTAGAAAGCATAGGGGCATGGTTAGAGATGCCAGAATTTTCTTGGTAGCAGGTAATTGTATTTGCATTTCTGCTGGCTATAGCTGTGTTGGAAGCTGTGTTGTGTGTGCTATGCTCTTAGCTGTGTCCTATGAAAGAATGAGGAAGTATTTGAAGAGGGGAAAACATACAGGATATATATTGTTAATTACGCAAGTACTTCCATGTTGATTGCTGTGGGAAGGGAATAGCTGCCTGCACTAGATTGCATGATAAACAATTCAAAGTCTGGTATAAAATAGAATTTTCATTGATTCTTTGAAACTATGGAGGCTGACATTAACTTTTCCTTTTGCCTAAATGGTGTTTTACCATCCCTTTGTGCCTTCCAGTTTATCTTTATTGGTTAAACGATAGGCTTTAGGGGAAAAAAAACTCTGTCATGTGTCTGTACATGCAATAATGAAATGTTTTGGAGTATACCTCATTCAGTTACAAATACAACTTGTAGAATATTGGAATACAGTATTGCAAATACTGTGATACAGTGATATGAATGTTACGGTGACAAGCAAGATATTCATCATACTAATAGAGATTTGTCTACTTGTTTTAGTTTTCAGTTACTTCACTTTCAGGAGTTTTAATTATTTGTATCTGCAGAACTGAGAATCTCTAGTAACTATGAATTCATCCCTGTGAGCTTGGGGAAGAGAAAAAAGTTATGTAAATGTTCAGTTGGAAGAGAATTGGACAGGAAATAAAAAGGGATAACATACTTGTGGTTGCCACTTTGAGTAAAGAGAAAGAATTTGTGGTGACAGCACAACATGCAGGAGCTCACTGAGGCCATGGGAAGCTGGTAGCTAACCAAGTTCAGAAAAGTTGAAAAGTTAGTCCAGCAATGAGCTATCCTAGATTTGCAGGTCCTGATAAATAGTCTCTTAACTTAATCTTAGATTTGAAACAGACAATTATAATATGAAGTGACACATGTAATTGCTCTAAGAATAACATTCTGTGAATCATAGGCTACTGTACTAAACTAAGCAGTGTATAGGTGAAGTTCTAAGCAAGTAGGTTAGCTGCAGGTAAAGAGCAGGACTCTAGAAAGCTTGAAAAAATGGGGCAGGGTTGCCACCCAGCAGAGAATTTTAATGAAAGCGTAGCAGTAAATATGGGATAGTGCCTACAGTTTCAGTTGGGATTACTTTTACTGGAATTAGTTTTTGATACTGCATGTTTGTCAAAACAAAAATATTTAAGCCTAATGCTTGAAGGTGAAAGAAGGGAGAGGGAGGATGGGGGGAAAACATCTACCTGCTTCAAATGTTTCTCTTTGGTCTTATCTCAAACCAGCTGCAGGAGACAATTTACAAATGAGATGAATTCCGTTGAGACCCGGTCATTACGCAGTCCATTCCAAGATATGACTGCTTACTGCAAGAAGCTGGTGAAGTGATGACTTTTTCAGTGTCATTTAGAAATGTGTTTTGTGTATAAGCTCTGAAATGAGGAAATTGCAAGACAGTTTTGGGCAAAAATCATGTTCCAAGTAAATCTGAGTGTCTTTGATATATTAGAACCTAGTGACTAACATCCTGCTGACTGATCCTAGTGGAATCTGATAAAACAGTCTGTTCTTCTTTGTCCGTAAGTAAAAGAAATGTACTGCGTAAAATCGATTGGATACATTAAATCAGTCAATGCTTGGATGCATGAAATTGTTCAATGCATTAAATGCACGTGCAATTTTTCTAGGTAAAAGTAGATCTGTCTTTTTTATGAATTCCCCACCATACCTTATGCCCCCTGCCCCCATTGTGAAGGTCCTGCTATGCTTTTTATGGGTTTGTTTATGTAAAATGTGCAGATCAACACAACAGTTTCCTGCTATAGGAGAAATAGATTGCACTTGTCTCTACTATGTTATATCTATATAAGCATGTTAAGATGGAATTGAAATATTTAAAGACTGACAGCTATTACTTGTGTAAGGACCTCGAACTTTCTTTTTCTTTCTTTTTTCGCTTTTTTGGTATTTCTCACCCTCTCCAATCATTTATTCTTAGGTTTCACAGTAGGAAGCAATTGTAACACAATTCAGGTATTCCAGATCCAGTTTTTATTTCATGTCTTAAGTATAGAAAACCTCTAGGGAATTATTTAGAAATAAGATATCATTCCTTTTGTAGCACATCTTTTTATTTGTGATTTATTTTCTTTCTCTTTGCAGATTATGCCTTACAGTAATTTACAGTCCCTTCTGTGTCTTGTTTTTGTACTTTTTTTTTTTCTTTCTTCTTTACGGTAGCGGCCTATACCTATGTCATTTTAATAATGTAGGGAGGGTGTTCGTAAGAGGAATAGAATTGCCTTGTCATAGAGGCGCATAGCTTTTTGGATCTTCTTTACGGTTAACTGATTCCCAATAAGTATTAACTAAGCGATAAATTCCGATGATAGTGGCAAAAATGTTATATCAGTTAATCTAATTTTCTAAGGTAGGGTAGTTGAATAGTTTGATAGATTTTGTGCTAGCACTTAATCTTATTACAACTTCCTTTAGGCTTTTGAGTTAAAAGACATTTCCAAGTGCTGATTTGGTTCAAACCATTGGTCATCTAGTCCATAATCTTGCCTTGGACTCCTGCCCTCTTACAGTGTTTTTGAAGAATGTGGAAAACCAGTCTAAATACTTTTTTACATGAGCTGGATTATCAGAAGTTCTTCGTGGGTGTGTTCACCTTACTATTGTAACATGAGCAAAATGTTCCATCTCAGCTTTGAAGTGATGAGTGTTGGGCCCAGAAGCATAAGATGGGTTAACCTTTTCCTGTTATGGATGATGTGACAGAAGCCCAGAATAAATTACAAGTGCTGCAGAACTGTAACACTTATGCCATTGCAAAAGCAGACCGAAACCTCTTCTGTTTCCATGCTGTGGTACTGCATGGCTGAGATTATGTCCCCAGGCATAAAAAGTGACCAAATCCACGTATGTGAGAGGCCCATTTGATAAGAAAAAAATGCATACACATATGTACGTGAACACATGTGGATACATACATGCACGTACATACATGTAAATAAATATGTACGCTTGTGTATGTATTTTTTCTGTTCATATGATACGGACACATGTACCCTGGATTTCCAAAACATCGTACTTGGGAATTTGAGGTATTTTACTATCACTCTCATTTTACAGTAAAAGAAAAGAGGGTTTTCAATTTAGACTTGCTACTACTAAGTTTTTGATTTAAAATAAAAAAAAGAAACAAAAACTGTAATTGCAAATCTGTAATTGTATTAAGTAGTCCGAGCAGTATTGAAAGAGAGTCTGTTAGAACTGATATGGAAGATGCTCTATTTGATTAGAATCAAATAGAGCCTTGCTCTCATTTGATTAGAAAAAAGGAAAAGAAGCAGAGAAGAAGGAACAGTCTAGCTTTGTAGCTTTTCTGTGTCTTTAGGTGCTGCAGCATTTTATTATGATTTCAAAAAAAGACTTCCAAAAAACTAAAGGAAAACAAAGGATTTGCTTTGGGCAGATTGTGTGAAAGTTGCAAATGCCTCTATTTAGGATGTCATCATTTCACATTATAATGCTGCTGAAGAAGGCCAGCTGGTGCAGTTAAGTCCCTTATTGGTTTTTAGTCTGATTCATTACTGTGATTTGTAGCTCTACACAAAAACACTTAATCATTCTTTTGCTCCAAGCTCTATTGAATCTACTGAAGGCTTTCTGGTTCTTTGCATAATTTGAGCTGCCAGTCTGCCAGCTTGGCAGTGTTTCAAGCTTGTTGCATTATCTGTGTGTGTTTGCACAGGAAACGATGCTGCACGTAGGCTGAATTTACAGTAATTCTTTTGTAACAGCCTAATGAGCAACACTACTTCATTCACAATACTAACATTATATAGCTTTGATTAGTCCAATTATTGTGTAACTATACCATTGTGATCGTACTTACACTCTACAAAGTACTGAAGAGGAAATTTGCATAGCCATACCTTAATTGAACTCGTTGAGAAAATAAGTTGGACTTCTCTCTTTTAAGAGAGGTGAAAATGTGAATATTTTTGAGATTTTTCATAGAATCATGGAATGGTTTTGGTGGAAGGGACCTTAAAGGTCATCTAGCTCCAACCCCTCTGCCATGGGCAGGGACACCTTTCCACTTGACCAGGTTGCTCAAAGCCTCATCCAACCTGGCCTTAAACACTGCCAGGGAGGGGTCAGCCACAACTTCTCTGGGCAACCTATTCCAGTGTCTCACCACCCTTACAGTAAAGAATTTCTTCCTAATAGCTGATCTAAATCTACCCTCTTTCAGTTTAAAACCATTCCCCCTCGTCCTATCACTACATGCCCGTGTAAAAAGTCCCTCTCCCGCTTTCCTGTAGGCCCCTTCAGGTACTGGAAGGCTGCTTTAAGGTCTCCCTGGAGCCTTCTCTTCTCCAGGCTGAACAAGCTCAACTCTCTCAGCCTGTCTTCATAGGAGATGTGCTCCAGCCTCCATCATCACGAAGATGATCAGAGGATCATCTTCGTGGCCCTTCTCTGCACTTGTTCCAACAGGTCCGTTTCTGTCTTATGTTGAGGGCCCCAGAGCTGGATGCAGTACTCTAGGTGGGGTCTCATGAGAGCGGAGTAGAGGGGCAGTATCACCTCCCTCGACCTGCTGGCCACGCTTCTTTTGATGCAGCCCAGGATACGGTTGATCTTCCGGGCTGCGAGTGCACATTGTTGGCTCATGTTGAGCTTCTCATCAACCATCATCCCAAGTCTTCTCCTCAGGGCTGCTCTCAATCCATTCTCCACCCAGCCTGTATTTGTGCTTGGCATTGCCCCGACCCACATGCAGGACCTTGCACTTGGCCTTGTTGAACTTCATGGAGTTCGCACAGGCCCAGCTCTCAAGCCTGTCAAGGTCCCTCTGGATGGCATCTCTTCCCTCCAGCGTGTTGACTGCACCACACAGCTTGGTGCCATCAGCAAACTTGCTGAGGACACACTCAATCCCACTGTCCATGTCGCTAACAAAGATGTTAAACAGGACTGGTCCCAATACCGACCCCTGAGGAACGCCACTCATCACTCGTCTCCACTTGGACATCGAGCTGTTGATGCAACTCTTTGAGTGCGACCATCCAGCCAACTCCTTATCCACTGAGTGGTCCATCCGTCAAGTCCATGTCTCTCCAACTTAGAGACAAGGATGTCATGCGGGACAGTGTCAAATGCTTTGCACAAGTCCAGGTAGATAACATCAGTCGCTCTTCCCCTGTCCACCAGTGCTGTAACCCTGTCGTAGAAGGCCACCAAATTTGTCAGGCACGATTTGCCCTTAGTGAAGCCATGTTGGCTGTCACCAATCACCTCCTTGATTTCCATGTGCCTCAGAATAGTTTCCAGGAGGATCTGCTCCATGATCTTGCCTGGTATAGAGGTGAGACTGACTGGCCTGTAGTTCCCCAGGTCTTCCTTTTTTCCCCTTCTTGAAGATGGGGTTATGTTTCCCCTTTTCTAGTCAGTGGGAACTTCACCAGACTGCCACGACTTCTCAAAAATGATGGATAGCGGCTTAGCAACTTCATCCGCTAGTTCCCTCAGGACCTGTGGATGCACTTCATCAGGTCCTATGGACTTGTGCACCTTCAGGTTCCTTAGATGGTCTCAAACCTGATCTTCTCCTACAGTGGGCGGTTCTTCATCCTTCCAGTCCCTGCCTCTGCCTTTTGCTACTTGGGTGGTGAGGCTAGAGCACTTGCCGGTGAAGACTGAGGCAAAAAAGTTATTGAGTACCTCAGCCTTCTCCATATCTCGGGTAACCAGGTCTCCCATTCCCTTCCGGAGAGGGCCCACATTTTCCCTAGTCTTCCTTTTATCACTGACATACCTATAGAAGCATTTCTCGTTGTCCTTGACATCCCTGGCCAGATTAAATTCTATCAGGGCTTTAGCTTTCCGAACTTGCTCCCTGGCTGCTTGGACAATTTCCCTGTTTTCCTCCCAGGCTACCTGCCCTTGCTTCCACCCTCTGTAGGCTTCCTTCTTGTGCCTGAGTTTATCCAGAAGCTCCTTGTTCATCCACACAGGCCTCCTGGGGTTTTTGCCTGCCTTCCTCTTTGTCGGGATGCATCGCTCCTGAGCCTGGAGGAGGTGGTCCTTCAATACTAACCAGCTTTCTTTGGCCCTTCTTCCCTCCAGGGCTTGATCCCAAGGGACTTTCCCAAGCAGGTCCCCGAGGAGGTCATCGTCTGAAATCCAGGGTGGTGAGCTTGCTGCGCGCCCTCCTTGCTGCCCTATGGATTTTGAACTCCACCATTTCATGGTGGCTGCAGCCAAGGCTGCCCTTGAGCTTCACGTCCCTCACCAGCCCCTCCTTATTGGTGAGAACAAGGTCCAGCATGTCACCTGTCCTCGTTGGCTTCTCCTTTTTATATGCTATGCAATTTAATTCATTAAAGGAAAAATGTGAAGCTTCTTTTTTACTAGCTGTTTCATTGCATGGGGAAGGAAAAAAAGGTGACTAGCATTATACATTATACGTTTTGCACATGTTGTGAGGGCCTATTCTTTCCTTGGTGTGCATGTGTTTCTTCCATTCGTTTTAGTGGGAGTTATAGATACACAGCTAGAGGAAAACAGGATCGTCTAATGGAATTCATTCTCTCCGTATAAGTAACTTCTGCTACATATGTAGATTGCAGGATTGTATATTGAAGTACCAATGTTGTCCATATCAGCCTTACTGTTTATTAAAGTTGTAACTTAGCCATACAATGTTTACACTTTTTGCAGCCAAACTGCAAACCTCAAAAATTTCTGTCCTTAAGAAAAAAAAAATACCACCCCTGCTCCGTTAGAAATTTTGTAGTTTTTAATGAATTTTTTTTCTTGGTATGTAATATATGTTTTGTAGGAGATCAAAACAAACTTGAAATAAAGGAGCCCTAAACAGAACTTCCTTATTCTATTTATTAGTAGAACAAGTATACTATACTTTTCCTATTCAAAATCCATGATACACCTATTTTTAAGGATAATATGAAGTTCTGTTTTAGACTAATGCAAGTGGACTTCAGGTAAGTCATAGTCCTACTCATGTTTTACCTGTTCTAGTAATCATGTTCGGATTCTCAGTGGCCTGTAGGAGTGAGAGGGTGCACTGGATAATCAGTGGGCATGATGAGTTTTTCAGTGATCATGAGTTGTCCTACTTTCCACTTCTGCAATGAGATTATAAATTAGGACTGGGATTTTTTTTGCAGGAAAGTGGATCCCAGCTAACTGCATTTCCTTCTGTCCTGTTAACAATGGTTGAAGGCACACTCAGTTGTACCACCTCCTAAGAGGCAGTAGGTTAGGACACTTCTGTTCAAAACTAGAACGCAGGAAACAATTAGGAAATGTGACCTCTGATCTAGGAAAGCATTGTGGTTAGAGTGTACGACTTTTGACTAACCCTGGGGGATCTTAATGTGCTGTCCTGTTAGTAAGAAATGGTTTGTGAGCTTTTATTTTGTTGTTGTTGTTTTAAAATGGTCTTTTCCCTCATGGTGTTCCTGAGAATCTACTACTTAAAAAGACTGCCTTTTTGTTAACAAAATTAAGAAGAATGATGAAGATGGTGGCTTATAAATTATTTCTATGTCTTAACTATAAAGTTGTGATTGTAGTCCATAGCAATAAAATTCATTGTGGACTATTATTGAAACATTGAAATAATACAAAATAATAAGAGTAAAATCTTTGAGTATTCCTTTAGCAGAAAAATTATGCAAAATTAATTCAGGAACAATTCAATACCCCTTCTTACAAATGCCTATCTAAGAATACGTTATCAATTGTAAAATAGCTGATGCAGACATTTGTAATCAATTAGTACTTAATTTGGAATTCGTTGGTGGGTTCTATGGGGTGTTTTTGTCTTTCAGTGTTACTGAAATACTCTAACACTGGGTAATGGAACAGAATAAAACTTCAGGATGCTTGTATGTGAGTTCTTTTAACAGGTTTTAAAATTTTGATGTGGATCTGGATCTGATTATAATTAGGTGCTTTTATTACTAGCTAGCATCAATTCTAATGCATTTCATTTTATGTGAAGGTCTTGCTTCATAAGTTGTGTTTATAAGCTCAAAATACATCTGTTGTTTTTCTTATGTACCAGTGGTGAGAAAACTGTTAAGTGTGTGAAATTGAGTAGGAGGAGTGTTCAGGGAACAGAAATCATTCTACTAATTTCCATTTGTGTAAAACAAAACAATTAAGGTTTCCAATGGTGGAAGATACATTAATTGTAGCGGCTGAAGATGTTTGTCATCATAGAGTGAAGTATGTGCATGTACTGGTACTTTACAGTAAAATGTACTACTGCTTTTGAAAATCAAATAGTGTACTTATGACACTAAAGGCACGTCAGGAGTCATTAAATGTTCATCTTTGTTACATGATCAGTTATATAAGGGTTTTTTGTGTCTGTTTGGTAGTATTTTTATATTTCTCTTTCATTTAAAATCAAACACCAAAACCCTTTTCATGTGTGCAGGTTGTCAAAAGTAAGTTCATTTTATAAAATGCTGTAGTCTGCTACAAGGGAACAGTAATATTATACTTACAGGTATGGCTTCTTCCACAGACTACTATATATTCTATATCAGATCCTCATTGCCTGAAAAAAAAAAAAATCCTTTTTGTCATTTTATGTTTTAACCTAAATATTAGAACACTTATACCATACAAATACTTTTCTTAAAACACTTATTGAACTTTTTCATTAGTAGTAGTAGTAATAATAATACTAATACTACTACTAATAATAATAAATTCTAATAGTCACAATATAGTTAAGGCTGGATGTAAAGCTTCCTGAATCTGTGGGATCCTCTGCCTTAATTCAGGCAGTGTATGTACAGTTGTTTCAGGGATGCTTTGGGTTTATTGCAGATGTGCAGACTATTCACACGATGCATGGCACTGTAGATTCTGTGTCTGGAAATCTCAGACAAATGCTCAAATTCTGAGTAGACAAGATTTATGGGTGAGGAAAATAAGAGGTTATACCTGAGGAAACCTGTAGTCATGGTAGCTGTGACTCCAGTGTGCTCTGGTTCAGTTCCTTTTAGGGAGGTTTTTTTCAAATACAGACCTTCAATGATCTATTTGAACATCCAAGGGCAGGTAAACTTTGTGGGTAGAATTTATATAAGCATTTTATAGTAGTAGTGTGTTGTTTTTTATAAGATTGCAAAAGTGCACAGAATTCAGGATATATCATAATTTTATAGATTGACTGTTACCTGAAGTTGCAGTTATAATAGTAAAACATTAATACTTACAATATATACGTTTTGCCAGTAGACGCAGACTTACAATTCCTAGCCTGTTCCATAAAACAATTAAAAAAAACCAAAACCCAGAAAAAAAGAAGTCTCAATTCTCTTCTCTCTTCAGGACAACTTTTCTCCACTAACTAACTGAAGGAACAGAGAGAGTAACTGACCACTGGACTAATTCATAGCACCTGTGGGTGAAGCCGTCCAAAGAGAATATACAGTAATCAACACTTATTTTTTTCACTGTGGTTTAAGGTGATTTAATTCATAGAACGGTTTGGGTTGGAAGGGACCTTAAAGATCATCAATTCTTCATGTTTTCAAGCATGGCTATGCATGGTGACATCATTTATCTATATTACTTTCTAATTTTTATTCCTTTTATCTTAACTGTAGATTATTTTAATGCAGAGACTAAAGTAAACACTGTTGTAAAATAAAACCATTTGAATCTTAGAAATAATGCCTCTGGGAAAGGTGTTTCACAGAGGAATATACCTATGTGAGCTTTTTCTTGTGAGAGAGTTTCATATGTGTAAAAATTTAAAATAGTTAACTTCATTGTAATTCAGGGATTACTTTATTTCTTGATCAGCTGAAGATCTGGGCACACAAATATTTCTGAAAACATTTGTATGTCTTGAAGAATGAATTGCCCTTGACTTTGCCTTCACCACTTGCACATTAATTTCCAATGAATGTTTGTAGTACCAAGATTTCCATACTTGTGACAGTTAATTTGAAGTTTTGATCCCTAAATTCAGTACTAGTCATGTTCTAAGCTTTTGCTGTTGGGCCTTCTTTTTAAAAAAAACCCAAAACATCTCCACTCCAACCCCAAACTCATTGGTGCAAGGAAGAGGCAAATAAGAGGAAAGATTATCCGAGAGGAGATTTAAGCTGGGGAGTAGAGCAATAAACATACGACTATGGGAAACAGATATCCTGAGGATATGAATGATTGATTTTTCATCTTTGGAGCATGCTACTGGAGTCTGTAAAAGGTTTGAATGCACAGCCAAGATGATCTGGATCAGAACTAAATCCCTTGCTCTTAGATATCTTAAAACAAACTTGCATGTTACAAAGTAGGATGTGAGGGCTTGCTGTCCTCTTGCTCATAATTATAGCCAAAGCTGAACACCCATGTACTTTTGACCCTTCTACCCATAAAATTCTCTTTCATAGGGAACCAACAATAGCAACACTTCTAGGGTGACTTCAGCCCTGTCTGTATCTTACAGGTTTGAGGCTTCTGGAAAACTGAATTTCTTTTCATATTCTAGAAGTATACTGACACCATATAACCATTTACTTCAAAGTAGAAATGCTGGGAGGTTTTTTATCTACACTGCAAGACTTTTGTCATGCTCTAATTCACCTCTCCTATCTTCAAATTGTAAAACAAGGTAATTTATGTTAGAATGAATATTGTCTGTATGTTCTACTGAGAAGCAAGCACAAAGTGCTATTATGAAGAAGCTGCAAAAGGTATGCACATGCAGTAGCTATAAAAACTAACAAAACATTGAGATTTGTAAAGATAATAGTCTGCAAATGTTAAGAAATCATTTTATGGGTGAGGTCTCATGTTTTATTTGTATTAATAGCACTGTTATCTCTGGCCACCTTGATAAATGACACATAGCAGAAATGAAAACACTACAGAGCTGTTAAAAATATGATCAAAGACCTAGAGACACTTCTGGATGAAAAGACACTGAAAAATGGGCACTTAAATTAAAGCTAACTGAGTAAGAAAGGCTGTGACAGGATTTTATTTCTGGAGTCGTAGCTCAGTTAGTTTCGTTTACCCTCTCATAATGAAGGAACAGGAAGAATACATGAGGCAACAGAGTCAAAACAAATTTTAGGAACCTGTTTGATTTTGACCTGATACTACCACCACAGAGCTCTTGGTCAGCATTGTGGTTAAAGGGAAGGTTTAGAAATGTGTGTGGAGAGCTACAACGGTCCTCTAAGCCAGCATACAGGTAAGACAACTAATTTTTCTGACATGTGGCAAACCTGTTCTTGTCAATAAAGGTGTAAGTTTTGCCTGTGGTCACTTTCCTGTTAAGTTTTTAGTACGGCAGCTGTCTAAAAAGAGGTGCTGTATTTGATCAGCAGACTGGACACTAGTCCAATTAGATACCACAATTTACTTTCTTACCAAAGTTATTCAGATTCCAAAAGATACAGTCATTTATATAAGCTTGAACCTATAAAGACTGCAATAAAAATAAAAATTGAGCTAAACTATGAACTACAGAGGGAAAAATACCACTGGAAAAAGTAGCACTGTCTACTCTCAGGATTTTTAAAAGCAAAAAAAATTGTGCTTTTGCGCAAACAGATGCTTTCCCAAGCAAATGATGAAATTCTTTTTGTGCCCCACAGTGGGGGCAGAAAATATTTTCAGTTTATGTCATCTCTAAGTAGATTACTTTTTTCCTTCCCCTGTGTAACTACAGCCTTTTTGTCACTCTTACTGTGTTGCAATTTTGGGACTGTAATGCTGGATTTGCAGTTGATCTTTTAAAGAAAAGTATTTGGAAACATTTACAGCTCTGAGGCCGAGTGGTAAATTCATTGTTTTGCAGAGTCATGACTTTGAAGATGCAATTTGGCAGCTAAATTAGGATAAATGTTGTGTTTTGGTATGCAGAATACCAGGGGTGCCCAGCTGGGGCACCAGCAAGGGCCCCAGTTGTGTGAAGGTGGAGTCCCTCTATGAGCAACTAAGCAGAGGGAAAGCTGAGGCCTGATGTATCTTATTTTTCAGTTTTTCTGAACGGTTTGAAAGAATTTTAAAAATATTTAGGGAATTTTCCAAACTTTGCATGATGCAGAGTGAAGAAATGTAAACAAAGCCCTAAACGCTGAACCACAGTTCTCTTGGTGTTACCATCATATAAATGTTTATTATTGCTATTTTATGTTTTATAGTATGTTTTTGTTTAGGATTTGACCCCTTGACATTTTTCTTGTAGTTTTCTTTACTGTTCTTCTGTCTTTTCAAGTAACTCTTCTTCATTTTTATGAACTACTTTGCTCTTTCACAGTTACTTCATGTTTTCACTCAGCATGGCTTAACGTTCATGAAGTCATGCCTGCAAACCTGAAATAAGCCCTGGTAAGAGATGCTTTATAGGGGCTTGAATGGAGAAGGAATAGATTATATATTATCCTGTAGGTACCATTTCATGGAACCCGCATTACAGTAATTAAGGAAGGAAGGAAGAAAAAGGAAGGAAGAGGCTAGACTGAGGATGCTTATGTACATTAATAGAAAAAAAAATCAAATTAAAATAGGAACCTTACTGACTTATGTAATGACAGAACATCTAGCTTTTTGGCTACCAAGTTATTTTGCGGAATCAGGTTGAGGGAGGGGTTTTTTTCAGACATCATAGGGAACATAATGTCGACATACATAAAAGAGAACTTCTATCATGCTAGACTAAATAATGTGAGACAACATTACAGTAGTTAGTAAAACCTCTTCTGGTAGTCTTATTGACAATCTGTTTCTCTTTCATATCCTGGCACAGATATTTCGTCATGGATATATCTGTTTTATATTAAATTTTCATCTTTAAAATGATCTATTTAATTTATATGTGTGAATTCGCAGCCAAGAAAACCTCACACTTTTAATCTGTTTGATTTTCTCACTTCAAGCAGCAGCACAAATAATACTTTGTTTTAAAACCAGCTTCATTTATAGATGCCGATGAAAATAGCAAGGTTTTGTTTTAAATGGTTTGTTTTTTTATTCCCAGTACAGCAATATCCCTATCTGTCTCTGTGGGTTTAATATAACTATGATAAAAGCAGGCCAATAAGTAAAAACAACTATGAATTAATTTAAATTGAAACTTTTTCAAGCTGTGAAATTTCACACTTACAGTATATGAAAAATGCTAAATTGTTTCCTAACTATGACGGGACCATTTTTTTGCCCCTAGTATGAGCCTCACTGTTGATGATCCTTGGATTTGGTCAGGGAGGAAAAAGAGTATTATAAATTAAAACTAGCTTTTGGAGAATATCAGTATTGTTTCAAAACAGGTTTAAGTTTCAAAGGGTAAGGACAAACACAAGCAATATGGGGCCAAAATGGAGGCTGCGCAAGTGTTACTGTTTCTTTTAGTAAGTTTAGCTGGTGCGGTGCTTTGTTGAATTGGGTTTACATTTATCAGAGTTTTCCCCTCTCCTCCCATGAAGTTTGTCAACACAGATTTTGGTATTCATTCAGGGAATTTCTGCATATTTGTCAATATGGCTGACCACAGCGTACAGACCTGTTGCACAGTGAATGAGTAATAGACATGTTACTCTCTCTGCTTTGGGCTTGCCATGCTTATTCATGAATTTCATTGCATAGGCAGACTCTGAGATGAATTAGTTATCTGAGATTTAAGGAGAAACATTCCCGACCTATGGGGAGCTTAGCCTGTCTTCAGTAGTAAGCAAAATAATAATAAAAAAGCAAATCTTGAGGTTTTTTTAATGTAAAAGAATATCAACAGAATAATTTAGTACAATGCAGCAGATGATCCTTCATGAATAGTTTGACCACACATTTTTGCTCATCTTACTATACACTTGTTGCTATATATTTTTTTCTGAGCAGACCTCTACATCAGCTTGTCAGCTTTGTCTTCCCATTTACCCTCAGTAAATTTACAGATGACACCAAGCTGGGTGGGAGTGTCGATCTGCTGGAGGGTAGGAAGGCCCTACAGAGGGATCTGGACAGGTTAGATAGATGGGCCGAGACCAACGGCATGAGGTTCAACAAGAACAAGTGCTGAGTCTTACACTTCGGCCACAATAACCCCATACAGCTCTACAGGCTGGGGGAAGAGCGGTTAGAAAGCGGCCTGGCGGAAAGAGACTTGGTGGTGCTGATTGACAGCTGGCTAAACATGAGCCAATAGTGTGCCCAGGTGGCCAAGAAGGCCGATGGCATCCTGGCCTCTATTAGGAATGGTGTAGCCAGCTGGTCTAGGGAAGTGATCGTCCCTCTCTACTCGGCACTGGTGAGGCCGCACCTTGAATACTGTGTCCAGTTCTGGGCCCCGCACGTCAAGAAAGATATTGGGTGTTGAAGCGAGTGCAGAGGAGGGCGACCAAGCTGGTGAAGGGTCTGGAGGGTCTGACCTATGAGGAATGGCTGAGGGAGCTGTGGTTGTTTAGCCTAGAGAAGAGGAGGCTCCGAGGTGACCTTATTGCCGTCTACAACTACCTGAAGGGAGGTTGTAGTGGAGTGGGAGTCGGCCTCTTCTCCCAGGCAACTAGTGATAGGACAAGAGGACATAGCCTCAGGCTTTGCCAGGGGAGGTTCAGGTTGGACGTTAGGAAGAATTTTTTCTCAGAAAGGGTTATTAGACATTGGAATGGGCTGCCCAGGGAGGTGGTGGAGTCACCATCTCTGGATGTGTTTAAAAAAAAGACTGGACATGGCACTTAATGCCATGGTCTAGTTGACATGGTGGTGTCAGGGCAACGGTTGGACTCGATGATCCCAGAGGTCTCTTCCAACCTGATTGATTCTGTGATTCTGTGATTTTCTGATGTTATCAGACACCATTCATAAATTCAGAAGATATCATAGAGACAGACAAGATAATTCCAAGGGGAAAGCATTTCTCTCTTTTTTTTTATTTGTTTTTTCTCTTCTTCCCCTCCCTCTGGGGGTGCGAGAAATGTGGTGCAGGTATGTGCTTTTCCGTCTGTCTAAAGAGCACTTGGAAGATTACAGTACAATAAGTTGATAGTTCACTAGATGGTCTAAAGGAATTCTGTTTTTCGTAGAAATGCCACGGCTGTTAACCAGTGCCAGAATACAGAAGTTTAGTTTTGTGAGGCACTGATATGCAGACATACATCATTCTCTAAAACTCATGAGCTGTAAGGCAGTGTTCTTTGTAGCTTGCAAGCGCTCTTCTAACACCTGATTAACAACATCATCTGAAAACATCACAGCCTTTGTCACAAGTGAGTTACTGTAATCACAACAGCAAAGCTTCTTCAAGTTAACACTGCTTAGTTTTTAATTTAAATAACATATAGAGATTACTTATAATCCTGGGCACCATTGCATAAGACGATTATCTGTCCAAGTGTGTGCTATGCCTTAGAATCTATGACTACAGGCATGATATTGTGATGCTTTTGAAATGATTTTAGGAAGATAATGCGTTTTGGCTGTAGAATAAAGGGCAAGTAATACTAGCACTAGAACTATCAAGACAGCTGGCCCATTTCAAGCCTTATTGCTCCTCAGCATCAGGCAGTAGATAGTATATAAAGAGGCTTGGTTCTGCCTGTTATATGGTTTTCTCGTTTAACAGGACGGAACTGCTCCCACAATACTGCGCCGTTTGAATGCCCGTAATTCAGGAAGAATATTGAGAGTATTCAGAAAAGAGCCACAAGAATAGCTGAAAACATGGTATCATGAAAGACAACAGGAACATCATATGTATTTGTTTACAATGCAAAAGAGGAAGAAGGCTGTGTGGTTACTGTTTGAATATTTACTTGGTGACAGAATTTTTTTAACAGGCCCCCCAAAGTAGCAAAGATGTGTTAAGATTTCACAGAGGAGCCAAATTAGAAAGTCTAAGGGTACCTTCTTCTAACTTCGTAATATACAAGTTTCCTAATGTTTTGTGCAAAGCCTATTCATGTTATAAAACAAGTGATAGTAGAAATGGTATCAGTTTAGTCAGACATGAAGTAGTCTTCTGTAAAAAGGGTCATACCACTTTCTTGCTGCGCTTGCTTTGAACAGAGCATGTTGCCAGACATCAACAAGTTTTTATACGTGATATGAGACACGCATACATTACTCATGAATTCCAAAATAAATATTGTCATATGATTGTCCAGCTGGCAATTCACTATGTATTCAGTTTAAACTAACTTTCAGACAGGTGTATATGCATGTAGTTTGAATATGGACAGCACATCTTTATAACAACAAAATCAGAGGAAACATGTAATTGTACCTACTTATGTAGGTTTTGCTGAGCAAGACATGTAGGGTTTGGTTTTGTTTTTTTTTAATGGAACAGAACACAACTGCAAGTGGCCCCAAACCCTCCTGAAAAGCCTTGCAAATAGAGAAAACTTAAAAACGAACGTCTGTGACCATAATGAAGGTTTTCTGGAAAGAACCCTATAAAATTGAATTCAAGGTCATAAAAATATTTTTAAGGGCCTCATTCTTTATCACCAGGTGTGCTGATGTATTTGTATATTGTGTTCAGCTGTTTACACCTGATTTACATTGATGATGGTGATATCTCAAGTCCAAATATGTCTGAGAAGTGTCCAAGTGTGCTGTGAAGTTTACAATAAATTCATGACCGTGGGGTCTACCATATGGGAGGATGGTCAGCTAAACTCCTTGAATGTGGTCAGCAAGCTCCTTGTGATGGTACGTTGCTGTGATTTATTTAATTATAATTAACTGTAGCATTTTTCCTTGAGAGCTAGGCTTTTGCCCTTGAGTGTGGTGGTACATTTTGGTACTGTTGATGTTCCTTTCACAACAAAGTTATCTAGTAAAAATAAATTCAATAACATATACATGAATTTAGCAGCAATGCTGATTGGACCATAGGCCTCTGTTGTTGTTTGAAGTCTTCCTTAAAGGGTAAAAAATTCAAGAAATTAATTTCAATTCCTTTAGCAAGTCTAGAAATAACCAAGTTCAAAAATAAGAATTTATTATTAAACCTTGTTTGCAAAAAGTGCATTTACCAGTGATTGTATGAAGATGAAGGTGGGAAAAAGTGTTCTTTGTTTTGTAGCTATTGTAGGTCAGCTCTTGCAAAAGCTGTAGAGGCATTTTTAAGTATACAATTTGGAAATGAGTGGGGTGGTAAATTAGTTACTGAATATAAATTATAAGATGTGAAGACAGTTTCATATGAGTTCTGTGTAAATGGAAAATATATGTTCATGTTCCCTGCCAGCAGCCTTATTCTTACAAGTGCTTCTGTGTGGGAAGAGGCATCACAGGACTGAGACAATATTGGTACATACTTTTCACATTCTTGACGAACAGTGAGGATACAGAGATTATCAATCTTATTCAAAATAACAAAAGGTGATCTTATTAAGGTTTATGACATTGCTCTCTCATTTGTCTGCCTCGCTATCACAACATTGTAGGAACGTATGAGTAACCATGCTGACGTGTAATAGTGCTATTCCTGAACTATATTTGCTCATTTTAAGTAAAAAAAAAAAATAAAAAAAAAATAAAAAAAAATCTTTTTCCTCTTCTCCCCACCCCAGTCCACTTCAGGCTGAAAAACATCAGTTTGATCTTGTAGAGACTCTTACTTTTTTATGTACCTTCACTGATAAAGTGTCCAAATGCATTTGACTTCTTCCAGTGCTGACAAGTAAAGCTGGTTTTAATGAAATTGGAGTTTCTTAAACAGATTGGGCTGATTTTATAAAGCCAAGAATGGTAAAGGTATTTGCCTGAGGTAATTAACAAATGTGAAATAGAAATCCTAAGAGAAGGCTAAAACATGATTTCCTCAGGTGTTTACTACTGTTTTGTGTTTACCATTTTATTCTCTCACTGACAGAATTCTGTCAGAATAATGAATAACACTCAACACTTAGAAGGCTGTTTCTTCTAAAAAGAAGATGCTTATAAATGGACTTTTCCTTCTTTTCTGTCTTCATTTTCAAGCAGACACTGTGACTGATCCCATGTGAGGGAAGAAAGAGCTGGGACCATGGGCAGCAAGAGTGCAACTTGCACTTGCAAGGCAATGAGAAAGATTGTGTGAGAATCACTCTGTCTGCAGGGTTCTGAATGTGATGAGTGGAATATCAATCTACTTTTATAATGGCGAAAGAACATTTTTGTGGCAGCCAGTGTTTTGAGCCAATAGGAAAATTAGCTGTTTTCTAGTGAAACTATTCTGTAATTATACTCAACATAAAACAGTAAGTCTTATAGGAGTGACCATTCTACTAGTAATTTTAATCAAAATATTGTCACTATTTGTCGTCTTTGGACTGTGGAAGTATTTATTGGTTATTTGATTATGTTTCATTTATTTCGATTTATTTTTTAATTTATTTTTTATGTTTCAGTTATTTTTCTTCACTCAGTTATTTTTTATGAAACATAGGCATTAAGATGCTTTCCGATGAGAACTGTGTAACTGGACTATCAAATGCACGTAAAAAGCATCATATTATGGAAAACAGGCTCTGAATTAATAACTTTGACTTCTTTCTCAATAATAGATACATAATCATTAAAAAATTAAACCAATACCCAACCCTGCAGTTTTGAAAATATGAAACATGCTGATACATAGGACCCACATTTATTTTCATTGACTGAAGAGAACTGGTTTCTGTCTTTAAAAAGTATTTTGCTTTATTAAATAATGTGTAAAAGAAAAAAGAAACTATTTTTACTTCTCTTTTATCTGTATCGGAAAACATATTGAAGAATCTCTTTGCGTTCTTTTGGAACACATATTGATGTCTTTAAGTTTTTTTCCAATAACACTAATAGATAGTGAATATATTCAAAGAGGTAAACTCTGCAAGGCTGACACAAAATCTATGTAATGTTCTGTTTTTGCAAAATAGAAAATGATGGGTTTGAGAGCTGTTTAATAATTATTTCAGCTTTATAAAATGAAAACATTTTTTAGAAAAGGTGATAACTCTAAGAGAAATGATTAAAAAATTCCATTATGACAAGGTCAAACACAGATTAGCATAGAAAGCACTTATGAAAGACATTTGCATATCTTGGCAAGTGATCAAAAGGTGAAGTATAAGTTCATGAGTTAACATACACTATAAAAATCTTTCTAAAATAATACATTATTGCTTTACCAAAGTGTGATGTGTGTGTATGAATCTCATTTTTTAATATTGCCTATACATTTATATCAACTAAATTATGTATAGAATTATTTGAGGCCTCAATTCTGGAATCAGTTAAAATTATGAGCATCCTGTGTAGTCACTGGAGCTATTCAAACATGCTCAACTTCATTACTGTCAATTTCTGCAGTGCTTGTGAAAGATTTAACCATTGATTATTAGTGAGAGATTGTGGAATTTTTAAGATTTTACAGATTAAAAGAATAATAAAGCTATTTTTAAAAAATAGCACTTAAATAACTGTAAGCTAGGAGATCCTGAGTTTCTCACTGTCTGTTCGAGTGAGTAAAAACACATATATTCACTGAATGAAAAGAAGTCATATTTAGGTCAGTATTTTTATGAAGTGGAAGAAGTCCTCTAAACAACGTGAATTAGAAAAAATAGTAGGTGAGTTGATAAGCTTAAAAATTATGAATTCAATAGTGCCAAGGTAATTTTGCACCATCTACAATATGTGAAAATCATATCTAGCAAAGGAAGCATCTTTATCATTTAAATGACAATATGTTTTCATATATTTCAAAATAATTGAAATACCTTTGTCTGTAACTTCACTGTTCTTTCCCCACCTGATTTTTTCTTTACCTTTATATCCCTACAAAATACATCCTTCAAAATGTTGCATTAGAGAGGAAGAAAAATCAGCCCTTGAGTGACATTCTGCTTTGCATACTGAATATACACAGAGCTTTGATTATAGTAAACTTCTTTCATGTACAAGAGTCTTTTTATATTTTGCAGTTTCTGAAAATAGTAATCCTTGAAAACTTGTGATAGTAGTTGTTCCTACTATCATATGAATAACTCATATTTGAGTTACTCATATGAGTAACAAATATGAGTAACTCATATTTGAGTTATTAAAGAGTGACTCGAAAGTAACTCTTTATTTTGGCCTCAGCTTTGCCGTATCATTTTATGGTGTATTTTGTCAGAAATTATGATTTGCTATGATAATTTATCTCTGTTAAACTCAGCAGATTTTTATCATGATTGCTAAACTAGATGTCACTGTATTGGTTTTAGTTCTGTTCTGCACAGAACTAACAATTTAGGATATGCAAGTATCTGTTCGAGAGATTACCTTCTGCATTGTTGTGTGAGGTAACTGAAAGAGAAAAAGAATTTGCCTCAAGCTGTGTGGCTGTTGCAGAGTCTGGATTCAAAGCCTATAATTCTTTAGCAGTTTGTATTCCTGCAGTTTGATTTTACTTGTCAATACCATGGGGTTTTTTGAATTATATTGCCATAGATGTTTTGGCTACATCTGCCCCTGGGAACTTGGTGAAGAAATAATTTTCACCATGAAAAGGGGAGGAAACAAAAGTGAGGTCCATGTTTGTGTATGTAATCTATAGGAATTGTTGTTGAGTATAGATGGATGCGTGCATTGAGTCTTAGCAGGTTTCTGTTTGTCTGCCGTCCAGCTCTTTCTTCCTTTATAGATTCATTGGTCTTTCGTCAGTCTCCATGGAGCCTGGAGAAAAAGTGAGGGACAAGAGAGCGTAGGACATGCTGGCACAAATTAGGTGGGTTTTTTTTGTATTCTGGGGAGGGCAACTTGGTCCTTAGAAGAAAAGGGGTTCTGCAGTGATGCTGTAATTTACAAAGATACAAACTTCATAAATTGTTGTACTCATTGAAAACAAAAAATAATGAAAGAATAGGGGTAATTTCCTGGTCGTCTGTATTTCAGTGGGCTCTTCTTTCTTTTACTGATCTTATGGACTGGTTGATTCGAGGTACAATGAAGGTAAAAAAAAAAAAAGAGTAATATAATGTTCTTTTGGAAAGAAATTTTGTTCTTCCTCAAAAAACATATGCTTAAAAAAGGAGGAGAAGAAAAAACTAAAGCTTAAAACCAAGGCAGCAAAAACCCCCATATGTCTACATTAGTGTTTTGACTTAATTGGGATTGTGCTACTGTGTGAAAGTCTGATCATCTCACTTACCTTGCTTTGGTTTTAATACTAGTGGCTCTCAGGGTGTATGAAATGAATTAATTTCCAATGAAAAAAAATGAAGGATGTGCTCCAGGATCCTGCCTAATGTGTGCCAGCATGCCAGACTAGAGCAAGTTCAAACTTAAAAAACTAAACAGAAAAACAACCCATCACTCCCCTCTCCCCCAAAAGCATGAGCATTAGGTTCTCAGCACCAAGTATTTAACTCTACGTGTAATCCTGTGGTAGCTGTTTGCTAATGGAGATACACCAGTTGTGTTTATTGAGAGAGTTCTGTGTTACTCTGTGATCCAAGGTCTATGTCTAATGCTGCTGAATTAGCCCCAAAGTCCTTTATAATGTTTAGGAATTATTCTCTTGTTGCTGTAGAAACATAGCATTGTGAACTGCCGTTGTGATACGTGAAGCCTAATGCAACAGACTAAAACTATCGCCCACTGGAAGTCAATAGGAGTTCTTGTATTGAATTCAACAGGACCAGGTTTTTATCTACAATCTTTAAATCCTAACCTACACATAACTGATATAAATTAAAAATGTTACATCTTGACTTTACTCCATGAGAATTCACTGACCATTGTACTGTAGAAGTTATAAAACATGAGGTTTGTATTTGATGATGTCAGCTTTGAAGGATGTAGGAAATTAGCTTGTCTCTCAGCATATATTGTATTTTTACCTTCTTATATTGCATAGATCTATTAAGTAATGATCTTTGAGTAATGATAGGTGATAAGAGGATTTCTCAGTGTGGCCTCTAGATGGCACAGTGATTTGGATGTCCTGTACATTCATATGATGTCAAATGGATGCCTGCATAGGAAATAGCCTCTAGAGAAATGAGATCCTTTACTCTAAAAAAAATTAAAAGAAAACAAAAATCTTGTGTTTCCTATTGTTTTGTTGAAAGAAATTACAGATGTATCAAAACTGCCAACATTAAAAGAACTGAAAAATATATGTATATACTAGAGATCAACCAATACATAGTTTAACTGTCTTCTAGAGGTAGTGCTGTTTTTATACATTATAGAAGAATTCGTCATATCTCATGTTGGAGGCAGAAATAACCATGCTGAAGGGCCAAATCAGACTTCCTGTGACAGGTGAATCGTTCTGCCATGTGCAAATGCCTGCTTCATCCAAGTTTTTCTTCTGCCGTGTTCTTTACTTCTGAACCTATAGTTATAATCTTCCCTCTCAGGACCACTTTGTTCAAGATATTTTTACAGTGCACAAAGTCTCTGTAAGCAGGTTACGTGCTACCTAAAAGTACAAATTTATTTTGTACAAGTACAAATTTATTTTATTTATTTGTCAAATAGACACAATATATAGCTAGGACTACTTTGCTGTCAGACTAAATGTGAAGATGCTCTCCACCTCTTGCAGGATACCCAATGAGTCCTTGCTGGCCAGACAGTTCAATCAAGTATAACAAGAGCTGACTTCCGTTGCTACTTGAAATGGGCTGATGCTCAGTGTTGTTTAAACTGAGGATCAGTTTAAACTTCTGACACTGTTTTTTTCTTTCTCATTAAAATACTGTACTGCTAACTTCACTCAATCAAAATGAAGCAAATACAATTCCAGGAAATTTCAGCAGCATTACTTAAAACTGTTTTTTTTTTTTTTAAATACATAAGGCTATTTTGTTTAGACCTTAGTTCATTATAGAAACATTTAGAATAAAATACTGTTTGCTTTGCTTGGCAAAAGTAAGCAGAAGGTACTGAAAATAATGGAGCTGTACGACAACAAGGCAAAAAACTATCTTAAAGTGTAAACTTATCTTTTTAATAATACATGTAGGTGGAAGTAGGTAGTAAGAATTTATCTTTAAGGTATCTACTTGTTTTCCTTCTCCGGTGCAAATGGGTAAATAGCATTTTCTTTTTACACGCACAGAAAGAAATCTTCTAAATTCTGAAGTAGTACTGAGTATGTATGCTTAGTGATCCTGGCAAAAATGACAGAACATGCATAATTTTCTAATCTAATGTCTTGGGTGCAGATGCTGGGGAAAAATAATAGCTGAATTTATATAATCTCACATGCACCTACTAAACACTATGATGGTCCATCAATAAATACAAACATCTTGACAACACAAACTTGCCAAAATGTATTGTATTTTGATTCCCATATTAACTTTATTAACGTCTGCTTTATTTGTCTCAGATTTACTCAATTAGTATTAGTTTCTTAAGACAGATTTTTCTTGTATTTGTTAGGAATAGTGCAAAATAATGAAATAAGTCAAAATAATATAGACATACGCACACGGAGACTGGCAATAATGGCTTGGTTTCTTTTGACATTTGAAAGAAACATCTCAACAATATGTTGACAGCTATAGTTTTCTTCCAGGATGCTTCCATGTGAAAAGGGAACTTTGAAGGAAATCCAGTCAACTCTAATAAAAGCAAATAAGATTTTGCGATACAAGTGTTTTTTTCTGATTATGTTAATCTCACACAGCCTGATTGTGTCTCCCAAAGGCTGTGGCAAAACATAATCAGGCAGTCTCTAAATGGGACTAATTCTAAAGTCTCTAAAAAATGCAAATGTAGTTATCAGAGAAGAGTTACAAGAGTTCAATGAAAGATTAGGTTCTTAGTAACTCAGATTGTTTCTGCCAGTCTGTATTTGAAGACCTGTGTTTGAAGATTCTCAAATCTAGCTATAAAATACCATTTTTTAAAGTGAATTGGGCACTCATGCATTTTATAGATACTATTAAATGAGTCATCTTGCCAAAGAGTTGCTTGCAGCTAAATTTTCAATGGGTTACATTAAGCATTCTCAAAGTATTTGCAGGCACGATCACTGTGTATACAGGAAGGTAAGTTTATGTATGCAAACAGGTACATACTCTAGAATAATTGGGCACATTGGCTAATTATGTTTCTAGGCATGCAGTTGCATATGCAGTCTATAAAAGCATATGCACAATTTGGTGTATGCAAATTCATGCAATCACAAGCATTGCTGGTAAATTAAACCCATATATTTAATTTTACCCTTTAGGTGTCAACAATGTCAGATAAGGCAGAGCTTGTGTATTCAGTAATTATTATTTTATTACTAGGCAGATCCCAAAGCCCTTTTCAGGAAATTTAGAAGTATAAAATTTGTCAGTGGAAGAAGTTGACTTTCATGTGGCATCATGTATTTATTGTGGCAGTATTTACTGTGGCAAAATACTAACAAGTACAAGAACATTTATAGTGATTGCAGTGGAATCACAAAATGAAATGGCAGAATTTTAGTAACTGCAAGTTGCAGTGATCTGGGTTTTCTTCCTGCATATCAAATCAAAAAATAATAAATACGAGGAAGAGAAAAAGAAAAGTGATTTCTTATAGTGAAGTAACTGATTTCTTTGTTTACTATTTGTTTTCCTCGCTAACATTTTAAAATGTAAAAATATATTGCTTTATCTGCTTATTTCAAGCAAATGATAACAAGTGATTTATATTGTAGCTAAGCAGTCTTTCTGTATCTTATTTCATGACGTTGTGGACATACACCAGTGATCTTAATTGAAGATGATTTATATCATCACAGTAGTTTCTCGGTTATTTCCGTGTCAATAGTTTGTATGTATGCTCATTGCCTAGCTGTAAAAAAAATAAACACAACACCTGGTAACAAAGAATTAGTCAACGGGAACAAATCTGATGCAACTAAATAATGGTGAAAGAAAATGTTTGGAGTACATAAGTAAAAGGCATTATTAATATTTTTTATGGAATGCACATATCCACCATAACTAGTATAAAAATGTTTTTAATTGACTTTTCATATTTGCCTGTCATCTCAGTGACTGACAATCAAAAAATAGCTGTTCGACAACTCTGATAATACAGAATCTAGTTTCTGCATGATTGTCCTAAAGCTTCTGAACAGATGTACATCCAAAGTATTTCCATGACCTGGTATCTCTGGACTGATACCTTCAAAGTATCATTATTTATAATTGATTTATCGTTATACCTTCCATTCCAAGTTTGGAAAAAATACAGATATGTCTGTTTTGTGGAAAATTATTATTAGTTATATAGAAACCAAGATTTTGAGAGGAGTGATCTGCTGAAGGTCTCAGGTGAGTTCTGTGTATAACAGGAGACTTGACTCTCTTCACCCTAAAGGAGTACCTTGGGACAGCCTGCATTTAAGAGCCTAACAAAGCAGAGTTTAGTTGAGAGAAAGTAATCTGTCTGACTACATAAAATATTTTCCATTTTCTTCATACCTCTCCACTGGTTGTCACAGACCTGCGATTTCCGTGTCCTGAGCTTGTTCTAGTGCCCACCCACCTTGTGGTCCTTCTTGAGACACATCATTCTGTTTTCCTTCCTTTAGGTGATTTTACTTACCTGTTTTCCTCCATCTAAAAGGCCTTTTTTCTCCCTCTTCCCTCGCCCTGTCTTTTCTTGTCTTTAAACTTCGTTGAGGGCGTGTACAAGGGTGCAGATATGCTAAAACCCTCTAATCATCACTAGTCCTTTCTCTGATATGTTTTAAGCATCTACACCCAACAGCCCTTGTGTGTCTCACAAACCCTGCTTCTAATTTCTGGGTTTTACTGATATCAGTGGGGTTCTCCCTGTTTATGTCTGGAACTTTTGCAATTGATTTATGCAGTGTTTTAAAGTTACTGTATCTCAGATAAACAGGAATTGCATCAGGTTGATAGATGGGACTCTGGTCCTGTCAGTAACCTCAGGCTACTGGGGCACTTCTGGAAAATTGTGAGCTATAAAAGTAACAAGAAGTAACAGAAAGATGCAGCCATCTAAATAATCTAATTACTCTGGAGCTCATGTGGATGATTGGAGAACTCTCAGTCAAGTGAGAGGAGCAGCAATAGTCAGATTATTACTATGTATTATACATAAGCAAAGATACAGTTCAAATTTGCTTTTCTTTATTGTAATAGAAATGAAATGGTTGATACTTAGTCTTCAGATGATGCAACTCAGCAGAAAGGATTGTTATTTATTATTAATTAGGGTGGTATGTTTGAATTGTTTCCTTTTTTTATACTTCCTGACAGACATAAAAACTTCCTGTGCAGATATTTTACCACTCATTATGATACATGTAATTGAAGCAATTACTGGCTTTTTCAGCAGTAACTGATAATTTCTCTGTACAATATTTCAGGTTCCTGTTTACACTGTAAAAAAATCTGTGCAGTTCAAAATTTCGCCACACAATGTAATCTGAATGTAAACTCCTATAACGTACATGATTTTTTTTTTCTTCTTGAAGATCACGTTTACAGCCAAAATTATGAACAGCATAAAAACATAAGCGTAGCTGAGAAACGGGGTTTTGGTTTTGAACATCACACTTTCAGATGTGTGCTTTTAGTCTTTTACTCTGCACACCATAAAACCAGAGGATGAGGAGTTTATTTTCTCTAATTTCAGTTCTTTTTATTACTCTGGACAAGTTCTTCTCAAACAGTGATACATGACTAATTAGCAGATTAGTTCGTGATTATCTGTAGGTGAACCAAGTTCTAATGGAGTTCTGCTCCATTAAAGAAGATTTGATTTGGGTTTTTTATAAGTTTGAACATTTACTGCTTGAGTGTGTCCTGATAAGTCATCGCTGTATTCTAAGCATAATCATTTTTAGATTCCTCATTAATATTCCAAGCAGAAAACAATATAAAAATCATGCATTATTGTTCTATTTTCTTATTTATATGGAAGCAATATATCACAGAATCACAGAATGTTAGGGATTGGAAGGGACCTCGAAAGATCATCTAGTCCAATCCCCCTGCCGCAGCAGGATTACCTAGATCATGTCACACAGGAACGCGTCCAGGCGGGTTTTGAATGTCTCCAGAGACGGAGACTCCACAACCTCTCTGGGCAGCCTGTTCCAGTGTTCGGTCACCCTCACCGTAAAGAAGTTTTTCCTCATATTTATGTGGAACCTCCTGTGTTCAAGCTTGCACCCATTGCCCCTTGTCCTGTCAAGGGATGTCACTGAGAAGAGCCTGGCTCCATCCTCATGACACTTGCCCTTTCCATATTTATAAACATTAATGAGGTCACCCCTCAGTCTCCTCTTCTCCAAGCTAAAGAGACCCAGCTCCCTCAGCCTCTCCTCATAAGGGAGAAGTTCCACTCCCTTAATCATCTTTGTGGCTCTGCGCTGGACTCTCTCTAGCAGTTCCCTGTCCTTCTTGAACTGAGGGGCCCAGAAGTGGACACACAATATTCCAGATGCGGCCTCACCAGGGCAGAGTAGAGGGGGAGGAGAACCTCTCTTGACCTGCTAACCACACCCCTTCTAATACACCCCAGGATGCCATTGGCCTTCTTGGCCACAAGGGCACACTGCTGGCTCATGGTCATCCTGCTGTCCACTAGGACCCCCGGGTCCCTTTCCCCTATGCTGGTCTCCAAGAGGTCTGTCCCCAACTTGTACTGGTACATGGGGTTGTTCTTGCCCAGATGCAGGACTCTACACTTGCCCTTGTTATATTTCATTAAATTTCTCCCCGCCCAACTCTCCAGCCTGTCTGTGTCTCTCTGAATGGCAGCACAGCCTTCTGGTGTGTAAGCATATTGTAGGTCAGTCTATGAATCGGGCAGCTCTCATAAAACAGCTGTTTCAGGATACAATGGCTGCTAAATGCTTTCATAGTTCCAAAAAGCAGTTGGAAAAATTCATGAATAAAAATTAATTCAAAGCTTCAGAGAGAAAACATGTTTGTCCAAGGGTGGCCATATGCCACAAATTACTGAAGGCTGAGCGAGTATTCTGAGGAAGCATCAGTAACTTTTAGACTTTTAGTCTTACCTAGTGTAGCTTTTTCCAGGTTAAAATGATTCAGCTAACTATATCTATCTGTTTGTATAAGCGTACGCATATATGCTTATGCAGATCAATTCTGTGGTCCAGTGGATTTCCGTTTTCTTTTTCCTTTGAACTTTACATTGGATGCTAGAGTCTGAATTTTATGGACCGTAAGCTGTGAAAGACAGTGGTCAAAGTGGGGCAAACAGTACTGTGAAGGACCACCTGCCTGTTTCTATAGAGGTATTTATGATACTTAAATATTTTAAATACTTAAATGTTACCTCTTTAAACACCAGTATTAATGCAACAGCTCTATTCATACTATTTAATAACAACCAAAAAAAGTAAATACCACACAAGACAGACATCTTTCACTGATCAATAAGCGTAACAGTCACCAAGGTATCACCTTAATAATCTTTTTCTACTAAGATGTGCTAGAAACTGAAATAATGCACACGTATCAAGTATCACTACAGTGAGTAATGTACAAAGGTGAGCGAGTGCATACCAAAGACTGTGGCAGCGCTTTACTTAGAAGTAAACTTTATGGCTGAAATTATGTATGGCTTACTGTTTGTAAAGGCTCATTAAAATACCCTGAATATGTTCTATTTTTACTGTTGCTTATCAGAATTACATACTTTTTGTTTACTTACAGTATGAAAGAGGCTGGTTTAGGCCATAAACAGTGGAGGGGTGGTCCCATTTCATCAAACTGCAAGCAGTGTCCAGTAGTTTATACCAATCCTGTTTGTGGATCAGATGGTCACACATATTCTTCTCAGGTAAGAATTAAATAAAGAACTAAATTATTCTTTCATTGTTCCACTCAATTCCAGCTCTTGGAAAATAAAATACTGTATTGTAACACAAATCAACATTTATTTGTTTTGACTAAAATATTTATTACAGAGCTCAACCTACAGCGATTCTAGTATATAGTAAGACAAAAAAGTAAAAAGGTAGCAAATCCTAAGCAGCATGAAACAGTAGTACCCAAAGAAGCACAGTGTAAGAGTGCCTTACAATGTAACGGAGCTCCAGGTTAAGTCTTTCTGTGGCAGACACCAAGGCAGGGTTTTGAGTAAGGAAAAAAGTGTTGCGTGTCCCCAGTTTGGTGTACGATAAACATGTTAAGACATTTTCCAGTTGACCATTGAGGGGATACTTTACATTTGAAGCACCTAGGCATAGATGTAACATACCCAGATAAAAAATGTAATAACATAAATAATTGTTACATAACTTTCCTTCTTGCAACAGCATTTTATGTATTTTAAGACCATAATCAAGTCTTCCTTCTATCTTCCTGAACACACAGACAGACAGAATGTTAGGGATTGGAAGGGACCTCGAAAGATCATCTAGTCCAATCCCCCTGCCGCAGCAGGATTACCTAGATCATATCACACAGGAACGCGTGCAGGCGGGTTTTGAATGTCTCCAGAGGAGACTCCACAACCTCTCTGGGCAGCCTGTTCCAGTGTTCGGTTACCCTCACTGTAAAGAAGTTTTTCCTCATATTTATGTGGAACCTCCTGTGTTCTAGCTTGCACCCATTGCCCCTTGTCCTGTCAAGGGATGTCACTGAGAAGAGCCTGGCTCCATCCTCATGACACTTGCCCTTTCCATATTTATAAACATTAATGAGGTCACCCCTCAGTCTCCTCTTCTCCAAGCTAAAGAGACCCAGCTCCCTCAGCCTCTCCTCATAAGGGAGATGTTCCACTCCCTTAATCATCTTTGTGGCTCTGCGCTGGACTCTCTCTAGCAGTTCCCTGTCCTTCTTGAACTGAGGGGCCCAGAAGAGGACACACAATATTCCAGATGCGGCCTCACCAGGGCAGAGTAGAGGGGGAGGAGAACCTCTCTCGACCTGGTAACCACACCCCTTCTAATACGCCCCAGGATGCCATTGGCCTTCTTGGCCACAAGGGCACACTGCTGGCTCATGGTCATCCTGCTGTCCACTAGGACCCCCGGGTCCCTTTCCCCTACGCTGCTCTCCAACAGGTCTGTCCCCAACTTGTACTGGTACATGGGGTTGTTCTTGCCCAGATGCAGGACTCTACACTTGCCCTTGTTATATTTCATTAAATTTCTCCCCGCCCAACTCTTCAGCCTGTCTAGGTCTCTCTGAACCCTCCTGTCTTTTCTGTTATACTTATTTGGAAACAGAATTAAAAAACATTACTGTCAGTTTACCCAGTCTTTTTTTGGAGAAAAGATTTTGTGCTGGTCATGGTGAGGTCCAGGGACTGCATTAGTATAGTGCTCAGGTGAAACTCGTGAGATGGAGGGACTTCATAATGCTGAAAAGAAATCAATTTGTTTAGCATCGTCTCTTAAAACTTCCAGTAGAAGAATGTTTGGCCAATATTAGCAACTTAAACCTCTCTAGGAGAAACAAATGTGTGCTCTTAATGAACCCATTTTTATCAGAAACTGCATGCAATTCAGTAGTGTGAGAGGAGCTACTGTATTCTGTCATTCTGACGCCCTGTCCTTCCACTAACAAAATGTTTCTAATCGTAGATATATCCAGTGCTTCAAGAGAAATACAGTAATAGTAATAATGCTGATTGTTCTAGATTAAATTGACAGAGATGGAGAAGCTCTGTGTTCGTTACTTACGAAGAAAAAATTTCCATATAGCATTTTAAGCAAAATATTTTTAGGATATTTCTCAGCACTTAAAGATTTTAGACTTAGTATTTGCTGTATTGAGTTTTCTTTTGTTTTTTACTGCAATCACAAGCTACGTCTGTATTTTACGAAAAAAGGATTAGAGTTTCCAGGAGTTGACTGGCTATTGGATTGAACACTAAGTATCATCTCCAATGGTATTTTCTTCTTGATAAAATAAAAACATCAGAATATAACTAGTTCTTCCTCAACCTTGACAATTCTTATGGTTTTATCCTAAATCACCCAGAATCACAGAATCAACCAGGTTGGAAGAGACCTCCGGGATCATCGAGTCCAACTGTTGCCCTGACACCACCATGTCAACTAGACCATGGCACTAAGTGCCATGTCCAGTCTTTTTTTAAACACATCCAGAGATGGTGACTCCACCACCGCCCTGGGCAGCCCATTCCAATGTCTAATAACCCTTTCTGTAAAGAAATTCTTCCTAATGTCCAACCTGAACATTAGAAAATGTTTTTCTTACAAACCGAATAGTTACTTATAGGGAACTGGTCAAGAATCTTAATCTTCCTTTAAAAAAAAAATTTAAAAATTTCCAACTCTTACACCAGGATATCTGAGGCCCTACACATGAATTTTGGACGCTTGGCTTAGCAGAAACATAATGCCTTTCCAGTGATGATATGACTTAAAGTTTTAATTTAGGATTTGAAAATATTCTTATTTTCATTCACAGTAATCTCCTGTTTATGTTTTATCAAGAGCTTGAAATGTGCTTGCATCTTACTAGATGTTAGATGGTACTGTCATTTGGCATTTCTTTTGCTGTGCCGTGTGAAGGTTCAGTCAGTCTTAAATCTCTCCCTGCGTTCTTAATGTGATATAAACATCACAGGCAGTTTTAACCTCATTGCTTATTTCCTATTTTATTGTATAGGAGTCTTGTATTCTAAATAGTCCTATAGGCAGAAGTGACCCTATGGCCTCTCATGATCTGATGTGAAGTAGATGTACAGAAGTGTATAAATAATAATGAAATGCAGATATTTTTACATCAGTTCACGTGTTAAAGGTGAGAGTATGCTTCTCAAACAGAATGATGAGAAATGAGTGGATTAAATAGGTACACTCTGCTTCCATTCCAGTACATTATCAGGCTGCAGTCAGTGCAATAGTACATATTATCTAACCTCTATGTCCCTTACATGTATATAATGAAGAAGTAAAGTAGCATCAGAGAGCTTTTGCAGGGTTTTCTTTTTGTCTTCCACTACCACATAATGGTAGATTTCAAATCTAAGTTTATGGCAGCAAAATGCTAAAAAAAAGTTAGTGACCACAGAAGATCTGTATTAGCCTATAAATATTTGTTTTTATTTCTTTTCCATGATGTTGTGCTTTCATATTCTGTCGTGCTGTTGCATCAAAATAAAGGTCCTTGCAAGGTTATTTCAGGAGCAGTCATTTTAAAAATTGACATAAAGACGAATATTTGTCTTCCTTTACTCCAGACAGAGTTTAGTGTCGTTGTGTCCTCAAGCTCCAGTAGGAGTTTATATAGCAATTTTCTTGTATTTAAAATGCATTTGTCAATGACTGCGGCAAATTGTAGAATACATTTTCTGAAAGTAAGTCAGTAAATAGTAATAGCTGGCAGTTAGTGGATGAACACTACTTTGAGAGTATGCCCTTCCTTTTTAGGCCAAGCCCATGCAAATGTTTGTATTAAATTATATAACTTTAAATATTTCATACATGTTTTTTGCTTTGGAAAAAAAAAAGATGATATAATGGGTGGACGATGTAGAAAGAAAGGTTAATTTCTAAATTGAGTTTGTCCAGAATCAGGTAAGGATGTTTTGTTT
Source organism: Nyctibius grandis (assembly GCF_013368605.1). Lineage (NCBI taxonomy): Eukaryota > Metazoa > Chordata > Aves > Nyctibiiformes > Nyctibiidae > Nyctibius > Nyctibius grandis. The sequence continues at coordinate 46,232,437 of NC_090663.1, forward strand.
CCCATTCATTTTAGCAGGCCAGGTTAGGTTTACTGTGTTCTCAGCCCACAATTAGTCTCACACAGTCAGTGTAAAAGAGAAGCAGCAGGTGTAAGATATTCATTATTAGCATTACAAGAATGTTGAAATAAAAATATTACATGATGAAATGTTGAGTAATCAAAGTGAACATTAATTAGTATGTGAGAAGAAATTCAGTATAAAGAGATCCTGCTGTTTCCTTGCCAGGGTGGTGTTACAAACAATTTTTAGTTAATAGCCTTTAAATAGTACTGCATGTGTTTTTACACTTCATTAGTCTAGTTTTACCTTCTGCATTTCTCCAAACTTTGGCACTTGAAAGTGCATTATTCATTTTAACTCTAGGAATTCTCAAGCAGTGCTGTAGCATAGGGCTTTGGTACCCCTGTGTATTTGGTACTCCATCCATTCAGTAAAGCACGCATACAGTAAAGCTGGTGTAACTGTGGATGAGATGATGATGCTTAGGCTTGGATGCTTCTGTTGGAACAATTCTCCCATCTTGTACTATATTATAACTGAGCCTTCTGAAAAATGGCCACAAGGAAAAAAAAATATGGTCACACATCAGATGAATTGTCTTTTGAGTGATTTTTGCATATTTTAATTACAGCTCTGATGTTTGGTATAATAGGCTGAAGTTTTCTTTCTTAGGTTGAATGTGGTCGACAGGTAGTCCTGCTATAGCAAATATAACCTTAAATAAGATCAATGAGTAATGCTTTGAGTATTTTGAAAGGAAAACACCACAGAAATTAATTAATCTTTAGAATATGCCTGTTGCCGCATGATTTTATTCCAGAATCATCTTGGCAGTAAGTCCTAGATCAGTTTTATTGTTAGCAACAATTTTCTCAAGTTGGTTTCATACTGACAGTGAATTTTTTATGAAATATTTTTTCTTCTACTTATGAAAACTTCATGTGATTGATGACATCCTTGTAGGTATAAATAGCAATAAAAACGATGTTTTGCAAAAATAGTGGGTCTAAACTCGCTTCTCAGGCCAAGAGGGAAAAGATATAGAAAAGCAAACAGTCAGAAAAGAGGTTATGAATTCTTGATATACTTTACAGATAGATAGGTGTGTGGATTTAAATTTTTTTAATATTCAAATACTTTCTTCAGTCTCCCCAATTATGATTCCTTTCTCATTAGAAGGGTGAAAGAGAGCCAGTGGATAAAATCACACTGTGCGTGGAGGGGGGAGTTTAGTACTGCTTGCTTACTTTATCCAAATGTTGTTTATAATATTACATGAACCTAAATTGCTAGATTTTTATTCTCAGGATATCCCATATTTAACATTTTTCTTTTTAAAATCATTGCTGCCTTTATTCAGTTCAGGTGTTTTTAAGACTTATACTTAATAATCTGTATCTCTTAGCAGTGTGTTTGGTATAAGACAGCTTGTTTAGAGGAAGCATAAAAAATAAGTGTCAATATTTTTAATCTTTGGTGTTGTTTTAAACATTGTCCTATTATAAAAGTTAAATTGATTTAAATTTATTTATTAGCTTATTGTGGATTTTCAGGTCACATGCCTGAGCTGTTGACCGTTCCATTCTACTTCAGAACAGATTGCTAGAAATAGATTTACTATTAAAAATAATTATCTATTTTCATTTACTTTTTGAAGAAAGTAAATGAAAATAGATAACTTTACTTTTGAAGATTACTTTCATTACAAAATAGTTATCTATTTTGTAATAGTAAATGAAAGTAATTTTCACAAACCTGATTCAATGTATGTCAGTCATACTTTTTAAATTGGGCTAATCCACTATGCATTTGTTTTTTTATCTGCATTGTTACTAAGAATCTGCTGTAGACTTAACTGTCAGTTGAAACGTATCCAAAAGTAGTAAGGTTAAATCATTGCCGCCATCTTTAGTAATAAAATAATGTAATCTCTCTGAAATAAATTATTTGATAGTATTCTGGTCCATATTTTTGCAACTGGAAGAAGCAGCTTCTTCCAGGTGCTCTGACAGCACCAATTTGTTTTTCTAATAAAAATAATAAAATAAATTTTTTTTGTAATAAAAATAGGTTTTGTCAAAAGGGGCCTCTCAAATTAAGATTCGTGTCTGTATCCAGTTCCCAAGGAAGACCCAGCCAAAATCACCCTGTTCAAGTGGATAACTTTAAAGCCTTCTACAGACCAAATCTACATTGGACTGTTACAATGAAGGGCTTGTGGCTGAGGTACATTGGCAAGTAAGACAAAGTTGTTGGCAAATGAGAAAAAACGAAAGCAACAGACCATGACCAGCCCTCCTTCTGCCCCACCCTCTCCCTCCTCCTGAAAAAAAACCCAAACAAAAAACCTCTAACAAACCTTTCTTGAATGATACTGACCAGTAGTCCATGAGATAAAATGTATCCTGCTTGATTGATCCATGGAGTGTACTTTATTATGATAAACTGATCTTTGCAGAAATACTGGAAACTCCTTGTTTATTGTTAAATGCTTAAAAAAGGCTAATAATAACAAATCAGGAAATGAGATTGTTTTCCGGCTTCTGCCATCAATGGGTTTTGCCAGTAATGCCTGAAATTTTATCTGGAACCTTTAAATTGATAGGATGTGGTATTCAAAAAAAGGCAGAGAAACGTCAGAAGGTTGACTCATTTCACTTAATCCAGTTTTCCAAATAGGCTGATGTACTGAAAATTCCAAATTACATATAACTGATCTCTTTTTATCAACTGCATTCAAAATAAATAGCTGCTAAAGCTGTAGAAAATGGAGATGATAACTTAGATGACAAATTACTTTATAGAACCTCCAATATTTTGAAATTCTGAGCAGCTTAGTATTTCTTAGACTAGGATGACATATACTACCAAGAATGTAATTTGGTTCCCTTTTTTAATTTCCAGAATACTGTTTGTTTAATATAAAATTATATATTGGATTTGCATTAAAATATACTACATAAACTTCAATACTTCAATAAAGACAAAAAAAATGCTACTTTATGGACTAGAAAATATTTTCTTGAGCCTTCATATATTTAATACCTTTACATTGTTTTTTAAAACAGTATTAAGTTTTCTCTAGAATAGAAACAATCTAGGCTGGAAGGACAAAACAATGAAAGAATAGGACAAATAGGGGAACGTGAAACAAGTGTCAGTGTTCATTAAATAACTCTCATATCACAGCAGCAGTATACTGATACAAAGTAATGAATGTAGAAAGAACTCAGATTCAGAACCTATGCATGAAAATCTAAATTGGTATGTTAACTGTCAAACAGGACAGCCAGTAAAACAAGAAAAATCAAATTGCTTAAAGTGAAGTTGAGAAGATGGTTAAAGATTCGGATTTCTTAAACTGTTAGGTTGCATTAGAGACATCCATACATATCTGGAGAAAGGTCTTTCTCTGAATGATAGCTTTAACCAGCAGAAGTTAATATTTTGAAAATAGTATTCAATATGTTGTAAGTAGAATTACAGCTAAAATAATCAGAATCATTTTGGCACAAGAATTCTTTTCCAGGAGAATGTGTCCACATCACATGCAGGCAGAAATGCACAGAAGCTGAACACAGGAGCTGCCACTGGCATAGTTATGCTTGTGGAGTGATGATGGGGAGCAGAAAACAGTTCTGAAAAGAAACCAATAAAAAAATGGGTCTGGAGCATTAAGAGACAATAAATAATGTTCTTAAGTTTACGTAGCTGTTTGAAACATTAAGGCACCTGAGAAACAGTGGAGAAAGATAGTGATGAGCTGTGTCGGTTGCAAGAAGGGGATCAAAAGAGAAGATTGTCTGAGATTTACCAAGTGCAAGCTCATTAGCAAGCATGGTTTCAATGGAGCAGAGGATAAAGAGGGTAGTAACTGAAGAGGTAGGTAGGTGGAATAAGAGTATTTTTATGATCTTGGAAGGCTTTTATTTGGGCATTTTTTTTTAAACAAATGGAAAAGAACCTTTTTATAAAAGAAGAGAGAGAGTGGTTAAAGACTGTGGACATGAAACAAGACGGTGTCAACCTAGGGACATCATCTAAATTCTGAGAGTTAGTAGCAGACAATATGATAAGAATTGGGATTAAAAGAAGATGAAATTGAAAGTGGCAAATGGCAAACAAGAAAACTGGCTCAGGTCTTGGCCCAGTGAAAACATTCAAATATTACAGCAATAATTCTCTGAAAGAAGACCCCGAAGAATGTGCCAGTGTAGGAGATGGTATGGAAAATACATGTAAGCACTTATTAGAAAGGAAGAAGTTTAGTGGTGCATGGTATATTTCAGATCTTGTGTCTCTGACAGCCCTACATCCCACCCTGGGCATGTCATTCTGTTCTCCTTTGAACATTCCTTCCCGTGTCCCAGGGACAAGGGAGAGCCATGGCCACCTAAATTGTTCTTGTGCATAAGGCGGCACTCCAGATATGTGAGGAAATGGAAGAAAATGTAACAACAAAGACATTTCTTGGTTTGCTATAGATGTATGAATGGGATGATTATACTTCTAAGGGGTAATTGTCCTAAATTTATCCTGTGGGGTAAAATATGTAGATACACAATGGTACCTTTAAAAAAAAGCGCCAAAAATCTAACTTAAATGCCTGCTATCTTTTTTTTTCTCTGTTATTTTCTCTTAATTCTGATGCACCATTTGTTTTTACATGTATATTTACACCAGACATCGCTTCCCTGTGCACTGAACCATGGGACCTTGGTGTTTTTTTTTCCTTGAATGCGTCTCCTTGTCTTCTATTACTCATAGTAGAATTTAAATATATGCTTACCTAGGAGCAGCGAACCCATGGATCATTTTGTTGCTTTAAAACAGAGCCTGTTCTGTGTACCATGTGTTATGGAGAGTTATAATAGATGTATATTGGTTCTAATTTCTTTCCCTTTTTCTGCATCTTTAATTTTCTTCAAATTTAATTCTATTTTTCCTTTTAAGAAGGGTTTTGGAACAACATAGCTGTAGCAGGCACAAAAGAAGATATACTTAACATCACTCAGCCATTTTGGTTTTCTTTAGCAATTAACAGAACAGTAAGCATTTGAAAAGCTACAGAACTGCAAATAAAGTAAAAACTACTAGAAAAAATGTAATTGTTCAAATTAAAATTTATTAGAACTTGGAATTAAATTTAGCAATCAAACAGAACAAAGTGTTTAGCTTCTAAAAAGATATTCTTACACACTGTTGATGTAGGTCACACTTGCAGTTAGCAAGAAGCTGAAATACTGTGAAGTTTCAAGTAGTAACATCAGACACTGTAACAGAAATTTAGACCAGCAGTGTTATAAATTAGTTACGCTGTCCCAGAGAAAAAGAAAAGCTTCAGTCCTAGTAATTTAGCAGTTGTCAGTGAGGTAAAATATCTGTAAAATTAAAGAATAATCTTCCAAGTCTCACTCTTTTTTTTTTATTCTTTGTAATTTTGAAAAGCTCACAAGGAAATATTAATCTTATTTAATGGGCTTTAATAAGACATGTTTAGCATTCAATATTGTAATATTAAACAAATACATGTTATCACAGCTCAGGCGTATTAAGTTTATGGCTGTAAAATAATACAGTTCTTCAATATAACCACAGAAAACTGTCTGGGATTCAGGTTTTCTAATGGGGTACCCGGTAACCACATTTGCTTCCCTCTCAAAATCATGTCACTCTAAAATATCCAAAGCCACATCCATAAGTTTCTGAGTTGTCTGAATTTCACAACAGTGTGTGTTTCTGTGAAGTTCCTGTTAGCTTCAGGTCTCTTTGAAGCATTAATATACACCTGCCACTCCCCTCTTGGGGGGGAAAAAAAAAAAGAAACCTTGAAGAAATGAATAGTTGATATTCAGAAATGTTCAAAATGTTTTAGCCAGCTCTCAAACAAAATCCTTAAGATTTTCCTGAGAATATGGAGTCCTTCAGGAAACCTGCCTTCTTTCTACCTTTGTCAGTTTTCCTCGGGGGTGTGGTTGAGATCTGTTCCAACTTCAGTCATTTCTAGCAAAGAGAAGAACTGTCCAACTTGTTTATTTACATGTCCAATGACTTTCAAGCTGTCTACTTACTGCTAAATTTACAAGAAGCAAATAATAATAGACCTTTCTTCCACAAGTTAAGACATTGCTGCTTGCTCTGCTTGCTTGTTCTTCTACATTAGTCTTGAGATCAAAGTGAAACCAAGTATTTCTTAACAGACAGATGTACTCTTGGATGAGATCTTGAGTAAATGAGAAAAAAAGTACGAAAGTAAAATAACTTAAGTCCCAAAAGAAAAGATCTGGGCATTGATGAGAACTAAGAGAGAGACGGGGATCTGAAAAATATGGCTGAGTATCAGAGGTAGGTCCTCTGCATCATAGCAGAGTTTTGGGAAAAAAAAAAATGGAACATCGTAGGCCACCATGGACTTACTGGAAGAGAAAACTAAGAGTTTGTGTAGCAAAATTTACCACTTTTGCTCTTCATTCAGACTATGACATATGAGGACTTGGCTTTGCGTTGTCCTGATTTTAATCCATATGTTTTTGACACAGAACAGGGAAATCTTTTGAATATTTTAGAAATCAAGTACTAACAGCAAGAAGTAGAAAGATTTAGGCACAGTTCTGTGTGTGTTTGCACAAGAACACAAGATATATATCTCTTTAAGTTCAAGAACAAATATGTGTAATCTAGGGAAAATAGCCATGCTTTGGAATATTAACTCCCACTTGCACAACAGCATGTTTCTTCCCTGACAGGGTGAAAACCATTATGAACGTGGAATTTCATAAACATTTCCTTCACTGATAGCACACATAGCCTTCTATTTTAGACTATTTAATAAATAAAATGTTGTACTTCGAGTTCAAATGAATTTTAGCATACACTTTATAGGTGGGTAAAAAAACAGAGCAGAGAGCTGTAGAGGCAATGTGATGGTAAGAAAGCCGAGTGCGCCTAGGTGTATCTAACTTCTGATCCAAATGGTGGTTCTGTAGTACACTGATGAAGGTTTCACCTAAATGTAAGTAACTCTACAGTATTTCTTTTTTTGCTTTCTCTTTTTTTTTTTCTCCCAATTGACATAGTGTAGTTTAAATGTCTTACAAACTTGGATGGGATAACCCAGCATGGACTGGCTAGGTCTGTGCACATTAGTTTTATTACTTTCATCATTTTTCCTTTATTTAAAGACTAATGAGCACGCCCTTTAGATGCTATTTTAGCTCATCTATAACTTTATAAATATTTCAACTTAGATATAATTAGATAAATTGAACTTGTTTAATTAGTAATGCAATCAGCCAGCATGGCTTAGGAAGCCATATCACGTTAAAAGTACAGTGATCATGCATGTTAATAAGCAATAAGCAGATTCTTTTAACAAGAAATTCTATGCTTTTACAAGCCATTTGTGTCTTCTTATAAGGCTTTATAGCTTTGCCATTACTTTTATTTTACCATTGCCATTACTCAGGAGTTTGCATGTCAGCTGAAAATCACTGAAGATCTTTCTTGGCTGATTTTGAACCAAAGTAGTCAGCTGTTTTTGAGATGATGGTTTAGGAGAATTAAATGTTTTTTGCTCACATTTTACATTTTTCTTTGAATATTGATTTTCAAATTTGAAGTGGGAACTTGAAAAATGTGAAGTTAGTTTTGTCTGAGCAATATTCCTTTTTCTATCTCAAGAAATTTTGTCCAAATTACAAAACTGTGAATGCCAACAATGAGGTACACCAAAGATCTCTTGTACATACAGCGTAGAGTGACAATCTGTGCATCTGTAGCTTGGGTGTGCTAAAAATGATGAAGAAGTTTGAAACAAGGGGCCTGATGATGTGCTGGAATTTAGACTATATGGGTGAGAGCTCTGAATAACAGCCAGAATTTATAGACTTAAGTATATGCGTGTGTATGTTAGAAGGAGAAATTTTTTTATATTAAGCATGCTTACAGGAAGCTGTTGGTGTGTTTTCAAACTGCATCAGTGTTTATAATTTTGGAACAAGCCAAGATCAGAAGGAATAATACAGGTAGGAGTAATATGGTCACATATTTTTACTCCTTTTGTTAATAATTTTTTTAAAACACTCTCTAAATATTTTTATTTTTTTTTATATTTGAAATATCTTGGGTTTTACAGAATTTACTATCTTCAAGCAATGTTGAAATATTAATTTGCATATGAGGTAGTATATTATGGTTTTTTACACAAAAAATGACTAGAAGCATTATTATTAATACTTTTTAGTTTACTGGAAATAGTGTGATTCAAGTAAGGATATCACAGGGTCTTGTCATTTAGCATTAATTAAGCTTTACATTCTCATTTGATAGTATAAAATATTAGTTTACCTATTCGCAAAATGTGTAGAATAAGATGGTGAAGTATGTATTTACCAAACTGAGTAAGTGCCTAAAAATTCAGATGGCTGATTTAAAAAGCAGATAGGTCCTTAGATGGGTTTTCAGAAGCTCCTGAGCATCATGTATCTCTAAAAGCCTCTAAGTAGGAAAGCAAAGACAGGTAGGTGCCTAATTTAAATAATGCCAGTAGGCATCTATCTGCATGTTTCTGTGACTCGATATGTTTTCTAGGATGTCCGAAAAAGATTGAATAGCTAGTTGACCTGATTTTAGGCTTTTCTTTTTATGCCATTGCACTGCAAATTGCTGAAGAAAACAGGCAAGAGCTATAGAGGTGATGAACAGGAAGAAAACTGCATACAGATTTTCATTTTGTCATGTAAATTGCTTTCTCTAGTTCATAGCTTTATAAACAATGTATCATCAGCTCTCTTTCAACCGCAAAAGATTTTATTTGCTCAAGGTTTTGGTTCAATAGGCAAGTTTCCTTTTGTTCTCTGGTCAAAATGCTAGTTGCATCTCTTTATGGTTAATATTTTTCAAACGTTATTTTCATTTTAAATAGTAGCACTTGTTTGCTGCAAAGCTTTATACCCAAACTCCTGTTCTTTAGGTAAGTAATGCACATGATTAACAACAGGTTACTGATGGGACAAAATGGCATCTATAGATCTGGATGACACTTCATAGATAAATTTGCACATTAATTTTTAATTTCTAAAGCTTGAATTAGTTGAAAACGTGGTATCTTGGCATTATGTTTAGCTGGTTTTAGTTTGAAATTCTGTATTGCAGCTGCTTGTGCCTTGGCTGCTTTTTGTAAAGGATTATAAAGTGGCGTAATAATTTCAAAATTAGGTTTACCACATTAACTCTGGCCATATTTTCACCTCCATTTTAAGCCAACCTGAAGTAACACCAGTGCACAAAGAAGCAGTACCAGCCATTGCCTGGAACTGGCCCCTTGTTTCAAGCAGTCCTTTTCCTCTCTTCCGTGTTCCATATCAAGTAATGCTCCGTGTTGGACTGGACCTGAAACATAACCTGGTCAACACTCACTCTGCCCACCCCAGCCCCATGACAGGGGACAGGAATCACTAACCCAGTGAAAGCATATTGTAGTTTCTTACATATTTTACTTTAGGAAGCTCAAATCTGAGGCCATAATTTCACATAGCAATTTGCTCAAAATACAGTAAAAGTAAATTATGAGCAGGGAAATGTATGTAAGCTTTGTGAAATAAGGATAAAGAAAATGCAGAATGTGGATAAGCAAAATAGCATGAAATAAAGTTGAAAGCACCCAGTACTGAGTAATCAGAAATTATCTGTTCAGCTGTCAGAGAGATCAGGTTCTAAACGGAGAGAAGACAGAGATCTGTATTGATGCATGAATGTGGAGCTCTAAAGGAGAGACTTCTAGCGATAAGACATATGATGATACTGGAAGAAATATTTGACACTTCATTCTCTTCTCCAGCATCTGTCTTCATGGTACTCTAGCAGAGCTCTTTTCTCAGAGATTCTGTTGATTGTATCATACAAAAATCTCCTAACCACCCATTGTTGATCATCTATAAAATAGACAGGGAAGGAAGAACTGTGAGCTTTTCTGGTAGGAACATGTAAATTTGAGAGGATATTCCAAATTCTCTCAGCCGTTCTATTTATTTATACTATAACAGCTAAGTTTCTCTGCTTGACCTATGAACATTCAGTTGATAGGTAGCAGTGCAGAAGGCTGTGGTGTACAACTTGTAGTCTATGGTGGTAAGATTTTGGAATTCTCCAGTGCCTGCTGATATCCCCAGTTTCACCTGCATGAGATCACTTATTCTCCTCTCTGTACACTGGAAGGTTGGTTAGAGCTGAGTGAACAAGGGTGTGGAAGAGTTGAGGAATCAGAAGCAGGGCCTCTTATTCTCTCTCACTGGTTAGTGTCAGAATCATTATGGATGACCACAGCTGGTAATAATAAGGAAAAAACCCTATGAACTTTTTCCCTATGTGGAAGTATATGTTCAAATTAAGTATTTGTACCATATGAACTAATAATTATCAGGTGAATCTGAATTTAATTATTCATCAGTGTATTTTTTCTTAGAATTAGATAGTATGCCCTGTTTAATTTTAAATGCACAAAAAAGTCATGGACTCCTACAGAGCTCTCATTATTGAGATAAGGTACAATTAAAGGTGACAGTTATCTCTCAAAGATGACACACTTTTTACAGTTGCATAAGTATTAGTTATTGGTTGTCTGAAAAGTAATTTACTAAATACTCAGCATTAAATGTGATGGTGTTCTAGAAAGCATTTCTGTAAGTGTCATATACCTCAGCACATGAAAATTTCTAGAAGACTTTAATTCACATTGAATATACACTTCATCCAATACTGCAAAGTTATGTTTATATGATAGAAAAGGGTGTGTTGACCTATCTGGCTTAGCTTCAGTCTTTCAATATCATGGGCTTGAAGCACATAATGGACACAGTACGCATTGGAAATCCAGGTGAATACCCTGGCAGCTGACTTCTGCTGGCTTGTATAGTGTAGGGACATATCAGCTCTGCTTCCGTCTGTCCGATATGTATACCGTGAAGCAAAGGAGGGACTGGAGGGAGTATCTGCAGGTTGCACCTGAAGGCACCAGTGCATGAGCTTCTGTTGCCTTCTTGCCAGAGAAATCGCATGTATCCTCATTACTTAGCTTTAGTTAGTTTGTTTAAAAGCCACTCAATATTCCTGGCAGGAATTCCACAGGGCTCTTCAGTCACTTAACACACAGAGTGGACATACCTCTCTTGTATCTAATCAGTAATTCATTTTTCTGCACTGTTCAGTACAGTCTTATATCTTTTATTATACAGTAGCCACACAGTTAAACTGAATTCCTCATCTGCTTTAATATATCTTTGTTCCCTGTAGATTTTGAGAAGTCTGCAAATAATAACTAATTTACACTGTCACACACACAGTCCCTCTGTGTGATATGAGAGTGTTGTTTTACAGATAGAAGATGGTTCTGCAGATAGATAGAAGCAAAAAAATTATTTGTGAGATTTGGATGGCCAATTAAAGGATTGGTTTTTTCATTGCACATTGCAAAGCATTTATACGTTCAATTCATTTTTATTTTACTTCATCTAAAAAAGTTTAGCATGTTCCCAAATCGGATCTCAGGTTTTCAAGAGCTCAGGAGAGCACAAATACACTCAGTACCAAATAGAATTTTGCTTAAGTAAGTCACCTAAGATCCATGGACCAGCATAAGCATTGTTGTCCTTTTCTTTCATGCAGTCTCCCTAGTTCATTCATGACACATCTTTTAATCTCTCCAGCAAATGAACAAGATTTATGCAAGCAATAGTCTCTTGACACTGGTTCATTCCCAGAGCAGGTCTATCCTGTACTTCCTCATGGAATAAGCTTGATGCCATCTGGTCCACCCATTTTCTCAAAGCAAGATACACTACGCAGGTGTCATTCCTGACAGATTTATTTAATCCTGGTTGTAAAGACAATGATTAAGATTCAATAAACTTCTCCAACAATTTATTTTAGTACTTCACTACCCTTATTATTAAAAAGTCTTCCTAGTATCTAATCTGAAACTTTACTGCAGCAATTGAAGCCAATTATTTCTTGAAACATTCATCATGATATTCTTTTCAGGTATTTTTCAGATGACTTTTACCCATTTGACAGCTGTTGTGCGAATCCCCTTTTTTCAAGACTGAACATCCCCACTCCATCGCCACTCCTTGAGCCTCTTTCTCATTGACTTTATTTTCTAGGCCTCTGATCATTCCTGTTACTCTTTTTTTTGGACTTTTTATAATTAATTCCTGTCTTGTTTGAAACCTTGTCACAAAGCTGGACAGGGTGCTCTATTTTAAGTGCTGCCAGAGCTGTGTGGAATTATTTTACATGATTTGTAGGTTGCAGTCCTGTTTATATATCCTGGTATGGTAATGTTTTTAAACACCATTTAATTGTTCATAGTGATCACTAGATTTTTATTTTTCCTTTGGAATGGATGTCTAGCCAGTTGTTCCATAGCTTGTATTATGTCTACCTAAGAGTAGAACATAGCAGTTTTCTATATTGAATTACATTATATTTTTAGCCTATTTCAATAATCTGAATATTTTTATTTTATTCCTGTCTTCTAAAGTTATTCCAGCCTCTTCCATGTTTAATAGAATATCTTTTATTTTATCTTCCAAACCATTAATGGAAAGACAGAATAGTTTCAGGGTTGTGACTTACCCTGGCAAAAGTCCACTCAGTGCAGCCTTCCATTTTAATGGTGAGCTGTTGCTTGCTGCTCTCTGAGGATCACTTGCAACTACTTTTGTACTCATCTTACAATGTGAGCACACAAATAGCATACTTCCCAGTATGGCTTGCAGGGTTGCAGTGTAAAAGTGTGACAAGCCTTGGTAAAATCAAGGTACTTGCAATCTAATTTATCTCTGTTTTCTAGAAGTTCTGCCATAGAATGAAACTAGATCTATTATGATCTGCCTCATAAAACCCTAGAGCATGGTCCATCTCTTTTCTTCTTCTAGGTGCCCAGAAAACAAACTTAAAAGCTGTTTTTTCTATAATTTCTGAGAAAATTATTCCTTCCTTATTTATTTTCTTTATCTTTCACTCATTTCCAGACTTAATAGTACATTTTCTGTCCTTCACAATTTCTCAATGGCTGTAAGTTTGCTCAGACAGTTCAAGTGTTCAAGGATGTAAATATCAAATTCAACTACTTTGAAAATTCTGGACCGTATAAATACTCTCCAAATATTCTTTTTCGCTCAACATAGAGGTTTTACCATTGTATATGTGACACTCGTGCTGACATATGTCCTGGTTTGGCCCAAACCAGGCCAATTAGTCTTAGAGAAACCAAGGTCGCTGCTAAATTCCTCACTGCTTATGAGTGAAGAGCCAAAGGGGGGTCGCACCTGCAGGGAGGAGCAGACAGGGCAGGTGACCCAAGATTGACCAACGAGGTATTCCATCCCATACATGTCATTCTCACTTTCCTATTTATCACTAACCCACTGCCTCCTGGAGGTGGGGCCCAGGAGGGAGGGGCCCTCCTGTCTCCCACTGATTGGTACCAGCTTTGCCAATTTTCCAGTTAAAAGCCTGCAGGTGTGATAGCAGGGAGAGCTATTGCATTTGGCCCTCTGCCCGTGCTGGGTGGAGCTACTGCATTTTCCCTTCTGCCTGTGCTGGGGGGAGGTACTGCCTTTTCCCCTCTGCCTGTACTGGGGGGAGCAACTCTGCCTGAGGAGGATTTCCAAGCTCTTGATCTTGGTTTTGTATATATTTGTATATATTTGGTTATTTCTATTATTATTGTTATTATATTCTTTTTCATTATTATAGTTTATTAAAACTGTTTTAACTTTCCAACCCATAAGTCTCTCTCCCTTTTCCCTTTCCCTTTCCCTTGGGTGGGGGGAGAGGGTTAACAGAGAGCATCTGCCACCTGGTTAATAGCTGGCCCAGCTTTAAACCGTGACAGATTTATTGGTGCCCAATGTGGGGCTCGAGAGAAACTCCAACAGGTTATTCTGATAAGTCGAATCCTGGCTCTGGTGGGGGGAGACCTGGAGAGCTCAGCTGAGAGAATATCAGATTTCTTCCTTTGAGATTTAAGAGGGGTTGGAAAGTTAAAACAGATAGTGAAGATGGTGATGTCATTTTTAAATGCTGTGTTATCTCATCTTTTTATGGAGTTTCTTTCACAATTGAGTATTGCAATGATGCCTTACCTGCCGTGGGCACTGTGTTATTGCTTGCTTCTTATGAATGTTTACATGCAGTTTAGCAGTGGGTGCTGGTCGAAATGTATTGTTTTGATATGGGGTTTGATACTGATTTATGCTGTGATAAACTGGGCAGTTCCTATTCCGATCTCTTATCTCTATGACACAATGATGGGCAGCTTTAATCGCGAATCAGTAGCAGCAACTTCATCTGCACGCTCCGGGCGTCCTTTAGCTGATTCTGTTAATGATTACACTTCCAGTTTTACTTTGGGAAATAGTACCTTCTCCTTTTCTGCCAAGCTGATTCCACTAGATTTTGCGAAATTAGGATGGTGCTGTCTAGGTGGCATGTTTTTATTTTTGGTTGTCCTGAATGTGTTTCTGATGTGGGATAAGATTAAATATCGGTGCAGGGACAGTTGTAGGTGTTATGCAGCCACCTCAGATCCTACAGTGTGTACTGCTGCTACAGCCGCTAAACCCACTGAAACCTCGGCAGCCTGCACCACAGCTGCTACACCCCCCAAGATGGCCACTGCAGCTACTCAGACTCTCAGCACTCCCACGACAGCCACTGCATCTACTCAGACTCCAGCATCTATCGAATCTGTACCAATTGCTCCTGTAACCAGGAAGAAATACCAAAAGAAATCATCTTGTGAAGTGAAGGATGATGACTCGGAGCCTTCTAAGGCAGAGCCATCATATGACCCAGGTGAGGGCCCCTCTCAGGCAGAGTTAGGGCCTGACACAGATGGGGGTTTCCTCGATCGTCCTTTTAAAGCAGTGGAAGCGAAGCAACTGGCAGCGCAAAGGTAAACCTATTTGGGCTGCTGAACTGTGGCAAGATATTGCTGCTCAGCTCGAGGAACTAGTCGTGAAGGTACATCATGTAGATGCCCACGTACCTAAAAGTCGGGCAACTGAGGAACATCGAAACAACCAACAAGCGGATCAAGCTGCTAAAGTGTTCCAAATAGATTTGGACTGGGAACATAAAGGTGAACTATTTTTAGCTCGGTGGGCTCATGACACTTGAGGTCATCAAGGGAGAGATGCAACATACAGATGGGCTCGTGACCGAGGGGTGGACTTAACCATGGACTCTATTGCACAGGTTATCCATGATTGTGAAACATGCGCCGCAATTAAGCAAGCCAAACGGTTAAAACCTTTGTGGTATGGGGGGCGGTGGTTGAAATATAAATATGGGGAGGCCTGGCAAATTGACTACATCACACTCCCTCAAACCCGCCAGGGTAAACGCTATGTGCTTACCATGGTGGAGGCGACCACCGGATGGTTGGAAACATACTCTGTGCCCCATGCCACTGCCCGGAACACTATTCTGGGCCTTGAAAAGCAAATCTTGTGGCGACACGGCACACCAGAGAGAATTGAGTCGGACAATGGGACTCATTTCAAAAACAGTCTCATAGACAACTGGGCCAAAGAGCATGGCATCGAATGGGTATATCACATCCCCTATCATGCACCAGCCTCTGGGAAAATTGAACGGTATAATGGGCTGTTAAAAACTACCCTGAAAGCAATGGGGGGTGGAACCTTTAAAAACTGGGATAAACATCTGGCACAAGCTACCTGGTTAGTTAACACCAGGGGATCTATCAATCGAGCTGGCCCTGCTCAGTCAGACCTTCTACATACAGTAGAAGGAGATAAAGTCCCTGTGGTGCATGAAAGGAATCTATTGGGAAAAACTGTCTGGATTCTTCCTGTAACGGGCAAAGGTAAACCCATTCGTGGGATTGCTTTTGCTCAGGGACCTGGATGTACTTGGTGGGTGATGTTGCAAGATGGTGAAGTCCGATGTATCCCTGAAGGTGATCTGATTCTGGGTGAGACTACTTAATTCTGAACTGTATGTTGTTGCTGCATAAGTGTTTTTCAGGTTAAGACAGTGGTGATGAGACCGGAACTAGCTTCATCAAGTGGCGTCCAGTAACCTCCTCGAGACTGACATCTTTAACCTGCAACCCGTGGGCACGAACCATGACGAAAGAGAGACTGCTAGCCAGAGAGACTGCTGAGAGACTGCTAGCCAGATGGAAACCCACAATCCTGAACCAAATGAACTTAATGAACTTTTTGTATAGAGAAGAATCATAAACTAGTGATATGTATATATATATTTGAAAATGAAAAGGCAGTGGTGATCTGAGTATGACGTGAATGATATGGAATAAGGGGTGGAATGTCCTGGTTTGGCCCAAACCAGGCCAATTAGTCTTAGAGAAACCAAGGTCACTGCTAAATTCCTCACTGCTTATGAGTGAAGAGCCAAAGGGGGGTCGCACCTGCAGGGAGGAGCAGACAGGGCAGGTGACCCAAGATTGACCAACGAGGTATTCCATCCCATACATGTCATTCTCACTTTCCTATTTATCACTAACCCACTGCCTCCTGGAGGTGGGGCCCAGGAGGGAGGGGCCCTCCTGTCTCCCACTGATTGGTACCAGCTTTGCCAATTTTCCAGTTAAAAGCCTGCAGGTGTGATGGCAGGGAGAGCTATTGCATTTGGCCCTCTGCCCGTGCTGGGTGGAGCTACTGCATTTTCCCCTCTGCCTGTGCTGGGGGGAGGTACTGCCTTTTCCCCTCTGCCTGTACTGGGGGGAGCAACTCTGCCTGAGGAGGATTTCCAAGCTCTTGATCTTGGTTTTGTATATATTTGTATATATTTGGTTATTTCTATTATTATTGTTATTATACTCTTTTTCATTATTATAGTTTATTAAAACTGTTTTAACTTTCCAACCCATAAGTCTCTCTCCCTTTTCCCTTTCCCTTTCCCTTGAGGGGGGGGGAGAGGGTTAACAGAGAGCATCTGCCACCTGGTTAATAGCTGGCCCAGCTTTAAACCGTGACAACATATTAGTCGTTTCTGTAGAGGTTTCCTGTTTATTTGAAGTCATCAAAAAGTTTCCCAAGTCACAGGTTTTATCAATGTCCTCCCCATATATTAATGACATGCATGCTGTCATTCACACTTGAAAAAATAGGTCAGTTGGTCACAGGAGGATGATTTGGGGGTTTTCTAAAGGTAAACATGTATATATGGGAATGTATTTACCTGCAACTTTGTTTACAAATACAAGGGAAGTTGGAACTGTTTGGAACTTAACGTAATAAATATAAAGTGTATCCTGTCCTTGTATTCATGCTAATCAAATGCACACAAAAATAATATGTTTTTTCCTTGTATTTTCATTTTTTCATTATTTTGCCATGGAAAAGTAGGTGAGTTTTTTCCATTTTGGGGCAAAACTAGGCTCTTTATATGTACAGTATAGAGAGATCTGTTTGGCAGTCTTTGACAGGTGGGTACTGGAGTGGAAGGTGGCAGAGCTTAATGAAATATATTACTGTCATTTAGTCTTTCCAGCTCTATAACAGTAGTTCTAAGAGCAGAGCTCATGTATATCAAAATAACAGACACTGTAGTAGTTGTTCCAGAAATATAACTATTCTCATCTTTACTGTAATAACAGTAAAGCTGCATGAGTCATGTCTAAAGGTGACATATATTCTTTGATGTTCTTTCTACAGATTTTAATTGCCTGTCTCCAGTTCGCTAAACAACTACTTTAAGCAAATGTTGAAGAATGTTTAGTCCATTTAAGACTAAACAGGTTTTCAAAGGGCAGAATATGAATAAACAAATTGCATTTTAATATAGGACACTTGACAGTACAGAAATGAGGAATTTTTCATCCTGAAATATGTTACCAAGAGATCCTGACATGGTACATATTCTTTGTCTGTATTGAAATGATTTTTTTAAGCACTATGCAGCATATTGCTCTGAAGTCAGAAATACTATTCTTCTGCCTTGAAACAAAATGTGTGAAAATTCAAACAGTTGAAGCATCCTTAGAATCAAACATACAAATGAGACGTGATGAAAACTCCAGTGCAGAAAACTGATATGCTAAGAGGAAAGGGGAATCAAGATCAGAAGATAAAAAGCTAGACATGTTCAGAAGTAAAATGGTATTTTTTTCATGCATATAAGGGATTGTGATGAAAGTAGCACAAGCAGTTAGCAGTTTATAAAACCTATATAAATAAGGAATATTGTGAAATACAACAAATGAGTTTCTTGAAAATTTCATTACATATTTTCCCCATATAGAAAAGTCAATAATAAAGCCAAATAAATTGGAATTATTTTATTGCAATACATAATGTGTGTGTATATATATAATGTATTTTTCTGCTGTTTTAACTATTCAGATATTTTCCCCACAAAACAAATGATTTCATCACTGTTCTCAACACTACTTCTCCTTTGTACCACTACTTCTCATCATGTCTTCATATTCTGTATGCCACAGATTTCTTTTTCTATGGAGTTTTTCAGATATGTTTGCTCTTCTACCAGTTTGAGAGTAACGTTGAGGGAAGTCTGACCCGCTTTTATTTAGCTGAGCTGCCTTTGCAATATCCCAGTGCATTGTTTATCTGGGGAACAAGGACAAGAGGTTTGAACCAGAATTGTATTCCTGGTGTCAATAGCTGCTGATATGAAATAGTCAGAACAGCCTGTTGATTCATTTCTGACTTATGCAAGCACTATGATTGTGCTCTGTTTCTGGAGACAATGAATCTCTCTCTGCTACCTGCCTGTCCATAAAATGTGTTCAGTGAGTGCAAAATTCTAGCATACCTGTGAATGGGAGTACGGATTTAGAAGTGTTATATGCTAACCTTGCACTCACTAACTCAGGTATCAGTGCAGTGCCTGTGGCAGGTGTCAAGCACTAAGTCTTCCTTAACATTTAAAAGGGCAATGTTATTTGCAAATAGGACTGAGTAGACAACTTTAAAGAAAAATAAATCAAAAGGACTAAATTCACAATTCACAATGTTAACTGGAGCAGCTTTGGAGTATTTACTAGTTTCTTCAGCAACATTTGAGTGAAACAAAACAGAAGCACTGGAGTCTGTAAAAAATGATCTCTCAAGGAAAGGATTAAAGAAATCTTAAAAAAAAAAAAAAGTATTCCTTTGTTTTGCACTCTTCATACTCTGATTCTCAGTAAAACAAACCTGACACGAGTTTATATATCCAGTTTGAAATGGTGGTCTCATTAAGTTCAGTCACCAACAGGAGTAATCAAAGCCTAAAGGACAGGTATTTGTAGGTTTGACTCCTTAAGCTACTAAGATTGAACAGTAAAAATTCTCAGATCTTAAAAAAGGGAAGATATCTCTTTTCAACAGAAATGTATTAAATTCAGGCTATGATCCATTCTAATAACTCTGAAGATTGTTTCGAGTATTAAGATATGAATTCGGTCATGTAGTGTCTGGAAAGAGGTCTGGCGGACATCATGGCTAGCACAAGCACTCTCCTGTACAGCCAAGGTAACTGTGAAGGGATACAAGAGGTGGTCAGTTGTTTCATAGTCGACATAGGCAGAGCTGTTTGCTTTGAGTCAATTTTCTGGTCCTTTATGAGGCACTGAAGATACTCATATAGCTTTCAATTGGAGCAGATCTGTTCTTTTTTATAAGGATGAAAAGATTCTTATAGCCGTGTTGTCCTTTAACCAGGCCTTCTTCCATCTTTGTTCAAGGATGAAGTGTTCTCATAACCATCCTCCTTTTCCTTTTCCTTTTCCTTTTCCTTTTCCTTTTCCTTTTCCTTTTCCTTTTCCTTTTCCTTTTCCTTTTCCTTTTCCTTTTCCTTTTCCCTTTCCCTTTCCCTTTCCCCTTTCCCTTTCCCTTTCCCCTTTCCCTTTCCCCTTTCCTTTCCTTTCCTTTCCTTTCCTTTCCTTTCCTTTCCTTTCCTTTCCTTTCCTTTCCTTTCCAAAAGCTCTTTGTAGATACTTAACTTGTTATTTTTTTTTTATTTGTTTTGGTTTGTGCTTTTCCTGATATTACATTGGCAAAACATCCTGCAGAAAGATCTGTATGTCAAGAACTTTTCTTTTGGAATAAAAGTTAAGCTTTTCAGTAAGAATTACAATGATGTGGTTTTCTATCTGTGTGGTATTTAACTATGTTATTTTTATATGCTTGAAACAGCAATTCCATTTCCTGGTTAGATTTAGTTAATTTTTGTGTGGTGTCTGAATTGGAGCTGTAAGTATACAGGTCAGAACTACACAAATAAATGTGTTTCTATATTGGAAAACACTGTCACTGTGCAGAATTGCATCAGGCACAGCTTTCAGTTTTATTTGTTATTGCTTTTTACTAGGATACTGTCACCTTAAAGGTAGAAATTAAATGATGAGTTCTATAATTCACTGTTAATTGCTTCCTATCAATAATGAATATTATTGCTTTGTTTTTTTGCTTATATAATACAAGTAGAACCAATGCAGTCTACTTCCATTTAGTATGCGTATTCAAATCGGTCTAACACCTCAAGTGCGTTCATGCTTGAATTGAGCCTGAAACTGTAGCCAGGTTAGGGAACAAAAACTTTGTACTTTTATCTAATCTAATTCTTAGTACAAAGGTAGTATATACTGCAGAATATTTTTCCTGGCACCTATGTCTGCAAAGATTTAAGTACTTCATGAAAGATTGCTTCAAAATACTTAGAGCTATAATTTTTATTATAAAAGGTGTTTATATTAATGGTACTCATTCTCTCTCCTTACAGTGCAAATTAGACTATCAAGCCTGTGTCTCAGGAAAACAAATCTTGGTGAAATGCGAAGGACGTTGCCCTTGCCCTTCTGACAAATCCACAAACGCGGGCAGAAATGACAGGAGAGGTGAGTGATGGTAATTTGTATGATATTTTTAACAGCTCGTTTCTAGAAGGAAATAAGATTTTGCTCACAGAAGAGTACAGTGATCACAAACACTGATTATTCTTGAATAAAACCAACTTTATTTTATTCAAGGTTGTTTTCTTTGCCATTGGTTTTGAAATTGTGCCTACAGTAAAATACCACTGTATCTTTCAAATGCAGCTATTGTAGTATGAGTTATTGTTGTTCTTTTTTTACTCTTTAATACACCTTGAGATGCTTATGGCTGTACTTAAGACAAAGAAAAATTCATTCCTTGCTCCTCAGTGTTTTCAATTGAATATTCAAGAAAATGAAGTGTGATAGAAAAAAAGGAAACTTAAAAGTCCTTGTTACTGCTCATAGGAGCAAGCAGTTGGACTTAAACTATGGAACTAGTAAAGGCTGTCATATAAAAGTGTGTTCTTTGTTTGAAAAGTGTTTGATAGGAATAAATCAGCTTCCTTTTGGACCATGCGTGAGATTAGGCTGCTGGAAAATGCAGTTGCTTTGCACTGCTTCTTCGCCTTTGGTGCAACTGTAGAAAAAAATTTGTGGCTAAGTGTGTTTGTGTTTCAGTGACTCCCAGGTCAGTGACTTTGGAAGGTTGTTGTTAAACAAAATAGGATACCATCTTTGGTGCTCCTGAATAGAGGGCCGTCATAGCATGGGGTTTTAGGCTGCCATGGGCCTGAATTTGCCAAGAACAGCATGACTGGAGGTGTGCACTTCTGTATTTCTTTAGACTGATCTCTGTTAGACGTATTTTTTTCTTCATTCTGTATAGTCACGCTTTTGATGAGTAAGCTGAAATCTTTATGCACAAATATCCTGCATCCTCATTGGAAACATACAAATTAGTTTTTGAAGATTTTTTTTCCCCATGTAGCCACCTTATAAAGATAAAAGAAACCAGCGTTACATTCCTGGATTATGTTAATGTAGGTATTTCATTATGGCTTGATGCACTATTCCAAATTTATTATGCAAGAGAATATAATTTCCATGATAAGCTGTAGCTGCTACCCAAACTATTTTTTTCCTAGTTTAAAAAGTGAATTAATGTTCCTTTAACAACGAATAGAGATGACCACTGCAAATGTCGAGCTGTGTGCAGGCATACAAGTCAAGTAAAAAACTGTTCTGAAACACTCCTTTAGGTCAGTTTTTTGGTCTTTGGCAATATCATTGATTGTGTAATTGAATATCATAGAATGGCTTCGGTTGAAAGGGACCTTAAAGATCATCTAGTTCCAACCCCCCTGCCACAGGCAGGGACACCTTTCCTCTAGACCAGGTTGCTCAAAGCTCCATCCATCCTGGCCTTGAACACTGCCAGGGAGGGGGCAGCCACAACTTCTCTGGGCAACCTGTTCCAGTGCCTTACCACCCTCACAGTAAAGAATTTCTTACTAATATCTAATCTAAATCTACACTCAGTTTAAAACCAATCTCTCTCATCCTATCACTACGTGCCCTTGTAAAAAGCCCCTCTCCCGCTTTCCTGTAGGCCCCCTTCAGGTACTGGAAGGCTGCTATGAGGTCTGCCTGGAGCCTTCTCTTCTCCAGGCTGAAGAGCCCCAACTCTCTCAGCCTGTCTTCATAGGAGAGGTGCTCCAGCCCTCTGATCATCTTCGTGGCCCTCCTCTGGACTTGCTCCAACAGCTCCATGTCCTTCTTATGTTGGGGGCCCCAGAGCTGGCTGCAGTACTCTAGGTGGGGTCTCATGAGAGCGGAGTAGAGGGGCAGTATCACCTCCCTCGACCTGCTGGCCACACTTGCTTTTGATGCAGCCCAGGATGCGGTTGGCTTTCTGGGCTGCAAGCGCACACTGCTGGCTCATGTTGAGCTTCTTATCAACCATCATCCCAAGTCTTCTCCTCAGGGCTGCTCTCAATCCATTCTCCACCCAGCCTGTATTTGTGCTTGGCATTGCCCCGACCCATATGCAGGAGCTTGCACTTGGCCTTGTTGAATTTCATGCGGTTCGCACAGGCCCAGCTCTCAAGCCTGTCAAGGTCCCTCTGGATGGCATCCCTTCCCTCCAGCGTGTCGACTGCACCACACAGCTTGGTGCCATCGAGAAACGTGCTGAGGATGCACTCAATCCCACTGTCCATGTCGCTGACAAAGATGTTAAACAGGATCGGCCCCAATACCGACCCCTGAGGAACGCCACTCATCACTGGTCACTTGGACGTCGAGCCATTGACCACAACTCTTTGAGTGCGACCATCCAGCCAATTCCTTATACCACCGAGTGGTTCATATGTCAAGTCCATGTCTCTCCAATTTAGAGACAAGGATGTCGTGCAGGACAGTGTCAAATGCTTTGCACAAGTCCAGGTAGATGATTTCAGTCACCCTTCCCTTATCCACCAGCGCTGTAACCCTGTCGTAGAAGGCCACCAGATTTGTCAGGTGTGGTTTGCCCTTAGTGAAGCCATGCTGGCTGTCACCAATCACCTCCTTGATTTCCGTGTGCCTCAGCATAGTTTCCAGGAGGATCTGCTCCATGATCTTGCCAGGCACAGAGGTGAGACTGACTGGCCTGTAGTTCCCCAGGTCTTCGTTTTTTCCCCTTCTTGAAGATGGGGGTTATGTTTCCCTTTTTCTAGTCAGTGGGAACTTCACCGAAATATGTGTAATTAAATATTGCCTCTGCTATAACCACTCTGCAAAACAATACAGCCTTGAGGTTTTTTAAAGCATTAATTTACAATTTCATGTAGTAACTGTAAACAAATAGCTAAATCCGTCATCTGCTTACATTGCCAGCCTCAATAAAAAACACTGGAAGACACAGCCTGATATGGTTAATGTAGCCCCTTTGATAAGACATATAGTATAGTATTAATGGAGTTGTAGTTTTCACTAGCAGCAATTTCTGCGTCTGCAGCATAGATGTGGGGATATTTGCTTAACAGTGGGCATAAAGTGAAATTAAGATAATGGACCGAGAAATATCTCTCTGTGAGTAGTAGGCCTACCATTCTCCAGTGTTAGTTTTTTATTATGGTATCGTTGCCCTTAGATTTTACCAAAATAAAATTCGCATTTTCTCTGCTGGAAGCTGTTTCACCTGATGCAGTTATGTTTGTCTTTGTGTGTGTTCTTTCAAGCACATTCTATTTTCAGCACTCCTGTACTTAAACACTGAAAACGATCTGTAGACAAATTTTATTGGCTTCAACAAAATGGAATTGATTTTAATTAGGAATGAATTCCTAGGAATTAACTCTTCTTGAAGATTTATACTGCCAAGGGATCAAAATTACTTGTGCCTGGTTATGTAAAAGAGAAAGAAAAAATATCCTATATGAGTACGGGAATTAACACTAATCCTGTCTTGAGAGATTGTCAGGGCAGGCAAGATACAGGGTTTTTCCAGCTGCTACATTTTACTGCAACATTGAAATTTGAATATCATTTCTTTACAAGGCCAAAGGCCAGGAGACATGAGAAATATGAAAGTAAGCTGAGTTATCATTACTGAAATTTCAGCCATTATTGTAACAGAATACAAAATTTGTTATAACTTTTATTATAAGAACTTTTGTGTTAAGAATACAGTTACTTTCTTTAAATGGAACTCCATTAAGTGTTCTAGGCTGTATACACACGTCAGTTGCTTAGAAATTTGACAAAGCCAAAGAGGCAAAGTAAGATTAGTGCTCCAGTTTCAGGGATAACTTAAGTGAGGGTTTCCTAAAATACATCCCCTATCTATCTAAGACATTTTTTCTTTTTTTCGGATTGACAAATTCTGCTGAATTTTTGATGTATCTAGGGAGCAAAGTATGTCTATGAACTTTCCCAAAATAGCCTTGGTGTGGAACTCCATACTCCTTTGGGAAGCAAAATTAAACCAGTATTCAGAAAAAGATTTATCTCTTAAAATGTATGTGAACCTAACCATAAAATCATAGGAAACTCCTAGTTGGAAGTGAACTCAGAGAGATGGATTAGATAAACTTCAGATGAATGCACGAGGCAGGTGTGGGCATCTTGGATTTTGTGAAAGCCGGCTCATTTTAGTGATGCCTTCAGTAACATTGAACCTGATCGATGGGCAGGGGCTGTTAGCTTGAATCCAAAAATGAAATGGCTAAGAACTTGGTTTAGAACTAGATATATATGTTAATAACAAACCAATCAAGCAAAAAGTGACACAATAAAATTAAGATCTTTGTCATGTTTTGTTTTGGTTTTAGTTTGGAGAAAGCAATGGGTATCATATAAACTGCATTAGGTGCTCCAGTGATTTTTTTAAAAAGAGAAAAGAAAAACAAACTTACTGTACTGCCATAAAAGAGAGGGAAAGTCTGAAGAGCACTTGAGCCAATGTTAGAGGGAAGAATCACACAAAGTTAGAAATAAATGAAGGTGGGCAGTATGGAAGAGAGGGATGGCTTATGGAGTTGCGTAGAAGCAGAATGAGAAAGAAAGGTAAACCAGAATGAATGGGAGGCACCACCACTAGTGCCAGAGGTGTTAAAGAAGACACAAGTGAGGAAGCACTTATAGGACCCTATCTTATTTTCCAGGCATAGCCATTGCCTCATGTCCTATTTCCACCCTAATCTCCTTTTCAAATATGTGTTAGGATCTGGGGCATCCAGGTCATATTGGCTTGCACAGTTGTGAGTGTAGGGTTTTCACTGAGCTGGAATCTGCAGGTCTTTATTTTCCTAAGCTCTTCTGAGTCTTTTTTTTCCAGTGGTTATGTGGAACCAGAAACTAGGAAGGCTTCTGTGCACTGCACATTTTACAAGACTGGGGAGACTTCTATCCTCTTGGCAGTGTCTGGGCACCAGTTTTTGCTCCAAATAGTAGTTATGATGCTTTTGCTCTGAGCCATACTGAGCCCTGTCCCTTGCCTGTCATAGAGGACAATGTTTTTTCTAGTCCTGCTCTTCAGTCTGATGGATAAGAACAAATATGTGTGATGCAGAGTGTAGGTTTACCAACTGCATCACTGGGATAAGGAGATGAGACCAGTCAATGGGGTAAATGCAGAAGTTGCACTCATTTTTAAGGATGTGCATAGTCCTGTTAACCTTTAACACTTAGCTTTGCACACCTTGTCTGCTTTACCTTCTGGCAATTCAGATAATCCATCCTCCCACCCATCCCCAACTGCCCAGAAAACAAGCAGTAGATCAATCCTTTTTCTGCTTCTCTTTTGGGTATGAAGCTTAGCTTCCATATTCAGCTGTCTAAAATGAATAGACCTACCATCTGCGATGAAGTTTAGCCTGTTCTGTAACTATCACAGGTAAGACAGAGTAAACAAGAACCTGTAGTGCATCTGGATACTGGGATTTGTTTAAGAACTGATGAGATTAGAGCTTTTAATCAACTTGATTTCATCTCTCACACTTACTCTCTCACCTCCCCACCCAGTGCTGCCTTCGCTAGATCTCAGCTTACCTTCCAAGCAGGGAGGTCACTGCTGGCCTGGGACAGTCACGCAGAAAATCATGTTGGTTTCTGCTGTGCAGCTGCATGCAGTTACCTATCAGGTGTTACTGGCTGTGGTCCCTGGGAGTCCCCCAGCGTTCATCTCAGTGCATCTTGCTGGTCTCCAGCATGTCTCCTCACTTCCAGCATGTTCCCACCAGCCAGGATCTTAACTGTCTTCTTTCAGGGACCCATTCTTCTGGGAAGCCGTTCTTCTTCCAGGACCTATTTTTTTAGTTCCTACTATCCCCGACACCCCTGTCCCCATTTTCCCAATCTAAACAGTCTGTGTGCAGAGGCACAATGCATTATCAGCCTCCTAGTTGTTAGTTCTGTCCTATGTCTCTTTCTTTAATGGAGGATTCAGAAAATACCACTTCTGTTTTATCAAAATTTACACCAGTCCATACCAATTGCAGCTAGCAAGAAGCAGCCTTGTGCTTGAGGGGTCAGAAGTTCAATTTTAGACATTCACAGACACACACACAGACTTAGCCTGCTACCTGTTATTGTTCACATTTTAAACTATTTTTTCACCTACTTCAATAGCACATTTATTTGAAGTTTTGTAACATTTATTTAGTAATTTACAATTCACCAACTTACATCTACTCTTTTAGTAATTTAAACTGTATTACAAAGTTTTGGCAATTGGCTATTTGGACTTTATTTAAATCATGTTTCCTTTCAGCCAACTTGAGATTAAAATATTAACAGCAAAATTTCTGTGGGAAAAATTAGGTGACTTAATAATAGATAAGTAGATGTGAAGGAGATAAGGCTTTTCTATCAGAATGTTTTCTTTTCTCATTAACAGGTTTTCATTATACTTAATGTAATTTGTTTCCTAAAAAAAGTGTGGTTTTTAGAACAAAAGTTTTATTGAGTGCTTTTCTGTCATTTGGCACTTTTTGCTAATTTTAACTTACTTTTTTTTCAGCTGTGTCTTTTCCCAATCAAAAATTAAGTAACAGTAAATTTTACTTCAGTTTCATTTCCAGCTTTCTAGTCTAGTACTGATTAGTGTTTGATTTGTACTGAATTGATTTGAAACCTATGAATAGACACTCAAATGGACAAATTTGTGTAACAGAAGTACATATTATCAACATTCCTCAAAGAAAATAAGAATTTAAGTATTAAAATCTGATTGCAGGAGTGAGGTTGTGGGAGAGTTCTTTCAAGTTCTTAACTGATTTCAAGGCTTTGGTACAAGAATTTTACTATCCTGTTAGAAAAAAGAAATATTTCATTTTGTAATCTTAATAGTTAATAATGGGTGGAAAATAGCAAGAACAAAAAGTTGAATGAACTGTAGTCACAACTGAACTTTCAGCTTCACAATAATGTTTTATTTTGCAGGTTAATATATTCAAAATACTTTTCTCAGGTGCATGAGCTTCTTTTGGTGTTAATGAACATCATTAATAACCGTTGCAATTGCCTAACAAACTCAGTGATACCTTGGCATGGTCCCAGAATCAGTCTTGCTTTTCAGTTTATTTAGTGTTGCTTTTGCTATTTTGAATTTCTAACAAATGTAAAATGTGCCTCTCTGTAGCAGTGTACTCATATTCTCAAATAAGTATTTACAATCCATTTACTGAGCATGACATACTAACTTGAAACCTGTTATATTTTATATTTTTTGAGTATATATTGAAATGGTCCTCATTCAGGAGAGAGCAGATGTTGCTTCATTCATTGCATTATATGTGATGTAGTTCAAAAGTTGTGATGAAAACCTTTAATGAATAAAGATATGCTTAGCAATATGTTTTTAACAAAAACCTCTAGGTGTATAATGGAAAGTTCAGTTTTTCCTCTCTTTCAGCGTGAATGAAAAAGGCAGGCAAAAAAAAAAGCTATTGTAAAAGTTACACAAACCTTTCTACTTTAGGGATAGTTCAGCTTTGTTCAGTGACTTTGGCGATTCTAATTATAATGAAATTACTCTGAAAATGTGTCTGACCCACTGTATAGTCTTACACCATATTAACCTCTCCTACTAACTATAGTCTTCTGTTAATTTCTACAAAAGTTTAACAAGTAGCTTATTATATAAAGGTGGAAAAATAATCCTGAATATCCTTTAGGATCTACAAGAAAGGAAATTATATACCAGTAAGCTTAATTAAAAGCTTACTAGATGTGAACACTTCAGTACATGTCTTGCCAAATAAAATCAGAATTTGGTTTTTGATGTGCATGGCTCAAGCTGTAAAGGTAAGAAAAAAAAGGAAAATCAATATATTACGTAATTACCAAGCAATTTATTTTTGCATTAAACAGATGAAATGTCTTCACTTGTTTCTATGTTTTCATGTTTAGGCCTGGCAAGCACTAAAAATTTATTTGCTTTAGTTTGAAAAGTACATGTGCTGCTTAGTTTGTATCTTGCAGGATCTAGGCGGACAGGTTTTTTAGTAGCATTGTATTTATATTACTAGTTGAGATACTGAAAATCAATTAGATTGGTAAGTATTTCTTAGGAAAGTAGAGGTTGGTGGACGGACGAGTTTTATACCCCACCTTCCAGAAAATAAAAAGGGAAGTCCCAGACAACAGCCTTCTCTGTGATCAGCTGTAGCATTTAACACCTCTCAAAAGCTGCAGAATGATACAGAGGCAGGAATATGTCAGTCTCTGAAATAAAATTGTTTCACATCCGTTCAGAAACTGAGATAGAGATTATTCACTCTGCCTTAAATGATACCGCACTCATTGCACCATTGCAGACATTTCCTTCTGTTTCTCCTTTACTTGTTATATAGCTTATATAGACGCTTATCGACTAAATAAAAAAAAATGTATAAGATATTAATAACAATTAAAACCTTCAAGACACAAGATGATGTTGCTGGACTGTTTTGGTTGTTTTTTTTCTTGGCTGAATGAAATACCTGGGGTATGTCTCTTTTCATTGTCACAGCACCCTAGTATGAGACATTTGGCAATGCAGATGACAAAGTCCCACTGGGTTTGTCAGTCTAAAGGAACAGGCTCAATGAATACGTACATGGCATTTCTGCATTTACAGGAAGACCCTCACTAAATATGTTTAGAGTGCCAGGCAGCAGAAGAGCGTATGGCTGACAGCTCTTACTGTGGTCAAAGATCTTCCAAAGGTATCTAAGAAAAGCGTCCATTGTCAGTTGGCTTGAATTTACTCTATGCTAGAGTACATACAGTGGGAAAGTTTAATTATCCTCAAATCCAAAAAGCTTGACAGCGTGCCTATGTTTTATGTCCCTGTTGAGCTACACTAACAATGTGATAAATGTGTACCGTGGCATAGCCGGGATCCAGGTCTCCCAAACAGTCTGTTTTAAAGATTTGGCTGATGTGTGCTACAGCGTCCTCCTGGATTATGTCTTTGGGTATCTTCTTCATGGAAACAAGGTTGGGATTCTGCTCTGACATAGAGTCAAGATGTAGCTGGGACATGCAGTCATACACAAAAGCTCAGAATCAGTTGAAGGTCCTGCAGTTTATATGGAAAAAGCTATAACATTGTGGGTAAAATGTTAAATATCCATTTTCCTTAGCTACTGAAATAGAAGAATTTGCTCGCAACAATTTTTGAGGTAATTTCTAATAAATCCTGTGGTAAGAGCTCACTTGATATTTTCACTAAAATAACCGAGGTAGACTTATATTCATGAAAAAAAAAGAGGGCTTCTTCTGATCGTCTGAGGAGGACTATATAGGCAACACAGGAAGCTGCTGTAAATGTCATACTCTTGGAGTCTAAGCTTTTGCCAGAAGGAAGTGAAAAGGCAGCATGGCGTGCTGAAAGTATTTTCGGTTAGCATATCTGAAAGACTTTAATCTCAGAACATAGCTAGTTGCTCTCTCAGCTGCATCCTATTTTATACTGAATACTGCGGAATTGTTAATTGCTATGGAGAGATGAGGATAAGTAATAGTAGGATTAAAGACACTGGATTCTGTTTCATTCTGTGTGCATCAGTGCTTGAAAAACAAATATAGGGACTCTTTTTAAACAAATAGCAAAACAGCACTCTCCCAAATCCTCTTACTTTATTTACATAGCAGCATCTTCTCAATACATGACCTTAGCCACTCTTCATATAGTCCAGCTATAGATGCCAAAAAAGAGCCTTTTGTTTTGTTTGCATTCAAAGAGAACACTGAATGGTTTCCAGACTTCACAAATAAAGAGATTTAGGGACAAAAATAACATTTTTATTAACTCATTAATCTCCACTTCGTATTATTACCTTTCAAGGACAGATAGTACTATTTTGTAATTTTCTTTTTCTCTTCTGAAAGATTAACCCCAGGACACCAACAGAATAAAAATCACATCCAAAACAACATATACTAGACCTGTTAAGCTTGATATTATCAGTGATCAATTATGGCGTAGCCAGGAGAAGCCATTTATATGAGACATTGAGCAAAATTCCGAACTATGAGATGAATAAATTCATGCTGTGTGGTCAAGGATAAAATTTAACTTTCAAACCTCAAATAAGACAAAAATAACCCGCCAAAGAAGATGACTGTTACATTATAGTGCTGTTCAGGGTTTATTTACAAATATGCCTGTATGTTTTAAAATATTTCCCAAAAGATCTCATTATAGCATCTAATTTTACGCTGCAATGCTTGTTACAGAAAATAAGTGACTTGCCTATAAAAAGAAGTACAAAGAGAAGCATGCTGGTTTTCATCATGGAGAAATTACTCTCAGTTGTTAACTTTCTTTGAAGAATATGCACAGTAAATGGAAGGAGGCAATCTCAGTAGTTTGGGAGTATAGACAGTAGCAACATTTTACACATGCGAGTTAAATTTGCATTAGGTAATTTTCAGCTTTCCAGTCTACTGTTTTTCTTAGCCATATGTATGTGATTCAGTAAAATATTTTGTTATGCAATTGCTACTACAATTCTATGGAATCCAACATTAAATGAAAAACTCTATGCTTTTTTAGTTGCTTAATTTTCAT
This sequence comes from Nyctibius grandis, assembly GCF_013368605.1. NCBI lineage: Eukaryota > Metazoa > Chordata > Aves > Nyctibiiformes > Nyctibiidae > Nyctibius > Nyctibius grandis. The sequence goes on from NC_090663.1 coordinate 46,263,795, forward strand.
TAGAAAATTGTGCTGATTTTTCTCAAAACAGTCTTTAGATGAACCCTGAAATACAAGTGCACAACTATCAGTGGAAGCACTCAAACCTGGGAATTTCTGTTGTCTGTTTTGGTGTGTACTGTTTGAGATTGATGTCACTGTGGGCTGACAACAAAAATCAGATCTGGGCTAGTATTTCTGCTCTTACCTTTACTACTGGCATTAAGGTGAATCTTGTCATTGATTTAAACATAAATAGACTCTTAACACTGTGACTCAGTTTCCTTGTTAGAGGAACGGACATTATCTATAGGTAAACTTTCTTACTCTACTAGTGTTTCTGAAACCATTTGTGATTTTAAAGAGACTACAAAACGTATTATTGTATATCCATTTTAGTTCTTTAGAGGGTATTGACTTAGCAGTAAATGTCCATTTTGCTGTTATTGCTTTTTATACTGTAATAAATAGTATTCACTTTTAAATCTCAAAGCTGTTCATCTTAGACCTATATTTGTTCAGGCATGCAAGCTAAAATATTGTTTTTCACTTTGTTTAATTCAATATCTACATTTACAGTAATGTTGAGCTGTAAGTATACATTATATATAAATAGAAGGTCTTTGAAGGTAAAGCAAAAATTGATGCATTGTAGATGTTTATGCTTTGAAATTCGATCAGGCTGATTTATTAAGAATATCTTTTTTTCTCTCTGTTGTGTACAAGGTGAATTATAGACCACTTACTTGATCTTTAATAGGAAGTACTATTGTTTAATCAGATTTTAGTGCTTTAGTATCTTTATATTTTATAAATGTTAGGTTTTTTCTAAGACAGCAGACTAATAATCTTAGCAAGAATTCATTTGTATCTTTAGATGATTTCCGTATCTATTATGTAATAGAAAGGGAATTTGCTAGCACAAAAATACTGTAGTATTGTATTTCTAAAAGACATTTAATATTCATTGCTGTGTGTAATAACAGAAACTTAATGGAGCCAGTTTTATTGTTTATTCCTTCAATGTTAAGATAAATTTTCTCCATGACTCTCTTTTAGATTGTTAAACACAGTATTTTTTTTTGCCTGAGTGACGCTGAGCCAAGTAAAATTGTCAGCAGTACCTTCTTACGTTAATCAAACTCCATGTTAAGACTTCAAAAAAAGAGACTTCTGCATCATAATTAGTAGTAATCTAATGTAGTGTGATTAGTAGCAATCTAATGTGGTGTAGAATGACAAAAAATGTGTTTGGAATGAGGCAATGTATCTGACCTGCATGCCCACTGTCCCCTCGTCCCCTTGTCATCTAGCCTGGGGCTCAGCGAGAGCACACCATGTACCCAGGCTTTCTTCCCCTGGAACACAGGGAAAGGTTGAAAATGAGAGGTATAGGCTGCTTGCCAGGTTTTGTCCGTGTGTGATGCGGAAAAGCACACCTGAACTTGGCAGACGGGAAGCTTTGAAGACCCCACAGTTCAGTCAGATGTCTGAGACTAAACGGTAAAATGTGTGAAAAATATGAAGGGCCTGTGGCTGTGTTTGAATGGAGATGGAAATGGAAGATGTAGCTGTGTAACCTATTGTTAGGCGGTAGAAGTGACTCCATTTATCATTTTTGGTTTGAATGCATGAGTTTCTCCTGTAATTTCAACCTTCTCTTGCATGGAACAGGGTATGTTCATTTTGTTTTAAACACCTTTATAGTTCAAACAAGATAACTAAAATTGGTTGGTCATTAATAGATGATCTTCTGGCTAAAAGGAAATTTTTACTTTTACTTTCTGTTCTTAAAGACGTTAAAATATTTAGGAACAAGGGATAGAAGTATAAGTCTTGCAGAAAAGAAGTGATGCAACAAATGCAAGTAGAGCAATGAGGCAGAGACATTCTAGTAAAAAGCGTACTACAAATTGGAATCAGAGTGGAGCTGATAGAGTAAAAAGAAAGGAAGGTAGCATGTGTTTGAACAGTGATTTATATTTTTTTAATTCTCTGCAGTGAAGTCAGAATTGCAGAACAAATTAAAGTTCCATTGAACTTGACTGTTAGAAGGAAGAAGTGAAGGATTAAGGGGAGACTGTCCGTTCCATAGTAGTATAGTTTATATATAAAAAAGGGTAGAATGCAAGAAACTCTTTATGCCGTGTTTATGAAAAATAGCACCCATAACACTGCAGAACATATTCAAGAATGCTGTGAAAAAGAACATTTTATTGTTGCCAGGATTAAGTGAAATCCTTAGAAAGGATTGTTATATAAGTGCATGTCAATATTACAAAGAGCTATAACACTAAAGGGAAAGCTGGAATATTATATACCTATTGCTGGAAGCAGTTCTTTGCTCACAGTTCCAAGTGTCTGTGCAACAGCAGTCTTCTCCAGAAGCTCTTCCTCTTTGCTTTTCCTTTGGGCTGCTTTGTTATTTCCAAGTTCTGCCATTTTTTATGGCTGCTTTTGGCAGCCTTGGATGCTCAAATGTACACAGCATTGTCAAATCCAGGTATTTCACATCCACAAATTTACATTTAAATGGAAAATTCCTCATGTGTCAAGGCTGTGGAAAGCAGTTCTAGCGTGCTGTGGTGGGCTGCACTTTGAGAAGTTGCTTCTCACATTTCTTCTGTTACCAGCAAATGAGAATTTAACTGGCAGATCTGTCCCTGTGTTAAAAGTATTTGAATAATACAGTTTTTAATTTCTAAATGTCTAAAATAATGTGAGTGCTGCATCTCTGCTCACTGTGGGTGTATTTTTATCACAGGACACCAAGGGCATGTATGTCCTGTGCCAGTTATGGCTTTGAAAACACGTGTGCATGTTAGAGGACACAAGCACAGCTAGAATTCTTCAGTGTCCTTGTCCATCCTGTGCATAGGGAGCAATTTCAGGGTGAACTTCCCAAACTTCATCTCAAGCAAAACTAGCTGGTTCACTACAAATCAATAAGTGAGAGTGAGCTTACACACATGAGATGAACGCTTCAGACTAAGGATGCATTGCCTTTTTTTTAATCCTTGATTTCTATGGGACTGTTCAGACACTCAGGGCCATTTAGACACTGGTTCTTTTTAGGTAAAGACTCAATATATACAAGATGAGTAATTAGTCATTCAGAGTTGTTTTCTTAGTACTACAAAGTGTTCATATACTTTTCACAAAGGAAGAGACTTCTCTGTAGAATATTACTTTAAATTGATCTATTATGAAAGTTTTGATTAGCCCAGTTGATTTCTTATTTCCTTTCCCCTTGTTTTTTAGCAAGGGAAAAAAAACCCCAACAAAATCTTATGGTAAATATGTCTTTAGAGGCAAAGCTGTTATCTTCAGTGTGTCATCCTGTGGTTTTGTGTGTGCTGCTGCAATTTTAAACAAGTTAGACAAGCCATTATGATGAAAGAACATAATGCTATTTAATTTTATGTTTGATAATCATTAATTTTAACCTAGGTCATTAAACAATTCATGAACAATTTCAGTCCTAGAGACCCCAAAACATCCAAATTGATAGAAAAGTTTAGTCTGTGTAGCACGACAAACTCTATTAAACTATTTTAGATAGTCATGAGCGCATGCTTTTTTTAGGATGTGTTCATTATCTTCTTTTGCTCTCTGCCAGCCAGCTTTTACGATTGTAAAACTGGAAGCATAAATATAGTCCAGACCATTAAAATGATGTTCCATTCGATTATAATGGCTATAATTGCCTTAATTATGTAAATGAATGGGCCTTGCCAATTTTATGATACATTAAAAGCTTTAGAAGTGTATCACAGTAGTTCTATTGAGAATAAATAACCAAAGAGATGCAGATCGCATGCTAAGTGTCTGGATCAGCATTATCTTTCTGTTCATGCAATGTACTAATAAGCTAACAGGATGCTGCTATGTTTGTGTCTCAATTACTGATGTGATGGTAATATTTTTTACTGATACTGTTTTTATACCATCAATATAGAGTTATATTTAAAAGTGTTTCATTGCTCATCAATGGGACATAACTGCTAGAAAAATACTTCCTTTATCAGGTAATTATTTTAAACTAGTTTATTTGCTCCTCCTGCTTATTTTTGGAAGGTAAAGAATGTGGTGCCAATTGTATAACCTACTGCTGAGTTATTTGTCCTGTAGTTATGTCAGAGCTTTTTGGGTAGTGAAGCTACCTGAAATCCTTAGGAGACTGAAGAATGGACTGATGACGGTTCAGTAGTGTTCTGAAGGAGTGCTGGATCGGCGAGTTTCACTGAATTGTCTTCAAGTAGGATGTAAACCCAGTGGTATTTAAAGAACATGTGATATCCTTTTTACGACCAGTTCTCAATAACAGTAATTGAATCTAGTAGTTTAATTTCCTGTTTACTTATCAACGTATATCTGTGCTCCCTGTTAAATAGTTGCAGTATCACTTTTCTGAAATGACTGTTTTAATAGCTGGTAGAATTTTGAGATTTTTCTTTAAAATATCAAAGTCCTTTAAAAGCCAGGGATTAAAAAGTCTGTCTTTGGCAGCTATTGTTAATGTTTCTATAGTTACTACACTAAAATTGACAGAAATAAAATGTGCTAATTGCAGAGTTACTATCCTGGTGATGTGATGTCACTTTCTGAATTGTTTTTTGTTACTTTTTTTTTAGATGCATATTGTATCTCAGGCAAAAATTTTAAACATTTAGTTTTTGAAGCTGACCTCTGTCATGAAAATTAATTTCTACTTGAGCTAACTTTAAGCAAATATTTCCTCTTTCTTACAATAATTAAAATATAAACAGTTCTTACACAGAAAGGTACCAATTTTCACTAAAAAAAGCTTGCTCACCTCTCCTGAGCATACAGACGATAGAACAATAATGATTTACTGTTTCACTTTTAGTTTCTTTGCATAAATGTTTGAACTGTCTTTCACAATTGAGAACCATTGTTCCTTTGTTTGGTGTAATGTTTTGAGGCACTAGTGGAACAGTTTATGTGGCTAGTGCATATTCATTGATGCACTGCAAATGTTTATCTGTGCAGTGAAAGTGTGATGAGACTTAGGCCATGTACACGTCATCTGATTATCCTGCTAATTTCAAGCTGTGATAATTTCTAAAAGTTTGAAAAGATGATGCAATGCTAAAAAGAGATTTAACAATGTGCCTCCTCTCCAGGGCAATCCTTACGTGCTTCTGAGTCTTTGCAAATACGTCTTCCTCTTGCTTAAAAACACCCCAGCCTTATTGTTCGTGCCTAATTGTCAGTTTACAATTTTCCCCAAGTCCTGCTAGCTTTGAGTCTTCATGTAGGTAACAATAGCTTTACTCAGATTCTTGGTAAGAAAAGTTAAACAAATATGCACTAGTATTAGAGTGATCTAAATCTATTTCAGGTTATATATATTTTTATATCTCCACTACTTTCACTACGAAGAAGCCAGATTTTCTATTTGTAAATAAAAAAATAGGATTTTTTTGTGTACTCTTGATGAATCAGCATTATGAAAACATACATTAATAAAATGATTAGATAGATACTCTGTGGCTTCAATTATCATAATTACCCAACTGTGTTGCTTTTTATCTGCTTCACGAAATACAATATTAGTTCTATTTTTTTCTTGATATCTTAATTCTATATCCCAGATGCAGGCTACTTGACATCTCAGAAATACTCTAAAAAAAACATTAAAGTCTTCATGGAAAACAAAAAAACCCAACTTCTTCCTTAAAGGCGCTAAGATCCATGAAATTAACTGTGGCATCTGTTTTAACTGTTGTTCCTGCTGATACTGCAAGATCAAGTGCTATAGCCACCTTGCATGCAAGCATCAGCAGTTGTTCAGTTGTATCAAATTGTAAGCTTTGCCTCATTACCACAGCGGCACCTTTATAATAGTCTGAATGCTAAATGAAAAGCATTCAGCTTTAAAACATAACTAGCCCCTAAAATCAAATGGCTTTGAAAAACAGGTTTGTATTGTGATTTACTAGTACTGAAATGTGTTTTTGTAGAAAAAAACCCTAATCTTATATTTACCATTGATAAGAGTGCAAGGCAAGTTAGAAGAAGTCCTGGATTGATACATATTGAATAATAATTCTTGTCAAAACTGTTTGCATTATTTATCCTGTTTATAATGGAGGTCTGTTATAAATTCCTGAGATTCTTAGTAGCAGGAGAGCATGAAACATTTAAAAAGAGAGTTGTAAACCCAGCTTTAGGGGAAACTAAGTAATTGAGTTGGTTTTGTTCTGTTTTGTCTTTTCAGCGGGATTGTCTCCTTATCTGAATTGAGGTGTAGATGGAAGTTTTAAGCACGTTTATAACACAGTTTACTATGTCTCGTAGGAATCTGATATTTTTTTTTTTTTGTTTAGTTTTCTTTTGAGGTCAGTATTTGAAGGTGATCACCCATTGTAGTATTTCTGTATGCATAGTTTAAGAGGATTAAAAGATACCTCAGAGGCTACTGATACATTGTATTATTTAGTTACCGTCTTTCTAAAGGTTTAGCTTCAGAAGCAGGAGTACAAAAAGAGCATATAGTTTTAACAAAGTGAAGAGAGTACCGCTGCAGCTCAGAAAAACAAAGAAAATACGCTTACTCTTTCTGCTCTTTTCTTTTGAAACAGATAAAGGAATGGAAAAATGAGAGTATAAAGTTTCACTAATATGAAACAGGGACAACTTGTTGCTAATATTTTTGTCCCTGGCAAATTCTAGAAACACCAACAGACCTTACTCTCATCACCTGTCGAATAATAGTAACAAGGTTAGTAACAAAATTGGAATCTTAGTTATTGTGTTGCACCCTATTTGAATCTGTCCAAGAGAAAAAACAGAGTTGGTACAAGTATATCCAAGTCAGTTGAGGTTTTTCTGACAGTTTGATTGGTCATTGGATCAGAACTAGACTTTCTATAAAGAAGGATACATAACATTAGGAAAGCAAATTTAAAAGAAAATGACTACGGATTGGAATCTTTTGGCTTCCTTGAATTCAAGAAGAATTGTTCACCAGCTCTAAAGTCTACTGAGAGATAGTACAGAAATATTTTTTTCTGAGTCAAAAGCTGAAAGTAGCCAACAGTATAAAGTGTCAAGGCTAAAGGATGCAGGCAGTTGTCAGAGACCAGAATCTGTGACAGCTTGCTATTTAGAAAAAGAAAGCCAGAAACAAATTAAGTTGTTTGCAAGATTATTGTGTATATGTGTTTATTTCTTCAGATCTCTAGAATTTAATTCTTTAGGATTAAGGGTAATTTTGTAATGCAAGCATTGATTTACCATGTTCGTAGTCAATCCAGATAGTAAGTTAATTATTAGTGAGAGCTGTCACTGACTGTAAGGATTAGCAGTCTAGACCTGTTACAGCAAGTACCTCCGTTGTGTTCATTTGTGAGCAACATGAATCTTGTCATGTAAGGGGCAGTGATCACTGTGATCACTCTTAATTATTCAACCAGATTGTCAAGATGTTCTTAACGTGTATCATGGGGGGTTATTAGTTCATTGGTGTGAGTGATGCTATGGGACTGATTTCTTTAGCTTGTTGAAGAAGATTCTCAACATTGGCAGGAATTTAGGGGTCAATATTGAGTAAATATAGTAAAGGAAAAACATTCATCTTCCTTTCTAGCTGAAGGATATCCCCTTTCCTGAGAATATCCTAATTTTCTTATGTTGAAGAACTATACATCAGTACTTTTCTTGTCTTTTTCCTTTTTGTAGGCCACTTTCTACTATTTTTTGCACATACTGTTTAACACTTCACTCTGCAAGTGAGAAGTGTAAGGTATTAGCCTTTGTAAGTTAGAGAGTTAGGGCGAATCATAAGTGTTAAGTTGCTCAGTTATCTTAAATTGGTTGGTTTGATATTTTAATTTATTGATATTATTTGAAGTTACGTCAGTCTTTAACATAAAGATTTGCAATAAGTAATGCCCAGTGTCATAAAGACCAAAATTAAAGTTGTTTCATTTTTCTTTTTTTCTACTTTTTTTTTTTTTTTTTTAGATTTAAGCTGTTTCTAGATTTCTCCAAAATATTGGAAGAGGTTTAAAGTCAGTTATGTTTTGTAACAACAGACTGTGATCTGATCATGGGGTCAGGCTTCTGATTTGCTATATATCTCTTCTCAAAACCAGAAACAAGTACAGAAACAAGCTGGGGTGGGGAGATTGAAAAATTTACTTGCTGTGAAAGGAATAAAGAGACATGAACACCTTTTTTTTTCCCCAAAATAACCTGTGGAACAAACACAGAAAATCTGAACAAAGATCCAGTAAATGAGGAATTAAACTACACCATCACTTGAGTGGATCTTTGTTGAGATGTTTGAAATTATCAATAAAATACTTTTGCTGCCATACTTTCATCAGGCTACATACCAGTGTTACAGAATCACAAGACACAGGATGGTTGAGGCTAGAAGGGACCTCTGGAGGTCATCTGGTCCAACACCCCTCCTCAAGCAGGGCCACATAGAGCAGGTTGTCCAGGACCATGTCCAGACAGCTTTTGAGTATCTCTTAGGATGGAGCCTCTACAGCCTCTCTGGGCAACCTGTGCCAGTGCTCAGTCACCCTCACAGTGAAAAACTGTTTCCTGATGTTCAGAGGGAACCTCCCATGTTTCAGTTTGTGACCATTGCCTCTAGTCCTGTCACCGGGCACCACTGAAAAGAGCCTGGCTCTGTTTTTGTTACGTCCTCACTTCAGGTATTTATATACATTGGTAAAGATCCCCTTGAGTTTTCTTCTCCAGGGTAAATGGTCCCAGTGCTCTCAACATTTCCTCCTATGAGAGATTGTATTGATCCACAAAAAGTAAAACAAGAAATCCACATTATAATTAAATAACTAAAGTTGTCTCACTATCATAATAGAATCTCATGATTGTTTGTGTCATATTCAGTGACAATTAGTGATACAATTTTGATGAGCTGTGAAGACCTCTGAAAGAGAAAAAGTTTAAAAAAATGGTCTGAGAACTATAGAGTATATATCTATACTTAGTGGATACTATACTTAGTTCACTGTGCTTCTGTGTGCAAGTGCATTTATTACTCCTTCAGCCAAAACAAAGAAACACAGTCTGATCTCATGTTTTTAAGGAGCAAATTGAGAAATGTGTACCTTAGCATATAACATGAAATGTAATTGTGAAAATCTGATTTGTAGCTCAAAACAGATTAAACAAAAAATTATTTGTCATTTTAAAATGTCATGTAAATCCATACATTTCCTAGAAAGCTTGATACAATTTACAGTGCTTCTAGATTTATATGTTATCTTACATCAGAGTTCCTAATTATGAGTAATGTCTTGGGAAAAAAAGATATTGTTTGCTTACCTGCACATACAATGCAAAAGTCTATAATGCTTCATATAGATCTATATGTAAAACAAATCTCAGCTTTATATGCCAAACACAAGTAGGTCTTTTCCAGTAGCAGCTAGAACATTGAAACTATTCTGTGGAACTGGACATTGTGATTTACTTTGGAGGGTAATGTAATCACATACAAGATATACAGAAAAGTATAATCATTAGTAGTTGTCTAGAAACCTAATGTATTTTCTAGAACATGAGCTCATAAAAAGTGCTTGCAAATAATAAAGCCTGCAAAACAGCCTTTGCTTTCCATCTGTTTTAGCGACAGTGATGTAACGTTCAATTTAATCTGACATAAGCTTTTTAATAGGGTAATGATTTGTTCTTGACATTTGGACAAAGGACACAAGGAGCCTCGGAAGTAATTCTTAAATTCCTAGCTGTATATATTTTTATGTAGGAGAACGTTGAATGTTGACTATACACAGCGTAAGAATAAAATTATACTGAATTTCATTACTGCAGAGGTCATTGGATAGTTGCCGAATCTGCTATTCCTTGTTACTTTTGCTCTACCTCTAAGGAAGATTTATTCAAACTGGAAGAATGCCTCATTTGCGATTTAGGACTTCCGTAATGGAAATAGAAATGCATATATCCATTAAGATGGCATTTACAAAGATGTTGGTGGCATTGGCATGCATTTTTTAAGCACTAAGCAGATAGCCAGTGTGTATGTGCGGATCAGTTGCGCTGCACGTGCAGTGAGACTGGTGCATCCCAGGTGCTTGCAGCTTAATGACTTGAGACTTGAATTGTGCACTCTTCTGGGACAGCTGAACATGAAAAGAGCTACTGCTCTTGCTCTGATATGGTCTGAAATTCCTTTTTTATTCCTAGAGTTTTGGGGTACATAAAGAACAGAATTCTAAAAAGCTGAAATATGGTAACCCTTGTGCTATATAGCAGAGCAGTTTGTTCCCGTGTATCACGTGGAGGCATACACAAGTCATTCTGTTACATAAAATAAAAAGTGAATAAAAAATTCTTATCAAACATTATGAATGCTCATCAACGTTATTATGAATGGTGAGAAGTTCCTTTTGCAGTGGAAGCCAAAGAGTAACTATGAAAACAAAGTGCATCTGCCTATTGTGATGTTCGTAGTGTAACAAACAGAAAATACTGAGTGTAAGCTTTTCGAGGAACTAACATATAAATTGAGTACTCTTAAGACAAAAGAGAATCAAAAGTAGTCTGAAGTCTTTATTTTTCTTAAGTGATTGTCGCCAATCTTATTTTTTGCTGTCAGTCTCTCAGTGTTAAATTGCATTACTCTTTTTTTTAAAAAACTTTAAATATGCTTAATCTGTGAAATATCAGATCATACAAAAATTGACATTTTCCTAAAGACTCTATTTCCTTACTTTTTCTAATGCTGTAAGGGAAAATAGTTAGACATGGACTCAAAAATTATGCATTATCTATATTTGTTTTCTTTGTAGTGATTGCATAAATGTCAATCAATTAATTTAGGTTAGAATGTTCAGCATCTTACTTTTCTGTAAAACAATGTTTTACATTTTAATATTTTTCCAAAAAGGAATACATATTCTTTTGCTCCAGAACAAAATTAACTCAGTAACAGTATGATAATTGTAAAAGGTATTCGGATACAGAAATACATGCAGAGTGAAAAATATTTCATTTCACAGAAAAATTTTCGAGACCAGAGTGATTAAATGAGACACGTATATTATGTGTTGTACAGGAAAATAGAAAAAAATGCATTGCTCATTAGCTCTTGACACTTCAAAATGTGAGGGACTAAAGAAATAAACAGCTTAGAAGGGGGAGAAAGGTAAAAAAAGAAAATGTGAATAGCAAGGAGATGATGATTCTTTAATTATGCCTTTGGCTCAGGAGCACAGTTTTGTGCCCACCAGGCAGTTGCTTCGCTGCCTCATGTAGAAAGAAGAGAGGAGAGAAACTCATGTTTTTTTATGTGTAGATTCAACCATATATTTACATTCCTAATGTCTGCTGAAGAGCTTACCTATTTTTTTTGTGTGTGGTAAATGAGAAACAAATAAAATTAGATACATAATGTACCTAGTTGACTACTTTTCAGGGAGATTTTGGAGAGTTTGTGTGAATTGCTCCCCTGCAGGCTGGTGTCACTGCCTATATCCTCAGGAAATTTCTTCTGATCATCATCACTATTGAGTGACTGAATAATTGGAGGAGCTGTTATCTACATCTTCTTCACAGGTGATCAATGTCAATGTCTTTTGAAAATGTCGTGGGTTCTGTTTCCTTGTTTAATAATTCCTACTAAGGTACCTATCTTAACTCTCTGACATATTTGGGCTTAAAGCAGTGACTAGATATTCAGTATTAATTTATTTTATTTTGGTAAGCTGGCTATTTATGTCAGATATTTTATACACCAATGTCATGGTGATAGGGGGAGCGTTTTTGAGTTTAATGGACCTGGCATTGTACAGTGCTATTATTTGGAAACAGCTCCCTCAGGGTGACTCATATTGAAAGAAACAGTATTGCTAGGTAATGCCGGGCACAAATATAAATGGGGAGAGGAGTGGCTGGAGCAGCCCTGCTGGCCAACAGCAGGCTCAGTATGAGCCAGCAGTGTGTCCTGACAGCCCAGAGGTCAAACCATATCCTGGGATGCATCAAACACAGCAGGGCCAGCTGGTCAACAGAGGTGATTATCCTGCTGTGTTCAGCGTTGCTGCAGCCTCACCTCAAGCACTGTGTGCAGTTCTGAGCCCCACAATTTAAGCAGGATGTGAAGGCCCTTGGATGTGTCCAGAGGAGAGCAGCAAAGCTGGTGAAAGGGCTAGAAGGCATGTGCTGTGAGGAGCGGCTGAGGACTATGGGTTTATCTAGTTTGGAGAAAAGGAGTCTGAGGGGCGACCTCATTGTTCTCTGCAGCTTCCTGAGGAGGGGAAGCGGAGAGGGAGGTGCTGTTCTCTTCTCCCTGGTATCCAGTGACAGGACCTACAGGAATGTATCAAAGCTGCACCAGGAGAGGTTTAGACTGGACATTAGGAAGCATTTCTTTACCGAGAGGGTGGTCAAGCACTGGAACAGGCTTCCTAGAGAGGTGGTCGATGCCCCAAGCCTGTTAGTGTCTAAGAGGCATTTGGACAATGCCCGTAACAATATGCTTTAGCTTTTGGTCAGCCCTGAATTGGTCAGGCAGTTGGACTAGGTGATTGTTGTAGTCTATTCTGTTCTAACTGAGTAGACATTATTTTAAGTTATGATTCTATTTATGAATCTGTCCACTTACTGTCTTGTTTAACAGATTTGCCCAAAGTATGGTATAATATGTCTTGAGGCATCAACAGCAAAATTCACAAATTTACTTTCTAGTATCTGGAAGATAATAAAAATAAATTCTGTTCCCTGGTCATTAAATATTTTTTTCTTTGCAGCCTGTACAGGAAACCCAGTTACTTGTAAAATTTAAAGCTTTAACGAGTTTTTCTGTTTTATTTTTATGTTCTGAGGCTTAAACAATGATATTATGATACCATTTTAAATTGCAAATGAAATGCCTTTGGGTTTGGTGGGCTGTCTGTTCTGATTGTAACTTCTCGTGTCAACTTGGAAATGATAGGGTTCAGTGTAATTTTTTTAAAAAGAAATCTTTCTACAGCTCAAGTTACTGGCTAATTTCAGAAATTACTAGTTGAAGTTGTACTGAATTTTTTTACACCAAAAGTTAAAACTAGATTACCATAGTGGTAACTGCTGGCCATGCTACATCATGTCCTGCAGCAAATTTATTTAGTATTCTTAGATTCTAGTTTTTCACTTACTCATGTATGATTATCAGTGGACAACACTTTCAGCTGTCTTTGACTTATTGACAGGTTTTCAGTCAGCTGTGTCAAAAGCTTAAAAGTGGCTATAACCTTTTTGCATACACTGCAGTCCTATAATCACTGTAGAATTAGTGGTGATGCTTTGAATGGGCCTGCTCTCTGCTGCTGCTGTCAGGGCTGAGCCAACAGAATGAATGCTGTGCTATTCAACTGGTTCTGCACAAAGTCAGATACCTTTACTTTAATAAGATTTAAACATAAAGTATCAATAAATGTAAACAAATTAGGTTTTCCATTGAAGAGGACTAGGAACACTCATAGCTCGTCCTTCCACATGTGCTGAAATGCTGGTCTGTGGCACTGTGGTAAAGAAGCACGTACAGGGCCTGCTATTCTCTGTCCCTGTCTGTGATTAAAATCAAATCCTTAATCCATTTTGGATTTGTATTCTAGGGGCTACAGTAGGAACTGTTTAAAAAAAACCCACCACAACACCCAAAAATTGAACCTGCAAGTGTCTTGACATAGGAAACAACCAAGCTTGTAAGTCAAGTTTGCACAGATGTTAAATCAAGTTAAATCAAAAAAGCTCCACAGTGGTCACATTTTAGTTGTCAAATATTACTTAAAGCAATTTCCTGCTGATCTAAACTGTAATTCAGTAATTACTGTGTAGTATTATTTAAATAAAATTATTCTCTATACTTAATGAACTTTTCAAAGTACTTACTACATCCAGTCCTACTTAAAACAATAAAACTATAAATTAGTCTTCCAGGATTGACTTTAAATTATAAAAAGGTACTCTGTGTTGTGTACAGTATGTTATGGGATTATGTTATATTTATTCTTCTTTATAGTTACCAACTCTTAATCCGTGAGCAGACAGAGAATTTTTTTTTGTTGCTGAAACAGGAATTCAGTATAAAATAAGACTAAACCAACATTTTTCCATATAAGTAGCTTGCGTATTAAGAAATAAACGCAATCTTGGCTCTTGCGGTAGAAACGTTGACGATGTCCATTTGTAGTACACACAGACAGCAACAACTGAATAAAATGCCAAGTCCACTCAAGTATTCAAGCAATAGGCATGCTATAGCCTTCAAATTACAACTGTCAAACCAGGAGGAAGGGTGGGCTTTGCACAATAGAGTAATGAGGTTTTTCGTATTAATTGAAGGGAAAACTGGCCTTACTGAAATCAGTGACAGAACTCTCACTAAATCGAATCAGGATTTCTGTTTGTTTAATAAAATGAGAGCTATGGAGAAACTCTTAAACTTGGACCCGCTACTCTGCCAGTAAATTTTCTTGGTGGTGGTACCTGCTGTTGAATCCAGTAGTCTCTGTCTGCACACATTTGCTGTGCCTCAGCTTCACCTGGCTAAACAGGAATCTGCTGTAGTCTGCAAGTCACTGAGGTGCAATATCGGCATCCCAAAACCACAGCGATGGGCCGTGCAGGCAGGGAAGCAACGTCATTCTGAGCTCAGCGCAGTGGTAACAAAACCACGTGGGTTTTTGACCGCAGTTGGTTCACATGTGACTGTCAGTGCCTGTATCTTTAAAAACTACCTGAGTAGCCTAGTGATCCAGCTGGCCCAACAGAATGTAATAGTTTCTCAGGACTGTATAGTGCCGTGTTGATCTTAATGCTGATCATTGTTGAAGGAAGACCTGAGAGTATAATTTTTACTACTTTTGTGTGACCACTGAAATTCAGATATCACTGTGATATATTTCTGCATGTTTCTCTGTAGCTAGTGATATGTTTTCAGAAATACAAAATCATTCTCAGAGTATGGCCCACAAAGGGCAGAAGAGAAACATGCATGAAATTGAAGTTCAGGAACACAAAGTATTTCTTGCTGCGCTTACTAGGATATCTTCAAAACCATTATCAGCAGACATTTGATTATTTCTTAAAATAATTAAATACTGACTTTATCTTTTAAAGCCTCAGCTATTGATGCATTATTTTCAGACTTTCTGGCCACGTGCTGATGTCACTGGCAGTTTAAACAGTTTCATGGATTTTGCAAACAGTACAGAACAGTGATGCCATTATTAGGGGTAGTAGTTGTTTCGAAGTCTCAGATGCAGTGGTGAAGAGGGTCACAGTTGATGACATTTGGCAGTTCTTTTCAGCTGTAGGCAATGGTGCTGATAATCAGCACATCCAGTTAGTTCAAATACCTTTCATGCTTTATAATTAACAAGCAAAATTATAACTGAATAGATTACTGCCTGGCATCTAATTGTCCATACTCTTTTTGTCTTGAAAGGTCCTTAATAACCATATGGAAAAGCAATGTACATTCTTATTGTGTAGATTTTGTCTGCAATACAATACATTTTATTGTATAGATTTTTTTTCCAAAAAAATAATGTCATATTTATTTGAGCAAAAATGTTATATTTTTTATTTTCTTTCAATGGACTGTAACTTATGAAATGTCATTTTCTATTGTAAAAAACATCAACAAAATTGTTTAAACGACCAAGATGTTGTCACAGGGGAGAGTGGAAGGTTTTAGGACACTTAAAGAATCATCACCAAAGATATTAGATAAAGTGATTTTAATGAGAATTTGTAAAAAGCGCGATTTAACAGAGTTCGAATGGCAAATTTTACTCTATTACTTACTACAAAGGAGCAATTGGGGCAGAACTGGGCTAAAATGGTTTATACAGAGATTGTGAGTGTGCAGGGGTAGAGGGAAAAGGGTAAAGGGAAAAGCGTAAGGAAGATCCTCCCATTGAGTCTCAAGGTTCAGAGTGGACCCCCTTGCTTTCTAAACTCCTTCTCAGAGAGGAGTCTAGGTGCAGCTGGATCCAGTCCTAGTCCCAGACTTGCTCAACGGTTTGTGTCTAAAGGAATCTGGTACAGAGATTTCAATGGTAATGATTCAATGTGGTGTTACATGCTCTGTGCAACTTTGGGATAGCAGCAATTAAGGTTTAACACTATTATGGTATATCACAAGATTAGATTATAAGATTCTCTTAACAGTAATTAAGAATCAATAATCTATTATAATTGATACAGTGTTTCAGTTAAAGATTCAAAAAAGTTACTTAAATTATATATATACACACAGAAACAGATATATACATAGAAATAGAGATAGATATAGAGGTTAAGCTATATGTAAGATATTTTCTTTTCTGTAGATCATAAATTTTGGAATCCAGTAATCTTTGAAAGTCTTGTGAAATTTAAATTTAGTGAATTACTCACTATATTTAAAAACACAGTAATAGTGAATTACTCACTCTTGCCCTTCGTCAGCATCTGTCGGTGGACGGTCTAAATTATCTCACGAGTCAAGCCTGGACGTCGCGGAAGCAGCCCTGAGAGGCATCCTAACACGGGGAGATGCAGGGTCACAGCCTGCTGTGATCCCAGAGAGCTCGAAGGGCCTCACTCAGGATTGGTATTTATAGGATCGCAAGGTGCTTGACTTTGGTCAGTGTTTTTTTTTAAGATGACCATAATTCTTGTTAGGTTGTCTTGGCACCGTTCAGAGCGGGAGATGCTCCAGTGCAGGAGGAGTTTGGGCACATTTCTCAGCCAACAGGAGTCAGGTACGGTTGGGGAGCGCCCAGTTGTCCCAGCTCGTTTTTTTTGTCCATTTCCTGGGCAACAGGAGTTACTGATGCGTTTAGAGGATGCCTAATCGGACTAACTCACTGTCCTTTTGCCTAGGACAGGGAGGTACCAGGTCATCTCAACTTAGTGCACCAGCAAGCAGGATCAGGGAGTGCCTGATTGCCTCAGACTGCTCACCGCATCTGCAGGCAGGATCAGAGAGTGCCTGAATGACTCAGCCCACTCTGTTCCCTGATTAATGTTGGCTGGTCCTGACATTATAATGCGGCCGGGTAGGAGGGGGAGAGTCTGCACCACCACAGATGTCTGGTTGATGAGTGTTAGCATTCCCTTCCTCTTCAAAGGACCAAGTAGTTGGTTTAGACAGAACCAAAGTGGGGATGAAATTCTGGCTGTACTGAATTCAGCAAGAATTTTACTACTGATTTCAATATGATGAGAATTCCTCTAAATGTCAGAAAATATGGCAGGATCCTCATCATACCCTAATATCATAAGAAGTTTGTTTAAAAATATAGCATGTCTTTGTTAGTAATATTAGCTTTGTTCTGTGTACAAACGGTGCTGATTTGTGCCTGCTGTAAGCAGCTCCTTTCAAAAACTTTTGTACTTGCCAAATAGCCATGCAGGTAGACTGCATGCAGGTGGACCGCAGTCCCACGCAGATAGATGGCAGCTAGAAAAGAAGCATTTCCTAAAATATGTCATGATACCCAGACTGATCCCTCATGGTGCTTGGTTTGGATCTGGTGTTGTTTAACATCACAGAGCACCTCAGTTTACTCTGTGTATTAAAGATTCTCTGTAACACACCCATCTTATGTGAGGACTGCAGACACACAAAGATGACTTGATGGTTTGCTTTGGAGCTGGGTCTCTCTGAGAATGGCCATTTCTTATTTCTAGTTTGCACCAGATGAGTTGATGGCTGTACAGATAACATCTATATCTCTGAGAGCTGAGAGAAACAGAAAGTTGGGTGTCTCAGTGGAGACTTGGACATGTTTTAGGAACTTAAGAACAGCTGGTTAATGTTAAACTAGCATTGTATTTTGTATTCAGTGTATTTGTACTCTTTTGTTTCTAGTTTTATGTCTAAAAGCATGAACTGAAATTTTATTTTAAAATCTGTGGGTATTTTTATTGCATGTGCCTTGGATTGAGGCCACAAGGAGAGAAACCAGATTAGTTTTACTAACTGTATAGATTCATATCTGACTTTAGAAATCCCTTGTGCACAAGTAATTGAAAACCAAGCAAATGCTTGACATACTGTTGTCACTCTTACATGCTTCCATAATCCACACGGACCCTGTCTTGTCAGGGGCTAAGTTTTGAGAAGTTGGTTCCAGTATTTGTAGTCTGTATACAGTTTATGAAAAGAAAATGACTGGAGACACTGCCTGTTTACTTGGCTGAAGGAAACAGGAGGGTCTCATAAATAGTGATACAGAATTTTATCACTATCCTGTTGTATTGGCTAAGAGCAGTTTCTTAATAGGGTTTGCAACTTTTGCTTCATAAGTTCACCTTTATGGGATAACAAATAGATAGTGAATAGATTTCAGGAGGATCTTGATCAAGCAGATTTTCTGTCCTTGTACTTTCATAAAAATAAAGGCTGTCCTTGAAACATGAAATCTGCAGATAGTGAAAAATGATCAGGTTCTGTATTACTTACCCATTTAAATCCTGTGAACTGAAGACTTACCTCTGAGCCATGGATCAAGCAGGAGGAGAAGTCATGCCATGAAAATATTGCTTTTTCCACAGCACCTATGAATAGCTGCTCTTGGAGACAAGACATAAGGCTTGGTAGAGCTGGATCTGTCCATAAGCAGCCATTCTTATGCACAGCTCTGCAGCCACTGACTTGTCATTCTTAATAATGGGATGTTACTGTTCTCCTGCATTTGCTGTAGTCAAAATTTTTTTCTGTCTCTTTTTCCTGTCTAGTAAGCTTGTCCTCCCTGCAAAGGAGGTTAATGGAGTACATTCACTTGCAGTTTTACAATCCTTTTTGTAGTTTTTCTTCCTTTTGCACGTGTTCTGGTTGAAGCCTGGTTTTCCTCTCTGATGGGCTCAAATGGTAATATATACCATAGTTCTTCTTCAGCTACTACAGTGTTCCCAAGGAACACCGTGCATTTCCTAGATGCCATAGGAGCTGTATAGATATTGGAAGAATGCACTGAGCCATTTAGAGACCAAACATTCATCTCAAGAAAAGAAATGCCGTCAATTCTTCTGGAGAAAGTTTATAGATTTCTGAAATCTTAAGTGGCAATGTTATAACTGAATTTCCTCAACATTGTATTTGGTGTTATTCCAAATGGCAAAAGCTACAAAGTCCCTTATGGCCCTGCACATTGATTTCACTGAGTGCTTTGATTTTGTTAAACTTATACAGGGTCATTAAAGAGTTTAGGAGAGTTATTCAATGCAGCTGGTCAAATGGCAAATGTCTTTTGCTTCTTCCCTTGTAGTCTTTGTTCAATTTGAATGGAAAGGCTATATAGGTGAAGAACTTCCTATTTTGTTGCTCATTGACAGTATATGTTAGAGCAGAAAAGCATAGTTTAAGCTTTCCAAAAAGCTCATGGAGTTGCTAGGTTCAGCTGGATATCTGTATTGTGTCTACATGCATGGACCCTGATCTGTAATGGGAGAACAGCAACCCTGGTGTTAGAATCCACTCTGTTCATGCAAAATCTGTATTATCTCAGTATATTAGTCAGTAGAATAGGTTGAAAAAACTGAATATTTTGATGAAAAAAAGGAAAGTTTTATTGGTGGAAATTTTTCCCTTTTTCATTAATTCTGTTGATAATTTTATTTTGAAAGAAGGGTGTCAACCTCCGGAAGTCTTGTTGTTTCTTCTTCTGTAGAAAGTTGAAAGCTTTACTAAGGGTAAACTTACACATATTTATTTAATAACTGCTTTATGATGAAGTAGTTTGTTAGGATACTCAGTTCATCTTCGGCATTGCAGTTCAATATCTCCCCTGAAGAAAGGGGTTAAATCTGTTCCTTAAACTAAGAGAACACCAAAAATGTATTTCTTTTCTAAATGTTGTCATGCCTTGCAAAAAAGTTCAGTGACCATTAACAGGCTCTGGAGCCATTTCTTCTTATACTGAACATGACATGGTCTCTATTTCTGGGCTGCAAATTTTGGATGAAGGAATACATGAGAGCACATAAGGGTATATTGGCACTGTCAAATAATGTAGGTCATTGATTTGTTTCCTTGGCTCTTGTCCTTGGTTATCCACACTATTAGTTCACTGCCAGACTCTCTGCTGAGTTAAAGTAGCTATTCCCCCTTCAGATGTACTTCTGGGAATAGTTTTCTCCATGGACGACTTCTTGCAGACTATATAAATGAAAAAGCAGCAGATTTATAGTCCTTTAACTTGCGAAGTCTCGCAATGGTATCATGTCAGACACTGTACGCTCCAACATTTTCACACACCCACATGCCTCACTAGTGCATGCTTTTCATATCCTTCTTTCTTATTTATAAAACAGCACTTTGAACAAGTTTCCCCTTCCTTTCCAAAAATAATGGTTGTAATTCAGTAGGATCACTGTTGGTAATGCAGGATTTTTTGATTTATAAGATGTATAGGAATAACCACATTAGAAATTACCAAGACTAAATAAATTCTTGTCTCTATGAATATTCATATGCATCTCATACACATTCTCTGATCTACATCAGACATTCATGAACAATCCATTTGGTGTTCAGTGCCTACACTAGCAAAACATAATTGCACTTTGCTAACATATTTCATCTATGCCTGTAAACATTTCAGATATTTGTACCCTAATATCTTTTCAAAATCATTACTTTCTTCATTTCTTCTTCAACTTTTGATTAGTGAATTTATGTGGAGACACAGCTGCAGATTACATTTACTTAACTAGAGTTCTGTTTTCAGTGAGGTGGTGGTACAGTGTAGTAGAGTTTTTGCATCTCAGTGCACGTGATTCCTGTGCCAGGGGGAGTAGGTCCTGATATATGTTACTGATATAGTGGATTGACTGCCATAGTTTGCTTCATTAGTAGAGAAAGAGCTTGTCTACTTCGATGGCCTCACTTTAGGAAAGACACAAATAATTAGCTAAATTGGAGTGATTCCACCCTCTCAGTCCTCACTGAGAGGTCTACAGGCAACTGTGCTCTTTAATGCACACTTTTAAGTGATTAATGTTAGTGATTAAGCATTCAAGAAGGACACACAAGCAAATTGTTAGGGCAAGAACAAAGTGATTTAAAGCATCAGATCACAATCTAAGTACTAAGAGAACAAAACTGCTGCAATGCCAGCCTTAAATCTGTCAGACTTTAGTGGGATACAATGTGATGTAAAATACCTTTATGCCAGACACTTGCAGAACAGAGTTTAGTTAATTTCTATTATCTGGTGATTGTTCAGCCCAGTGTTCAATTCTGCTGTCCTTCCCTGCAAGAGGAAAGCTGCAAACCAGTAGACAGTCCTGCCAAGGCACAATGGTAATTTTCTCTCGCAATAGAAAGAAAGGTTCATCAGTCTCTTCCAGGTTCTGTACACAGAAATTACCTGGTGTGGTAGACCTTTGAAGCCTCTTCTCAGCACAGAACATTTCTGATTTCAGAAAATGTCTAATGTGAAATAGTGAAATAATATGTAAATATTTTTAAGTTTTCTTTATAAAGAGCATTGTTCAGTGATCTTTTTATCCTTGTCTACTAGGTTTCAAGACTTTTTATGTCAAATGCAAAAATGTCTTTGCGGGACCGTGTCAATCTTGTTCTTGAAAGGAGGAAAATGTCCTGACTTTGTACGAGAGCTGTGTAATAATTTCAGGAATCCTTGAAACTCAGTTCTAAAAACTACCTCACCTTTAGGGTATGGTTGGCTGGAAGGATTTCACCACTAAGAAAATTGCTGTTCTGTCCCTATTTGATACTTTCCATATCTTGTATTATGTGAAATAGTGGATTCAATTGAATATATGAAAATCACAGAGTCACAGAATGTTAGCAATTGGAAGGGACCTCGAAAGATCATCTAGTCCAATCCCCCTGCCACAGCGGGATTACCTAGACCATATCACACAGGAACACATCCAGGCGGGTTTTGAATGTCTCCAGAGAAGGAGACTCCACAACCTCTCTGGGCAGCCTGTTCCAGTGTTCGGTCACCCTCACCGTAAAGAAGTTTTTCCTCATATTTATGTGGAACCTGCTGTGTTCCAGCTTGCACCCATTGCCCCTTATCCTGTCAATGGATGTCACTGAGAAGAGCCTGGCTCCATCCTCATGACACTTGCCCTTTCCATATTTATAAACATTAATGAGGTCACCCCTCAGTCTCCTCTTCTCCAAGCTAAAGAGACCCAGCTCCCTCAGCCTCTCCTCATAAGGGAGATGTTCCACTCCCTTAATCATCTTCGTGGCTCTGCGCTGGACTCTCTCTAGCAGTTCCCTGTCCTTCTTGAACTGAGGGGCCCAGAACTGGACACAATATTCCAGGTGTGGCCTCACCAGGGCAGAGTAGAGGGGGAGGAGAACCTCTCTTGACCTGCTAACCACACCCCTTCTAATACACCCCAGGATGCCATTGGCCTTCTTGGCCACAAGGGCACATTGCTGCCTCATGGTCGTCCTGCTGTCCACGAGGACCCCCAAATCCCTTTCCCCTACGCTGCTCTCCAACAGGTCTGTCCCCAACTTGTACTGGTACATGGGGCTGTTCTTGCCCAGATGCAGGACTCTACACTTGCCCTTGTTATATTTCATTAAATTTCTCCCTGCCCAACTCTCCAGCCTGTCTAGGTCTCTCTGAATGGCTGCGCAGCCTTCCAGTGTGTCAGCCACTCCTCCCAGTTTTGTGTTATCAGCGAACTTGCTGACAGTGCACTCTATTCCCTCATCCAAGTCATTAATGAATATATTGAATAGTACTGGTCCCAGTACCGACCCTTGAGGGACTCTGCTAGACACAGGCCTCCAACTGGACTCTGTCCCATTGACCACCACTCTCTGGCTTCTTTCCTTCAGCCAGTTCACAATCCATCTCACTACTCGATCATTCAGACCACACTTCCTCAGTTTAGCTGCAAGGATGCTGTGGGAGACCGTGTCAAACGCTTTACTTAAATCAAGATAGACCACATCCACAGCTTTACTATCTATCATCTATCCACCGGGTTATGTCCTCATAAAAGGCTATCAAGTTGGTTAAGCATGACTTCCCCTTGGTGAAGCCATGTTGAGTGCCCCTAATGATCCCCCTATCCTTGATGTGCCTAGAGACAGCACCAAGGACAAGTTGTTCCATTACCTTTGCAGGGATGGAGGTGAGGCTGACTGGTCTACAGTTACCCGGGTCCTCCTTCTTGCCCTTTTTGAAGACTGGAGTAACATTTGCTTTCCTGCAGTCCTCAGGCACCTCTCCCGTTGCCCACGACTTAGCAAAGATGATGGAGAGTGGCCTAGCAATGACTTCCGCCAGCTCCCTCAGCACCCGCGCGTGCATCCCATCAGGGCCCATGGATTTGGGGATGTCTAGGTTGCTGAATTGGTCCAAAATACTTGGGAATGAAAAGATCTTGG
This sequence comes from Nyctibius grandis, assembly GCF_013368605.1. NCBI lineage: Eukaryota > Metazoa > Chordata > Aves > Nyctibiiformes > Nyctibiidae > Nyctibius > Nyctibius grandis. The sequence continues at coordinate 46,287,166 of NC_090663.1, forward strand.
AATATAGCACGTTACAGTGCAGTGTCTCCTTGCTATCTTTTTTTGCTGACTATCTAGCTTCGTAAGTATGCAGTTTACAGATTAATAATATCATTTTCATCCTCAGAAATTAATAGTTCAGAATAACAGAGCATGATGAGAAACAATAACCAACAGTAAAGGTTAGCAGCAGTTAGCAAAGGAAGCCATGCATATATTGAGTGTCCTCCAGAACATAAATTAACAAATTCCACAATAGGTCTGTGATATTGCTGACAGATTAAGGAATTACTATTGTCTTATTTAATTGCAATGTTTTAGTAAGTTTACATATTTTAAGTTGAAAATAATATCTTAGCACATATATTCTGTATGTTGTGGTTACTACTATTTTTCCTGTACTCAGAAGTGGACGTTATATTTAAATGTGAAGTCTTTAAAACTGAGAGGACACAAAAAGATCAGATTTATTTTAAGAAAATGCAATTTAATTGAAACCATTTTGAATTTTATGAAACATTAATCATGAGCAGAATGTCTGTATGGAACGTTAGTTTGAGGCAGTAAGAATAAGCAGCTGCAGTTCCCTGATATGTTATCTGCAACATTTATATTAATTATCTCATAACATAGACTAACTGAAGTAGAAAATTCATTATGTTTAGTTAAATAGTAAGGAAATCAGAATGCTTTTATTTGTTAATTTCAAGGTATCTCCCTGAAATCATAGGCCCTAGAGGTAGCAGATGGCTAATAAACTTCATGAGTTTATAAAAATAGAAATATACATATGAAGTTTTTCAATTTACAGCCTTTTTTTAAAAAAAAAAAGTTCTGATTATACATATGGGACTGTGAAATGATGACTGAAATGGCTGTCCCGTCCCATAGTTACAAGTTTGAAGGGCTTTTTGTCTTTCTGCCAAATTTACTGGTTTTTGCAACCACATTTCTTTTTGCCATATGTTATTCTTCCCATTTGTGACAGTGATGATACAGAGCTAGAAATGCTGCTGTATATTGCAGGAATTTTAAGGCCATTTGCATACAGTTTTAATTCTGGTGTTTTAGACATTTAGAGTTAGCTAAATGGGGGACTAGCCCTTAATCTGGAGCCAGGAGTTCTCAGTTCGAGCAGTCGGTTCCTCAGGGCTAAATTCATAAACCTGTGCAGAATGGCAGCCTTGCAGAGTACTGATGCTGAGTCGGTACACTTTATAGAATGTTCCAGTTTACTTCAATAGATACTGTCTTTAAAGGCAGCACTGGATTCTAATGGCAGTATTAGGGTTACTATATTTTCACACAGGGCACTCTGGAAGAGAAGTACATTTATATGCATATACTGGATGCGCAGTTAAAGAGCGCATCTCAGATGCGTAAGGTTTACTGCGCAAGCATATAGTAGTACATGAACGGTAGGTAATGCATTGAAAGGGCATCAGACTACATAAGCATCAGCTGTGGACTGCTCTAAATAATCCTTCTCACAGGTGAGTTGGAATTGCCACTGTAACCAGGCTTCTGGATGTCTAGCAATCCTGGACAGATGCGTGCAATCCTCAAGTTACAGAATGAGAAGATGCTCTTGTACTTTACAGGGAAAACAGTATAGAGTTATGAGTTAGTAGATAGTAGTATATTGTTCCTCTCAAAGAGGGGTAGTCTTTCATGTAGTGAGGAACCTTCACGTGAATGGCATGATGATCACAGGACATGAATGACTGGACGCTGCTCTGAGCAACCTGATGTAATTACACCTGCTTTTAGCAGAGGGTGAGACTGAATGACTTCTGGAGTTCCCTTCCAACATAAATTATTCTGTGATTCTGTGATCATATGCAGTGATTCCAACACAGAAAAAGTTGGGATGATCAGAAGTCTTGCTTTAGCGCACACTGTTAAGTTGCCCATTTTACATGGAGTAATTCCTAGTCTGCTGCAGGAGGTGGTTGATGTGTAGCCTGTTCTTCAAATCGTTCATATGCTCTCTGTGTATTTACTACTTGGTTATTTTATTATATATATGAATTTATGAATATAGTTGGGCTAGATTGCACGAGATGTATGTGCTGGGGATGATCTTCTGCAGTTCTGGTAGTAGGGGATGTGTATCTTTAAACACATGATAGAGTTGTGTGGGAAGCACAACCACAAAATGTGATAGTGGAATATCACGTTGTGTCTTGGAAGTGTGCCTTCTGGCAGGGCAAGGTACTTCATATCTCACTCAAACAAAGCCTTAATCTTTCTCCTGCAACTTAATCCCATGGACTGGGATTAAATCAGGGTTTTCAGGCTAACTGGCCATTAGTGGATTTGGGAATGGAAGTGTCGTATTATGTTATATAAAGACTTTAGGAATATTTTGGCTGTGGGGCACAAAAGAAGACAGATCAATGGGCAGGTTTCTACACTTCAATTACAGTTAAACTGTGCTAATAATTTCTTCAGGTTTGTATAGCTTCCTTCACAATTGTCAGGCCTTTTGCTCATAGAATTGAATATTGAACTGAGGTCCGCTGCTGGAAAAGTAGGTGAAAGTATCTCTTCCTGAAGTAAACAGAGACACAGGTTCTATCTACAGCCTTGTGGTCCCATATATTACTGTGAATGATGCTGCATAGTGTGGGGCGTGTTTATAGCTTCTTTTTTTTTTCTAAATCACTTTTTGACCCTTCACTTAACAAAAGCTACTCCTTAATAAAATGATATTTCAGTGTGCTTATTACATTAATATCGTAATGATTTAAACTTGTTAAACTACTGATAATTTTATATATATGTGTCTGTGTGTTTGTACAAAAAGTATAAACTGTTAAAATAACTCATTTTCTGTTATGTCAGAAAGCTAAGACTGGTTTAAATATGTTAGGGAATTCAATCCATTATGCTAGTCCCAAAATACGTTCTGCATGTCGTTATAGCTTTCAGTAGCACTATTTTTACTTCTTCATCAATTAGCTTGAGTTGAAAGGCACTGAAAGAACACATACTGATTAGCATTTTCAAATATTCTACTTCCAATCAGTAAATTATATTCAAATGCCAACACAAATTGTAACATTTACTGTATATGAAAACAAATTGAACAGTTAGTTCCACCTAACATTTAAATAATATTTATTATGAAGTTGTTTCTGGATTGGGTACCTGTAAGTTTTCAGATCCCTTCATTTTTTGCATAGCTGTATATGTTGGTTTTAAAAGACAGTCAGTTTCCAGTAACCTTTGAGCTAGTGACTTCATTTTACCCCATACTAATTCTCTTAATGGCTCCTAGAATTGATTGTAATAGCAGGAATGCCTTGCATCGGCATTAGCCAAAAACAGAAGTACTTCTTGGCAGGTTCCTGAGTGGATTCATGTGATTTAATATGCATTTTTTGATTACTGTCTAACCTTCTACAACCTTTACTGTCTGTCTTTCGCCATTAAAGATTCATCTCACAGTCTATCCAGTGAAATAATAGTCTGAATAGATCTGAATTACCTCATCTTGACCTATTTTAAATCAGTGCAGACTAATGTGTACAATAATTTCAGCAGCATGTATCTTTAGAAGCTTATCACCGGGACAAAAAGTCCCTAAACATATTCTAGAATGCCTCAACCCATTCATTAATATAACTAAAAATTCATTAATTTTTCATCATATAACATAACCCTGAGCAAGCACGTTTCAATGGCAAATAGCATTCTAGTGAATGGAGTGTTAGGCTGATCCTCTCTGTTACAGAATACATATGGTCTATTCACATAAATCCATGTGAATTAAGGTGGAGTGCTGAGGCAGATATGTACTGAGACAGGATATGGATCAGAAACAAAGCCAAATGTAGACATTTTCAGTACATATACCTGAAATTTTTTATGACTTAAAGATTTTACTTAAGCATAACTCAGGCTTATGTTGCGCAGCCCAGCTCCTCTGAAAAAAAAAAGTGTTTGTGATAATGTCTGAATACTGTTCTCCGCTTCTTATAACTTTCTGAAAGCTACTTTTTAGCCTGAAATCTTTTACATCTGTTCTGTGTTCATCTGAATGTTCTTGGAAAGTTGAACAAAACTTACTGATAAGTTTCTGTGTGAATGGGAATCAAATTGTTTATTTTACTAATTTAAGGGTTATATTGCTACTTCTTTCCTTTTTACGTGTCAAAATAGGAACAGAAATTTGAAGTGTGATAAGTTGTCACGGTTTAAAGCTGGGCCAGCTATTAAACCGATGGCAGATGCTCTCTATGAACCCTGCCCACCCCCTGCAGAAGGGGAAGGAAAAGAGAAAAGAGAGAGAGACTTAAGGGTTGGAAAGTTAAAACAGTTTTAATAGACTATGATAATGAAAAAGAGTATAATAATAATAATGGAAATAATTAAATATAATTAAATATATACAAAACCAAGATCGAGCTCCCCCGGTGTCGGTCACGTCACCCCCGGCACTGCAGGGCAGGCTCCAGGAAGGCCCAGGCTGGGCCCCGCGGCGGACAGGAACTGGATTCAGGGATGCACGGATCAGGATCGGGGGCAGCAGGAAAATGGACAGAGTCCTCTTCAGACACCGGCCATAGCAGAAGGGGGCGAGAAGAGAGAAGAAGGGCGAGACCCTCGTGATCTCCCCGCTTTATACCGAGAATGACGTGTATGGGATGGAATACCTTCATTGGTCAATTTTGGGTCACCTGCCCTGTCCGCTCCTCCCTGCAGGTGCGACCCCCCTTCGGCTCCTAACTCGTAATTAGTGAGGAATTTAGCAGTGACCTTGGTTTCTCTAAGAATAAGTACAGCAAGAGCCTTTCTGCATAACATCCCTACCGGTGCCTCAGCGATAGCTATAAACTTCGAGCGTTATCAGTCCTGGAAGCAGACACTGTCTGCAAAACATGCAGTTAGTTTCAGAAAGTGCAGTTACTTAGAAGAGACTTAGCTGAAAGGAAAAATCACTGAAGGAAAATTGGTTCTGTTTTAGGCCAAAACAGGACATAAGTGCTTTTAGAAAAAACTTTTATATAGTTGAAGTTCTTTGACATTCAAAATCTTATCTTTAACATGTGGAAGATGTTAGACACGATTTTATACTTTTTTAATAACCCATGTGATAAGGATCTTAAGTTTATCTGTGTATGTATGGCTGACGTGATACATGGAACATGAAAAGGGATTCTTTCTACAGTCTGAGGCCCTCAGTTTACTCAGAATGTACAAATATTGCCTTAGTCATTTTTGGCCACAGTATAGAAATATGACTTTATTATGAAACAAAAAGGAAGGGAAAATTCTATAGTAATATAATATATTAAGAAGTAACGTGGAATCTGTGTACTAATTTGATATAGAAATGCTCAAAGAGCTGATAACAAATAAAGCTAATATCTGAGCACCACCATTTTTTATTCTTTGAATGACCTATCAAATTCTGTTATTTTCCAGCAATTTCAGTCATATATGTTCATGGGCACTGATAGATGTGGCAAAAATCAATGGACTTTTTAGCATTACTTCTATATATGCAGCATTTTTCTTTTGCTAGACTTAATGTGGGAGCAATTAGTCTCTACTCACATTTTGTGTGGGCAGAAATATCTCGTTACCAAAAAATTGCCTGTCCATAGTGATTCAGGTACGATGAAGCCATTTCTGACTGTCCTCTAAGTATCCATTTTTTCATAAATGAATTTACTAACTAAAAACCTATGAAAAAATGGAGGTAGGTTTCTCTAACTTTTGATCAACTCTGCTTTCATTATGCTTATTAAATAAGACAGTTACATATTTATCACATATATTCTTTTGATGATGAATTGGCTGTTAAGTAATCTGAACTTTGCATATTTTCTTTTATCGTCTTTTCTTTCTTTTGTGCTATGAAAGTCAGATGCTTCCTACCTTTTAAAGTTTAAGCAGAGAATATTTTAATTTCCAAATAATTTTCAAATAATTTCAGACAGGAATTGTATTACTTGCTGTCTAGTTCACCGAAATTGTAAGACATTTTATAAAGTAAACAATCTTAGCGTAGGCTGATGCACAATGTAACACCATTGTGCTCTGGTCAGTCTACTACTGTACAAGCCCAGTTCACAGTATTGGTGAAAGAAGGAAGAGACTGGGGCAGCAAGCTGCAGCAGGAGCAGGATCCTAGCCCGAGTAGCCCATCCCACAGTTTCTCTGGAGATATCTCTGCTACTCCCATGGAAGAGATAAGGGAGTGAACCAGAAGTAGTGCCAGTGTCAACTACTTTCCTGGAACGGTAATCTGTGTGTACCTGAGACAGAGATGGGAATGAGAACAGAAAGCTGCTACATCCTGTCCCAAACCTACTTCTTACAGTGGCTGCACGTTATCCAGACATTGGCCCCTTCCTTTTCCAGGGCAGGAAACAGAGCAAATTGAGAGGAGAAGCAGAAAGCACAGGATTTTTTTAGGAAGGGTGAGAAAAGGAAAGGAGGGCTTATCCAAAAGTCTCAAAACAGTGAATCCTCCCTGCATCTCATTTAACCGTGCTTAACATTAAAGCTGAAAAGCCCATTACCACCTCCCAAAAGTTCTTGTGCTACTTCCCAGACTTACTTGCCCCCAATTCTTTTCTTTTATCACCAAAAATACTTTCTTCCTGAAAAGAGATTTTTTTAAAATTGGACTTTTTGCAAGATGATAAGACTTGAGACAGCTCTGTTTAGCAGATTGATAGAGAAACATAGGCAATTTTAGGCCATATTTATTATTCAATAGTCTATTTGAAGTCTTCACTACATATATAAGTTTTTAAGGCAAAATTGCCCCCTGGACTATACCTGAGTATGGTACTTGCCCTGTAAGCTAGAAATTGTGCTGTCTGCATAACTTGAGAATGCCTGCTCAATGTGCCGCTTATGCTTGTTGCAGGGTGGTGTGTAGTCTGGTCAGATTGATCCAACTAAAAAAAAATGTTAAAGTTTGAATCAACATTGAAACAAGCGATATTCATGGTGTATTAGTTATGGTAGCCCCTATTCTTATGAATAAGTTCAAACCATAGTTGTAAAGCACAATTGTACAAAAAAGCTGTTAAAAGTATAACATTGATCTTGAATTGTCCTGGAATTTGATTTTAGCTATTCATGCATACCATACAAAAACATTTTAATGGCAATTTGTACATATAATATTAGACATATTCAGTTTCGTAATTTACTATGCATACATATGACAGCTATAGAGCAGCCTCCATATTATTTTCCTAATGTACAAACATGCAAAAAAGGTAAAACACAATTTCTGGTTTTGTGTGTTTATAGCTTAACATGGAAGCTGGGTTCATTCAAGGTGGACTGTTTCATGTACTGTGTTAATACTAATTGGATTTATTTGGAGTGTCTTTGAAATATCAATCATAGTATATTTAGAAGTACAATATTTGAAGCAGTAAATATATTAACGTTCAGCCCCAAACCTGAAAATACTATGATTTTAGAACTTTTCTAATTCATATAAATATCTAATTGTAATGAAGAAAATGTTATGCAAATTTAATGTTAAGAAGTTGACTTTCTAGATGCCACATGAATTGCTACTTACATAAAAGATACTGTGAGCACCATTGTGTGTGAAGAAAGAAGTGTATGTGGTTTTTCTGTCAAGTTTTGGCACACATGCTTGGGTTGAGATAGAGCCAAACTCGGGTTTTGCTACATGATTTACCTTTGGGAACTCTCAAAATATTCAGTCTTTTCATCTGAGAAAATTTCTGTGTCAAGCCACGAGTCCTCAGTTGCACGGTGTTACCTGATGGGGCAATGAGTGCAGCCTTTCTGCCACTGTTGTGGCTTAAGTAGTCCAAGCATCTTGTACCTAGTAACTTATGAAATGGGAGGTCTTGGCCCAAAGGTGCTCAAATGCTAATCTCTAATTATAGAAATGGCTGTACTACTTTAAGGATCTATTTGCCACTACTAATGCCCTTTGTTCTTGCATATTTATGTAAATCTCTTTTTTGCTTTTTCATTTTCCAGTATAAAATAACATGTTGTAATAAGGTCTCTTTTTTTAATATATATATATATATATGTATATATGTTAGTTCTCGTGTCAGGATAGTGCTGGCTTTTTTTTCCCAGTAATCACAATATTAAAAAATGAATTATTTTCATCAGATTCTTTTATGTTACTGAAATGCTTCAAACAATATAATATAACAGAATATTTAGAGAGGACCACATGCAAGAGTAACATGGAAGTGAATGAATGCTGACGTCAGATGATAGGGAATTAACCTTAAGTAGCCCCAACCAAACCACTTAACAAGAACCATAAAATGAAAAATATATTTGTAATTTTTTTTTCTTCTCCTATTCTGCTATTTTAATGTTAGGATAGCTAGATCTTGAAAAACATTCTGGAACATATGTTTCAGTATTCTGAAATCTGAAACTCAAATTTCTTAATGGAAAATTCCAAAATAGAGAAGAATTAAAAAAAAAGGGGAAGGGAGTGAGGAGGTGGGAACCAGAAAACAAAATTCCAGAGTATTTTACTTTCTAGCAGTCAAAAATAAATTGCATGATTAGTTGTTATTTAACCAAGTCAAAATTTTAACGTATTTTAAGCATCCTGTGGAAATGAAATGATTGATAGAAAGTTTCATGGCAAGAATTCTAATTTGATGGCCAGTTCTACCATTTAAAACTTTTTCTGAGATGCTAGTAAATGAACTAAGTGTTCTTTGATAAAAAACTGTGATACTCAAATGTTGAAATATGAGACATTGTTATTAACCCATGCTTTAAATCCTTGCTGAGAACACAGTTTGTCCATTTAAATTATTGTGTGGATTAGTGTAGTTCTGCTGCATCTCTCGTGTGTATTTCACATACAGAAGACATCTGCGTTTACTTCAAGTATTAGAAATGTCGTGAACTAAAAATTCACTGTGCATTTAAACTAATAATACAATAAATGTAATTACCTACCGTGTTTGAGAGGTGACTCCAGCATTTCAGTAGCTATTGGGTGTAAAATAGGCAAATGACAGTTTTAATCAGTTTGGTTTGCATTGCTTTGATTTTTGGAGATGATCTATTCCCAAGATAAAGTTATCAAAATCATGAAAACGAACTAAAAATTATTATTATTTTCTCATTCTTTGTTTTGAGGTAAAAATCATAATTTAAATTGTCAAGCAGAGTTTGGGAAAAAGGTTATAAGAAGTTGGAAGTTGGAAGAATGCCCCTTATCTGAAATCTGATATGGGAAGTGTCTGATGCCCAAAATGTGCCACATGTACCTTCCATTTTGAAAGGCATGCAATTCACAAGAGCACAGAAAATGTCGTTTTATGTCATATTGTGCATGATAGTGGCTAGTACTAGATGCTGAAACAGCAAGCTCTGTCTTATAGCTAAAAGCCAAAGAGGCAGTGTCTCCTTTTCTTAGTGCTTTGTTTTTACAGCTTAATGAGCTTAGGAGATGGTTAGCTTCAGTGGGTCTATTTGACTGCTTCTACAGAAAGGAGGAATTCATACATTCTCTCCATCATGCAGCTGCCATGTGCATCTTCCTGTTAATGTTATTCAGTCTAAGCTTTTACTTGTAGCTGGCACTTCCTCATGCTCTCCCTTTTTTTTTAATATATATATATACACATATATATATGTATATATGTGTGTGTCTGTGCCTCTAAATGAGCTTATATGCTGGCTCTGAGTAGGTCACCTAAGCACCAGAGGTTAATCACAGTGCAGACAAGTTAGAAGCGGATGAAAATAGCCAGGTCAGTGCACCACATTAATGGAGATGTGTTGTTTCTGGGACCTGTAGTGGTATTACACAATGTTGTGCAGGGTAGATAAATCAAAGCGGTTAGATGGCAGGTCAGGTCCCCCTACTGATTGTGCTGTACTCCATACCCTTTGGTTCAATTCTAAGTCTTTCTGTTAAACCAAGGGAGGGTAGTTAGAGAAGGGAACAATATTACGCTATTTCATCTGTAATGGGAGGGAAATTAAAGAGGGGCAGGGTGTCCCAAGTTAATATCTGATTCTTTATGCTGACCTGTCAGCTTGTGCAAGGATTGGTAAAGGAAAACATTGTTGTAGAAATCCCACAAGTTTGAATTATGATGTGTAGTCTTGGCTTAGTAGACCGTTTTCATCTAGTGGTTGCAATATGACATTTTTTAGTGTACATGCCCATATATCATGAACATTTTTTCCCCAGTTCCGTATTGAATTATCAGAGAAAAAATCATTCCATTACACAAGAGAAAAGCACAATACAAGTTTTATTAAAATATCAGTTCATAGTATATGCAAATATATGCATAGATTATACCTAAGTCGTTCATGGAGAAAATCAAAGTCTCAAGAGAGACCTCAGCAAAGAATGGATAAACAAATGCTTAGATGCCTGCTGTTGTACAGGCATTGATAGTTGTTGACATAATGACATGTTTCAGTCTTACTCTAAAATACAAATAGGTGTTTCACGCTGTTGTTCAATTTAATACAGTGTGCTGAAGGCTATGTCACCACATATTATGGATTGCTACATAATAAAGGAAAAGTAGGCTGAACTGGAGATTTATTTTCAAGAGCGTCACTGTGAAGCTCTGCTAACTTAGATATGAGCTCCTCAGATTGTAGCTTAGTCGGTTACTGGTAGACCTGGAAAACGATCCTGATTTGGAAGTAGTAACTGTTGACAAGGGCAGTAGAAGGTATTTTGTTACTCAGGGAAGCATACATCCAGTGCCATTTCTGCTGCTGCCTTCTGCATTTGTCACCTTCCAGATCCTGTTATTTCTCTCATCTTCTCCCAGCTTCTCTCAAAAACATGAAATGGGAAAACAGTTCTGAAAGGGATATCTGCTTGCCCCAAGCACACATTTTCTTTATCTTCTCCAGCAGCTTAATAGTGGAGGTGAACAAGCCTCCTCACTGCACATCTCTATTATCTGCGTCTGTGCTGGCCTCAGTACTACCAGTACTGTGTAACACTTCAGCCAGTCTGCTACTAATCTGCTGCTCTTGGTGCTACAGATGCTCTCTTTGGTCTTGCGTGGTTTTTCTGTGTTTGCTCTTTCTGGTCAAAGAAGCCATCCTTTCCATCACAAAGCTGCTCTACTGCTGCCTGTTTGCAGTTAGGTGCTCATGAATGTTGGCTTGGAAAACTGCATTCAATCGAATAAGCTTTCTGGACACTCTTGATGCACTTTCTCTGTCAACCGTGTTTTCTTTTTTCACGCTTCAGCGTAGGAAAGCAAATTGAGTGCTCCTGCATTATCTGCTTAAGTCACATCAGTGACCTGTGCTGGTAGGGCTTTCTTTACTATTTGCCTTAATGATCATAGAAATGAAACTCTGAAAGGCTGTCGTGGGTCTCTCTGCCATACAGCCTCATCTACAGTAAGATGTGAAAATATCTGTGCTACAACTGTTTATAGTAGTTTGCAGTAGTTTGCAAAGTATGTTTTTAATTTCTAGATATATATAATTTCTTTATATGCAAGGCATTTTTTTCTGAGGACCTTAATTGGGTTTTCAAGGCATACCTAAGTAATGAAACTGAACTTCATGAGTTAAAGAAAGCTGTGAAACATATATATGTTATTTTATGTTTTTTTAGTGTAGTTGAAAAGCAACCAGGAGAAAAAAAAAATAAACAGCTCTGCATTTTGTTTTTCAGTGTGCAGTGACCTGGAATTCAGGGAGGTTGCAAACAGATTGAGAGATTGGTTTAAGGCACTTCATGAAAGTGGAATTCAGAACAAGAAGACTAGGATTGTTCAAAGGCCTGAAAGAACCAGTAAGAGATTTCTACTTGTCTCATTTGATGTTCTCTTTGATACTCTTCTATACTTTTGTATTTCCATTGCTAAGACTTGCCTTATTCTCATGTGCTTTAAATAGGCATGTGTACAAAACCATAACTTTGTGCTTTTCTAAAGTTAATTTCTTATTTATGGCTTAGCACTGATACATGATGTTCACTTTAAACTTCCAACATTATTTGGCAGGACTCTTGCTTGTAAGAATGTATGGCAGCTACCATTCACAGCGCTTTCATTTGTGCATGCTATCAAATTGTCTATTTGATAAGAGCTTGATAATTAGCTGCTGTATAAGGAGACAGAAGAAACAAGTAGGGATTTTGAGCAACCTTTCCATAGAGAAAAGTGAGTTGCTGAATGACTAGCTCTAAGAAATAATGTACAGGAGCTGTAATTACGTGTGACCTGTCATTGCTAGTTGATGCCATGGTAGTTACTGGTACAGAAAACCACATGGAAAAGCAGCTTGTAAGTGAAAAGGAATTTTCAAGGATATCCTTCAAACTGGGAAAGACTGAGGAGTACTAATGAAGTGGAAACAGTAGGGGGCATAATTTGTTTTTAACCCCATCAAATACTTAAATAGCTTTTTTTGTTGTGGGAAGTAGTAAAGTCTTAAAATGTAGTTATCAAAGGGCTTATCTAAAATAGCAATTGAAGTGTGCAATAATAGTTTCAAGAGTGATCTCCTACTGTGAAGGTGAGTCAAATTAGATTTCATAAGCCATAAAATTCTACCTTTCATTAATATGAAGAGCAAACTATGAATTCCTCCAGCATATGTTTCACAGAACTTGGCCACCACTGACTGCTTACCTTAGTTCCTTCGTTATTAACTTTTTAAGTATTTGGGATTTTTTTTAGCTTTTGTTTGTCTGCTATTTGTAGCATTACTTTTTTTTTCCCCCCCAAGAAATCCATTTATTTCATTTAACTGGAAATGTCATTTCTTTGTGTGTTTTTTGCATGCTAAGGAAATAGGAATAATTTTGTAAAACACAATGAATTAAAGATGATTCTGCATTATCTGGAAATACTTCTCTTAACATTGAGGAAAAATGTTTCTGAGGTGGTAATACAGTAACGTTACTTTTTATTGATATTGAAAAAAAAACACATTTAACAACATACATTTCCAGTTTACATTCTGATTGGTTCCCATAATTGCCATGTGATCTGCTTCTCATCCAGTAATGAAAACAACAGAACTACAAAGTGTGTGACTCTTAAGTTAGCATTTCTTGTATAGTAATAAATAAAATGTATGTAATAATATAGCTAGTGTTAGCACATCACTCAGTTAAAGGTCAGGTGAAGCATTGCGTTACGGTCCTGTGTATCGCTGAATACTCACTTTGTTGAGGGTAATACATTGAATATGTAAGGTCAAAAATGCAGCACAGCTGTTTCGAAGCCTGATAATACAATAAAAGTTCTAAAAGAATTTTGGGCAATGATAAAAGAAGCGACTGTACAGCTATTAAGTACTAGGGCATACATAAATAAAAAGTCAGTGTTTCAGGTAATTGGGTTCTATGTAATACAGGAATGTGAAGTTCGTAATTAATACATTGAATACATTGAAGTTCTTAGAGTATTTTTCCCTTAGACATTTTCCTTGGCCTTTTTTCCTTAAGCACACAGGTGTCATTGATAAGACCTAGTATCTATACTTGAGACAGGTATTTGTATCATTGTGTGTATGTGGATATATTATACTCACATTTATTTTGTCACTTTTTTGTTTGTTTGAAAATTTATAATCTCTTAAAAATTAGTATCTTTGTCAATGATCTGGACGAGGGGATCAAGTGCACTCTCAGTAAGTTTGCAGGTGACACCAAGTTGGATGGGAGTGTTGATCTGCTTGAGGGTAGGAAGGCTCTGCAGAGGGATCTGGAGACTGGCTGGATCGATGGGCCAAGGCCAATTGTATGAGGTTCAACAAGGCTAAGTGTTGGGTCCTGCACTTGGGGCACAACAATGCCATGCACCGCTACAGGCTTGGGGAAGAGTGGCTGGAAAGCTGCCCAGTGGCAAAGGACCTGGCGGTGTTGGTTGACAAGTGGCTGAATATGAGCCAGCAGTGTGCCCAGGTGACCAAGAAGGCCAACAGCATCCTGGCTTGTATCAGAAATAGTGTGGCCAGCAGGATTAGGGAAGTGATCATCCCCCTGTACTCAGCACTGGTGAAGCTGTATCTTTAATTCTGTGTTCAGTTTTGGGCCCCTCACTACAAGAAAGACATTGAGGTGCTGGAGCGTGTCCAACGAAGGGCAGCGAAGCTGGTGAAGGGTCTGGAGAACAAGTCTCATGAGGAGCAGCTGAAGGAACTGAGGTTGTTTAGCCTGGAGAAAGGGAGACTGAGGGGAGACCTTATCGCTCTCTACAACTACCTGAAAGGGGGTTGTAGCGAGGTGGGTGTCAGTCTCTTCTCCCAAGTAGGGAGCATTAGGATGAGAGGAAATGGCCTCAAGTTGCATCAGGGGAGGTTTAGATTGGATATCAGGAAAAATTTCTTCAGTGAAAGAGTTATCAAACATTGCAACAGGCTGCCCAGGAAAATGGTGGAGTCACCATCCCTGGAGGTGTTTAAAAGATGTGTAGATGTGGTGCTTAGGGACATGGTTTAGTGGTGGACTTGGCAGTGCTAGGTTAACGGTTAGACTTGATAATCTTACAGGTCTTCTCCAACCTAAATGATTCTATGATTCTGTGATTCTATGAAAGACTGTATTTAGACTTGAGATCTAAGATTTTAATATGTGTGACTAAAAATACAAGAGTCTTGTGGATTTTTGGACCTTGTGAATTTCTGGACCTAGGAATGTGTTAATGTGATCCAAACTGGTTCGTTTGTTTTCAAACTTACTATAATATTAGCAACACTTGTAAGATTGAGTGGTTTCTACCTAATGTTGATTTTACATCTAGTACATTCTAAATGTACTGTGCTGTTCAATATCATTATAGATGATCTAGACGTAGGGATTGAGTGCACCTTCATTAAATTTGCAGATGACACCAAGCTGGGTGGGAGTGTCAATCTGCTGGAGGGTAGGAAGGCCCTACAAAGGGATCTGGGCAGGTTAGATAGATGGGCCGAGACCAACGGCATGAGGTTCAACAAGAACAAGTGCCGGGTCTTACACTTCGGCCACAATAACCCCATGCAGCGCTACAGGCTGGGGGAAGAGTGGTTAGAAAGCGGCCGGGCAGAAAGAGACCTGGGGGTGCTGATCGACAGCTGGCTAAACATGAGGCAACAGTGTGCCCAGGTGGCCAAGAAGGCCAATGGCATCCTGGCCTCTATTAGGAATAGTGTAGCCAGCCGGTCTAGGGAAGTGATCGTCCCTCTGTACTCGGCACTGGTGAGGCCGCACCTTGAGTACTGTGTTCAGTTCTGGGCCCCGCACTTCAAGAAAGATGTTGAGGTGTTGGAGCGAGTCCAGAGGAGGGCGACCAAGCTGGTGAAGGGTCTGGAGGGTCTGACCTATGAGGAATGGCTGAGGGAGCTGGGGTTTTTTAGCCTGGAGAAGAGGAGGCTCAGAGGTGACCTTATTGCAGTCTACAACTACCTGAAGGCAGGTTGTAGTGGAGTGGGAGTCGGCCTCTTCTCCCAGGCAACTAGTGATAGGACAAGAGGACATAGCCTCAAGCTTTGCCAGGGGAGGTTCAGGTTGTACATTAGGAAGCCTTTCTTCTCAGAAAGGGTTATTAGACATTGGAATGGGCTGCCCAGGGAGGTGGTGGAGTCCCCATCTCTGGATATGTTTAAAAAAAGACTGGACATGGCACTTAGTGCCATGGTCTAGTTGACATGGTGTTGTCAGGGCAACGGTTGGACTCGATGATCCCAGAGGTCTCTTCCAACCTGATTGATTCTGTGATTCTGTAAATGTTCATGTTTTGACACTTCAAGTACAATGCAGAAGATAATAGCCTTTGCTTAGCTTACGTGGACCAAAGCTGGAGATAGGTGGGTATTTTTAGAACAGATTGTTCAATTGTATGAAGCACTTTGTGAGCTCTGTGAGCATGAGGAGCTCTTCTGCAGAAAATGTTATGGTCCCGTTCTGGGTAGCTTCCTCTGAAGTTTTGGGGTCTGTGGAATCTTTCCCACCTAACCTGAGCTAGGAATCTTTCTAAGGCACGTAGAGAGATGTATTTGCCTTTACAAGGTTTCAGATGAGGATCTTCTCTACAAGTACAATTGTTCCAATTGAGAGGAGAAAAAAGGTTTCCGACCCAGTTTTCAGAATTTCCTTTTGGGAGCCTTCGAAGTCATGAAGTTCTCTCCTTTGACGGTATAAAGAATTCACACATGTACTTCAGGAGGTATCTGAAATATTAGGCACAATTTGGACCGGATCCTACTTTATCAGTTTTTTGAGAGACAGAATCAAGAGTTGATTTAGATGGCTAAGAAGAGTCTTTTCAGGGCTCTTTTTCATCAACAGGTAAGGAAATATAATCTATGTGGAAAAATCTGTTGTCATTGTGCTACTGATTTTAAATTCCCTGTGAACATGGTGCTGTCAGAAGTGTTTGACTTCCACTTGTAACATGGTACCAGAAATTAATTATAAATAGCTAGAATGTTGTACAAAATATTAATTGATGACTCTGCTTGTTTTAAATTAAATTTACTGTTTCAAAGAGTTATACCTCATAAACCTGAAAACAGAGGTAGCGTTGTTACAAAAATGTTGAAAAGTTTGTTATTTGTTGTAGGAATGCTAGGATGTAAACATGGAAGTTTGATGGTAGGCTTTGGCGTGTTTATTTTCTTTTTACTCAAACAAAGCAAATCAGATTGTAGAAAATGGTTATGTGTGAGACATTCAAGTTGTCCTATCTTTTCTTATTTTCTTTTTCTCTTTAAAAAAGAAATTTTTTTGACAAAAAAACACAGTTTCACAAAAACATCTAAATAATGACTGTTTAAGGTCTAGTGTTCTAGTACTGTGTTTAGTTACCTAAATTGCATATATCTAATTGTGAAAAAAAATTTGCTTTCAAATAGAAAAGATCCTATTTGCGTGATATTTACTTAATTTTATAAATAGCCAATATCTACTTGATTAAATTCATTTGACAGGCTACTGCAAAAAGGCAGTCCTTCTATAGACAGAAAGTGATCAAATGAATATATGATCAGTAGGGTTTTTTTTTTCACTTTCATTTGTGGATTTAGAAATGCAAAAATTATTTGAAAACTGGTTTTATAAATGCAACTGTATGGTTTTTCTGGTATGTGCATTTCTGAACCTCAAAATTTCCCATTTGAGGCAACAAAAGATACTTCATCTTATGAGAAATTAACATGTCTGTGATTCAGAAGAAAATATTAGATCACAGTGTCCCTGTAAACACACAAAGAAACAAAAATAATGATAACCATTCAACATGGTAATGTCCTTTCTAATACCATTAAGAAATTCTTAAAACTGTTCTTCAAGAGCTAAGCTCTCGAGGAGTGTCCCTAATGAAATCCCTCAAAGTTGGTCTCCAAAGTCTTAGTAGGTCCAAGACATCAGGCACATTAATTTTTAAGTATACCAGGGAGTACAGCCCCTATTTTGGGGATGACTGACAGCTACATCTAGAAATCAATCTTCCTAAGAACTTCTTAATCATGTATAATGACCTTATACTTAACCCATGAGACTTAGTGATCTGTACAGAACAACAGCTATGACAGAAAGCCACCTGAATGCAACTTCCCCTTTCACAGACCTAATTATTCCAGCAGATCCCTGGAGTTGTTCATTACCCTTGAGGAGTTAAAAATCTGTTTTGTCACCCTTTCCCTCAGGCTGTCCTTATTCTTGTTACAGAGTTCCTTCCTCACTGAAAAACCATTCTGCATTTAAAAAAAGCAATTTGTGACATCCTTTCTGGTTGTCTGTTTGTATTTAGGATTTTTCATATTTCAGTCTCCCTGGTGGCATTTGAGACAGGATTTATTAAAAGTCTTGGGCACAGTCCTTCTGACCAAGGTAGATGTGGTGCAAGTTTATAGAGCCTTGCTGGTGCTTTTCAGAGTTGTTTCAGCTATTAAATACATTGATCCTTACAATCATTAATACTATTTCTAAACAACCCAAACAATAGTGTTTAAGTTGTTCTGCTAGAGCCATCAATATGCTGATAACAAGTTAAAAAATGTAAGGTGCCTACGTTGTTGTGTTTTTACAAGAGTTACATCTTTTTGTTTAACTGACACTTAACTTTTTTCCAAAGCTGAATCTTATTGCTAATGCAGAGTAGAATATTTCAAATAATTAATAGGATTTTATTTCCAAAATCCTTTTTGTTTCCAGATGTGTTCAGATTGCATATATCTAGAGGTATCATTACTCTAAATGCTATATGAACACTTAAATCTTGTCTTCAGGCCATTTATGGTCTAAATAGATATGACAAAGGGGAAACAGATACTTTACCCCCCTACTACAATAATACCCCCATTGTGGGTGGGGAAATAAGGAGTTGAAAAATTAAGTGAGATTTTACTTACCTGTTTAATGTATTTTACAATATTTTTCTATTTCTGAATTAATTTTGTGTGATAAAACTCTAGGAAATTAATGCATCCAATGCAAAGCACAAAAAAATGCTGTAGTCCCACAAATATTTCTGCTAACAGGCAGTCTGTTTCTGAAGAATAATTGTGCACCTTGTCACATTAGAAGATGAAAGACCAGAGGCCAGAGGTAATAGAGAATCTTCTTATGGGTTGGGAATAATATGATTACTTGGAGTCTAATACTCTAATAATTTTGAAAATAACAGAAAAATACAAGAAGTCTGAAAGAAAATTACTTATAAATTGGCTTGTCTAGAACTAGCATGGTGAGATATTATTACACTAAAATTGCCAAATACCCTTACAAACTTGCAGCAGGAAAAGACCAATTTTGTATAGAAAAGTGTAAATAAAATTAACAATTTCAGACCTTTGCTTGGAGGTTTTTACTTCATTCTGTCCTAAGTTCCTTATCAATGAAGAGACACAGCTGACATTATGCAGAGATAAATTAAATTTCCCTGATCTTCATTGCTAAAGCGTATTTGGAAACCCTGATGTACAGACAGAACTAGTCAGCCGAACAATAAGTTTTTGCTTATTCCTGTCAGTGCTCTCCCATATGATCATTGTATAGTTATAAGAGAGAAAAAGAATTGCAGTTTTAAACATCATTTTTAACGTCTTGAAAATGCTGACTGCCTGAGAATCTGGCTGCTTCCTGAGATTATCTCAGAAAATGTCCCATAAGCTCTAATGCAAAGTTGTACAGGCTGGCAACCTTGAACCATAGTTGTAATTTGCTAAAATAAAAGGTTCTTCTAATGATTTTCTGCATGTGTCAGGTTAGCATAAGCCCATGCATCCTTAAAGCAAGAGTCTAAAAGAAGAAATCCAACCTAGAAGTAATTCTGAGCAGCAATTTCAAATTAATCCGTCTTTACTTAAAATTAAAGATTTTCAACTAAATCAGAATTGTTGACTGAAGTTTGAGTCAATCTTTTGTACAGTATTATCCTTATACACAATGAAACGTATATAAATGTTTATTGTAGCATTTTATTTTATTTATCCCTCTTCAGGTATCTTCTACTTTTCCTTAACAGTCACTCCTATTAATAAAATGGCCAGTCTGGTGTCCCAGCAATAGGATTCATCTTGAATTATTTTTTTTCCCCACCTCCATATAAAATTCTCTAGAACACTTTCTGGAAAATGAGAGACTTCAGGATGCAAACTTTCACAGGTGTTTTAGGGATGTTGCAGCTGTGCTTTCTTTCTTTCCCTTGTACCTTTTGTTGTAAAATGAGTCAGTTATCCTAGGTTTATAATGAGACCTTCCCTATCTCTTGCCATAACCCAGGCTCCGCTCCTATCTGTGTAATCATAGTGAGCAGGAACATATTACAACTTTAGACAGGTGACAGAGAGTGTTACGCCTAATGCTGCCTCCTTCTTGGGCTAATATGGAGCCAGATGGGTCTCACCTACATCAGCACTTTTGTGAACAGCAAATACGACAGAAAGCATTCACATCTGCTTAGTCCTCTCTTTAGTGTAGTCTTTCCTGCTCAGGTCTGTCCTGATAAAGCTACATTTGGAAGGAAAACTTATTCCCAGCTTGTGCACGGTAGGCCTCAGCTGTCAGGTGCTGTTAACTGAAGATTTTCTGATAGCCAAAATATTAGACAAATCCATCACAAGTGAAAACCTTCTTGCTATGCAGCTTGCACACTGACCAGGTAAAAGCCATGGTCTAGATGGCAGCCAGGACTCCAGCAGAGTGCATGTGTGTTTATTCACATGTATAATTTGTCCGTGTCTTTTATTGTACAGGACAGCGTACTGCTATTGGAAAGAATCATGCTGTTTACTTCTCTTGGCATATTAGATAAACAATTTTTATATAATGCAATCTGTAAGTCATATGTATGTGTGCTGTTTTGATTTCCACAGAATGTCAAAAGCTATCTTCCTCAATGTACACAAGGATTTATTGCTTATGAGTTTAATAAGCAGGCAAACAATAGTTTTACCTTGAAAAGCAGATTATATTTACTAAGAGTTGAAATTATCCCCTGAGAAATAATCAGAAACACAGGAGCATTTCTGTTGGTTCCTTTTGAGGAAATGTT
This sequence comes from Nyctibius grandis, assembly GCF_013368605.1. Lineage (NCBI taxonomy): Eukaryota > Metazoa > Chordata > Aves > Nyctibiiformes > Nyctibiidae > Nyctibius > Nyctibius grandis. The sequence continues at coordinate 46,307,622 of NC_090663.1, forward strand.
TTGAATGCTGGTGAGTAAGGCATGGAGGAGGGGTGTATTTCTCAGTAATATTTCCCTTGGGATTGTTTTGGCTGAGGAAAAGAGCTTAAGCTGGTACTTCACATTTTTCCAGACAATGTTCAGAAATAGCTGCATAAAAGATCATTTCATTATGGTATATGGAAATAGATTTCAAATAAGTGGTTAAAATGAGAGAAAAAGAAAATCTTCTTTTGTAATTTAGACATCTGAACAGCAATTTTTGCTCTCCTCAGTGTAATGTCCTGGTACTTAATCATCAAGAATAAATTACTACCCTTCAACTATACTAATTTTCCCCCTTTAGCTGCTGCTTTTAGTTTTGTGTCACAATTGTGAAAAATGTGTAAGAACAGCATTCTGTTTGGCGCTCAAAGTGGTAATATATGTAGTCTATGATTTGGGCAATTAGTTTCCTAGTTCTAGGTTGCCCGGTGATTTTGTGAGTTTCAGTTCTTTATCACCTGACCCCCTTATGTTTCAAATGCAGATGTTAAAATCTAGGTATGTACTTAAGTGCTTTCCTGACTTTTCCTCAAGTATATCACCTTCAAGAGTGACACTTGTATTATTTTATCAATATTATAGTAGAGAAGAAAGTCATTGCAGAGAGAAAGCACTTCTGATAATCTTAAGTTTGGGCAGTTCTTTAGAGGTTCTTTAAAATTGAACTAAGAATTTTACTTTACCATGTTAATCTCTTAAGGGTTTATTATGTGAACGTGGAACGGAGGTGATGATCTTTATGTGGTATAGCAGTTCTGGAGGAGGTGGACTGCTCCATTTTAGATCAAAGCTGCATCTATCTTGGTCACCATGTGCCTGGCTTACCTCTGAAATGCTTAGCCATTTTTATTTCATCTAAACTAATATTTGACCTAGATTTTAGACATTTCTACACTATACTGCAGTGACTGATGGTCGTGAAAGGGTTTGACTTGGTGAAACAAGCCAAATGAAAGCTAAGAAGAGATGTGATTCTCTCTATTTAAAACACTGAAATCGTAAATACCAGAGGAGAGAAGGAACTAAAAAAATTAGTAAAAACAACAACAAATATACCTGGGATGTAAATAAAAATACAAACTACTTCAAGTGCAAATTCTGAAAAAAGAAACATAAACTACTTTAAAGGTAAAGCATGATTAGTTTTTGAAATTATTACATCAAACAGTTGTTTAGTAGAAAGCTAGACCCCCATGACCCACAGTGGTTTTTCTCCAGTATATGATGCTATTTAATAGATAGATTATGACAGCTTTAATATGTGTAAACTTTATTTTTCAGTCTTGGAAATAACAAAAGAAGTTTATTATATGAAACGTTGTTTGAAGTAGGTTTATTAATTCTGATGTGCCAGTTATATTTCTGTTTTCTAGGAAGCGTATATCATAAATATCGGACTTCAAACTCTATATTTAAATATTAAACTATAATTATGTTGAACTTTAACTGAATTTATAGAAAATATTAGAACATAATGACATTTTTCTGGTTCTTTCCTGTTGATATCAGTGATTTGTAATAAAATCATCTGGTTTTAATTATATTTCTGACTCCAATGCAAATGTTTTAATTTCGAGCTCTGTCCTTAACTGTGACAAATGTAATAGATAAAAATCCAGTGGGACATCACTATTAGACACAGTTTTTAAAAAACCTAAAAGCTATATAGAAAGGAGTGAGAAAAAAATTGAGGAATGGGAATAGAGGATGCACTTAATTCACAGGCTAATGCTAGTTAAGGGAATCAAGAAAAAAATAGGGATAAAATCTTCTGCAGATATGTAATATCATTCCAACCTTAATTTAGTGATGAATAAAACCTTTGAAATGTTCAGTGGTCTTTCACTATTCTTCAGATAAATTTATTTCTTTTTAGAGTAAAATTTGAAACTGACTGAGAGAAATAAAATAAGCAGGTGTTTGGGGTTTTTCCCTTTTTCCTTAGCAGAGTTTATTAAATACATAGCACTAACTAGATTCTAGTGTGCTAAAATACAAGTACTTAATGATGTGAGCTTTTCCAGCATGGACCACAAATGCTAATTTAAAAATGCCTTGTCTCAAGCTCAAAAGTGATGCCTCTTTCAGTAAGCTTACGCTTAAAATTCCACGTGCAGATGCATTATCTACAATTACCTACTTTGGCCCACAAGATCCATCCCTGAATACACCTTTAAAGTGGCTTTTATCTTATATTCCCTTCTAGCTGGCATCTTATTCATTAAAATCTCTTCTTATGGTTGCTCTTTTTCTGCAACTTGTCCTACAGTTTGGTGAGCTGTCCAGAATGCCAAATTCAGAACAATATTGTAAGCACAAGAATAATTCCTCCCTTCATGCAGGTACACAAAAGGCAGGATAGGAAACAGTATGTTTCACATCGACCCCTTTCTGAATCCAAGGTCTTGAGGAGAATCTCTAGCTAAAAGCAGAACTAACAGAGAAAAGCGAAATAATCTGGGAAGGGTTAAGAGGCCTTCAGGAACAGAGCCTTAGAGGTAAATAATGGTATACTGAACATTCATCCTTAGACAGAATGTTTGAAGGTGGAGGAATCTTCCAGAATTTTTCAAATCTGAAACACCTATTAAATAATTCTGATATCTTTTACAGATAAAGTTGAATAACATATCTGCTATATATCCTTATTCATTCAGTCGGGTCCTGTCTCCCTCTGCTTTCCCTAATCCACAAAAAAAAAAAATTGTTTTATCTTGACGTTTTATCTGGAGAAGAAGGGAGAGTCTGTTGCTTGAATGCTTGGCTATGTTTTTAAATTGTGTTAAACACATCAAAAATATCATAAATATCTAATGGCTTGCTTTATTTTTTTTGCTTTTTTCTTTTCTTTCTGTCAGGCAGTAATAATAATGAATGCGACAGATCAACAGGGAGCAAGAAAAAGTGAGACTACCCTGATAAAAAGTCATAGCTAATTTAGAATTTCTGGGGAAGGGGACTTTATGTGGTTGCCTGACTTACACAGGGAGTTTTTGGTGCAATCAACTTTTTCTTTTCCTTTCTGAAATGGTCATTCTACCATACCATGGACATTACCACAGACATACATATCTAAAGGAAAATCTACTGATTTCTAAATCTGATTACTGAGTTATCCAAGTTGACCTGTTTTAGCAGTATAGAAACAGTTTTCAGATTTCTTTATTGTTTTCAGAACAACAGCTAAGGCAGGCAGGCTTGATTTTAACAGCAGTAGAAACTGGGAATTCCTGTGTGCTCTCATGTCAATTTTTCTATAGCCATATTCACCGATTTCATTTTTTCAGTGCTCAGTTTTAGCTTAAAAGTTTTTAGAAGAATAGTATTCAGTAGCACTAAATTTCATTCTGTATTAGGATGTATACTCAACTGCCTGGCCACATGCACCATAAGCCTGTGATACGACCCATAGCACATTACAGGAAAAAACGTGTGTGTATATCAAATGCAGCTGAAAACTTCTACATAGGCAAGAGGCGTGGCGGTTTCTGGATTTCCCATCCATGTCCGTATGCAAGTGTGCATGTACTTTACAGCTGATGCAGGAAAACCAAACATGAGGTCTGAGCTCTAGCTACAGGAATAATTAGCTCAGCCTGTTCCTGATGACCCTTTTTCCAAGCAACAATTTAGGAAGATACAAACTGTATTAGTAGGTCTGATACTGGCAGCCGGCTGTTCTTATCAATCATCTTTTCCATGGCCTCCTCCAAGATGTAAAGTACGTCAGGTAAAGATAAAATATCATAACTTTCAAGGCATTGCTGAGGCTGAGTATCATGTTCCTTTTTCATAGAATTGAATATATTTTATGGGAAGGAAAAAATGGACTCCAACAAGTTACCTGGATTTTATTCTCCTCTTAGTTCTGTAAACATTGCAAACCACTTAAGCTTCACTCTCCTGATTTATAAAAACACTAAAATTCCTCAACAGAATTATTTTCCAGGAAATCACTGTAGATCATTTGTTACTGTGCATAATGTGTATGCTATAGGTATAATGTTTGACAAGAAAACTCGTATTTCTAAATGCTTTGAGACTGATGGTGGGATTATTTTTTTTAGCTGGTTAATTTAATGATTTTTTAAAATGAAGCTGACATATAATTTATATGTAGTATTTCAATAGCATCCACTGTTTATGTACTGTATCTGTGTATCACTGGAGCAATTTCCATGATGCAGGATTCTTGTGTGGTGGCTGAGCACAGCAGCTGCTCTATCTTTCCAACTATACAATTTTTTTTTTTTTCCTCTTAGGATTTGATACCAGCATTTTGCCGATTTGCAAAGACTCGCTTGGCTGGATGTTTAACAGGCTCGATACGAACTATGACCTGTTGTTGGACCAGTCAGAACTCGGAAGCATTTACCTTGACAAGAACGAGCCATGCACCAGGGCGTTCTTCAATTCTTGTGACACATACAAGGACAGTTTGATATCTAACAATGAGTGGTGCTACTGCTTCCAAAGACAGCAAGGTAAAAGATGAGAATAACCTGCATACGTATGTGACTGACTTTTTTGTAGTGCTTTATCTTTTTTTAACATATTAAGATTACAGTAAATTACAAGCTGTACAATGAATTTGCGTTAAGCTTTTTGACCTGTTGTGAATACCTAAAGTGAAGTAAAAAAAAATAATAAAAAATAAAATAAACAACCCAAGCTAAATGGAAAGTCTTGCTAGAAATTCAAGGATTCTAAATAAAGTGTAAAACAGCAGCTAATGCTTTTACAGCAATATTGTTTCTCATGCCAACTTCCAGTGAGTATGCAGAGGAAAGAGACCAAAATAAAGAACAAAATTACTTAAATTATTTCTTTCCCAATCTACTTTGCCTGTGTTATAAAATACCCTTTTTTATTGCTAAAGTAGGGCATCTTAGTGTTCTATTTTGTGAGCCTATTAAAATAACTGAATGAACATTATGGATAAAGTGATGTCCAGCCATTTTGACCTAAACCCAATTGATTTTTACTGCCTAGATGAATCTCTGGTTAAATGTCCTGATGTGATTTGGTTAAACAAATAAACACAACCTGTAAGCATTATTTTCCTGAGGATCATATAACAATTTTAGATCTAGGTGAGACGTCACATAAATTATATAATCAAACTAATTGTAATGAATCAAAGAATTTACTCATTAAATATTGGCTGAAACTGGACAGAATTGCCCCTTCATTTTTCTTACTAACATGAGGGAGATTTTCAAGGGAATAACCAGCAGCTAGGGTCCAAATTTCTACTACCAGTAGAGGAGATGAGACTGATTTGGTGGAAAGTTTGCAAAGTCAGCCCAACCTTTTTGAAAATTTAATACCAGTTTTTAACTCTCACTTGTGCCCTTAAAACTCTCATGATAAATCCCCATTAGCACTCAACATCTATGGTTTTATTCTGATTTCTGTGGAAATAAAGATTTTTATCATGCCACATCTGCCAGTTGTAAATCTGAACAAAAATAAAGCTGTACTTCTGTAGGTACATACTAAATAGCATACTTCTTTTCTTTGGTAACTTTCTAGTTAAAAAGTTAACATTTAATCTTTCAAAACACCTTGTTTGCTCTATAGTAGAACAACAACAAAATTAGTAAATGAAAAATAACCCATCCCAGAAGTAAAGTAGTTCTTAAAGTAAAGAATATAACATGGGGGCTTTTTTTGTTGTCTTTAAAAAAAACACCACCACAATCATTTCAGCTTAATATATAAACACCATTACTCTTTGGAGGGCAGCATAATTCTTTTCAATTGTCAGAGAAAGTACAGCACATAACATGTGGCCTAGTATGGTCCAAGGTTCTTCTGCCAATTGGCTTTTCTACCAATTTCATATAATGTGTGTACAGCCTAACCAGGGCATTAAGAAAGCACTCCCACAGATTAGTTTCAAGTAGTTTTGTGTTCTATAGCCTATAAATACTCTTTGTCTAAAATACTTGCTCAGTGTACTGCTAGAGCACAAGGATGGTATCATAAAGAGTGAACTGAACACTACTGAATTATATTAATGGTACCCCGAAGGCTAAAAATCTGGGATCCGGCTTTCAGTGATACTGATTCTCTCCATTGAAGAATCTAACACTATCAAGCTTTTCTTCCCATTTTACCAGTTTCCTCACTTGTCTTGACCATGGTGTTGTGCTAAGGGGCTGATTTAGAACAGATTAGATAGCTTTTGATACCACAGTGTGTTTGAGCATATAGTAAAAAAAAGAGGTATCGTCAACATTGTAGATGAGGTGATATCTCAATTTTGGCAATCCTTGCACATTAAACATGCAGTCCATCCCTCCAAGTTAACACTGTCAACAAAATCTATATACTACTCCTTTTTTGAAGGCGTAAGGAGAAAAAAAAGCTTATAGTCTTCTTTTGTCACATCTTACTATTAGCTCTTGCACAACTATCCGAGTCCTAACTCTCTAGTGTATTAGAAACCCACTGAATTCTCTGTTCATGATTTGCAGTTTTATGCTAAACCTTGTAATATGCTCATGTTTGGTGATGTTTTACTTGATTGAACAATCTAAATAAGACCTTTAACTAGACCTTTGCTATTATATTATATTATATTATATTATATTATATTATATTATATTTATTATATTATATTTAATGGTTGGACTCGATGATCCAAGAGGTCTCTTCCAACCTGATTGATTCTGTGATTCTGTGATTAACAGCAAAGAGATGGCTAGGTAGAGAAATTCAGTGGCTTCTTTCTGATGTTTACTAAAATAAGTTGATATTAACAGAACGCCTCAAGCCATGTAGACAGCTCTCTGTATTCATTGAGCTTAGTAGGTGCTTTCTGGGCAGATCTACAATTTTACAGCACTGCTGTTGATTAACGATGTTCAAAGCGAATACAAAATTTAGTCAACAATATGTATGATACTGGGTTAGACATTCTGTTATGCTTTTTTAAAATACGTAGTATTTGCCTGAGTTATTATCTGAGAAGCCCTCTTGCTCTTTGATCTTAGCTTCACAGTTCAGGACTGTCAGGATCAGACAAGTACTTGCAACTCTTCTTCATTCTTTCTTTCTGCTTGAGGTCTGTCGTGATACATTACAGTACACTAGACCCATTACTGCACATTACTCACAACTTCTAGTCAATATAAGCAACTTATGAATACTTAAGTCAGATCTTTCTTGCTCAGAAAAAGATCTTCCTGTAGTAGCTGTCCCACCTTGACTAATGCTTAAACATTTATGTACGGCTCAGTGGTGCTTATTACATTTTTTCTTGGCCTTATTCTGCTTTAAGTGTAGTTTAGTATTTCAGAGATACATCCAAGACACTATAATGCATTTTCGCAATACTTCAAAATCTGCACTTTGCCAGTGCTCTTTGCAAGTCTTCCTGTACGCTTTGGTCGCTATTGCCCTCTACAGTTCATGCAGGTGCTTCAGTGCCCATTTTCAGAACTTATTTTCTTAGTTGTTTGACACTAGCTTAGCACTTCAGTGCTTATCTAAATGCTGAGGCACTTGCAGTGTTGGCCTTTTTATGGATTGGATATCTTTCTTGCAGTACTTCATCATTATTACAGCCTTGGTTTTGTTGCATCACTGCTTCAGAGTAGCAGAGTAGCCAATTTTGCTGGGACTGTTAATGCTTAGTACCCAAGTATTTCTTTACTGCAGGCCTCTGCATGGATCTATTAGTCCAGCACTTTTCTACATGCCTTTTTCTTACAGCCTCTTCTGTCTGTCAAGGCTGGAAGAGATCTTTATGACTTTAAAACTAGTTTATTTTACAGAATTATATTTACCATGATTCATATTTGTTACATCAGTCTTTTCAGACTGCAGGACTTCAAATATGTTTGTAGATGGTTCTAAAGGAAGGTGTAACGTACCTTAACACGTAATTGAGGTCACCAGAAAGATTTCTTGAAGTGCAGTATTGATGCTTCAAATCCCTGAAGTTCAAGCCTTGGTTGTTCAAGAACAATTATAGTACTTGACCCCAAGTACAGGCAAGGCACAACATGGCAGCCTCATCTGCGGTGGACCATATGCCAGAAGCTAGGGGCTCTGCTAAATATTATCTACTTGATAGATGGAAAATCACTGTTTTGTAAGTGAATAAGATGGAGACTCTGTGAAAGCTGGAGGCTGACTGTGTGGGTAGCAGCTCCTTGAGGCGTGTCTGTTAAAAATCCTAGACTTTCTTTGTCAAATCTACCAGTTCTACTCCCATTGCTCTGTTAATGTGCGTCTTTTTGGTAAATCAAAGCTTAATCATTCTAGCCTTGCAGCGCCTCTTGGCACAACTGAATATTGGTGTCTCAAGGGCCAGTATTAATAGCATGGGGTACTCTGGTGTACATCACTACTTCGAGCACTGAAGAACTGAGGATGGCTGCTGTTACGTGGTTCATGAATGACTCATAACAATGCAGTGATATTGTCAGAAAGACAATTCCTGCCACATCTGTGGAAGTAGATTAAGGATGAATATTAGGTCTCTTATTTGTGTTCAGATTATCAGAAACGCTGATGTCAGATTAATTTCTATTTCAAAGGAAGCCACCACACTGATTTTTGTAAAGGAATTTTTTTCTCCTTGGCTCAAGACTCCCAAATGTCCAGTGACACTGCTTTTCATTGAAATAAGTTCAGAAATCTAAAAGAAAGCTTTTACAGACTCAGGAACTAACTGGAAAATAAAGAGGGAAGCATTATGATTTGGAGAGAGAGGAAAAAGGATATGCTGTGAACCAAAAGGAATTGGTTGAACTTCTAGCCTGCCATTCTCTTTGACAGTTTTAAGCACCAGAGTGATTTAGTATTGTTAAGCGTTTTTGCTGCTTTTATCCTGAGAAGCAAAGCTTAAATGTGAATCTTGAAGACCTAGCTTCTGAGAAGAAGAGAGTTTTTGGGTAAGTAACTTTCTCATATTGTTTTGTTACCTTTTGGTTAGTGGTATTCCTTTTTATAATTATACCACCAAAGCTTTACAGCTGTAAATGAAGATTTTTTTTTTTTTCTTTAGGCATAGTCCATCATTTTTACATTTCCACAAGTTAGTGCTCATGTGTGCAACTCTATGTTTCTAATTCAGGATTTTTTTCCATAGAACAAAATACATGTATTTTTCCTATTTGACTAGTGCTTCTCCTTCAGGATATTTCCCATCTTCTTTGAAAGGTAGAATAGAATAGAATCATTTAGGTTGGAAAGGACCTTTAATATCATCGAGTCCAACCGGTTTTGTAAGGTAATGAGCATCTCTGGCATAATAGTGAGCATGATCATCACCAAAGCACTTCTTATAACAAGAAATGTAAAACTTTATATAGCCTCAGCAAATACTCAAAGACTAAATACTTAAAACCCAATACCCAGCCAGTGATGTCAAGTCCCAGTGCTTTTCAAGAGCACGCACATAAAGTTGCTTAGTTGTCAAAAATCTCTTGAAAGTTTGTTCTGGCACTAAGACTCCTGTGAACAGTATTTTAAAAGTAGAGCCTACTTCTAAGGCCTTCACTCTAAAAAGAAACATTTAGTGTGAAAAACTGGCCCACCAGAATTGCGGCCACTGTAAACGTTTATAAGCTTCTTTAAATGTATGGGATATGTAAATATCTTTTAAAATGTAAACCCAAGAGAAATTAACAGTCTGCTGTCAGTAAGGGGTTATTAATTGTCTTCCAGTTTCTATTTACTCTGTTAGATCACACACAGAATCACAGAATCAACCAGGTTGGAAGAGACCTCAGGGATCATCGAGTCCAACCGCTGCCCCTACACCACCCTGTCAACTAGACCATGGCACTAAGTGATAAGAGGTTATGAATAATTCCAAAGGCCTATTGGTATATCTAGGCTATGCCAGCCAAGAGACTCGGTGTTCACCAGAAATGTATTTTTTGGATCCCCAGTTCATCTAGGCATTTGCCACCCAAGTTTGAGCATTTCCACAAAAAAAGGCACCTCCATGTATTATAATGTATTCTTGCCATTCCTGCACTCCTTTGTGCATCTTGTGCTGCTCTCAGCTGGCTAAAGAGTGAGCACTCTTGTTTTCCTTTAGGAGGAATTCAGGAAAGGTTTCTTTGGACTATCACTGCTCAAGTGATTTTTGCCTACCCATTGCGCTACACAGCGACTGCGTTCTGGTCTGTGTGTGCTTCATCAATAAGCTAGGCTAGTCTTACTCGTCTTTAAACTAGCTCGGAAGATTTTTTTCTGTTTGCATAGAAGAAAAGTAGTTTCACTATATTTCAGAAGGGAGCCTTGAGTTAATTGCGTAGCAAAGATGTATTCTAAATAATCAGAGTCTGCTAAAATGGAAAATGCATTTAGTATTCATAGAATGTGAGATTTTAGTGAGACGTTGTCAGAATACTGTCTGGGAACGGTATAAGCTAAAGACACATGAGTAAACTCAGTAATACTACTGCTGATTCAGAATGAGAAATGCCTTTGTGCTAATGGTCTGATGTGGTACGCAATATCAGTGTTCAGAGGTTAGTACTTCGCTGTCTTTGATTCTTTCACTTACTCAGCAGTAATATATACACATTCACGTCTTATTTCCTACCCATTCATGAGGTATACTGTGACTTGATGTTATATACAGTGGAAAATTAAATGATTCACAACTGGAGTAAGCTATAATTCTGACAAATGGAAAACAATTTTAATACCTATTCTGCCTCTTAGAGCCATCTAAAGTTTGGCCACTGTTTTTAACATAGTTTGCTGAACACGGGGCTTTATACCCATAGGATTGAGTCTTAAATTGTTGCAATAGAATCACAATCCTGTAGACTTCAGTGGGGAAAATTCTTATTTTCTTAGTGTGGTACGTGAAATACAAAACTTGAAGGTGACTTCTAACAAGGACAAAAGGGAAAGAATTAAAAGAGCCATCCTGTTTCTAACCAATACATGAGGCAAGCTTCACAGTCGCACTGATTTCTGTAAACTGATAAAATAGGGTGTGATAAGAGTTACTATTTTGGTCTAGGATTCCTCGATCCTCCAGACTTGTGACTAGATGCTCACTTACAGCTGGGTTAACAGGGAGTAGCCTTCTGCACAAGTCCATGGTGGTGCTCAAATTCATAATTCTGGAGCTATAGCAAGGTGCAGTAATTCTTCTATTTCAGAGCATGACTACTAATGCAGGATGCATGCGTTTCTCAAGATCAGTAGTTAGAGTGACCTTAGAACATAGCAAACTACAAAAACTTAGTCATATGCTTTCTTCCCTCGATGCAGTGTAATCTGTTTAACATTTTTTATGTCATTTTAGACCCACCTTGCCAGACAGAACTCAGCAACATTCAGAAGCAGCAAGGAGGAAAGAAGCTCCTAGGTGAGCCATAGATCATTCTCTTGAAGGTTTTATTGCTTACATAAATAACCTGAGTGAAACAGCAACATAAAATCAATATTAATCCAACAAAGATAGACCGCAGTAAATTCCAGCAACAAAATTTATGAAATTTTTGAAAGCTATTAAACTTAGTTTTATTACCTTACCTACCAAAAGATAATACATCTGTTTTATTACCCTAATAGAACGTACGTTTTTACAGTTATAGAGGGGACAGTGTAAGGCACTCCTAAATTAGTATCTCTGCTGATCCTTTACCTGTAATATTAAGTAATTGAAATCTTTGTTGTGAATCAGTTTATAGTGTAACAATATAACTGAAATGTAAAATCTTCGTTTTACTGTTAGCCACTGTATAAAAGCTGCAATAAAAGGCCTCACCCAAAGTAGTCAAAACTATTTCTGCTAAGGATGGTGTCTAACAACAGCTACACACTTCAAAATGCTTTCATATGAATGTTTTGTTCATTGCGGTTTGTCTACATTTTATGTTTCTTTCAAAAAGTCTCTGTTCGTTCCAAATGAAAAACAGTGGATTATTCAGCCTTCGGCAAGTCACTGCCTCACAAAATAAGTCCCTGATTGTGTCTCTTGTACTCTTGGTGGGCAACACTTTTGGCTTAAAGACTAATTTGCCTAGGTATTTTGCATATAAATGCAAATTCAGCATTCCTTTTTTACATTTGTTGTTCATGAAATCAGTGCATTAACACTGCATTTGTCTTCTGTGGTGGGGTAGTTAAATATTAGTAAGTAACTAAATGGATTGTAAAACATATATAAAATAAAAATAGCTCCTAGGCCTTGTAGGGGATAGTTTGTTAGTCCAGGAAGCCTGGCCTGTATTATTCAGACTTTTTTGTACTCCACAGATTATAGAACATCCCACTCAGGGTTGGGTGCTACATTTGAGCCTTTTCCCCAAAATACAGCAAAGATCTTGACTGAGACATTCAGGGAGTAAGGAATATGTATCACAGGATCAATGAAAAATGTAAAGGAGGATTCGTTGCTTTATTTCTTGAAATCAGTCCAAGACTGATATGTGTTATTTTCCTTCCCACATTTGATATATTCAATCACTTTGTGCTTAACTGAGTTTAGTAATAGTAAAGCAGTCAGTGTAGAGTTTGGAATGAGGAAACAGCAAAAGGTAGTTACTTTCTGCTATAATTGTTACATTGGCCAAGAGGCAGTTTTTAATATTTTTATTCAATATTTATATATCACAGGGCAGTACATCCCCTTATGTGATGAAGATGGGTATTACAAACCAAGTCAGTGCCATGGAAGCATAGGGCAGTGCTGGTGTGTTGACAGATACGGTAATGAGGTAACAGCATCCAGAACAAACGGTGCAGCAGAATGTGGTAAGTTAAGAACCCTTTGTGGCATTTGGTTTCGAGGTGGAAACCCTTTGATTACCAACTAGATTAAATTTCTTCAGTAAGAACAGATGTGGGACCCAACTACATGGATTTTGAAACAAAAAAGAACAAATTGTAATTTGTTATTATTATTACTTCAATATTTTCTGCAACTCCTATCACTGTGTCAGATATTAATAGACCCTCATATATATGCTTGGCATAGTGTATATAAACACAGGGAAAATTAATTATCTAGGGCAGTGTTAGACAAGCCCCAAAATGCTTGATGAAATCCCTTTGGGTAATCAGCATGCTAGTGAATTCAATTTGACATTTTTTTCAGTTTATGTTTGAGGGAATTACCAAAACTCCTAGCAAACTACATCTTCCCTTATTTTTCCCTTCCTTGCAGCACTGTGCAACTTCTTCCAAGAATTCCCATATTACCTTTATTTGATGTCCTAGATATAAAAAATGGCAATGAAATACTTTCCTTTTTTTTAAAAAAAAAAAGTCTTACATTACTCCTTTCCACTTCTTTTACAACAAAAAAACATAGCCTGAAACAAAGGGTAAATTTAACACAATATTTGACATAGAAGCTCAGGCCTATTGTCCAGCTAATCCAGAATCCTTCCTAGGTAAATGAGCAGTTCTAAATATGTAAGAACTGAACAGTAGACAGTGTATATTATGAGTAGTCCTTATTGTCATCTGCAAGTTGGACTTAAATATCTTTCAGTTGTTCCTGGCACTCATTATAGTTCTACAAATCCATAAAATTTGTCTCCTTTAGTTAACATTGTGAAATTCATCCATATTGAAGTGCTTTTCTTTTAAGACAAAGGAATTTTCATATTATTTATGATTTATTTCTATGTCACACTGTGTAGTTTAAAATAAGTAATTGTCCTGAAACTAAATATTCTGGTTTGGTTTTGTGTACTTATGTGTATTATACTATAAATATGTAGTCTGTCTTGCGTATCTTTTCTATAACTATCACACCTTTTTAGCTATCGATTTAGAGACTTCAGGTGATTTTGCCTCTGGCGATTTCCATGAATGGACAGATGATGAAGATGATGAAGATGAAATAATGAATGATGAAGATGAAATTGAAGGTGATGATGAAGACGAAGGAGATGATGATGTTGATGATGATGATGATGATCATGATGGATATATTTGATGATATTAGGGGGTCCATGAATTGTACCCTTCTAAAATTCACAAGATAACATTTCATAAAATCCCTTTGCTCTCCAAGGTCAAAAGGATTCTAACAAACATGTATATTTTGTATGATTATTTCAAACATTGCAACTGGAGTCATAGACTTTTTTTGTTTAAATAAAAATAATTATATGTGCTTTTGAGTTTTTAAATGCCTTTGCGCTGAAGAAAACACATTGGAAGTCTAGCCGGAAGAAAGAAATGTTATGTGCTACTGAAAATATAAATGTGCGAAACACACTATAAAGACAAACAGTCTCTTTAAAACTCCAGTGAAAAGATATTTGCCCTTACTTGGAACTGTGCATGTCCTCTTCAGACACATACTGTAACTTAACTTTAGTTCTGTCAGTGTTTTAGGCCCTGCGGGCTTTGCAAATTCTCCAGTTAATAAATCAAAAATGTATTACAGTAGAAAAACATTGGTGTACGAGTAGCATCTCAGCAGCCTTTAATTAACCAAAAGTATGGAGAAAAATTATCAGGAGGGAAAAATAAAGCAAAGTCCTCCTTTGTGTTTGCATTTGTAGTTATGTTTTTTATTAGGAAATGGCTAGGTAATTGAAGGATTTTTCAAAAGCAGTAGCATGGACAAGGACCAGTTCTGTAATTCTAAAGTTTTCTTGTCCTTCCTTAATTTTTTTTCTTTCGTGTCAAAGTCATACAGGCTTTATCATTATTTACTCAAACATTGCTTCAGCCTTTGCAGTTTCTCTGTATTCCTCTCTAATCAGATTAGCATAAAATATTTTACATGGGGAAAAAAATTTGCTTAAGATTATATTACCTTTATACATGACTGTATTTCAGAGTATTGGCACTTGCCCCAAAGTAGTTTGTAATAAATGTATAATGATATTTTTTATTTTCTTAATTGAGGAAATAGTTTTGCATCTTAATTCATGTTGTTTTCTGTTACTAGTGCAGAAACTTAGAGAACGTATTGTAAAGGTGCCTTGCAAAATAGAAATAGAGAGGTTTTAGCATGCATACCAGTGTAGGACGTTAGGCAATAGCTAAGCAAACCCAATTACCAAATTAATACCAGTATAGGTACTGCTGCTGGAATGAAGAAAATGGGTTATTTTAATTTTTTTCCTATTGTTATGTAATTACCATGTGGACTAGATTATAATTATTGTGTAGAGTAGCACTTAAGATTTGACTGTAGAGAAAATTACTTTAATCACTGTATTTATGTTAGCATGTTACTTAATTGTGTAGACATTTTGGGACTCCACCATCTTTGTTCATATCATATCTATTGCTTTCTGCCCACAATAAAATTGACGTGACCTGTATAATGTATAATTTCAAAATTGGATCACTGGTTTCCCATAGTTAATTAAAAGGAAAATCAGTTTCTTATTTGAATTAATTTCTACACATTAAATACTAAATTTAATGTTTATCCTATGTAATATTGAAAAGTATAATGCATTTTGTTTTTTACTGTTTCTGTATAGTTTGCAAAATAAAGACTCTTGTAAACAACCTCTGGCCAGTATAGCCCATCATTTTGACTTTTTGCATAGTATGAAATTTTGAAACAAGAAGAATTCATGTTTCAGATACATTTCACCTATTAAAATATGTATTTATTTGTATAAAGCCATTTATTAATGTTTTATTTCCGGTAAAGAATTTTTGACTAAGGCAAAACCCGTAAGGAACTTTTCTTTTTCTGTATTTTTTCCTGAATTTTCTATAGCTTTGTTATGTACTTTTATGACATTGTCTTCATTACATAGTAAAGAAAGATATTTCTTTTCAAACTGTCATAATTTGTGGGGCATAGTTGTATTATTTTCTTAAATAAAAGCAGTTAAGAGTTTACCATTCCAATATAGTGGGATTTTATCAGAGGACAGTTTCTTATGGCTGAAACTAACTGAAATATAAATTGATTTTAAATAAAGAAGCTAAAGAAAAAACGTTGTCATTATTGGCTGATGTAGCAAGTACTGTTGTGGGTTTTTTTTCTGATGTGACAAATGGTCATTAGATGACAAGCTGAAAATGGATTTCATTAGAATTTATGATATTAGGAGAATTAAAGTATGGAAAAAGAATTCATAATGTGTTTAGCCTAATGGGATTACAATATGAAGACCATTCTAAAATAAACTGTCATGCAGAAGAGCATGAAAGAAGTTTATATTATTTCTTCCCTGAAAATTCCCCACTGAACTGGGGGAGGGAATATGCATGGCTTTTAGACCCTGAGTATCAAAGCCTACCTATCAAAAAGTCAGAAGTAAGTCAAGATAGCTAAATTTACTAAAGAACAGTGACAATGGAGATTCGGGGTCATTTTGGAGAATTTTTGTGGTCCAAAACTAAAACAGCAACAACAAACACTTGAATTGTTTCTCATTCATGAGGAAAAACCAGAGAAGAGATTGATAGTGTGAGACTTCCTTTAAAAACATCCTTCCTTTTTTTTTAAAAAAAAAAAGGTGAATTTGTCTATGGATTAATATTATCGTGTTGGTTTGCTTTCATGATACTCAATGAAATGGAAACTACTTCACTGCAGCATTAAAGAAATGCATGAAATCAAGAGCAGGTAGAACAAATAAAGGCAAAGGGTGATAATATAAAATCACTAAACAACTAAACCATTCAGAAGCTTTTTCCGTCTTTCCGTCATATCCAAAAGTTTGCACAGAGCTATAGCCTCGTGAGTACAGTCAGGCAGAAAGCAGTAGGGAGCCCTTGATTTTAAAACTTCATTATTTTTACAGTGTCACTGTCATTTGTTGTTTTTTCTTGATCTTATAATTGTGCACATATATATGTACTTACAAATATGCAAAGATACTGATATAAATTTGGAGATTTTCAGACACAGTGATTAATCATTGTGCTCTTCTGAGAATGTGTGGAATTATAATTCTCAGATTCATTGAAATGTAAGGAATACCAAGTTCAATGAAATGAATTATTATGTAGTCTTCGAATGGAATCTTTCAGGTCAAGCCACATAGATATGCTCAGTTTAAAAGCAAATGAACTAGTGTCATTAGTTTGCTTGTGCAAAAAATGGATTATTGTACAGGACTGAGGAAGATGGACCATAATGGTAGTAGAAAAATTTTTACTTGTTTTGTACACATGGACAAGAACTGGATTTCTTTTATTCTTACTAAAGAATCCAGTGCCCAGGTGGAATAATAGGACTAGAGGAAATGCACTCAAGTTGTGCCAGGGGAGGTTTAGATTGAATATCAGGAAAAATTTCTTCACTGAAAGGGTTGTCAAGCATTGGAACAGGCTGCCCAGGGAGGTGGTGGAGTCACCATCCCTGGAGATATTTAAAAGACATGTAAATGTGGTGCTTAGGGACATGGGTTAGTGGTGGACTTGATAGTGCTAAGTTAGCAGTTGGACTTGATCATCTTAAAGGTCTTTTCCAGCCTAAGTGATTCTATAATAATAAAAGTTTATCAGAAAGTGGATTAATTTTATGCTTTATAGGAAATTTAAAAATATCTGTATTTACAGGGTTTCCTCATTAGAAAGGTGTATATATTTTTAATTACTAAAAGCTTTTAAACATTGGATTTAAATAGAGCCATGGCAGCACAAATTCATTTGAAATACAGTATTCCTTTTTACTTTTTTCCACTAGTCTAAATAGATTAATAGCAAATCATCCAAATTTTATTTCAGCTAGTTCAGTGGACGCTAAGTAGTTTGTCACCAAGTTTCTGTGTGAGGAAACGGATCGAGATAAACATGAAGAACAGTATAATGGATTGGAAGAATCTCTGGGTAAGTAATAAAAATTAAAATACCAAACGTTTTATAAAAACTAAACCCACTCCTGAAGGCAAGTAACGTATGGGACATGCTTAAGTAATGGGGTAACCCTTTGTCATGAGCAGATCTCTGCTAACAGTGTCATTGTACTCATTGTAGAGGATGGGTGCAGTTTGCTAACTTGTTATTTCATCCAGTGAAATGGCAGTAGAAATCACTCTTTGAAGTTAAGGAACCAGAGAAAGGATGGGAAACAGAGTTGCCTAGCCTCAAAGATGACACCTCCGCTTGAATTTTTTGTTGTGTTTCAGATGCTAATTGTACCAAATCCTGAAAAAGAGATGACTGCACCATATCTGTCTGTCCTCTTGAAGGTGTCACGGTTTAAAGCTGGGCCAGCTATTAACCCGGTGGCAGACGCTCTCTGTTAACCCTCTCCCCCCCCACCCTAAGGGAAAGGGAAAAGGGAGAGAGACTTATGGGTTGGAAAGTTAAAACAGTTTTAATAAACTATAATAATGAAAAAGAGTATAATAATAATAATAATAATAGAAATAATCAAATATATACAAATATATACAAAACCAAGATCGAGAGCTTGGAAAGCCTCCTCAGGCAGAGTTGCTCCCCCCAGCACAGGAAGAGGGGAAAATGCAGTAGCTCCCCTTGCCATCACTCCTGCAGGCTTTTAACTGGAGAATTGGCAAAGCTGGTACCAATCAGTGGGAGACAGGAGGGCCCCTCCCTCCTGGGCCCCACCTCCAGGAGGCAGTGGGTTAGTGATAAATAGGAAAGTGAGAATGACGTGTATGGGATGGAATACCTCGTTGGTCAATCTTGGGTCACCTGCCCTGTCTGCTCCTCCCTGCAGGTGCAACCCCCCTTCGGCTCTTCACTCGTAAGCAGTGAGGAATTTAGCAGTGACCTTGGTTTCTCTAAGACTAATTGGCCTGGTTTGGGCCAAACCAGGACAGAAGGTGAGTTTTACAAGTGGAATGTGTGTGCCTATCTTTAAAAAGAATCTCCATGCTATAGCGTTGGTAATAACGCAGAGCATTTTACATCTCTTCACCAGCTTTCCACATGACCCCACTGAAAAATTTTATTAAAACTTCAGACAAGGGTATCCACAAAACTCATGCTCATGCCTGTAACCATATTTGCCAAGATGGTTGGAATTTATCAGTTAAAATCAAGGCGGGCAGAGAAATGGCCTGTTGTCCCTGTCTGCCCATAGTATTCACAGCTGCTTTGTAAACTCCTAGAACATGCTGCAGTCTGGTGAATTAAAAAAAATCATCAATATCCATCCCTCCAACTCAGGTCATTATACTGCTCATCAGGCAAGTGCAGTTTTAAAAGAGCTGGCTGTACCCAGCACAAGGCACTTTAGGAAGACCCTCAAATTCCTTTCCCTTTTCATAGTTTATTTACCCCACAGTCTTACGTACCAACACGTTTTGTTGAGATTAAGTTGTCCGCTGGACTTTAGTCCCTGTGAAGAAGAGATGGAATCTCTTCTAGTGTAGCTCCAATGCTTCTGATTGATTGATTTCCATGTGCTTGAGGGGGACTGGAGGGCCACACCAAGTTCTACCAGGTTTGGGGTGCTAGAGCAAAGTGGGGATTAACAAAATACTTTGTTGATTTTCTTTGAAAGCTAGCAGAGATTACTGAGGTTTTCTGTTCTGTAGGGGCCTGGACCGTGGGAAAGTTATAGAGAGAACATACCAGTACACTGTTATGTAACAGCATGAGATAGCAAGAAAGCATAGGGATGTGGCTTGCTTAAGTTTATAGTAAGTATCCAATTAGAACAGTAGAGGTGGCACGCAGCCAGATTATGGACAATACTTGTAGCCAATAGCTTAGTGTGTGACCGTTACATAAGAGAGTATGTAGGTTATAAAAGTGTGTGTTAACCAAAATAAAGAAGCTACTAGAGCACCATATTGGTGTGCTGTAGTTCCTTCCTCGTGCGGACCCCAACATTATGGTGACCCCGACGTGATAGTTGCATCGGAGAAGGGGGACCAGACGAAAGACACGAGGGTGACTGCTGTGCCGGCGGAGGTAAGCCGGGCCGTCCAAGAGAGGTGGGGAAGCCGTCCGAGAGAGACGGGGAAGCTGTCCGAGAGAGGCAGGAAGCTGTCCAAGAGAGGTGGGGAAGCTGTCCGAGAGAGGCAGGAGGCCGTCCGAGAGAGACGGGGAAGCTGTCCGAGAGAGGCAGGAGGCCGTCCGAGAGAGAAGGGGTAGCTGTCCGAGAGAGGCAGGAGGCCGTCCGAGAGAGGCGGGGAAGCCGTCTGAGAGAGGCGGGGAAGCTGTCCGAGAGAGGCAGGAGGCTGTCCGAGAG
This sequence comes from Nyctibius grandis, assembly GCF_013368605.1. Taxonomy (NCBI): domain Eukaryota; kingdom Metazoa; phylum Chordata; class Aves; order Nyctibiiformes; family Nyctibiidae; genus Nyctibius; species Nyctibius grandis. The sequence goes on from NC_090663.1 coordinate 46,327,744, forward strand.
AGATGGGGAAGCCGTCCGAGAGAGGCGGGAAGCCGTCCGAGAGAGGCGGGGAAACCGTCTGAGAGAGACGGGGAAGCCGTCCGAGAGAGGCGGGAAGCCGTCCGAGAGAGACGGGGAAGTCGTCCGAGAGAGACGGGAAGTAGTCCGAGAGAGACGGGAATCCGTCCGAGAGAGACGGGGAATTGTAGGTCTACGTGATTAACGGCAGGATGGAGGGTGCAGTATCTGCACTGGAAAAGGCGGAGGTGAAATGTATTCTGCAGATAGCCGCGCAAACTGAGTTTAAGATAAAAAGAAAAGGAGTAGAAACTTTGCTGGATTGGAGCCAGCGAAGAGGTTTCCTAAAAACCACCGATCAGTTGTTTTCTGCAGCTTGCTGGGACGATCTAGGACAAGAACTTTTGAAATTAGTCACGGTGGGAGATAAAAAGGCTAGAAAGCTAGTTAAATCTTGGAAGAAAGTGAGGGATATGCTGGAGGCTATGTCCTCTGAGGCGAAAGTGCGATCCGCTCTCAAAAAAGCACTAATACCAGAAGAAAAAGAGCAGTTACCGGCGTACTCTATAGAGGCAGCCCCTCCCTACGAGAACTTTCCGATACGCCCCCCCCCCACTCCCCCCGCCGGTTCGGCGCCCTCCACTGCCCCCCCCTTCCCCCTCCGCTGGCTCGGTGCCAGCTGTTTACCCTGCGATTGAGGAAGAGTTTTGGGGTGGAGAATCAACAGCCCCATTAGACCCGTTAATGCCTTATGCAGTGGGGCCGGAGGTGACATCTGGGGTCTCGGTACCCCCTCCGGAGGCTGACGGAGGCAAACAGCCACCGGTGAATCCTGAAACTGTACCCCTCCCCATGGAAGTAGAAACAAATGAGTCAGATGCCGCTCCTGAAGCGGACAGTAATGCGCCTTTGCGAGAGTTGCTGCAGCGACAAGAACAGCAAATGCAGGAACTATTGAAAAGAATGGAGGTTTATGTCGTAGGGGCAAAAGGGTTCTGGGACAGGAATTAGCAGGGCTCATTTGGAGAGCTTTAAACTAGATTCGAAGGGGGATGGGGTAGTAGCTGGGCTTGCACCACTGGGGCAACGCTCTAGTGTTGAGGCAGACCAGGAGGCCTCCCATCCCCCTGGGGTGAAATCGGTGTACTCAGCTCGCTCCCTGAAATGCCTGTACACCAATGCACGCAGCATGGGGAATAAACAGGAGGAGTTGGAAATCCGTGTTCGGTCGGGGGACTATGATTTAGTGGCAATCACAGAGACTTCGTGGGATGCCTCGCATGACTGGAATGTGGTCATGGATGGCTATGTCTTGTTCAGGAAAGACAGGCCGCTAAGGAGAGGTGGTGGAGTTGCTCTTTATGTGAGTGAGCAGCTAGAATGTATTGAGTTCTGTCCAGGGGCGGATCAGGAGCGAGTTGAGAGTTTGTGGGTGCGAATTAAGGGGCAGGCTGGCAGGGGTGATACTGTTGTGGGTGTCTATTACAGGCCAATGGATCAGGATGAGGAGGGTGATGAGGCCTTCTACAGGCAGCTGAGAGCAGTCTCGCAATTACAGGGCCTGGTTGTCATGGGGGATTTCAACTACCCTGATATTTGCTGGGAGGACTACTCAGCCAGCCATCCTCAGTCCAGGAGGTTCCTCCAGTAAGTTGATGATAACTTTCTGATGCAAATGGTGGATGAGCCAACTAGGAGAGGAGCGCTGCTGGATCTTATCCTCACTAACAAGGAGGGTCTGGTTGAAGAGGTGAAGGTTGAGGGCAGCCTTGGTTGTAGTGACCATGAGATGGTAGAGTTCAGGATCTCATGTGGCAGGACCAGAATAGCTAGCAGAATCACAACCCTGGACTTCAGTAGGGCCAACTTTGGCCTTTGCAAGCAATTGCTAGGGGAATTCCCATGGGACAGGATACTAGAAGGTAAGGGGGCCCAAGATAGTTGGTTAGCATTCAAGGACTGCTTCTTCCAAGCTCAAGATCAGAGCATCCCAGCAGGTAGGAAGTCAAGGAAGGGTACCAGGAGACCTGCATGGTTGAACAGGGAACTGCTGGGCAAACTCAAGTGGAAGAAGAGGGTGTACAGATCATGGAAGGAGGGGCTGGCCACTTGGGAGGAATATAAGTCTGTTGTCAGAGGATGTAGGGAGGCAACTAGGAAAGCTAAGGCGTCCTTGGAATTAAACCTTGCAAGAGAGGTCAAGGACAACAGAAAGGGCTTCTTCAAATACATTGCAGGTAAAGCCAACACTAGAGGCAATGTAGGCCCACTGATGAATGAGGTGGGGGCCCTGGAGACAGAGGATAAAAAGAAGGCGGAGTTACTGAATGCCTTCTTTGCCTCTGTCTATACTGTTGGAGGCTGTCCTGAAGAGCCCCGGACCCCTGAGGCCTCAGAAGAAGTCAGGATAGAGGAGGAATCTGTCTTGGTAGATGAGGGCTGGGTCAGGGACCAATTAAGCAAACTGGACGTCCATAAATCCATGGGCCCTGATGGGATGCACCCGCGGGTGCTGAGGGAGCTGGCGGAAGTCATTGCTAGGCCACTCTCCATCATCTTTGCTAAGTCGTGGGCAACGGGAGAGGTGCCTGAGGACTGGAGGAAAGCGAATGTCACTCCAGTCTTCAAAAAGGGCAAGAAGGAGGACCCGGATAACTATAGACCAGTCAGCCTCACCTCCATCCCCGGAAAGGTGATGGAACAACTTGTCCTTGGTGCTGTCTCTAGGCACATCAAGGACAGGGGGATCATTAGGGGCACTCAGCATGGCTTCACCAAGGGAAGTCATGCTTAACCAACTTGATAGCCTTTTATGAGGACATAACCCGGTGGATAGATGATGGTAAAGCTGTGAATGTGGTCTATCTCGATTTCAGTAAAGCGTTTGACACGGTCTCCCACAGCATCCTTGCAGCTAAACTGGGGAAGTGCGGTCTGGATGATCGGGTAGTGAGGTGGATTATGAACTGGCTGAAGGAAAGAAGCCAGAGAGTGGTGGTCAATGGGACAGAGTCCAGTTGGAGGCCTGTGTCTAGCGGAGTCCCTCAAGGGTCGGTACTGGGACCAGTTCTATTCAATATATTCATTAATGACTTGGATGAGGGAATAGAGTGCACTGTCAGCAAGTTCGCTGATAACACAAAACTGGGAGGAGTGGCTGACACACCGGAAGGCTGCGCAGCCATTCAGAGAGACCTGGACAGGCTGGAGAGTTGGGCGGGGAGAACCTTAATGAAATATAACAAGGGCAAGTGTAGAGTCCTGCATCTGGGCAAGAACAACCCCATGTACCAGTACAAGTTGGGGGCAGACCTGTTGGAGAGCAGCATAGGGGAAAGGGACCCGGGGGTCCTAGTGGACAACAGGATGACCATGAGCCAGCAGTGTGCCCTTGTGGCCAAGAAGGCCAATGGCATCCTGGGGTGTATTAGAAGGGGTGTGGTTAGCAGGTCGAGAGAGGTTCTCCTCCCCCTCTACTCTGCCCTGGTGAGGCCGCATCTGGAATATTGTGTCCAGTTCTGGGCCCCTCAGTTCAAGAAGGACAGGGAACTGCTAGAGAGAGTCCAGCGCAGAGCCACGAAGATGATTAAGGGGGTGGAACATCTCCCTTATGAGGAGAGGCTGAGGGAGCTGGGTCTCTTTAGCTTGGAGAAGAGTAGACTGAGGGGTGACCTCATTAATGTTTATAAATATGGAAAGGGCAAGTGTCATGAGGATGGAGCCAGGCTCTTCTCGGTGACATCCATTGACAGGACAAGGGGCAATGGGTGCAAGTTGGAACACAGGAGGTTCCACATAAATATGAGGAAAAACTTCTTTACGGTGAGGGTGACCGAACACTGGAACAGGCTGCCCAGAGAGGTTGTGGAGTCTCCTTCTCTGGAGACATTCAAAACCCGCCTGGACGCGTTCCTGTGTGATATGGTCTAGGCAATCCTGCTGCGGCAGGGGGATTGGACTAGATGATCTTTCGAGGTCCCTTCCAATCCCTAACATTCTGTGATTCTGTGAGAGGCTAGGTGGAGGAGCTAGTGAAACATCGCGGCAACTCGCTTACAATGAAGCCTCCCAGGCGATATCTGGCGGGTTAGAGGCTCTCGGGCAGACTATTGAGAAGCAGGAAGCTCCTCCAGCAGAACCGGAATTTACTCCGACAGAGCTAAAGCACAAAGAGGAAACAATCCGGAAGTGGACACCTGCCAGATTGTGAATACCTCCTACTTCAGTATCCACAAGACCTGGGAGAAGAAAATGATGCACGGGGCTTGGACAAAGAATTCAGAGCCCCTGCTAAATCACTCTGGTGGATGCTTTGATAACAAAGACACCTTCCTTCAGAATCCCCACAGGCAAAATTAACAGAGGCTCGACAATCTCATCAATTTTTTCACCAATCTGCAGCAGCATTGCGATCGCAATTCCAATTGACAAAAGCTGATGCAAGGGCGATTATACCTTCTTGCCCCGATTGTGCTAGAATACCTGTGTTACAGATTGCGGGAGCAAATCCCAGGGGACTCCAACCCAGACAGATTTGGCAAACAGACATCACCGAATATGCTGCCTTTGGCCAACTCAAATATATCCATGTATCAATTGACACCTGCTCCGGTCACATGTGGGCTACAGCCCTGACCTCCATGACAGCTAAGGCTGTTAAAAAACATCTGTTGCAAGCTATTGCAGTAATGGGCCAGCCAGAACAAATTAAGACTGATAATGGCCCTGCCTATCGATCTGAATCGCTTGCAGAATTTATGCAGAAATAGGGTATTACACATGTACGCGGTATTCTATATAATTTTACAGGGCAGGCAATTGTGGAACGTGCGCATCGCACATTAAAAGAGCATTTAGAAATTATTCGAAAACGGGGAGATGGGACCACAGGATGCACTACATAAAACATTGTTTGTATTAAATTGGCTAAACCCTAAGCAGAACTCACCCACACCACCTGCCGTAGCTCACGGGCAGGGAAATCAAAAAGACTTCAGTAATACAAACGTACCAGTAAGGGTATTTATCCCAGAATCAGGCACTTGCGAAGGGCCAAAGCAATTAATAACCTGGGGCAGAGGGTATGCTTATGTCTCCACAGGAAATAACTGCCAATGGGTTCCAGCCAAATGAGTGAAGCCGTGGCTAGATGAACCAGCCGACGCTACAGGACCAGACAACTCTAACACCAGAGGCCTTGAGGAGGTGTGATCACCACCTTGCACGTATCATCTGGCCATGACTCCAGAATCTGAATCCAGAACAGAAGATGCGGGAACATCATGGGTTTTTTTGGACGAACTGGTTGGGTGGTCTGGAAATTGGAGGGTGGATAGCCAGCCTAGCGAAAGGCTTGGCGCAAGTATTGCTATTCATTTTGTATTGGTATTCTGTACTATAAAAGGTTTTGCAGGGAATGATATCAAGAACCATTGCCATTTATATCAAGAAAGAAAGGGGGAGATGTAGGGGCCTGGACCGTGGGAAAGTTATAGAGAGAACATACCAGTACACTGTTATGTAACAGCATGAGATAGCAAGAAAGCATAGGGATGTGGCTTGCTTAAGTTTATAGTAAGTATCCAATTAGAACAGTAGAGGTGGCACGCAGCCAGATTATGGACAATACTTGTAGCCAATAGCTTAGTGTGTGACCGTTACATAAGAGAGTATGTAGGTTATAAAAGTGTGTGTTAACCAAAATAAAGAAGCTACTAGAGCACCATATTGGTGTGCTGTAGTTCCTTCCTCGTGCGGACCCCAACACTGTTCTTTCAAAAAAACCTCAACAATAGCAATCTGTAGTAAGAGTCCATGTTTGCAGCCATAATGCTGTGGTTTTTTCCATAGTTCTCGAGAATAATGCAGTTATTTGAAAGCATACTGTAATTCAAAATCGATTGTTTTGAACATCATGCAAAACTTCTTTGGGGCTTGCTCAGTTTTACTACACTTCTGTATATTCCATTGTGCTGCGTTAGTGTTGAGGAACTGAAACACGCTTTAATTCAAAATGTTTTGTGAATTTGTTTATCTCTTTTCTAGAGTTAAACATTCATTCTTGAAGAAAAAATCTAGGGATGATTTTAAAGATGTCACCAGCATAAATCCAAGCCAAATACCCCAAAGTAAGAAATCGCTATAAAAACATTCTTGGTTCATGAGCGGCATACATTTTTAAATCAAGGTTGAAATGGTTAAAAACTGTCTTAAGAATTCTTATTGCTCTAACATCTGTGGCAGCTACCTGAAAAGTACAGTTGTATCTATATGGAAGTTTGTATATTTATTTTGTGTTGGGAAGTTTTCATGTTTGCTCAGTGTGATGAAAGATTTGTGCAAAACTAACGTCACTGGGCTGTGTCTTCATTGTAATTGATTGTGACCAAATGGATGTCGCAAGTTTATATGTTAGCGTAACTCAAATGAGCGGATACACAACGTGAAATGACACTGTAATAGCACAAGATGATGATACCAGTCAACGTTTCATCACGTACAAGAGAACTTGCTTCCCTCAATTCCTCCATATGCTGGGAAATGTAGACCGGTTTCCAATGAAAGGAGGAGAATCGAATGTTGAGTAGGGCTGCTTCCTTCAGCAGTAAGAGCTCTGGGATCTGTTCCTAGAAAATCTTGCCAGAACGTAGGAAGGAGGGTCCTTTCAAGGCACAGCAGCTTAAAAATGGAGGGTTTAAATAAGACTGGTTGGTCTTAATAATTTTGTAAAGAAAACCTACCAACAGTTTTAATTTAAGCCTTGAAAATGTATCTGAATATAATCTTTGCTCATGGGAAGACAATTTTATTAGTTTAAAAGAAAAAAAGAAAAATACTAATGCTGTAAGTAAGGCAAGCTCAAAGGAAAGGAAGGCAGGAGAAAAATTAGAATGAGACAGTGTTGGGGCAGCATCTATGTATTTGAGTAGCTGACTGATCCTATCACTGAATAAAAAAGTGTCAGGGTTCTACGTTCATTGCTCATGCTGCTCTTTCCCCTCATATTTTCCCCACACACATGTTTTTGTTAGGCTGTGTAGCTTTATAGTGTATCATTCCCATCAGAAATTACACGTGAGTGCTGAGGTGAGTTCAGCTCCTGTAGTGGCATCGTGGCACAAACCATCTGTAGGAACTGCACCATTGACCAGCCTAGAAGCTGAGATGTTACTGACGCATTAAAGAGTTCCTCAGAAGAAGTAGTTTCCAGCAGGCGTTTGCCCAGATGTAATCTAGTACATCCATTACGAATGCTTGCCTGACTCGCTGCAGGGAATTGTCCAGAGCTGATGGTAATTTACTTAGAGTCTGATGTAGAAGTGCAATAATGCCATTGAAAGTTGTATATGTTGTCCATTAAGGTAGCTTGATTTTTATGAGGTAGAAATTGCATTACTATTTTATATCTCTGCGTAGTAACTTTCATTTGAATCAGCAATACTGGCAGAAAAAGCATTGCCATCTAAGTAAATGTCCTGTATCAGTTTTGTAAAGATAAAAGAAATCTCAATGCTGGCATAAGGTATGTGTTAAGGCCAAACAGGTAATGAGTAGATCCCCTAATTTACAGTTCACTCCTATGATTCATAGAACTGACTTACACCATAAGCACTAGCTGCCTAGTTAACTGTTCTCTGGCCATATTTAGATTTCAATTATTATGAGAAACTCAGTGAAAGAAGCTCTTTTTTTCCCCTTTCAAATCTGTCATACATGTCTTTTACTGCTAATTAGAGGTCAATTTATCTTAAATTCTCTCCCATTCCACTGCTCCTTGAATACCACTACATAACAATGGAAAAAAAGGCCTATTAATCTTCAACAGCAGGAATAAAATTGCATAAAATTCCTGTTATTTGCTGCTGTACAGGGATAGGTCTTTTTTCTTTCTATGTACCTTGCCGTGCATCTCCCATCTCGTGTGCCACAACAGAGTGAATGTCGCCATCGTGAGCAGCGCGGGGTTTCAGAAACCTCTGCTGCTTGGCGTGTCTCGTCTCTGTGTTACCCGTCTCCATGCTCCTGTGCACCTGATGTAGTGATGTTGAGACCTGACCACAGAGGGATCAGCTCTGCCACAGAGCAAAGATTTGCTGAAGGGGAATTGCGTAAGCCTAAGGGCTTTATGGTAGTGCTGCTGCTGATGGAAGAAAGGGGAAGGGTTTTCTCTTTTTGCGTAGTTAGGTTATGCAAACTGCATAGTCCCACAACAGTGGCCTCTCTGAGCTCTGAACTTTATCTTTGTAAAAGACATTTGCTCTGTCAGGTGTGTCAACTTGCCATTTTCCTGGCTGGACTATAAGCACAGAATAGCTGGCTGCTTCTTCCCTACCATTTTATCTGCCTCAGAAATAAATAAATATTGGGCTTGTGAGGTTTGTTTCTGATTTTTCTTAACATCACTTTTAAAGTGTTCTTGGTCCAGCTATTGCTAGAAAAATAAATGATAGCAAAGGGGAGAAAAAACAAAGCAGAAGTCTAAAAAATAGCAAACTACCAAGGCAGAGTTATGAAAGATAGTAACTAGTGAGGGTGAGAAAGCTCCACACCGCTCTTGCTCCCCCCTGCTCTTTCTAAAGTCTCTGTTAGTCTTGTGATCTTTATCTGTATCAGTCTGTAGCCAAAGCTTTATCCCGTGCTTCTAGGATTATACCTGCTCATGGAGCAAACATCTGTAAATTGCCAAAGCTACATTTTTCACACGGGGGGAGATTCCGATCACTCTCCTTCAGGCTGGAAGAAATGATACTGCAGCATATTTGCACAAAAAAGAAGTCAAAAGTTGCAGTTTTCCTTTGACGTAGCACCTTTTTGTGATAAAGTTAAATTTTATAATATATATTAATAAATTATTAATTTAAATTCTAAAAGTAAAAATATATTAATAATATATATTAAGAAATATATATTAAAATTATATTATAATATATAATAAATAAAGCTTAAAAAAAGCACATGTTCAGAGTTATGCATTGTAATCACTGTCTTAAACCTAATTATAACTTACTTTTTTTTCCACATTAAGAATATTGACATTAGAGCATATCAGGTACTTTGCTTAGAAAGCAATAGCTTCCTATAATTTCCTTCAGTTGAATCCAGGAACTGAAAATGTTGATTTTTGAAATGATCACAGAATCATAGAGCAGTTTGGGTTGGAAGGGACCTTCAAAGGTCATCTAGTCCAACCCCCCTGCAACGAGCAGGGACATCTTCAACTAGATCAGGGTGCTCAAAGCCCCGTCCAACCTGACCTTGAACGTTTCCTGGGACAGGGCATCTGCAGCCTCTCTGGGCAACCTGTTCCAGTGTTTCACCACCCTCACCATAGAAAATCTCTTCCTTGTATCTAGTCTGAACCTACCCTCTTTTAGTTTAAAACCATTACCCCTTTCCTATCGCAACAGGCCCTACTAAAAAGTCTGTCCCCATCGTTCTTATAAACCCCCTTCAGGTACTGGAAGGCTGCTATAAGGTCTCCCCGGAGCCTTCCCTTCTCCAGTCTGAACAACCCCAGTTCTCTCAGCCTGTCCTCATAGAAGAGGTGCTCCAGCCCTCTGATCATCTTCATGGCCCTCTTCTGGACTCGCTTCAACAGCTCCATGTGCTTCTTATGTTGGGGGCCCCAGAGCTGGATGCAGTACTCCAGGTGAGGTCTCACAAGAGCGGAGTACAGGGGCAGAATCACCTCCCTCGACCTGCTGGCCACGCTTCTATTGATGCAGCCCAGGATACGGTTGGCCTTCTGGGTTGTGAGCACATGTTGCTGGCTCATGTCCAGCTTTTCATCCACCATTACCCCCATTGTTGCCATTGTTGACCTTCATTGTAAGTTCTTGAAAGGGAAACCTAGTGTTAGGCAAGAGCTCCTGGGGAGCTTATTGCCCTTTCCTTTTATTGGTTGAATATTAGGACTGGGAAAGCCACATCTGGATCACCGGGAAAAAAAAAAATTGCATGACCTATTGGCTGGAACTGCTATTCTGTGTAACATCTTGCTTAAGAATCTCATCCAGTAGTATTAAAAAATGGATGTAAAAATAGTAAGCTTTCATTTCACCAAGCTTTTTTGGCAGTAATAGCATTTGACTGGAATAAAGGAGTCACTGATAATTTACTCTAACATGCTTGTGAAGAAAAAGACCTTTATAGCTGTTCAAATGTAATATTATTTTTTCATGAGAAATCATTTAATACCCCACTCCTGTTAGAACCTGGATTTTTATTTCAGTCTTGGTTAAATGCTAAAAGTTTCTTTGAAATTCATGTATTTGATGGGGTTTTTACTGGGGAAAAAGCAATTAATGCTTTTTTAACTAAAGCAATTTTAAGAGATTTTATCACTTTTTCTTTCTCCCTCTTTTTTTTGTCCCTAGAGGGCAAAATATATACATACAAAAATTTATATCTCATACTTACTTTAACTTCATTAAAAAAAAAAGTCTGTGGGTAACTGTACTTGCCATCATCTTCCAGATCACATAATAGAAGTAGTATAATGCCATAGTGACTGTGCTGGCAATGTTAGAGCTAACTTTTATTGCTAGCCTTGCTAACGCTAGGAAACACTGCAAATCTCATCTGGAAACTTTCTCTTACAATTTCCAGACCTGAAAGTTTTCAATAGCTGCCAAACCTCAGAATTTTCTCATTTGGCACTTGCTCATTTCAAATTAAGTGCATTTCTTCAACGTGTACAGCGCGTATCTAGGGACAAGGCCAAGGTCAGCTGGGGTCAAATCCTGTTTACGTCCCCACGGAGACCTTGCAGAGAAGGGAGACAGATCTGTCCCTAGAACTGTTAAGTGTTAATTGTTTTTATTTAGCCCTTTTTGGCTCCTTATTTTCTTTAGGGAGTCATTTTTAAGACCTAATGTGAGGGTCAATGCATGGAAGAGGAGAAAGATTAATACTGCCTTCAGATTTGCTTTTCTATATGGATTTTTAGGAAGTTCTTTCTTCAGATACAGTACTCTACCTATGAAATAACTGTTATATTTACTTTAAAGACTTTTTTCCCCTGATCATACCCCTTTCCTTTTTCCATTTGCTTGCTTGCTTTGAGTGGAGTGACCAAAGGTGTTTCGCATGGTGATGGTGATGTTTTACACTAGTTTGTTCTTAGTATTTGTTCATTCTTGGTTGCTAATCTGTAGTCCACCAGAAAATACTGATTTGGCATGCAGATATAGAAAAGTTTCCAAGGTGTCATTCTACAAAAGATGTCAGCATCTTCCTGTTCTCTAGATTTAGATGTATTGATTGTAGTATCTCCTGGGCACCAAAATTTATTGTCTTCGTTTTTGAGGGAAAAGTGTGAAACTTCTTTACAATGTAATTAAAAGGTAATTCCATTATTCATTTAATTTATTTGGGTTTGCAGGGTTAGGATCAGGTTTATGATTGATATTATCTGTGTAGGCAGTGTCTAATGAAAATTTTCAGTAGACCAGGATAATGCCACAGTTACTAAGTTCAGAATGGGATTTATTCTATGAAGAGGTGATTCTGGAAAGGCTGTGGTAGTGTCTACTCTTGGATAAACACTAGATGACAGAACAAACAGAATATTACATGCATGTGTTTGCTGCCCAGTAGATAAGTTCTAGCTTCTGGGAGGAGAGGCCTATACACCAGAAGGCTGTGCTGCTGTTCAGCAAGACCTGGACAGGCTAGAGAGGTGGGCGGAGAGGAACCTAATCACAGAATCACAGAATCAACCAGGTTGGAAGAAACCTCTGGGATCATCGAGTCCAACCATTGCCCTGACACCACCATGTCAACTAGACCATGGCACTAAGTGCCATGTCCAGTCTTTTCTTAAACACATCCAGAGATGGTAACTCCACCACCTCCCTGGGCAGCCCATTCCAATGTCTAATAACCCTTTCTGAGAAGAAATTCTTCCTAATGTCCAGCCTGAACCTCCCCTGGCGAAGCTTGAGGCTGTGTCCTCTTGTCCTATCGCTAGTTGCCTGGGAGAAGAGGCCAACTCCCACTCCAGTACAACCTCCCTTCAGGTAATGAAGTTCAACAAAGGCAAATGTAGGGTCCTGCACCTAGGGAGGAATAACCCATGCACCAGTACAGTCTGGGGGTTGACCTACTGGAAAGCAGCTCTGCAGAGAAAGACCTGGCAGTTCTGGTGGACAAGAAGTTCACCATGAGCCAACAATGTGCCCTTGTGGCCAAGAAGGCCAATGGTATCCTGGGGTGCATTAGGATGAGTGCAGCCAGCAGGTCAAGGGAGGTTATCCTCCCTCTCTACACTGTTCTAGTGAGGCCACACCTGGAGTACTGTGTCCAGTTCTGGGCCCCCCAGTTCAAGAAAGATAAGGAACTACTGGAGAGAGTCCAGCGGAGGGCTACAAAGATAATCAGAGGACTGGAGCATCTCTTTTATGAGGAGAGGCTGATAGAGCTGGGTCTGTTTAGCCTGGAGAAGAGAAGACTGAGGGGGGATCTTATTAATACTTACAAATACCTTAAGGGTGGGCGTCAAGAGGATGGGGCCAGACTCTTCTCAGTGGTGCCCAGCGACAGGACAAGGGGCAACAGGCACAAACTGAAACACAGGAAGTTCCATCTGAATATGAGGAAAAACTTCTTTACTTTGAGGGTGACAGAGCACTGGAACAGGCTGCCCAGGGACATTGTGGATGCTCCTTCTCTGGAGATATTCAAAACCCACCGGGACAACCCTGTGCAACATGCTCTCGGGGAACCTGCTTGGACAGGGGGTTGGACTAGATGATCTGCAGAGGTCCCTTCCAACCCTAACCATGCTGTGATTCTGTGACACTGTGATTCTTTTCCTTAGAAAAGTGTGATCATAAATTTCTCCTTTGCAATGCAGAAACAGGAAGGCCTTGTTTCTACACAAAGAAATAAAAATTAATAACTGTGTAATTAAAGTTTTATTATGTAGCATATGTTCCAGATTTTGGTGAAAATAAATAGTTGCATAATTGCCAATTTGCTTTTAATATGTGCAAAATACTGCATAAGTGTTAGTGTATGAAATATTAAATATGTGCTGTGCAATAGATCGGAAAAAACCTATCAATGTTCTATTTGTATTTGAGTTCTGCTCCTGATCATATAGACCACTAATCTTGTTAAAATCTTGGCCTTGGAAAACAAATCAGTGAATGCCCTAAAAACAATAAAAAACCCATAGCAAAATTATTTGGGAAGCTTTTTATTTTTAGTTTTCAGTAGAAATTTAAAATCACAGTTTATTTTGCTTTTTACATTTTTTTTTAAAGTGAGCTTCATAATGTGTGTGCAGAACAGAGCTCTGAAATGAACCCAGAGAGGTAGTGGAATCTCCATCCTTGAGGCGTTCAAAAGCCAGCTGGACATGGTCCTGGGCAGCCTGCTCTAGGTGAACCAGAGGTTTGGACAAGATGACCTCCTGAGGCACCTTCCAACCTCAATCAATCTGTGATTCTGTGAAATGGAGATCAGAAAATCATTTTCTCTTCACTGTTTGTCATTGATCTTAGATGGTTTTTAGCACATGCCAATCCTTTTTCCTCATCTATTTCCTATTCAAGAGAGTATGCATTATTTAGGGCGCACATTATTTAAGTACCACTTACTGAAATGAAGCCAAGATCTTTCTGGGGCATCCATGTGTTACTGTGACACAGATCAGAATAACCAACTGCTTTATATGTAAAGTAGACATGTGTTGCTCTTTGATGCGAACTTCTGCCCTGCCCTTGGTGAATTCCAGAGAGTAATGTCTGTTAGGAATTAATAAACAGATTCTTCCCAGTTAAGAAATGCCAACAGCTAGATAGACTCAAAGTTTTGAAGGCTGAGCTATGAATTCTAATTCAATGTTTTTATATTTTTGAAAAGAAGAGTGGTGTACCAGGAAAAATGAAAGTGGGTCAAATAGCTTTCTACCTAGTTCATTTGGATGGAATTGCCAGCTCAGGAGCATGGTGTGGCTTTTACACAATGTTATTAAAAGAGAAGAGGGATGTTTTAAATGCCATGAGAATATAGTGACTCTGCTCTTGAGTGATGCCTAAGACCTGGATGAGGAGACATTGGTAGGGGTTTCATTGTTTTCATTGGGTTTGGGGGATTTTTTTTTCTTTCTTTTTTTTCATGGAGACAGGGAATATAGGGGGGAAGCTGAGAGTTCCAGAAAGAAGTTTGAGAAAATTGATAGGCCAAAAGTTGGTATAAATAAACTCACAAGACTTCCATCCTCCAAAAATAGAACTATTCTGTATAGCATATGCTATTTATGATTTTTAACTCAAAAACACAAGCAAACTGCTGTACTTGTCAAAGATTACTACAGTCCATGCATCACTACTGTCCAACAAACCTTTATTCTAAATCATAATTTTTACTATATTGATACTTCTTGTTCATCTGGCTTTTTCTTCTTTTAGAAAACAGAGGGTTTTTTACCATTTCCGTATTTGTGAAACTTACTGCTAAGTTTACCATGTCACTGTGTTTTTTTGTTTATGCATCCTGCATGCTAATGGTTTTAGTGATCAGCTTGTTTCCCCTGCTGCTTGATTTATTTCACTACAGATCTGACCTTAAAATAAATCTAGGATTAAAGCTTCATTTTATTTCACCATTCAGGAACAGATAGCTGTAGGTTCATGGGCTACTTACAAAAGAAATTTGTATTTCACCTGGAATATTGAAGCAATGTCACTAGGAAGCGCAGTGACAGGAGAGAGCAATCCTCTCCCAGTTTTTTTGACACCGGGACTCTCAATAGCAGGTTCTTAGCCAGTACCAAGGAAAGCACTAGAGAAATCTTCGCATGATTTTTTTGTCTGCTGTCTCTCTATATTAGGCACCTTAAATATTCCTTGCATGTTAGCTGTCAGGAAAGAAAGGCTATTGTGGCTAAGTAATAAAGAGAATCAGGATTTGAGTAGCTCCACACTTCTGACAGAAACAGACGTGTTTGTTAGTGACAGCAGGGACTGGGATAGACTGGCAGCATGCTGCGAGATTTCTGATTAAGTCTGTACTTACAATGTGATGTGTCAGCTTAAGGATAAAAGAAGAAACTCTTTTTGTATTATTTCCAATGAAAAGAATGATTTATGGGATGCCAGATTTTTTTTGCCTATTCTCTACAAATTTTTGTGATTCAGAAGCTAAATGCAGAAACCTTTACACAATTTGCAAGTAATTCCTCATTGTCTGGTAAATGATATTTTTGTCTGAGAAAGAACTGAAGAATCTGTTGTGAGTAAAAGTTAATCTTGCCTTACTACCTAAATATTGCAGGATGTACCAAATAAACTCCCTTGTAAGGTAAGTAAATGCTCCAGGTCATGTTTAAAAAATTAATGACAACACACACAGGAGCATTTTATCACTGAAGACTTCACAGCCTCGAGAAGTTGGTTTGCCTGTCAAATATAAGAAGTCTAGCTAATCCCCTAAACACATAATAATTAGCAAGTTCTCACATTTTTACACCTGCATTGCTGTAAAAAATACAGAAAGTGGCCTAAAAAGAGCTTAACAAAATCACTCTTTTCTCTGTTAATTTGGAAATGCCCTGTAATAAAGTTACTGGCAAATGAGTCTATGCAGTGTCTAGAATGTATGTACAGAGAAGCAATGAGTATCCATTACAGGAGAATTTATATTCATTCCCGCTGTGATACGTTGGCTGTGCTGTGAAATCAGATAAAAAATGGACATTGACATGCGTGATCCACGTCTGTTATGACACACTTCTGGAGTCCATGGACAGCATATGTCCCTTCAGCTATAGATCAACACTACAGTTGTTCTCAGCTGTCCACACGTAACAGGACTCGGTGGTCTTTTAAACCCCCGCCCCTGCTGCTCTGCTCCAGGGTGATGGAGTTGCATTGCATGGAAAGCTTGATCCTACTCCTCTTTGGAGCCAGTATCAGGTTTAGAAAATGTTTTTCTTTTCAGACTTCCAGCTTCTTGTGGAAATATACTATGGACAGCAAGGGAACAGAAGAGCTGTACTTTTAGGACTGCACTGTGATGTGCAAGGACAGAAATGCAGGACAAAGGAGGTAATGGCATTTTTGTTGATCTAGTTAAAAGTTTCAGATATATTGGTCTAATTATAGTTAAATACCAAATGCAAGTGGGAAGTCATTTAAATTCCCTAAGCCAGATGGTCTAATTCATCTCTCATTTAAAGCACTTTGATTTGAAAATTTTGAAAGAGTCTAATGCTCGATTTTATCACATTTAGTTCTATAGAAAGGTGGAAGAGCAATGTATTTCACACTCAGGATTTTATGATCTGGATGTATGAAGTGAGAACTTAACCACAAAGAACTGCCAGCATCTTGCTGTTACAATAATAAGCCGTACATGCTTTCCTACTTGTGCATTTCTAGCTCTAGAAAAAAACCTCTAGGAAAGCAAACTCTCCTTAGGCACCCTCTTTCTGAAATATGTAGATTTGTACTTTTTTTGTCCCTACAACCTACAGTGGGTATGGATACTGCAGGGGTCCTGACCAGTTTAGTTTTCTCTTTTTAAAACATACAAGGAAGAAAGCCTCAGTAAGTTGAACTTGATGCATAGCTGAACTCTTGAGACTGGTTAACTGACCTTCTGTAATGACTGTGGAAGATCTCAAATGGATTATCTCTGAACATCTAACAGACATTAACTTGCTGGGGTGCTGGACATTTTCCCCTCAGCGTGTTGACTGGCCTTTCCTCCAATTGTTTTGTAGTGAATGAAGTTTGAAGCCCAGGGAGACTAAGGGATTAATCTGTAGGCTGAGGCTTGCTTTCCCAAAAGTGTTGTTATGTACAAATGTGTTTATCTGAAAAAACACCATCAGGGTAAAAGGATTTTGTATTCTTTGTAGTTAAGAGGATTTGGAAAGGTTTACTGAGGCCA
This sequence comes from Nyctibius grandis, assembly GCF_013368605.1. NCBI lineage: Eukaryota > Metazoa > Chordata > Aves > Nyctibiiformes > Nyctibiidae > Nyctibius > Nyctibius grandis. The sequence continues at coordinate 46,344,643 of NC_090663.1, forward strand.
TCAGCAAAGAGATTGCTTGAAACGAGTTTTCTGTGGTCATCTATTTACATTAGTTTAACATGAAGCCTTCAACTCATTTTATACAGGTAATAAACCCACAATAAAAAATGATCACTAGTTACCTTGACCTCCTCCATTTCCAATCAGAGATAATGTGTTATCTGAAAGAGGTTGTGTATTCAGATATACATGTTCTGAAGAAAGAAAAATCCTGGATGTTCTATGCATTGTTTTGTTCAGTTATTCAGGCTCAAACTTTAGTACTGAGTATTTGCGTGAACCTGGATCCCTTGCTCCTCAGTTAGTTTTCAGAGTGGAGTCACTGTTCAGCTTTAAATTTTGTGCTATTTTGGCAAATTTATAAACGTTGTAGGGAAAATTTTACTGGAAATTTTTCAAAAGAATTACCTGACCTTGGCATTTTTGGGCTTATCACATAATAATTTCTTTGTTGGTCTCAATAAAAAGTTCCTCAACTTTTTTCTATTGGACAGTTGATACCCCACACTCAGATTTACTGTGGAGTTCAAGAAGAGTGCTGCTTTTTGCTTAACTTTCTCTCATGACTGATTTGCTAGGTAGCTGAATTCATAACACTCCACTGTCTCAGCTTGACAGGCTTAGCACCTTTTTCTCTTCCTCTGAACTTCCTTAACTGCCATTCTGGCATATTTCAGGCTTAGATAATTATAACTCATTTTAAAGGCAAACGTATAATGATGTACTGGGAAAAATAGTTCTCAGCAGAATTGTCAGAGCTGGTGGTCAGAAGAATGTATGGATCCTTTCAGTAAAAGGAAAGGTGACATCAATCTGAATGGGGCTGACGGGGATAAAAATGAATTTTGCCAAGCGCGTTCTGTCCTAGTATTCAGAAGCTGTTTCCCCTGGATCCATATTTGGATCATTGATTTGTTACTGATAAGAATTACTATTGATGACCGTGATCCTCAAGGGCTTTGCCCTGGCTCAAACCATACTTTTTCCTGGTGCATATGTGAGCAGTACTTACCTGGGAGGCATAGAGGAAAACACAGAGGAATACATGGGTATGTCAAACTGAACCTTAGTGTTATTGTGGTCCCTGCCATTACAGGTTAGAGTATTGTTGATGCAAATTCTTTAAAACTGTGTTGTAGAGAAATAAAAACATATCAAAGTAATTGCCAGGCTGCCATTAACTTTGTGAGCTATTGCAGATGCCATCTAAGGGGTGAATGATGAAAACAGAAGCTCTAGCATTTTTTTGCCAGCTTTAGTGCCTTGCTTAAGAAGCACAGAAAAGCATTTAGACATTGTCTGTCTGTTTTGTCACTATCATATTACCTTTCTAGTTATTTTCTTGTCTAGACATATTAAAGGAAAGCAGAATAAACATAGATGTGATTAAAATCTCTATCCATAACATAAAAGATGCATGAACACTTCAAGCCTGGTCTGTAACTCCGTATGTGGCCAGTGATTAAGTTACTTGCTGCTCTTTTCAACAAGCTCTTGCTAAAAGGTCTTTATGAGCCTCCTTGTCAACACACCAAGCCAGCAAGCATGGGGGCAAATTCGCTCCTTCTCCAACACTAATGGAAAAAACAGAAAATAGTGGCTTTCACTCTTGTGCCAAGTCAGAATAGCCCTACTTGTGCTGAGTCTCCACACAGCGGAGAGTTTCATCTGCTGCTTCTAGCATAGTAGTTTTTTTAGTATGTTAAAATGTTCTGGGTTTATATGGGAAGAAAAAAATTTCAGGAAATAAAACCTGTACTGGGCTGAATGACTGTTTTTCTGAATTTGGTAGGGAAACACCACAATTCATGGCAGCTGCAGACTTCCTAACATTAAAATGCATATGGTTATATGCATTCACCTAAAAGAAATTCTGCTTGTGTGCCCCAGGACACTCCTTGCCTTTGGGCACAGGTCAGTAATTGAGGACAGTCAGCACATCCTCAAGGAGCACTCCAGATCTGAACTAAACTGCTCCTGTACATTCACTTCATCTATTCTTTGTTTCCATTAACATATTGTCTGACAAAGTGCCTCAAAGTAGCTTCTGAAGTGTCTGTGTGCACAGGAAGTTGGTATTTTTTTCCCTAAATATGGATGAATACTTATAGTATTTACTGGATGGTGCTGTTCATTCCCCATCTATCTGCCCGACATGAGATCTCAACTGAAAGAAAAACACAAAAGACAGGCTTGTGTGTGAGAGTGTCTGAAGAAGGAGCATAGTTTTCTTCTGGTTATTTTTTTTTAATATTTGGTAGTACAAGCACACGAGCTGTAAAGAATTGACAGTAGTGACTGCAGAATGGGTTGTTTGTTGAAGTTATTGACAATGAAGATATATTAATCTTCTTCTGAAGTTCAATAACACTTCTTAAATAAGATCAGTTTGAAAAATCCTTCACTGCAGAAAATTATTTGTCTGTGTGCAGTCTGAAGTGAAACAGGTTAGAGTTTACATATAACCCAGAATGAAAAAAAAAGATTATACTTGGGCTCATGCCAGAAGGTAGACACTTTGAAAGTCAGAGATGTGCTCGAAAGTGAGAGTTATTAGAAATTTCTGGAAAGTACTCCCTTTTTTGGCATATCAAAGACTTGTTTTGTGGTCAGCAGCTGACATCTGTTTCTGTATACTGGTATATCATAAGTAGCTTTTCTTTCTTTCATCTAAAGATTGGGAGATAATGCTCTAGGGCCAAATCTTACCCTAACTTAAACCACTGAAGTCAATGAGCAAAACTCTTCTCTGTCATATTAGTACACCTGCTGCCCTGAAGTGCTTTTCAGTGATGCAGCTTATAAAACCACAGAATATGTTACTGGTTTGTGGGGGTTTTTTTTCTCTCTTTCTGCAAACAATACAAAGACTGGTGGAGTGATAAATGGTGAAGAAGACAGGCCACAGTCCCCTGGTTAGCTTGACCTAAACTTCCTGTAAGAACTTTAACACATGCAACAGTTCAGCTGTGTATCTAGGGAAAAAACAAGGAAGCCCATTGTGTAGAGGATGGGCTCTTCTCTTTTAGGCAGAAGCCTTTCTGAAAAGGTCTTGTGAAGAATAATTAGCGGCTCACAAGATCACAGGGTGAAGTTTAGGCCAAACACCCCATGTATGTAAATACAATTGTACAAATAGTGGAATATTGAATAAGATTACTATGGCAATGTGTCTAGGGTATCCAGCCATGAGCTTCAGGACATTGTGGGGCCTTGCTGTACTGTCAGCCTAAGTGGTCTGTAGGATGAATGAATCTGGACCCCGACATAACATGTGCCATCAGTGCTTGCAGCGACTTATAGGTTGAGAAGGATCACACTTCACAAGTCTGGGGAACACTGGTGTTAAGTCCTGTAAATAATTAGTTAAAACTATAAGGATTGATGACCAGATGCTCAAGCAATATGAACTCACTCTTCCTTAATGTTGTAAAGTGTTAATAGTGAGAAGAGGTAGCTGCTGAAACAGTTTGCCACGAGCCACAAAGGAGTCCCTCCACATGGCTGCTGCAGCTGAAGCAGGCTGCTGACTGCCTGAGCAGCTCAGTTCAACTAGAGGATTCAGGCTTGAGGCAGAAATTCGAGGAAGCTCCAACTTCTGTTTTATTCAGGTCAGACTAGAGGTTTATACAGATCCCTTTGGACTTAAAAATGTATTAACCTGGCTTCTGCTATGTTTTTTTTAACATAACACAATTGCCTGCGGTTAGGAAACAACAAAAAAGAACAATAGATGGAACAATGGATTTAGACAATAATAAACTGAGAAAGTCAGGAAATATGGAGATGCATAGATTTGAATATTTTGTGTTTTTTCCTACAAAATATAAGCACAAATACTTTTATGCAGTCATCACATTCCAGTTTGGTGGTAGCCTCGAAAATACATCTGTTAAGCATAAGCTTGAAGAATTAGGCAAAATTCCTATGGCTACCAGTGGAATATACCTGTAAAATGCCTATGAGAATTTTCTGTGCCATGACCTATGAGCAGTAGATATGGAGCACCAGACAGAAACTAGCATGTGGATGTCGAGGACCAAAGCTGCAATAACAAGTACAGTTTTCATGGTCCCTGTACTATAAAGAAGCCATAAGTCCGAAGTTAGAACCAGAACTCTTTCCAAATTACTATTGTACCTTGATATATCATAGTATAAAAACCAGACCTTGATCATGATTCGACTTCAGGCAGTGCAATGCATGGTCTGTTCATGGCTGTGCCTACCTGATCAGCTGCTCTGCCCCAGAATTGCTGCCTTTGAAGTTATAGGTGGACTGGTGGCTCTTAGGTTGGTTTTCTTGGGGATTTTGTTGTTGTTCCTAATTAAAAGGAAGAGAAGTAGAAGAAGAAGAAAGGAGAAGGAGCCCACAAGGAATATTCTGTATTACCCCATATGCAGATCTCTGCTCAGTTCTTATCACAGCATCACATACAGGGAACGCCAGGTACCACAGAAACTATTGGATACATTTGCATATACCTCAGAGATGTTAAGCTGTTTAGACAAGGTGGTCTACCCTGACAGCTCCAAGAAGCTGTGATGGGATTGTGCTTTTGTTAGGTACAAATCATTCCTATGATCTCATGGAGATTGTGTTGTCACATCTGCTAAAACCAACGCTATTGGAAACACTTCATCTCTTGCCATTTGATTTACAAAAGAAACATAATCTCTAATGAATTCTGGATGCACAAATTAATCTAGTTATGCCCTGATGGTATGGATTATTGTTTAATAAAATATCAGCAGGCATTTTTTTACTGCATCTGAATAAGAGAAGGCATGGTTGGTATAGAAAAATGAGAGGTATATTTGCTTACCTGATCTTAGGTATGAAAGCATTCATATGAAAGAAGGGAAGTAAGGAGGAAGGGAGGAAAAGAAAATCTGTGGTCTTAGACTCCTGGTTTCTTACTGTTTTTAAAAGATCTGTCCAATATGTGGCTTTTCTAAAATATTTATTATTCACCTTATGGCTTTCAAAATGATACACCCAGTACGTAGGTTATGGAAAGGGCTGAATACTGAGAATGTTATCTTCTGTGTGCTAGTAATGAATGAAGAAACTAAGTCAACACAGCCTAAATCTGGAGAAACAAAGTAAACTAAAACCTGTGAAGCACAGAATAATGAACATATGGGAAAAAGGCAATTAACACTGAGAAGCTGAAATGGATTCGCAAGACAACTAGACTATTTTTTTAGAAGCAGAGCACTAAAACAGTCTGGTAACATACAAGTGAGTGAATGTAAACATAAATGGAAAAAGAGTAATCATTTTTAGCCAGATGTTTCTCCCCCCACCCCCCCAATAATTTTCAATATGCAATGTAGTACATGCTTTGGGTAAGAAATGGTAGTGAAAGAAGAAAATCATTTGTAAACATCTTAAATTTGTGTTGCAGTTTATAATATGCTTCCTGTCATACTTTAAATGTAGAATCAATTGTCCCTGCAGGCTGAAGTCAGCTGCTGCACTTCTCTAGCAAAGTCAGCCTACCTTTCTTCAACTAGATGAGGCATGTAATTGGTGATCGGTTTTATCACCAGACATGGAACTTACTCATTTGAGAACAGACCCTGAATTTTGTTTATATTGCTGTCTCAAGGCAGGATAGTGTCTGAATGTCACATCAAGGAGATTCCTATGTTAGTTTGCACATTTTTAACCTTTTGTATACAGGCATAAAAAGAAAGGGGACTCCAACTCAAACGGAGGCAAGAAGCAGCTGTGTTTTCTGTGTCTGGATTGTGAATGATCTGGTTAAGGATCTGCTCATTCAAAGTAAATCTGAATGCATGACAAACTCAACTCCTTTTACAGAGGTTTGTTCATACCACTACCGCTGCACACCCTTGGGATTTATATCTTTCAAATATTTACAATATCATATTATGTACTCTTGAGAGCATTGCCAAGTCTTACCTTGGGAACTTTACTGCCAGCTTCTCTCCGCTTTTGTCCTTCCCCCTCTTTCTTAATAATCATGCAGGTTATTCCTCTCTTCCACTTAATATTTTTCTTGTATTTGCATGCCTGGAAATGAAGCATGGTATTCCTGCTACCCTTACAGCTGAGGCGTACTTGTTTCTTTTTGCTAATGTGAGTGGGACTTTTGCATTTTAAGTCTAAAATTCTTTCAACTATCAGCTATTTTTCAACATTTTCATTTAGTATCTATGTCACATCCATGGAATAAGTTTTCCTGATTTGTATAAAGATTAAGTAGCCAGTATTTTTCTAAAATGTAATTTACTGGGTGATTTTCCGTAGATCAGTTCTTTTGTTTTGTTTCTCTTTTTTAATGTTTTGTATCCCCTTCCCTTTTGGCTTAATCTTTCCATCTCATTCTGTGCTGTTTATTACCTTATTGTAATGATTAATGAAGATGGAAATCATCACAATACCTTACACTGATTCCCATAAACGATCCTCCTTTCCTATCTAGGTAAACTAGCTCATGATACAGCCTTTCTGGTTGTGAATCTCTCAAGTGAAAGACTTTTGTTTAGGTGAAAGCCTTTTATTACCAAGTCAGCCTGTTAATGTCAGTCTGTTTACTATGGAAATGGAATACATTGAGATGGTGAAAGAGAAAAAGAAGAATGAAACATACTCTGTAGCTACTTAACGCACTTCCTGTAGGGTGGCTTGGATGGGTTTTCTCTTATAGCTCATTTCCATAATATTTTAATGAGTCCAATAAGACGACAGGATGTTGATGTGTCCATAATTGGCTTCTGATTAGCAGCTAATGTTTTGGTGACTCAAGCGTGATGAAAAACTGACTAGAGGGCTACAGAAGTAGAAAATATATGAATCTGTTTTCACTGATTCATATACTAAAATATTGTGGTCTATTGCTAACACTATTTCCCTAACCCTAGATTACTTTATTACCTCAGGAGCACTTAAAGTTTTTTCAGATAGCCTTTGAAATATGCCTTCTTACAGATTTTCACCAACCTTCAATGCCACACTGTCCAACCACTTCATAAAGTGTTGGAAAGTAGCCAGAACGCTGAAGGAGAATTGAGGCAGATAAAATAGATTATATAACGTCATAAAATGTTCATAGTAAAATGAAAGCAAACCACCTCTATTCATCCTCAGCTGAAGGTTATCCTAATTTCCCTAGCAAAATATATCATGTCGAAATTTCTGTGAAACTTAGGAAAGGCTCCCTGTGGTGTTTCTGACACCACATTTCTGGCAAAGCAGTGTAAGCTACAGCAAGTACTCTGACACTCAATATCTGCTTTCAGGTATTTTACTATCCCCCTGTCTTTCCTCCAGTTTTATTAGTTAGACCGATAAAAATGCAGTTTACTTTCCTACAGGGAAAATGGTGAAAGTGACAGTGATGCCCATCTCTCGCTATGCTTTCCACCTGAATGCTTCTTTACTGAAAAAAAAGTGCCTTTGTTTTAAAATAAGGAAGCAAGTTTCTTTGTTAAACATTGTTCTTCCTTGGTTAAGGAATGCCATTTTAGTAGAACAAATACAGTTCTAGTTAAGAAACATTTACTAAAATGCCCTGAAGAATGCACTGTTTTTAATATTGAAACATCCCATTGTGAAAGGGAGACTGGAGTAATCTCTGGATGATTCTTTTATTTTCTGGACACGGTTGTAATTTGTCCTAAAAGAGTTGTAGAAAAAAATATGTCTGTGCTCAAGTGTATTTTGGTACGTGTATGTAAGATGAAATTCTGTCCTTATTGAAGACAAAAGGAGTTTTGTCTTGTAATGTGTCACAGCAATCCATAAAGACTGAATCCATGTTAAGAGGGTGATCTTAACATGCATAAGCATGTTACCATATTTTGATGATGTATTTTTGATGTGGTTAAGTTGTGAATTCTGTGGTGCCCGAAGAGTTGGAAATAATCTTTCTTACTCTTATCTGTTTTACCAAAGGATGATCTATTTCTCGTATGATTTAGCTTTTCAGATATTTGTAGAAATCCTCATGATAGCTGTGTATGACAATTTTTCTCCCTATTCTTCTCTTGCTGCTTTTGAGTGTTTAAAGCTGGTAAGCAAGAGAGGTGACTTTTAGCTTATTGGGTGGCTGACCTTTCTGGCAAAGCAAACGGAGGTTTTATAAGAGATTTTACATGTCTGCTTTTTGATCCATGGTAACATAGCTCAAAATAATGTGTGATAGATACAGTGTGCTGCAAAGGGTAAGGTTATGTTTCAGTCTGTACTAGCAACATTGATAATCGCATTATCCTCTGCAAATTTGTATTTCTGTTGACATTTTGCCATTTGAAACTTTATTCATTCCCCTGTGGTGTTTTACATTTGTTTTATAAACGGCATATGCACAAAGCTATGCCATGGTCTAGAAGACGGGGAAAAAAAAATACAATATTAAGCCCTAAAGGCATCTGTTCAGTAACCTGTATCTGACAGTAAGGCAACCATGCTGCCATCTGTTATATTTTCTGTATGATGGCTGTTGCCCTCATTGTAGGTTATTGCAGGTCTCAAAGGGCTATGCTCACTTTGCCTTTGAGCCATTTTCTAGAAAATAAAAAATATCTTGCATTTTCTCCTGTCACTGCACAAGCTGTATTGTATAGATTGCTTCAATTACTAGACTCCTTATGTTACTTTTAAGCAGAATTGATTTTGGTTTTGTGTTGTATAGATGAAAGTGAGCTCTCTAAAAGGTTTTTAAAGTTCTATGTTGTTGTACTTTCAAGTATCTGAATGCATTGCATGACTTTGCATAATGATATTACATTATTTACTATTTATTTCAGATATTTAGTCAGAAAATAACTGTTCTGACAAACCATCTGTCATCTGTGTATAACAAAAGGAAGACATTCCTTAGAGTTGAATGTTACAAAACAAAAATATAAAGCAACATCTATAGCAGGGCTTTTTTTCAGTCCCATTCCAGCCACTAATCTGTTGTGATCTTTGCCAGAGTAAGTCAGATGTTTTATGAAGAAAAAAGGGACTCTCTTCAGTCACTATATTCATGGCTCTGGTAAGTGTGAAAGGTGCAATACACTGCTGTGATCCTTCTCCGATAATAATTTCATTTCTTTGCCAAGAATAACAAACAGGAAAAAAAAAAAAGCCCCCACCTTTTCATCTGCCAATATTTGGATTTAAACTGTGGCTTTTCTGTGCAGCAGAAATTTCCTCACTTTTCTGAGAAAAAAAACATTTCATGGCTCTGCGAGGATGAAACACTTATATTTGAGGAAAGAGAGTCCAGAATTTTCAGAGCCCTTTCATGACCCTGAGTTCATGAAATGACAAATGAATGGCAAAAATGTCCTCCCCCTAACCTCCTTTCCTTGCTTATTTTATTTTTAAGAGAACAAACCAACATTTTCTCCAACATGAAAGGTTTATTAAAGCTAATAGATCTTTGGGGAAAAAAAATATTCCTCGATTAAATAGTAACATTGAAAGAGACTGGGATAGGGGTGTCTATAGCCCTTTCTTTAAATTCCTTCCAGGAAAATCTAATCTGTTAAAAATCTGTTTTTGAAGGTGCAATTGTAAACTCAGTACTTACAACTCAGTGCTCCAACTCAGTACTTCCAACTCACTGCTGTTGAGAGAGTAGGAGGGATGAAGAACAGCAGACCTTCTCATCTGACAGACTACAATGGCAATCTCCTGAGCTAGCCCCTCTGTGTTTAGCACCAAGTGAATTCCTATCACAATGGCAGCAATTTGAAGCATAATATTATGAAAGCCTTCAATGCATCATTTAGTATCTTTTAATGTCATTTAACAGCTGGAAACAAAGATGACAATCGGCATCCTATCAGGCAGCTAGTGTTTGGCAGAATAGCTTTAGAAATAAAACTAGCAAATGCTTTTTGAGTTGCAGCTTACTAACAAGTAATGTAGGCCATCTCTTTGCATATTTTATCTTATGATCTCCTGCATGAAGAAATGAGTTGTAAATATGCTAAGATATTTCCTGATTCTTCAGTATGATTAAAGGAAAGAAATTGCAGCAGAATCTGACATTTCTTTAACCAAGATATGCAGTTCCTGTGAGGTGAGCAATAGATTAGATTAACCAGTGTCTCATTTCAGACAGAACCCTTATCTGTCTCCATTTCATCTGCTGTAAATGCTTTTCTGTAATTCAAAGTGGTATTTCAGGGTTCAGCTCAGTGATTTATGTATCCTAAAGAGCAAAGGAAAAAGACAAACCTGTTTGGAGGAGGAAAAGGAAGCAGAGGGTTCTACAGCAGGGCTTGGAAAAGGGGAAGGGAGGTCAGAGCACCTGGTTGAGGCAGACCAGCCACCTCCATGTTATGTGTTCAGTCCCTGTGAACCTGCTAAATGAGAAACATGAAGTGTTGAGCCTCTAATTAGATGTAGCTTTGGGTTAGAGTGGATTAAGAGGCTGATCTGAGCCAAAATGAGACAAGCCTATGCTAATGTAGATGTACTGAAAAAAATAGATAAAAAAGTCTAAATCACTTGAATAAATGAAGTATGGACTCAGTTTCTGAGATATTTCCCTGTATTTACCTTTAAACAATGGTAGATTTAGATTCCAGTTCCACCCTAGCAAATGGCTCAAGTGAATCTTAGTGTATCAAACTTTTCTTTATAGCATCTGTAGATTTTCACTTTTTGGTGGAAAGATGAAAGCCAATGAACAGAGATAACTATTTCTCCCTGTGGTGGTGCAATATGCATATTTTGAACTTTAACCATTTTCAGCTGCAGGAATGATTATCAGGTAACCATTCCTCCTTCAGACACACAAAGTGAGGACAGCAACAGTTCAGAAAACAGCAGCTGGTTCCGTATCTGATTATCTTTTCTTTTTATCCTCTATGGCAATAGTTTCCCAGTGTGGAGTCGATGAATACAAAGAGAGCCTGAAATGTGAATGAGTGAAATTATTCTTTTCATTACTTCGTTAGTGCTGGTATGTAACTTAGGTAAAGTTTGTCCAAGACTAGGAAATGTATGATTAAATGAAACTGGCAATGTTTTCTAGATGCAATGAGAAATCTAGTTTAGAAGTGATAGAAAACACCTATTAAATAACCTAGTCCATCTCCTCAAAGTGGACATTTTGCAGAAAGCTAACATGAGAAAAGGAGGCAGAAGATACCTAAAGAAACATATTGTATTGCTCAGAGTAGTTTTTTGCATGTTCCAGAAGCAAAGGTGAGGGAGGCTGGCATAAAAAAACCTGACCTAAATCAATTTATCAATGCACAGGATTACGAGATGTAATTGTATGTGAGATGGTAGTGGATAGAAGAGAAACAGCTTCTTTTAGACAGTATCACTTAATCTGGTTGGTTTTTTTTTTTTTGCATTATCCAAGTTACCGGTTCTGTCTTGGTATCAAGTAAGGAATCTAGACTCAGGGGCAGTCTTTGGAAAGATGAAGAAAAATGAAGTGGTGACTAAGTTTCTATTTTTATAAGGGCTTTTGCAGTCTTTTGCCTATTGGTCACTGACGCTATGGCTTAAGAAGAAAAATTAAAGATGTGATTTAAAAAGGAAAGGAAAAGGAAAATGAAAAGGAAAAACAAGAAAAGAAGGAGAAAGGACAGGGGAGGGGAAGGGAGAGAAGGGAAGAGAATGGAACAATTCATTTTTAAAACTGGTTTGTTGGTCCAGAGAAACTGGTATTGAAACATTTAAAGCCTCCTAGAATCTCTAGTACTTTTCTTTACTGCTGCACAGCTCAGCTCCTATTCTACCAAATTCCTTTCCTGCTCACCTTCTCTTCTTTCAGCTTGACAGGAGCAGGAGACCATGTCCATAGTATATCTGGAAAACTATTTACAAGGCTCCCTTTGAAATTATTGTCCACATTTGTTCACGGATGTGGTGTCTTGGCAGCTGACTCATGCTATCAAACAATGTGCACAGTGTGTCTCATTTTATATGTAGAAAAAATAAAGTTGTAAAGCCATGAGTCCCAACAGGTGAAATCTCTGCTAAACACTACCATGCAAGATATAGAGCCCTTATTACTGCTTTAAAAATACAGAGGAAGAAACAAAGCCTTTCTAACATCAATCCTTTCAAAGCTGACTTTAAGAATCTAGACTAGAAAGCCTTTTTTCCTGCATTACAGGCACCTTTTTACTTCCATTAAGAAAAGTCTATTTAAAATCAACCTTTTGAAAATGACTAAGGGAAATTCTAATCTGTTATGTGATGTCTTCCAAATCCATGTTTGGAAATTAATTCATTGTAACTGCCCATCTGTTTATCCCCAAACACATCTTTTGACATGTTCAGTCTTCTTTAACCTTTTACCATTTACTTCATATAGTTTTCTCCTGGCTTTTTCTGCTAAACCTAGGCTGCTGGGGAATCCCTTCATGCCCTTTTCCTCTCCTTATCCACCTCCTGTGCTTTCCTCATTCTGCAGACATGTCCAAGAAAGAGGCTGCTGATCTGAGGAAATGACATGGCATTGAGACTGACAAAGGCACTTGCAAGGAGTGGGAGAAGACACCCTGAAGAGTCACCATAATTGTACTAGGGGAGAGAGGGAGAGAGCTAGGTGCTTGTGCACTCTACTATTCCTCCAAGTTTATAAAAGAAGCTTTTTCAGTAACTCACTGCTCTTTCTGTTCTGTGGTGTCACCAAAGAGAAGGAAACTTCCCTCTGACTAGGGAGGGTTCAGAAACCATGGACCTTTTGAATGGGCTGTAGCAAGTTGTTCTCATAACTGCTCTGAAGGAATAAAGAAAAGGTGTTTACAGATACATAGATGTATAACGCTGCATTGGCTCACTCAACACTGCTGCGTATAGTGTGCCCTGGAGTACCAGTTGCCAGGACTATGACACCATTAGAGCTGTTGCCACATTTATTAACCAAACCATCTGTCACTGTAAGATAAACCTGAGGATTTTTTTTCCCGAGACAACAGAGAACATCCAAAGGTCAAAAAGACCTGATTACTCAGTGTGACAAAGCCAAAAATAATGCCCTTGAGACAGCATCTTTTTTGATAACTTTAAGTATCACATAACAGGCTTCAAAACACAAAATGAAAAATATATTAATTGCTCCTGCCCACAGGAATGTTTGCTAAGCTAAAAGCATTTCAATCTGTTGCAGGCAGCAAAATAAAACCTTTCTCAAAGGATGCTATTGTCTGCCCCATCATTGTCAGAATTTCAGACCAAGTAAGTTCAAATCTCAGGAGCTGAAAATACTGAATGTGACAGTATCTGATACATGAATTGATGTGACCAATGCTGGACAGCTCATGTCTTTATTGAAGAAAGTCTGTCCCTGCTGACATCTTCAATAATTCACTATCATAACATATTTGAACTGCATTGCTGACACATTCGACAGCTAAATGAACTGCACTGTTGCCTTCATGACTGAAACATGCATGGCAGGATAAAAGACCTGAGGAACAGCCTTCTTCAGACCAAAGGGAGCCTGCAGTTCGTTCTTGCTTCTGACTACCAGAGGAACAGTTAAACTGTTCAGGAAGTTGCAAGTGGCCCATGAAAAAACAATCTTCTGCTATGTAAGACTGTTTCCCTTGTAAGCCGTGGAAACCAACACCAGACCAAACATCTCGGATCAGCAAGAGCTTCATCTGTTCTTGTGAGTGCTTAATTTTACTGACGAACTTTAATTACTGGTAAGGCTGTGAGAGGAAAAAATGTGGGTGTTTTTTTTTTATATTTGCTGTTAACAGTTTAGGAGGCAAAGGTGAAAGAGGAAATTTTCTTACACAGGAAATGTAGTTATTGGTTTAGACCATTGGCAAAACTAGACCTTAGGCCTAATCTTTTCTTTGTACAACAAGATGTTGCCAGAATTCTCTCTTCTCTATGTGTCATATTCTGAACATAATTTTTATTTTTTTCCTAATAACTGTTTGCCAGACAACTGGATGAAATAATTTCTAAATCTTTCAGGCTCAGGAAAGGTCTCAGGTTTCATATGTGTGTCTGCAGTCAGTCACTGACACACATTTTTGTATAGCCATTCATTTTTAGATGGTTTTCCTGTTCTTAGCTCTGTCAACACTCTTGGTTGATCTGCTTTTCATCTCTTGCCTTTCCATCTTGAGAAAGCAAGGAGGTAGCCTCTCTTCATTCACTCTTCTGTGTTGAAGCATTGCAGTGCTACGTTCCCATCTTACAGTACAACGTTCGTCTTGGACATGAACAGGCAATGTAGACACACAATTTCTGTCATTCAATTCATCCCACAAAATTCGTTAGCTATCCAGCAGCTGAGAAAGATGACATCAATTCTCAGGTCAGAAAACACAGCACCACCTTCAGCTTGTTCTCCTGTGCTTGGAGCATGACACAGCAATTGATGGTGCCCTTTTTATTAACCCTTATATATATGTGTGTGTGTGTGTGTGTGTGTGTGTGAGTTTAAGAGGCAAGAAAAAAAGAGAGGGCAGACTTATGGAATTATTATAATGTGAGATAGTGAGATATTGCCTGAACCAGAGGCTTAACCAAGGATAAAGATAAAGCAAACATTTCCATTGAATCACATAGAAATGTAAAAATTAAGATTTCGCATTGGTGAATGTCTTCTTGTCAAAGTTAGGGAAAAGACCTTTGCCGTACTGATTTAAGAGTTAGGAAATACCAGAGGTATACTTTAGGAACAATCTATAAAATGTCATGTTGTTTGGACCATCCTTATTCTCACTTCCTACAAACTATATAGATGCTCCATTCAGAACTTCTCTGCAGGTTTTTCCTGTGTCTCAAAGCAGATATAAGAAAAAGCAAGTCTATATAAGAGAAGTGACTTTTAGTTAGATTTTATGCTAGACTTGTCAGCCTGTGTATCTGTACACACTCTGTCTCTGCTTGATGTCCTGAGTGCTTCTACCCTATGCTTTTAAATATTTAGACTTTTTGCCCAACAGATTTGTTAGATTTCAGGTGCAAACTTAATTCATTTTTATATGTGAACATTTTTCAATTTTAAATTATTCTCTGCAGCATGGCTTTGTCACCACTTTGAAGCTCCAGAGCTCTGAAATAATGGATTCATCATGACATTGGCCTCTACTGAAGTTTCTGTACTTTCTCTTGCATAATAAAGAATTTAACAAATAAATGTCAGGCAAACCTTGCTGCTGAGAGAGGAGATTTAAAAGGAGGTTGGAGCTGGGTGAGGGCAAAAGATTCCTTGTGTTCTAATATGGAGACAAAAATCAGCAAGTGCTAGCAAGAAGACCTTGAATTTGGGACATTGCTGCCAGGTGCTCTGCAGAGCTCTGAGAAATTAATTGGCTTCATTTACTGCTCAGGATTCACCTTTCTTCACTCAAAGGGTATTTTAAACAGATACTGATGCTTTTTTTTTTTTTTTTTTTTCACCCCAAACCAGCAGGTTTACATACAGCTGTTGTTTCAGGAACTGAGCACGATTTTACATGTGTGAAATGACAGATGGTAAAGACTCAGAGAAATACTACAGGTATACACATATTGTTGAACAAATACCTCATTAAAACAAGATCGACAGTATTACTGCTAAGGTTGCGCTATTATTTTCTCTATTTTACTACAGAGTTTTTTCTAAGTACTTCCTCAGCTCTCTTTTCCATATGTCTCCCTTTTGCAACATTTAAGTAACACATGCCTTCAAAATAGTAATGGCGAAAGTCTCCCTCAGAGGAGAACTGATTCTCAGATACAAATACTTTGAAACGTGGAGATTGTTTCATGACTAGAAAGGTGCTTGTTATGTCTCTTTACAGCTTCTCTGTGCAATATCTACACAGAGCACATAATAAAAAGGTCTTTAATCATGAGCGGGGGTTTAATACTACTAAGCAAATTTTGTGGTTATAACTAGTGATATTCTTGTGTAGAATGTCTTTAAATAATGCATCCTTGAGCTTGGTTTATGTATATAACACAATATAAATATTGCAATGACAATTCTTTCGGCAATCAGAATGGGAAAATGTCCTTGATGATTTCCTGCTTCTTTTTTACAAAATCTTCAGTTCTTGTTTGATGTTCAGTGACTATATTCTGAGGTTGTACATTCAGCAAGTATTTGGTTCTTCAGCAATAACTTTCAAACTTAAGAAACATTAAGTCCCCTAAAGGTTGTACAGAAAACTCTTTCTAGGAGGAATGAAGGAATGTTTTGGCAACTGCATCTTGGCTGTAAGATGTTGAAAACTACTCCAAATCCCACTGAAATAGGTGGAAAGATTTTTGTTGACTTCAGTGAATTTAGGATCAAGCCAGTTTAAAGCTGATAGCCTCAAATTCTCTCCCTAGTAGTAATAATACTTAATACCTATTATGCTAGTAACCACCTCTGTTTCTCTATGCACCTTGCTTCTCTCCAGATGTTGTAACAAGCACATGCTGTTTCTTTCCTCTGGCCCTGAAATGTTAACAGATTTCTACATGATACGTGCTTTGACTCTAAGAGACTATAGGTGATGCAGAAAAGCAAGAACGCTTTATTTTTGTGAATACATTAAGGTTAATTCTCATTAATTAAAATTAATTTGCTGATTTTTTTCTCAGTCCCATTATTGGGGCTACAAAACCCACTAACAATTTTAGATATAATAGTATTAGTATAAGCTGCTTTTTTCCTGTTTTTTTACTAGATTTTTTACCTGATTGTGTTTTATTGCCTATACTACATGAGGAAGAGATTGTCTCCTGATGGGGCTTCATTGTTGGAAAGCAGAGATTAACTTTCACCCTTAATAACATAAGCAGGGAAACACCAGGGAAAGTTTTTCATAATAATGAATTATATTAATGAATTATTATAATGTATGCCATTGTGTATGTTCACACCCACTTTGTTTATAATACGCTTAGACACAAATAAGTTGACTGAACTAGTTTTTAAAGTAATTAATAAATTAAAAGTATTTTGATCCTCAGCTTTTCTGCTGAGACACACATTATGCTTTCTAAATGGCAGCCATAAGAACTGAGTGACAGATACAAAATGCTGCTCTGTTTCCCAGTTTACATTTAGTTCTGCCTCAAAAAGAAAAAAAAAAAAAAGAAATGCTTGACATGTAAAAGAAAGCAGAAAAAGAGATTGAAAGAAATTATATATTTTTGTTTAAACTAAGCACAACTTGAAGTGGGAAGTAGAAGTTCTGATTTATTTTCCCACAAAGGATTTTTTTACTAAATCAGATCAACCAGGTAAGCCAAAAGAATGCAGATTCAAAAAACTCTTCACTGTTTCTTAATGGACGTTTTTCATTATAAAGAAAAAGGTTTCATAGTATTTCTCACTCAACTATATTGAAGCAAGGGATGATGCTCTAGTATATCTTCAAAGGGCTCTGCCAGGCATTTGAATGGACCACAACACATGTACAAGCCATGTCTCTGAAGTTTACTCATGATGTCATATCACAAAGCTATTAGTGTTACTGGTGTCAGTGCTATTGGTGTTATTGGCTCCAAAGCTATTGGTATTAATCAGTGGGAATAAAAGCTCCTTCATTCTGAAGTATTCCATATTTTTAGGGCTTTCTGTTTTCTTGGAGAATAGGGTGGAAAATCAACTTTAATCCAACTGTAATCCTATGCTTGGTTGCTTAACAAAATTTCCATCCATTTTCTGTGGTTTCACGCCTTTTTCTCTCTCTCTTTCCCTCTCAGTGGTCAGCAGTAAGCAGGGGGGGCTTTGTTCCTTCCTTTTTTTTTTTCAGGTTATATTGTGTCAGGTGCCCAATGTGTAGCTCAATATGAAAATCACAAATTTCCAGAAGTTAAAATTTCTAATTGTGGATACAAATTCTTCCTCCTGCTCATGGAAATGCCACTGGAACCACAGTGATCATGCCCTGTCTGATACTGCCATCGCCCATCCTGCTTATTCTAAGGAGGAGAGCTGGAAGAGGGGAAGACGTAAAGAGATTACTAGTGAGTTTGTGGCAGGGATTCAAGTAAGGACTGGAGCTGAAAGTTGGCTATTTTGGGATTTCACAAAACCCCAGTGTAAGCAAGGGGATTCATTTCACTGCATGGTCCAAACCGCAGACAGATGTGGTCCCTTGGGCTGGACTGTGCTGTGGCAGCCTGAAAGGGCAGGACTGACAGCCAGGGATCTGTGACCCTTCTCAAGCAGGGCACACCACCAGCCTGGGCTTGCTTGTCGCTGTGTACAGTTCCTTGGATATGGGGGAAAATACAGAAAGTTTTAAACAGTAATTCTGAAAATAAATTAATTCGAAACTTTGCATAGTTCTATTAAATCCTCAGTGTAACAAGAAATGAAGCAAAGCGTTAGCGTTTGCACTTATTGTTTCAACTCTATACAGAATCTTAAATCTTTATTCAAACATTTACTTACTGAATGATTAAAACTGTTAAACTTGAGCTTTTCTTACCAGACAATTGAGTAAAGATTTTGTTTGCACACTTTTGAGGTCCCAGCATAGGTGCCATTTGCTTTGCTACTGGCATGTGTATACCCTCCCTGGAAGAGGCTTGGAGCAAGAGAGCTCCTGAAATACCTACCACATTAAGCAGGACACCTCAGAGGAAAGACAGGTGAAAGTTTTTTGCAGAATCATTTCTCAGTATGGTTCAAAAGAAAAGGTAAGTTTGAAAAACGTGAAAAAATTACACCTGGTCTTACATAGTCATTCAATGTGTTTAGTTTTTTTTTTTTCTTAGCAAATCACTGTCTTCGCAAATTCAAAGCTGTAACAAACAGCTTGGGTGATAGCACAGTACTATGAGAGCTCTTAAAGGGGATTTCACAGTAAAACTGTGCCTGAAATGTAGTTGAGACAGAGGAGAAGCAGCAGTTTTTATAGCTTGATTTCTTGGAGTGGAAGAAGGAAGAAAGTCACTGAGGTACATGGGGAAAAAGATGTAAGGTTTGTTATTTTCAGATTTTCTATCCTTTTCCAACTGGTTTTCTTTGACATTCAGACAGTATCCTGACAAGTGGAGGCCCTGTATGTTGCCAAAATGACCAACTTTCAGCATCTTGTTCTGGTCATAGATAGGACCTGCACTTAGCAATAATTTCAAATCCTCATGGCATCAAATTGTTTCAAGATGATTTTTCTCTGACCCATTTAATTTTGCCTTTAGGAAATGTCAGGTCTGCCTGCTAAAATGAGACCACACTTCAGCAAGCTTTATACACCACAAGATGAAGAAAAATTGTCCCTAATGCCTGTATTGTTTCACGTTGTTTTGCAAGTTTGACACAGAGGCAAAATATTAATAACCTCAGTATTGATTAAACTGCTACAATTACCATTGTTATCTTCTGGTTCTTAGCTTTGCTAACTGATATTGAGCATTTCTTATTGCTAATACTGGGAAACTTTTAAGGCTACTTTGAAGGAGAATGAGAATCAATCCTGGATCTTCAGTGTAGTGACAAAAGAAAATCCTTTCTGAAAACCAGAACTAGCGCATGTATATTGACTGACTTGTAAGTCCATTGCCACAATACTTTGTTTGCTCTTCCTTTCACAAATCCATTTAAAAATCCTACTAAAAATCCAAACCCTCAGAATTCTTCATGTACTGAATAAATATAAGTAAAGCAATTGCAAACAGCCGCATCCGAGTGGGAGGCAGCAGGCTGTGAGTGCATAAACTCTGCTGGCTGAAGAGAGAGTCTCTCAGTAATTAGAGAATTGTTTCTGACGGTGGCCTTGTTCAGCAATTGCACCTATGCACCCACAGACTCTGGATAGCATCCCAAACATGTTGGACCCATCTCTACGATTGTGACATTAAGAAGTCAGATTTACAATGGCAGTTGCAATTGATGCAGAATTTTCTAAAGGGCAAAGTGTCAATCCTGCTCCTACTAGAGCCAGTGAGACTTTATCAGAGGAGCGGTTTTGGAAACCTCACCTGTGTCTTGCTGTCAATGTGAAATGCACATTTTGGAGTCTATTTTTCACACCATAATAGACCTCTTGAGAGTGCAGGAAGAAAATAGTACCCACAAGAAAAGAAAGCCTACAAAAATCAGACTTGAAATAATGGCAGGCTAAAAAAAAAAAAGCCACTTGGAAAACCCACTGCATAATGAGGAAAGAAGTAATGCAGAGGTGATTTAAAATAAAAGTTGAATATTGAAAGAGAAACAATGTTACAACGACCTTCACTGTGTAGTTCTTTGAGGCATGTCACCATGGCCATCAGTTAGATTTTGGCAGCAGCACAATCACTTTGATCTGAGTTAATCAAGGCAAAGAAGCACTTTCTTCCCACTAATTGAACAGTTTCCTCCCATGGGCACAACATAAGTCAGTAGATTTGCAGTCATATCAGTATGATAACTGCTTAATAAAAGCTAACAGATGCTTTCAGTAAAGCACCAGACAGTTCAGTACCTGATTCTCCCTGCTGCAGAGGTTATGGGTTACTGAGACCAGGTAAAGCTATTTTGATGCATTAGGCAAGGACCCAGAAAGACACAAGAAAGTAAATGCCACCAAAAAGTGCAAGTACCAGAAGTGGATCAGTGCTTAGCACAAATTTCTGCATGAGTCCATTAATCACATCAAGGGACACTTCCATCCTTAATGGCATTATAATGAGGAAAAGCTTAATATTTAGCTAACTTCAGCAACTGATAATGCTTGTGGAGAATTTTTAATGCATTATTAATGCAATACTAATTACTGGAAATACACATGTACGGGAATCAGTTGAGATTTGATTATTTGGTTTCTGGTTTTGGTAGCAAAAATTTTTCAGCTGTGATGATAGTAACAAAGCCAGACATCGGTATGTTCTCTAAGACACGTTAAAACAAATATTTCACTAATATCCCTTAACTTGCTGCTGCAAGATTTACCGAGTGATGGAAAAATCATGAATTAACATTATCCTGGTTTTGCTGCTTCAGTAACTTGGATGACACCTGATGCTCCAAGCAGTGATCTCCAGCTTTTCCATGCTACTAGGATGCTGTGAGCAACATCACACATTGCTTCGCCAGTCAGCCTAAGAGATGACATAGTTATGGAAAGTGGAAGGTACAAGCAACCTGAGAGGGTCTGTGGTCAAGGTACTGCCTGTGAGCCATAGCTCGGGAATCATAGGCATACACTCTGGCAATTGTATTAATGTCGTTTTGATCTGCTGCTCTGAATTAATCGAGGTCTTTGGTGTCAGGGTGAGTCTCTATCATTATTGGAGGAGTGAAAAAGAAGGAAAGAGAGGAAGCTGAAAAAAGCTCTGACACCTCCTTTTCATTTATAAAGCTAGCTAAAATACTTGCATATTTTTAATTAAAAGTGGTTTTGATGAAAGTTCTGGAAAAGAAATTGGTTAGTTAATCTAGAAAATAGCTTGGTTTGATTTTTACTATTTGACTTTTTCTGTCAAGAAGTAATTGGCAAAGACCTAGTACTGAACATATCATAGAAATACCATTCTTAGTCCATCTACAAGGAGAGTGGTATAACTTTCTCTATCAGAGAGTATCATTGCAGTTCAATAAAAACATCTGTAACTGTATCAAAAGAAGCTTCTCAGTCACCACATGTCAGGTTATAGGTTTATATTTTTTTCTTTTGATAAGCAGTACAATAATATGACAGTTTTTCCATCCTGGTATATGTCAAAAACAGTGAATATTTAATGCAAATAGACATCTTTACTCTGCATCAGAGCTGAATGTGTTTGTAAAACTAGCCCCATTATGTTTATCTTCCTCTTCCTCCCAGTCCTTACATTCTATCGTCCATTAGTATGCAACAAAAATTAAAGCTGTCAACCTTTCCTTTGAACTAGTGCATAGCCAAGTAATGATTTCACATATAATGAAGTTGGCCATCAAATTAGACTGAGATTAGATGGGTTGTAATATCGTTGCTCAGTCCAGCCATGAGCTATTACTGAAAACCTAAAACTAACTTAAACAAAAAACAGGAGGGAAGCATCACCATTGCCCATTAAGATCAAAGAAGCAAGAGTTTGATAACTATCTGTTTTTTCTTGAATACTCACAACCTTCTTGATAAGGAAAAACAAGATAGCCAACAGATGTAAAAGGTGACATCTGGGGAAAAAAGCTGCTTAAAACTCTTTCTTAAATGTGCCTCTTTGTAATTCAAAGGGTCTAATTAATGAATATTTCCCAATACATTATGTTTTATGCCCTCGATTAAATATCTGTTACACTTATACTTGCAATGTTGTTATGATCCTAGTTATCTTGTGTTTTACAGAATTGCTCAGTGTGAAAAACCACTTAAATTGTAATTCTCAAATAATATCAAAATATTCTTATGACACTTAAAGTATTTCTAGTCCAAGAAATGTATATGTTATACCTCATTAACAAACCAAATATCTTCCTGTATTTTAAAGTAAAATCATTCTGGTGTTTTTTTTCATTTTGCCTGCCCAGAGTCTTCCAACAGCTAAGCCTCTATGGGTATGTATTTAGATACTCTATTATTTTATAGTATTTAGAACTAAGACAAAATTATTATGGCAAGACTACATAATACAGTTGCATATGATAATAGAGGACTGAATTAAGGAGATCCCTCAGTTAGCTTGTATTTTGGTGTTCTGTTGCTTGCTACAGCTTAACTAACATGTGAGTCCTACATATGGATCCTATATATGAAGGCTGCATATGAAGTACTGGATAGAGCACATCATATCTTTCATTAGGGATACGTGACTGGACTTTTTCTGCATGGGAAGAATTGTATAGGGAGGAAGGTTGTGCGGCTGGTTCTCACTCTAATATTGAGCATAGAAACATCTGGAATATGCATAATGAATATGGAAATGAGTTGTCTTATTTGCAACAGAGAGCAGACATTGGCTAGATATAGCTTTCTATGCTCATCTCTTCATTTGTCACAAAATTGATACATATGGAATATAGAGCTATTTGGACAACCTTGAAGGCATGGAAGTTGGAAACAATCAGAAAAACTTAATGCAAATTAAGTTTAAAAGAACTTTGATACAGGCAACTTAGAAAATGTGCAGGGTGAGATTCTTAAGAAAATGGTGCTGTCATAGATCCCAACAAGCTCATAGAGAAAGTGCCAGATGTAAACCAGATAGATACAAGTTTAAAAAGATTAGTTGCTTGAATGAAAAATCATTTGTTTATATCTATTTTACTTAATAAAATAAATATCATTTGATTTAAAGATTATTAATTTTTTGAAATTTTCTTTTGCTGGAAGCAATTATGGAACTGATTTTTTTTAAGTGAGTAGAGGTTTTAAAACATATTGAGGACTCAGAAATAGTGGGTACGTTAAAGTCTCTGAAAATCAGAATCCTTAAAGGCCTCAAACTGAGTGCACTATCAATCATGTTATAAAGTTGCTTCCACCTGAATTCTGACCAGTATCTCCCTCAGCAGAATGGTCCTTTGCTGTCAGTGGAAAGATTTCCTTCAATCCACAAACCTTTGTGAATGCTTGCTTTCAACATGAAAATAGTGTTTATACCTTTTCTGTTGTTTTTAGCATTAGAGCTTGGAGATGGGGTTATCTTCTGCCACATCACAGAGGGTTGTTCTTCTATAGCTTAGGTTCATTTCCTCGAAGGTGGCATGAGGCATACATGAAGGAGGACAGAATGAAAAGGTTTGTGCTCTGCTTCCCCATGACTTAGATAAATGTGGGCTTGTTGTGTCTTTAGTGTTGTTGAGCCAGAACATTTCTCAACTGCCAAAAATCACACAAAAATAAAATGGATTCACAACTGGCATAACACTATGTATGACATACAAACTAACATTTTCACAGTGTGCCATCAATTTTAAAGTCTTATCTTTCTCGGTAAGCCTCGCACAGGGGAGGCTTTCTTGAATGAGAAATCACCAGCAATGTGGCATTATTTATGGAATTGGTCACACATTACATGTGCTACAGAAATAAAAATACTATTGTTCGTGTTACTGTATGTAGTATTATTTTTAATAATGTGCATAATTTTAAACTCCCAGAGCAGGGTCCAGAAACATATATCCTCCACTGATTTTCAAATCTAAAGTTTTATAGGCTTCATATTTAGTTGTTGAATGTAAATTTCCCCTTACCTTTAAAAAGAGTGAAGTGTGTTTACTGTTCGACTTGTAGTTCTTAAAAAATACATGACATTTATTCTGGCAGTTTGCATACCTGGCTTGTCTGCATAATTCTTCACAAAGAATAATGTATGGCAAGTTTGTAAATAGCACAATTATTCAAGAATAAATATTTTCTTCAGTCTGTTAAGCAATTTTACAAGGGACACATGAAACTAAATCTTAGTTTTAAAAGCTTGGATTGTAGAAAACCCTTGAAGTGCTACAATGGAAATGGCAAAATACTTTTTCATAGGCTAACAAACATTTTCTTGAAGGGGAGGCAAACTCTACGTTAATAGAGGCTGTCATAAGAAATGAGAAATATCACTGTGTGCAGTTTATCAGAGAACACACTTTTCCAGTAGGAGATGTTTCAGGAGATGGAATTTCTAAGAGGTTCCTGTACAGCAAATCCTGAAGCTTGAAATTCCCCTGTGTTGCAGAACCCAAAAAGGATTAATTTTATGGTAAGATAACAAGCTGAGAAACGTGTGCCTATTTTATGTATGCTCCATGTAAACTATGAATTTTCATAACTAAACATCAATATTAACCAGCAGGTTTAAGTTTTCTGTATTTACAGGCAATAAAATATATGCTTGTCTATAAAGAGCTAAAATTAGCATTGCTTGTTTTCCCAGAAGATAGTCCCATCTTAGCCCACAGTATGTAATAAATTTTTTTCTGAGCACCTTTTAGTTGATAGTTAAATATACGTGAAGATTGTTTATTTTGAAAAGAATGCAGAGTGGCATCCCTGGGCTCACTGTGCTATGAGTCAGTGTGTCAGGGCAGGTTTTTCAATGGTCTAGTGTTCAGCAGTTCATAACCAAGCAGTGCTGAGTTGCAGGCGATTCCAATCCCCATCTCTGCTTTTGCCATATGTTTGCATTTCTCTCCAAGGGTATATCCATCAAAGATGCTGACAAGCAGCACTAATCAATGTATATCAGAAAGGACTTGGTTACGGTTCTGGTATGAAGCTTAGAGTAGTTGTGTCATTGGAGGCACAGGAGGTGTTTGTAGTTAGCATTTAGAGCTGCATGGATATAGCCAGGGAGGAAGAATATGAGACCTGCACTAGCTGTCTTTTGGGGCATTGAGATTTTTTTTTTTTAATTTGGACTGTCTGTGCCAGTAAGTTAGAGTCAGTCCCACATGTCTCTTCATTACTGCAATTTCTAGACTGCAGAAAAATACATCCAGGTATTTCAATAGCAAATGAAGTAGTGATAGGAAGCACCTGATCATTACTCCTCAACACAACAGGAAGCCATCAAGGTGACATTCAGGCTCAATGACTTGTGCAGATTGCATAGCACTGTGGAGTGCTAGCAACTTCAAGTTCCATTTTTCCAGATAGAATCTCTAATAACCAAAGAGAGGTATAAATATTTCTTGAAATATATTCTGTATGTCTTCCTACAACCCTACAGTATTATTTAAAGACAATAATAATAAAAACTTATCTGCTTGTGCTTCTGTCCTTACAAATGACAGCCCCTAAGAGAGCTAAAAGCAGGCTTCTGTACTAGGAATTTGTTATAGACCTGCCTGTTCAGTCTTTTTAAAAACAAAAATCTGAGCTTTGAACACACTCCTTTGTATAAGACGAGTGTTTTTACTAGATTTGCAATGCATAAAGGTGGCTGTGGCTGTTTATTCATGCTTTCAGTGTTGTATATAGTGCTGTCTGTCTGTGACTGTTTTTATTTTTTATTTTTGCATTTTAAATATTACTTTGTAAAAGACGGATTGAGAGAAAGTTTATTTTTAAAAGCAGACTTTTAAATATTTTTTTAAAGGCCTAACTTCTTTGCTTCATTTGCATGACTTGTGATTAGAAACATATATTTACATTTGGTTTGTCATGTTTGGGACCTCTCTCTCTTTGATGTCCCACTTCAAAATAAGAGAACAATTAGGGGCATGAATAACAAAAGACGTGCATTGCCTTGCTTGCTTTTTATTTGCTTTAGTTTAATATATATTTATTTCACTTTCCATTTTCCATTAATTCTGATTTTGAAATCTCATGCTTGTATCATAGCCTGTATGTATAACACCTCCATAAAACTGGATGATCCGAGCTTATTCTCTACGAAGTTCTTTCAGAGGCTGAAGAAAAGCATTGCTCACAATGTCACTGAAAATGAACTATATTTTCCTATAAGATCTATCAAAGTTCAGAGTTTGTGTATGAAGAAATAAGGCCACAATGAAAGCTGAGGACCTTCTGCTCCTTTTTCTACTCCTATGTAGGGCCATAAACAGCTCTTCCCCTGGACACAGTCCACAGCTATGCACACATATGTGCAAAACAATGACAACTCAGTCTGGTTTGTCTTTAGCACAGATGTCCTTTTATTTCATACCTCTTTTCTTATATGATAGATTTTAAGGACATTTCCATGGTGTTCAGGACGAAGATCAAAGAGATGGCAGGCCTTTCCCCTGGCACCTTCTTGTCTCACTCATAATTTATGTCTTTTTATTCAAGTGTACACCCTGGCTAGCACTGAACTGATGTTTTCCTTTGGGACATAGCCCTTAACCTCCTTAACAAATGAAGTATTTACATATTTTATACAACACAAGCATATAATGGGTTTTTTTCTGTCATAATAATTTTCTGGACATGCTGTTTGATAATGCAAATATTCACAGCTGGTTTGGAAGAGTGTCAAAATTTTCCTAGCCAATATCTCAGAAAAAAAAGCAGAAAGAGAAAAAAACTTAAGTGGTTGTGGTTTTTTGCAGTATAGATTATTATTGCTGTCAGTCTTGATGTGGCTGAAAAGACCGATTATATTTATGTGGAGAGTCTGCTCCACGTGCTGACAATTTTGAAGACTGTAGTGTAGCTGTGGCAAAGCTAGTGAATGAAGATTCCTTCCATTCTATGGTGGAACCAACAGATGTGCTATTTGATATCAGATAAAGCTGACAAATCAAATACTAAACCACTTATGGCATATTGGAGTACTAGAGAAACAACCTAGCCTGAAACTCAATATCTTTTCACTATTACCGTTCTTACTTCATTCGTAGACCCCTGCATTTAGGATCTCAATTAGTATCTGTTACAGTAAATGGATATCCTTTCACTGAACTGAGTCAGCTGATACAAACCCATGGACACAGGCAGAAAGAAAAGTAAAACTAGTTGAAAAAGAATGGTCATACTCTCATGAAACTTAATGTAATGCTTAATCAGAGAAAAAATTCAGAGAGTATTAAACAGAGACCTGGAAATAAAACCTGGAAAACTTGTAGGTGTCAAGACAGAGTGCTGTAACTCATTTGCATTGACACTGGGATTGGAGGAAAGATATGATTGCGGGTTCATGATACAAAAATCGGAGATCTCCAAACCCCCTTGCTTTCTAACTTTCCTCACCAAAGTGGGAAGCTAGGTGCGGCTGGGTAAGGAGTCCGAAAGAAAACTCAATAACACCAGAGTGTGTTATTAAGCAGGCATTCTTTATTGCAGCACTGGGGATTATCCACCGTGAGTGCTCCACCGGTTTGGCAAATTTTCAGGAACTATATACCATAAAGTTATACATAGTCATAAGATTTCCAAGAACTCATTTACATAACCGTGAGATACGTAAATGTCTGCTCCGCATGCGCAGTTGTTTTCTCTGGTGGTCATCAGGGGTCTCCAGATGAAGGCTGGTAGTCTTCCTCAATGTGTTCGCTGACCCCTGTTTTTGTGCAAACTCAGTCCGGAGATCACGTAGACCATGTAGGCCACGTCCTTCGATGCAGCTATTGTAACTCCCTTATCTTTATGTTTCTGTGCCTCTGTTTTCCCAAGGCCAAGATGTCTGAAGTGAGATATGGCTTCCCTTTGTTTATTTATATAACTAGGTTAGTCGAGTGTCTAAGGTATTTACAACATCCCTTGTTCTTGGGGCCCCCCAACCGTTTCATTCATTACAGTCAATAAACAAGTTTTGCACCTGTAATTTGCACCTGAACTATGTTTTCTCATATGTAATAACTGTAGATAAAGAATCTTTCTTTGATTTCACAGTGTAGACACAGGGATTACACAGTGATTATGCAAAAATATCACTAATGTGTTTTAAAGTATTTAATTTATATTTTAGCATCTTTTTTTCTTTGTTTTTAAACCTAGATGTTCTGAAAAAATGGACTTTGAATGAGAAAACAGGATTTTTTTTCAGTTTGAAAATGTTAAACTTAATATTTCAAGTGTCTAGGAGTTCTAGAAATATGTTTGATAAAATAAGTGCACTTGAGGTGGCCTTTTTTGTAACGATTTTCGGTACTGATAAGTCAGCATTTTCTAACAGAAAATGAATTTTTGAATTTTAAAGCCTTGTTAAAAATATTTAATCAAAAAATCTGGATCTGCTCTTTTAAGTAAATCACCAAGGTGACAGGCTTTACATCTAAACTCTTTATTCTCAGCTTCCTTATTTTAATGGAAATATGACAATTATTCCTATAAAATAT
This sequence comes from Nyctibius grandis, assembly GCF_013368605.1. Classification (NCBI taxonomy): domain Eukaryota; kingdom Metazoa; phylum Chordata; class Aves; order Nyctibiiformes; family Nyctibiidae; genus Nyctibius; species Nyctibius grandis. The sequence continues at coordinate 46,373,210 of NC_090663.1, forward strand.
TCCCCTAGAAAAACAACCAATACTGTAGTCACTGAGGCAAAGTAAACTTGCACCTACTGAGTTCAATGTAGCTGTGACTAGAGTGCCATCAGTCTGTCAGCTGGCTATTTTGTCTATGCATGTTGCACTTTACACGTGTATATATATACGGTACTCAGATTTGGTATGAAGTGTGAAATGGATAGACTATTCCAAGTAACAATTGCAAGAGTTCCTAAAATCTGATTTCTGGACTGAATGTTGAGCCTTGTCTGCAGGCGTGGAGGTGAAGATTTTTACCACAGTTTAGATGAAAGGCACAATTGCTCTTGCAAACTTGTGCAAGCTCTCTGGCACAGACTGGAGGTTTGGTTCTGATTTGGGCAATTACATGATCTTTATTCTATGCAGATGCTATTTTTGCAAAATTTATGGTAATGTCTGACAGGCCAACAGGCAAACAGAAAGAGACATATCCACCCTATCTGGCTGCATAAATCTATCTTACCTCGAATTGATAGGTTGAGTTATGTTACATCTGACAGAGTAGTACATATGTAACAGGTGTTAAAAATTCTGCTTGAATGTGATGAATATTGTCAGATATTGAGTTTTTTAACTCTGACATCTATATGGAGAGGTAGGTACAATTTCCCTCTCACTGAATTTCCTGACTACTTCTACCTTAAGTGGTAAACCTTTAGAGTGATGCAAACAGATTTAGCAATACAGCTTCCACTTAACACTAATAGGACTTTTACAGCTAATTTCCTGTGCATCAACTGGAAAATATGCCACTTAATATAATCTAAACATGTATTTGTAGGTTAATTATTCTCTACCATTAGACAAAATGCAACATTACATAGTTCCATTACTTCTTTTATATGATATCCTGTAATAATATATAATATGCCCTTGTTGGAGAAAACACTTTCAAAATGTTTTGGTTTTGAATCTATACAACTAAGATAAATCTGAACATCTTAGGTGCACATAGTTTGTAAAAAACCCCTCTCCTGGTTTGGCCCAAACCAGGCCAATTAGTCTTAGAGAAACCAAGGTCACTGCTAAATTCCTCACTGCTTACAAGTGAAGAACCGAAAGGGGGTCGCACCTGCAGGGAGGAGCAGACAGGGCAGGTGACCCAAGATTGACCAACGAGGTATTCCATCCCATACATGTCATTCTCACTTTCCTATTTATCACTAACCCACTGCCTCCTGGAGGTGGGGCCCAGGAGGGAGGGGCCCTCCTGTCTCCCACTGATTGGTACCAGCTTTGCCAATTCTCCAGTTAAAAGCCTGCAGGTGTGATGGCAGGGGGAGCTACTGCATTTTCCCCTCTGCCCATGCTGGGGGAGCAGCTTTGCCTGAGGAGGATTTCCAAGCTCTTGATCTTGGTTTTGTATATATTTGATTATTTCTATTATTCTTATTATACTCTTTTTCATTACTATAGTTTATTAAAACTGTTTTAACTTTCCAACCCGTAAGTCTGCCTCCATTTTCCCTTTCCCTTAGGGTGGGGGCGGAGAGGGTTAACAGAGAGCATCTGCCACTGGGTTAATAGCTGGCCCAGCTTTAAACTGTGACAGATTCATTTGGCGCCCAACGTGGGGCTCAAGAGAAGCTCCAACAGATTGCTCTGATAAGTTGAATCCTGGCTCTGGTGGGAGGAGACCTGGAGAGCTCAGCTGAGAGAGTAACAGATTTCTTCCTTTGAGATTTACAAGGTGTTGGAAATTAAAAACAGATAGTGAAGATGGTGATGTCATTTTTGAATGCTGTGTTATCTCGTCTTTTTTATAGAGTTTCTTTCACAGCTGAGTATTGCAATGATGCCTTACCTGCCGTGGGCACTGTGTTATTGCTTGCTTCTTATGAATGTTTACATGCAGTTTAGCAGTGGGCGCTGGTTGAAATGTATTGTTTTGGTATGGGGTTTGATACTGATTTATGCTGTGATAAACTGGGCAGTTCCTATTCCGATCTCTTATCTCTATGACACAATGATGGGCAGCTTTAATCGCGAATCAGTAGCAATGACTTCATCTGCATGCTCCAGGTGTCCTTTAGCTGATTCTGTTAATGATTACACTTCCAGTTTTACTTTGGGAAATAGTACTTTCTCCTTTTCTGCCAAGCTGATTTCACTAGATTTTGTGAAATTAGGATGGTGCTGTCTAGGTGGCATGTTTTTATTTTTGGTTGTCCTGAATGTGTTTCTGATGTGGGATAAGATTAAATATCGGTGCAGGAACAGTTGTAGGTGTTATGCAGCCACCTCAGATCCTACAGTGTGTGCTGCCGCTACAGCCACTAAATCCACTGAAACCTCGGCAGCTTGCACCACAGCTGCTACACCCCCCAAGATGGCCACTGCAGCTACTCAGACTCTAACGAGTCTCAGCACTCCCATGACAGCCACTGCATCTGCTCAGACCCCAGTATCTATCGAATCTGTACCAATTGCTCCTGTAACCAGGAAGAAATACCAAAAGAAATCAGCTTGTGAAGAGAAGGATGATGACTCAGAGCCTTCTAAGGCAGAGCCAGCACAGGACCCAGGTGAGGGCCCTTCTCAGTCAGAGTCAGGGCCTGACACAGATGGGGGTTCCCTTGATAGTCATTTTAAAGCAGACCCATCACAGAAGAAAGGTCCTTCTAAAGCAGAACTATCACAAGAGGAGGACTCGGACGTAGAGATAACCTACCACTCCTTATCCCTGAAGGACCTGAGAAATATAAGGAAAGACTTCAGCCGTTATGACGGTGAGCCTATTATTACCTGGTTGCTCCGATGCTAGGATAATGGGGCAGACAGCATGCAATTAGATAGCAGAGAAGCCAGACAGTTGGGATCCCTGTCCAGAGATGGTGGTATTGATAAGGCGCTTGCAAGAATGTCAAACACTATCAGTCTCTGGAGGCGACTCTTGTCAGCTGTAAAGAGCAGGTATCCCTATAAAGATGATGTTATGAGCCACCTAAGCAAATAGACCACTATAGAAAAAGGTATTAACTACCTTAGACAACTAGCTGTGCAAGAGGTTATTTATAGACACTCACGGGAAATTGTAGATCCTGTAGATCCTGATGAAGTGGAATGCAACCGATCCATGTTCCGGAAGGTTGTGAAGAATGCTCCACCGACATATACCCATACATTGTCAATATTAGTCTGGGGAGAAGATGATATGGCACGTTCTACTGTGGGTAAAATGGCTAACTGTATGTGACAGTATGAAGATAGTATTTCTTCCCCACTGCAGGCACGCATCTCGGCTGTGGAAAAACTGACTAAGGAAAACAAGGACTCATTGAAACAACTGTCAGACAAACTGTCCAGGATCGAGAATAAACTTGACTCTCTACCTACACAGGCACGCGTTGCAGCTGTTAGGAGAAAACGCTCTCCTACAGGACCAGCTCAAAGGAAATGGAACACATCATGAGGTATCCTGTGGTTTGCCCTGCGTGGTTATGGGGAAGACATGAGCAGATGGCATGGACAACCTACCAGTACCCTACAGGCACGAGTACGTGAGTTGCAAGCTAAAAGAAATACCAGAGAAAATTTTTCTAGAAGGATGGCTGCTCCAGTTACCAGTGAGCAGGACCCCAGTCAGGGTAGATGGGCCTCAAATTCCTTTTTCCCAAGTGTGAATAGGAGAAAAGAAGGTCCAGTCCCTGTGAGCAGCACGAATCCATTTCTTAATTAGGGGGGCCCTGCCTCCAGCCAGGTGGAGGAGAGGGACAACCGAGCTTATTGGACTGTGTGGATTCGATGGCCTGGCCCATTAAAACCCCAGCTGGCTTTAGACATTGCTGAACGAGAAAAGTGGCCAAGGCTGTATCTTTATACTGACTCATGGATGGTGGCAAATGCCTTGTGGGGGTGGTTAAAGCAGTGGAAGCGAAGCAACTGGCAGCGCAAAGGTAAACCTATTTGGGCTGCTGAACTGTAGCAAGATAATGCTACTCGGCTAGAGAAACTAGTCGTGAAGGTACGTCACGTAGATGCTCACGTACCTAAAAGTCGGGCAACTGAGGAACATCGAAACAACCAACAAGCGGATCAAGCTGCTAAAGTGTTCCAAATAGATTTGGACTGGGAACATAAAGGTGAACTATTTTTAGCTCGGTGGGCTCATGACACTTCAGGTCATCAAGGGAGAGATGCAACATACAGATGGGCTCGTGACCGAGGGGTAGACTTAACCATGGACTCTATTGCACAGGTTATCCATGATTGTGAAACATGCACCGCAATTAAGCAAGCCAAACGGTTAAAACCTTTGTAGTATGGGGGTCGGTGGTTGAAATATAAATATGGGGAGACCTGGCAAATTGACTATATCACACTCCCTCAAACCCGCCAGGGTAAACGCTATGTGCTTACCATGGTGGAGGCGACCACCGGATGGCTGGAAACATATTCTGTGCCCCATGCCACTGCCCGGAACACTATTCTGGGCCTTGAAAAGCAAATCTTGTGGCGACACGGCACGCCAGAGAGAATTGAGTCGGACAATGGTACTCATTTCAAAAACAGTCTCATAGACAACTGGGCCAAAGAGCATGGCATCGAATGGGCTGTTAAAAACTACCCTGAAAGCAATGGGGGGTGGAACCTTTAAAAACTGGGATAAGCATTTGGCACAAGCTACCTGGTTAGTTAACACCAGGGGATCTATCAATCGAGCTGGCCCTGCTCAGTCAGACCTTCTACATACAGTAGAAGGGGATAAAGTCCCTGTGGTGCATGAAAGCAATCTATTGGGAAAAACTGTCTGGATTTTTCCTGCAACGGGCAAAGGTAAACTCATTCGTGGGATTGCTTTTGCTCAGGGACCTGGATGTACTTGGGTGATCTTGCAAGATGGTGAAGTCCAATGTGTCCCTGAAGGTGATCTGATTCTGGGTGAGACTACTTAATTCTGAACTGTATGTTGTTGCTGCATAATACTAACAGTGTTCATAAGTGTCTTTCAGGTTAAGACAGTGGTGATGAGACCAGAGCTAGCTGTAAGTGGCGTCCAGTGACCTCCTTGAGACTGACATTTTGAACCTGCAACCCGTGGGCATGAACCGTGACAAAACTCATACCATGTCTCCTGCCCTGAGAGACTGCTAGCCAGATGGAAACCCACAATCCTGAGCTAAATGAACTTGATGAACTTTTTGCATAAAGATGAATCATAAACTAGTGATATGTGTGTATATATTTGAAAATGAAAAGGTAGTGGTGATCTGAGTATGACGTGAATGGTATGGAATAAGGGGTGGAATGTCCTGGTTTGGCCCAAACCAGGCCAATTAGTCTTAGAGAAACCAAGGTCACTGCTAAATTCCTCACTGCTTACAAGTGAAGAGCCAAAGGGTGGGGGTTGCACCTGCAGGGAGGAGCAGACAGGGCAGGTGACCCAAGATTGACCAATGAGGTATTCCATCCCATACATGTCATTCTCACTTTCCTATTTATCACTAACCCACTGCCTCCTGGAGGTGGGGCCCAGGAAGGAGGGGCCCTCCTGTCTCCCACTGATTGGTACTAGCTTTGCCAATTCTCCAGTTAAAAGCCTGCAGGTGTGATGGCAGGGGAGCTACTGCATTTTCCCCTCTGCCTGTGCTGGGGGAGCTACTGCATTTTCCCCTCTTCCTGTGCTGGGGGGAGCAACTCTGCCTGAGGAGGATTTCCAAGCTCTTGATCTTGGTTTTGTATATATTTGTATATATTTGATTATTTCTATTATTCTTATTATACTCTTTTTCATTACTATAGTTTATTAAAACTGTTTTAACTTTCCAGCCCGTAAGTCTCTCTCCCTTTTCCCTTTCCCTTTCCCTTAGGGTGTGGGGGGGAGAGGGTTAACAGAGAGCGTCTGCCACCAGGTTAATAGCTGGCCCAGCTTTAAACTGTGACAACCCCCAAACCCCAAAATGCAATGAAAACATATCGCTTAAGCTGGAGAATTTTATTTTGGAAACTGTGATAACAAAATGAGAAACGCTTCTGAAACATATACTAAATTTTAACCTACTGGAATCATATAGGACATAAACGACCATTATTTTCTCAGTGTAAGTAGCAGAAGAGAACAGACTTTATATCTGAAACAGCAGAGCATCCCTGCTGTTTAGAAAAATCTATCCAACTGATGAAAATATACTGTCCTTACTTTTAACAATGTTCTAAGTGTCTGTCCTGAGTGACCACTGCACAGAGTGTTTGAATTCTGAAAAGTATAAAGCTTGACAGTTGCAGTAAAAAACAGGAAAGTTAAAAAAAAATATATATTTTTTTAGCTGTATCTTGCCCATGGTATGCTCAATCAATCAAAGTAAATTTGAAAGGAGACTGCAAACTTCCATGAAGTGGACTTCAAAATTAAAAAGGTAAAGTGTTAACCTTCTGAGAGTACGTGAGACTGTTAAGTCTAACTTAGGGGAAAAGCAGTATGCAAGAATTCCCAGTTATTGTACAGTGGTCACACTTTATATAATATTGGCTTTTGGAATTTGCTCACACCAGAAAAAAAACTAGTAATGCTGAACTTGAGCTGTCCCTGACATCTTGTAGGCCTGTTGTACCACATACTACTGATGATCAGAAATAACAAGTACTAAGAACTAGTAGAGGTTACTGAAGATGAGAAGATTAAAATAGGCTGAACTTTCTGTTGCTTAAGGAAATCTGAAGATTTCCGCAAGATTCAGGAAAAAAGTGGCCTTCCAAATGGCACGTGGCATGACTACTAGTGTTAGATACTGAATTCACTTGGTATTCTGAAGAGAAGGGGAAGTCGAGGGCACGGATCACAGGTGCTGGGCAACGGTTCCAGAGTAACAACACAATCTCAATATGAGTATGAAAGTTCTCCGTTTAATAAGTGTGTATACAGGATATATATAGTCTTTAAGCAGAGAGCACGCTAATCACGCACCAAAGCCCGCGTTTCCATTGGTTAAGCCTTGCTGTCCACACGTCCTACTAGCATATATGATTGGTCTATAAATTTAGATACACAGAGCAGTGAGCACACCCTCCCCTTTTCCTGTTCCTCTTATCTGTCTGTTGCAGCTGCCAAGTTCTTGTTTTGCAGCATTTTTGCAGTGTTCAAGGAGAGTCTAAGGTGACTCGCTCTGGGCCTAACTCTTGCTCAAAGCCTGGGCTGCTCAGACTGCTCAGTGGCATGAAATCATGCCCCTTCTCACTCAACCAAGCCTCTACAGTATTCCTATCTAGTACAAAAGTTAGAAGAACATGTACACTGAAACAACCAAGGAAATGACAATGAAAAACACACATGATAAGACTGATGGATCCAGTACCATTCAGTCAATACAGTTTATACAGTTGATTAATTACTTTTTCTGCACTTAAACATATTGTACTATAGCTCCTTATTATGTTAGCAAGAAAGATGATTAATAAGATTAATGATTATTCTTGGTATTTTTAGTAAGTATAATACGGTGGCAATAACTTCAATGATCTACACTGATTAAAATAATTGCATTTTAGTAAAGGAAAAAATATCAATTATTTCTAATGTCAAGTGTCAAGGCTTAGCAGTAAGAGTCTGGTCGTCATCTTGTGTGAGTTTTCATACCTTCATTTGTGCTTGCTGAGAATCTGGCCTTTAAACATAATGAATTCATTTCAAATCTGATCAAATACCTTTGTCCTGGCTTCGTGGGGATAAAATTTATAGAATCACTTTTCTGTTACGTTTTGTTCCAGTTTGTGGCCAGCTGTGGTATGATGATCAAGGCCATTAGCAGTGAAAGCCAGGGCAGCTGGCCCGGGCTGGCCCACAGATGTATTCTGTAACGTTAATGTCACGTTCACTATAAATGGGAAAGCTTGCTAGCACTTTTGGGTATTTTGCTCTCCTCTCTTTTCCTTCCTTCTCCTTCTCAATGGTTACTATCTCTGGAGAGATTTGCCGTCACTCTGTGAGCAAAGTATAATTTTGTGTCTTTTGTATTAGTATTGATATTGGTTTTCTTATTTTATTAAATCTGTTTAAATTTCAACCCATGAGTCTCCCTCCTTTTCCCAATTCCTTTTCTTAGCTGGGGAGGGGTCTTGGGTGATAGAACAACTGGTTATTGATTAGACAATAATGTAGACAACCTTTTAAATTTGGGATTAGTTACTTTTTCAGACAAAGCAACTCAGAGTTACCTGAGACTAGATTATTAATCATATGCGCTTTAACGGGCTGATAGAAAAGTGTGAGTTATGTTCTGTAAATACTTACACAATATTAGATGCAGAAGTATAGTTTTTTGCTAAAAAGTAGCCTGTGCTTCAGAGGCTACAAGGAAGTTAATTAGCCTGGTATTTGCTTTCTAGAGATTAAACCTGCATAAGAGCTTTCTATGTCATAAATCAGAAAGGGTTATGGATGTTCCTTGTGGTTTAGCTCTTAAGTGGCAAAAGTCAGCGCAAGGAAGATCAATGTGGCATACACATCCTTTTTTTCTTTTTTATTAGATGATGAGAATTAGTCGTATTTACAGTGGCCAGTAGCGATGGGCTAATGCTAAGAATTACATAATCAATTTCATGGACTTTTTGGCAAAACTTGGACACAGACAAACTTGTTTGCTTGGGCACAGCTTTGCTCTGTGAACACATTGTCACAGAGGTTTAGACTAACCCAAAGACCTCCTTATGTCCTCTTTAGGCTGTCTCTGTGGTGAGCTTCCACAAACTGATGTATGAGGTGTGGTAGTTTTCTTCTCAATCACAGACACTTTTGAATGCATTTTTTAGACTTCATTTTTAATGCATTGGTTAAAAATTCCAAAAGAAAACTTTTATGAATATTCCCTGTGCCTGAGGAAAAGGGTATCTCCTGCCCCTTATAAATCACTTTCACCTGGAACAAGGAGATTCTGTATGAGAATGACCTATACGTAAATGTTCCAGTATGGCACAGGCTACTCGGTCCTTTATATCTTATAGCACCCTTCATCAGTGAAGATCATAGGGTTTTAATATTTCTAATGCAAAAGTCTTTATCCATCATCACTTTTAAGCTGTTACATAAAATGTCACTGGAACCAGACACTATTTGCCTTGGTTCAGCTATCCTGTTTCAATCAAGATCCCGCATTTCAGTTTTCTACATCATTTACTTTGGCCGTGAAAGATTTACATATAACATCACATCTCAGAAACTAATTTTGCAAAGCAAAAATATAGCCATGGGAGCCCTCAAAAACTGAGGTTTTGTGTCTGCAAGAAACCAACATGTAGAGTATTACAGGATGTATACGAAAACCTTGCCCTCAAAAGTGAACCACACTTCCCTTTCTTAAGATTATTTGCAGATGCAAATTATCTTTAAATTCAGATTTGAATTCAGTGCTGCTGTATCTGAAATATTTCCTACTACTGCTCCCTAAGACCTGTGATGCTAAATAAATAAGTTTAAAACAACTTTTGAGTCTGATGTCTGGATATTTTCTAAGACACTTATCCCAATTAAGAAAGACATTTTGAATTACAGTATCTTCCTTATTGTTTGGTCTAAATCTAACTGTATCTGAGGGAGACTGTGATTTGTGCAGCTGGATGTATGTGTCTCAAGCTTAATGAAAACACAGCTGATGATATAATGAGGAAATAATACGCCATAAAAACTGACCTAAAGAGTTTCTTGCAGTTTCAACAAGGATGTAGGCAGAGGGACTAAGAAGTCCTCCACAGTTAGCTCACCAGCTGAAGGCAATTTTAAAGTATTGGCTTGGTGATTAAAATTTATCTCACATTAGCTTTCTCTTAAGGAGGGGGGAGTCTGTTACAAATATGAATAATTGGAGTGCCATCTGCTTGAGGGACATAAACTTACAATATAGCACAGACAGTTAATAGGGATTAAAACACTGTCAAAGTTGTATGCCAACAAAAGAGGTTGAGACTGTTTTTCTGGCAGAACACTGACTTTTAGTAATTTATCTTAATATTCTATTTATATAAGAGCTGTAAGCTTAAGCATACAAGATTAATGAAGGTTGATTTGACTGCACTCTTTACTTCCTGTGTCTTCCACAGAATTACAAAGGTGGCAGATTGCTAATCAGGGATCCTTGATGCTTAGTCCAAACTCAGAGGTGAGTTTCTCAGAAATGATAATTATCTGTAATTCCAGCCATGATCTCTTTGACTATGAGTCACAGTTAAACTATTCATCTTTTCCACACATCTTCCTTAGAAAATGAGACCACACTAATAAATAGCATTTAATTACTCAGAGAACTGTTTCCTCTTCTATAGTTTAGCTCTGACACCACATCAGTAGATTTAATGAAACTATAGATGGCAATAGTTCACAGTGACACTGTATTATGTACTAAATAGAACACTAGTCTGTTGTTGTTTTTTTTTAAGTCGGCTTTCTTCATTTTTTTAAATCATATTTTCATAAGCTGTACTGAAGTGGGATATTGCACTTCCAGCTCAAGCTTATAGATATCCACTGAATGTATTTTCTTCTGAGCCTTTACAAGGGTCTTATATTATTAGAAGATCATGTCTCTTAAACAGATGCTAAGTATTCTGAACCAGCATAATGCTGCTGTTTTGTAAACTCTGGTACGTAAGCAACCCACTAACTGGATAAGCCGTTACGGCACCTGCTATGTCTGAATCAATGCAAAAGTGAATACATAAATTGGTCACATTTCTTTCATTGACTCTGGTGACTTCATGGAAGAAGGTGCTAGTTGTTTGTCAGGCATAAGAATACTGGCATCTTGCCTGTACCTCATCTATGGGTGTACTGGGTCTGGCTGGGGTGGAGTTAATTTTCTGCATAGCAGCCCTAATGATGCTGTGCTTTGGATTTCTGACTAAACCTGTGTTGATAATATATCCATGTTTTAGCTGTTGCTGTACAGTGTCTGCATGGTGTTGAGGTTTGCTTTTATTTTTCCCCACTAAAGGGATGTTCCGTACTATATGATGTTGTGCTCAGCAATAAAAGCTGGGGGAAAGAAGGAGGAAGGGGGGATATTCGTCATTATGGGGTTTGTCTTCCCAAGTAACCATGCTGTATGCTGAGGCCATGACTTCCAGGAGGTGGGCTGGACATCTGCCTGCCGATGGAGAATAGTGAATGAGTTCTTTAATTTGCTTTGCTTGTGCTCATAGCTTTGCTTCAGCTATTAATCTGCCTTTATCTCAATACACCAGTTTTGAGATTTGCTTTTCTGATTTTCTACCCCATCTCCCTGTGGGGACAGTGAGCGAGAGACTGGGTAGCAGTGTAACTGCTGTCTGGGGTCAGCCCAACACAATGGATATTAGTATCTGTTGTTGCCTTTTGCCTTTTAAATATATTAAGCTAATAAATAGCTTAAGCCTCGTATAGGCTGGGATATTTTTGGGACAGTATCCTGAAAATTTGTATTTTGCCTTAGAGATACATTTCTTCTTCCGACAAGATGGATGAAATGGATGGATTTGCTGCCCCAGAATGGCATTACCATTTAGTTTTTCTCTTTTTCCATGTTATTTGCTTTTATTAGAGTCTTCCTCTATTGTTTTTCACCGTTTCCTGCATTTCTCTTGATTATAAATCAATTGTTGCTCCTCCCTTCCTTCCAACATTGCTCCCTGTCACAGTCTAAACAGATGTGAATCAAATATCCCTTAAACTTAAGTGTTTCACCCTATTATTTTGTGCAATTTTATATTAAGCAAAAAGAGTTTGTTCATCAGTGCAGGACAACAGAGAAATTGTAAGAAATCTTAATGCCTGGAAACAGTGCATGAAGAATGCTTCTGTCCACAATTGTTCAACAGGATTGTACCTTTGGGCAGTTTCATCTCTGATTGTCTATTTTTCAATCTGTTATGTAGTCCTGAAAACTCTGTTTCTGAACACTTCAAGGACTACAATGACTGCACAGAATGCATTGTAATAATTACACTTCTGCATCAAGGTTTTGGTCTTTTTTTTCCACTGTAAAACACAGCTATGCATGAGCAGAAGGCAGAAAACATGCAACTCAGTTAAGCCAAGCAAAACTTTATTCACACATGCTATTAATTATTGATTTATTACATTTTCAGAAATATAGACTGGAAAATGTAAACTGATCTAGAAACTGTTAAAAACTGCTACATTATGAATAAAGCAATAACTATTGTTACTTAGGATTTCATTTCTATTGATTGCGTGCAATCAGGTGTGTGCAATAAGGACACTTACTTAATTTCAGTAACTGCTGTTTCACAATGATCATAAATTAAGATACTGTTATTGTAAAAATTAAGTTTTTCTTGTTTTGCAGAAAACCAAGCTGTCATCTTCACAGCTGTGTAAGAGTTAGAGTCCTCCAAGGCTCACATTAGGCCATGGCTTATTGTATTTACTAAAAACCTTGAAGCACCGGGTGAAAAGAGAAATGATAAAAAATTTTCAGATGTCACTCAATTATTTAAATTGGTTTAAATCTGAGAGGATTTTTAGGGACTTTGAAAGTAGCGAACAAGCTGAGTCAACTTGATAGAGGGAAGTAAAATTCATGCAGATTAAATACACATTGGAAGTAAAAACTTTTATCTGTAACTAACTGGGAAAGGACATGCTCATCAGTATGAGCAGTTCCATGAAAATGTTTGCTTTAAGCACGACAAATATATTCTCCCTCTACCTCTTTATTTTCACTCTTGACTTCATGAGAATTGCTGTCATTAAAACAGGAATATCTTCATTTTACAGTTCCCAAAATGTAGAGTGAAAAGCCAGAAAGCATTTAAATTCAATAGTAACTGTTATTCATTTGTCATCATCTATGATGTCCTAGACACTTGCCAAAAATTCACTAGAAGATCTGGACTACTAGAAGGCATTCAGAATCTAAGGGCAAATCGGTACAGGTTACAGAAAATGGATAGTGGTAAAAAGAGACTAATATATAGTGAGAAGATTTGTCTCCCTAAAATATAGACATTAAAGTCACTATAGATGGGGCTGGCATACAAAAAAAAATTGTATTGCAGCTTCTTTGTTTCAAAGGTCAATATCTCTATAGTTGCTCCAATGGTATTTCAGGATATTCTTCACAAAAGACATTTTGCTATTGCCATAATACCTTTATTTCTCCTTGTTATCCTGTTCTTTCCTCACTAGCTTGCCAGCTTCCCTGGCACCTAACACACAGGTTACATATCTGCTATGAAAAGAGCTACTGTTTCTATTTAGATTGTAGAAACCACTTTAACAGGAGGAATTAAAAACACGATTAACAATATTGATAGGTAAATAATAATTGCATAATCCTTATTGCATGGCATAGCTGTTCTCCTGTCCTAATGTGTAATGGCTTCAGGTTGGTTACTTTAATGCCATGCATTTGTTTCTCCCTAGTGATCTCTGCTTCATAGATTATTGTGACTCTTGTTCCACAACAGAGGAAACATTCCTCATATTCATGCAGTTTATCCTACTAAACACTCTTGAATCTTGTTTGCTGCTATTACAAAGCAAACAATAAGGACAATAAATGGGACCAGACAACTGTTCCAAAGAATTGATTGAGAAACAATGATCGTACAGGTCAGATTTTGGGACGTTTCCAAGGACATTGAATTAGCCAGTTCACTGAGTTCCCTTTCCTCTCCAGGCTTCTTTATCCCTGGCGATTTTCCATCTCTTTCCAAGACTTTTCTCATTGCAGTAGACTTTGGTCTTCTGACCTTTAGTCTGTGTGCTGGGGCTAGATGATGTACATCCTTCTGGAGGCAGCAGCTTGACTTCTTTCTCCTAGGGCAACAGAAGTAGCAACAGCTTAGTTTTTTGTCTAACAACCAACTTTAGAGGACAATAGGTAACTGCAAAGTTAAACCTCAGGATTAGATTACATATACCTGAATGAATTTATATAATTTAATTTTAAAAAGGCAAATATATGTCCATGCACCCTTATATGTGCACTCACCAAAAATTCCACTATAGACATCAGTATACACACACAGAGACACTCTTTGTACTTAATAAAAATGGTGACTTTAAGATTAATTAAAAAAAAAAAACTATTCAGCCTATATAACCAATGTCCTGTACTAATACAAGGGTAAGGAAGATGTATCTCAATTCTGTTAATTAATTTATTATTATACTTTTTTGGACAAGGGGTTGAGACTCACTTGTTCTAGGCAGACTAGGAGATTTTTTTTTTTTTCTGATTCTCCCTCATGCACTGTGAATGTCTCTGTAAGATGCCCTTCTCCATAAAGCTTTCAGTATGTCTAATTCTCCAAGAAGTAATTAACTTTCAAACATATTTGCTGACTGTGTGTGTGCAAAAAGTCTGTGAAACAGACAGCAAGATAATGGCTATGTGCAGTGTGCAGTGGGGAGAAAACTTCCCACAGAACGTTAAATACATGCTTGGTGGCACATCACGTATTTGGACAACAACAAAGTAATGCTTGTCTAGACCTTATACCCTGTAATATTCTTTTTCTTCTAAGTTCTTGTATAATTGTTTTTGAGTGGATTTATGGTTACAGCTTTTGCTGCTGTCTTTGGTGGTCCATTTCACATATTAATCACCATCTGTGTCAAGATGCTGTTTCTAAACGCCTTTCATGTCTAGTCCCTTCTCAGCTTCAGTTCATGCCTTCCTGCTTTAGACTCTGCATTATCTCACTGAATAACCCATTGACACCAACCTTTCTCAGAACTGCCTTTTCTGTATAGAGCCACATAATCTCAAGTTTATCAGGTACAAATTAACTTTAATTTCTTAATCTATGACCTCGATATTAACATCTCATTTTTCTCTCATTTTTACAGTTTCTTCTGCGTTGCAAAACATACCTCATGAAAGTCTAAAACGGTGCATTAGACCTGCAGAAAAAAATAAAGAACTGTTGCTTCAATATATTTTTCTTCATTTCCCTTATCTTCTGGTTAATGTTCTTGACCAAATTTAATGGACCTCAGTGCTGAAGGACAGCAAGACCACAGGTAATATTTTTGGACCACCTCAGAACAACATCTTTTGTTGTGTTTTGTTTTATTTTATTTTATTTTTCAGTTTTACATGAAAAATTAAGATTCTGGTATTAAATTTTAAGTGAGGATAGTGAGGTTATATTGAAATCTCTTCTTAACATGAAGCATTAATTACCATTTTTCTTGTAAGCAAGTAACTTTTACAAAATTAAGCACTCAATCTGTTTCCAATTTATATTCTCCCTTTATTTTTCTTTATTTCTCTGTACAGCACATTTCATTACATATCTCTTCCTAATACTTCTTCTTGCTCTTTATACTGTTTGCTCTTTACCTTTTTACTCTGCTTTTCATCATTTTTCCTGCTTGTATATTTTTATTCATTCTTCCATTCTTCATTTCCTTTCATGTATTTCTACTTCCTTTTCTTCTTTTTAATGTATTTAACACCTCTTGTTCTCTCCATCTCATTTTCCATATTGCCATTGTCAATCAGTTTAAACACATCTTACATTAATTTTCTATCAGTCATGCATTATGTACGAGGAATACACTTCCGATTTCTCCAGATACCCTGTGAAATTCTTTCACCTTTCGGGGGGGGGCAGTTCTCCAACAAAAGCACTGATATTACAATGTTAGCTTAGCATATGAGAACCAGTGATCAATTTTAACCAGCCATTTCTATGTGTGGATCCAGCGGAATATTATTGCTATTAATTCATTTTCAGATTTAGGAACACAATGATAATGGTCGGGAAAAGACCATCTTCCACAATCACAAACAGTAGGTGTTCCAAGAACATTGGTGTCATCAGCACGCATTCCCATATAACGATCTACAGAAAAGACTGAAAGCTACAAAGAGAGAGCAGGAAAGGTAGTAGTTCATTGTTTACCAGAAGCCCTTCAAAAGTAAGTATTATTTCATAAAAATCACAGGGATTTTCAGGTACTGGACCATACCTCAACTACAAAAGGCAAACAAAGAACCAGAGCCCGCACCCCCAAAAAAACCCACAAAAAACAGTGTTCCATTTCTGTCTGAGCTGAGAAAAAGTTCTTTCCTGACTGCAGATTTGTTGATAATTTTATCACTGAATGTTAGTGACAGCAGAGCTCTTGTGTGATAACTCACCTTTCAAAATTCATGTAGATAGAATCTAGAGCAAATAAGGATATAAGCCAATTTCTCATTTCTTCAGTTAATTGAACATGTTATTTTCAAAATGTATAGTATAAAATTCATCCTTATTTATGTTATTCAATTACTACTCAGTAACTACTGAAAAACACCAACATTTGATTTTTCTGTATCAGAACCTGGTCTTAATTTTGCAAAGAGCCAAAGCCAATTTTTTAACTTCTTTTTGAATTGTGAATTTGAGCTGCAACTAGATAATCTGGTTTTTTTTGTTTGCACTGTAAAAATTTTTTTTTTTTTTTAAGAAAAGAATACCTTGTTTATAGCTTTTAAAATGTAAGACCTATAAATATGTGGTAAGTGACAAGAAAAGTCCTTGAGGAACATATATTAAATTGAACTTACTAGAGTGGCTCTATTCTTGTTTAGCTTTGTACAAGCTGCAGCTACTAAGTGTTCCTTCGCAATAAACTTCAAGTGTCCTCCAAAGGTCAAGAACAATCTTGCTGTTAAATGGAAAAAAGAGAATGACATCTCATTGGTTGTAACTTCAAAATTTATTTATTTCGTTTTACTTTTTATAAAATGTGTTGACATAGTATTTGTGTACTGAGCACTCATAGTTTGAAATCACCGCTAAAGTTTCCTGCCCTTAACCTGCTTTTAGCAGTGGTGTACGGTATTCTTTATAATTTCTTTTTTCCCCATAAATGACAATTGTGCTATGCTATATCAGGATGAAGGTACAGAACTGGGAAAGCTTTAATTTTTTTCTGCTTGTTTTTCTTTCAGTGACAAGCACAATTTCTGATGAATAGGGGAAAGATCTGACACTGACCTGTAATCTAAATCTTCAACTCATCCAATATTAAAAGTCATGCATTACAAAAATAACAAAGTCCATCATCTATACACAGTAGTTAGTTGTATTGAAATTAATAAGTTGCCATCTAAATGAAATTACAAAAAAAAGTTAGAAAGGGACAGACAACTTAAATTGTCTTTAGCTTAATGGTGAGGCTGATCATGAACATGAGGAGCCCGGATTCATGCTTGCCTGAACAGAAAGCATGGATTTCTTCCATTCCTTGGAGGTGAACAGTAAAAGAATAAGATGCAATAGTTGCAATTTTGCATGTTCTAACAAAGGAAAATTGAGATTAGACATAAGAAAAAATACTTCCCAGTGAGAGTTGTTAAGCACTGGGACAACTTGCCTAGAGATGCTGCAGAATCTTCATCACCAGAAGTTTTCAAAACTTGACTGGCTGAAGTCCTGAACAACCTTTGAAGTTAGTCCTACTAAGCAGAAGCTTGGACTAGATGACTTTAAGGGGTCCATACCAGCCTAAACTATTCTATGACTTCCACTCTAACATTCAGAGCACTTACACAGACAATGGGAAATCCAAGTTCAAATTCATGCTCTGTCCAGGTTAAAGGAGAGAGATCTGAATCAGGGGATCCCATATCCTATTGAATGCTAATTCCACAATGTGCTTAAAGGCAATTTCTTCATTTCTTGACCCTTACCTCACAAAAGTTATCAGTTGAACAGCTGGAACAGAAGTGATGTTGGAGGCATCCCTTAATTAGCCTCTTTCTGCATTTAATTCCTAATTAGCTGAATCTACTTTTCAGTCAGTTGTTTTCTGCAGATTCCTTCTTGAGATACCTAAATTTTTTGCACTACCAATCAAGTCAGAGCACCCAAGCTGATGGAACAAATGCCACCCTGGGTCTGACCCCGGCTGACACCCAGTAGCCCCACAAACTTCCTTGGAAGTGTCTAGTGGTCCATGTTTGGTATGTCAGGTTCTTATTTCTCAGAAGGCATTTATATTTATTACAATACATCCCACTCCCCTTTTATCTGTTTATTTTCACTTGTGGCTTTGCCTCAGGGGATCTAAAAAAAAAACCAAAGACACTTTATTAATTTTCCATCTCTAGTACTGGTGAGTTTGTTCCACTATTACTTGGAAAGGATGACAACTGGTGTTTGAAATAATTATTTCTTTCTGGTGTGATGTGCCTGGCTGTGTTATTGAGGGCAGCTTCATGCTTTTTGTTTTCCAGCATCAAGGTTGCTTAAGGAATCAGAAGCAGAGTTCCAGCCTGCTTTTTGTTAACATGTAGGACTACTACAGTTACTTTCACTCTGAAAGTAAGTGGGTGCAAAGTGGGTAGAGGCAAATGCATCTTTTCAGATGGTGTAAACAGGCAGAATAACTGTCTTTGCCTGGGCTTCTCAATGTCTGGACCCAGCCCTGTTCTACTCTGGAAGTGCGTGCCCCAATTTATCATATACCCCACTTTTCGGCAGGGCTCGTTAACGCAGGCACAGGTCACCCAAGTGCTTTCTCACAGCTTCAGGGCTAGAGCTGACTTGTAGCTAACCAGCTCCCCTGGTACATAGCACATCCCTACACCTGTCTACGAGCAGCCATGTCACTACTTTCCCTCAGTGTGCAGGTACATGGAGTGCTAAAGCACAGGCAACAGGCTGCTCTCCCAAAAGAGGTAAGGGTGTCTTTCTTCCCAGAGGTGAGAGAGATGAATCTCCCAGTAACCAACTCTTTCTTGATCTTTCCTCTAGAGCAAATCATTAATTGCCAATAGATTACACTGGACACAGTCTACGTGATCACAGCGATCAGGCACATCTATCCATGTATTGTATCAGTACCACCCTTATTAGTACAGATATTAGTATTATTTGGAGAACTACAGGGACCTGTGAGACAATGTCAATCTAGTCCAAAGGAGCAGAAATAGGAAGTCAAATCATTTATCATTCCTCTGCTTTGTGAGACTTCCCTCTTCTCAAGCTGTTGGCTGAAGAGTCAACAAGTGGGGAGAGGAAATAGACTGCCTGCTTTTCCTCACCCTGATTTATGTCTGTTCACTGCAGACAAGACAATGTATATAATGGATGTGCTCTTTAATTAGACTGTTGTATAATATGCAGTTACAGCTACTAAGTTCACTTTTATGTCTGAATACATAAATGATTTCAGGATTGTTGGTGAAACTTCATAAGGGAGTAAATTGGCTTCCAAAATCTACATTTATGTGTTTGGTTTTTCATAATCAACAATGCTTTCAAAGCTACGTACTTCACATAAATTTGCTTATTACAAAGAGCTGGACAATACAGGTTACAAATTACTTTATATTAGCTGATGATTTTCCTTTCTTTTTAGTGTTAGGCTTTTAAAAATAATTAATAATTCCAAAGAAGCAATAAAAACAAAACAACATTTTCTCAGTCTTTCATGAATAAGATGATTTAGGCGTTTTCTTTCCGTATGTGGCCCACTGAATTACATGTTATGCTAAGGATAATATTGAAATTCTGAGAACAATTTACTCATACTACATGCAACTGTGTAGTTGACTTGTTTTTGACAAGCAAGTAAAAAATATTTCCTATGTCTCTATGATCTGCTAGCAAACAGTGGGTATCTTTGTTGTGTGGAATTCAAGTGGCTTGGTGTTTCCTATTAGTCTTTGAACTCATGCTTCACCTTCAGAGGTTACCTAGATATTGTACCCAAAAGAGATGTTCTGCACATAAGGCAGATGATGAAAAAACATTTGCTGTAAGCCAAGAAGAAAATGGACTTGTTCTACACAAAGTGACTAGGTAAACGAGCTTTTCCTCTTGACCGTTATTTCTTATCCGTTTTCTTGCTTTTCTTCTTCCCTTCGAAATCATCATATGAAAGCCAGTGCAGAAAATGAGAGCAGAGCTAAAGCCAGTGGCAGATTTTGTAGATAGCTCTTGTACAGGAATGAGGAAAGGAATACAACCCAGGAAGACTTCTGTCTTTCTCTCCAACACGCAGAACTAGAGCTTACTGTGTCTATAGCCATAACACAGTGCTGCTGCAGAAGCAAGCAAGCCTACCTCTGTCTTACAGGACGCTGTAAAGCCTCTAGTGCTCTACTCCTGTAGCATCGAGTTTTTACCTGAATGTAGTACTTCATGAATTTGACTACGTTGCTTAATAAGAGAGGCCAGTACAAAAGCTAACACTGAATTTCTAAGCTGTGTGATCCACATTGAATATAGTCATTATTTCATTAATCAGAGACTGAGGTATCCAAAGGAAAAAAAACACATAATGTAAGCACTAGAAATACAAAGATCGTGGTGTGGCACTGCTCAAAGGCAGCCTGGGTTCATTTTGCTTCAGCTCTTTGCCAGCTCCCTCAGTGCAGGCAGGGTCTGCTCATATGCATCCACTCAAAAGGTCTATTTTGTGCCCAGTGCTTCAAATTCTGGGGAGCTTCTTGGGTTTGCTAGTAAGTGTGAGAACTGAGCTGGCTTCTGTCCTTCAGGCACAGCTGCCTTAGACTAAGAGCACAGTTCAGAGGCATCTAAGTGGAGACTAATATATCCTACAGCACCCAAGCTAACTGTGTACCACCACTTGTATCTCTACATCATATTTTATATACTTTCATTTAATGGATAATGAATTTGCAGTGAATATGACTAACTTGGGTCTTCAGGTTTGATTTGCTAAGGTTCTGAACACTGCAGAAGTTATTAACCTTTTTCTGTATGGAAACAGCAGAGTATACTTGTTGCACCACACCTGCCCTAAGAAGCACAACTGATCTGAACTGGCTCTGCACTGAGCCAGCTCTGAGTCTTCCTGTCCAGGGCATGATTAATCCACCTGGATTTGATTATAAATGGTTAATCCCTTTGGATAAACCACAGATGATGGGGACTGACTAAGCTGCTACTGCATAAAAAAATATCATTTTTCATTGACTCTAATAGCAGCTTGTGTGATCTAAAATAGAATAGCCTGTTTTACCAGAAAAATAAACAACTAAAAAAATAAAATGGAATTGGGTTTTTATCTCAACCAAGGATTACATTTGGAAGGATTCTAAAAAGTGGATTTTAAAAGATTAATTTAAAATAATCTCTACAATTCAATGGGATTTAAAATTGTATTAATTTATTTTTAAAATGTATTTAAAGTCCTTTTAAAAAGTAATTTTCTTTCTTTCCTTGTTGCATAAAAACTTACCTTCCAATTTGTATCATACCATTAGCCTAATGCTAGTTAATAGGTATTTAATTTTCACTTTAATGAATATTGATTCATAATGCTGTAAGTGCCATTAACTTCAGTCCTATACCTAAATATCCAAGAATTATGAGAAAAACCCCAAAATACCACATTCTGACCTGAGCCTTGGTGTTTTCTGTCTTATGGAGTTACAAATCCATCCTCCAAATACTGTTATTATATCACTTTTTACACAGACAGAACACAACAAGAAATCCTTTAAAATAAGTAAAACATTGGGGGAAAGGACATTTCTATTGTTTTAGTATTCCTGTTGTTATTTGAGGAAAACTAGTGAGAAAGTTTTGAACAAAGGTGTTCTTATGGCGTTATTTGGTGATTACCCTCCTCATGAGGTTAGAAATGTTCACAAAATGCACTTAAAGATGATGGAAGTTGGAATAAAATGCAGGAAAGAATGTGTTGTGGGTCTTCTAAAGTCAGATTTCTCGAAGTATTTCTTCCAAATGTGTTAAATGAGTGCTCCTTGCACTCATGAAGGTGTTATTTCTGATTCCTATTAGGTCTATACATTTCATTTCTTTCCCTCCGATTTCACAATGAAATGAGAGATATGGATTGTTGAACAGATATAAAGCTTGTAAGTAGGTGGAATTTAGGTCTGGGATGGATAACGATGTGTGGAGAGGTGATTGTTGTGTGGATAGCACAAAGGTATTTACATGACATTAATTCTGTGCCCTCTGTATGGTAAGGAGGTCACCCCAGTTCCAAGTTGTTTATTTATCTTTTTTTTTTTTCTTTCTTTTGTTTACACTTGATAATAGGAAGAATGAAAATCCCTTTCTGGGTAAGGTCAGAAATATAATAGGGAAGCACGCTATTAGACAGGAAATTAAATGTAATTTTTCTGGATGAACTCATCCATGGTGAGAAGAATCAGAAAACGGCTTTCTTCATACAGATTTTTGTTCAGAAAATAAAGGATTATGTGGATAATTCTTTAAGAAAACACACTTGGATGATCCCAAGTATCAGACCTTGCAGAATAATGAGATATCATATTTTATTCCCCTTACATACTTTCCAGCTGAGTAACAATACTATACAATACAGTAACAATACTATGCAAAAGTAAGTTCTTAATCAGTCCAGACAAAGTAATGGGAGTCCTAGCCTGACAGTTTGTGGTTTGTTTTTTTTTTTCTTCACTGAAGAGCAAGAGAATCGCTCTATTTTGATGTTTATAATATCTTAAAGGCCAACTAGTTTGATGGCTAGATTAGATTCCACTCATGTAGGCAGAAAACAGTCTATCCAATGTCAAGGTATTTCAAATACGCTCTCCAGTCTCATGTATTTGTTATATGAATATATGATTTTTCGAATGCCACCTCTATAAGCAGACATCTCCATGTCATTAATATGATTTTCTCCTCACAGCAGTTATACTCTGATACAGACCCATTGGTTTTAGTGACCTATTTCAATATTTATGTAAACAACTTAATAAAATGAGAATGGTACCTAAGTTTTTTTCCCTGTTATAAAGGTACACCAGAAACACAATGAACCCAAAACTCATTTACCGCAAAGCAACCCCTTATTTTCTTTCCATCACATGAACAATTCCTTATTTTCCAGCCATAGAAGAGGATTGTGGAGGGAGCAAACTACAGCTGACCATGCTCAAAACCCCTCCATTCCCCGTCAATTCTGCATACTAGTGGGACACTTCTGCCTGGACACTGGATTGCACCTCTCATGCTGCAAGGAAGGGCCATCTCACCGCTGGGCTGAGTAGTGTGGCTTATGCGGGCAGAAACGAGGTGCAGGGCTCCTGAGGCTGATGGCTCTGTTTTCCCTCGGGAGTGGGAGCATGACTGCTGCAGCAGCCCCAGCTGCTTCTCACCTGCAAATTTCACCCCAAGCTCGCTGCTGTCCTCAGGCTCAGAGGTAGGAGGTATGGCACTCCTGGCTCTGGGCCATGGGTGATTATATCACAGTACACAACTTGTATGGTTGGGAAGGTTGATATAGTTTTCAGATATCATCCCATTACTTGGACTTTAGACACTTGGTATTATTTATCATGCCCTCTGTCATTATTAGCAACTTACTGTCTCCTGCTAAAAATCATAAGCGACAACTGAATTTTCTTTGGTTCTCAGTACTTTTATAAAGCTTCCTTTCATCCCTTTTTCCATGGTTTCTCAGTTTTTCTATACTTTAGAATATTTAATTGCTCTTAATTTTAATCTTTTTCTTCTTTTCAATTCACAATATTTGCCTACTGTATTTCTAACCGCTGCTTGTTCATCACTTTCTTACTGAACCAGAAGAGCTTCAGCTACACTTATCCCTTTTGCTTGTGAAACTATGACTGATTAGATCAGCCACTTAAATATCCCAATCTAAATAGCTTGTATTTAGCTTCACACACATTTTTCTATTTACATTTTCCCTTCCAGTTGATTTTGCTCCCAGCCTTCCCTAACCTTGAGGAAGCAAATGTGCTTTATATAACTGTATGAAAGTACTGTCTCTGTCTGTTTCTCTGCAATGATTACAATCAATTTGTGATTGCTGGTCTCTTGGCAAACACTTATCCTTGGATTAACCAATGGTTCTCTTTACCTCATAGAAAGGGGAGTGATATAGAAAACATCCGATGCTGCATAAAATATCTCTTTGTTGGATGTTATCTATAAACTCATAGAGGTTTTAAGGATGTTTTACTTCAGCCTATGTGAGATGCCAACCAGCCTCTCGTAAGTCTCCCCATATTTGTAACTTTCCACAAATTTTGACTTAATTTGAGATTAACTCTTTCTTTTCAGTTTGAATCAGGTTAATTCAAAGAGATACAGCCATGCCAGTTCTTCTTCTGCATATTACTAGTTATCACACTGACTGTACCTGTTAGAGATTGCATTTAAGCAGTTCAGATTTCTCAGAACCTGCAGATAACTGCTGTCCATCTCTCTTCGCCCTTCCCCTTGCACCACATATATGTTCACCTCTTTTGCCCACTCTCCATCCAAACAGTGGTTTTAGCCATCACACAACTTGGCCTATGAACTTTCAGGGGCATCATTATACAAAGGAGAATTTAGATTCATCACGAAGTCATATAAGCACCTTTCTTTCTGCAATTACTTCAATTTTGTTTGAAAGGGGATGAGTTGATGCGTCTCTGTTGTGCTACGCTATAGAGCACCCTTCTACAGTATACATTCAACAAACAACTGCTAGAGGCATTAGGATTTTAGTCAGTTATGACATAATGGCACTTGTGGATGAAAGCTTCAGCTTATCACTGCCATTTATTCAGAGGGGGTTTCACTGGAAGGGGAAGAGTGTTAAATAAGTACAGTTTGGTACCTTCTACCCTTTCTTCAGAAATAGTGTTTAACTCAAGCCCTTGCACCATATAATGCAACTGTGGTCCTGCAGCCTTCTCTTTGTAAACAGCTCTGTACCAGACCTTGCGGCCCCTTGTACATGGTATTTAGAGATTTTCAGAACATATGCCCATATTTGAACTTTAAAAATCCTCTGGGAACATAGATAACCTGAAGCCCAGAACTAGTAGTTTATTAGCAATGTTATTAAAAAAAGAGCAAAATAAAATTGAAGTAACTAAATAAAAAAGTAGCTACCCAAAGGACAAGTATGCAGTAAAAATTCATTGCTTATGTGAGACTGAATCTTTTCCATCTAATCCTCCTAAAACTTTGGGTGATTTGGCACAGTTTGTCTGAAAAAATAGTATTTCTCTTGTGTGCTCTTGAAGCCTACATTACTGCATGTTTCAGCGTGGACCAGCAGAGATTTTTAGGACTTTATAGGGATGTCCATGGTATAAGATGGTAATATTGGTACAATATATTCCAAACCAACATGTAATAATACGTTTGCCAATTGCTTTGGAGTTACAGTAGGAGATTTTTTTACAGCCTAGTTTCAACTTTCTTTCAGTTCCTTTATTATAGGCAATTTAGTTATGTATTTTCTTATGAAAGTACTAATTAAATTGTCAAACTGTTATATACAAATTGAAATATTACCATGAGTGCTTAATGGCAGAGGCAAGTGCTGAGTTTTATTAATCAGTGTTAATGATTTAAGACACTGCACACTGAATTTCTTGTGTTTTCTGTTTCAAATTAAATCAAATACACACAAGAAAGCTATTGCATGAGAAAACTTAATAGCCTTACAGCAGTGTTTAATTCTTTCCTGCATTTATGAAATAAGAAATGGTGAATGTAATGTAATGTCATGTAATGTCAAGACAATTTCCCTTGAAACTGCTTTTCACCTACAGACTGGGATTCTGCATGCACGAGATAAACTCTGAGAAATAATTGAGTTCTGCCTTTAAAAATTCATTTATAATTCAAAAAGTGATCCGTTCATGAGAGTAGGTAGGTGTTTTGATATTGCTTTAACAGACCATATTTCATTTAAGTTTAATAAAACCCTCAGCAATTCCATTCAGTACAGGTATGAAGAGATCAACCATTTGGTTTTCCTCATGTAATGATAACATAATGTATGTTAGACACTGTTGAGGCTTTTGCAATGGCTAGCAAATGGTGAGTCCATTTGTGGGTGTTACAGTGCTGAATGAATAAGCGTATGCAAAAGTTTGGTTATTCACGAAATGAAGAGTTGCAAGGCACAAACAAGAAAGTAATAGTTGGTATTGATATCCTCATGTAGCTCTCCAGTGAGTTTAAAATCTAAAGCAGCTTTGAGATACTACATTTGAAACAAGCAGATGCTACAAGTATAAGAATAGCATAGAATCATAATGGAAATATGTGACTTTTTGAGTTGTGAGAACTCTTAGGAGGGAAAGATGACAAGGACCATCTAGAAGACCTTATTACAGAAAGAGGATGAAATAAATGTTTAAAATTAATCCACATTTTACATTCTTTAATCTTCTGCTGTGTTTACTTTTTAGAAAGATTTAGAAAAATCAAGTAATATACAGGCAAACAGTATTTAAAAAGAGTGGATGGAGAATAAATTAAACCTTCATGATGTACATTCTGTTTTGATTAAAGGAAGTTTTTCTGATCAAATGTGTGACAATGGTGCAACTGAGTGTCTTTGAAAAGTTCAGGTTACCACGAAGGTAGGTTTGGTTAAATGGTTGTTGCTAAAATTAAAATTCTTCAACTTAGTTTTCTTTAGTGCTCTAAACATTTACATCTAATGAAGTGTTTTTCTTGACAATAACGTAAGTCCAAATCTGTAAATCACACATAGTGCTGAAATCCATAGAAATTTTGCCTATATTAGGCTATGAGATTACAAGATCTGGCCCATAATACTTGTGACCATACATAAAGACAAAAGGATATGTAGTTGTCTTGGATGAAGAGTCATTCATTTTCAACAGTGAAGGTATCCCATTCATTAGTAGCTGTAAATATATGTACAAAAAAAGTATTTGTGTGATAAGAAACCCACCAAAGAGCAATTCTTCCCTAATACCAAAAATTGAAGGTCCATAGCCCTTTTTCAGTTTTGTTTTTAATAATTTCCTAATTGCAAAATAGACAATTGAAGTCACTAACTTCCTTATTAAACTTAGTTTGATAGGTTCAAACTGCAGCAAATCATAAACCAGTCTTCATTTGTTTTAAATTTTTCAAAAGGAAATGAGACCCAGTAGAGTGCTCCTGTCTTCTAAGTCTGGCATAAAGGCAATGAAAAAGCACTGTTTAGTTCAAAATGGTATTGAAACTGATTTACACTATCAAATAAAGTGTCCTTCTCATTTATTGTTGCTTAGATATTAACGTATATCATGAACACAGCTCAGTTTATATCTCCATGGATGCACTCCAACAAAACGGGCATTTCTGTAAAGCTGTCAGAAAAACAAACCTGTTACCACATAAAAATACATGCAACACTCCGAATGCTTTATTTTAATGAATTTATTGTGCTGTGCTTATCCCAGGCTGTGAGGCACATGAGAGTGATTTATAACTTGCAGAGTAGTAGCCCTGATAGGACGATGAAGGACCATTTCTCCTCATGCCAGTAGAGCTTCTTTTCATCTCTTCTCTTATTCTCTGTTCATTGTTTGCCCTTGGCATCATCAGTCACCAGGCAGTACAGTTTACAAACACTGTTTTGGCTAGCAGAAAACAAATTGTTCAGCCAATGATGTGAAATCTATCAAATTCCTACTAAGCTGCATCTTGAAACCCCTGTTCAAGCTCTTGTCTGAGGCTGATCCATAGTTTAGATAACATTTTAATTCTAAGAGAGAGATTCTTCTCACTCATTACTCAGAGCAAGATGCATTTCCTTTAATCTTTCTGCAGGCAAAGGCTGACCAACTTCCAAGAGCTGTAGCGACTAAATAATTTGTCTCTGGACCTTTTTTTGTTCTGTTACAAAACCCACACAGACAGCTTTATGGAGGGATAGTAGAGCAATATTTGTCATTCTGGCTAACGAAATATGAGTAACATCCAACATGGTAAATAAGTAGCTGAACTTCATTTTTGAAAAAGATACATATAAATCAGGAAGGTGTCAGGGCCAGGTCTAAAAACAGAAACAAACAATGTATTGTGTTTATCTGCTTGGCAGTATCCACATAAAGTAATTTAAACTATAAAGCCATGTTTGTTTGAATGGCTTTGTATAAGCCACAAGCAAATCTGTTGACTGAAAATGACTGAAGCTGCTGAATGGGGAATTAGGTACTTGTATATTTAATAAAAAAAAAAATCTTGATTGCAAATCTGAGTAAAATATAAAGTACACACTCTGGTACAACTTTCCTTAAATAATCCAGCTATATGACAGAGTTGGTGTGACCGTAACGTGACTGGAGACAGATTAGAACAGAGGAGTAAAGAGAAGGATTTGCAGAGTATGAAGACTGAAGGGGAAGTGGAGTCTTTCAGTGCCATACATACCTGCATTTTAAACTGCTGGGACGAAGTCTTGAAACATACCCAATAACCATCATTATCGAGAACTATGCGATCGCAGGCTGAGAGTAACAAAAAAAATCTACCACTTCTGTATCTTACTATGTGTTTGAATGATTTGAAGTATGATGGCCTTTTTTCTATGGTAGCCCTCATAAGATGATGAACCTGAAGTTACTGCTAGGTCTGAGTTTGGAGGTAAGTATGAAAAGAAAATGTCTTTTCAGTGTTCTGACCTATTCTACGCTCCTGTTAACTGGATTTACTGTTTATAGCATACATGGCGGTGATGGCAATGATTAAAATCTTTTCAACAATGAAGCTAAGGAATGGAACGAGTGTTTTTCAAGAGTTTTACTCTGCACAAATTTCTTGTAGTTATCAATAATTATTTGCCATTAATAACTGGAAATAAAAATGTGCATAAAGTAGCCAGGAAAGAGTTTCAACCCTCTGAGAAGTATTTCTTAACTTTGTAGTAGATTATTTGTGTGTGTCCCACACTTCTTTGCTTTACTTGTCTACACTAGTAATGCTAGGACTGCAGGATATCCTAAAGGCTAGGGTGATAGGGACCACAAGCCATTTTCGTATGTATCAATCACATGGTTCAATCTCAGCCTATGTGACATGCTGTGCATCACCCCTGTACAGAAGAGAATATCTTAAGCTGATCTAAACCATTTCACTCTGCAGAAGACTAATCTGTGGGGTGCTGCAGGCTCAGCACAGGAGACTGCAGTGCTGTCAGTGCCGGAGCCATGGAAAGACAGGTCAGGAGGGAGATCTCTCCCATCCTGCTGTGGGTCTCATGGTTCCTACCTGTCTGAAGTGGGGCAAAAGCAAAACAAACTCCCTGATCCCAAATCTGGCATTCATCTTGATTCCCAATTTTGTGATCAAGTCACAGTAGCCACATGTCTTAAGAGTGTACAAGTGTCTCAGGACCAGTGAAGAGCTTTAACTGTCCCACCAGTGTGGTCTGTCTAGAAGTTTCAGACCTGCTGTTGATTCAGAAGAGATGGGGTACAGCCACCTCCACCCCAGCTACTTCGTCTGGTTAGCTTTTCAGAAATGCATCAGCAACCAACAATTTTAGTCTAATCTTTCTTTCTGGAACAACAATCATTTGCAGAAGGAAAGGCTTGACAGAGAGTCTGTCCCTCAGAATGGTAAAATTCAGGATGAGAAACACATTTGAGGGGTTCTGCAGTCCTTCTTTTAAAGTAACAAAATAGGGAAGTGTGTTTTACTCTTGCTAAGTGTGATTAAGTGCCATATAATATCTCTCTCATTCTTTTTTGTTTTAGTTGGACTATCACAGCTGTCACAGCTCTAGCTATCAAACTGTCTAAAGTATTTGTTTTAACAAATGAATTTGTACTTTGGCAGCCTCCTCAGGCGGTGAAGTTGGTGGATTTTTAAATTACTGCTTGAGTACTTATGAGACTGGCTGATGATGTCTATTCAATTTGCTTTTTATCTTTCTGTGAGCACAGTAATTTTTGTTGGATTTTCTTGCTCATTTTTGAGGAAATTATACAACCACTTTTTGGTTTTCTGTATACTTCCAACCCTTTCCAAGATCAGCAACTCTGCAGATGCCTTCCTTTCTGGAAATTTATCCTGTGAATACAGAGCTGGACGAGAGCACCTATGTCACCAAGTCCAGCATTCAGCCAAACCAGTATTGTTGACACTGAGTTCAGCACATTATTCTATTACCTATCGGTGAAAGCTCCTCAAAACAATGTTACACTGCAGGTACTAAAATTAGACATTGTAAATCTGCAGGTTTGCATAATTTGTTGTATAGAGTTTGTAAAAACAAATGACCAAAGATTATAAAGAACTGTTGTTAATTTTTGATAAGAAAAAATCCACCAGGTAGACATCATTCTAGCATTGGCTATCAGTGAATGCTTAATGCTGCAATTTTCAAAATGTTTTAAATAATTCTATGCACAATTAAGTTTGTATAAATCCTTCTTTATTTTAAAATGTGTATTCTTTTTAAAACAACTTTCCCCCCTGCCTCAGGAACATGTCCCTCTTTACTGCTCATTTTCAAGAATGTTCTATTTACCTATAGGTTTGCAAAGAATACAGGAATTTACCTCTACGAACTTCTAATATCCATAGGAGACATATATAGATACTGCTGTTGGACTGACGGAGAATTTACTTTATTTGTCTTAGATTTTGGAGCAATACTTTTCACAAAGAGACCAAACTCTAAGGAAATAACTGATTTTTACAGTGCTTCACCTGTTTTCTTTTTGACAATAGGCAGACATGGCAGTTCTGGAGAACACACAGACACGTGTCACTGAACAACCTTTTGGCTGCTTTTCACAGGACGCCTTGCTGTGGCCAACATTCATTGTGACTTTTTGTGGAGCAGCTGTTGTATTGCTGGATTCCTTTGAATCACAGAATCAATTAGGTTGGAAGAGACCTCTGGGATCATCGAGTCCAACCTTTGACCTAACACCACTGTGTCAACTAGACCATGGCACAAAGTGCCACATCCAGTCTTTTCTTAAACACCTCCAGGGATGGTGACTCCACCACCTCCCTGGGCAGCCCATTCCAATGCCTAATAACCCTTTCTGTGAAGAAACTTTCCCTAATGTCTAACCTGAATGTCCCCTGGCACAGCTTGAGGCTATGTCCTCTAGTCGTGTTGCTAGTTGCCTGGGAGAAGAGGCCAACTCCCACCCCGCTACAACCTCCTTTCAGGTAGTTGTAGAGGGCAATAAGGTCTCCCCTCAGCCTCCTTTTCTTCAGGCTAAACAATCCCAGTTCCCTCAGCTGCTCCTCATAGGACATACCCTCTAGACCCTTCACCAGCTTTGTTGCCCTCCTCTGGACACGCTCCAACACCTCAATGTCTTCCTTGTAGTGAAGGGCTCAGAACTGGACACAGTACTCGAGGTGTGGCCTCACCAGTGCCGAGTACAGGGGGACAATTACTTCCCTAGTCCTGCTGGCCACACTATTCCTGATACAAACCAGGATGCTGTTGGCCTTCTTGGCCACCTGGGCACACTGCTGGCTCATGTTCAGCCAGCTGTCCACCCAGGTCCTTTTCCACCGGGCCACTTTCCAACCATTCTTCCCCTCAGCCTGTAGCACTGTATGGGATTGTTGTGGCCAAAGTGTAGGACCTGGCACTTGGCCTTGTTGAGCTTCATGCTGTTGGTCTTGGCCCATCTATCTAACCTGTCCAGATCCCTCTGCACAGCCTTCCTACCCTCAGGCAGATCAACACTCCCACCCAACTTAGTGTCATCCATGAATTTACTGAGGATGCACTCGATACCCTCATCCAGATCATGAATAAAGATATCTATCTTATATAGAATCACACGTGTAAGTGTTGTCCTCTAATGAAAGTATTTCTGAGCAATATGATTAATAATCTAGAACCAAATATCTACTTTTTCTCCACCTTATGCCAGAAAGCCTCTTTTAAACTTGGATTTAGTTTCTTGAGTACATCTATATGTACAGCATCAGCCTCTGAAGCTTCTTTTACTTCATATTGAATCTTCTAACAGACAATTTTTTTTTCTAATCATGACTAAAATTTAGATTTTATTCAGTTTCTAATCACTGCTAGATTCACTGTTAGAGTTAAACTCTTTTCATGTATTGAACCCTCCAGCATGACATTTGAAACAGTAGTTTCAAATCCACACAAGCTTTGGACGTTTTTCCCTTTCTTATTCTTTCCTCTTATAAAACATATACCTTTCAGGGATTCATGCTTCCCAGGAGAGCAGTATTCTTCACATCTTCCTATCACTATCTGAAAACCATGCAGCCCCTCCTTTTAGGAAGCCACTGTAGACTATTTAATCTAGTAGTTATAAAGCTGAATATTTTTTTAAAAAAAAAGTGAATGCCATCATTATGCTTTTCTGATGATCTGCTTCTCTTTATGAGTGTCTCCTCATGGTCTGTTGCATTTCTGGAAAGTTGAATCTGTGCTGAAATGTGTTCCGTATTTTTCATTTGCCTCTTTTATTCTACAGTGCTCTTATTCTACTTCCAGTCTTCTACCAGTAATCTGGTCTCATGCCATATTCTTAGGGCATGATGAAGGACAACAATAAATCTGAACTCATAACCATAATAAGTCTATCAAGTAACAGGTAAATGACCAAAAGGTATCAAAAAGACCATGTAAGGAGAGATTAGTTTCTTAGTGTTAGCCTGCTCATCAGTGGACTCTCAATCTGATCTTAGCCACAACTGTCTCCGAATGTGACACTTCCATCCAAGTCAAATCCTGTTTGAACAATGCATTTGTAAAATCTAGTTGAGTTTCCATTTTTTAATCCAACGTAGGTCAAAAAGTTAGCAGACTGCAAATGAAAATCTGTAAAGATCCTTCACAAAAACTATATTCCTTCAGAATATATGTTTAAAGAAATAATCTGTTATCCCTTTCTCATACTAAGTTCTTATATTTGCACTTTAGGGTTTTTTTTTCTTACTGTGTTGTTTTAGCAATGATATATTTTTATCTACAAAAATAACAATGGCTCTCTTGCTTGGGTCTGCTTTACTCTCTTCCCTTAAGCTTTTGAACATTCAGCAAGGATTTTTGTTAAACCTTGTTTCCAAAGTTAATAGGAAACATTTTGTAAAAAGGCATTTTGTGTTGTAAATTTTATGCTAAATTTTATGATTTACATGCTGTATTACGTTGGGTGAAAAGTTAGTTTAAATTAATGGGAATAATAGTTCCTCTCATCAATCTTATCTGTAAATAAAGTAGAATTAATAATGACAATAAAGGTAGCTTCAAATATCAGTGCTTCAGGGTGTATCTTTTAATTATCTTTTCTAAGTAAGGAAATTAATATTATAATGTCATCACTCTCGTAATATTTGCCTGTCTCTCCCTTAAGTGCTTGACCTCTTCCTTGCTACCTGTTCTGGTATCCCTGCGGCAGAAAGGGTCACACAGATGGGGAACAGCCCTACCAGACCTGTGCAGCCTGTTAACACAAAGTAGGCTTTTCCTGTAGGAAAATTGACACTTGCTCTGGAGTGAATTTTCTGTACCCTTCACTTTTAAATTGAACTGTCAGCAGGCACTATACTTAACAAGACTACTTTATACGCTATTCATTAGATGTCCCCTAATAAATGATTGACAAGACAAATCTGAAAAATTTCTTCAGTGATCTGTCAAAATGTAGCAAGATTAACTCTCAAAACTTAGATGTCACTGTCATGAGGGTTGTCAGTTTGAGTTCATTTGTTTGCTTTACTTGGTTTGGCTGGCAAAACCTATCTTTGTTTAAAATCATGCCCCTGGGACTACCTGCCTGATTCATTTTGGCTTCAGAATGGCTTTCTGCTCAATGCTGGAATCAAATACTTCACACTGAATTGGTAGAGGAGCAGATAGATAAGTCTTCTGGGAAAGCTACCAGTTTCCCACTTTATTCTAGTACCTTCCCCTAGTCTGCACAAGTGTACGATTTATCCTTTAGTTTATACCACTCGCACAGATTCATTTCAGAAGAATTTCTTCTAGAAGAATTGTTCACATGGAAACTTATTAAGAAATTCAAAATCATTCAGGTTTTTTTCAGAAAGTCTATATCACCAGGAAGTACGCAATTTACAGGTCAAATATCCAAAAAATGTAGCCTTATCTTTCTTGGGATTTTGGTGTAACACAAATGCCAAATTTAATGAGTTAAATTGCTGTGATTTGCCAAATTTATGCGAAAGCTTAATTTTTGCTTTCAAGTGAGATGGATATATATTTACTTTTTATTTTCAGGTTTCCAAGAAAAGTAGTTAAGAACAGAGCTTTTCAGTTTTTACAGTTTTTCCCAAATATCTTGGCCTGCCTTTTCATCTGTAGTTTTTTGATTTATAATTCAGTTTTCACATTTGAAATAAGATACTGCTGAAATTGTGTAATTAGGGGATAAAATACTAAATTTCTTGAGCAGTTCATCATCTAGCCTTCGAACTTCTGAAACATTAAAATTTTTTAACATCTTTCCGAACATTCAGTAATTCAGCAGGATTACTTGTACTGAAGTTAAATACACATATAACTGTTTTAATGGATTAAATTGCCCACTTATGCCCTTAAAATCCAAGCCTGTGTTGAGGAGAACTGGTATCCCGTTGCCCCAGAGGAGCTCTCAGCAGCACAATGGCTCTGTTTCAGCAAAGGTGCTTGTTGGGTTTTTTTTTTTTAAACTTCAATTACCTTGTTTGAGTCTTGGCCTTAGTTTGTGTTTGTCTTCTCAATAATGGTTCTTGATAAGTCCTTCTAAATGTAGTTGAACAAGCTAAAACACCACATATCATCATTGAACAGAGAAATATAAAATCATCTTTACTTCCTCTAAGCAAATCTGGACGTTAAATCAGCTAGACCCCCAACTGTTTTACATTTCTAACTTAAGAAATAGAAATGTGACACATGTTGAGAAGCTCTGACTGCAGGAAGCTGTTAAAATAATGAACAATTTATTTTGGGTGATAATAAGAGTTTAGGTCTGACTGTCTACAATGAGGAATAACAAAAGTAATGCAATTAAAGTATATGAAATTATTTTGGTGTGAAATCAGTGCGAATGAGGTCAGAAAAAAAGGTTCTAGATATATTTTCTGGTTCAATTATATTGATAAACAAAGTTGAATTTTTCAGGTAATATAGAAATCTTATATATTAGGAAGACAAAATTATTCTATAGCTTTTCTATTGTTCGTGTGCCTCAACTTTATTGCATATATCTGAGGCCTGGTCCTCTAATCACTGTTCACCTGGAAATGGTCATCTTATTCAAATGACCCCATTAAAGCCTGTAGCCTCACTGAGGTGGATAATGTTTGAAGAGCTCGGCCTTCAACTGATATGATTGAATTATAAATGCTTCTACTTTACAATGCATTTAAATCCTGTTGTAGAAGTCTTGTACATCAAAACACCCACAAAGTGTGTTTTTATAGCTTTCTCTGTTGGGGTTATGGAAGAGTTCTAGAGAGTACTTTGTCATCCTATTGTTCTCTGGATAGTAACGAATGAAAATACCAAAGTATTCTACTTTTATCTAGAAGGCGGATAAAACTCAAAAATCTATAACATAAAAGCCCAAACATTCTTTTTAGGTTTCATCAGGTCTCAATGGTAGTAACTTTTACTTCACTGTGTAGTGTACTGTCATGTCATCTCAGATACAGTGGGAAAGGATTTGGCATGATGTCACCTGAGATCATTAAGGTCAGGACAGACTCTAGCTTAGGAAATAAAAAAAAGAAGAGTTGTAGGAAGACATTGGGGAGAAAAAAAATCAGTTTGTGATATTTCTTATTTGGAAGTATTTAAAAGAGCATTTTAAAATATGTTATGGTTCAGCTAAGCCAATATGTGCCACAATGATGTAGGTTCCACCCTTCGTTAGAAATAGTTATACTTTTTCAGGGAAAAAAAGCCTGATTAAACCAGAGAAGATTCTGCTCTAATCACTAGAATATGTTGCCTGGTGGCAAGACACCATATGTCTCTTTCCCAATATTCTTATAAGAAGCTAAAATTGGAATTTTATTTATTATTTCCCATGATTTTGAGATATTATTTGCTTTTTCAGATAGTTCTAAGTTGAATATTCCAGTATAAGACTGTTGTTCTGATGGTTTTGTTCTCTCTTTCCCACCATTCCCCAAATCTTTAACCTGACAATTTTTGGAAGGGATAGGCATCAGAATTAGATAAAAAAACTCCAAGAGGTCATTCTTGCTGTATCCTAGACTGCAATGGAAAGCAACAAAATCTCACAGCATCTGCATTTACATGATTATCATGTAGATTTCATATAATTATTTTACTTGAATGCTTTTGAACATGTATTGTAAAGCGGCCACATGTAGACCCACAGAAGGCATGTCATGAGTTAATGTATTTCTTAATATACACAGAATGACAAAATCTAGCCCCAAATCTCCACTTTGGAATGGCATTAACTCCATGTTTTTTCCTTACAAGAAACCATTTAATTCATATAATCATCAACAGGATATCAGCTCTTGCTCCTCATCCCTTTGTGTTATGCTGCTGGCCTAAGTAAACCTACAATTCACATATGACACTAAGATACCTGAAGTTATCATGTTATATATACATCTCAGTTAAATTTCTATATCTCAGATGTAATTTAAAATTTTGACATTGGTTTCAGCTAGTAAAAATCTGTATCTTTTTCATTCTGCTTGGCTTTCTATGTAAGTCACATTATGTAAAGTCCTGTGTGTCAGGTAATATAAATACAAAAACAAAACTTGGTTTTGTCTAAGCAGCTGTTTTCAAGCTAACCACAAATAAAATAACTTGGCACAACCAACCCCTTCTGTTGTTGTGGGCCGTTCTTATCACATCAAACTAAACTTGAAAATCATCTGTTCACAGGATGACAAAGAACTGGAAGTTTTTCAGGTTAATTTGACATTGTTCTGGCTTCTATTCAGCATTCTGGTTTCTGGCAGAGAAAAGATAAAAGCCCACTGGGAGAGGGAACAAGGTTGGGTTTTTTTTCCTTATCTGTTTATACTAATACCAAAGAAATCACTTTTAGAATACCAGCTAATCCTGAGGTCCTGAGGAGAAAGTGACAAAAAGTTATTCTTTTCTGCACAGATGGTTCATGTCAAACACAGCAGGAGCAACAGCAAAGCATTAGTTTATTCAATTAAAGAGATCTGCTGGTCTGCTGATAGTCACCAGAAATATTTACAGCTGAACAGGTAGAAGCGGAGATCTTCACATTCAACTGTTTTTTATACTGTTTTTTATACTGTTTTTTCAACTGTTTTAGCAAAACTTTTCTCTAAGTTTTGTATCATTGCAGCCCTAATTCATAAACATGTTTTATTTTTAAATATGCTTCTGAATTAAATTTTAATCAGATTGTACTCCTTCATGAATGAGAAATGTTCTGTGCAGTGAAATCAAAGGCAATCTGAGTGCCACACAGATACATGGTCAGACTAATAGATAAATGCAAGATGATTACTGTTCATGGATTTGTTCTTAACATAACTCAGTTATCAATACAGTTTGAATTATATAGATTCTTTTTATGTATTATATCATCTAATATGCAACATTCATTATGTATGTCTGCAATGCCTTGTAGCACAACCATTACCAAAATATCAGCTTATGAAAAAATTAATGAAATATGCATTTCTGATCTTCAGATTTTGGGGACTCCATTAGCATTTAATCATTACTTATTCATCAAATACATTGATCCTTGGTGTTGTAGGTATATGTGTGGAATAAATAAGCTACTAGGATCTAATCTATGTTCTACAAAGGGACAATTGACATCTGTGACAACAAAAAGTGGCACTGTTAATGGCCACCATATACAACTGTGGACTTCCACATCAGTAAAAGTCTGATTTTTCCAGCTTACATTTTCAAAAACATTAAAAAAAAAAGAAAAATCGGAATCTTTCAGTGTGCAGTCTGAAGGAAAAACATGGTTGAAAGCCCAAAAATACCCAAGGTTAGTATTATGGTGCACTGTACTAATTATTTTCTTACTTTCCAGGAGACCTCAGCTTTATTTAAGAGCTTATACTTAACATATGTCTGTGTATTTGTATTTATGCATTTATATATGTGTAATAAATGGTACCATATTGCTGTTGTGAGTACATGTGCAGGACATGAAGCTCATATGATGAAACTAGATATGTAAAGTGAGTGTTTCTTCCTCCAGATACTTGACAAAATGCTTCTAGGCAGAATTAATGGATCCTTCAGCCATGTAGCTACTGAAGAAAATTAAAAAGCATGAGATTTCATGTGTCCTCCCCTACCCTCAGCATCTACTCCTAGCTAACTCCAGACCATTGCTCTTAATCCACCCACTGAATCTGGATCTTCCAGACATCACTGTGGGTTCTGCCTGAAGGACAATGAAGCTGAAGTTCAGCCCATAGACTCTTATAATTTCTGAAACACTCTGGTTTCATTCCTGAAATCATTCTTGAAGCATGTCTGGACAGATAGATGCAAATTAAAACTGGAGAGAATTTAACTAACTGTTTGTTTTTTAATTTTATTTTTTTTAATTGATAAAATGTTATTTGCCCAAAACAGAAATTTAACATTTTTGTATTTAAAGGAGACAGGAAACTAACAATAGACTACACTCAAAAAACACAATAAAGAAACACTTAATCTAGTAAATGATTCTGACATACTAATCTACAAATGCAGATTTGAGATGTTTTCTTTGTATTCTCTCAGGGAAACCCAGGGAAATTCAGCTTTCATTTCACCTACAGAATGGTGGAATATCCTGTGTTCCTGGAAAGTTTTTGTTACCATAGTTAAGACTTTTGTTGGTACCCTTTCACCTTCACAATGCACCTGCAAACAGTCTGTCTGTCAAAAAGTTGTTGGTTTAACAGAACAAGTATAAAGGCTACTAATACCATATCTGCCCAAGGAATTATCCTGTAAGTCATTAGTTTGATTTATGAGTGCAGTCTCTGTCTTTAACTGAAGAAGAATCAAGGCCTAGGTCTGTGGTGATTGGGCTGGTCTCCAGGGTAGAGCATTCATGTAAACCTAATGTGTGAAATTACAAGTGTTGCTAGAGAATACATGCCTAACACCAACAATGAACTCGTGTTTAAGAGAGGCGGAGATATTCCTTCAGAGATGTATACATACAAGTTTTGTAAATATAGAAAAAGGCAAATCAGAAAGGAGACAATTCAATAATGAAGGGAGATGTAAGAAAATTCTAATCTTGTTTCTAACACTTTCTTGTAAATTAAGAAGTGATATATTTAACGAAACATATACATACACACATCACAGAATCACAGAATCACAGAATCACAGAATGTTAGGGATTGGAAGGGACCTCGAAAGATCATCTAGTCCAATCCCCCTGCCGGAGCAGGATTGCCTAGACCATATCACACAGGAACACATCCAGGCGGGTTTTGAATGTCTCCAGAGAAGGAGACTCCACAACCTCTCTGGGCAGCCTGTTCCAGTGTTCGGTCACCCTCACCGTAAAGAAGTTTTTCCTCATATTTATGCGGAACCTTCTGTGTTCCAGCTTGCACCCATTGCCCCTTGTCCTGTCAATGGATGTCACTGAGAAGAGCCTGGCTCCATCCTCATGACACTTGCCCTTTCCATATTTAGAAACATTAATGAGGTCACCCCTCAGTCTGCTCTTCTCCAAGCTAAAGAGACACAGCTCCCTCAGCCTCTCCTCATAAGGGAGATGTTCCACTCCCTTAATCATCTTTGTGGCTCTGCGCTGGACTCTCTCTAGCAGTTCCCTGTCCTTCTTGAACTGAGGGGCCCAGAACTGGACACAATATTCCAGATGCGGCCTCATCAGGGCAGAGTAGAGGGGGAGGAGAACCTCTCTTGACCTGCTAACCACACCCCTTCTAATACAGCCCAGGATGCCA
Organism: Nyctibius grandis; assembly: GCF_013368605.1. Lineage (NCBI taxonomy): Eukaryota > Metazoa > Chordata > Aves > Nyctibiiformes > Nyctibiidae > Nyctibius > Nyctibius grandis. Next base: position 46,412,843 of record NC_090663.1, read on the forward strand.
TTGGCCTTCTTGGCCACAAGGGCACACTGCTGGCTCATGGTCATCCTGCTGTCCACTAGGACCTCCAGGTCCCTTTCCCCTACGCTGGTCTCCAACAGGTCTGCCCCCAACTTCTATTGGTACATGGGGTTGTTCTTGCCCAGATGCAGGACTCTACACTTGCCCTTGTTATATTTCATTAAGTTTCTCCTCGCCCAACTCTCCAGCCTGTCTAGGTCCCTCTGAATGGCTGAGCAGCCTTCCGGCGCGTCAGCCACTCCTCCCAGTTTTGTGTCATCAGCGAACTTGCTGACAGTGCACTCTATTCCCTCATCCAAGTCATTAATGAATATATTGAATAGAACTGGTCCCAGTACCGACCCTTGAGGGACTCCGCTAGACACATGCCTCCAACTGGACTCTGTCCCATTCACCACCACTCTCTGGCTTCTTTCCTTCAGCCAGTTCACAATCCACCTCACTACCTGATCATCCAGACCACAATTCCTCAGTTTAGCTGCGAGGATGCTGTGGGAGACCGTGTCAAACGCTTTACTGAAATCGAGATAGACCACATCCACAGCTTTACCATCATCTATCCACCAGGTTATGTCCTCATAAAAGGCTATCAGTTGGTTAAGCATGACTTCCCGTTGGTGAAGCCATGCTGAGTGCCCCTAATGATCCCCCTATCCTTGATGTGCCTAGAGACAGCACCAAGAACAAGTTGTTCCATCACTTTTCCAGGGATGGAGGTGAGGCTGACTGGTCTATAGTTATCCGGGTCCTCCTTCTTGCCCTTTTTGAAGACTGGAGTGACATTCACTTTCCTCCAGTCCTCAGGCACCTCCCCCGTTGCCTACGACTTAGCAAAGATGATAGAGAGTGGCCTAGCAATGACTTCCGCCAGCTCCCTCAGCACCCGCGGGTGCATCCCATCAGGGCCCATGGATTTATGGACATCGAGGTTGCTTAATTGGTCCCTGACCCAGCCCTCATCTACCAAGACAGATTCCTCCTCTATCCTGACTTCTTCTGAGGCCGCAGGGGTCCGGGGCTCCTCAGGACAGTCTCCAGCAGTATAGACAGAGGCAAAGAAGGCATTCAGTAACTCTGCCTTCTTTTTATCCTCTGTCTCCAGGGCCCCCACCTCATTCATCAGTGGGCCTACATTGCCTCTAGTGTTGGTTTTACCTGCAATGTATTTGAAGAAGCCCTTTCTGTTGTCCTTGACCTCTCTTGCAAGGTTTAATTCCAAGGAGGCCTTAGCTTTCCTAGTTGCCTCCCTACATCCTCTGACAACAGACTTATATTCCTCCCAAGTGGCCAGCCCCTCCTTCCATGATCTGTACACCCTCTTCTTCCACTTGAGTTTGCCCAGCAGTTCCCTGTTTAACCATGCAGGTCTCCTGGTACCCTTCCTTGACTTCCTACCTGCTGGGATGCTCTGATCTTGAGCTCGGAAGAAGCAGTCCTTGAATGCTAACCAACTATCTTGAGCCCCCTTACCTTCTAGTACCCTGTCCCATGGGATTTCCCCTAGCAATTGCTTGAAAAGGCCAAAGTTGGCCCTACTGAAGTCCAGTGTTGTAATTCTGCTAGCTATTCTGTTCCTGCCACATGAGATCCTGAACTCTACCATCTCATGGTAACTACAACCAAGGCTGCCCTCAACCTTCACCTCTTCAACCAGACCCTCCTTGTTAGTGAGGATAAGATCCAGCAGCGCTCCTCTCCTAGTTGGCTCATCCACCATTTGCATCAGAAAGCTATCATCAATGTACTGGAGGAACCTCCTGGACTGAGGATGGCTGGCTGAGTAGGCCTCCCAGCAAATATCAGGGTAGTTGAAATCCCCCATGACAACCAGGTCCTGTAATTGAGAGACTGCTCTCAGCTGCCTGTAGAAGGCCTCATCACCCTCCTCATCCTGATCCAGTGGCCTGTAATAGACACTCACAACAGTATCACCCCTGCCTGCCTGCCCCTTAATTCACACCCACAAACTCTCAACTCGCTCCTGATCCGCCCCTGGACAGAACTCAATACATTCTAGCTGCTCACTCACATAAAGAGCAACTCCACCACCTCTCCTTAGTGGCCTGTCTTTCCTGAACAGGACATAGCCATCCATGACCACATTCCAGTCATGCGAGGTGTCCCACGAAGTCTCAGTAATTGCCACTAGATCATAGCCCCCCGACCGAACACGGATTTCCAACTCCTCCTGTTTATTCCCCATGCTGTGTGCATTGGTGTACAGGCATTTCAGGGAGCAAGCTGAGCACACTGATTTCACCCCAGGGGGATGGGAGGCCTCCTGGTCTACCTCAACACTAGAGCGTTGCCCCAGTGGTGCAAGCCCAGCTACTACCCCATCCCCCTTCGAATCTAGTTATAGCTCTCCGAATGAGCCCTGCACATGTAAGGGTACTAGTCCTCTTACAGGGAAATCAAGGACAAAATTGCAGAAGCCAGCTCTGAGACTGGCAACAGTGATTACTGTCAAACCTTTTTGGGTGACTGGAAGTAATAGTTTTAGATTCAGATTCAAGCAGAAAAATGGATGACTAAAAAGCTGTAGTTTCTGGAAAGAAAATGGATGTATTACATGAACACTGTAAAGTCAGGGAATAAGCATTTCCTTTTTTATATTAATTTAATCTAATTCTAATTAGTCTAACACTCCCAGAGAATGTTAATATCCAGGTTTTATAGAAAGATGAGAGATACTACTGAACTAATGGAGCTTCTTTTTGGAAATTCACAGAAAACCATAAATTCATGCACACACACACACACAAAAGCAAGAAAGATATTTCTTTTTATAGAGACAAGAAAGAATGCTCCTGGCTATTACCGTTTATAGGTCTTCAATCTATTCAGGTTCAAATAATGGAAAAGTATTAAACATAAAATCTGACCACTGAATTATTAGGAGTGTTTGATTGCAAAATAAAAAAAAAAAAAGCTTTCTAGGTAATCTGTGTTTTTGTTGTTTTTTCCTTTCTATTATGATTTTTAATAAGATTGTAGGATTAGTGACCGGGGTATATCTAGAGTATATGTATAACACTGAGACTTCAGTAAATTACTTCATATTGTCTCACAGCAACTGATTTGAAAAAAAAACAACTAATCAAAATTGGTTTGGACTATAACACTAGCCCATGAGCTCCAGACTGCCTGCAAGAAAAAGCCTGCTGATGAATGGATGCATACTGAATTGCAGGGAGAAGGCTAGCAGTTATTTTTGTGTGGGCAGTACTTACTCATGCCAGGGCTGAATGTGGTTCATTGTTCCTTCAGTCTTTTAAGATAACAATGCCCAAATGAGCATAATAAATCTTAGTCCTTTTTGTTGAAAATTGTCTGAATCAAAAAGGCACCTTCACAATTGGGCTGGGTTTGGTAGTCTTGACAGAGTATAGGAAGGAAAATGAAACTGCTTCCTCAGCTCAGACTCAGTGTCTCCAGGTTAGGGCTACGGACAAGGTGTGCTGACTGGGCAGTAATGGGGTCTGCAGTTTTATTGCTGTTGATAACATCTTGACTCAGAGATATCAAACTGGCTTGCAGTAGTTTTGTACCATGGACATTTCTTTATAGTTGTTTCCTCTCTGTTTCATGAGGTTATGTTGGGAGGTGCAGGATTAAAACACCTGAGTTTAGCTATCTAGCTGTTAAGTGTCTGCACTCCCTTAGTAAGACGTGGAGATCTAGGCAGGACGGTCAAGAGAACAGCTCAGCTCACCCTGAAGTAAATGCTGGGTTTTTTTCACTAGTGATGTACTCAGTGGGTCTTCATTGAGCCTGGTTGACAGAGTCCCTTGGGAGGAAGTTCTAAAGGGCAAAGGAGTCCAGGCATGTGCCGAAAGACAAGCTGGTGGGGAAAAAGACTGGCCTGGCTGAACAGAGAGCTTTGGCTGGAACTCAGGAAAAAAACAGGGTTTACAAGCTTTGGAAGAAGGGGCAGGCCACTCAGGAGGACTACAAGGATGTTGTGAGGCTATACAGGGAAAAAATTAGAAAGCCCAACTAGAAGTTAATCTGGCTACTGCCGTAAAAGGCAATAAAAAATGCTTCTATTGCAAGAGGAGGGCCAAGGAGAATCTCCATCCTTTATTGGATGTGGGGGGGAAACAGTGACAAAGGTGGAGGAAAACGCTGAGGTGCTTAATGCCACCTTTGCCTCAGTCTTTAGTAGCAAGACCAGTTGTTCTCTGGGTACCCACCCCCCTGAGCTGGAAGACAGTGATGGGAAGCAGAATGAAGCCCCCATCATCCATGGAGAAATGGTTAGCGACCAGCTACACCACTTTGACATAAACAAGTCCATGGGGCCAGATGGAATTCACCCAAGGGTAGTGAGGGAGCTGGTGGAAGTTCTCACCAAGATGCTTTCCATCATTTATCAGCAGTCCTGGCTAAACAGGAGGTCCCAGTTGACTGGAAGTTAGCAAATGTGATGTCCTTCTACAAGAAGCGCTGGAAGGCAGATCCAGGGAACTACAAGCCTGTCAGTCTGACCTCAGTGCTGGGGATGGAACAGATCATCTTGAGTGCCATCATGGGGCACGTAAAGGATAACCAGGCGATCAGGCCCAGTCAGCATGGATTTATGAAAGGCAAGTCCTGCTTGACTAACCTGATCTCCTTCTATGACAAGGTGACTCCCTTACTGGATGAGGGAAAAGCTGTGGTTGTTGTCTACCTGGACTTTAGTAAAGCCTATGACATTGTTTCCCGCAGCATTCTCCTGGAGTAACTGACTGCTTATGGCTTGGACGGCTGTATGCTTCACTGAGTAAAAAAACTGGCTGGATGGCTGAGCCCAAAGAGTTGTGGTGAATGGAGTTAAATCCAGTTGGTGGCCAGTCACAAGTGGTATTCCCCAGGGCTCAGTATTTGGGCCAGTTCTCTTTAATATCTTTATCAATGATCTAGACAAGGGGATCAAGTGCACCCTCAGTAAGTTCGCAGATGACGCCAAGTTGGGCAGGAGAGTTAATCTGCTTGAGGGTAGGAAGGCTTTTCAGAGGGATCTGGACAGGCTGGGTCGATGGGCTGAGGCCAACTGTATGAGGTTCACCAAGGCTAAGTGGCAGGTCCTGCACATGGGGCACAACAACCCCATGCAACACTACAGGCTTGGGGAAGAGTGGCTGGAAAGCTGCCTGGTGGAAAAGGACCTGGGGGCATTGATTGATGGCCAGCTGAATATGAGCCAGCAGTGTGCCCAGGTGGTCAAGAAGGCCAACAGCATCCTGGCTTGTATCAGGAATAGTGTGGCCAGTAGGACTAGGGAAGTGATCATCTCCCTGAACTCAGCACTGGTGAGGCTGCACCTTGAATACTCTGTTCAGATTTGGGCCCCTCACTACAAGAAAGACATTGAGGTGCTGGAGCGTGTCCAACGAAGGGCAACAAAGCTGGTGAAGGGTCTAGAGTACAAGTCTTATGAGGAGCAACTGAGAGAACTGCACTTGTCTAATCTGGAGAAAATGAGGCTGAGGGGAGACGTTATTGCTCTCTACAGATAACTGAAAGGAGGTTGTAGAGAGGTGGGTGTTAGTCTTTTCTCCCAGGTAACAAGTGATAGGATGAGAAGAAACAGCCTCAAGTTGAGCCAGGGTAGGTTTAGATTGGATATCAGGGAAAATTTCTTCACCAAAAGGGTTGTCAAACATTGGAACAGGCTGCCCAGGGAAGTGGTTGAGTCACCATTCCTGAAGGTATTTAAAAGACGTGTAGATGTGGTGCTTAGGGACATGGTTTAGTGGTGGACTTGGCAGTGCTAGGTTAATGGTTGGACATGATAATCTTAAAGGTCTTTTCCAACCAAAATGATTCTATGATTCTATGATTCTGTTGTAACTGGAGTTTAGACACCGCACACATCGTCATCTATGTTTATGTATCATGCTCTGTGAACTGAATCCCAACCCCTTTTTCTTAGATACTATTGTGAAACAAACAAACAAAAATACACAGCAGAAATATTTTAGTCTGTCGAATGTGTGCTATTCCTAGATTGGGACTTGGCTGTACTTTCCTGGAGCATATCCTGGGGAGTCATATTCATAGCCTATGTGATTAAAGTACAGGCCTTAATATTGATAGCGTTACAGACAACTCCCTACTCTGAGGCTGAGAGCCTCTCATCCCTATCCTTAGCTTGTCTGTCATAGAAGCTGAAATGCTGTATATCCAAATGCATCACTAAAACACTTGTGAGTTAGAAGTAACCACAGAGTCATCTGTCGTTCACTACCACTAATAGCTACAGCCATCCTATTCCTAAAACCAGGGCCAAAAGAGGACTATGATTTGGAGAAAAATTGCAAGTTCTGATAAATTATAAATGAAATTTACAGGATTAGATTGTTTTCTACCCTTTGCCAGCAAGAATGGCAAAATCACATGCAAGTGAGCTCTTTTGCATAAATAACAGTGATCAGCCACCAAAACTAAGCACCTATTGTGCACAAGTGTAGGTGAACTATAAAATTATCTCATCACATATTGAACCAGGTGCAAAATAAATACTTATTTTATTGCTCTACTTGTTTCCTTTTCAATTTACTTCAAGATAAAAATTATTGAAAAATATTTGTCAAAACTTTTGAAAATAATCCATGTTTTTTTCTGGCAACAAATGACAAACTTTGCCATTTCAAATTAGAAGAAATCTGATTAGAAAGTAGATTTCTTCATTGAATCCTGAAGGAACTAGTAAAGATGCCGAAAACCTTTCAGCTCTGGTCCCGTCTCACGCTTACAGTTCCTCAGTAGTAAGTAGTAAGCACCAAGTCTGAACAAGACATCAAATTGACAGAGTCCAGCCTCAGGCACAGAACAGAGATTACATTAGCGGTATTAAACTGTGACCTACTTGCAAGACCCTGGCCATGGTTAAGAACTTGCTCAAAGTATTGCTGTCTGTGCTGCTTTTAACACAGTGAATTACAAAATATTTCTGACTTGCCTTTGCAATGCAGGGGAAGTAGATGGGTTCATTCTCTGTGGCTGAATGCAAATATTGCTGTTGGATACCCCTTTCAAAGTACTCTAGCTGACACCTTAAAAAGAGATTGCATTATTTCAACTATAGTAATTGATCTAAGGACAAACATTTTCTCTTCTTACAGTCCCATATAACTAATACCCTTACACTGCTACAGTCATACTACTATAGCACCATACTACTTAGTGGTCATTAGGCATTTGCATGTTATTCTTCTCTTTAATATCTCTACCAGATACCTACCACATTTTGAAGACACAACTGGAGTGCTGAAAGAGAGAATCTAGAACACGTATTTTAATGACATTACCTGTATGGGTCACTCTCATATGACTGAATTACAACTATGTTTTCAGAGTTATAAATTAACTCAGGCTGTGATTTTATGAAATAGGGTGAAGGAGGCAGCTAAGAACTTTGTGTTCTTTTTCACACACTACAGTACACAAGACATCCACTGAGATTTCAGGTATGACACACTACCTACAAGAAGCCCATTCCCTGCTGGTCCAGCAGCTCTGAGCCCTATATTTACATGCCTGAAAATCTTTTTGAGCTGGTGCCACATCACACTCTTGCCAGAAAAAAAGGTCCTGCTCACTTTCCCTATATCCCTTCCCTACTCCTGGCCATGTAGTCGCACAGTTTATTTTGTACCAGCTCTAACAACCTACTGTATTTCTGTGTCCATGTAGCTCATTAAAACAGAGGACATACGACACGGCAATAATCGGGTAGTTTTCTGCCAGGTTAATGAAGCAAATTGAGACAGTGAAGGATTTCAAAGTGCTCTAGAGGCATCATGAGGGAGGAGGCAGGATGTGCTGGCTTTCAGCAGTAGGGCGATGAGGAGGGGGAAGGTAGGGAAGGAGGAAGGAGGGAAAAGTAGAATTAAGGAGGAGGAAGGAGGGAGTGAAACCTCTTCCTTTTGGCAGCAGCAAGCTGTTATGTTTGCTCCACTGTCTGTGGAAGTGCAGTCTTATATAATAAGCAGAGGGCTCAAAATAATAAGTGGACTTTGCTCAGACAGGAAAATACTGAAAAGTTGCATAGCCCTTTACAGAGGCTCCACTGCTTCTTGCTACAAAGTTCTGCTACCTCAGGTAGACATTTCCCTGGAGAAGACCAGGAAGTCCCTGATCTCTGTGAAGACTTTGGTGACTGATACTGACTTTATGATCCCCTCTGTTTGTCTCTTGACTTAACGAGAAATGTGCAAAGGGAGTTGTATAAAATCTGAAGGCAGACAGAATCACAGAATCACAGAATGTTAGGGATTGGAAGGGACCTCGAAAGATCATTTAGTCCAATCCCCCTGCCGCAGCAGGATTACCTAGACCATATCACACAGGAACGCGTCCAGGCGGGTTTTGAATGTCTCCAGAGAAGGAGACTCCACAACCTCTCCGGGCAGCCTGTTCCAGTGTTCGGTCACCCTCACCGTAAAGAAGTTTTTCCTCATATTTATGCGGAACCTCCTGTGTTCCAGCTTGCACCCATTGCCCCTTGTCCTGTCAATGGATGTCACTGAGAAGAGCCTGGCTCCATCCTCATGACACTTGCCCTTTCCATATTTAGAAACATTAATGAGGTCACCCCTCAGTCTGCTCTTCTCCAAGCTAAAGAGACCCAGCTCCCTCAGCCTCTCCTCATAAGGGAGATGTTCCACCCTCTTAATCATCTTCATGGCTCTGCGCTGGACTCTCTCTAGCAGTTCCCTGTCCTTCTTGAACTGAGGGGCCCAGAACTGGACACAATATTCCAGATGCGGCCTCACCAGGGCAGAGTAGAGGGGGAGGAGAACCTCTCTTGACCTGCTAACCACACCCCTTCTAATACAGCCCAGGATGCCATTGGCCTTCTTGGCCACAAGGGCACACTGCTGGCTCATGGTCATCCTGCTGTCCACTAGGACCCCCAGGTCCCTTTCCCCTACGCTGCTCTCCAACAGGTCTGCCCCCAACTTGTACTGGTACATGGGGTTGTTCTTGCCCAGATGCAGGACTCTACACTTGCCCTTGTTATATTTCATTAAGTTTCTCCCCGCCCAACTCTCCAGCCTGTCTAGGTCCCTCTGAATGGCTGCGCAGCCTTCCGGCGCGTCAGCCACTCCTCCCAGTTTTGTGTCATCAGCGAACTTGCTGACAGTGCACTCTATTCCCTCATCCAAGTCATTAATGAATATATTGAATAGAACTGGTCCCAGTACCGACCCTTGAGGGACTCCGCTAGACACAGGCTTCCAACTGGACTCTGTCCCATTCACCACCACTCTCTGGCTTCTTTCCTTCAGCCAGTTCACAATCCACCTCACTACCCGACATTGTAATCATCCACCCATCCAGTAAAAGCTGAACATATATGCAATATAAAGTGTATTCAACTGTTCTGATGGGATATATAGATATTTCTTGATGGAGTGGAACAGCTATAAGAGAAGTATTTGTGAAATGCTTAATAAACATTGCACTTTACTTGAAAATGAATCCCAGAAAGAAGTTTCTGGCACGAACAGCTGTGTGTGATATTAGCCCAATGGCATCACTGTTAATGGCTTCTAACAAGTTATACACATTTCTTCTCTCTGATTTTGTCACTGTAGTGTTTTTTTTTTTTTCCTCCCTGTTGTAAGTAATAACGCTATCTTATTTTCTGCAGTTAAAAAGGTAAAGGCTGCTTCTAAGCCTGATTTGGGGTGGTTTAGTTTTACTCATCATGACGAAATTGTACTTAAAACGTTGGAAAGGTGCAAGATTTATTAAATGCAGATTCAGAATTTCTGAGGGAAATCACAAGTGCTTATTATCCTTAGGTTAATGATAGACAGTAAATAAAAATTTGAAGACTCTATTGCATCTTGGATGAAGAACCTCACAGTTTTTGCAATAAAAATAAAAACTAATTATTATATATCTGTTCTTAGCTATGAAAGGCACAAAGACAGATCAATAACTGGTTAACCTTTCCTTGTTTAAGAGAGATACCAGACATAAAAATAAAAGCTGGGATGATAAAGGCTTATTGAAACAGAAAATACCATTATGAAGAATGTGTTCTGTTAATGGGTTTCATTCAGATACTTCAGATAAAACTTCAGTATAATCATAAGAAAAAACCTGTATAGTAATTATATGAAACCAAACATCCATTTCTGAAAGTCAGTGGTATGGTAGAGTGGTTCCCAGAGTTAGTTTGTGTGCGATGCCATCTGTCCTGTATGAAGGAGAACAGTAAAGCAAATTTTCTCTAAAAACAAATTAGAAAAATCTGAGGCCTCACTGCCATGGAATTAGATGGTATTGGTTCGCTACTTTTCAGCAGTGTAGGCATGAGAGATTTTTGGAAGTAAACAAAAAATGCATATAGCATGAGAAGTCGCATTTGCTTGATTCCCTTTAGAACAAGTGAAACAGAATTGCATAGCCATCAACAATAAAAACCAAGTCATGCTAAAATGTCACCTCACTTAAAGTAAACCTCTAAACTAGTCACACTACAAGTAAACATTGAGATAGACATATCAGATCTCTCAGGTGTTTATGATACCAAATCATTCAAGTTCTCTTTTTTTTTTTTAAATTTGGTGTTGATCAACTCTGGCATATAGCATTAAACAGTTTTTAATTAGTTTTGCATAGGGTGAGTAGCAGTAACTACATTTTGTGAGTGGACTTTTGTAACCACTGTGTCATGGCCATGCTGTTTTCTAGACCTTGAGTAGTCTGAAGTAGAAAATAGATACCAGGGTAGTTAGAAAGGGGCCAATTGGGAAAAAAGCAGACCTTTGACATCTTGGAAACTTTAAAGTGTCACTTGGAGATCTTCAGGGTCAGATTTTCTTTAGCCCTAGCAAGATTAGGATTTTGTATCATAATTTGGGACCTAACACTTCAGTTCTACCTTAGCCCTTCTTCAGGTGCAGGTTCCAATTTTGAGACATTCACAAATATTAAGAGGAGTGATTTTTTTTTTTTTTTTTGTATTGGTAAGAGTTGTCTCAAAAAGTCAGTGTATACATACCAGAAAAAAAATGCTTGTTCCGTGACAGTTTCCTCACTGACAGATGCTTTTGAGGGCTGTCAGTTGGCCATTCCTTAATCCATTCAGTGTGGGTTGTACTGATATTTCATAGTGATCATTATTAAATCAGCCCAGCTTTCTTACTGTAGATTACAGATTGGTCTCTGAACCATCTGCAACTGTGTACGTGAATGTATAAGCTGGTGGGTGCTTATTTATAAACAAGGCAGTAAGTTGATGATGGTTCAGAAAGGAAGAGGAGTTTGAAAAAGAGAGTGGCTTCTAAATGACTGAAAAAAAAATGGTTGCTTTGTGTGGTGCATCTCAGCCAGCCTGTGGCTCATGCCACGGCAGCACTGCAGTGGAGCATCAGCACTGCAAGTGCTGCAGCAAACCTCCAAAATTGTCAGGAGCCCCTCCAGAATTTTCTCTTTTTGAGTGGGATTATACTAACTGCACTTAACTAAGAACTGTCTGCTATAAACAACCAACAAGTTTTATTATATCAATGTGATTGATAGGTTTTCAGATTAAAATTCTCAGCCTTTAGGGGAAAAAAATCCATGGCCAGCAGTAATTCTTTTATACATATTTGTGGCTAATATGGGGAGAACAGAATACTGATTGAATTTCAAGGACTTCTTGTGCCTCAACTATTTGATTAAGAGCCGAGTTTTCATAACAGGAAAACTTTACCTATTCACGTTTCTTCATCTCTCCTACTTTCTTAAGAAGTTGGTGCTTCAAAAGAAGGATTTTATAATGGCAATAATAAAAAAGTCCTCCTACTTTATGTTATATAAAAATGATATCTTTTCCACCTCTAACTTGCTTTTAAAAAAAATTTTGCCTGCAAATTTCCCATAAAAAGTTTTTTAAAAGACTGGTATTAATAAGATATTTGGTTATCTAAAAGTCTGAATATGTGACATTTCACAAATTTTGACATATTCTTCTAATTCTAGTGGTTCTCAAAGATGTTTGTTTTAAAGCAATAAATGTATTCATTTTTCCTCAGTGAGAAATGTACAAAAGACTTTAAAGTAATATAGGCTTCAAATTTAGAGTTACTTATTACAGGACTTAATGTGGAGGGTAATGTGGGGGTAATCAGCTAACATTTCCTGTCTTCTAGAGATAATGATATATAAGTGACATAACAGTGACTTACACTGATGATGTAAAAGATACTCTGTGTGTTTACATATTATTTTTTAAATAAAATGGAAGGTGATATGGTACATGGAATTACAAAATTAGTCAAAGGTACTTTATTTCCTCTATTTTTACTATTTCGTTGCTGGTTTTTTTTACCAGGTGGATTTTTTTTTATTTACTTATTAAAGTTCATATACTGTATTGACCATACTAGTTTAATGAGATTTCTATTATTTGTCATCTCTATTTTTTTAATCTACAAGGACCAAGATTTTCAAGCTTCAAAGGCACCAGATTTGTGAAGACAGTGAGAATATGGGTGTAAATCACCTCTGCAGTGTCCAGAATCTTTCTTCTAAAACTAAAGGCTTTTATTCTAAATCACTGCCCACTCTGCCTAATGTCACCTGCACTGACCACAAAGTGAAATAGCAGACGCATCTCAGCTATGAACATGTGGCCTTCCCTTCCTCCAGAATTACACCAGATATTGCCATATAGGTGCTTCTGGGTGCCTTTGTTCAGTAAATTTAAATTCTTTTTCAGTGTCTCTCTCAGCAATTTTTTTTTTTCTGAAAGAAATTTTTAAGGCTTTTCTAGCTCAGGAGAAATTTCCCTGCAGTTGTTGAAACTTCCTTGTTTCACCCATTCTCAACAAGTTTCTGACTTCCTGCATGACTTGTTGCACTGGCTGCTGGCAGCTTCATCCCATGAATCAATTTGTGGAGACTGGATTTTTCAGGAAAAACAATTTGATTGTGCTTTCCACTATCTCTGGTTTAGCCTCTTGAGCCAGAGCACTTCCTAAAATTCAAACTGCCTTTTTAGTATCGGCTCAAATCTTATGTTTGTAACCCTGAGGTGCACAGTCCATGGGAAACACAATGTGATTTCTGCCTCCCCTACCTCTGCCACAGAGCACACAGATTCATGCCTGATCTTCACAGAAGGTGAAAAATACCTCTGAAGGTTTCCTGTGTCCTTAAAAATTTGCCCCGGTTTTGTTTCTCTACAAATTGCAAGCAACTTACTTCCATATTTTCATTGTACAATTATTTCAAATGAGCTACCCCTGAGTACAAATCTCTGGTCACTGAAAGCAGAAGGACACTTATTTCCATGTACTCCAGCACTGATACTACAAGTTGGAAGGAAACTGTATTGACTTCATCTTTAAAGAGCTTCAAACAGGGGTTAGAAGTATTTCCCCCCCCCCGCCCTGTGAAATTCATTATACTTTTCAGAAACCATGGTTCTTTCACTTTTTTTAGGAGGAGAAAGTCTACCTCTGTTACTCACTAATTATCAGTAATTTGAAACCTAAATGTGATGAGATGTGATTATATAAATTCAATTAACTTCCATGTTGAAGTGGACCTCAGAATAAAAGATTAATACATTGAAATGGAAGACTTGAGCAGAGAGTTACAAATGTAAAGAAGGTGATGATTATAAGAAACTAGCTGATGTTTTGTTCACAGCTTGATGCAATGGAGTTATTAAGAAACTGCTACACTATGGAACAGCTATCTGACTGCGTAACTTTTACTAGCCCAACTTCCCACTAGGCCAAGGACAATGGAGCATCATAAATCTTAACAGCTGTGTCCTGATCAAAGCACAAGCAAGAGAGAGGAAATATCTCTTACCTTTCTGTGCACATACCACCACTTAATAACATGTGTGTCTCTGAATATTTGGTACCCAGAAGATACAGTCATTTCCATGTCTCTTTTCCTAAGATGCTAACCTAAAAAGGTCAATCTTCTGTCAGCACTTGATTCAGTCAGGTGAATGACACTTTAACCTGATTTCACTTTGACTTTCTTCTGTTCCACGCTCCAGTGACAAGGTTTTTTTCTTCTTCAGAAGTAGCTGGTCTGATGCAATCTGGTCCGCTGTGGTAGAGCAGGTCACAATCAATCAAAGCGTGCTTAATGGAAGCAAAAATAAAAAGAAGGATTATTTACTTACTGGAGAAAAATCTTTTTACAATTTTAAAGGTAATAAATAGGAGTCTGAAATCCTTTTTGTACTCTTCCTTTTGTGTAGATAATTTTTCATTACTGGAGGGTCTAGGAGATTTTATTTTAGTCCCATCAGATTATCAGTACCACAAAATCAGTTTCTAATCGACTTTGATTGAAGGGAAGAAACCTGTCTGCTCAGTCATGAGGCATGGATCAGCTCAGGATCTTTACGTACCACATGAAGTGAATAGGAAGGCATTTACTTGACAGGTCCTTTTCCAAGGGTCAATTGCCAATAGCTGTAGCATTCTGTAAAGGCACTAGAGAGTTTGAGAGTTTGTGAGTCTCTTTCACACACACACACATATTCTTCATTTTCCTTTCCCTCCAGTGCCTTTGTTCAAAATTAGTCATTCTTCCTGACAGAAAAGAGGAAAAACTGTCTGTAACTTTAGTTTGCATTAGTCGTGCCAGCATAGCTGGACTGATATCATTTGTGGTCTACATTTACAAAATTTAAGGTTCAGTGTGTTGTATACCTTGTATACATCAACCAATAGTCTGTGTAAGATAAGACTGGCCACATCTGACTTCCCTTGAGTCCACTCACATTTCTCAGCCTCCCCAAGTACTTGAGGACCTGAGAGACCACAGCCAGCCCAAATCACCCAGCTCTAGGCTCAGCAGGAGAGGGATGAGTGTCCCCTGCTGATATCCCAAAAGCAAAAGAACCACATTAATGAATGCTGATTAACTTCACCTCTCCTGTCCATAACGCTTGTAGTCTGGAGCCAGCTCTGCTGGTGATAACGGAAGGATTTCTGCCTGATTCTTTGCTCTATGTAAATATGATCTGAGGCCAATTCTGAATTTTAGCCTTCATCTTCTAATGCTTCTTTTCCCCAGAAGTATAATAATACATCCCTCTTTTCTCAGCTGGCAGTCTGAAAACACTTTATGAGAGAGAGACTGCCACATGTTTTCTACAGCCCCAAACAGAACGGAGTTCTAATACGGGATGTGGCATGTATGCACTACCATGACTCGACTATTGACACTTGCCGTGCTCATCCTTCAGGTGGGATGTGTCAGAACAACACAGGTAATAACCATCTACCGTAACTGAGTAAGGCCCAAAACACCTAAGGATTTTTCCTGGCCTCAGGGACAGAAGTGTATTCTCAGCTAGTGTTTTCTTCCCAAATACAATTTACAGGAAGAGACATATCAGCTACAAAACATTACTATATTCACTTTGAAAGGTAAAGAGCTGAAGCTGTATTGTATACAGAAGGGTACCAAAATACAGCACTCGTATAATGCATTAAGTGCAGTGTTATTGATTAGCCATAGTTAGAAAAAAACACTAAACTAAAGTAATTTTTATTGTAACACTACTAAAGAAATCAGGGGAAAATGAATGCTTATAAACAGAATAAAATAATCTAAATCATCTGTTTGACACGAAAGACAGTACAAGTTAATGGACAGTGTTTTCCAGGACTCTGTAAAGAGAGGATAAGAATAAGGTGAGGGGGAATAAGGCTACAAGCTTTGTCAGATGGCTTGTCTGTGTTGCCCTTCTAACAGCTCTTTTCATAGTGATGTGCAATAATTGTTGATCATTGAAACCTGGATACCAAAATAACAACCTAAACAAAACACTGGATTTAGCCACTTGTTTAGTTCTTTAGCATGAGATTCAGTGTGTGATAGCTGATGACTGCTGCACATGACTTTAAGTGATCTTTTCCATTCTTGATTCCAAAGAGAAAGAACAACTGGGACCAAATTACTTTGTGCCAAATAAGCTTCCTGAATTTTGTTTTTTAATTATATTTCATTTTCATTGTTTCACTCTTATAAGCTATCCTGCCTTTTAGTCTCTTCTCATACAACTGTGACTGCAGTAATGGAGTATAGCTTCACTTGAGAAATATGGTTTACGGTTTCTTCTAGGGATCATGCTACCATCTTCATCATGTCTGTTTCCTCTAGGTAGGAAGAAAGAATTGCCAATCGTCATTGCAATATCCGCACAAATGTCCCTCATTCACCATTTGAACTAGCCATTAGATGATATCCAATTGCTCAGTGATAAGGTCATCAAATAAATTGAGACTCCAGCTTCCAGGAAAGCAACACATTCAATTCTTCTTACATTGAAAGACTATCATTAACTTGATATGCTGTGTACCTGATGTTCTGCGTATTTGTCTCAGAATAACTACAAAGTGTATCCGATGTTGGAGAAGCTTTTGTCCTGCTCCAGATTGCCACAAGCAATAAATAATGCCCACTGAGTTAGTTACCTGCTCAGTGATGTAGCCCTGACTGGCCTTACTGATTTAGCAGAGGAAAACAGATTCCAAATATGTCACTGATGGACATGGACATCGCATGCTAACCAGCCTGTATTCTGTTGTACCATGTAGAACCAATAATTTTGGTTCTGATGGTAAGAAAAAGGAAACAGTACCTGCTTCCTCAAAGAAGATGTGAATAGGTGGATGAAAGCATTCACTCTGGAGAACTCATCTGCAGACCCTCAGTCTGGCCATATGACTATACTACAAATACATTCTCAGTATAAGGCCACTTCAGAGGAGCATAGACCTCAAAATT
This sequence comes from Nyctibius grandis, assembly GCF_013368605.1. NCBI lineage: Eukaryota > Metazoa > Chordata > Aves > Nyctibiiformes > Nyctibiidae > Nyctibius > Nyctibius grandis. The sequence goes on from NC_090663.1 coordinate 46,429,622, forward strand.
TGGACAAGGCTGGTACACTCTGGCATTTCACTTCAGTCTTGGAGGTTCCAGGTGGGATGTCCTTTTGGGGCAGTACTACATGTATAGGCCCAGAGGGAATCCTGTTACTGATATTCAGAACACCTTAGGCAATTTTCTTGGTCCAGTTTGAGTTTAGGAACATTCATGTGCACACTTGCTACAACAGAGGAGAAAGGATTCAGAATGAGTTCACACAAACATACTCCTACTGTGTCGTACAAATCTACCTAATCCTTACTCTCTTTTTTAATCTCTTGAGGTGTAAAATGGTGTCAGACTTTATATTTTGCTGACATGCACAGTCACTTAACAGTCTTAGAGCTATTACTCTACATTCACCTAGTTTTCATTAATCAGATACATCTCATTAGCACAGTTTACATTTTTTTCATACCCATAACATTCAGTAAGTAGCTTACATGCTTACTTTTAATGAAAACAGTGATTTCAAAGAAAGTGGCATTTAAAAGTTGTGCTACAATGGTTCATGGATTTATATGTGTAGTTTCTGAACCTTTAGCTATTTAAACATTTAAATGACTTTAAATAGAAAAGAATCACTGCACACTGTTCTAATCTTCTCTCCAGATAAATTGAAGTAACATATGAGAAAAAAATGGTTATTTCTCTTTGAAATGACATGATAAGCAATAGTTAGTACTCCCTTTGTTTCATAAGTGTCAGAAACACTAAAGAAGCTACTTAAAATATGATTGTCTCCTTCCTTTTATTTTGTCCTAATAGTCTCTGCAAACACAGGCATACTATATGATCTGAGAACAGGAATCAAAGACTGGTGAGGCAAATGGGATGTTTTCCATTCAGCAGAGACAAGAGAACTCAAGTTTCCAATTAATCTTACAACTTCATGTGTCATTTTTTGAGTAATATAATATTATCTAACATGACACCTCTGCTGAAAGTGCTAAGCGAGCTCCTGCAATACATATGTCACCCATTACTGACTGCAAGCTCCATTTACTGTTACATCAACTAATATTTGTGTTAGTTATCTTGTTCCTCTCCTGTACAAATGCTGATCTTTTTCATAAACAAGGAAAAGGTTTAGGGATATCAACTCATACCACTGTAAACTGGGACAATATACTAGCTTTGCTCAAATGAGATGGACTCCATGTTCTTCTGCTGTTAACTTATTCAACCCCACATTAAAAGACCAGAAGACCTAATTGTTAATGATTTTGTGAGAGTAGCAGAGAAAGAAAATGTCTTGAAAAGGGGCGTGCTCTCCTTTGTATGCCTCCTGTCTTTTTTTTTTTTTTTTTAATATATTAATGCTATCACCAAGTTGGTGAAATAAATGTTTCTAGTTTGCCATGGCTTAAAGGTCACTCTTAAGATTAATTCAGAAACACAGAGGAAGGGTATCCAAAGTCAAAGGAAGTGATGAGATTTTACATTGTAACTACAGGTGAGAGCATTAAGGAAAAATTTCCTTAGAAAATGGCTAGCCAGTTTGTAGCCCTACTATAGCAGGAGCAGGTGTATGTTGGATAGTAGTGGGAAATCTTTCAAACTTCTTACTGTTGCAGACACTGCTGCATGCCATTAGTACCTATCTGCAGTCTGCAAAACAGAGGATATTTCAAGAAGATGGAGTGAATGTTAGAAGATGTATGCCTCTGTCATGGCATCTGTGGGGAGAGTTCAACACATTGTATTTTTAGTTCTGAAGAGGAAGAGATGGCTGCAGGGGCATAGAGGAGATTGAATATCAATTGAGAAAAGTTACTTTATTAGCAGTTCTTCAGTATAACAGAAAAGTAAAATTAATGAATTAAGAGGAAAAGGCAGTGACAGTCCCTTAAGGGATACAGCAGCTTGTGTGCATGAGTCATCACTTAGGGGAGCAGGAGTCTGGATGTACATTCATTCTCTTTATCTTTGCACAAAGAAGGGATAAAATACAAAAGGGAGATTATTCTGAAGAGGTAAAAAGAGTACCAGAACCCACAGGACTGCATGTATTTTTTCAGAAAAGACAGTTCAGAGGAAAAATTGCTACCATCTAGTTATTTTTCTTTTATTATGCTACTTTATGGAAATGCAAGTGAGCAGCATAGCCTGCAAATTTAGCATCATAAACAGTGTGAAGATTTAGAGCTGGAGATAACCTTGTTATCTTGCTCTGTCTTCCTGTGCTCATTTCAAATCTCATTAAAATATGTCATGGGTAGGGAAGAAAAAAGTCCTGTTTATATCTAGTTACCTTTTTTTTTCCCCTAGATAGACCCAGCCAGAATGCATATGCTTAAAAAATTATTTTCATCTTTTAAAATTCACCTTTATGCTTCTCCTTCATTTGCTTGTTCCCTTCTTGTTGTTCTTGCACTTATCACGGTTCTCTATCTTTAGCCCACTAGAGGTTTGATGAGAGGGAAAGCAGGCAAACTGCACTGCTATAGAGCTACGGCTCCCAGGCCACCCGGTGTCCAGAGCCTTAGGAAATCCCCTGTCATGTAGCAGAGTGACACACATTGTCTCTGCGTTTGATCTAGGTTTGCCTTTCGCTTTGACTCACACACAGTCTGCTCTGTAAAAAGCAGCTGTTTGACCTATGCTTGATCCCCTTACATAATAAGAATTCAACATCCACCGCAGGAACTGCTTGGAACCAACTCGGGCAGAGGTGGGGGTTCTGTGGCCCAGGCTGCATCTGAATTGTACTTTTTGGAGTCAACAGTGAAAAAAATGAGAGTCATGTATGCAACGTTAGGTACAGCTGTGAATGCTGCTCTAGGAGGGCTAGATTGTGTTGGCGACTGACTAAATTTTTTTCTGTGCCTTGAGACAAAGGAGAGAGGGAAAAAAAGAATACTGCCTTCAATTTGTACATTAATGGGAAAGTGTTCTATGTTTCAAATGCCAGGTCATGTAGGGAGAAAATTAGAAGGGCCAAAGCTCAATTAGAGCTTGATTTGTCTGCTACAGTCAAAGATAACAAAAAAAGCTTCTACAAATACATTAACAGCAAAAGGAGGGTCAAGGAGAGCCTCCATCACTTGCTGAATGAGGAGGGTAGTGTAGTGTCAGGGGATGAGGAAAAGGCAGAGGTGCTCAATGCCTTCTTTGCCTCGGTCTTTAATGTCAAGACCGGTTGTCCTCAGGAGACTCAGCCCCCAGAGCCTGAAGTCAGGTGTTGGGGGCTGTGTGAACCCCCCGTAATCCAGGAGGAGATAGTTAGTGACCTGTTGTGACAGTTGGACACCCACAAGGCTATGGGCCCGGATGGGATTCACCCCAGAGTAATGAAGGAACTGGCAAATGAACTTGCCAAACCACCCTCAATTATCTACCGGCAGTTCTGGTTAACTGGAGAAGTTCCAGCTGACTGGAAATTAGCAAATGTAACGCCCATCTACAAGAAGGGTCAGAAGGATGACCCAGGGAACTATAGGCCTGTCAGCCTGACCTTGGTGCCAGGCAAGGTGATGGAACAGATTATCCTGAGTGCCATTACACGGCACATGCAGGACAATCGGGGCATCGGGGCCAGCCAATGTGGATTCATGAAAGGCAGGTCCTGCTTGACCAACTTGGTCTCCTTCTATGACCAAGTGACCCGCTTAGTAGATGAGGGCAGGGCTGTGGATGTAGTCTATCTAGACTTCAGTAAGGCATTTGACACTGTCTCCCACAGCATCCTCCTAGACAAACTGGCTGCCCGGGGCTTGGATGGGTGGACTCTTTGATGGGTTAAAAACTGTCTGGATGGCCGAGCCCAGAGAGTGGTGGTGAATGGGGCAAAGTCCAACTGGCGGCCAGTCACTAGCGGTGTTCCCCAGGGCTCAGTTCTGGGGCCAATGCTGTTCAATATCTTTATAGATGATCTAGACGTAGGGATTGAGTGCACCCTCAGTAAGTTTGCAGATGACACCAAGCTGGGTGGGAGTGTCGATCTGCTGGAGGGTAGGAAGGCCCTACAAAGGGATCTGGACGGGTTAGATAGATGGGCCGAGACCAACAGCATGAGGTTCAACAAGAACAAGTGCCGGGTCTTACACTTCGGCCACAATAACCCCATGCAGCTCTACAGGCTGGGGGAAGAGTGGTTAGAGAGCGGCCCGGCGGAAAGAGACTTGGTGGTGCTGATCGACAGCCGGCTAAACATGAGGCAGCAGTGTGCCCAGGTGGCCAAGAAGGCCAATGGCATCCTGGCCTCTATTAGGAATAGTGTAGCCAGCCGGTCTAGGGAAGTGATCGTCCCTCTGTACTCGGCACTGGTGAGGCCGCACCTGGAATACTGTGTCCAGTTCTGGGCCCCGCACTTCAAGAAAGATGTTGAGGTGTTGGAGCGAGTCCAGAGGAGGGCGATTAAGCTGGTGAAGGCTCTGGAGGGTCTGTCCTACGAGGAACGGCTGAGGGAGCTGGGGTTGTTTAGCCTGGAGAAGAGGAGGCTCAGAGGTGACCTTATTGCCGTCTACAACTACCTGAAGGGAGGTTGTAGTGAAGTGGGAGTTGGCCTCTTCTCCCAGGCAACTAGTGATAGGACAAGAGGACACAGCCTCAAGCTTCCCCAGGGGAGGTTCAGGTTGGACATTAGGAAGAATTTCTTCTCAGAAAGGGTTGTTAGACATTGGAATGGGCTGCCCAGGGAGGTGGTGGAGTCACCATCTCTGGATGTGTTTAAGAAAAGACTGGACATGGCACTTAGTGCCATGGTCTAGTTGACATGGTGTTGTCAGGGCAACGGTTGGACTCGATGATCCCAGAGGTCTCTTCCAACCTGATTGATTCTGTGATTCTGTGAAATCTCCTTCAGGAAATTCCAAGGGAGTGATACTACATTTTGCATTAGCTGCTTTGGGTTTTATACTTGAAGTCCTGTGAGTGTTAAATTGCTTACATGTTTAATCCATGCAGTACTGTGTTCATTACGAAGAATATAAAGAGGAAGCGATGTTCTCATGTACAGATACATACGGATCTTTAGTTCACAGAATGGTTTGAAACCTGTGATCACTCTAAGAAAGCACTTTTGGAGGTAAAAATAGCTGCCCTTTTCTTTCAATAGCAGGATGCTACAAATCAAACACAGATTTAATTTTTTTTTCTCTTTGGAATTTCCCTGAGGTTTATTGCAATGAACTGTGTCATGCCCTTTCACTTTAGCAGCAGGACACTGAAGCCTGAAGATCGCTTGCCTGGCTGGCTAGATAATTCTGTTCTATCGCTGTCCTTGTCCTTATATACAGTATATTCTCAAAGTGCTGGTATCTATTATATTTTTAGTATATTAAGCCTATGATATATGGGCAATGCCATCTAATTCCACAATCTCTCTCCACTTTGGTGACATTTTGTTCTGATCTGTAGAATTTGACTGATTTTGGAGAAAATATTCTTTTGCTACTGCCTGCAGGCACGCTATTAGAACCTGCTGTCTCAAAAGTGAGGAGACACCCAGGTGAGCAAATCCCACCTAAAGTCTTTCTTCCCCAAACACAGGGACAAAGACAGAAGCCAACGGGGCGGCAGGGAATCAAGCTTATTGCAGTGGGGAAGAAGCAGGGAAAGAATAGATGACTTGTAACTGCCTAGTCCTCTCTGCTCTTTACAAGTCAAAAGACCATCCCCAAAAATGCCACTCAGACACTCATTTCCTTCCCTGGTGTCCTGGTTTGGCCTAAACCAGGCTGATTTTCCTTTCAGTGATTTTTACTTTCAGCTAAGTCTCCTCTAAGTAACTGCACTTTCTGAAACTAACTGCGTGTTTTTGCAGACAGTGTCTACTTCCAGGACTGATAACACTCGAAGTTTGTAGTTATCACTGAGGCACCGGTAGGGATGTCGTGCAGAAAGGCTCTTGCTGTACTTGTTCTTGAGAGAAACCAAGGTCACTGCTGAATTCCTCACTGCTTACGAGTGAAGAGCCGAAGGGGGGTCGCAGCTGCAGGGGGGAGCGGACAGGGCAGGTGACCCAAAATTGACCAACGAGGGTATTCCATCCCATACACGTCATTCTCAGTATAAAGCGGGGGGATCACGAGGGTCTCGCTCTCTTTCTGCTATGGCTGGTGTCCAAGGAGGACTCCGTCTGTTTTCCTGCTGCCCCCGATCCCGATCCGTGCATTCCTGAATCCAGCTGTCGACCGTCGACCGTCGACCTGTCGACCGACCAGGCTGGGCCTTCCCGGAGCCTGCCCTGCAGTGCCGGTGGTGACGTGGCTGACTTCAGGGGAGCTCAATCTTGGTTTCGTATATATATTTGTATATATTTGATTATTTCTATTATTGTTATTATCCTCTTTTTCATTATTATAGTTTATTAAAACTGTTTTAACTTTCCAACCCAGAAGTCTCTCTCCCTTTTCCCTTTCCCTTTCCCTCTGGGGGGAGGGGGGGGGATAACAGAGAGCATCTGCCGCAAGTTTAATCGCCAGCCCAGCTTTAAACCGTGACAGATTTATTGGCGCCCAACGTGGGGCTCGAGAGAAGCTCCAACAGGTTGCTCTGATAAGTCGAATCCCAGCTCCAGTGGGAGGAGATCTGGAGAGCTCAGCCAAGAGAGTATCATATTTCTTCCTTTGAGATTTATGAGGGGTTGGAAATTAAAACAGATAGCTAAGATGGTAATGTTATTTGTGAGCCTTGTGTTACCTCTTCTCTTTATAAAGCTTGTTTTAGAGTTAAGTGTAATAATACCTTACTTGCCGTATGCACTGTGTGTTAGTGTTTTCATGTGGTTTAACAGGGCGTGCTGGTCGAAATGTGTCGTTTCAGTATGGGTTGTGATACTGATTTATGTCGTGATAAACTGGGCAGTTATTATTCCGATCTCTTATCTCTATGATACAATGATGGGCAGCTTTAATCGCGAATCCGTAGCTGCACACACCAGGCGTCTTTTAACTGATTTTGATAGTATCTGCTCCTTTTTTGCCAAGCTGATTCCTGCAAAATTCGAACAGGGCGTGCTTTTATTTGTGTGTGTCCTGTGTGTCCTAAATGTGTTTCTGGTGTGGTATGTGATTAGAAGTCAGTGCAGCAACAGCGGGAGGTATCATGCTGCCCCTGTAACCAGGAGAAAACACCGAAAGAAATCAGCTAGTAAAGTGAAGGATGATGACTCAGAGCCTTCTAAGGCAGAGCCAGCACAGGACCCAGGTGAGGGCCCTTCTCAGTCAGAGTTAGGGCCTGACACAGATGGGGGTTTCCCTGATCGTCTTTTTAAAGCAGACCCATCACACAAGAAAGATCCTTCTAAAGCAGAACAATCACAGGAGGACTCGGACTCGGAAGAAGAGATAACCTACCACTCCTTATCCCTGAAAGAACTGCGAAGTATAAGGAAAGACTTTAGTCGTTATGACCGTGAGCCAATTATTACCTGGTTGCTCCGATGCTGGGATAATGGGGTGGATAGCATAGAATTGGATGGCAGAGAAGCCAGACAGTTGGGATCCCTGTCCAGAGACGGTGGTATTGATAAGATGCTTCCAAGAAGGTCAAACACTATCAGTCTCTGGAGGCGACTCTTGTCAGCTGTAAAGAGCAGGTATCCCTATAAAGATGATGTTATGAGCCACCTAAGCAAATGGATCACTATAGAAAAAGGTATTAACTACCTTAGAGAACTGGCTGTGCAAGAGATCATTTATAGACACCCACGGGACATTGTAGATCCTGTAAATCCTGATGAAGTGGAATGCAACCAATCCACGTTCCGGAAGGTGGTGAGGAGTGCTCCACCGACACATGCCCATACGTTGTCAATATTAGTCTGGGGAGAAGATGCTATGGCACGACCTAGTGTGGGTGAAATGGCTAACTGTATGCGACAGTATGAAGATAGTATTTCTTCCCCACTGCAGGCCCGTGTCTCGGCTGTGGGAAAAGTGACTTCTAAGGAAGACAAGGACTCATTGAAACAACTGTCAGAAAAACTGTCCAGGATCGAGAATCAACTTAAATCTCTACCTACACAGGCCCGCGTTGCAGCCTTTAGGAGGAAACGCCCTCCTACTGGACCGGCTCAAAGGAAACGGAACACGTCACGAGGTATCCTGTGGTTTACCCTGCGTGATTATGGGGAGGACATGAACAGATGTCATGGACAACCTACCAGTACCCCACAGGCACGAGTACGTGAGTTGCAAGCTAACAGAAATACCAGAGAGAATTTTCCTAGGAGGATGGCTGCTCCAGTTATCAATGAGCAGGACTCCAGTCACGGTAGATGGGCCTCAGGTCCCTATTTCCCAAATATGAATAGGGAAAATGAAGGTCCAGTCCCCGTGAGCTGCACGAATCCAGTCTTTAATTAGAGGGGCCCTGCCTCCAGCCAGGAGGAGGAGAGGGACAACAGAGTTTATTGGACTGTGTGGATTCGATGGCCTGGCACATTAGAACCACAAAAGTATCGAGCCCTGGTAGACACTGGTGCACAGTGCACCCTCATGCCATCGGATCATAAAGGGGCAGAACCTATCAGTATTTCGGGAATAACAGGGGGATCTCAAGAGTTATCTGTATTGGAGGCCGAAGTGAGCCTAACTGAAAATGAATGGAAAAAGCACCCCATTGTGACTGGTCCAGATGCTCCATGCATCCTTGGCATAGACTACCTTAAGAAAGGGTATTTTAAGGACCCAAAAGGATATAGATGGGCCTTTGGTGTAGCAGCTGTAGAGACTGAGGACATTAAACAGCTGTCTACCTTGCCTGGCCTCTCAGAGGATCCTTCTGTTGTGGGGTTGCTGAAAGTTGAAGAACAACAGGTGCCAATTGCTACTACCACGGTGCACCGACGACAATATCGCACCAATCGAGACTCCCTGATCCCCATTCATAAACTGATTGGACAATTAGAAAATCAAGGAGTGATTAGCAAGATTCGCTCACCCTTTAATAGTCCTATATGGCCAGTGCGAAAGTCTGATGGAGAATGGAGATTAACTGTGGACTATCGTGGCCTAAATGAAGTTACACCACCTCTGAGTGCTGCTGTGCCAGACATGCTAGAACTTCAATACGAACTGGAGTCAAAGGCAGCCAAGTGGTATGCCACCATAGACTTGGCTAATGCATTTTTCTCTATTCCCTTGGCACCAAAGTGCAGGCCACAGTTAGCTTTTACCTGGAGAGGTATCCAGTATACCTGGAATCGACTGCCCCAGGGGTGGAAACACAGTCCTACTATTTGCCACAGACTGATCCAGACTGCACTAGAAAAGGGTGGAGCTCCAGAACATTTGCAATACATTGATGACATCATTGTGTGGGGTGATACAGCAGCAGAAGCTTTTGACAAAGGGGAGAAAATAATCCAAATTCTTCTGAAAGCTGGTTTTGCCATAAAAAGAGGCAAGGTCAAGGGACCTGCCTGGGAGATCCAGTTTTTAGGGATTAAATGGCAAGATGGGCGTCGCCAGATCCCGATAGAGGTGATCAACAAAATAACAGCTATGTCCGCACCAACTAACAAAAAGGAAACACAAACCTTCTTAGGCGTTGTGGGTTTCTGGAGAATGCATATTCCAGATTACAGCCAGATTGTACGCCCTCTTTATCAGGTGACCAGAAAGAAAAATTATTTTCAGTGGGGCCCTGAACAACGACAGGCTTTTGAACAGATTAAACAAGAAATTGTGCATGCAGTAGCCCTTGGACCAGTCTGTATGGGACAAGATGTTAAAAATGTGCTCTACACCGCAGCTGGGGACAACGGTCCTACCTGGAGCCTCTGGCAGAAAGTGCCAGGGGAGACTCGAGGTCGACCCCTAGGATTTTGGAGTCGAGGATAAAAGGGCTCTGAGGCCAATTACACCCCAACTGAAAAAGAGATACTGGCAGCATATGAAGGAGTTAGAGCTGCCTCAGAGGTAATCGGTACTGAAGCACAGCTTCTCCTGGCACCCCGATTACCAGTACTAGGCTGGATGTTCAAGGGTAAGGTTCCCACTACCCATCATGCAACTGATGCTACATGGAGTAAATGGATTGCATTAATTACACAGAGGGCTCGAATAGGAAACCCTAATCGCCCAGGAATCTTAGAAGTGATCATGGACTGGCCAGAAGGCAAAGACTTTGGAATGCCACCAGAAAAGGAGGTGACACGTGCTGAAGAAGCCCCACTGTATAATGAACTACCAGAGGATGAGAAGCAGTATGTCCTGTTCACCGATGGATCCTGCCGTCTTGTAGGAAAGCATCGGAAGTGGAAAGCTGCTGTATGGAGTCCCATACGATGAGTCACAGAAGCCACAGAAGGACAAGGTGAATCAAGTCAATTTGCAGAGGTAAAAGCCATCCAGCTGGCTTTAGACATTGCTGAATGAGAAAAGTGGCCAAGGCTGTATCTTTATACTGACTCATGAATGGTGGCAAATGCCTTGTGGGGGTGGTTAAAGCAGTGGAAGCGAAGCAACTGGCAGCGTAAAGGTAAATCTATTTGGGCTGCTGAACTGTGGCAAGATAATGCTACTCGGCTAGAGAAACTAGTCGTGAAGGTACGTCATGTAGATGCTCACGTACCTAAAAGTCGGGCAACTGAGGAACATCGAAACAACCAACAAGCGGATCAGGCTGCTAAAGTGTTCCAAATAGATTTGGACTGGGAACATAAAGGTGAACTATTTTTAGCTCGGTGGGCTCATGACACTTCAGGTCATCAAGGGAGAGATGCAACATACAGATGGGCTCGTGACCGAGGGGTGGACTTAACTATGGACTCTATTGCACAGGTTATCCATGATTGTGAAACATGCGCCGCAATTAAGCAAGCCAAACGGTTAAAACCTCTGTGGTATGGGGGGCGGTGGTTGAAATATAAATATGGGGAGGCCTGGCAGATTGACTATATCACACTCCCTCAAACCCGCCAGGGTAAACGCTATGTGCTTACCATGGTGGAGGCGACCACCGGATGGTTGGAAACATACTCTGTGCCCCATACCACTGCCCGGAACACTATCATGGGCCTCGAAAAGCAAATCTTGTGGCGACATGGCACACCAGAGGGAATTGAGTCGGACAATGGTACTCATTTCAAAAATAGTCTCATAGATAACTGAGCCAAAGAGCATGTCATCGAATGGGTATATCACATCCCCTATCATGCACCAGCATCTGGGAAAATTGAACGGTATAATGGGCTGTTAAAAACTACCCTAAAAGCAATGGGGGGTGGAACCTTTAAAAACTGGGATAAGCATTTGGCACAAGCTACCTGGCTAGTTAACACCAGAGGATCTATCAACTGAGCTGGCCCTGCTCAGTCAGGCCTTTTACATACAGTAGAAGGGGATAAAGTCCCTGTGGTGCATGAAAGGAATCTGTTGGGAAAAACTGTCTGGGTTCTTCCTGCTACAGGCAAAGGTAAACCTGTTCATGGGATTGCTTTTGCTCAAGGACCTGGATGTACTTTGTGGGTGATGCTGCAGGATGGTGGAGTCCGATGTGTCCCTGAAGGTGATCTGATCTTGGGTGAGAATACTTAATTCTGAACTGCATGATGTTAATTGCTGCATAATACTAACAGTGTTCATAAGTGTCTTTCAGGTTGAAGCAGTGGTGATGAGACCGGAGCTAGCTGCAAGTGGCGTCCAGTAACCTCCTCGAGACTGACATCTTTAACCTGCAACCCATGGGCACGAACTGTGACAAAGCTCATACCATCTCTCCTACCCTGGGAGACTCCTAGCCAGATGGAAACCCACAATCCTGAACTAAATGAACTTGATGAACTTTTTTTTTGTATAGAGATGAATCATAAACTAATGTTATCTGTATATATTTTAAAATGAAAAGTTAGTGGTGATCTGAGTATGACGTGAATGGTATGGAATAAAGGGTGGAATGTCTTGGTTTGGCCTAAACCAGGCCGATTTTCCTTTCAGTGATTTTTACTTTCAGCTAAGTCTCCTCTAAGTAACTGCACTTTCTGAAACTAACTGCGTGTTTTGCAGACAGTGTCCGCTTCCAGGACTGATAACGCTCGAAGTTTGTAGTTATCACTGAGGCACTGGTAGGGATGTTGTGCAGAAAGGCTCTTGCTGTACTTGTTCTTGAGAGAAACCAAGGTCACTGCTGAATTCCTCATTGCTTACGAGTGAAGAGCCGAAGGGGGGTCGCAGCTGCAGTGGGGAGCAGACAGGGCAGGTGACCCAAAATTGACCAACGAGGGTATTCCATCCCATACACTTCCATTCTCAGTATAAAGTGGGGGGATCACGAGGGTCTCGCTCTCTTTCTGCTATGGCCGGTGTCCAGGGAGGACTCCGTCTGTTTTCCTGCTGCCCCCGATCCCGATCCGTGCATTCCTGAATCCAGCTGTCGACCGTCGCTAGGCCCAGGCTGGACCTTCCCGGAGCCTGCCCTGCAGTGCTGGTGGTGACGTGGCTGACTTCAGGGGAGCTCAATCTTGGTTTTGTATATATATTTGTATATATTTGATTATTTCTATTATTGTTATTATCCTCTTTTTCATTATTATAGTTTATTAAAACTGTTTTAACTTTCCAACCCAGAAGTCTCTCTCCCTTTTCCCTTTCCCTTTCCCTCTGGGGGGAGGGGGGGGGATAACAGAGAGCATCTGCCGCAGGTTTAATAGCCGGCCCAGCTTTAAACCGTGACACCTGGTCTCAACATCACCAGTCAAAACAGCCCTATGGCCCTCTGTTGACTGCCAAAAGTTCCTGTCCTTTCACTTTCAGCTGCCTCTGGAAATGTTTAATGTGGAACTGCAAAACGACTGGTAAAAGATTCAACAGCATTATTTACTATGGTACTTTGATGTTTTATTGAATGATACCTTCTGCTTGGGAATGTTTCCCAATGTCGTGGGCTAGATCTAGAATTTACAGCTACAATATAGCTTGTCTGAGGGAGTTTCACAGCAGAAATGCCACCCAATGTATCACAAATATGTGAGACTCTGGATAAGAGGAATATTGAGAAAGCTTCTATTATTTCCTACTCTCCTATAAACAGAGTCAACTGACTTCTCGATGGTAAAGATTCAAAATAGTTGCAATTTTTAAATTTTCATTCCAGTCTGATAGTTGTGCTCTATGTGCTCTGTAAACTTGTGATTGAGGGTATTCCCTAAATTACTTCAATGGCTCACGTGTATACTTGTGGCTGATGTAAAATGCACTGTAGGCAGAGTTATGGGCATCCTACGAAGATATTGGTAGCAGACAGAAGATGTAACAAGAAATGGGAGTTTTATGATGAGAAGAATAAATTTTGGCCTCTTCTTCAGCTTCTGAATCACTAGTTGCTCTGAAGTGAAACAGGAGGCAGCTGTTGATAGAAGCCAGATTTTAGGTTTATTCTGAGGCTTTTGGAATTTTAGGGATGTATTTTAGGAGAGCTCAGAAATGAACATAAGTGGCTAAACAATGTAAATACGCAAAATCTTCCTTGAAGTGTGGTTGCAGCCTGGACTTTCCTCGTCAAAGTGTTTAAATACTTCATTGGCATCTCTTTGGACTTCAAGAGGTAAGGAGAAACTTAGAGCCAGAGAGCTGAAAGGATGCTTTAGTTATCCTTTTACTCCATCTCCAAACAAGACCTTTTGTGTGCAGTAGTCTTAAAATACACTTTTTAAGGATTTATATAGTTTTTTTCCTAAATATTCACAATTTAAACCAAAGTATTCCATATAATGTGCAAAGCAATGGGCATAGTCTCAGAGACTCCTATTTTTCAGAAATGCCTGTGTACTTGAGAAAAAGGTTTATAGGTTCTGATACGGAAAATTCCTTTGACCCAAGTATTCTGCCTACTATCCTGATCATGAATACCTTAACCACAAAATGTATTTCCTGCTGAGTCACAGTACCTTAGTAGATTAGTAAAAATAAATGCCATACTGTGTGAGTAGGCAGCATTTAGCTGATACATAATATAGTCACATACTTACTGTTGTAACTGCAAAGCTAACTAGAAGAAACTGGTTTGGAATAGATGATGAAAGTTTTCCCGTGAAACTGATCTATAAAAGAACAGTGTGAAGGTATGATGATGTGCAGGCACTGCAATTATGACCTCCAGATAAAGGCTCTACCTGTTACTCAAACACCCAAATAGTCAAGCAAAGACTGAACAGCTTTGTGCTGGGCCTTTTCTGCAAATGGCCATGCCCATATAAGTGTTAGCAGGGATTGTGTAGGATAAAGGAAATGTTAGCAATTGCCAATTTTTTCTCTGGTTTTTTTTTTGGGACAGAAGTACTCAAAAATTCAACCTCAGTCTTCACGCAGCACGAAGCTGAATTTTCCCACCTACAGAACAAGCTTATGGAGAGGATTCAACACCAGAGGTTTTAGCAGCATTATAAAAGAGGTTAGGCTCTTGCTCAGAGCAAGGATAGTTTTGAAATCACAGTCAGGTAGTTCAAGTCTCCTCCAGCTTTGAAAATTTCCAAGGATGATGCTGTGCAGTCACAGTGTCTGTGGCACCCAGGGGCCCAGCAGTTTCTCTCCCACCTCCCTCCACCCCCTATAATGCAGCACCAAGACAACTTTCTGGGATACAGATCCCAGAAGTTGTGACATTTTAAGATGTATCAATTTACTGAATTTTTGAAACCTCCTTTTTCTTCTGGGTGGACCTAGCATCTCACTCTTCCATAACTCTGAAGTTCACAATGGGAATTGAACAGCAATATTACCTTTAGGACTTCTTGCACTTTCTTATCCCACCCACATGTCCCTCCTTTCATCCCATCACCTTACCTCCACAAGCTGCTCCATCAGTCGTGTCACAGCAACAGTCTGTGACACTTCACTGTGATTTGGATCCATTAAAATAACCCTGAAAACACTACTTTGGTCAGGTCAATCCACATTTGTGGTGTCATACGGGTGCCATGTGACTTGTGGTAAACAAAAAATGAGATGGAGCAGGAAACCAAATACACCCCGTTGTAGAATTAGGCTATTCACAGTATTTTAACAAATTAAATTAATACACTCTTAATTTTAGGGGGTCTTTTTAATGACTTAATTCCCAAGAGGTCTGGACTTTCTGTCAGCTTTGTTTTAGAATATGTTTTAAATAGCACATCTTATTTTTAAATTCCTTCTAAATAAATTTTTAAGTTGGTGGGGTTTTTTATATTTTACTTTTGCCCTGATTTTGCCTTTCTAGCTTGGGAATGTGAATAAGATCATATACTCAAACCTACCTGTTTCTTTCCTCAGACTGAGATTTCTCACAATATTAACATGGTTCGGAAGTGGAGCTCTCAGGAGAACGTGTGTTAAGTGCTTTGGGAAACCTGAACTTCTGTCCATTATTATCTTCCTCCAGTTTCAGTTTCAGCTTTGTTTTTACTTTCTTGTTGGTTTCAAAGAAATCATCCTACATGACAGTGATGGCAATATTTTAGGGCATGAGATATTAATGCAAACAAAACATCTACAAGACAACAGAATATGCACTACATAGTGTACTTTTTTGGATACTTTAACAAGATCAATATACAAAGGTCATGTTCAAAAGCAATTTACGTACCACAGAACAAATACTCTTTGTGTAGTCATTTTAAGATGTATTAAACTAACTGGTTAGTAAAAAATACAACAGTAGGCACAATATTTTTCAGGCAAGTGTGAAGCTGAACGCATTCCTTTAAAACAGGCTAAACATAATCCCGAAGCAATTTAAAACTAAATGACAATATTTGCTTTAATAGAGAAAACATTGAGAAAAGAATTTGATTGTATGTGTATACATATAGAAGGAGCACCTCAACCATGTTACATCTATATAGATGTGAATTTGAGATTCCATTACTAACAGACACAGGAGCACTTAATAAGTCTTTAATCCAAACAACTAGATACTATTATCTCACTCTCTGGAATATAAGATTTGGTCTACAGTGCCTAACACATTTGAATCTTTGGGTTTGAATAGTCTTTCTGTTAGTACTTTTAAATGGAGATGCTGGAAACCTTTTCTTATATTTTTATGCATTTTAGGGAAATAATTTATGTTTCTTTACCTTGGAATACAAACAGCTTCTAACTTAATAAATAGCAAAATCCATTTGTGAATAAAACCAATATAAAATATACATAATATAGTTTTGTAAGCCAGAACTATGTCTTAGTTAAATATATATTTATTTTATGAAACTATGGTAAAAAAATTCACATTGGCTCAGTTATAAAATATGAATATATTTGCAAATTGTGCCCACAAAGATATTAAATAATTATTTTTTCTTATTTAATGCATTACTGATGATTGCATACT
The DNA here is from genome assembly GCF_013368605.1 of Nyctibius grandis. Lineage (NCBI taxonomy): Eukaryota > Metazoa > Chordata > Aves > Nyctibiiformes > Nyctibiidae > Nyctibius > Nyctibius grandis. The sequence continues at coordinate 46,445,879 of NC_090663.1, forward strand.
CATTTAATCATATTACCACCTAGAATTTGCTTTAAAAAGCAATAATATTCTATGACATCTGCTACAACAAGAAATAGCATCAAAAATTATTTGTATTTATGTGCTTATTTTATACATTAAGGATTCTGTAACATTTGTGAAATATCCATTTACCTCTGCCCACCTACGTAAAATTGCTTTCAGTATTCAGTTGTTGATCATAAGCTACTAAGGTCTGAAGAAAAGATACTCTGAAAAATTCCAGAGTGATCAGACATGAACATGTGTATTAACTTCCTTCCTGTGGTAAAATTAACATCCTGGCAGCTGAGTTGGACTGTTGAACCATTATGAAAAACATGGAGAATATGGAATCTTTTTTCAATATTGTAAAAAACATTAAAAGTTCAAAAATTTTGAATTATCTTTCTAATTTCTCCAGTCAAGAATCTTAGGGGAAAAAAATTAGGATACTACCAAGCAAACCTCTTGTTCCATTTTTTTTTTTGTTGAAGATTATTTTGTGGGGAAGAAACATGGTATCATTGGTAATATCCTTAAAGCCAAGCAGAAAACTCTGCAAACATCTTCTCTTTTCTATAGGCAAGCTCTTTAGGTAACCCCTTATAATAGGAATGTCCTTTAAATTTATGAATGAGACAACTTGGTTGACTTAAGGTTGTTTCTTTCTCATGAAGCAGTGCAGAAAGAATTACCTGTTCACGTGTTTTCCCCCAAAGGCCAATGGTTAGATCACTCACCTAGGATAGATCAGGCTATATTTAAATATCTCATATGCCTGATGAATTAGATCTGTAGTAATAATTTCCCAGTAGTTTACTTAAATCACAATACTTTGGTGTGATTACAGAGTCATAGAGCAAATCTCGATTCCCCAAAACTGCTCTGATTTATATATGAATAATTAAAGATTCATGGGACCAGTGAGAGGTTAACTTTTTAATCAGGGAATGCACTTGAGGGTCAGAGATCCTCATTTCAGTTCCCAAGATAATATTGTAAATATGTGTAAATTTTAATGATTGTATGAAGGAGGAACTTGAATCCAGGTTTTTTTTCTCAGGTGAATTAGAGCTTTTTACTCTTGGTGGTACTTAATTATTCATTGAAAACCGTAACACCATCATCAGAAGAGATGAAGAGAGAATTTCTGAATGTTACCTAACCCAATGACTACACTTCTCTGTCGGATATGAAATATGTAAATATTTGAGATGCTTAGAGAAAGAATATATCATCTATCTCATTTCCAAACCACTTTTTGTTAGGGGCTTGGTCTTTCAAGTGTACTGACAGAACCCTAACATTGACCTGTTTCAAATTTTAGCCTCACTGGAAAGTAACTTCTTAGCTGTTATGTTGCCTGATTATGATTTTTGCAAGAAAAATAAAAAGTGATCATTTGTTCCAACTCCAAATGGTTTCATCAATGCTGTTAGTATTTGGAAGATACCAGCTGAATCAAAAGAGGATGGTTGCAAAATTTTGGAGATGAAGCGAGCTTTGTATTAATGAAAGGATATCTCCAATGAGCAGCATTTATGCTTTGTTACAGAAATGTTTATTTTCAGTTCAGCAAAGAACACATGGTGTTCACGCCAAAGACAACTCCTGACTACTCCTACCAGGTGCAGGGACAGATGGGCCGTGGGAAGGCAGAATGACTTGACTCTTATTATAATTTTTTTTTCATGTTGAATTGTCAGCTGTCCCATGCGGCAAAAGGTTTGAAGCCATGCTGTGCTGTAGAGAAGACCAATACTGTCAAAACAGAGTTATAGACAATACTTAATATACAGAATGAGAAACTAACATTTAGACAGCTGTACCAGGGCTGGATGCAGCTCCATAAATGGGCAGGCTCAGCTCTCCATCATCTTTCTGACAGCCATGGCTGTTTCTTAGGACTATATTAACCTATCAGTCTGAGCTGTGTTATACAAGCAATTAAAACAATATTTAATTTTTATATATTAAAAATTATATTTTATGGGAATAGGAGAGTCTCATGAAAGAAGTTACACATAATTTCTTATATCCCATTCAAACTAGCGTAAAAATATATCTTCCTCAATTTATAAATTAGCTGACTCCCAAACCTTTTTACCAAGTTACTTTTCAGAGGATGTTGCTCATTTTAATTAATTATTTTTTTTCCACAGAAACTCATTGTTCCCATGCTTCTACTGTTAGATTTACTTATATCAGAAAATTAAAATCATGATATGGAGACTAGAGAATGAGTTCTATGAATGTGAGAAACACCTCTCACTAGATTATAACATCCCTGCATGAGTAATTTATCTCCCTTGACTACAATGCCATCACAGCTGTATTGAGCTTCATGTTGCCACGGCTGGACTGTTACCAGTATGCAAGCAACTACTTTAAAGTTAGTTCAGATATGACTACATGGTACTGGAGGGTACATACAGACTTACCACACATTGGTTCTGTGCTGGTGTCTTGGCAGCTAGGGACATGATCACAGCCAAGGTAGCTGCAGCCTTACAGATAACACCGTTGTTAGGAGGATCCTAACAACTGTCCTTTCTCATGAAATCGGTGTGAAGACTGGATAAGAAACAGCAGGATGGTATGGCTGCACCTTATCTCAATTCTGAATGTGTTTTGTAATGCCAGATCTATCTAAGTATATATTTAAATGTAAATCTTAAACCATTAAGAGTAATACTAATAATTTAAAGTGTTCATCTAGCTCTTCATCTCAGTAACACTTTATATAGTTTTTCCCTTTGTTGATGATTTGGCTTTGTGATGCAAAAGGATATCACCTTAAAATGCCATTGCAAAGTGTCATTAGTGTAGAGGAAAGTGTTCTGATAATCTGAGGAAATCTGACTTTCTTCCCTCAAAGTCCATTCAGAAAACTTTGTTGTGGTTCTTTAGTGTAGGTAAGACCCAAATAGAACTGACAGCACTGAACACAACGTATGGGACTAATAAGTGAGGTAGTGTAATCACTACCTAATAATGAGGTAGTGTGATCATATGATGACTTAAGAAATCTAGGTGTTTGGAGTGTGAAACAATGCAGATATGAACATGATAGGAAATGGTATTCTGGATAATTCTTCATATATACATGGGTTAACATTTGTTGTAAATAATATCTACTTATATCTGTTTATATTTTGTTGATATATCACATTCTTGTCAAAGAAGAAATAAATCTTCTTTTGCCTTTGTTATTATTTCTATAAAAACCCTATGCATAATGCTTTCAAAACTGTTAATGTTATAGACAGATCAGACATTTATATTTCACATTTCTAATAAGTAGAAATTTTGTTACAAATCTTGCCTTTTTCTAAAGATGTGTTCATACCCTGTGTTATGTATACACAACTCCTATATTATGTACATGTGTATATTGCCTATGAACTGCTTTAAAGCATGAAGTTGTGATTGTTTTCTTTTATTATGATCATATTATTTTCTCTGTGTCTTAGATAGAACAATGTTGCCTATGACTTTGGTGAAGGTGGTTTGGAAAGGATGCTTTGGAAAAGATCATAGTTCCTTTCTGCACAAGGACAGGCTTTGGCTGTCAGGGTAGATTCATGACAATTATTTCATAATTCCTGAAGTATGAAAACATGTAATCATGCAGACTCCCTCATCTGTGAACTAAATGTTGTGACAAATAAAGTCAATATTTAAAGAGTGATGGTAAAAGAAATAGTGCTTCATCCGAGAAAATACAAGGTACTTAGCAAGACCATATACAATGCAGATTGCACTGAGGTCATGCCCGTTTAAAAGTGATGGGGTTTTGTTTGTAACCTTCATCATTCCTTTTCTGCTTCTGTGCTAGAAGAAAAGACTTGAAAGAATCTACAGTTTGACAAAGCTTTACACAACCTGGATATATTGCTGTCTTTAATTTACTGGCAACCCATCCTCAGGTCATTCCCTAATACCCACTAAGCTGCTTCTCAGTTTTAGCTTATTGCATTTGAATTTAGTGTACAGGCAAATGCAGAGCTAGGTTGCCTACTTATAACACAGTCTAACTACAGTAATATTTTCTTTAAAATTATTCTTCCAGCTACTCTGGTTGCCAACAAGTTATTGCGGTATTGCAAGTGAGAGGCAGGAATGCCGACAAATTATTACTTCTTGAGACTCTGCAGTCCATGAGGTGGAAACAGTTGTAAATTCATTGGTTTACTCACTTGTAACTCAGTTCCTACTTGTCTGTAACTATTATGCTACTAAAGATTAGATAACTATTAAACTGTAGTGCCAGGTTCTGGCCTAAAATTTTGATGGGGTTTGTGCAAGCTGTGTTTTTACTGTATCACAGGTCTCTGAGAGCTACGTGAACCGAAACTGCCACTTGCACTGAATTATTTATAGTTATTACAATGCATTGTTTAAATCTGGAAGGTAAGTGTGTTTCTGGAGATGGAAGTCTCTATCTGTACACAGCTGAGTCATAGAAAGGATTCTTTAATTCAGAAGATCACAAAATGAAGACAGGAAACAGTTTTCTAATCAATCAACCACAACATCTGCAGAAGTTAGTGTCTCTGGTACAATTTCTGATAGTGTGAAATTCTAAAAAATATACCACTTTTAAAAAAAGCTGGGTTTTACCTTCAAGATGCGAGCTATTCCATGCATATTCTCTGTGATGGTTTGCACCTACAAGCTAGATGTATGACTCCAAGGCAGGGGTGATTCACAGAACCTGCAGAGCAAGGAGGCAGAGTTAAAACATCTGAGAATGAGATTCTGTATGATTACATGAGTACAATCACACATAAGCCAGATAACACACATTCAAGAAATGAGCGTGTATCAAATGCCACATCTTTTTGCAATGTGAGGATCCCAAGTAAGGCATTTGGGACTGCCTTATTGGAGCACTCACTTAAGTGTATCCATTAAGGCAGTGTTTCCTGAACCGTGGCTGTAATCATTGTGCATGATATTTGCTTTAGCAATAGAGTTGACGTCTACTTTAAACTGCTGGCAACATTTCACTTCTTACAAATAGGACATAAATGTAAAAGTTAGTGTGAACATGCCCTCATTTTTGGACAACCTTCCAACTCAGAGGACAGAAAAGATAGACAAGACAAAAGGTGGTGGTACTTTTGAAAAGTGAGAATCATTTTGGTAGACTTTATACTGTCTATATTTACACACTTTTTTGAAAGATTCTCCAAAAAAACTGCTTCACATTGAATATTGTCAGTGACTTCTAAGAAAACAGGTACTTACTGTCATTTGCCAGTGTACAAAAGTCTGTCCATTAATAAAGTCCTTTAAACCAGTAGGATGATTACAGTGAAGGCTAGTATTCTTGAAACAAAGTTGAAAGAGACATGCTGAAATGTCTTGTTGTTTCATTTAAAGAAGGGAATGAGTGTTATTTGATGCTAGTTCTTGCTATTGAACAATGCTATAGATATATGCTGAAACTTCATCATCTAAATAAATTCCTTTTGAATTAATTTTCAGTCAACTCTTAGGTTATCTATTAGCTCTAGGAATAAAGTATATGTGTCTGCTGAGAACTGCTCTACTAAAAGCTTCCCTTAGAGCCAGTGAGCTTTTAGGATCCTTTTTTAGTTGTGCATCTGCCTTTTCTCTGCCCAGAAAAAATGGTCTTTGTTCATTTAGTTCACTCTATGACTATGTAATATTTATTTAGTGTTCTACAATACTGTTAAGTATTCCATTTATTTTAAAACTTCCCTGAGCTTTTAGTTCCTAAGTTTTGTCTTTGTAACCCATGATTTTTTTCAACAGTTGTACCTACTTTAAATGTTGTCCTTTTCCTTGCCTTCTTTTTCACCCTGTGTTGTGTGCTGATGCCCTCAGCACAGGTCTCCCTGTACACAACAGTATTCTTTACCTCTACATTAATTTGTTTAGAAACTTAAGAACAACTGGAGTAAGTATAGTGGATTGGCACATAAGTTAATATAAAAAGCTACTGCTTTCAACTTGGACTTTAAAGTACATATTTTGTGTATTGTACTCTAGTGCTTCAGGAAGATGAGGCAGTTAGATGTTCTCCATGAACAGCTGTGGAAGTTGTGATTAATAGGCTCCATACGAATGTAATGAGAACTCATTTGTCTGGGTTTTTTGTCAATGTACAAAACTCATCTTTCTTTTTAGGAAAAAATGAACAAACATTTTTGGATATTAGTTCAAGAAATACAGTCCAAGAAAGATGTGGCCATATTGCAGCAAGTCCAGTGAAGGACCATGAGAATGATTAAGGCACTGGAGTATCTGTCACCCATGGGGAGACTGAGAGAGCTGGAGGTGTTCAGCCTGGAGGGGAGCTCTATCCTTCAAGATATTCAAACTGACTGGGCAACCAGCAATAGCTGGCCCTGCTTGAGCAGGAAGGTTGGACCAGACCATCTCCAGAGGTCCCTTCTAGCCTCAACGATACTGTGATTTTATGATAGGGTTATTTTTATTTTTTCTGAGTTCTGAGCATAGCATTGCTGACTACTAGCTCTGTTCATTCTTTCAGCAGATGTAACAGTACACTTCCATGCTCTCCTGAAAGTTCACTTAAACTGAATTAAAACCCCTTAGTTAGAAACAGAAAGCAGTCCAGCTAAACCAGATCTTGCTAATCAGAGAAGAAAGCATTCCAATGATCAGCTGAATTCTTTAACTGTGCCTGCACTTCAGGGACATTTCACCCACACATCGTGGAAAGCATCTCTGGATTTTAATAATGGTCTTCGTACTTATAAGTTGCTGTAGTATCTGTAAGTTTCTGGAGGCACTCTACTGCTAAGCTCATGCATCCTGTAATAGAAATGTATTTGTTTCATTATGGAGCTAAGATTTTTGCCCTTTTCACTTTTCTGCAGATTTGACTTCATACGTGCTCTTTAGAGGTGAAATAAAGAGAAGAAATTAAGAGGTCTACAGATTCTAGTAAAGAAAAGCCCTGGAGAGGAGTTAAATGACTCCATTCTTGGCACAATGCTAAACAAGTCTCAGAAGTGTCACTGACATGAGGGAAGCAGGTCTACCTTAGTCACACTGTCTTTAGGAAGTCTACGCTTGAATTCTCTTTAGCTTCCACAGAATGCATGACAAAAATCTCAGGGCATCTCTCTGCCTTATCTACAAGAGTGAAGAATGACAGTGGTTTACCTTATTGTCCTGCCAATTCTTTCAAGAAATACTGAGATTACAAAATTCAGGGATTAATGGAAAATATATACACGGCTGGTAGTTTCTCTTAAGCCATAAATCATCTCCCAGTGATAGAGGCCTAAAGATGTTGAGGTTACATCAGCCATGTAAGGCTGAAAAACCTTGTTCTGAAGACTCCATTAAGTTGCAGGGTAACCCCAGAGGGGCCAGCACTCCTTAGCATTCAGTTCAGCTCCATGGTTCCCTGGAAGCCTATAGCTGTAATTTTCTGTGTATCCAGGACTGACCCAATGTGCTGCCTCAGCTCCTTGCTCATTTTGCAGCTAAAGCTGACAAGAACGTAGGCATCATATTCTGTAAGTGAGCTTAATCTTTTGATAATTCTCAGGTCACAGGCATTTAGTGTAATTATGATCACTCTAGGTTTTGGATTTCTGCTGGAGAAAGCAAAGTAGACCCACCTGCTCTTTATATACCACTTAGGGTACTGGCTTCATAGGCAGAAAATTTCTGTGCAATTAATTCCTGAATGAGTTGGTTGGGTTGGCTGTGCAGTGCTCAGCAAAGGTTTCAGGGTACAAGATACAGATTTGACTAATGCGATTTGGCAGGGTGGGAGGTTTTGGAAGCTTGCATTTTATTTCTTCTCCCTCTGTCTCTGTCTCCTTCTCCCACTCTGCAGTGCCACTTACAGTTCTTGTTTTTTTCAAAGAGTTTTTTTCATAGCTGTACTTACTTGATCTCATCCTTAAAAAAAAAAACCAAACTACTCAAATGCTCCTTGCATAAAATATTCACTGCACAACATGTAGATGGAGATAAATAAATAAAATATTGCTACATCTCCTACTGATTTGAACTGAAATTCATAGAATCATAGAATAGTTTGGGTGGGAAAAGATCTTTAAGGGTCATCTTGTCCAACTCCCCTGCAATAAGCAGGGACATCTTCAACTAGATCGGGCTGCTCAGAGTCCCATCCAACCTGACCTTGAATGTTTCCAGGGATGGAGCATCTATAACCTCTCTAGGCAACCTGTTCCAGTGTTTCACCATCCTTATGGTAAAAAATTTCTTCCTTATAGCTAGTCTGAATCTACCCTCTTTTAGTTTAAAACCATTACCCCTTATCCTATCATAACAGGCCCTACTAAAAAGTTTGTCCCTATCTTTCTTATAAGCCCCCTTTAACTATTGAAAGGCTGCTAGAAGGTCTCCCCAGAGTCTTCTCCAGGCTGAACAACCCCAACTCTCTCAGCCTTTCTTCATAGGAGAGGTATGCCATCCCTCTGATCATTTTTGTGGCTTGAAACTGCAAAAATACATGGGGTGCAAATGATGAATCCGACAACATGACTGGGATGAATAACTGAAGATATTGCCATCTAATTGCTATCTCTGCTTTGGTAAAACTACAGATGTTCTGCTCAATCATCTATGCAGTTCTGAATAATGTAAATACAAAGAACAGATCCAGTGTTAACAGCCCTTCCTACCAGTCTCATGCGGAGTCTGCAAACTGAGGCTCACTCATATAGGAGCATGCACATATTTCCCTTAGAAGTATACTTGGAATTGAAGAATGACTCAAGAATCTTACAAAAGACCTCCTGTGTTCAGAAGAATCATGAAGTACGCAGCCTGCAGGACACTGAACTCATCAGTCAAAAGGCACAAGATTTCTGCCCAATCTATTACTGCCTTGTTTACTGTAAGTCTTAAATACATACATGGACAACCCAAGTATGTGTACTCTGGTTTGTTTCAGAATAAAAAGGACCAGCCATTCACAATAAGAACATTTCACCACTTCAGCAGATATTAGGAACTGCTGGACTATTTGCATACAATAGATGTGGATCCATCATCTTTTAAATTTTTTTCTTTGTTAAAATTATATTTAATCAAAGCAAATATGTTACAGGAAAATCTCCCTGGGTGCCTGGTTTCCTACTGGAGTTAGTAGCGATGATAGAAAGCATAATTATTTGGGTCATGGCAAATGTTTGTTTTTTCTAAAGATTATTAGGTTTTATCAATGTTATTTTTCAAAGGCGATAATTCCTGAAACAAATAACTGGGGCAAATACAACACTGAACTTTCATTTCTTTCACACCTGTCAGGGACAAAGAGCACATACACAGGGAAGGGCTCCTTTTGAAATTACAGCGTGTGAAGCATGAAATGTAGCTAGAAATGGGACATTAGCTCATGGTCCTCAACATCATTTACTCTCTGTACTGTGGCATTAGAGAGAAGTTGTGGGCAGACTGGTGTCCACAGCATTATGAGGAGTGGCTGAGGGAACTGGGGTTGTTTAGTTTGCAGAAGAGGAGGCTCAGGGGAGACTTTATCGCCCTCTACAACTACCTGATAGGAGGTTGTGGTGAGGTGGGGATTGGTCTCTTCTCCCCGGGTAACCAGTGGTAGGACGAGAGGAAATGGCCTCAAGTTACGCCAGGGAAGGTTCAGGCTGGATCTTAGGAAGAATTTCTTTACTGAAAGAGTCATTAGGCATTGGAATAGGCTGCCCAGGGAGATGGTGGAGTCACCATCCCTGGAGGTGTTAAAAAAATGTCTAGATGTGGCGCTTCAGGACATGGTTTAGCGGGCATGGTGACATTGGGTCGATGGTTGGACTTGATGATCTTTTAGGTCTTTTCCAACCTTAACAATCCTATGATTCTATGAATTGTCGATACCCACTGCATTGCTCATTCACACATTCATTGCTCATGCTGCATAGCAGAAATTATCAAAACAGTAATGCTAGAAAGACCAGGATTTTAACAGGAAAAATGTAGTGATAACTACTTGTACTAGACTTCTGCTCTACTATCTTGCATATAACTACCATTACATATAAGGATTTTTTCTTGCAATTTTTGCATCAATGCCATAGTTCTCAGTGTGAATTTTTAAAAAATATTTTTTTTTTATTTAAAGAAAAATGTTAATCAAACTGATTGAAAATGTTGAATTATTTGAGCATTTCAGCATTATTTACCTAGGCAGGTTACATGGGCAATTGGGAAATAATATTAAATTGGTCTATGAACACACCAGTTTAGGAAGAAAAAAATTTGTCACGAAGAATTAAATATGTATACTAAGGACAAATCTTGTATTATAAATTTTGTATTATAAAACCATGCAAATAGTGATAGCATCTATTTTAAATATATACTTTTAATTTCATAAGATCAGTTTTACAGTTAAGTTCTGTAAAGGCACAGCTATTCAACTACAATTTGTTAGATTAATGTAAAGACTGTCTTTTGCAGAAAGAAAATTTGTCCAGTTTGATAGTGGATAACATGATTTGTGTTCCTAAAATTCCTAATTAAAAATATAGTTATATGCCAACATACTATAATTACTTCTCACGATGACAAGTTGTTCCAGAAAAACTAATTGGAGGCAGATTAAAATTGATTATTTGGAGAATGTCATATTTTTGTTAATAATTTCTCATAATAAAGAGGTGAACTTTAGAAACCTGCTCCAAAATAATGGCATATTAAGTACATTATCAGGTATTAAGAAAAAGGAATCTCTTAAACTGTACTCCATTTAGTAAAAAAATAGTGCCTTTCAGCACCGACTTTGCTCTGTTGTGGTTTACTTCATTTGGGTCAATTAGTTCAAAGGTTTGATATACAGGTGTTCATGGGTGCTTGAGAGTCATCTGCATGTGTTCGATGTTGGAAGCTATTTAAAAATTCCCTCTTCATCACCAGCTGCCATATAGCATAGCAAGTACTAAAATAGCATTTCAACCTTCAGCAATGAAGATAGCTTAGAAACTTCCTGCTCTCCCTATTCTGCTTTTTGTCGTCATTGCTTCTCTCAACTACTCTTGTTCATTTATGTTGCTGTGTATGATGTAATACAATTGTTCAGGGGATTGTGCTGTGAAATGTAATTCAAATGACCCCTGTTTAAAAGAATTAATCCAGATATTAATTTAGATCATCTGAGTGCTCCAGTTTGCAGTGCCCCAAAATAATATGGTTTTATGAGAATGACATAGTGAGGAGGGTGAAAGGCTGAGTGAGGCTGGGAATGAGGAGGATTGGAGAGGAGAGGGCAGAATTTCTTGGGATATGTCTTTCTTTCCTGGACAAAATGCATCCTGCACCTATATGCTCAGTTTCCTCTGTGAACATACTGATAGGAAGTTTGCATTGACATGAGCTCTCTTTCTCTCTTTCTTTGTCACTACTTAATAAGTTTTGAATGCTTTTTTCCCCATACATTGGGAAACTCTGATCTTTTAACTTCCAAAAAATGCCTGAGAGCCCTAAAAATGGAAAGTGGTTGCCTGGTCAGACTGTAGTGCCTGCCTCCAGTTACATCAGCCACTTAAATGTGACATATCTGTCCTTGGCCTCTCATTTCATGGTAGCCCTAGTCCTACCTCACAATGAACAATTAGATTTTTTTTTAAATGTAATTTTAAATGGTATCATAGGTGGATACTTATGCATGTAAATATGGTCCATTTTTGCCCTCTTTAAGAGCTGAATGATTTGACCATTCTCTTGGGATGGCCAATAGTGCCAAGGCTTTAGAGTAAGAGCATATCTTCAATGCCAACCCTAAACAGAAGCATGACCAAGGAGATGTTGCAGTACAGCAGCAGTAGTGGGATAACCCTGTTGGCTACTCAGTACTGAAGACAGCCAGTTGCCTGGTCAATTTGTTCTCCCACTCTGCCTGGATTTTTCCATCACATTATATGTGCTTCAGTTGCTGCTGTATTTGTTGTTCCTTGTTGAGTCTTCTTGCCTGAAATGAATGAAAAGTCACCAGTGGTAGAGAATTTACTTCAGTATTAACTGGTAGATAATTAGGAGGAATAAATGGGAGAAACTTGGGAGAATTTGGTCTTGATTCTTTTGTGTTATTTCTGCCATCTTAAATCTGTGCCAAAATCCTGTCATTCTCATTTCAGTTCCCATGAACGGAATTAATAACAAGTTGTTATTGTTCTGCACAGAATAATACTAACAAATTATTTAGTTCATTTGATAAAAACAATGTGAAAACTGTGTTCCCAGTAATATGTTCATCTGCAATGTTCTTCCAGAAATTATTAAATAAATAATTTCCATAAATCAAAGTGGATGCACAAAACTGTAGATAGCAATAAGGGAAATGGCTGTCAAATCTGTCCTCTGAAAATAGAACTCCCAGCTGTAGTCATGAATGATGTCAAAAAATTGAACACTGGGTTTTCTTGTGTACCCCCAATATTAAAATGGAATGTTGTTAACATGATTATCCTGCCATTGTTAACACCTTTCAAAAAGCAATGTCTTTCATAAAAATAATGCACTTAAATAATTGGAGAGGTTGCCAGAAGTAGAAAGTAGTTTTTCTTGCAGAGGTGAAAGAGCTTACCAGTCACTCTTCCTGCATTTCTTATAGATATTATTTTTATAATATTTTCTATTCTTTTTAAAGTAGCATTTAATTCTCTGAACCAGTAGAGAATGTGTTCTCCAAACTTGTAGATTAAAGAAAACAGAATTTCTCTTAAATTAAAAAGAAAAAAAAGTATTAAAGCACTTTTTCAACACATACATTGAAAAAGTTTTCAAAACAATGAAGTTTCCTACCTAACATATGTGCCCAAATCTCAGAAGCTTGGAAGCCAGATGATCCTATTCTTTACCTAAATGATTTTTGAAGAATGTCATGTATTTATCATGAGACATTTACTGGCAAAAGTCTGGGGGAATAGTAGCATTAGTTCTGAATTTCCTACTTCTTGACATTTAAATTATACCATTTGGACATTATTCAAAGTCCCTTGACATAGCTACAGCAGGTCCCATCCACTGAAATGAGATAGTTGAAAATTCATTGACAGAAGAAAAAGGGACCTAAAAAGTTTGATTACAGTGATGTGTAGCTGCTTCAGTCACTACAATGTCACAGCAAGGTTATGAGACATTTCCATTTTTAACAATCTTAATGGGTTCAGGTCCTGAAGTCCTTACTAAATTACAGTTCAATTATTTGTCAATGTTAGACCTAGCCTGTATTTCTGAGATGGAAGAATACATGGTAATGTGATTTATCTTGGGTGTTAAACTGGATGCTACTAGTAGTATCAGTACTAATAATGTGAGTAGTATAACACGTAAGTATGTTCTCTGCGTGGATGTTTTAGGTGTAACGCTGTCACTGGCTGAAAGTTTCTGAAACAGTGAAACAACTTAGCTGCCATTTCCCCTTAACTGTCAACTGTGAATAAGTGCACGATTAAAACTCACATACAAGAATCCAAATAAATCATTCCATAAGAAGGATAGAAATTGGCCTTAATTTAAGGAAATTTTAGAAGGATTTTATTTTAGACTTTTACAGAGTTTTCCAAAACCTTACCAGCTCTAGAGTTTTATAAGCAGTCATGGGACATTTTTGTCTTGTGGGTTTTTTTATGTACATGCCTATATTCACTACCAGGTAACCTTAAGTTTGCTGCTTTATAGAAATCTGCCTACAGAAAAGTAATAGCAGAAACAAAAGTGAAAACTTACTCTTTCTCATCCTGTTTATTTCAGTTAGGCATTCTCATTGTGAGTCTTACACTGGTTTAACAAAAAAGGTGAGGTTTCTAAGTGTTTTCTTAAAAATTGTAAAAATAAATACCATCATGCTAAATAAGTATAAATCATGTTTAAATGTCTTTAAGTATGTATACACAGGATTTCAAACTAGCTTATCTAAAACAATGCTAAAATATTTAAATTATATCAGCTCAATACCTACCTGAAAGCAAACTTATAGGCAATTTAAATAGTACTCACTCTTGTAAGTCTATACTGTCTTCTAACTTTCAAAGATTAGAATTGCCCAACTTAACTTTACATAATGTTTTACATATAATAAAATTCATAGATAGAAAATATAGAAGACAATAATTTATGGGCGGGGGAGTGAGCTATTCCATTCTTTTAAATCTTCACTTCACATTGTGTACTATAAATGTATAAAATTCATTAAAGAAAAAACAATTCTTACTCCGAGACTACTTTAGGACATAGACAAATTACTTCTAAATGCACAAGTAGTTCCAACTCACAATCTTCAATAACTTTCAAGTTCTTTAAAATGTTCATTATCAAAATATGCTTTCAAAATAGCATTTGTACATGATAATGGCCCAGTGAAGCAGCATAATGCATAAATATTGTACGGTATAAAGAAATTCCTTTTTAATATGAAGCCATTAGAGTGCTGAGAAATGACTGTGCCCTCTCGTTTTTTGTGGAACTGACTGTTGGAAATTTCTCCAGGTGTACTTTCATTTTTAGCATTGCTGATTTTTGTCTTTGTTGTGTATTTTCATGGAGCTGTGTATATTTTTTTTTTTATATATTCTTTCCTTTTCTTTATGGAGACTAGAAGAGCTAGACTATTGAGTGCCTTAAAAATAAAATATCTAGGATGATAAAAGGCAAAGCGATTTCTTACTACAACTATGCTTTTAATGTCTAGTTAAAGTACTGTCAGACCATTAGTGAAACTAGAGTGCATCTTCACCACCCCATAAAAGTAAATCTCTTACCTCAGAGCTCCACTTAGTAAGGTACATCTGTAGGAAAAAACCCCACCCTTATTCTGCTTTAGCAAAAGATTGTCATCTTAAGAGTACAGAATTGAACTACAAATTACCATGTTATTTAGGTACCTTTTTTTCCTCCTTTGAAACCTATCTACCTACCCAGAGAATTCCTTTTAAGAAAGAAAATAGTATACCTAAGATAATCTTTATACGCAGCTACTTCAAGATTTTTGAAGATCAAATTATATATATGCCCATATCTTTATTTAGGATTATTTGCATACAGCTGTGTGAACAAAAATATAAGCCAACGAAAGTGTGAAGCAGGTATCAGAATCACCAGTGGAACTTAGGCATGGCAATACTGGGCCCTGTTGCATCGAATCGTGGGCATAGAAATGCGTACAATCATTCACAAACAGGTTTTTGGCATTTGACCTCCTAATAATGCAGAAGAGTGAGGGGATTCAGGGGAGCCAATATGCTGAAGGGAAAGATACCCTGAAGAAATAGCTGATGAAGAGGCATTCTGGTTTACCTTTCTATCTCTGGAGGACTTAGATGTCTAACACTAAACTGGACATTGATGTTTATTTTTATTTGGGTTTTACAAGCCTTAACTTCCTCTAAAATCAGAACAGTAAGTCTTACAATGACAACTTTATTTCTACCACTGTACAATTTCTACACTACTTCATAACTTTTTCTTGTAGTATAACCTCTCTAACACTATTTCTTGGAACAAAATTTCTGCTTCAGAAATGATCTGCTCATATGTCAACTACAAACTTCCCCAAAAAAAAGAAACTTGGAAAATGCAAAACAGTAGCGTTAAATTTTTCCTGTAGGTATTATATAAATTGTATATGCTGTTACTGCACACTATGGTTTTTCACTGGATATCTAAAATACTTTATTTGTGAACCCAAATCTTATTTTTATTTTCAGAACCTTTGTAACTTATTGCATGGCACCTAGATAACAACTATGCACAAGAAGAATACATGAGTGAGGTCAAATGCAGATTTTTGGCTTCCACATGTTTTTGAGTCTAGATTTCAGAACATTAACTGGTTTTAGGTTAAAAAAATTAATTTCTCTAAACATTACATAGCTAGCTATCTCTGATTATTGCTCTAGTTTTTGTCGTTTTATATGTAATTAAATGCCATTTTAATTTAGGGTTCTTTTGGGGGTTTCCTTAACAATGAATAGCCTATGATTTAATTTAGTTCCCATACAGCTTTGAGGATTGTGCTAATACCTGGGTATATATAGGTTTCACACAACTGTGTAGAATATTTGGCTTTAAAAACTGCACAGTAAAGTGAGGTCACAGTTACGTTATTCAGCATTACTGATGAGTAGCTAAAAAAAGTACCAGTTCTGCATCCAAGCACCCTATTTTCATAAAATTTGCAAGATATACCGCAGAATTGTTTTACTGAAAAGACATTTTTATAATTGATCATTTAAGGCTTTGCAGATATTTGAGCCATAATCATTATGGTAAAAGAATGAGCAGTTGTTATTCGGTTAATAAATTCAAGACTAAAAGGCCTAAAGGTCCTTGACAGTTTGGCAAATATTCAGTCTGTCTCATTAGTATCTGGTTGTCAGCACCAATTACCCTGCCCATGTAAAATTGGCTCAACTGACATGTAACTAACAGTTGGATATGTAAAACCGGAAGCTTCCTACAATATGTCTTCAATTTTGGGGATATAGCAAGTAACATTAGTCTTATCATAATAAAAAGAGTCTAGAATTAAAGCTTACAACCTTTTGCATAACTTTATATTCTATTTCTTTATGCCTCAGAAAAACATTCCTTTCAAAAGAAATATATTTATATTACTATAAAAAGAAATGTATGTGATTTTTCATTATAATAAAATAGAGACTTGTCAATCTAAGGAAAGTTGTGGGTTTTTTACAAATATAAACATCATATCTCCAACTAGGAGAGGAGTATTGCTGGATCTTATTCTCACTAACAAGGAGGGTCTGGTTGAAGCGGTGAAGGTTGAGGGCAGCCTTTGTGTAGTGACCATGAGATGGTGGAGTTCAGGATCTCATGTGGCAGGAACAGAATAGCTAGCAGAATCACAACCCTGAACTTCAGGAGGGCCAACTTTGGCCTTTGCAAGCAATTGCTAGGGGAAATCCCATGGGACAGGGTACTAGAAGGTAAGGGGGCTCAAGATAGTTGGTTAGTATTCAAGGACTGCTTCTTCCGAGCTCAAGATCATAGCATCCTAACAGGTAGGAAGTCAAGAAAGGGTAGCAGGAGACCTGCATGGTTAAACAGGGAACTGCTGGGCAAACTCAAGTGGAAGAAGAGAGTGTACAGATCATGGAAGGAGGGGCTGGCCACTTGGGAGGAATATAAGTCTGTTGTCAGAGGATGTAGGGAGGCAACTAGGAAAGCTAAGGCGTCCTTGGAATTAAACCTTGCAAGAGAGGTCAAGGACAACAGAAAGGGCTTCTTCAAATACATTGCAGGTAAAGCCAACACTACAGGCAATGTAGGCCCACTGATGAATGAGGTGGGGGCCCTGGAGACAGAGGATAAAAAGAAGGCGGAGTTACTGAATGCCTTCTTTGCCTCTGTCTATACTGCTGGAGGCTGTCCTGAGAAGCCCCGGACCCCTGGGGCCCCAGAGGAAGCCAGGATAGAGGAGGAGTCTGTCTTGGTTGACCCAGCAATCTGGACATCCACAAATCCATGGGCCCTGATGGGATGCACCCACGGGTGCTGAGGGAGCTGGCAGAAGTCATTGCTAGGCCACTCTCCATCATCTTTGCTAAGTCATGGGGAACAGGAGAGGTGTCTGAGAACTGGAGGAAAGCAAATGTCACTCCAGTCTTCAAAAAGGGCAAGAAGGAGGACCCGGGTAACTGGAGGTCAGCCTCACCTCCATCCCTGGAAAGGTAATGGAACAACTTGTCCTTGGTGCTGTCTCTAGGCATATCAAGGATAAGAGGATCATTAGGGGCAGTCAACATGGCTTCACCAACGGGAAGTCATGCTTAACCAACTTGATAGCCTTTTACGAGGACATAACCTGGTGGATAGATGATGGTAAAGCTGTGGATGTGGTCTATCTCGATTTCAGTAAAGCGTTTGACACGGTCTCCTACAGCATCCTCGCAGCTAAACTGAGGAAGTGTGGTCTGGATGATCGGGTAGTGAGGTGGATTGTGAACTGGCTGAAGGAAAGAAGCCAGAGAGTGGTGGTCAACGGGACAGAGTCCAGTTGGAGGCATGTGTCTAGTGGAGTCCCTCAAGGGCCGGTACTGGGACCAGAACTATTCAATATATTCATTAATGACTTGGATGAGGGAATAGAGTGCACTGTCAGCAAGTTCGTTGATGACACAAAACTAGGAGGAGTGGCTGACACACTGGAAGGCTGTGCTGCCATTCAGAGAGACCTAGACAGGCTGGAGAGTTGGGCGGGGAGAAATTTAATGAAATATAACAAGGGCAAGTGTAGAGTCCAGCATCTGGGCAAGAACAACCCCATGTACCAGTACAAGTTGGGGACAGACCTCTTGGAGAGCAGCGTAGGGGAAAGGGACCTGGAGGTCCTAGTGGACAGCAGGATGACCATGAGCCAGCAATGTGCCCTTGTGGCCAAGAAGGCCAATGGCATCCTGGGGTGTATTAGAAGGGGTGTGGTCAGCAGGTCGAGAGAGGTTCTCCTCCCCCTCTACTCTGCCCTGGTGAGGCCGTATCTGGAATATTGTGTCCAGTTCTGGGCCCCTCAGTTCAAGAAGGACAGGGAACTGCTAGAGAGAGTCCAGCGCAGAGCCACGAAGATGATTAAGGGAGTGGAACATCTCCCTTATGAGGAGAGGCTGAGGGAGCTGTGTCTCTTTAGCTTGGAGAAGAGGAGACTGAGGGGTGACCTCATTAATGTTTATAAATATGGAAAGGGCAAGTGTTATGAGGATGGAGCCAGGCTCTTCTCAGTGACATCCCTTGACAGGATAAGGGGCAATGGGTGCAAGCTGGAACACAGGAGGTTCCACATAAATATGAGGAAAAACTTCTTTACGGTGAGGGTAACTGAACACTGGAACAGGCTGCCCAGAGAGGTTGTGGAGTCTCCTTCTCTGGAGACATTCAAAACCCTCCTGGACATGTTCCTGTGTGACATGATCTAGGTAATCCTGCCCCGGCAGGGGGGTTGGACTAGATGATCTTTCGAGGTCCCTTCCAATCCCTAACATTCTGTGATTCTGTGATATTAAAAGACATAAGGTGCTACAATTATTTTTAATTGTTATGTCCAGAGCAGATAAATTTCTATCTGCTAGAACATCTGTGTTTTTAAGCTCTTTAATTTAAAAAAATAAATGAAGTAAAATCCTCACCTGTCAGTTTAAAGTGTCGTGAGTCTGCTTTCAAATGGAACTTTTGAACTCGGAATAACAGAAAAACAAGTGAGGAAAAAAGCCTATTAAAAAATGATGAAAAACATTCCAAAACACTCTAGTGAGTGGATAAAGATTTTATCTATATATCCCAGGGTACATTTTCACTCTTCAGATGTATAAGGTGCAGCACAACGTTCTCTTCATTTTCTACACCTGATGTGCCCTGGCAACACCAAGCACTTAGACAGTGCTTCCTATTGCTATACATATAATCTGTTTTTTCTTGCAGAGATGACGATTACAGAAATGATGCTAAAAAGCACACCTTAAAAAAGATGAAGAGCAAAATATCCCCAAATTGTTTACAGTCAGACATTGAAAAAAGCAGAGGTGAGACCTGTCTCATTTTTGTGCACTGATTCAAGTTATATGGATGGTGAGAAGCAAATTGTACACCGGAGTGCAGGTAGTACCATTTTTCTTTAAAAATGCTGGTAGAGGTAACCTTGTATGGTGGGAGTAGTTTCTAGGAGTGGGTGTAGCCCAATCTGAATGACAGATACCTCATGCAGCAACATGGAGACTCTAACTGAGATTGGGTCTCAGAAATTAGAGACATTCAACATTTCCTTAAGCAACACACCTGTATGCAAGGGGCTCACTCAGACACACTGTCTGGTGTATGTCATTCACTACTGTGATGTGATGCTTTTCTTTTTGCAAGAAGCTCTGAATTGTAAGTGCTGTGCTAGTACAGGCCACTAGAATCGTCTGGACAAATCTAAATATTCAAAATTTTAATTCATAAAAGCAATGCTTTTGATCATGATGTCAGTATTTTAACTGCCCCATAATAAATGGGAACTTAAAAGTCAGAAAAGCCCTCCAGGTTCGCTGTGCGAGAAAGCCTGCTTCCAGAACTCACGGCACTGAACCTAAGGACACAGAGCAAGTGCTGGGACTTCAATAGTGTCCAGCGGATGTTGGTGGAAGCTTTATAACGTTGCCTGCTGGCTTATTCCTGAGTATCCTGGTTTGGCCTAAACCAGGCCGATTTTCCTTTCAGTGATTTTTACTTTCAGCTAAGTCTCCTCTAAGTAACTGCACTTTCTGAAGCTAACTACATGTTTTGCAGACAGTGTCCGCTTCCAGGACTGATAACGCTCGAAGTTTGTAGTTATTGCTGAGGCACCGGTAGGGATGTTGTGCAGTAAGGCTCTTGCTGTACTTAGTCTTAGAGAAACCAAGGTCACTGCTGAATTCCTCACTGCTTATGAGTGAAGAGCCAAAGGGGGGTTGCAGCTGCAGGGGGGAGCGGACAGGGTGGGTGACCCAAAATTGACCAACGAGGGTATTCTATCCCATACACGTCATTCTCAGTATAAAGCGGGGGGATCACGAGGGTCTCGGTCTTTTTTTCTGCTATGGCTGGTGTCCAAGGACGACTCCGACTGTTTTCCTGCTGCCCCCGATTTCGATCCGTGCATCCCTGAATCCAGCTCTCGACCGTCGCTAGGCCCAGCCTGGGCCTTCCCGGAGCCTGCCTTGCAGTGCCGGTGGGGACGTTGCTGATATCGGGGGAGCTCGATCTTGGTTTTGTATATATATTTGTATATATTTGATTATTCCAATATTATTATTATACTCTTTTTCATTATTATAGGTTTATTAAAACTGTTTTAACTTTCCAACCCGGAAGTCTCTCTCCCTTTTCCCTTTCCCTTTCCCTTCGGGTGTGGGGGGGAGGGTTAACAGAGAGCGTATGCCACAGGTTTAATAGCCGGCCCAGCTTCAAACCGTGACAGATTTATTGGCGCCCAACGTGAGGCTCGAGAGAAGCTCCAACAGGTTCCTCTGATAAGTCGAATCCCGGCTCCGGCGGGAGGAGACCCGGAGAGCTCAGCTGAGACAGTATCAGATTTCTTCCTTTGAGATTTACGAGGGGTTGGAAATTAAAACAGACAGCTAAGATGATAATGTCATTTTTGAACGCTGTGTTATCTCATCTCTTTATAAAGCCTTTTACAGAGTTAAGTGTAATAATACCTTAATTGCCGTGTGCGCTGTTTGTTACTGTTTATGTGCAGTTTATCACTGCTGGGCACTGGTCAATATGCATTGTTTTGTTACGGCGTTTCATACTGATTTATGTTGTGATAAACTGGGCTGTTACTATTCTGACTGCGGTAGCAGCGATTTTATCTGCGAACTCCGGGCATCCTTTAGCTGATTGTGTTAATGATTACACTTCCAGTTTTACTTCGGGAAATAGTACCTTCTCCTTTTCTGCCAAGGTGATTCCTCTAGATTTTGTGAAATTCGGATGGTGCTGTCTAGGTGGCATGTTTTTATTTTCGGATGTCCTGAATGTGTTTCTGATGTGCGATAAGATTAAATATCGGTGCAGGGACAGTTGTAGGTGTTATGCAGCCACCTCAGATCCTACAGCATGTGCTGCCGCTACAGCCACTGAATCCACTGAAACCTCGGCAGCCTGCACCACAGCTGCTACACCCCCCAAGATGGCCACTGCAGCTACTCAGACTCTAACGAGTCTCAGCACTCCCACGACAGCCACTGCATCTACTCAGACTCCAGCATTTAATGAATCTGTACCAATTGCTCCTGTAACCAGGAAGAAATACCAAAAGAAATCAGCTTGTGAAGAGGATGATGACTCAGAGCCTTCTAAGGCAGAGCCATCATATGACCCAGGTGAGGGCCCTTCTCAGTCAGAGTCAGGGCCTGACACAGATGGGGGTTCCCTTGATCGTCATTTTAAAGCAGACCCATCACACAAGAAAGGTCATTCTAAAGCAGAACTATCACAGGAGGAGGACTCGGATGTAGAGATAACCTACCACTCCTTATCCCTGAAGGACCTGAGAAATATAAGGAAAGACTTCAGCCATTATGACGGTGAGCCTATTATTACCTGGTTGCTCCGATGCTGGGATAATGGGGCAGATAGCATGCAATTAGATGGCAGAGAAGCCAGACAGTTGGGATCCCTGTCCAGAGATGGTGGTATTGATAAGGCGCTCGCAAGAAAGTCAAACACTATCAGTCTCTGGAGGCGACTCTTGTCAGCTGTAAAGAGCACGTATCCCTATAAAGATGATGTTATGAGTCACCTAAGCAAATAGACCACTACAGAAAAAGGTATTAACTACCTTAGACAACTAGCTGTGCAAGAGATCATTTATAGACACCCACGGGAAATTGTATATCCTGTAGATCCTGATGAAGTGGAATGCAACCGATCCATGTTCCGGAAGGTTGTGAAGAATGCTCCACCGACATACACCCATACATTGTCAATATTAGTCTGGGGAGAAGATGCTATGGCACGACCTAGTGTGGGTGAAATGGCTAACTGTATGCGACAGTATGAAGATAGTATTTCTTCCCCACTGCAGGCCCGTGTCTCGGCTGTGGAAAAACTGACTAAGGAAAACAAGGACTCATTGAAACAACTGTCAGACAAACTATCCAGGATAGAGAATAAACTTAACTCTCTACCTACACAGGCCCGTGTTGCAGCTGTTAAGAGAAAACGCCCTCCTACAGGACCAGCTCAAAGGAAACGGAACACATCACGAGGTATCCT
Source organism: Nyctibius grandis (assembly GCF_013368605.1). Taxonomy (NCBI): domain Eukaryota; kingdom Metazoa; phylum Chordata; class Aves; order Nyctibiiformes; family Nyctibiidae; genus Nyctibius; species Nyctibius grandis. The sequence continues at coordinate 46,468,622 of NC_090663.1, forward strand.
GTGGTTTGCCCTGCGTGGTTATGGGGAAGACATGAACAGATGGCATGGACAACCTACCAGTACCCTACAGGCACGAGTACGTGAGTTGCAAGCTAAAAGAAATACCAGAGAGAATTTTTCTAGGAGGATGGCTGCTCCAGTTACCAGTGAGCAGGACCCCAGCCAGGGTAGATGGGCCTCAAATTCCTTTTTCCCAAGTGTGAATAGGAGAAATGAAGGTCCAGTCCCTGTGAGCAGCACGAATCCATTTCTTAATTAGGGGGGCCCTGCCTCCAGCCAGGTGGAGGAGAGGGACAACAGAGTTTATTGGACTGTGTGGATTCGATGGCCTGGCACATCAAAACCACAAAGGTATCGAGCCTTGGTAGACACTGGTGCACAGTGTACCCTAATGCCATCGGATCATAAAGGGGCAAAACCTATCAGTATTTCAGGAGTAACAGGAGGATCTCAAGTGTTATCTGTATTGGAGGCCGAAGTGAGCCTAACTAAAAATGAATGGAAAAAGCACCCCATTGTGACTGGTCCAGATGCTCCGTGCATCCTTGGCATAGACTACCTTAAGAAAGGGTATTTTAAGGACCCAAAAGGATATAGATGGGCCTTTGGTATAGCAGCTGTAGAGACTGAGGACATTAAACAGCTGTCTACCTTGCCTGGCCTCTCAGAGGATCCTTCTGTTGTGGGGTTGCTGAAGGTTGAAGAACAACAGGTGCCAATTGCTACTACCACGGTGCACCAACGACAATATCGTACCAATCGAGACTCCCTGATCCCCATTCATAAACTGATTGGACAATTAGAAAATCAAGGAGTGATTAGCAAGATTTGCTCACCCTTTAATAGTCCTATATGGCCAGTGCGAAAGTCTGATGGAGAATGGAGATTAACTGTGGACTATCGTGGCCTAAATGAAGTGACGCCACCGCTGAGTGCTGCTGTGCCAGACATGCTAGAACTTCAATACGAACTGGAGTCAAAGGCAGCCAAGTGGTATGTCACCATAGACATAGCTAATGCATTTTTCTCTATTCCTTTGGCACCAAAGTGCAGGCCACAGTTTGCTTTTACCTGGAGAGGTATCCAGTATACCTGGAATCGACTGCCCCAGGGGTGGAAACACAGTCCTACTATTTGCCACAGACTGATCCAGACTGCACTAGAAAAGGGTGGAGCTCCAGAACATTTGCAATACATTGATGACATCATTGTGTGGGGTGATACAGCAGCAGAAGCTTTTGACAAAGGGGAGAAAATAATCCAAATTCTTCTGAAAGCTGGTTTTGCCATAAAAAGAGGCAAGGTCAAGGGACCTGCCCGGGAGATCCAGTTTTTAGGGATTAAATGGCAAGATGGGCGTCGCCAGATCCCGATAGAGGTGATCAACAAAATAACAGCTATGTCCGCACCAACTAACAAAAAGGAAACACAAGCCTTCTTAGGCGTTGTGGGTTTCTGGAGAATGCATATTCCAGATTACAGCCAGATTGTACGCCCTCTTTATCAAGTGACCAGAAAGAAGAATGATTTTCAGTGGGGCCCTGAACAACGACAGGCTTTTGAACAGATTAAACAAGAGATTGTGCATGCAGTAGCCCTTGGACCAGTCCGTACGGGACAAGATGTTAAAAATGTGCTCTACACCGCAGCTGGGGACAATGGTCCTACCTGGAGCCTCTGGCAGAAAGTGCCAGGGGAGACTCGAGGTCGACCCCTAGGATTTTGGAGTCGAGGATACAAGGGCTCTGAGGCCAATTACACTCCAACTGAAAAAGAGATACTGGCAGCATATGAAGGAGTTAGAGCTGCCTCAGAGGTAATCGGTACTGAAGCACAGCTTCTCCTGGCACCTCGATTACCAGTACTAGGCTGGATGTTCAAGGGTAAGGTTCCCACTACCCATCATGCAACTGATGCTACATGGAGTAAATGGATTGCATTAATTACACAGAGGGCTCGAATAGGAAACCCTAATCGCCCAGGAATCTTAGAAGTGATCATGGACTGGCCAGAAGGCAAAGACTTTGGAATGCCACCAGAAAAGGAGGTGACACGTGCTGAAGAAACCCCACCGTATAATGAACTACCAGAGGATGAGAAGCAGTATGCCCTGTTCACCGATGGATCCTGCCGTCTTGTAGGAAAGCATTGGAAGTGGAAAGCTGCTGTATGGAGTCCCATACGACGAGTCACAGAAGCCACAGAAGGACAAGGTGAATCAAGTCAATTCGCAGAAGTAAAAGCCATCCAGCTGGCTTTAGACATTGCTGAACGAGAAAAGTGGCCAAGGCTGTATCTTTATACTGACTCATGGATGGTGGCAAATGCCTTGTGGGGGTGGTTAAAGCAGTGGAAGCAAAGCAACTGGCAGCGCAAAGGTAAACCTATTTGGGCTGTTGAACTGTGGCAACATATTGCTACTCGGCTAGAGAAACTAGTCGTGAAGGTACGTCATGTAGATGCTCACGTACCTAAAAGTCGGGCAACTGAGGAACATCGAAACAACCAACAAGCGGATCAGGCTGCTAAAGTGTTCCAAATAGATTTGGACTGGGAACATAAAGGTGAACTATTTTTAGCTCGGTGGGCTCATGACACTTCAGGTCATCAAGGGAGAGATGCAACATACAGATGGGCTCGTGACCGAGGGGTGGACTTAACTATGGACTCTATTGCACAGGTTATCCATGATTGTGAAACATGCGCCGCAATTAAGCAAGCCAAACGGTTAAAACCTTTGTGGTATGGGGGGCGGTGGTTGAAATATAAATATGGGGAGACCTGGCAAATTGACTATATCACACTCCCTCAAACCCGCCAGGGTAAACGTTATGTGCTTACCATGGTGGAGGCAACCACTGGATGGCTGGAAACATACTCTGTGCCCCATGCCACTGCCCGGAACACTATTCTGGGCCTTGAAAAGCAAATCTTGTGGCGACATGGCACGCCAGAGAGAATTGAGTCGGACAATGGGACTCATTTCAAAAACAGTCTCATAGACAACTGGGCCAAAGAGCATGGCATCGAATGGGTATATCACATCCCCTGTCATGCACCAGCATCTGGTAAAGTTGAACGGTATAATGGGCTGTTAAAAACTACCCTAAAAGCAATGGGGGGTGAAACCTTTAAAAACTGGGATAAGCATTTGGCACAAGCTACCTGGCTAGTTAACACCAGAGGATCTATCAACCGAGCTGGCCCTGCTCAGTCAGGCCTTTTACATACAATAGAAGGGGATAAAGTCCCTGTGGTGCATGAAAGGAATCTGTTGGGGAAAAACTGTCTGGATTCTTCCTGCAACGGGCAAAGGTAAACCTGTTCATGGGATTGCTTTTGCTCAAGGACCTGGATGTACTTGGTGAGTGATGCTGCAGGATGGTGGAGTCTGATGTGTCCCTGAAGGTGATCTGATCCTGGGTGAGAATACTTAATTCTGAACTGCATGATGTTAATTGTTGCATAATACTAACAGTGTTCATAAGTGTCTTTCAGGTTGAAGCAGTGGTGATGAGAATGGAGCTAGCTGCAAGTGGCGTCCAGTAACCTCCTCGAGACTGACATCTTTAACCTGCAACCCGTGGGCACAAACTGTGATAAAGCTCATACCATCTCTCCTACCCTGGGAGACTCCTACCAGACAGAAACCCACAATCCTGAACTAAATGAACTTGATGAACTTTTTTTTCTGTATAGAGGTGAATCATAAACTAATGTTATCTGTATATATTTTAAAATGAAAAGTTAGTGGTGATCTGAGTATGACGTGAATGGTATGGAATAAGGGGTGGAATGTCTTGGTTTGGCCTAAACCAGGCCGATTTTCCTTTCAGTGATTTTTACTTTCAGCTAAGTCTCCTCTAAGTAACTGCACTTTCTGAAACTAACTACATGTTTTGCAGACAGTGTCCGCTTCCAGGACTGATAACGCTCGAAGTTTGTAGTTATCGCTGAGGCACCGGTATAGTCTTAGAGAAACCAAGGCCACTGCTGAATTCCTCACTGCTTATGAGTGAAGAGCCGAAGGGGGGTCGCAGCTGCAGGGGGGAGCGGACAGGGCAGGTGACCCAAAATTGACCAACGAGGGTATTCTATCCCATACACGTCATTCTCGGTATAAAGCTGGGGGATCACGAGGGTCTCGGTCTTTTTTTCTGCTATGGCTGGTGTCCAAGGACGACTCCGTCTGTTTTCCTGCTGCCCCCGATTCCGATCTGTGCATCCCTGAATCCAGCTCTCGACCGTCGCTAGGCCCAGCCTGGGCCTTCCCGGAGCCTGCCCTGCAGTGCCGGTGGGGACGTTGCAGACATCGGGGGAGCTCGATCTTGGTTTTGTATATATATTTGTATATATTTGATTATTCCAATATTATTATTATACTCTTTTTTTCATTATTATAGTTTATTAAAACTGTTTTAACTTTCCAACCTGTAAGTCTCTCTCCCTTTTCCCTTTCCCTTCGGGTGTGGGGGGGAGGGTTAACAGAGAGCATCTGCCGCAGGTTTAATAGCCGGCCCAGCTTTAAACCGTGACACTGAGTGTGGTAGATCAGAGTCAAGTCTCTTTCCACCAGATGCGACAGTGTCTGCGCTTAATTGGTGAGCTATGCCTACACCACATTTAAATCTATACTTTAATTTTTCCGTACATTTATTTAACTAGCAACGGATAATTTGTCTCCTGATGACCTTCCTGTTAAAGACTATTTTCACTTCAGCATTTTATCGCCTTTCTTAATTTTTTTTTTTTTTTTTTAATACTTTTGGCTATGACATCTGGCATTTCTTGCATCCCAAGACATTAGAAATGTCCGTAAGCATATGGATAGTAGAGGCTAAGGGTTGAATGGAATTATCATACCAGGACCTTCATTTTTCTGTTCAGCCATTAACAAGAAAGAATAAAAAGTGTAGTTGAAAAATTATATTCCTATTCTTTCAGACACGCGACCTTTTTGCACAACACCACCTCTACTACAGTAGTAGTTTCAAGCATTTAACCATTTGGAATTATGGGAATGTCTTTATTTCTAGTAAAATAAAAGAAACCAGTAGTATGAAACAAAATTGATGGCTTTTTAAAAAGAATGTTTTAAATGGCTTCTGCAAGAGAGGCTAAGCATTTATTTTCATTTACAAGTAACAAGCACTTTGGGTTCTAATTATTCACAATTATTATGAAGGCTTTCTAAAATAAGCCCTAATAATTTAGACTAGCAGTTTAAAGAGCTGCTTGATACATTGAAATGAAAAGTGAGAGTATGAAAAATACATTTCATTACTTTCTGCTGCCTCAGTGTCTTGGGGCACTATGTTTCCAGGGAGAAATATTGCAAATAAAGTAACCCACAGAGCAATTTTATGGTGGACATTTTCCCTTGGTGAACATAACAATTTGACAACAACTTCCTCCACATATATGCATGCTGTACTGCACTACATTTGAATGTCATTTAGTGAAATAAATGAAGAATTACAAGAAAGAGCTGAGTCTCAGCGGATGTCAGAGAATTGAAGTGCAGAAGAGGAGGCAATTATTTACTTGCAATAAGTGGGGAGTGCAATCTGCAATGGACAGATTGGATTCCTGAGTTCATGGGTGACCAATAAGGTATTTCTGATATGACATTCCAACAATTCTAGCTCTGTCTTATTTGAACCATAATAAAGTTGGGGATTGAATATCTTAAAATGTATAAAAAACTTCTGGTCCCCGTGGGCCTCCAGTATTCTCCCAAACATTGTGGGAAAATAGACTAAACCAAAAATTGCTGTTTCTGCATTGTTTGGGGACTGCAGTTACTTCCTCAGCTGCACAGAGTTACTTATCGGCTTGAAAGCCAAAGACTTAACTTCCACACAGAATTGCTGGTTTTTCCCCCAAAACAGCACTGCAACCCTTCCCGCCTATTCCAGGGGGTAATCATAACAGTTCTTGGGGGATGAGAACTTTCTTGCCATGTTGTCTTGAATTGCAACAATATCAGTGAATTACAGCCTTTTCCTCAGTACTTTTCATGGTGATAACAGCAACCAGTGAGTCCCATAGGTAGGAGATGATGTTTTTAATGCTGCAATAATGTTGTCGTTCTTCTAGCTCTTCTGCTGTGTCATCTAATCTAGCTCTTAGTGACTCAGGTCCTTGTGAGCAGCAAAAACAGACCATATGGACATCAGCCCAGCTTTTATTTTGAACCTTATAAATTGAATGAAAAGCTATTTTTGTACTCTGTAGGGAGAATCTTTAACCTAAACACTGGCAAAGAAATATAAACATTGCTCCGATATTACCATTTTCTCCTATTATATTGTTGGTTCTGCAAAGTGCTTTCCAGTACAGGTATGAAGAAGCGCTGGGTCTACGTCTTGCTCTCTAGGCTTATTTGGTACATTTCTGTTGCTTAAAGACCTCATGAGGCAAATATTGTTTCATTAACTATCCATACATAAAACTGTTATCTCCAGCTAGCCCAAAATTGTCACCCTGGTGAAAAAGAGCATGCTTATATAATTAAGGCCCATTTCTGAGATCTCGTCCTCTTCTCTCTCAGAAGATCAATGGCAGACAAGGGGCCAAACCCAAATGGAAACAATGGAAGGAAAAACAACTGATAGAAACTATGTTTCTGGCAACCTGGGGTAAATGAGAGAAAGTTATTTCTGCTGGTGGAGGAGGTCACTTTGGGCTTACAGCTTCGAAATAAAACTTAAAAGAGAGCCTGGAAGTATGATCAAGGGTGCCAGGTACCCCTGGAACTGTGACAATACAGCACAACAAAAACATTAAACAGAGCAGATGTAAGAACAACACTACTATTATGGAAAAAAACTTGTAGAAATCAACTACATGGCAGTGGGAGCAATATGAATAACACCTGCTTCCAAGATTAATTGATTTTTAAGAGCTAAACTTGGCACCAGATTTGAACACAGGACGCAGAAAGCAACAACTCTAAGAATATTTTACTGCATAATTATCTGCCCCATAAATTCCTTAATTTTTTGTATCTGAACCATGGAAATAATATGTGGCTAATGTGTTTTATCTTCTTTGATAAAGAAAGTATAGTTATTAACACACATTCTGTCATTTTTTCACTGTTGGTATTGACTAGTGACATCATAATTTAATAACTATGTCTTTTACTATGAAGAACTATGTTTTGCTCAGGAAAATGTTTTTTCTTATAGTTCCAGATATTTCTTGATAATTTCCTATCCTTCAGTGATAGAGTAAGTCCATCTACACATTTAGTATGTCACTGAAGCTACCATTTAAGTGTCTCTTAGAAATTTCATAAAAAATATCACATCAGAAAAGGTAAAGTGACTGATAAAAGATAAAAATAGTAAATTTGTGTCCTAGTTTTGCATTTTGCTATTTGTAGATGTTTAAAAGCAATCTTAAGAAGTTTTAATATCTGTTTATGTCTGTGAATGAGCAGAGGCACAATGAAGAAAGCTAACTTTGCGTCATTTTTAACATATCTGGAACCCAAATTTCATGAGGGTGCGCTTTTGATCTAATCTAAATTCAGACTTCCTTAGTTTACGGATTTTAAGAGCTTTGGTATGGATTGGTGTTTGTAGGTCTTGCCTCATATATTGCAAAGATTAAATTACTGACAGAAGATTTTTTACAATGATTTCTCAGAAACTTTAGAACCTCTTCTAGGAAATTATTATTGCTACCTGCTCCACTGAAGGCCCACAGTTATCTAGGATGCCTATTGAATGTGATTCTTATATATGTATTGTAGGTAATTACAAAAGCTAAAATTCATTAGCCAGTGAAAATTAATGCTAAATGCTACATTTCTTTAGTTAATGGTTTTTTTTGCCTGCATTTCTCTGTCATGTATTTATTAATTTTTAAATGTATAATCATGACTGCAAATAACTTCAGAGAAGCAGTGCAAGAATTGCATTAACAAATTAGGATAATCTATGAGAAAACTTTGGGGAGTTTGAGTCATCAATGGAACATGAAAAGCAGGGGTACCCGAGAGTGGAATATGCAGTAAATATTTGTATGTAGTAGTCATGGATATGCATAGTTTTTACAGCTGCTAACCAAAGGGATTTGAGTAGTTCTGTTTTTAAGGACAACTTTTGCTGCCTTGGCAAATACAGCTTTGTCTGGATTTACTGAATGTATTTCAAGAAGATGTCCTTATTACACAGTTAACTGTCAAAGCAAAGAGGGCTGCAGTAATTCCCCATCATTTTTTACTTGAGTTTTACTTAAACAAGTGAAGTTTTCTATCCTTAGTTATTATTTAGGAGTGCAACAGATCTGTCTTATATTAAATAAAATCTAATGCCTTTTTAGTTTAAAGAAAACTGTCCAGAAAGAATGTAGAGACCACAGATTTTTATGGAGCAGAAACCAAGTAAAACATTAAAACTTTTGTTGCTTTATTACCTACCCTTACGTGTTTATAGTAACAGTTTGGCTTCCTTCCTATTTTGTACCAGGACCTCCATCTCCTGATCAACCATACTGTGTGAATGGCTTCCTTCTACCTTCTCCAAGATTTCTCACTAGGATCTGCTCCAGAAAAAACAATATGGATACGAACAAATGTAAAATTGTTCAGGCTCCTTTGTCTTGGATACCCTTCTAGCAGTAAGTTCAACAACCCCCCATATTAATACATCCTCACAGCCTCCCCTACTACTACATACTCACATGCAAAAGTGAAGCACATACTTGCACATTCAGGCTATAAAAGCACCATGGTTAGGGCTGTGACACTGTCTTCTCATCATCTGGTGAGCTTTGAACTAAAAAAGCCCCACAACCTCCACTCAGAGAAAATGCAGTGTCCAAGAGCCAGAAAGGCCCCACAGAAGTCCTAGCCCAAGAATTATGAAACTTAGCTGGCTCCAGGCTGCTCTCCCTGGCACATGTGAGCACAGACCAGCTGACCCAAGGACTACCATTCTCTTTCAAGCTCATTATCAAAGGATAATCACAGCATATCATAATTCACCTTGAAAATTAATTACAGTAACCCAGGGCAGTGTTTTATCAGTTTTGTGGCCTTTTTGCCAATCATGGATTGTAGATATCTGGCTGCTTAAACGTACTACTATTCCTTTATTCTTACTGATATTAAATCAAATCAAAAAGTAGAAGGAAATACATCAAATATTTTTCTAAAACTACATGATGGGGTAAGTATTTTGCATGGGCTCTGTGCACTCATGCTAGGGAGAAATTATGTGACTGAAATGGGAACACAGTTCATTTGCATTTTGGCATTTAGATGAGTGAGGTGCTGTCTAACAAATGCATTTTTTCTATAAAGTTGAGGTTCATTTGATGATTCCCAGCTTAAATGCCAGCACAGTTAAGTCCATAGCTGCTGTCCACATTTAGCCTACACCCTGAGCTAAACAATAAGCAGTTTTTCTATTACCCAATGTCCCTTTCCCAAACGAGGAAAAGGGAATTGAGAAAAGGAGGAAGACCTGTAAGTTGAAGTTGAACAGATTTAATGAAACGAAGAAATCAATATAAATGACAACACAAAACAGATAAAACTATACTTATCTACAGAGCACCAGCAAGTTGCTCCAGGAATCGCAATGAGGGAGAGGGAGAAGGGAGGAGAGGCAATGAGAGCAGGAAAAGCCCCACCTCTTTCCAGCAAACCCTCTCTTTTACAGTGAACTTGATGTTAATGATATAGAATACACCTGTGGACCAGCCTGGGTCAGCTGCCCTGGATTAAACTGCTGAGGGCCTTGATCACCATGGCTGGCTACAAACTGAAACCAAATTCCAGTGAAACCAGGACAGCTGCTAAATGACCAAGCAAAATACATCCAGCAAATATGCTTGTTCATTGTGAATGAATGCAACACAGCTTGATGTACCACTGAATAGACATTCCCTTAGACAGTGCTCTCGGAGACAGATGCACATTCAAAGGCAGTCAACTCCCACTGTCACCCCCAAAAACTGGGACATCTGGATCGGAGTGTTTTCTTTTGGAAAAGAAAAACACATTGGAGACAACTGGCATCAGTTTAGAGAATGCAACTGAGTGAAGCACATATCTGAGCTTTTTTGATTTTGAGATGAAGAGATGTAGTACAAAAAATGAACATGTAATTTCTCAGTCAGTACCAAATAAGCAGCCTTCGGAGGCAGGGAAATGTTTCTGCAGGAAATTGAAATATATTGCTTCTCTATACATTTTGATAGATGATTTGGATAACTAGAACAGTTTGTTCAGAACACAAATGTCATTGACATTATTATTCTGATGCTGAAGAGTAAACAACAGATATATCACATGTTCAGATGAACTGAATGCCAGAAAGTGCTCTGAGAAAGGAGTGTGAGTAAATTATAGTGTAACTAGTTAGTAATAATGTAACTAGCAGAGAATTTAATCTCTTTTCATGTGTGCATTCCTCACCACCGTTATACAGGATACCCATTTAATTTAACATACTTATTATAAATAGAATTGTATGTAGCCCAAGTATATGGGACTACATAGATTAAGAAACAGCCGTTTGTCACAGTAACATTTTTTTTTTTATTTTCAGTGTTAAAATAGCATATCTTCCTGGTTTTCTATAAAAGGAAGCAGTTTTCCATAAAACAGTTTTGCTAATGCTTTGCATGGAAACTATTTTTAACACATACTTCTGTGTGCGTGTTCAATTTAAGATGTGAATACTTATTTTTCATATTGGGCAACCTGAATGTTTTTCTCTGCAGTAGCAGAGGGATGACTGTAAAAAAAATTGATTCAGAGACTCAGACATGCTTTTCTACAAATACACTTCATTTATACAACAGCAGAGCTAACTAGAAAATAAAGAGATGAGGGAAACCTTTGTTGGAGTAATATAGAAAAACAACCCACCAATCCTACAGTTTGTTACAGGAGTCATCTAGCAAAAAAAAATTGAGAGCACAGTGTGTCTTTTTAATTGGTTATACAGCAGGTGCATTCACTTTGTAGACTGGGGAGATGCAGAAACAACTGTGCCTTATCAAGGTTAAATGCTTAATTCTTTTCTCCTTTTTACTTTTTACACATTTTACATTTTACACATTTTACATTTCCATGATTCCTTTTATTTCTGTGTGGTTTTTGAATTTATATTGATGTGAAAAAAGAAAATCAGACCTATTTTGTCTCCATAGCTGGATGTGGAGAAACTCAGTTTATACTCTGTCTTAATGATACTGGCTCTGTCACCAAGCTAAACAGAAAAATGGGCTAAAATGGTTACTTTCTGTTCATTCTTAGAGAATTTCAATGGAGGAGCGCTTCCTGGAAATGTCTTACTAGACAGGTCTGAGACATGATACTTGTCTCCCCAAACCATCTCACATTTCACAAGCTTCTTGATGTCACCCGTCTTCTCAAATACAAAATGCACAGGGCTCGTTCATGAAAACTACAGCAGTAAGATTTGATCCTGCTTCCATTAAAGATACTGTTTTTCTGCTGATTCTAAAGAAATCGTTTCAAAACCAGAGTGACAAGTAAGTAGTACTACTTCATTGTACAGTGTTATGGTAGCTGGCAGCCTGAGTTGTGCTATGAACTAGTGGCACTTAGCTTTTCATACTCTGCAAGTATAGCTAATCCTGGAAACCACTACAAGGACTGAACAGCCTGTGCACTTGGCACTGATTCTACCCTGTTTTTTTCACACTCTATTTCTCATTGAGTCAATAAACAAACAAGCAAACAAGAATTTTCACTCCATGATAAAAATGTTTGTACAAGCTCAAGCAGCAAGATAAGCTGATTATTTTGCCTTTTAGTTCAAGTATCAGCTTCTTTTCGGCTGCTATCAAACACTGTCACACCAGATGCACATTATATTTGTTACATGGTGAAATGTTTCAGTACATAAAAGGCAAGGTGCTTGATTTTCTCATACCTGTCTTTGAAGTCACCAAAGAACTTTTCATCACAGCTGTGTTTGCTTACACCCACTGCAGTTCCCTTTAAATTTCCCCGTATCATCTTTTTTCTCATGTTCCTGTATGTACATTTCAAAGTTATGATATCTCTAAGAGTAACAAATCTTTAAGCCATGTTTTTTTCCATGCTCATTTTCTCCTGCTCTCCATTTTGCTAAATAAATTTACTCCGATGGCTAAGAAGTTGCAGTGTCCTTGATGTTGTATTCTCAAAGAAAACCTGTTCCTTCTATTCACTCTTTGTGTATTTCTTTACCTCTTAGGATGCCTATCTCAAGGAGCTTTCTTAAATATAAATACTGAATGTAAGTGTGCCGATTACCTCAACAACAACGCAATTTGCTTTTTAAAGAACTCCTTTACTCTAGTTCATGGTGAAATAATCTTCTTCCAGATTCTCCTTTCTTTCCACACTCTAACCCCAAATTTTTCTCCCTGTTTCCTTTTGGCTACATGACACGTAATATAATGGCTCATGGCTTTTGCAGTCCATTATTCAGAGGCTGGTTTTGGACCAAGCCACTAAACTAACTCCTAGTTTTACTCTGTGGCACTGTAAATACTATTGAAAGTCATTAAAATTTTATTTAGACACGTAAGCAATACTTTGCCTGTACTGATTATCTCTTCTATCAGCTCTAGGAACTTTTTATAAGCCTGTTTTAATACAACATATAGTTTATATTGGATTTGAAAGTATTTCTAGATATACAACTATGTTTTTCAAGCTGCAGACTCAATATGGCTTTTTATTTGCTAGTGCAAAGAAATGGCATCAAGCTGAGACAATTCCATGCTATGCTGGAGTGTACATGGCTGAGTGAGCAGTATCACGCCCTCAGCTAGGTTGCTGTGGATGAAGGGGAAAAGAGAGGGGTTTACACCTTCTGTTCTATCAGTGGAATTTAATGGAAAATGTATGCCTTAGCCAGGGGCCAAGCAAGCAGCAAACATGGTGTTGGCCACAAGCCAAAATGACCCATTCATTTGGCTGCAGAAGAAAAGCTCTGCTGCATAGACCAGTACTTTGAAACAGCTGTACCATGGGACAGCTTTTGGTGGATTGCTAAACACAATAAGCAAAGGCCCTCACTTATTAGAAAACTGAGACAAACCAAACAAATGCAAATGCAATTAATATCCATTGTCATTCTTTATCAGTTGTCACTTTGGCAGGTCTCAGCAGCGTGGAAGGGAGCCATCACTTGAAATCCTCTATTACAGACTGGAAAAGTGATCTCTTTTTGTTGTTTCCTTACTATGCAGTTTAAAAGACATCTGATAGACATAACTATATCAGTGAAGGAAGGTTTTTCTGACTGTAACATATGAATACAGGGGCATTCAACAGAGAAAATAATCTGCTATCCAGTGTTAATTTATTTATTCTTATGTACAGTTAGCACTGGACACTCATTCAATGGAGCAGCTGTTACTAGATACTGACAAACATGAACTCATGTGACAACTTTGATCTGTTTTGACTTAACTGAACGCATATTTTGCAAGACAGGAAAGAGTTTTTTGATTGTTTTCATTTCATTTATCTTGATCAACTATTTTAATCTGAAAAGGAAATAAAAATCCTGAAATACAATCTTACCTGAGGCTTGTTTAGGAAAATATATATTCCACTTCGGAAATGTGAAGACAGAGTAGAGGTTTTTCTCCAAGGCAAGATTAACACAGTGCAGAGGGTCAGAATAAACTCTTAATTCCATTTAAACAGTAGAGAGACCTTTGGCTGACTCTGCCTAGAGGTAAATTTCATTCTAGGTATAGACACCAGTTACTTCATTAAACAAGGTATTGGCCATTCTCAGAAACCCCAGAGGCACATTTAAACACAGGTGAATTCAGAAGAGAATAATCATTATGAAGACTAATGCTGCATTGTTTCTTTCGGGCCAAAGGACAAGCCAAATAATTTCATTAAACCTTCTTCTACAGAATTTCCCTGACAAATTCATACAATAAGAGCACTGTGGTTTTTTTTTTTTGTTTTTTAACTTTGAAACTACGGAACTAATTCTTTAAAAAAATGAAATAAATGTTTGCATTTCAGTCATCAATTATTAAAATTAATACGTTATCCATTATATATTTACATAGCTACGGTGTTAATTGATGTGCGGTTAAAACAAGCCAACTCGGAATGCTCTGACTTTCTCTTAGATTGTCACGGTTTAAAGCTGGGCCAGCTATTAACCAGGTGGCAGATGCTCTCTGTTAACCCTCTCCCACCCCCCCCAAGTGAAAGGGAAAAGGGAGAGAGACTTATGGGTTGGAAAGTTAAAACAGTTTTAATAAACTATAATAATGAAAAAGAATATAATAACAATAATAATAGAAATAACCAAATATATACAAATATGTACAAAACCAAGATCAAGAGCTTGGAAATCCTCCTCAGGCAGAGTTGCTCCCCCCAGTACAGGCAGAGGGGAAAAGGCAGTACCTCGCCCCAGCACAGACAGAAGGGAAAATGCAGTAGCTCCACCCAGCATGGGCAGAGGGCAAAATGCAATAGCTCCCCCTGCCATCACACCTGCAGGCTTTTAACTGGAAAATTGGCAAAGCTCGTACCAATCAGTGGGAGACAGGAGGGCCCCTCCCTCCTGGGCCCCACCTCCAGGAGGCAGTGGGTTAGTGATAAATAGGAAAGTGAGAATGACGTGTGTGGGATGGAATACCTCGTTGGTCAATCTTGGGTCACCTGCCCTGTCCTGCTCCCCCCTGCAGCTGCGACCCCCTTTGGCTCTTCACTCGTAAGCAGTGAGGAATTTAGCAGTGACCTTGGTTTCTCTAAGACTAATTGGCCTGGTTTGGGCCAAACCAGAACAAGATTCAGACTGTACGCTGCTCCAAATGATAAGGCTTGTTCCGAACATAACACATTAACTGGATAGAAGCAGGGCTTTTTCGTAAGCTAAGTTCAGGTTTTCTGAGGGAATTGCTTTCATGGAGTTTCTGTTTCCTCTGTTGACCTTAAATGGGACTATGGGCTCTTTTTATTTGGATGAAGTGTTTCTGAATTCTGCAACTTGAAATACCCACAGAAAGGTTAGCTGAACAACTTCAACCTTGGACAGTAAGAAGGTAGAAACATGTCAATAAATACTAACTGACATAAACATAAGATGATGACTGGGTCATAAAATTGACCTGACTATATTGTATCCTCTGGAAGAGAAATATAACTTGACTATAATAGAATAAAATATAATCCAATTTCTATATATTATAGTGATCAACTAGTTGCAGCAATACTAATTACATGCAAAAACATTGCTAATAAATTGAAAGCAGTTTCATTAAAATGTCATATGTCTTTTATTTTTATTAGTAGACAAAAATTAAACACCAAAAAGCGGAATTATTTTAATTTGAAGTAGAGAAAGCTTCATATTTCACCTTACTTAAAAATAATCAGTCTTTCTTTCATGTTTGCTGCTAAAATAAAAAACAAGTATGAACTAACTTAAATAGACTTTCATTAAAGAAAATGAAAAGCAGCATGTAAGAATTGTTTACATTGTCTGTAGTTTTTATGTTAGTCTATACTTGCAAAATGGCTCATCATAATTTTGAAAAGTAAAAACCGAATTTTTGCAAAATGCCTTTATTCCTACAGAAAAAAAAAAAGAAGACAAATATTTTTCTGTGTGTCTGTTATGCTCAATCCCAAATCCATTAATTTTCCAAGTGTTTTGCAATGTTTGGGCTTCCTGGGCTAACTAATTACTATTAGTTCCTATAAACCTAAAGAAAATTCTACACAACTTCACAGCATAGGGTTACACAGCGTTATCTGTCTTGCTTTGTACTGTTCTCTCTCCCAAGTCTACCTTTAATCTGTAGCATGTATCGGGGTTCATAAAAAAGGAACAGTCCTTTACAGAGTGCTTTTACGTGTCATATTCACTGTTATTCTTAAGTACTTTCAAGGCTTTTTTGGGAACTGCAGATGGATGTTTGAAACGCCAATAAATTCATTTACTGCAGTACAGTAATGCAATAAAGCAGTACAATCACATGCAGGTTCCTGAGCTACAGGCAGAAATGAAGTGCCCAAATCCTATCCCCATGCACCACATGGAGAGGCAGTGACAGCCGGTTTTGTGTGCACAGCAGGTTTATAGGATTTGCTGCTGTAACATCCTGCTTGTGCAGTTCACAAGTTGTGTACTAAGTCTTTTTCAAGCTTCGTTTGGAACATGCATACTGAAAATTCATTTGCTTTGGAGGTGCAGTTGAGGGATCAGACTGATCCCCAGTTACGTCTTCAGCTGACTTCCCCCTGAGTAACAGACAGTTACAGTAAGTAACACCAGCAGGCCTCCTGAGCTACTCAACTGCTAGTAATTCCTTTTAAATATCATCTGGCAAAACCAGTCTGCAATAAGCCAAATGTAAAGTCCAATTTATTTGGCTAGAGCATACTTAATTATTTGGTATGTTGATCCAAAGGAACAGATATGGACATGCAAATACTCTTACCTGTGTTTGACAAGTCTCTTAAGTCGTTAATCAGACCTCATTTGATGCTTTTTCTTCTGCTGGTCACCAGCCCTGGGCTCCTGGGCAGCAGACTCCATGTCACTGACTCTCTCCCCTGGTTTCCTTCTGCTCTGTGGGACAGAAGCACAGCAGTGCCTTCATGTGCAAAGTCTCTCTGTGCAATCAGAAAAACCATGGTTAAAAAAGTGTGGTTGCTCTGTTTGGCTATGTGAGATGATCCTTACTCAGATCAGCACGTTTCCTTTCAACATCTTTTGAAGCAAGTAGGCTATCACAAAAAAGCATATAGCAGTATGTAAAAAGTCCTTAGCAAAGAATGAAAACATTTGCATTTTCCTATGAAGGAAACCTATTACAATTACCATGACGTGCTCAGTAGTTTCTTTGACCTATATATATATAGGGCCATTACAGGCTTTCAGGTCTTCCAACTCCCATAGTTTATTCACTGGTGTGTGTCTGATACTGAAGGACATTCAAAGAACATGCATTAAGTCTACTGTCCTCAATAGCTGGATTTTAAACATAGTGTCTGCATGTTTGTTTGATATGAGCAAAGGGGTCCAGTACTTGTACCATACTGAGTACAGGTGAGGGCTCTTCCACTCTTTTTTCTCACTGAGGAACCCTTCCTTTGTCCTTGTCAGGACAGTACAGCCTGCATGATCTGCACTAAACTACTAAATGGGTGCTGCGAGCAACATAAGACAAAACAGGGAGTAGGCTGAGTCAAGTATACAGATCTGCAAAGCTGAGACACCAGTTAACCAACATAGTTAATACTCTGGCCCTAAGCTAACTTTTTAAAATCTCTACTCTTTTATCTTCTGAACATAGCACAATCTAAACATCTGAAGTTTGACTGTCCTGGGGTGACCTGGTAATCTATGGACAGTGGTGATGGAGAAATCTTTTAATCTTTGATCTTACCTGTCTGCTGCAATCCCACAACAAATGACGGTCTTGCCAAGTGTTTTTCATCTTAGATATGCCTTACACAAAAAACGGGGAGGGAAATCAGAAGATCAGAAATTAATACATTTATTTGCTGAGGCTTAGTTATACAAGGTTTGAAAGTTTGTCTTTGTAAAAAAACCCAACTTTTGGTCATTTAATTCCAAAAGTTTGTACAGTCAGTTAGAGGGATCATGGTAAGACTTTTTTCATCTCTAAGAATTGACACACTAACATTTCTTGATGTGTAACACCCAAATTTTGACTTATTCCTGTCACTAGGTACAAGAGAAATGTACAAAGCGGTCTACAGTTCCCTGATAACAAACTAACTCCTCGAGGGTTTTTTTTTTAAAACTTTTGATCTCAAAATACAACATTTTTTAATATCCAAATCTTTCTTACAGATGCTTGTTATTGGCAGCACTCTTCATTTGAAATGGATGGGGAATGAGTTGTTTTATTCAAGTACTACATAAATTAAGTATTTTGAACTACATAATTATTTCATATTCTAAGAATAATTCATAATTAATTAAATGTCAATATAATTTAAAGTGATTTCAGCTGAAGTATGTGGCACTAATACTGTTCTATTGCAGTTCCATTTTTGACATATCTTAGCAACACTATTAAGTTGTAGTGATATTGCATTCATGAAGACATTGAGGGTTCACTGCATATTAGAAAAGGAGAGTATGTCAAGAAACTTTCTTAGTTTTGTCAAATTCAAAATTTTAGCTTCTTTTTAGAAACAAAAAGCAGAGAGAAAAATTGTAAAATTGATGAGAATTGTTCTAAGTGTCCAAGAAGTTAATTAGCTTTTTTTAATAGAAAAACCATGTGTATTTATTGCTATAAAATTAATAATAGAGTTTATGTATCTACCTTTATCACAACAGTAAACATAAGATTTTCATTTAATTTTGTGTTGACTTTGAATACAATGTATTATACAGTAAAAATACTCCCTAGAATATTTTTCAGTAACAGTAAGGTGTCAGAATCATCAGTTTACAAGAAGAATTACAGGAGCAATAGGAACAAAATTCTCCTGGCTCCATAAACCAATATTTTATAGAACAGAAAATAACTAAATTTCTGTGGGTCCATGGAGGACAAAAGCTATCCTATGGCACTCTACTGAGATGTATATCAATAATTAAATAGTCATTCAAAGAAGGAGAAATGAGATTTGGAGTCAAGCAAGGTGCTCAGTGGTCAAAGTTCACATTATTACATATTTTGGCATTTTAGGTGCCTGTCTGTCACAGTCCAGTTTCTCAAACTTAATTACGTTCCCTTGATTCCTGTATGGCTCAAAATAAGGTCCCTGTGGAAGGGATTTATAACTGGACAGAAGCAATCAGGAAGTTATAAGCACAGTAGTTTACCACAAAGCCTTACCCTGGGATGTGAGGGAGGTATATCTCCCCATGTCTAACATCCCATATCCGAATGTTGGAGACCTAAGTTATTAAAAAAAAAAAAACAAACAAACAACTAAGGCATTAATTTTCAGTTCTGTCTTTCAAAATACAGCAAGAACTTCTCATCCCTTTAACAGCTGAGACTAGGATTTAAATTCCATTGAACTGTATAAAACTTGTACACAATTATTCCTCTAACTTGAGTCCATATCTCACAGGTGCATCCCACACATCAACTCAAAGGTCCGGTTTTGGTGTTTTAAAGCAAAACATTTACCATAAATGATAATATAAACATAAGCAAAACCTTGCAGAGCCTGAAAGGACTTAATCAGGAAATAGCCATTAAGTTATTCAGCTCAGTTAAGAATGGCGATCTTCCTCAGCTTTCCAAGAAGTAGAATTGTAGGGAGGAGAGAGCATTTCAATATGGAAATCATGAATCATGTTAGACCGTAAGTCTTGCATATGTCCCTTAATAGTTTCATCCCCAAATCTTATTTTCTTTCTCATTAGGCCATTACATTTCTCACTAATTAGAATTTGAGATGAAGGAATCTGAGAAAGGATTTGGCCAGAGCTATTTCATAAAAAATCAACTTAGAAGCAGATAATTGATCTTAATGGCTATTTCTGCACTGATGATTTATTTTTGAAATCCGAATCCAAATTTCATCTAACAATTCACTTTATTGTGCAAATTTTGTTTTGCTCTCTCATATATAATCGCTATAAATCTCTCATACTAAACGCATCAGAATTGTGCATTGCAAAGAGATACTAAGACAAAGAATCCATTGAAGACAAGGTGAAAAGGAGTGGACTTAAAAAAAAAGGTAAGAGCTAAAAAAATTTTATTTGCAGTTCCTCAAGTTCCTGTGAAGTCCTTCTATTGTAATCACACAATTCACATGGTGACTGAATTATGAGATTGATTTTAGTGACTCATTTTGTCAAAACTTTTGTGAAAGCTTCAGTTCTTTCCGAGGAGCTCCTTTGTGCATACTAAAACTTAGTGATTGTGAAATGAGAATTTTACAGTTAGTGTTAGGGTTCTATGGTCAATTCTGCCTCATTTTAGGGTGTAGGTAAAATATCTCTACAATCCTTCATCTGCCTGCCCTTAAATTACAGAGCCACGGTGATTAGAGACACTGTATTACTGCACCTCACTGGTTGTGCATAAAGACTAGATGATGGCAATATTATTTCTAACAGCTGGTGCAGTTCTCTAATGTAAAGTACAAAATAAAGAAAGATTGCAAGTGCCAAATATGATCTATCCAACTCAGTTAGCAAAAGCTGTGAAGTTGCCATATCATGGTTTCAGAAGCCAAATAAATACAGTTATGCAGAAGCATCTCTCTTTATAGTTTCACTGTTACCCAGCCTAGATTAAGACTAACTTGGTTATACTTGCATGTACTGTGTGTACATCGTCACATAAAAGTATAGATGCAGTCTGTTTCTCTAAACAAGCATGACTTAGACTATAAACTAAGAAAATACATGCATACAAGCTATGGAGACGGAAGCCATGACATTACACTTTTGAAAGTTTTCAGAAGCCATTGAAAGAATTAATGCATCCAGTTCTGGGTGTTCCAACTTAAAAAGGATGCTGGTAAATTTAGAAGGATTTGGAAGAGTAAGTTGAGGTCTGCTGGGTGATATGTCTAATAAATACTAATTGAGTTTCATTTGTTTAATTTACCATAAGACATTTAGGTGATAACTTGGTCAAAGTGAACCAGTGCATACAAGGGAAGATATCTGATGGAAGTTCAGTATACTTAAATAAAGACACAGAATAGTAATAAAAGTATAAAGGGCTCAAAGAGAAGGAAGCTGAAGCTGCCCAATTTAGGTTAGAAATAAAATACAAACAGTTAAACAGTCAACAGCAAAGGCAGTTCATCAATGGAACAACATACATGGTATGACTACTCATTACTCTTAGATGTTAAATAAAGATATTTTTTTTTTCCTAGAAGACATATATCCTTTACACTGATGCCACGGGCTTGATGTCCCATTACTCGGAGCATGAAAAAGTTGCAAGGCTCAACAGAGCCACAGTCTGGCTGGGGAAAGGGATGCACAGGATCTTGACAAGAATGTCCACCACTGCAGGCAGACCTAACAGGAAGACAGCAGCCTCCCTTTTCCCCATGATACATTACTTAGGATTCTGTCAGTGAAGACCTAGAGGAGAGAAAGCAGATTCCTAGGCCCCCTTCCTGAGCAGAAGAGCCATGTATCCTTCTGCTAAGGAAAAAGTGTAAACTTCAATAACTGATTGTATATGCCTAATATAAATGTGTGAGGACAAGAGTGTATGATAAGCATCCTATTAGACTGGTCATATCAACTGGTAGTTTATAGATAAGTTGTTGACAACCCATCACATTTAGTGCTGCTTCCTTCTCCAGTTGTCATTTCAGCTTTCTTGAATTTATCAGTGTATTGTAAACATAACAAGTTTTATATCCCTGTGCTCCTGTGCTGACACAACCTTTCTATTACTCTCCCTTTGGTAACCAGTATGCACTGCCATCATACCACTGCTAATCCTGATGTACTGGGAAGCAGTACAAGAGAGAGGATGAGAGGGAGAGAAGGACGAGGAAGAAAGATACTTTTCTCTCCCTCCCTCTTTTACTCTCCTTTTCGCGTGCTCAAACACAGAGCTAAATATCATTTGCAAAAGAAGATGGCCTCTTTCATGAGACAACTGAATAAGGCCTTGGAAAATCTACAAACATTAATAACTTGTTGTTTTCAAATAGCTAAAGAAAGAGCCTTATCATTCTATTTGAAGTATAAATGGATGTACAAGCATTTTACATTTACTCAAAAATAAATATGCACTTTATTCTTTCATTCCATCAAGCTTTCAGAGGTCTCTTGGGAATTAGTATTATATACAAATAGCATGCTTGGTTTTAGAGAGTGTGAATGTTCCATTTAAAGGTGTCCACAGTACACGTCTATCAAAAATTGTGAAATTGAATAATAAATATATTGCATTACATTTTAGGTTCTTTCTCCTTGTTCCAGCAGCAGTTCCTGAGTAGTTCTGCATTTGCAGTCTTTACAACTATGAAGACACCAGTTTTGTTTTCACAAGATTATTAACCACTTAATGAAGTGGGGCTTTAAAAAGAACATCCAGTACCACAAGTGTTTTGAAAGAACACTGTGAAGGAAGTGCAAAGTAATTTGTGATACCTATATGCAGTAGACTGACTACTGCAGTGGGCATAGCCTCAGCTGTGCAGTCTGTTACATACAGCATAGATTACTTAGGATCTGTTTGGCATGGGCATGGGCAGTGTTGTGACAAATGAGGTGTAGGAATGCAGTTCAATAACCCTTAGAGAAACTAGACCTTGTGACAGCTGAGATACTTAAAAGACATGTGTTTTTTTTAAAAAAACAACAACGTAACACAACAATCTTCCTTGGTTTTGGCATACACTACTAAGATTCCCGTGTACTAATGATCACTTCTAATCAGGACGTGGAATTTCAATTAGGTACTTGTTGTTCCAGTTGTACTAGGTGCTTACAATCACTAAATAAACCATTAGTTTAATAAAAGGAATACACATAGCTCTGGCACAACCTCTGTAGTGATTATGAATTTAATACTTCTAGGGGACTAACTGCCCTTAGAACTTATGGGCCATCCTTTCAGATGAGGCAAAGTACCTCCACTACAGGACAAGCAGAATTATATGTGGGTATAGAAAGTAAACACAGCTTCTAAAATGGTACCCATGTTTTAAGGACATGGCTATGAGGATATCAGACAGGAATCCTAAACTGTTTTTTGAGACATACCTTAAGTCCCACAAGGATTCCTGAACCTTTTCTCATGTCACTGTTTACTGCAACCACAACCAAAATGGAGGAGGTCCACTGAGGCACTAGGATTCCCAAGGTTGCTGGCTGGCCTGAGGCTATCCACACCCCAGGGCCATTGAGCACTGACACCAATGTGAGGATGCAACAAATGGCGTTTATTTAACTGCGCGACAGCCTTATATAGTCATCTTGTCCCGTACGATCTCGCACGATAATGACACATCCTGCTCCTTTCGCCACGCCTACCTTCCGTTACAGCTCGAGATTTTCCGGTCGCCGTACCCTAATCTACCTACAGTCACATATCCTATGAGTACTGGACTGCCAATTGAAAGAAAGACAACTGACCTGGTGCAAAAGTAGGCTTGTCTGGCTGATTTATGGACATACTCGTTATAATGGCTACGTTGTCATGACATGCAGGAGGTAAGATTTAAGATTACGTTCTGACTAGCAAGCGAGGAATATAACTCTCCCTAGGATTGAGAAAGCGAAACAATCCTCATCCAGGTGCTTAGCTGCTATTAGGAAAGCCTGGTCTATACTAGCATAACTCTCTGTACGCTTTGCTGAAGCATCTGTGACATTTATGGTGTCAGTGGCTAAAAGGAGAGAAATGATTCCCTGAAGGCCTATTTCCACTGAGTATCAAGAACCCCCAAAGAGACTTCTTAAAAGCCATGTCAGTTCTCCAGAGAGAGTCATTCCATGGGTCTCTCTAATGCTTTATTTTTATTATGCTGTCAATTATGCACAGAAAAATGCTCATTTAATTAACATTCTGTGTCATCTGAAAATATATAAAGATAACTTCAGGCTTTCTATATTGTGGCCAATTTTTCACACTGCTCCTAAACTGCAACCTTGTTGTTTTAGTCTGATGAAGTTTATTTGCAGCTTGAAATGAGATGCTTGTTAGCCTCTACATTTGATTTTTAGATTCCATTTTTAAGGCAATTTAGGATGAAAGTCATGAATAAGGGCTAAATTAAGAGCCAAGGACTCTAATTCTTCCTTTCACTATGAAGTTTTCTATGACTCCTGACTCAATAACAGTCAGCTTCCAGCTGTCCTATTTATAAACATCTCTCTTTTGACAAAACAGTCTGTCACTAGCTATTTAATGCATTGTGATGATGATCTATATGGTATTAAAAACATCACTGCTGTGTACCCCTCTGGGAAAGTGACTGTTGTGAACTATAGCACAGTCCTTGTTACACAGAGTGGCTTCTCCCACGAAAATAGTGCTGTTGCTTGAATAATAAATATCGTCCAATCCTTGTAAATAAGGTGGACCTCCTGTGGTCGTATCCTAACAAGGTAGGCATTTCCCCATTAAGAATACTTCAGATTATTCTGACTGTACATTTTCCCATAAATTTTCAGTATATTGCGTAGTGTTTGTTCCCTTGCACAACAGGGGTAAAAAATATTTTCACAGGACAGAGGACTCTATTCTTCAACTGCAATACTGAACAAGCCAGAGTTGCTATGAAAAGGTGATTTTTTCCTAACCTTTGACATTTTCAGACATATCTTTCATATGGCAGCTCAGTTAGCACACCTTAGAATAAAATCTGCTTTCCGTGCAATAATACTACATTGTAAGATGATGTTAATTATTTATCTGCAAATATCACCATGATTTTCTCCCGTGGTGCTACTGCTTCGCTCGTTTGTCTTTCTGAGGGTGAGTTACCTAATCTAGGCATTTAATTTTGTAATTCTTCCTGAATTTCACCTTGTTCTGAGGCCCAGGCCAAGCTTTTCACAAGCTGCTTAATTGCTAAAGTAGCTATATACTCTGTTTTAAGCAGAGTTGCTTATCAGTATTCTGAATAGAATCTGAGCCTTTATGCACCCCTGGGGCATTGCCCTTGAGGTCTCACCCTGCTTTGTCAGGGTGCTCTTGATAACTGATCTTTCAGTATTGCTGCTCAACACTGTAGTGATTTTATGCCTGTGCTTTTCTGCTGTCCTGGAGGAAAGTATCACGACCTTGTTGGAAGTCAGGGTAGTTCACACTGCTGTGCCTCATTATTCTAATCCCCACATCCCCAGTGATTATTCTGTCAGAGGGAAACGTCCAATTCTCAGTCATTTTCCTGTTCTGATCATATTATTGTCCTTTCTAATGCTTTTTCTACTCTGAGTTGTTTTGCTAAGAGTAATTTCCAGCAATTTATCTCTTTAAAAATAATAGATACCTATTAGTGCAAAATATAATCCATGCCAATCCCAGAAAGTCTCTCTATATATAATACTTCTGTTTTTCTGTTGACATACCAGAGGTGTGCTGTCACCTACTGAAATCAAATGTGCCTCAATGGCAGGAGCCTTAATATGCGCAGAGCTGGAGGTGATGAACAGTCACCTTGTCCAAGCCCATCTAGGCTATGCAACACTGACAGCTGCTCCTGTTGTACTCCACGGGAGCCAATTTTGACTGCTGCGAACATTGAGTATGAAATGGAATGTCTTAAGATATGTCAGAGCCTAAATTTATCCTGTTTTTTTTTAAAATCTCAGACTAAATGTTGACATAGGTCTTACACTCTGTCAGTGAGAAAACTTAAGAATTCCATTAGTGTAAAAATAAATTAGACTAATGCAACTACAAATATCTTTGTTAGTCTAATGTTACACAATAGTCAGAAGTAAATAATGCTGGTTTTCTCTGCTAAATTGCTTTACTCAAACACAAGCCCTGTGATACCAAATAGAGTCTAATAGTGAAGAAATTTTTAAGACTACTAGCAAAGATGT
The DNA here is from genome assembly GCF_013368605.1 of Nyctibius grandis. Lineage (NCBI taxonomy): Eukaryota > Metazoa > Chordata > Aves > Nyctibiiformes > Nyctibiidae > Nyctibius > Nyctibius grandis. The sequence continues at coordinate 46,494,133 of NC_090663.1, forward strand.
AAAAGAGACCTTGATGAAAATGGAAATAACTAATAGCTTACACAAAAAAGCGGAGCTTTAGGGTATGCTGTGAAACCCAGTAAACTTGATAGATCACTTATGTACAACAAAAAAATATATTTAAAAATTATATCTACATTATCTAAAAAAAATGCAATCCTTAATAACAGTAACAACTCCAGACTTTTAAAGGTTCCTTCCAACCCAAACTATTCTATGATTCTATGATTTATTTTACAAAGTAAAAATAAAAAAACAACCCAAGAAACCCCCCAGTGTTTAAAGTTGCTTGGTTAAGGCACAGCAGAGTGAGACTCTAGATTCTAAACTGCATCTAACCTGCTGCTGTTATTTGTATTTAAAACTCTGTCACAAGCCCTTTAGGAGAAACTTTCCCATATTTTTTATATACATTTTGAATATATAGTTCCCTTTTGCAGTTTAAATCCCTTGCTCATTGCTTCCACAATGTTAGTAAAGCATATCCTCTATGCAATAGTATGTACATAAACAGATACATGGAATTTGAGTATTTATCCATTTTTACACCACACTTTTAGTTCACTGCTACGGAACCAAATAACTTTTTCCAGTTGCATTGGTTATACTCACTGTCTTTCATCACTTATGCTCTAACCAGGGCACTTACTCCAGATTCTGCAGCTATCAGCAAAACTTCTCCATGTAGAGCTAGGGTCAGCTGGGGACTTCTGATCACATGGCTTGGCACAAGCCAGACCATGAAACCTAGAGTTCAGCATTGAGGATTACAGTATATTTCATACCAAACATAACACAATTGTAAATCAGCATCTTGCTCACTTTCACACCTATTGAACAACTAGGGGTATGCAAGGTGTTGCCATGAGCCCTCTAAGAGTTGCACACTTTGAATTAAGGAGTTAACTTCAGAATTCCTGCTCTGAATCAACTGTATGCTCTTGAAAGAGGCTGATGGAAAACACAACGGGAACACAATTTTCCCCTTTAGGAATGTAACCAGAATGCAGGAGATCTGAAAGCACATTTCCATTTCTACAATACATGCTTTTTAACAAATGCCTGAAGTCTACTCAGTGGGGTGCACTCCTTGCTGTACTCTGCTCCATTCACTCTGGTAAGTCTCAGCAACACATTCTGTTCCCTACAGAACTGAATTGGCAACTTTAGTCCTGGAATAGTAATTCTGTCTGATAGCTGGGAAAACTCATTATTCCATTCTGAACAGCTGAGATAGAAATGCACATATGCACACATGGATACGTGCATACACACAGGAGAGCCTTAGCAGCCTGTCTGCTTTTCAAGTTCTCAAACATTTCTCCCCATTTGCTCCTACTTTCCTTGGAAGGGGTCTAGCAGCTTCAGGTAGGACCATAGACTGGATATTTTACAGGCAGGATCAGAAGAAGTTTGTATGAGGAAAGTGGTTCTAGTTATATCTTTGAAATCACACCAGATTTCATCAAGTTTTGAGTTTTTGGGGAAAACTAACCACAGTCTGCAGATGAAGTAGATGTTCTTTTCCAACAGCTAGAACTTCTGAAGTTTGTCTCAACAAACACAAGTATACATACACAAGTATACATACACAGTGCATGCACAGAAGTGAGTTAAATTAAGGCTGCATGGGCATTACACAGCTTTTAGGTATTTGACACAGCTTTCAGTGTGGCAGCAGGAATGAGCAGCACTTGTCTCTATTCAGAAAGGCCTCAGAGTGTCAGCTGGCCTAGTTACATTGTCTTCAGGGGAATTTGACTTACAGTGCTGCCTTTGTCTGTTCTCTTCATTAAAAACAACATAGAAAATTCTCAGGGCAAAAGAGCCTGTGATGTAAATATGAAACTTCAGCTTTCTGTGGCCCAAATGCTCCTGGGAGGTCTCCGAGACTCTCTGTGACTTTCATTTTAGAAACTAAAATTCTGAACAGATGCCCTTCTCAAGCATTTGCATAGATTTCCTCCTCACCTTCACACCATATTCAGTAGCAATAATAGGAGCACTTGGCACAACAGGAGCTGCAAAGGTACAGTAAGTCCTCACTTTCAATACACCACACACCTGTACCACTTTTTTCTTTTGACCTATATCCATCTCAACCTCTTACGCTCTGCCTAAATGAATTGACCGGTACCTTCTTTTGTTTCTTTATTGAATCGTAATGCCATAGCCTTTGTCTAAGAGGCAGTTTTGTTGTAAACACTAACACCTTTCTCTGCTGTAAAAACATTGTCAACAGTAGTGACCATTTTGCATAGTATTCCCTATTTGAACATGGTAACCACTGTAAACATTTTCTCCAGTCCTATTATTTAAGCCATTTTTAAATAAATTGAGTTCAGACAGTCAGATGTTATTATGTCTTTATTTGGCATGGTTTAGATGTATCTGAACTGGGGTGAATATATGCCAGAGCATATCCCAGGTTATCAGTCCCCACACTTGGTGCCTGAGGGTAAAATGCCCTGGAGATCTCCATTTACAGGACCAGAGGCTTTCTGAGTTGTGTTCTCCTTAAAATGCAATTGTGTCAGATGTAAATTCTGTCATAAATTTCATATTTAGATTACCATGTAGTGAATTTAAGCCTATTAATATGAATACCAGGTTTGTACCTAAAAAAATGCAAAAAAGCAGCTAAAATTTTGTGAATTTAGTTCGTGTCCTTTAGTTCTAACAAAATAGTGAAAACTACTTTTTTTGTATCAAGCTACTTATGTGGAGAATTCATTTTTATTTTGATAGTAAACACGATCCTGAATGGATTGTTACAGCCCTATGGGCCTGGCCAGGCTGCTTGCTCTTTTCCTGTTTAGAAAGTTCCTGCACAAATTCATGTTTCCTTCCACCACCACAAGATGATCTGTAGAATTTCTATGTGTCCTTAAATTGGAAACTGGAATTGCAGATGTCTCCAAATGGCTTTGTCATTCCCCTTGTTCATTTCAGAAGTGTATTGGCTAAACTGACAACTGAGACCTATCAAGTGTTACCCTCTGTAGTCTTTTACGTCAGAATGTTGAGTGTTTGCTCATTTTCATCCATAAAAGGTCAGGGGGTCTAAATGTGTCAGAGTTGTTTTCTCTTACTTGACAAATTCAGAGTTGAAACTTTTTGCTGAAGGCTACAGCTTTGTCATGTACATTGAAAGCCTTCAGCTGTAATTTGAAGTCAGTAAATCATGAGAAAATATCAAGAATGTAAGTGACTAGCAAGGTCATGACTCATTTTTAGTATGAAGTGATCAAGAAATAGGACAATCCAGAAAGCAAACAGCCTGTATGAAAACATAAACTCGGTTGTTTGCTGAACAGATCCAAAGAGTTCAGAAACTTCACTGCTGAATTTATCCTAGAGATGCTTACCACACTTTTCACACTGAAAGGCACTTTCTTACCTGGCAGTGCTTTCTGATCAAGACTGAAATATTCCTCATGTATATTGACAGTTATTTTATAAATGAGAAAAATAACACTAGCAAGTTTTTGTGTCCCTGCACATGCAACATCCAGGCAACTTCAAAGGTAGATCTCTGGGGAGACAGTGGTAGCTTGGGGATTCTTCAGCAACCTCAGAGCTTTGGAAGAAAATGCTTCTTTTGCCAAAAATTGCGATTTTATAAATTCTACATCAGTGCAGGAACATAAAACAAATGTAAGGACTGAGAAGACTCCTGGACAACTACAGAAGACATCATGAGGTTGAATTGGCACCTCTTTGCTACCTTTTCTTTACCCAGAGGAGTGCTCTTTCACTCTGTTTTGGAAAAACCTTCCTTGGAAACACATTCTTCATCTCACAAGGCATGAATGAATTTATGAGTGAAGAAGAAATGTTACACCACTCTCAAGGTTTTAAAAGTGACTGTATGGAAGAAACTTAACTGATTAAAATGAAGGAGTCTCACTGACTGAAAAGCTGTGAAAGGCCAACAGATGCACAAAAAAATAAACAGAAAAAGGATTAGATTTTCAAGTGGGCTCAATGTTTGTGACTAGTTAGCTTTTGTTAGGGATCTTTGCTGCTTTAACAGGTAACTTTGTAGAGATGGTGCCATCATCTACAAAAGAAAGAAGCTTGCTATGTGTTAAGAGTCAGTCTAATAAAAAATACTTTGCTGCAGACAAACGTTTTCTCTATTTAAGCCTGAATTTACATCATGGAGTACCCTCGAGTCATTGTTAACCACAAAGATCCACAATTATGCTTTAAAGATTGCACTAAGTTGAAGGGAATGTATTTAGCAAGGAAGCATATGGACTTCACACAGAGGAAAAAATGCCAATGTAATAGCTTTGAATGCACAATAATCAAGCACACCAAAAAATTCTGTAGTTGTCTCCAAAGGGAAAATGTCAAAAGGATTATAAACTATGAAAAAAACCCCTAAAGGTTTCTTCGTTTGGAACTGGAACTAGAGAACTGTAGACAGCAAGTCAGAGTTAATGCATTCCTTGCTTAAAAGGAGAGTAAGAGTAGGGGCAGGAAAGCAGTTCCCATTTCATCCATAAAACTGAACTACTTTTTCTTTAAGAATGTCTGTAAAGACATCTGACATTGTGAGAGCAAGAGTTTGAGATCTACAAACATTCAACTGAAGAACAGGAAAAAGGTGGCCATGTGTCAGTCACATGGCATGCAGAATCAGAGCATACTTTCAAAATGTACTGCTATGAAAATGTATCATGCACATGATGAAAAACTCCATTTGAATGCATTTCTTACTGAGAAACTATTTGCACATCATGTTATCCAGTGCCAAATTGTTTAAGGCAAGTCAGACTTCATATTTGTATTTCAAACTAGACTCACTTCTTGACATTTTTGTGTTTGAGCTGTTTAGTACTTGCAAAGTGTTATAGAACAGCAAAAGAAAAAGCTTAGTGTTTGTTGTCAAAATTAATTGCTTTTGTGTATCTGCTTCTGCTTGATTCATAAATGGACTATGAAGGCTTTGGCTATCCAGCTTATTTAATTGAAAATAAGTAAAATTATCTATCCAATAACTTGTGGATACATCTTTATTTTGAAAACAATCTGAAGCTCACATTTTTTTGACCCACATGACCCTGCTGTTTTAATGGGCAAGAGAATAGTTTCATGTATGAAGCAAAGTGGGAGTTTCACCAAGTAGTTTCAAAACTGTGCTTCTAATTCACCTGACATTTTAAAAAATGGTACTTTTAGCATCTGGAGTCCTAATGCAACAATGCCATGTATGGTGAAAAGTAGTTCTCAGTTTATCAAAAAGGGTCTTCTGTATTACTATTTAAAATTTTTATGGTATCTCACCCATGCATTTAACTGGTTCTTGGTGTGTGTTTGGTTTGGGGTTTTTGGGGGGGTCTTTTATTTTTGTGGTGTTTTTGTTTGGTTTTTTTTGTTTGTTTGTTTGGGGTTTTTTTTAAGAAATAAACACAGATTTTAATAACTACCAGCCTGATCCAGGCAACCCTACCTAAGTTACAGAATATAATTTTTTCTTTTCATTCAACAAGGTATTTTGAAAACTTCTGCACCATTTTAGCGTTCAAAACAAAGCAAAGAACTCTTTCAGTACTGGCATTATGCAAAAGGTCATACAACATGGAGCTGCTTTGAGAAGACAGCTACACAGACAGTAGAGTGCCAAGTAGTTTTAAAATCCTGCCAACGACCTTGACTCTGCACATATTTATACAAATACTCACGTGCATGAGGTCAACATAAGCATAAAGCATTTGAAGGACCCAAACCTAGCATTTGCAAAATATTACTTCCAGCTTATTTTGCAGAGCTTTTAAAATGGAAGATATGAGCTACATAATTTTTTCTTGATTTTGTGTTAAAACGTTAATGATTTGCTTTGAAGTAAAAATCTCAAGAAACAGCTTTTTAAAATTTTCTCGAAATGTTTGCTTCAGATATTTGTTGAATAAATGTAAGAAGATTATAGCAGTTTAGAGCTGTCTGAACTTGTGTTGTCTAGACAGTAAACTTAACTTAAATTCAAAGACGTATACTGGGAAATGATTAAATTCTAAATCTGCAAATACTTATGCACATGCCTAATACCACTAATGGACCAGTCCACTGGTCTGTTTCCATACACAAAGTTAAATACATGACTATTTCAAAGAATTGGCCGTAGGTCTCCAATATTAGATAGCTGTTTTGAGTCATAGTTTTAATACATAATGTAATACTTCAATATGAGTAATTTTCTACTGACAAACTAGAGAGCTCACTTTTTGGCACTGGAGCTATCCTCAGTTCATTTTATTGGTCAGAAAATAATATTCTTTCAAACCAACTAAAAATGTGCTAATTAAGTCTCTAACAAAATATGTGAGCTCCAAATTTCTTAGCTTTGTAAAGAATATAGAGACACACTTTTAATATGTGCTTTTGGGAAAAGTATTGAAAAATATTGATGGTATTAAAATGTATGATCTTCTATGATTTCTTCCTATGATCTCCTCAGAGAACATTTATGTTGGTCTTTAATGCTACTTTCCAAAATGCTAACTGTGTCAAGATGCCAGGCCAGGACTAGGACATGCTCCTGATTTCACAATGTACTGTGCCACTAAAGTGTGCAGTAGTTTAATTAGTTATGAAAGAACTCATACAGCTGTTGTACAAAATGATAAACACTAGTAAATGTTCTACCAACTATATTCCTCTAGATAGCTCTCTCTGCGGCAAAACATTTCAGCCATTAATTAATTCAAAAACCTTTTAAATGCTGACTAGAAAGGTAGCCCTTAAACATCTTTGTTTTTCAGTTTATCTTTTTGTATATTTGCTTATTTTTATATCTTCTCAGACAATTTCCATATCTTCCATTCCTCTCTCAGCTTCCTCATTATCCATTATTTTCATCTGCTCTTCTTCCCACTCAGTGTTTTCTTTCCTTACATTCTTTGTTTTATACTATCCCTGTTTTAGCAGCTTTTGGAACATAGCAATGTCTATGCATGTTATTTACTCCTAAACCACCCTCCCCCAGTCTTTGTCCAGAGCCCAGAAAACATCAGCTCTATCCCCCATAACAAAAAGTAGCATAAAACAAGACACAATCTTCTCCAGCAGCTCTGCCCTCCACAGCTAACCTGTCACCCTCCTCTTTGGGACCAGTTTGTGTTCATTTGCCTCTGTGCTTTACTTCTAAGACAATAAAACCCTGAGGCATGTCTGTACTTACACCAGTTCAGTGTCATATTATCCCGAAACAGCTTCCTGAGCTAAAAATCTATGGATTTTACCCGAAGGGCTTCTCATTCCTCCTTGAAGTTGTATACCATCATGTGGGAACAACAGATTCTCTGCTCCTAGCTAAGAGGCAAGTGACGCACTTGTTTGGATGCTCAGTTCAGTCAGCAGGTCACCTCTGCATCAACAGGCAGGACACAAAATACAATACCTAATGAGAGAGGTGATGTTTGTGTTGCCTACAGTAGCCATACCTGAGCATGCCCTTGAGGCTCAAAGCTATCCAGTGCATCTGCTTGTGATCAAATTGGAGAAGCCTCCAGGTCTGTTGGGAGTTCACACGCTGCATCCTTAGCACACACGAACAGAAGGGTACTCTTGCCCTGGGTATCATAAACTCATTTTCACCTCATATAGGCCCTCTTCATTTGCACATAAGATCTTAAAGTTCCTGCCCCATGAACCTTCCCCCTGTGACTTACCTTGTACACTTTATTTAAAGGTTTTTACTGCAGTCCTTTGGTGACAACTCCAACCCTGCTGACTGATGTATTGCCTGTTGAGACTGGTAAGGTAAGAAAAATGCCCCCATGCCACCATCTACAATCAAGAAGCAAGGAGTCAAGTAAAGCTACAGTTCTCCCAAATGGCATTGTCTGCCCTGTTCACAGTATGATTTCCCTCCCCTAAATGGAGATGGAAATTATTATCTCCTACAAGCTCCATGTTATTATTCACCCTTTCAGACAACAGCAATTGCAAAACTACCAGTGCCTTGGATGTACCAACAGGATCTAATTGCATTGACCAGTTAATAACCTCCTTTATCTGTAATCCTCCCCTTTAACCTCTTCTCCCCTCTCCTAGGTGTTTAGCTGCCTGTGTTCATGGTTGTCTTTGATATGGCACAGCTGTGCAAGCTTAGATCTGAGTGCCATGAAAACAGTGAAGCTGTGAAAAACAGCTGTGGGAAGCCTTACCTGGGACCTCCACCCACATGACCTCCCAGGCACTAGCTCAGGAGCTGCAATTACACTCGGACTCTTGCTCTAGCCTGAGCTATAGAATGGGTCTGCTGAGCCTTGCATTACATTTTTCCTTGCCTTCCTGGCTTGACTCCCTTGCCTGATCTCAGACCTGTCTCATCTCTACAGACTTGTCTGGTCACCACTGGGCTCTTAGCTGAACCTGGCTGCTGAATCCTTTCTCTCTTCTTTTTTTGGGGGGATACTGTGGGACTTCACTCTGAAGGTGAGGGTCCTGCCCTGCCAGCCTAGCTGTCACCTTTGGCTCCTGGCTTGCCCTCTCTTACAGAACAGCCTGCTCTGTTTCCTGACAAAACCCTTCAGGGCAAGAGACCCATCTCTGGTGCCCTGAGACAGACATTATTTGTATGTGCAAGAGCATCCTACATCCTTCGTTCTGTTCTGGTACCCACACGCTCCATCCACTCTTTGAACATGAGCATTGAAGCATGAGGCATGAGATGGACTTAAAAAGCCATCTATCATCCTGCTTGCTGTAACTAGAAGGCATCAGGCAGGTATTCCACGTTCCACACGTGTTCAGGTGTCATATTCTCATATCTATCCAACATCCACCATATGGACCCTTGGTTGTATGTAGGAATGTTTTTTTCTCTCGTATTGCAGGCTCAGACCACAGACTCGCAGCCCTGTCGCAGATCCTTCGCGTTGTTACTTGGACAGCTGCATGGTCACTTCGGTCAGACTATGAACTCACTCCAAGTACAGAAATTTATTGTTGTGCCTTGCTACAGGATGGCATTTTGTGCTCCTGAATGACAGGCCAACATCCCAACGGTATCCTCAGCATCGTGATCTATTGAACTGCCCAGAAACCCAGGAGCTGCCGACTCTCTCTGAGGTCATCAGGGACAGTTTCATCAGGACCAGATGTAGGAGACTATTACATGCAATAACTATTCTTGCTCTGACAAATACTGTTAGAGGAAGTAGACCCAGGCTCCATAAGGAAAAAAGCAGTCCAGCTCTGAGCTGTTTTAGGGATGTGACGTCAGAGATTCAGCAATAATGGTACGAAAATTTTTAGTCCATATTTTTAAGGAATTTACTGTTTTAAAATTTCCTTTAATATTTAACTTTATGACACTGAAATTTGCAAATATATGAAAATAATTCGCCTTCTTAAAGCTCTAAGGAATATTTTTCCCCTTTTAGGTGTGCAAATTATTTTTAGTATGTTCTGATAAATGTTCAGCATTTTAAACTGAACTGGAGGTGAACTAAAAAAACCCTATTATTTACTTAGCTACTACCATTAAGATGCTAGTTATTACATCTCACTGCTTCCCATGGATATATAAAATACAGTTTCTGATACAGTTAAAACCTTTGGTCCCTTGACAGAGAATGGAACCATTATTTACCGAAATATAACGGTTCAGAAACCAGAAGAAAATTGATTATTATTATTAGAAAGATCATCTAGTCCAATCCCCCTGCCGGGGCAGGATTGCCTAGACCATATCACACAGGAACGCGTCCAGGCGGGTTTTGAATGTCTCCAGAGAAGGAGACTCCACAACCTCTCTGGGCAGCCTGTTCCAGTGTTCAGTCACCCTTACAGTAAAGAAGTTTTTCCTCAAATTTAAGTGGAACCTCCTGTGCTCCAGCTTGCACCCATTGCCCCTTGTCCTGTCAAGGGATGTCACTGAGAAGAGCCTGGCTCCATCCTCTTGACACTTGCCTTTTACATATTTATAAACATTAATGAGGTCACCCCTCAGTCTCCTCTTCTCTAAGCTAAAGAGACCCAGCTCCCTCAGCCTCTCCTCATAAGGGAGATGTTCCACTCCCTTAATCATCTTCGTGGCTCTGCGCTGGACTCTCTCTAGCAGTTCCCTGTCCTTCTTGAACTGAGGGGCCCAGAACTGGACACAATACTCCAGATGCGGCCTCACCAGGGCAGAGTAGAGGGGGAGGAGAACCTCTCTCGATCTGCTGACCACACCCCTTCTAATACACCCCAGGATGCCATTGGCCTTCTTGGCCACAAGGGCACACTGCTGGCTCATGGTCATCCTGTTGTCCACTAGGACCCCCAGGTCCCTTTCTCCTACGCTGGTCTCCAACAGCTCTGTCCCCAACTTGTACTGGTACATGGGGTTGTTCTTGCCCAGATGCAGGACTCTACACTTGCCCTTGTTATATTTCATTAAATTTCTCCCCGCCCAACTCTCCAGCCTGTCCAGGTCTCTCTGAATGGCTGCGCAGCCTTCCAGCATCTCAGCCACTCCTCCCAGTTTTGTGTCATCAGCGAACTTGCTGACAGCACACTCTAATCCCTCATCCAAGTCATTAATGAATATATTGAATAGAACTGGTCCCAGAACCGACCCTTGCGGAACTCCGCTAGACACAGGCCTCCAACTGGACTCTGTCCCATTGACCACTACTCTCTGGCTTCTTTCCTTCAGCCAGTTTACAATCCACCTCACTACCCGATCATCCAGACCACACTTCCCCAGTTTAGCTGCGAGGATGCTGTGAGAGACCGTGTCAAACGCTTTACTGAAATCGAGATAGACCACATCCACACCTTTACCATCATCTATCCACCGGGTAACATCCTCATAAAAGGCTATCAAGTTGGTTGAGCAAGACTTCCCCTTGGTGAAGCCATGCTGAGTGCCCCTAATGATCCCCCTATCCTTGATGTGCCTAGAGACAGCACCAAGGACAAGTTGCTCCATCACCTTTCCGGGGATGGAGGTGAGGCTGACCGGTCTATAGTTACCCGGGTCCTCCTTCCTGCCCTTTTTGAAGACTGGAGTGACATTCGCTTTCCTCCAGTCCTCAGGCACCTCTCCCGTTGCCCACGACTTAGCAAAGATGATGGAGAGTGGCCTAGCAATGACTTCCGCCAGCTCCCTCAGCACCCGCGGGTGCATCCCATCAGGGCCCATGGATTTATGGACATCGAGGTTGCTTAATTGGTCCCTGACCCAGCCCTCATCTACCAAGACAGATTCCTCCTCTATCCTGACTTCTTCTGAGGCCGCAGGGGTCCAGGGCTCCTCAGGACAGCCTCCAACAGTATAGACAGAGGCAAAGAAGGCATTCAGTAACTCCGCCTTCTTTTTATCCTCTGTCTCCAGGACCCCCACCTCATTCATCAGTGGGCCTACATTGCCTCTAGTGTGGGTTTTACCTGCAATGTATTTGAAGAAGCCCTTTCTGTTGTCCTTGACCTCTCTTGCCAGGTTTAATTCCAAGGAGGCCTTAGCTTTCCTAGTTGCCTCCCTACATCCTCTGACAACAGACTTATATTCCTCCCAAGTGGCCAGCCCCTCCTTCCACGATCTGTACACCTTCTTCTTCCACTTGAGTTTGCCCAGCAGTTCCCTGTTCAACCATGCAGGTCTCTTGGTCCCCTTCCTTGACTTCCTACCTGTTGGGATGCTCTGATCTTGAGCTCGGAAGAAGCAGTCCTTGAACGCTAACCAACTATCTTGGGCCCCCTTACCTTCTAGTATCCTGTCCCATGGGATTTCCCCTAGCAATTGCTTGAAAAGGCCAAAGTTGGCCCTCCTGAAGTTCAGGGTTGTGATTCTGCTAGCTATTCTGTTCCTGCCACATGAGATCCTGAACTCTACCATCTCATGGTCGCTACAACCAAGGCTGCCCTCAACCTTCACCTCTTCAACCAGACCCTCCTTGTTAGTGAGGATAAGATCCAGCAGCGCTCCTCTCCTAGTTGGCTCATCCACCATTTGCATCAGAAAGTTATCATCAATGCACTGGAGGAACCTCCTGGACTGAGGATGGCTGGCTGAGTAGGCCTCCCAGCAAATATCAGGGTAGTTGAAATCCCCCACAACAACCAGGCCCTGTAATTGAGAGACTGCTCTCAGCTGCCTGTAGAAGGCCTCATCACCCTCCTCATCCTGATCCATTGGCCTGTAATAGACACCCACAACAGTATCACCCCTGCCTGCCTGCCCCTTAATTCGCACCCACAAACTCTCAACTCGCTCCTGATCCGCCCCTGGACAGAACTCAATACATTCTAGCTGCTCACTCACATAAAGAGCAACTCCACCACCTCTCCTTAGCGGCCTGTCTTTCCTGAACAGGACATAGCCATCCATGACCACATTCCAGTCATGCGAGGCGTCCCACCATGTCTCTGTAATTGCCACTAGATCATAGCCCCCCGACCGAACACGGATTTCTAACTCCTCCTGCTTATTCCCCATGCTGCGTGCATTGGTGTACAGGCATTTCAGGGAGCGAGCTGGGCACAGCGGTTTCATCCCAGATTCACCCCCTGACTTCACCCCAGGGGGATGGGGGGCCTCCTGGTCTACCTCAACACTAGAGCATTGCCCCAGTGGTGCAAGCCCAGCTACCACCCCATCCCCCTTCGAATCTAGTTTAAAGCTCTCCGAATGAGCCCTGCTAATTCCTGTCCCAGAACCCTTTTGCCCCTACGACATAAACCTTTCCCATGTATCACTGTCACGCCTGTTGCCTTATAAAACCAGCCATTATCAAAGAACCCAAAGCCCTGCCTGTAGCACCAGTCTCGTAGCCAGGCGTTAATAGCGAGAATCCTACTGTTCCATCCCACATCATCACCTGAAAATGGAAGGAGGGAGGAGAAAACAACTTGCGCCCCAGACTCTTTCACCAACCGTCCTAGGGCCTTGTAGTCTTTCTTCATCCCCCTCAGACTACGGGATGCAGCTTCTTCCCCACCTGTCTGGAAGATCAGCAGGGGGTAGTAGTCTGTGGCCTTCACCAGGCTGGGGAGTTGCCTGGTGATATCCCTGATTCGGGCTCCAGGCAGGCTGCAGACCTCCCTGTGATGGGGGTCAGCTCTGCATATTGGGCCCTCAGATCCCTTTAGAAAGGAGTCTCCAACCACTAAAACTCTTCTCTTCTTCCTTGTGGAGGAGGTAGCTATACGCCTGTCAGGTTTTTCTGACTGTGGTGGGACCTCTGATATAGGTTGCCTCTCCGCCACATCCCCAATGGACGGGCTGTATTCCACTAGGGCTTCATATCTATTGCTCAGAGGCACCTGTGGAGGCAAGGTAGGCAAGGAGGGCACTCGCCTTTTGCCACAGCCATAGACTTGCCTCCACTCACTCCTCTCCTCTAGGTTATCATTTTCCACCTGAGAGGGGCAGAGTACAGGGGTCCCTCGATCCTGGGAGCTCTCCGGCAGGTGCTCCCATTTTTGTTGCAGGGAGGGCAGAGCCTGGCTCCACCAGTCTATCTCCATTTCAGCCTCCCGAATGCTCCTAAGCCTTTCTACTTCGGCTTGAAGCCTTTCAACCTGGCTTTGCAGCTGTGCCGCTCGGCCAAGCAGATCATCTACCTGCTCACAGCGCACACAGCCCCCTGACACCACAGAGAAGCTGTAGCATTCCCTGCAGCCTGCGACCTGCACCATCGCCTCCTTCCGTGGGAGCTCTGTCTGGGTTCCCACATCCATTTTGGTCTTCTTCCACCGGGTAGATACCATTGTTCTTCCACTGAGCTGGGAAATACCTGTTGGTGCCACCCCTAGTTCACAGCTCCTTGGCACCTTCCTCGCCTTGTGCACTGGGAGGGAGTCAGCGCCCTCCCCAACGAGCTGCAAACGACTGCAGCCTCTCCTGCCCTGGAGGAGCCTCTCCTGCCCTGGGACACACCCAGTCACTGCTGACTCACACAGGCACTGCTGAGTCTCTCCCTTCTGGCCAGGGACTAGTCCCTGCCCTCCAGGGGGCTCTTTATCAACGATAACAGGGGGTGGAACGTTTAAATCGCCCGCGGTGCCTCCGGCTACGCCCCCTCCTCTCCTGATTCGTTGCCGGGAACCTCCGGGTCCGGGTCCGGGGTCAGAGGGAAGCAGCTCGGGGCTGATGCTCGCGGGGGGCTCAGGGGGGGCCCAGAGCACGAAAAACCGCCCGGTTAAGCCCGATGTCGCCCTCGCCCCCGCACTAACCTTAAGTCGCTGCCGCCGCTTTCGCTGCTGCCGCCGCTTTTCGCTGCTGCCGCCGCTGTCCAAATATCATCAAGAAACTTGTTAAAATGTAGTTTGTTCCGGCTGTGCATCATAATATGGAGAGCAATGTTATTCTCACTCATCTTCTCTCTCCCCCACCTAACTACCAAAAAAGCATCACAATGAGAAAAGCAGAGTGACAGGAGGGAGTCCTCAGCTCTGGCCCATATGTAAGGGGTGAAAATAGCCAGACAGTTATTGACCTGGTAATGAGTACTTTCTTTAGAGTGGGGCAGAGCAGGGAAGGTAGATTGTGGATTCTTAATCTTTTATGCTGCAGTCTTTGTCTGGGGCAGCAAAGCAGCAGTTCTTTGCTTGGGGCAAAGCCACAGCTGAGTCCAAAGCCAGCAAAGTCCATCTGTCTTATGTACAACAGATGGGCCAAGTTTGTAGCGCAGATTTACACCATGGGCTACAACTGTGAAGAAACACAGAAATACAATGTTATTCACTAGTTTAAAATTGCAACTTTCTTAAATATGAACTTGCTAAAATATTTTTTTTCAGTATGGGAAACATAAATTCAGGCGTAACCAAGAACTATTGAACAAGCTCCAAAAGTTGTCATAGATTGCAATATGGTTCCCACCTTTAGCTTCTATAGACAGAATCATGCAGATTCTTACTCTATTTCTGCCCTAGTAAACCTTGCCATTTATTTTTTTTGAATAACACAACATCAAAAGAGGAATAGCGGCACTACTAACTCCTCCCTCAGGATTAGCTTCAGAATAACCAGTATAACTCCACGGAGAAGAGCAATGGGGTTAAAATTTTTATGGAAGGGCAACTGAAAAAGGGCAGCTCACAGCAACAAATACTTCACTACAGAGCCAAACGATTTTGCCTATTTCTCTTTCATTTCAGTTTCAAAATGAAAGGTCACTCCTGCCTCTCTGAATTAGTGGAGTTGTAGGAAAAGCTCAGTGCAGTCTTTAAATCATGCCTCCACCTTAGAAAGTAGCAATTTAGTCAGGTTCTTGTCATTAGCAGTTCTTACTGACAAGCCAAAATGCTCTAAAAAAAACCTCAAAACATGCCAATTTTAGGTAGCCCCTCACTCAGTCTAAAGCACCTAACCTTCCTCATGCATGAGTGGCATTGACAACAGGGTTTTGGAACTAAACACCTTTGTGTTCCAACATTTGATTGTGACAAAGTCCCTCTTTGGATCTACTCTAAGTCCTGAACTATGCTGGAATAATGAATGTCTTCAAGATTCAGCTATACAACTATTGAGGATGGTTTCTTTCAATATAATTCTAAGCAAATTCTGAAAATACAGTTTAAAACATTCACTCTGCTTTCTCCACTGCAATACACTTACACCAATTTCTATTATTTATAATACCATACAGTAAAATTACTCTAATATTACTGTATATTAAGAAAATAATTGAGTCAGTAAAATTATATCTCACCCCTTGTGTTTTGCAAATGGGGGAAAAGTTCATTATTTTATATTACAATTAATTTTACCATTTCTGGATATTATGACTTTTGCTGACTTTCTTCCCTCATTTCTTAAAGTTTTTCACATCATTCTTGCCTATCTTGACTCAGGAGACACATTTCCATAATTGAACTCACCATCCTCATGCAGTTCAAATCTCATATTCCACATGTTTATCCCAGTAGTCAAAAATTCCACAAAGCACCCTGACTTGTCTTATGTATTTTAATTCCTTCTCCTCTTTTTTTTTTTTCAAAAAAAAAACCCCATACTTATGCTTTCTGTGGTTACCAGCATTTTCCTTAGCCTGATTTTGCTATCTATTCTTACAGCACCTGAAATATCATACAAATATGTTCTATTCCATCTCCCATCAATATAATTTTCAGTCCCCAGTCCCCCAGTCCTACCTATTCCTGGCAATTAATTTACTGCATCTGATTTACTGGCAATCCCTTCATTTTTTCTTAACACTTGCCTGTTGCATAAGCCTAAATCTAGATGACATTCCTGTGCATCTCTAGGACCCTTCTTTCTCATGATCTCTAATGAAAGTTAGACTTCTATAAAGGAATAGATGAGAAAATGGGAGAAATTATACCCAAGCCCTGTTAGCAGCTGCTACCATTCAAGATGACAGCTGCAGCAAGATACTACGAACAGCATCAGCTAGATGTACAGAGTCTAAGCCCACATGGACTGACAGAGTAACCAGATTTTTCTCTGCATTTATCAGCTTTATTTCTCTCCAGATTTTAATCTTTTTGCCTCTTTTCTCTTTCCCATGGGATCACCTGCCCTTCTCTGCTTCCTTGTGAGTCCATGTTCTATTTCTGTACTTACCCTCCATATCAGCTCATTTCTCTACTGTATTTATTGCTAGCAGACATTTTGCCTTGACTCTGGGGACACAGATTTCTTTCTGCCATGATAAGATTTGTCCCACTTGTACCAAGAATATCTGCCAGTCCTGAATTTCTTGAGCAGTATTTTTATTCTTATACTTGATCACATCCACAAAACCAGTATCCATAATCTTCAGACCTGTTTGTCTATGAGATCTATCAGGTGACACATAATGCATGAGTAACTTCTCTTAGATGTCACACAAGGATAGTGCACCTTCAGCATGTTGTACACACTGGCATCTTCTGATCTTTCTGCTCCCTTTCATTTCTGTTGTTACCTTAGTAGTTAACACTGTCTTGCATTTTATGTACCTAGTCCAAAAGAAAAAAAGAAAATCCTGAACACTCTCTTTATTAACACACTCCTTGGGCTGAATGACATGGCTGTGAAACTTTCTTCTTAGGTCAGGTTTTTTTCCTTTTAAGCAACAGGAACAATTAACTATCTGTCAACTATGATCAGAGATTTCCCTCAACAACAAGTTCTCTATCCTGTCACAAAATGCAGACTCTACAAACCCCAACCAAGCTCTGCCATCCTAAAGACAGCCAATTTACTTCACTATAGGAAAAGCAAAGCTCCATCCACATCCAGGACAAGATACCAAAATGCTATTTTGTAAAAGTTTCCAGTTTTTTCCTCCCTTCAAGGCAGGCTTTTCCCTTTATTTAGGCTGTTGATTATCAGATCCCACCAGCCTCTGATCAAAACCAGGAATTCTGTTTACTGTCACATGAACTACACTGAGCTTGACAGAGATGTCGTCAGAATCTGACAGGCTCTGCAATGAGAAGTATTACAAACTGCAACCAGAAAAATCTAGCAAAGCACTAGGCAAACAACAACAAAAAATATATAAGATGTTTTGTCTGAATGACCTAAAACATCCCACTCTTACTGTTAGACTGCTTCATCTTTGATTTCAGCATGTATGGTGTTTCTTGGTTGTACTGGGAGATACTCCATGCAGCTCATCTCAGGTGACTTCCATCTGCAAGCATGCTTCAGATGATGGTTCATCTGCTGCCATTCACTGGCAGGCTAGCTGGCCACTTGTGGTGTTCACTATTGGGCTGAATATGTAGCTAATATTTTTTTCCATGTTTGTAAATTAAATGCTTGTGAGTGCATGGGGCAATTTTCGGTCTGAGAGTCCAGGGAATAAGTGCTCTGTTGCTGGATTCCTTTGTATGTCTTTGAAAAGAACAAAACCTAAATGATATCACAAAAACTATATATTTCAAATTATAAGACTGAAGTTTCAACTTTTAACTTTATGTCAGATGCTTTAAAGAAAAAACTTAACTGCTTCCTAAAATTGCTCATACACATCTTTCTTGATAGCTAATGCCATTACAAACTTTAGTAAAAAAGCAGAAGCAGCAAAATGAATGTGATGCTTTTATTGCTCTTAACACACTGTTGTACAAGTCATTATTTGGTCTACAAACCTCCAGTCAAGTGCAGTCTGTTAAAACTAATATTGTTCTGAAGAACTTATGTGGCCCCTAGTCTTTGAAATCAGCTGAAGTAATAAACAAGACTGTTGAAAAAGCCATGACGATTAGGGGAGGGGGGGACCCATGAATTTTTCCCTCACTGAACTCCATGAGTTTTGTTATTAATTTCAGTTGGAGCAGAATCATACTGGAGGGAAAAAATTCCTGTCACTTTAGTCATGAGACAAGTTAGAAAAGTAGTCACTAATCTGAACAGCTATTTCTCTAGTATTTTATATGACATTATTCAGTGCCACTTATGCCTTACCTCATGCCTGAAATGGTTCCAAGGCTGCCTTCCCAGGGTGTCCCTACTAGCCCATGCTAACATAGTTGTACTGTTCCTCATAGTTATATAGTTCTATGTGGAGTGACAGAGTGCTTTTTAAGCACGCTGTCCCAGGTATACTGAATCGAGGTTATTTTCTCCAGGGAAAATGTGTAAAATTATGAATGTGTTTCTGAGGGGAAAAGTCCTCTCAGGATTTCTGAGAAGACTAGAGGAAGAAGCAGCTGTACAATAGCCATCATAATGCATTTCTCAGAGCCTGTGATGATGAGAGCTTTCCAAATGCTGTCAGGTAGAGAAATAGTCAAATGTCATCAAGAGGCACACAAGGAAGAAACAAGGGAAAAAAGCGCTTGGCATCATTGAAGGGATTTGGATGAAGCTCACGGGAGAGCATGATGGAAAAGATGCAGGGAGCTGGGCTGACAAAGAGAAAGAAAAGGGGATGTGCTTGCCAATAAAGTAGAAGGATAGAAGGACTGTAGTTTTACTGAGGAATAGCCATAAGACCAGAGACTTACAATTAAAGCTAACGGGAAGCAGTAAAGACCTCTGTTAGCGAACGCAAATCTTACAGGTCTATTCAAACATGACACTGGTGAGAGCAGATGTATCAGGAGTAGCTCCGTTCTCTTCCCTCACATGCAGGCTTCAGATTAAAACCAGAGGTATCCTATTAGAGAAGGCGGCTTAATTTACTCACGAAAAAAAATACTACTGTGTTAAGATGGAATATTATTACTAAAGTGCCTAAATTATTGGAGATTTCATTTCAACTACATGTAGAAAAATATAAAATAATCTGCTTCTAAAAGCATGTGAATGGCGAAGGCATGGAAAACAGACAGCAATAACAGCTACTATTACAAATTTGCACAGGTTCACAGATTCCTGTCTTTGTTAAAAGCAATAACAAAAAAATAACTTAATTGGCGTTGGATTTCCCAAGTGAGAATATTTGCCCAGATTTTAAGTGCAAGGCCAGTCTGCCCGGATAACATTTAACTGTCTCTTGAAATCACAGATATGAGCAGTATAAACTAAAATGAAAAAAAAAAAAACACCACAAAAAAAACCCCTCAGCTTTCACCAGGGAGACTTTTATATGATTTAACTCTCACTTGTATGAATATCAAGAGAGCAATCAATGTTAGTACATGAAAATAGTAGAACTAATAGTTAATAGTAATCTTTATGGCTTCATAGCAGGACTATGAGGAACAATAAATGGTTTTGTAGGTGATTAAATGTTAGTGCAAAGCTGAAGCATTTAAGAATCTCACATGGTCATTACAATTGTACTCCATGAACACTCTTCCTGATATTTAAGGCAGAAAAAAAGACAACACAATGAGATATAAAAGTTGAATATTTCTTCTGTTGTGAGAATGGTATTGCTTAATCTTAGTGATGATCTTGAAATATTTAGTATATTTTGTAATAATATTTCTCCCCCTCTACTCTGCCCTGATGAGGCCGCATCTGGAATATTGTGTCCAGTTCTGGGCCCCTCAGTTCAAGAAGGACAGGGAACTGCTAGAGAGAGTCCAGCGCAGAGCCACGAAGATGATTAAGAGGGTGGAACATCTCCCTTATGAGGAGAGGCTGAGGGAGCTGTGTCTCTTTAGCTTGGAGAAGAGGAGACTGAGGGGTGACCTCATTAATGTTTCTAAATATGGAAAGGGCAAGTGTTATGAGGATGGAGCCAGGCTCTTCTCAGTGACATCCATTGACAGGACAAGGGGCAATGGGTGCAAGCTGGAACACAGGAGGTTCCACATAAATATGAGGAAAAACTTCTTTACGGTGAGAGTAACCGAACACTGGAACAGGCTGCCCAGAGAGGTTGTGGAGTCTCCTTCTCTGGAGACATTCAATGACCGCCTGGACATGTTCCTGTGTGATATGGTCTAGGTAATCCCGCTCAGGCAGGGGGATTGGACTAGATGACCTTTCGAGGTCCCTTCCAATCCCTAACATTCTGTGATTCTGTGATTCTGTGATTCTGTAAAGCAGCATATGTCAAACTATCCCCCCAAAACCACTTCTACAAAGAGCACTTCCATTTCAGTTCAGGTTTGCTCTGGTCTAAGTGGTGCAATTTTGAAAAGGCCCAAGACGTCGAGTGTGAAGACAGGTAACGTTACGTCTCTTCTTGAAAGGGTCCTATCATCAATTCATAGTGCTGATGTTGATCAAACAAATCTTACATGTTTCATATCTTTTCACAGGTGCCCTCCCTTATTTCCATCCAGCTGTTAAAAACTTTTCCTGAGGCTTTGTGACTTTTGGTATTTCAATTGTATTTTAAGAGGTAAAGCTAAGTTATGTGGACCTTACTAAAGGTCTTGCAGCTTTTAATGTATCTATGTAATAGACTGTGTGGATTCTTACAGAGAAAGAGGAAGCAGCTGGATCTGTTCTGGTAAGACAAGGAGGTTCAGAATGGACAGGCATGGGGAGGGGGGAATAAGTAAAGGGGCCTGTTCCATTAGCAATTTTGCAAGTGCATTTTTGCTGATGAGAAGGAGGGCAGAAAGCCTCTTTGTTCTGTTTTTCAGTCATAGTGAACAAAAGGCCATGCCAGTGTGACTGCTAGTCAGTTCTAGTCATGGCTGGCAGAAGGCACCACCAAACTACACCACGAACATGGAGACAGAACATAGCTGCATAAATCTTTAAAAAGATACATTTATTTTCTTCAATACTTATTCATCTGGCTGGCTTTACAAATTTAGTATTCTAAATGTTATTGAAGCATAAGTTTTCTGACAATGAAAACGTATTTTGTAACCTAAAACCCAGAGAAAACAGCATGACTTTGTTGCAATCACTGTATCTTTCTTTAACTAGAAACAATATTGGCTCTCTCTATCACAATCTTAAAGTCAAATGTAATTCTATTAATACAGAGAGTCAGATGGTCACACCCCTCCTGAAAATATAAAGGTGTCCTCACCTTAATAAGCTCTTATTCTCTGGGCTGCTCTGGCATAACCAAAGCATAGTGGCTGTCGATCTCTGCAAATGACCACTGCCTGTGGTGTTCACAGAATCACAGAATCACAGAATGTTAGGGATTGGAAGGGACCTCGAAAGATCATCTAGTCCAATCCCCCTGCCTGAGCAGGATTACCTAGATCATATCACACAGGAACGCGTCCAGGCGGGTTTTGAATGTCTCCAGAGAAGGAGACTCCACAACCTCTCTGGGCAGCCTGTTCCAGTGTTCGGTTACTCTCACCGTAAAGAAGTTTTTCCTCATATTTATGTGGAACCTCCTGTGTTCCACCTTGCACCCATTGCCCCTTGTCCTGTCAATGGATGTCACTGAGAAGAGCCTGGCTCTGTTCAGCCTGTTTTCACAGCTCTTCTGGAGTAAATGACATGGGATGCATCAGGCATATTGCTTCTGCTTCTAGCACTGGTAGGCTCTCTGTCTTTCCCGTAGACTGTCACAGGCACTGCCCAAGAAGCACTCAACAAGATGGGGGTCACAGTGGGATAGTGTTGATGCTCTACGCCAGTTAAAGTCAGAGCTGTGTGTAATTCAAGCAAAGCCTTCCCTTTTAACGCATCTCCTGTAAAGACAGGGATATTAATTAATGATGTTTCAGTCAGAATTAAGACTACAATTATTTGATTAAAGTTACAATTATTTCCTAAGCATAGCAATAAGAATGGAAATTAACATAATGGAAACTAGTTTAACACATTAAAATAATAACAAAATAAAAACTACACATATAAAGAGACAGAGAGTAAAAATTCATTATAATGACAGTCAAATGAAAAGATAATTGAGTTTCAGGAAGTCTGAATGTGACTTATTACAGGAATTTTATTTGACATTGGAACATGTATTTCCATTTAACAATCAGCATCCATAACGCACACATCCATTTAAGTTCATATGAGTTTAAGAAAATAATCACGTTCCTAATTTAAAATTAGCTAAACTATGTAGAGAGCCTTCATTTTGCAGTTTTGCCTTCAAAACTGGCTGTGGAAAAAAAAAAATCTGGCAAAAGTTTCATGGTTTTCAGAGATGTGATTAGCTCCAAGGCATGCCTTTGTAAAATGTCAACCACTGGGAATGTGATAAACCCAAGAGAAGGATTTACGTTAAGAAAAGGAGGATGTAATGCTTAAGACCATTGATGGAAAAGCTAACAATAGCTATAGATAAAAACAAGTTATATGTATCTGTGCTGAAGGATCTTTTCTTCACAATTATTTTCTTCATTTTTTTTTATCTGGCAGAAAAACCTCCATACTTATTTGAAGGGCAGTGTAATTTCTTTTATGTTACAAAGTCATAAAATATCTTTTTAAAACACAAATAACTGAAAAGCCACATTTTTTGCTATTTAAAAGAAACATTGCATTCTCCCTTTTCCACAAAGCTTTCCTGCATCAGCAGTGCACAACTTTAAGATTACATATGTGCCGCCTTGTTCTGCAGGACAAAATTTGTCAGGAAGAAGACGTGCTAGTGTCCTTCCTCTTCATATGTAAAATTCCTACAATTTCATAATTTGCTGACATCACATCTGGCATAACAACCAAAACCACCTTCCCCCAGAACATCTGACCAGAGAGAGGTATACCAGCAGAGGGGAAAAAGAAGTGGGCAAAAAACTTCCCTGCCAGAAAAGATGAAGTCATTGTATTTCTGCTATGCGTAATTCGAAGTATGCCAATGTGCACAGTCCATTTAGAGAACATAATTCTGGATGCTAAATGTCATCACACACATGAAATTAAAAAATAAAAGACACAGAATCGCTGCTTAAGTAGGTGAGTTAATTCAAAATGAAAATACCTTCTTGAAAAATAGAATGTATATATAATGTATATATAAAGACAAATAATGTATATATAAAGACAAAATAGAATGTATATATAAAGACAAACAGATTTATGACAAACACATGTCATAAAGAATTTTTTTTTAATTTTTTTTAAAAACATTAACACTCTGGTGGAACTGGAATAAAAATGAAATTGGCCAGGAAGACAGAAATTTGAGAAGCTCATCAACTACAGTAACCTGTCAGCACGGAAGTACATGAATATTCTTATCTATATCAAAAATAATGAAATATTGGGTTTTTTTACTGTAAAAGTTTATCACAGGTGGTATTATAACATTGTTACAGTGATAGTGATATCATTACCGTAGAACGAACTCCTAAACCCGGAGCTATTAACGATTTGGTTTTATGGCACTAAGCAGAATAAAAGAGCAAGAATTACATAACAGACACCAACACTTTTCTTCTCGAGTGTCAAAATGCAATGATGACATAACTGAATAAAGAAAGCAGAAGGATGCTACACGGTTAATTTTAAAGCTTTTCTAGTCTGGAAGGTAACAGAACGTAGCATTTTAAGGAAAAAAAAAGCAAATTTTGTCTGCTGTCACACGTGAACTATCTGAAGTATGGAATCTGACCTGTCACAGAATTTCAGAGCCAGGAAAGTGTTAGCGCTTGGGTGAAAACGTGCATTATTATTCCTTTTTCCAAGTCAGGCCTTCATCTAAGGACTACTTAAAATCATGAGAATACAACTCACAGCCACAAAGCACCTGTGCAGAAGCATAATTCTGTTGTTCTTTAAAGACAATGAATACAATTACTCATGCACATTCATACTTCCAGAATCTGTAATTCTGGATAGTTTGGGGATATTTCCCAGTTTCTGTCTTCTTAAATGATTTTCAAACCCATTTAACCTGGACCTTGGCCACCCAGATTCAAAACTTATCCTCAAAACCTCTAGGCATTAAACTCTCTATGGTTAAGCAGTTTTTGCCACTTCAGATTGTCACATACCAAGACACTTAAGTCTGGGCTCTGGTCTCAAGTGCTGAGCAGCAAGTTACAGAGTTTATCTGTAAAAGTCAGAAGCATCAGAGGAACTCTGTTTGCCTGTCTTTTGTCCATCTGCTAGAGTTTTCGTACAGCATGTGGAAGACTGGCATTTAGTTCTGTTTTCTGGATGGTGAAGTTCAAATCCATATTACTCATCTCTTGAAAGAGAGATTTAAATACTTCTCTCTAGCAGGATACTGAAGCTCAGACACCACTCAGGTTAAATTCCACTTAACTCCTGCTATAGTATCTCAGTACTTTTAGGTCTGATCTAATATATACTGAAGATCAAAACCTTCATTTCCTAAAGTAACGATTCATTAATATAAAGATTTTAATTTATTCCTATGAAGTCAGCTTGATTTCATAGTTAATATCAGTTGATAGATAATATATGACTATCTTTTAAATAGTATGCTTATGCCTTTGTGCCATGTTTCATGTTTCACCCAGGTAACAAAAACCCCCTTAGAACATCCACAGTATAACTGTCACAAATAAGTAACTATTTAATGAGGAGTTCTTACTAGTTGTTCTTACTAGTCAATAAGTTTATATCGAGCACAGTTTGATTACTTGATGAATAAAAGTGGTTCTCTGTGCAAGTAGATTTTCAGTTCTGCTCTATGGCTTATTTTTGCTATCCTCGCTAGCACTAAACAGTTCTTCATCCTCTAAGTGTTCTCACTGAACATTGTTCATACTTCATGTTCACATCTAAAGGTAAAACTGACTCTACAGAGGCTCTACATAAGGGTTCATAAACACAGAGTGAAAGCTATATCAACCAGTTCAAAAATAGCTGCTATTAATTGAAAGCAAAAAGTAGATTTTTTTTTTTATAATCTCAACAGCCTTGGTGTTTTTAGATTTGAAACACTTCTTTTACAAATGTATAAAGTAATACGAGTACCAGTCTTTCATTCTGTATTGCCAAGAACTACAAAAAGGTTATGGGAGATGCAATAGTCCATCAAAGTTGATGGAAGGCAAGATTCCTGAAAGCTTTAGAAAACCCGAGAAGTACTGAGAGGATATACAGAGATATAGATGAGAAAATATAACAACCCAGATTAGCAACAAGTCCCTTTGTTTTAAAGCCCCAGGAAAAGATTCACTATTGTATAAGTAATTTTTACAAACTCCATTCCAATGAATACAAAACTGGAAAGCTAAGTAGGAAATTGCCTGTATGTTTTCACACTAAAAACGAACTTAGAAAGCACATAAAATCTCAGTAGTAGAATCAAACTATCTAAATGGATCGAAGACAACCTGATGTTAAAATATGATTCAGCATACTTAGCTAACTATGATGCATTGTTCAATTCATACATCCATTTTTTATTGAAGGTCTTAGTTTTTAATGCAGTTGTTTTAAATAAAATAGTATTTTTTCAGGAAATGTTATTTTTATATTGGAACTTATTTTTAAATTAAAATCAAATATTAACTAAATAAAATAATGTCTGAATAAAATTTACTCTTTAAACCTAAGGTCTTTTATGTAGTTATGTATTTATATATTTTTATATATTTAAAAATATAATTTCAGCCCCACAAATGAAAGCATAAAAAGTAGTATTTAATGACTAAGTCAACAGGTTAGTTTTTACCAGCATCCAGCTAGATGATTCAAATCCTTGCACATTTGTTATTTTCTCATAACACTCTTCCCGGATTTCAGTCAGTTCCCCTATGTATTCATTGAGTTTTGTTGTATTTGATACGCCAGTGATTCCTTCCTTACAGTGAAATGAAAAAAGAATTTTTTAACTGTTTGAATTTCATCATATTCTTTTTGGCAGAATTATACACCAGATACTTTCAAGTCTTTTTGAAATAATTATTGTTCAGATTTAGCTCCTAGATACATAGGAATCCAATCCTTTATCACTGCACTTCATCAACTTCAAGACAGTGTCTCTTTCAGACTGCCTCACCAAACATCACATATTTAGAAGCATGAAAGATTTATAGGGGAAACTGGGAATGTTTTCCTTCTCTCCCTCAAGGTGCACAGTGTCTTCAGTCAAGATTCAGCCCTAGTATAAATAATTGCAGAGCTGTTTACCAGTACTTTATGGCTTTGAGTATAGAAAAGACATGTGTTTGTTCCTTGTTCCAATAGGACTGGGAGAAATTTCTGCTCCAAACAAGCCTCAGAAAAGCGCTGTTACGAAGCAAATCATGCTGCCTCATACATCCTCCGCAGCAATGGCAATTACCCACAAACTGGATCTCCGGCTGTGTTTTACAAGACTTTCATTTTTGTTATATAACTTCTTAATTATGTCCTCAGAGACAGGGAGTGCGCATTACACAAAAGCCATATTGTCTTCAGTTCCCCTGTCCTGCTCAAAACCAAATTTTTCATGTGACATGTCACTCCTGTGCTCCCAAATGCTGATTTTTACATCTGGATTTTATAACTCTATTTTTTCCACTTCCACAACTGACCTCTTTGTGTATAACTGTTGTGAAAAACACGCCTCTTCATAGCAGTCACTACTAGGGGAGAAGGGTTTGTCTTGTAACTGAATTCTTATCAGAACCTGAAAGCTTGGCTTGGTGACTGGGAGAGTTTGCTGTAGCTCCCAGACTTTTCTATGGTATGAATCTGCATTTGACTATCAACATGTGCTAATCCCAGCTACTCTGGTCAACCAGGTGAGAGTTCGTAATTCGGAAGCAGCAGCTTCTCAAACCATCTCTCAACCATGATTACTGCTAGTCCATTTCAAGCTGGCAGGACGTACCACCTTCAGCAGTCAGTTCAGCTGTTTAGTTCAATGTTGGTCCTGAAATATAGCAAAAACGTTGCATAGTCAGACATACATTTCAGCCAAGCACATGAAACACATGGTTGGTTACAGTACAAAGGCCTAATCCCCATCAGCTGCATGCTGTTCTGTGAGACTTAACTTCAGCCTAAATCTGCAAGCATGTTTTCCTTGCTGATGTGTGGTGTGTTGAAATGTTGTTGTAGGCTGTAAACAATTACATGCTTTCAGAAAAAAAAACATAATTTGCTGTTAATATTATGAAACCACTTATTAGCTTCCTTAATTTTTGCTTAACTTCTGAGTTCGATTGTAAGTTTCCTTTCCATTCATTTGGTTTGACATGAAAACATCACAAGAAAATGTGCAGGCTTCATATTTAGCGCTCTCTCATACTTGAACCAGTTAAATAAAATTTGTAACATGACAGCATCGGTGTCATTCTGATCAGTTAAGCCAAGCCTCAACAGATATTTCATGAGAGTAAACCCCTGCACTCATTCAGAAAATCCATAGATAAAACAGTTGCGTTGTGGTGAAAAAACTTGTGTTTGTGTTCAACTCCTTCAATAGGTGCAGTGGTGAATAGTAAAAGAGCCTCCTAAAATGCTATTTTATGGTATTAATGTTTTCTATAGTAATTATTTCCATGCATTAAAGAAACAAAATAGAATTACAACAAAACAGCTCTTCCCTTCACAGATTTTCATTAATTTTGCTTTGGAATAAAAGCTTGTTTGCCTGGATCTCATTTCGGACAGGCTTGGGACTAAAACCATTTCCTTATTACATCAGCAATTCACTATATGACTGTGCATTTGTTTACGGTGCAAAAAGTAATGACTTTTAGTTTTCAAAGAAAAATACTGAAACTACTAACATGCTTCTTGTAATCAATGAAGATAGTTTCATCAAAATTAAATCTCTAGCATAGGTGAATGAGGCAAAGTGTATTGACATAGGACATTTAGAAATGTGCTTTAGTTTATCTACAGGTAAGTATATCAAAGTTGCTTTCTGCAGTTTGAATACAAGGAAAAAGAAGTTGTATCCTTTTCTTTTAACTAAATATAGAAGGCAGCTATAATGTTGATTTTCATCCTGAAATCAATACAAATCTGATTAGAGGTGAAACTATTAACAGCAGTAATGGGAGAGTTGAAGTAATGGAAATTTTCCCTTAGTTGTTTTATGAATGTTTATTTTAAAAACAGATCAGTTCTCTTGTTCATTGACAGTTAAATTATGGACATAACACATAGATTGCGTATCAAGTTGGACATCAGCTTTCTAAATCTAATCACAAGAAGTTAGTCTTGTTCTTTTTTTTATGTTGCTGGGGCCATAACTGCATTGGTATAATCTTTCTCCAGTGAACCATTATTGAAACTTGCATATTTTATAACAACACCTTCCTGATGTTTAACAAAGACATGGCAGCTAGATAATCTCCTATGTGTATGTTCACACACATGTATTGATGGGAAGAGTTATTCTATATCTGCTGTAACTTTTCAGAAACGTACTGCATTTTTGCTAACATCTGTTTTTGAGGTAAATAATAATTTAAAAAAAATTCTATGCTCCTCTCCAATTTGCTCATCAATGTATTCTCATTCTGAATAGCCTCTCTTATATTCTCATTCTGAATAGCCTCTCTTAATGAACCTTGTAAATGTTCTTGGCAGCTGACTGGGAAATGTTAATCAAGAGTTTCACTTAACAAGGAACTGCAAATTATCCAACTTGTTAAGTTTTCCGATAGCCATCTTTCAGATTTAATTATTGGCACTGGTTTTTATCCACCACTCAGAGACAATGCTTTGACTATTTTATAAATTGCATTATCAAGGATTTTTCATCAGTGTAATAAATAATAATTTAGCTCTAGTGAGCTATTAACAAGCTCTTAATAGTTATCATTTCAATACATCTGATAAGTATTGTTAAGTCTTAATACAGAAAAATTATGCAAAGAGAGAAAAGCCCCATGGGCTTTGTTGCAGCCATGAGAAGATTACTTTGGTAACGCATGTGGAAACAAAAAAACGTCAGATTTAGAGCTCTAGTTGTTGCAGTTCCTGTGGCTGGTTTGCAATCCGGGCACCTTTAGATGGCAGTCTGACTATTTCTTCACTGGGCTTCCCACTCTTCTAGTTGTTTAAGTGAGTACTGACTGTATGATAGGTCATAATTGTGTGAATGCATGGGATGAGAACTTCACCTATTCTCCTGCCCGTTTGAACTATATAAATCATTTAAATCAACAGAAAGGAAGGGCAAGCCACCGGGGCTTTCATTTAGACAAGCTCTTGGCACACGTTTATATATCCCAAGCATAGAGCAAACTGGGATTAGAACTATATGAAGGTAATTTCAACTGCTTTAGCTCCTCTCTTCCTCTCATCAGCAAAAACTGATTTTGTCCTGTGCTGATAAGACATGTAAATCGGCTTCAGCGATGCCAGCCTGACACTTGTATATCACCATGGCTACATCTGCACCTTCCCCAGGGCACAGTCCCTGCCTTCCTCCCAGGCAGCACAGACTGGCATCTATCTGCTTTCCAAAAGGTTTGAAGACTGCGGGTGAAGCCAGGCCTGGTCCAGACCTCTTCTGGGTAGCTGGGTAGTTGTAATTCTTTCTCTTTCTTTGCGTTTTCTGTTTAATTCAGAACAGAATTGTGTATTGTAGTTGTATATAGCATGAAATCAAGGGTTTACTCCATTTCATGCCACAGGTGTGACACAAGGTACTTCTATGGACACATGTATGAGTCAAAGGCCTGTTGAACTATCTTTGGAGACCTGTGAATGTCAGAGGGAAAGAGCCCCTGCCACAGGCTGTTTGTCATAGCCATGTCCTGTATTGGGAAAGATCTCTAGTGAACCGTCACTAGACCAACACCTGGATTTTGCTCTGGAGAAAACCAATTGCTTCAGTCCAACAGGGAACCCAGGAACAAAGTAGAGGTTGTCAAACAGAACTGAGATCCATCTGTGAGCCAAATTTTTGGATGATGTAGACCTTTGAATTAACATTTCTTTTGCTATTTGACAGAGTTGGATGAAGTTTTCAAAACTAAGATATGACACTGTTGGTGATTCAGTGCTTTTGAAAATAATGAGTGGTTGCTTTCAAATTACTTCCTTTTCTAAAATAATTAACAATTCTGGCTGACTTTTTTAGATGTTTGACTTTTTATGCTTTTTTCAAAATCCGGATCTAAATTTATTACATCTATGAGATTTGCACTAAGATATAACCTATTACAAGACAAGGTACTAATGGCCATGAATTAAAAGAAGCCTAAATTCTAGTAAAACTTTTAAAATCTTATTAAAAAATATTCCTTATTGCTTCTATTGACATCCAACTATTCTCCTTCAGTCTGCATTTATAGTTATTTTATGTTCCAGATCTGTTTCAGTTCAAATCTTACTACAAAATAAATTTTATTAAACTAATATTATCACATCACTGAAACAATAGCCAAATAGTGTTTAGCAATTTTGGCTGGAAGCTTATTAATAGGGGAAAAGGTGACCAAATAATGTTTTCTTAAAAGAGGTGATTCATTTCTCATGATTTGTTCCTTGTTTTCCTCAATGCTGTACAAAGAAACAGTGTACTGAGATATGATCTAAAACTGACTATCCTAGCTGTGTTTTTCAGACTCTGAAAACCTCCATTTAAACATCTAGTTATGGATTAATCTTTTACATAACAAAAGGAAGAAAGTATGGAAAGTATTCATTGTCCATATGCCTGTCTCTATAATTTTTTATGTGTTAACCAGACGTCTGTCAAATTATTCAGGTATGATGTTCACAAAACCCCTTAAGATCTAACCTGAGTTACAAGTCAAAAGTTATAAATAAGTTACAATACAAAATGTAAATCTTACCTGGATTTGACAAGTGCATCTACAGCATATAACTATTTTAAACTGGACTCAGAACTCTTTTCCAAACTTCTTTCTGTATACATCTATAGACTGGAAAAAAAAAAAATTAATGTTAAAAAAAAAATAGTCTTCCACTGTGGTTTTTACTCCAGTTGTAAAACATTGACTTCTAAAAGTCAAATTATTTGTAAATATTTATGCTAGAAAGCGAAACATACAATATACAAATGAACTCATCTTCTCCCTTTTATATAGCAAATTACATTCCCTGACTCTCTACATTATTGACACCTTTACAGACTAGATATAAAACTCTAAAGAAACAGAACTTTTTAAGAGTCCCATTCTACATAGGTATAAAGTGATTCCCAGTGGAAGCTTGGTATCAGGCTGTGGACACTTCACACTGAATGAACACAGGAGAAGAACTTTTGTAAATGATTTACCTAAAATAATTTAACTGCCCAATGTGGGCCAACTACAGGACCAAATAGAACTATTATTTCTTTACTTTTTTTCAATTGAATCACACCATCAGAAGTACTCTTACATAGTCTCTACTAATGTTTTAATTGAGTCTTGCTGAAATTCCAGTACGTAAACATTCTTAAGATTGTCTATAGATGTATCATTACTTCTAATGCTAGAATGACAGTTTTATAATTTTTTTCTTCTTTTACACCAGAGAGGGCTCCAAAATTTTTAATTGCGTTTTCAAAGAAAAGGTGTATGTTGGAATAGATAAACCCCTACAGTACCCAAATCTGAACAACTGCTCACTTAAAAAGAAAGAACAGAACACCTGGAGTGCAGGTGAGGTACTGTGTGCTGAAGAAAAGGAGAGGTGCAGGTGGCACATGTCTCTATGCAACTAATACAAGTGAATCCAAGGCAATCTCTGGGGAAGCGAATGTGTAATTACATCATCTCAAACAGCGGAGGAAAGTGAATATAGGTGTCCCACAGGCCAGAGGTAGGAGTTGAAATTCTGGGACAAATTGTGATTTGAGGCACTCTCCTGTCTTCACTGTTTTTCTTTAGCTAGTTTACCTTCCTGACTGGTGTGATGTTTACAGCATCATTTTGATGTCCTTTGATATTACTGTATAGTTAGTGAGGTGTCTAACTTGGATGTGAAATCCTCTGGGACCTGGTTCGAACACAGTGTCACCAGCATTGTGACATCTGATTCCCATTTACGGATTAGTCTGAAAACTGACTATGCATTAACCTTTTGTTCAGTGTTGGGTGCATAGATTGTGGTTACCCAGGGCTTCTCTTCATCAATAAACAAAACAAAAGAGACTTGATATCCTTAGAAATTCCCATGAAACAGAATAGGTTAACCAGGAACCAGGAAAATCCTGAAGAATCTACTTCTGCCATAGGACAAGGCAATAATTTATGGAAAACATGGGCTTTAGTGAAGTAGAATTTACATATTATTGGAGACAAACACCTACTAAAATTGAACAGCCACTCTCTTCAATTTTTTCATTTGTATCTCAATACAGCTGCAATGAATTTAATTTCTTTTTCTTTCTTCTTAATGGCTAGGAATACGATTATCCCTCAGAGAAAAGCTTTTAACCAAACCACATAAAAGCACTTCTGCTGTCTATGAAACAGTGGTGTCTATGAAACATTGTTTGAGCATGTTATTGTGCTGTTGTAGCAATAGATAGGGATAGAAGTGTGTGGTCAGAGAGGTCAGAGTTGTTTATAAAGACTCTTTGGGGACTAAGAAACAATCTATTCACTAATATAAATCATGAGCTGTTAAAGTAAAAAATAAAATCTCCTTCACAGGAGTGAAGAAATCACCAGACATCAATGGAATTACATTTGGTGCACTTATGTATTATTTAGTAGACAACAGGGAATGTATTAATTGATTTTGGAGAGCATAAGATTTGTCCAGATGAATCCTTTAAAGACAGTTAAAGTATTTTGCACCCCATTAGTATCCCCAGCAGCAAAGCCATGGCCACAGAAAAGCACTCAAATAAAGACAAGTTTAAAAACCTCTGACTCAGGGTGATTTAAGGCATTCATAGCAGTGTTGGTGTAATATTTTTAATGGTTTTCTACCAAAACTCAGACTTTCTTGCTATTTTTAAGTGTTCTATTTATTCACAATTGCCATAGTCATTTCAGAAAAATCCAATTTGACTTGCCTTTCCTGGCTGTTTAGAAGACACCTCTGCCCACAGATGATGTCTATGTAGCTTATTTGCCTTTCTTCAGAGAAGCAGGGATTTCCAAAAGAAATCTCAATGTGTCTTTGCTTCTCTGTAAAATAACTTCTTCCCTCTCTTAAAGGGAATCTCTTTTCTGACTCTCTTGTGAAAATATTCTGTGGGGCTCAGAGTTACCTCATATCAAAGACATTAATCCTCGCCCTTCTAGTCTAATTTATCAGATCTAATATTTTTCTATTGTAATGAAAGATAATACAAGACTGAAATCCACTTTTTAAAAAAAATATAGGAAAAGAAAAATCTACAAAGAAATTGACACCAAAGTCTGGTTTGATAGATAAGTACTGTAGACTATTATACTTGAGCTAGGGCAAATTGATTTCTTAATCCACTCCTAGGTCAGAGAAGCACTTTTTTCTCCTGTGATTTCTCCTTTTATTACCAAATATTTATTTCTCATTCCAAACCTATTTAGTGGACAAGAAGCTACCTCCAGGCACAGAGGGACGATGCATGAATGAAGCACCCACTACTCTGCACAAGGAAAGACAGGCACTTAAGTATGGGGTCTATAAAGTTGTAGAACAGTCTAAATGGGATGTTTAAGAAATGCTGAGGATGTTTGTATTTCCTGTGACTTATTTGTAAGAGGTATCTGAGAAAATATCTATTTAGCTCTGCTTTTGATTCATAAACACAACCATAGCTCATAATTTACTACTTTCCAAAGTTGTTCACCTCAACTAAGACTACTTTCCATTAAAAAAAAAGGAAGATTAATTACACTTGTCCACTCAATAGCAAAATGGTTAGGAAATTCAACAGATATACTAAGATTTAAGACATAGTCCTTGCTATTTCTGAGGCTTGAAGCAGTCTCTGTTGTTGGACTATCCTCAAGCACCTCCATGCTATGTATAGCACACTGAAATTTACTCACAGCTCAAGTATACCTGAATTAAGGGGTAAAGGCACTCCCACAGGATGAAGATAGCACACGTTCAAGTCTGTTGTACTAGAAGAGGAGGATGTTGGCATCCCATAGTCCAGATAAATTCTCTGAAAATGCCATCTTTATTCCTCTGTTTTGTGAGGTCTGATTGAGCAGGCATTTTCTCACAGTTTTTACGAGACTGGCTTAAACTAACCTTGAGATGGGCAGAAAAACAGTGATTCAAACCTAGGATTATTCACAAAAATACATTCCTTGCCACTGCCTAGGGTGGTGTGATTTTATTTTCACTGCCTTTTTCCTGTCCTCAAGTCTCCTTCCAGATTTTTCTCCAGCGTTCTTGCTTCTCAGAATACAACTTTTGAAAAGACAGATTTGAGATTTTTGTCTCTCTTTTGGCCAAAACCACCCACATGTTTATGACACTTTTGACTTCATTTTCTATAACTTTGTGAGATGAGAGGTTGGCTTTTGTGAGGTTTCTGTGAGTTTAACCCTTTAATCTTGAAGGCCAATTCTCTTGCCCCATCTGAGACTATGTAACAGTGTCATATATAGGTAGATTTTTGTAAATGAAATGGTAAGTCTTACAGGTTGGGATAGGAACAGAGTGTTATACGTTTAACTAAAGAGTATTCAGCACAATATTTGCTGATGAAACTATCTTCTGCTCAAAGACAGCTTGTTTCCCAACGAGGCATTGCCTTCCTGGCCTTTCTCATGCACTGAAAACCAGCTTTGACTTAAGGACTGTTTAGCCTTAGCTGATTTTATGTACTATATTAATATTAATCATTACATAAACTTTTATAACTGAACTAGTTTTCCACTGTTCTCATCACATACAATTTCTATTGTAAGCAACAGTGCACAGAAAATATTGATTATGAAGCTGTAAAGTCAGGTGACAAGGTTCTAAAAGAATCTGAGGAAAAGCAATTTAAACAAAAAAAGTTTGCTGTTAACACTTTGACAGTTATTGTTTCCTGCTTGATGTGTGTTACTGTAGATTCTCAACACTAGAAACAAGATAGCGTGCTAGGAAAGCTGTGATTTCAGGATAACAACAAAGATGACATTGGAATGGAAACCATGTTAAATAACTATTTCCGTATTAAAGAAGAATCAAATATCCCTGACTTTTAATTCCAGAAACACTTGGGAAAATTTAGTCAGTTAATGTAGAAATATTGCAATCTGCCATGTAAATATTTTTCAAAATAATTGCACTTGTGAACCAGCTTCTTTACACAGTCAATGAGTTTGTCCACTGGAATGCAGTAATAGCTGGAGAGGCTTATTATGAAGTAAGTAGTGTTGTCTGTTGAACAGCAACTATAATAAAAGAAGATTTAGCCTCAGGCTGGCACTGCACAATCACTATAGCTTTAACTTACAGTATACATATACTTCTAATTATGCTAGTATGCTTATACTGTCCATTGTACCCATATATTAAATTCTGGTGCTTAAACTCATGAGCATCTTAAATAAAACCAGACAAAACTATGGGATGAATATGAAGAAGCACAGAAAATAATGTTTCCTTTCCCAAATGTTGACCTGCAAATTGTATTAAATTTTTTTTGTTTGTTTTTGATGTATAAATATAACCTAAGCATTTTATATGCATTTAAAAATTCCAAGTTGTCTTGTTGATTTTTGGAAGAAGTAAAAATAAATTTCCTGTGAATTTTTCACATCTTAACGTAGGGTGTGAATATGCTGAATCAGTGCTTTTTGCAAACCCCTTCATTCTTACTCTCTCAATTCTCACTTCTTTGCCTCTCGTTATGCTCCAAATTTACTAGTTTTACCATAGATGCAAAACTTTTGAACACAGAAAAAGAGCAAACAGAGAAACAAGACCACACTGAACATAAATACGTAGCACAAATCAACCAATATAAGC
Source organism: Nyctibius grandis (assembly GCF_013368605.1). NCBI lineage: Eukaryota > Metazoa > Chordata > Aves > Nyctibiiformes > Nyctibiidae > Nyctibius > Nyctibius grandis. The sequence goes on from NC_090663.1 coordinate 46,530,155, forward strand.
CCACTCTCCTGGAAATACTACTTTTTTTTGGTTTGTTTTGTTTTCATCAGCTCTCCTTAACTTGTTCTTCACAAGTACACTACTTTTGATAATGGAATTGTTTTAAATTGGGCATGGAAAGTTAAGATTTTAAGTTAGATTTTGAACCAAAGGGTGATGTGGAGTTATGAGAAAACTATACCTTTTGTTTCATAGTGTTTAGAGGACAGAACTGGTAAGAAAATCAAAGACAGCAACAGAGATGGGCAAAGCAGAGAGAAAAAGAGCTAACAATAATTTCTTCTGACAACCATGGGTTGGCTGCTGTTAGCAGATGTGATTAGTCAGCCCATCTCTAATTGTGGTCCAGATTGAATGAGTGCTCATTTTTTCTCTTTTGAACTAAATAACAAAATACCCTCAATAATTGGCATTTGTTACTAATGATGTTACATTTCCACAATAAGACATTTGTGTTTCTGATGAGTTTGTTTTTAGAGAGTATCTAAGAAATAAATGTAGAGCTGTGTTGATGGACAATCATCCAGACAAATAATACAAATCTGAAGCATATTCTCACTCCCACTGAGAAATTGCTCGAGACTCTGCCTCCTGTTTATAACATCACCAAATATTGGAGATATTTACAACCTGCCATGTTTTTAAGGATGGATGTCCTTTTTAAAGTGGCACCTCATGGCATAGCTCAAATTTTTATTATGGTTCTTAGCATATCTAGTGAACTGTTCTCTGAGGACTCACTCCTTGCTTGTATTGTAGTCAGCCCTTGACATATCACTGGCATAAAAGATAAAAAAAGTTAATAAAACTAATTCAAGAGAAGGAAAGAAATTAAAACTATGATCAAAGAAATACTATGTGAGTAAGGACAAGTTTAAGAGTATTAATAACTGCTGGTTATTAAACTGCTTTTCTACCCTTTCCCTCTCAACTTCAGGATAGGCTGTCTTAGGAGAGTGATGGATAGTGCAAATGAAATGACATTCCCTGAGATCTCTGTGATGTCTGCTACCTTAAACCAACACCCTCTCTGGCCTTTATCTTCTGTTTTCCTGGCCTGAAACAGTCTTGGAGTCTCAGCTGGCTCTTGCCAAAATGTACCAGTATGGACCTTTTCCTCTCCCTGTCTCCTTTGGTGATGGAGCTCAGGCATTAACCACGCTTCTCCAACAGCCGGACCTCAAGACCGACCTCTCTCCAGTGAGAGCATGATTCCCCTGTTCAGCAAGTTGCCCCTATTCTGTCATACCATTCTCTTCGACTCCCAGCAGACTTCCTACCACCCCTGTCAAGCTGTGTCTGCCTTCATTAATTTGTGGGGCAGAACCCTGCAGCATGCTGGCCCAGGCACTTACACGCTGAGCTCAGAAGTTTCCTAATTGGCTCAGCTCTAATTTCACCTTTTTTGCACAGTGATGGTCACACCAGACCTACTAGAAATAAAGTCAAAGGGCTTCCTGCAGTCGTCCTCGCTGTTAGCTTTTATTAGTGACCCCTGGAAAATCTTATAGGAGATAAGATACTGTGGGTGTATAAATATTTATACTATAGTCTAACATATCTTAAAAATAATTTGTAGTTATTCTGTGCTCCTATATATTATCTTAAGTCTTATCTGATTTGGAGCTAGGAATGTAAACTATCCCTTACTTCTGGCTAATAAAATGTTCCAGCAATTGAATCTCTTTTTTTTTTTTTTTTTTTTTTTTTTTGCTTTAGCCACTGTAGTTATACAAGTTTGCAGTTTTACTTGAGAGAGAAAGGAAGCATTATTAGCAACAGATAAGATTTTTTTATGTGCTCACATATATGTGGTTAATCTGCACAGCAGTAAGTACATCATACTTCTCAGACAAAATAACATCAACAAAACCACAGAGGTTACCTCTGCCATGGGGCTTATAATTGAAGATACATATCCTGCAACCTTTACCTGCGTAAATGGTCCTCTTGTCTTAGTAGCACTTACAGGAGCAGTACGACAGTGTCCAACTCAAAGCCATCAGATCCTCAGTTGATGTAAATGATAAAGCTCCATCCAGATCAAGACAGGTCTGTCATATCAACCTGCAGCTAGTGAAGATCTGGTCTACAGAGGGCCATTTAAGACTGCCTTAATTAAAGCAGGAAATAACAGTGGCAGTTCAGTGAGGTCAATCAGAAAATAAGGACTTTGGCAACCAGAGTAGGAAAGTGTGAAGAAATAGCCACAGCATCAGTCCTTTGAGTACTCTGAGTGAATTGCTCCCTGTTACCCTGACAGATTTGAAAGTCTGATTCTGTCTTGTCACAAATGGTATTTGCAAAATGATCAACTGCTTAACAAATACTTATTGATTTGCAGTGCTCTGGGAAGGGTAAAACAACTCAGCAGGATGCAAGAATCAAAGACAACAGAAAAGATCTAGGTCACTGGGACATGACAGCACCAGTCGAGGTTATTTGCACATTCCCTGATTTCAAAAAAACTTTATGGTGTACAGAAGCACAGGAATAAGGAGCCTGGCCACCTTCCAACCTTGTAACTCATGTGTATGTTCAGTGTGCTGGCCTGGGTGTACAAGCCAGCTCTTTCAGCTCTTCCCTGTCAGTTTACTCTCTTCATTCAGTCAATATGTGTGACAGCACTGCTGTATCTTTTTGCTTTTCTCCTCTTTTCTTTCCCTTTTTCCCTTTTTTTCCCCTCTAGAATGCTGATTTGACAGAGTTCATGTGACTCAGCACAACAAAAACCTACTGCATTTATTCCAATGTTATTTCCCTGTCTCCTTTTGTACTCCATCATATACAGTCTACAGATGTTCATATGTAATACTATGCTCATCCAACTCAGGTATTTGTCTCAATGAAATGCTTTTCATTATCTATGTAATTGGAAGTTAAACAAATTAAGAAAAAAAATTCTCTCAAAGACCACAGAGAGAAAAGTAGAAATTAGTCTATCCACCAAATGTTTCAACCAATCCAAAATCAAATGTTTCATATCATTTCTGAGGTTTGTTTTCATTTGTTAAATTTTTAAAGCTGAAAACTGAACTAAATTTTAAATGAAGTAATATCTCAAATTAAGGAAATGAACTGTAGGTTTTGAGTCTGCTAGATTTCTTTGTTTTGGTCACGGTAGTTCAGCTAGATATTGTAAATTAGCAAAATGTTTCAGTGAACCTGAATCTCCTAAATGATTTTGTGGCATTTTTTGACGACAGAATGCAAGTGAAAGATGATGCCCTGGTCTACAGTCAAGCTTTATTTACTTCTTAGCATTCTAGGCACTGAGGTTACAGACTGTATATTTCTTTCCACACACCACAGATTTGAACAAACTGCATGTGGAAAATTAAAAAGGAAAACCTTTCTGGTTTTCTATGTATTTGTATTATTTTACTCTTCGAGGACATTTTTTGTGAGGCTCATCTGAGCAGTGTAATGTTAGAAGTAAAGCAGAGATGGATCAGAGGGTACAGCAAAAGCGGGGAGGTCAAAACTGGGTGAATGCAGGCAGCCACACTTTCAGAGCTCCACAAAATTGGTGTTCATGTTGCATGTCATGTGTACAAGAGTGACGCATACATATATTTTCATATAGCTATGCATATAAAATCATAGAATCTCTTTGGTTGGAAAAGACCTTTAAGATCATCGAGTCCAACCGTTAACCTAGCACTGCCAAGTCCACCACTAAACCATATCCCTAAGCATCACATCTACATGCCTTTTAAATACTTCCAGGGATGTGTACGTAACCCACCCCCAATATGAGCTATTTTAAAATTTCTTTACTGATTTTTGTAATGGATCCTTCCACTTATATGTGCAAAGTAATGCTGTGTTTCAATTAAATACTCCTTTATATCAAGTGGTGGGAACAGCTAATTTCATAGTCACGTGATCATTGTGTGCGTGCAGGTGCTTAAATTTGTAAAGTTTTACATTAAAGTTTTAGTTTATTACTGCTGAACAGGAAAATTGGGTCAGCAGTTTAGATATGGTAAAGAAAGCCATTTTGGAAGGTTATTTAAATGAAATATAGCCTTGAATTGTTTGACCCTTTTCACTTATTTAATTCTGTACAAGGCTCCTTTAAGATCAGTAATATTTGAGAAAGCTGACTTCTGTTCCAGGTACTGCTTGAGTACAAGTAGACAACCATGCCAGTTTTCCTTATAACTGGTAGGTGACAAGTGTAGAAGAGAGAAATATTTCAGAACCTAGTCTTTTGGTGGTTTTTTTTGGAGATTGGTGGTTTTTTTGTCCTTCTGGAAACTGCTTTTACCGTTCTACTGTAAACAAGGTGCAAGTAATCTACTTCGATAAATGCTTGTCTGTCTTCATTGCAAACACTGACTGACCTTTCTGTATATGTTAGATGACAATAAACAGGCTTTTGCAATAAGCCTGTAAGAATGAAAACAACTTAAACACACCCTTGCCAACACTAAGATAAGCTTTTAAGGGTGGGGGCGGTAGGAGTTGAATTTCATTGTGTATATCAGTTACTTCAAAGTCATTACTGACCTTTCTGATGGCTAGAAAATCAGAACAATATTGTAAATTTCAGTCTGGAAACAACCTCTCTAGAAGTATTCCAATTTATTTCATTGATAGCAGTCCCAAGTTGTGTCCTCTGAATTTTAATGCAGCTCAGGCTCCAGAAACAGGATCTGTTACAGTAATATAATTTTATTAATCAGGCTGTGTTTGGGTTGATAAACCTAAGTATATAATTTGTCTGTAAGCAGTCTGAGCTCTATATGGGGCCATTCCATTTTTCAGCTAAGTCAGGCTATGTGAGGAGAGTGGTTGTTTCAAAGGCCAGACTGACAGGGAATGAACAAGAACAAATAAAGCCTTTGTAGTCCCTTCCCCGTTTTGCAGAACCCCTTCTCACACCCAGGCTGCAGGAGGTCTGCAGGAGCCCACAGCCATACCTCTTGCTGTTTTGTGCTTCTCTCTGCTCCCAGCCCTTTAGTTCCCACTGCTGCTCATTCAGGATGGAGCTCCACAGAAAGCTGAAAGCAATCTCAATATGTATTTTCTTTTTCTACTACATAATTTTCTTAGAAATGAAAAGCTTACTTTTTTTTCTTCTGGTCTGAAACCCATGGCCCATCCCCTACCATGGATCCCAGATCATACAAACCTCAAGTCCTAATTTTTAGTGTCAAATCAAAGACAATTCTATTCTTTCATATCCTTTAAAGTTCTGTTTTTTCCTGACTTTTACTCCTTATGCAGCTCAGCTCTTGACATAAATAATAAACAGTGTTTAAGACTTTCAATTTTAAAGAGCACAGAATTGGCAGACTGGTATCTAGATAAAGTTACAGATCTCAAGGACACTTTCAAGTTGCAAGAGGTGAATGAACATCCAGTAGAAGGTGATAATAGGTTATGAGGCAGAAAATGTCAGAATAATCATATTAAGATTCTCTATGGCTTGCTTGACTTTTTTTTTTAAACTTCAACTTCCCTTGCACTTGTTTTCTTCCCTTTACCCAGAAATTAAAAATATGATTTTAAAACCAAGAAAGCAATTGGAAACTACTCAGACTGTTAATATTTTATGTCTTGTTAATGGAATGAGTGCTATAAAAAGATTGTATTTTCAAATGACAATATATGGACTATAATTAACTCCTATAGAACTCTAAAAGTAGAGAACAGAGTAAAATAATTGTTCTGTATCAGGCAGGGATAATAATAACTGCTCTTTTCTGAAACACTTTTCCCTGACAGAGTAATGTACAATAGCAAAACAAACACATATCACCAGAAAATTTTGTCTCCGGGATACTGAGCTGAAGCAGATTAACTCACAGGCTGTTTTTGAGAAGCACGTTATTCCTTCCTTTTTAGCAAAAAGAAGAACTACAGTCTTCACTTCTGGGCTGCTGTAAGCTGAATGCTCAGGCTGCTCAATTCCCTGCTAACCCCACTGTCAGGCTTTGACATGTCTAAGAAATGAAGTTTCATTCATCAGCTACCTCAAAATCAGACAGCTTCACCCCATACATGTTCCTCAGCAAGACTGAGGCTTTCTTCTGCAAGCGTAGAGGCAACTGACCTGCAAAGTCTGTTCATGACAGCCTGCAGAGGTTTCTTCACCCCTGAGCTCAGCCAAGGTTCCCACTGTCATTCTAGAAAGCATTGATCAGTTGGATTCTGTTCCTACACAAGAAAATACTCTCCCAATAGAGAATCCAGAATATGACTGAAATTTGACTGCTGCAGCAGAAAATGAGGCATTTTTAAACTGAAATTATCCTACAGGGGAATAAAAAGGATTCTGTGAAAAAAATCATTTTACTACCAGAAAATTGTTCCAGAGATGTGATTTTGAGTATCTCTTGTATGCAAGTGGGGGATATTATAAAAACTTGCTTTCACTTCCTAGAATAAACTAAACGAGCCTTATATAACAGCTGTGAACAATACATGCACAAAAATACTAAGTAAAGAGAAAAAAAACACTTTATTTTGCCACAGCCTGTTGAAGTGAGTAGACAGTTTGCCCAAACAAATGCAAACAGAGAGTTTACCTGACGTTATTTTTTCATGCAAAATTCTGTGACCCTAATCCAAGCATCAAGTAACTCCCAGAGAAACTTGCTGAAGTTTCTGTGGAAGCCGCCTCCTGCAGAAAGGGGCCAGGGCACACAGGTGTCACATCCAGTGTTTAATCAACAGCACAGCCTTCAGCACCATTGGGCCCAAATTCCCTGTCCATGCTCTGCCACAGCTTTCAAGCACACTTCATGGCATCATAGGAGAAGTTAATGTGGAACAACAAGCTAACAAGTCCTTGGGATTACTTTGCCCTACCCACGTGCTGCAGTCTACACCTCAGTTCTGCCAACTTCCCGCCAGTTTCCCCAGCCAGTTAACACAAGGTGCAATTCACTCTCTTTGCATGTAGTGCATGACTTCATAAACTTCAGGAAACCCTTATTACTCAGTTGTCCACTTTAACATCGAAATAGTTTCTGCCAGCAAGGAGACTGGCTAGAACAGATAAATCCCATTTAAGATTCCTAGTAGTGAACCACAATGTGAGAGGGTGCAACTGGAACCAATCTTTGCTTATTCCATACAAGTAAAAGTATGGAATAAGGTGAATAAGGAAAAAGTAAAAGCCAACTCACCTCTTGGCTGGCAGGCTGAACTGCAGCAGATCAGTTCTCTGACTTTTGCAGAAGTAAAATGCTGGCCTGACATTTCTAATAAGGAACAACTACCAAATATCCAGATCTGCCCAAGAACCCACCAGGATGACACTCCCCAATAACGAAGATCCTGTGCCTTTTTCAGGACAGGTAGCACAGATCTTCATTATTGCCAGCCCTCTATGTGGCACCTACCAGCCCTCGCACTCCCCTTTGGGGTGCCCTCACTTAACCTGTGGTGTGCCTGATCTAACAGAGAAGTAGAGGAAATATCGTTGAACCATTATTTTTACAATAGGACCTGGCAGGTTCGTTCCAATTTAAAATCAATAACAAAACCTATATTGATATTTGTGGAAAAAAATTCTATCTTAAAACACTACCCTGGGATTCATGGGCAACAAAATCAAAATAAGAGCCACTATAACAGTATTTTTCCAGCCCATTAATATCCACTTCTGTTTTTCCTTTGTAATTCTACACTGTGCTTTCTTTCTCTATTATTCAGTCTTCCCTGTGCAAGACAGATGTTACAATTTTAAAATGAAAATGTTACAATTTTACAGTGAAAAGCTTTTTCAGCAATAACATCCAAATTACTTGTTCTCTATATTTATAATTAGCAGAGTATATTTAGCATTAACAATAATTTATTGGCATGACTGGATTGATCTCTAATTTTTTTTCTTTCTTAAATAACACTTCTTAAATATCAAGAAAATGTCATTCATTTGTTCTTAGTAAGGACAGTATTCTCAGATATTTCTTTTAACAGGAAAGTCTGGGATAACAAATGAAAACTTACAAATATTAAAATAAAGACTTAGAAATAATATGATTTATATATGGCTTTGCCTGAAGTGTTTGTCTGTATTGTGCTTTAGTAACTAGTTATAATTTTTAACAAGAAGATAGAATAACCTTTTAGAGCAGACAAACCTCACCACAGTGGATCAAGCATAACTTGTGTGGTTACAAATATAAGAACTGATGTTTTTCCAGTGGTATTCACTTTGCATATTTTTTTCTGTGTCTTCACTAGTGGGCTCTTTCACAAAAAGCAAGTAGTCTGCCTGTGGTAGAAAGAAAGAGAAAAGCAAAATGGGCAAATCAGGAAAAGAAGGATGCCCTTTTTTCTTCTCTGGTCAGAAAGCAGCCTATTTGGTTTCACAAGCAGGTGAGAAGAAAGTCTGTTGTATAACACAGGTAATCATCAAGCAGCCAGTGATTCCCAGCAGCCAAAGAAAGATGTGTCATCATATAACCTGCGGTGAGCAGGGTCACGTGGGGTTAGGTGCATGCAAGGCATGTAAGCGAATGGTACTTTCTGTGAAATATTCGTGACAAATAAGGTTATTAAAAGCTGAGGATTTACTAGTGGTTTTCTTCTCTTTGAAAGAATCAATGAACAAAGTGACCATTACCTCGATTACAGGAAAAAGTATGTGTACCTTCTAACAACATGGAGGAAATAAAGGAAGTAACAAACATGAAAAGATTTGCACACGGAAGTGCATGGAGTGTTTTAACTATATGAAATTCTTCTCTTACCTCTTAGATAGATTTCCTTATTAAATACACAAAGGTAAACATTTTTGTACACCACCTGCCTACTCATTAGTTGCTTATTGGATACACTACAATTAAGAGGAATTTTAAAATAGTTTTGCAGAAAGTAAGCACGTGGCATTATATTTTATTATCAAGTTGGTCTCCCAGCTATAACAGACAGCATTGGAGAAAGATTAAAAGTATCTATTGGGCAAGTAAAATAAGAATTATATTGTTAGCCATCAACTTGGTGCATATTCAGAGGGCTGAGATTGAAAGGTAAGGAGAAAAGATGGCATTTGGTGTAGTAAAGTGAATTCAAAGGGAAGGAATGACAAGATCATAGGAAGGAGCAATAAATTCTTTTGACAACTTCAAAGTGAGCACGAGTTTTCATTTTACTTCACTGTATTAATTTTCACAGTCTTTTTCTTTTATGCCCTGCTTATTTTCTATCTGTAAATGCATTAACAGCCTGGAGATCCCTATTACCGTGGGAATTGCAGAGATTCCAATTACTAAGGAAACTTGTTAAAATTACTTTTCTACACACATTATCTATGATACTGAGACACTTTAGTCCTCAAGCAGAGTGGAAGCCTGAGGTTGAAAATAGTGCAGATCACAGTGCTCGCAGGATTCAGACCATTTATTTGCATATATATTATGTTTATATTGAACATCAATTCACTTTACTACATCAGAGAAAGAAAAATACATTCATAAATTCTTCTAAGGTGTGGTATTCAAGATAGAAGGTCAGTCAGCAAAAGAGGTGATATGTGCTATTTCTTTTCTCTCTTGAAGGTGGAAGGAGAGGTTGGAAAAGATAGTGACCATGCTTCCCTTTCCCCCTCTGTTTTTCATAAAATTTGGAGAAAACCCATAAAAATATGGTCATACAGTACCCAGGTTTCTGTGCAGAATCTTACTTATGATTTAAAAAACAGATGTTAAATTGAAGCTTTCCTGGCAAGTATAGGAAAAGAGAATGTATTCTACATTATTTAAATGCTGTTCAATAAAGAATGTGTGATTTATACTGAAATAGATAAAATGATAACAGGTCAGACTGCTTCGTGTGACTTTTCATGACTGCACAGGAACTCTTTCTTCCCTACTTGATGCCTCTGTGCTGCTGTCCAATTGTCTGGCAGAAATAGCCCAGGGGACAGAACTGAGGAAAGAGACCTGTAACTCTCCTTTTTTATATCAAGTGGCTGTAGATTTGTCTCTAAGAGCAGTAACAAAACAGAGCAGCTTGCTGATTGGCAAAATGGATAAAGAAGAAATTATAATAACAGGAGAAAGACAGAAATGAGTCATACATTTGTTTGTAAAATGAGTTATATATACATTATACATATAGACATATATAGGTACGTGTACATATATGATTATAGTAAATGTATACAATCAGCTTCACAGTTGTTTAGAATAAGATGCAATGAATGGTAGGTTTTCAGGTGAGAATTCCACTGTCAAATTCATGAAGGAAGTCTGGATAACAGAAATACACTTAGTAGAATAAGTTGCATTACTCTTATGTTTTTTAAACTATGTATGAGAAAAACACCTGAATGTTCAGTATTAAAGGAGCTTGTGCAGTGAGTATAGAACAAGAAACTTAGTGTAGTTGTTATGATTTTGTTTACCTACAGATAGCAGCTAACTTAATTCATATCTCAGCAGTGCTTCAAACAAGTTTGGCATTGAGTAAACATGTGACTCAGCCTGAAAGTAACAGTCTGACTCCTATGGACTAGGAAAGCGTGGTCATCTTTGTTTGATGAGATACAGAAAGCACTTTCTAATTTTTATCTTTGCTATGTTAGCAGAAATGTACAAGTTGGCAAGCATTCACATGCAAGTCATACCATTTGATAAATACAACTACAGAGCAATAGGCCTGAACTGCTGTTGCTCTGAAGCTTTAAGTCTTTTAAATCTGAAGATTCAATAGGATTTTTTACAATGACTTTGTACCATGATAAGACTAAAACGACTTCCACGTATTTCACAGTGAGAAACATAAAAGCAATTTTATTTCTGATCCTGCCTTTCAGTGCTGAATCAATTAGACTGTACTTCCTATCTGTGCCATTCCAAGGCGTAAATCAAAGAAAAGTGGTAGAGTTACAACATACTTGTTTTGTTTTCTCATAGACAATATCATATACGTGAGTGAGTCCAGACTGAAGAGGAATGGGAAGTGGTTTGTCAGTCATAAAGACCGGCAGTCATAAAGTCTTTATGATTCTGTCTGTATGAACACAACATCTTTGGTTTTTGTCTAACAACATGACGGTCTTACAGCAATTAAGGACAAGCCTAAAACTTTTTCTTAAGACTGTGGGTCAGTTATCAGGTACCTCTTTAGCAACAAATGCATATTAAAAACAAAAAATGATCTTCAGTATTGTACTTGGTATCGGCTCTCATCTTTTGGGGGGGAGGGTCACAGGGTCTTTGTTTAACCTTTCAAATTTATATAACGATATATTATCCTTCATAAGTTAAAAATAAGTTTTGTGCTTTTTTTGGCATAAAAAGTAATGCTGAAAATTGAAGTTTATCTGGGGAAAAAAAGTATTATTTGACAAATTTTATCCAGGATTTTTAACAATGTGCTTCAGTGTAATGTAGAACTAATGAAACATAGAACTGGTAGCCTTGTATTTGTAGCAGTTCAAGAACTTTGCATCATTCTCTGTGACTGTAACTTCCTTTCCTTTTTTCTGCACTTATTTTAAACCGTTGGTACTGAATACCATAGAGATGAGGAAGAACATTTAAACATATATAATATAAACTTCCCCAGGGACCCTAGTGAGATATATTATGAATCTCTGGGGTCTTCTAATCTCCTTGCACACCTCATGTTTCTTATATATTTCACCTGACTAATGCTTTGAAGTGATAACTTCAGTAAAGTGAGTTAGATTTCAGCTGCGTTCATGAGATTTTCATTATTATGAAACAATTGCTTCCACTGCCATAGGTATCATGTTTTGCAGTCTCACTTGAAAACCCAAGCTAAATCAGCATTGGAATTGAATTATCCACTGTGAGACAGGAAAAAATTTGCATTATCTACAATACAGAGAGAAAAATAAATAGAGAAATTTAGTATAAATAGAGAAATTCAGTTTTCAATGTTAGCTGTAATGACATGGTCTATTGCCAGAATGTACTTTTGAACTCTGAGAAACACAGCTATATGAAATTATACTAAGTAAAGTACAAGAACTAAGTAAATAAGGAATCTAGTGACAGTATTGGAAACTTGGTCCAACATCAGAAATGCAAAAGGCAAAGTTTCAAAGTTTTTTGTTTTTTTTTTTTAAAAAAAAGAGCAATAATGAAGATCACAGGCACTGATTTTTAAACTTATCCCTATTAATTCTTTTTGTTGTTATTTTATCAATAAACCCTTCATGTGGAATCAGAAGTCAAAAAGGACGTGCTGTCTTGAAGTACTCTTCTAATTCCACTTACTTGAAAAACTGAGATAGGAAGTTTTGAAAATACTTCTATATTGTAATGAAAATGTGGTTTCCCTTAAATGGACGTGTCTCTATAACTAAATACCAATAATCACAATTTATGTCAGTACATAGTAATAGCCTTGTCAAATCTCTCCCTTCCATGATATAAATGCAACACACACAACTATCAATATATCAGAGACAGATCCACAAATCCTGTACTCCATAATTTATTCTCCAACTTTTGTGAAATTCTGATGCACTGATGATTGATTAATAATGCTTTAGAATAGTAGCACAATCAAAATTTGCCAATAATGTACTCCATGTTACTCAAGGAATTGTTCCAACTTCCTCTAATAAGGTTAAAGTTTGAATTGTCTTTGTGATGACAGATTTTTTCTGAAAAAAACATAAACCACGGCAGCAAATCTTATTAGATTACTGTGAGTTCTCAAAATGAGTGAATTTCTGAAGTGCCAAACCTGAAATACCATTATTTATTCCATAGAAACCAATGCAACAAATATGCAATAAGATGTATCAGATGAGAGCACAACATTAGACCTATACATCTTTAAATTATTACTAACGTAAATTTTTCTGTTGCCATGACACTTAATCAGTTCTTTTGCACTAAAAGGTTTTAATGGCTGGACTCAAGCAAAGTTTGACAAGAAGTTAATAGAAAAATTTTTTTTTTAAGAGTTTAAAATCTTGAATTTTTATTATTGAAATAATTTTTTAAGCAGGTCTGAGTAGAATGAAATATTTGATTTACTTAATTTGATTTTTGAGTCACTATGTCCATAAATATCAACTGATTTTACCTTAATTGTCATGTAAATAATATTTTTAGACTTGGTTTTCCACTGGTGGAAAAGGACTATGTATTACGAAACAGCTGCCTCACAGACTTATTTTACGAAGCCAAAATAGCCAACTTTAACAGTTAATGAACTCAGTGTTACTGCTTTTTGTCACAACATACAAGTATAACAAATATTTCTGCTTTTAAGGCTTTGGCTGTCCTGGTGGAACATAAATTAAATACACCATGAACTTCCAATAGCTAGATGCAGGCTTCTTTATTGGTAATAGAATATGCAACACTTAAGAAAAAAACCCATAATATAAGAGCAATGTATCCTGACTGGCTAAGAGGCTTGAAAAATATAATTAATAGAGAAATATATATATTTATAGAAAATTTGTACTGACTTTACAAACATGATATAATGGATAAAATGATAGCAGAATGTGATGACAGATGAATGTGTTAAATATGACAGGGCTACCATATGTCTTTAATTCACTCTGTTAACAGCTTGTCGTGATATTCCTTGGTAAATGGCATTTTTACAAAAAAGATTAAAATATGGTATGTAATTGCCAACGTATTTATATTACTTTTATTGGGGTTTCCAGTCAGTACTTCAGATTGTAGTCTGAAAAATCACTTTAAAAAGAAGCAGCATTAATTTTGAACAGAAGAGCATACCACACAGCTAAATGAGACTCTTAAATAAAAACAGAGAAATAGGTTTTGGCAGTAACTGTACAAGGGAAATGTGCACATGACGTCTTCTTCCTATTTTTCTTTTAATAGCTGTGGCAGCATGGCTTTTTCAGGTACACTAAGCATATGCGTTTATCTCTCCCAGATGCTTAAGAGAACATAAGCCCATTTTCTTTTATGTTTAGAATGGAAAACATACTGAAATCAGTTTGAAAATCATGTTTAACTCATTGTTCTAATAATCCCATAAGCTCTTCACAGACAGTATAAAATATCTGTGATTTGTCAGCCATCGCAAGTGGTAACTTACTGCATGTGGAACATCATGAGAAGCCATATTGAGACGCTCCGAAGTTCCCATCAGTCTCCATACTTCATCTGCGAGGTGAGCTGGGCCCTTCTAAAGAACGCTAAAGAATGACCCAGAAAGAGGTCAGACACATTGCTAAGGATTTCTTACAAGTTCTCACAGCTACTTCATTGCAGAAGCCACATGAAATTATGGCACAAAAGTAGCAGAAGATATATAAAATATTTCACTGTCAGGAATAAACAACAATACCAGTATTTGGCCAGATAATCACATTGGTCCTTTCCAAAAACTCTATAGGGTAATTTCTCAAATGTCCTTTCTTTGTTCTCTCTGCTGCAAAGTGCCTTTTCTCTGGTCATGTCAAAATAAAGGGCTATTAGTATACTGCCATTGAGCAGCACTGCTGGGCAACTGCACAAAGGTGATAGTCAGACTCACGGCTTAGACTTATGAACCTCTAAATTGTTTCAAGGTGAACTTTTATATGTAATTAGGAATATTATTAAACCATAAAAACACTTTTAAGATGAGCCTTTTCTCTTTACAACAAAGTATTGTGATACCTCTCTAAAAAGTAAAAAGAAAGCAGAAGTGAACTAGGGCATCCCATTTAGGATCAGAGGGGTGTCTGCATGCACCTCCAAGGGGAGGGATTGTCAGGCTGTGTGACTCGCAGCAAACTTTTTCAGTGGCCTTTGTCAAGGTTTGGTCATCAATTTTCCTACCAGTCATAGGATACCTACCTGGAGAACATACACACAATTTTACTATTGTAAAATGGTACTTCAGAACAAATCTGGTATGATTCTATTATAATTTTTGCTACCTCGAGGGACAAATCAGTACATCTGAAGAATTTCTAGAGCATTTAATTTGATGACGGCTTGTTGCACATTTTCTTTCTAAGACTATAACTTCAGACAGTCTTAAAAAAGCTTTGGGTAAATTTCCATCTATGGGAAAGATGTGTACCAAGAAAGCAGAGAGAGAGATGTTTATTAATTCCCCTGTGTTAATATATAACATAACAACCTAAAAAAAAGAAAAAAGTTATGCAACTCTTTTTCTCTGGAAAGCTTGAAAAGAACTTTGCAGTTGGTATCTTTATTAGATTTCTTCTACACTACGCTGGCTCAGCAAGACTGTGATCTCAGACAAAGCATTATTTGAAAGCTTCTGTTGGCTGTATGAAAACAGCAAGCTGTTTCAACAAACTGCAATCACTTTCAGACTACATCTTGAAGTTAAGAGGGACACCCATCTTTCATTAAATTATTTACCCATTAGGAGGTCTGAAACGTGGGTTTACTTGCTTACTTTCTCTAGTAGCACCAAACTTTTTACACTTATAAGTGTGTAACTTAAAAGATATTATAGGAAGTTTTTTAGTAAACACAGAAGTTGCTTCATATTCTCAAACCATAAAAGTCTGATACACTCTCCAGTGAAGCCAGTTACTATTGAAATCTGTAAAAATCAGTTCATAGTGACCAAGCAGTGAACAGGGTCAAATGCTTCACTGAGAGGTGCAAATATCTAACCATAGTGCAAACATGCAGGGTGATCTGCTGCCATTTAACTGCAAGTACTTAGAGTTTGATGGAAATCCTCTATTAAGAAATGAAACATTAGAACTCATTTCCCCAAAGACATGTCCTGGTTTATGAGAAATTCTCTTTTCTACATATTTTGTGACTACTTTTTTTGTACTTAATTTTTATCTTCTCTTTAATGAAGGGATACACTAATAACTACATTTACTCTTATGAAATTCTATTGTTTGTAGACTAGCTGTAATTGTATCTATTTTTATTAAAATTGACTAAACATTATGGTAAATGTATAGGTAATCAAATTGTATGTATCATGTTATACAATTGTGATTAACTATATAGGTGAAGAGAAGGAATTATTTTCCAAGAGGAAAGCCATTAGTATTCTCACTTGAAAACTCTTCAAAAATACCATGTTAAAATAAGCACATTACTTATACTGTGATTAGTTTATACCCCAAGTTACACAGCAGCCAGGAATATATTATCCTCCTGCTCCAAATAGTTCTTTGGAGGAGAATTGCTTGCTTTCTCTCTCTCTCTGTTCCTGCTTCTCTCTCTCTGCATCTAGGAACCCTACAAAGGCTCGTATCTTAAGGTAAGCACGTAGTCTGCATGAATATCCCTCTTTTTGCTCCCTCCAGTTAAATTTCTCAGCATTTCCCATGCAGGATGTAGAGCACGCTGGAGTCTGAGGGCAAATTATACCTTCTTCCTGTCCTTTCACTTCTAAAATTGTTGGCTTGCATATGCTTGTTCTATTTATCCTAAAACTAGCCTCTACTCTCAACATAGACACACACTTTCTATAAATTTTCTGTAATGCACAACGCTGCTCACCTTTTCATACTTCTGTCTGATAATTACACCCAATGAAAAGATAAGAAGGATTATGAATTACAGGAAATTTATCAAAAGTGCATGGCTATTCTAAATAGTCCCTGCCAAGCAAGCACAAGACAACACCCTACTGCCAGCCTCTTGACACTGTGAGCAAAACAGTTTCTCAACATAATGTCTTCTGCTCTCTGTTCTCAGTCCATCTATAATTTATCAGCATGAGCCCGTCAAGCCATGCACATTCCTCACGGAGTCTGCAGCAATAGGAGAATCTGAGATATAGACTTGATTCTGGTGAGATGTGTTGCCATGCATTTTTCTTTTATGAATAGTTTGGGAAAGCAATGGATTATTTTTTTTTCCCCTTTTCTTCTTTTTCAGTCTTAGTAGAAATAAATGAGCTCTAGGTGACATCCTCACTGGGCACACTACATAAAATTCTGAGTATAGATCTGTAAAAAACCTCCTTGTTTTCTAAGGCTTCAAAACTATTTCATATTTAAGGAAATCTAGAGAATCTCTTGGGTTTAGGGACTACAATGTGTAAACAAGCTGCAGAAAGTTATAACAGAAGTGGACTGAAACAGATTAAAAAAATATATACTCCTGAAAATGCCTGAATTTCCTCATATAATGTACACACTTCCACTAGATACAGATTAGCCCCATTCAAGAGACTCAATAGCAACAATGAAAAGCATAAATACATAAACTACACAGAGAGAGAGAGAGAGAGAGAACCCCAGAGGTGTCTTCTACAGAAACTGTATCACAATTGCCTCAATTATCATGTAAAGACAGAAAAGACAACTCAAGAAACAGAAGCTGTCATGAAACATTTATCTCTGGAATAACTGAAGAAACTAGAAAGAAAAAAATGAACTAAAGATAATCACTGACTTTTATAAAATGTGGATGAATTTTTTTTAAAGGCTTTACGGCAAGAATATTCTACAAGAAGTCAGAGCTGCCTCTCTGGAAAAAAAAAAAGTGGAGGATAGTAGATTTGAGGAGAATAGCCTTCATCAATTAAAAAAAAAAAGTTATTTAGTAAATGCTCTGTTTGGGAGTGATTTTGGTCAATAATAAATAACTGTGTGTCCTGCTGTGGTTGTGGATTATTGCCTCCATCTTATATACTCTACAATACTTGCCCCTGTAACAACATATTTACTTAGTTATTATTGAGAGACACATTATGAATGATAGCTATTTTTCCCAAGTGTTTCTGTGTTGCTTTCTCCAGTGCTTCCAGAGCCTTCCAAAAGCCAGAGAGTTGTAGCTAACCGTGTCACACAGATGAAATTTAGCATATTTCATATTTTTTTATGTCACTGTATTTAATCATTGCAACATAACAAATAGATTATCTATTCAAAAGACACAGGGAAAGCTCTCTTCTCTTCCTTTAAATACTTCTAATCTGTTCTAATGTAATTACATCAAGCCCATTTAGTTGTTTGAATGGGCCTCATAAATGTGCCACAGCCTATTTAAACAGGTGTGCAGAAAGTCACATCAACCTCCCATGAAACGCATTCGTATTTCTGCTATGCCTGCCAGATTACCTGAGTTATGGAGAACTGCTACTTATTTGGACTCTTTTCCTAACATCCTCCTCACATAACACACATCAATTAAGACAGCACCTTTTTCCAAGATCAACATAGCATACTATTATATTACATTTGTCCTTTCTCTCATTCTACAGAACATCAGGCTGTGGGTGGTTTTTTGTTTTTTCAGAAAGGTATTTCCCCAGTGTAACACAGCACAAAATATTGACTGTGTATCAGCAACTGGAGCATGTGGCCTATAAGATTCCTTAATATCACAAACATGAAGACTGGATAGAGTGTTTATTTTGCTAAGATCAACAGAAATCTTAAGTTGCTAATATGTAGGAATTGCAGACATAGGTATTTTGACATAATCAAGTTTTATTCATTTCTACTACTGTGCTTGTTTCTGCATGCAAATGAGTTAAAATCCACTGAACGATGCCAGGCTCTTCAAGCAATCATTGCTTTTGAGCAAGCACTTTAACATATTCCAAGACTTCAGAATAATCTGATTTACAATTTAGCTTAACCGTTAAAACCATTTTGGTTTACATTGTGTACATAGTTAATACCAACAGAAAATTAAATTTTTTATGATAGACTATATCTTCAAAGTATATAGCCTGAATGCCTTGTTGTTCACAAGTCAAGAGACTTTGTGAAACTTAAACACCGGTCTTGGCCTGAAAAACCCTCTAAAACCAGAACTACTCTTGATTAAGAAGATTTCTATATGGACCATAGTTGAGGCTGAAGAGAGTTGTCCTTTAGTCTGACATAAAATACTTTTCCGATTTGGACAATTCAGTTAATTTGTTTCCCAATGGTTAAATGAAGACAACAATATTTGAACATTGCAGAGTCCTCACTGAGCTTGAAATGCTTGAGTGTGATGCTGTGTGTGCTACAGGCAGGCCTATCTGCATCTCAAAGATTAGCCCCATGTGAGAGACATGATCATTGCCTAATGATCCTGTTCATAGATGGGATGGAGCAAGCATTTACTCTGAGTTGGTCATCTAGATTCTTGGGTTCAGATAGTATATTTTTATTGGTAATATACATTTCCCATGCATGAATCTCTTGACAGATTGTAAGAATACTTGAAGAAGCAAGGGGGAGCACAGAATGAAATCTGACTCTTAACAAATTAAGCTTTATAATATCTCCATGAGATATTTCTTATTTATTAGTGGGGAACTGGAAGATTGCTACTCATCTTAATGTTAACTGGAGCTGTAGATGCTCTGAACCTTGAAAATAAGGTAACTTCTTTTGGTGCCTGAGTGGCTATGAGGATTTTGGCCTTAGTATCTACCTCTGAGTCATACACTGAGTTACTGGTAGAAATGAAAAAAAAAAAACAAACCATGTCCAACCAACAAAAAACCCCACAACCAACCAAACAAAAAAATCTTGCATACCTCATGTTCATCCTCAACTCCGTGTTTTAACTTGAAAACTTACTCTTTCTTTATACCTCAGCTTAGCATTGCAGGATTGTTTTAATGTATCTGCTGAAAATATATGCTGAACTGTACAAGTAAGTACATCCCGTTTCAAGAGCTCTGGGAGGTATGTTAGGAACTGAATTGTCCAAACACATCTTAATGGCTTTAGAGCACAGCTCTGTATTTTCCGGTCATTGTTGCAAACTGACAGACTGTGTTCCTGGGAGGAAGGTGGAAGCCAAAGCAATGTCTGCTAGCTGGTTCACAAAAACGCTGCAGTGTCAGCACATTAGGGAGCCAAAGGGCCAGATGGTGAGAGAGACCAGACCTTTGAGCAGATTCCCATTCTCATTGCTCCAACCACCTACAGCTGTAGCTGGGCCAAGCCAGCTCATTTCTGTCCATCTTTCCAAGCACAATTGATCAGCCCATTACTACTACTTGGAAGGAAAAATGATGAACTACTAAAATTTATGAAGTGAAATGTCAGTGTTTCTCCTTAGTATTGCTGGATCCAGCAGCCTCATCTATTAATCCCATTCAAACAATATTTCAGCTTGTGGTTTATAACACTATTGTGTTCTTTTTTCTGTATTTCCTTTCTAAAGCAGCTGTATGCAGCCCTGCTTCTAATGATTTGGTATCCACCTGCTTCTCGTTGAAGTTGACAATAAAACCTTGCTCTGGATGAGAGGGTAAGGAAAGATGCAATTACAGCCTTTCCCTATGTGAAATTATTTTTTTTTTTGCCCCACACACAATGATCTGCATACTAACCATAACAGCAGATACAAATCACATCATCAGCCAGCTCCAGCAAGAACAGGTCTCCAAAAAGCAGTGGTAACAGAGAAAAGTGGAGACATCAAATATGTACGTAGGTATGCAACCTACATACATAGAAAAGCTCCATCTTTTCCTCATACTAATGTCTTTCCCCACTGCTGAGAACAACCCACAAGAAACATTTTAACTTTAAAACATCTCATTTGTTCTCCTGACACTCTTAAGTCTCTGTAACTGCAGTATCTGTTGCATAAGTGTTATTATAATAGCCCTCTTTTTGAGGGGTACACTGCAGCCTTGAGGATTACAAAGACCTATTGCAATAGGACCAGAAGGCACCTCACTTGCATTGGGCTCAGACAACTTCTGTCACAGGCAACCACATCACCTTTTGCCTTTTGTAAATTTGTTTAATTCCTCCTTAACAATGAACAGCCTTTTTGGCCTTCCCTTCTCTTATTTGGAACTATAACCTCTCTCTCTCTCTGATGGTTAGAAACCTTCTGTGGTTTTCAGCCTATATGTGTTCACACACATGTTATGCCCATTTGCTTTGATTGCAGTCTTTGTTCCTTACCTTCTCTCCATGGTGTATATCCATTTGCAGTAGTTACAGAAGCAATGATACCTCCCTTAGACTTCTGCAAACTCAGCTCCCTGTTGCTTTGAATTTCACCTTATAATCCAGGCTGATTTTTTAATGTTTATTTCTTCTTAAGAAATGAATAGTACAGGGAAATTATTAATTCTATATTTAATAGGGGTAGTAGTCCCCAGTCTTCAATGGAGATACTTCACATGTGATATACCTTAGGGTCATACTTAATTTTTCTCAGGCTAGATCAAATTGCTGACTCAGTTACATTAGGAAAGTCAGGCTTCTTTCCTCATTGATGAAGTGTCTCCTCTTAAATAAATTTTCATACTTTATCTTACATTTAAGCTGTGAAATTTTGTCTCATCAACATTCTTTTTCACATAATTGTCCTACAGTATATTGTGGTACCCCTGTATAGATGATATAAGAATATAATTACATATAGTATACAACATCCCCCTAAATAAAGGGGAAAAAAAGATAAAAGGAGGCTTAACAAAAAAAAAAAAACACAAACACAAAGGGAAGTTAAAACTGAGGCCTGTCTTCAAACAGCTGCACTATTACCACAACCTGTAGCTGGTTCCTTAGCTCTAGATCTTACACTCATCCCTTCCTCTTCCAGCTGAACCAAAAATTTTCCAAACTGAATTATATCAAATATTTTACTCTTAAAAAAGCCTTATATCATTTTCTTGGTTGAAAAATCAAAAACTATCACATGGTGCTGGTACAACCTTTCTTTGATACATGGGCAGTGCAACAGTTCACAACACTTCCAATTTACTACTTCTCAGATTGACAAAGTAATCAGAAACCAATTACTTAAATTTTTAACCAGTTTCTCACGTGTACTGAAGTCCAACCCATGAAATGAGACTTAATGGGTAGACTGAAAGACTAAGAATTAATCTCATGCTTTGGCAAAACAGCATAGAAAAATCTTTCTTTAAACTACTTTTTTTTTTTTACTGGTCATTCATTACCTGCTAAAGCTGTCATGCAGATTTTTGTTTTCATAGATTTCTTAATTCCAAAATGACAACAAAAAGATTAAAAGACACTCCAGAGCTTTGCTGCTTCTTTTCTGTACTTAGGATGTGACATTTCTCCATCTAATATTATATGTTTCTGTTTTTATCCAGCACACACAGGTGTTCCATTATGTTTAGCATAAATTAAATCAGGTTTACTCAAGAGAAATACAAAAGAGCTAACATTAAAGGGTTGTTTTATATTCAGAGTAGAATGAAGTAATTAAAAAAAAAACATTGTTTGTTTCTAGAACTATATTCAAAACATTTACATTCACCTGTTTCCAGAAGAGGAAGTCCAGTGAAATATAGTTTCCAATGTCTCTTAAACACATAAATCCATTTCAAAGGACTGCAGACAGAAATAATGAACCCCTTGAGCTACAGAGAGGCAAAGATCTTAAAACAAAAGGATTTTTGCATGCTGATGCAAGAGACCCGGGAAGAACATAAGGGCAAAACAAAGGGTAGGAAGATGTTATTGGAAAAAAGAATCTGGGAACGCTTTGTAGATTCTGTGGCACACCAAGCTTTTCCCAGAGTCCTTTGCCTACTTACTGCCAAGGTAACAGAAATGCAACTTTGAAATTTAACATTTCCATATAAGTACTAACGGCAAAAAAAAAGTGCAATGTTTTTCTGACCTGTCGGAGTTAAAGGCATAGCTTTAGTTCACAGATCCAATGCTCTAATGTTAACCCTGACCAATCAATTCTGCATGACAAAGTGTGATCTCTGTTAATCTGATTGTTTGAAATACAGCATCCAAAGAATTTCAATACATCACATAACCGCAAACTTATAACAATAGAAAAGACTAGCCTATTTATGTGCCAGTACATTCCTGTCATCTCAGAATGGTCCATAAAATTAAAGGAATCCAATGTGCAAAGCAGTATTGTTAAAAATAGAGGCCTGGACTTTCATATCTGTATGTTCTTTCTGACAAAAACAGGACTCCCTACTTGTAGAGTCTGGGAACTTCCATCTCTTAGCATTAATGAGCAATCACGTAAAGTCATGAATGATATTGAAATAGTGAACATTTTGGAAAGGATTTCTCCTTTCTTAAATCAATACATGTGAAAATAATCCCATTATTAAAAAAAAAAGAAACCGAAACCCCATTCTTTTCCACAAAACTGGAATAAATCTGATTTTGAAATACATGTTCCATTAAATATAGTCTTTCTGAAGATAATCTGAAAAACAACTAAAATTAAGTGCATGATTATATATTAGAGAAGGAATTTATTATTTGGCTATTTTGGCTAACATTATTAACATACAGTATTGACCAATGTATCCAGGCATCCATGGCAGTACAGATCTATTTTCTTCCAAGAAAATTCCTGTGAACAAATCTCAAAGGCGGCTATCAAATCTAAAACCTACTAGGTGAGTGGTTTGAGTTTAGATGTTAGCTACAGACAAGTTTGTAATGTTAAATAACAGTTCAAAACCAGAATTTTTTCGTCTTCACAATGCATGTGGACATGAGGTTCTTCTGTCATGAGAATAGTTTATTAATGCTCAAACATAAATTTATCACCAGGCTACCCAGCTCACTTCCACTAGGTAAAACTTCAAGTATTACAGCACCAGAATTTGATGTCATGGAAATAATTATGGGGCTATAAGCATGAACTGAAATTGCTCCAGCAGAAAGTGGGAACTGCCTGCCCCAGCTAAGAGACACATTAGTCCCAGAGGCACCAAAGTCCAGAGATGTGCACTTCTCAGGCAATCACCATATTTTTCTTCCACAGACAGATCCACCCTACACACAATTTTGAATATCCTCTAATAACTCTATGGTGCTG
This sequence comes from Nyctibius grandis, assembly GCF_013368605.1. Taxonomy (NCBI): domain Eukaryota; kingdom Metazoa; phylum Chordata; class Aves; order Nyctibiiformes; family Nyctibiidae; genus Nyctibius; species Nyctibius grandis. Next base: position 46,553,836 of record NC_090663.1, read on the forward strand.
CTATCAAGTGTAGCTACTTTGGTGGCACCCATTTGCTGTTTTGACAGGTTAGCTCTGCGTACATGGTGGCAGGACCATAGCCTTTCTGTCTTCTTCCCCCTCAAGGTCAGCAACATCATTTTCCTCCAAAATTCAGTCTCTAAGAGTCAGAAAGTGAGATGTACTGTAAATGTTTTCTTTTCCCCTGTTATTTCTTTACTCCTACCTTCCCAGATATGCTTGGAAATGATCTAAGTGCATTTGAATCCTTAAAATTCAAAAAAAATACATATCTTAGAAATTTTATCTATACAAATTTTATACAGAGAAATATTAGATATAGTCATTTATCAGCTCAATTCTCTTAAAGAAATTATTTTTCTCAGTGAAGAAGAAGAGAGAATTGGCACTGAATGCATGCCAATATCCCCATAAACCCTTCCTTGTCTTGGATTCCATGCTGGAACAAAACTTTCCTGGTTGAGGGAAGATCACTGCAGTGACATTTTTCTCTCAAGCATCACTAGTAAGAATACCTGGGAGAAGAAAATCATCCTATCTGTAACTTCATATTCAAACCATCTGAATTAAAAACTCTACTTGAACAGTAATGTTGTTAATTAAGAATAAGTAGGCTAGACAGACAGTTAATGCAATGTACGGTAAGTTAATGAAAGAGAGGAGGGAAAAAGGCAATAAAATAAGGGAAATAAAATTTATCCATATTTACCAGATGGTTAAATAATTAATCTATCAATCTACTTATTTAAGTACCTAGTTACAAATTTACAGTGTGCTGGAAGTACAGCACCTTAGAAATTAAGACCATAAGTCCAAGAATAAAATCTGATGCAGATCCATTCATATTAAATCGTATTTCTGCAGAAATATGCAAAGTCAAAATCATTATTCCTTTGTCTGTGTTTTTTTGCTATTGTATATTTTCACCTGTATTATCAATTTTACGTCATTCTCCTATGAGCCCTGATCCAAAACTCTTTGAAATCAAAAATTCTTGAGAGATTTAGAGCTGTCATTTTTTCCCCCTTAACATCTCCAACAGAATTGTCTCTGTTTACCAAGCAACAACAGAACCTATGTTTTGCACAGGGATGTAAACATATTTTTGAAAAGTTAAGAGATGTACCTAGGGAGATGGAAAAAAACAAGACAAGAAACAGTTCAATATTTTAAAGGTAGGAGGACCAGCTAAAGCTACACAACAGGCAAAAGAGAAAATAAAAACAAACAAAAAAACCCAAACAAATGGAGCCAACCACAAACATTGTCCTGAACTAAGGAGGGAAAAAGCACCCATCAAAAGAACAAGGCCCAGGACAACCTGCTTCAGAACTTAAACAAAAGTCATGGCTCTTGGAATGAGAAAAGAACTTTAAAGTACTTATCCCACACTGGTTTTAGTTTTTTCCATATCTCAATGTTCCTTAAAAGTGAAACTGGCTTGCGGGTACTTAGCAATTTTTATGAGGCTTGCTTATTTTCTAGTAACTTTGCTACCGACTCATATGCATATGGAATGAAGGTCGGGGGGTGGGGAAGGAGAGGCAAGGAAATCAGCTGAACGTTTCCAAGCAATTAGTTATGTATCAGATAAGTTGTCTTCTACAGCTGCAAAACTGAACTTCTTTTTTGATTTGGGATTCAAATTGACTCATAAATATTGAAATTATAAGCTTAAGTAAATAGTATTATTTGATGCATTGCCTATTTCTAAGAATTAGTCTAATGGAGAAATCATGTCTGAAGTGTTACCATTTTAGTATGGCAGTACTATTCTACTAACACTTCTCTGATCCTCTTAATAAAAGGCCTGTAGAGTGTTTAGGGTGCTACTGGGCACTATTGCCTACTACTATACAGTTCCCAGCAGTTCATTAGGTTGGATTTTCATTCCGAAGAGCTTTCCTCACTGTTAACGATTGCAGTGCTAAAGCACCTCACGCCAGTCTGTTTCACAAACCACTTATAGAGAATCTATAGTACTTGTTTCTATACTGGTTTCTAGTATTTTAGGGGTTTTTACACAACTAGCTGTGTAATTCAGTCTTCCTCCTACAGTCCACTTTTCTTTTTACCTCTGCGGGTGCTTGGACACCCCCTTTTCTGTACGTCATAATTAATATTCCTCTTTCTAAGAGTAGGCTATCCCCAAGGTACACTGGTTAAATCTTTAGAAGGAAACTGAACTGTTTCAGCAGCCACAGCTCGCATCTGAGACACCGCAGAAACAAGTGAGATATACAGTGGCCAACCACAACAGACTCCTTCCAGTCCCAGACTAGAAGTTCTGATGCTTTGACTCCTCACATGTATGACTGCAATAATAAAAATAATCAAAATTATTATTCTATTTCCTGACAACTTGTGAAAATTTGAAATTTGGTTTCATTTTGTTTTGGAACAAATTCTATTCAATAATTGTAATAAAATCAAAATCAAGATTCATTTTTTTCCACTAAAGTGAGCTGGAATGCAGCGTTGAGTAGCCTTCTTCAGGGCACTGCAATCTAAATGTCAAATCTCTTCTCCATCTCGTTCCCAGGACTGCTTTCTGTGATACATAAAAAAGAGCAAGGACTTTGTCACGGTTTAAAGCTGGGCCAGCTATTAACCCAGTGGCAGACGCTCTCTGTTAACCCTCTCCCCCACACACCCTAAGGGAAAGGGAAAAGGGAGAGAGACTTATGGGTTGAAAAGTTAAAACAGTTTTAATAAACTATAGTAATGAAAAAGAGTATAATAAGAATAATAGAAATAATCAAATATATACAAAACCAAGATCGAGAGCTTGGAAATCCTCCTCAGGCAAAGTTGCTCCCCCCAGCACAGGAAGAGGGGAAAATGCAGTAGCTCCCCCCAGCACGGGCAGAGGGCAAAATGCAATAGCTCCCCTGCCATCACACCTGCAGGCTTTTAACTGGAGAACTGGCAAAGCTGGTACCAATCAGTGGGAGACAGGAGGGCCCCTCCCTCCTGGGCCCCACCTCCAGGAGGCAGTGGGTTAGTGATAAATAGGAAAGTGAGAATGACATGTATGGGATGGAATACCTCATTGGTCAATCTTGGGTCACCTGCCCTGTCTGCTCCTCCCTGCAGGTGCAACCCCCCGCTTTGGCTCTTCACTCGTAAGCAGTGAGGAATTTAGCAGTGACCTTGGTTTCTCTAAGACTAATTGGCCTGGTTTGGGCCAAACCAGGACATTCCACCCCTTATTCCATACCATTCACGTCATACTCAGATCACCACTACCTTTTCATTTTCAAATATATACACACATATCACTAGTTTATGATTCATCTTTATCCAAAAAGTTCACCAAGTTCATTTAGTTCAGGATTGTGGGTTTCCATCTGGCTAGCAGTCTCCCAGGGCAGGAGACATGGTATGAGTTTTGTCACGGTTCATGCCCAGGGGTTGCAGGTTCAAGATGTCAGTCTCGAGGAGGTTACTGGACGCCACTTGCAGCTAGCTCCGGTCTCATCACCACTGTCTTAACCTGAAAGACACTTATGCAACAACAACATACATTTCAGAATTAAGTAGTCTCACCCAGAATCAGATCACCTTCAGGGACACATTGGACTCCACCATCTTGCAACATCACCCACCAAGTACATCCAGGTCCCTGAGCAAAAGCAATCCCACGAATGGGTTTACCTTTGCCCGTTGCAGGAAGAACCCAGACAGTTTTTCCCAATAGATTCCTTTCATGCACCACAGGGACCTTATCTCCTTCTACTGTATGTAGAAGGTCTGACTGAGCAGGGCCAGCTCGATTGATAGATCCCCTGGTGTTAACTAACCAGGTAGCTTGTGCCAAATGCTTATCCCAGTTTTTAAAGGTTCCACCCCCCATTGCTTTCAGGGTAGTTTTTAACAGCCCATTATACCGTTCAATTTTCCCAGAGGCTGGTGCATGGTATGGGATGTGATATACCCATTCGATGCCATGCTCTTTGGCCTAGTTGTCTATGAGACTGTTTTTGAAATGAGTACCATCGTCCGACTCAATTCTCTCTGGCGTGCCATGTCACCACAAGATTTGCTTTTCAAGGCCCAGAATAGTGTTCCGGGCAGTGGAATGGGGCACAAAGTATGTTTCCAACCATCCGGTGGTCACCTCCACCATGGTAAGCACATAGTGTTTACCCTGGCAGGTTTGAGGGAGTGTGATATAGTCAATTTGCCAGGCCTCCCCATATTTATATTTCAACCACCGCCCCCCATACCACAAAGGTTTTAACCGTTTGGCTTGCTTAATTGCGGTGCATGTTTCACAATCATGGATAACCTGTGCAATAGAGTCCATAGTTAAGTCCATCCCTCGGTCACGAGCCCATCTGTATGTTGCATCTCTCCCTTGATAACCTGAAGTGTCATGAGCCCACCGAGCTAAAAATAGTTCACCTTTATGTTCCCAGTCCAAATCTATCTGGAACACTTTAGCAGCCTGATCCGCTTGTTGGTTTTTTCGATGTTCCTCAGTTGCCCGACTTTTAGGTACGTGAGCATCTACATGACGTACTTTCACGACTAATTTCTCTAGCCGAACAGCAATATCTTGCCACAATTCAGCAGCCCAAATAGGTTTACCTTTGCACTGCCAGTTGCTTCGCTTCCACTGCTTTAACCACCCCCACAAGGCATTTGCTACCATCCATGAGTCCGTATAAAGATACAGCCTTGGCCACTTTTCTCGTTCAGCAATGTCTAAAGCCAGCTGGATGGCTTTTACCTCTGCAAATTGACTTGATTCACCTTGTCCTTCTGTGGCTTCCGTGACTCATCGTATGGGACTCCATACAGCAGCTTTCCACTTCCAATGCTTTCCTACAAGACGGCAGGATCCATCGGTGAACAGGGCATACTGCTTCTCATCCTCTGGTAGTTCATTATATGGTGGGGCTTCTTCAGCACGTGTCACCTCCTTTTCTGGTGGCATTCCAAAGTCTTTGCCTTCTGGCCAGTCCATGATCACTTCTAAAATTCCTGGGCGATTAGGGTTTCCTATTCGAGCCCTCTGTGTAATTAATGCAATCCATTTACTCCATGTAGCATCAGTTGCATGATGGGTAGTAGGAACCTTACCCTTGAACATCCAGCCTAGTACTGGTAATCGAGGTGCCAGAAGAAGTTGTGCTTCAGTACCAATTACCTCTGAAGCAGCTCTAACTCCTTCATATGCTGCCAGTATCTCTTTTTCAGTTGGAGTGTAATTGGCCTCAGAGCCCTTGTATCCTCGACTCCAAAATCCTAGGGGTAGACCTCGAGTCTCCCCTGGTACTTTCTGCCAGAGGTTCCAGGTAGGACCACTGTCCCCAGCTGCGGTGTAGAGCACATTTTTAACATCTTGTCCCATACAGACTGGTCCAAGGGCTACTGCATGCACAATCTCTTGTTTAATCTGTTCAAAAGCCTGTTGTTGTTCAGGGCCCCACTGAAAATCATTCTTCTTTCTGGTCACCTGATAAAGAGGGCGTACAATCTGGCTGTAATCTGGAATATGCATTCTCCAGAAACCCACAACGCCTAAGAAGGCTTGTGTTTCCTTTTTGTTAGTTGGTGCGGACATAGCTGTTATTTTGTTGATCACCTCTATCGGGATCTGGCGACGCCCATCTTGCCATTTAATCCCTAAAAACTGGATCTCCTGGGCAGGTCCCTTGACCTTGCCTCTTTTTATGGCAAAACCAGCTTTCAGAAGAATTTGGATTATTTTCTCCCCTTTGTCAAAAGCTTCTGCTGCTGTATCACCCCACACAATGATGTCATCAATGTATTGCAAATGTTCTGGAGCTCCACCCTTTTCTAGTGCAGTCTGGATCAGTCCGTGGCAAATAGTAGGACTGTGTTTCCACCCCTGGGGGCAGTCGATTCCAGGTGTACTGATACCTCTCCAGGTAAAAGCAAACTGTGGCCTGCACTTTGGTGCCAAAGGAATAGAGAAAAATGCATTAGCTATGTCTATGGTGACATACCACTTGGCTGCCTTTGGCTCCAGTTCGTATCGAAGTTCTAGCATGTCTGGCACAGCAGCACTCAGCGGTGGCGTCACTTCATTTAGGCCACGATAGTCCACAGTTAATCTCCATTCTCCATCAGACTTTCGCACTGGCCATATAGGACTATTAAAGGGTGAGCGAGTCTTGCCAATCACTCCTTGATTTTCTAATTGTCTAATCAGTTTATGAATGGGGATCAGGGAGTCTCGATTGGTACGATATTATCGTCGGTGCACCGTGGCAGTAGCAATTGGCACCTGTTGTTCTTCGACCTTCAGCAACCCCACAACAGAAGGATCCTCTGAGAGGCCAGGCAAGGTAAACAGCTGTTTAATGTCCTCAGTCTCTACAGCTGCTACACCAAAGGCCCATCTATACCCTTTTGGGTCCTTAAAATACCCTCTCTTGAGGTAGTCTATGCCAAGGATGCACGGAGCATCTGGACCAGTCACAATGGGGTGCTTTTTCCATTCATTTTCAGTTAGGCTCACTTCGGCCTCCAATACAGATAACACTTGAGATCCTCCTGTTACTCCTGAAATACTGATAGGTTCTGCCCCTTTATGATCCGATGGCATGAGGGTGCACTGTGCACCAGTGTCTACCAAGGCTCGATACCTTTGTGGTTTTGATGTGCCAGGCCATCGAATCCACACAGTCCAATAAACTCGGTTGTCCCTCTCCTCCACCTGGCTGGAGGCAGGGCCCCCCTAATTAAGAAATGGATTCATGTTGCTCACAGGGACTGGACCTTCATTTCTCCTATTCACATTTGGGAAAAAGGGATTTGAGGCCCATCTACCCTGACTGGGGTCCTGCTCACTGGTAACTGGAGCAGCCATCCTCCTAGAAAAATTCTCTCTGGTATTTCTTTTAGCTTGCAACTCACGTACTCGTGCCTGTAGGGTACTGGTAGGTTGTCCATGCCATCTGCTCATGTCCTCCCCATAACCACGCAGGGCAAACCACAGGATACCTCGTGATGTGTTCTGTTTCCTTTGAGCTGGTCCTGTAGGGAGAGCGTTTTCTCCTAACAGCTGCAACGCGCGCCTGCGTAGGTAGAGAGTCAAGTTTATTCTCTATCCTGGACAGTTTGTCTGACAGTTGTTTAAATGAGTCCTTGTTTTCCTTAGTCAGTTTTTCCACAGCCGAGACACGGGCCTGCAGTGGGGAAGAAATACTATCTTCATACTGTCGCATACAGTTAGCCATTTCACCCACACTAGGTCGTGCCATAGCATCTTCTCCCCAGACTAATATTGACAATGTATGGGTATATGTCGGTGGAGCATTCTTCACAACCTTCCGGAACATGGATCGGTTGCATTCCACTTCATCAGGATCTACAATGTCCTGTGGGTGTCTATAAATGATCTCTTGCACAGCCAGTTCTCTAAGGTAGTTAATACCTTTTTCTATAGTGGTCCATTTGCTTAGGTGACTCATAACATCATCTTTATAGGGATACCTGCTCTTTACAGCTGACAAGAGTCGCCTCCAGAGACTGATAGTGTTTGACTTTCTTGCGAGCGCCTTATCAATACCACCATCTCTGGACAGGGATCCCAACTGTCTGGCTTCTCTGCCATCTAATTGCATGCTATCTGCCCCATTATCCCAGCATCGGAGCAACCAGGTAATAATAGGTTCACCGTCATAACGGCTGAAGTCTTTCCTTATATTTCTCAGGTCCTTCAGGGATAAGGAGTGGTAGGTTATCTCTACGTCCGAGTCCTCTTGTGATAGTTCTGCTTTAGAAGGATCTTTCTTCTGTGATGGGTCTGCTTTAAAATGACTATCAAGGGAACCCCCATCTGTGTCAGGCCCTAACTCTGACTGAGAAGGGCCCTCACCTGGGTCATATGATGGCTCTGCCTTAGAAGGCTCTGAGTCATCATCCTTCTCTTCACAAGCTGATTTCTTTTGGTATTTCTTCCTGGTTACAGGAGCAATTGGTACAGATTCGATAGATGCTGGGGTCTGAGTAGATGCAGTGGCTGTCGTGGGAGTGCAGAGACTCGTTAGAGTCTGAGTAGCTGCAGTGGCCATCTTGGGGGGTGTAGCAGCTGTGGTGCAGGCTGCCAAGGTTTCAGTGGATTCAGTGGCTGTAGCGGCAGCACATGCTGTAGGATCTGAGGTGGCTGCATAACACCTACAACTGTCCCTGCACCAATATTTAATCTTATCCCACATCAGAAACACATTCAGGACAACCAAAAATAAAAACATGCCACCTAGACAGCACCATCCTAATTTCGCAAAATCTAGTGGAATCAGCTTGGCAGAAAAGGAGAAGGTACTATTTCCCGAAGTAAAACTGGAAGTGTAATCATTAACAGAATCAGCTAAAGGACGCCTGGAGCGTGCAGATGAAGTCGCTGCTACTGATTCGCGATTAAAGCTGCCCATCATTGTGTCATAGAGATAAGAGATCGGAATAGGAACTGCCCAGTTTATCACAGCATAAATCAGTATCAAACCCCATACCAAAACAATACATTTCGACCAGCACCCACTGCTAAACTGCATGTAAACATTCATAAGAAACAAGCAATAACACAGTGCCCACGGCAGGTAAGGCATCATTGCAATACTCAACTGTGAAAGAAACTCTATAAAAAGACAAGATAACACAGCATTCAAAAATGACATCACCATTTTCACTATGTGTTTTAATTTCCAACCCCTTGTAAATCTCAAAGGAAGAAATCTGATACTTTCTCAGCTGAGCTCTCCAGGTCTCCTCCCACCAGAGCCAGGATTCAACTTATCAGAGCAACCTGTTGGAGCTTCTCTTGAGCTCCACGTTGGGCACCAATAAATCTGTCACGTTTTAAAGCTGGGCCAGCTATTAACCCAGTGGCAGACGCTCTCTGTTAACTCTCTCCCCCCCCCCCACCCTAAGGGAAAGGGAAAAGGGAGAGAGACTTACGGGCTGGAAAGTTAAAACAGTTTTAATAAACTATAATAATGAAAAAGAGTATAATAGTAATAATAGAAATAATCAAATATATACAAAACCAAGATCGAGAGCTTGGAAATCCTCCTCAGGCAAAGTTGCTCCCCCCAGCATGGGCAGAGGGGAAAATGCAGTAGCTCCCCTGCCATCACACCTGCAGGCTTTTAACTGGAGAGTTAGCAAAGCTGGTACCAATCAGTGGGAGACAGGAGGGCCCCTCCCTCCTGGGCCCCACCTCCAGGAGGCAGTGGGTTAGTGATAAATAGGAAAGTGAGAATGACAGGTATGGGATGGAATACCTCATTGGTCAGTCTTGGGTCACCTGCCCTGTCTGCTCCTCCCTGCAGGTGCGACCCCCCCCTTTGGCTCTTCACTCATAAGCAGTGAGGAATTTAGCAGTGACCTTGGTTTCTCTAAGACTAATTGGCCTGGTTTGGGCCAAACCAGGACAGACTTGAATTTCCATCTGTCATTCAAATCCCATGCCAGTTGTCATGTTGCCAAATCTCTTAGCAAATACTCTTACCACTTCCTACCAAAAACTCCATTAACCAGTAATATCACTGTGGAAATTCAGATAGAAACATTCTAACCTGTTTGTTGGTTGTGGGTTTGGTTTTTTTTGTTTGTTTGGTTGGGTTTTTTTCCTTAAAAGGCATACATTCCTCATAGTTCTGCTGGGCCCCTTTGCCAGCCAGACTCATGGTTTTATGGCATTCTTATGTATTTCATAGAATCATAGAATCATTTTGGTTGGAAAGGACCTTTAAGATCATCAAGTCCAACCGTTAACCTAGCACTGCCAAGTCCGCCACTAAACCATGTCCCTAAGCACCACATCTACACATCTTTTAAATACCTTCAAGGATGGTGACTACACCGCGTCTCTGGGCAGCCTGTTCCAATGCTTGACAACTCTCTCGGTGAGCAAATTTTTCCTGATATCCAATCTAAACCTCCCCTGCACAACTTGAGGCCATTTCCTCTCATCCTATCATTTATTACTTGGGAGAAGAGACTAACATCCACCTCACTACAACCTCCTTTCAGGTACTTGTAGAGTGATAAGGTCTCCTCTCAGCCTCCTTTTCTCCAGACTAAACAACCCCAGTTCCCTCAGTCACTCCTCGTAAGACTTGTACTCTAGACCTTTCACCAGCTTTATTGCCCTTCTTTGGACTCTCTCCAGAACTTCAATGTCTTTCTTGTAGTAAGGGGCCCAAAACTGAACACAGTATTCAAGATGCAGCCTCACCACTGCTGAGTACAGGGGGACAATCACTTCCCTTGTCCTGCTGGCCACACTATTTCTGATACAAGCCAGGATGCTGTTGTCCTTCTTGGCCACCTGGGCACACTGCTGGCTCATATTCAGCTGGCCATGGACCAATACCCCCAGGTCCTTTTCTGCCAGGCAGTTTTCCAGCCACTCTTCCCCAAGCTGGTAGTGTTGCATGGGGTGGTTGTGACCCAAGTGCAGGACCTGACACTTAGCCTTGTTGAATCTCATACAGTTGGCCTCAGCCTATCGATCCAACCTGTCCGTATCCCTCTGCAGAGCCTTCCTACCTTCAAGCAGATCAACACTCCAGTCCAACTTGGTGTCATCTGTGAACTTAGTGAGGGTGGACTCAATACCCTCATCCAGATCATTGATAAAGACATTAAAGAGAACTGACCTCAATACTGAGCCCTGCGGAACACCACTTGTGACCAGCCACCAACTGGATTTAACTCCGTTCACCACAACATTTTGGGCCTGGTCATCCAGCCAGTATTTTAACCAGCAAAGCATATGCTCATCCAAGCCATGAGCAGTCAGTTTCTTCAGGAGAATAGTGTGGGAAACAGTGTCAAATGCTTTACTAAGCTCTAGGTAGACAACATCCACAACCTTTCCCTCAGCTAGTAAGCAGGTTATCTTGTCATAGAATGGGATCAGGTTAGTAAAGCAGGACCTGCCTTTCATAAATCCGTGCTGACTGAGCCTGATCGCCTGGTTGTCCTGTAAGTGCCATGTGATGGCACTTAAGATCTGCTCCATCACCTTCCCTGGCACCGGAGTCAGACTGACAGGCCTGTAGTTCCCCCATATCCTCCTTCTGGCCTTTCTTGTAGATGGGTGTCACATTTGCTAACTTCCAGTCAGTTAGGACCTCCACAGTTATCCAGGACTGCTGATAAATGATGGAAAGTTGCTCCGTGAGCACTTCTGCCAGCTCTCTCAGCACCTTTGGGTGGATTCCCATCCGGCCCCATGGACTTGTGTGTGTCTAAAAGTGGTGTAGCAGGTTGCTATCCATTTCTCCATGGATTATGGGAGCTTCATTCTGCTCCCCATTCCTGTCTTCCAACTCAGGGGTCTGGGTACCTGGAGAACAACTGGTCTTACTACTGAAGACTAAAGCAAAGAAAGCATTAAGGACCTCAGCCTTCTCCTCATCCTTTGATGCTATGTTTCCCCCGGCATACAATAAAGGATGGATATTCTCCTTGGCCCTCCTCTTATTGCTAATGTTAATTTCCCTATCTTCTGTGCAGAGTCTTACTCGATGTGAATTATTTGCATGCTTTTAAGCTACCAAGCTATCTCACAGATGATGTCCATACTATCAAAACCTGTTGTAAAGCCCTTCACTAATGTTTTGTTGAGCCTCTAGCATTCTAGAGCAATGATCTATCCTACGCACTAAAATGAAGCGTGGGTCAGAACACCATACAGCGATAGCTCTACTTTTCAATGACCTGCTTTTAACAACTCCTGATTTCTTACTTCTTCCATTTCAGATTGCTTCTGTCTCTTCTTCTTCCATTTCAGATCGCTTCTGCCTCTTGGCCCTGAGAATGAAGGACTCTGGTGAGGTTTTTCTGAAGATCTTTCTAGCACTGCTTCTATTAGCTGTTTTCATATCTGATTGGTTTATTCAAGCTATTGAGTTTTTTGCCCACAGCATGCAAATCTAACCGCCAATGTTTCCTTCTAATGGACAAAGTTTCTCATCTATCAAGGTTTTAAAACTTTCACCACTCCTGAACATCCAGTTCTCATGTCCATTCATTCTTCATTGATCTTTGCATATCCTTTGCTCTGTGCTGTCATCCTGCCTCAGTGAAGCTTGCTTGGAGAGATGTATTACAAATCATAACATAGTTAAGAGTAAAATCTGTTTAAGGACACCACCCTTTCCTCAACTGATCTCTTTGTTCTGAGCTGGATTATTTTTCCCCCTATGTCAAAAGTTTGATTGTTTCTTTGACTCACTCTTTTGATCGTATCTGCTCCTTAACAAGTGTTTTATTTCACCACTGTTGATAGACAATATCAACATTGCACTTCAGAAGATGTGGGGGCTTGTTAAAATACATGCTTTACAATGTTCCTGAAAAAAAATAACCTTTAGTATATTGCAACTGGTAGTAAATATTACTGCTACAAGAATTGTAACTCACATGAAACTAATTCAGTACCTTCTTTCCTACCCAGAGAATACTGAACATGAACTTCCTGTTAATCAGCAATTACTTTAATGACTTCTAAAACAGTCTCTGTGCTGGGAGCAGTATCTCAGCTGTCATATGAGATCATAAAAGTCAGTTGCATTAAGGTATATTATCAAATGAATGCTTGTTCCCTGAAGTAGTTTGCTGGAATTTTGTTGGGAGTCTAATAATTACTGGGAAACTTTAGACTACCGACTCTGATTATAACACTGAGGCACGGGTAACCAGCCAAACACTCTAGCTTAAGTTCCTCCCCATATTCAAATCAGTTCCAGAAGTAGAATATTTTCCTTGGTGATCTGTCACATAAATTTAAATTAGGCGTAGCCCCAGATTAACTGAATACTCATGAGATTTACAACCTCCTAATACTAGCAGGTCTGTCACATCACAATCCAACGAGGAATTAATACAGTTTACATTGATATCAGCTATATTAAAAGCATTGCAGTCTTCAGCAATTAATTTCAGTTTTAACTGTGCTGGTTTTTCTCTAAAAAACACATTAGATAAGCATATGGGAGAGAATTTGCAAAGACAAGCAAGAAAAAAAGGCATGTCTAAGAACTATCTTCACACTGCAGGGTGATATTTTTAGGCTTTGTATTCTGGAGGTCTGAACATTTTAGAAATCAATGTGTAATCAGTCAGGTGTGCATAAAAGTCACAAACTAAAGACAACCAGCTGGACATAGGAATTAGACACAGGGATACAACCAATTGAATGAAGACAACTCTACAGTCAAATAGCCTTCTTACTGAATTCCTCAGCTCAGAACAAGTTCTTAGTTACTGACTATAATAAATGCATTCTTGCTGCTAAAAGATTTCCCAGAGATCTTAAGGATGAGAAGATACTTTAATCCAAAATAGTTCATATTTGTTATGGGTCAAAAATAGAGAATTCTAAAGCAAGTTGGGTTCAGAATGATCTAGCGGTATCATTAAGGTTGAGCAAAAAGAAAATGCATCTTGAAATGAGATGTGAACACAGACTGAGAGGCAACTGCTGCACGGGCTGTTAATATAATTGTAATTAACGTTGTAAGCCTATATATATATATACGCACATACACAAAACACAAAAATGAAGTAGGAGGAAAAAACAAAAATGTGCCCGGTATAAAAAAGATTGTATTTAAGAACACAAGAATGAATACATATTTTAAAACCTGGCTTTTAAACTTCTGAGGGTAAGGTTCTAAACATCAGACCAGTTCAAACCAGTCTTACTACTTGTTAAAAAAAACATTATCTGGTTTCAGTAAAATCTTCATGTTATGTCTTACCCGAAGAAACAGTTTTTTTACATGTGCTAATCATTGTCTTGCTATTGTAAGAAATTAAGCTTAAACATGTACTGATTACAGTTTTAGTCTAGCAACTGACATGCTGTTTTCACCAAGGAATGGTTCTGATGCTGAATGAAAACATAAAAAAAATATAAAGGTAAGTGTCATCTTCTCTAAAGTATTTTTGTGTGGTAAAGCTAGCACCTTTGAAAATAAAGGATTGTAGAGCTGGATCATGAGTTACCTTTTCACCAGTGGACCATGTGAAATACTTCATGAAAATGAAAGAGTGAATATGCACTTCTCTGAAAGACAGGAGGAAACCCTCCAGAACTAAACAAAACATTTCTCCCTTGAAATTCAGACTCAACCTACACAAGTTAGTTTATTCAGAGTTTAAAGACCAGATAGGCTGCACAGATTTTTTCTTTTGTTTCAACAGCCTTTTTTCCTGTATCCAAAAAAATCTTTGACAAATCTAAATTTAATGCAGCTTCTGTAATATAGAAAATTCTTAGGCAATTTGATGCAGACTTCAGAGGAAGGAGAAAGCACTGTCTATTGTGGTAGTGGTTGCAGAAAAAAGATAAACATTTAATATGCACTCATCATCCTCAGGCAAAAGGGTAAATTAATAAAATGGCTTCTGCTAAAGTCTGGTTGCCTCAGAAATGTCTAATGCTCAAGGAAGAGAAGCAGGTTCCTGAAATGGCCCTCCAAAGCCTTCCCAAAAGAGTTACCATCCATCTTCAGATCTGTTAGCAGAAAGTTGGCAGATGGACTTTATTTTCCTGACCAAAATGCAGCTGACTCACGTCTATCCTCTTCAATTCTCTGAACCTTGGATTAGACATACATACTGCCTCTGGCAAATTTCTCCATGGTTGGAGCACTTTTGCATCTGGACGATAACATTCATGAATCCCTCTATCTCATTTACCTAACACATAATCTGTGATCATACCAGCATGCCTTTAACAGGCTTTATAAGGCTTTAGGCTTGATAAAATTTCCTGAGGAAGGGAAGGGAACAGGGAAGAGTGGGATGCTCAGGAAAGTTTCTCCTGTCTCAAGGCACTGTGTCCCACCTGACACCGGGCCATCATATCAGCTTATATACTCTACAGCCAACTTGTCTCCCTGCTTCACCTCCCCTTCATCTCCCTACCAATATGTATATTCACATTAAGACATAATCCTTGCAAGTATTGACCAAAGCAGAGTCTACTTTTCTAAGCAAGTATTTCAACTCTACAAGAGCACATGCAAATGAGACATATCATACATCAACATACCATAGTGTGATATCACTCACAGTGGACTAAGAGCTTTGGGACAGGGAAGAATATGCAAAGCCATGAGACTTTGTGAAATATTGTCTGCATGGACTACATGGGCCAGAAAAGCCAGATACAGCGTAAGCCTTATTTATACTGTAAGCAGGGGTGAGAGCATATGCTTTAGCACTTAGCCCATGCCCAGATTTCCCTTGGCTGATGACCTACTTAGCACAACCCAGAAAGCACACTAGTATGAATTCATTAGGGATGATCAGGAACCATAGCATCCACCAAAAGTTACACCAGCATAAACTTCCCAGTAGCAAGATTTTTGCTTGACATTCATCTCCTTAGAACTGGTATGGGTTTCCAAGCCAAAAAAGACAGGCGTTAGGAAAACGAGTGAAGGAGTTTCTATGTAGTTACTACGATGCTCCCACTTTCTCATAATAGGTGGAAAGAGAACAGACATATAGAACATTAGCCACCCCAGGTTAGAAAGTATGTGAAATAGTTCAGTAATTGTGTTGAAATGTAGGCTGGAAAGGATTATGGCTGTACAAAAGGTTGTTAATTCTAAAATACTTTAATGTGAATCCGAATGCTTTCAAGCCTGCACATCTGCGTCATAAACTCTTGAAAATGGTTCATAACAGCAATAATACCAGAGTGATTTACCGTTACTTTAGAAGAAAGATTTAGAAGAAAGTTCTCTACTCTCAGTCTTGCCTCAGGCCATTAAATAATAAACCAATAATTACCAGAAAATTCCTTGGGAACTGTAGCTTCATTATTAAAGTAGGATATGGTTAAAAAAAACCCAAAAGTGGAACTTTCAGAAATTACTTCACATAAAAAATAAACAAAAGCTGATTTCTTTCCAATGCAAATTTTGTGCTTGCAACTCAGTTCAGGTGCTATAAAGGCAAAATAACCTAAAACATAATGGGCAATATTAAAGCAAGGTTTGCAGCCTGAGGAAAAGAAATATCTGTTGGAACCAGCTTTCTAAATAAGTCAGGGATTACAGTGTGGATAAAGCATACAGGGGGCAGCCTGCAAATGGAGGTCCATAGTTGCTAGGTTTTAGCTAAGTCCCACCTTACAGAGTCTCTTTCCCATTTGTCCCTCCAACTGCTCTTTTACTCGCCTTGCCACGAATTCTCTCACTGTGCATTTCACAAAGAGACAATGTATGGGATTCGGCTACCCCCAGATAAATAAGCAGGGTCATCTCAGGCACTGCTGTGCGCTCTGCTGGGCACCTGAAAAGGTGCAGGCGTCCACTGTTCCTCTGCCTCCCTACTTGCCCTTGGAGATTTCTTGGCTGCCCTGAGCGTCCTAAATGGCACCAAATGTCTCTGTTTAGGCCTCTGAACCCTGCCCAGGGTGTCCGATCCTCAGTGAGGAAAAAGGGCCCAAAAGCAAACCAGACAGCTAGGCAGCTGAATATCAGGCTGAACTGTACTGACACAGGGTGACGAAAAACAAGACGACTGCTTCTAGGTGACTGTTCCCAATATTACAGTCAATCTCAGGAGCACTCCTGAAATGGCTGTTTGACCATTCCAGGCTTAGCACAAGCACATGCATGTTTCTAAATTTCTTTTAACCACTACTAATCAAATATTCTTGATCATACGAAACATACAAAGACATGCTAGATCAGTCAAAATACAACCTAAGAACTGAGTGTTTGAGCATTTTGATATAAAGAGAAGCCTGTTGTAGATAATAGTCTCAAGTGCAACTTTGCAGATTAGGTAAGCTCTTGAAGTTTAAGATACAATTTATGCACTGACTCTGAGTAAATGGAAGCCAGCTAAAGGTGAATAAAGTTGGCTGGGCAAAAGTAACACAGGAACATTTTCTTTTAAATGCTGCAAATGAAAAAAAAAAAAGAAAGATGAAAGATAAGATTTTCCACAGTGCTGCATAAGGGCCCATCTCTCTGGTCTCTTGAATTCTGCAAGCATCTTACTGTTTACTTGGTGTAAACTGTGCTCAGAGCTATTATGTTTTCAGGGATCACAGATTTGTTTCAAACTAAATGTAATGTGATGCAAAATACTAATGATTTCTAATTGTATTAGTGCATTAGGTTTGTTCAGCAACAAAATAAACAATTCTTCGAATTCCTTCTCATTAAGTTCATAACTTAAAACACACAGCATAAAGTGTGTGCCAGCATAATAATATGGACATCATTGAGGATAACTGCATTAAATGATACACAGTAGAATTACAAGGGCTAAACACCTACTGATGTATTCTACCACATGTTCTTCATGTCCATGTGTGTTTATAAATCTATTCTAAAGAAGGAAAAATGAAGTTACTAGAATCTTTTCAGTATTTATACAAAAATACCATTGGTCTCCTGCTCATACTTAACCTGGTGAAGTGCTCCTGAAAATATCATAGCTAAGGAGTATTGCCCCTGCATAAAAATTGCCCAGAAACAGCTTATTAGACAAATCACAGATTCATCTGAGCTGTATGCCCAAGAATACTCACTCATGTAAGAAATTGTTCTAACGTGTTCTATAGTTTATGAATGAGCTCTCTCTATATAGCATTGCATTACACAATTAAAGCTATTACTGTAAAATGCAGGAAATTGCTTTCGTGGTTAATCGCATAATTCATGAACTCAGGCAAAGCGCAACCTGGTAAATAGGTAAAACTTTTCAATCAATTCAAGTAGAATGAAAGAGGAAAACGCATTATTGCTGAAGCTTTATATAGCAAATAAATGTTGAGTGGAAGAATGCATTTTGTTTTACGTTCTCATTTAATATTAGAGAGGAAAAAGTCATGAGCACTATAAAAACAAACTGGAATTACCTTGATATTTTTGTTTTCTTCTTATGGTGGAGATAGAAAGATTCAAAGGTTTCAACTAGTTATTCACTCTAGTGTTGATTATCTTGACTTGCAAAGCACCTAACTGAAAAAGTTGATAGCACTGTACACTTACTTACATTTTTATTACTTTTAATATAAGCAAAGGGTGAAATAGGAAGAGATAACTATTTCTGAGGTACAAATATCTTTGAAAGTTTAGAATTGAATATTAAATAGAATATACAAGCCTGAGCCTCTAAATTGCTTTTTGTAACAATCGTTGTTTCTTTTCAATGTAAAGCCAGCTTACATATTAACACAAAAAAAATCTTTATTCAAAAGATAAAAATTAATTTTAGCAATGTATGAATTATCTTTTGAGTGAGGACTTATTTTGGCAATCTATTAATGATCTTTCCAATCTTGGTCATTCCAGCACTATGGTATATGCATATGGCTATTACTACAGGGCTTACTGGTACTCTTTGACCCTGCTTAAAATTTTTATTATATATGGTGTTCTCTTTTTTAACTTTCTAGAAGGGAACTGCAAAACACTACCATTCTTTAGAGCAGGGTTTTGAATCCAAGCAAAAGGAAAACTTTCAGACTAAGCAAATGCTTTACCTTTATTCAGCTTTTGTTCACATTTTTGCTGTCCTTTCTCTTTCACATCTGGGTTTATCAGGGATGCATTAGTAGCCAGTCAAAATAGAGCACGACCACGACTGTTGTAATGGGCTCACCTCATGCTAGTGCCAGAGCTCAGTCAACATACTACAGATATGAAATATCTGGAATTTCTGTCTGGAAATAACAGAACATCTGCAGGACAGTTGAGGCAAAGCTTTGGGGAGAGAGGTAGCGCTCATCCATCCCTCTATAACCACCTCCAGTTCCTGTTCTGTGCTTATAGATGTTGGGTGTTTTGATGTATCTTTATCTAGTCATATAAAATATGAATAGACATCAAGGCCTTAAAAGTAGTGTACTAACCTCTTTAAAACAGGAAGATTCTTGCTTCAGATGAGGTTGGAAACACTATAGGAATAACCTAAGTACCGAGGAAGCTGCACCTCAGGTTTGATATCTACATCAACACTTCATTTCTATAAAAGTTGCCTATTGCTTTGAAATATCAGACCACAGACTGAGATGATTAAATATGGAGTCAAGAGCTTACCTTGAGAATGGATTTCATAATCTTTGCAGAAAATCATGATCTAGGAAAGGACATGAAAGCTAAATGTTGTGAAGTTGCTAGTAGACTGCAGCTTTCTCTTAGATGTGTTGAGCAATGGTGTTATGTGGAATATTGTTTTATAAACATTGTCATTAATAAGCATAGCTGGTTTTGCAGTAGATTGTTCTCTGTCAATACATTACACATAGAAGCATCCCACATGGGGCCACTGGTAGAGTACAGTTTTTACAGCTAAGAAGAATTTGCCTTCTTTTGCTGCAGCAAGGCTAAGGAATTTACACAGAAAAACATTGACAGCTACGAATTTATGTGCCATAGTTAATAGTCACTCACAGTACTTTTACACAGAATCTGAAATGTTTACAAATTAGGAATCAAGAGTCAAAGACGTGGGTTTTCCAAACCCATACATTTATTTGCCCTGTGCTTTAAATTTAAAATGCAATTCAAGCTCCACAGAAGAACATAGGGGATTGTAGCAACCCACTGCTGAGTCACACAATAAAAGTGAATTACAGGTCACATTATCTGTGACAAAGCTGCCACATAAGGAACACAGTAGTGCTTATTACTGCTAACGGTTCCAAGAATGTGTTCTATGGATAGTGCAATGTTCTGTAGCAGATGCAAAGACTTCAGTATCAACAAATTAGTCAAAGATTTTCTTACCTAACAGTTTCCTAGTCTAGCAATATAAAATTTGGATTGATGTCAGTATAGCAGAATAGTTGGTTTTACCAGCTGTTCTGATCAGCTTTCAGATATTTAATTGCTTTGTAACCCTTAGCAGATCTCTCTCAGGAGCTGAAATCTGAGGACTTGATAAATATAGTAGCAGAATATCTAGAAAAATAAAACATAAATGCAAAATACAATAGTAGAACAACGTTTGCTATACAAATTACTATTCAGTAATAATGAAGTCCAGGGCTTTCAACAACACCTTGACTTCCCTCATTCCTAAACTAATCCAGGTTCTGTCATGGTTTGTTAAAATGTAGAGCTAAAGAGCTTGCCAGTAAATATACAGAATGATAGCACTGAAAGAATTATTTGCCACACCAGCTGATGATGCCATCCTAGTGTGCATCAGAGTACTCTCCTGGCCTTACCAAGAATCAAGTAATTTTGCTACTTTGTTTATGTGACTGCATAAAAGTAGAGAAAATTTACAGCCAGGGCTTTGAGACCCAAGATGTCTGAAAGAAATAATCCTAGATGTAGAGGTTTCTTACAGTGAAAGCTGCTACACTAGAGAAAAAGGAGTAATAGCATCAACAACAGAATGGAGGAGAGATGTACATCTATCATGCAGGGCAATAGGTAAGCAGAGCAAAAGGTCATAATGCGTTACTAACTCTCCTTAAGTGAGCAAGATATATGTGTGTTCTGTGAAAGAACAGATTTCATTAAAAATATTTTGATGTTATTCTTCCAGTACTCCAGAAAACATTGTGTTTTCTGTGTCCAGCAAATTGCAAAAATGTAAACTGGTTGCTGCTGATCTTGCAGTTATGAACTGTGCTTATTTAAAGGAATATTTTAGAATTGTCTTTAACCATTTATTTCTCTAGATAAGAATTCCAATTTAAAGCCCAAAATTTCCACTTGTAGAAACTATCCTTCTACAAAAAAGTCTTTACTATATTGGTTCTGTTTTTCTGAAATGGACATAAAAATAAAATAAAATGAAAGCTTCAATAAAATATGACAAGGTTTTAATATCTGCCACGAGAGCTATTTTTTAAAAGCTAAAATGTAATAAACAGAATTTTTCAACATTGAAAGTAGATACCATGAAAAAAGAGACTAGTAGTTTTCAATAACATTACAGCATCCATTAATAAAATAACACACATCTAAGGAATTTGAAAAACTGTGTAGAAAATGAAAAATTTTAACATTCCAAATAAGTACCCATATAAGATGAATTATCTCAAATGCCTACTGACTGGTTCAGCATGTTACAGAAACTGGCTTTTTCCTTCCTTCCATTCTTTGTGAACCCAAGGTTCTGTCACACAATATCTTTGCATGGACAACAGAAAAAAAGCAGTTTACCCTGCCTGGGGGAAAAAAAAAAAAATCATAAGGAAAGCTGGGAAGGACAGTTTTCTGCTTCTTGAAATTTGCTTACCTGGATTTCCAGTGCTAAGGTTTGAAGTGATTTTTCTAGTTGATCTCTGACCATGAAAGGACTTGTCATGTTCTTTTTATAATACCAGTTGCAGCAGCTGCTCTTTGTATGAAGTTGTACTCATCTTGGGTTACAACAAAAGTTTGCTGTTTTCTTATGTATCCTTATTACTTACTGAAATGACTACCTGGCCAGTGCCACTGAAGACATAAATGAAAACGGCCCTCATGTAAAGATTTTCCAGTTTAAAATTGTTAATGCAGTCCCAATACAGGATTATTTTGTAAACAATGCAACAGCCTGGCAGGGGCCTCCAAATATTCAATGAGCCTTAGGTATTCTACAGAAAATGAAATTAATTATGGGCAATCTAATCAGAAGTTTAGATTTGACATCAGCCTTTCTGCATAAATGCATTCTTCCACAGAGAAAGGATTAACAGCCTTGGGCTTCACTGATTTATAACAACACAGAATAGAATAAGGCACAATAGAAAGAATACATCGGAAACATCATTTAAGGCAAATGGAAGAGATGAAATGTTGGCAGGTGAGAGACAAAACAGTATCAGTAAGATGAAGACAACAAAAACTGATGGAGATGCAGCCAGTAAAGTGAAGAACAACTTTTTTAATAATTGTGCTTAGAGAGAAAGGGCTCACAAGACTCCAAATGAAGGAGGACTGAATGAGATCAGCAGCTGGAGATGACTTCAGATTAAAGTATGTATAATATTTGTTGCATTAAATATGTAGTCTAAAATACATTATATGGGTTTATATTGTTTTTAATGTTCCATTCTGTTATCAAGTTTAACAAAGGGATCTGAGGGTCCAATATGCAGAGCTGACCCCATCACAGGGAGGTCTGCAACCTGCCTGGAGCCCGAATCAGGGATACCACCAGGCAACTCCCCAACCTGGTGAAGGCCACAGACTACTACCCCCTGCTGATCTTCCAGACAGGTGGGGAAGAAGCTGCATCCCGTAGTCTGAGGGGGATGAAGAAAGACTACAAGGCCCTAGGACGGTTGGTGAAAGAGTCTGGGGCACAAGTTGTTTTCTCCTCCCTCCTTCCATTTTCAGGTGATGACGTGGGATGGAATAGTAGGATTCTCTCTATTAATGCCTGGCTACGAGACTGGTGCTACAGGCAGGGCTTTGGGTTCTTTGATAATGGCTGGTTTTATAAGACAACAGGCGTGAAGGTAATACATGGGAAAGGTTTATGTCGTAGGGGCAAAAGGGTTCTGGGATAGGAATTAGCAGGGCTCATTCGGAGAGCTTCAAACTCGATTCGAAGGGGGATGGGGTAGTATCTGGGCTTGCACCACTGGGGCAACGCTCTAGTGTTGAGGTAGACCAGGAGGCCTCCCATCCCCCTGGGGTGAAATCGGTGTGCTCAGCTCGCTCCCTGAAATGCCTGTACACCAATGCATGCAGCATGGGGAATAAACAGGAGGAGATGGAAATCCGTGTTCGGTCGGGGGGCTATGATTTAGTGGCAATCACAGAGACTTGGTGGGACACCTCGCATGACTGGAATGTGGTCATGGATGGCTATGTCCTGTTCAGGAAAGACAGGCCACTAAGGAGAGGTGGTGGAGTTGCTCTTTATGTGAGTGAGCAGCTAGAATGTATTGAGTTCTGTCCAGGGGCGGATCAGGAGCGAGTTGAGAGTTTGTGGGTGCGAATTAAGGGGCAGGCTGGCAGGGGTGATACTGTTGTGGGTGTCTATTACAGGCCAATGGATCAGGATGAGGAGGGTGATGAGGCCTTCTACAGGCAGCTGAGAGCAGTCTCTCAATTACAGGGCCTGGTTGTTGTGGAGGATTTCAACTACCCTGATATTTGCTGGGAGGCCTACTCAGCCAGCCATCCTCAGTCCAGGAGGTTCCTCCAGTGCATTGATGATAACTTTCTGATGCAAATGGTGGATGAGCCAACTAGGAGAGGAGCGCTGCTGGATCTTATCCTTACTAACAAGGAGGGTCTGGTTGAAGCGGTGAAGGTTGAGGGCAGCCTTGGTTGTAGCGACCATGAGATGGTAGAGTTCAGGATCTCATGTGGCAGGAACAGAATAGCTAGCAGAATCACAACCCTGAACTTCAGGAGGGCCAACTTTGGCCTTTTCAAGCAATTGCTAGGGGAAATCCCATGGGACAGGTAAGGGGGCTCAAGATAGTTGGTTAGCATTCAAGGACTGCTTCTTCCGAGCTCAAGATCAGAGCATCCCAACAGGTAGGAAGTCAAGGAAGGGGACCAGGAGACCTGCATGGTTAAACAGGGAACTGCTGGGCAAACTCAAGTGGAAGAAGAGGGTGTACAGATCATGGAAGGAGGGGCTGGCCACTTGGGAGGAATAGAAGTCTGTTGTCAGAGGATGTAGGGAGGCAACTAGGAAAGCTAAGGCCTCCTTGCAATTAGACCTTGCAAGAGAGGTCAAGGACAACAGAAAGGGCTTCTTCAAATACATTGCAGGTAAAGCCAACACTACAGGCAATGTAGGCCCACTGATGAATGAGGTGGGGGCCCTGGAGACAGAGGATAAAAAGAAGGCGGAGTTACTGAATGCCTTCTTTGCCTCTGTCTATACTGCTGGAGGCTGTCCTGAGGAGCCCCGGACCCCTGCAGCCCCAGAAGAAGTCAGGATAGAGGAGGAATCTGTCTTGGTAGATGAGGGCTGGGTCAGGGACCAATTAAGCAATCTGGACGTCCACAAATCCATGGGCCCTGATGGGATGCACCCGCGGGTGCTGAGGGAGCTGGCGGAAGTCATTGCTAGGCCACTCTCCATCATCTTTACTAAGTCGTGGGCAACGGGAGAGGTGCCTGAGGACTGGAGGAAAGCGAATGTCACTCCAGTCTTCAAAAAGGGCAAGAAGGAGGACCCGGGTAACTATAGACTGGTCAGCCTCACCTCCATCCCCGGAAAGGTAATGGAACAACTTGTCCTTGGTGCTGTCTCTAGGCACATCAAGGATAGGGGGATCATTAGGGGCACTCAGCATGGCTTCACCAACGGGAAGTCATGCTTAACCAACTCGATAGGCTTTTATGAGGACATAACCCGGTGGATAGATGATGGTAAAGCTGTGGATGTGGTCTATCTCGATTTCAGTAAAGCGTTTGACACGGTCTCCCACAGCAGCCTCGCAGCTAAACTGAGGAAGTGTGGTCTGGATGATCGGGTAGTGAGGTGGATTGTAAACTGGCTGAAGGAAAGAAGCCAGAGAGTGGTGGTCAATGGGACAGAGTCCAGTTGGAGGCCTGTGTCTAGCGGAGTCCCTCAAGGGTCGGTACTGGGACCAGTACTATTCAATGTATTCTTTAATGACTTGGATGAGGGAATAGAGTGCACTGTCAGCAAGTTCGCTGATGACACAAAACTGGGAGGAGTGGCTGACGCGCCGGAAGGCTGCGCAGCCATTCAGAGAGACCTGGACAGGCTGGAGAGTTGGGCGGGGAGAAATTCAATGAAATATAATAAGGGCAAGTGTAGAGTCCTGCATCTGGGCAAGAACAACCCCATGTACCAGTACAAGTTGGGGACAGACCTGTTGGAGAGCAGCGTAGGGGAAAGGGACCTGGGGGTCCTAGTGGACAACAGGATGACCATGAGCCAGCAGTGTGCCCTTGTGGCCAAGAAGGCCAATGGCATCCTGGGGTGTATTAGAAGGGGTGTGGTCAGCAGGTCAAGAGAGGTTCTCCTCCCCCTCTACTCTGCCCTGGTGAGGCCGCATCTGGAATATTGTGTCCAGTTCTGGGCCCCTCAGTTCAAGAAGGACAGGGAACTGCTAGAGAGAGTCCAGCGCAGAGCCACAAAGATGATTAAGGGAGTGGAACTTCTCCCTTATGAGGAGAGGCTGAGGGAGCTGGGTCTCTTTAGCTTGGAGAAGAGGAGACTGAGGGGTGACCTCATTAATGTTTATAAATATGGAAAGGGCAAGTGTCATGAGGATGGAGCCAGGCTCTTCTCAGTGACATCCCTTGACAGGATAAGGGGCAATGGGTGCAAGCTGGAACACAGGAGGTTCCGCATAAATATGAGGAAAAACTTCTTTACGGTGAGGGTGACCGAACACTGGAACAGGCTGCCCAGAGAGGTTGTGGAGTCTCCTTCTCCGGAGACATTCAAAACCCGCCTGGACGCGTTCCTGTGTGATATGGTCTAGGTAATCCTGCTGCGGCAGGGGGATTGGACTAGATGATCTTTCGAGGTCCCTTCCAATCCCTAACATTCTGTGATTCTGTGACTCTGTGAATTCTTTAAAAATAATTTTTATTTTAGCATTCTCTCTAATTATTATAGCATGGTATAAAACCAACTAAAATCTGTATGCCAAGGCTTAAGGGAGTTTCACTGCATATATCTTTACCCCACCTCTCATAAAAATGGAAATGTACATTATCTGAATACAATCTACAGAGAGATGAGCATCTGAAGCTAACGTAGTTGAAAGAGATGAACAGTTTGGAAAATAGAACTATGTCACTTACCAGGACATCAAATGGTAACCTTTCCGATGAAATGCAAATAAATTGCTATTTCAAATACATTTTACACAGATGAAGCAAAGACTGAAGTTCACAGTGTTAATTGCTCAAATCCTGGAAACAGTTATGAAGCCAAAGTTCATAATGTAAATGACAAGTCCTGCAATTTTTCTTTAGCAAGACACAATGAGTTTAAATCTGGATGTTCCTCCAGAAATAGAAAACTCATCCTGTTTATAAGTCTGGTATTTTATATCTGATGCATCTACAATTAATTGCTCCAAAAGTTAACTTCTCAGTGTATCTTCATTTAGTCCGCACCCAGGGCTAAGCAAAAAGCAGTTGTTCTATCACCCAGTGTCCCTTCCCCGACCAAGAAAAAGGAATTGGGAAAAGGAGAGAGATTCATGGGTTAAAATTTAAACAGATGTAATAAAATAAGGAGGAGGACTTAAGGAGGACTGCAAAGAGAATCTGCAACAAGGAGCACACAGAGTAGCCTGCTGATGGTGCATGTTAGTTGAGAGACATACTGCATTGCCAATAGTTTGCCAATCCTGAGCAGAAATCAATCATCTGGGCCAATTCAGTGCAGAAAGGAGAAATGCCAGTCCAAGCATCTGGGTAAACATAACACCAGGCTTCTGGCTTCTTATCTGGGGTCCAAAAACCAAGGCTCCTAAACCTCTTATTTGATGTTGTCCTACATTCCCAACAGCATCTAAAGCTAAATGGTTCCAGGCATTGTAGTGCACAGCTAGTAGAAGGCAGTTAGGAGTCTACTGACAGAAATTCAAGCACTGAAACAGGATCTGAATATTAAACTTAGACAACAGCTTCATAGAGATTATAGAACTATCAGAAATAACTGAAAGGTGGAAGCAAACCTGCAGAGATCCAGTTAAAAGCCAAGTCCCCTCTCTAAATTTACCTTCAAAATTGGTCTTAATGAGTTGCACTGAAATGAACACCTTTTTAACATCAGAATCACATCCCTGTTAGAAGCTTTACCACAACAGTTACTAAACCATGCAGTAGTGGTGTCACAAAAACTGAGGACAGACCAGCATTTATGGACTTTAACATTTTACCCACTGATTTTAAAGACTTGTGAGGAGGGCAAGATAATTTAAAGGTGATTAAGACATTGTAGTGAGGAATGAAATAAAAAAATCCCAGAGAAAGAGCTGGGAAAAGGAAAAAAAGAAATTGGCTTAATTCACAGTTGAGAAAAACTTTTAGAATCTTAGATTTGGAACAGAATCATCCACGCTTAATTTTTAATCTGGAGAACTTTGATTGAATTTCATACATGTTAAATGACAGCTAGAAGGGGAGCTAGCAAATACAGATGTTAAAGAGATGTGCAGAATATACTCTTTCTTAACTAATTTCCATGTCATGCCAACTTTCCTTCGCTAAAGTAAACACTGTAAATGTTTCCAGTACAACTACCAGAGTAATAACAATTAGTTTTATTCTACACTCCAAGAACATCAGACAACAGAATACAGCAGATTTACATATTCTTTATTGCCTTTTAGTGATATTCATTCAAAAGGAAAAGGAAACTGTTTACTGAGTTGAAAGTGAATGTAAATTACAACGCAGATTTAAGCCAAAAGAAAAAATTAGAAATGGTTAGAACTGATACACAATGCTATTTACTCTCCTGAATCTTCCTGCTAGGCTTCTGATAGAGATATGATACCTTTCACACAAATACTACTACCACAGTGACATTGTTTACTGTCAATTTATGGTTTCTCTTATCTTAGGATGAAGTTAGCTGAAAACTGTAATTCCATCACTCACACAAAAGCACAACAGTACTTGTATATAAATAATAAATACTAATGTTTAAGGACATATATCCTTAGTCTGCTTGTCCTGTGTGGTGAATACACCCATGTATTTCAAGGTGCTTAGGCAGTATTCTGCAGAGATCCTCGTCTGTCTATACATCACTGAACCTCCTCATCTAGTAGGTCATTTTCATGAAATATGTTCAATAAATAATGATTACAATAGGATGACTAATTTCCAAAGTATACACTTTCTTCTATGTGATGAAATACATATGCATGGATATCTATATGGTTTCATATGCTGATCAGAGACTGATAATGTCATACACAGTATATACAACGACAGTGACCTCCTCCCATATATTTCTTTTTATGGCAACTCTTTCAAGATCAGAAATAGCTTAACAAATAACCTCTCTGCCGTTTTTACAGCACATTAATCACGTATTGAAATAGATAGTTGAAGTCCAGAAAGATGCACATAAGCAGCCTACCTTGCCTGATGATTGCTACAGGGCTTCACTGAAATAAAATGGTGTTAAATGCAGTGGTGTTAAATCATCATAGCTTGTCAAAAATGAGCAAAGAATGAGCACTGGTGCTGTTTATTAAATGTTAGTCTGCTCTCAAGTGATAATGAGCACATATCTACTAAGTTATTTTTATTTTATCTATCTAGAATCAGATGAGGTAATCAAATACCGTGCATTGAAGGTAATTTCCTAACGCAGAAGAAAGAATCTTTTAAGAAATGGGTATCAAGTGAAATATAAGACAGTCAATAGATACAGCTCATTTTCATGTCCAGTAAGTGTTACAAAAATGTTCTAGAGAATTCTGACACATGCATATTTATCTGGCCATAAGATCATCACGGCTTATGTCAATATTACTAAAATCAGGATTTGGCCTCTGTCATAGGTATTTTTGAGAAGCCTATTTACTATTGTATCTAAACCTCAGAGTACCACTGTTAAGAAACACAGTACTAAATATTAAATAGGTTTCCTATGAAAGTTCAACTGTTTTATTAGTGGTTTTATTTGTTAATTTTCTCTATTTAGAGAACCAACCCTCCAAAAAAGTTGGCTTTCTGAAAAATACATAACGTATAGAAATTAACTTGCCATACAGAGAGAGAGAACATGTGGTTTACAGTTTCTGAAGTTCTTTCTGAGTGTTTAACTAAACTAGTCCTTGATACAATGATTTAATATCTTTAATGTCAATAATGGAAACCTGCTTCATGGAGTAAAATTGGAAATGAAAGACTGGCTGTTCATGATGAAAATGTTACTACTACTTTCTGTGCTTCAACAGCTTGATAACTCATGCATACTCTTCAAAAATCCAGTCAGATTACATTAAGTATTAGCCTAACCTTTACTCGATTGTATATCTTGGCTTTCAAGTATTTCCATTTGATCACATAGGTCATGATAACTGCTAAAAAACTGAAGAGGCATATATTTTGTCAACTTGTGCTCTAAAAGTTTTTTCAGGAATCAAAGAGAGACCTCATGCTTCAGCAAAATAAACATTTCACTGAATAAACACCAAACATAAGCATGCAAACCAGAAAGTCTGTTCCTTATCAAGTGCATAACATACACAGGTTGACATATAAACTTTTCCATTGGCTTACACTATTCTGTGTTCTCCAGTATAAATTAAAAGTTCTAAAATATAAAGTAGCAGGTTATGGAAAAAACACATTCAGAATGTTGACTGCAACTTAGTTCCAGCAGCTAAAAACTGATGCAAATATTGTAATTATTTTATAAGGGCCGTGTGACTGCAAAGTGAAACCATTAGAAATGGGTTTCTTAAAGACAGCTCCCATCTTTTCTGATATTACTGTTAGGTTTGGCTTCTAAATGTATATACACTGTACAATTTACTCACCATTCCTAGTAACTTAAACTTCCTTATCTTCATTATTAACTTGTTTCTTCTCTGCATTACATGTTAGCATACCACTCCCAATTTACTTGCCCTTTCCTATAGCAGCATAAATATGCATTTATCAAATTACTACTTCTTTTTTATTTTTTTTTCCCCTCCCCTCAGATACTCTGGATAATGGCCAGCACAAAATAGTAAATCAGATACATTATTGGAGTGCCCCTCCCAGTCTTGACAGGATTAATCAGAAAACCTAGTGTTATTTACAGGAACACAGTAGGGACATGATCCAGTTTGCAAGGAATCAGTGGGAATCTTTTTACTTTAATTTATCAGCTATAATAGAAGCTGAAAGAAGTCACTTGGCTCCTAGAAAATTTCCCATGTTATAGTAAATTCTGGCTCAAATGAAAATAATTGTGTCACTGCTTTCTAACACTATAGTTTTCGTGCTCGATAGATTTTGGTCACTGGGGTCTTGTCTTTTATCTGAGCTTTCTAAAACTCAGGAAGAACAAAGTCTCTTGACTGCTTGGTATTTTTCTAACTTTAAAAAAAGAAAGAAAGAAAATACGTTGTTGAAAAATGCACGTCCAACTTCACTACAAAGCCAGATACTTTAGAATGAAATACTAAGTACAACTCTACCCTTATTTTCTGCATAACATAATATAGAATTCAAGTGCAATTTGAAATTAGAAGGTACTGGTATTTAAGACTATTATATCTGGATTTAGCTGATTGTGTAATCTACTTCTGAAAGAGTTTTTACCTCCATTGTTGCTTGAATAATTTTTTTTAGCACTACACAGAATTCAGGACTAGCTGCATTCAGCACAATTACTGCCTACATAGTGTACATTGCTGAGTTATTCATCTGAACAGGGGCATTTAAATATGTTCACTTTTTCCCCTACTGTATTTCAACTATAATTATATGATCCACTAGCTTTTACAGTTTGTCTGTTTTACAGTAAGATACAATGGCCTGGCACAAATACTGAAATAAAGGGTCATAATTTATTTTCTGCGTTAGGTACTGCATTTTCATTGTTCACATAGTTAACCACACAAATGTCAGAATTCAATGCCTTCATGATATTTCAGTCAGAATAATGATGAGTACTTTAAGAAACTGAATGGATGGTGGTTTTTTAACCTACCCACATGCAAGATGAGTAATAGAAAAATGTGCAAGGCAATGTTTAAAATAATAGGAATGTAGACAGAAACAAATATTGATATGGATGTAAAATTGCAGATTTATATCTGATCACCAAGGAAATGTTGAAGCATACTGCTAGCTAATGGTGGTTACCATGCTATTTGGTAATGGCTTTAGATGACAATATATGCCAAGTATCAGTTAAGCTGTACCATAAATTATCATGATTAATATGTATTTAACTTTATAGCAAGATGTGATGGACCCTTCACTTATTTATTTTATTATGCCAGCTTATTTTATGACTGTAACACTGAATTGTCATTACCCCTAAATGTACCAGGGCTAATTTTTAGAATGCAGCTTGCTAAATGTCTGAGGCCTGGTCCTATATATTCACTAATAGTAGTGGAGACAGCCTTAGGACCCAAAAGTCTGTCAGAAAGGCAGAGAAACCTGGGAAGAGAAGATTTTTAAATAGTATCAATATTAAGTGTGTGGAATCTAACAGCTCAGGTGAATAATAAGTAATTGTGCATCTTTGATCACCTCACTTGGATTTGCCTCCTAGGGAAAATCAGAAAAAACAGCGCACAGCTGGAGCAGTAGGAAGAATCTGGTAAAAGACGTGCAGAAAACTTCCCTTCCCTTTTCACAGAACAGAAAATTTTATTTGAAAACAAATTAACCCTTCAACAACCTTTTCTTCATCAAAACATTTCTTCCTTTTCTGTTTTTTGTTATTTACTTGTTACTGTTACAGAATGAAAACAAAAGTCTCTGTTCCAGAGATATGAGATGTGATTAAATGCTCAACAAACATGCCAGAATAATATAGTCCATAACAGATTTTTGAAACACTTTTCAGAGAAGTTTCGTGTCACAAATACATTAGTTTCATAAGACCCTTGTATATATTTATATCTGAAGACATATACAGAAATGAAATGTTAAGACAGACATATAATTTCTGTCTTAAAAATAGAAAATTGCTATCTAATATCCAGAATAATTATAGTATTGTTTTCTCACTAAGAGTCTCTCTGTGTCTAGACTAAAATAGTCCTTCATGCTTACAGATTATTTCCAGAGCAGTCATGGGTTGGAATTGCTGTTCTCTGGTGATAGTATTTACTAAGTTTTCCACTGAAATGGGGAGATTGAACCTTCTGAAAATCCTACTTCCCTTATTTCAGCAAACTAATAATTTAAACTCATTAATTGAGACTCACAATAATAACAGTATTTTCAATAGGCCTTCTTAATAGAATCTGAGTTGGTCGTAAATTAACTGTTACGCTGAGTTTCATTTTGTGAACACAGTTGTGTGATCAATGAATACTTTCCCCCCAGCTAATCAATTTAAAAATGCTCTGCCCACAAAACTCTTTGTTTACTGAATAGTAAATGCATTTAGGATGTACATTCAATTGTAAGCCATGGTTACAAGTTCACAATAGAGCTGAGAAAAGTATCAGGCTAAAAGGAGCTCACTGGCCAAGGATAAACAGGAGGAACTGACATTGAAAAGAGAAAATTAGAGCTGGCCGGATGGCCAAAGTTGGTAAATTATTGGCATTATAAAAATGTTAATTGGGAACTCAATTATTTTCTGTTGATAAGCTTAATCTTATATATTGTGACTCTAGATGTCTCCCAAGAAGTCACGGCAGATGTAAAAAAAAAAAAAATCTTCCATCCATTAAAACTCACATAACCATTGTCTTGCATACCAATGAGAATGCAGAAGAGAAGCCAACTGCACACTTGCTGCCTGTAACTAACAAAACATGACTGGCTAGCCAAACATGTAATACTTCTCTTTTCTATGATTAACAAAAAAAAAATCACCTTCTAGTATTAGTATTACTTATGTTTAAAACTCATCACTATTTGTCCAATTTTTCAGATAGTTCCATCTACTTTTTAACTCCTGAATACAATTCCATAAATAAGAAAGCAGCAAGAATTTTATTTATACCTCTAAAAAAAAATCGCAGCTTTTCATTTTCAAGGTTCTCTTAATTCAGTTAAAAAATAGCAATGTTTTAACATTATTTTAACAGTAACCTTTAAGGTTTTAGACAGGGAAACAGCTCTAGAAGTATGGACAAGCACATGAATAAAGTTTAAGTGTAGCTGAATGCCTACCTGGGGTAAGGCAAAAGAGGAGAACAGAGAGAAATACCTTTGTAAAGCTGTTCCTATGACTCTTCATATCCTAGGCAGGAAAGCAGTTTTCAAAACTATCTGAAAAGAATAGAAAAAATTAAGAAAACAGATTGCTTAAAAAGAAAACATAGCTGGGCAAAAAGATGATGGCTCACGTATTATAACATAAGGGAACAGCAAAATGCTTTAAGTTTCATTTCACCTTCCTGGGACAGAAGACAATCGTTTCTTTGCTGACAGAAGAGTGACCAATAAATCAAACTCATCTTCAATGTAAAACTGAGAACTGGCCCCTTCGAATCAATCTCTCAGAAGGGCTGGACTCAAGATCAGTTACTGATGCAGTAGTCAAGTGAGATTATCAGAGAAAAACTTGTCCTCTGCTGATATGTCGTGCTGCTTTTGTCTGCATAATTGCCTTCCTGGGTGACATCAAGTACTCTAACATTATTATGCCTGCATTTCAAAAAGTTATATTTCCTTGGAAAGAATTGTTCTACGTTGCTTAATGTGAAGATTTGTTGTTACAACACAAGGTAATCCATTAATGCGAATATTTGTAATGATATTCTCAGTGTCCTTTAATTAGCACAAATGGTGAGTTCTCATTTGATAAATGTTTCAGCTTTTCTGTCAAAATCATGACAACTACAGCTGGATTTTGTTAGGAGGGGAAAGGTATTTCTGAAACAGACACTGTAGTTATCTTTCCATATGCAGAACTGGCACAAAAAGACAGAGGATTTCATCATCCTAAAGCGTACTTTGGGTGGCCTGCTTTCTGCAGCAAGGTCTCTACAACCAAACAGAAGAGAATAACTATACCACCACACCAACTGAGCAGGCAGCATCGCTATGACATGGAAATGAGAAATCAGTCTGAGCTGTCTCATAAGTGTCTCAAAAATACACTAACAGCAAACTGGTCTGAGTATATACATTGTGTTACAAAGGAACTTGCAGGTATTTCCTGAGAAGGATTTTATGTTTTTTCCTACCATTTGTACTCTTACACCACTCTTGCTCTTTGCTCTGTGGCAACCCAGTGCTGCTGCAACCATGAAATTCTTTCCAGAGATTAACAGATAACAGTCATTCTAGACATAATAATTCATGCTAGATAATGATTTCTTTTTTCCACCTCCTAAATTTTAAGGAAATACTTTTAGAGGGAAAAGCATTCTCAAATGGACCTTATATCTTTCCCTCCCCTTTGCACGAACATACGGAAATGGATACCCTCATACACGATACAACTCCTCTCTGAAGGCTTCCAGGCCTGAGCCAGCTGCCAAACTATGAAGATGGCAGAAAATCAGCATCAAGCACTGTTGAACAGAGTACAACATTTCATTCCTTGCCCCAGAGCCCAATGTCATCCATGCTGTGCTACTATATGCAAATACAATCATTATGCTGGCTCATCATGAAAGTGTCCCTAAATGCAATGAACAACTATAAACCACTCGAATTTGCCTGTACCACCTAAAATATAAAATCAGATTTGCATTTCAAAGCTCAGAGTTCAAATCAGTCAGGAGAAAAGAATGTATTACTCCCCATTCCCAAACTGTTTCAGATCATTGTCCTAGAACAATACCAGAATTTAATTAAATTTAATCTTGTAGCTAACAAAAAAAAAACAAAACAAAACAAAACATTGGAAGTCCTTTTACATATATTTAAAACTCCAGGTAAATGGCCATTTCCTAAAAGGGATATAAGTTTGAAGCAGAAAACGTGCAACATACCCTGGAAACTTCCCAGTTTGGAGGTATAATATATCAAAATAAGCATATAGGAGACACTTCAGCTGAATCGATGCTCTGCATACTCTCTACAAGTGTTAACAAAGAAAGGGAGAATATCCTAGGACCTAAATCACCATGGTAAAAATTAGACAAAACGATAAACTGAAACACTGCTGATTGTGAAACTGAGATTAGCTATACACAGATGTGATATAATGACCAACAGTGGCAGAGCATACCTTATATATTGTGACACTTACCATAAGAGAGTATCCCAAAATACTCTGCTGTGCAAAAAAATGAATTAGATTAACATAAGTCAGTGATACATGTAGCAAAATGCAACCACACATAGTTAATATCATACGGCCCAAGACATTACAATCAATTTCAGAAGAGTGTATTGACAATAATTCAGAAGTTATCTGCTTCTGGCATAGTACAGTTCTCCCTGGACAATAACCAGAATCAGAAGGAATTGAAGTTTAACATTATGACCAGAGATCAATGTTCCTAAAAGTATAGAACACTTTCTAGCAGAGCTTTCTGAAACATATGCAAGTTCTGAATGAATACAGTTTGGGTTTCTAAATGAATTATTAAGATATACGAAATATGAGCCATGTGTAAAGTGAGTTGCTTACACTGCTCATTGAATCACAGTATTCAGTATAATGACTAGTTACTACATTTGTTTATCGCTTCCTTCTACTAGATGGAATGTCAGATGTTTTCATACATGCTACTTGTAGGCATGGCAGATATACATTAAAAAAATTGGTTTTAAATGTAAAAGCATGCTATCAAAAAAGTAATGAATGACAGCTGCATGCTGAGCTAAAGCTATTCCTTCTCTTCAGCTTTCCCTGTCCTCATGCTCCTGATGGCTCAGTGCTCAACGGGATGGTAGTTTGGGAATCACATCCTAAGAGGCCCAGTCCTCAACATGCCACACCACAACATATCTTCATATTGAACCCAAGATTTTGGATAATGCTTCAAGAAGTAGGTGCCCAAGGAATTTTGGCCTAAAGCCACTCTCTTAAATTATAAATTTTCTCTTTCCAAGTCCTATTTAAACTAATTTTTAGTGGGCAGAGCTGAAATTTCACAATACTACTGAAAATGAAGCCATACATGTGTAGTATCCTAAACACAGCAACCAAGATTTAATATTTTAACACCAATTCCTGTGCAAAACCTGCTTTAGGGATTGTCAAAATGTAGATGAACTAAAGAAGAATGAAACAGAAGAGGAAGCCTGACACAAGACACGAGCCTAAGGAAGACAGAGTAATTCTTCTCTCTGTGTACAAAATCATCCTGAACTTTCTAATATCTCCAGATCTAGTATTCATGGGCACTCAGGTAGGTTCTTAACCACTTGTTCATCAATGTTTACCTCTTATGTTCCACTTTCTGAATATCCCAAGTCATAGTGGTCTAGTCATTTCTGCATAATGACACAAGGGCACCTACAGAACATATATCAGCATTCCACCTTGGCAGTTGATTGTGGATGGATTAATTTTGGGTTCAGTGTTCTAATATCACCACTATTTGTGATATTCAGGTTGCAATGACTACCCAGAACACCATCAGCTTCTGAAGAAACTGCTGTTACTAAACTGCAGAAGACCCTGGTTTGAAGAGCTGCTCATGGCTTCTGTTTTCCTGAATACTTGGCAGGTTATCAGGCAGAATTAAAAACACTTAATTCTTCACGTGAACTTGAGAGGTATAAGCCACTGGTTTCCTCACCCAAATTTATAGGTATTCTAAAATACAGGGAGAGGAAGGAAATCTGAATCCTATGTAACTACTGACTTTGTTTTGGATTATTTAATGATGATAATGTTCTAGTAAGCCTGCTGACAACTTTCTCAGGAAAGGACTTTGGAAGAGACATGTAAAGACAGATTAACAGATTTTGCTTAAAATATTTAATAGTCATAGCATAGTGTGTACAACTACATCACACACAGAAATGTTCAGAGGACTCTCCAGTTGCTGTTTAGTAATGTTTTTGAAAAAGGACTGAATTCTTCTTAGCTTACACATGTATAATTCCAGAAAGCTCATTGACTGCCGTTACTATAATTTGACAATATTACTGTTCAAAGACCCTATAGATATTTCTGAATATAAATAGCTGATTGATTGCAACTCATTTTAAAATAAGAGAACATAGGACACTAATGTTTTTACAGCTTCTCTATACATAAAAACAGACAAAACCTTGAAGTTATTTGGAATAGGAACATCTTACTCATATTTTAGTTTGATTTACTTTGAAAGTATGCCTGTAAGTGTCTCTGAATCATTCTAGATGGGGATAGGGTCCTGGAGTTTTATATTAAAAAAAAATTTCTCATTAAAGAACTATGCAGTTAATTAAATGTCAGAATATTTCCATTAGCTTGCTGTTGTATATTTTCTTATCTCTGTGCTAAGGATGAGTAATTTCAAACACAGACGAATAACTCACTGAATTTCATGTAGCAAATTGCAAGTAGTGGCAGAATCACAAGAGGGGGATTTTTAGCTTCTAGCACTTATTTGACCTCATTGTCCCTCTCAAGCGCATTTACCTGTAAAATGGTAATTTGAGGCAGAGGAAGTCGAAATGGTTTATAATGGATTTCCAAGGGTCCTAAATGTCCTACACAGCAAAGCCTTGTGTGACTCATTAAAGTACAGCTATATACTCCCATTCCATTCAATAGCGTGTTTCTCCTACGTATCCCATGAGTGGAAGTTGTACGTAAATGAAAACGCCTCTTCTAAGATATATGTGAGTGGAGAACTTTGTAAAACACCAGATCTCTGAAGGATTCTAACTAGCTTTAAAAACAGCAAAGCAGAGATATTTAAAAAGAGGCTTTTAATGGAAGATGACAGAAAAGGAAACATGAGGACTGGAACATTGGTATTGACTTTAGCAAAAAAAAATAAAGCAAATATCTCTTGATTCTAATAATCCTCAGAGTTTAATTAGAAAACACCTATGTTACAAATAATAAAAGAAATAGTGGGATGGCACAAACCAGACAAAGCCTACGCTAAATATTTCACTCTAAGATTGAAGTTTTTACTTTCTATAAAAAAACGTAATGTCCAGTGTACAAAGTATTGTCATGCCTCTCTAGCTGTTCTCTACCAGCCTGCTGTTGAAGATTACATCCCTACACTTGAGTACTTCTGGATTTCCTCAGCCAAAATCAGCCAGATTAGTCTTCACAATTTAAATAAGTGTTTTATACTAAGACAGATTTTTTTCCTTTAAATGGTTAAGGAAATGCTTATAAACACTCCCCTACATATCAGTATGTGGAGAGAGTCAATTTAAAGGATGGGCAGAAAGGAGCAGGATCCCATCCACTACCTGAAATAAATGGATTTGCCACAGCGCAAATAGTGTTGTCATATAGGTGCTAGCCTACCAACTTCTATTATCAGGACACTACTCTATCTTAGTCCTAAGATCTAAGTATCTAAGGGAGAATTCTCATTGTTTCATTGGGTTATTTATTTAGTTTATAAAATTTTGATAAGAATGTTTAAAAATCCAGAACCAGTGCTAGAAAATGGGATAATGGAATTCAAAGGAAGTAAAGGCAAAGCAGAAAAAATAGTATCTTGCATTACCTCATCTCTTATCTTCAGTAGGTCCTTAAGTATATCTAAAGCTAGATACCTTGGAAAACAAAATACAAATTAGAAGGCAGTTTCCCTCAAAGCCAGAACATCGTTAAAGAAATTGTTAAAACAACACACTTGATGACACAGTAACACCGAATGCTTTAACATCCATTAATTACATTAACTTAATTAAAACAAAGTATCAATAATTGTTAGTGTGACAGCATTGGACAGGGACAAAGGAGGCAGAAAGATTCTGTTGAAAATTTCATCAGTGGACCTTACAGAAAGGCTATTCTCTCTGTAAGTAGGTATATTCTTCTGCCAATGTTACCAGAACAGAAATATTTTCTGCAAAGCTAATTTGTATAGGAAACTTGCACTGTTTGCACCAGCTGTGAATGGTGAAATATACTCACATGCTAGTCTAGCTGTAGCCAGGCATGTGGTGACATATATACTCTGAACCTCTACCACAATAACACGTTCATGTTCTTAATCACAAGAGCTAATAAAAATGCTGTGATCTCTTCTGATTGTAATTTTTTTTCAATGTACCACCTTTATTGAAAAGTACTTTGGGTATAGCCTCAGGCAGTTAACCCTCACTCAGAGTTTGTTCCCATCCAGATACTCGTTCTCCCAGTAAATGTAGCCAATGTCATCCTTAATAATCATCACAGTGATTTCACAGTCATGTTGAACAGTCAAAGATGGGACACTTGCCCAGAAGCACTTTCAAGGACAGTATTTCTTAAACTTTTTTAGTCCTAAGTCTACTTGACTTTCCTGAAAAAAATCCCCAGCCCACACCCTGTCATTAATGCAAACCTAAAGCATTGTCATGATGATTTCCACTATTTTAACCAAATAATATTTAGACTGAACTAGAAATAACTGTTTGTTATTGTTCCTTTTGTCAGTGTGGGAATAGATGTGTATGTTGTGATGTTTTTTTCACCCACCTTCTGATGTCTGATGGATCACCAGCACTTCACTGATCTAGGGCATTTCTCTGTCTCTAGCTTGGCAACTATCTAGATTGTATAAGCTGCTGACTGGCCAGCAATAACCATGTCACATTAATAGGAACTGTAGCTCATCAGAACTGGATCTGAAGAGCATGAAAGATGGTGCTTATGATCATTTCAGCTATGCACGTTTGAGCTCTGACTAGTGTTATGGATGGAACACTCATTAGCTTTCAGAGTGTGCTGGGTTTGCCCTACAAGCACTTCCAGTGTGTTTTCCTCTGAAAGGCATCAAATCTGTGCAGTCCACCATCCCTCCCTGGTGTAACAGCAAAACATGGGTTGTGGGGCCGATCAGTAGACTAGCTTTATAAACACAACCCTAATGTAAGCACAACTGCTACAGAAGATACAAATAAATGTTTCTTCATCATCATTACAAAGGCAATTAATCTAGTAAAAGAGTAATCTAAGTCAGACCTAAAACTGTGCTGCAGCCAGTATTGTCCTACCAGATTACTAACACGGGGAGAATGGGAAATCCATAGAAAATACCAACTAAAACAACAACATCAATAAATCTAAGTAAAACCTTCCATAGAAAATATCAAATCTTCATTGTAGCCTCACATGAATATATGTCTTTTCAACGAGAAGTCAAACTGTTACATGGACTAATAATTTCAACAAAAAAACTGCCTATATTTCAGTTGGAAAAATTGCTATAAAATGTTTTCACTAGACACAGGAATTATTAAAAAAAAGAAAAATAACAGCTTTCTAGATATCAAAGACAGGACTCATCAGTCCGTATTTCTTAACCCTGTTCCTGGATTTTCTAGTACACAGTTGCATAAGCTTATATAGCCTCCCTTTGTATTGCAATTAATACATTAGTAAAATACAGATTACATTATCCTTTCTATTGCTTAATATTCCAGGTTAATTTAAAAGCGCCCATATCCTTGAAACAAAATTCTATCAAATCTTACACTCCTTATTCACTCTGTCAGTCCGTTAAGAGTTTAGTCTTAGTGAAATTAAATAAAAATGAAGAACCTGCTATTTTTGCCTTAAGTGATCAAAGGTTACCAGTTTTGTATGCAGGCAGCTCTCAGAACTTCGTGAAACTTGAAAGACAAACTAAAAAAAACTGTTCAGGATTGTCCTGGCTTGGCCTAACCCAGGCCAATTTTCCTTTCAGTGATTTTTACTTTCAGCTAAGTCTCTTCTAAGTAACTGCACTTTCTGAAACTAACTGCATGTTTTGCAGACAGTGTCTGCTTCCAGGACTGATAACGCTGAAAGTTTGTAGTTATCGCTGAGGCACCGGTAGGGATGTTACGCAGAAAGGCTCTTGCTGTACTTATTCTTAGAGAAACCAAGGTCACTGCTAAATTCCTCACTGCTTACGAGTGAAGAGCCGAAGGGGGGTCGCAGCTGCAGGGGGGAGCAGACAGGGCAGGTGACCCAAAATTGACCAACGAGGGTATTCCATCCCATACACGTCATTCTCAGTATAAAGCAGGGGGATCATGAGGGTCTCGCTCTCTTTCTGCTATGGCCGGTGTCCAAGGAGGACTCCGTCTGTTTTCCTGCTGCCCCCGATCCTGATCCGTGCATTCCTGAATCCAGCTCTTGACCGTCGCTAGGCCCAGCCTGGGCCTTCCCGGAGCCTGCCCTGCAGTGCCGGTGGTGACGTGGCCGACATCGGGGGAGCTCGATCTTGGTTTTTTATATATTTGTATATATTTGATTATTCCAATATTATTATTATACTCTTTTTCATTATTATAGTTTATTAAAACGGTTTTAACTTTCCAACCCATAAGTCTCTCTCCCTTTTCCCTTTCCCTTTCCCCTTCGGGGTGGGGAGGGTTAATAGAGACCATCTGCCACAGATTTAATAGCTGGCCCAGCTTTAAATGGTGACAAGGATGATTAGGCAGTGATCAGACCGTAGCACCAGTCAAGGCGATGTTCCAGGAAGCCTGGAAGTAAATGAAGTGGGAACAGTATTTCCTCTCCTATTGCTGTAGTAATGAGGACGCTTCTGTATTGTGTTCAGCACAAGGTGTTTTCTGCTTAATTTCTTTTAGGGAGGATGTGCAGATCTCTGAGAAGCAACAACGTCTGGTTTAAATACACACCACTCAGTACCCAAGTAACTACTGGGGAAGATAATTCTTGTTAACAAGCTGGCTCTCAGATTTCCAATGAGAAAAGCTGTCAGGACAGGATTCTTCACCATCTAAGCATACTAACAAGTGACTAAATGAAAGAGAACAGTGTTTCTATAAGCAAGCTAATGTATGTGGAGTAAATCAATATGTCTGAGAAAACAGCTTTGGTTAAAAGAATTTTTAACATAATTCTTTACTTCTAAAGTATTAGGTGTAAGTAAACTACAGAGATTCATTCTCCCACTTAAACACTGGTGATTTTTCCCTCTTGAGGACTATGCTTTCATTTTTGGCAGGGTCTGACTGACTGTTCTGGTATAATTGAAAGAGGCTTATAAGGGGAAAATTTTTTTTTCTCAAAATACAGTGAAGAAGTATATATAAAGTTATTGCTATACTTTTCTAAGTAGAAATCCTTTTTATTATACAATAAGGCAGTGATACAAGGCAAAGACCTTGAGGAAGAAGCTAACTCAAATCCATACTTCAGTTAGCATCAATATTAAATAGGGCTTAACGTGCAGCTGTTTCTTTCAGCTTTAATTTAATTTTTTTATGGTTAGAACAGACACTCTACAGTTGTAACCCCAAAATGCCATCTTTAATTATTCTCCACTCATATTTTTTCCATTGTGGATGCCCAATTTCAACTCAGCACCTTTGCATTTTCAGAGCAGCAGTTGCACCCCCCAAATCCCCCTCCCTTTTCTCTGTCTGTTCTCTCCAGTCCCAGAATTCAGGGCAGTTTTGGAACGAGCTGACATGTGAAAGAGTAATTATCTTTCAGACACAGTCTGCATGAGGAATTAAGACATCAGCTGAAGACTGGATATCCAGCACTAGCCTAACCATCAATTTATGCCCAAGCACTTGACCCAGCTGTAGCGCATGAAGATTAGACATGATATCCATTAGTGCTTTAGTTGTGCTGATTGACAGCCAGGTCTTTTGTGCTTGAATTGGTGTTTGGGTATGCACAGATAGAGAACAATTACTTTGACATTCTTGACTTAATGTTAGTTAAAATTTTAGTTTGTAAAAAATAAAAGAAAGAAAGGAAGAAAAAAGGCAAAGAGGCGGAAAAGTCTCCTGTGTATTGTAAAATCTTTTGTGTGTCATTCAAAGTGAGTATGTGGGGTGTTGGGATTTGGTGTTTTTTTTACTTTTTCTAATTACTGTATTCTTTCCTGAGTGACTGCATGTTTAAACTTCCTTCAAAGAATTAAACCTTTTATTTTACTGCTTTTAAGTCTTTATGGCTCATGGTGGCTGTTGACAATTGCCTTGCTTGAGATATTAGCCCCAAGACATCTTATAACAAGATACTAAGTGACGCCACAGATAGCAGGAGGAGCACTTACTGCTCTGAAGATTGAAGTTGATTAATGACTGAAGGAAATCATGCTTAACTATTCTAACAGAAGGAAGGTGCAAATAGCCTTGCTAAAAAAGTGTGTTTCTTTTCAACAGCCTCCAACCTTACACAAAAACACAGTATCATACATAATTATTATACTGTCTGAGCTGTTATTAGGATGGTACATTCAGACTACTTGTGATAAGCCCCAGTGAAGAATTATAATCAGACAAATCAGTCTTATTCAGAAGTTTCTTTTCTTCAACAAAACAAACCCCAGCAAGACCTTTCCATGCTAAGTACAGACTGCTGTAGATTCCTAAGTACTGAACATTATAAAACAAAGGTAATTGACAAATGAAAAGAGAAGTAAACCTTAGTCCTATCCTCCAAAAAAGTGTATGTAATTGATGTCAGTGGAGTGAGGGTTTTAGCCTAGATATTTTACCACTGAGCAGGTGGAAAAAATGTCATAGCAGTGTGACAGCACGGAC
Source organism: Nyctibius grandis (assembly GCF_013368605.1). NCBI lineage: Eukaryota > Metazoa > Chordata > Aves > Nyctibiiformes > Nyctibiidae > Nyctibius > Nyctibius grandis. The sequence goes on from NC_090663.1 coordinate 46,597,002, forward strand.
CTTCTCCATAGCAATAGGTATTAACTAAAAGCAGACTGAAAAACGCATAAACTCTTCAACCAAGAAATACTTAGTTATACATCCTTTAACCAGCTATTTTAATTTTGTTGGTATTCAGTATGGGTAAATAATGTTTTCTTGTGTGGAAAGAGCAACTAAAGAGAAGTTCAAGTAGCATAGGCCTTGAGGTAATACTCAAGAGAAGACTGAATTTCATCCTTTTAGTCTGACAAATGAGGAAGACAATCACAAATATCCTTGAGTTTTTTGCTTTTTATATCAGCCAATATATCTTTATGGTACTTTGCTGGAAACTGTAAGTCTTTATGCATCTTCTTGCAGTCCAGAGTGAACTGCTTGTGAAAATATTTTTCTGGTTTTTCCTGGTTTTCTTTTTTTTCTTTTTGATACTTCTGTGCCTCATTATCCTATTGCTGACTTCAGATTTTGCAGTTTACTTGCTCTTTCTCATGTGTAGCATTATCTAAAACTGATTGGGTATTAAAAGAGTTTTGTTTGGATTGTTTCCTTCATTTAATTTTTTTAAATAAGACCTGCTGAGGCAGCATTATGTTGTTTCACTACCAAATGCATATATTTGCCTTTTAGTTGGTAATTTACAAGTTCCATAAGAAAAGAAGTTTCACATCATCTATTCAGCTGCCATACAAATATGGGGAAGCATTAACATATGGCTGTAGCACTCTACATATAGCAAAATCAAAAAATACAGCAGCACTGTTGCAAAATACTTGCTAACAAGTTTTTTTTCACGTTTTTGAGGTTTATGCTACAGAGTAAAGAAAGAGGCCATAGTAATGAAAATGAAAGTGCTTACCCTGCAGCAGTCATAACAAGAAGCAATGTCCTGAAGACACCTAATGCATTTTCAGGTATTTCCTCAGCAATAATAAGTAGAGGAAACACAATTATATAAAAGGTTCAATACATATTTGTCAGAAAGTCAGCATTCAGCAAATCTGATTCCAAGTAAATTGTGTATCTGCAGTCATAGTAAAAGATATGTGGTTTCCTACCAGGGAAATTCTTAATCATATAGATGGCATATCATAAATACGATAACAGTTCAGAGCAGTTTCCAGAGAAGACTGAAAAAAACACGGGCATTAATAAATTTATTGCTTTGGTACTGCAGTGTACTGTTCAGCGTAGGCCAGGACTTTTAATGACCTTGTGGTATGACATTAGGCAGCAGAGACTGTGTTCAGTTAGTAGTGAAACTGAAGAGCAGAAGAGGCATAGTTTGCCTCCTACACACAGAAAACTTCCCTTCCTATTAATTATGAACTGAATGAGAAGTGTTTTATTCCTTACTACACAGTAACTTCTCCAAACTCTTAATCCGCAGAAAATTAATACCAGAGAATGCTGTGTATTTGTATGTGTGTGTATAAAACACAAGAAGCCATAGTGATGAAGAGCATATAAACGACTAGGTATATAAATTTGCTGTATATTCTGCATGTCCTAATAGTAAGCAATCCTCATATTTTTCAAGATACAGCAACCTGGTTTTGCTGGTCACTATATGTTTGATGAACACCTTCTAGCTAGATTTTTATCAGATTCTACCTAATTGATGAAATCCAGTTTCAGCGTAAACTAACCAAAAGATTTGTAATTAAATGTAACACCCCAGAAAACTGATTTCATGCAGCAATTGGTTAACGCCTGAGGGCTTGGAAAATACTTGAAGGGCACTGCGAGAACTAAAAAAAAAAGCCTAAACTAACGTCTGGTTCATGGGCTGACTGGGACTTAGGGAGAGCTTCTCTTCTAAGAGAAACTTTACTACTTCCATGATTTCCTCTCTTTCACAAAGTGTCTTGTTTTCCCTTGTCACCCCAAGGTTAAAACTAAAGTGTGATAAACAGCTTGTAGCAAGAGCTAAAACCAACGGCAGAGCAGAAATGTCAAGGCAGTGGTTTCATCTAACTGAGAATATTAAAGCTTCATGCTTGGGGCCTTATTTCAGTGAGAGGGTCGTGACTAGTGAGCATACCAGACAGCACAGCGGTGGCATATGGAGCATTTTAGTTCTGGGTCATTGGGTTCAAATCTGACCTAGCTTTTAGTAGCCAGTAGTAATTGCCATCTGTTGACTATTAGTGACTATATGCATTGGTCCTCTGTCTAAATCCTAGTAAAATTATTCCCTTTCACAGATAAAGACAATATTCCAGATTTTATTATGTATTCCTCCACCTTTTTGTCCCCCTGCAGGATTGCCTTCTCTCAAGAAATCATCCTCTTTTCCACAGAATTGGGCCCTATAGAAAGGATTCAGGCTTACTAGGGAGGATGTGTCCACTGGTGCTTATCATGTGGTACCTGCTGTGCAGATAAAGGAAAATGTTCATGCTCCAGGGCTGCCAGTCTGGCCACCTTTTATAAAGCCAGAAATTTTAAACCTAGAGAGGAACATGAAAACCATCTCAAGAAATCCTCTGCATTTCACATGCCATACACCACAATAATTAAACAAGCTCTACACTCTTCAATACTGTTTTGAGCTACAGTACTCCTGTGTTGTGCTCCTCTACTCTTATTGATCCAAGATAGCATTCATAGAACAGTACTTTCCTAATTAAATTGATACATAAAAGTGTTACTATTGATAACCTGCACGTTATTTTGAGTCTGAATTTCTTTAACTGCAGCTTTCAACTAGGTTATTTGCTGTCAAGAGCCAAATATCACCAGAAATCTCTTCTTCAGGTAGGTAATGCATACCCTGATCAACTCCACTGAATTTTTACCTTCTAAAGGCAAGTGTCTTTCAAATTTCAAAGCATTCCTGGATGCTTTGAAAAGCATTTTAATGAAACAAAGAAGATTTTCAACATTTGTTCTGAAGACACCTGGGATTTATATAGCTATAATCAGAGAACATGTAATCTCCCTACTTTATGTCTTGTCTTTCTTTTTAGGGCTGTTACGTAAGTATTCTAGTAACATCAGTGCACTAGAAATTAATTTCACATAATCTTTAAAGCCTGCAAGATACTGTAATTCATGGTGCAAGGGCATGTTACAGACTTAATTCCTAGATACATTAATTTACATTTGGCCTCTTTAATGTTCATCAAATAAGTTCCCCGTATGAAGAAACCCAAACGTATGGACTTTCTCCAGCAACAGTTGACACCTGTCACTTGATATAAGGAATCTGTGCAATTCTTTCTTTTACCCCTAGCAGCAGAACTGTATAGGAAGATCCTGTTGTGAGAAGGCAGGCTCACCTTCTTGTGTCAGCAGCTTTGAGTCAGCTTCAGCAGTAGCTATGGCCTGCTGTTCAATCCTCATGTAGCAAAAGCTTAGAAGGTTCAGAGTACGCTTAATGGTTGCTGCTCCTGATATCAGTAAAACGGCATTTGCGTGCTTGTTGTGTTGACCAGCATGGGAGGAATCCCAGAAAGTAAATACAGCCCTACAGCAGCTGAGACCAGTGCCATGCATGATCCTTGATGGTTCTGTTCTACCAGTCAGTGGTAACTCAAGTGGTAATAGACAGTCAGATGATTAATGCTAGCCTCTTCTTTTACTCGCTGTTTGTCCTCCTAGAAGAAAATACACCTACTTATTTAGAAACGCATATTTCAAACTACCAGGCATGAGAATTATCCCGCAATGTTTTAGCAAAAAAAGTCTACAAATTTAGTTTCCGAAAGAAGTGTTTCTCACTCCTCTTATTTCTCCATCTCTACAACTAGCAACTAAACAGCAACAGACATTATTACCACTTCCTTTAATGTTTTAATTCTTTCTATTCAAGCTAGTTATGAGCTACTGTCTCCATTTAGCTACATCCAGGGCTAGACAATAACCAGTTGTTCTATATCCAAGACCCCTCCCCAGCTGAGAAGGGGAACTGGGAAAAGGAGAGAGACTAGTGGGCTGAAAATTAAACAGATTTAATAAAATAAGAAAACTAATATCAATACTAATACAAAAGACACACAGTTATACTCAGCCCACAGAGTGGCTGCAGGTTCCTCCAGGGATCACAATCATTGAGGAGAGCGAGAAGAGAGCAGAGCAAAAAGCTAGCTAGTTAGTTAGTTAGTTAGTTAGTTCGTTCATTCATTCGTTCATCACCCACCCATCCATCCTTCCTTCCATCACCCAGCAGCTTTCCCATTTATAGTGAACTTGATGTTTATGTTATAGAATACACCTGTGGGCCAGCCTGGGTCAGCTGCCCTGGGTTTAGCTGATAATGGCCCTGATCACCACGGCTGGCCACAAACTGAAACAAAATGTAACAGAAACTTGATTCTATAAATTTTATCCCCACAAAACCAGGACAGCTACCCTGCAGGACAGCCCATAGACACTCATTTAAAACTCCTATTATTCACACTCCAGGAATACCCGACAACAGCCCAAAATCTTTCTATGCAGCCCAAAATCAGACTTTTCCACTGTGGTGGTTCTCAACAGCATCTACTGCTTTGTGGAGGCTGTGTTGGTGAAATATCTCCTCCAGCATCAGAGGAGTGGAGGATAAGTGTCCAGGAACTGAGGTGACCACAGCTATCAGCTCTTCAGTGCAGAGAGATCACAGCCATAGAGATCTACAACTACCAATTCCAGGTCCTGCTGGCTTCCCTACCCCTTCCTACAGATGCACACAGAAACAAAAAATACTTCTGTGTATGTTCCAGGACCACCATACCACTAAAGGCAGACAGTTTGTGCTGGCCTATCCTCTCCTTCCAGGTATTTCATCCCTTGCTGACCCTTTGCTGCACAAATCTCTGGGAATCTCTGACCTAGTGCATCACCCAGAAGAAAGGTTCATCCAACACACACTTTTCTTGGTGCCTACCCCCATCGTGAAAGGGCACAACCATAGCTTGACACAAAAGCTTCCTTCCTCTTTCCTAGATTAAGGTCTATTTTTCCCACAGGCTGCTGGGACCAGAGACAGTTGAGAGCCCTAAGAGAATCATAAGAATTTTCCTCTTCTTTATCTCCCTTTTAAAGCCCGTGACAATCTCTGGATCAAGGTACTTTGTGCCAGGGATTCCAGTCATCAACAGGACTTTTACCACACTATTCAGACTCCTATCAGCCTTCTTTGTGATGTATGTTTCTATTGCTTCAAGAAAACACTAAGCAGACTTTCCATCCCTTTGCCCTCTGCTGAATGTCTTGTCTGCTGTTCTTAATGTCAAGAATGCTGAATTCATGAAAGAAAAAAAAAGAAAAAAAATCCCGTGCCCTATGAATGCTGTTGCTGAGTGTTCCCAAAAAATTTGGATGTGCTCTTCTGATACCTTTTACCTATCAAACATCTTCACACATATTAAATTACCTCTGTGCTTGCTTTCATGTTAGTTTGGAGACAACGTTGCTTTGAAGTGTTTTAAAAGGCATGCTTTTGTTTGTTCCAGTATTAAAAATGTGAAGCCTTACCTTTAAAGTATGAGGACAGCTTTCTGAAAACTGGGAGTTTTGGGGGCATTTGTGTTTATGGCAATTGTTCCTGTCAACGTATAATGACAGCTAAGTATTTTCTGTGGAGGCTTGGTTAAGTGAGAGGGGGCATGATTTCATGCTTCTGAGCAGTCTGAGCAATCCAGGCTCTGAGCAAGAGTTAGGCCCGGAGCGAGTCACCTTGGACTCTCCTTGAACACTGCAAAAATGCAACAAAACAAGGACTTGGCAGTTGTAACAAACAGATAAGAGAAACAGGAAAAGGGGAGGGGGTGCTCATCGCTCCGTGTATCTAAAATTATAGACCAATCATATATGCTACTAGTACGCGTGGACAGCAAGGCTTTACCAATGGAAATGCGGGCTTTGGTGCGTGATCAGCGTGCTCTCTGCTTAGAGTCTATATATATCCTGTACGTGTAATCATTAAAGGGAGAACTTCCATACTCATATTGGGATTGTGTCGTTACACTGGGACCGTCGCCCAGCACCCAAGATTATACGTACAGGATATATATAGACTCTAAGCAGAGAGCACGCTGATCACGCACCAAAGCCCGCATTTCCATTGGTAAAGCCTTGCTGTCCACGCGTACTAGTAGCATATATGATTGGTCTATAATTTTAGATACACGGAGCGATGAGCACCCCCTCCCCTTTTCCTGTTTCTCTTATCTGTTTGTTACAACTGCCAAGTCCTTGTTTTGTTGCATTTTTGCAGTGTTCAAGGAGAGTCCAAGGTGACTCGCTCCGGGCCTAACTCTTGCTCAAAGCCTGGATTGCTCAGACTGCTCAGAAGCATGAAATCATGCCCCCTCTCACTTAACCAAGCCTCCACAATTTTCTACATTGACTTTCACAACCAGAATCAATCAGGTAGCAGCATGAATACACAGCAGTACATACTCAGCCATAAATTGATTTACAGGGTCATTACTTTTCTCACTAAGTTAAGGGAGCAGCTCCTGTTAGTGACACCAGGAGATGCTTGACAGTCAACTGCTCATAAAATAATAAGATGCAGAAACAAGACTGAATCTTTCAAACCGATCCCAGCAGCTAGCAGGAAATTACATTTAAAACTAAGCTAATATAACAATTCAAGATTCCAGGGTGACCCTGATAAGATAGCACAAGTAATATATCTGGAGCATGTATTATGTAATTAAACTTTCAATGGCCTGGAATTACAGAATCACAGAATCACAGAATGCTAGGGATTGGAAGGGACCTCGAAAGATCATCTAGTCCAATCCCCCTGCCGCAGCAGGATTACCTAGACCATATCACACAGGAACGCGTCCAGGCGGGTTTTGAATGTCTCCAGAGAAGGAGACTCCACAACCTCTCTGGGCAGCCTGTTCCAGTATTCAGTTACCTTCACCGTAAAGAAGTTTTTTCTCATATTTATGTGGAACCTCCTGTGTTCCAGCTTGCACCCGTTGCCCCTTGTCCTGTCAATGGATGTCACTGAGAAGAGCCTGGCTCCATCCTCATGACACTTGCCCTTTCCATATTTATAAACATTAATGAGGTCACCCCTCAGTCTCCTCTTCTCCAAGCTAAAGAGACCCAGCTCCCTCAGCCTCTCCTCATAAGGGAGATGTTCCACTCCCTTAATCGTCTTCGTGGCTCTGCGCTGGACTCTCTCTAGCAGTTCCCTGTCCTTCTTGAACTGAGGGGCCCAGAACTGGACACAATATTCCAGATGCGGCCTCACCAGGGCAGAGTAGAGGGGGAGGAGAACCTCTCTTGACCTGCTGACCACACCCCTTCTAATACACCCCAGGATGCCATTGGCCTTCTTGGCCACAAGGGCACTCTGCTGGCTCATGGTCATCCTGTTGTCCACTAGGACCCCCAGGTCCCTTTCCCCTACGCTGCTCTCCAACAGGTCTGTCCCCAACTTGTACTGGTACATGGGGTTGTTCTTGCCCAGATGCAGGACTCTACACTTGCCCTTGTTATATTTCATTAAGTTTCTCCCCGCCCAACTCTCCAGCCTGTCCAGGTCTCTCTGAATGGCTGCGCAGCCTTCCGGTGTGTCAGCCACTCCTCCCAGTTTTGTGTCATCAGCAAACTTGCTGACAGTGCACTCTATTCCCTCATCCAAGTCATTAATGAATATATTGAATAGTACTGGTCCCAGTACCGACCCTTGAGGGACTCCGCTAGACACAGGCCTCCAACTGGACTCTGTCCCATTGACCACCACTCTCTGGCTTCTTTCCTTCAGCCAGTTCCCAGTCCACCTCACTATCCCATCATCCAGACCACACTTCCTCAGTTTAGCTGCGAGGCTGCTGTGGGAGACCGTGTCAAACGCTTTACTGAAATCGAGATAGACCACATCCACAGCTTTACCATCATCTATCCACCGGGTTATGTCCTCATAAAAGCCTATCGAGTTGGTTAAGCATGACTTCCCCTTGGTGAAGCCATGTTGACTGCCCCTAATGATCCCCCTATCCTTGATGTGCCTAGAGACAGCACCAAGGACAAGTTGTTCCATTACCTTTCCGGGGATGGAGGTGAGGCTGACCAGTCTATAGTTACCCGGGTCCTCCTTCTTGCCCTTTTTGAAGACTAGAGTGACATTCGTTTTCCTCCAGTCCTCAGGCACCTCTCCCGTTGCCCACGACTTAGCAAAGATGATGGAGAGTGGCCTAGCAATGACCTCCACCAGCTCCCTCAGCACCCGCGCGTGCATCCTATCGGGGCCCATGGATTTATGGATATCCAGATTGCTTAACTGGTCCCTGACCCAGCCCTCATCTACCAAGACAGACTCCTCCTCTATCCTGACTTCTTCTGGGGCCTCAGGGGTCCGGGGCTCCTCAGGACAGCCTCCAGCAGTATAGTCAGAGGCAAAGAAGGCATTACCATAGAATTACTTTACATTTATGCACATCTGAAAAAAATCTTTACTAATAAAAAAGCAATTTCTTATGGCAAATGACTTACTATGCATAGCTTATATAAAATAGCAAATTCCTTTAAAACTTACAGTCAGTTTTATTGTTTGATTTGACATTGTTTGATTCTTGTTTTATTAGTTTATGAGTTTCAGGACAGACGTCCTTCTGATAAATATAAAAAAAGCTATCAATGCTATGTCAACTCTGCATTCTAAGACTCTTTTTAAGCCAAAGTGTTTAAGCGATCTTTCACTGTTCAACAAGGTTTATGCTGCTTATACCTGTCATCACCACCCTCAGACTGCTGGTTTTCCATGTTCTACCACAAAGTCTATGTTCTGTACTTCAACTTGAAAGGTGAGTCTGTCTCCTGAACATCAAAGGCTGACACTTCAGAGCTTTTATGTTCCCACATGTGCTCCTCCTGACGCAGCTGAATAAAGACATCATACTCAGAGCTCACCTGAATCAGCTCTAACACTGCAACTCTGTAACAGCAATTTTCCTCTTTTTTGCTAGCCCAACCCCAGTATCTCTTCTCCCATTTTGCCATTGCTTTTAGTGTTCTTCCTTAACCCCATTCAGGACTCACCACTGTTATCAGAGCAATGCAATGGAAATCGTAGGGCCACATCAACTTGGCACATTCTTTCTTGCTGGTTTAACTTTTTGCTCAGTAACTTCTCATGGTAGATAGGTATCTGCCATCACGTAGTCTGAATGCTCAGCTGCCATTCCTGGCTACGCAGGAATATTTCAAAAATATATTTTTGAAAAAAAGAAATCCTTTCCTTCTTCAGGAGTGAGTTGATTCAGGACTTGAATGGATTTTCCAAACAAGTTGTCATTTATGGTGCAAACCATAAAACCTTAGTAAGATAAGGGGTCCTTCAGCTGGCATCTTTCTCACCATTGACACAGCACAGGTATGTTGGGAAAATTAGCAAGACAGTATAGTCTCCCCAATATTTACCTTCTCTAGTTTTCTGGGTAAGTCCAGGTGCTTTATTAAAATCCTCATAGTAGTTTCTGTTAAAAAAAAAAGAAGTACAAAAGGTTGCACAATGGATTTATTCTGTTTAGATTTTCCTCCAAAACTTCAAGTCTAAAGCAGGACCACATACCAAACTCTATATTTAGTTCAATTTCATCTCAATAGAGAAGATTACTTGACTGAAGAAGTTGAAAGCTTCATGTGTTTACAGGTTTCTTCCATAAGTACTTTCATGTCAGGAAAGTAGCTCCTACTTTCATTCTCCAACTTCATTCTCCAACTCATTGTCCAGCTTCAGCTCCTACTCTGTCATAGCTCTCTATTCTGTGTTTACATAACATCTTTATAGCTTGTGTTTTCTTTTCAAGAACAGGCATCTCCTTTATCTCAGTCACATTTACTGAAAGATTTTTTATAATTTTGTAGGCATTGAGATCACTAAGATTTAGCTGTGTGAACTGAGAGTCTGTATGAGCTTGTACTATGTATCAAAGAAGCACTGTGGCAGAAAGGTTAATGCAAAAAGCTAGAAAATCAGAGTTTAAGTCCCACCTTTGTTGTTATTTTCCTGAATATACAAATTATTTTTTCTCCCTGTTTCTCTCTAGTGGTAAAATAGGGGCAAAATATTTTCCAGGCTTATAAAGTCTTTTACAAAGGAGCTTTATAAAAGGCACCGTGGAAAGTACTTAAAGACTAGGTTAACAAAGAGAAAACAAGAGCTGCCAGAATAAAGAAACATTATTATTTTCTTATATTGTCTTCATGAATACAATCCTTTATCAAGAACCAACTCACTAATGTGCTAGATGCTGTGCAAACACAAACTAGAAAAACAGCTTCTGACACAAAGACTCCACAACCCACATATAAGACACGTGACAACAGCTGGATACTGACAGTGAAAAAGAATGGACACTCCAAAAAATGGAACTTTCTTTTTCCCAGTTAGATGTAGAAATGACTCCTGGGTGAGATAGAAATGGATTTCTACTGATCAGGATTAACAAGAATGGGCCTTCTGTATCAGTAACATATTTTGTTCAAGGTTTTCTGTGAGTGACACAGTAGAGGGGAATTTTAAGACAGATAATGAAGCAGCTTTGTGGCTATTTACGACACAATTCTCCAGTGCAGAAGAGGCATCGTAGGTCAAGGCATAAGGGTACCTTTTGAAAACTTAACAAATGGGCAGTGAAGTCTGTTGCCACGCTACGGTCAACACTGATGAAAGAAAAGCCTCTTGTTTGCACTGAATGCTTCTGCTACAAGGAAAATATGATTTTCTTTGGGACTCTCTGTTATGTCACAAAATAGAAAGTTTCCGCTTGAGAAAATCTATCTCCCTGCTGTGTGTCATTCCTATTTCCACAAATAAACAAGAACATTTCTCAACCCAGCTAAACATTCCTGCTACAAGATTGCATGTTCATAACGGCATGTACTGCACGTTACCAATTCATCAAAAAATATGCCCATCTTCAATGTGAGTCATTTTTAGAGAGCAGAATCTTTTTTCAGTTTAAAGAATACAGCCCAGGATTTTAATGTTTTCAAATTTTTAGTTCCCCATTTCTGCTACTTATTAAGGAAAATTCTGTCTCTCTTCTATGAGATTCCTCCTTCCTCTACCCCATGCACAAGCTTAATAAACAACATATTTCTCCCGAGAATGCAGTTTAATAGGCAAAATGTACACAGTGCCACTTTTGAGCCCCCCCACATGGACTGGATTGTGCTTAGACAATATTGCCATTATCAATTAGCACTTTGACAATTAGCCAAGCACAGGACCTGAGCCTCCTGCAGCAGGTGATGCAGAACTTTCAATTACATCTTTCTATTTCCCACAGCTCAGCACTGAATTAATAACACACTTAGGGAACTCTGGTGGCAGGCTGATAGAAATGAAGATATGGATTAGCTGTAGTAATAAAAGCAGAAGGGAAAACTTTAGGCAAACTGTAAAAGAGCCTTTTATGAAGCCATATATCCTGTGAGACAACATTAAGGTACAGGTAGCCTTCATCAGACTAGAATACACTGGATCTTATTTACACATTTGCCTCACAAAGTCTCATAGCTACATTTTCAGAGCTTTCATGTAGCTTATGAATTCCTGCATGATTAGGTGTTGGTATGTACTCGAAGTAGGCACTGATTTTTCTAATTTAGCACACAGCTGGTTCTCTGAACCCTCTTTGCCACAACCTCATTCTCTGCTACCATGGTAGAGACAGCTTGATCCCTGAGCCTTCAAGGCTTTGTGAGCCTTCAAGGCCTTGTGAGCCTTCAAGATTTTTGCAGTTTTACCTGTAGAAATAAAAAATTATTTGGGAAAGGGGCACCACTGAATTGTAGCTTTTATATGTTACCTAGTTTGTGCAGTCTGTGGGGAATTCATGCAACAGCTTCTCTTCTTACAGATAAGAGACTGGGGGAGTCTCGTGGGAAAAACTACTTAGAAATGGCCAGTCTTACCAGGACATATCTGAGTTTACTACTTCTGTCGTGGGATCTCTCCTGGCACTGCTGGCAGCCATTGCACTGTATCCACACCTAAGAAAGGCAGAACTGCTGGATGGAGAAGCAGCAAACTCAGGAAAAAATCCTCAGAACTAATGTCACAATGTGCTTGTTGAAGTGTCATTTAAAGGCAGGTTTTGAAGGCAAGAAGCACTTTTGAGAAGGGACAGCTGTGTGTTGTGAAGAGCACGCCTTCCTAAAGCTACTTGAAGAGACTGACAGGTAAAGGAGGGGAGAAAGAATATAAAAAGAAGTAATTTTGTGGTCTGGAGGGGAAAAAAAAAACAAAACAAAACCAACAACTCTTAGATATTTTTACTTCATTACCCTCTCCATAACTCAAAGCAACTAGGTTTGCTGGGCTTTTATGATTTTGACAGATGTAAACATGACAATGCATTTCCTATCAACTGTAAGCTTATTATCAGCCACTGACACTTTCAGTTTGGAATGGGTCTAAATTTTCGGCTTCAAGAACCATCTTATAACTACTAAGATATTTATTCCTCTACCACAGTTGCTGTTAAAGAACTGGAGAAGAGAGGAGCAGGCTAAAAGTAGTGACATGCTTTTTTTGTATGTCTTAAGTTTATCTGTCTCACATCAGCATTTGCAGTGGCATTTTTTCCAAAACAGATAATATTAGGTCTAGATTATGCTCTGGGGTAAGACTGAAGCAATACAGTTTAAGTCTATCTTAATCTCCTTATATTCCTGCAACCCTTACATCTATTTGTGAAGTGTGGATGTTTCTTCCATACTCATCTTGTTTTCTTTGTATAATCTGCATGACATTGGGAAAAGAGACTGTCTTTAGTTATTCTTCTGTGATGCATTGTCCCATTAACAGTTGTGCATCTTGGCATCACTGCAATACAGCCAATTAATAGTACCTCTCTTCTTATACGGTCTCACCTCTTTCACAAAAACATGGGTTTCATTCAGGTAACTACAATTACTTACATGAAGTAAGGTCTCATCTTTGTCCTTTGTAATGTAAATCCTGAAGCAGCAGAAGGCATATATGAAATGGAAACAAGGGGTAACTCAGTTAAAAAAAAAAACAAAACAACAAATTAACTAATTCCCTGTTTGCTCTGCTGTCTCTGCTATCTCCACAGCTACCTACTTCAGATACAAGACAGAAATGTGCTACAGCATAACCTTGTAATTTCAATTTTTCCTACACTGTGCATGTGTTCTGTAACTCAACACCCATTTCTTCTCCTCAGTCTTCTGCCACAGGCATTAGTTTATAACAAATTCCTGTACGAAAAATGTGAAACATAATGAAAAAAAGTAAAAAGAATCACTAAAGAGAAAACTGGGCACTGACATTTTTCTGGGACCCATTTTCCTTTTCTTTGAAAGCAAACTGGATCACCAGCCAAACCTGACTAAAAGCTATAGACTTCTTTCCTGCCATTTATTATTCCTGTTTCCTCCTCTATGCAGATGGATCCTGCTAAAGGCAATAAATATGTGTTATTCAGATAGCAAAGAACAAGCCAAAAAAACTATAAATCATTAAGTGCCAAAGAAGCTACTCAAATAATAAGAAACAGCAACATCTGCTGCTGTACTTCTCCCACTTCTAAATGCTTTCTGGTAGACTGACAGTTTAGGCAAACAGCTCTTCCCTCCAGAACAGATTGGAATTGTCCAGGCAAAAAATAAAAAATCAGTCTTTCTCAGGGTTGGTAAAGTCTCATAAAGCTACACCAAAAATATTATGCATTCAGAAAGAGACCTCTGTCTTTCCAGGCACATCTTTTCAGGCCTCAGCAATGTGACAAGTGGTTCTTGATTCTTATCTCTTGTAGCTAATCCTGGTGAGGATGCATTTAACGTGAAACTGAAGTTAAACTTCATGACTGCTAAGGAGTGTCTGAATTGAGTGCACTTCAGGACCTGGGGCACCATCCTTCCCAACCTGCCAGAGCTAAACCCTGTGCACCCTCAGAACCGGGAGGTTTCTCCCATCCCAATGGATGCAGCTGCTGCTTTTCCCATCTGCAGGTCTGGCCAGCAGCAAGATGCAAATGCACACACACACGATACTAACATTGCCTCTCACACAGACTAACACAGGCAGAACAGCGCCTTTTCCAGCATCCACAGAAAACCCCAGTCTTACTCACACAAATGTAGGCACAGGTAGCCAAAGCTTGTTCCTCCTCTCCAGCTGATCAAGTTTGGACTTTGCTCGTGAAAACAGACACACTCCTCCTCACTCCTTATATTTGCAAGCATGCCACTTTTCCATGGACAGAACAAGCTTTAATTCCATCTAATACCCATGCCTAAACCCTGGGTCCCTTACCTAGTTACCAGCTCAGACCTTGGGTCTTTCCAGGTGCAGGTCACCTCCTACTCACCAGCCAGAACAGGCTGAAACTCACTAGCACACACAAATAATACACACACAGAGGACTAAAATTCGCTGGGGAAACACGCATCCCCAGTCTTTCTGGTTGCTGGCACCCAGACCTAAAGGCATCTGTGGCCCCTTTTCCAGTTGCTGGCACTTGGACCTCTTACATGCCTCTTACACGTGTGCACACACAGAGTATAGAGAGTGAAATCACAGATAAAATATTTAATAATAGGACTTAATGGTAAGAAGAAAAGCTCACAGTGATCAGGAGCTAGGCTCAACCTGATGAATGTACTGACCATCAGCTTGCTTGCAAGCGACTGGTCTCTTTAATCCCCCCTTCTCTGCATTTCTCTGTGCTCGTTCTTCCTCCATTGTCAGTGTTCGCGAGAGGGCACGGAGACACTGCACGCAGACCAATATGGTCATTAAGCAGATCTCGTTTATTTACGTATCTGAGGGTACATTTATACTATTCTATTGAGGGTACATTTATACTATTCTATTTTTGTACACACTCTGTGTACATGTCATTTCTATTATGATTGGTTAGTATGCTTTATTCACACGCCTCTATATTAATTCTGATTGGCTTATGCTAAAAAGTTATATCTTGCAGGTGCAGCATTCTTTCTTATTTTTCAACTTCCCTATATCTTATTTTTCTCATAGCCAAGGTCCTCAACTTCCCCCATATCTTGTTGGTCTCATAGCCAAGGCCCTTGTTCTGTATTATGATTGGCTAGTTCATCACCACCCCATTACCACCCCCTGGACATGCCTGGACATAGCTCGTTCAGTACTTGACCGTTGTCCCGTGGGAACCCCACACTCCATCAACCTTAATCCCTCTCTAAGTCACCTCAGCATTACGCGATATTACTGACAAGGTTATAGGTAGGTGCTGTTGGCCTGGCAAGATTGCACTCCTGAAAATATCCCCAACACTCCTCTAAAATTGTGCATGAAGTGTAGCCGCCTCTCACGTCACTTCCACTTAACTAGTTGTGAAATCCTGCCCTTCCTCAAGGTGCTATATGTAACTGTGAGCCTCTTTCTCCGTTATTTGTGTTCAGTAGTTTCTCCTGTTGTGTCCAGACGTTTCTTGTGGTCTGCTCAGCTAGCCAAACCTGGTGCCAAGGCCTGCACACCTTAACAATGACTACTTGGCAAGGTACTATGTGCATAGGTTTAACTACATGCCTAAGTTTCACTGGATTCCTCAGTGGCTGCTTTCTTTTTTAAAAAGAAAATTCAAAGGGTATATGTGCATTAACCTACAGAGTAAAACTGCAAGATGATTGCAATTAATCATAACTCCCCCAAAAAACCCTATGTTCCTATTACATCTCTCCATGTAGGGATACCACTATTTTATCAACGTTATGAAGAACGCCTTTTCTATAATGTATACACACCTCTGATACAATGCAGACATAATATTTAATCAATTTTAATGACTACTGTATTCTCATATCTGAAAACATCTAATCTAAGATCCCAGTAAGAAGGCATCTAAGATGAGAACTATGAAGTTCTCATACTTATCATAGAAGTTCAAATTTACTTGAAGGCAAAAATATATATATTATAGATATTTTAATGTTTATATGTATTTAGTTTAGCCAGCATCCATTCATAGCAGACATCATTTTTTCCAAGAGTTTCCTAAGAGTTATTCTAAACATGTGAAAGCAAGCCTTTACTGCTTTAAAAAGTATACTGTACACTGACAGGAAGATACTTCTATCTCCTCCTGTGAAGGAATTTCAGTTGAGGTTTTGGCAACTTATGTTTTATATTTTACATTTTGTGAGGCAGGGAGCTTTGTACCACAATCTGGTAATAATTTCACTGTAACATGCAATACATTTAGTTGCCTTCATCAACAATATTCAGCAGCATATTCTGTATTGTTTTGCTGTTGTCTTCAGTCTGTTTAAAATATGACCAAGATTACTGAACTCCTTCAATTGCCTGTTGCATGAGCCATCTGGTATCTGGGTATAAGGAAAGAATAAATACACACAGGGACATACACAGCCTAAAGCAGGATGCACAACTTCCAGTGACAGCCAACTTGTTTCCCTCAGCAGAGACAGGGCAAGACAGGACTTAATTAAGAAGGATGTATAGTTTGTATGATATTTGGGGTGAAAACACAGCTTCAAATCTGCATAAATTTACACCATTTGCAAAATTGGTATAGATTTAGCAGTCTATAAAAAAAAATTGTTGTGAGAAAATCAAATGTCTGAAACCAGAGGCAAAGCCACCAACCAAAACAGTGTCTTCTCTTACAGAAGAATATTGTGGCTACAAACTTGCTGCAGTTAATTATGGATTTTAATACTGCTGGAGTAGCTTGTGTCAAACTCTCTTTCATGCCAACTGAGCTAGGAAATTTGTGAGTCATTTTAAAAATCCTCCTCCTTCTGTAAACACTGCATATGGTAAAGAGGAAATAAGTGACCTAGTCAAGTGAAAGTTTGCCCTCTGGCTCTGGCCTGTGCACTCAGCTGGCTGAGTAATAGACTGCCTGCCTGGAAGGTTTTGTCTTTTTTAAACAGTTCAGAGGTGCAGCTTGGAATCCACATACAGAGGAAGCAGAGTTTAATTCTGTGCAGCCTCTTATTGTTCAGGGTAATTGTTACAATGGCATAATACCTGTGGGAGAAGTGTTTTTCCTCTCTAGGAATGTAGTTAACTTTGCTGTACATTGCACATAAAGATGGAAAATGCTCTTAAAAAACCATATTGTGAAACCATAACAGTAAAAGTAATTCAAATTTAAAGAAAGTCAAGCATAATTAAGCGTAATGTCTTCTATAATTTTGATCTATACACTTTTTATAATAATAATAAGTGGTTATTTTAGCTGAAGAACAGCCTACTTTGCCTGGTGATAATGTTCAAGGATATTACAAATTCAGTTATCCAACAGGTGGAACAGACAGTGTCTTTACTTTGTCCTGGGGTTTTTTGGCTATAAGGAAAGATCAAATCCAAAAAGGTCCCTGTTTTTGTGTAGCTGAAAGCAAGGCAAGTCTCCTTGAGCATTTAGACAAACAAATAAATGTATTGCATTATTAATTTATTCTATGTACAAACTGCTTTATAATTACTACAAATTGCTTTCTTTTCTTTCAAATGCAACAACTAAGTGAATTGAAATAATTTAGTGGGGTTATGTCCTCTTTTTAAGCATTAGGTTTGGATGCTACTTACTGTTGGTATCGAAGATAGTTTTCTCTGCATGCAGACTGCTGAATTGCAAAGGAAAAAGGAATTTCAAAGGAAAAGCCTAGCGATGGTTAATAATACAGTTCATGAATGAACGTTAATGAAGTAGCAGATGCAAAGGCTTCAGGTAAATTTGAACTGGACAGAATAGATGATCAGAGATCCTCATGTAAGGTGCATACACAAAGACAATGACAATTTTGGTATGCAAGATCTCAAGCATGTAAGAAATCTAAAAAGCAGTTTGGGGCTAACTTTGCTCCAAGCAGGTTGTGAACTACTTGTTTTCCCTGATTTTTCTGTCAGTGTGGAGAATAAACAGAAAAGGCAGGGTGACCTGAAATGCTACCTGTTTCAGACCTTGTTGAAAAAATTAACATATTACTTTCAATAAACCCTTTCTCTCTCACACATGCATAATACACACACAGAGATACTCAGCTGTCTCTAAGCATAGACAAGGGAGGCTGTTTTCTGGAAGTGTACCCTGAGAGGCAACAGAGTGGCTGTGGTTTTGCCCATAGACTGCCAGTGCCAGAAATTTTGAGACAGCAAAGGCTGTCAGATGTAGCTCCACTTGTATCTCCAAAATTCAGCCTGGAAACCCTTTCCACAGCAGCATCTAGCTAGTCCTAGTGTATCTCCCTTGGCATGGCAAAACTCATTGATATCTACCTGTTTGAGAAGTACAGAGATGGTTCAGCACACACCCACAGAACTGATATACTATTTGAACTACTCATCCAACAGGCTGGAAAGAGAGGAGGCTGTTTGTATTGGTTTAAAATACTCATAAGTGGTGGGTGATGGAGCCCTCACAAGCAGATAAATAAAGGATGACTGGAAAGAGTAAGAAGTAAAAATCAAAGAGATACAACACTGACTGGAGGAGAAACAAGCAGAAGGTAGATGAAAACAGAGTATTATTTCAGAGACAAACACCTACCTAAACTTCCGAGGGATGAACAGTTTGCAATGGTGTCAGGTGTACATGGAAAAAGGGGAAAGCTAGACAAGAGAAGCAATTAAGCCTCAGCAAACGTGTTTGTATCAGTCATAGCTCTGGCATTCACCTCCAGCTGAGGAGAACCCAGAGAGTGCACACATGGGCCAAATGCAGATCTGTTTATGTCCTTGAAATTTTCTCTTTCTTGTAACAAATCTTCAACCCTAAGACAAATCAATTTTATCAATTACTGCATATAATACGAATCTACTATTATTTCTCAGATAATGGAAACAATGTTCATCCAGGATTGACATCTACCAGATTTTACACCTTCAGGTACAAGGTTAGTCAAAGAGGAAGGCCAGTATGAGTGTTCATCTGTGTGTATATTAGTAGTTTCCATCAATATAATGGCTTTGTATTTCTTTTGGCTTATCTCTGTGCATTTAAAAAGCAGAGAGATGAAGCTGAGCTTCTACTATTCATTAGCCAACTTGGCAATTGCTGTACTATTTCTCAGTATCATTCACTGCTATAAATCTTCTTTTGAAGACTAAAAAACGTTTGCACTGAAATTGTTTGAAGAGCATTCACATCCACAGTGATTAGGACGTCCTTGGCTCTGAGGAGAAGAAATATTTTCCATTCTCCAGACAGGAGCGATAGCTTAGACAAAAACCAAAACAAAACAATACTTTCAGGCAGCACTGTGCTATTAACATGCTCTCCTGGTTGCACCTTCTCATACACAACAGACTTTTAAGTGTCTTAGAGCAAGAGGTTGCATTGCAGTAAAAGATGGTCACCATATTTTAAGAAGTGTAACAGTGACATCTAGTGCAACAAAATTGCGTGGCAGGGCTCAAAAACAACTTGGGTAGACTTTTCATTTCTTCAAATACTGAGGCAAAAGTCATTGCCAGCAAGTTTCTGTAAACTAAACTTACTAAATGAGCTTTGATTTTATATTTTATTAGATTGACATTAATTTCTTAAGTCTTGGTCAGACAAAACAAGATAAACATTTATGATGTGGGAGAGGAATAAATAGGAAAGGAAGAAATGCAACTTTTGTTTGGTTCTGACCTACTCTTAAAGGCAGAGATATCTACCATGCTGTCCTGGCAGGCATTTTCATATTACCAGTTGGGTCATTGATTTCAGGTGTCTCTGAGGCCTCTTATGCAAAGAAAATGGAGGAAGTTAAATGGAAATCTGTGTAGATGAAGGAGGCAATTAAAATATTGGGCCCAGAAATGAAAAGGAGAAGAGGTTATCTGGAGAATGGCTCAGCAAAGAGAAAAAACAAAATAAGAAAACTAAGAAAGAAAAAGAGAAACAAATACAAGCCATCTGAAGATGATAAGAAAAATGAGAATGTAATCTGAGAGGGGAAAAATACGCATCAAAATAAATAGCAGATCTAATAAGACGAAGGGAAAATTAAAAAGAAAGAAATATATGAGACAAAGATAAATAAATTGTGCTGATTCTCGTTGTTTCAAAAATATGACCTTAAAATGTTCAAAATTTGCACTTTTTATTGATCATGACCACTTAATGTTGCTTAAAAGGCCTGGGAGAAAGTTACATGTATCTAAATTCCATGTCCTGCAGAGATTTCAGAAGGATGTCACACCAAGCACTGTAAAAACTTAAACTGTGCTGCTGGGTTCCATGCTTAAATAGGAAACATTGGCTGAAATGTATTTAGCCATTCTGTTAGAATGAGGAAAGCAGAGAAACAATATCACTTTGTTATTAATTGCTGTGAAGTTGGCATGGAAGGGAGAAGAGTGGAGCTGACATAGTTGAGACATTGTAATCCTATTGGAGCAGCGGATTAAATGTTGTGGTAACATTTGTTCAGTTCCTATTGACTAAATATCTTAAAGGAAAAAAAATCTGAACCCTTAAGCCATTAAACATCTGGTCAGTTCCAACAGTACTAAAATATTACTTGCACAAAGTAAAATTTCTGCTGAACTTTCTGACAAAAAGACCCATGTGTTTTCTATCTTGGTAGCAGAGACGAGGCACTTCAGTTTTACTTTAGATGAACCATGGGTGAAGACGTAAAACAGATCTTGTCCTGTTACCCAGAAATACTATAGCTGCCTTTTCTCACTTTTGATTTTACAGTGTCTTAGTCACTTCATACTGTGGCCGCTTTGTCGGGGAAGACAATCCTACCCAAAGTAACTTACGCTTGCTGGAGAAATTTGCATTTGCTTGCAGTCTCCCAGCTTGTCTTCAACAGTTTGCTCTGATTGCAGAGGATCCTTTTGGATCCTTATGGTTCGAGGAGGAGGAGACAGCCTATCTATTTAGAAAAAGAAACTTAAAGCTGCTCTATTTCTTTCAAGGAATTCCCAGATGGAAAATATGAATGCCTGCTGCGTTGCGTAAGTGCAGTAAATCCAAAGCCTTCAGGATATGTTGCAGGAGTGAATACACTGTGCACTGTGTGTGCACAGTAAACCCAACATTTTCCAGAAGTATGGTACTCACACTCTGTGCATATGTGCTATGGAACTTTCTAGGCTTTCCAGACTCAGAGTTACTCTGTCAGAGCTACAGTACAGTAGGTCTGGTAAGCCTGGTAAGCAAGATGGGGGGGGTTGATTTACCTCTCATTTGCCAATGTCTTTCTGACCAACTTATAACTTAAAGCAAAGCAGACTGTAAGACCTGTATGTAAACCATGGTGACTTTCTAAGAAGCAAAGGTGACAGGCTTCCTTCTCCTGACCTAGTCACAAGCGAGGATTCAGCACTGTACTTCCAGAGATCGACCAATGACAGGGAAATGCAGCAAAAATAGAAGAGCCCAAGGGACAAACTAAAAATTATTCAGCAACATTGGGAGCTTTCTAGATGAAAAAGGTTAGAAATGCTTAATTTAGAGAGGAAAATAATAAGGGGAGAACAGAGAAATGTACCAATAACACAAGCAAAGATGAATCAGATATTTCAATTCATCGTCTTGGTGTACAAAAAGGCTATTACAAATACAAGTGCATTACAAATACAAGAGCAGCCTTAAAAATCCCAGCTAAATACAATCAAGCAGATATTTTGACTGAAATTATCGTATTACATGCTGACAAGTTTGCCACTCAAGTTATTAAAATCCTGTGTCACAAGCCAAACCAAAACCGCATCTCACGTTTTCAATGGAGAAAGAAGTAGTAAATCACAGGGTAGTTACAAGAAGCCTGCGACACATGTTCACTCCTGCAGATGGGACAGCAGGTCCTGCCCACATATGGTTGCCAGCTGGGCAGGAACCTCTCACCCCAGCCAGAACCTTCCCCCTCAGAAGAAATTTTAAATTAAACCCTGAGTGTCCTCTCCCTGAATTCACCACCGCAGCTGCCTTTCCCTGCTTGTGACTCATTAAAGCTGCTCTCAGCAGGAAGCAAGAAACCTTGCGTGGGCCCCTCAATTTTTACTGTGTCTGAAGCTTTCACTTTTTCGCTTTTATAATTGATTGTTTAAAGCTTTCACTTTTGAGTCCTGCTGTGCCTGAAATTCTTACAATTTTTAAAAGGTAGGCTCCCATCAAGTATGGTGTTTGTTAAGGTTACACACTTGACTGCCTTAAAACCAGAAAAAGCTGCTCTTCTCATCATCCTTTTCCAGTCTTTAACGTGGCCCTACAATGCAGCCACATTCTCTTCACTCCACTTCTCCGGTCTTATTACATACAGTTTGGGTTTTCAGCCAACTGTGCGAAATTTCTCAGCCTGGCACAAATCTATTCTCTGCATCTTCCTTATCTCCTGCCGCACGCAGTACAGCCTCCTCAAGTCCTGTCATCAGCTCATGTTGGACTCAGGGGCAAGTAACTATATTCAGACTCCTCCTTCATCATCCTGGTATTGCCAGTATGGCCACAGACTGCTCAGCTTCTAATTCAAATGAAACATACTCCTCATATCCCTGAAGATCTGAAGAGCTGCTTTTTCCTTTAACTACATTTATAGACATTTCTATTTTCTTTACTTGTTGTACACTTCTCATCCTCACATACTCTTTAAAGTTATCTTCCATTGTTCAATAGTCTTCATCTTCTTAGAAACCCACTGACCTCCCTCCTCCCATCCAGTCTTTTCTTATAAAACACACTTGTTTCATTACATCCTCAAATGTTTGTGGAAAATTCACTTCCCAAAGTTTCCTGTGCCCAGAAGCCACATGAGGCCTCACTGAGAGTCTCTGGCACTTGCACCAGAAAAATGGCTAGCATGATCAAGAGGATTTTAGCCCACTTGATAAAAAAGGTTTTGCCACTTTTCTGAGCCAGTCAAGAAAGAAAGGCTTTTGTGGATATTGGTTCTTAACAGAAGGCTGCAGCTCTTTGCAACAGCAGCTCCACCTCTAAAGAACTCCTATGTGAACTCTGCTCTTGGTCAAGAAGCTGAGAAGTGGATAATAGTGACAGCCCTAGATAAGATACCAGTGTGATTTTTGCTTGTCTAAGATATAAAATATTTTTCAAAGAAGTCCAATTTTGCACATGATTCTCCTGCATAACACTGGGCAATCTGCACCAGGCTTTTATGTGCATTATTCATGGGCAATGTGAAAGGTGGTTTGCATATGAGGCAGCAGCGTACTTTCTCTGGCTCACCTGGAGCTGGACCTGTTTTCATAGGGAAAAATATTTCTTGGACATGGAGTAGCAACTGTGTTTTGTGGTTCATGTTCCATTTTTGATCTTGGCTTACAGTTACCAGCTGGGAGTTAAAATACTGTACCAAGTGTCAGAGAGATTGTTTTGGCTTCTCTATCCTTATACAAGGGTTACAGGTCTTCAGATGCTTCAGACACCTGGGTTTTCCATCTGCAGCCTGTTTCTGAAACAGTTTCATTTTTCCATGGCTGTTTTACAGACCATTAACTTAGCATAAGGAATTATCTCTAAATTCAACCCATCTGTCATTTAAAAATTGTTGGCTCTGTAGTTTCACCACTATGATCTCTAATAAAAGGTTTTTCGGTACAGAGAGTTCAGCTGAGCCCTTTGATTTGCAGCACGTGAATACGTAGGACAAGCAGCAGACCATTTTCACCTTCTTTTCCATCCTCTCAGCATACAGAAGTCACAGGCACAGGAGATTTAAATGTTATACTACCCAACTGAGTAGGGAATACAGATACATGAGTTCATAGTAAAGACAGCTGGTACGTGTAAATGATAAACCTGAACTCTATATGAACAGCTTGGACCTAAAAGCGGTAGGTAGGTCTGCATTCATAGCATTGCTGCACCATAACTAATAAACCCAGACTATTTAGCTTTCTTGTCACTGATTTCCTAATGCTTCCAGTTCTAAGAAATGACTTCAGCACATCTGCACCAGCATGTTTTTAGAGGTATAGTCTCATAAAATTCAAGGTTATTCTGTACAGATATTTACTGATTTCTGGAGCTGCAATGAAGGAACTAGCTTTATGTGAAGGGTAGTTAACAACAGCAATCTTGTAGTATGGAAGTCAATTTATATTGCTCAGAAGTAGGTTAAATTAGGTCTCTTTGCCATACGTAGCCAGTATGCGTACGTTTTCACTCTGCCATTTTAGATTTGAATTTTTATAGGGTTTTAAACCAGAAAGCCCTGTGTGAGATGTTTAATTTGGAAATATATTCCAGATAATTTACACTCGGGTGCTCTTGGAAGTTTGAAAACTGTGATCTCTCTTCCAGTATAAAAGCTGTAGAGTAAAATAGATTCACCTTCTGCAGAAGTGTTCACACTTACCAAGTCCAGCGAAGAAGCATCTCCATTAGCTGTTTGCAGAGTGAAGTGAAGTGAGGTGAGGTAACTGTTCAGACTTTGTGTTTTCACTCCCATCTCTATGTCACTTCACAGGCTAGTGGAAGACTTCTGCTCATTTAAGGCAATCCCACTCTGTCACATTAAAAAATATCTGCTGCTTTTTCACAGACAGTGAAACATTGAAAAGACATGGGGAGGTGGGGAAAGAAATGAAGAATAACACAATTTCTCATGAACAATTTTGCATAGCTTTTCATACTTGACTATTCCTTGACATTACACTGTATGTACAAAGCACCAGCCAATGCTGTGAAATATGTAAACGTGCAATCATGAAAAATTTAAGAACACAGTTTAAAGGTTGGTTTAAAACCTCAGTGGAAGTTTATCTGAAAAACGCATTGAAGGTGTACCTGTACCACATCAATAACAAACCACGCACACTCCTGTTTTCAGACTACATTCATTTGTGACTTTACACTGACAGTAGGGCTATAAATCTAAACTTTCTGCTCCAGCAACTAAAGTTTCTGTGATCAGAAACCTAACAGTAGTTACAAGTAATAAATATTGTATGACACACAATTGAGCAACCTTATTCAACAGAGGACAGACATACCTAAACCACATTAATAATTTTATTATTTTATATTTATGCTGATTTCCCTTAGATAGCAAACCTTTTTGGAAGTTTTCTTAAATTATTTTTCTCCCTTCATGGTTCAATTGTTGCATTGAAGCGATATCAAAGAACGGGGATTTTTTAAAAGATGCTTTTTTTAAAAAAAAAATTCTTATTTCTAAATGACTGCTAAAAGCCTATGGGCATTTATCTCAGGGCTATTTCAAATGATGTGTTCATGGTTGCAGCATCCAGGAGTTATGATGTGTATACAGCAAGCCTGAAAAGAATGAAGGTGGGGAAGAATAAAGAAGATGGAACAATCTGAATAACGCCTCTGGTAACCTCTGACATGTGTGGTTATGTGTTCTGTTGTCATCTAACCATAAGAAACTGGAGTACATCTCGTTTCACTTAATCAGAGCAGATGGATGCAGTACTGTTGAGCATCATCTACAATAAGTAACTGTATTGCCATCTCATTGACATACAGTCTACATCGCTTTTATTTTGTTTGGCATGCACATATTTTACAAAAATGTCCCAAAGATGCAGCAGTGGCATATTAAGAGCTACTACAGGGAAAGATCAGGCATTCCCACCTGTTCCTCCTTTTATGGTTCTCAATCTCACAAAGCCTTTGGGCTGCCTTCCTGAAGCCCTGCAGAATAAACAAATGTTTCAGTGTGGCAAAGCTGAGAACATGCTTGGGTGCCTTAGTAATTTACTCTGCTCCATTTGTTTTTAACTCAGATCAGGAAGGTCACTATCAACATGAAAAATGTGAGCAAACCCTTACTTCCCACACAAACAAATAATGAGCAACAAAACCCGGAAAGAATCAAAATTTGCATCAGCTTTTTTATATATTGTTTAGTCCAGTATTCATAGAAGGAACACTTGTAAAAGGTGTCTTTTTGTCTCATGAAATAGTCTGTGTTTACTGGATTTTATTGTAAAATGATCTACAGTAACCCTGGCCATTAGAAAAACACACATATCTTAAAACTATGAATTTGTTATGAGCTGGAAACATGGGATCAACATTTTGCTCCACTAAAGCCAAAGAAAAAGGGAGTAGTTGTCTTAAATACAGCCAGGAATTCAGCCCCAAGTCCTACATGGCACCACAAGTCAAGGGTGTTGCAAACGGCTGAAATGGAGTGTCTCGGCTGCACTCAGTGCTGGCTGCTAAAGCCATGAAATGACCTGATGGCCTCTTCCCCTCTGTGAAAAGTGAAATACCTCTTTTATTTTTTCCTGTTTCTCATCACAACCACCTACCACTGCTCATCTGGCCAGAAAGAACAGAAAGAGAGTGTAATTGCTGCCCCTGCCTGTTTAGACCTGCTGAAATACTGCTGGTTACCTTTAATCACTAACAGAAGTGCGACTCTTCGAGACAAGAGTGTGTGACACACACACCACAATTTCTCCCTTCCCTTCTACGGCTGAATTTGATTTCCTGTCAAAGGAGAACACATTAAGGCAGATGTGCCTGAAAGAAAGTCACTCTTAAAAAAGCCCTTTCAAATACAAAAATTATGAAATGGAAAAAAACAGATCATGAAGAAATCTCTTAAATCTTTTCAGAAAACAACTGAGAAGTAAATAAATGTTGGGCTGCACCGAGGAAGAAAATAGTCACACACATGGTGGGAGCACTTTCTGTTCTTTGCACTGAATAGGAAGGGGTCTGTAATCATGATAATTACAGGCTTTAACAAAAAGCATATGCAAGTAGAGGGGGGAAAGTGGCAATTCAATATTATTGAATCAAATGGCAAGTCTGATGGTTTCTAACTTCCCATTACACTTTCCTGCTACAATCTTAATAGCATTCTTCTGATGTATGCACTTGAACATATGTATGTTATACACATGCAGAGTCTATCTATAAATATTTAGAATTGCCTGGACACTTTAGAAAACTGGACACTTTAGAAAACTGTGTTGAATTTTTAAATTACTTTTCTATCTCAAAAAATCAGGTTCAGATCATGTCTCAGGTATTTAGTCAACTACCAATAAAATTAATGAGTTATCAATGCAGGAGTTTCTTTACTATTTGGCTGGTTACAGAATTTTCTGATGAACATATATTATTACTCCTATCTTTTCAGCTGAGATTTGGAAGTATATGGAGGAATCTTTTAACAGGCATGTATATGACTTACATATTAAGGGCATACATACGCTCAGACAACACTTACGGTATAAAATGTACATCAAAAAATACCCCAGTTTATAGTGGTGTGAGCTGTTGCTTTACACAGAACTGTCAAATGGCTATTGAATGTTTTTAAAATTAACTGATGGCACCCGTTTTGAATCCTGCCATAAATTTTTTGTCATGGCAATATGCGTAACAAACAGAGATGCTCCCTTTATAACAAATAAAGAACCATAAGGAAATCAGTTTCATTCTATTTTTAGGAAAAGGGAAGTATTCCAATTACTTTATGGATACCATTATTTTTTGAACACAGTTTAAAATAAAATTATGCCATCCTAAATTACTACAACAATCATTTTGGGGTGCACTTCTGTATCACTGGTATCAGTTTCATTAGAGTATAGCTCGGACCATCCACTGCTCAAATAAAAGCTTTGCCTTAAGTGTTGACCAAAAGGGACTTCACAGAGCTGTGACTGATAGATAAACTGTTTACACAAGATGAAGGTGCTAACAGGGTCAGAAGAATGTTACAAGATACACAGTCTTGTCAAAAGTAAGTAATTGAGATAAATGTATTAAGCATGGGATGGTGTACGGCCAATGATAAGGGAGGAATGCGAACATGTAGATTGGGGGACAGGTCAGGCGCAATGCTTGAGGGGGCTGCGGTGCAGGTGGAGTCTCCTGTACAGGTTTAGGTCAGTGTTCACCCTTCTGATCACAGAAGAAAGAAAACACATAACTCTGTACCGACCAAAAGAGCAGTGCTTTCTGCCAGGCGTACAAACACCAGCACCTCAGCAGAGCCACCACCCAAGGACCATCCTTATGATAACCTTGCCAAGCCTTAGTCAAACTTGTGGTCATTCCTTATAAGACAAGAGTAAGACTGAAGCCTTCTGGCTAAAGACATGCTAGCACTGAGGTCCTGTCAGACCATACAGTGCTGAGAAAAAAATACTACCAACAATAGACTGCAACAGCTATTACAATGCTTAAAAGTAAACAGGCTATAAAACAAAAGAAACAAAAGATAGACCTTTTAGTGCATGTAGTTTCCAGATAAAAGACAAGATTAAAAACTAAAAAGAACTTAGAGCAAATTTTATAAAATTCCAAGTTTGCTATCATGTATGAAAAAAAAAAATTCTATATGTGCAACAATATAGTAGCATTGCTACTGCTTTGGGGGAAGCAGAGCCACTCATCTGGAGGAAGTCACTGACTAATCATCTTAAAGCAGAATTTGTTAAAGTGTTAAACTAGATTTTGTCCCCAGTAGTTCCTTCTGCTATCTGGTTATTTCAATTCAGTAACTCATTTGCTCAAAGCTGAAAAACCAACTGGGAAGTAAAGAAAGAGCAAGGGTTGTTTTCTTCATACAATCTGTAGAATAAAAAATTATGTAATAGCTGGTAAGGTCTCCTACTTCTGAAATGTTGAGTATGTACTAATCAGAAATAACCATCCCAGTTCACTAATTGCAGATAGCAGTCATTTTATATACATTTTAGATTCTTCTCAAGTATCAGGCATGTTTAATGTAGATTTAAATGACTAACAAAAACATCTAACTCGTGACACTTTCATCTCACTTTTAAATTCTGTCCAAATGTACTCTACTCTCAAGTGAAATACCAAAAATAAGCTTTAAATAAATGACATTCTTTACTTTCTAATAACTGAAACACAAAGAGTGAAGTCACAATTGAAGTAGTTGATGTATATCAATTCATTTCAGTAGAGATGCTCACTGCTTTATTTCTAATCCATCAACGTCAGATTTTAAAAGTCAAAAAAAACTCCAGCGAAACATATGAGAAGCCTTTTTTTTTTTTTAAATCAGGAATACTGTTATGTTTTTTTTTCTCAACATCCCTCCTATCCCTTTCATGCCTGCAGCAGCTGATCGCAGTATTTAGTAATTCTTAATCCAGTCAATGCCATTAGCTCATCTACATGTCATCTAGTGTAAAACTCATTGAGCCACTGGTCTGGCTACTGGCTCCCCTTTCCTGAAATGCCTTCAGTAAACTGCCTTCCCCATAGAAAACAATTAGACATGAAGAGTGGGGCATCCAGGCTGGTTGGAGCTCGTCCAGTACAGCCTCACATGTAGAAGTGGGAAGTCACTATATTCATTTTAATGCTGGCTACTTCCGAGATGACAACAAAATACTTATCTGAAAGCTGTCAACATGTGTAATGAAGAGAAACAGGAAGATGCAGCTCTGTATGTGTTTTTTTAAGCCATAGTCACTGCTAGGGAAGTAATATATTCCTAAGTTATTTAAGCAGTGCATACAGCTTAAGGCTGAAGCAATTTTTTTTATGTATTTGTAGTAGCATTACACACTGGATTATGAGTTAAGTGGTTAACAGATGGAGGGACAGAAATTTCCAAGTCCCTTTGTTAAAAATACCTAGGTTATTCCTTCTTCACTAGCCAAAGAGGCTTTGTAAAAAGAAAATGACATACCTTAGGCCAAGGTATATAAACTTGCACTTCAATCTACTACCCTATTTACAAGATACATGAGATAAATATTAGAAGACTGCAGTTATCTGAGGACTGCCTGCAGATGAGTTCTCAGTTATGTTTATTCAGCAGCTTGAGTTAAATTTTTTGCACTGATTCAATGGCAAAATTCAGATTGTTTCCACTGAGAAGAAGAGGGAGACCAGTACTACTATTATGGAGGGGCCTAAATCCCACCTGAGGTTTCGGTATTAACACAGCACATTCATCTATTCTAGAATGACTAATTTACAGAAGGGTTTTCCTCTGACTTCATGGATGATCCCTGGGAGTGACTGACAAATCTAATTTGTGTCTACAGAACTAACTGTAAAGTTGCTTCATTGTCTAGTTTAGACTTAACACACAAAACCCACAACACCACAAAACAATTTATGCAAGATTGCTGACCTCTTTAACCAACTCAAATTTATAAAACAATATATGTCTGCTAGCAAAAAAGTATCTAAAAGTAAGTTTTTGGAAGATGTAAATATCATTTCTAGTACAGCTTTTCTCTAAACACAGAACAGAGTTGTTAAAAAAATCATTCCAAATGAAATCGCAGATTAGACAGGTAAGGTGAGTCCACACTGATTAGAAAAGTTGTATGTGCCAGACAGTGTAACTCTTCTGTAGAGCTTCTGCAATGATCTGGGCCAACACTTCACTACACGAGACTCAGAAGCCTGCAAGAAAAAACTCAGTTTAGTACTCAGTTACTTGGAAAGTTTTTGGGCATCCTTCCCCTTTTTTGGAGAGAAGAGATAATTGAATAAAATTGGTAGAAAGTGAAAAATAGAAACCCTTCCAGAAATAAAAAGGTTTAGTTACTTATTTGTAGAATACTTATATTTTTGTTTACATTTCTTTATCTCCTTCATGTAAATAGTACGGATGAAAATCTAACAGATAACATCTCAAAAATAAGTGTGCTAGGGAAAAAGTAAATAAATGAGTTTTGAGATATACACTTCTGAAAAGTGTGTAGCTGAGTAATTATTGCTGTATTTCTGCATTAATAACCTCTTTCTCGAGGCTATTTTTTTTATATATATGTATATGTATAGGCTTAGGTAAAATTATAAGAGCAGGAGGCAAATGAGAGGCTCGGTGACATGCTAATTGCTGGATGAGCTATTAACGTGTACATGGAAAGTCCAGATTAGCAATAACAATTCAGAGTGATTGCAGCCCCCAGTTTGCAAGGGTGTCTTTTTTTGCTGGTTGACTACAATAGCAATAACGATGGGCAAGAAAATATGCCTGGAGTCAGTGTCAGTCATGAGATTCAGTCACTGCTCAGGTATCGAACTGCAATACTGTAGGCCTAACAGAAAAATAGCCTGTTTTCAAGAAGAAAATCAAGTGCTAAGATCAGGGCAATAAACCAAGAAGGCCCACTGTCATCCTCAAGCTTTTTCTCTCCGAGTCAGTTTGCTTTCTACATCATAGACACGAGAAATGCAAATCATTAGATGGAGTCTGGGTCCTGACTGATGGCTGCCTCTAGCTATGAAAAAGCACCAAGACTTGTGGCCTCCAGAACATGAATAGAGAACATATTAGATTGTGGCTTCGTAGTGGCTTTGCTCCTTTGGTGGCTGTTGACCAATCTGGATTGTAGCCATGCTGTGTTTATGGCCATATTCTGTGAAGATGACCTAGCTGAAAGTCTTTTGCACAGTGGTTCTCAATTTCTTTGCCATATGTAAGTAACAACCTGAACATTTTCCTTAGATATGCTTCCTAAAAACAATTTTCATGGAGATTGGATCCTAGCAATTTGATATATGGAGTCTGCTGATCAGCACATATGAACTCATTTTACTTAGTTGCCTTCGCTAATTCCTTTGGTATAGTCCACATACAACAAATTGTAAATTACTGTTTTAAGAACAGGGTTTTCAAGGCACATATTGCATTTATGCACAAAAGATGTCTCTTGTGCCTCGCTTCAAAAAGCTACAAAATATGAGACTTTTCTTTACTAAATATCTGCTCACTGACTTCAATCAGTTGGGGAACACAATAAATGTTGTCTGATTGCCAAGGCACTGCATGTACAGTGAAACCCCAGGAAGAGGGGCTCTTGTGGAAGGGCTGATAAACAGCACTGCTGTCACATAACAGAAGTAAACACAGCCACTTCCAGAAATGTTGCCTTTTAAAGGATGGATTCATGAAGCATGAGAGAATACGAGAATGAAAAAGCTAAAGTAGAAATTTTGGGATTTTAGGATGACCTGCCTTATTTGCAGGTCGCTGAATTAATCTGGTGAAGGATGCAGGAACTTATGGACACAAGTACAGTAGGCTGGCCATCTCTTTTGAGGCATTATACTGGAATTAGGGCTCATTAGATGACACTGTCCACATGTCATCCGTGTTGCTGGGTGTCTTTCAGATCACCTGGTCAAGCAGCATGCAATGATATTGCCTGTCACTGTGTTACAGAACGTGAAGGTGATATGAACACTTGCATTCGCTTTCAGGGGAGGCATATCAAAGGTGCAATTCTTGTTAGCAGTGGGCACCAGCAGGGAGATTTGCATAGTCTGTCATTACAGACGTTATTTGTCTTCTTTGTAAATGCAAACGGTGGCTTAGTTTTTATACTCTGAGAGCAATCTGCAGCTGAAACAAGAGCAACAGTTATTGGTGTATTAATATTTGCTCTTTATGGCAGTCATTAATCCCATCCAGAGGAAAATAATCTTAATTAGATCTTAATCATACTGTTTACCAATCTGATAAGTAAAAGATCTCTCTTCCTCATTTTCAACTTGCCTAGTAGTAAGGCGAAAAACCAAAAGCAGTTTCTGAAAGGAATTTCCCTTTAATGAGTGGTAGTGTAGGACGCTTTGAGGCATCAAGGGAGGGAAGATACTAGAAAGAGTTGGAAAGCACCTCACTAGGATGACAAGAGTGATTTGTCTAAGGAGCCAGCAACAGTGCAGGAAAGTTCATCTGCGCTGAAGTTCTTGATTCTTTCAGAATGAGGAACGCTCTTGAACAGCTTAATCCTTGCTTTATATCATTATTTGTTTCCTGGCAAGACTTTTCACATCTGTTTCTCCCCACCTCTAAACAGAATATCTAGCCAGAACACTAGTTGTGTGTGTTTGCTCATCTCATGCTTCGGGAGAAAATCATCAACTATCTTCCCACCCTGACCCTGTATGAACGTGAGCCAAGGTTGCTCCTTTGTGTGTAGGTGTAAACAGATGTTTAACTCTGTAACCGGTGTCCTTGAGTCTTGTAATTGATTTGCCTTTTCCTGTGGGGATGTGATTCATGATAGCCTCTCTCTTCCTTTCATATTCATCCAAATACATCAGAGCAGCCTCACAGGCCACTGGCCAGCAGAATTGAGGATCCCCTTCCTGCAGTCATTAGAGCCCAAAGGGCAAGGTGGAAATGACATTAAAATGAAGGTTAATCCATTTGAGCTCTCACCATCTTCCTCATGAGAGGAAAAGGGAGTAATTTCAAGCAGGAATGTGGGGACAAAAATTCCTCTTTCAGTGCTGGGCACCAACCCCACAGTGTAATCCTAAAGAGAAAAGAGTCTATTTTCACACATTAAAGCTAATATAGGTAAGATACAATCATAAATCCCTCTAGACATTACAATTCCTTACCTTAGAGCATAATGCCCAGGTCAGTGGCCTGGACCACAAAAGTAATGTTGTTGGCTATTACTTTCTTTTGGTAAAGGCTTTTGACTGAAGTTGCCAATTCCCTACACGGATTAAGCTGCACAGGTTATAACCCAGATGGAAGATGGATACAATCTCCTTCAAACAGTTTTTCACTGGTGAGAAACAACCCTTTGGGTCCTTACCGTATGGCCATTCAAATCTCTTTCATCACTGGGACGTGACTTTCTCCTCCTTACTTCCAAATGCATTGCTGTAGGTGTTGATTTAGAGAAAGGATAGGGGTTTGTACTTTCTATTCCCTTCCCTGACATGTTGCTGAGACTCAAGGATGGCTATAGTATAGGAGTATATGATTTGTACACATGCCAGATGCAGAAAGGCAAAAAGAAACTGAGGCAATGCTCAGTAGCCAAACCACACAATGTCTCTCCTCATTTTCGGCTTTGTATGGCCCCACCCCAATGCAGCAGAAAAAGAAGGGAGCTCAAGGCTTCATCAACCCCATTCACTTTTGCATCCAGCATGAAACAGGCACCGCTCCACTTCTCTCAAAAAAAAATAATTATAGCAGGATAGCCAGTAAACAAAGTCAATATTTGAACAAGAAAGAAGTCCAACTCTTTGCAACTGTGTAATGACAACTTCTCATTTTCCCATTAATGATGGCAGACTTTAAACCACCTGTCCCACCTCAGTCTTATTCCTCCACATTGCTGATGCCTCAAGACCACTTCAGCACACTGTCCACATGTAGCCAATAGCACTAGTTTAAACACTTATTTAAGGAATCAAAAGGAAATGGAATAGAGAAGAAGAGTTCTTTTAAACAAATGAAAGAAGATTATTGTCTCAGTTAAGAATAAATTTTACTTTTAGTCTACTAATGTATTTATAAATGTTTCCTGCAAACAACTTGACATCTTTTTCCTTTAGGACTTAAAGGTTATACTAAATTTCAGAGATGTCTTATATTGGCTTTGATCTGGGTGTTAAAACTAAGTAGATAAATGATGCTTAAGTCTCTTAATTCCAGAAGGATGTTGGGTGATAAACTGGGTCAAATTCTGACCTGCACAATCCCAGAGCAGAACTTCATTACTTCATCTGTACAGAGAACTAAAAAGACCTGATTTCCTAGTGGTCCCAAGAGACACAATGATTGACAGGCAGATAAATAAGGAACTACAGTTCTAAGAAATTGAATTTAGAGGAAATGAGAAAAACAGAAGGGCCTTTTTGCAGTCCTAGTGAAATGCAAGTTTAAGAATAAAAGGAATAATAGTAATAAATATTCAGATTAAATAAATATTCAGATTGAATAAATATTTAGATCAAATAAATATTTAAGACAGGGGAAAAGTAAATTACTAAATTAAAATGTGCTCCAAATTTGGATTAGAAAAGACTGCTCTTCAGATAAAAATATGTCTTCCTTGAAAACTGATTTTAAGTAAAATTGAAGAAAAGACAAATTGACTGCCAGCAAGAGAAATATTTAATTTTTGCATCTGATGATACTAATGGATAAACTGCATTTTGGGGAAAAGAAAAAGTGAACTGATAAGCTTAACACAGAAAATCAAAGGAAATATTCCTGCAATTTTGCCTGCTAGGAAATAAAATTTAAAAAGCCCAACTCCACCCAAACCATACGACTACTTGTTTATTCATTTAGATTTCTCTGCATACATACAAACATAATTATTTTTCCTTCTGATAGCAGCTTTAAATACAATGTGGAGTGGTAAGAAAGCACATAAAGCAGTTTCTTGTTAAGTATCTCTAAAAGTAAATTCCAAAGGAAAGCTACTGTTGATTTCGTGTGTGATATATATGACAAATATGGAAATCCAATGGAAGGTATTGTTACATTTATTACTGCCATAGATGTCCCAATGATTACATTGTCCCATTTGTATGTGTGTCTGTCTGTTTTTAGACAAATTTGTCTTTTGGAGGAATAGCAAAAAAATTCAAAATTCCACATGATCTTTGGGTTAATTCCATCACATAAAGAAGTAAAAGCTAATAATATTTCAGCACAAAATGTTTTATCTTTGTTATTTACTTATTACAGCACATAGTAACAAGTTATTTAAAGTAACAGTGACTTGACTTGTGGGAAAAATTCTTTTCCAGTTTTAATTAAAGGCTTAATATTATCTCTTTTTTTGAGTTTTTGTCAAATTACAGCTATTTTGGATAGGGTTGTAGGATGAAAAACAGACTTTGGAAAACCAGAGATTGACTGTGGATACGGCCATTAGGCCCTGCTATGGTATACAGCAATAAAGTTACTGTAGAAATCCCATGCTCATTAATAGCAATCATCAGCTCTATAAATCAGACTAGAGCTTACCCATGTTGATCACGTGCTCCCAAATGAATGACACATGGTCCTGGCACAGACCACAAGAAGAGTGCAATAGTCTGTAGACTTCATAAAATAAGGTAGAAAGAATTAAATCCATTCTGTACAGAACAAAAATGTGATGATAAAGTTTGTTTTAAATCTGGCAGGTTTTGCCATTCATCCACCCATCTAAGCCAAAAGCAGTTAGAGAAAGGTGATATACAATGATCGTCTTGTCAGAAAAAAAGGGAAAAAAACAGCATTCCTGCCATTTAAAGAATGAAACACTTTTCCCTCTATAAATGTCACTGCAGCTTTTGTGGAGTGCCTAACCACAACCACCATTTCCATCTCCACTTTCCCTGGAATGCTTCCTTGGTGCAGAATTTCATAATTATTTCTCATGACCTGACTTCATCAATCCTCTGGCATTGGAGCTGCTCCTTCCAGACTGCGGCAACAGTCAGGCTCTTCTACAGAGCCACAGAGGTACACAGCATTTGGAGATTATGTACTCTGCCATCTTTCCAGTCATGATTTAACCATTCTGGTTCTTTGGTTGCATGTAGATCTAGACAAAGCAATAAAACGTCTTCATACTTTTCTCAGCCTCAGTTATCCTACCATTCACATGTTTTTTACAACTGAAAAGTGCCAGATAAGAAACTATAGGTCCTTTATCTTGGGTTTCCTTCTGGAATTGCCAGAATTCTCTCACTCCTGTAATTAATTTTCTATTTCTAAGTTTGGTCTGATTCTCTTTTTCTTGCAGAAACCCTGTGAAAGTTCCTCTTTTTAATCCTGTTCTTTATTCCATTTTTGCTTCTTTCTAGTCACTCTCTGGTGGTCAAAGACTCTGTACATCAAGATATATTGTTTGATTCATCAGTTTGCCCAGAACAATATTTGTCTCTGTGGAGACTACCTTTGGCCCAAGTGTGCTCTATTTAAATGGGTAATATTCAATATATACCCATTTTCTATCACTAGTCTGGAGGTAGGAACTCCTCCTGACCAAAGAGCATGAAGGCAGAACTCAGTAGAGAAAGTGGACAGTCTCCATGTTCAAAATACAGTCTATGTTTGCAGAAACATGAAAGAGTTCTCAGAATTAAACTGAAGTAAACAACTAACAAAGTCCAAAGTTACCCCAGAAAAATTTCTTTCTTTAAAAAAAAAAAATAAAATAATTATGGGGTAGGCACAAGTGAATATTGAAAGTGTGCATCTAATTATATTAACAAAACTTTAGCCAGGTTAAATTACCCATTAAATTTCACAGGGGACAGATTGACATGTTTATAACGTGTTGTACTTGTTGAACAAGTCTAAAAGAATATTATTTCTTTTTGTATATCTATTACCTTTAAGTGGATCTAAAATAGCAGTTAATATCACTTAATTAATTTTAGCACTTAAAATAAAACATCTCCCCATAAAAAATTTTCTTGTCCTTGCTAACATCAACTATTAGAAAAAGACAAACTAAGCAGACAGTTTTTGTGTTATGATCCAAAGGTAAACAAGTCTGAGTTCTTGAACTGAAAGGTCTAGTAAAAATTGTCCTTCCCCATCTTCAAGTAAAACAACAATCTCAGTGAATCTTGACCCTCAAGGCGGGGCATGATGAAAATGAGGAAGAAAGCATTGAAAGTACATTGAGTCAGATCATACAATGGCACTCTAGCATCTTCAAATTATCTATTTGAGCCTTTATTCTACAAACAAGCTTATGGGATTGCCCATTTGCAACCTGTACTGCTGTGTGTGCAATGGTAGGGGCATGCTAGAGAATGAAATATTAGTTGGTGAGCTACCCTTGCACTGAAATATATTTGAGACATGTAGGAATAGAATGGAAATTTCTACATGTTAATGAAATAAGGAAAGTCAGCTAAACAGCATAAAACTCACTCATATTGCATCAGTCCAACATACCTTCTTCAAAGCACTCAAAATTTATTTCAGAGTCCATAAGGGAATAATCAAAAGAAACAATGTCAAAAAACATGCCATGTTACCCACTAAAATTTAGCAGAAATGAGTATAAACAAAGTCTCTCCATTCCTCATGCCTACTTAAGAGCAGTTAATTACAACTGTCTAGAAGATATCATTTCAGTAAAAAAAAAAACTCCAGTGGGAAAGATGAAGCCAAGTTAAAAAAGTGTCTTGATAAATTATTTTCTGGGTAGGAATTTAATTCAGTGAAGTAGTATGACAAAATACAATGCAAGCAAGATGTGACTGTAGACCAGGGTAACTGCAGCTCTCTTTCAGAACTCTACTATTCATGCCAGGGATCTGTTTCATTACGCAGTCCTGATGTTATTTTACCATAAATTTTGCTATGAACTCATGAGTGATTTCCACTATATTTCTTACATATTTGAATAAATGAAGTAGGAAACTGAACAACAAGTTCTGAAGTATTCCTCAGGTGACTTGCATCAGAACAAAGTATTTAATGAAGTGCCATAACAGGCAACTGTAGCCCTCCTTTTTGGAGAGACATCAAGCACTGAGGATGTTGGCAATAGCATATATTTTTCATTTGAACACAATTTCCAGAGACTATTTTTTTTCACTTGAAACAATCCATCTCACTTAGGATGCAACAGCTGTCTTCATTCAACAGCTTCACGCAGAGAAGCGATTTTAAAGGGCACATTTGGGATGTTTCCTATGATCTTATAGCTGTGAAGATCATGACCAAAAGTAAAAATAAAAAATAAAGGTTTCCTCCTGTCTGCAGACACAATAACGCCACTATATTTAATCACAAACTTTCCATTTTTCTATTCTCCCTCAGTGGTTCTACTCCATAGTTTGAAATCCTATTTAGACATTTTCAGACTCAGGAGTTCATTATGAAGACACATTGTGACAATTCCAAATCATTTTTAGCAGTGGAAGGTTAGAGATTAAAAACTGGTTTTCTCCAATTTGCTCTTGCAAGGTCATTTGTTTTCAGATTTTAGATAAAAGCAGTGAATATGTGGTTTCCTGTAAGAGATGGAGTATACATTGTGATCAAGAAAAGGAATAGAGGCAATTTCACATATATAATCTTACTTCTGACAGATCTCTTTGTTACCAGTTGACTTTGGTTCAGTAGTCCTTGGTATAAAGTAAAGATAAACTTAATCCAATTTACATTTCTAAATATTTTCTTTATTGTTTTCAGTGATATCCATCAAATACACCAACCAATCCAAGTTTCTTGGGTAAAAACCAGCACAAGGGGGGAACTAATCACATTGTCTACCTAACAGTCTATTCAGGAAAGGCCAAGGACCTTTAAATACAAGGCAGGGAGGAAGAAGGTGCCTGGACAGCTTAGTGTGCGGTGTACATCCAAGACCCTTCACATGCTGGCCTGCTCCTAGGAGGTTCAGACTCCCAGAAGGTGTTGCAGCTGCCTGCCATGGTAAATCTGGCCCATCCTCCTTTTGTCCCCATCCCTACAGCCTGTAGCCACCATAGGCACAGTGTGGGCCACAGCATCCATCAGGCAAAGCACAGACCTGTGTTCTTACTCTCTATTCTTACTATATTATTTTTACCTGGAGTCTCTTTAGGGGCACACACTTATGGTTTGGACAAATATAGCCTGGGATAGATAAACAGCCCTAATAAATACTCTATAGTATTTCAAAGGAGTATTCTCTTTTCCTGTTAACTTGAGGAAATGGACACCTATAACACTAATCGATATGCACTACGTATTTGGTTTTTCTGTGAATTCTCAACAGCTGTAATATGGATGAATTCCATAGTAAAATCAGCCTACGGACAAGTTACTGATTGATCATTCAATCTCTGAATTGCCATTTTGTGCAAAATCTACAAACAAGAAGTAGGAAGTCCTTGTATCTTCCCTGATGTATATTCCAACTATATTTGCAAATACATATTTAGCATTGTGCACTTACCATGCCATTAATTTTGCTAATGATGTGTTTACTTCTGTCAATAACGATGTGATTCCAGGTCTTTCTTGGTATTGCTTTGGCAGAACTAGGAATGAGAGGCTATAGAGTTTGCCTTTCCAAAGTTATTTAAAGCACAAATAATGCTTCTACAAAATAAATCAAAATCAAGTCAGCCAGTCTGGTTTTTATTTATGCTCTTTATAAATTTATTTATGCTCTTTATTTATTTATTTTATTTATGCTCTTCTTATTATAAAAAATACTTTCACTAGATTTCCTGAAATGTTCCTCTAGTTATTATTGCATATCAAAAGCTCTCTTACCTGAAAACTGCCTTAGAGATCTGACACTTAACATTACTCCTCGCCCCCTAGAATCTAGCATTCCTTCCGTTCTATTTGCACTTCTCATACACATTCTTCATTTTAATTAAAGATAAGCCTAAAAACAAATATGGAAAGCTTCCTTCACTTCCAAACAACATTAGATCTCAATATAGGCTTGCAGCATGAAACCATTTTTTTTAATGGCTGATATTGTGTATGCCTTGAAGTCTTTGCCATCTATTTTATTAAATGCAAGTTAGTACCCAAACCATCCTCAAATGTGAAATATTAGTTGTTTAGAAAAGTTTACAATATCTCAGTGCAAGATTCTACAGACAGCAAAATTAGCAAAATGTAAATTTAATGGTGCAGTAAAAATACAAATAAAATTGATAGAGAAAGGCATCAATAATTTTTAAATATCTTTTAAGGTAAAACTGCTGTGGAAAATTTTGTGTTCAATTGGAGAACAGCATATTCGTAATGGAAGTTTTGAATTGTGACTAGATAAAAGTATTTGATACTTTATGGCATTTAATTTGTATTATTCAACTCAAAGATTTAATCGGATTGAACTACATTTTTCACAGGCAAATTTAGATGAGGATAAAAGTATTGTGAGACATTCTCAGAAAAACTTTCATTGTGCCTGTACATAAACATAATACAAACATGCCCTTTGCAACAGAGAATTTATGAGCCAGATTTTCTGTAAACAACATTGAGAGTGGCCCCTCCCTGCCTGCCTCCCTCCCTCATTATTAATAGCATTATGGTAGGTTAGCACACACTAAGTTCATTTAGCACTCACTGAATTTCCCAAATGTTAAGATCCTCCTTTACAGCATTAAAAAAAAAATCCTTTCAACAATATAACTGAACAGCCTATTCTTTAAACAGTTGTAAACTCAGATTAACACAGTTTTTATACTCCTCCAAGTCAAACTGACCAAGAAGATTCAGGATTTATTCGTCTTTTCTAAAATGCACATTTTGAAAAATATTGTGTCAATGATGCAGCAATCTCCAGGAAGATTCACATTGAAAGGTCAAAAATTGACTTCCTACTGTGATTATCTAGAAATATCCCAAAGATGTTTTATTCAGTGTCTTCACGGTATCTCTGGTTTTGCTGACATCATAACAATGAGAATTTTTAAGTAACTAATTATGACAATAGGTAATATTCTCACCTCCATATGGTCTTCCTATATAGTATAGACAAGGCTAAGGATTTTACTGATGAAAATTGTTTGTATCATGATCATCTAAAGAGATAGCAACAATAAAAAAAAGGAAAGCATGTTAATATCCCATGATGTCTCAAAGAAATCAGCTTTTGGCCATGCAGCTCTTCAGAATACCAGCTTAGTAAAAGCATCTCCACTGTCAGCACCAGCTACACATTAAGATACTGCTTTAGGATTTTGACTAGAAATATCCAGGTTGTAGATGTAGGTCATTATTGTTTTCTATCTATTGTAATAGAAATGCTTTTGTCTTCACTAACTTCAGTTCTTTTAATTACAGAAGTGTATCATTATTACTATTAAATTCATTGATCAGACACCAAATGTTTTGCACAGACTTGAGTGTAGAGTTTTGAATGAAGTGTTTCTAGGGAAAGAAAGGTCATATTTTTTGTAACTGCTACAGCTTGCTTCCTTTGTGAACTCAGAATGAGAGATCAGGAGAAATAAGAACATTTGCTCACAAGCAATAACTTGCAAAATACATTTTCCTTTGTTCTTTTTGTTTTAATCAGACTTCATTCAGCCTGATTCCATGTAACAACAGTATTAAGCAGCTGCTTATTATTTTGATTAGTTGAATTAGATCATGAGGAACAACAGTATTCAAGTATTCAACTTACAGCAGCAAAACTTGAGAGTGCTAGAGGGGGAAACCCCACCCCATATCTATAAGAGCTATAGCCGTGTTACTCCCACTCAGAAACAGGTAGTTACTCAGGATATGCATCATTAGGAACCAAAAGCAAGTCATTTCTTAGGTTATCTTCAGTTCTGTGCTTGAGAAATTCACTGACCAATGTAATTAATCATCT
Organism: Nyctibius grandis; assembly: GCF_013368605.1. Lineage (NCBI taxonomy): Eukaryota > Metazoa > Chordata > Aves > Nyctibiiformes > Nyctibiidae > Nyctibius > Nyctibius grandis. The sequence goes on from NC_090663.1 coordinate 46,638,919, forward strand.
AAATATTCCTTCAGGTAAGTGAAAGCAATACAGCGTGAAACATTTTTAATGAATATGAAGGATGCATTGGAAAATTAATATATCAGCAACAGTGTTGACTTTGGAGACTTAATTTTTTTTTTTATGTAACGTAGTTCTATCTGTGGTACCTTTATATTTTCCTTTTCCAGGCATTTTGTTTGTTCTTGCTCTTCTTTCCTTTTTTGACTGATCAATTAATAATTGAATCATAATAATCAGTGATAAAATCAAAATAAGAGCAAGTTCTTAGATCAGGTTGTGCCAATCTATAAGATCACATATGTTACTGTGATAAAACCCGTCCCCTCCTATTACTCATTTGAACCCAATTTAAGACCTAAAGTCAAAGGAAAATTCCCCACTGGTTACTTGTCAGGTCTATTTTAAGACTGAATACTTTTCTGAAATTACATACCCATACCAGGTCCCTAAACACTGAGATCTGTAAATTGTGGCAGAACAGAACCATTTAATTATAAAAGAAAGTTCCAGTGTGCCTCAGCAGTGACCACACTATGGCGGTGCAGCTCGAGTTAGCGCAGCACGCAACCTGTGAGGTCAACAACAATTTCCTCCATTATAAAAAATTAGGTGTGCCACTTGCACCCCTGGCAACATAGCAAAATTGCAAAACTGATTCCCCAGGTGGATAAAGCTTCCACCTAATTAATCTAATTTTTTACAGTGGTTCAAAAGCAATCTGCTTTAAATGAAAAATTAATGCTGCAATACTGTATTAAGGACCTGATCTGGCTCTTACCCATGCTTAGGTCAACTCACGGTTTCACAGGTCTCAGAGCAAGGCAAGATTACTCAAATATGCTGCAGATTATAACAAAGGGCCAGCAAAGAACAGAATATCTGTTGTGTATACACCTACCTTGCTTTATCCACTTCAGCAAGACCTTCACACCTCTTATGTAAGGCAGCCATTTTAATTGACTTTCACTGGTGATTTTTAAGGATGGAAGGAAAGCCTTTCAGAAACATATCTTCCCTCATCTGAGCATGGTATTGATCACATAACTTAGTCTGCTACAGACTTAAATTCTTCAAGAGGCAGTCAGCCACACAGATCCAGCACATTCCATCAACAACACTTAATGCTGAATTTAACAACATTAAAGAATAATACTCAGGACATGTCACAAGCTCTTTACATAGCTGCAAAGAAAACTTTACATCATGTTACAGGAAAACTAATTTGAAGCCAGCAGATTACCCACAATCAAGAAAGTTTGTGTCAAATAGGAAGTAGGATAAGTATAGTCTTCACCCTGCTGGGACCGTTGCCAGTAAATGCATTGTAACTAGGTCTCAAAAGGTGGATCTCCTGTCCTTCGGATTTTGTGTCTTGTTTTGTTGACTACTCAACAGGCAAGATCTTTAATCAATATGTTGTGAACAAATCTCTCCATTTCAAAGATTTTTTTGGGATAACCCACATTGCCTTTCACAATTTCATCAGCATAAACGATTTTTTCATTGTTTTCTTATTGTTAGGCTATTTATAAGGCATACTTCCATTAAATGAGCAGTTCACTAAATATGTGATTTTCATTACATCAGGAAAAACCTCTTAGGACTTGGAAATAACTGTTTTTAATAGCATCTGATAGCACCATGAGGCATTGACCAGGACCATGGCCAATGCAAAGATACAATCCATATAGCCCATTTATCATCAAGATAATCATTAAGAACACCTTCTTCACTTTCACCACTCTTAAGCATATGGGATCTACAAAGGAATAAGCAATTTGAGAAATAAAATTAAACTTTGTATTCAAAGTTACGGCAACTCTCTTCTGACTTCTACATGTGCCGTGTGAAATAATCCCAGACATACTGTGCTTGAAAGTGATACTTTGATACGACCACAAAGAATCACCTTCCACAGGCTCTTGGAAATGCACTATATGGTGTTCTTACCCTCAGCTTGCCCAGTCTAGCCTTCTTGCCCAACTACTCCAGTCACACTATTTAACATAGGACAGTAGGATTTATACACAAAGGGGCCTGTATGAATGAACAACAACAAAAAAAACCCTTCCAAAAAATAATCTTGGCTCAACCCTGTGATTGTTAAAGTAACCCTAAGGGAAATAAAAAGACAAATTTAGAGAAAAGGAAGACTTAAAATATTTTGTTTAGCAAATAGAAGGGACATAATATTAAGAGGAGACTAGAACAGAAAAGTGGAAAAAGGATAACATGGAAACTTGCTCTTGCTCCCAGCCTCAGACTTTCCCAACACCTTTTGATTACCCGTGACAGGGAGACATTGCTTCTGCTGCTGCTTGCTTTTCCTCTCAGAAATTCGAGCACTGGAATTCCACCCGGCTGATAAATTATGTATCAAGGTTAAGAATACCTTTTTTTTTTTAACTATAGTAATATTACTGCTTGCATTTTGTAGTAAAAGACCTTGGAGAAAATGTATGCAGTCAACTTCTTGTGCAAATACCCTGAAAAATGAACCAATGGAGCAGCATTACAAGAATACAGAAATTATTCAGTTTTTGAACTTCACACAAATAAGCTGTCTGTAAACAAAAACGGTAATATATGAGCAGCAATACTGGTGTTAAAAGAGCCAAAGACACCTATACAGACATTTGGGATTTATTTTTGTAAAAAAAGATCAGGTTTATTAGTGCCAATGTATGTTCATAGTAAGGTAACAGAAACTAAGCTAATCTGAGTAGCAACTTACATCAAAGGATATCAAAATAATATTTCTTGTAAGTGAAACATAATACTTCATTTAAACTTGATTCTTGCCAACTAGAAGTCCTTATTATCTGTCTATGAAGCCTTTAAAGAAAAGTTGCTACAGTCAAACAGGGTCCTGAAAGAACTTGGCACATAAAGAAACAATTCAATTTTCACCCATACAATACCTCTCACTCCCCTGGAGCACTCATTCATACAATACTTACATAATGCATATACATTATGACTAAAGCCATGTATGGCCTAAAGCACATAGAATATCTCAGTTCTAAACGTAACATATCTCTACATCAAAAGCAGGTCACTGTATTTACAGCAGATGATCTCGGTCTGCAGATGGGGGTTTCGCTTGAAGTTCCTTTTGTTAGCGTACGCTAAGATGCCCAAGTCGTCGAATTATTTATCAAATTAGAGGTGTATCTACAGGAAGATCTGTCTGACCGTGTGCGAGGATTCTAAGGCAATAGTAGTAGTTGTTCCACAGGACTAGTGCTGCCGCTGCAACACGCTCTCCCTCAGAGCAGTAAAGCCTTCCTTCTCCAGATGCAGCCAGGCGTAGTGAGACATTCATGATCTGCAAGCTGTTGGCTTAAAAGTCTAAAACTTCTTGGTTTGTTTTTGTTTTTAATGTTCATGGAATAGCACCATAGGAATTCACTCTTGATAACAAACAAATCCTGGGTCTGTTGTTTTGTTTTGCTTTTTTTGCCATCACAGATACTCTTACTCCCAGAAAAAAACCTCTTCAGGAAACCTCCCTCTTGGATACTACTGCAGCTTCATTTCTGATTAGCTAAACCAGACAATTAGCTCATTCACAAAGAGGTCTGAAGAAATAAAGCTTAGTAGTGGTTCCAAAGGTACTGCTAAAACCAAATTCAGTAGGAGGAGGTTCAGATGATCCTTGACTATTTCTGCTTCTCATGGATACAGATTTTGATTCGGGACAGGTTTTCGTCTCAGTCTCTTTCCATGTTCAGTGCAAAATAAGAGCACATCATCAGAGATAGCTTACTTAACCAGTAAATCAAACATTTTCAGATGCTTACAGTGTTCAAATTCAAATTCAGTCAACTAGTGATTGGTCAACTAGTGATGACTGATGTAACAGTTCAGACTTCTCAGTCATTAGTAAGACCAAATACGCTAAAGATCAGTTATATTTCAGAAGTAGGATTTTCCAGTTTCAAAACACAGATAATCTGATATGACAGATGAATTTGTAAAAAATACAGAACAATGCAGGAAGACCTTCCCATTTCATATCTTCTTGCAAGTCCTTGTACACACTGTATGCAGGATACAAAGTCAAAGCAACCAGATATAAGGACAGTATTTTGAGTGTGTGACCTGAAAGAGCTTTTTTCCCTCCTGGACACCATACAATTGTCAGAAGGAAGAACGATCTGCAGGGTCACTTCCCCTGAATGCAACTGATTGAATCTGCATGCATCTATGACAAATGTCAAACCATGAACAAAAGCTTTTACATTCTCCCTGCATGCAAAGTCCTTTCACAAGCTTTGCAGAGACAGTCAAGTATGGAGCCTGCATATCATCATCTTGACTATTCCACTGGGACAGGTGATTTTTTTTTTAATTTTATTTCAGTCTGTGGTCTTATAAGTCATCATTTCAACTGAACTCATATAAAACATTTGTGCTAATAACTTCAGTTTAAAAAAAAAGACACGCCTTCCTTCCTTTCCACTGTGCGTTCTTTCTTTCTCACTCTCCTTTTCTGGCATAGAGGTTCTTGTGTTATTTTTTGGTGTGCACACTATCTGGATATTTTATACTTCTGTATCGTATATGAAATCCTTTCTTGTTGATTGTATCATCAGTGTGAAAGTGAAGTAAAAGAGCTTCCCCTGCTGAATAAATTTCTTCTGGTGGCTAAAATAAACAAATAAACAAATAAATTATCTGTCTACTCTGTGTATTTATCCCCTTCATTCACTCTTTTTTCTTATGGATATTTCTCTTTTCCTGTTATGCCTTGTCATGTAATTCCATTGGGTCTTACATGGTGCCATCTGACATCATCAGACAGAATACTTCTATCTCATTCAGCTCTCAATTACAGGCTAGGAATTTTAGAGACAGACTAAGGAAATGACAACCTAAACTCCTAAAAGCTGGAGGTTAGTTTAAATCATGATGTTTGAATTTTTATCTGCTGGCAGAAGTTTTGAAATTATCTATTATAGCTTTTTGCTTTTGTATTAATATGCACTCTTTCAATCTTGAGCTCTGGGCCTCAAAAAGCATCTTTTTGCACAATCTAAATAAATGTGGCATCACACTTCCCAAATCTGATTTAACTTCTCTGATTTGTATGGAGTATCTCTGCAATCCTTTCTTATGAGACAAACAAAAAGCTCCTCATTCTTTTGTCCTCCCCGGATGTCTTCTATAGTTCTGCTGGAGTCATGTAAGTGACTGGGCAGGACCATACACAATATTCTAAAGTTAGATAAACAGACTTAAGTACCTATTTTCCATCTTATTCTTCATAGTCCTTTTTCTAAAGTTGAGAAGGTGGTAATATGTACTAATAGTGCCTTTTTTCCCACTTCAGTTTGGATTATTTTGCTTTCAATACCTTTTGTATTTAATTCCATCTTTCCTATGTGGCCTCTGAAGCCATTCATCCATATCTTACAAGAACCAAACCAAAACAACAACAACAAAACCCAACCACTCCACCACCATCCATGACCACCCCACCGCCCGCCCCCCCCCCCCAAAAAAAAAAAAAATCGTCTCGAGGTTGGGTCATTCTCCCAACCATTTGCTGCCCTCCTACTTGTAAAATAGGGCAACTTGCAAAGAAAAGTATTGTTTTGTGCAAATCAGTAGATGCTGGGATCAGTTGTAGCATTGCCCTTAGAATATATTGCTTACAGTTCAGTGGTAGCACCTTTCCTGCCTCTTTAGCTGTTCAAAAATGCCCTAAAAGGATTTAAGCCAGCTTACAGGTAACTTGTCTGAATAACTGAGATGTTTGATCCAGCACTGTGGCTGAATCAAAAAAGTGACACGTGGTTAACTAAGGATGTCACCTGGCCAATCTCCTCCATGTCTCACTGTTAAAACTTGTAAGAGATGCATTTGGGATGGCAGGGCTTTCTTAAGGCTCATATTAATCACACAGTTTAGAAGCACTTTTTTTCCCTAAAATCAGATTAAAGTAGTAGATGAGCATATTATAAATGCTTCCTAAACTCCTCTCCCACTGCAAAGTGTGGCTTATTCATTCAAACTGAAAATCATCACATTAAAATTCTTTCATCACTGGTGCATTTCTCTATCTATAAGGGAAAATGCTGCTAACTTTTTTTTGGGTGCTGATCAACACTCCACTGTCAGCTACCTAAAGCTTAACATAACATTACAATAGTTTGGTCAAAAACTAGGTAAGAATATTTATTGTTGAAAATATTACAAGGGAATGCTTGTACTACAAGCCTGCAAATTTATATTAAAAAAAAAAAAATCTGAAGCAGATAACCTAGTTTCTTCATTACAAGGTGTAGTAACCGAACCTCATCCCTTCTTGACCCTTTCCTTCCTCTGACCTTTCTTTTTGTTGTAGAAAGAAAAAGTTTAGTACATGGTTACTTACCCCAGATCCACAAAATCGACCAAGTCTCACAGCTGTCTTATCGTGACCATCAAAGAGCTCCACATAATCGTAACCACAGTCTGCCTCTTCTTCAACCTCAAAAGTCTGAAACATTAACTCGACTCGATAGCCACGCTCTGCCACCAGGAGCCAGTCGCAGTCCGCCTGAACTGGATAGTTGTTATCACCAAACTGAGCATGCGAGTAGAGATCTCTGGCCTTGGTTTCAGCTTTCAGCCGACCACCACACTCTAAACAGGGGAAAAAAATAAGGATGAAGAAGCTTATTCAGTGTAAATTAGTATTTTCTTTTCATAGATGCCCAGCCTTTTTCAGGCTGAGAGCATTTTTATGCCACAAGCAGGTCAAACAAACAAGGTATAAAGTGAAGTACTAGCCAGTATGAATACAGATCCGTCATTCTGAGCTTTCCCTAAACAAATTATGTTTTATATCTACAGAGACTTGAGCATATTTAATAATTTTCAAGTGAAAGGCTAAAAGACAGGGAACACCAAAGTTATAAGGAATGTGGTTCAAGAGGTAGGACATTATTCAGGTAGGCATTTGAGAGGTGCCTATGGCCAGCAAGGCAAGCGCTGTAAGCAGGGTGTCCACATTTCAGTGGTGACAGCCTTTCCACATGGGTTAATGACACCCTTTATAAGTGGCAGGGGAGGATCAGCTCTAGCTCACACGGAGTCAGCGATCAACGGGAGCTAGCGCAAAAGTCTTGTGTCTCATAGGAGTGTCAGCTTTAACCATCATGCAGTGCCTGGAGAGACAGCTCAATTCTAAACACCACTGCCACGCTCACTAGCTTATTTGCTGTGTAGTTCACGGACGGGAACAGGTCCTTCTCCACAAAGACTGTGGCCAGGAGAAAGCTGCTACTACCAGAGAAAGTCTTGTAAGCTGAAAGCCTGCTCTTGAAGCAAGTCCTGAGCTGGACATCCTTGCCCTATGCCAAAGCAATATTTTTAGTATAAATCTCTATTTGTACACAGTACTAAAATGTATGTGTTACTTTAGAGCTTGCTTATAACTGCTCAAAAAGTTCATAATTTAAATATGAATGAACTTTACTGTATAGTCAAATAAGCTGTTCTTTAGCCAGTTTGCACAAGGGGAACAGAATTTGCTGAAAATGCACTGAACAAAAAATAATAATAATAAATACAGTAGCTAGCATTTCACCCTTTCTACATATTTTCAACAGCTATAATTAAAACTAGTGGTTTATCCTAAATAGCCAGTGAATTCAGCTTCTATAGTAACTTAAACATACAAGTGTTATGCATTTGCCAATTAAAAGTTCTATTACAATGCAATCAACAACAGATGGAAAACTGTACTTAAAAGAAAAAATGTATTGTTTGTTTCCAAGAGATGGGTGGAGGCTCTTTTCTTTACAGCTACGAAGATTTCAATGAAAACAGAATAATTTTGTTCTGGTTTCTCATCAAGAGCAATCTATCCTTTATAGCACCCATAAAAACACCAAGTGCAAACGAGCTTGAACCAAAACCTGAGATTCACAACTTTAGATTCAATTTTTGTAAATAAATGAAGAGACAATTCTATCTGCATTTTGATCAAATGTAGCTATTTTAAATCGATCATTATATAATATCCTGAAACAAACTGCAAGATTCAAACATATCTAAGCTTTGGTGAAGAGAATTTGAATTTGACTTCAGTGTCATGGACTCCACCGAAACGAAACATGACCAATTGCAATATCGTATTGTGAGGAGTCAGATTTCAGCTGGGAATTCATCACAGTAATGAGCAAATCTTTTTTTTTTTTTTTAAAATGTGGTCGTTTTTCTTAATAACAAAATGAAGGAGTCAAAGTAGGAAATATAAATTATGTGAGTAATCCATTATGCACGATCTGTTCTTCAATCTGAAATTTCAGAATTTTTTTGCTTTTAAAGAACAGATAAGAGCACACGATAAAGAAAATTTGTTAAATGAGATAGTTCAAACAGTTATTTCTCATTGGTATTCTAATTTACTGGGTTTTTTTCCCTTTTTTTCCTATTCTTGACTTCATTTACTTCCTTTTTCCTTTGACTGGACTGTTGCCAACAGTAAGAACATCTCCCTGCTTCAGACACAGAACAGTTGCTAAGGAGAAAATAATTCATGAACTGTCTGCAATGTTTCCCTCTGCTTGCTACAGCAGACAGGAGCTTAAAGGAAAGTTGTAGCCATACTAGCAACTACAGAAAATGGCAGTTCCCTTTCCTCTGCCCTTCTCCCATGGATTATAGCCTTATATTTTAGGATAAAGTATTGATTTTAGAAATTACAAGTCAAATTTTCAATTTCTTAAGGAGTAAGTTGTAGTTTCAAAAGCCTGAATCCAGCCTGCACAATGCAGTGCTGCACTAGGACAAGTGGGACAGGCTTGCAATGGGTCTGAACAGAACAGAGCAGTGCCACCCAGCAGCGCCTGCTTAGCCTTGATACCAGAACTAACCTAGCTGCACTGACCATCACTGTGCAGGTACGCCTGCTCTGCTGCAGACATGATGTACAACATCTGAGTGCTCAGAAATATGCCTGACTTGTAAAACACTGTTGATCTGACAGCTTTAGGCGAAAGACCCTTTTCTAGATCTGCTAAGGAACAAAAAAATCCTTTCTCGTTTCATAGAATCACAGAATGGTTTGGGTTGGAATGGACCTTCAAGATATCTAGTTCCAACCTGTTTTTTCTAGTTTCCTGACCTTTCTAGGGGCTTTTAGGCTTTTTACAAATGTAGGAACAAATCAAGCAGTAGTCTCTTGACTGTTTAACAGGCTGGACAGGTGGGAAAAGCTTAAATCCACACTACCTGAACTAGTGAAACAAGATTAGAAATTTGATTCAGCATTGCCACACTGAATTATTATAGTCATTTTGGAAGCGACACAGAAGCCTAAACTGAGTGACATCTGAGATGTCCAAATTTGTCAGAGACATCAACCCAGGGTTGACAGGTAGGAACAGGACCTACAGCAGACCTGCAACCTCCTGCAGCAGTGGCTGGAGGCCAGGCACCATAAATGAGGCCATTCAGAAGGGAACTAGATGCCTGTGTTAGGGCAACCAAATCACTCCCTATGGAATGACGCTCACTGTTCTGTCAGGAGCATTTTTGTAAGTTCCTTCTGAACAGGTTATGCCTTTTCTGAGGGGAAAAATATAACAGAATCTCTTTCTAAAACTATGTTGCACTTTAAAAACAGCATTTTATAAGTTTTGCTCCACATGGTGAAGGCTTTCTATCCAATCTATTTTTTGAAACTTTACTGCCTCTACTGCTACAGTTTTATCTTGTTTTCTGAAATATTCTATGGAAATTTGGAATTTGGATAGTATTTCAAGCCAAAAAGTGTCACAGAAGGGAAATCAACATCATCATCAGGATCTACTAGAATAAGAGGCCATTAAATCATGACGATGCCAGGAATACAGCAGCACAGACATCTTTAGGCATAGGATCCAGTTACTCTTTCACTGCTGTTACATTACACAGCTCCTTCTACTGAGTGAGTTCTGTCCAGAGGTCAGAAGTGAAGGGAGCAGCTTCCTGAGCTCTCCCTGTCTGTCTGCACAACTATGCAGAATTGAGCGCAACCTTGCCTACTTCCATTGCACACTGTCCATTATTATTTGCTAGAAAAAGTAAAATAAGGAAATACAATTAACTTTCTATACACTTATCAGATATCTATCCATTCACATGTGTGTCCAAAGCACTGAGGTAAAATTCCCACAGAGCATCTGTGTTTGGCTCAAGACTGCAGGAAAAGGCTGCAAGATCTGAGTTGTCTCTCATTCAAACGCTACCTCAAAGCACACACTGGTGATGCACTGTTCAGCTTAGCAAGCAGTTTGTGCAACAGCAGTTGATGGAAATACACATCCTCTCTTAAGGAGGTAAACTTTATAATTTTAACAACATTCTTGAAAACTGGGCATATTTTATTCTTCAGACTTTCCCAGAAAAGTACTCTTATGCATGCTAAGAAAGTTTTTACACTTAAGGCACATAAAACTCAGCAGATAAATATATATTAGGGATATTCCAGTAAGTCATAACTTAACTAGCAATCTTTAGAAGTTAGGGAATATAAATTCGAACTTCTTTCAACGTAATGACTGCTCCAATTGTGCAAACTGAAAGTGAAAAGAATAAATGAGACTGTAGTTTTACAACACCTGTTTCTAACAAGAGTTCTGACCTTTAACTATTTACCCCAAGGTCATTTAAAAATGAGTAAGTATTACCATTTCTGTCTAATTTTCTATCTAAGGGAAGGCAAACAATGGCATGCTTGTAAAAGAGGATTTTCCACAGGAAAACCAAATTGAATTACAGGTAGCTAAACTTTTCACTTTCCAGGCCCAGATCATGAAGAGTGAATATTTCACATACTGTTGCAGAATATTTCATATACTGTTGTCTTTCTCTGAAAGGTAAATTAAATTAATAAAATTTTAGAATTATTCTTAACAAAGCAGAAGGAAAAAAAGAGCAAATTCTAATATTGATATACGAGTATTTGTTAGCTGAGCACTACACATCAACTTGATGATTACTCTGGGTAATATCAAATGGTATTAACAGTGACTAATGACCCTGATTACTATCTTCTATTAATAAATGCTACCTGTCAGTAAACCTTATGTACTAACACAGATATTTGTAATCTTTTTCTGCATTAATATTTATTGCCAAATACTGGATGAATAAGAATGAACTTTGGAAAGTAAAGACAGACTTTGGCTGAAGAAGAAAAAAAAACAAACAAAAAAAAACAAACCCCAAACCCGTCTTGCATCAGGCACTGGAAGTTCAGAGATTCAGCACTAGGGGCCACTGTAAGCCAAGCAACGTCGGGGAAATCATGTACACGCTACGAAAATGTCCCAAGAAGTCTACTAATGCAATTGCAAAACACTATTTTTAATTTCAGTGATTTCTCCCAAAGAACAAAATCAGATGGTACATGTAAAGGAGATTATTTTCTTATGGTCTTAAGAAAGTCTTCCATATTGTTTTTCCTTATTTTTCTTTGGCTTGTCTTTCCTTTTTTAGCTCTACAGGAAAGTAATAGCTGTTTACACAAAACCCAGACTTTTGTTTAAGTTAGAACAGGAAAGTAACAGAGATGTATCACATGCCCCAGTGAAGTATTGCTGTTACAAATACAATGAAAAGCTATTGAATCTTTTACAAACTAATGGCATGACTCTTAAGAAAAATCTCTTAGACTGTCTGTCAATATCTTCTTTTTATCATATTTTGTTTCAAAATCTTTGAATCATTTACCTATAAAATTGAGACAGACACACAAAGAGAGAGAGAAGGAGAAAGAAATGGCTAAAATATTAGAGAATACTTTCTGCAATCTCAGACTTTTGCTACTGTTCTTAAGGTTTCATTGGATTTAGTTGTAACATTGTCTTGTCTGTTAACTCATCCCATTCCTATAAAAGAAATGACTGAATATCTTCCACTAAAGAACAAAGGGGAAGTTATTAGTGAAGCGCATCCTGATTTTCTGACCTGTAGAGTACGTTGCTTGGAAGCCTTTTCTTTGAACTGAAGCATCAGAAATAAAGCGGAGAAACATTTTGTTGCCAGTAGCAATAAGAGGATCTGGTATCTTATTGCCACATAAGCGTCCCAGAATTGGTGATTTTTCACTTTCACCATCAAACACTTCCAAGTGGTCATAAGCACATTCTTGATGTTGTTCTATCTCAAATTCATTGAAGGTCTGGGAAGAAAAGAAGCAAAATGACTCAATGTAGTACTGTATTTACTGTACTTATATAGTACATATGTACGCTAGTACGTTTCAGAATAGAAAGTAGATGTAGTTGAGATGACAGATTTTAGCATTTCTGCCCCTACAAGCCTGTAGCTTTGAATTTGATTTTGAGAAAGTGGAATGATAATTAAGACAGTGTATTTCAAGAGGGCATCATCCTTCATACAAAAAGGGATTAGTATCTTTATAGTCAATGAATATCCATGACAATATTAAATCTAGATTACTGTGACTTTTCTGTTGAATTTATACCATTTGTAGGTTAATTCCAAATTTCAGAAAACATTCAAAATAGCAAAAAGCAGGAAATCTATTGGTTCCTCAGATAGTTGAGGACCAACCGAAACATCTGCAAAACATAATGCCGCTTCCTCCCTTTTTTATTTACCTCACACCGCAACTAAAGCCTTCAAGAACGACCTTTCCACATGAATGGTTATGCATGAAAGTTATATTTTCTAATCTATTATCTAGAGATCTACTTCTTATTATTACAATACTAACAATATTTCAGGCTGCACCCTTCATGCTAAGATCACGTATTTGCTAGCAAAATGGTTGTGAAAAATAGCAAGATTTTGTTGACTGGTTTATTAAAAAAACTTCATCAGACTCTTTTGCTGTCCTCAGCTCTTCCAAGAAGATTCGAATTGCTGCCATAGTTTGAATACAGTGATAGCAAACTTTACTTCATTTCAAATCTGTGATGTTTCTTCTATACTTCAAAACATTTATCTTAGTTTCTGAGCTCCTAAGGATTCTCAGTCTCTCTTAGTGTTCATGGCAGCTTGTAAGGACAAATTTGGGTCTATTAAAAATTGTAAAAACTGCAAGTCCTTCAGAGCAGAGCCTGGCCAACTTACTTTTAAAAACTTTTGTAATCTATATTTCTCAAACTCAGAGTGTTCAACCAAAAGCATTTCCCAAAGGTATATGCCATACCCTACAGAAACTGCTAAAACACATACAACTAATATGTGCTTTTCAAATATGGAAGAGTGTCTTCCAAGACTGGACTGGTATCAACGAATTTATTTCAAGGGGACATCTAAGAGATTTCAGATAAGAATTTTTGACCAGGGCTAAATTTCAACCAGAAACCTAAAGAATAAAATCCAGTAATTTCCTCTCATGTAAACACTGAGAAGGCAACATACACATCTTTGTGAATTTTCAGAAATAACCTACTATTTAAGGTGAAATTCAAAATCTGTTTTGCTCAACAAAACAGTAGAAAAGTGCTAAGTGTAAATGCTCCCATGAGTAGTCACACTGCTGACTATGAAAAAAACACTAAAGGATTAAGAAGCAATAATTAAAAGGAACATAACAGGACTACCAAATACTAAGCAAATATCATAATTATGCATTCTATCTGGTACATCAAAGCAAATCTGACCTACCAAATGCCTTGTGGAATCTAGCCAGCGTGAAATGTGATGGTAATTTATACTAACGTCTGACCTAAAGGAAATATAAAGAGCTAACACAACGTCTTTTGCACAAAGAACTGGAATACTCAGAACAGCACATTTGCTTTGTGAAAAGTGAACAGCTGCATGATGCAGTGGATGTAGGTTCATTTCACAGGAAAGTTTGGGGGTTTTATTAAGAGAATGAAACTGCAGAGGCAGTGAAAACAGCTGTACAGCAGTCCCTCCTGCCGCTCTTAAATTGTAGTCAGCCAACCTACTTTCATGATGCCAAGTACGTGTTGTCATTTACACACAAATAAAATCTGATGGATTGAAAAAAAAAACAAAACAGAAAGCTGAGAGACTAACTGTAAGGGAGTTAGTTAAATATAGAATTGAGTCAAGCCAACTTGGAATCAACAGGAGCAATAGATGTGATCCAAGAGCAGCCTGCAGAACTTCATTTTCTTTTAAGGAAAACTATATGTTTTGTTCACTTCTCATCAGTACAAAAAGATCACTCTCTAGGAAGAACTTCACACCATGAACTGTAAGATACACCTATTATTTTTCATATTTGACTTATCACTGGGATTCTTAAGCCTGCAGGGGGACCGTACATGTTATACTCTCACAATGAAGAACAGAAAAAAGTCCTAAATATGTTATGAATCTAAAAACTGATTCTAGCAATTACAGAGAGAAACAAAGGAATTTGTTTGTTAAAGGAAAAGCGAGTCTTAGGACTTAAAAGCTCAAAATGCCTAATATTTCAAAACACCCAGAGATGATCTCCATTTTTTTAAAAACCAGTGAGTTCCCAACATTGGACTAAGGGTGGGCTTGAAAGAGAACTGACACAAACTTTCCTTCAAGTTGAACATGACTCGAACAGTTGCTGCTAACTTTTTCTCTATTATTTAGTGCCAACAGAGTTCACACACGATTTAATAAAGTTGGTAGCATAATTAAATCACACTCCATCTTCCTGGGACAAATACTTTTGAATACCTACCCCACCATGACTACAGTCCCCATTTTGTCCCATTAGTCAGGATGGTGTTCAGAAATGTTACACATAGCTTCTGAATATCCAGCCCTTTCTATCTATAGCACTCAACTGAGTAGATACGTTGGTGGCACTTATGGATAGCTGCCTGAATGAGACACTTCAGTCTGTCTCTTACAAACATCCGGCTGATTAGCTTATGAAAATCTCTCTCTCTGCTACACACATTTTCAAAGCCATCTTTATCTAGACATTTCATTTAAAAATTCTGAAGTGCATATCCATTTCTTCATAGGCTTCTTAATTACACCACATGCTTAACTTTAGCCTTTTCAGAGAGACTTTTCAATGATTATCAGAGTGAGAGCAATTGCAACAAAAGATTAGTTTCTGTACACCACCCCTCTTGAAAAATGAAGCACAGCCTCACAATTCACGTGGTTTGTTACCATGAAGAAATCAATTCTCTCCTTGTTCAATTTGACTAAGTAAACTATGAGGAGTAAACTTAAATATGGTGTGAAAGTCCAAGAAAAAATATTTATCCATAGTGGAAGTATGGTATTAATACTATTAATATTATTGATATGGCATTTTACTGTACTAGACAGACTTAAAAGTTATTATATACATGGAATTTAGAAGATTGACCCTACTGGCTTGCACAGAAAAGGGGTTTTCAACTCTAAATCATGGAGGTATTTTTTAAAATTCCATCTAGTAAAATTCTGTCTCATTTTTCCAATTTCATTGGTGAAAGCAAGTTTAAAAACCTTTTCTTTTTAAACAGATCATATGATATTTTACTGAAGAAATCTGAATGCTGGAATTTTGCCTGCTGAGGTTAAAAGTACCGAAAAAGCTCTTACAGTAACATGCCCATGCCTGGCTGCCTTTGGTTTATTCAGCCAGGGTGAAGAAGGCTTGCTCAGAAGTGGCAGCAGGAAGGCTGTCTGAATCGAAAACCTGTTTTTCACCCTTTGAATGGACAGAGCATGTACGCCACTCATTTTCTGCAACTCCCACATCCCCCAGAACAGTTTAACCATTTTACTTCTGGTGAACAGGGATCAACACGTGATCCCATATCAGCACCAGTAACACGGGCTGTGGTTTTGGCTAAGGTCAGGAGTTATGAGATGACAATATCCCTTTCATCCCTGCATCAATATTGGGTATTGCTTCTATTTCTCTGAAGCAGCCACATCTCTCAAGTTTCTTTGCTTCAAAACACTTGTTAAATCAATTTATCAGATTTTAAAATATGTAAGGCTAGCTTGCTTTTGTTGTGGCTGTCTCTTGTGTACTCTGGCTGAAGGAACACTGGGGCTGATCTCAAAGCAGAGAAGCCCCCTGGGCAGGTCCATGCCTTTGGCTTCGTACAGAGGCTACATAACCTCAGCAGGTCTGCTGACCTCCCTGAGGTCTGCTAGCCTGTCTTTAGCCACCAGCACTGTCCTCAGCCAGCTAGACACAAAGGTCACTTAACTCTACACTTAGGTTGCTCTTCTATTTATGTTAAAATTTGGAGCCACTTTTAAATGAGAAGTCCAGATTCGTGGGTTTTGTATCTTGTTTTCCTCCTCCAAAAGTACAGAACAGAAACGAAAAAGGTGTGTGGAGAGGACTGTTCATAACCTCTAATTTTGCTTACTTTAGATATTGGAGTTTGCGTAAATGGCCTCAGTCATATTTGTCAAAACTTTGTGCAAATTTTATGAATTGTAACAATGATATAGTAAAGTCTGACAGGAGAAAAGTATTCCTCCTGCCCTTTGCTGTCCAGAGTATTTACAATCACCACAAACTTAAATTCACAGCTCTACGATATTGAGTAGCCCCAGTTGGCCAGGAAAGAACGGGAGTCAGCAGAGTTTTAAAACAGTTTACCTCTGGGCTGCAAACTGATAGTAAAGTTTAGTAATAGTTTCATGTTGTTGAGTAGACACTTGAGAAACAGGTTTGACAGAAAAAAAGAGAAAAAGGAAAGGTAGGCAGAAACTCACCAATTTGACCCTCTGCCCAGGGGTGGCACTGATTTCCCACGTGCATTCCTTTCTGCTGGGATACTTGTCGGGCCAGTTGGGACTCGTGATGACGCCGTTGGGACTGTGGATCTTCTGTTCACACTCAGCTGTGCCAACAGTGATAGCATCAGTTAGTCTGGGGGTCTGCATTCAGAGGTAGCCAGAAAAGTACCCTTTTTTTTGTCAGGAGACCCACTGAATGGAAAGGATCTTTACAAAGACAGCTAAGCATGCTCTTCAGTGTGCACGATCACGTTCTTCCCCTTTGGCAAATACGTCATGGCTATTAACCCAGCATGCTTGTTTATTGATTGTTGTGAAACATACACTGTTGTTTACAATGTATGGCTTTTTTTAAAAAAAAAAATATTATGAAGGAATAGACATAAGACAGGTATTAAAATTTAATCGAATATTTTGCTATTTCCCCCATTCTACATACAAATATGTATGAAAATCCATATAAGAAATCTTGCTACTCCAACTTCAAATGATATTTCTTGAATCATTTATTTTTCTCTCCTCACTAATTTTCATACTGCAGCTACAGATCAATCATTTTGATTTCTAAACCACATTTTCAAGGGATATATATACAGCTAGACAACAGCTAAGACTAAACTGTGAGTATGTACCAGGAACAGCTTAGTCATTCACATTGTAACTGAATCACCAGAAGTGCGTTTCTGTGAATAAATACAAAGAACTAAAACTTAAAGAAGGCAAGAAGGAAAACAGTTTCATTTTTGTATTTAGTTTTTTAACAATCCCAAATTGCTTTATAAACATTAGAGAATTTTTAGAGCAGGCAAATATCATTCCAACACCAGTGATAATGCAAGTGATTCACAAATGGCACATCTTTACTCACAAATTAAATCCATGCTAGAATATAGCCTTGAGAAATTACAGTAGCTCACATGATACTGCATGCTTGAGGTTCATTTGCAGATAATCTAAATTCTACTTAAGCCCCAAAGCCT
This sequence comes from Nyctibius grandis, assembly GCF_013368605.1. NCBI lineage: Eukaryota > Metazoa > Chordata > Aves > Nyctibiiformes > Nyctibiidae > Nyctibius > Nyctibius grandis. The sequence continues at coordinate 46,656,573 of NC_090663.1, forward strand.
ACTGTCTTCTTGGAGGTAGCCGCACGTTGAGACAGCAAATAGGAAGAAAGACACAGATGGACTTGACTGGAATTTAGATTGTCTGAATATGTCCTCTAAAATAAACCCAGAAAGGACAGATACAGTTTCAACCTGACCGCGAGGAAACTAAATGCTACTGATACAAGCAAATGACAATTTCACCAGGCTTCTCTCCAGAAACTGTAATCCTGTATTTAATACAGCATTAGATAATTACTCTATCACAGCTTTAAATGTTCTATACTTCACAGCCCTAATAAAAGTAGCACTCCCTGCCAATCATCCCAAGTTTTCCAAACTGCATTCCTGTGGACCTCAAACTCAGCCACACACACAAATGCTGGGGATGGAGGGGATGGGAAAAGGGGGGCATGGGGGAGTGTTTCAGCCCAAATATCTATGCCCCCATTACCAAGATCTTTCTCTTTCCTTTCTTTTCCTTGGAAGGAGAGCTGCAGAGATCTTTCTGTAAGACAGTTGTATAATCAACCATTCAAATACCTTATTACTTACCCTCCTTGCAGTCATGTTTGTTTTCGTGTAGCACAAATCCATTTCGGCACTGGCAAACGTAGCTTCCTACCGTGTTGATGCACTCATGCTGGCAGCCACCATTGTCCTTCGAACACTCATCCTTGTCTAAGAAATACACAACAAGGTCGGGTGAGCATCACAGCTAGCAGTAGTCCTCATTACCAAAAAGGTTTAGCAGAGTGTTTGAGTCCAGAAAAGGATAAATTAAGGCACAGTCACTCTTCTCAGTATGGCAGTTTTGTGGTACCTTAGTTCTAGCCACTCATTGCTCAGCCTGCAACCTTGCACCATGGCACAAATAGTCTGTCTCATCTTTCTAGGAAGTGAGGGGTAGTTCCTAGACGAGAGGAACACTAGTAAAACAAACAAGCTAAATCAAAGGAGATAAGACAGTTACCAGCGGTTAGTCTTTCAAGGGGTCTAGCTGGTAAAATTTTATAAATATCTCATTCAAAGCTTTATTTCAGTAAAGAACAGGAGTGTAATTTATGGACAACACATAAAAGTATTCCAACTTCATGCAAATTCCACAATTTAATGGTGGTATGTTGAAAGGAACACATAGGCCAAACAAGGTTTCAGGCTCTACACATTAAACATGTAAGAAAAGATGGATTTAACAAACTTTTTTAGTAAGTTGATTTTTTTTTTTTCCCCAGTAGAGTGACAGTCTGCTTTACTTTTAATGATTCTGGACATTACAGAACATCACAAAAAGAAAAATATTTCATTGAAAAACATACAAAAGAAACTACCATTAATTATTTCAAGGATATATACAATAGAGCATGCAGTTCTGTTTATTAACATATAATCCTTTAAAAGAGCTTTTAGTGTGTTAGAAGTAAAGCAGAGAGTAGGGGAGGAAATATGACCTGCATTAAACAGCTACAAATTCATTGCATGGAAAAAAGCCAAACTAGATTAACAGGCTGTCATTCTAGCAAGAGGCCTCAGCTGCCACCCTTCTATGCCATTCAGCTGTTGTCATTTTAGGTGAGGCTGGTCCATTTAAAAGAGGCAGACTGCTCCTGACATATACATACACATACATGTATATATGTATGCACATGTATATACCTATATATATATATATGTATAGACACATATATATAAACCCTGAGATATAAAAATATATACCTATATAAATATATAAAAATAAACACACACACACACTAAAAAACTGTATCTCACAAAGAGTGTCATTTCAACACACAAGAGAAAGGAGGAAAAAGAGCAAAGAAATTGTTGTCATCCTAGAGGTCCAGCTGTTTCAGGGCTGGAATGCAGAGCATTCACCCCCTTCAGCTTCATGTACCTTGGAAAGCAACAGTGAGCGTTATCTCCAAACAAGGTTACATGCGATGTTTCAGACTTTAGTAGGCACAGTAAGAATTTCTATAGATTATAAGCCACTATAGATAATTTAAGCCTCTTTTTGTTGTCTTATGTATTTTTTTCCCTGCCTTTACTGATGCTCGTATTCAGTAACATAGCAGAGGAAGTTTACACTATAATTGCATACACATCAGCTTTATCTGCCAAAATGTATGCAACACTTGACCTGTTGACTTGCAGGTCTTTCCATAAAAATTAGCTGCTACTTTTAATACATGATGATAATGTACATTAATAGAAAAATTCTGCAAGTCAAACCCAAGCATCCATTGCATTTCGTCTTGTTTGCACTGAAGGTTTTTGGAAGCTTCTGCAGAGGTGAACAGATTTGAAGGTTAAGAAACAGTCAAAAACATAGGTAGCTCCCAGAATCATACATCCAAAGGCTTATACTAGTTGTAATTTTGATGATGAAAGAAGCATAAAAGCTCAATACACTGTTTATACACCTTGCAATGCAAGTCCAAACTGAGGTAGTAAATCTATTTAATTTCAAACAAAAGTTTTAATCTTTCATCTTTGCAAAAGCAAGCACTGTCATAAATTAATTCCATGTTGCAAGTGAAGAATAGTAACAAGCAAATGAGAAATTAGATATAGTATGAACAAAACTCTTCAATATTCCCCCTCCTAAGCATTAGTTTGTAGTTTTCTACCAAAATGACAAAATAAATGGAAGGCAAGCTCAAAATGCATTCAGGTGGGGCTTTCAAGTACAGAGTAGGTACACAAATTCTAAATGAAAGCCCTGTCCATTTTCATCTTCCACCAAACTGTGTGAAAATACTGAAAAGTATTTTAACATTAAATAAGCTTATATTCTGTTAAATAATCTCTTAAGAGACAAGTGCATAAGCAAACTGTCCGATGCTGGACCTCCTCAGATATAAAACAATGGACAGAAGGTAGAAACAAAAAGCTTTGGCATATATTTGAACCACAATAATTACTTGTGCACGGTTAATCATGGATGCAACTGTTGAACAAGCCTTCCTCACACTTCATAATTTGGAACAGACTTTCTGTCAAATTGATTGCCCAGTTTCAAAATTCATGAAAAAACAATTAGTCTGTATTAGTTATAGGAACAAATGTTTTGCCATGTAAAAACAAAGCCATTTGTTATGCTGACAGATGGAAATGAGTCTCCCCGTTTTGAATGGATACTTTCTTTCTTTTCTCATTTCAGTACTCTGAACAGGGAAAGATCCATTCTCAACAAAATGTTAGATTGAATCATTCAGAGGACAAACGGTCGTACCTCTGAGACTCTCAGAGGCCACCAGTCTGTGAATAATACGTACTCGGCCTGAAGGGACCTGTATCAAGTCCTTGCAAGATTCAAAAACAAAAATTTTCTCTTTGCAGCCAGCTTTCTTGTCTGTGGAAAAAAATGTACCAGGATGGCACCAGAGATGAGTTTGTGCTCCAAAACAAATTTGCTCAAGGCTAGAAACATTCTAGCTTCCTAACTGCTCAATGAATCATCACCCAAGAAAAAAATGTCCAACAAACCTCATTTCTATATTACATCAAACACCATGTATGTTTTGAACGATCATGCAAAGAATCATGTTTGTTTATAACACTGAAGTAACTCTAAAACTTATGATAAATGGAAGTAGTTTAGTGACATATTATCACCGGGTACTAATCATATAACTACACAAAGACAGATTTAAAGAAATGATTAGGCTATCTTCTCAGAAATATCACAAAAAAATATATTATTGTTATCTTTTTTCCTCCCTAGAGTAAATTTAGGAAGTTATTTTCCTCTAGTCTTATGGGCCCAGCAGACTGCACTAGGTCACTGTCTTCTAACAAGAGAAGAAGAGAGAGAGAAGGACAGAAGAAAGAGAGAAGGAGAACGAATAAAAATCTAATTACTGGAAGCTTTTAGTTTAGAAGCCTAATATCCAATTCCAAAAAGCTTTATTAAAAGTTTTTAAAAAAATTAATATATCGACTCCCTAGTTTCTTCTCTCTATCCAAGAAACTCAATTATAAATATACAAGAGTGTCTCCGGTGATTAGCTAAATCCCTGCAACAGCTACCAACTAAGCTTTCTTCAGAACAGTCCCATCAAATGTAAATTTTACAGAATGCTGAAAAAAGTTTTTCTCACTTTCCAGTAGCACCTGTCTGGCTTTTAACACCATTTTACAGCCAAAAATGTAATTGCATGTTGTCTTATATCAACATAAATACCTTCCTAATATGCAGGTCATTTGGTTGCCCTGTGTCACTGTTTGCTTTCACAGTTTATCACAGTGGGTTCCAACCACCCAAAAACTGCTTTCTGTCGTCTGAGCTGGAGCTGGGCCATGCTTTCTCAACTGTAGCCACGGCTGCAGAATTCACCACCAAAAGATTTGCAAAAAAAAAAAAAAAAAGTTCTTTGGCTATGCTTGAGGAACACATTACCATTCCTAATCTTCAAACTAATCTAATTTATCCACCTGTCTCTCTTGCTGAGCATTTCATATGCTTTTTACTGATGAATAGACTGCAAGATGCAGCATTTTACTCATATCTGATTTTTTTCATAATGTATGTCTTTATAACTAAATGCTTACACGTATTTCTATTGTGATTTAATTAATGTAACTGTTAAATGCCTTCCAGCAAGTATCTTAGACACTAGCACTAAGTATTTCTCCACAGATACCATTCCAAAAGTATTGTATTCTGAAGACAAGTATATACATAGGCAAAAAAAACACTTCATCATCTGAACAGTGATCAGCTATCAACTCCCAAAAGTCAAAATACTTGAAGTCTCAAGTTTGTTCTTCATTGACAGACCAATAGCATATTGTGTCCATATTAAGGAATTCAGGGGTAAAAAAGTTATAGTTTTCTGACCACCACAAGAATTTTGTCTGATGAATTATTCAGAGGTGACTACCTTTTTTTAGATACTTTAAGTTCAGAAGTTTGATTTGTCTCAACCATTACAAAGTTTCTGGTTTTATCTGTCAAAAGGGGAAAGCCAGATAACATAGAAGAATAGAATCTGCTAGAAATGATAACAACTGGAAGAGAATTGACAAAGAATAAAAATAAAATGCAAAGTATCTGGACTCATATGAAATGAGAGAAGAGATTATGGCAGAAATGCATTATGAAGCATTCACTAAATTTATATACTTACAGACTCAAAGACCATTTATATCAAACTATCTTTCTTTGATAGGGCTTAGATATATACTATACCCAGGACACATCACACATTTCTGTTCATTAAAAAACACATTAGTTCAGACTTATCCATTGCTAATGAATTTATTCTAGTGATCAATGGTGTGATTTAAAACTTATGTTTTTTAAATTAGCAGGAAAAATGTGTTTTCACCTGTGCAGAGAAAGGGAAGAATATTTCATTGAGAAGTGAAAAAGATAAGGGAAATAATGGTTCTAAAGGATTACAACCTGATGCTTTGAACTCCATGAATTATAGACTAGTCTTTCCCCAACATACAGCATTGGCCTGATTTCTTCATAGAACCCGCTATAATGTTAATAGATCTTTTAAATAACCACTAAAATAAATAAATAAGTCTGTGAAAATGAACTATCACTTTAAAGAAACCCAAAATTTAACTGACTATAAACATATAAATGTTCAGCATGTCCACAAAAAACGACTTCTGAACTACAGAGCTTACACAAATTACAAAGCTATCATTGCCAATCTTATCTGGCATAGGTGTATGGATCCTGAAAATACGTAACAAATTTATTTTGCCGTTTTTAGAACTGGAACATGTCAATACTTATTCTTGTAAAAAGTCAAAATATGTGACAATTCCTGCTGGCACTACTTAGCCCTGCCTGAAATCACAAGTTGTGTAACTGTTTCTAGGCAGAAGCTCTGTTGTGTGCATATACGTATTTACTACAAACGATGAGTAAACCTTGAAAGCTTCTTGCTAACGTAAAATATAAATTTAAAAGTAAAAAGTGCTACCACATGTAAAGACGGATCTGAAAGACTATGACCAGAGAAATGAGATTACTAGAAAAAATAATATACTTTAGAGGAGGTAAAATGTTTTTTAATTTCTTTGTAGGAGATGAAACACTTTTTTTCATCTTTCATAACTGCTTAAGAAAACCGTCAAAGTAGTCATAATGAGAAAACCTTGAAAGTCTAAACTGTTTGTCTTGACATTTATTTTCCTTACTTTCCAACCACATCACTTATACAACATACTGATTCTTATTACTTGTTCATAGTTGAGTTATCAGTTATTAAAGCTAACCAATGAAATATCGTTTTCATTTCAGGTTTGATAATATATTTTAGCAAACAAACGTTAATAACAGTGCCTGGTAATACATTTTGCTACATGCAAAACGTAATCAGGATTCTCCAGATTCAGATTTTTAACTGCTATCAAAACACTTAGGGCAGAATTCAAATCCCAAATGCGTCTGGATGACTTCCAGTTCACGGATGTGGGCAGATGGGACTGTTGTGTTGTTTTACACAAGATAACATACCTATGCACATGTGCATGTGTAAACACACAAGAAAAACACTAAGCAAAATTCCACTACTAACACCAGGTGGTATCCTGTCACAGCCAGATTATTATAGTCTAATTTCAATGGGTAATTGCAGAGACCACTGTTGTGCAAGTATTTCCTCACATCTTCAGCTTCACTCAAGTCTAACTTTATTCAACAATCCATGTCCTCAGATAATAAGAACTTCCATCACTCTGATCTGCCTCAAAGAAATTACACTCATAACTAAAAAGAGACATATTTTTGCAAGAGCAAGGTCTTAAACTCTGTTCTTCTACAAAACATTAAGAAGTGCAAAGTTTGGCAAGAAAGCACCCATAATGTTAAACAAATGTTGTAGCACAAAGTGGTAATTTCATAACTAAGGCATTATATTAAGAGACCTGAGTGAAAAAAACCTACAAGTGTACACATTATGTAACTCATATCACATTACGACTGGGATTTGAAAGAATAGCAAGAAAACTTGGTATAAAAGAAATCTAATCAAAATTTAAAAACACTTAGTAAATTTGCTTTTTTCCTCTGTATCTCACAAAGTTCATTTACCTCTGCTGTTTTTTAAAAATATATATATATGTGTTCTGCATATTTTCTACTATATACAGACATTACAATACAGAACAGTATTTTTAGATAGAAGAGTGGTTTAAGCTTACATAAATAAAACAAAGTCAAAGCTACCAGGAAAATAATACGGGAAATGGCCACTCACTTTCATACCAAAACATAGTATTCACTCCATCTAGTCAGTGTATGCTCAGAGGCACTCACAGGTACACAAGTGGTTTTCTATACCTGAGAAGAAATGTGCCTTGAAGCCTTTTTTTGACACAGTGTTGTCAGATCTGAACTCAATTCGCATGTTGTTGTACTGAGAGGTGATAACTTCAGGCACTTCTGTACCACAGAATTTACCATGTAGTTTAGAATCAGAAGAAAGGCCGCTACGAATCTCCACATAATCGTACTTGCAAACCTGAGAAAAGAAATCAATTATTTTTTTGGCTAACCGAAAGAAAAACATGAAGTTATTTACAAATGCAAGAACTCTGACTGGTATATGCTGCTTAATAATAGGATGATAATATCTTTTTTCACTTTTCCCTGACTCTGAAAACATTTGTAAATGCTTACAAATGTTCACTGATTTTGTGTAAGAAGATTTTAAGGTCACTACAGCATAGCTCTACTATGCATTACATTCAAAACTGTATTTTGATAGATACTGATCTGTGTTTAGTATCTAAATTTGAACATGCTTAGCAATGTTTCCATTTAATCTAAAAAGTAAAAATTCCAGTGACATTAGACTAAAATCTAGAAATATTCACCCTAAAAATTATACCTATCTTTACATTGTAAATCACATATCCAGAACCTACAAACATTCAACTACTAGCATCTCATAGATTTTTTTTTAAAAAATATTTTCACTTAGAAACTTACAAGATAGGTTTTTACCATAATGTATTTAAGATATACTCTTTTATTTACAAATATATAAATCTGCACTATTAAAATTATACATCTTTCTTTAACAGTAGCATAGCTATAATTTGGAGGTCTGATGCATGTCATTTTCATTAAAAGGTTATAAAATAAAATACTGTAAAATAACGTAATAAAAAAAGTCTTATGCAAGGTCTACTACTCGTGATAATATTTTCAACGCATAATCCCTTGGTCAACCTAAAGCCTTCCACCCAAAAACTTCTAAGCTTCTTAGGCTCAACTATCAATCATTTAATCAAAAATGTCCCTGTTGTCTGCAATTAATAGCTTAAGAGAAAACAGTGGCCAGGAGGATTCATACAGAGCTTAGATTGTCCATTAAATCCAAGTTGTATTTCATAAATCGCAATTTCTGTTCAAAAAAGTAATGTCAAGGGAGCTGGAGGAGAACTACAGAAAAGGATGTCTCGTTTTTTTTATCTCTCTCCCCCTATGAAGTATTAAATGATTGTCAACATTTCCAATTTTTTTTAATATAATACATTCTGGACACAGATTAAATTTTCACTGCTACTGGAACAATTTTCATATATTGCAGAGTTGGAACTTGACTAATTCACTTGAAACTACTTTTGCACAATATAAAAACCACAAGGATTTATAAAACTTGAGTTACTGCCACATGTTGATTTATATTCCTTCTAAGATAAATTCTTATTAATGTATGTGATTTTCAAACATAATTCACAATGTTAATAAATCCCAGCAATTTCAGCAATACATTAGTGGTTAGTTTTGATGGTTTCATGGCTTTAGATTAGAAATTAAATGTAATTTCAGATAAGTCTAACTTCCTTCATACAACACTGTATTTAAAACAAATAATTACAAGTTAAATGTAAAATTAAGACTGTAAATGGTAAATGTAAAATGTTAAAATTGTAATATTGGAAAAGACATTAAACAAACATATTAAAATCAGAGCATTTGCTAAATGTGTACTTTTCATGTCTGTACTCAGACAACATACTATATTTTTTTTTTGTGATTTTCACAGGTAGCATTCTTAGTACTGCTACTTAATAATATAAAGTTGAAGCTGATTTAGTAGCACAGGAGAGGATGAAACAAACATTCTAAATGTTGAAAAACATTATGTATATATTTTACATATCTGCTGAAGTTACGTGGCTTGTATGACCTGAAACTGATTTAAATTCATTATACCCCAGGTGTCTTCCTTGAAAATCTGGCTTAAGTATCAAGAAAATGAGGGAAAAATGTTTTATGATTTGTCCAAATGACAATTCAGTTTTAATTCTTTGGGATTTGTAAGATTTTATTACACCTTTTGCCATTCTTATAATGATGATAACAGGACATGAATGTAACATATTAGAAAACATTAAAAGTTGGAATTTCACAGACTTTAGAACCCACCCCACATTATTTAAAGTAAACCTAAAAATTTCACTTTGCTGCCTCTGCAAATAATTTTGAGATATTTTGGAGAAGTCATGACTGGGTTGTTTCTTAGTTCTAAATTGAACTCCAGTTTTTGCCACTTCATGTCTCCTGCCCAAAACATGGTACATCCCCACATCAAAAACGTTGCTACAAGTTTTTTTAGTCAGAAATAATATCATAGGATTTGGGTTCTTAACACCACATGAACAATATCCAGATAAACTCGATGGCTACAGCACTTTGTGGCTAGAGTGCAGCAAGGGAACTCAATGGTATGACAGAGCAGTGCCTAGGAAGCAGAACAGAGGCTGAAAAGTTGATGTTGAAACCCACATTTTACTGATTCTACACACCCAAAACCCACTACAACCCCACCACTTTGTTTAAAGCTATAGGGAGCAGCCCTTACCACATGGACGGCTCTGCCCTGCACCTCTCCCCAACCTCGGGACGAAATCCCCCATGCCTCCAGGGGCTGCCCAGCTCAGTCACTGCTGTTCCATTGTGCCTTATTTCTGGTACTGCTCCTTTTAAAATATTCCCCCGAGATAGTTGTAAGTGATTTAAACTCTCCCTCGCTCCGTCACTAACAGAGCTTATGTATATTCTTTGTCATCATGGTCTGTAAAGATGATTTGGTTTCTCCAGATTTTCTTCTCTTGAATTCTTTCCAATATGCCTCAGCCATTTGCTCTGTTTTACTTTGTTGATAAAAAAGTCAGCTGAGACTCAGCAGAGAACATTTCTTTTAAAAGTCTAGTAATGCATATACATTTAGATGATATGTAAAAGAGAGCTAATTTTCTCCATGTTTGTTTTGAAAAAATCCAGAAACAGTCACAAAATGAAAACAAGAATATCTATGGTTATTGTCAGTGTATGAACAGTCAGCAAGGGTTTTATAAGACAATATCTATTTTTGAACGCTCGTGAAACTGTTTAGCACGTAACAGATTGTGCAGCTCTTTGTTCACAGTTACTTACTTCATTCCCTTCTAACTCAAAAAACTCAAACTTCATTGAAATTCGGTATTGCGTTGGGGCAACCACCTGCCACACACAGTTTTTGTTTGGAGGATACTCTTTGGGCCACCCTGGTGTGGTTATAGTCCCGTTTAGCTTTGTCAGGAGTCCTCCGCAAGCAGCTGTAAAATTAAAAGGGAGAGCATCGTTTCTTGACTGAAACTGTGTTTTACTATAAACAGAAGCACACTGAGAAGATTCAGTCCTCTCATTACTTATACTGCTGTAATGCCCAGACAGACTAATCAGAATCTTGTTTTATCATGCTTGGTGCAAACAAAGAGAAAGAGACAGCCCCTATCTTGAACAGCTTGCAGGTTTGCGGACAGAGATAAGTTTCAGGACTACACAAAGCTACTACAATACTCATTCTTTTCCCTTCCCTCTAGAGACTCTGGTTATTCTCTCACAGCCTTTCCCATGCAAGCCCTCTGACCTCACCACCCTCCCCAGGACCTTGACCATCCCTCTTCTGACAGATGGACTACTTAAGATGCGCTTTGCATTTCCCCAGCTTCTCTTCTTGATTATTGATCCAGAATCAGCCCTACCTGTCTCAGCTCATATAGCTTTATATACCTCCCATAACCTACTAGATAGGGTCACTTCTTTGGGATAGCAGTCATGTACTCTTCAGTCACAATTACTTTTCCTGAAGTATGGATGTTCAAGTAATAGAGAAAATACCTATTCAGCATATATTTGGAAATAAGTCACCTCCATACAACAGAACAATGCTGTACTATATTTGTGAATGCAGTTCAGATAGCAAAGGATAAACACATTAATCTTCTCCAACTGTGGAAAAAAAAATTAAAAAGTAATGGGATTTGCAGGTGTTCTTGATCACTCTTTGCTCCACTGATATCATTACAGCACTGTGACAGCACTGGAAATCATCCACAAATCTCTTTTGAAAGAGCTGGTGGGGCAAAGCTCTACCTTCTTCCGGCTGCTCTGTGCTAACACCGAATGCTTTGAAAACTGGCTATTCCTGTCTAGCTGATGGTCTCACACACTACATCTATTTCACCTAACACACCTGGGAGAACTCTCCAGTTCCTGTGTCAGGGCATACTTGGCCAACCCACACACATACCAGTCTTCCTCCTGGCTCCTGGCTTTCCATGCAGAAGACTTCTTGGTATACATGCAAAGGTAATCTGACCGGGGTGCGGGGACTAAGACCCTGGGTCACACCTCAGTGTATCAAAAAAGACCAGGCACAGGTTAGAGACCACACTCAGATGACACAAGTTGTACCCTCAAATGATCCAGTCTGGGTCAGGAAAACTGACCATGAGTTTTCAGTTTCTGCTTTTCAACATCACTCTGTTGTTCTTTGAGGCTACGGTAGAAAATGTGGAAATACTTTAAAAAAATCTTAAAGCTTTCTAATATGCTGCCAGCAGGGGAGATTTGGATTAGACCAGCATGAAGCAATTTTCTGTGCATGTCAACACTGCAGTGAAGCATTGGGCAGAGTTTCTGAGTTAGAGGCTTCTACTCTGGTGTCACGTGTGAATTAACAGAGCTAGGTCACCCCTCAAATTCCCAAACTACAACTAGGACGTAATGCTCACTGTGACTACAAAATGATTTTAATTGAGCAGTCCCAAGTGTTATCCACATACAGTGAGTGCTATGTCACGTGGAACAAATGCACATACACTTTTAGGGGTAGCTCAGGTTTTTTGTTCCACGCTGCACTGCACTACTTTGAGCGACTTCTTTTGCCAGAGTTGCTTTTCTGTTTGGGTGCCGGGAAGGTATTCCTTCTGTATTTTTCAGAGGCAGAGGGAAGAGTTTTCTGAAAGACTGGTAATCTTCCCCAATATTCTGACTCAGATCAGCAGGCAGACTAAGCCAAATTCCTTACATAAATTTGGGCTGATGATTAAAGGCCCAGAGATCAAACCTCTGTCTTCATGGCCCCCCTTAGATTAAGCTTACTTTCTGCATACTGCCTAAGATGCAGACATCTAAATAAATTGTTTTTCCAGTGTGCTCACTATTACAGTTGAGGGAGGGGCAGGAAGCAACTAAAAAAACCAACCAGCTTGGTGAGAGCCACAATCTAACATGCCTGTAGTCTAGAACTATCGTCACCTTACATGAACACACATCCCGCCCCCCCCAACCAAACAAAACCAACCCCACAGAACCAAAAGCAAAAGAACAAAAAGCACAAAGAAACTAAGCAAAACTACCCCAAATTGTGACAAATCATGAATTAAAGCCAGGAAATTGGAAAAAAAGAGAGACAGTGAATCGCATCAGAAGAAAACCATAACTCCAGGCACTCCAGTTTTCAAACTCCACTCACTACTCAAACAAATGAGCTGAGATAAGAAGAATTTGTGCTATCTCTGAATTTATTGGTGTTTATGAATAAAAATCAAACAATAAATGGTGTGTAATGATTAAGAGCTTTTGCTTCTTTCCTTTGATATGAAATATGTATAGAACGCAAAAGCTTATCTGAGACTAATCCTATGTTTACACAGACTTCCACTTATCAAGTTTTTATTTCTCCAAATGATTATTTGAACACGCTTTGCTCACCCTGACATGTAGAATTTGTTTTCAGCAAGAAAAGTCCACAATCTGACTGGGAGTGGGGAGGATTTCTTTGAGCTAGAACAAAGGATCCTGCTCTTCAAACCTGTCAGCTTCCCAGTCACACCCCAGAGGTGGTCAGAGGGATCGTTAAATACTCCGATTCTGAGACAGTGGCACATTGCTCTGCTGATAATTGTCTCCTTATGCATGGTGGGAGGCTTTGCTTTAATGACTACAAATAGTGTAATAAGTGGTTTGGGAAGGTACGAAGTCCTGCTTTACATCGTTCCGTATCGACTAACAGCAAAACCTGTAAAGCTAAATTAGTGACGGACATCGGATGAAGATGACTGCTGTGGACAGACATTACTCTGGCACCACTACTCAAAAGGGAGCACTGGTTTTCCAGGCTGGGTTCCACAGATCTCACATTACTAGGGCAGAGCATACAAAAGGTGTAGCATTTCATTCAAGCAATGGCACTCTGTGAGCTTTAAGAGCCCATAACACAGCAACGCACTGTACCTTCACAACTCTTTTTGTCAGGACCAAGTTCATAGCCAGGATCACAGGCGCACTGGTAACTGCCCAGAGTATTTACACAGCGCTGCTCACAGCCACCATTGTCAGGTTTGGCACATTCATCTTCCTCTGCCAAGACAGGGAAGAATGCAAAAACGTGTTAAATAATTACCTTCCTCAGCTGTAATTGCTGGATCAACATTAACCCAGAAAGCTGTATGCATGCCATTATAAGGTGTGCTACATAACACACTGTGGTTGCTGACTAGAGCATTTTCAAATGCTAAGGAGACCTGCAATGGAGAAAATAAAAATTTGTCCTTTGTGGTGTTTGGGTGGGTTTTTTAATAACAATACCTACTGACAGCTGCAGACCTAATTTATAAGCACTTTGTGGGCAGCATACAATAATTCAGGCAACCGTAATCTAAAGGTTGTATAAAGTACTGAAAGACAGATTGAAAATCCACAGCAGGGTCACTTGAAGGGCACTTTATCTCCCACAGAATCAATTTGTGCATTATCCCGAATTCATACTCAAAAACAGATTAACAGAATCCTCAAATCCCAGGTTTTCATTCTACTAATATTAAAGGGAACAAGATGCATCAGAGACGGGGGAGGGAAAGGAATAATGTATTACCTCTACTAGCTCTGAAGTATACCCATGAAATTAATTGTTAAAATATTCCTCTGACGTTGAAATATTGTTTCCTTACACCAGGATAAGTAATTTCTTCAGAATAAAACAGAGCTCCCACTCTCATGTCTACAGCCCTCAAGGTTATAATTGTCTACAGTGAAAACTAACAGCATAAGAAAAGCCCCAGCTTGTGGCTTTTCAAAAGAGCAAAAAGGTTCTCCTGGTGCCATGACCTGTATTTCAGGGGTCACTATGGCCACACCACTGCTAGTGGCTTTCACTGTGCCATAGGCAGCACAGGGTAGGAGTTACACACTCCCCATGCACCAACTGCAATTGTATGACACACACACCCCCCTCCAAAACTGGAGGAAGACTGTGAGGTTGTTGACCACTGTATGATTTCTCAGTTGTGTTTTTTTTTCTTGCTCACAGAGAGTAATAAATCGATAAAGCAGCCTAATGCAGCCAATGGGTTATAAATAACACAACATTTAGACAAAAGAAAAAAACCTTAACAGAAAAGACCCAGTTGTCTCTATTCTGATTATACTATTTAACTTTACATTTGATAACACAATATGTCCAAAAAACCCATTTACAAGATTAGGTATATTTCAAAGGTCCTTCAAAACTCAGCTGATTATTTGAACCTGGAGAGTAGGAAGTTACATTAAATATGTTCCTTCATTCTTTGGACATATTTTACAAGAAGATAGAAATACCTTCTTTTGATATGATAAAATTGCACGCCCAGGTAAAAAATATGCTGGAGTAGTACAGAAATGGTTTTAGAAAAAATAGGTTGAAAAATATTTTTCATATCCTATCATAATTTTTCTAGTACAAAAACAAGTGATAAGCAGTTCACAGCTCCCAAAACATGCTTTAACATTTACCTCTAAAAAAGTTAGCTGCAAACCCTGCTTTGTTAACAGTTCCATCGGAAACAAACTTCATCCACAGTGTATTGGAGGTAGATCTAATATCTTCTGGTTTGTCATAGCCACAAAAGTGACCAATTAAAGGACTGTTCTCATTCGTTCCATCTCGAATTTCCAAGTAGTCATAGGCACAGTTATCGTGTCTTTCAATCTGTAAAAAAATATTTTTAAAGTGACTGATTTTAACTTGACTGTAAATATCAAATATCAATCAGCTAATAAACAGAAGAAAAATTTTTCAAAGTTAAGGTTAGGGTTCTCTGTTTAGAGTTCAAACATCAGGAAGATGAGGAAAATAAAAAAGTATCACTGGACTGGTTTAACTATACTTATTTTTTACAAGAAGAAATAATTTTGAGATTGTTACACAGGACACAACAGTCTAACTGGAAAAAAGTAACTAAAAAAGACATGCTCACCTCCAAGCCTCCCAATGTTCTGTCAAATTCCTACTCTGACTTCAAGTAAAGTCCTCTTTTCTCATGTATGCTCAAGTATACAAGATTAATGTTTCAACAACTAACCAGGTCAGAAATATTAATTGGTTTTGAAATATTAAGAAAACTTGATTTGATTAATATGCATAAGACTTTTAGACATTATCAATCTCTGCTATTTCAGGTGATGAACAATATATTACTTTCTTCCTTTATGTTCAATACAGTGCAAAATTTTGCATTTGTCACTACCCACTGAAAAACTACAGCGCATTAAGAGTTTGAGGCAGCTGTGGAATTAGATCTAAACACGTTTCTAAAATTATCAGCTACTAAGTAGCCAATAGAACAGATAAAAAAAAAATCGTTATGTTTCTGCAGCTGATGTGTCTAGTTCCTGTTGCACATTTCCTGGTTTCAGATGTCTTTTGACTTTCTGGGTCAATCTTTGCCATACTGATGGACAAACCTACTGAAACCAGAAGAACTGAAAATGTGCCTCTCATTTAACCATCCTGCCAGATGACATCCAAACACAGACTAATATGTGAGCCGAGATTTATTCAAGGCCAGGTTAGATGGGGCTTTGAGCAACCTGGTCTAGTGGAAAGGTGTCCCTGCCCATGGCAGGGGGGTTGGAACTAGATGATCTTTAAGGTCCCTTCCAACTGAAACCATTCTATGATTCTATGATTTCTACTTGGGTAACAAGTCTTATGCTCTTTACATAACAGTACCTGCAAAGTCAGTCAGAGTGGGAATTGCACCAAAGAAGAAAGCAGTAGCAGCCTGAATATGATCCTATCTGGATCCTAGACAATTTATGATACCTGTCTTTATTGAGAGAGTATCTTTCCCAACAAATTAAAACCCCTCTTGATCTGGGTCATTTTACTGCAGAATTACTTCACATTACTCAAGTAATACAGTGTCTTAGCTATAAAAGAATTAACTAAATCCAAGAATTCAAAAATAAGTCCTCTAAGAAAACTATTGTTCAGCTAAGCGACTGAATCATGAGGTAGGCTTAGGGGTGAGGGGAGTGGGACCACAGCCAGGGAGAAGTGGTTGAAGAAGCCTTAAATTTAATTCAGCACATCCAAATTCTGTTAAAAGTCAAAACCAAACCAAACCCAGAAAAATCCACATCTTATTTCTAGATAGAGTTTTTCTTGCACATAAGCTGCACAGTTAGTAGAAGTGGCTGCTGATACTCTGCTCTAGTTGTGCATTATGACCCACACTAAGCTCTGTAACCACCACAGACTAAGGAGCTTTCATTTAGCACATTAAGATTTCGGCTTCTTTTATGTAAGAGAGCAAATTGGTGGAAGGTGCTCTTTGATTTTATTTCATTTTAATGGCATCGGAATATGGCACTTACACACAAAATTTGTCTGTCTTCTTTCCAACTTTCCAATTCTTCAAGCATTTACATACGTAATTTTCTCCCACTCACTTCTCTGGCACAATCTACAGTGCCATTTACTCTGATTTCTTAGCTGTTTGCTTGGGAATTGCTTTGAACCAGAGCTTGGGAAATGAGTGAGAAAAGTCAAGAAGATCTGGGGTGCAACCACCCATTGCTGACTTCAAAGCCAATTGTATGTTTGCAACTAATGCAGTCAGGCATGTGTCTACCTGAGCACTAACAAGTTTTTGACACTGTAATATCGACTCCAAATTTTCATTAATCTAAATAATAAATTTTAAACACAAGACATCATATTCCAATTTGAAACAAAGTCTGCCTTGTTATCTCAGTAAAATCATATTGCACTCTGATGTTGAAAGAAGTGACCTGGTCCAAAGCCCACTAATATCAATGAAGGAATTGTGTATTTCCCCCACACGTCTGTGGTCATTTCACTACTCAAGACTTCTAATTAACATCTGTCTTTTTCCATGTTTCCGTGTTTTCCATGTTCTATGGGGCAATATGGAAAATTTGATTTTTCACAAGCCAAGGGCAGCTCTGAGTTACACATATCAAATTCCCATTGAAGTGACTTGTTAAGTCTATTTTCTGAGAATCACTCTATTTTAGGCAGAAGACAACAGCTAAAAATACATTTTGTATAGCAGTAAGTTCTAGACTTCCTAAGACTATAAAAATCAACCAACTTATAAAGTGCTATTGATTTTCAATAAAACAATTTGAAAGGTGGCCATTCTACCATATTCATTTATTTTTAGTGTACTACTACTGCAAGTGGTGCCATTATTACTATTAATATTATTATATTAAAGGATTAAATCGTTACACCTATATATAAACTAACAGATAAGTATTGTGTTTTTGAGAAATGATAACTGATGTTAAGGCACTTGGTAATCAATGAAAAAGAACTAGTATAAAATGTGCTTTGCTTATCTGTACCTCAGGTTTTAAGATGTCGTGGTACTGTCATCTGGGAACACTGCCATACAACAATCTATTACACTTGCAATAGTCAGTTATTCTTCCTACTATAAGGGCAGAAAATCTCCTCAAGTTAATGAAAGGACTTCCAGTGAGTTTAGTTGCAACTGGACTGATCCTGTAAACCTTATTTACTGGAGCATTAAAATTTCACAAGATTGATATTACATGCAGATGAGAAGAAATATGCAAAAAGTTGGCAAATGCAAAAAAACCATAAATAAACAAGTTTTACAGAAAAATGCATTGCTTATAGGAGAATGAAAGATACCATCGGCTCCTGAAGGCCTTAGAGGAAACTCAGAATTTGAATGGCATTAGAGAACTAAGTTGAGAAAATGCCAGAAAAATTCCTAAGACAGGAGCATAAGCACAAGAAAAGACTAAGAAATCTCCTGGTGAAATAGAAAACCAGATATGTTCTCAACATTCGTTCTCAAAAGAAAATAAAATTCCTTGTACATAGTTTCAGTCTTGAAAAAAACAATTACTTTAGACTAAGACATATTTGGTTAAAAATTCCAGACTACCTTTGTTTTGAAGCACTTCCCCAACAGAAAAAAATATACGTATTTAAAAAAAAGATTAAAGGATTGGAAGAGCAAATCTGGGAGCAATCATATTTCAGGAGAAATCTTCCAGTTGCTTTTCATCATTCTTAATTTATTTGTTGATAGAGTGAAATTCCAGTACAGGTAAACATATCTGACTCAGGTCATAGACTTTAATCATAAAATGTGGGATATATGCCTAGTAGAGTCAGATCAGATAAATTTTATTCCCTGACTTATGTAAAAATAATTTAAATGAACACTATCTGCACAAAGATTAATAGGGCCACTCAAATGAGGAAGATTGATATGGCTCAGGTCTACAAACCCTCTGGATTGCCTTAGCTGGTGAGTCTGCGTGCCAACAAAAGTTCTTTAAAAAAAAACAAAAACAAAAAAGCACTGCTAATTTTCAAAGAACAATATAATAAAGGTGAATATAACAATGAAGCAAAAAAGATGGAGTTACCAGTCCCAACATCTCTGCTGTCATCTAGATACTGGAAAGTGTAGCTGCCCATCAGGCAGCCAAATAAGAAAGGGTAATCCCACACTCAGTGGAAAATGCGTTACCCACAGCAGGCAAAACAAGATGACTCATTGATACAGTTTGAAATTCTCAGCTTCCCTAGTGCTTTCATTTCAGAGTGAAGGTTATTTATACAGTTATTTTTTCTAGCATTACACATGGATAATGAGAATTGCTCTTACTTAACTGTACCTTTCACAGGACAGAGAAGTAATTTTCTCATAAACACGCTGCAATAACTCTTTGGCCTGACATTTACTTTTTTTGATCTCAGCTGGCATAAAGAACTGTGATTTTTAAACAACTTTTTGTTTTACTGGGCAGTGCACCAAGGATTCAGTCCAGAGAGGGACTTAGTACCAAAAAACAGAACACCTACGTTCAGGCGCTTGGACCTGAAATGGAAATCAGACCCAATGGTGAATGTCTAGGCAAGGAACTTCAGAGCAGTTTCCAAAGCAACTCTCACTCTCAGCAGAGAGCCCTGTGGATGAGCCAATAAGAAATGCCATGAAGACAGATATAACAGAAGTCTTGTGCCTTTCTTGGGCACCTCATTTGCTGCTCAGGAGTGTCTTGCCACTCTGGAATCACAGCTCAGACTCTCCCTGGAAAAGTATGTGCCTTTCAAGTCCCTACTGTTGGAAATATTTTTTTGCTTTCAAAACACACCTCGCAGAGGCACTAAATTGAGAGTACCACTCAACTATACTTCTGTTCAATTTCCTCTTTCTTCTTGTGCAGTGTCAGTCCACATGTTTCACCTCTAGAGAGTGCCATAATACTAAACAGTCTGGGGGAAAACCGACATTTCTTTTTATAGCCTTAACCACTAGCTTACTAAATTGTGCTCTTGTTTGCTGGTCCTCTATTTCTAATTATTTTCTATATGGTGAGGCATGAACATGCCATCTTCACACTTGCAAATGGTCCATAATTTGGTGTTAGAAAAAGGTCCTGAAAGATAAGAAGAGATGGAAGTTTGATGCTTCCAGAGGTGATATTGAACAAGGGTGAGTTCAAGCGATAATGTACCATGCATGTACACCAATCCTGAGCATCTGCATAGAGATAAAATACTGGGGCAAATCTCTTATGCCAAGGCATAGTGCCATTTCTCTTGGAATCACACTAAAAAATACTGAGCACCAATGGCAGACTAGAAAAGCTCCATACCTATTCCGTAAATTATATAAAGTTACTGAAAACATTGTTCATTTTCAACAGTGCTTAAAAAGAGAGACTGACATACTGTGTTAAGTAATCTTGAGCCAGGCCATGGAGAGTCTGAATGGCATTTGGAAAACTCTTTGGGCAGGGAGAACTGATCTTGTCTGCACTAGACTCAACATTAATTCAGGATATGAAAAAGGGAAAATGGAGTAGAATCTGTTAAATTATTAAAATTTCCATTGCTTGCATTCATAATTGCTGATAAAGTCCCAAACCCTTGTTATCTCATGCTCAGACCTTTCTTCAGTCATAGCAAAAATGTACCATACCCCTGAAGTCTGTCTGTAAGACTAAAATTACAGGTTGGAAATTATATCTGTATTTAAGATACCTGTGTTTATACCTAAAATTTATATCTGAAGTTTGGCTTTTAGATATAAAAGCCAAAAGTTTAGATTTAAAAAGTGTTCATGTCATCACTCACTGCTGAAGCATATTCAAATAAAACAAGTGAACTCAAAAGTATGTTGTTAAATTTATCTATAAATGCCAAGTCAGTGCATCGCGTATGCACAAAAAAGATGTATGAAATATTATTTTTGTTACACAATAGTTTACCACTGTTTAGCAGTGTTATACACTGAGAGATGTACCCTAAAGACATGCAAGTATGACTCACCATGGCTTTTTTCTTCCCTCTCTAAATATAGGTTTGTAAACTGAATTTAAGTAGGCTTTTTTTTTTTCCTTTCTTCTCAAAACAGAATCCAAAACCCACAGTGGTTTCTTTCCGGACAGACATTCCTTTTTAACAATAAGATTTAGCAAAGATAAAAAAAAACCTATTATTTAACAGAATATTAAAGCAGCCTTGATGAACTGGATTATGTATCTGCTAAACTGCAACTCTTGTCAGTGCTTTAAACATTCCAATTCAAATAGCATAGAAAACATGAAAAACCTTTAATCCTCAAAATTTCTGCAGAAAGGAAGGTTTCATGGAGAGTAAAATTGGATTCTGGAGCTTATTTTTCATAGAGAATTCTTAAATTCATTCACAGGTTTAATGAGGATTCCCTTAAATGTCACTGTCACTTACTCACTAGATGCTCTTCTGAGATCAGTTAAAAGGCTTTACCTCAAATGCTTGAAAGGTTAATCCTACATTGTAGTTTTCTGACACTGTTATTTTCCACACACATTCCTTCATTGGTCTGTAGTCATCAGGATAATTGGGAGACTGGATCTGGCCTTCGTTTTTGTGGATTTCACCTCCACAAATAGCTGATAAAAGCATAAAATTCTTATTGTCAATAATGGCATTTTCTGTTCCCCATGCCTAAACTGACATTTTATGCTCCACTTTTTAAAACTAATGATAAGAATAATCTGGAGAAGACTTAAAAAGTCTACCAAGGACAAATTCTTGAAAACGCAATCCATTTAAACCACTATATATATTTCAGTTAGCGAATATAATTCAGAATTTCTAATAGCTCTAAACACCTCTACAGTGTTCAGGAAGACTTTGGAATCATGAATAATCTTAATCTATACATTTTACAGAATATATTTAAAAGGTCAAAATAATTAGGTTTTACTTTTTCTTCACCTTTGAAATACAGTTAATAAACACTCTTCATTAATATTTACTAACCTTTAGAAAGAGACAAATGAGACAGAAATCTCATATTTTATAATGATCTATGCATTTCAACCTACAGTTTATCACTTCAAGCTTACACTGAACTTGAAGAAACAGATAATATAAATAAAAAATATTTTCATGAAAAGTAAATGCACTTTTCAGGATCCACACTAATAATCATGTAAAGATCTGTGAATATCAACTAAATCATACAGTTTACTACCATAGATGCAATATTTAAGAAAACATGCTCTGTTTTAAACAGGTGAATGTTGACTTGCTAATACACTGTGTGGGAGTGTCTATTAAGTAACCCCAGAGCATATGGAAAACTTAAGTCAGATTTTTCTGAAGAATAGACAGAAAGTACTCAAAGAAGTCTTTCCACACACTAAGCACAAGAACATGCACATTGAGTTAATTAAATGACTGGTAAAAAATGCTTATGAATATTATCAGTGGTGTCCCTGGAAAAGAGGTCATCTGAAATCTGATCACAGGAACAGTTTCAAAGTCTCCTGTCTAGTAAGTTAACATCTACTGTCTCTTTTAGTAATAACATACCAATTTCATATTAGGTTATTTCTGACTTTTTTTTTAAAATACCCAAAGGTATCAGTTAATAATTTTCCTCCATAATCAAGTCATTTTTAATGCTGTAAGAGGCTTACCTTCATAAATTGCTGCAAAACCTTTCCCAACCCAGTTGCTGCTGCTGCGGAACTCAATCCACATCCTGCTGTCAGAGGATGCGAGGACTTCTGGCAGTTTGTCACCACAAAACCTGCCTAAAAACATGCAACCAGTAACTGCATTTTCTGCCGCCTCTGAAGCCAAACGCTGCAAACATTTATACAAGTGTTTAACATTATAAACAGGAGTAGCATAACCAACTCAGTGGAACTATTCACATGCTTATGGTTAAGCACATGTTTTTATGCAGATCAGGACCTAATACACAAAGATTTTATTATAAAGCTTTCAGTGCTTCTTTTCATTACAGTCAGGCTCACTAGTCTAAGTATAAAACCTAGGGGAATTAAGTAGAAAAATTATTGTTATAGATTGTTTCTCTACATACAAACCCGGGCATTTTGAAAGGGGAAAGTGAGTACTAATCTTGAGAGGAACATAATCTAGGTCACAGTAATACCGCTCATTGTGTCTAAGGACCAAAGAGATTTAAAAACTAACATCCAAATGACCTTAGACTATATTATCCTCTTAAATTTAGCCTAGGTAGGTGAAATTTCTGTTTGTCTAGGTGACAGAGGAGGGAACGGGAGGAAAGGGTAATTACTGTCTGTTCTTAATTGTTTCTTCTTTATTTTCTTTTCAAGATCAAGAGAATAGGCACTACTGTTAAAAAGCTGTCCTCTGTATCTGCTTCCTTTTCTTTCTTTTTTATTGTTTTTCAATTGTGGCTGTTAGGACGCTAACAAATAGTTTTAAACTTCATTCTAAAAATGACAACAAAACTGACCCAAGAAACTGGAGACGTTCAGGTTTCCTATGGTCTGAAATCCCCTGTTTCAATCATAGAAGATCACAGGATGTCAAACTGAGCCTCCGGATTGAGCAGTGGCATTATTATCCTCACCAACCCCCTGAATTAAGAAAAGGATGGCTGCAGCTTCCTGCATAATAGTTGCAACCCTAAGACTTAATTCATTATTGCTTTGCATGTCTTTTCTCTGCAAGAGCAAGGAAGGACATGCAAAGAAGAAACAGAAGTAATCTTCAATTCGTAATTTAAAAAGTAGAGGAACAGAGCTGATAAGTACAACTCCACAGTGGGTGCTCTATGGATTTTCCATCACGTGTTCTATAGATTTGTTTGTATACTATTTCTTCATTTCTGTGAGCAAAACTATGGCAACTTCATATTTTAATATCCATAAGCAAAGCATTTGTAGTTTTCATCTTTCCACACATGAAACTGAATAACAGCTAGCTGCAATGAAAAAAAGGGTTGAGGCTTGAAGTCAAATAAACGACTTATTTGAGGCCATTTGGAGTTTTTTCCCCTCCCCAACTTTAGATACATTCTAGACACCTAAAGACCAAGAGGTTTGTTTTGGGTTCAACAGCAATCAAGCTCACTGAACTGAATAAGTGTGGTAAATATGGACAGTGCAGCATCCAACAATTGCATACCAAGCAGAGGTGATTTTCTCCAGTAGCCATCTCTTACTTCAATATAGTCATACCAACATAGACTGCTCTTGTAAAGGTCCATGGTAGTGAAGTTTAAAATAATCTGCAATCAGAAGAGAACACCTAATTAAATCACATGTGGTTAATACTAGAAAATGATCACAAAAACATTCTGCAGAACTGAAGGAGAGAGTGGTCACCTGTAACAGGATTCCAACTACTTAGACACTTAATTAACCTCTCCTCAATTATTTCTTATACTAAGTAAAAGTTGTTTGGAACATTAGAAGTTTTTTATTTAATCTTACATATTTGAACAGATTCAAGACAGACTACTCATATTTAATTGCTTACAGGGAGCTTTTTCACTGAGAAATAAAAATTTGAGAATGCTAATAAGGTAAAATAACGTGCTAATATAATTTAAAATATGCTATTTGATAATTCTCCTTCCAATTCCTCTTCCATTCCATTCTGACTATAATCAGCACTGACAGCTGTAAAAAAAAAAACCCTGTTGTTTTATTTTGGTTTGTGCTTCCTTCTACTACTGTTTTGACAAGATAATTCACTTTCAGACAAGTTAAATATTGACAGTGGTGGACAGTAATGCTGCAAGCAATATCACTAGAACAAATGGTACACAGTCCCTTAATGTCTCTTAATGAAACTATAATAAAGCTTTTTATACAGAAATCTGAGTTCTGTGCATTTCTGGAACTTTTGAACTTGGGCTCTCAATTTTACTGAGCCCATCTGTAAAAAGGCATTTTTTCAATACTTAATATCAGGACCCTAGACCTTTACATCATCCCACTTTGGTTTAGAAGTACTAATCCTAAACTGCCATAAACTCACACTTTTAACACAGGAATAGGTTTCATCCTGGATCACAGGATGACACAATAGCTACAGTTTGGACTCTGACTGACTGGGACAGTCCCAGCATCATGTCCTGCAATTTCAGGGATAAATCCAAACAAGAAGATTGAAAGTCATCCGTATTTTGTATTATAAAATAATTTCCAATGCATACCCTCTCATTGGATTTAGGTGTATTTGGAAAAAGAATTCATCTTCTTCCAAATCAGTTCCCCAGTGTAGATTATAATAAATATTTCAACCTAACTAAAAAATCTTCTTTAATCACATATGAGCATAGAAGTGGTTTTATTTTTAGCTTTGATCCTAGGAACTCACAATTGAAACCTGCTATTATAAAGCAAACATGCATTGCTGCACAGTAGCAAATACCTCACACTGCAAAAATATATCTCCATGGCAGCCTATGAAGCAGCTGTGAGTGTCAGTTGAAAGGAGAGGAATTTACCCTTAGTCCAGTTGCGAGGAGGAAATATAACACCATAACTGGAACAATGGGCCCAGATAGTCAGATGAGATGGTTTACTTCCATCTCCTCTGAAGGCACCATGTCTCTCTCCAGCCACAACATAGTACAATATTAAACCAGAAAGGCAGAACTTTTTCAGACTTGTTAGTTTTAAGAAGATAAAAACTATTAGCTATTGGAGGAAGCTAATTTAAAGATAACATAAAGCTCAGTGGTTTGGGTGTGTAGGTGGTAGAGAGTCATGGTAAGACTCTTCTCCAAACAATGCAAAATGGAGACAACCTTTCATAGAACACATTACGCTAGCAGGGGTTTTGCTTTCACTTACTTTCCACAAAAAATAACTAAGTACATCCATACGAGCAATTACATTCTATAAAAATCTCTTCTGTTTTCAATGGAGAACAGGAAACTTTCTGACTTAATCTTAAAAGCTCTGTCTTCCCCTATCCCCTAGTGCTGACACTACTGACTGTCTGGGTGGAAGACCAAGATCACAGGTGATTCTATTCAGCTTTTGCCTTTTGCCCATGATGCCATGGGAAACAGAAAACATCTGTAAGGCTACACATAAAATTCAAGAGCCAAAAGTCCTGTACAGTGAGGCACATTATGCTGGCAGCCACAGCCTTGTGGGATGAGGTATGGGTCATGAAGCATGCCAAGGACCACAGGACAGCACTGCATAAATGAATACTTGTTCTGATGGTTGAGTATGGCCAAACATTTATATCCACAATCTGCTACCACATCCACAAAACCTGCAAAAGGGTTGCTTAAACAGCACTCTGCCTCTAGCACTGTGTTCTCCATGGGAACAGCCTGCAAGCAGCTTTGGTACGTTTTTAGTGTAGCAGATGCAATAAGTATAGCCTGCCCTCTCTTTTGGCCCCTTCCTTCTGTCATTTTAGAGCCTCAAAGGGAGGCGATAATTTAATCTCAGATCTATATGCAAAGAATGTCTGCTTCAATGTTAGTTTGATACTTCGGAAATATATTTAGATAATATTAACTCATGTCCAGGCTGCCATTGGCACTCTGAATTGTAAAGACCTATAACAATGAATAACCATCAAATTATATTGTAGGCTTCCTTCCTGAGCTAAGAGATGAAAATGGACTAATCTGAAATCAGGCACAATTGCTGTGCAATACCTTCTTTTTGTTGCAACAGAATTACAGTAGAAATTAATATATTTAAGGAAAACGTGTTCCATATACTGAAAGGTTTGCAGTAATAGATATTCTAGTATCTTGAACTATTTGTCAATATAGATACCCTTTCCCTGAACTTTGATAAACAAAGCAAATCAAGTCCTAATGAAAAAAACAGTTTCAATTAATATCTTGTATTACGTAGATAGGGGATGTGTTCATAAGCATGGAATTCAAAAAGACAAATAAATGCTCACCCATTCAATCATTCAGTGAATTAGAACAATAAAGAGTTTTTTATATAGAAAATACATCAAATTAGTGCTTTTAAAGCTAGAGCAAGTAGGGAATTGAGTTGAGGGGAAAGGAGGGAGTGTTGCTTGTGTCTTTTGGGAGGGCATTTTTTTTTGAGAAAGCCAGTAGGCAAATCATCCAGACAGTCCACTGTTGAACTCCAAGGCTTTGAACTTCTAACTTTGAGACATCCAAGATTTGATTCTAGATGTCCTATATCTCTGCAAGTTCTGTAAGCTAGACTTTAAGACTGCTTTCCCATTCGGATGTGGTTAAGTAGAACAAATTTCAACAGCAGAGGGACAACTGGAATGATTCATGTAAGCACAGCATACACTTTGGATGCACTGTCAGCAGAGCAAGCAGTACAATCTGGGCTTCTACCTAACCATCTCCATCTTCAATCCAACTATTGAGCTACATCTCTCTTCAAATGGCTCTCATTTTTCCCTTGCCAGTTTTTCACCAGGGCCTTGGTGGAGAATGATTTTAGGTTTTTTTAATTTTGCAAAATAGGAAGAATGTTTTCTTTCCAGTGTTACTGAGAAAACTGACAGAAATCCTTCAATGCCATACTCATTTCCAGACTACTGCACTGTTTACCTAAAAATGACATACATCAAAGCATTAGTTGATCCTCTCAGCTGGCATTCACTAGGTTACTGTGTTGTGTCCATCCACATGCTCTCACACTTCTTTCAGTCTAACTGCAGCACACCTCCTATTTCGACTTCCCTGTCTTATTCTTGGATGCAGACTTCCCGTGCCATTCCTTCCCGGAAGGGGAACCTCACAACTCACCTCTTTGCTTTTGCCTACTGCTACACCTCTCGAACTTCTTGTAGCTTACAAGCAGCCTTTCCCAGATGTCTAACCCACAGGACATTTTGCCTTTACTATTCAGACATTCCTTCAGGGACATGTACTGAAGAAATAAATGCACAAATACTATCAGAATTCCAAAACCACCTACTTATCATGTTATTCTACATGAGAAATATGCAGATCTGGATAAAAGTACAATCATTCATATGCTTTCCTCTGTTTCAGCTTTTCATTACATTTCCAAAAGCTACTTGAATCTACCTCCAAGGATGGCAGAGAGGTCTTGTATATTCTCCCATTCACACAGCAACTCTGTCTGTCCTTTGCAGACTATTTCTACTTCAACTTGTCCTTCAAATAAAGAGGCCTCACCAACTACAAAATTTTTGTTCTTCTCCTCAGCTCATCCAATTTGCAATTCAGATTCCTTCTAAATTCTTACCTTCTTTCTTTCCTGAGTTTCTCAGACCACAGGCAGGTATCTCTGTTTGTATCTAGCCATACTACTTTAAAACCCTACTGCCCTCAGCAGTCTCCTTGTCCTTTTCCACCCATGCCCACCTCACCTCAGCTGTGCAGACAGAGGGGTTCACAAAGGGGAGCCTTTTTCTCTGCCCAGATGAGACACAGACAGCTGGGTTGAGGTCAGGCTACCTTCCACAGCTGCTTAAGCTAGCCCAGCTGGCTCTGTTGGAAGCAAGTTATGGAAGTCACATCCTATACCTCCTCCATTGGCTCAGCTGTGTAAAGCCTGGAGGTCTCTCACCAGTCTAGCCATAAGTTTTCCATGACACAGACAAAACATAAGATTTCTCTGTTTTCTGTTTGGAAATTTGCCTTTTTCCAAACCTGAGATGCCAGGATAGAGTTGGGAAAAGAATGGTTTTACTTAGGTGTGATCATGTCATTGTCTCAAAAGTGCTGCTATCTAAATGCAAACCACTAAAATTTAATGGCCCCCACCTTTGAAACTATATGAAATAACCTTCACAGCCTTTTCTCACTCTGACATGCCAAGGTATTTGATGATACAGCAATTCCTTAACGTTGACCAGAATTCATTAGCTGTACATAGGCAGAAGCCCCAATATGTCACAGCATGATTTCTGATCGGGAACCAAACAGGTATAAATATATTTAAGATACTGATTTGCAATTCTGCGAAGTATTAAATAGAGCTACAGACAAGACAGAACTTGTTCAAGGGGACAGGATAGCTGAAAGTCTTCATAGAAAAAACAATCAATGGGTATTTATCAGCACAATTAAGGAATTATTGATTACACAACAGATTCAATTGTGCCACTGCAGCTTCAGAGAGAATATATTATACCTCCTACTGCCTGGGATAAGAAAGCACAAAATATATAGCAAACACCAGGTAGTACTAAGTTTTCTGCAGGTAACATTTATTCCCATATCATTGAAGGATTTGTCTGTCCTATTTTATCACACATGTAAAACATTAAGGAAAATTGTAAAGTAATGTAATCTACTCAAAAAGGTGGATTTAAAAAAAAACACTGGCACAGCTGTAACTCCCTATGCCAACAAAATTTCTACACACCGGAAGACAGGATTCGCCCTGGCAGAGAGCATACAGTATTACTAACACCATCCTCCCTCAGAAATTTTTCTGTGTATAGATATACTGTGTACAGCTGTTTACCATGTAGTCTTAAATCTTTAGAGAAAGTAAAAGGTAAGTGAACTGCCTTGGTTTAGTAATAGGGACACACATATTTTAGGTTGGGCTGGCAATTTATGATGCTTATCAATAAAAGGAATGCTGCAGCTCGTGCACATCACTGGAGTCCCATCCTTCATTGAATTTCCTGCCATCAAAGATCGGAAGTGTCTGTACTTGCAGGAAGCAGCATGGATAGAATAGAAGTCCTGTCAACTATGCTCAAACAGAACAATGTTAAATCTCAATAAATAAGAGACAAGAGCTAGACAATCTGGACTGATGTTTTTCAGTTTATTTTTAGGTGACTGAAGTGCTCAATGACATTTCAGAACATGATGTAATATACTTATACATACTCCAATCTCCACACAACATTCCTGAGATCAATCAGGGTCAAAGCAGCAAACAAAGGAACAAAAATTTAAATACATTTTTATTTTCCCTTCATAACGTGAATATGTCATCATCATTTGCTGAGAAAATTTGGGATCAAGCATAACGTGTGTCAAAGGTACCACAATATATGCATTAGTTAAGTTTTAGACCTCATTTCTGTTATCTGCTATTCACATCAGGTACTTGCTGAAAATAGGGTCCTTTATCTCAAGACAGAAAATATCGTATGAGAATAGCACTGACAAAACAGAGTTTCTAACATTAGCATAAATATCATTTACTGTGTTCTTGCTGAACTATATGGAGACTCAGAGACCTGGAGGTCAGACCAGTGCCCTACAGACATGACTTGTCATGTCAAATTCAATTAGAAAATTCTGTTTAGTCCTGTTCCCTATTTGGGGTGAGGGGCAAGATGGGAAGGAAGCCGTTCTTACATTGCTGACTTCAAGAGAGGGGCTTTCCCCCATTATGCTTTTGTACAGTATAATACAGCTCCAGTGGTGGTTACAATCTCAAGACATAATGGTATTACAAATATATTACAATTACACTAATGTCCACAGATAGGCTTACACAAAGTTGGAGCATGCTATGAATATTTAAGCATAACCATTTTCTAACTCATATATTAATATTGTTTTTAAAAGCCAATAACAATTGTAGATGAACACATTTTTATTTTTTTTTTTTACCTGAGGAACAGAAAAGAAACCTAAGCAATTTTTGTTGTTACCACATGTCACGGTTTAAAGCTGGGCCAGCTATTAACCAGGTGGCAGATGCTCTCTGTTAACCCTCTCCCCCCCCGCCAAGGGAAAGGGAAAGGGAAAAGGGAGAGAGACTTATGGGTTGGAAAGTTAAAACAGTTTTAATAAACTATAATAATGAAAAAAGAGTATAATAACAATAATAATAATCAAATATATACAAATATATACAAATATATACAAAGCCAAGATTGAGAGCTTGGAAATCCTCCTCAGGCAGAGTTGCTCCCCCCAGCACAGGCAGAGGGGAAAAGGCAGTACCTCCCCCCAGCACAGGCAGAAGGGAAAAGGCAGTAGCTCCACCCAGCACAGGCAGAGGGCAAAATGCAATAGCTCCCACTGCCATCACACCTGCAGGCTTTTAACTGGAAACTGGCAAAG
This sequence comes from Nyctibius grandis, assembly GCF_013368605.1. Classification (NCBI taxonomy): domain Eukaryota; kingdom Metazoa; phylum Chordata; class Aves; order Nyctibiiformes; family Nyctibiidae; genus Nyctibius; species Nyctibius grandis. Next base: position 46,687,458 of record NC_090663.1, read on the forward strand.
CTGGTACCAATCAGTGGGAGACAGGAGGGCCCCTCCCTCCTGGGCCCCACCTCCAGGAGGCAGTGGGTTAGTGATAAATAGGAAAGTGAGAATGACGTGTGTGGGATGGAATACCTCGTTGGTCAATCTTGGGTCACCTGCCCTGTCTGCTCCCCCCTGCAGCTGCGACCCCCCTTTGGCTCTTCACTCGTAAGCAGTGAGGAATTTAGCAGTGACCTTGGTTTCTCTAAGACTAATTGGCCTGGTTTGGGCCAAACCAGGACACCACAGCAGTGTCTAACAAGCAACACAAATAGTGGGGACATAAAATTATCTATCTAGATTAATTTGCATCTTTTAGGCAAACCTTCTCTTATTCATCTGTTTCCATTTGTTTTTCCCTGCCAACCTGCAGAGCCACCCACGCCCTTCCAGTTCAGAGTGTGTTTATTTTTCCTCCTGTCTCTGGCTCTTGCCCAGAGACGGGCAAATGCTTTCCAAATGACTTTGCTTTCATCCCCCACAGTGGTAAATGCTCTTGCAGCTCCTCAGGATCTATTAGCACATCAAGAATGTATATACTTGGTGTCTACCAGCACCCTGACCTGAAAGAAACATGGAATAAAGTAATCCAATCAGGAGAAAACTATGTCCAATATTGAGTGGGAGACCACTGACAAAATACACTGAAATATCTGAGGGCAAATGCTAGGTTTTCCTCTTTGGACTCTCCAGTACTGAGGCTGGTGCTAGGTTCTATATTTCAGCCTTCAGGCTGTATTTGGCTGCTTAATATTGGCCACTGCTTCTTGTAAAGAAACTTACATATTTTTTTTTTTCCCCCTGCGTATTTTGTCTCAGGTGAAACTTCCCATCACTCCCTCTATCCTTATTTATTTTGAGGCAGGATAATATTTGAGCCAATAATTTAAAACAAGATTCAGCTAGCACATTTCGAAAGTGTACACAAGGAGAACAGGTTTTGCTTTCACTAGGATGGCACAGTTCCTTCCCCAAGCCAATTTTTCTTCCCCACTTTTTCCCTTAAAATTGATGCCCAGAAAATAAAACTATATGCACTAGAACCGATACCAGGGAATACCTACAATGACACTTTCTTTACCCCACATTATTACTGTTTCACTTTAGAAACATCTCATTCAACATACTAAAAGCTTCCTTAAGCAGGGCCCAGCCCCACACAGCTCAGTCAGCTCGCCCGAGCCTGTGCTGGAGAAGAAACCATTCAGGAGCTTGAGCTACCTCTTCCACCTTTACACCTAACCACCAGCTGAATTGGAAGCATGTCTTGAAGGGATTTCATGATGCAAACATGTAGCAGATTGAAAGCCTTCATTTCACATGGACAGCCACCAAAGAGATCATGTGGTTCTAATGCCACAGACCAAAATCAAGTCAACAGCACATAGTTCATGGTCCCTTTTTTTATGGCATACCATTGTTTTCAATTATTATGCAAGCTTTAAACTTAAATGAAAAGCTAAAGAAACACAACGTTTTATTTTGAAAATAGTATCTGTGTTTAGCTGAGGGAATGTTAAATTACCTTCTCCCCTGGGGTCACAGAGATTCTCCATATGCAGTGTGTGTAGGAAGGATAACCATTTGGAAATCCTGGAGAAGAAAAGTTGCCTGTAGATTCCTGCAGTGTTTCTCCACAGGCTGAAAGAAACAAAATACAGTAAAAATATAAAATTGAATGCGTCTAACAGAGAAAAATGCATCTTTCCAATATCTACTCAGAATACATTTAACTCACTGCAGATGCAGAATGGAAAACAGACTAGTTATTTTACGATTTATTCAAAACAATGATTTTAAGCCATTCTGACATTCATTCCATTTTACACAGCATGTTTTTATTCCATGAACTCTTTCACTGGTGTGCTGTCTGCTGACATAACCAAAATTACAGCAGTCTTAAAAATGTCACTGCTGTCAATCAACTGCAAAATTATACATATAACTTTACTTTGGTGAAAAAAAGTTAGCCACGCCCTTAGACACAACCTTTAGGAACTAAAACAAAAGTAAAACAAAAGCTGGCACAGCATGACTGGCACCACACTGGAATTTTGTCAGTGGTTTCATTTAATTTAGTACTTTGCCCGCATGAGAGACCAATCTGACCTAAACTCACTCATTTATATTGGTATAGAAAACTATATCCTATATTCAACAAAATCTCTTGCAACAGTGATTTGTAGAGATATGAGTAACAAAGTAAAGCAAATGTAAAGTCCTAAAATACCAAAGGCTTTTGTATTCTTTATTACTGAAGCTTTTAGCACCCATATCTCACTTGTCAATCATGCTACGAGCTACTGGCAGACTGGTTAATAATTCTTCTTCACACTAAAATATATCATTGGAAGTTCCTGCCATCCTCCACCACTAAAACTGATTCTGGTAGGGTGTCACACCTCAGTCAGTCATCTTTTTTGACCTTAATCAAGTTGTTTCACCCACCAATTTTGCAGGTGTGATATGAGACATGTGAATTTGAGAATATTATCCCATGACTGACAGTGTAATCAGATGTGCAGTGGTTTCAAATTACAGCACTGCCACTGCCAGCAGGTGAACTACTGTGCCATCAAAAATCTCAATGAATAATAAATTATCTGGAAAATCTTTAAATAAAAGGGGACAAAGGAAGAGATTGTTTATGACAAGGACAGACAACACAGCTGTAAAAGCTGTCTTGTTAAAATGCATCTAAGATGTAATCTGACAACTACACTGTAATATCAGGCATAAGCTTACATTCAAGGCATTAAATATGCTCTCTGACTCTGAAATGGTTATTGTGATGAGGATAGAAAAAAAAGATTGGTGCAGCCCCCCAAAAATTTAATGGTTAAAGTCACTGTCACTGTGTCCTTTAGGAATGAAACAGAAAAAAAAAACCTTTTCCTCCCCTCATTTAAAAAATGTGGTTTTATCTTTAAAAAATTGCAGGCAGCCACAGCAAATGACACATACAAAAAAAGGTATTCAGTGTTAAATAATTATTTCTGTAAAAAGCCTTTTCAGTGAAAAGGCTATATCCATAATTAAGCACAATTTATTTTTAACACAGCAATGAATGGAAACTTAAATAAATCGCAGAGTCCTGTACTGGGTTGCCTCAGCGCTAGTGAACTGTATGGTAGCTTACAACACACATGTAAAGCACTCAAGAGAAGGCCAAGAGTAAAATCGTAGTCTTGTACAGGAGTAGAGGAAAGCAGAGCTCAAAGAGGAGATACCCTGTGCAGCGGATGCACGCACAACTCAGGAGATCCGTGAGGATCCAAGTATTCTGCTTACTGTTTTTAGAGCCCTTCTCTTGTTCTTCCCCCCACGCACGGCTTCATTGTGAGTACACTGCCTCAGCATACTCTCACAAGGCATACAACCATATTTCCAGCTTTAGTACATCTTCTGTTTGCTCTAGCTATAACTATTTCACCAACACTACAGTTACTAGGCAAGCCTTGAGCAGATGACATGATGAGCGATGGGGAATGCTATTTGTCCAATCTTTTCTGCTCACATCACATTTTTTTCAATTCGACTCACAAATACTGAATATGAAGTAATGCAATGCACACACTCACATAACGTGAAGTATGTAAGCAAACAAAATGCTATCAAGTATGTGGGACATACAAGATACCGGTGCAAATGCGGCCCTGCAATTAGTAAGAGGAGAGGAGGAAGACCCTGGTGTAACTACCCCTTACGCTATTGAAGTCCCTAAATCACCCTGCTTTAAAAGTAAACACATCAACGAATTAAGCCTAATAGCTTTACATTTTTGAAAACATTTCAGAATTTTTCTCTCTTATACAGAGTACAGGATTATTTTCTCCAGAATATTAATAGCACTCTATGTGCCATATACAGAAGTTGTATATAGCCTTAAAACTATGAATTTTAAGTTGCAAAAGGTGCTGTGGAACATTTTGTTTTTTCTAGGAATTATAGAATAAAGCTAGTTAATACAACAATTTAACTTATATCTCCATTAAATGGCCAGGAGCTCTCTATCAAAACACAATTTTCATAAATATCTCTGAATTTAAGGGAAGCATAAGAAAAATTGTAATTGGATAACTTCTACTAAGAATTAACACAATTAGAATTTATAAAATATGTTTGCGCTTTATGTTTTTCGCCATATTTACCATTTAATTTAAAATTTGTGGTTAGTCAAGGGAACTTTAACGAGAACAGCTTATACCAATCAATAGTTGAATTAATTATCTCTGGGATCTGAGTTCCAGGCTGGTTTCCAGAGCCACTGTAGACAGGGCGAAATTTGTGCATTTCTTGTTTAAAAGCACATTTCTCTGCAAGGTGACAATAGTAATTGAAACTGTTAAAATTCTATCACTAGAAAATGTAAAGGTTTTCTCTGTAATTGGACTGTGGCAACTACAAGATTCCTGATTAGGCTTATAAAATGGTATATTATAAACATTTTACCATGTGACAGTCCATTAGTAATAGAGTCCACTTTGGGAAAGACATGTAGAAGGAAAATGAGTGGTAAGGGCCACTTATTTAAATTTCCTAAGAACTAATCTTAGTACATTTCATGTCAGAAGAAATTATTTACAACTTCAACCTTATACACCTCTGTTTTATAAAGCATTTTTACATTTTTATCCCATTGTTAAACAATAATATTGCCAGTGTTTTCTCTGGTGCTTTTTTTCCTCATCCAAATATCATGCCTTATATCTATTTTACTAGGCTAGACCACATGCAGAAATGCCACTTTAGCTCTCCCCCCACACACACTCCAACCAAATAAAACAATCTCACGTCTATTTTACAGCTTGAGAAAGTTACCTTCTGATAAGCCCTTCAGTAGTAAGTAAAGGGAAACTATTTTTTCTTCTCCTTGTAAAGATTAGCAATGGGTGCAGGCAGCAGGCAGATTATATGCTTATATAAAGCAACTTCTACCAGTGAACTCTGTGGCAGTGTTTAATTACACAGCCTGTGTATAACACCTCTCTGGTTGGGCCTACACACACGGTCATGTTCCATCCAGGAGTACTGCATCCAGCTCTGGGGCCCCCAATATAAGAAGGCCATGGAGCTGTTGGAGCGAGTCCAGAGGAGGGCCACAAAGATGACCAGAGGGCTGGAGCACCTCTCCTATGAAGACAGGCTGAGAGAGTTGGGGCTGTTCAGCCTGGAGAAGAGAAGGCTCCCAGGAGACCTCATAGCAGCCTTCCAGTATCTGAAGGGGGCCTACAGGAAAGCTGGAGAGGGGCTTTTTACAAGGGCAAGTAGTGTGAGGACGAGGGGGAATGGTTTTAAACTGAAAGAGGGTAGATTTAGATTAGATATTAGGAAGAAATTCTTTCCTGTGAGGGTGATGAGACACTGGAACAGGTTGCCCAGAGAAGTTGTGGATGCCCCCTCCCTGGCTGTGTTTAAGGCCAGGCTGGATGAGGCTTTGAGCAACCTGGTCTAGAGGAAAGGTGTCCCTGCCTGTGGCAGGGGGGTTGGAACTAGATGATCTTTAAGGTCCTTTCCAACCCAAACCATTCTATGATTCTATGAAATCTGCAAATGACAAAGCCCAGATCCTCCAAGACACTTGGGGAACCAACTCATTCCTTTGTCCATAGCACTAGGAAATACATACTGTCATATACGGCTAATTTAAGCTTACCCTTTTCCAAAGACAGTTAAGATCTTTAATACTTTTCACTTAGACCCAAGTCTGTACATCTGTACATATATGGCATACATAGCTGCCACAAATGCCAAGACACTCAAAGTTCAAAATAAGATTGGCAGAGGAAGGACCCTCAACTTAGTTGTTTGCTTTCTTCTTATTATTCTATCATGTAACAATGTAACTCAGTATTAAAACGTAACAGATCCCTATCAGCAATTATGTTTTCCTTTGACAAAAATCCTAAGAAAAGTTAAAGACAAACCATAATTGCTGTTGCTAGGTTGTTGAGTCCTGGCACTTACTCAGCTGATGAAAGACAGGTTATCAAATCTCATGCCTTGGCTTCACCAAGCTCAAAACTGTTTCTCGGTCACTAAACCCTTTCCTGAATAATGACCCTGAATATCCTGACTAGCTAAAACAACCCAGGAGGCTCAGCTGCCTCACTGCTGTGAGGATCAGCCATATTCTCCAGCCGTCCAGAGCTCAACTTCATGTTCACGAGCCCCAGAAAATGCAGCAAGCTTCTTGAACCAGAAACTGCTTGCAGGTATAACTAGAACTCCAAACAAAACATGTACAATACTACAAAATCCTCTATCAACAAAGTCTGTATCTCTGGAAAATACTGATTTATTTAAGTTACTGTTTTATGTATTTTCATTGTATTACATCTAAGGCAACAAAATGAACATGTAAAACAATGCAGATGTTATTAATGTTTGAAATATTCACTGCTGTTTTATCACAAGCAGACATCATGATTAACATCTTTTGTCTGAAATAGGAAATACAGCACACCTCCAAAAACAACAGTCAGGGACTTTATTGGTATATACTGCAATGATCACATGATTCTTTTCATAAAACCAAAAGTTTAATGTCTGAACTTTCAGTCTCACTATTTGCTGTAAATTTATTAGATCACAAGTACTGTGCAACTTTCAGAGAGTTGCTTTCTTTGTTGGATGTTTAAGTTTGTGTTATTCAGTTATGCAGCTTCTATTACAAATATTAACTGAAAAAAATAGCATGTTAAATAGTACGCTATTTAAAACTTGTAGCAAAACCTTCTGCCTTTTTCTCTCTCTTAAAACTCACCTTCTTTTACGGACTGGCTCATCTAAGCAAGGCTAGAAAACCAATGTCTTTTATCCCAAAGTTTGCTGAGACAAAGTGCCAGAAAAGGAGCATGATCTTGCAACCCCCATTCCCTTTTATTATCCCTCCAAAGTGTGTTCACCAGTGCTGCAAAAATAACTTACAGTGCACACTACTGCTGAACAATCATGGTTTTACAATACTGTGAAACTAACTTTCAATAAGACTTTTAAGACATTGAAAGAAATGATAACTCATCATGCACATTTTCATGCATTATATGAAAAGGACATTTTCTCTGAACTATTTGAACATTGGCTCAAAAAGCACATTGTGTCTTTTTCAGTTGACTGAAAGTGCATGTTAGTGTATTATATACACACGAAACAGCCTAGGTTTAATTTTTTTTTTCTTTCTTACATCAATGTGATCATAAGATACTATCTACTTTCACAGTGATTTTGATTCTATAGAGTATTTTTTGTCTCCAAAATTTGTCTTTTATCAAAATATATACATATTCTCTGTGTTTATGAAATTATTGCTCTCTGTATATGCTTATTAGAAATAATGCTACCAAGAAGAATGCCATTATTCAAGTACTTGCTGTACTAAAAGGAAAGAACAAAAATTATTCCAAAAGGAACAGCTGTTAAAGAAAACAGGTTAAAGTGGTTTCTCCTCTGGTAGCCCAGAAACACTGTGCATGTTCTTGGTATATAGAAGATTACGATTCAGTGTACTTACAGCACAAAGGAAAAGCATATTTCAGCTGCACAGTGCACATCAAATGCACACCAGATGCCCCAGATCTTCAGTAGATCCCACTGCTGCTGATACAAATCAGAAGCAGCGCCATCCCTTCAGTCCTGATCCCTCTTTTTAGTCCTTCTGTATTGATCAGGTGATAAAAAGTAGCCATGCATCTGACTTAAAACTGAGACTTCATTAATTCCTATGAGGAGCAAGAGGGTTGTAAAACCTATGTGGCAAAGAGCTGGTATGTCTAGCCTTCCACAAGGACCTTGCTGGCAAATTCTGGCTGAGAGATGTCACTTCTGAACTGCTTCAGTTTACACTAAAGGTTAAAACTGGTCTCAGCTATAACTAGAGCAAGGAAAGTAAAATCTTTTGCTTTGAGATTTCCATCACTTTGCCAGCACTTAGAGAAGCACCAGCACAAGAGAGCAACCACAGGGTTGACTCTGGGTTACTCCAGGCTTGCTACTCATGTCTCTTAGACAGACAGCAACTCTACCCCAACACTATTTTGAGATAAAACAATAATATGCATTGAAATTATAGGATGCTAGAATTAGGCAGAAGGTATTTAAACACTAAACGTAACCGTTACAATTGTATAAAGTTTGTAGTAAGATCTAACCAGATCATGCACAAAAGAGTTCACAACTTAGTTGTCCTGGCTTGTTATTTGTCAAATTTTCAAAAAATGTAATGTATTCAGAGTTGATTGCAATAATTTAATAATAATTTGCCCCTTCTCACTCTGCTTGAATTAAAATAAAAATGGATTCCAGTCAATATGCAAACCAGAAGTGATATTAAACATGATGGTTTTTTATTAGTCATTAAACAGCTAAGGAAAACAAAGACTGAAATGTCATGAAACTAAGAGTTGTTTCATACAGTTTATCTGTCCTTAAGTGCTTTGCATTCCAGACACCTTACCTACAAGATTTTTTTATGATTCCATTCTTGAACTGCCTACGTCAGTTGCCAACATGGAAACAGACTACTGAGGAGCTGACTCAAAAAATTTATCATTCCTCCTGAATAACAAGTTAAACAGTTGCTAGTAAGTGGCTTTTGTTTGTTTGTGGTGCAATACCTGGACATCTATACAGCTTTCTTGCCTGTGCAATGTCTCCTTTACTTAGACGAGTACGCTGGCCAATGGCAGGTCGTATACCATTATCATCACGGGAAGGAAGAATGGTATCCAGAAACATGCCCCTAAAAAAAATAAAAATAAAAATAGACCCCAAAAAAACCTATCAGGTTTCTGTCGTAAAACTGTCTGAGTTTTATGAATGTATAATACTATTTTGTAAATCTAGAATTGACATTTGGCATAATTAAGAGGGTAAAAATGCGGAACTTTAAATACAGAAAACATGTCATAAAAATTCCTCAAGTTGGCAAACCTTATGCAAAGTTATCAAAAAAGAATCTTCTTTCAGGACATCAATTAACATATCAGCTTTTATATTTCTTTGAGACAACAGGAGGGAAATCTCTTACTACTATTTAGACTACACAGTAAAAAGGCTCTGCTATTAAGGTCTTACTCTACTGAAAAAAATTAATTATAAAATTATATAAAAGTAGGTAAATTAGGCCCTATCACAAAATTCTTAATCATAAAGTTCCTATTTCTAACATTTAAGGAAAGTCTTAAAGACTGACTTACGCATATAAGAGCAGGTAAAGTCAGGCACACTTGCCAATCATTCTTCTGTAAGGTGTTATATCTAACTCTAGCCACTGCTGCTTTTTGAAACATAAATGCTTACTTGCCAGTCTTTGCTTGCTTTACAATAAAATATATCAACTTACCATATGTGATTTTAATAGCATTTACCCTAAATGACTAGACGTAATAGAGAAGCACGCTTGTTCCAAATGTGCAGTTTTATTCAAAATTTCCCAAATTTTAAATATGATCCAAAATATTTTGGTAGTCTCAAATAAATTTTAAAATAGTAAGGTACAAAATTAAGTTCTATTATCATGTTACAGAATTTTAAAATCCCTCAAATCCCATAAAATGGAAGTTAACAGACGAATATGTTTCTGTATTCTCTTGTTCCTTACTTTTTTTTTACTCTCTTATACACTTGTAGGGCTTCTATTGAAAAGTAAAACTGGTATTTTCAGGCATAATGTAGGTCCAAAAATGAATGAACAGTAAGGACCTTTGTAGTTAGGAATATTGTTTATAAATACAGATTGGTTTTTAAATTATAATAAATGAACCATTTAGAGTATTGCATGTACAGACTGCTCTCTTTAACCAGCCAGATTTCTTGTGGCATCACTATAAATTTTGCAAAAAAAAAAAATAATCTCAGGATGTTACCCTAAATCTAAACAGTGAAATAAACTACTTATGGCATTATTCAGTTTCTAGAAATATAGCACATTATTATTTCAAAAAAGTGTTTGCATCCATAAATTATAATCTTATTTTTCACCAATTTTTAGTACAACCTGAAACCTATTCATATTTTGAAAAATGTGAAAACAATCCTCTCTTAAATGCCTTAGCACTTCAATAAGGGAACAACCTGTAACAGTTTTAAAACAGCACAAACAACATCATTGTGTGTGACTAGAACTTTATGATGTTTTGTGATTTCTATTACCTATCCAGGTGAGTCAAGTCTAGCAACAAACAGCTGGCAATATGTCACACTGAGCACGACTCATGCTTTCAAGATAAACCAGTGCAAATCAATACATGACCTCAAGGGTTTGCTGGTTATTTTTAAACAGTCTGAAGTAACAACCTCTTGTACCTTAGGGCAGGGCATGCCTACTCATGGCATTATCAGTTTTTTGCCAGCTGGGAAAGTGGTGAGATCAGGGCCCACAAATCAAATTGTCTTGATGTTGTCATTGCCCTAGGACTCTGGGGGGTTCCAGCTTGTTAAATTACTCTATTTTATATATGTTCTTATAATCTTTTCCTTAAGGTAATATATCTGTAACTGGATTAAGCAATGTGACTGATATCTACCTCATGTGGCTCATTCCCATGCTCTTCCATGCTCTTCCGGGGTGAATTATGTGTATGCTGAATACATCCTTTGGTAGGATTTTTTTTTTTTAATAATATCATTTATATTGAGGAGAACAAGCTTAAGAAATTTGCAAAGGCTGGTGAGGTTTCTGGTGGTCTTCCATTTATTTCAGAGACTCAGACTGTCTAGTATTTTTGCCTTAAGATGAATGAATTGGACAAAAAAAAAAAAAAGCTAAGCACATAACTTCAAATTAGCATTTTTTGTTGGTGGTTTTTTGAGGTTTCTTTTAATTTACATTACTCTGGTATTTTAGAGAGTAATTAGCTGAACTGCGACTTGCTATGAAATATAACAGGAGAGTGGGTGAAAGACTCCTCCTTCACATATTCTCCAGACTAGAGCTAGACTATGGGAACAGCTCGTTGTACAGCTCCATACATCCACATAGAGTTTCAGAGCAAGACCCACGTGAGTTACTATGGAGTTGGGAATAGATCAGCCTGCAACAGGCCAGAGCAAAAACAGCAGAACTCTTTTGTTATATGGTTTTGATGACAGTAACAATCTGTACAAAACAACAGGGAAGAGATTGCAGCCTCTATTATAAATAGTTGACTGCAGTCCTTAGCAAAGGCTGTGGCTTGCGAGGTAGATGTCCTAATACCATAATGTGTTCTACTTGCGTAATCCATAGTTACTGAGCCATTATGCATCAAAGGAGATTTCTCTTTAAGAGAACAGATCATGTTACACATAAAATTCCTAACCATTTCACTCATTTGTTTTTTTCTGAATTCAAATTTTTAGAAAGTGAGTATTATATGAAATGATATTTCCAGCTTATCTTGTCTTAACATCTAAAGAACTGAAGCAAGATCAAAAGGCTGCTTTGAAATTGAACAGAAACAAAACATGTTTAAAATTATAATTAAATTATTCAGACTTAAAATAAACAAGCTGTGCTTTGACTGCTGTAAGAATACTATATCGCAAGGGATATTTTAAGTGATTTTGGAATACTTTAAAAAGCATAGTTCTTAGCATTCACAGAGAGGAATAGAATTAAAAGTCAAAAGGTATAACCTGAGACTCCAACCTTGAGAAGGTGTTCCTGGCATAGTGCATAATGCTGTCAAAGTCGTATGGTTCCCCAAGGGAGTTCACCTCTCCAGGCTCCATCTTCAAGAAGTTGTATTCCTGACCTATGAATGATTGATAATTAGAGCTTCTTTAATATCTTTTTTTTTGTGAAGATAAAAACTAAACAGGAAAAGAGAAACAACAAAGATCCTAACCTAATCGCTCACTGACATTCATAAATCTTAGCCATTTTGGGAGTAACTGTGTGATTTTATTAACAAAGAGGGCAGATATGTCTTCCGAAACACACATCAAATTCCTATATTTGCATTTAGAAAGACTGTTCTCATTCACCTAACCCACATAAAGGCCCCATACATTATGTCGCGTTTCACACAGAATCCATAAAATTTGCTGGCTTGGTTCTTAATTCCAGAAAGAAATAATTTTGACAGCATTTTGATCCCAGAAGAACCCTCCTCATTGTAGACTCATTAGACTGGATACTAGAGAGACTTTGCTTCAGCAAAGGCTAGTCTCTGAGTCCCCATGTAATACTAACACTACAAAGTCACATTTTCAAGAGCCAGCTGTTGCAACTTAACAAAAGCAGGAGAGGAACAAAAGAAGTATACTTAGTTCATAATTCCAGACCAGAAGTTCTTTGTCCTAATCAGTATATTAAGAGATGCAAAGCACCCCTTACTCCAATTCATATTCCCATTGGTGTCTTGCAAAAAAACTGCAGTGGCATTATTAACCAACATAATTTGCATAATGTAACAAAACCCAAATGTCTTGATGGTCATGACTTCCTGATCCCATTTAGTGATCCCCAAGATCATGCCACACCACAAGAACTGGTTTCAGCCAGAAACTAGAGAGACAACTGAAAGGAGAGAGCAGAGAGGTGAGGAGGGCACTCCAGCTGATTTTTCCCATCACAGAAAAAGCATAGGGAAGAGCACTTATGGCATATACACAAGTCAAGGACACAGGGAGAACAGAAGGAAGGCTTGAATGCACATGCCCTTTCAGGACTTAAGAGACTTGCGGGAGTGTGCATCAGGTGTCAGTCATCTTCCAAGTCCTAGTTAAGATGGAAAAGATTTATTGCATCTCAAATCTGTTTTGTTTTAAAACATTTTCTATAGGAACAGAACAATATTCCAAGTTATCATTGGCCAATTTCTGATTTCACACCTTCTTGACCAGAGAATTCCCAGAAGTCAAAATCAGTGTGTCACAAAGACCATGCACATTTATGAGCACTGCAAATGAAACATGCCTGGTTCTCTCCTATCTTGCCCACACAACACAAGCATGGGCACAACAGCTTGACAAAGAGATGATAGTCATAGTTTAAAGCTCTTAGGTTCCTCAGATGCTTTGTCTCAACAATGTCAAGGCCACTGGCTAAAGCTGCAAGCTCTGTAGAGCACAAGTAATTAGGAAACCATGGGAACAGTGCCCATCTTTGTCACAGACTCAAAGTCCTCAGCTTACCTTCCAGGTCTAAACCTCTTGAGCAGCTAAAAAGCTATTGACATGTTTCTACTTATTATTCAGTAAAGACTACAAAAGAAAGCCCTTTCTCAAGCACAGAAGCATGACTTTTAAAAGGCTTTAAGAGCAATGGCTTCCTTCAATGTTTTTGAGCACGACTACTATTTCTCTCCTTCTAGCCAATACTATTTAATGGCTTGCTGCTTGGCCAGATCTTTAGAAAAGATTTATTTTAGTTGCAGTATTTAATTTGTGAATCAGCTTGAGATTAGTCTAGCTGAGAGGAACAGCAGGCATAAATGCTCATTTCTGCTATTCAGTTCATTTCTGCTATTCAGCATTCAGTTTTAAGAGTTGAGCAGACGAAGGAAACACCAAATATTTTTTTTTCCCCCCTCTAAAATACTTATTAGAATATCTCACCAGGCTGGATATTTTCTCTAATGATGGTGACATGGTCATCACGGTCTGGTCGTGTATGTTCATGCCAAAAACCTATCACATGACCCAACTCATGGACAACTATGCCAAATTTATCACAGTTCTTGCCAATAGATATAGCCTGAGGACCATTTCCCCTTCGACCCACATAAGAACAGCACCTGTAATTAAAACACAAACACAGATGAAAGTTTTCATGCATATCTCTACAAACCACATAGGAAATTCAGTTAAAATATCAGAAAATATTATGTAAAAAAATCAGCAGAACAATGCACTATGCAATTTCTGCAGTCTCACACACCCTAGCTCTAGTGCAAGAACAACTTATTATTCAGAATACCTAATAAAGGACACATGTATGTTCAGGTTTTTTATTCAAGGTCTCCTTGCAAGATGCTAGCTGTGATCAACAGAATTGTTACTTGTGGCCTTCTGTCTCAGACTGACACAGGAACTTTTCACCCAAAGAATCAATAAAAATAAAGTTGACTGGAAGTACCATCTCACCCATGCATATCACTGCTTCTTGCCCGTACCCACACAAGAGGCAGAGGGAAGTGGAAAGAATAAGTAAAGGCAAGGTTCCTTCTGTGTCATACTTCTGCTGTGTGTCTTGACAGCACTGACCAGACTCTTGGTCACTCAGTTCTGATAAGTTTGCTTTATTTTGATCTGAAAAGTCACCCTACTTCATTAGTTCCATCTATAAAGGGTGCAGAAATGATGCAAGTGAAATAGTAGTCTTTTAAAATATTCATGTAGCATGCAGTTGAAAATACAGAAGGAAAATATTCTGAATGAGATGTGGAATCCTGTGATGCCACTGTAAAATCTCTCATTTTTTGTTTCTCTGGCTAGGGGTGACATACAATGTCATTTGCAACAACAGTATATTAGGAGGTTGAACGCTCTGGATATGTGTGAACTGTTTTTTTCTCCCACTCCTGTTTTCTTGTAATAGGAACCTTAGTCCCAGAAAGTCATCTTTTCACAAGAAAAAACCCAACACAAACAACCAAAAAAAACCTAACTTTGCAACCGCTCTCATGTTTCATTCCTGTTCCACTGCACTTCCATGATTCCAACGTAAACTTACAGAACAGAGATGCCCTTTTCAGCATTCATACTGTCAGCGTCTGAGATGTCTGCTTTTTGGTGAGGAAAAAAAAGTCTGCTGACTATGCTAGCAAAAAGAGAGAAAGGAGAGTAAAGCAAATCCTACCAAAATGGAAGACAATTTCAGGTGTCATAAGCTGATCTCTGTCACCTCTGAAGATCTTAAGTATTTCAAGCCAGCATTATATTCCCTAATAAAAGCCTGATCTCCCATCTCTGCTCTGCAAATTCTGCAGTCTGTCAGGTGGAAAGGAATTGTACTGAGCAGATCACCTCCACTCTCTCCCTCCTCCCCCTTTTTTGTAAAAAAACCTATTTTCTGACACAACATTTACATAGCAGAATATATTTGGTCCTTGAAAAGGTCAATGCTAGTGTGGAGAATGATCCTATCCTTCATATGCTTCTATGTGCAATAAAGGAAGAACAGCTATGGGAGCAATACTGATAGTGGATTAAATTCTACGGCCAACATTTGTTTGTTTTTTCCTTTTCAGGTTTTGTCGTGGCAAAGAGACTTTTCACTTTGGTTAGCTGGCTGGTCAGTCAGTCTTGGTTGGTCTTCTTCATTGATTTTTGTTAGTTAGAATTTTAAAATATGAATATTAGAGAAGTACAGCCATGGCATTTTAGCTCACAATGCCTGTTCTTAGTAAGCATATACTGATTTTGCACTAATGGTTAGAATCAAGGGTAGAGATACCAAAAAAAATGATAGTAATATCTTAAAATTATAAAGGTCACACAAGTTACTTTATAGAGGAAAATATTACTACATCAGCCTAGAAGGGTTGTTTCAAGAAATTTCAAACTATCTTGAAAATACTGTTGGGAAAAATTATTGTTCACATTACAATCATTCCTTGCTATCTCAACTGCTTCTCAAGTATTCTTACCCTCAAAATAAGTTAACTGTTTTCTTCTTGCTTTAGATAGTTTGAAGGATAGGTATGAATCACCCTTTTAGGTCAAAGCACTGAACTAGGCTCAGTGCTTTAGCTAGAGTTGTACGATATCATGTTTAAGAAATTTCTTAATGTTTCTTCCCTTGACAGCTCTCTTCAAGGCAGGTAAATAAAAACAATGGCAATTTATACTCCCTGCTATAATTCTGTGCCATTGTCAATGCTGCAGGTTTATGGGCTACTGTTCCACACCACAGTAAAAGAAAATGAAAAACACCTGTGTATTGCTCTGTGTATTTCCCTCACTCTATATAAACTGTGTTAATGTAAAGTTACAATCTATAATATTTATGATATAGAAATATTATTATAAACACTGATATAAATAACAGTAATGGAAAAAATACCTTAAGATGTACCCTAAAAATATAGCATAGGTGATAAAAAGGAGCAACAGATAGCAGAAATGAGATTAAAATAAAAATTTAGAGTAGTGATACCATTTTATCTCATAATTCCACAGTGGATTTCACCTTTGCACCTGACACGCTGACATGGCTTTGCTTAACCTATTTTTCAAATTGCATGTTTGCAGAATAATTATTATGGCTACAGGTGAATATGTAAACATAATTAAAGCACTACAGATATTTTCAATATCCTTTTTACTTGGTTTTTTATCTTTCACTAGTCACTTAACTATTTGAATATATTTCTATTGCGCAATAAGGAAATTACATAGTTCATACTCTCTTATTCACTCGTGCTCACCCTGGGGAGAAAATTGTTTGGATCCTTAAGAAGGTTTTGGGTTTTTGTTTTTTTTTTAATCCTCCTACACAGTGTTATATACTGTCCCATCCAATTAGAGAGGGAATGCCAGAGTACACACTTTGTACTCTGAGCCAAATGTAGTAGAATTTGCAGTAGCTCTTCATTCTCAGAAAAGTTCATTCATTTAAAAAGCCATTAAAGACCTTGTATTCTCTATAGAATTCTGAATTCACTGTCATACACAGTTGCGTTATGTACAACGAATAAATTTGTCAGATGCAGTTCCTAGGTTCCAGACTTCAAATCTTTTAGAAAACATGGTACCTATCTTTGAACACTTTGAAGTAAGGACTAAGATGTGGCATATGCCTTGGCAGTCTACAGGAAGCCATGGTAGAAAGCACAAGAATCAATCAGATGAAGTAATCCACATTCTGTGAAAGCGTGTCACCATTTCTGAACTTAATGAGTTAGTGCTTCCTACCTATGTTAAGGTCATGTACATCATTATGTTAATTATGCTATACTGACCTTAACTTGTGCAAAGAGATAAAATGCACTGACAATGCCCAAAGGTTGTTTTAAAAATAGAAAAGCATAAAATGCATGCATTCTATGAAAATTCACATCAGACTACTAAATATGGATAAAATTCCACTGATTTTGCATAATTCAGGTTGGAAGGGACCTCTGGAGGTCTCCAGTTCAACTTTCTGCTCAAAGCAGGGTCAGATATGAAGTCAGACCAGGGTTGCTCAGGTCTTATTCCAGTTGGGTCTTGAAAATGTCCAAGGATGGAGATAACACAGCTCCTCTGAACAACCTGCTCCAATGCCTGGCTGTCCACACTGTGAAAAATTTATTCCTTATATCCTGTCTGATTCTCTCATTCTTCAGCTTATGCCTGTTGCCTTGCATTCTCCCACTAAGCACCACCATGAAGAGCCTGGCTCCCTCTTCTTGTTGCCCTCCCTGTAGGAACTGGGGGCTGCTGCTGGGTCCCCCTGAATCCACCTCTTCTCCACTTGAGCAAACTCTGGACCCTCAGCACCTCCTCATAGGGCAAGTGCTCTGGCTCCGAAGTATCTTGGCAGCCCTGTGCTTAAGTCCTTCCAGGTAATTAATATCTCTCTTGTACTGGGGGCTCATAACTGGATATAGGATCTATCTGTAATCTAGCAAGTGGTGAGTAAGAAGGATGACCCCTTCCCTTGAGCCACCAGCTACGCTTCTGTTCACAGAGCCCTGGATGCTGTTGGCTGTCTTTGTTGCCAGGGCCCATGGTCAGTTTCTGCCCAGCTCACTGTCCCATGGATTTCTCCACAGAGCTGCTCCCCAACCCAGCAGTGCCTGGCCTATCATGCTCTTCCTTTGCAGGTGCAGGGCTTTGCATTTGTCTTTGTTGAACATCACAAGGTTCCTGTTCATCAGTTCCTCCAGCCTGCCTGGATCCCTCTGGGTGGCAGCTCTACCATTGAGCCTATCATCTGGTCCCTGCCAACTTGGTGTCATCTGCAAACTTGATGAGAGCATGCACCATCACCTCTTCATGGGTCATTGATAAAGATGTTAAAAAGGACAGGTCCCAGGATACGCCTCTGCAATACTTCACTTTCAGTCACAGTCTGAGTCCAAGCCATTAACCACAACCTTCCAAGCCCAACCATGCAAACAATTTTAACCTATCTAGTTTTCCATTCATCTATAATCCTGCAAAATACACTTTGGAGACTCAACACATCTGTTTAAATCCTGGAATTTAATCTGTAATTCAAAACCTTTATGATCTGAATACAACACATGACGGAAGTGCAAGAGATTGATGAGAATAAAGTTAGGATAACCATGCATAATTATGAAAAGGCAGAACAAATCCTTTAGTTCAAAACAGTTTAAACACTTCTGCTGAGTCTTCATGTTTACCACTGTGTGGAAACTCTATAGAGAAAAATTGCAATGCAGAACTAAAGTACATTAATCAATATTTATAGCTTAAAGCAAATCAATAAGTTATTAAGACTGTAGGTTGTAGAATACAATTTCAATAGGTTTAACATGCTTATGTTATTGATTTCATGTACATTACATGCTTCAACTAGCAAAGACATATTTGGTGGCTTAAAAATTTCCATAGATTTTCAATATAATTTTTGCACAGTGGTACTTTGAAGACAAATAGAGAAAAAGGAAAAAGTGAAAAAATAATACATAATCATTCCAAATACTACCCTCTATGATGACTCCAGCTCTGCTTTTATTGACACTCTTCACAACAAGGACAAAAGAATAAAGCAAGAATTTAACTACAGTCTGTCTTTTCCTGTCCTTTTTACTTCATTTGGACCAAAAGAGGGTTTAACTTTTTAAGGTTGTGCACTGTAACTTGGAAAAAGTCAGGCAGTAGCTGTGCAATAATAGCAGAACAACAAAACAGCTAGTATAACACATTATGTTATTAATACAATTTGGTTTTATAAGAAAATTTAGTAAATAAATAACTAATTAACCAATTTACTGAATACAATTAACAATACCAAAAAGTTGATTGTTTATTCAAAACAGAGGTGCTTAAAATCACCTCTGAAAGTTTTTAGTGGTATTTCATAAATCAGATAGATTTTTAGGTGTTTTCAAAAATCATTTGACATTTTACTATTATAGTCACAAAAAACAAGAGAAGTTGGGCATTATCAAATGTGTATAGTGACCTTAGGTACCTCATGTGACATTTGAAAGATGTTTTCTTTTCAGAAAAAAAAAACTAGCTGCCATCTTTTACACAGTATTCCTCTAGGTTGTCTAACACTGAACACCTGAAACCCAATGCACCGGAATTATTTTTTTAATGCTGGCCTGCTCCTAAAAACAAGCAGCCAGATGAGTACGGTAATTCCTTCACACTGATTACTTGACAGATTTCAAGTACTTCCCAGAAAGTATAAACAAATTTATTGTTTATTTGCACGCCGAAGAAAATTAGAATTAACACCAAGTCTTAAAATAACAGCAGCAGTGCACACTTATAGAAGGTCATTAGGATTTGCTAGATTGAGTGTCACGTCAAGCACACCAGATTCATCCAATTAAGCTACAAGATTTTGATCACTTCAACAATTACACTGAGTCCAAGGGTAAGGAAAACTAAAATAAATAAATAAATCTATGAAGGAAATTAATTTGCAATATCATGGGTTTGACCCCAGGTGTGTTTGGCAAAAGGCCAAGACCTCTCTGTGCTGTACAGGCACTTGTCATGCCCCTTAAATTGAGTCAGCTGGCAGCCTTTAAAGCTCCTCATCTCTTTAATCTTTATTGCACCAGACAGCAGTTGGAGACAGTAACTATTTATGAATCTCTAATTCCATTTAATCAGTCTAGCTGATCAATGATGGTGAGCAAAGAGAAACAAATGACAGAGAGAAAATTACATGACTGGAACAATACGCTCATTCTTTTAAGTAATACAGCTGCTGTCAAAAATGATCTTAAATTAGTATAAAGGAAGAGAGAATCAGGTGGGGTCAATGCTCCACTTTTTTAAAAAGCTGCACTCTTCAGAACATGACAGTATAGAAACCCTCATAGACCACAACATCAGCTTGCCACGGCACTGACTGTATGAAGTTGTGGATCAAAAACTGCAGAACTTCATAAGCATACTAGAACTGCGTATCATCACAAATAACAGAAGGAAGTTCACAGAATTCGTGAACAAACTCTCACTCAAGAAGCAGAGGGTTTTTTTTCTTGGTGAAAAAACACCTCTTTCAATCACAAATATAACTCTTTCTGTACAAAGCAGATATTGGCTATGACAAAGAAGATATTGGCTTGATGAATTTGCTTATTTTCAGGGATCAGTATATTTGTAGTTACTAAATGTTCCGATTCACTGTTCTAAGAGGACCTGTTGCAATGGCAGAAGTGACTACTGCTTCTTCATCTGCTCAATGGAGATGACCATCCCAATATTTCAAGGAACAACCAACTGAGTCCATTCCTCAGTTAACAGTTGCCTATCCCAGTGTATTAACATAAATCATCCCTCATTCAGTTTATGTTAGTACACTGTGTTGTAGACTATGGCAACTGGTCACCTGCACCTTGGTCACACCCATCCTGCAGGCCACACCACAACCAGCAAAGAAGCTGTGCCAACTGCTGTGGGCAAGAAGAGTGCCAGCTGCTAGAATTAATTACCACCTGAGAGCATGAGTCAGCCCTAATGCCACAGATTATTTAGTACAACTCTGAATTTCTTCTCATTCCATAAAAGTGATTGAACACCCTTTGTAACATGTACCTCGGACAATAAATTTACCCATTTCACCAACTTCAAGAACTTGCCAGTAATGTCTATTTAATATATGAGCAAGTTCAAAAATCATTAAAACATTCAGAAGCTGTTCAGTCTACAATGTTTGGAGAAGCACATGAAACAGATCTGATTTTCCTGTATCTCAGGCAGCTTTGTCAAATACTCGTACTAGAGGATACAGCAGTGATTGTAGCAAGTCATCTAAAGTTTGTCATAAAAAGTACTTAAGTCTTCTGATGGAGAACAAAAATTGCCACAAAGACAGATCAAAGGCATGCTGAGATGCCAGAACACTATGACTAATTATTCTCTTTTTGTCTCACTATATAAAAAGAAGCTTGATCTTGTACTCAGCAATATTTATTAAGAGCATGTGACTAGAGGCCATTCCAGTTTGCTGACCCCTTTTTTCGCTTTGCAGACAGAGAAGTATACTGACTGTGTCTTCATGCATTTCCTACAAGACAGGAAGAAACACAAGGATAGAGAAGCAGTAGTGAACAAAGTGTGTTTTGAACCTGTTTACAGATTAGAGTTTTACTTGACCTAATCAACTAGCTGCATAAATATTTCCTGTCATAGATATTAATGCCAATGTACACTGCTTTGGTAGAATAATCATGAACACTAGTATCTAATACTATATTCTTATTCTCACATCTGCAGCTAATGGGTACGAATGACTATCCATAATTACAAAATTTCAAACTACTAAGTGCTTCAGCTGTACTAAGAAACAATATTTCAATAATTAACTGTTCTCAAAATCAGGTTAAATAAACAAGATGTGATGACAAATAATTACAGTTTAAGAGTGCAACAGATTAAATTATTCTGATTGGAAGGAGGGATCCAGTTGTAAAGCTTTTGACATTTTTCCACACAAGCTGCCCATAAGCAAACTAGAGAACCCTGATATAAAGCGAGGGTGTAAAGCTGGTTGGAATATTATATGAAGTGAAGATAGAAAAGATGCTCTTTAAACTTGTAGTCTGAAAAAAGACTGCTAAATATCATTAAGATAAGCCTGGAATTGATAGCAACTTTAACAGATTAGAAAAGAGATCTGAAAGGGGAAAGACGCCATTACGTGGTGTCCTGAGATGTGCAAAACATGGCACTTGCTGGAACCAGTGACGGGATATCAGCGCTGTGGAAAGAACTCTGGCTCTTACTCGGAGTCACATCCCAACTGACCATAAGTCAAACGTAGCAGCTATTGAGAAACAGGGAGGCACCCTGCTTAGCTACCTCAGTGGAAGGAGAGACTACAAGACATATGAATTAGCTCTAGCACTAGCTCAGCAGAAGTAATGATTCATCTGGACAAACATGCCCTAGTTTTGGGTCCTTAATTTCAAGAAAGATGTGGACTAGTTGAAGAAAATCTCAAAGAGAATAACAATGTGATCAAAGGCCTAGAAAACACTACTTACCAGGAAATATTAAATTAATTAGGTGTTTCTAGCCTAAAAGAAAACAGAACTGAGGGTGGACATAATAACAGTCTCAAAGTATATAATAGATTCCTTCAAAAGAGGAATGATTTATTTTCCATGGCCATGGTGAGCAGGAAAAAAAGTTAATGTACTTTAATTGCAGCAAGAAATACCTGGTTTAGCTATGACCAAAAATACTGCCCCCAATTTCCTACAGTTCTTATATTAAGGATACTGAAGCAATACATTTCCTAGCAGGCTGTGAAGTATTGATTTTTGCAGGTTTTTAGAAGCAAGTTAGACAAGCACATATCAGCAATGACTTAGGTATAGCTGTTTCTGTCTTAAGAATACACTAGACATCTTTCTGAGATCTCTTGCAGTCCTGTGGGTCTACGATAATCAAAACTTATTCTCACATTCACTGCTGATATATACACTCTCAACTTTTGGGAGGTCACGTATCTCTGATAATCAGCTGCTATATTTCAAACATGCTTTTTCATCACTGCCCTTCTGGGATGAGCTTCCCATGAACTGCTGCAAGAAGTAATGCATTACACTCCTTCAAAATACCCTTGATGTTTACAAAGGCTCAATAACACTACACTTGCTAGTGTGCTAATGCTGTCATCTGAGACATCTGTAGATATTGCCACCTGAATTTCCACATATTTCCACATATATGACTGTATCCAATTTCTGTTTCATTAGATGTTATGTTTTGACTGTGTGCTCTTTGGGGCAGAGTTTATCATTTAGTTTTTAATTTGAACAGCGCTAAGTACAAGAAAGTCTTCCTCATCTGTGAATGTTAGCTGCCACGGTACTGCAAGCAATAATGGCACAATGTGCTAACAAACCAACACAGCAGGGTGCTATGGGAAAGAACTGAGATTCATTTCAATGTGACTGGCCATGCAGCAGAAAGTATTTGCAGATGGTTTGGTGTCACTTTTGTCTGGGCTCTTTCCATGGAAAATCCTGCACGAGCACTGTATGCCGGTGGTTAGTGCACAGTGGTTCCTATTCACCCAGAAGTTACGTGCTTATTTATCTGGCTCTTTCTGAAATGGCTTATGGATTCAGGACTCTCCAAAAAAAAAACTGCCCCTTCTGTTTAGCCTGGGTTTTTTAATCACTGGTGGACTGTTCATAGCCACACTTTTCCTTGGTTTTATTTTAAACTTGTTACATCCTTTATAAATTATTTGTAATTTGTAAAGTACCCACCAATAAAACAACATTAACTGTGAAGGAAAAATGGTGACTTTGAAGGTAGATACTGAGTATATTCCACCTTCTGGTTCAAACTGGTTGCAATCCAGCCTTCACCCTAAAGTGACTTGATCTCATGAAGTATCAACCAGCCAAAAGAGCAGAGCTTTGTCTGAAGAGATTTTCTGTCATTTGGCTTTAGACACTTTGAAGTTGTAGAATTTACTTTTCATGAAACCAAGATCTCTGTAGATATCCCCATACTTGTCTTTCTAAAGCACCTGAGACCATTTATATCTTTTATACTCTTCCGTTTAAATTCACATTGCTTTCTACCTCTGTGAGTGAAGGGAACCATCACGATTATTCCCTGCTCCCCATTTCTCTTCCAGTTGTATGTCAGTATCCCTGACATACAGGTTGCATCGTTAACTAAAATAGCAGCCATACTGGGTCAGAATAAAAGTCCATGTCACTTGGCACCGTTTCTAAGAGGGGTCTAGAGCAGACCTATGGAAGCACAAGAACATGACAGGCAAGTTCACAGGCGCTCCTATAGAATAAGCTCCCCGATTGCAAGGATCTGTGGCTCAGAGACTTTCCAAGACAAAGGTGATGCTTTTCTTAAAATAACTTAGGAGTGGGTTTTATTACACTGTCCTATGACTTAAAAAGAATGTCGGGTAATTTAAACAGATAAGTCTACATGTAATTTTATGGGCTATAATTAAGTACATTCCGGATCATTCCTAGAATGCAAGGAGTTCCCAAAACTTTTCACAGTCCTATCCTATAAAAATTTAAAAGTAGGCATGCAAAGTGTTCATTGATCAGGAAGTCAGCAAGACATGAGAGCTGTTCACTGTGGAGCCTACAACCCAAACAGAAGGTGACTATCAGAAGTACAGTATTTCCACAGGTAGTGAGCACTCTTCTTGGAAAATGAAGAAGGTGCACTTAGGAAGTTCACTGGCCGCTATATAAAATTAAGAATTCTGAGTGGAATAAATAACACACATAGCTGACTGAGGCATTTGTGAGCAGAAGTATCTGAAGATGGAATACGGTGATTAACACAAAGCTGCACTAATGAGTAATAAAACCTATTTTGTTCACTTTTACACATCAGTGTCCTGGAAGGAATTTGCAAAACAGTCACGAATTTGGTGGCTAAACAAATCTGGGCAAGGACAGTCTAACAATAGAAGAGTTAAAATTACAATTAACAACAATTGAGCTGGAAAAGGAATATGGGATAGATTTCCACACATAATCCAGCAGTAAACGTGTGACATGGAGGAAGCTAAGAATAAACAAACAATAAGCCTGAAATACCTTTAGAACAATACATATCAATGTTAAAAGCATGACAAAAAGCCAAATATAAAAGTCTCATTCCTATGTATATATAGTGAGATCATTTTCTCTAGAAATAGATAAAAGAGGCATAACGTCAAAAAGTTACTATACGTATTGCTTTCAATGAACCTAAAGCCAAGCAGAACACGTATCATTTAAATATGGCAACTAGCTATTCATTTTCCTGTGAAGTATATATGCACTTATAACTGCAAAGCTGGCAAGCATGGCCAAACATTGAAAGCCCAAGTATCTGTTACCATACATACACACTTACCCACATGGTCTGTATGTAAATACAATATAACTTTCTTCATCGCTCCGTTCAATAAATGTAACGCACGTGTACTTTTCCCAGTGCCGCATAGCCTGTTTGAACATGGCGCGCTGGGTGCCTGGAAGAATAATTGTATGAAAGGAAATAAACTCTTCTAACTGTGTCTTGTTCCTTAAAATCAGATTTCAATACTATGAATATATGCCTGGAAGGAGTCACTGGATCATGAAGTCCTATGTCCCAGTAGTCACATGTACTGCCAGACTCCAATCAAAGGGATACTCAGATCATCAGCTCATCATAACATATCTGCCTGCAAGGGGACCAATACTGCCTGACACGCTCTAGCAAACATAAAACCTGCAATAAAAAGCATAGCTATGTTACACCAGAGGAAGACAGCAGAAGAAATACAGTGTTGCTTGTGTGCCTGCATTAGCATAATATTTGCTAAGCAATTTCCCTGATGAAATTATCAAGTGGACCACATTGGAGAAAAAAAAGAAAAAGGAAAAAAAAAAAAAAAAAAAGAAAATTGAGGAATCCTGGATCCTAGCTATCTACCCAAAAGAAAAAAAGAAAAAAAGTCCTACAACCTTCAAATCTGGCAACCAAATTAGCCTAAGCCATGTAAACAGGCATACCAGTCAAGGCATTTGATTTTAATAATGCTGTCTTGAACAGTCTCCACTTCTTTGCATCAAAATTTTTCATAAATCAAATGAATCAGCAAAAGAGGGAAATTCTTGATTTGGTACAATACTAAGCATACCTAGCTATTTGGTTTAAAAACAGGAAACACATTCAGAAACAATCAAAACTATACTCTAGATGCAGAAGCAGCCAGGCCAGCTCTCACCACAGAACACAAAACCAGCTAGTATACAGTACTTCAGATATTATAGCAATGTAATTTCATTGCCTGAAAAAAGACGAGGCTTATTATCTTAGAGGCAGCATCTGAGAATATAGCTATACTGCTTCTGAGCTGGAAATCCACAAAGAAGAGTACTTTTTGGCACGAATTTGCTAGCAGAAATACATCCAGCTTGCAGACTTTTGCAAAGTTGCATGTTACAGCATAGGAGAATTTAAAAAAAAAAATATCTACTTTGAGTTTAAAGACAACAAAACCTCAAAATTCATAAAAGTAGCAAGTTCAAATCATGTCAGGATCCTAAAAATTAAAGGTTATTTCATCCCATCTTGCCCTTTTCTTTTATCTTTAAGTAATGTTTGCCAAGCTTTAGAATTTATCTTTCATTATGAAAAAGGTAAAATGTTTCATGTGATATGCTTTCATTTAGTTTACTAGATTATTTCAGAAGATGGTAATCCTAAAAGCAAAGGTCACGTTTGGTATAGTACTATGTAAATACCCAAACTAAAAGTTTGACTGTAGCCCTCTGTTTGAAAGGAATAACTCTGGTTCCTTCATACACACATGCATACAATATGTGAGCATTTGCATGTTTCTTTTGGTTCCCTGTATTTTTGTGCACAATAAATGTTATTATATATCTTTTCCCAACCAGCTTTGCTTTTCTCCCTCCCTTTTTGTTTTAAATTACCTCTTACATCCACATTGATATTGATTCATTTCCTTTTTTCAGGGATAACAAAAGTTTTAAACTTCCTACAGTTTTCTGCTAAGAATTCTATATATTTTGAAGTCAGTCTTTCTTCTTGTCATACATAATGTCTGTGTGTACCCATCAGAAAACCAAACCGAGGAATTACAAAACACATTTGAGGCAGTTTGTTGAGAGAAATTAGTTTAGCAGAATACATGTCACACCAGTTAAATTAGTTATAGTCTTGTGCTAAATATCCTGCATTTTTTAAAAAAACAGATTTCATGAAATTCTGTTACAGAGGCTCTCGAAAACAAACACGCAACAAGAAATATTAGGTAAAGAAAAAGAGTCTTTCCTTTCTAAAATATAGTTATACATTTCTATTATGTAGCTTGCCTTTAGGAACAATTTTTTTGAAGTGTGACTAATATTTTCAGAAGAGATGTACTTCGGGCTTGACGCAACAGACACTCTTCTATTGACTTCCATAGTATGACTTGACTTTAAAAAAAAAAAAAGGTGAGAATTTAAAAAAAAATCATATTCCTTCTCCCCATTTAACGCACAAAGCTTACCAGTGAAATTTCCACCTATTACATACGGAATGACACCCCCTGGCCATATTCTTTCTGTTCGTGATGTAGCAGCCCTGGGAAATCGGTTTTTCTCATTTTTCCCCGAGAACTTTACAGTAGTTCTTCCTTTAGATGTATTATTTTGCTCAAAGCCTGTAATGATAATTAAAACACTGAATGAGATCTCACACACACACAAAAGAGAACAATTATTTTCCAGCAGGTCAAAGTCAGATTATTTCTTTATACCCTTTAAAAGTAGGACATTGCTATTATGCAACAGTATCATTACTTAGTTTTCTGAGAAATGCTTGAAATAAAGAGTCTAAATCTTCATTTTTCAAACATATCTGCAGTAACAATTTGCACGTATATTTATGAACTTGAAGGCACATTGCATAATTTAATCTAAATTTTCTCATTGAATAATAATAATTTAAAAAAAAAAAATCACACTCCCCGTGTATTTTTCTTTTTTTAAATAAATTGGGATATTTCCAGCAAAGAGGGAAAGACTTTGGACAGATCAAAAGTAATCAGGCATTCACTTCCCCTTTCATTTTTATTGCAAGATCTGCAAAAAGCAAGTGCATGATCATCACAGAATCACAGAATGTTAGGGATTGGAAGGGGACTTGAAAGATCATCTAGTCCAATCCCCCTGCCGGAGCAGGATTACCTAGACCATATCACACAGGAACGCGTCCAGGCGGGTTTTGAATGTCTCCAGAAAAGGAGACTCCACAACCTCTCTGGGCAGCCTGTTCCAGTGTTCGGTCACCCTCACCGTAAAGAAGTTTTTCCTCATATTTATGTGGAACCTCCTGTGTTCCAGCTTGCACCCATTGCCCCTTGTCCTGTCAAGGGATGTCACTGAGAAGAGCCTGGCTCCATCCTCATGACACTTGCCCTTTACATATTTATAAACATTAATCATCCTTGAAGCACTGGACAGAAAGAATTCCTTAAAGTATTAGATTGGTTTTTATTATCAGGAATTACAAGGAAAAAATACACACATTATTTGCAAAGTTGTATACATATGGAAAAAGTCAGAGAGGGTCATTTCTCCCTCAGATCTCCATCACCTGTAGCTACTACCATCAGATACATTTTCAGATGAAAATGTGACTTTCATTTTGATAGTAACCCTACAACGCTTCAGGATGCAAATATACACTTTTCATAAATGAGCTTTTGGAACCCTACGGGTATTACTCATGGCTGGAATTTCTTTACAAGACAAAAAAATGTCCACTATTTTCAGAGATATTACCACTATTCACCCCATTTCAGGCAAATCTTTCCCAAATCAGCTGAAACTTACTGTGACAATAGAAGAGGATAAGGATAATCAGACAAGGACTTGCACACCATAACAGGTGCTTCTTCTGAAGCAATTTATAAATTAGCATGCACATCAGGGCAGCTGATTAAAATGGAATACTTGAAAGGAGGTCAACAAATCCTGCTCAGCAAGGCTGAAGTCTTACTCCTCTTTGAAGAGTAAACCTTCCCTCTGTGAATATCCCCTGTGATACCAGTTCCACCTAAGTGTTAATGGCTACGTGAGAATCACGGAGGATTCCAGGGCAGGATCATGGTATGGTATCTTGGCACAGCCCGAGGGCTGGGAGAGCAGCAAAAGGAAGAAAGGGAAGAAGCTACAGCCCAAAGCAGGGAGAAAGCCCTTGATACACAGGAAGAAAAGACTGCACCTTTGTAACTTAACTTTATAACTTAAATTATATCAGAAATGATATAGAAGATTTCAGGGTTTAAAAAAAACACTCAAGTAAATAAATTATCCTTGTAATTAAATGTGTAAATGAGAATTACACAACAGTCTACAACATAGGTAGAAAAGTCAGAGAAAAACTCTTGTTACACTCAATATGCAGTCATTACTGAACCACACCACATGTTAATGTAGATGTTTCAGCATTCAAAATTCTTTTGAACTAGAAGTAAGAAACTTATGTCAAATTGCAGGTAAAATATGACAAGCATTTATGCAATAATAAAATTGTAATTCTCTTACAGAGAATGAAGATTATATAGCAGAGCACATCTGCAAAGGCAGTCACTGTGCTCTGGTTAATCTTACAAGATATACAGTGATGCATTTAGACATACTGTGGTATGACTACAATGAAGTTTCACATATTTTCCTTTTTGAGATTGAGGTTTCATAACATTAAAGTGACATCTCCTTGCATCAAATATGGTGAGTAAACTCAACCAGTATTAATGGCGATTCCACTTACATTGCCTGCTGAATTCAGCTACGTTCATACTGACAAGAGTGTAATTAGTATAAAAATGTGTTTGTTCAGTGTAACACACCATAAATGCTTCAAACACAGTATGAATCATCAGAATGCCCCAAATGGATCCAGAAGAAAAAAAATAAAAACCACACATAAAACTAGCAGCTATACAGCATAGCCTACCTGTACTGAAAAGACATCGTATTGATATCAGTTGAACTGATAACTGTGAACACTGCCATACAAAGAAGCTACGAGATTTTTAATATGAGATTTAAAACTATATATTTTAGCTTCCAGATTTGATGCTGGAAATTGACCTCTAAGGAAATGCAACAAATAGCTAATCTCTTCATTACTAATCTTGTACTATTTATTTTTCAGTTTGTTAATGCCAATAGTAATACAGGAAGACTTTAAAGTGTTGAAGTACTATCTTCATTAAAGTTCATGATACATTAGCACATCAGGCAACCTGCTAATGTAAACAGTGAAAATACCAGAGCCAAATCTTCTTATCCTGTCTATAAGCTGATAGAGGGCACCTCGTTTTTTTGACGTCCCATGCTCTCCGAAGCCACCTTTAAAAAGAAAAGAAAAGAAAAAATGCAATTTTACAGAAGAACACGGACTCTTACACCTACAGCAACTATATAGCCTCGAGAGATTAGAAAATACCCCATAAAAATTGCAATGCATCTTAAAAGAAGTTTAACGTTCTTCAATGACTTGCATACAAATTCTTCAAGTATTCTTGACATTGAAATAAAAACACATTTTTAGCTGAAAAATTTTCTAACATGCATTCCAGAATGTAAGCCAACATGTCATTGTTATTCAGACAAGTCATGACAATTACATCATCTAATTATTATTTGGAGCTTTTTTTTTTTCTTCCTGGTGACCTTGACATCCTCAGAGCCATACTGATTGACAGCTAAAAGCCTTACGCTCACAGAAATTTCCTGAATGCAGACCATAATCTTCTCATTTCAAGGGAGGGGAAAGAGGGAAAGCAAACACCCAAAGATTCACCAGAAAAAAAAAAAACAACGAAACTGAATACAAACTTAATATGGCTGATTTTACCATGAAAGATTTGGTTTTCTTTGTCATCATGCAAATAGATGTCCAATGCACTCTAAAGGTTTTGAAACAACACATGCTGGTGTATATTGCAGTAAGACCTCGTAGGCATATATGTCTGTGACATTTCAGTAATCAATGAGCAAGAAAAATTAAAGTAATTGATTTTAACATTTACCATGCCATTTACAGAAATGCAACACATTACAGAAATGCGTACATTTGATGCATCTGCCACATACTCTCTTCACCGGTAATCCTTTCGTGGCTGCAAATGCCGTTGCAAACACCAGTAAATCAGAAGGAAGAACACCAATAATACTTCACTAGTCAATAAATTGTTCAGAATTGTTCAGAAAGTTTTGTGATTTTCAGAAGTTTGTAGAAGGTTGTATTTTAAAATTCAATATCTGTTACAGGACAAGAGAGTTTTCTTGTTTCTTCTTTCTTCTTCTTTCTTTTACAACAGCAAAAGTAAAAAGGTAGAAATAAAAGGACCATTGAAACCTCCACAACCACCACTAAGAAGGCCTTTCCCAATTTCCCATAACAACTTTCAATATATATGTGGAAAATATATATATTAAACAGCAACTTAAAATCACATTATAGACGAGAAAATACCATATATGGCAAGTGAGTTTGTGTGGCTCCTCAGTGAATAACAATGTGCCTAATTATTTGGATTACACTGTCACATAGTTGCTGGCTCCCTTGAGGAAAATTTTGCAAATTTTTTAAAACATTTTAGATAGATGAGGTAATAGTTCAACACATTCCTTTCCAACAAGTTACATGGTAACTATATACACTACAGAGACTATAACAATTCCATTCCTTGTATTGATCATCATTAATGTAATTTTCTCTCATGTTAACATTCGTCTTACAAAAAACAAGCCATATAGCTAGATTACAAACAAATATTAAAAAAGCCTTAAAAGCATCAACTGTCACAGACATAGCAGAAAAACCAAAGAATCCATTATTTACTTAAAGAAACTATTATACTATAATTATGTCTAGAAAAAAATATTAAACTATCATTTCTGTGTTAACACAGCCTGTGTATACCACTTAGTGAAAAACTGAAGAAAAAGTATCTCACATAACTAATCTGTCTTATATGAATAATATACAGCCTTGCCAAGCCACAGTCTAAAAAAGTTTAAAAAAAAAAAAATCATATTTGCTGCATCTTCTCATACTTCAGGCAGGAGAAGAAGGATACTTTTGGCAGTTTGGACTTATAATAATATATACATAACAATTTTATCAGATTTATTCTTGTTTCTGTTTACAATGATTATGCGTATTGCTTGGACAAAATGACAAGTAAAAAGACAGAGCCACACTCTCAGAAGTTCACAGATTAAGTATCTGACCCTGCAAATCCAGGCAGATAATCCTCACCAAAAGGAGTAGTCACATAATGTGCATCAGAGTCTGTGAGCCTCAGGATTTTTAATTAGTAGTTGCAATGATAAATGCAACTCTGCAATTCCATCTTGATAGTATACATCCAAGTATCTAACCCTTCTACCTGATGTCACCTCTAGTTTGTGAAGGTCAACAGCAGAAAGTGCTCAGAAATCAAGCTTGTAATTAATTGTCATTGTGTCTGTAACTAAGGTAAAATATGAATTTGTTTTCTATTTTACAAGCATTTTACTAGGTAGCAACTGGAAAAACAATGTATCAACTAGTTAGTTGTTGGCAATTTACTCTT
The DNA here is from genome assembly GCF_013368605.1 of Nyctibius grandis. Classification (NCBI taxonomy): domain Eukaryota; kingdom Metazoa; phylum Chordata; class Aves; order Nyctibiiformes; family Nyctibiidae; genus Nyctibius; species Nyctibius grandis. The sequence continues at coordinate 46,719,685 of NC_090663.1, forward strand.
TCGGAAATTAGAGGGCAAAAAAGAACACTAGGCTGTGCAGTTTGCTAAATTCCTAGTTTATGCATCAAAATGCTGTAAATTTAGAAAAATAATTACATATGTAATGTGTAAAATTGAGTTCTCCAACTCTGTTTTTAGAAAAATCAAGAATGTTGAGGGTTCACTAAGAACCATTACAAAATCATTAACTTCAGCAGAGTTTGTTCTCCAAAGTCCAGTCCCACTGACCACTGCAGTTGCATTGATTCCTGTTGTGCAATAATGGTAGAAAAATTTGATCCAAATGCATTAGCAATCCTCAATAGGATGACTCAATATCCTGAACAGGATACTGTCCACAAGAAAAGATAATGCACAAATCCCAAGACAAGGTAAGGAAAGAAAATTAAATAATAGAATATTAAATATTATTTTAAAACAGCTTAGAAATGTATATTCTTTCTCTGGCAATTGACAAAAAAATAACTGCAGTTAAAAAGAAAAAACAGAAAAGCAAGAAGAAAAAGGAAAGTCAGCAAGCCAAAGAAATCACTTGACTGCATCCACTTTAAGGGGAAATGACCGACCTTGCTCTCTACATTTTGTCAGCAAAACTAGTGCCTGAAATACCTTCAAAACCAATTAAACTATTTGTTTGGGGGAAAGGGGAGTAGGGAAACTGCTGACTCTATTAACATTTTAAAATCCAGTCTTGATCTAGAAATGCTCAAAGGTGTTCCTGCCTTAAAAAAAAAGTGGCTTTAAAAGGAGATAAAATACATTTTCAAGTTGTTATAAAAATAGTCTAATCAAGACTTCTAACTAGGAAGAGTAAAAATATTTTAAATATATCAAATTGAAAGGTTAAATTGAAAATTGCTTCTTTGGTCTGAAAAATTCCTTTCTGATCATTCATCAAAATGACCCTTATTTCCACATATCAGGAACCATTACGTTAATAGTAGCTCAGTTCAGGAACATATAGAACATGCTTAATAGAAAATAAATTTCAATTATGCATTTATACATTTTCTAATAGCATTTTTTCTACACTTTTCCTAAGTAACTTGTCTTTTTTGGTACCATAACCTGAAAGTTTACAAATTCTCCATTATGAATTACCAAATCAGAGCCTGAAAGTATAGATATTTTTAGATATTAGATAGACATCCATTTAGACATGGATTATGCTTTCTCTTTTGCACACACTCATATTTATTTACACATAAATAATATCTCTCCATCTATCTGTCTGACTATCCAACTGCCTGTGTTGATCAGATTGCAGCTTCTGGCACTAATGCACTGTATGTTAACAATAGCAAATAAACACGTATTAAAATGTCAGATATACAGTTGCTTTTTAGACATGGCAAATCCTAGCAAGGATGACATGTTCTTGTGTTGCTTCTAGATCTGGGTACAGATCTGGATGGAATCAAACAAAGAGCAAAAGGAGGGGCTGTAATCCAGTACTCCCAGTCTCACCTCCAGGATTCCACGTATGTTCTCCATAGGACATTTGGGCTCTGCTATGAGGAACTTTTAGTCATGAAAGCAAAGCTTTGTACAATTTCCTTTCCCACATGACCACCTGCAGACTGGACTTATGGTTCCTACCAGATTCTGCTCTTCAGTTCAACATGATATTTTTAACCAGAAATGCCAGAATAAAATTAAAAATTTAGCTTTTCTCTTTCTTTCCCTAAAACAAATTTATACTCATTGTTTAACAACGTTTTAAAGTATAAACTAATATTACCCCAAACATTATACTGACTTTCTACATTTAAAACAGAGATTGCCTTCTATGCAGAAGTAAATAACAGGAAAAATAAATTAAAATAAGTTTGAAATATCGTACCTGTGTTATGGCCAAGTCTTTCGCTGGAGTGCTGCGTAAGGTCAATCGTCCTGTCAATTTGAAAGATTTTTAAGTCTTCATCATCTAAGGCAATATCTCCCCAAAAGACAGCTTTAAATAAAAAAGAGCTCAATTTAATTAAAGAATTTATTTAGACATTAAAACCAATCTGAAGACTATAATGCCATGTTATCATCCTTGGGAAAATATATGATAAATATATATTTGTATCACATATATTTGTATAAAAATATAGATCAGTAAGCAAAGAAAGAAAACTACCTAGGCAAAAGGCAAATAATTTATTTCAATATTCTCCTAAGCTCTTGGTCTTTTTAATTTCTTTACACATTGCCTAAATGCAATCATTTAAATGTAATGTCACTCTATTAACAAATTTTCAGCATATATGTTGTTTTATGTAAGTAAATACAACAGAGCATAAAAGACACTTAAACGTTAACATTTGAATTATGAAGTCAAAATCCACACAGTGCTGTGAAAATACAACCTTTACATTTCCTAACATCTTCCTGAAAATGAGAATTATTTGAAGTAATTTTTACTGTGTTCCAATCACTTTCTTTATCACATTATTGTTTGCCTCAGAGAATTAATATGTTTATCTGTTTTCTGTTAAACTGAGTGAAAAAAAGCCTTTATTTTTCACTGTCATCTTGGTTTATTTGTATGCTTTCCTTTTATAGTTAATCTCACTATTAGGATTCTTTAAAATACTTGTGCTTTTCAAAGCTCCAGTCTCTTTCTTCTGTTTAACCTTTCTTTGGCCTTTTTGGTGGGTTTCTTCTTTCTTTTTCTGTTCTCTTTCAGGCTCTCCCCATTTTCTTCTGTTCGACTTTTGCATAGCTAACTCATCTTCCCTAAGCTGCCGTTAACAACTCAATGAACCAAGATATAGGCCCACCTGCAAGAATTCAGGATCTATAACCTCAGTCTTTCATCTCTGCCTATTTTTCCTGAGATTTTATCCTGAAACCTCCCTGCCAACTCAAACTTATCATTAAAGCTGAACTCAACAGGCCATATCCTCAACTGCTGTCAACGAAGTCAACAGAGCATATACTAATTAACATGAGCTGAAATGGTTGTTTATTATCTTTATCCAAATTCTTCCTTTTCCATCTCTTCACTGCCTCTGTCAATAGCTCTATTATTTGTCCCCTTAGAGTCACAAAACCCCTGTGCTCAATCTTGGTGTCATCTTCAACACTTTCCCTTCTTTCCCCCATCCAGGAAGACATCACTAACTCTGCCTGGTTGTTCATTATACAGTTCCACAGCAAATTGCTGTCTTTGCTTCCATACAACTAAAACCTTGTCCAAAGTCCAGCTGTTACCAAATCATTCTCTCTGGCCTACTTATACCATTCTGGGTTTTGAACAGTGAGAGAAGAAAGTCAGTAGTCTCCATCTGACTTGAATTAAATATTATTTATTATTACTATTATAAACACCTTCTAGCGATTTCTCTTGGATGTCATTCATAACTGTGGCCACTGTATAAGCACAATGAAAGATTGCAAACTTTAATAAACAGAACAGAAAATGGTCAGAGGAAAAAACTATTAACATTTCAGTCTACAAAGACATGCTGTGCCCCAGCAGAAGTCACACGGGTTGCTCACACCAGACTCAAGGAAGTGCTAAAGCTTAATAGCAAACCCATTTTTCTTTCCTGGTAATATTGAGAGTTAACAAAAGGAAGGTTCTGAACTAACAGTAGATGATGGAAAAAATAACTCACTGACAGAAATGCATTAGCAGAAGCCACTTTGGTTTCAGTGTGTAATACTGATGTATAAATATGAAAACCCAAGGTAAATTGAACTTCAGAAAAATAATAAAGTAGAAAAAATAATGGTGGAAAATATCCTCCCTAGTCCTGATAATGCATCGTTATTGCTCACTGTGGTTAACATTCACTTTGCCATGAAAATACAAATAGCAAAGACTAAACCCTGTGAATCTGTCTGACATAAATGCATTGAATTTCTGTGCACATATATAAAATATACCTCAGTATTCAGGCAAGGTTTAGTAACTTTGTCTGTCGGGTTAGAAAGGAAAACAAAGCTATGATGTTTCTGTTAAACATCTAGACTGTTAGCTAGTTTTTGATTAGCCACCAAGCACAAGGATAAGTTTAACAATAATATAACCATGGTAATATAACAATAAGTGCTGATGCAAGTTTGATGTAATTGTAAACAAGTAATACGTGTGACCAATAGGAGCTAGGTTCTTAATGTATTAACTAAATACGAGCTAACACTGAAGAAGGAAATATATATGATTGTTTGTCTAAAAGTATAATGGAAAGTTTGGAGCTTTCTTCAAGCTACTGTTTTTTTTCACGCAAGGCAATTCTGTTTTGAAGAAAAAAGACAGACACATAAAAGACAAACATGATGAAAGGCAGAAACCTTGGTAGAATTAACCCATTTGACTTTTGCAACAAGTTAATAATTGCCACTTTACTTTTACTGAAATAAACTTGTGGTTTTCTGAATTACTTTCCGTGCAACTGATAAGAGATATGCTTAGCAAAAGAAACAAGAGTTAACTGGATGCTATTTAATTTCAATATAGTCCAAACAATCAGCAACTGAGACAAAAAGGGAGCTGATAACTGCTTTTTTAAAAAATACACCTTTTTTCCAATGCAAGGTCTACACTGAATATAAATTCTGCCCTTCAAAGCCTGAAGCACAACCCCACCTGAATTATCAAAAAAAATAAAAACAGGTATCTCCCAGAACTGTTAAAAGCATCCTTTAATTTTTTGGAATGCCTGTGTAAGTGTCAAACTACTTAGTAACTAGAGAAGACCGTATTTTTATCTGCTGTCTTAAAATTTTTCTGGCCTGAAACTATCTGAAGAAGTCACTCTCTATACTTCCTCATGTCACACACCAACCTTAACCTTACAGAAAGCAAGCAGAGGATTGTTCGGGTATGCAAGGCATGATGTTAAAGACCTTGCTAAGAGCATGTTAGGATTAAGAGCTTTATTAGCTCCCTCCAAGGAATTTCTGACAGAATTGACCTGTTTAGCTCTGCACTTCCCTCATTTTTCACAGATAATTAATTAATAAATTTCATTTAGAACATTAATAAGAATCTGATAAGCAATTCAGTTAGCATGCAAAAACAAAATTGAAATAAAAGGATGGAAGAACTTTCAAAATTATCCAAACAGAACTTTAATGTACCTCTACTTATTTCAGGTTGCTTCATATTATATCTCATCCTATCTATCTATTCAGTGATCAGAAAAACTTGATGTTTACCCATAGCTTTTTCATTTAATTTGAAAATGCAAGATTTACAATAAACTTAGGAAAAATCTGTTGAAAATCCGAGACAGCTTTAATTAAAGGAGGAAGTATTTCAAATATCTTTTATTATAATAGGTTCTTCACAAAAAAAGAAAATGGATCTTTTTGTCCAATACTTACTAAAGACATATCACAGAATCACAGAATGTCAGGGATTGGAAGGGACCTCGAAAGATCATCTAGTCCAATCTAGTCCAACCCTGCCGCAGCAGGATTACCTAGACCATATCACACAGGAACGCGTCCAGGCGGGTTTTGAATGTCTCCAGAGAAGGAGACTCCACAACCTCTCTGGGCAGCCTGTTCCAGTGTTCGGTCACCCTCACCGTAAAGAAGTTTTTCCTCATATTTATGTGGAACCTCCTGTGTTCCAACTTGCACCCATTGCCCCTTGTCCTGTCAATGGATGTCACCGAGAAGAGCCTGGCTCCATCCTCATGACACTTGCCCTTTACATAATTATAAACATTAATGAGGTCACCCCTCAGTCTCCTCTTCTCTAAGCTAAAGAGACCCAGCTCCCTCAGCCTCTCCTCATAAGGGAGATGTTCCACTCCCTTAATCATCTTTGTGGCTCTGTGCTGGACTCTCTCTAGCAGTTCCCTGTCCTTCTTGAACTGAGGGGCCCAGAACTGGACACAATATTCCAGATGCAGCCTCATCAGGGCAGAGTAGAGGGGGAGGAGAACCTCTCTTGACCTGCTAACCACACCCCTTCTAATACACCCCAGGATGCCATTGGCCTTCTTGGCCACAAGGGCACTTTGCTGGCCCATGGTCATCCTGCTGTCCACTAGGACCCCCAGGTCCCTTTCCCCTACGCTGGTCTCCAACAGGTCTGTCCCCAACTTGTACTGGTACATGGGGTTGTTCTTGCCCAGATGCAGGACTCTACACTTGCCCTTGTTATATTTCATTAAGTTTCTCCCCGCCCAACTCTCCAGCCTGTCCAGGTCTCTCTGAATGACTGCGCAGCCTTCCGGTGCATCAGCCACTCCTCCCAGTTTTGTGTCATCAGCAAACTTGCTGACAGTGCACTCTATTCCCTCATCCAAGTCATTAATGAATATATTGAATAGTTCTGGTCCCAGTACCGACCCTTGAGGGACTCCGCTAGACACAGGCCTCCAACTGGACTCTGTCCCATTGACCACCACTCTCTGGCTTCTTTCCTTCAGCCAGTTCACAATCCACCTCACTACCCGATCATCCAGACCACGCTTCCTCAGTTTAGCTGCGAGGATGCTGTGGGAGACCGTGTCAAACGCTTTACTGAAATCGAGATAGACCACATCCACAGCTTTACCATCATCTATCCACCGGGTTATGTCCTCATAAAAGGCTATCAAGTTGGTGAAGCATGACTTCCCCTTGGTGAAGGCATGTTGAGTACCTCTAATGATCCCCCTATCCTTGATGTGCCTAGAGACAGCACCAAGGACAAGTTGTTCCATCACCTTTTTGTGGATGGAGGTGAGGCTGACCGGTCTATAGTTACCCGGGTCCTCCTTCTTGCCCTTTTTGAAGACTGGAGTGACATTCGCTTTCCTCCAGTCCTCAGGCACCTCTCCCGTTGCCCACGACTTAGCAAAGATGATGCTATATACCCTTTTATGTCAAATTTCAAGATGATATATACCCTTTTATGTCAAATTTCAAGATTATATATACCCTTTTATATCAAATTTCAACTTTGTTTCTATTGTGGGGGTTTTTTTATGTTTTATATGGCCACTACATTATGCATTTACACAAATTCAACAGAGACAATACATGCATCAGTTTCAGAAAGATGGACACAAACCAACTACACAGTAAAAGTATGTTTTTCTGTAACAGTTGAGAAGGATTTATGTGCAGCTGTTAAAACAGAAAATACTCTTCACCAGCAGATGCAGTTCTGCTTTCACACAACTCCAAGCCCTCAGCCAAACATCACCTTCAAAAAGGTCTTATTTTATTAAAAGACAAAACACTGCCATGTAGAGCAGCTAAGTTTGCTATATGTAAACAATCATCTCACAAGCACAAAAACAAACAGGAAAATAGGTGGGTTGTAAAAGAAACCTGCCATCCAGAGAAACACACCTTAATACTACCACACAAGTAACATGATTGGAAAGGAAAACTATGATGATCTAGAAAATCCAGATCAAGCACAGGAACTACAGCTACAATCTACTGCTTGTAACAGGAACTATTATTTTATCATAAATAGTTAAGATTCATCAGAAAAGTTCTCTCTGACAATTTACTCTATTCCAACAAGACCATCACTGCACCAAAGAGCCAGTATTCTAAAGGAATAAAATATGCTACTAAGGATAGGAAATAAAAATAGATAAATAAAAATATATTTTTAAAAAGATATGAAAACTATTTTACGTATATGGATGTACACACATGGTATGAGTCAATTAGCATACACAGGCTTTCATGACTTTCTAGAAGATGGTCAGAAATCCACGGAACAAGAAAGAAATCACATGGTTAAATCCATGGGGCTGCAATATGTGGTAGCGTGGCTCATTTTGACATTTTAAATACCAATTAGCATGTAAGTCTACAAAATATATACAGGAGTATATTCCTTATAATTGCAACAACAGAATTATCTACATCAAACTTCTTTCACAATTTGTCCTATAATTATTAATTTTTAAAACTCAAACCATAACCAGCCATTTTTAAATGAAATATATTCCTGATAGTATTCATACTGATGTTAGTAACAAAGTATAAAACGCAACTAAAGACTTCTAGTGTTTGCCCCTACAGCACAGCAGTGTAGCAGAAGAAAACCAGCTCTACCTTGGGCTAAGTCGAGCACCCAGCTACCAAGGACAGCTCTAAGAGCCTGACACTGTCAGAGACCGCTACAATCCAGACACCATTTTCATAACGTGATTTGTTCTGATGACTGTGCAAGCTAGAAAAATGTTCAGCTCAGGTACAACTTTCCCACATTTGGAAAGCTTGTGAAAATAAGATTGGAGAAACTCTTTCTTAGACTTTCTCAAACTGAGATGTAAACTGTGATCAGCCACACAGGTATTCTCTTATTCTATGAGCAGATGCAGAATTGTGACAGGGAGATTACTCCTGTACTGAGAAGATAACAATGAAAGGATTAAAGCAATATTAGAAGACATTTTAAAAGCAAAGCCTCAGATTTTGGTATGCTACTGGGAGTAGAAAGCACAAGAAGTTCATGCTTCACCACCTTCATAGAAGGTGCCAAGAACGGACAACAAAAATATTAGAGTTAACTGCAAGGCAAAATTGAAATCTGAGGAGTTCCTTTAATGTCCTTTGCTGGGAGGTGGAACACTCGGCACTTTTCAAAATCTGACCAGTAATTCATGCAGGAAGAGATGCCAAAAAGTGTGTTGGCCCAGGTTCAGGGTAGATATTCATCTAAACCCACATGTGCAGCAGTTCCAATTAGCAGCCTCTTCTATAGCTGAGTCATTGAGTACTTCCCTGTAACAACACAGCTATGTGCATTATAGTCTATCTTGGTGAGTCATTTTGTTCCATACAATCACTTCACAGCTTACATAACTGCCTCTAACTCTGAACAGAAAAAAGGAAAATTTAGAACTAAATAAGTAAAAAAAAAATTCACCTCATTACAAGGAAGACAACATGTGCTACTATAATTAACCTGATTTTGTATTCCCACTGCCTTCAAATCAGTTCAGTCTTTTCAAGATTTTCAGGTGCAATACACTTTTCTTAGAAATCATTAAAAGGAGAACAAGACAGGGCAAATAAACAGCAAAAGATCTTACATGCAACCACAAGCATAAGGACTGCATGCCATACCCTGAATGCTTTCTATCATTTTTGGTCATTAGTGCTACCTTCAGCCATAATCGTGTAATAAATTTCCATGGTACCATACAGAGCTCACAGAACTTTCAAAAGAAATTTAAGAATTGAAATTGAAGTTAATTTAATTGTGTTTGATAATTATCCAAATCAGTTTGAATTTTTATCGAAAAAAAATATGACAGTTAAAAAAAGTTAAATAAAACTTTAACAACATTAAATAGAAGATCAAGGCAGCCTATTTTCAGATACACCAAAACAAGAAAATAGTTACTTCATTAATTTCACCATGCAGCATTTTCAAATCTGTGCATGACTATGAGCAAGTGTTAGTGAAACCTCTTGATTTACTTGAAAAAGCTCACATAGACACACCTGAAAAGGAATACAACACTTCTGATTGGCTCCTTCCATGTTCCTACTTACTGTAAAAGTAAATTATGTAAAATAGCAAGCTCACCAACACTCATACCAATTCTATTTTTCAAGACTCCTGCTTCAAACTCCAAACCAGAAAGCCATGATTTTCCCTAAGGAATGTATCATTTCCACTTTTATTAGAAAATAAAATAATGATGGCAGAATACTTTAAACATCTCCAGACTGTATACCTGTTAGAAATACATTCCTCCATTCTTTGTATGGGGCATCTCTTGACAACAGCTTGCATAGGCATACATAAAGTTACCCTGAAATCAGCTAGCTTGTGTATGGCAGTGTTGTAGCCTTAGAGGCACAAATTTTAATGCAATTTACTCAAATCTTCAATGACACGGTTTCCCTGTTGACATAACTACCTGCAACTCACCACTGTCTCATGTCATCCACTCTTAGAAACTTCCCCTGTGTTCCCCACTCACAATGCTTTTAGCTTCCTTCCTTCCTTACATTTATAGGTAGGGTTCTGGCAAGGCAACATCTCTATTGGGGCCAAGTTACACTTGGTCAGCCCCATCTGTGGCACGTAGCATTTCGCTGCAGCTCCTTCACACTGTTCTCCAAACTCTGCAGGAAGTTATTACCAAACTGACCCAACTAGGACAGAAAAATAACCAGGTATGACCTGACGATGGACACAAAAAACAGTTGTCGAGTCAAAGGCTGGAGAAGATAAATAATTGCTGGAGAGGCATCCCCCATCCTACAGAGCTGGTTCCAGACATCCCTCCCAGGCGCATGACAATCAGATCACAGCACAGATGGGCTACGGGTTAAGTGGCATGCAGCACTGGGGCATGTTCCAAATTTTTCAAAGCAGACAACATCTCCAACACAAAGTAATACTTTCAAGGAAAATGGAGTATTTGTGACACCCTTTATCAGCGTAAAATGTTCACTTGCCAAGAGAGGCATTTGTAGAGCTTGACCTTTGGGAAAAGGGATGTTAATTTGCTAGAGATGTTTCTCCATGACACAGCATAAACCTTGATTTACAGGTGTCCATTTCCTCTGAGCTAACTGCAGCTTTTCCTTTGTTCTTAATTTGGAAGTAGTGACTTTTTTAATTCCATTTTTTTCTTTTTCCTTTTTTGAGTGACAGTTTTTATATTCCTTTAAAATTAGTACAAAACAAAAAAAAAATCTTCAAGAAAGAAAAGGCTATTTGACTGAAGTTGCAATCTTAAGTAAAAGGACAAGCTTCACTCCTAAACTTACTGAATGGTATTCTGATGACAGTCTCTTTAACAATGCAACAGCTCCCCTGTGAAAGTTTTGGTTCTTGGTTAAACTGTTCAACCTGGCAAGATTCTTGACTTTCAGTAACTATTTACTTTTTTTTTATGCAAGATCATCATCAACACCACACACACTTTGTAACTGGTAAAACCTATTCCTCATGTAATGAGTTAACCACTGAACTGAATGCAGACGACTCTGCTGAGCAAACAGTAAAGGAGTCTGCACACTACCTTGGCAAAGCAAGCAGCTACTCTGAGAACTTTCTTCATCACATATAACTGCTTCAGGCCAGATACTGACAAAACAAACCTACAGAGAAATATTCTGAAACAGATCCATTTACCTATACTATTAAGTTTTTTTATTATTATTTTCTAGTATTTCTAGTTTCTAGACTGCAGAGTCAAAAGTTTAAAAAAAAATATTGAGACACGAGCTTTTAAGAGCAGTTATCAACCACTTTGAAAGGAAAGCCACACCAAAAGACCAGTGGCTCTCAAAAAGATCAATGATTACCAAAAACATGGGGCAATCACAAATAATTTTTCTTACCATAACACATGCTGACCTGCTCTATATGAAACCACATGCAAGAGTACCATCATTTCCTGGGTCTGTCACTCCCTTCTGGCCCCGGGACAACAGAAGCAGTGAGGGAAATACTTCCTCCTCTTCCTGGAAGGACTGCACGTCACCCCTACCAGAAGCCACTGCCCCAGAATTTGCTGACCATTCATTTAGTGATAACAGATTGTGATTGCTGACATAGGAGAAGAGGGCTGATGGGTCATGGGTTTTTTTGCTGTCTGCAGTCACCTGCAAATGCGGACTTCTTCTGCTATAGCTAGCTTTGTTACGGAGGCTAGAAAAATACACCGGTGGGGAAACTGGGGTCTATAACATCACAACAGTCATAATTACCCCAGTTAGCCCTATATGACCATTATGATGCTATAACATTCATCCTCATTTTACTTTGAAACTCCATTATCCTGTGAATAGCCTTAGGGTCAAGATCTACAAAGTTAATTATATGACTAAGCTTTCTTCCAGTAGAAAGAACAGGCTCCACAAGGCAAAATTATCACTCAAAGTGAAATCTCTTTTAAAATATATAAAATACATGAACGTATAAAACTAGAAAGAACAAAACTCCTTGTTTTAAAATTAAGAATAGAAATTAAGAAATTCATTCTATTCCTTAAAGAATGCAAAAATGGATAACTTTAAAAATAAGCTACATATAGAAGAACAAAGACAAACCCTCGTTGGAAAGAAAGTTGTCAGTCTGAGCATGCCACCTACATGAAACAGCTGTTAGGGCTGAGAGAGACACAGCAGCTGCTACAAGGCCTCCCCAAAGATGCAAGCCTTAGACATTTTCATTTGAACACCAAGAAAACAGAAGAGCACCAGCAAATCAAGTGAATTACCAAGCTAACTGATAACACACAGCACAAGCCAAAGGATTAAAGAAACTATTTTATTCCTTGCCATTACACCCATATTAATCAACTGTATCTACTTTGTAGAGAATTTTGTATAACACAGCTGATGTTTTACAGCTTTTTGTTTTTCCTCATACTGTCTAAACTTCAGGTCAAAATAGCTTCTCTAGGTTCACAAAATAAATTACATTTTATAAGTGAAGTACCATAACTTTCATAACTTTTTCCACATGGTTAACAACATGTTTTTGCCCAGAGCAGACTTAGGTACTTTTTAAATTAAAATAATACTTTCATCATCATGAAACGACTGTGCATCACTTGAGCACAGTACTAGTTTCGTTGTTGCAAAAACTGAATTCAATCAGTTCAGCACTGTTATTAATGGAAAAATCATTGTGTTGTTTTACTTGGCAGTTTTGAAATATTATTTTCCTTCTAACCAGAAGGTAAAAAAGGAGCTAGAAGCTTACATGTATAGATTCGCCCACATGAATGCATTTGGGGACAGGGGAAGTGTTATTGTGTAGTACTCTGTTCAAAACACAAATGAACTGCTAGTTTGATGACTTTGATGCTTCAATCTTGAAGCCTCAGAAGAGAAGGAAGGTAACAGCACTGTCTGAAGATAGGAAACTGCAGCATATTTATCACACAAACCATCAGACACTAGAAATAAAGTTCATTTTGTTTCCAGCTCTTGTGGTCTTCAGCCCAATGCATATTAGTGTAACTCCAGAAGAGCAAGTGGGGTTTCAATGTTTAGTAAAGCTCACTTAAGCAAAAAATCATGCCACCCAGTGAAGACAGAGGTGCTTTACAGGCTAGATAGCTGCAAACTAAAAAACTTTCAAGGAGTTTGGAGTTCGGCATATGCACCCCGACCAGTCAACAAGCATGGAAATTTTCACCACATGACTGTGATACAGAAAGGGTACCAGGGGAACAAACCAACACCAAGTGGAAGTTGTGATATACACATTGTTGAACAAAGACTATTAGGACTACAAATCCCGTCCACGCTTCCTCTCCTATCTCTAAGAAAAGGCATGCAGGTTTCAGCAACAGAGGTTGAATGAAGCAAGGAAATTAAATCAAATGAAGCACAACAGAAGAGAGCTACAAAGTGGAGAAAAGGAGATGAAAGAATGCAGTTACTAGGAAGACCATTACCATGCAAAGGGCAAACGGCTACAGAGTATTTAATTTTAGCCATCTACAATGAATTTTTCTTTTTTTGGAGAGAGAAGATTTTTAGTGAGGTAGAAAGACCAAGATAATTTCAGACTTTGCCTAAATGTTTGTATTTCATAGGATACAGTTAAAATCCTTTATATGCTTTTCCACTTTCCAGACCTTAAAAAAAAGAAAGTTAAGTTCCAACCCATTCAATGGAATGGAGATATTATTGAATAGTAAGGATTTCAGAGAATAAAATCCTTTTTGAGGATGAAGAACAAAATAAAATATTCAAAATTCACTTAAATAGACTACTGAAGGTGTGGGGCAAACCAGTTTTGGCCACAACTTCAATTTAACATCCTAGCCTTTCAGTGACAGAGTAAGTTACAGGGTCAAAAATTATTGTTTCTGATAAGCTGAAGGAATAGCTTCATACACTTTACAGGAGAAGGACTATTTTAGATGAGTGGTTCCCAGGTCTTGAGCTTTTGCAAGCACGTTTTCCTGGGGGTTTGCTGCTTGTGATGACATTCAGGCAAGTCAGAAATGAACAGTGCTCCTGGAAGAGTCCTGGTAAAAGGACTGGCGAGACTGAGCTCAGCACGTGGACGGCTGGAGCCAGCAGAGCACAAGCACTGTGCAGCAGCCTTGGCAGGGATGCAGCAGTAGCTGTCTGGGGATTTGGAGGGCAACCCAGAAGAAGGCTAATTTAAAATAAAAAAAAAGATTGGGAATTACTGTTTAGCTAAGAGATCTCACTTTGGAAATACCAGTCTTCAAGAAATTTCACAACCATAATGTCTTTCAACTAGTGCTACAGGTTGTTACTATGGAGTAGAAGTGGACAAGGAGCTCAATAATAAATGAGATAACTCCCTTCGCAATTTTGTTGTGCTATGACAATAAGAGGCCACATATTTATACAGCAATGCTTTCTTTAAAACTTGGCGTTAGAATATAATAAACATGTCACATCAATGTTATAGTGTGGCAGCACTGATCTATGTGGAAATACGCTCCTTCTGTACCTTTTCCTCATCTTTGGGAAATGAAAAAAAACGTATTTCATTTTCTCACAGACATAAAATCCCAAGTAGGCTAAAGTAGTACCTCTAAAACAGAAAATCCCCGAATAATCATTAAATGCAACTAAAGATTTATACAGAAAGCCAAATGGCACAGAAAGGAAAGTGCTGAGGGATATCTGAGGGATTATCTGGCATTCAGGATCAAGGTTCTCACCATACCACATGAAATAAATGTTGCTCCATTTGCACCATCTTAAATTTAAACATGGAGAATTATTAAACTGTATATAAATAAACCTCTATTTAGGCTTCAGAGTGATTTCCATTATCAGCTGCAGCCTCCTGTTTCAGTCATTTTTGTCATGAAACTCACTTAAGTCACTCCAGCTCAGTTTTTAGCACATCATTCTGCGACCTAACTCAGAGGAAGAGACAAGGAAAGGGACTAAACAGCTCTTAACGATGCTTTTTTTGGCAGTGATCATGTGCTTAATACAGCAAGTTCTGGGTGTTGGACCAATGTAATTCTATATTCCTGTCCACATATTCAACAGGTGTCTTCTACCACATTTTTTTTTTGTTACCGGAGTACAAATTCTAGTCCATACAGCTGAAAAGCTGAAGCATGATTGTTTTAGTCTATCATCCAATTCACGTCACGGTTTAAAATAGAAATGAGGAGTCCATTCGTCACAACTATTTTGCTTGCTTGTTACTGAATACTGATTTTTTTTCCAGCATTTGTAATTTAAGGGGTTGGGTTTTTTCTTCCCATGGAGACCCTGCACAGCTACCGATTATTTTTTGGACGCAGCAAGTAAATCAGAAACTGAAAAAAATATCCTCAGAGTTAGTGAGGCAACAGTAAATGAACAGTGGAAAATCATTGATGTTATCTAATGCCTCATAGCAAGTTGTTAGTTAGAATTTAATGCTCCATATATATATATATATATATATGAACCTTACATAGCTTAATATTCCGAGCAATTTTAGCCATGATAGTACTTGATGGAGAATTTATATAATCACTCTAATGTTTTGCCTCTTGATAGATACAATGAAACTTCATCTCAGTTATGCATTTGTTTCCTCCTGAAAAACACTCTTCTGCTATAGAAAACCAGTGCTGCGTAGCTGCTGAAAGCTTTTTTAAATCCTTGTTTTTAAACAGTAAAGAGTGTTAGCCTTTTGCAAGTACTCCACTGCAAGCCAGCTGAATCTCTGCCCCGTTCTGAAGAGAATTATACATGTTACACACAGTCCAAACTTACTCACTTCCTCAGTTTTGGCACTGTTGGTAATTCAAGTATCATCAACAAAACTCAAGTGGGGGAGGTAGGGGAGAGGGCAATAAAAAAAAATTAAAAAAACACAGCTTCAACTTTCTCCCGTCCCTACAGTTTCTTTGCAAGACTGTCTTTATCCCAAAACTTGTGAGGCTGCAACTACTATCGCCACCCCCGAGCTGCCACAAACTCTATTAGGTTAAATTGTGTATATTTACAGTGGTATTTTACATAAGGACTTAGATGCTTGTTAGCAACTGATTAGTTATCAGACTAATGTACTAAAAGCAACTAAAGGAAAAAGTAATCCAATAACAACACCTATAAGTCCCACGGATTTTATTACAGACAATCTTGTGGTGTAAAATGGTAGCTATGTAAAAAGTTCAAGAATTTCACAAATCTTAAAAGAAAGCAAACAGTTATAACTTGGTTAAGCTTCCCACTCCCAGGAAATCAGCCTCATGCTGATCCTCATTTTATAAGGCATTTTAGTTTGTACGTCAAAGAAAAACACTAAAGGACCAATCCAAATAACAGATCCTGACTTTTTCTCCATGTCTATTATCCTTCTTTTCTTGCCTTCATTAAGCCACTGCAGCTCCTTACGCACTGCTTACCACCAGATTTCTTAGACTGCCTTATAATAGTGGCCCGTATGTTAGCAGGAACAGCATACCATGGTCCATTTGCCATCCCACTCACAGACATCGCTTCTCCCGTTGCAACTGCAACAGTCTTAATTACAGCTGTTATTTGCATCAATACAGAGAAAACGGAGACTAAGTATTTATTGGTTTTTAATGGCTTTGGTTTTTAATTAATAAAGATGTTACTGCCTAAATTAGTCTCAGAGTATTTTTAGATGTCTTTTAATACAATTCAGCAGCTGGAACAAAGGAAGTGAGCCAAATATGATGTTTCTAGCCAGCTCACCCTGGGCTAGCATAGTCTGCTGGCCATTAGGGGTGTGTCTTTTGACAGCATCACAGTAGTGGCCTCAAATAACCTCTTAATATATCTCTGGAAATAGGAATTACACAAGATACTGTGATTACTAAGCTTCCTTCAAGCTCAGAGAAAATACAAATATTTAATATAGCTAACATTCAGAATAAATATGCCAAATTAAATATTACCCTTTTCAGGGGACTGCTATTTAGCCTATGGCATTAAGGGTATAATATTTCAAAATTCCTTGACTATTAAGATCTTGGGAAACAGAAAATTTTAATAGGCTCCTTAACTCTTGGATTATCTGTATACTTCCTTTATTCTTTTAAAGCGAACTATTCATTCATAAATAGGAATGAACATGGAAAAAATCATAGGAAAAGCACCTGACCAACTAGAACTTGAGCACCCAGAAAACATGTTGCTGTATCACTTACCCCTTGAGTAGATCATATGTATTATTACCGTGTTTACAAAACATTGTCTCTAGCATGAGATTCAAATGTTAAATGAAAATTCCTATATTATGAAAAGGCATACTCCTGTAAATATTTGAGACTTCTGCTCTACATGTGGAAGGAAGGGAAAAAAAAAAATACAAACATGCGTGTCGTGGTTTAACCCCAGCCAACAACTAACCACTACACAGCCACTCGCTCACACCCCACCAGTGGGATGGGGGAGAGAATCAGAAGGGTAAAAGTGAGAAAATTCGTGGGTTGAGATAAAAACAGTTTAATAGGTAAAGCAAAAGCCATGTGCACAAGCAGAGCAAAACAAAGAATTCATTCACTGCTTCCACCAGCAGGAAGGTGTTCAGTCATCTCCAGGAAAGCAGGGCACCAACGCATGTAACAGTTACTTGGGAAGACAAATGCCATCACTCCAAATGTCCCCCTCTTCCTTCTTCTTCCTCCCAGCTTTATATGCTGAGCAGGATGTCATGTCGTAGGAATATCCCAGCTTCTTGTGCACCTCCAGCCTACTCTCTGGTGGGGTGGTGTGAGAAACAGAAAAGCCCTTGACTCTGTGTAAGCCCTGCTCAGCAATAACAAAAACATCTCTGCATTATCAACACTGTTTTCAGCACAAACCCAAAACACAGCCTCATACTAGCTACTATGAAGAAAATTAACTCTATCCCAGCCAAGATCAGCACAATTCAACACATACACTTTCTTCTACCCACTGTCTCTTGTGATATGAATCCTAGTCTGTGAGTCATAATCTTAAACATCCATATTTCTCATGTAAAAAAAAAAGTGGCAGTACACATACTTGTTCTAAGTGTTTCCCTGAGTTAACGCAAGAGTAATTGAAAATAGAATTCCTAGTAAAGAATAAAATGGAAGGGTTTTCTTATCCAGTGCTCTGAAGCAGTGCTGTTTAAGCCAGCCAGCTCATTGGTCTTTGGATATGAGTGTGCTCAAATAATACAGTGTGTTCTGGGACAGAGAAGATTTCAAGTGAATGACCCTGGGCCACTCCCAAGGTTTGGAAAGGAATGCCAATCACCTAAACTTTAAATTTTC
Organism: Nyctibius grandis; assembly: GCF_013368605.1. Classification (NCBI taxonomy): domain Eukaryota; kingdom Metazoa; phylum Chordata; class Aves; order Nyctibiiformes; family Nyctibiidae; genus Nyctibius; species Nyctibius grandis. The sequence continues at coordinate 46,737,834 of NC_090663.1, forward strand.
TGTTCAAAACTAAAATATCCCCAGATTGCCATTTTACAGAAACGTTATCTGTTTGAAGCTATTCTAGGAAGGATTATATGACAATGTTTCAGATTGTGAACTAGTAGCATGAATAATGCTTCAGGTATTAGATAGATGTAATATTACACTCCTATTGTGAAAGTGAGAATCTTTCAGTTATAAGTTATCCCCAAGAACATGACTTCCAACAGAAAATATTTTTATCATAACATTAGCATTAGTGGTATAATTACATCTAAGTGGAGAATTCATTCAAACGCCATATAAAAATCAATCTGTAAAAGCGTCAATTAGAAGTACCCTCATGAATGTGAAAATCACTGACATTTGTAGTTCATAAATTAATCTTGCACTTGTCTAGTTCTGAAAGTACATTTCTTTCTATCGCTGAAGAAGAAAAAAGCCCAATATTTTAAGATATTCAATATTTTAATACAATCAGTATAAACAGATCAGAATCTTTTAGAAATTTCGTATTCATTTTCAACTGCAGAACTGACATATTAATCTTTGAACTAACAAATATCTAAAGAGGTGGAAGGCAGAATAGAGATAGACGGAAAACTCATGTAATCTACAAGACATAGTGTGAAAGAAAAACAAAAAGAAAATCTTGTACTACAGGACTTGATAATTTTTTTTCATGGCAGAAAAAAGGAAGAAACATAGCTCTAGATTGTAAATATACAAAAAAAACTGTCTTTGTGGCATGCTAAAACTCTCTTAATTTTGATGAACATCTCAGAAATTCATGAATGCACAAGGGACACTACATAGAGCAGTAAATGACCTAACCCAAAGTTTAAGAACAGAAGACATCTTCATGTGCTCAAATGACTTCATTTGTTTTCATAAAACATGGGAGGAACATCTGGCAGGACAGGAAAGGATTCTGGAGCTTTTTAAGGCAGCAGAGCCAAAGTTAGTGGGAGGGATTTGAGGTTTGGGGGTTTTTTGGATTGCTTGTTTGGCTTTGGCAAAAGGGTACATCACATTTCTGGGACTTAAAGAAAACGGGCTAGAACCCTGGAGTCCAAAACTGGATGGAAAGGATTGTAAGGTTCCTACAAATTGTGAGAAAGTATAGTAGATTAAAGACCTGTGGAGTGTGGATTTTAAGAGATTAAAACAAAAACCTGCAAAACAAGCAGCAGTATTATGCCACCTGCAACAACTCTATTTCGAAGAAAGCACCAAAAAGCTTCTGAGTCACTAAAACCAATACTTCTATTCCCAGTCCTATGCTTGGGTGATTGGACTGATCCAATCTATTTGTGGCAATTTGTGATGCCTCAAAGGTTATTTATTGGATTGGCACTTAAATAAATTATCTTGATAAAATGAGACAAACACCTCAGGGAAGCAGCATACTTCGCTAACTCTGCAGGGATACTTTCAGTACTAACAAAAATCCTGAAAAGCAAAATGCAGCTGCCATTGCCCTCATTTCACAGGCTGGGGGAAGAGTGGTTAGAAAGCAGACTGGTGGAAAGAGACGTGGGGGTGCTGATCGACAGCCGGCTAAACATGAGGCAGCAGTGTGCCCAGGTGGCCAAGAAGGCCAATGGCATCCTGGCCTCTATTAGGAATAGTGTAGCCAGCCGGTCTAGGGAAGTGATCGTCCCTCTGTACTCGGCACTGGTGAGGCCGCACCTTGAGTACTGTGTTCAGTTCTGGGCCCCGCACTTCAAGAAAGATGTTGAGGTGTTGGAGCGAGTGCAGAGGAGGGCGACCAAGCTGGTGAAGGGTCTGGAAGGTCTGACCTATGAGGAACGGCTGAGGGAGCTGGGGTTGTTTAGCCTGGAGAAGAGGAGGCTCAGAGGTGACCTTATTGCAGTCTACAACTACCTGAAGGGAGGTTGTAGTGAAGTGGGAGTTGGCCTCTTCTCCCGGGCAACTAGCGATAGGACAAGAGGGCACAGCCTCAAGCTTCGCCAGGGGAGGTTCAGGTTGGACATCAGGAAGAATTTCTTTTCAGAAAGGGTTATTAGACATTGGAATGGGCTGCCCAGGGAGGTGGTGGAGTCACCATCTCTGGATGTGTTTAAGAAAAGACTGGACATGGCCCTTAGTGCCATGGTCTAGTTGACAGGGTGGTGTAGGGGCAACGGTTGGACTCGATGATCCATGAGGTCTCTTCCAACCTGATTGATTCTGTGATTCTGTGAAGAGTAGGGCTAACTACTAGTTAACTAATGGTTATAACCAGCCCATACTCAGTCTTTCAGGACCCAGCACAGAGCTACACTCTATTGCACAGCATCTCACAGGGCACCTGTCAGAGCTACCCCAGGGGATTTCTCAGGTGGCGTTGCCCTACTAAGAGCACCCCTAGCCCCTAGTCTCAGCGAAGCTTCATGTGCGAGCATGAAAACACTGATATGCTAGACTGTTGTCGCTAGATCAACAAATATATTTTCTTCAAGTATGGAATTGAATATTATTAATCCCAGCATGGGATTAGAAAAATTACCTTTCTTCCCAATGATTACATAGTTTTCCATTCGGTAAATGGATTTTTCCTGTTCTCCATATTTCAAAAATAGAACTAAAATTAAAGTCACTGTTTTTTTTATCTTATTGGTTTTTCCTTTTATTTCACAGAATCACAGAATCACAGAATGTTAGGGATTGGAAGGGACCTCGAAAGATCATCTAGTCCAATCCCCCTGCCGGAGCAGGATTGCCTAGACCATATCACACAGGAACGCGTCCAGGCGGGTTTTGAATGTCTCCGGAGAAGGAGACTCCACAACCTCTCTGGGCAGCCTGTTCCAGTGTTCGGTCACCCTCACCGTAAAGAAGTTTTTCCTCATATTTATGTGGAACCTCCTGTGTTCCAGCTTGCACCCATTGCCCCTTGTCCTGTCAAGGGATGTCACTGAGAAGAGCCTGGCTCCATCCTCATGACACTTGCCCTTTACATATTTATAAACATTAATGAGGGCACCCCTCAGTCTCCTCTTCTCTAAGCTCCCAAACATAAATACTGAGTGTGTGAAAGTAGAAATTACAAAACATGATAACATAACTTATGAACTAATATACCTGTTGTCTTTTCCATGTTAGTTTCCAGTTTCTCTGTCCAATAGTATCCAAATTCATAGTCCAATCATATATCGAATCAAAATTTTCATGGAATACCCAGAAGTTCATTATTTAACAATACAGCATTTAGTGATACAATAAAAATATTTCACTCTGCAATTTTGTTAACATAGAAATATATAACTGGTCAAGTTACTGAATTCAGAACTCTGCTGGCATCATCAAATTTATCATATGCAACTTCCCATAATTTATCAAGAACCACTTTAAAAGCAGTGCTCCCTTCACTATTCCTATTGAAAACTTTTTCTGTGATACTTCCAATTTGAAGCTGACCTTGCTTACTTGGCTTTAGACTTTTATTTTTTTTAAAAAAACTGTTAACACTACCCCTCAATTTTCATAAACCAATACCACAAATGCATTCCTACTCTAAGAGTTTAAAATATATCAAGTCAAAGATTACAATTTTCTGACAGTATTACTGGAATTCCTACCGTGCAATAAAATTCTGTAAGAGCATTTAACTGATAACGTACTTCCTGTTACCAAATAATAACAATGTTAAATGAAAATGATTGAAGCCCTACTGCACAGCAAGATACAGATAGATATAGCTTAAAATTACTAGCAAAGTAATGAAGATAAGTGGATTCTTAAAGAAAGGCATAACGACAGCAGGAGTTAACTTATCAGACAAACTTTATACTGAGAGATAAAAACAATTACTTTAAGACTTCAAAATCTCTAGGTTAATATGAGATTGATAAACTGACTGTGTCTTTAATTTGGTAGGTATGTCACACTTTCATGTCAAAAACTAAATGTTTCTTCCATACACAATTGAAGCAATTATCTCCATATTACTAGCACTAGACAGTCATATTAAATTGATTAAAACGGCCTTTTGACAAAAAAAGGCATAATTAAGTACAAAGAATTATCATTCAGCTGCACCTTTTTTCTTGCAAGAATTACGTCTTAGCTTAAAGCTATACAACCATTTTTCAGCTAGAAGAATATATAGGAGCATTTATGAAAAATCAGCAAATGGCATGGGGCTACCGTATATGTATACAATGAGAAAGACAAGTCATAAATGCAGCGTGACCTCGACTTCTTGCTAAACTGAATCCACAAAACTCCAAACAACAGATAACACAGAACTGAGGTAGATGTCAAGAAGTTTACGCATTTAGAATATGTGTGTGCGGGCACACGTGCACGTACCTATGAAGAATGTAGGATATATTATGGAAAGACAGACAGTATCCTAGAAAACAGACTCCCCAAAAGGACTTCGGGCCTGCATGATATGCAACCTCGAAACCAGTGGTTTGGTCTGACAGCAGGCAAGCAGCAGTGCATGACTTTTGACTTGGCTGGCAAGCGAGAGGCAGTTCTCGGCCACCTTGTCAGACTGTGCGTATCTCTGGCCACCTCATCAGAGAAGCAGCAGGCACATGGATCAGACAGAGCCCACTTGGTTTCATATCAGTCTGGCAAGCCATGGAAAACAACATGGGAGGGAGATGGGGAAAAGCTCAGGGTACTCTGGGGTGCAGCTGGATAGAAACAATAGAAACTGCTAATGACCCACTTACCAACTGCACATGGAACTAGCAGAATGGTGAATAATCATGTAAACATGATTTTCAGTGCAATACTACGCCCCAAAAAGTGTAAGATATTTTAATGGAGGGATTGTGTATAAGCACAGTAAGCATTTTACCTGGTAAACAAACTTAACAGACCATTGGCAGAACAGTGAGTTCAGCTTTGACATACGCTTTCTCAACAGAATGCTGACAGACTGGAACAGGTTCAGAAAGCATTCAGGCAAATGATTTTTCATGAGTATAATGAGAGACCTGAGGAACTCAGTATATATAACTTAACAGAAACCATGTTAAATGATTTGATCATCAATAAAATATTGTCATGAGAAAAGGGTTATTCACTGTGTGACTTTTCTTAGTCCAGCTGACAAAAGACAAAGCAAACAAAGAGAAATTGCTAACAGCGAAATTCAAACTGGACATAACACACCATTATGGAATAATGCATAATGGAACTAGGAAAGCATTTACAAAACACCATTGACCATAAGTTAAATACTTCATATTATCTTTTGTCTTTAAAGTTTTTTGGAAAGGAAGCTGTCTGCAAGGCACTATTTTTTCAGTCAGAAAAAAGGTACAGCTACTGAGCTATACTGGATTACTACTGGTTTTATGAATTTACATATTACTACATGATCCCTAAATTTCACCAAGAATTAGACTATATTCTGCACTCGAGAAAAAAAAGAGTTGCAAGTAGACCCTGTGCCATCTTGAGACAACAGAAAGCAAGGAAATGGAAAGAATTTTAGTAGGCAGTTTGAAGGAAAAGTGCTTGATGTGACAATCACAAAAGGGAATTACCAATTGAAAATACTCCCTTTATGGCCTACTTAACTCCAGTCCAAAACACTGCATTTGAAACAAATTCAACCCCTAGATAGGAAGGGAAGAGAAAAAACTGTCATTGCTCTACAGACCCCACAGAAAGGCAAAGCCTTTCCTTAGAGGCAGTACAAAGGAGCCAGTATCTGGAAAAGAGACCATGAGAAAAGAAAATTACTCAATTTATCAGAAGTGGCAGCCAGCAAAAGTTAAGTAGTTTCTTGACCAAAGAAAATAGTAACATTATTATGTTCTGGAAGAGCAAATCATCTCTATTTCAAGAAAGCTGGAGATAAAACATGTACCTAGCACGGGCAATTGGAATAACAGACTGCTCTATTCATCTTCATCTCTGAAGACAAGTGGAACCTCTCTCAGGGATAAATTTGACCAAATCAAGAGGGGGGTTTTTTGGGGGGTTTTTTCTTGGTTTTTTTTTTTAATATTAAGCTCAAATATACACCTTCCAGTGCTTTCAGAAAACCTGCTCTTTACTGTCCATAGCATTTAAGGAAAACTCCTGTTGTAAACATTCTATGATGTTTAACAAATGTAGAAAATAAATCCCAGCAGCCACACAAGACAGTTTCATAGAATGATTTAATCAGCACACACAAACTGACAGAACATTTTAATTCTCACCACTTAGTGAGAGATCAGGATAAACACATCAAGGACACAGCCTATGTTTCACAGATCTGGCTTCTGTTGGCTGTCCTCGATGACTGACATTTTGCAGAATAACTTAGCTTCACCCAAAAACTTGTTAAGGTATTTGTGGCAATCAGCACGAGTCAGTGAGCAAACTACAGCTGACAACAAAAGTTGTCATCACAAGGTGTGGCCATTCCACTTCTGATCAGATTTGGTACCAGCTGGAATGACTTTTGCATGTTAACACCACACTTCCCGTTACTTTCTAGTTCAGACCTTCGAAGTAGCCAAAAAACGCATCTCATATACAAACGGCTACATTGCAGAAAATGCTGAAATATATAAAACCTGAATGGAAAAGACAGGGCAAATTCTTAGCACCTGGTTTTAGTTGGTTCTGATGCCTTGACACAAATAGGCATTAATTTTCTGAAAGGCACAGGAAATGAAAGTAAAGATTCACAGTAATCTCATGAATGTTTTGTTTAGGGCAATCACAAAAAAGACACACATAACAAGATTTGACTTTTGGTAAAGTTATCTGGAAAACAAAAACGTCTTGGATATACATGATGGACAGATAAATGAACAGTTTTGATCTGCTCACTTGTGTTCTTCCCGTCAACCTATTTGATCTGGCAAAGTCATCTGTCAGCAAAGCAAAAGCAGCTTTCAGGAATGGCATCTTTGGTATTTTCCACCGGGGCAGAACTAAACTTCTGAAGTAATTCTGTATTATGATAATCATGGGTGAAATTTAACATGGAGGCACTGTACAAATGGTATTAATAATGCACCACTGAAGAAGGTATTTACCGAAAATGCAACTCCCAGAAGCACCTTCATCTTCAGCAGAGAAATACTACAACAATGCAAAAATCCCATGTCAGCACTCAGCAGGAAAAAGAAAAAGCACATGACTGGGTCTTCTGTCTGATTTGCTTGGAAAAGAAGTTATCTTGGGTTTGGGAGGAGGAAAAAAAGAAAAGAAAAGGAAACAAAACCCTTAACAGAAATTGTGTCACCATAAAAGACACAAGAAAAAATGTTCACCAAGTCTTAAAATATAACAAATATTTAGTGATAAGCAGCTACACAAAATAAATTATTAATTTCCTATCTGTATGCATTACCTAGGTACACTAGTGTACATATATAGTGTACAGCTATGTACACATCTTCAACACTTGCATCTAAGACTGCTTGCTTCTATAACAGTCAACAATACACTTATTGAGTATATACACGATGCTATTGAATCTTATGGCTTTGACATTCTTTAGAATAATGTAAAGGCAGTTTTCTTTCCTGAGAAAATTATTATTTTTTTTCTTCTGAGTATATGGAATTTCTTCCCTGCTATGTAAGCAGTTTAAAAATTGTCTTTCACTTGGTTTTGAAAAAAATAACATTTCTTTCTAATCTTACATAATATATTTTGCAAGGATACATAACAAGATTTTACTTGGAGCAAAATACCTGAAAAAAGTAAAACTCTTGGAGATATATAGTAATATATTAATCAGAAATAGCAAGGAGTTAGTTTAATGGTGCATTTCACACTATAATTTTAATCTGTCAGCAGATCACCCTATCAGATACTTAAAATTAAAAAATACTACAACCAGTTAAATGGTAACAGTTTTTGGCATTTCATATACTGACTTCTGTTCCATTTCTATTATTTCTGTCCTCTCTTTTTAATTAAAGCACAAATAGGCAGATTACATCTGAAAAAAACAACGCCTGCAGGTAAAATATGAATGCTAAATTTAGGTACATGTTACGTACACACCACTGGAAAGAACCCAGTCCACACTGAAATATTAGAATAATTTTTTCAATCTTCTAGATCCTCACAGTTATTAAGAATCTTTTCCCATTTTTCCACTTACCCAAGTACAATCATCAAGAATGGTATTTTTGTTTTTTCCCTATGAAAGTCTATTCCACAGTACCTATGTCTAGAATAAATTTCATTATTTTTTTCCGTGCACACTTGCATATTTCTGTATACAATTTCAATAAAAATAAGTCTTAGTAAGGAGCATGAATGAAGAAAAGTGTGACATTTACAGAGAAGTGGCAGGATGCAGACTACCAGGAAAAGATAACTAAGTCAATGGTGAGCGATTGCAAAACGTAAGCCAGTTTGGCAGAACCCGATACTGTACTGCAGCTGGGAAACTAGATAACAAAAGGCTGGCAACGTGCATTCTGCTCTTTAATAGAAAAGATGATATCAGATAAGCTAACAGCCAAATAGTCACATCGTCTCTTTCCTCACAATAACACGAACAGGAATACCTGGCAGTACTAAAATTTCATGGTATTTTGTTTGGAAGAAAAACTAATCTGAACTGTATGCTAAGATGACCTTTCATTTAGATAAAATTGAATTTAAAAACTACTCCTTCTGTAAAAAAAAAGCATAATTCATTAAGATAATTTTCTGTAAAACTGATAAGTATCTAGCCATTGTTAGACGTCTCATCGCTATAAAATGTAAGACTATCCCACTAGTAAAACTCATATGTTTTTCTATATAAGGTCTGCCAACAGACCTTAACTAATGAATTCAAGAAACAGATGTAACAGTAAGGTTGTTTTGCAAATACAGCAATGTTCATGATAACGTTTAGTTTTCTTTTTACATAACCTTCATTTTAAGTTTGTAGTGTACATTTGAAACAAACCCTTTGGAGGAGTTAAAGTCTGCACACTGGTGTAGGCTCTCCTTTTCAGTCTCTCCCCATCATATTTCACACAAGTTGATATCTTAAAAGAAAGGTAAGTTATCCTACAAAATAAAGTACTGCACAGTGCTTCTGACTCTGGGCCTTGTATTATGATGTACTATGACTACAAAAAAAATTTCTACATTAGTTATATGTGAACAAGCATAAAAAGAATCTAAATACAGAAATAACAGATACATAGCCAACCTTAAATCTTTTCTGTTACAGGACTATTTTTAAAGACAAAATAACTTGCTACATCACTGAGCATTCAGGGCATAAAATATGCTTCCACTACTTATTGTTACAAAATAGGTAAAAACTATTTTACAGTAATTTCTTAGTTTTTGTTTTAAAAAATGAAAAGTCAGTTTCTAATATGGACAGCAAAAAGCACCATACATCCATCATCAGGGTTTGTAGCCTGAAATTATAGCACAGACTTCTGTCAGATGAGATGCACGACATTAATTGGCAGTAGCAGAAAGCGTTTATCCCAGAGAGGGAAACGGCCCCTAGAGCTGACTGCTAACTCCAGCAGCGGTCAGGAGAGCCCAGGCCCAATTTATCCCTCTCTTTTCTCCCACCCTGGAGGTGGGATCCGTGCCACATATTTGTGCCCCCAAAGGAGGGAGAAGGGTTGCTGAGACTATGGTTTTATGGAGCAAGCCTGGCCAGGCTGTCTGCCTCTCCAAGTTTCCCAGGAATTGTGAGAACTTTTTCTCCCAAGACGTATTCTGAGAGGCTGCAAGGATGTAGTTAAGGATAGGAGGTAGGACTTCACTAACTTGCTTCCCTCCAACTCACATTGCTCTATTTGCTCTGTCAGCTCCAAGCATACTGTGATCTAATGCTTCAGTGGTAGCCCAGAACCCCCTCTCTGGAAGATCCACGTTCAGGCATTGATTTGGCAGCTTGACACCATTTTCCTGAGAAAAATAAGCAAGTGAAGTGAAATGGTGTGTCTGAACTGTTTAAACTCAACTAAATCTGAATAAAATTGGATGGGATTAAGCAAAGGTGTTTTTCTGGCTCTAGGGCCTTTTCTCCAAATTTCAAAGATTTGCAGTGTAATAGCTTTTCTCTATCCCACCCACCCTTAAAAGTCAAAGGAATCTTAACATACCAAACACAATATACAGTCTACATACAGGTGTAGTAATCTGCTCCAATTATAAAATTACAGACAGTGCATTTGCAGGAATTTGCATTTGAGGATTGTGATCCTCATTCTTTAAGACTACAATAAGGCACAGAGAGCAAAAAGGAAAAATGCCATAACACAGACTATGGCACTTGACAATGCAAGGGACACCTCTTCAGCAGCAAAGCCCAATTTTGTTCTGAAATCAGTAGCTGAAATCCAGTCTAGAACCCGTCGTGATCAGCAAACATCGTCGTGATATTTAACTATGAGGCAGCCTATGCGAAGTGTGTTTGTGAAGTTCAGTACACTATTCAGCAGACATGTGCTAATACTATACATAAATGACAGCTTTATCAGCAGATTCATCAGAGCCTTCATCACAACATAACTGCAACAGCCTAGAATTGCCATGTAAGGCACTTCATGCTCTGCATCACTTCCTAACACCTATAGTAATAAAAAAGGAAAGTTACAGTCAGACATTTTTTTGTCCATATATTTTGTGTATTTAGACTGGAAATGTAGTGTAATTAATATTTTATCACTGAGAAATTTTGTATAAAAATGCTGAGGAAATGGGTGGGTTCATTCAAACTTATTTGATTATATGTTCTTCATAGCAGGAAAAACTTTGTAAGCAAACTCACAAATATTAAGTAACTAAATATTAGTTTACTTAAACTACAAATGACAACGTAAGCGTAATTCCTGTACTTGGCTTGTTCTCTTCTAAGTGCTAACTATAAAGTACAGTTGATGATTTACACAGTGTTTGTAGATTCACACAGAGTTTACAAATTTGTCTTTGTTGCCCAAAGTGATTCTTGTGTTCCAAGTAAGTGGTGGATGATGAACACAGACATATAGACATGTGGCTATGAATGCCCAGAGAAGACTGAAAGCAATAACATGTAAAGCCAAATTAGGACTGCAATTGGCATGTAATCTTTCCTCAACTTCCATTATGTCCTAATATTTGTTTAGAATAAACTTTGTTTCATTTTTCTATAGAATTTTAATTTTATGCTTCAGTTCTGTGCTTCCATCCACTCTTTATTCTGGACCTCCGGAAGTGAACACTAAGTTTCTTGAATTATTTGAAAATATATAAATAATGAATCAAATATGTGAGTATCAAAATAAACATATTTTTTGAATCAAAAACTAATTTTAAATAAAGGAAAACAGTAGTTACTAGCTGTTACACAAAAACAGCATTAAGTGTAGATCAAAACCTAGCTTCCAGGAAGTACACAATGACAATATAGAAAAGTGAAGTTCATAGGAAAAAAATGTCAAAGTTACCTAAAGTTTTCATGCATGCATTGAGGAAGCCTCTTTTGAAAACTTATCGTTATTGTCTATACATACAAAACCTGAGCGCTCACCAACCAAAAAAGAATAATACTGTTTTACTGTTACTTGCTTTCTACGGTTTAGTAAGACAGTTTTTGGAACTACCATAGTGATTTATATAATGGGTCACTTCCACTACACTGAATAAAAAGAGGGCCACCCCACAGTCCCACCTCACCAATCACATCACCAAACACCTCGCAGACTATAGAAAGCTACCAACTGTTTCAAAGAGCTCTTTCCTTCCCATCTGCTTTTCAGGATGAGGAGGTAGTATTACTTTTTTGGAAAGTCTTGGTTTTTCTATTCTTTGGCATAAAGCATTGACTGTTTTTATGGAAAGTTCTTGTCTTTCAGCCATCCTTTCTTTGGAAGGAAGAAGAGTTTAGCTCTTGCCATAGCATGTTTACTTTTGCTAAGAGGATAAAGTTAGTGTCAGGTCCCAGAAGATATACGTAATACAAAGGAGAAGCATTGAGGAATAAACTTGTAATGCTTTCTTTTTTAACAGCATTACCTGTTTCTAAAAAGAAATATATTTATTTTTCATAAGTGAATATGACTGCAGAGCACGTGAGCCAGGCCTTCCCTCCACTGAGTTAAGAACACCTTTTAAAAGTCTCTAGGTCTAATACCTCAGCTCTGCTGAGTTACTGAAAGGGGAGTAGAGAAAGAAAAGGAAACACCTTCAGGTATGCCTCAGTAGCACTGTCTGAAGATCTCCTCTCCATCTATGTAGAACCCAGTAACTGGACAAACTTCAAAGTACCTGTCCAGTTATACAATAGTTTATGTCAGCCATTGATGAAGGACTTGATTCTCAAAAGGAACATTTTACAGTTCTGGAAATCTTTGGAAAGGGTGCCTCAATACCATTTTTATTTCTTGTAACCCATTCTTCAATGTGAAAATATCAAGCCCTACTAAACATGCAAAAACAGGGAAAAGTGAAAACCAGAAAAAAGGGTCACCGAGCTTGCAATGGTGAAGAAATATCCAGCGCACAGAAATTGTGCTTCTAACAGGCTGTCCTTTACAAGGAAGACTCAGAAAAATTGTATCTGTCTGTGTAGTGTTAAATCAAACACCAGCTATGTGAATTCACATGGTAAATGGGCATTTACACCGACAGTTTTAATGAAACAGAATACCTGATTACTTATTTGGGAAGTCTAGATATTTCCTCTGAATTCAACAGTATCCAAAGTGCATCTCCCTTGATCCTGGGCATCTATACTCACTTACCATTCCAGCAAGAAGAAAGAAAAACAGGCAGCTCAGGCCACGGCCATGCACCCCTATCTAACACAGGTATGTAACATAGGCAGATGTAGTGACTGACTGGTAATGCCACCTCTCCCTTTCAACTCATTATAGCAGGATGAAAGATGACCAGCTTAAACTGGATACCTGTCTTTTACAAGGCTAACCTTAAGAGAGATAAATGTTATCTTCAGTGTTTCTAATGCTTTAGCAGATTTCCTTCCCAGTATTTTTCAGATGCAATACAGAAAATGGATACGCAACTTTGTGCCTTCTTTGTTGCAGCATAATTACATTCTTCAGTGAAGGCACAAGAGATAGTGGCAATGTAACCAATCTTCTGTGCACCAGGCAAGTGTGGCATGTGTGCAATTCAGAAAATACAAGATAAAACATACATACATAAGCAGATGATTTAAAAAAGAAAAGCAAAAATACACCAAAATAATGTTTTTGAGATCAAAAAATAGTGCTGTATTAAGTTCCTATTAAAAATTCTGCACATTTTGAGATATAATAGTTACCTGTTTCCTCTACTTAGACAACATTTCTAAGAATTCAAATGTTACCCTAACAGAGAACTAAAACTGAGGAGAGAAATCAACAGCTTAATGTGCTTTTCTCTTTTTTCTTTTTTTTTCCCTGCATAATAAGTACATGCCTTAATAATTACTGTTACTACTCAGCAACCTGAACACCTAAAGGTGCTTGCCAAAATTATGTCTTAATCTTTGTCAAAAATTGCACAGTCCCCTGAAATAACTTTTGCAGCTAATTAGTAATTTTGGCAACAAAGTTCCACATTGGATATGGGACAGAATCTTCCCTGTAGATTCTTAGACTGATTACCTAAGGAGTAAAAGATTAAACAATTACAAACTTGTAAAAATATTCAGTCTAAAGAAAGCACAGTTAATTTCAGAACTAACTCAAATAGAGAATCAAGATGTAGGCTTACAATAAAAACTATACTAAACTTTGTTTAAAAGCAATTACAGAAACCAGAATAAAAGTAATCAAATTAATTAAGCCATCCATAAAGCTCTCTACATTAGGCAAGTTTGTCCTAATGCCCTGTCCAAAGTTTTATCAGTTACCCCAGTAGGTTCAGAGATATTTTAAAAAATAGCTCTCTTACAGACTTCCTGGTCTTGCACTGCTAAATAAAAATGGGACCAGAGCAAGCACATCTGAGCACAGGGCCTGTGATTATCCATACTCCCTAACTGTTAGCTCATTCCCTCACTCAGTTTCGAATTGTTTCCAAGAAAAAATTTAAGCACGGTCTTAAATGTAGTTCACTCCAGGGACCATTTCCAAACAAAACTGCAAGCGTTCAGATCCCACCAGCTCAGCTCCCAGGAGGCTCACCTGCCCTCTCCTGACACGCCACAGGGCAGGCAGCGTATACCCACGCGTACCCTTCATCTCATGCTACAAAAACCATCACTTCAGTGGGTCTCAGCACAGCCCTTGCACTATTTAGATACTTTGAACCAACAAGAATACACACAACCACAATCATCAATTTGTCCTAAAAGCACAATGTTGGGACTCAGTATGAAGCTGGAAGATTAGAAAACTACGTATTCTTCAGTTGTTAAAGTTTATGAAACGGCATCTGAACAGCAGCTTTATCTCAAATTTTAAGCAGGGCTTAAGTTTCAAGAGTATTTCTTGTTAGTCTTAAAAGCATCATTTGACACCTCTAAGTACTAGTTTATATTTCTGAAAAAATGGGCTATATGTTTCAGAGAAACACTGCACAGCCTAATTAACATTTAGAAAATGTTTTAAGGTCCTTGGATGAAAAGCAAGATCTCATGTAAATTGTGATATCACACAGTGTCTTAATTGGCAAAACTTCAATGACTTCAATTTAGAGAATAATTTATCCTACCCACTAAATGACTATTTGCCTAAATACAAGGAAGAATCATTCACTCTTCCATTAATGAAAGACAGATTTTCAAATGACACACTCTTGCAGGTGAGAACCATTTAGTTTACCTGGAAACTATCGCCAGATTTGCAGTACTTCAAAGCAGAGCGTGAAACACTGGCATATCAGTTTTTTTGGCTCCAGAAGGGTATTAAGTGTAAAGGCCAGAAGCTAAAATGCTTAATCTTCTTACAGTTTAATAATCCATTTTATTAAGAACAATGAGGTTATCACTACATTTTTTTCTTAACCATACCAAGTAGGAAAAACCTAGTGCTTGACAAATAAAAACCAAGTTCATTAAAACTACGTTTTCTATTACAAGAAGGAAAATAAAGCCTCTTTAAACATTGCCTTAAGACAACAGACTTAGAAACATTTACTTAATCAGCACTCTTAAACAAACTTACTTAAAACAGTATTTCTCTATTACTATCTACTGTGAGAATCCTTAACTCAACAATGTTGTAAATCCCTGAAAAGAAAGAGTCGAGGTGAAAGGCAAATAGACTAATGCATAAGTGTCAAAAGGACTAACATTTAAAGAACCCTAACACCAAATCAGGAAAGCTAGGTATCATCTCTAGCAACTTAAAGCAATAAAGCATCCTTACTGCTCCAGGAATCAGAGAATTAACATAAAAAAACAACAGCAACAAAAAAAAACCCAACAAAACAAAACAACAACCCAAGCAAGAAAAAAAAAAAACACAAACCAACCAAAAAAACAGCATGCCAAGGAATTTACAAAAAGAGATTGTAGCTACTCGACATTGAGGAAAAACAAGATATGGTCATGAAGCTCAGCATGAAAAGGGCCACAAAGGTGATGAGAGGGCTGGAGCACCTCTCCTATGAAGACAGGCTGAGAGAGTTGGGGCTGTTCAGCCTGGAGAAGAGAAGGCTCCAGGGAGACCTTCTAGCAGCCTTCCAGTACCTGAAGGGGGCCTACAGGAAAGTGGGAGAGGGCTTTTTACAAGGGCAAGTAGTGACAGGACAAGGAGGAATGGTTTTAAAGAGGGCAGATTTAGACTAGATATTAGGAAGAAATTCTTTCCTGTGAGGGTGGTGAGACACTGGAACAGGTTGCCCAGAGAAGTTGTGGATGCCCCCTCCCCAGCAGTGTTCAAGGCCAGGTTGGATGGGATTTTGAGCAACCTGGTCTAGTGGAAAGGTGTCCCTGCCTGTGGCAGGGGGGTTGGAACTAGATGATCTTTAAGGTCCCTTCCAACCAAAACCATTCTATGATTCTATGAAAAGAATCAAACCCCTCCACTATTGGCAAAACTGACACCAAGTTCCCCCTCTGCACAGAAAGGCAGGAATTCGGGGCAAGCTATAAAATCCCATGCCAATCAGGTTCACTGAAGAAGTGACAGCCCAGGCTGTCTGTGGT
The DNA here is from genome assembly GCF_013368605.1 of Nyctibius grandis. Classification (NCBI taxonomy): domain Eukaryota; kingdom Metazoa; phylum Chordata; class Aves; order Nyctibiiformes; family Nyctibiidae; genus Nyctibius; species Nyctibius grandis. The sequence goes on from NC_090663.1 coordinate 46,753,846, forward strand.
TTATTTCCCCTTTGATAGGAGTGATTAAGTCCCATTAGCGTCAGCAGGAGGAAGGCGTGCATAGCGAGGGGTGGAGGCTCCCTCAGAGACAACTGCCGGTGTCACTTGGGCTGCCCAGCAATTAACGCGCAACGTGGTGATGGAGACAGCGGCTGCAGGAGAGAAAAGAGCTGTGAAAAAATAATACATATATCAGAGAGAAATGGCAGTTTCAAGCACAAGGAAAGGTCCCCATGTCTTTGGGATTTAATCATGCATTTTAAAGGGGAACAGAAAGGAGCAGAGGCGAAAAGATGGGCTCTAACCCAAACAGTATCATGAGTGATAAACAAAAGGGACTGGAAATCAGAAACTTCTCCATAGCGGGCAACAAGCTCCACAAGTTTCCATCTTTTCAAACTCAGTGTTGATAAGGGTCAAGAGGAAAATCCATACTTTTAGGAATGTTTGCTGTAATCTGTTCTTTGAAAAATGACAGCTATGGAATGAATCAAGTAACTGCTGTGAAAAATCATCTGTTCTGCAAAAGGCAACTGGCAACTTCTCTGCCAGCTGGTATTTAAGAGACTACTTTATGTGAAGAAAAACAAAACATAATTTACAGAATACATTAATCCAAATTCACCAAACACTAAAATACGTTTATTTTCTTGACTGCAAATTATTAACAATTTCTCCTCACAAAAACACCAGTATCACAGCTGATTGGCAATTTCTAAATCTGAAAAATATTCTTAGAAATCACGTGTGCAGATTATCAGCACCAAAATCCATCATATGGATCCAAGAGAAAAAATTCATCCACTAGCCTGTTCACCAGTAATCCTTTCAAGTTTATCCCTCAGTGAATACCTAATCAGAGTAGCATACAGGAAGAGAGAGAGAAAGGGCCAAATTCTTCTGAGACAGATCCTCAGTGAAATTTGAAAGGTAAGTACACACAATTTTAGGACCATTTGTAGCTTTATATTTTAACTTAGTAGTTACCTTCCAATCCATTTATAAATAGCAATTTTGTCTACTTTGTTCTAAGTATTGCAACCTGTATTTTATACATCAGTCACTGTGTAAATACATCTACCTGAGGAGTTATTTACAGCACATAGCACCTGACATTGAAAAATCACTGCTTAGTCTCAGGTTAAAAACAAAGCAAAACAAAAAGATTACGAGGGTGAAATCTGCACATATTAAAATAAATTCACTGGATTTTTCTCCTCTAAATATGCAGAGTGATCTCTATATACAGCTACAAAGCACAAATTAAAAATTTGGTCATGTAAATATTTATTTTACTGTTCAGCTAACTGCAAAAGTTTATTCCACAAGCTGTTAATCAGAGGTTCTGAAACAAAGACAACTTCAATCTTGATCTCAGAAGCATAATGCAGAGGGGGATCCGTAATCTCTATTTGAACCAAACACTGCATATCCAGCTAATGTACTGAGATAAATTCTGATCCTGCAAATATTTGGTTACAAGAACATCCAACAGAACTGGTCAAGGATGTTAACAGAAGCTCTATTTATTGACTTATGCTAAATGCCCACAAGACAAAAATCTGCTTATCTTTATAGAGAACATGCTTAGAAAGTCAGAAGAACTGGACCTTGCCTACCACTTCCATTCAACAGCACTCGCCAGGTCCACCTGAGCTACTCAGATGATTTGACTACAGCTGCAGAGCATGTGGGAGAACAGTTCAAGTCACAAGGACAAGCTATTATCTTTCTGTTTTAGCAAACATACAAGAATGAACTTTATTTAAAGTGGTTTTGAGCTCAGTAATATACAGGAACAGGAATTTTTGAAACATCTTCTCTCACCAGGCCCTTATTCACAGCAAAAAGACATCTGTTTTGTCAGCTTAACTGGATCAAATAGTGTTTGACAAATGAGAGTCCTCGCTGCAAAAATTAAGTGCCTTACCGAGAACACTCATATAATTTAAAGAATTAGACTTGTTTCTAATACCTACAGAACAACAGATTCAACTTAAAGCATGTGCTTACAGTTTTTATAATGTGAGATGCTTTCATAATTAAATATTTCAGCTGCTTTTTGCAATCTTTCTCTGAATTTGTATAACCAATTCAGCCTCATTAACATTTCACACACTCTATCTTATTCGGGTTTCCTCTTATTCCAAACACTGAAACACTGCTGACAGAAATCAGACACCTAGACAGAAGCTCAGATCAGTGTTCAGTAAGCATGCTTTCAAAATATCTCCATTTTGATAAGCACTCTTTATAAAGCAGATTTTAATTACATCTAAATCCAAAATAATTTAAATTTCAGTAGAACTACTATCTGTGTTAGCCTGTTCTTTACCATATCAGGTCACCTCAAAGGTAGCATTCAGTCAGTCTTTCTCTTGGCTTACCCTCAGAAAAACCCTAGTTGTGCTAAATGGTAGGTAGTTTAAAGCACACCCAAGAATGGTATCTCACAATTCACACCAACAGATGTTCAATATGCATTTTTTTGTTCATATGTTCTAAAATTGAAAAAAGTCATAAAACTAAATGCTTATAGTAAGTAAGATATAAAGAAATGCAATTACCCATATATAACTGGTAAGAGCTAGTTTTTAATTCAACTGGGTAGACAAAAATGAACTTATTTCTCCACAAATGCTACTTCGGAAAAATCTTCCCTATCAGAAAATATTCTACGTATGTCACTGTGATTTCACTACATTGACCTAGTGTTTCACATGAGTGCAAAGTAAAACATTTCCAAACCAAACAAGCTAAAATAAAATTTGATGATGTATTTCTTCATCTCTCACTTGAAGCTATTAAGTGGTAACCAGTTTACTATCAACATCCCTATTAAGATGCTTTGTCTTCCCATCATCCTACACAGAGCCCCTCAGAACATAAATGCACAAAGATTGATTCAGCATTTGGCACCACTGGCAGGTGAGGGGGAGATGGGCTAGCAACCTTTTTTTTCATGCCATATCTACTCTTAGTTGTACTGTCAAAGTAAAACTAACAACCCTATCTTAACCTATAATTTTCTACTGTGTCTGCAATAAAGCATTAAGGAAAAGAAACTTCATATAAGAACCTTCAATTGTATCTGAGAGGGTTGTTTTAGCAACTGATTTGACTAATTAATGCTGTTTACATACCAAGTTTGCTAGAGTTTTTTGCTTTAAGAATGGTTTATATTGATTTAGCTTTGAAACATTAGCATAAGGTGCTCTTAAACTGAAGCAAGAATGTCTAAAGAAGGCAACGCCTTGTTTAACTAAACTGATCTCTAAACCTGCTTAATTTAATCACTACACTTTTCTTGTGTACACAAGGCCTTTGTGTTACTGCAGCCTCTTGAAAAGGTGTAGGTTTTAAGGATACCGAGAGAAGAACCCTTGATGGACCATGCACCCGAGAGAAGAACCCTTGATGGACCATGCACCCAAAATGAACTTCAGTTCAGGTACGCAAGGCTTTGTTTGATTATTCCCCCGTAACCAGCTTGCCGTATACCAACAGCTGTTAGGACAGTTATATTTGCATGACAAGGAAAAAAAGAGATTTTTAACCATTCTGTATGTAGGATGAGAAGAAATGGATACCCATTTTGCCACCACACTGAACTAAAACATTATAACTTACGCAAGCCATGGCCAGCCAGACAGAAAAAATATTAATTTTTTCCAAAATCTATGCAGGCACCACATGAACACTCGCACACAGAAAAAAATAAAGGCATTACTCAGTGAAAAAATTTATGCTTTGCAATAGGGATTTCATTTGCCACAGTCTATGCCTAAGCAAAACAAACAACAGAATATCTTTGTGAAAGCAAATTTCAGGTACAAGCAATCTGCATAACAAGATTTTCTCTAGTAGTACTTGCTTTTTTCCATATAATAAAAGCCTATGTGGATAACAGTACACACGCTCCTGTTGTAATGCCTTGGGAGAAAACTGTGATCCAGTGAGGCTGGGCCCCACCTCACTTCCTTCCCAGACAGGTGCCTGCCAATCCTTGTGCTAAGGGCACAAAGCTGTGGCTTCCCCTCTCCTCCTGGGAGAGTTAACACTGTCCTCGCCAGCCACTGGACAACCCATATGGCTTGTAAAGAACTCTACACACCTCTTTCCCATGTAATTCATCTCTTAGGAGGTCTCTAGTTTCTTAGCCTTTTGAATCTCACAGTGTTTACTTCCAGGCTGCTCTATACCCTCCTTTCAAATCCCTTTTATAGCTTCTTCAGATTTTTATATTTGTGTAAAATATGAGAGATGGCTTCATTAATCTATTGGTGTCTCCCTTACTATTCTATTCCCTGACTTTTGTTTTCACATCCAGATCAATAAACACCAAAGTGAGATTTTTCTCTCCGTTTTTCCTATTTTATACCTCCCATCCCTGTGTCTGTTCTCTCTTAGACTTTTCTCTCCTGCCTTTGAGTTTTCCCCTTTCACCTTCTTTCCTTGCTTGGTAATCAATAACAACCATTGAGATTACCTAACAGGAGAAGGGAACCTCCTTTCTTCATCCAGGAAACAGGTCACTAACTTAAGTGTAAGGAGATGCATAAAATACAGTTGGGCACCTGCACAAGTTAGACGTGGGCACAAATCCCAATTCTTTTTGCAATACCAGATCACACCAATTATTAACGTACACTCCTGCCTTATAAGCCTCTGATCTTTCACTTTCCAATAGAGATTTTCAGAGGCAAGACACAATTTCCTCTAGTATACACCAGTACTTTACTTCGTTCTACAGGAAAACTGAACATTTAAAAAAAACTACGCAAAACCCCCTCATTTTTCCTCTACAGCATTAATCCATTAAATATGTAAAGTGTTCTCTGTGTGTCACGACTGCCTCATTTGTCTTTGTTTCTAAAACTGACCTGCGTCAGAAGAAGGGATGATGTAGCCAAGTAGAAAATGAAGCTACCTGTGGCACATGGACAATGTCTACCTAAGTTACAGATTACGTAGATTCAATACATCTATAAATATGCACAAATTACATACAGATCTTTAAATTAATGCATGGAAGAGTCCCAAAGTGACAGAGGGTATACTAGCAAACTGCTGGAAAGTCTCCTGGTGTGAAATTCGTCCATCCCAACCAGCCCTGTGCCTGAGCAGCTCCCAGGAAGGACAGGGCAACTGAAACAACCCTTAGCCCATGGCCAAGGATAGGCAGCTCAGATACAGCCACAATTGTTGGAGAGAGACAAAATTTAGTAGCACAGACACTGGCCACTCCACAACAGCTGGCCTCAGTGTTCAGGGACATTTTTAGGCATACAGACACAGCCAAAGAGATTCCTAAAGGATGTGATATAACTTTCCCCAAGTTTTCCTGTTTTGCCACCTGACCCTACATCAACCCAACCCTGGAAGCTCTGTCACTGAGAGAGCTCAGAGATGCTACCAATACCTTCCTGGTGTGGCTGGGAAATCTTCTGCTTGCTATCTGCAGACTATCCCTTACAGCTGAGACAATCAACAAACTTCTGCAAAAAGATGAAAAGCTAGTGGAAGTTTCATTATCTCCTGCGTGATTTCATTTATAAAGCACATATAAATACAGTCCTTTTGCTAAAGGGAAAAATCCCAGTTCACTTTTGGCTCTCTCTGAATTCTACACTCGCCTCCAGTGTCACCCATGGTCGTGGGCGTTCAGTTTGATCCAGGGTTTGGCATCAACCTTCTATAGCTCTTCAGTACTAGTGTATTTGGATAAAGTATTTTCCACCATCTTATTATTGCTCTGACATACTCATTTAGCTTTTTTACATAAGCAAACTCTCATTTACTTTAATTTACTGCCAGAGTAAAGAACTCAAGAGTTTGGACTATTATTTTTTTTTGACCTGATCTCTTGCCATACTTGGGCAAGGCACTCTACAGATAAGCACATCATGCCCTAAACAGGCCAAGGGGCTAGGCAGTAATAGATTTTCTTGCTTTCATACTTGATTTCACACATGTGGCATGTTGTTTTCTTTTGTGATGATATTTTGTGTCTGTGTATAGTTAGAACGGGTTTTTTTGTTGCGCAAAGCGGGTTCTCAAGCAGAGTTCAGAGATGAGGAAGACTGGGAGAAGGGGGTTCTGAGAAACTAGGAGGACAAGGGAGCCACTCAGGAAGTAATTTCAATAATATTGGATAAATATCACACTTATGGAAGGACTAAAAGGAGAGGGAAAAAAAGAAAAGAAACAAAGAAATCCAAACCCTGCTCTGTAACTTGCATAACGTCTTTCTAAAGAGACAAACATTAAAGCAGAAAACCACAGCATTTGTATGTGAGCTCCATTTACCTCATGAAACCAACTGAAAAGCTATTAACACCACCAATTTTACAGAAACATAACATTTTCTCACTGATAAACTTGTTGGTCTTTTCCTTTATGTTTTTCAGCCAATACACCTGCCCATAAGACCAACATAACTTGTAACACAGTTCTGCTCTATATCAGAGACCTGAGCATCTGAGTGAGCTTTAGGGTATACACTGCATTTTCAGACAGCTGTGGAAGTGAAGACTTCTGGAATAAAGTGTTACAGTAACAGTGACACCTTTCATGGAAGCTTGGCTTCCCACCTAGAACCAGTGCTGGAATACTGCCATGAGAACTCTAAATATCCTTTGTGTTTACAGGGCCAGATCTCCCAAAGCAGCTCCTAACATGGTCCCTGAAAGAAATATTTTATGTGCACCAGAATTTCCATTTTTGTCAATAGCAACATATTGGCATATGCACTGAGTCACCACAGATGATCTCCCAGGCCAGACATCCATCCATACAAATATAGAACTTGCCTGAGCAAAGTTTGCAAGAGATCGTTTTTTCAGATGAAGTGCAAGATACATTTCATTTGAAGCCTTCAGGTACTTCAGAAACAAAACCATTTTAAAGAGGTCCTATTTTTGTCCCTGTATCAGGGTGAATAAGGTAGAACAAAAGACTTATACACAAAGTACTTCACAGCAAAAACAGAGAAATGGGAAGGTTATTTTTCTCCCTTTGAGCCTCCAAATCTCATCCAAATAAGCACCTTCTTCTCAATATTATTCTTTTACCCACTATACTGAATTTCTTGGATTCAAGGCAGACATAACTGTGAAGTTATAAATAGCTGCTGTCCAACCACAAAGTTAGTTAAAATCACAAAAAAAAAAAACCAACTCCACTGATACACTTTGCCACCTGCCTAATGGTCTCTTTTAGGCAGTATGACATATGTATGCCTGTAATGATTTACACTGCAATCCAGTGACACCCAGTATGTTACAAACATTGATGCTAGCCACCATAAATTTTTATACTGAGTCAGAACAAAAGTATTTAGGACAACGATTCATTAGTTATAAGTAAAACAAAAGAGTCAAAGGACAAATTCTGGCTGTATAGAAGCCAATAGCAAAATTTCTCCAAGCTTTTAAGCGAAGAGTAAGAATGAAGTAGTAAATGGACCTCTGACCAGAGCTTCTGCTTCACCAGGCTATTTGTATAGTTCTACCACATTAAGCTGTAATACAAGCCAGTCAGTTTTCACATGAGTGCCTTCCTCAAAAACACATTCCTCACTCAGAAAGAGTTCTCGTCCTCAGGAACTCCAAAAAACTGTCATTTTCACGCTTTCGCCAAAAACAATAGAGGAAACAAATCTTTTCATTTCTCTCCTGCTTCCCTGCCACCCACGTGAGAAAGCTCCCCTCCTGTTTGCTTCTCCACCTGCTAGTGGTTCCCCATGGCAAAGCAGGCAACAGACCATCCACCAGCCTTTACTGATCATGCCATTAGCAGGCAGTGGTCCTTCAGGACTTACTGGTGGCAGCGATGGTAAGCACCTGTCTGCAATATTCTGTTTATGGCATGACCAACTGAGCGGAAGTTGGGTCACTTCTGAATACAGAAGATGATGCAATAGGGGTATGCAATTGATTCTCGTGACAAAGTGTTCATGAAGTGTTGCCAAGTTTAACTTAAACCCTCAGGGCTTAAATCTGGGAACAAGTTTCCCCTCTGATCAAGCAAGAATCAATTTTCCCCTTCTGTTTTTGGAAAATATGACCGAGGCAGCATCCCAGACAGCTTCCATATACCAGGTACCTTCTTACACTCTAAAATGGATAGAAGGAAGAAGGTGTATTTAGGCAGCAAGGTACAGAAAGAAAGAGAAGAGATTGCACTGGCTAAGAGGCTCACAGCAGTAGCCAGCAGGTCTGCAAATTCTGTTGGGTGCTGATGCAGTGCTCCCACCTGCATTCCTTCTCAGTCTGCCAGGAGTTACAGGATGAGAACTTTCTTCCAGCAGCTGTCCCAGGCACACTGGGCACAGTTACCTGGGAGAGCAATAACCATCTGCCTTCAACTCTCTGAGTCAGTGGGAGATGTTAAAGCTGACTCAGGCAGGTTTGGGGGGTAAGGAATGAAAGATGAATCAGTGCAACATTTCTTCTCCCCGGATTTTTTCTACCATGATCACATCACTATGCCTGGAAACACCCTGAATAGCTGATTTGCTAATACACGTTACTACATTTTTTTTTTTAAGCTCAAAAGATTTGGTTTTAGGCTCCCTAGACTTTCTCTCCGGTAGAGGCAGCTGAATATTGCATTCTAATGATTTTAGTGATCGAAGGAAAACACTTTGTGTTCATGGTTATTTTTGAAAGTGAAAGGGAGATAAAATTAAAAACCAAAAACCTTTCACATATGATTCTGCTGTAAATCTCTCTAGTTTACACAATAGATAGGAGAGAGCAAAGAGTACTAGTGGAATATAAGAAATGGTTGGTTGAAAGGAAAACAAGAGCTTGTGTGGATGGCATGCTTCATAAGATGGATAACCAAAAGATTTTTGTTCTTCAATATATTAAATCATTTTTTTGGTTTAATAATCTTTTTATTATTAAAGTTATTAAAAACCTTTTACATGATAAGTTGTCAGTATTCTATATGGCAAAAAACCCCGCTAACTCAATGGGAGGCTGTCATAAATGTCAGTGTTAGGCAGACACTGGACTATTACTTTCTTTTCCTACAATTAAGTAAATTCTCAGTATGTCAAAATATACATTACAAGAGCAGACAAAAAAAAACTAGAAGAAAAGCACCGAATGAACAAATTCATTATGTATCTATTCACTACCAAGTTCATCCTTCTTCTATTACTTTACCTTCTCAACCTTCTGGTTAAGCTTTACATTTAGTCAGATAAGCTGTCTCCTGCAAGTAAATATATGGTTTTCACTATAACATAATCTGTCTCAGTACACAAGCACTACACAACTACAATTACATTTTCACTAGCTAGATGATAAGGGAAACTTTTTGTGTTTTCTGTAAAAAATCCATGGTTATACAAGTAAGCAGACAGTCATGTATATGTGTGATTTTTTTTTTTTTTTTAATATATATAATGCAGTGTGCTGGTTAGCAGCTTAATCAGCTGAGACCAAAGGATTATTCAGCATCAATAACCCCTATTATGAGTTGTGAATTTTTTTTACATTAAAAGTGCTTAAATGACAGCAAAAGTATGAAATTACTGAAGAAAAATTAACAAAAGCTTTTAATAAATCTAATTTCACATGTGTTCATAAGCACTTCATAAGCTTTGTTCTGTAACTAAAAGGACTTTAATTTGAAAAGTTCATCAGATAAAAAATACTTTCCTTAGCCCTTGTGACATTTAATTTTATAGATCTGTTGGTTTGGGGTTTTTTTTAAGTAATGCACACAGCTCTAGGTTAAATCATTGGACACCTGTGAGGGAGGAAGAACAAAAGAACACTCAAAGCCACAGGGAATTGCCATATTCTCCATTTCAGCAGTGAGATAAACTCCTGGAAGATTCTGATGGAGATGCAGAATGGCACCTGCATCCAACCCTGTACCCTCAGAAAAATCAGTGAGTTTTTCACTTGCTCGCAATTGTTGGTGCTGAATTGGGGCCCAAAGAAGAAACTGCAGAATAAAAGAGCAGATGGAAACCCCAGAAGAGCAGATGAAGAACTGCCAAGAGTGACTGAGGTGAAACAGAGCCAAATATTTTTATCAACTCCTAAAACAAGACATTCTTGGTAGCGAGATCAGAAGCTGAGCAGTCACACCAAATTATGCTTCAACCTGAGATGAAAATTTTAATTTTGTTCTTCTAGCCAGTATAAACAAAAAAATAAAAGAAAAACATAACAGGAGCTTTTTAAACATATCCAAAAAAAAACAGGGACAACCTTATAACTTACAAGCTCTGGAAGTGAAGTCCATTGGAAAAAAAACATAATATGGATATAAAGCGAAGATGCTACACAGCAATTTTGTTTCATGGAGATAAGTGTGGCTTGTAAAATGAAAGTTACTTATCTATTATTGGTTTATGGAGTGTTTGTTGTGCTGATGGAAGGCAAAGGTCAGACCTATAGTAAAGAAACTTTAGCTGATTATTCAGAAGCCAGGGTTCAAGTTTTTATTGCTGAGGTTTCTATTAACAAGTCTGTGTCCTGAGCAAACTGAAAGGTGATGTCCTGTACCTGACTACTGGTGCACAACAGCCTGACTCCAGGAAGTGCGCTCCTGGGAGAGATGTCTGTGATGGGCTGAGAGGGCAACAAAAGCTTTCAGGGACTGTTCAGGAGTGAGCGTGCCTGATCAAAAAAAGAACAGTCTCTCCAAATTTCCAGGCACCAAATGCAAAAATAAAAGATTGAGTTCTGGCAATTTCCCCCTAAGAGAGGAGGGGACAGAAATCCTGGGATTCATTAAAGACCTCTGCTGAATATTTTAACTGGCAGATCTAAAAAGGCTCTGTACACAGGCAAGGGTTTTTTTTTTTTAATTAAAAAAAAAAAAAGCCAACAACAAACCTACATATTGTCCTGAGTGGGAACAAGGAGGATCGGTGTGGAAGACAAGATATGCATCTCTGAAAGTGAGGAACTGTAACACTCCCTTTTGAACCTAAAACTATCTGGAAAAGCGATCAAACCTTCAGGAGGGACCTGTATGTTTTAGAACATGGCATTTGTACCAAAATTTGTCCCTGACATGCAAAAAGAATGACCAGCTCTTTGGGGGACTACTTAATTGGGCTATAATGAATCTTAGCTTCTCTACCCAACAACCTCACAGCAAAGGCATCGTTTCTTTTTTCCCCCCTTCCATCCGGCTCCTCGCCCTCCTACAGCTGGTCCAAACACGTTACTCAGTCCTCACAGCTCTGTCTGTGCCCAAGCGTTGAGAGGCTGAACAACAGGAATTGTCCTCCCATGGTGCCAAACCTTCAGAGTCCCCCACAAGCCCCTGCTTTACGGTGCTTTCTTCTTAGTCCATCTTAACCACTGTTTATCAGGGAATCGGAGTCCCCAGAGAGGGAGTATTTGCACCAGGCGCTGGCAATTGGCAGTGCAGGCATTTTGCTTGCTGCTGCTGAAAGCTAAGAACTGTGCAGCCAGATCTGACAGTAAGACCCCAGATGACAGATATGACACAGAAAGAACCAGCTGTTTCACTGTTTTACACGGCAGGACATAAAGCAACTGGAAATGGTTTTTAGCTATAAACAGAAGGCCCAACTGGTGAGGATGATTTTTGGGCAGCCCAAAGTGAACATTCAACACTCCAGTACACACAAGGTTTGCTGAAAGTGACCTTGATAATGTGGTTATCTGCCACTTTAAAGCAGAAGTAAAAATGTATATAGTGAGGGCAATACTGCCTATATCATTAAAGAGGCTGTCCTTTATAATGTGTGCATAACATAAGCAGTGTGCTTTGGAAAAATCAAAACAGAAATGAATATACATCAAGTGCCTGCAAAATCTGGACTGATGATTGCAATTTTGGGCAGACAACTTGGCACAGACACATTCCTACTGATAAATAAAAATGTGGTTTTGAAGGCAGCTGTATATTGCACTTCACTGGAGAATTTTCTCCCACAAAATAGTCCACCAATGCATTAGCTCAATACTAACCATTTTTTTTATTACTAGATGAACATGTTTTATGTTTGGATGAGATACGGCTGACAGCTCATTTTTCCCTTGCAGTCAACTCGATCTCATCCAAGCTATTAACGTAACAGAGTTCCAAGACAGATTTGTCAGCGGATGTTAAGTCAATTCCCACTGACTTAACTGAGGACAAAACTCAGCCCTTAAGCAACAGAAGAAATGTTAACTGGTACAGCTACTGAGTAGAGAGTTTATTGTCTCTCTATGAGAAATAGGCATGAAGGAATATATTCAGGAGACCAAGCAATTTATGTAATGTCCTTGTTACCTTTATCAACATTTTCACAAAGTACTTGCAGTTCACTTCGGTATGGCTTGTTTTGTTATAAAATGAGGTCCTGTACCACAAATGTATTTCTGCAAGTACAGTAACTGGATCGAAATAAAGACATGCTTTGTTTCCAGGAAAAATATGCATACGATATAGAACAGTAAGCTTTTAAAGCAAGTCATCTTCAAACACAAAGTGTCCCCCAGGCAGATTTTACTCCTCTTATTTTAATATTAGCCTGTTTTGTAAAACAGTGAAGTAGCTGGCAAGCGCTTCTGCAAGATTTTATCTAGAAAAAAATAACGACAGCAATTTCCCATTTTTCATTTATATTACCAAATTCCACAAAATCTTCACAATTAAAACTCAAGTTCATGCACTTCTTCAGGTTACAGTTTATCTATCAAACTGTTTCTGTGTCAACATATACTACAGCTGTATGTCCCAGCACCCTCAGTTGTAATTGACCTTATGGAGCTCACTGAGAGTTAAGTCTCCTTTTGTAACTATGTATGTTAATTTCAATAGCATAAATGAAGCAGACATTTTATAACCAAAACTTGCAAATGTTTTAGTACAATAAGTATCTTAAGTCTTAAGATGATGATCTAAAAAAATTCAAACTGCCACAGCTACCCATATACGTAAGAATTAAAATGCGATGTCATTTATATAAGCAACAACTGGAATAACAATTTTAGAATGACTCAGTTTTTAACTACTCTGTTAACTTTGCTGTTGAACAGAAACTTGACAACTCCAGTCAGGGCAAACTTCAACAACCTCCCTCAGGCAGTCCTTCTTAGGAATATTTTTATTTCAATTACACTTCTATCAGCCTGTGATGCACTGACGAGCTTCCCTCACAGACATGTCACTGTGTGCATCAATAAATACTACATTTTATTACTAGCTATTTTCCAAAAAAATCAAAACCAATCAACCCATAGGCCAGTCTACATACAGATGCACTACTCCTTCTCACAAACTTGCAGTACTGTGTGTCTACTAAAGACCTACTTCCTCCTACATGAACGTGAGAAAACTCACATGAAGATGCTCTGTGCAGGCTTTATTTCACAAAGAATTAGCAGCTTCTCTGACAAAAGCCCACAAACTCAGGAAAGTTTACCCTCTGGGGTAAACTATAGATGTGATACAATATCATTAGACAAATATGACATCGTGAATGCAGATATTAAACAGATAAATAATATGATGATGTGCAATACTGGTAAAACATAATGGGCCATATATTGCTTACCTGTCTGAAAGATAAACATCCAATAATGGACCCAAATCCCTGCTTCAAAAGTCTGGATGAAAATAATGTAAATAGTTGAGACAAATTTTGCCCTGTTTGTTCATACAACAGCAGAATTTGTTAGCTTGTATTTTTCTTCCGGAAAGAACATCTACATTTAACTGCAGGAATTCATTTAGATAAGAAGAGGTGAGAATAGCCCCTCTTACATAAAAATAAAAATGCAGGGATTTAAAAAAAAATCAGAGTCAAAAAACTTGGAAGCAACATAGTCCTTGCTACAAGAAAAAACATTATCAAACTCATAATTCTCTATCCATTGCCATTTAAGACAAAAATCCATTGCTATTAGAACCACTGACAATATATTACACTTGTTAACCAAACCTTGCCTTTGGGTAAAACCAGGGGTGGATTTCAATTGAAGACAACAGAAATTGCCTGGCCTTATAATGGAACTGAATTTGACCCTTCCTGTAAAGGCTGTTCTTGCTTCCACAAGAAGTAAAGCACGTATAACATAGGTACTCTTACTTTGTACACCTGTACTGAATATACTTCAAGGCAATGTTTTGTGTGCTATCCAATCAGTTGTTTTGTATTTAGCAGAAATATATTTCCATGTCTATTATCAAAAGAATAATTTTATTATTCTTCCCTCAGGAGTTGTAACTAAATCATATACTACTAGCTTTTAATATTATTTTGATGTGTTTGATTATAAGACATATGAAAATTGAACTGAAGTATTTGAGTTTGTTATGTTTAATTACTCATTAAATTTACCATCCAATGATACAAGTATCCTTAAATTTCAGTTACCATGTACCTCATTCTCACACACACTTTTAAAAACATACACATTCATTTGTGTTATATGCAAACATGTATGTACAGTGCCCTCTGCACCACTTAGTGTTCACTCTCCTTGGAGCTCAAACAAACCTCCTATAAAGGAGATGCATTTTTTTTTCATTGATTATGTGAAACTATAGGACACATTTTTAAAATAACCAGAAATTCTTAACTACAGACACTGACAATACAGCCACATTACCAGTACACATGAACATTTCTCCACTACGTTAGTTGAAATCTTACATTTTGTGCCATGTGAGCAAAGGATGAAGAACGGTCAGTGGCATCACCAGTGTCCCTCTGAGAACTGCAGACAGGCATAGGTCTCTCCACCTTCCTCTGAATCAGGAGGAAATACGGGAAAGGATGGCTGGGAGAGAACCGACCCTTAGAGGCAACAGAAAGGGCAAAGTGGTATTGCTGGGGGGTGGGGGGAAAAGCAGAGAGAATAAATGAGATCTCCTAAGTTTCAGCTTTCAAAATCAGGACCTTAATATAAAAAAACTGCCATAAAAAATGGCAGTCTCTACCTTCCTCCTGTAGCCAGCTCTCAGAAAATGCCATCCACTCTGTCTCCCCTAGTGCCAAGTCTCAAAACGCACAGGTATCAGCATGGGAGCATTGCTTGTCAGCCAAGATGAGCTCCTGTCAGAAAGCGCTTAGTTGCCTTGACAAAGGAGACTGAAGACAGACCAAAGGACCAGTTGACAAGACGGGCATAACCCAATAGTCCTGCTTCACTGAAAGCAAAAGCAACAGTGACCTCAACATCAAGCCTGTATGGTATGATTGCATCCACGCAGGTGAAAAAGCTGACAACTCTTTCAGTGGGAGAAGTGCTTTTTCACATCACCCTCTCTGATGGTAGTCCCATGAAAGTCACACCAATTAAGTTTCCATTAAAATTCCAGAAAGCCTGAACAAGGGATACACAGTAAAAACTGAGAGACAAACTACCAGGGGAAATTAAAAAAACCACAACACAAGCTGATCAATATTTTGTTGTTGAAATACACCAATGGTGTTTTTTCTGTACTCTTTTCCATGAATCTCCAATATTTCCAGCTGGACAGCCCCTTAAGAATGAGTCCTTTGAAAGATGACACATACAGAGCATTAACTATGGTGAGCATCTCCCAAGAATTAAGAACATTTTTCCTCTTGGATGCATATGGCAAAACAAGCCAACAATTATTAAACACTGTCCCAGTATCTCTCTATTTTAGAGAACGGCTGTTGGGAAATGGTGAACACTTCGCCAAGTTTCCTTTGAGTCAGCTGTGAGTTTCTTACTTGCCAAATGTAGTTAAAATAGAAAGTATAGAAACTGACAGTAACAACTGAACCAAAAGTTTGGTGCTGTGGCCTTAATTTAATCAGAACTAAGATAGGATTTGGAATGTTTTGGGTTTTAATATGTATGCTAGGGAAAATGTACCAAAGATAACAAATAAAAAAGACAAAAATTGTTAAAAAAATCCTCTTCTGCACATAGAAGATGACAGATGCATTATCTACCAAAACTACACTTAATAGGATGTCTGCAACTTGTTTCATTCTTTCTTAAGAGGCATAGAAAAAATCTTTATTACCCTATTTTTATACTCTACAATAAAATTATATTTAGAACTTCAGTATGTATACTAATTCATGTGGTAAAACTTTGAGGAAAAAAATCTAGAAAATTAGTTATTGAATTGAATGCATATCTAAAGTATTTTATTTTAAACATGTCTCTGGTATTTTTTGTAAGGCATGCTATACTATATTCATTGTAGTAAAATAATTTACCTAATATGAAAATCCTAACACCCTTCAGTTCTTCAACATCCCTTAATTCTCATGGAAGCTTACATTAACAAATATCAATGTGTCTACTGCTCTTTATCACAAAAAAAAAAATCTCAAAATATACAAAAGGACACCTAAAGCGTTACAGCATTCGTGGGAAGGTTGGGTCTGTCTTGCTACCACAGGCTTTCTAAAATTCGCTCCACTGGCCCCTAGGAACTGCAGCAAGTACCCTCCAGACTGAGGGGGGAGCTGCAGGATTTATTCCCAAGCACGGTGTGGCATGCAGCCAAAGGAGTCATTTAGGGGAGGTTTTGGCCAAGCAGGAAAGTGTTCCATTTCTTCTGCCATTCATTGAGACCCACGAGGAAACTGAGACAGGAAGTCAGGCTTCCAGATAATAGGAGTGTTCCTAATGATGTCCTTTGGCTCGCAGCGCAGAACAGTTCCTCTATGCTCGCCCTTGCTACAACATCTTCTCTCTATATAATTTCCCCACTGTAGAGAAGGAACAACAACAGAAGCATTTTAAATGAGTTTTCCTTTGCATCCAATTCAAAGGGCCCAGTTAAATTGCATGGATCATCTGCTTCTGGACTGTGTATGAACAGCAACTAATTGGTTTTTTTTTTGGTTTTTTTTTTAATCAGCTATTTACACTTGGAAATTAGTCTAGCATAATGCCACTTCAGAAAGATTCTTCCATTGCAATGTCTACATACATATATTTTAAAACATTACAAAACACCAAAAAGCTAATTACACCCCAATTACCTGGTTACCTCTTGCCTCCATTGTAATGAACTGTTGAAAAAATGTACCTGCAGTAAGTCTCAGTAATGTGGCCCTAAATATAATTTTTCCTCGGGTTCACTTTCTGACCTCATTAAGGTGAATGTCACCATGCCATTCATCTTATTAGAAGTAACAAGAGGTCCCGAGAGGAACTGCAGTCTGGGTGAAGAATTCAGCCTTATAAGTTGCAACACATAAACATAACGCATTTAGTATTCCTGCATAAATGTGCCAGTACACACAAATCGGATGAAAAATAAAGACACTACTTTATCATAAAGGGAAAAAAAAATACCTTCACTGGCTGCTGTGGGTCCCTGCCCTGGGCACAGCTCCCTACTGTACAGTCCACACCATGGCCCACCTAACACAATCCAGGGCCCATAACACATCATTAATGCAGGCTCTTCCACATCCCACTTACAGGATCTGCTGTATCCCATGGCAGGATACAAGGTAGTTACTGTAGCTATGATGGTCCAAAGAGATGAAACTCAAAGTTCGCAAGGAAGTAACTATCTTTTCTTAGACTAATCTTACAGAAAGAAAAAGTTTAACAAACTTTCAGACACGATATAAGCCATGGCATTTTACCGGGTGGAAAAGCCACTGAACAATCCACAGCAGTGTGCGAAAGAAAAAACAGAAGATCTACGTGAGAACAATTCATCCATATTTAACTGAATGACATGTTGAAACAAAATACCACTAGGAATTTTGATATGTGTATCATTGTTTTAATTAAAAGTTACTACCTTAGCAGCAGCTGAATATAGAGCGCGGTTTGATCTGCAGTCAAAATGCACTCCCAGAAGTTTCCGCTGGAAATTGCCTATCCACAGCTGCAGAGGGCTCAGCAGAGGATAATTCACCTCTCATTTGCATCTCAGTTTTTACCTGGTTATCTGGCTTCCACTGGCAGATAACCTGTGCAGCACTTTGTGATGTCAGTTTATTCTCTGAGACTTCTACTTCTCTAAGCACCTATCCAACCTTAAACACAGATACCTGTGACTCTTCAGACAACTAACAGGAAGGAAAACTAAATCCAAAACTGATTATGAAGAGGGAAGGAAGGAAAGATGCAGCATGTGTTCAGCAGTGCCCTGGGGAGCTAGAAGTCCCTGCAGCTCCATCAGTGCAGCAGCAAGTCTCATGCATGCTCTTTTCCAGTGGATAGCCAGCTGTAGAAAGAGTTTATCGTGATAACAAAACAGCCATAAAGAACTAAAAGGAATCAGAATTGATTAGCACGTAACAATGGGGATGTTAACTTGTTTCTTTAACACTTGTTCAAAATCTTATCTAGATCTTTGCTGATTTCCGTGATACATCATCTGCTTGTTGGAAGGAGAGAAGAATTTCTCCACTGATAAGACCAAGGACATTTTAGGTCAATGAAGCCAAGCCAGACTATGTGAGCAGAAACCAAGGGTCAAATAATATTTCTTCTTCTATAAAATTATGCAGTTAGAACTGAGTATTATCATTTATGTTAATTTTTGTTGATTTTTTCCTTAGGACCATTCTTTAGTCCAACCTTATTCATCACTAGGAAAGACAAAGAAAAGGTTTATATTTATAATCAAGTCTTTCTAAATAATTCAGGAAACCTTTGACTTCCTATACAACCTTGGCCCTAGAATAACTAGATCAATGAATCAGCAAAAATACATTATATGTGATGGAGTGCTGTACCATACTCCAAATAAATGGAATGGACACTTTTTTAAAAATCTCAAAAAATAGCCAACAAAAATTAATTTTGTCCAAGTTGAAAAAATTGTCATGACTTTAGCTGGCTCTACACATTGTTGACTTATTTCACTATAGAATAGTTTGCATTTCTCTCTAACACTTTAGTTTCAGCCCCCTCAAGATCTGCATATCTCCATAAACAGTTACTGATCAAGGAGGCATCTCTGTATTTGGCTCTCTTCCATAACACAAAAGGGAGCCTATGTTATAAATTCTCTTCAGGTTTCACTTCTGTAGACACACTGACTGTGATCCATCAGTGCTACAATTCATACTTAATTCAGCTTCTTCCAGTGTAAAGGTATTATGAATGAAAACATCCAAAAGACCTGAACTGGGTTTCTGTATTTCCACCTGTACTTCATGTGTGAAAGGGTTTAATCCTCAAGAATGCAGATAAAGGACTGAAAAAAAAAAGAACCCCCCTCTCCTACACTCTACTCTCCAGTGCTCCTTCAATTCAGGGATCAAAGAATCTACAAACTGTAAAAGAAGAATCTTTTCATGATGGGCAAAGATTCTTCTCCTTCCTTCCCCTGCCAAATAACTCCAGAAAACTCCATAATTAAAGCCAAGTAAAGGACTTTCTTCAAACAAGAATCCTCAGTCAAATCTAGACTCATTTATCACCTGCAGTTCTCACTCAGGCCACGATTAAAGTTCAACACACGGAAGAAACAACATCAGAAAGAAAACAGAAGTTTGTGAAACACAAAAGTAACAAACTATGTGGTTAAACACAAGATTTGCACTGCATTAGGCTATGTCATAAGGATACTTAGGTCTATACTGCAATCTAGAGTTTTTGCAATCCATCCAAACTATACATAGCTTTGGAAAAAAAATACACTTTCTAATATTTTTTTTTATTTTACCATTTAACTAATTCTTCAACTTATTAAATAAATGGGGATATTAGTACACCTGTTCCTCCTAGTTTTCCAAGATCTCTTTAGCTTCTAGCAGCCTCTAGGATAAGAAATGTTTTCATTTGGGGATATTGTAAATTACGGAAGAGACTTTCAGTGCTTGTCAAACTTCAGCTAATGGTACATGATTTTGCTGATATTATTACAAACCAGACTGACACCAGTTTCACATGTCTGCTGTATTTTGTAACAAATGGCTTATTATCTTTGACTTTACATTTCTTGACATTACACACATAAGTAACTGTATATGCAACTGCGACCATCATGTTCATCAGCATCTTTAGCCATTCATCAGATCGAACAATTAATAAAGTATTCAGCTATGACAAGAAGAAACCTATCTCTAAAGGCTGAGAAATTATTGCAGTAGTCTAAATTCAGTCTTATCCTGAGGCTTCTTATGAGGAAAAAAAAATAGATCAGATGCTCTTGCAAGCTGCTGGATTTTTTTCACACCCCAGTCCAGCAAGAAAGAACCTGCAATCACAAGGTCACTGAATGTAAGATTTCATTATAGTCTTGTGTTAGTGATGACAACTACAGAAACCGGGGCAAAAACCCAACTGCCTTCATTAATGTGCCTGCAAAGCATGTGAGCACATGAATACAAGCGAGCCATATCCCAAGTACACCGGAGTAAATTAGTCAGCTCTGCACTTTATTACTTATTCACCTATAAACATTATCTCTAAAGTAACTGGAAACATTCCCACTGAGTTCAATAGCTCTAAATCAGGTTTAACACAGAGATTAATGTGGCATTTCCCAGTGTAGAGAGAAGAAAAAAGAAAAAAAATAAAAAAGGCACTCACATGATTTGTACATGCAACTTTAAAGATCCTATATAGACACTTCTACAGGCATCTATGCTTCAACAATACTTTGTTAGGTAATCAGGTGAGCATGTGCACACATGTGTTTAAAGATAAGCATGTATACAAGTGCTCCACTGGACCCATAATGAGAATCTACATACATTAAATGAATGCATTTTTCTGCTTGTGTACTTGCATACTCTAATTTTCATCAAATACAGTTGGTCAATGTATTTACAGTCATACTGAGATTTGAAATTCATTCACTTCCCAAAACAGCCAAACTGCATTTATCTTTCAGGCATGCTACAAGACATGAGTTTTTGAAATAGCATTTAGGGAGGGCTGAGGAACAAAGGAACTGCAACACTGGATTATATCCAAGGTCCTGTCTCTGACAGCAGTCACCACCAGCTGCTCCACAGAAAGAAACAAGAATCTGCAGTAGGTAGACGAGGATAATCTTGCCCCACGTTAGGGTTCATCCCGGTTTCCAGCTACTAAAGACTGGCTTGAACTCTGAAACCTGAGGTATAATATCCACTTGAAAATGTTATCATTATTAATTATTAGAGCTCCAAATATCCCTGTTATCTATGTAATGTCATATCATATATCCGAATAGTGCCTCAGTGGAATCCTTTAGCAGACTTCAATCTAAAAAGAGTTGTACAAAAACCACACATTATCTCCTTGTCTCAGTTCTGAATTGGCGACTTCAGAATTTAACAGACTAACAGGAGTAGAAACAAAAAACTTCTTTTTTATCTTCTTGTATAATTTCTTAAATTGTACATGTTTATCATGTCCCTTCTCTTTCATTTTCTATTTTCTAACTTGAACGTCTTTTTACCCTGTTTTCATTAAACAGTTTTTCCAATAATCTAACTTTGTGGAATAAAACACTTAGCCACATGAATCTGGTTCCTTAGCTATTTATAGGCTTGATTTTTTTTTTTTTGTCTGAGGGTTCGTGGAGGTTTTTTTAATAATTTATTTTCCAGGCATGAAAGATTAATCTGTATTAGTTTTCAGAACATAATGCCATTACAGTATATCAGTAACAACATAACAAGGATTCCAGAATTTAGTCCTGAATCAATTGTCTTGAATAGCTGCACAGTTAGAGAGACTGAGCAGTTTACACGACAAAAGGATGGGCTGATGGACGGATGAAAGATCCTGGTACTAAAATGAGGAAGATCACAAAAAGATGAGTAACATGCCTCCATCATGATGCTGGCAGTTTTGCACGGAAACACGCTATGTTCTTAGTAAGAAAAGGGCTAAGCAGATTGCCTGAACACAAAATACCTAATTTATCAATTTGCCTATATGCCTGTACACCTTTGCAAAGGATGAAATAGAAAACTGTAAGTATGGAAACAGCTGTCAAGTGGTGGAGCTTAACCCACGTGCAAATAAAACTGAAGAGCACAATTGTAAGAGTAATGTTGAGTAAGGGGAAAAAAGCGAATACAAGTGAAAATGAAGATGTATGCAAATTTGTTATAAATATAAGGACATTTTACCAGATGGAGAAATTGGGCAGTTCATCATCATGTTCTCACACCCGCAGAGTTTTTCTAAAACTACTCTTCATGAAAGCAAATATAATTGGCTGTGCAAGTAAACTGTTTAAATAAATCTTGATATTATATAAGAACCATCTGAAATTATTTTCCTTACTTATCTGAGTACATCATCTGGAAACATAGAGAAGCTCTGCCTCTTGGCTACTCCTTCTAGAATAGCTATGCCCTACTCAAAATTCTTTCTACTTTATTGGGGAAATGGAAAAATGTTGAAGGTCTTTCGTGATACAATACCCATGACAGCAAGAATGAACCTCACTAGCACCTATTAAAATGTCAGATATCAATAAAATGGATTCATTTTTGTTTAACAACAATTAGAGTTAGTACTACGAATATGTTTAACTGCTGCTACCAGCATGAGAATAATGTAACCCATCCGCACAGCTCTTTAGACACATCCCTCTCTGCTGATGTCCATGCCCCCTCACTTCCAAAAGCTGATATTTAAACTCCACCACACAGTTTACAATATCCAAGGAGCACAATGTAGCTGGAGAGGTACTAGTACCTTTCAAATGCAGCAATGTAGCTGTGTCATTCAATTTTTGTAGGGAAAGGGATGAAATTCATCAGGACAGCAAGACAGATAATTTCTAAATTCAGATTTCACAGAATCACAGAATCGTTTTGGTTGGAAAGGACCTTTAAGATCATTGAGTCCAACCATTAAAATAACACTACCAAGTCAACCACTAAACAATATCCCTAAGCACCACATCTACTTGTCTTTTAAATACCTTCACGGATGGTGACTCCACCACTTCCCTGGGCAGCCGGTTCCAATGCTTGATAACCCTTTTGGTGAAGAAATTTTTCCTAATATCCACGCCAAATCTCCTCTGGCGCAACTTGAGGCTGTTTCCTCTCATCCTATCGCTTGTTACCTGGGAGAAGAGACTAGTACCCTCCTCGCTACAACCTCCTTTCAGGTACTTGTAGACAGCAATAAAGTCTCCCCTGAGCCTCCTTTCTCCAGGCTAAACAACCCCAGTTCCCTCTGCCGCTCCTCATAAGACTTGTTCTCCAGACCCTCCACCAGCTTCTTTGCCCTTCTTTGGACTCGCTCCAGCACCTCCATGTCTTTCTTGTAGTGAGGGGACCAAAACTGAACACAGTATTCAAGGTGCAGCCTCACCAGTGCTGAGTACAGGGGGACAATCACTTCCCTGGTCCTGCTGGCCACACTATTTCTGATACGAGCCAGGATGCTCTTGGCCTTCTTGGCCACCTGGGCACACTGCTGGCTCATATTCAGCCAGTCATCGATCAATACCGCCAGGTCCTTTTCCACCAGGCAGCTTTCCAGACACTCTTCCCCAAGACTGTAGCAGTGCATGGAGTAGTTGTACCCCAAGTGCAGGATCTGACACTTGGCCTTATTGAACCTCATAAAGTTGGCCTCACAATGCATTTAAATGCATTGAAAATAAGCTTTAAAAGAAACATCTTTCATTTGCACTTCTGTGTCCTGATTTTGTGGATTATATCCTGATGAGATAGTTCCAATACTTACTATTCCTTAATATCAAATTTTAATATTATATTTTGTCAAGACATATGAGAATACCAATCTAGAAACCTCTGAAAGTCTGAATCCTGATAAGATATTCCATTAGACTGATAGTGACAGTTCTGGCACAGCTGAACTTATTTTGCTGGGTAGCACCAACTTTTAAAGCATGATTTATGACTATTTTAAAATTAAAACTCCCATGTAATTTACACAAAATTTAAGCAGAATTAGAATTTTAAGTGTTTCATGTAACAAAAGTTGTTGCTAAGAATGTTCATATGCTTTAAATTACTAAAAGGGTACATCAGACCAGGCATATTGTTCTGCAATATAATTTATAACCAATATAAATAAACAAATTTCAAAATTGACTCCTAGTCAATTATTGATAAGACTTTATCTCAATAAAGTATATATAACAAAGAAGCAGGTTAAATACACACTCCGTATGCTATTAGGCATCATATTTCACACCCCTCAAGAAAAAAATCAGGAGTTATTTTAGAACAAAATTGATTTTTTGGTGTTTTGGTCTTGACAATCTCTGTTTTTAAACATTGAATGGAAAACCTACAAACCTACATTTTGGCGTATTTTTTCTCTGTAAGAGCCATCTGATTGTGCTCAAATATTCTCAAACATTTGATGCTTACAGATTTATAGTCACTCAAAATTTGCACTTGCAAACCATTACTCAGGCAAAAATCACAATAAAAATCATTTGAGAGTATCCATATGAGTAGGAATTGCCTCTGAAACAGTCTGCAAGAGCAACCACTCACGAGTTGCACACTTGATCAAGGTCGCACACAGACACTATATATGGCCATGGCACAGCCTCCACCTTCACACTCCCCAACTCAACCTGCTCTGGTGCATTACTATTTATACAAGTTTTACACTTCAAGTACTTCTAGTACTTATTTCTATTGTTCAGCAAGGACAGTCTTCATATCAGATTCTTGATATTTAGGTACGTGAGTCCAACAGCGACAGAAGGTTCATGTATGTGTTCTTTATAAATATTTATAGCTGGATATTTCAGGGTTTGACGTGCAGTGTTTAACAGATCGCTGGCAGCCCACTAAGCACTCCAGTGAGAGGCCTCTAAGAACATGCTGGTCATGCACAGCCCACTCGTCCTTCTCCTCCTCCTCATTTCCAGCTGTGGGCATAGGTGCCCAGTTTCTTTGCTACAGAAGTATCAAAGCACTAGAGGACAATCTTACAGAAAGCCTGATGATGAGCTAGAAGTTATATTTGGAGGGAATAACTGCTAACTGTCAGCAAGAAAATAATATGTCAAGGGAAAAAAGAGAGATGAGGACTAGGTGACTGGTCAGGCAGCACAGGGAAAAGCCAAAAAGAAAGTAGAAAGTACATTCAGTGGAGAAGGTGAATCCAGAAGCAAGGAAACTTGTCATATGAACAATAAAAGAGATGACAGGGGAAAAAGTAGTAGATGAGCAGCAGACACAAAGAATGAATATGCATTAAAACATGTTAACAGATTAGCCATTAGCTCTTCCTTAGCCAAGAAAAACATCCTGAGAACAGAGAACTAAGAATACCCAAAGATTTCTCTAGTCACACTCTGAAGGGATGTAGTAGAGAGGCGGACAGAAGTTGTTTGTGGTCAAGGAGGAATGGACTGCATTCAATAACGACTGGAACAAGTAGATTAGAAAGATCCTAAGGAGGCTGAGAAAAGTCTGAAAAACACTACGAAATGCTGCCCATCCTACCGAAAGCTTTGAAAGCCCAAAGCTTAGTTTTTCTCTGGAATACTCTTAGTCATCTTTCCTTCAGATATATTAAAAAAAAAAAAAGTTGTATAACCATAACATTTTTCATGAGTCTAAAGCTAGACCATAAAAAACTATTTCAGTTTAAGGATAAACACACATCGTCTAAACAAAGAATAGAGATTTCTCCCCTTGTTTAGTTTATTCACCATTATAAAACTTAGAGTACTGTAATGCATCCAGGAAAAAAAAAAAAAATGTCTGTTTTCCTCCACAAGGTCCCCTGCACCTGTGAAAACCAGAAGTTGACTCTTCCATTTTACAGCCCTTCTGTCAATACCACGCACCACAGACGTGACCGTTTCTCTCCAAAAAGAAGTGAATGGAATTACGTCACAAGTCGATCAACCCTGTTTTCCAGAGGGGCAATAAGAATGAAATAAGGCAGACATCCAGGTGTGGTGAATGTTTCTGAGCTTGCCTGGGGGGACCTGATTCCAAGCTCAATTAGATTTGTCAATTAGCCTTGTTTTGCAGTGATGTAATACTGCTCCTTGCAGGTCACTTGTTTGACACACCAGAAATATATTCAGAAACAGATCCCTATGGAAATGGTCTGGATATGAAACTGAGCCTTTAGTATGGAAGAACATTCACAAAGTTAGAACGTCAAATATATTCATTTAATATAGTTTTCCCAGAGTTTCACTATTGAATTAATCTTTTCAGTGAAGCCGAGGAGAAAAAGAACTTTATGTTCACACAAATCTCTCTTAAAGTTGTTGATATACCACATTAAAGTGCACCACAGATAAAGTAATGGTGGAGAATTCTGAAAAAAAATTATGACTTAAAAATTAAATTTTTCAGTAGTCTGATTTACCCTATAAGTTTATCCACAGCAGGATGGAGACCATTTGGGACAGACTATTCAGAAGAGCTTGTTTCTGTTTCAGCTGCCTACACTATGCGTTTACTACATAAATATAAAGATGAAAGATCTCAATTATCTAAATCATGCAACAGATCCAAAATGTATAATCAGAGGTTTTAAGAATTTTCTTATTACCAGACTGCACAATTAGCATGCTTAGAGCTGAAAACACATGTCCTGGAATACAAGACACAAACTAAAACAAAACCAACCTAGCAGTACAGAAGACTGCTCCTACAAAATCAATAAACAAAAGTTAGGTTGCAGTTACAGATGGCACCATATAATAGTTATACTTAATGTTTACCATCAACTTTTCATGTTCAGATACTTTACAAATAAAATACATGACTAGGTTTCACACCTGAGCAAGGTGGGAAATACTAATATCCCTGTTACGGACAATCAAAACTTTTTTTTATTATTATTTACAAAGGTGCAAAGAAACCAAATTAGTTCCTTAGATGCTCACAGGAGTGAGAAATGGACACAATGAGGAGGGTCTGTCTTAGTTCTCTCATTCTCAAGCAGGCACACATACATACAGAATTTGTTCTTAGTCAAAAAACAGCAAGCTAACCAACTTCCAAGTTATGAAGCTGTACATCTAATTTTTTTTTCTTTATTATTATTCTTTTGACATTTGTATCTAGCTTTACTGGGAAAAAAGAAATGAAAAGCTTCTGTTCCAAAGCAAGCAACTCATACATAATTTGAAAGAAAAAAAAAAAAACAATTAAGTGTTTTGTGTAAAAAAAAAAAAAAAAAAATCATCCAAATTAACTACAGTGTGAATGTAAAACCTTCAGTGAAGTTTTCCTTGGGAGAAGTTTCCCCAGTTCAAGACAGGATTTCTGGTGCAAAGAAGACCAAGGCCCACAACAGGGAAAAACAACAGATAAAGGAATTCAACCTTAAGCCTATTCCCCAAATCTTTAACACTTTTTTTAGGAAGTGAAATACCTCACAGAAGAAATGCTAGAAGAGACTTATCTGAGGACAGCCAGCTGTCCAGAGGCTGGAACAGTCCTCAGTGATGTGGATATGAAACAAAACTAAGACTTGTTGCCTAATCTCCCACAGTTCACAGTATTTTAATTGGAAGATCACACCAGAGTCTTTCTCTCTCCCTTTTTTGTTTTGTTTTGTTTTAGGGAAACAAAACAAAAGCCTTCAAAAAACCTTTAATATCAACTAAGCGCAGACTATGAACAAGTATTACAGGATGGGAAATTCTTTTCCTACCCATCTCACTCTGCATGTTTCTCAACAGATATCCTTAATACATTATAAGCTGCAGTAAGAATGGAAAAAAGAAAAACTGCCAGAATCCACAGATAAATGTAGATGTATGTTGCAATACGAAAAGTTTGACAGCACCCACATTTAAATCTAACTAAGCATTTTAATTTTTGGAGTACTATCTGATTTATACAAATGCTGATCTATGTTCTTAGATAAAGCCTGACATTGCAATGAGTACGGCATTCCCAGTTTCACATCTTCTGGCAAATTAGATCTTGAAGATGAACTAAGAATGCCTCACACTTGAACTTCACAAAGGTAAACACTGAGGGCAATATCCTGCAGAGAGACACAAGGAAATATCTGAGACATCAGAAGCACAGAAACTGTGTTACATCACATCCCGCTGTTACAGCATGCCAGGATGCTTGTTGTAAGGAGAAGTAGCATGACCCAAAATTCATATGTAGGTTAAAGGTCTGCAGACAAAACACACAGGAAACCACACAGCTCATCAAGTTCTTCTGCACAATGTCAGCAGCTTCCTTACCAACTCTCTTCTCCGCAACACCATCACAACATTTCTCCAGGATCTTCTCTTCCCTGGAGCCCATACTCCAGGGCTCCCAAGTTGCTGGCTTCACTGACGAGACAGAACTTTGGGGTTATTACATAAAATAGCTGCTGTTTTAGATGCAATTGGAAACATCCGTTCCAGAAACAACCCCTAACCCTACTGTGCATCTGTCAGACTCTGTTGATTTTTCACAAAGCTGGAAACATTGTAAGAAAATGTATTTTTCAGCCTCTATAGCATCCTGCACTACACTGCTTCTGGGAATTTTAAGTCAAAGGAACAGCATGGTTCCAGACACACTTGCTAAAATGATCCCTTCCTTATGAAAATGTTAAAATACACACAGAATACCCATAAATAATCCCACAGAATACCTACAAATAACATCTCAGAGGCTGTCTCGTTCTGTTTCTGGTAAATTACTCCAGCTGTTCCACAAAAAGGAAAAAACGAGGAAAAAGGGACCTATCAAAAGAAGACTGATTCAACAGAGTTAGGACTGCATCTATTATGAGTTATCTATATAGAATTATAACTATATCTAACTATAGATCTGAGGTGTCATGTACTGTGTTTTCTGTCACAGGATCACAAACGTTTTCTCATGTGGTCTGTGGAATAAAAACTAAGCAGCAAACACTACTGACTGGAGAAAAACAGAATGCAGATAACAAAATACAGGTGAATCCATCTTGCATCAGCATATTTGGGGGATCTTAGTTGTGGCTGGTTTCGAAGCATTTTATTTGTTCACAAGTTGTGGTAGGTCAAGTTATTCCATCATGTCTGTAAAATCTGCATGGAGCTCGCTGGAGTTTTTGAAGCATGTCAGTAGGTAAAACCCTAAATGACTTTGGGCATTCCCCCATTTTGCTAAGTTGCAGAAATTCACTTATATCTGGGACCTAACTGTTACCAGCCTGAAAAGTTAAAAAAAGAGCACTTTTACAACGTCAGCTGTAGGCCCTTGAGAAGCAGTAAAAGCAGGTGCTAATTATATCTGAGATACAAAGCTTGCATACACTGAACACAATCTCAGCAAGGATGATCTTGTTTTGTCCCGTTATCTCACGCATAGAGTGACCACACAAGTTTGAGTGTGAAAACTCACACTCATGAGTGTGAAGCCTGGCTTTGTCCTTCTTTAGGGCCTCCTATGGAAACCATCCTAACGGTAAATTAGTAAAATTACTCATGGGAGTCCAAAACCCACCCCAGACAGTAAGACCTGACCTAGGGAGAACACACATTTGGTTTATGCTGCTAAAAGAGGGTCAGCACCCGCTAGCCGCATCACCTTTGATCAGGTATCAGTACTTCACAGGCTATGATTAACTGAGCCTTTAGGAAAGGTTTAGCAGGAAAAGCAACTGGGAAATACTGTCGGAGGATCAGTTTCATTGATATATAGAACTTTCTAATTTTTGTTAAAAACAATTGGTACATGGTACAAACCCAGTGTGCAGCAGTGCCATATATTTTCATTTCTGAAGAACTACCACACACACAAAAAATGAATGGGCTGTTTACTGAATAGAAAACCTCAAAGTGATTGCTTTTAAGACTAATGGGACCTACACACAACTAACTCTTCATGCATCTACCTGTTACTCGTCACGGTAATATCTAAGCACCTTGTGCAGAAGCAGCAGCAGCAAGAACTTCCATACAATATTTCAATGGGCCAAACTTTCCAAACAAATGTTTCTTTCTTCAAACAAAACAAAATGATGGCAGAGAATTGTCAACACTGATCATCTTACTGTTGTCCTTCTCTCATCCATAACCTTAAAACACTTAGTATCATGAATTATAATTTTTAATTATTCCCACTATGAAACAAGGAGTACTAAAAAAATCCCACGGCAAACTGAGAGTAAACACACATTTCTCATTATATGAAA
The DNA here is from genome assembly GCF_013368605.1 of Nyctibius grandis. Classification (NCBI taxonomy): domain Eukaryota; kingdom Metazoa; phylum Chordata; class Aves; order Nyctibiiformes; family Nyctibiidae; genus Nyctibius; species Nyctibius grandis. The sequence continues at coordinate 46,783,860 of NC_090663.1, forward strand.
TGATGCATATGAATCATCCTATAGATTTACAGACCAGAATAAAAGAGTTCATGTTAACTATGACCAGTTACTTACACATATTTATTTGTGAGTGCTAATTGGGAAAAAAATAATGTTTCATTTGCCGTTGCTTCTGCTTTTTTTGAACTTGAGCACTGCTCAGTTGTAAGCAAGTAAGACCTAACAATTCACACTTAGGAACAAAATATTTTTGTGATTAGAAAAACATAGTGTCTGCATATTTGGCATATATGTTCACCACATTCTCCTCAATAAATTAAACAAAACCACACAGACATAGCGAACAGAACCTTTGGCTGAACTAGTTTTCAGAATATAAAATAACTAATTAATGCAAAGGAGGCTGCTGGAAAACTTAAGCGCTTGTTTAACAATAGAGCTGCTGGGAATGGACCACCACTGTTGTTCATAACACATCTGGGGAGGGGGAAGCATCATCGAGATACACTTGTCTACTGAAATACCAGTGAACCTGCTTCCTGAGGTCAATTCTGGTTGATGATGACTTTAATGGATGAAGAATTGTACCTGGCATTAAGGAGGCTGAAGTCCTAAATCAGTGAGATAAACGTTCTAGAAAAGCACTCACACGCTCTGCAAGGTGAGAAGAGGCTGTAACTCAATTCTTCCCACGCAGTTTAGAAAGGGGTCGGTCAGGCACAGAGCGAGCAGGGGGCACCGCAGCGGCCCCACACCACACGCTGTGAAAGACCAAACCGCACCACATACGAGTTGGGTTATAAGATACCCACTCGGGGGTTACACGGCTGAAAACCCCTCAGGAGTCAGCCCCCGCGCCTTGCCCTCCCGTGCACTCCTCTCCCGCTCGGGCTGTGCACTTACAGACACATCCATAGGGCGGCCGGCGCCGAGGGCCCGACCCGGGTCCGGGTCCACCCGACCCCATGAGAGAAGGTGCCTGGCCGAGGAGACAGGTTGAGGAAGTGGAAGGCGAGAGGAAGCCCGCGGGAGGTGGCAGCCGCTCCCGCCGCGGGGGCGGGCAGGGCCCCGGGCGGAGCCGCCACCCTCCGGCGGGGCCGGGCCCGGCCGCTTCGCGCTCCCGGCTTGTGCTGCGGCGTACGGTCCCGCCTCGAAACCTTTGAGCCCCACCGAAATACCCTCTGCAACTTCCGCGTCCCCGGCACGGAAGGCGGCCGGTCCAGCCCCTCTCCCACCGAATCCGGAGGCTCTAAGGAAGTGGGAAGTCCCAGAAAAGCAGGTCCCGGGTACCTGCCCCCAGGTAAGGGAGCCGAGTGCAGGGCTCCGGCCCAGCTAGTGGCTGCTGCCCCGGGAGAGAGCGGGTGAGCCCGGGACTCCCCCCCCCGCCGCAAATAAAGCCGAGACAAAGTCACCAGCTGGGAAAGGGGGTGGGGAGCTGTATTAGACGTGGAAGTCACTTACCGGCTTTGCAAGGATCCTTATAATCTATGGCCTCAGCTTTATCCTCTTCAGTGAAATCGTAAGTGTAGTCATAATCAAGGCCAGAGCAGGAGGAAGGCTTCCCACAGACAATCCACCCGGCCAGCCACAGTGCCATCCTCCAGCAAAGCATTTTCATCCTCCCTCAGGCAGAGAGGTGGTGGGCAGGGTGTAGATGAATTGGGCGGCCGGTACAGCTGTCCACGCCGGCTTAGGAGAGGAGGGTAAGGGATGGAGGAACCACAGGTTTTTGGTTTGTTTTGGGTTGGTTTTTTTTTGGGAGGGGGGGGGTGTTGTTTTTTTTTCCTTCTCCACCTGGAGGCTCTTCCGAGGGACGGTGCGCTCTAGGTAGCCCCAGTCAGACGGGTGCAATACAGAGTGAGGAGCATAAGCGCCGCTGCCCCTCCTGCCCCAGCCCGCCACCTCGCCGGGGAGAAGTCGCTGGGGGTGTGGGTGGGCGCAGGGGGTGGACTCAGTCCGGGAGATCCTGTCTGTCAGGGCGTCCCCTCGCCTCTGTCAAACCCCAGCCAAACTTCCCGCGGAGGAGGAGGCGGCGGCAGCCGCTGCCTGCGTCCCGCTCCGCGCCCGGCCCGCGCCCCGCTCCGCGCCCGGTCCCGCTGCTGCTGCCAGAAGATGGATCCGGGCTGCACATCAGCAAACTACCACGGGGAGTGGGGGAAAGAGAAAGAAAGAAGGAAGGAAAGAAAGAAAAGGGAGCGCGGGGGGGGGGTGCGCTAGAGCAAACCGCGGAGCCCTGGTGATGGGAGGCAGCAGCTATGCTAGAGGGAGCAAAGTGTCAGAGCTTCCCCCACTCTGCACGAACACTCACTCTAAGCTCTGTCTCTGGTCTGTCCCCCACCTCCCCTCCGTCCCCCTTTAACTTACGAAAACCTTACGGGCAACTAACACACAGTCGTCAGCATCCTGCTTACTTATTCATACAGTCAGGGTCAGGATCCGGGCTGCTTCTGATCTGCTCCCTTGATAGTCTTATGGAAACACACGCGCATTCACTATATGCCTCTATCTCTATATAGCTTTCTCTCTAGATAAGCAGTGCCTGGCATTTAAACAAAAACAACAACAAAAGAATCGAGATCAGATAAAACAACGCACAGACCGACACCCGGCAGCCAAAAAAGCTCGAGAGAACGGATGGTGAGGAGGCCGATGAGAAGAATTAACTGCAATTAAGGAGACGGGAAAATAAATCAGTGGCTGTGTATTTCTCCCTCTGCTGCGGCTGCTTTGCAGCGTTAGCCCCATGAGCTGACGGGTGGGGGTTAAGGAGCGAGGGGGAGGGGGAAAAGAAAAGTTTAAGCGTCCATAGTTTGTTTAAAACAGAAGAAGGCAATATAAAAGGTCCATTGGTCTCCAGAAGTTCAGCCAAGCAGCTGGGAACCGGTTCCAAAATGAAAGTAAGGACAAACAAACAGAAAAAAAAATAATCAAGGCAAACAAAAAGTAAAATTGCAGCAGCAGCGCTGAGATCTTGCAGTCGGGCTTTCCTGTTCTCACGTGGATCTCCGGGAAAGTGGTGGACGTTTATTTTCCAAGCGAAGTTTCCGCGGGAGCCGCCGCCCCGCTCCGCGGGATCCTGCTCGGCCCCGCCGCGCTTCAGCGCCGAGGCGCCCCGAGCCGCTGCCGGCTGCGCGGGGCCGGGTTTTGTTTTAAAGCCCGAGAAGGGATCAGCGCGCAAAGCCTCATTTCAGCCGATCAACCTGGAGAGGGAGGGGGAAGGAGGGAGGAGGGGTGGAGATACGTGCTGCTGGAATAAAATAAGATCAAGCGGGAAAAAAATAAATATATATATAGGTAGCTAAAGATCTCCCTCCCTGCCTGCCTGCCTCCTCCCCTCCCCCGAGACGGGCAGCTCCGATCCTGCAGAAACGCCTGAAACTGTTTCAGACCAAGGTGAGACTTTTCCGTAGCAAACTCTACTCCTCCTCCTTTTACGAGTTTCCATGGAAAAGGGCGGTGGGGGGACGAGGGGTGGGTAGCGGGGAGTTTCTCCTGCTCCCATTTCGCCGGGGTGTCACATTTAACACGGACTTTTGAAAGGGCTGCCGCCAAGAAGTGCCTGCGTCTTTCTCTCGCGTCCGAGCCCGCACACGCTCGCTCTCTCCGCAGCACTTCCCGGCTGCCTTCCCCCCTGTCGCAGGGGTGGAAATCCGGAGATAGTCCCTTCCCCCGGCTGTGCCAGGAGCGCAGGCAGAGCCGGCGGTGCGGCGCGCCCCTCACCGCTGCCTCGGGGCGCAGCCCCTGCGGGGCAACCGCCCTGCGTGCCCCTTCCCTCCCCGGGCGCAGGCTGCCCGCACCGCCCCAGGTGCCGCGGAGCGGGGTGGAGGGAGGGGCGGTGAAGGGCAGTTACGCAAACTCCGTGTAGGCACAGCTCGCTGTGGAGGCTGAGCTGCTCCAAAAATGGGGGGGAAAGGCGGGACAAAAACTATACTGCCTGCCCGAAGTGGCTCCGTCTGCCCCCGCCCTCCTGCGAATGAAGGGTGAGTGTTCCTATAGATGGGTACTCGCAGCAAGTTCATACCATTAAAACTGGAAAGGTCGGTTAAGACAGAGCTAATAACAGCTTAATAAGAGATCATATTAAGGAGTCCAGCATCGAGTAACGTCAGTGGCTTTGAAGCATCCATGCGTTGTGCTTCCTTATGTTTTTGGCATCCAGGTTGTGTCCACATTATTCCCAACTCAATCATGTTGCTTCAAAGTTGAAAGCCAAGGAGTGAGTAGCTGCCACTGAAAGGCTGCAGCTTTCAGTAAGGCATAACTGTTCTCTGTCCCAGCAGTTCAGTTTGCTGTGTCACAAGGCCCACAAAAAAGCACCACACACCAGATCACAGAAAAGCCTGAGAAACTTGTGGCATTTCCCTTTCCCCTCTTCCTCAAGGTAATTTCTGTGGCCAACCACCCCAGACATTTGGTACTGGCTCCAGGAGACCCTTCCCTGCCAACCCATCAGAGCAGTGTCAGGGCTGATGACTACCTTTGCTTGCACAGTGTCATGGTTTGGTGGGCTGTGTTTTGCTAAAGAAGGCAGTTTGATTCAATCAGAAATCTAGTGTCTGTTATATATGTCCACAAATGAGACAGTTTATCTTACAGTGTCATTAATTACATGCTCATTTCACATATTGGACCTCCCTAACCTGGTTTTGTTACTCTGCTCGGTCTTGTTTCATACATGCACACCTTGAAAAAGTTAATTTTCTTTCCTGCGCCTTTGCACCTTAACCCCAAAAAGAAACGACCTCTGTCTAACAACCACGCATGTTTGTCAACAGAGCTTTAGAAACACTGACTTTGCCGATTGCTTTACAGCTCCAGAAGAGGAATGTACAACGTGCGATCCTTAACACGCCAGTCTCCCCAGTGAGGAGATTATTAGAGTCTCTCTCCAGTGGGAGATTAACTCTCCCAGCAAGGTAGGCACTGATGTCACCCTCAGCCTCCAGCCAGCAACCTGCTCCCGACCTCAGCTTCACCAGCACTAGCAGAGCAGCACCAACCGCTCGCAGCCTTGAGGACAGCTGGCCTTGCAGAGCCCTGACTAAGTCAGGAAACAAAGTCAGAAACGCTGGATGGGAATCATGCAGAAATCTGGGCACACAAGTGCTGCAGCAAATAAATGTGTGTATAGGTCAGGGTGAAAGCTGTTTTCTGCTTGTAATCCAGAGCAGCTACACATTAGAATTACTGTTTAAAATAGGCATTGCAGCTCTGCAGAAACTATTGCACATTGCTTAGGTATTAATATTCCCAATCACATTAGTAAAAACCTTTCCTCATTAAGAGAATTTTTTTGCTAGTAAACAACCAATTTACTTTTTTTTTTAAAACGAAACTTTTTACCTAAGTAACCTGTTAAATATTCAATCTAGCTTCTTTCATGATGCAAACTTTTGTAACATTTTAAGTATAAAATATTTTTTTCTTATCACACATTCATGTCTACCATTCCAAAAAGCTCACAACTCTGATAATCCATCTGACAACACAGTCAGTCAAAAATCCATCCTACAGCCGTTTCCACAGAAACGAACACATAGCCAGGAAGACAGAATGCTTCAGCTGGAAGGAAACCAACCAAAGGAACACAACAACAGCAACAACAAAAACTCCAAGCATATTCCCTTTTCCTTTAAATTTCCTGGTTTGGGAGTATATTACAGGGACACTGATAATGGTAAATGCAGTTTTTGTTAAAAGTGGTGGTGGTATTTTTGCATTTTTGTTTTTAAATTCAGGAAGCTGGAGGCTTTTCTGCTCTTCCCACACACAAAAAAAAGAACTTTAAAAAAAGGACAACTATGTAAGAAAGACACAATCACAGAACTAAAAAAACACATCTGAAACATCATTGCTCACACCTCCTCCTCATTCTTTGGCTATCTGTCTCCTGCTTAGGCCTTCATCTCGTGTGGAGTTTTAGGTGGGTGGACACAATGGGCTTATTCACAAACATCAAGCTCAGCACATGCCTAAGGCTTTGAAGACTGAAGACCATGGCTGGTCAGCTCCTTGGGACTGGGACTGGGTTTTTTTCAGGAGACTAACACAGTGAAGTTCAGTAGCAGCTAGTTACCTTCCTGCTTTTATCTCCTGATAACCCCATTCCTTGTCTCTGAGGTACCTAGAGCACTTCTGAAACAGCTGAAACTATGTTTAAGTACTTCTCACTGTAGGGAAATATGGAAGCTGATAGTGCATTGTGGCAAATACACTGTCTACAGTAACAGACAAACAGGCATATACACAATCATAAATATATACTGAGTAAACTATACAAACTAAAATTAAACTTTTGAAGTTAAAAATGAAGCATTTGTGATCTTAACAGCAGTGAGCTCACCTGTGAAAGCTTACTTCTCCATTCTCTCCCACATCTACTCATGTATTGTGAAAGTTGTTCATTGCATGTTCACATACTTTTTTCTACAGATCTCTGTGCTTAATTAAGAAGAAGCCCTTCAATGTTACGTGTTCCATTTTATTTTTGAAAGCATGCCCCATGCTTTATTCATTACACACTTCTTCAGATCCTACTCTGCATACAGAGTTATTAATTTCCTCATGGGCTTTTTATGGAGCTTGTTGCTACAGTATTCATGTGCTTCAAAAATATTAATTAGTTTACTTTCATAATACACCCCTCAGATGAGGGGATATTGTGACAGGATATGAATATTACACATGGGAAACAGTTACAGATTGCCTGGTTTGATATCTTGTAGACCTGCCAGGACTTGGCACTATAGAAAACCTTATTTCTTCAAGGCCTGGTTCCCACTGGTTTCAGTTGCAGTAATTTTACTCACCAAGTATCCAGAACTACTTCTAATCAAACCCTGGAGTTTTCAGGCATCTGAAAATGAGAAGCAAATAATTAGCAAGAAGTGTAATTTAAAAGACTTGAACCAGCTTTATCAAGGAACTCTGTGGCAAGGGCTAAGACTCAAATTTCAAGCCGTTCAGCTCTCTGAAGACTTTAGGCACCACTTCTCTTCCCGTAATTCCTTTTCTTCAATACTTTCTTCAGTTTCTAGAACAAACATGGCCAGACTTCTGCCAGCAAAAGCCCCATCATTAATGACACCGACATAATTCGTCCACCACTTTGAATCTTCTGCTCCTTCACACACTACCTGTTAGCACGAGTAGGTAGTCCCATGTTTGGCCCAGCGTTTGAAAAGATGTGTCTCTCTTCACCACTGGATATCACAGTTATTACTGGAAGAAGAGGGACAGCAAATCTTGGGATTCCTTCCAAGCTCTGTGAGAGGGTGTTTTTTAATAGCACACTCCCATCTGCTTGCTTCCCATGTCCATGTTTTGCCTTATCTTGGCTTGTTATTTCTAACCTGTCGTCATTCTCTCTTCAGTCTTGGCTGTTCATCCCAGTTTTGTTTTTCTTATCTAGTTAATGCTAGTGTTTGATTCTCATCCCAGTTCCAGCTGTTGTAGTTGCACTTTTCTTTAACCTTATTCTGCGACTCCTCTCTCAGATTCACCTTCAGCTGTGCAGGGGTTTTTTGCTGTTGTTTTGTTTTTATTTCCATTATCTAGCTGATCCTTTTCTTATGCCTTCTCACCTGATTTAACTTCCAGTTATGTCAACATTCACCTTCCTTGTCTGTTCTTTACTCCAGCTATGCACCACAAACTTGGTCTTGCTCCTAGACCTTTTTTACCAGTTAGAGAGTTATCCTAGCTCCAGACCTCACCTTGCTCTTCAGGCAAGGTAAGGGCTCTTTCCTTTCACTCTGTTACTTCTCAGGCCCAGTTCCCTCATGCAAACAATTTCATTGTCCCAAAATACAACCACCATTCCCATTGCTGATTCTCCTAATCACATCCCACATTCAATTTCTCAGGAGCTTTGTGCCAACTTTACCATGCTGCAAGATCTGTTCTTCCTCCCCATCTATTCAAGTCAGACAGCCTTCCCCTCCTCATCCCATAGGTACAACCGGGGTGCCTTGAGCACGTGAAATCATCACTTCTTCTCAATTCAGTTCCAGATCCAAGCAAGACACAGCTCAAAATGATCATGTAAAATGTCATTGCAGGTGAGACACTCAGGTAAGAGAGCTGCTAAAACTGTGCGTATTCAAGGCTGACTGCGGTGATGCCTAAGTCCATAGCAATGTTAAAGGAAAAAAAGGATACATCCCTTGACATAAGGGCTAACACTCTTCTCCTTTCTGCTCTGCTCAAGATTTAACTACATTTCCTACAGGTTAAGCATACCAAAGCCCTTCCAAAAATAATGCTATGATTTTCAATTAGGAGCAAACTCATATATTTGCAAGTTTCATTTTTCAAATACCTGGGTAATTTAAGCTAATATACTAAAAGAAAGGTTAAAGAACAAGAAATTAAAACTAAAAATCAGCTTGCAGCAGATACCTAGCATGGGAAGTGTCATACCAAATCCTTACAATTAAGCAGAGATATATAAACAACTTAACAGTATCTATCAGAGAATTTTGACATTAGATACCCAACTATACTCTGTTTATAACATAATGTGTGTTACGCCGCCTCCATTTTTAATGCCCTAAAAAGTGCAGAAGAGCATAAAACCACCTTGAGAACACATACTGATGTTAAAACAAGTAATCAAGCAACAACAACAAAAGTGGTGGTGCACTACCTAAATTAGAAACTGTTCTGTGTTTGCTCAGCATCCCTGATCCTCATCAAGCAATAAATCAATTTGCAGTAGCTGTGGACAGCTATTTAAACACAGGGCCAGGAGAGCTTAATTGTTAAAGCAATGTTCAAAGTTAGAAGGCATAGAGGGTTAGTATAGGAGGTCATATTAAATATTCACTTGTCTGAAGCCAGCTGCATTCCAAGTATGAGGAGGCATCCTGCCCTCTGCTTAATTAAAAAACAAAGTCTATGAGCTCTGGGCTTAGCAGAGCTTAGCTTGCAGTTCTTCAGAAGATAGATAGCGACTGCCAGATGAAAAACTGACATCTAAATGTTTGCCAACTTGATTTTGTTTGATTTACTTTATTGTCTAGCATGCAAAAACCAGCTAAAAGCTGTTTGTTTTGAAGTCTGTAGTTTATTTTTACAAGTTGGTAAAGCACTCAGGATTCAATTCTCAACTTTGTAAGAGGCTGCTCCTTGTCAAAGTTGACAGCAAACTTGTGTATGACTTGCCTAGGAGCTGAACAGGATCACTTATCAGTCATCGTTCGAGACACTGCTAGCTGGTGAACATAGTTTCTTTGGCAATTATATGATGATGTAAGTATAATAAACTATAACAATGATATTACTACTCCTAGACCTGTTCACCCTTCACCTATGAAGAAATGTTGCTGTTAGACTGAGAAGTGACATTTGTTATTAGACTGACTAGGTGTACAGGGTTAATCTTACCCTCCAGTATTCAGCGTACTGTCACATAGCTAGGAGTCAGTGGCTGATTTTTGACAGAAGAAAGCCTCTAATGAGCCTGATCTTGAGTGATTGCTGAGCATTTTGATCTTCCATTCATTCCTAGAAGATGAAGCAGCTCAGCACCTTGCAGAACAGGATTCACTGTTTTGAGCCATACACTGCTCAGATGAAAACCCCTATTTTAGTTTACATCGTAATTTATCACTTATGATAACCCCTCTGGCACTTGCTGCAGCAAACATGCAACACTGAGACAGGAGGTAAGGAATCAAATCAAATCGAGGAACCCTACCATAACTGGGTTTTCTACATAGATGCAATATATTCTTCTAACTCCGGAAAATAAATAAAGCGTATCACCAACTCCCAGGAGGAAGAATGGCAATTGTCTTACAGAAAGCAGCAAGACATCCTTGTCTCTAAATTGGAGAGACATGGACTTGATGGATGGACCACTCGGTGGATAAGGAATTGGCTGGATGGTCACACTCAAAGAGTTAGGGTCAACAGCTCGATGTCCAAGTGGAGACCAGTGATGAATGGTGTTCTGTGGGGGTCGGTATTGGGACTGGTCCTGTTTAACATTTTTGTCGGCAACAAGGACAGTGGGACTGAGTGCGCCCTCAGCAAGTTTGCTGACGACACCAAGCTGTGTGGTGCGGTCGACACGCTGGAGGGAAGGGATGCCATCCAGAGGGACCTTGACAGGCTTGAGAGCTGGGCCTGTGCGAACCGCATGAAGTTCAACAAGGCCAAGTGCAAGGTCCTGCATGTGGGTCAGGGCAATCCCAAGCACAAATACAGGCTGGCCGGAGAATGGATTGAGAGCAACCCAGAGGAGAAGGACTTGGGGGTGATGGCTGACGAGAAGCTCAACATGAGCCAGCAATGTGCGCTTGCAGCCCAGAAAGCCAATTGTATCCTGGGCTGCATCAAAAGAAGCATGGCCAGCAGGTCGGGGGATGTGATTCTGCCCCTCTACTCTGCTCTTGTGAGACCCCACCTGGAGTACTGCGTCCAGCTCTGGAGTCCTCAGCACAAGAAAGACATGGAGCTGTTGGAGCGAGTCCAGATGAGGGCTACAAGGATGATCAGAGGGCTGGAGCACCTCTCCTGTGAAAACAGGCTGAGAGAGTTGGGGCTGTTCAGCCTGGAGAAGAGAAGGCTCCCGGGAGACCTCATAGCAGCCTTCCAGTACCTGAAGGGGGCCTACAGGAAAGCTGGAGAGGGACTTTTTACAAGGCCATGTAGTGATAGGATGAGGGGAAATGGTTTTAAACTGAAAGAGGGTAGATTTAGATTAGATATTAGGAAAAAATTGTTTACTGTGAGGGTAGTGAGACACTGGAACAGGTTGCCCAGAGAAGTTGTGGCTGCCCCCTCTCTGGCAGTGTTTAAGGCCAGGTTGGATGAGGCTTTGAGCAGCCTGGTCTAGTGGAAGGTGTCCCTGCCTGTGGCAGGGGGGTTGGAACTAGATGATCTTTAAGGTCCCTTCCAACCAAAACCGTTCTATGATTCTATGAAAATACGATACAAGGACTACCAATGACAGCAATGTTGTCCTGTAGTTATTAGCCTTGTTTTATTTGCTGTAATATTTACATAAATTCTCTACATGGCAGAGAACTTTTACCCCTTTCAACATCATCTAACATAGATTTCTTGTATACAGGTAGTATCATACCCACTGAATTTTACTGTGCAGCTATTCAAAAAAACCCTCATATACGTAAGGTGGCTTAGCTTGTATCTTTTTCTAATCTTCAGTGGCATAAGATCATGAACGTCTATGGCAAAACTAATTTAATTGCATTCACATTATCCAGCTCTCCAAAATTATTTGTACTGTGCTTATTATCAATTCTTCTTTGCTATAATAGAACATTTTCCTAGACTATGCAGCATAAGCTTTTAAAAGATGACACTGATGCACCATGCAGCAATAACTAATAACCTCTGTCTGAAGGATTCAGGGATTATATTGTATTTTAAAGATGGATGCTCTTTCACTCACCAAGGTGATAGTTTTGTGCAAACACCAACCAGTATTTGCTGTAAATAATACATATTTTACAGTAATTACAGGTATATACAGAATATACATATGCATTACAATTTGAGCTCAACTTGCAGCCATTTCAGTAAAGTTTTCCTTCAGCATGGTTGGAGCACTAAGCCCTCGTAATTCATTTTTTGTCCCCTCCCCTCAAAGCTATACAACTTGCAATACTAGAGATGTCACAAATGACTGACTAGAGATAGTTATTGGCAATTGTGTGCACATATACATGTACACACACTCACAAGGACTCAAACTAAAGTCTCAGATCAAAACACTTCCAAAATTAAACCAGCATATGGAACCACCACTTACATAAAATTTTCATCCTTCGAAGAAAAGAGTGAAAGAGGTCCCAGGCACCACTTATACATGCACGGTTCCATGTTGCATATAATACAGAGTTCAGTCTCACTGCAAAAGCATTATGGATCTACTTTCTGCATGTGCTGCAGATCGGAAGAGGCAGATTTGCTAAACACGCTCCAGGCGTTTAGGTTTTGGTTTCCCATGCGCTGGCAGGAGTGTCCTTTTCAGATTAGGCACTGAAGCCTTTACTTAATGAGTTCAGGCTTAAAACATTGCACATATGAACAACTCAGAATCTCCAAGTATGGAGCATAAGAATCAAGGTGTATGTTTGTACTTGTGTTTATTATTGTGTAGAACTGCCACAACAGGTAAGATTTTTTTTAAGTATGTGTGTGCATGTCCATTTTATTTGTTAAAAAATTGCATTTACCATATAAAAACTGCACTTAATTCCCAACAACTAAAAAAACCCTAACTCAGTCTACCATAAGTCAACTTGTCTCTGTGTGGATCCTCTTTTTCAGCAAGTGCCACGAATTGCCAGTAGCAGTTTGCAGGATAGACATTGCAGGTCAATGCAACAAGACATATTATCCAAATCCTTGTGCTAGAAAAATCTGTGACATAAACTCTCAAATTTTGCACAAAATGCTTACAGTGAAAACAGACAGAAATCTTCCTGGTTTAAGACTTAACTGTACTGAAGTGATGGCTCTTGACTTCTAAATGATTCAAATAGTCTTCAATTTGTGAAAAGCTCTTCTACTACTGCTTCTCCTTCCTAAGCCTGTTTTCTTCTCTCTGTATGCATACATAAGTATGCTGAAAGTCATTACTTTTTCACTCAACTCTCTTTAGAAATCGATACTGTTTGTTCATTTTTATAAGAAATTATTTCAATTAGTGTCAAATGTCAAACTATTTATTGAATAAAATTTTTAATATTTGAATATTTCAGTTGACTCAGAAGAAAGCTGCTTGATATATTTTTAATGAGTTCCCTACTCCTGCCCAAATTCCATTTACTTCAATAAATAGATCAGTTTGCCAGTTGTCTCCATCAGTAAATTTGGATCTTTCATTGTTATCACTTGTTACATTTCTTTCTCTAACTTCCATCCTCACTGTCACCACAGTAACAGAATATTTGTTTGTTTGGGAAATAAAGACATAGAAACATGCCTGAGGTTTGGTTTAAAAAGCAGTGGCAAACTAGATGAGAAAGCTCTCTTCTGAAACTCAACCTGTGATTATATTTTAGTAGGAGAACTTTCACAAGAAATATTGTTGGTGGAGACTGCAATTTTGATGTAGTCCTTCAGATAGTGTAGATATAATTAAGTCAATCAGGTGGTTTGCTAGAGAAGTGCTGAAACACCAGTAGCAGCTCAAGGACTTCACTGTGGAAGAAGAGACTGGTACTTACAAGCAAAGTTTATTATTCATTCTCAACAGTGAGCATTTAATGGGCATAATATAGAAAACACTGCCTGGCCAAGTCTCCAGTTCATACCCAGGTTAAAGCCTGCAACCAAAATAATCTCGCCTGTACCAGCACTGGGCCTTTCTAACGGATTACCTATGTATTTAATAACAATTAGACGCTGCCTTCTTCCCAGACTTAAGCCTCCTGTCCCGAGCAAACCCCGTCCTTAGCGAGCCCCCGGAGCCCCCAGCTGCGAGGGCGGTGCGCGGCCCCGCGCGTTTCCCCGGGGCTGACCCTCCGCTGCCAGCGCCAGCGCGGCAGGTAGCTCGCCGAGAGGCCCGGCCCCTCGCCCTGGCCGGCACGTTGGGATTTTTCGGCATCCTGCGACCCCTAGTGAGAGGCGGCCCAGGGCGGCCGGGCCGCAGCCGCCTCCGCCCGCCGGCCCCGGGCGCTCCGCGCTGCCAGCGCCGGCGGCTCCGGCCGGGCAGCGGCCGCTTCCAGGTCACGGGCAAAACATACCTCCAGGGATTTCCGTTTCCCCCGTTAACTCGCTGAGACGCTACTATGAAAACGTAGTAATGCGCTGCCTTTGGTTGCTCTGAAACAATGCGCTGATTGTATTGCAACTTCATAAAAAGCTGCTGTTGGTGTAAACTCCCACGGCAAGGCAGGAAAGGTGGGAGACAGCACCCATCTGCATGCTGCCAAAGAAAAAGAAATAAAATTGCCAGCTGCACTTCAGTGAGCTTTTCTACTTAACTGCATACATGTAAGGCCTAAGCGTTTGCAAATAACAGCGATCAGTGTGGAAACAATATTTGTTTGCCTGTTACTCTTGGGAAAACATTGGAGAGAAGTTTATCTCTCAGAGTTCAAAATTGCAAGCTAAGCTTTTTGCTGTTGTCATCATGCTCAGATCCACCAGAACAATGGAGTTTAAAACAATGATTTTGTTCTAAACACATACATGAATTAAAAGCTGAAAATGTAAACACAAATGTTGAAGAGGAAAGGGTATTTCTTAACTTGCTTCAGTTCCCTCAACTAAGGTCAACTTGGTATTCATATATATGCATGGGAATACGTGTGTTTATATACACATAATAATATATATCAAATTGGTTTATGGACTTAGGCATGGTGTAGACACGCTTTTAGGGACACAGTTATACTGTGAAAGGGCTGAATCTGCTGTTTTCATTCCTACAATTTATTAATAAACCCCCAAACAATTCTATTTTATATTTTAGTTTTAATATTTTAATACTTTTAATATTGTGATTGTCCAATAGAAAGGAAAATACATATTAACTAGTCCAAATAGTTCACTTTTCAATGGAAAGATCTTGACAATCTGGCTGGTAAAGCACTGTTATCTATCACATGAAAAGGTTCCAGGATATGAAATGTACCTGGTTTTCAAAGACACTTATTAATATCATGTGATATATTCATTTCCAAAGAAGCAGTAGAGGCCTAGAATGAGGGCTTTTTATTCAGCCTTTTGCATAAAAAAAATAATGACTTGCCTTTAATGAACAGTATTGCTTTCCGACTTGTAGTTCTCCATGGTTTAAAAAAAAACCCTAAACTCAAAGGCAAGCTTTCTAGTCATTCAGTCTTCCGAGTTTCCATTTGCTCACAAGCTGAGTTGGGTCCCAGTCATACTTTGAGCCAAAACTAAAAATTTCAATGATCTTCAGCAGTTCAGATCTGGAAACCTATTTTGAACTTTCTCAAACAATTTCCTTTGGGAGTTGAGATTCTCCCGATTTACATAAGTTTGCATAAGGGGATCATGGATAACATGAATGTTGGACAAGCCTGCAATTGCCATCTCTGATTTTTCCAAAGCTTCTTTTAAATGGCTTAGTGCCTCCTATCCCTTGGTCACTTTGCTAAATCACAATTTTAAGCAAGCTACTGTCAAGCCTATAAATTGCCCCTGAGAAAATGACTAGTGCAGAGAATTCATTGTTAGTTATACTTTTGCTACATATGTATTTAAAACATCTGTCTTATGCTTTGAAGGAAAGGAGTCCACCTTTCTGCACCAGTGTGGTGAATATCACAGCTTGCATAACCCATAATAACACATTGGTAAACAAATAATAAAACAGTTATGTCTCTTCTATGTAATCTCTCCTTGATACGTTAGGCTAATTTTTCTTTAACTTTACTCCACATATGGGCAATATTTATTAAACAGAAGTTTTTCTAGGCCTCTTTGGCTGAGCACAGAAGCTGCATACTCCAGTAATACTAATAGAATCCTATTGTGTCACAGTGAGGGAGAGAAGGGGAAACAGCCCATCGAGGCAGTAAACTTGGTTCTGTGCAACAAGCCATCATGTTGATGGCTTGGTTCATAGCTATTAGGTCCTCCACAGCTGTATGAATCAATTTGTAAAAATATATTTTTATGCAATGGGAAGTGTACCTTACTGAAAGTAAATTATATAAATTTTTAAAGCATACGGTTTGTGTTCAAAGTTTTATCTGATTTACCAAGGATTGACCTAAGCAGAAGATAAAGATTTATTTTTCTTAACTGTTATAACATCTTGCTTTAAATCATTTTTTCTTTTGCCAAATAATTCTGGAAATTCTCACAGAAAATGCAAATTCTAAGTTGATATTTACATACATTTTCTGTAGGTGTCAGCATTGCTTTATATTGTTGTAGGGAACTGTATTTTTTTCTTCTCAAAGAAAGAAGAAACACAGACTTGTCATTTTCCAAATGAAAGATAATTTTTCTGCTGTCAGTTTGTCTTGTACTACCCATTTCAGACTAGGATTTAGTACTATATTGTGTAGGTGCAACTAAAGTAAATGTAAAGAAAAAGCCTATATTGTTTTCCTATGCACCTGTTTTCTGTTTTAAAACCTTTTTATTCCATTCCAGTTATTTTCTGTGTAAATATCACCCTTGTTGATGTAAACACAAGGTTCATGTAACATTTGCAAGTATTTCTCAGATGTGGCAAGGAGCAACAATTCAGTGATGCTAAGTGAACTGTGAATCTACCTTCTTTACACAGACTGTAGAGGAATACTGGACCAGAAGTTCTTATGCGGTTCTAGGTGGAGTCTGCAAAGAGCCACCATAGGGCAAGTATTTAATACTTTCATTCATAAACTTACCATACAAAAGTATGCCACTGAGATCTGTTGGTAATACTTTATTGAGATGAATTATCCATGCAGAAGAGAACTGTACTATCACACTAGAAGTGAATGACCTTGGGAGCCAAAGTAATAGTAATTGGATGAAAATCAATTGTACAGAGTGCAAGGTCATAAATAAAGAGTAACAACAAGAATTCTTTCTCGGATCTCAGGCATACAAAGTGATCGAAGAGAGATATGGATTAAATATTCAAACAAAATTATTATCAACCTCCTATACCCGTGAAAGAGCAATACAATCCAAGCATCTATGAGGCAAGATATTTCCAGTAAAAAAAAAGCAACACTGGTGACGTTATTACAAGCTCAAGTATATATGAACATTATTTGAAATGGAGCATATAATCCTGACCATTCTTCCGACCAAAGGAATGGAGAGCCTATCGTCCAGGAGGCTATTAAGAAAGCACTTCAAAATGATGTGAAGGGATATGTTAGCTTCCTATAAAAGCAGCGGGAAACAAATTAACTACGTAACAAAAATAGCATCAGCACAAGGGAAAAATGGCTACAAACTGCTCAAGATTGACACTAAAATTGGGACAGAGATTCTGACACAGCCACCCAGGAGGAATAACGACGGAAGAAATCCCATCTAATTTTCAAAGGGAGTTCAAAAGAGAACATATGACCTGTCTGCTTAGTCTAAGAGTGTGCTGGGGTCCACATCTCAGCGAGGTCCCAGTAGCTCAATCTTTCATTTGCATTACAGGTTTGAACCAAGGTTTGTCTTTGCATTACAGGTTTGAACCAAGGTTTGACATTGGTGCTATACCATTATCTATTGATAAAGTCACGTGCTGCCTAAATCCATGGATTGTGGGCAGTTTCAGTTGGTCTATTTGTAGGAGAAATGGAACAGATGAGAAATTTTTTTGAAGTAGTAGCCTCAGAATCTATTTAAAGTAGAATTATCCTTCTTCACAAGTGACAAGCACCTTGACTACAGAGAATTCTTATGTTGGCTGACTCACAACAAATATTTTCAAGTTATTGCATTTTAATTTAGATGTGGATTTCACATTAGGCATTTACTTATGTGCAAGTTTTACCTGCATATTTGCATAACACGCTTTTTAGAAAATATTGCTTCTGAAGATTTGTTTACATAAACATTTTCCTCTTCTCTCGCCCCCTCCCACCATGACTCTAATAAATTTTTCTATAAAACAGAAGAGCTACACTGACTTATTTTTAGGTCATCTCAAAAGTACTTAGAGGCTCCTATTAATGGCACAGTGGAACACTGAGTTTTCTGTAACGCTGCGGCTGTAGAATCTTGTCTCTATCATAGATTTGCCCTTGGGCTGCAGAATAAACAAAGAGAGTATTTATAGCCCTTCTCATACAAAGAGATTTGATCATTCAAAGAGAAGGCAATGAATTTCACAGTACTTTCTATATCCCCAGGCTTGCTACTAATATTAGTGCTAAGGAAAAGCTGATGTCACCTGATCCGTCACAGTCTTTGCTTTTGTACATCTCTGGGTAACACTGGGCTAAAAAGATTAAGTATTATTTTTGCATTCATTTATTTGAACACAGTTCTATTGTCATGACAAATTTAGAAATACTGTCCTTCACCTGTATTACATCAGATTGCTATAGTTGATACAGGAAATAGGAAAAATCAAAGTAGCACTTCTCAGAGTCTATCTAAAGAGAGATTTAAGGAAACAGACAGCTCTGACCATTTAAAATGACCCATAGTTATTACTCTTCCTAAATAAGAGATGCTGGAGATGAGGTAGACAAGTTCTAAATTATATGATTTTTTTCAGACAGTAATTTGGTTCTAACGTAAGATTCAGAAGATTATTGGAAGGTTAAAAGTTGCTTGTACTATAAGGCATAAGCCCAACAGAATAAGCTCTATGACTTAACTGGCCTTCTCAAAGTCGTTCTCTACTCTCCAGGTGCAATATCCTTGCTTTGAAGGAGTCTGATTTAAGCTACATCTTACAACATGGCACACAGCACAACTGTGCTTTTGTGAGAGCACCTCTGGCTGGAAGCCTCACTTACTCAGCTGGATTGACTCCTCTGTGCCTCAGGGTACCTGGGCTGCAGTGGCAGCGATATTCCCTTTCCCATCTGTGCTGAGTACACATACTTCCATGCTCACAATCACAGCCGCATCCAGACCCTCCTCAACTCTGGAATATTCTCATAAAGCTCAGTTTTTATTTTCCTGGACTAGAGTTGATTGCTGTGAATAAAAGCTGAAATGAAAATATCCAATATGAGTTTATTACTTTACCTACCTTCTATGATGAATAACTACTTAAAAAGCAAGATAACCTTTGTGACTCTTAAAAAAAATCAGAATCCAGCAGAACTATCAGTGATCTCTTTTTGTTACCTCTCCCTTTAGTTTGCTGTAAGAAGCACCAAATCCAAAATCCAAACCCTCACTGAAAAAAATATTTTAATGTTCAAAACTTTAAACCAAACTGCTAAAATGCAGAATAATGACAGATTCGATAAGTGCTCACATACAAAGAAATATTTTTAGACTACTAATGTATTGCCATTACATTTTGTCAGTAATACAGGAAGAGAAAATGGGAATATTTGCTAAGTGATCAACCACTTAGAAAACAGGAGTAAAATTTTGTGACTCTCAGGTTGTTTTCTCCACTGTAAAACAGCACAGTGATTTTCAGTTCGGTTACTTTAAAGCATGAGGACTGGAAACCAGAATATTTTGGAAAGTTGAGAATCCCCTTGTGCGCTATGGCATAGAGACCCTGTTTGTATTACTGAAGATGATAGAGTTTGAAGATGTCAGAGATAAGGAAAAAAAATCTTTTTTTGATCTTATGATAATATGGTTTAGAGAAAAATATTCAAATTTTAGCAATAATTCATCTGAGCAGACTGTCACTTGCAGTCCAACTTCCGAGTACAGTGCGGATGTTTCTCTCCATTGATTAGGCCCTTCTGAAGTAGGACCTAATTACGCAGGAACAGAGGCCAACTGGATTACTTCTACTTTGTTCTGGAATAAAGAAAAATTAATTCTGGACATGTCACTGTAGTATTGGCTAAACTGGTACCTAAAAATAAGTGTTAAAATGGAAATGGAAAGGACAACCACAGTGAGTTACATGGAGAACAGACTAGGTGCAAGTTGAATATGTGAAAGCTGATACACCAGTTTCATTTGGGCCCTGATTTTGAAAGAATCCCTTACAACTGAAAATAAACTAGAATATTTCAAAAGGTTACAAAAGAAAACAAGTCCTTCACGGACAGTTCGCAACTACTGTAGTAGGATGTGCATCTGAGTGTTAAAGATAAACACAAACTGTCATCATAAGTTAGAAAACCTGTAATCAAGATGTTAGTTTGCACTAGTATTTCATATCCATATATAACAATGACTAACTTACTGTTAGTCACTTTTTCTAGTTTTCTACTTAGTTAACTAAATGTTAGATATGTGTATACAGTGTATACAGATAACTTTGTTATTGATACATCAAACACCTATAATGAGAGTACAGAATACGAACTATTGAAAGCACAAGACACGTTTATACAACTCTCTTGCAGAACAGCTCTTAATTATGATTGCACACTATGTTTTCCCCAAAGTGCAAGAATGAACAGTGCTCACTGAATTCAAGATTTTGTTTGATATTGGTAGTATAGAATGTGGACCCACGCCCTCAGATTTCTAGGAAAATTAGGTGTTCGCAGTTAATGGATACCTGCGAAAAGTTTTTTTGTTTTTTCTCCCCCAAAACAGTAACTCACAGGATCTTTTTGGCAAAGACAGTGACAGAAACTCATTCTCCACGGCAACATACAGTTTCCTCAGCTACAAGACCATCCTTTCTTTTCTTGACATCCTAACTCATTCAAAACACATATCCCAACTTCCTCAACAACTGAGATGAGTCTTGCAAACAGCAGACTGTTTCACTGTGTTGTGCTGATTCATTCCAAGCACTGTTCATCCTGCACACTGAATGAGGCAGGGTCCTGTGGGAAAACAAAGAATGAGATCATATAATTAAAGACTATCTCATAATGTACACGGGGATTGAACTACAGTGGCCTCAACAGTCTTACTTCTATTTCTTAACTCTTGAGTGATTAAGACTGCAAGTTATTTTAATATTGTTTTCTGAACATAACCATCAACAGTTCTGAGCAAAGACATTTAAAAATAACCAAAAACCCCAACCCAAAAAACCAGCCACAGGGAACCATGCCAACTACTACTATATGGTATGGAAGGAGAATTACCAGTAGAGCCAGCTGGAGGGGAAAACAACACCACTTCTATTTTTATTGAACACTTTTCTATTCTCAATTTGCCTATCCATTAATGTTTAAATGTTTGCTGAAGAAGTTTCAATTTTAATGAAATTCTGCCTGATTAAACTATTTTCAAATCCTGCCTTGTGATTCCCACCAGCTCACATGCTTGCTCACTCCAGAAGGATGCTGATGAGTCTACCCATATTCCCCAGGACAACAGCCTACCTGACAAATACAGAGATCCTACAGACCCTGCTCCCAGCCTCATGATTTCTCTGCTGAGACCTTTGTCAAGTCGGACGCAGAATGGTAATTTCATTTTGAAGGAAATTTAGCTTTTTGTGAGAGTTCTAATTTAGATATGCTAAGCTTCTAAATCTCTCATAAAATGGATGCCATTCTCCACTCCTGCAGCACAAGTCTCTGGTACATGTACAACTTGTTTTCAAGCTGAAAGCCTGAACCATACAATGGGTGTTCATTGTTCTTTGACTCTTCCCAAGAACTGGATCTTCTGCAAGTCCTGATGGCCATCCCACAGCAAGAGAGATTGTTTTAAAAAAACACCCCTCCTTCCTGAAATTCTAGACCTTGAAAGCCCTTTGTTTTGAAGCTCCAGAGAAACAGATTTGGGACTATCATACCTCATGTTTTCTGTCTCAGCATGCCAGGCCTCTTACGCTTAGTGCTGTCAGGGAGAAGCACAGGCAGAGCTGCTCTGTGAGGTGTGCCAAGCCAGGAGCCCAGGGCAACCCCAGCTAAGGGCATGCTCACATTGGCTAGGGTACAGTCCCACAGCACATGAACACCATGGGCAGAACACAGTACTAGAAACAGGGTCCATCCAGGCACTCCTGGAGAGCAACTGCAGGCAAGACTGGAGGTAAGGCTACAGCATGAATCAGAAGTGTCTACCCAAGAGATAGGGCTAGCAGCAGACTACCTGCAATGCAAGTCCAAGCTCCAGCAAGGGAGAGAGGGATGGATGGCTGAACAGACAGACAGATAGACCCAGCATAGCTCAGGAAGGGACTGAAGGCTCGGGTCTGAGCTTAAATGGAGCCCCAGGGCCCATGAGCAGAGGGTGCGTGGGCGAGGGTCCCAGTTGAGGCTACTCAGGGCTGTTAATGCCTATTAGTGCACTCAGTGCATTGCAAGTGTTATGGTTAGTGTTGGAGTCACGGTTAAGAAAAGCAGGGGCTGCAGAGCCTCACCACATTCAGTAGTTTGCAACCTCCAGAGCAGGGTGTGAGCTTCTATGAATAATTCCCATTTGTTCTTTCTTTTCCATATTCATTTGGGGCTTTGTGGCTAATATTGCTTATTTAAAGGATTTACTCTTCCTCTCTTTCTTTAGCTGTATTTTGACTTATATTGTCTTCATTTGTTTGAAGCCATATCCTTCCTTTCTCTGTTCTTTTTGTTTGTCTCCTTTGTTCATATTTTATGTTTGTTGAAATGTAAACTTTTGGGGACTGCAATATTGAACAAGTTCCTCAACTCTAGTTGAACTCATTAATGTTGGGAACAAGAGTCAACAGAGCATAAAGGATGTAAAAACTTTTGTTCCTCACTCCTGGAGGTTTTTCCATCATATATGCTTGGAACTCCACTTCCAAGAACTATTCCTAAGTCACATCCTTCAGTCCTTTGAGAGCCTCTGAACTAGGAGGGGACCCAGAGAGAACTCAAGACCCCTCTTCTCCTTAGGCAGTGAGCTCTGTGTTGCACCTTACAGACATGTCACAGGGTTTCAGTGGTTGTTTTTACTTTAAATGTCTCTGAGGCTGTCAGTGTGAAGATCATACACAGTTGTGGTGCTTTTTAAAATTAAGAATCATGTCCAGCAATACTGAAAATAATGCCTTGTTTAAATGTCCACATATAAATGATATAAATGCAAGCAGCTACTGTGACTTGAGGCACTCGCAACTGAAGGTTTCAGTGAAGAAATGTATGATACTGTTTTGATTTTCTAAAGGATCTTTTTTTATCCAGAGCCACAGAATATCTTGCAAACATTATCTAGTTAAAGCTCACCACATTCTTGTGAAGCAAAGTAAGAAGACTTTTGTCAGCTTCTGCACAGTTATATCTAGGGTGAAGCACAGGTGGTGACTAGCACAAGCACACAACAAGGCAATGTGGCACAGATGGTGAAAAAAGGTGCTGTAATCAGTTGAACTTTGAGCCATCCTAGGGTGCTGTTTAATGAGTTTTGCCAGGACAACTTTTCTTAGAGGGTGCCATACAAGATTTCACATCAGAAAGCGTGATCAGGTCTTGGATCATGTCTGATACAAAAGGTAGCAGGTCATATTCTCAGTTGTGTTTTGGCTCCTTTTCCCTACTTAAGAACCAAAAATGTCTGTAAAGTGGACAGAAAACTCTCACTGTGAAAGAATATTGCTGTGAATATGGATGCCATGCGACACTGGACTTCAGACACATTGAACATTCAGAGCAATACAGATATATTATGAGAATCAAATGAATACAGTTATGCCAAAAGTCTTCTATGTTTCCCTGTTATAACAAGACATTGCATCCAGCAACACAGTTGATACATGTCATCTTGGGGTAATGGTAGTACAGCACTGGGGTACTCTGCTGACTGCACCCCCAATGTTACTTGCTGTACTGTTCCAGGTGTGCACAGTCAGATACGGACAGTCATGACCTAGCTCCACTCACACTGTGACCTAGCATTACACAAGATTTTATTGTACCAAAGTTGTTCAGAGATTCAGAAGCCGACCCTCTCAACCTCTCCATGAAGCACATCCAAGCAGGGTTTACAAGCTTAGGCATGGTCCCCTGCTAATATGGTCTAAATGCTTTTCAGACCACAGAGTGAACACAGAGGTGTCATGACTTATGTGACTACTTGGACAGCTATCCAAATACTAGAAAATCCAACCTTAATTAAGTTGTTAAAACAAGCTGTTAAAGATGCAAGATTTGACTGCTTACATAAAATAAATTATGCTGTTTGGATAAGCATGCTTATCATAGCAATTTTACATCTCTTCATTAACTCCAGTGCACTGTTTCCA
Organism: Nyctibius grandis; assembly: GCF_013368605.1. NCBI lineage: Eukaryota > Metazoa > Chordata > Aves > Nyctibiiformes > Nyctibiidae > Nyctibius > Nyctibius grandis. The sequence goes on from NC_090663.1 coordinate 46,807,546, forward strand.
AAATAGTAACATACTTTTATATATTTTCACTAAAAAAAAAAGATACATAGCAAAGCATTCTGGGCTTTCTAGGTGAGAAGACAACAAAAATTCATAAACATGTATTTAGTAATTCATTCAGCCAGTGACAAATAGTACCCGTTATATGGACTTTTCAAAAACATCCAGCATGTGAGGTGCATTCATTAATGTGGTGTAGCAGATTGGGAGCAGTATCTCTTTTCATGCAAAGATTTGGCCTAGAGCAAGAAGAATGATCATCTTTGTCACTGCTGGTTTTACTAAAATATTTTTCTCATGTTACAAGATAGGACTAAAATCTCTAAAGAATATGTGTTTTCCTGGTCCTCTTTCTGGTGCAGAGGCTGCTCTTGGGAGAATTTTAAGTAATTGAACTGTAATTTTAATTAGAAAGCACTCACACAAACTCAAATGAAATACAATGCTGAAACAGTTCAAAAATTTAGTTATGCATAAAACACAGAAGATATTTTAATGATGAATGAATCAGAAAAAAATGTGGGTGTTTTTTGGAAAAAAGTGGAGTATCCTTATTAGTAGCAGGTCCAGAGGAGGGCCACGAAAATGATGATCAGAAGGCTGGAAGACCTTGCCTGTGAAGAAAGGCTGAGAGAGCTGGAGTTGTTTTGCCTGGAGCAAAGGTAGCTCCAGGGAGACCATATTGTAGCCTTTCAATATATAAAGGCGGATTATAAGAAAGATGGAGAAAGACTTTTTACCAGGGCCTCTAGTGACAGAACAACAGGCGACAGTTTTAAACTGAAAGAGGGTAGATTTAGATTGGACATAAGGCAGACTTACTTTTTTTCATGATGACAGTGGTGAGACACTGGAACAGGTTGCCCAGAGAAGTTGTGGACGCTTCCTCATTGGAATTGTTCAAGGGATGGGGCTTTGAGCAACCTGATCAAGTGAAAGATGTCCCTGCCCATGGGAGGGGGTTGGACTAGATGACCTGTAAGTTCCCTTCCAACCCAAACCATTCTATGATACTATTATTCTACTCTCTTGACCTATCTTGAAACATAACAGACTTTATATTACAGTCATGCTTGCTTATATATATATTTTGACAATTATAAATATATTAAATTCATCACTTCAGCTCATCTTATGCATTTAAATTCATGAAACAATTTTCTTTCCAAATATGATTATTGTAATATTATAAATATCTGCTAAATGTGCACAAATTGTAAGCTACTCCCCCTGAAATCATTCAATAATTTTAGAAAATGGTTGTATGAATTTGAAATGCATGTCTGGGATTTATACAGTGCATGTTTGAGTTATAGAAGGTCCTAGAAAGTACAAACAGAATAGATCAAATTATTTTTCGTATATCAAAATGTAATCTTCCAAATACAAATAGCAACAAACAATTGACTTTTGGCTAAAACATAGCCATTGTTTTATGTTCAGGTACTGAGTTTGAACTGCTCAGAGAGCTTCACCAAGCCAATAAAAAAGCAGGATTTAAAGAAGTCTTTACCAGTTTTCATGACTGTAAGTGTTTTGCTGAAAAATCCATGACAGAATCATAAATAAACAGTATTATATTTCATTTTCCTTGATAAAAGACTTAAAAAAGAAGTGATATCCTAGCAACTAGACATCAGAAGTTTTCAGTGCAAACACCTCGCCCCCTTCACTGTCTCAAGTAATAAAAAGAGAATAATAAAATTCCAAACTTGCAACCAAATCTTAACATAAAACCTGAAAATACAACAGCTCAATAATACATAGTAGATTTGAGCTCTTTTTTGTTCCTGGCAGCAGTATATGTTCATATAACTTCCATAATACAGCTCTGTGATTGAAAGCGCAAGATAGTGTGTTTTGTGCTCTTGGCCATTTAGGTCTCTAACTGTGAATATGTAAAACCTTACTGTAGCAGGTTTCTTCTGATGACTTTTACTTCATATCCAACAAATATCTTTTTCTGGACTCTTTCCTTCCATATAACTCAGGCTGTCACAAGCCCTGTTTGTGGTCCTTGCCTCGATTGGTTTCCCCCTAAAATAATACAAACTGTTGTTAATATGTGAGGATACTTGAGAACACAGCTCCCTGGAGCATCTAAAGAAAGTGCCAGAAATCGGCCACATGGCACAAACCAATAAACTACAAAGCCATTTTATAAAGCCAGCTGTACAATAAAAATACGTTTATTTAATGTATCCTCTCTTCCATGCTAAATATTTCCACTTTCAAAGCACTTCCTGATCCCACCAAATGAAACACTATCTCTAGCTTTATCATACACTGTCAATGCCTGTTTCTAGAAAACCATCCAAAATCACTGTTAGTCCTGAGTGTGCAAGACCATTTTTTGGTCTAGTATGATATGCACTCATACCACTATTATTTTGGGTACTTCCTGTCTTGTTTTTATTTTGTTGCCATAAACCAGAGAATAAAGTGATTTGGATAAAGAGGCTGACACAGGGATGTATTTCATCTGCACGGTAATTGATAGTAGCCAGAGCTCACAAGGAAAGTGTGGATCACAGATCAATTTCTCTCTTCGGTTTGAGCACGGGCGAAGACCTAAATGTGCTGAGCATCCTTTCATGCAATTGGCATGCTGAAATGTGTGCACTATATCCAGTGTACTCAAAACTCCTCATTGAACCATTGTATAAAACAGAAGATCACAAAGGAAATTAACTATAAATACATTGGTGCCATCACATGAATGGGCACACGGACTGAGGGGAAGAGCAGGCTGAGGGGGAGATTTTGGGAAAGCAAAGGCCCAACTCTGCAAAACAAAACAGGCAAGTATTGGTGTCAGGCAGCATCTTCCAAGTGACCCTCAGCAGGAAGGAAGGTTCAGCTTCTAGGTAGGTTTCCAGTCCAAATATTACAGTGATTTGCCAGCCAAAGCCCTTCTGTTTGGCCTTCTGCTCTACATGCTGGGACTTGGGTAGAGGTTAGTCGGGGAGACGGTTAACCAGCACGTCCGGAAACTGCTGTGGCTGTGTCTGATAGTCGAAGTTTACTTGCAGCTCACGTGCTTGGTCAGTCTGATTTGGAAAAGGGTCCCACCCTCCCAGGAGGTTATTGCAACCATCAGGTTATCAGGCGGTTCCCATACCTCTGCACAAAGCTGCTCCACTGTGATTTAGAAAAGTACTACATTTACAACAGGAGAAAGAGAAATAAACAGAAGGTCTACATGAAGTAAGGGGAAAAATGGGGGGGCGCGCTCGCAGGTGCTGGGGGACGGTCCGGAGTAAACTATATGATCTCAATGTGAGTATGGAAGCTTCTCGTTTATTCGCAAAGCACGCCGCGATTATATAGGCGGTAACCTGAGTACATGCTAATCACGCGCCCCGATCGCACTTGTGATTGGTCTATGGATTTACATACTCAGAGCTCTGGACTTAACTCTTGCATAGCTCCAAGCCTGGGTTGCTCAGACTGCTCAGTGGCACAAGATCGTGCCCCTTCTCACCCAACCAAACCTCTACATCTACATAAATTAAAATTAATAACCTAGGCAAAATTGATAAAGAAAACTGAGAAGATCAAGAAAGTATGTGTATTTGTCAGTGACTAAAGCAAAAAGAAAATGTTTAATAGTACAGATGGATGAAGAGGCTTATTCAGCTCACTGCTGTTTTCTATCTGGGAAGAAGGATGAGATACTCCATCTTATAGGGAGAATGAACTTCTTCAGAGTGGACAAGTAACTGCAGAGTATGTCAAAAAAAACATATGCTAACTAGAGTTCAATATTTTTAAATTCCACACAGGACTCCCAGAAGAGTTTCTGAGAGGATTTCAACTGACTGTTTTTATTTTCTCACTGCAACTTTTAATAACTTGAGTCAACATCAGAAAACTGGAGCAGCACCAATATTCTTTTGCCGTTATTCAAAAGGTCATGCAAGATGAGTTGGGGAACAGAAGGACAAATGATCTGACGTCAGTCCAGAGACACAGAACTGAAACAGATAAGATGTTTCATTTTTATAAGCTATATTATTCACACTGTAACACGGCTGTAAAATCATTCCTTCCCTCGGCCTGATGAGTCTCTTCCCAGGAGATCTCCATTTTGAAATGCCTGACCACCCCAGGCTTAAGGCACTTGCCTGGAATATTGAAAAACTTTCTTCTTACCGGGCTGAGGGGAGGATGTGGAGCACCTTCACACACTCCAGTTAAGCGTACTAGCGCTCAGACTTACATGGAAGACCACCTCTTTCTTGAGCATCTCCAGCTAGCTTTCTTATGTGTGCAGTCATTGGATTTTTTTCTTGACTTATAAAAATTACATCACAGCTTTTCAATCTCATGTTACAGTAATACTATATTGAAATGTATTGCAAATTAAATTATTACTATTTAATTCATAAAACTCCATACTGGCAGTTTCATATAACAGAAATTATCCAGGCTGAAGATCTAATTATTGAAAATGAATATTTAAGTAAGTCTATCATGTAATTTATCTTGCTAACTTAAATGAACCAATTTGTTATCCTGAAATAAAGTAAAAGGCATGGTTTTAGGAAAAAAAAAAGTCCCAATAGCACTAATATCTGTGTCATCTCAAAAGAAACTATATTCAGCATTGACAAATAGTTTATGTTATAGATGTGAAACTATCCAAAGGTCCGGGTCCATAATGTTTGCATTAATACTTTATATACAATTCTGTCACAAGTTTCAAACTTGGGCTTCAGCTTTTGAAGTGAACTAGGTGTTTAAATGAATTTTCAAAAGCCTCTAGGCCCTCAATTTGCGTTGAAATCAAAGAGACATAGGGTCATATCTAAACTTAGAGTGTATTTGGCCCTTAATCACATTTTTTAATACACAAGGGCAAAATTTTTATAAGCACTTAAATCAGTTAGAAACATAAATCCCATGACTTCAAACCCAGATGAGAACCAAAACATTTAAGTTTTCTTGGCTTCTGGAAGCTCCTTCTATACAAAATCATTCGTGATTACAAGAACAGATCTTGGTATTGAACTACAAGGTTATTGGTCCTTTATTTCAATTTGTGCCTTTTAACAGTAAGGATCCAGAATTTTTCTTTTAATGTGAATAAAAACTTTGGGTAAATTTGTAAACCTGAATCCTATTACAATCCCATTACAATCCTACATTACAATTATTACAACAGAAATAACATTAAGAAGTGACTTAATTGAAAACACACCTTAAAAAGTAATTCCAAGATCTTTTTAATATCTTGTTAAAGTAATGAATTTTCAGCCACTCTGCACACATGAACCCTAGAAAATAGATTTTTTGAATAGAAAATGTATAGTATAAGGAAACCAGATTAATAGCTACACATATGCAACCTGAGATTTTAGATCGCTCATTTTAAGTCTTTATTTCTTCTGGGATGTTTTCTCACTGTCTCGTGAAAGAAAAACATTGTAGTGCCATGTGGAAATACAGCCAAATAACTTCACTTTCCCTACAACCTACCTCATAACTGGAGCTGTCACTTCTCTCAGGGTGCAGTTGCACAGTCAGTCCACCTGAAAGTGAAGCTGTAGCTGCAGGCCACTGGTGCTGATGACAACTATCCCAGCAGTGGTGGCTCAAGGTCAGTTCCTGGTCCCTGTAGGAGATATGATTTAGTGGCAATCACAGAGACTTGGTGGGACGCCTCGCATGACTGGAATGTGGTCATGGATGGCTATGTCCTGTTCAGGAAAGACAGGCCACTAAGGAGAGGTGGTGGAGTTGCTCTTTATGTGAGTGAGCAGCTAGAATGTAATGAGTTCTGTCCAGGGGCGGATCAGGAGCGAGTTGAGAGTTTGTGGGTGCGAATTAAGGGGCAGGCTGGCAGGGGTGATACTGTTGTGGGTGTCTATTACAGGCCAATGGATCAGGATGAGGAGGGTGATGAGGCCTTCTACAGGCAGCTGAGAGCAGTCTCGCAATTACAGGGCCTGGTTGTTGTGGAGGATTTCAACTACCCTGATATTTGCTGGGAGGCCTACTCAGCCAGCCATCCTCAGTCCAGGAGGTTCCTCCAGTGCATTGATGATAACTTTCTGATGCAAATGGTGGATGAGCCAACTAGGAGAGGAGCGCTGCTGGATCTTATCCTTACTAACAAGGAGGGTCTGGTTGAAGCGGTGAAGGTTGAGGGCAGCCTTGGTTGTAGTGACCATGAGATGGCAGAGTTCAGGATCTCATGTGGCAGGAACAGAATAGCTAGCAGAATCACAACCCTGAACTTCAGGAGGGCCAACTTTGGCCTTTTCAAGCAATTGTTAGGGGAAATCCCATGGGACAGGGTACTAGAAGGTAAGAGGGCCCAAGATAGTTGGTTAGCATTCAAGGACTGCTTCCGAGCTCAAGATCAGAGCATCCCAACAGGTAGGAAGTCAAGGAAGGGTACCAGGAGACCTGCATGGTTAAACAGGGAACTGCTGGGCAAACTCAAGTGGAAGAAGAGGGTGTACAGATCATGGAAGGAGGGGCTGGCCACTTGGGAGGAATATAAGTCTGTTGTCAGAGGATGTAGGGAGGCAACTAGGAAAGCTAAGGCCTCCTTGGAATTAAATCTTGCAAGAGAGGTCAAGGACAACAGAAAGGGCTTCTTCAAATACATTGCAAGTAAAGCCAACACTACAGGCAATGTAGGCCCACTGGTGAATGAGGTGGGGGCCCTGGAGACAGAGGATAAAAAGAAGGCAGAGTTACTGAATGCCTTCTTTGCCTCTGTCTATACTGCTGGAGGCTGTCCTGAGGAGCCCCGGACCTCTGAGGCCCCAGAAGAAGTCAGGATAGAGGAGGAATCTGTCTTGGTAGATGAGGGCTGGGTCAGGGACCAGTTAAGCAATCTGGACATCCATAAATCCATGGGTCCTGATGGGATGCACCCGCGGGTGCTGAGGGAGCTGGCGGAAGTCATTGCTAGGCCACTCTCCATCATCTTTGCTAAGTCGTGGGCAACGGGAGAGGTGCCTGAGGACTGGAGGAAAGCGAATGTCACTCCAGTCTTCAAAAAGGGCAAGAAGGAGGACCCGGGTAACTATAGACCGGTCAGCCTCACCTCCATCCACAGAAAGGTGATGGAACAACTTGTCCTTGGTGCTGTCTCTAGGCACATCAAGGATAGGGGGATCATTAGGGGCACTCAGCATGGCTTCACCAAGGGGAAGTCATGCTCAACCAACTTGATAGCCTTTTATGAGGACATAACCCGGTGGATAGATGATGGTAAAGCTGTGGATGTGGTCTATCTCGATTTCAGTAAGGCATTTGACACGGTCTCCCACAGCATCCTCGCAGCTAAACTGAGGAAGCGTGGTCTGGATGATCGGGTAGTGAGGTGGATTGTGAACTGGCTGAAGGAAAGAAGCCAGAGAGTGGTGGTCAATGGGACAGAGTCCAGTTGGAGGCCTGTGTCTAGCGGAGTCCCTCAAGGGTCGGTACTGGGACCAGTACTATTCAATATATTCATTAATGACTTGGATGAGGGAATAGAGTGCACTGTCAGCAAGTTCGCTGATGACACAAAACTGGGAGGAGTGGCTGCGCCGGAAGGCTGCGCAGCCATTCAGAGAGACCTGGACAGGCTGGAGAGTTGGGCGGGGAGAAATTTAATGAAATATAACAAGGGCAAGTGTAGAGTCCTGCATCTGGGCAAGAACAACCCCATGTACCAGTACAAGTTGGGGGCAGACCTGTTGGAGACCAGCGTAGGGGAAAGGGACCTGGGGATCCTAGTGGATAACAGGATGACCATGGGCCAGCAGTGTGCCCTTGTGGCCAAGAAGGCCAATGGCATCCTGGGGTGGATTAGAAGGGGTGTGGTTAGCAGGTCGAGAGAGATTCTCCTCCCCCTCTACTCTGCCCTGGTGAGGCCGCATCTGGAATATTGTGTCCAGTTCTGGGCCCCTCAGTTCAAGAAGGACAGGGAACTGCTAGAGAGAGTCCAGCGCAGAGCCACAAAGATGATTAAGGGAGTGGACATCTCCCTTATGAGGAGAGGCTGAGGGAGCTGGGTCTCTTTAGCTTGGAGGAAACTGAGGGGTGACCTCATTAATGTTTATACATATGTAAAGGGCAAGTGTCAAGAGGATGGAGCCAGGCTCTTCTCAGTGACATCCCTTGACAGGACAAGGGGCAATGGGTGCAAGCTGGAACACAGGAGGTTCCACATAAATATGAGGAAAAACTTCTTAACGGTGAGAGTGACCGAACACTGGAACAGGCTGCCCAGAGAGGTTGTGGAGTCTCCTTCTCTGGAGACATTCAAGGCCTGCCTGGCCACGTTCCTGTGTGATATGGTCTAGGCAATCCTGCTCCGGCAGGGGGATCGGACTAGATGATCTTTCGAGGTCCCTTCCAATCCCTAACATTCTGTGATTCTGTGATATGCCACTGACACCTAGCAACCTTCTTGGATCAAAGCATTACCCCATTAGAAGTATCTACAGGAAAAGAGAACTTCAAACCAGCCCAACACCTATTCACTGTCTACCATTCCCTGCGGTTTACTATTCTCCAGAAGCTGAGGAAACACTCCAGTTGCTTCTTATTGCACCCCCTGGGATCTATGTCCACGTCTCACATCTGTCCCTGTCAGCAAAAACAGCAGACTCATAATTCCTACTTGCATCCCTCTATCCTCACTGTCTCCTTCCCTCTCTCCAGAGAGCCCATTTAACAGTGCAGATATCCTTTGATCTCCGTATTCCCAGCTTGAATGAAACAGCTGTGTAACTCTGGACTTAGGAGGGCTTTGCAATTGCATCTCCCATTCAAGAACTCATCCACATTGCCTCCTGACACCTCTTCTGAAGGTGTCTTATCAAAGATCAACACGCAAGATAGAATCACTTACCACCTCATATACCATTATCACTCCCCCCCATAATCAATCCCATAGGCAAAAGTCACAAAACACTGAGACTGGAGAGTAGGGAGGATCAGTTGTTACAAATTCAGCTTCACTTTATATTAATGAGGCTCTCTGGCTATGTTAACTTTGGCTGAAAAAGAAGAATGTTATAAAAAACCTCTAAAACATCCAGCCAGTGCCAAGCTCTTGCACCTGTGTGCAAAACCTTTATCACATACATGTATTTCATAAAGATATGTCTGTGCACACAATGATAAAGGTAGAAATATAATAAGAAAACATGACTCACTTGAACTCAGCGGGTAGTAGCCCTAAATGAGTGACATCTATGATCATCTGTTTAAAATGTCTTTGGTAGGGGGGGAGATAAGAAACAAAAGACTTGATGAGTATAGGATCCTACATCTGTTTGTTATTTGGAAGAAAAGTACCAGAAGTAACTTGTCGTCTTCTGACCAACAGGTTGAAATTTTTTTTTTGCTACTTGGGCAAAAAGTAAAACAAGCAAAAAAAAATTTTACGGAATATCAGTTGCTATATATCAGCAATTTGCTCTTTCCATTTCGGACGTAAGAATATTACTATTTTTGTCTGGATGGAGCTTAATCATCATGACATCATTAAGTTCTAGAAAGCAGCACATATGTAAAATTTGTGAACATGAATATAATATAAGCAGGATATTTATACATTGCTTTTAAGCCCAAATAAAATAAAAGTGCACTTTCGATAAATATCATTGTTTCCCATAGTCATTTATTTCTTACAAGAATCATTAGTTTACTATTTACTGGAAAACCTCAGGAAAGAAGAGAAATAAGTTGAAATCTCTTCTGATTAAAATAATTTTATGTAAAAAATGTTTTTTCTCCAAAGGAAAGACAAACAGTTTCCCAAATGAATTCCTCCCCTCCTACCAGCACTATGTACTAACTCCCATGGAGAAATAAACTCAGGACCTTCAGAACAGATGGCAAAGACCTTATCTGTTTTCCTATCACAGCATGGGGCAATATAGGTTTGCCTAATATGCACTCACATTGAGAAAAAGGTTTCTCAACCCCTCTCAGTATATCTAGATCCACCAAACAAATGCTTCTTAAATTTAATCTACAAGTTTAACTTTGACCTTTACAAACTAATTTACAGAATAACCTATGGCATATATTAACCCTCACATGCTAAAGAAACTGTTTTTTCTTTAGTGTGCTTCCAGTGTACGTTATGTCAAATCTCAGGCACGTTTTATTCTCTGCCTTTAATTAAAAGACAGTTAATTTCAGCATTTATTTTATATTATTTCAGTATTTCAGTCTATTTCATGTCTTCTTTCCACATTTGTTCTTTAATTATACCATAGCTTCGGCATTGCTTTGGCTTGTGCTGTAAAATGAGCTCACTGTGGGTTAGCAGGCGAGTACAGCTCAGTTCTGACACTGCACCAGTCCAACAGCTCCTTTTGATCTATTAAATTGTCAGCTGCCCACCTACAAAATTCTTAAAGCAAAAAGCAATAAAATCTTTCCCCCAAACTATGAAAAATATGTAGACATGAGAGCAAAAGTAGCTATTACCCTGAAGTAGAGTCCTTTTCGACTAAGTGATCTTAACCAGTTAATACTCAGTTCCTGTATGTTTCAGCTTTTATATGAATGCAAGAGTCTTAAAAATTGACACTGTTTTGGATTTTATTGTGTTTCAAGGTCCTATTAAAATTTTTTTAATTTTCAGAGGCTTTTAAAGGAAAAAAAAAATTGAGCTTAGGGTGATTTTTTATATTAAAGAAAAGGAAAAAAAAAATCTATGAAAATGCTTTGAAGTATTAGCAAGTAAGAATCACTAACTGATACTAGTGATCTGATGGCCATTGGAGTGCTGGATGATATGTGTTGTGGGCTCCCTAGGGTTTCTTCTAAATGGATATTTATTTAACACAATCTTAGTTTTTCCCTGTGTTAGAACTCACAGGGAACCACAAAGACATACACTTTCTTTACAGAAAGAGAAAGACAAAATAAATTATATTTTAAAAAAAATATATAAACTCAATAAATTCAGTTGAAATATTGACTCACTAATACTTCTAAAAACTATTTTTGCTGTTTGGATCACAGCAGCAGTAGCAATAGGAGCTGAGGCTTACAAAGCTTGTTCTAATTAACTCACACATGTTCTTTCCCATAGTGGCAACTACAATGGGGCAATTCAGCTGTTTACAAACTGACAAACAAAATTGTAGGAGCGTACGCGAGTAGGTAAGGAGGATTGTAATGTATAATTTCCCCATATAAGCATTGCCTGTCCATCAAAGTAACTCTGTCATTAGCTGGGAAGAGATTAAGGTCCTGTTTACCTACAGCAAAATTCTTGTTCTTCTTATGACCTAAATATCTTCAGAGTCCCCTGCAGCTACCCTGACTCTGTACCAAATCACATCTGTATCTTCTTCCTATATTGCTGTTGTACTGATATATTCTTGCAGCCAGGAGCTCTGTCTTTATTACATATGATGGATTCCTCATGTCTTTCTTATACAGTCAGTGAGATTTCACACTTCATTAGAGGCTAACACACACACTTACATAAGGAAAAATGTCTGAGCAAGTCATCTTAGTCCCAAAATCCAAAGCTTGTCTCAGGTTTGTGGAAGACCGCTTTAACAGTGTTCAATGCTCGTGCATGCCTTAGAATCAGCAAAATAATTCTAGAGTGGATTAATATGGTTTTGTCCCTGGTGTTTTCTGCATCACAGCACAGAGTAGTTTAGCAAAATATCTTAGCCAGCTGTTGCAGTCATCTACCTCCAGATGACTATAGTATTTCCACATAACCTAAACACCTTGATCAGATCAAGCAAAGGAATTTGAGAACCAGTTAGCAAACTTGCTGAGAAAATGAGGCTTTCAGCCCCCATCTTCCATTGTTGCTTCTGGGCAAATGTTTTCCACTGTTTGGTATCTGGGTGCAACCTGTGACTAGAGTAAAAAAACAAAACAAAACAAAACAAAAAAACACCAGGGAGAGAAAGGTAGAAGATGAGATGGTATCATAAACGGCAGCCTGCCATGTCGTTACTTTTTCAAATATTTTTTAGAATATCTGTGATTGTTTATAATGAATAATTTAACTTGGGAAAAAGAATTAGCATAGACTATTGCTACATGGTACATCTAGGCCAAGCAAAGATATTTTTAGTTAACAGCATAATTTTTATATCTTGCTATTTGTATGAATGTCCCCTTTGGTCTTGAATTAGTGTTTGGTCCACCCTAAATACTACAAGTGCTTTCCTCTTTGTGAAGCTTCTATTGTGTTCTTCCACAATAGAAAGGAAATAGGAGAAGAGAGAGAAAGAAGGCTGCCCACAAGGCTGCCCACAATGAGACCAGCCATGCTTTCAGCTGGGGCGCTAATGCTTATGGATTGAAAGCATATTGGCAAGATTATTTCCCCTTGTGTAATTTCAAAACAGCAATGCATGGAGGTATATATTGTAGACCTATTAGGCAGAGTGATAATGAGCAAAAAAGAAAATATTTCTCAAGTACTAAATCCCTACTTTCAAAACGTATATGCATGCTCAGTCTGAGAACAGAAAGCCAGCTCTTTAAAATCCCAAATCAATATTTTATGATATTTCTTCATTTTTATCCCTGTACGCACAGATCTTGTTTGACATTTCCAAATCCCGATTCTGCCTTTTCCTACTTCCAGCAGAGAAGAGCCTTAAGATGCACTTGCTTCTTCCTCTGAATATTATTTTCCCACTTGTCTTAAACAATAAGAAATTGTCTCTAATAATAAAGATTCTGTAACACAGAGGAAAAGGTCACATTGGAATGAGGTGCAGACCTAAAGGTAAGAATGACTCTTCAGCTCTCTCACAACTACAGTATTGAACCTCTTTGGCTTTTTCCTTATGATCAGAAGTGTACCCAGCACAGGAAACCATCTGAAAATAATGAATTCTTGTTGTAGATAAATGAACCTTGCCTACCCTTTTCCTTCCTTTCTAAACGCAGCAAAGATTTTACCAGAAAATCTATTTGGTAAATACAACTATAAACATTCTTACAGCTCTGTAACTTAAAAGATCTTCACTGCCTTGCCTAGGGACAGGGTGCACTAGGGCTTGTGTTGATACAGCCTAATGTCAGAGACCAGAGTCAGACAGTCAGCAGCACGAAGGGCAGGAAATTGGCTTTTTACAACCCATTGTTATCCCCACCGGCTTCTTAAAGGCAGAATAAGCAAATGAACTACCTCAGGATTAGATCTGGTTATATGGTGTAAGCAAAACTATTTCGCTGATAAGTGAAAGGTTTTTCTCAGAAACATGTTCAAGAATTACAAGGAAGAAAAAGGAAGTGCATTCAGCTCTAGCAACCAGTTTCAAACAGTTGCATGGCTGACACTGCACTATACTCGAGGGAAAAAGACGGAAGGCTCTCCAGCACCCAGTGACTGGCTGACTTTATCGGCAATAGAGGCTTAGGAGCATTAACACGGTTATGAGAAATGAAAACTATTATAACAAGAACCATGTCTTCCCTTTTACATGGTAAAGAACAGCAACAAATGAAAATAAGGCTTATTTTTATTTTATAGTTTTTAAAAAGTCATTATACAAGTACACAGAACTGGGAGATACTAGTACCCAGTGTGCAAAAGCATCTAGAATATAATTAAAACTAGTGTTAAATTGCTGTACAAATTGTAATTCTTTTCTTATGACTGTATGAGTAAAAGGCTTACAGTAATTTTAAAAGACACTCTGTATCAGAAACATTTCACCTATCCACAGATTTTACAGGTTTATCACCACTTCCATATTCAATTTGAGGACTTGAAAATAAAACTGCATTAAATCAGTAACATACCAGATATCCCTACATCATTTTGACTATTTCAAGTTCAATAAATACAATATTTCCAGACTTTCTTCCAGTGTCTATTAAAAGTACTTTTGCTTCAGATTCTCTTCCTTCCCTTTATCAATTTACACTACCAAAGTACCATGAATTCAGTAAAATCAGCCTTTATTAGATAGGTATTATTAATCTAAGAGCTTTAGAAGAATCTCATCTGTGAGGTGTTTCTGGAAAATAAGAAGCTTCATCAGAGCCTAGGATAACGGTCATCCAGGAAGCTGCTCCTTTTGTATGTCTGGTTTAGTTCCATCCATTTAAAAATATATCAAGATAGCAGTGTTTAAACGGAACAAATGAAACCATCTGCCTCTGTGATCAAACTGTGTTTTTAGAAATTGTGTCTTCAGTATTGTTTTCTGTAACCGTAACAGACTTGGCTGAAAAAGGGAGAAGGTTATAAGCTGATCACCTGTAGGCACCACCAGTAGATAGCCTAGCCAAAGCAGCACATGGGTCCCTGGCTGTATCTTTTAGTTAGAAGGACATTAGTAAACATATGACGTGTCCTCCTCCTTCTCTTCTAAGAATGGCAGTGAGGAAGATTATTTTAAGGACTCAGTTCCACAGAAATAAAAGATGAAGCAAATACTTGATGTCCTTTCTCTGCCTTATTTTTTTTTCATGTGTAACACTGTGCTTATTCTCTGAGTATCTGAGAATGCCTGAGGGTTTTAAGGTGTAATCATTTTTTTTTCTCATCCTAATGTCTTTTCCTGTCAAGTGAGGGTGAAAGCTCCAATCAAGTTTTAAAAAAAAGAACAGAATATCACTTGTCCATAACAGAGATCGTATTTTGCCCAGTTATGCTCATGAATAGCCCCTGCTCCAGGTATTACAGGTAGGTCAACCCCCCTAACCAAGTGTATGCCTCTGCCAATTTTTCTCACTGTTTACATTTCTCCTCAGAAGTGAATAAGATTGTATTCTTTTTATTTCTGTAAAGAAGGATCACTATTCCACAGATGCTGTCATATCAAAAGTTATGCAGGTTATGGGCTGCATTGTCACTTTGGAAAACATGACGAGTATCTGATCACCTGTCTGAATTCTCTGTAATCAAAATTTTCTTGGAAACTCTCAGATCTTAGTCCGACTCTGATAGTTTCTAAAAAATGTAAGTGAAATTTACCTATATTTTTGTGAAAGTTTATGGTGTAAGCTTTAGATTTACTAGCCAAGAGAAATTTAGTTAAAAATTTCTTCCCAAATCTGAACTACTCTATACTTGTCTTCATAAATACTCCAAAATACGGCTACTTAGGTTGGTCTAGGATGCAACTGCTGGCCATCTTATGCCAGGGTTTCATTTTGTAATATGGGCAACAAGAATGAATGTGTGACTCTCTTTGGCTTACTAGTGAAGTTTCCAAGCTGAACAAGTCAAAAAATTAATGCATTATCCTCTTCAGCTCTTGTCCAGCTGAAAGGTATATGTGGCTATCATGCCATAGCTGGTGACTCATAGCAGGGTTTTTCTTCTCCTCTTGAAGAAATGTAGTTTCACAGCCTTAAAGCAGTAGCATCATTTCCAGGATCAGATTAAGAAGCAGCTGCCTACAAGAGGGAGATTTTCTATCCCTATTACCAGTCACTCAGTCTGTATACCTATGAAAATTGTACACAGTTGAGCATGTTTCTCTGCACTTTGCAATAAGTTTACAGAGGTTAAAAATAAAAAAATAAATTAAAACTGAGAGGTATGTTATGCTAATAGCCATTGGTTCAGTAGGCTCCCTCTTCAGAGGATATACTGAATAGACAGAATCCCTTCAAAATATATTATTCCCTTAAAGTGTTATTTTCTGTGTATGCAGCATACTGTAATCAAATCAAGCCACTTCAGTGTTTATTGGATTAGCTATAATGATATGACTAGCAAAATGCAACTCATCATTATACATTAGTAGTTCACACCCAGTATTAGTTATCTCAAAAAGAGAAAGATGCGTCTGGAGTCTGCGTGAAGGAAGACAAACATCTCCAATACAAACTTTGGCAACAAACTTAACATGAAAATGCTTTTTAAATTGCTTTTGAAATGATGGAAATTCCTGCTGACAAAGACACATATTGTGCAGAGAAGCACATATTCCATCTGCCTGGGCAACATGGGGACCCTTTATGCTGAGTGAAGTAGAACGTCTGGTTCCAGATCCTTTCTGTGGTCAGGCTGTGCACCAACTTTGATGAAAAAAAGAACAGAGCATTTATTTTTTTTTTTTTTTTAAGAAAAATAAATGCAAAGTTAGTCTGTGTGGCTCCCATCACGCATTAATTTCCTGTGTAAAGGCTTCTTCTATTGTGAGAGTGAACCACTGAGGAGTGAGTTCAAGACTATTTTTGGCATCTACTAAGACGACAGGGCTTTTTACAGCAGCATATATGCAGGTAGGCCTAGCGGCTAAGCATTGACTGAATTCCAGGTAACTCAAGATTTGGGTACTATACTAACAGAAAACTAAGCTGGAAAACCAGAGTAAGAAGGCAAAACAAGGGCACTATCAAAGGTTAAGGGAGGCAGTCCATGTGCCCCAGGAAAGCAAGTCAAGAGCACAACACAAAGGCACGCAAGGGTGAAAATCGGCAGAGCACCATGTGTCGCTGCGAAAGTGTATACGGGTCTGAAGCAAAGATGAACTAGGTGGTCCACAGCAGTAGCTGGATAGAAATAACGCACCCTAAAAGTGGGGCTACAGGTAAAGGATCAGGAGCTAGACCAAGAGGCTGAACCCAAGGCATCTGCAAGACAACCACTGATGCCTGCCTGTTGATGCTGTTGCTTGAGGCAAGAGCCTTCGTTAACTGGGTTGTTGGCAG
The DNA here is from genome assembly GCF_013368605.1 of Nyctibius grandis. Taxonomy (NCBI): domain Eukaryota; kingdom Metazoa; phylum Chordata; class Aves; order Nyctibiiformes; family Nyctibiidae; genus Nyctibius; species Nyctibius grandis. The sequence continues at coordinate 46,824,172 of NC_090663.1, forward strand.
GCTCAGTAACTATTACCTTTTGCCCAGTGTTTTTCCTTCCTCACCTGCTTGTAGATTTGTCACAAAGTGACACTGTTACAACAGTGTTGCAGAAAGCACTCAGAAGTAGGACTTTGTTCACTGATTACAGCTCACTGAAATTTTATATGCCACAATATATAATGCTTATTCCCACGATCACCAAACCTCATACTTAAAGGGCGGATAATATCTGCTGGAAATGTCATTATAAACAACAACAACAAAAAGCGTCTCTTATAAGCAAAAAATGGGATCATATAACATTACGTTTGGAACTGCATAGACACATGATACATAAATTCAGCTAGTATAGATGTATTTTCCTATATATATTGCAGCTCATGTTTTTATGATTAAAATTTCTTTTATAGAAATATTGTTTCCAGATATGTTATCTCCTAATCTAAAATAACTGCTATTTTAAAGCTAATTTTCAGTAAACTATAATATTTCTAGAGGCTAGAACTTGAATATTTTATAATCGATACATGATAGTGCCATACTGAGTTCACTAAAGAGATTTCATAGACATCACAGCTATAAAATTCATACTGTTCACTTATTAGTGGGTCAACATATTTTTTGATACTCTGCTGAGCTTGTCAGGCTACATGTTTATTTATAGGTCTTCCTTTTGTATCCAACTCATTCTCCTGTATAGTTGCAAAGCATATGGAAAAAGCTAGTATATCTTGCAGAATAACAATGAAAACAGCACTAAATAGAAATGGTTTTCTGTGTTCGTCCAAGAAAGCTCAAATCAAAATATTCATTTTTACTAATTCCATTGGATTCCCACCCAATCTATGCAGCTGCATGAAATTTATGTGAATTGCCTATAACAGCAAAAGCCATTCAACCTCCTTTTTTAATTTTGATTCTTCTAACCCTGAATTTGTGAACTGTAGTGCTATCTCCATTTCAACAAGTCTTATATCTTACCACATACAGTCCCAAGCCGTATGGCCTGTAACAACACAGTTTCATTTCCAGATTAACTAAAAAAATATAAAAATTAGTAGGTCATAATAAAATTCCTCTGACGATTCATGGAAGAGACTTGCAAACCTTCATCACAGTCAGGTTCCATAAGCTAAGTGCTTCCCTAAAATCCTTTGATATCAGTGCAGTGGCACCAGCAGAACAAACAAATCAACTGGAAAGCCATACCCAGTTCAGAATTCATGATGCCCTCAGGACCAAACAGAGTATTTAGACACATGTTTGTAGGGGGGAAAGATGGTATCCTCAATGGAGGAACAGAACTTTACTGTGCTTATCATTATCACAGGAAATGTGATCATTAACCATGCAAACATTTTTGTCTGATGTATGTGCAAAGACAGACACAGGTCATGTAAACTACAGGCTTTTCCCCCAGTAAAGAGCAGCATCGTCTTCCACTGAGAAAAGCTTTTCCATGCACACATTTTTAGCTAGTTTTATTAGCAGGGTTGTCTCTGTTTAGCCCGCAACCTGGGGCTAAACAATAGACAGTTTTTCTATCACCCAATGTCCCTTCCCCAACCAAGGAAGGGAATTGGGAAAAGAAAGGAGACTCATGGGTTTAAAGTTAAACAGATTTAATAAAATAAAGAAACCAGTATAAATGACAACACAAAATACACAAAATTATACTTATCTACAGAGCCCCAGCAAATTGCTCTAGGAGTTACAATCATTGGAAGAAAGAAAGGAGAGCAAAAAAAAAAAGCCCCACTCCTACCCAGCAGCTTTCCCTTTTGTAGTGAACTTGATGTTAATGATCTAGAATACACCTGTGGGCCAGCCTGGGTCAACTGCCCTGGCTTTAACTGCTAAGGGCTTTGATCACCATGGCTGGCCACAAACAAACAAAATCCCAGTGAAACCAGGACAAGGGTAATATTTCAAAATTAATTAATTACTCATTTCTATAATAAAGTTAAGAAAAAAAGTGATGTTAATATCAGAATTTGAAACTAGTATAATTTTCAGGAGTTATCTTTCAGTTACTTAAACATGCTGCAAACTGAAAAGCATAATTTTCTTAATTTTGAGATCTGAATTTTAAAATATAGAAAAAACTTACTGGCTTTTTATCTTTGAAATACATTTATAGTTTCTGCTGAAGTGTTAAATATATAATTGCTGGTTTATAGAACAAAACTCTGAGGGCAACTATAGATACACAAAGGCTTTTTTTTCTTTCTGTGAAGACAGGAAGGAGAATCCAAAATACAAAGGAGAAAAGAGTTAGGAAAAAAGCTTGAATGTAAAGAAGAAAAACTTCTGTTTTTCAAAGGATATCCCTTATGCTGACAGTCTGCTGTAGTTTGATCTTGCTAGTGTCAAGTGAAGTGAACCAAGATGGTCAAAGAAAACTCAGCTGATACCGTATTTTAGCAGGTCATTGAGCTTTTGGGGGTGAAAAGGAGAGAGAGGCTGTGAGGCAAATCCAGATGATATACCTAATCTCTTGTTTATGTTCCACGGTGATAAAGTCATTTCAGTGTAACAGTAATACTGAAAAGCAAGGAAGTTGAAAAAAAGTGGAAGGACAGAAAAAAAAGGGGGGAGAATTATTTGATTGTCATTTTGTTTTGGCAGATAACAATACACAGTTCAAAGGCTATGATCTTAATAAAATGTTTCTAAAACAAAGAACTTTTAATATCAATAGTGCATGTGCTGAAGGACAAACTAAGTAGTGTTAAAAGGGTGTTCAAACAAGAATGTCCCAGGCCATAAGTAGACTAACAAAAAATGGTAAGAATGTCAAAGGGGAATAGTTATTTTGCTCTCATCTGAATACAAGATGTAAATAATTTTCTCCATGTCACCCTGATGCTTTTCATTTTCACTTTTTCCAACTCAATGTAAATTTTAAGGAGAGATTCAGAAAATTCATCCATGGCCAGTATATGACTGCAGCTGAAAGAATGCCATATATCAGCTTCTGAAAAATTCAACAACTGACTTTTTCTAAGAATAATGATTTCCATGCATGACATCCTTACTCTCCCATAATGCTATGGAATTCCCAAATTTTAACTTGCTCTGCTCTCATAAAAAAGGATTTATAAAGAATCTTGTGGACTTTTCATTTATTAAGGATACTAGACCTACAGGCATTCTGCATCTCTGTAAAACAAGTCAGGTCTTTTGTATAATTGCTTCATTCTCATTTCTTTTTGAAAAAGAGAAAAAAGAAGACTCATTTATAGACAGAAGTGCTTTATATGATGATACATAAATGTATTAACAGCCTTTTATGAAATATAAGTTGATTATGAAAACTAAAGGGCTTCTAAAATTCCTATTTAATTTAATTTCTAGAAGCAGCTCAGCAGTCTGTACAAAGCATCTGGTAGATTGAAGAAAAACTGAGTGTTCAGTGTTCAGTCAATGAAGTCCAGGAAGTCCCCAGAGTTCCTATTTGCCTGCTCTGCTTGCAGAACTGTGATGAATCATTTAAAATATACATAGGAACTTGTCAATAGCAACAATTCTATTAAAATTAACATTTCTGAAGGTAATTTTCTGAGATCACATACATCAGCAATGTTAGGTGAAGAATCCCTCTCTAATGATTTTCCTTGCAGAGTCGAGGTTTCTACCTTATACAAATGATAGCTGTACTATATCATACTTTTTGAAGTTTAGTTATATTTTAGTTCTATAGTGTATTTGTCCCTAGAAATATTTTCATGGCTGAGTATCACAAATCAACATCTGCAGCTGCAACATCCAGGGGATACTGAGGGACATCCAGTCCCTAAGTAGCATTTAGCAGTTTATACACTGGTTTTTGCACAGTTTAAATGTGATTTACTTTTAACGTTGTTTTACTTCAGCCTTTCCCAGGCACAGTGAAATTTTACTTCAACGATTTTGCTGTTTTCTGTGTTTTTGCATACGTGGCAGATTCAGATCTAGACACATGAGCCCTTCTACAATAGATACATTTTGTTCCTAATTTTCCTGCTGGTAAAGAACATTTGCGTTCCAAGAGCTCCCTTGTTACTCTTCAGACATGGGTGAATACTGCAAAGTAAGTACTCAGAGATATGTATTACACTAAAAACCATGAATTCACCTCAGTGGTATTTATGACCTTTTGTATTTATTTTCAGAAAACATGTGAGTACTTTTGTAGCCGAAATGCTTGCGGAAAACAAGAAGTCTCATGAGTGTTTGTACAAAGGCTCACGCCTAGGAATGTTCATTAGGGCTTTCTCAAACCTCTGGTTTCCCTTCTTCAGTCATCTGGTCACCGACCACAAATACTAGGCAGCAAACAGTTAGCTGAAACAATTTGATAGAAATCTTAAATCTTAGCTGAAATGAACAGCTCAAACACAGCCTTTGTTCAGTGGTTCAAGGCCTATAATCCATAACTGGTCTAGAGATTACTTTTTGTCTCCACAGAGTGTCAGCTAGTCACCCAGTACACTCTTACTTCATGTGCTACATCACACACAGACAAAGCAGAAATACAGAAGTCCCTGTCCTATTATTTTGCATTTAAACAATTGTTATGCAAATGTGTTTCTGGGAGAGAACAGGATGACACTTAAGTGGCACTACACAGTGAAAAGGAAAGCTTGCCACTATAGAAGTAATGTTTTCTTCTCTGTTGAAAGCTCCCAAATATGTCTGTCTTACAGATAATTCATAAAGGAAAAGCAGCTGCTATTATTGACAGTTTGAACAAAATTTAACCAGTGCATTTCTTAATAAAAACCTTTTAATCTTAGCAAAGATTTTAAAAATGACAAGATGACTGGAACTGGTTCAAGGGACTTGAATTAACCAGACAATTTAAATCAACCTTTTTACACTTTAAACTCACAATTCACACTTTTCAAAAGATAAATTTGACATCAGTTTTCCAATTCACTAACAAGTCTAGACATTCAGTGTATTTTCCCCAATATATCTGCATATATCAAGACAGAATTACCAACAATTTTAGTGAAATTAGATATTTGGGGAGAAGACTGAAGTATGTAATTAAACTACAAAAGGAGAATAAAAGAGCCTGTGTTTGAATATGGAGAATGCTCCAGCTCAAATTCATGAAAAGACAGGCATCCAGGACTGAAACTCCTTCCCTATCGTGTAAGAGTAGCACAACACACAGGGCTCTGAAATATATATACTGATCTGAGGTGCTGTCAATGCTTAAGCACTTAATTGCCATATGCAATGGTCGTTAAATATAAGAATTTAAAGTAAAAGGGAATAAGAGTAAAATTCAGTATAAGATGTCTTCGGGTCGGTATCATTTTGGGTAGTGAGGTTCAATTCATAAAATGCATTTGTGAATAATTTGTGCAGCTCAAGGTATGTTTTTGCATACAGATAGACCTATTCATATGTAAATATCCTCGTAAGCATAGTCACCACATGGAGACATTTATAATACTTTACTTTCTTTGTTCATTGATTTATTTTATTATGCTATGGTCAATCCGTATTTAGAGTCCAAATTATTGGCAGATGTTAATACAATTTGAAACCTTCAGTATGGATCTTATTTGAAAGAGAGAATGCAATTATGAAATGTGAACTTCTACTCTTTACTTTTTCACTACTGTAAATTTGACAGTTAAAAGTAATAAAAAAACAAACAAGTTCCCAGCAGAGATTTCATATTCATGCCATGTTTAGTATTTGTTCAGCCCAACCTGACAGACATAGCCAAGTTACAATAAAAGTCATAACTTAGAATTTAGGCCAATTAGCGCCTAATGCTGGTGGCATAGTTTGACAGGGTTGTATTTTTTGTTTTTCATTGATTTCTAGCGTGCTGAATTTGATTGACAGAGGAAATCTTTATTGCTTTTGATAATGAAACTCAGCTCTTCCCCACAAAAGTGCCTCACACTTAGATTTGAAACTGGATGACCAAGATTCAAAGGAAAATTTGTTTTACTCTAAAAACTCTGAACTTCAGAGTAAAAACCTTAAAATTTTATATTTATATTTATGGACTCCCAGCAGATCAAGCTGGTTTTGGCACATAAAAAGAACAACTAGCAACACATACTTAACTGGTTATGTTTAGATAACCTTCAAGCATAACCAGTGACCAGTAACATCCAATGAGTATCCATCTAATTGTGATACTGGATCACAGCAGAAACTGAAAACTCACTGTAACTAGAATGAAAACCAACATGAACATTTATGTGGCCTTTGGAGGGTAAATCAGTAATTCCAAGCTGAATACCTTCCATTTCCTCAGTTCCTCACAGTTGCTCACAGTTTCTCAGACTGTAGTTATTTCAGTGGTGGTTGTGGTACACCACTGTTCCCTATGCTGTGTGATCCTCCCTTCCAAATAATGCATGAAAAACAGAAAAAAAAAAAGGAAATAGTACTGTGACAATCCAGACCTGGCAGAGGTTTCTTCAAAATAGGGCTTGTAAGACTCATTCTGTGGTCCAGACATTCCACTATTACTAGGAAATATAAACCTCCTCCCTTTGAGGGGAGAGTGTATTACAAATTAGTTATCCTTCAACAGACAAAAGAAGTCTTTGGACACTCCTTGCTCCAATTAAGTCAAAATCTTTTACTAAACAGATCTTTAAAACCAGACAAACTTCTACTTACTATGTAACAAAAAAGAATTTTTTAGTTTTAATTTTTAAATAAAAGACACTGAGTTTAACATATATATACACATATAAGATGAACTTACCTCTCCCACCTCTGTCCTTATATATTAAATTTCTCTTTCCCCTGTACTGTTTTCCAACCCCTTGGGATACCTCACAGTATAATAGGTTCATTAGTATATGAATGGCTCCAATAGAAATACAAATACAAATTACTCTGTATTATTAATTTAGAAATTAAGAACAAAACCATCCAATTACAGTTCTGATCAGTCATACTGATTTTATGTGAGTGCACTTCTGTGGATTAACACATACATATACCACAATACCAACTGAGGCAAGAGGACAGTCACTTGTTACATATGACTTACTCTTTTTTGTCTGGTTTCCATTGAAATAAGCTTTTCTAAAATCTAAGAAAATTCTGTAAACATTTTTGAGAGTCACACAGATTATGTAGACTGATTCAATCTCAGCTTCTCAAAAGTATCATACAAGTGAGAATTCATTTACTATTTCTTATCTGATACATACTTCATATAAACTTCTTCCTTCCTTTGCTTCCCCAGGAAGGTCCAAGATATTAAAATATTGTTGCATAGGCATCTGAGTACTATGTGCTTTACATACAACTCTGATTTTCTCCATTACTATTTAGAACAGGCTGAGATTACCTAGATAAAACAAAAGATTAGAGGTGGAAGCTGTCCTTCACCTCATATGTTAGTAGAAAGCTGTAGAACATATTAGCGCAAAACTATAGAATTTTATTGAGAACCTTATCATAGAATCATAGAATGGTTTCGGTTGGAAGGGACCTTAAAGATCATCTAGTTCCAACCCCCCTGCCATGGGCAGGGACACCTTCCACTAGACCAGATTGCTCAAAGCCCCATCCAATCTGGCCTTGAACACTGCCAGGGAGGGGGCAGCCACAGCTTCTCTGGGCAACCTGTTCCAGTGTCTCACCACCCTCACAGGAAAGAATTTCTTCCTAATATCTAATCTAAATCTACCCTCTTTCAGTTTAAAGCTGTTACTCCTCATCCTATCACTAACCTCTTTAGCAACCAATTTTTCCTAAAGTTTCATTGAACATACTCTTCTACTACCATATAGCACAACCGACAATAAATATAAATAACACAAAAATAAGGATATTAAAATAATGAAAAACTTCAGTAGTGAAATATAGTTCAGTCTGAACTTTTTTAAACTACCTTTCATATTTTCCTCAAAAAAAAAAGATTTGTTAATGTGGAAATAAAGATTTCTGAAATGAATTTCCTTATAGGAATGGAAAACAGGAAAAGCCACAGGGAAAGTATAAATTAAGAGCACCTACACACTCAGCCCAGAGCTGAGCATGCCATCATGACACCTGTACTTTAAGACACCAACTTAACATACCATTCTTTATCCAATGCGTACAGTTCTGTATGATACCATCACTCTAACAAGAACTGCCATCATGACAGCCACTGTTATATAGCAGACAGCTTAGCTCAGACTTGCATGGTTACAAGACCAGTCCACTTGGCCCTTTCCCTCCTTCCTCCACTGGCTGCCAAATTTATCTTCATCCACCGACTAAAGCACAGACCCATCTTTCCTCCCTTTGGGCAACAGCTTCTGGCTCTCTGCTCTCCATCCCAGCATAAAGCAATAGGTTCTTGGTGCTGGGCTGAGAGCAGGCGGTCAGCTGTTATGGCAGCATTTGCTCCTCAAACTATCATTTGCTTTACCTTCCAAGGAAAACCTGGCTGGCTTGATATGTGATAGCATAGTGGCCATACTCTGCTGCCACAACATTAACAGTGCAGGCAAATGGAAATTTCACAGTACCTGTTTCTGTGAATGCTAACGAAGCTGAAAATGAGTTGCACAGGAAGAGGTGGGAAACAAGAGTAACTTGTAAATGCCACTTCAAAGAAATCTGCACGTTTCAACTCCTAAAGAACACCAAGTCTTGCATATAGTTCCACAAAGCCAAGAATTGCACTGAGAGGTAGGTAAGATGTGTGCAGAGCCATACATGTACATGCAATATAGGTCTAATCCATTCACTGTAAAGGTAAAACCTGTGTACCTTTAGCTCAGGGTCTTGAATTCTATCTAAACATTCTTTAAACTGTGCAACCCGCTCAAGATTTATATCACGATCTTAGCAGAAAATCTTAATGGAACTGTACTCTGAAGTCAGAATTGCCCATGTTATATTTTGATACACATCATATATAAAATATATAAACTGTTATTTTATTGATTTTTAAAACTTCTCTGACTCTGATCTCCAGAGGTGCATTATAGTACAAGTAGAAGTAGAATGAGCGATCTGGGCTCGTTCTAGAAACATGCCCTGTACAACATTCCTGAATAGAAGAGCTTTCTCTTGCCTGATCTTCCAACCAAAATTATGGTGAATATGTCAATTGGTATTGCATTAGTGTACCATGACAGAACTCTGAAGGCTGTAATCGCAGAAGGAGAAGGTGATAGTAAAGAGCCAGTTCACAATAGCTGTTTTCAACTGTAGTGATGGCCAATTATGGGAAAGAGGTGTGAGAACGAGCTTGAATCGCATTCCAAGGCACAGTACATGTTCCTGTCCATTTTATTATTTAACAGGGAAGGTATATTATAAGCAATAGAAGAATGTAAAATTTATTAGATCATCCTCACTGCCCACACTTCTTCCCAAGAAGAAAATCATAAGCACAAAAAGTGAGAATTAAATGAACTGAATTTTACTTTTTTTCTGTTCTAGTACAATAAAATATTATTTACATGATTTTTCAGGATTTTTAAGTGTGTCATTAATTTCTTAAAAGACACATTAGTACACTAAGAAATTTAAAAAATATAAGTGGAATTATTAATATACTTTTATCGTAATGAATATCAGCAAATATTTTAGATAGCTAACCAAGTATACAATACAATCAAATAATTTATTTTTGTTTAACCTTATCCTTACCTCATTACAACTTCCCTTGGCATGCAGAGTAACTCCAATTAGCTACAGAGTGTTTTCAAATATGTTTCAGAGAAAAAAGGGAAAGCCTGCTAGACCTATCAAAATACAGTTCTTTCTATCCTATTTTCAAGTACTTGTTTGGCCTTGGAAATGTTAGGAATATGATGAAACGTTACTGTTCTGCTAGAGGAATGGGACACAATAGTATCCTACTCTTTCTCAGTCACTGACCTTGCAAATTTCTGAGGACTGAATGACTTCTCTGGGAACTGTTACAGGAACAAAGATGAGCACTTGCAAGCGCAGGGAGCTGAGGAGGGGCTTTGCAAGAGTAACCTCGTGTCTGGTTACTGTAAGGACAACACACACTGAACATAAACTGGCAAACAGCAGCTTCTCCTACACAGCTGAAAGTCCTGACATATTAGAAAAGAAGTTACAGAACGTGAAGGTGGTCGGAGCAGTGCACAGACTCACACCCACATTGTGCCTGGGGGAGACTCGGGCAGTTGAATCCTAAATTGTATTCCACAGTTTCCACAAAATCCCAGAAACAAGCCTGCCCTGCGCTGTGTGACGCATCTTCCTTTTATAAACAATAAATAAAATCAGCTCTAAATTGTCTGGAATTGTAAATTCTCTAATTAAGGGGTGGCTTTGGTCAAGTCCAGGCAGCTGACCCGCCCAGAGCTGCGAACAGATGGCTAATAACAGCCTGGGACATCCAACCGGTTCTGACAATTTGTCACATTTCCAAGCTGTGGTGACAAGCGGCCCCCTGACACCTGCTGCAGCTCCAACTTCAAATCTTGAACGTTATTGACAATCACAACTAAGGTAACTTTTTTTTCCCATGGGGTTGTAACAAAGGGCTTTTCAGGTGGCTATTTAAAGCATTTCTCTTGTCTAAATTAAGCATATGTATGCGTGTGCTGAATGAGGAAGGGGAAAAAACCAACATGAATTATGAAGTTATATAACAATTTGGAAAATACTTCATATCCCAGACACTTTACAATGGATTCCAAGAGATACACGTTGGAGTTACGAATGAAAATGCTTTGGCTTTTTTCCAGGCAATAATTTATCTTCCCTGGGTGAATCATTATATTTGCTTGGCTTAGATTACAGTGTAGGGTCATTAAAAAACATTCTAGTTCCTCCACTATATTGCAATACCTTGCATTTATCACAGCTGGAACCACACACCACATTTAAAAAAATCAGTTCAATATTGGCTAAAAATTGATGATGAAGGAAATTTTTATGATCAGTTCTTTGTGACTGTATTAGAAAAAAAGAAGTGTAGGCAACTTTTATGTTTGTTCAAACCTTATTAAAACAACAGCTTTATCTTCCCAAACCATAAGTGAAGCGTTTGCAGCGTCGGGGCTGACCCTGATCTTCTGTATATTCTCTGCTTAAAGGACATGAGCAGGAAATGGTCAGCTTAAGGACACAATGAAAGGAAACACAGCAGCAAAGGTTTCACTGATAACATGTGATTTGAAGTCAGTGAGCAGATTCAGTCAGTCATCCAGCTGTTCGGGCCAAAGTCTATACAGCACTCTGCTGACTCCTACAAGACTGTGTCACGAAAACATGTGGAAGACCGATGCTTGACATGGGCAAGGCAGGGAAAGCAGAGTGCTTTCACACCATCAGATGCTGTGGCTAGATTATTTCATGCCAGAATCAAGGAAAATTATGCTGGTGTAGAAATATTTATTTTTCTACGAGTTAACTGGGCCAAATAGAAATAAGATGCTGATGTGAGGGTGTATTCATGTCAGTGCTTGAGTATCACTAGATGTAATGGAGTTCAGGTCAGAGCCAGAACTGCAAAATATTCCACATCCACAATTAAGGATCAATATTTATTTTTTTTTAGGAGATAATTTTTCAGGAGACATCAGCACTTTGGATACTGAATGCTTACAGTGTGTTTAAAAAGGATTTCTAAACTATAACGTTAATGCTGTTTGTAATTTCTAAGTAGTTCTTCTCTTTCCTCACACTCTCAACAATAAACTTATACCAGTCAACAATCAGAAAGAAATCTTTCTTGAGTGTAGCAAGGAAGGGGAAGCTATTATAAGCCTTGGATGATGTACTTCCATACTGACTTTATAAGCATAGTTTAATCAACTTCTGGTCTTGAATTGCAATAATTACAGGTCTTGTTACTAGACAAGAACTATATGTCCTCTGTATTTTTCAAGGCATGTTAAACTAGAAGGAAAACAGACTGATTTTAAAAAAAAATCTTTAAAAACCTAACAATTTCTTAAATCTAGCTTAACTATTATTTCAGAAGACAATCACTACCAGGTTGATCAGGGCCTTTAAAAATTCTGTAAGTATTGACTATTTACCAAATCAACATACGGGCTTCAATGTCAGCACTATTGGCTAGTGCTGACTATTTTCAGTCCAAATGGACTTAGTGGTCAAATCAGAGCACCTTATCCAAAATAGTTAAATACCCTGACTGCCTGAAGGAGTTGTGGGTGACTCAGGCTTCAGACTCCATCTACTGCCTGGCTTGAATTTTTCTGTTCTGTAAGAGCTGTTCTGCAAGACCTGTACCATTTGTCCATTTTATATATACATAAAAAATACCAATATTAAGAAAGATAGAAAAGGAAAACATTATGTACTAGAGGAAAGAGACTTTGAGTATGGAATCTCTCATATTCCAATAAAAGTTTTCTACCCATCAAGTAATAAGTTATGCCAGAATGAATCAATACTTATAAGAAATTCTAAAAGGTCATGTGAATGTTCCTTTGCAAAATTGTTGTATATTTTAAACCTCAAATAGTTCTGCAAATAGAATTCTTGTTTTCTGGCCAACCGTCCTCTCAAAACAAGCAGAGTTGTAAAAAGAATTGAAAGCACATAGAGTTTTACTTTCTGCTAGTCATTTTAAGATTCTGTCATGAGTGTCCAGTGTTGCCATAGCCTTTTCTGACCCTGGGGGTCTTAGTGAAAAATGATACTAATGCCATTATGTGTTATGTGGGGTTTTCCAAATACCAAAGATGATAAATGAATATTACACAAATTTGCTACCTACATACCCAGGCAAGAAGCTTTAATACACTGGCCAAACGGAGATCACCACCTGTCATAAACAACATTTTTATTTTTCTACGCTCAATATATCTAGACTGTGTGTGTGCATGGTCAAGAGAGAGGACACTGGGCACCAATAAATTAGATGCATAGAATAAAAAGCTTTATAAATAATATATGCTCTATCATCACTGAATTAGATAAACCCAAACCCAGTCAAGAACATTTTTTCTTTTCTATTTAAATTTTTAAAAAAGAAAGGGATAAGTTTTCAAAGCCCAAGGAGAAACACTTACTGCAGGCAACTGCATTTGACATCATCCTCCCTCCATTTTGAGCCAAGCACTGACCAAGAGTTTAGACAGAATCCAGACTAATATTTACTAACAAGAACAAGAAAACACTTGGTGTATTTCTCTTCATTATTAGTGGTTTGATTTTTTAAAATTACAATGTAAGAACAATAAGGGATACTGGTGGACCTAACCTGTGTGCGGCTTCCCCGGTGAAGATGAAGTTGGCAAATGGACAGGATCCCCCCAGAGGAAGACCACAGGAAGTCTGAGGAAGACTGACTTATGATATTTAGAAAGAGAAATACTGGACAGATTCCATTATTATGAGTGTTGTCCAACACATGCAAGACAAGGAGAACAAGTTTGGCACCATTCGTTAAAGATCTTTTGCTCCTGGAGATGGAAGATTAGGTGGATAACATGAGACAGCTGCATCCTTTACTGTAGGAGACTTTCATAATTCATTTAGGCTTTGCCGCAAGTGCCAAATTCTCAGCTCTGCTCTTGAATCCATCTGTCATCATTTCCTCCCATGAGCTTTCCATTCCTTTCACTTTGTATCATCTGCCAGTATGCATAGTCATTTCTCCTTGTACAGATTTGCAGTGCACCAGGCTCCCTGTTATCAGGAGGCTTAGAGCTGAATGCTTCTACAAAACAGCGAAGATCAAATGGAGTAAAGACTGGCATTCTCAACTTTTGTTTTTTGTTTGTCCTTTTAGATTGCAAATGCTTGAAGGAACTTCTTAATTCCTAGACACAACTTCAAAGGAAACAGAGCTTTGAAAGCCATGTTGTGATTACTGCCCAACATGAGTAAGGGTCTTTACCTCATGAGCAGCATTATTGTGGAGGTTTCGGTTATTCCCTTTGTGGATAAAAACGTGAGTAAAACGTTCACGCATAGATCTAGGCAGGTAACTTTGACACATGGTTCATTTACCAAGAATATGTAGTTTTGTTCATCCCAAATGGCTAATCAGTTCTGATCTAATCAATTTAAAATTTTCAGCTAGAAAAGCTTTGTTTTTATAGAAACTAGATTTCTGGAAGAGAAAGAAAGAGGTGCTAACACTCCAGCTATTGGGTAAGAGAGGCTAAAGTAAATGCTCTGAATGTGGGTGAAGATCAGGATTCAGTGCTCACCTCTGGAGTGGGGGAGGATCTTGCTTTGACCTGTGCTAATGACTGCAGTGGTTACAGGTGTTCTCAGTCTGTACAGAAAATAGCACTCTTGTTTGTCCAAGTAACTAGCCATCTAGTGAAGCACTTAAACAGGTGTCCTGCCCACCATGGACACATGTACATTTGAGTATTTATAGCTTTAAAGCAGATTTAAAGAGCTCATACAGGAGGGACTGGGAAAAGCTCACATCAGAGTGCCTAGCAGCATGGTAAGTAGGTGAAAGCAAGGATACAAACTATTACCCTGAACTCGGCATAAAGTGATTATGGCACTGAGCTGTCAGGGTTGAGTTTCTGTTATTTTAATGAACATTTATTCACTGGACTGGCGTAAGTGTCGCCATGGAGGAGTGAGAACAGCACTTCTGGGTCCCAGTCAGTGCCATCAGCTTCCTCATCTTACATTTCATGCTATTAATGTAGTATTCATATATAAGATATAGAGCTATGTAAACATAGGAAGTGACAACAGTTCCTTGACTTTTCTAACTAGCAACCCATCTCTAGCTCAGCATGTTATTTCTGTTGGGTTTCTCTTAGGACTGGAACACTAGAAACAACTATGCCCCCCAAATGCTGAAATAGCAGGAGCAGATACTTCAGGTAGGATGTGCCTTTCTAGCAGGAGGCCTTTTCCCGAGAGGACAGTTTGCCCACAGATCAGGGTTACAAATCTGACCCTGCTGCTTCTAGGTCCATGCAAGAGAATTCTGGCACATTCCTGCTAGATCACCAGAAAGCTGGAGAAAATATACAGCCCTACTTGTAATGTATAGGAACTTGGTAAAATACTGTATAGAAAAGACAAATAATTGCCTCAGTGTTCCAAAGTTTCAATCTTCAGCCCCCATCCACTGCAGCTATGCTCTGGCTCCTAACAAGGAGTTCAAGCCCCCCAAGCCAAGTCTTCAAGACAGATTTTAAAAGGAGCACAGTTCAAATAAATACTTGGCCTAACCAATGGTTTTCTTCACAGGCAAGCCTGCAGCTGCAACAGACTATCCCAACACTTGTATACGAACTCCCAGACCTATTGATTCAGCCAAGCAGTAGTTTGAGACAAGCTTCTTGTTTCCTGAAGCTGTCCAGTGCCTCTCACTTTAAGCCTTCTTCCTGAACCTAGCTGCCAGCACAAGTGTAATAGGGTAAGGTTAATTGTGCCATATTCCACATCCTTCCTGGCTGCAGCTTAATTAACTCTCATTTCTGAAACTCTTTAATAAGAATTGTTTCTCATGTACTTTGGATATCTATTCCAAATAACACACTCATGTTACCCTTTTGAACAAGTATAATAAGCGCTCTTTCTTTTTTTTTTTTTTGCAGTTACCACTGAATGCTTTTAGATAGTCACAGAATCCATGTCTTTTGCAAGCTTTAACTACACACCTTGCAGTTTTAATTTTTCTTATAAGTGCACCCTGGATTTGTTGTTTTTTATGCAGCAGCTCAACATCTTTCCAAAATAGTCCTCCTTTATACCACTTGGTTCTCCGTGTCTCTGAGAAACTGGTTTTCCAGTGACTTGATTTTTTTTTCCTGTGAAACCCTTTGAAACACCTTGTTGCTCAATTAACAGAGTGAGAAACTAAAAGATTTAAGAACGGATGCATGGACAAACATGGATCCCATTTTTTCAAGTAGTACCCACCACAACTCTGATGATTTATCAAGTGTAAACAAATATGTGGCATTTGCCTTATCCTCAGTTCCCTTCCTTCTCTATATACATACATGATTCTTTTTTCCACAGAAGTGTTTCTTCTTTTAGTAATGCTTTTATAATTCATTTTTTCCCCAGTAACTTAATGTATGGGAAGCTTGAATTCTTCTGTTCTGTTCTTGGTTATTACTCTCCTCCCAAGATGACACTATCAAAGGCTTTTCACGGACTGCATTTGTCTGCCGCTCTAACACATACACCCTTTCTGTGAGATCAAAGGCTTTATGGACTTCTAAGCCAACCCTGGATGCTTTTACCCTTAGCAGCTTTATATGTGTCTTCTGAGCTAATACCTAATCGTAAGTGGTTCACATACTCTTCTAGTGGGAGTTTTCCTCCCTGTGTCCTGAATTTTAATTTACCTGTGTCTTTTTTTTTTTCCATCACTTCACTGCCATGTTAAATGCTCTGTTTTAAAGGAAAGACCGTCCTATATGCTTTTGGTTGGTAGTCAACACTGAAACTGCATCCTCTTGCAACTACAAAGCATTCATCTTGGTGGTACTATTGTCCTTTTTGTTCGTCATGAACGTTACACAGTTTACAAAACGCATTCAGCGCATTTCTTTTTCCAGATGTCTGACTTGCATAACTTGTGTTGGTTGCCATGCTGAACACAGTCTAGTCCCATATAGTCCGAGTAAGCTTAGTTCCGCATTATGTTATGAAACTCTTTGCTAGCTGTACAGGAACTAGCTGTAAAGGAGCAAAGGCTCCAAATGGAATTTTTATTTTCAATCCTTTCAAAATGTCTCTTTTATGTTCCACTTTGGTTTCTTACCCAGATTACAGTATTGTATCTTCACAGCTCATTTCATCTGCCTGAGTTAACAGAAAAGTATTAAGTAGACTAAACTGTACAAAATAACATTACCTTAAATATTTTCCTTCTGCCTAGCATTCATTGATTCAGCACATAGTCAAGCATTCTTTGAGCTTGCCTCACTTGTCTTATACTTTGCCAAAGAGTTTCAGCTACAACGTGACTTTTAATTTCTCCATTCTCCCACATGAGATTTTTCTTAATTTCCATGCTATTGGCAATATCTGGTTTTCTGTGACTACCTCCTCAGAACTTAAGGTGCTTGCAAGAGGGGTTTTTCCATACCTTGCAACTTGACTAGAGTTATGATGTTTTGTTGAAGTCCATGCAATAAGATTCAAGAGATTATACAAAAACTTTCTCCCTCATTGAAGAAACCCACCAGACCTGAAGTTCTTTTGTTTTTGAAGAAATACTTTAACACATGAACGCTCCTCACACAAAACATGAAGACAAATTCAAGGAACTGAAACTGTAGTATCTGTTTAAAACCTCATTATTTTTAAACCAGTGTCCTGCTTTCTCAATGCTTAGAATAAGCATGCTGCATCTTGCTGGCTTTCCAGCTAGCCATAGCTACACAGAAAACTGAGATACCCATGACTTTTTCATCTCCGCTGTGAAAGAGTGAGAAGGACACAGCTCTCAGTGCAATTGTCACAATCAGGTTTGGGATTTACAAAGGGAGATTTGCAAAGGGATAACTTCTGTATAAATGTGTAGAGAGGATACAGAAACTCAAGCTCCAGCAGCTGCATTCTACCTTCTAATTAAGTAGTGTATCACACAGAGAGACTATTATACTGATGCTGCAGAAACTTGTAGTGACTGCTGGCAAGTTTATGGGTAGGATTTAAACTGTTGGTTTTAATACAGAGTGAGCCTCAAAGGTTTCAAATGTGATTACATGAGAGACCACCTATCTTGACGGTTGATTCTGTTGCATTAGTGGTCAGCAGAGGAATTCAAGTTAATAGCTTAGTCATATAGGCAGGACCGACTTGGCAGAAGGAGATCTGGTGGACAGCCTTGAACTCTGGAACTTATTCTTCAATTGTAAAATGGGGATAATAATGCTCCTCTGCCTCCCAGTAGGGTGCTTAGGCTAAATTCATTATTAGACATTTTCAGTAATGCTTCTGTTTATGTTTCCAAGGTAATGAATAGGGATGGGCTGGAAATCCCTTAACAATGAAACTTACAGAGCTTAAAGGGCAATGAGAGTTAAGGGGCCACAGCACTTGTGGCAGGAACTATAGTTATTGCAAAATCTGGTAGATAACTCCCAGCCCAATCAATTCTTGTCAACACAGTAATAATGTTTCTCTGGTGCAGGCTCAGACACCTATGAAGACCGCCCAAAGATATTTTGTTTCGGCTTGTACAGAACTAATCATCATATTGAGATTGAGGAAAAAAAACCACTAAGCTGTATGGTACACTGCAAAAACAGGCGATTATCATCAACTCCATCCTTGCAGCCAAGAGTACTTTAACAGGCCAGAACTGCATACATATCCAGGATGGTAGCAATGGGATTCCTTGCAAATCCCATCAGTCATTAGAAGACAGCTCTCACACATGGATTTCAAAGTTAAAGAAAGAGCTCAGTAAAGACCCCTCCTCCGACAGTACTTTGCACGGGAGCCCCAAGCTTCACCCTGCATTGAGATTCCTTTGCTGCCTAAAAAGCTAACCAGAAACCTCTACTGTATCCATGCAGGGTCAGCTCTAGGTCAGGCTGCACATAAGGCTTCATGCAGCTTGGAAGGCTCTAGTAAGGGATATTCATCTTTTCATGCTACCAATAAACACAGATAGCATCCAAATATTGAGTTTATGTTTCATCAGACTGAAGTGTCAGTCAAGCTCTCTTCTGCAAATGTTGAGCCTAGTGCCTGTGAAAGGATGGCAGGCTTGTGGAATCAGCCTCAGCGATGGGCCGAATCCTTCTTGGCTCTCTGCCTTGAATCCTGATGTTTGAACAAGAGGAGAAAGCAGAAGGAGTAAACACTGTATGATACAAAGTGTACTCAGCCTCCCTCAAGGACAAAACTTTTTGGTCTGTATTGCTGCATTCGTTTAATATATATTTCATTCCTTCAGTTTCAGCAGCTGCTCAAAAACCTGTTAAGAACAGCAGCTACAATATGCTATGTTCTGATATATATGCCTCCAAGACTTAGGTGGCATTTCTTCCTGGTAATATCCAAGGTTAGCTGGATAATTCAAAGACGGAAGACAAAATAAAAAAACCTTTCTACATTTGAACGTCAGCAGAAACCTGTAGTAAGCAATGGTTGTTACATCTATTTCTCGCTTGACGCTCAGTAAAGAAAAGGCTATTGGTCTTTGTCATACCTGGTATATACACCAGTGCCTGCAGCATATTTTTCCCTTGTATCCAGTGTATTCAGTACACAGAAGAGGTTAATGAGCTAGAGCAGCAGTGTATCATGCACTGAAAACCATGTTAACAAAGCTGTTAAATGAGCCTCCTGGCACTGGGTGGGCCAGGGGCTTCCTTAGTAGCACATAATGCATTTTGCATTGGCACATCATGTCAGGAAATCCCATTTCCTAGCTTCAGAGGGCTGAAGCACGGATTGCCAGCATACTCGATCAAATGGTTTCTACTAAGGTCCTTCATTTTTTTGAGCAAAGAAAAGGTTATCCAAGGTGCTACCTGGAAAGGTATTAAACCAGAACTGTCATCACCACTTATCCCCACACTTTTGTACAACAAAACCCATCTCTGCTGGATTTAAACAGCAGCAGTTCAGTTCAATTCAGTTATCAGAGGTGTTATGGATAGAAATAAACAGTGATTTTGTTCATGTTTTTATATAGACTAAGCGTGGTCCCTAGGTTTCTGGCACACTGTCAGTGGAGCCATCTGTTTTACAAAGTTTATGCATCTCTCTGGAAACAGACAGCCCAAAGCTAAAATGTACTAGAGGAGCATTTTTTTTTTTATTGACCTGCTGTACATGAGGAACAATCAGATTTCAACAGGGAACGGGCTTTAAGGTCCATGTAGGCCCAAAGTCAGCCCATGTAAGTATGCAAAATGAACTTAAATTCATTTCACTTATGTTTTCTTACAACTCAGCTTCTGTAACTTGATTATAAACTTCTCACATACACAGACACACACACATACAAACATAGATATAAGTACAAAGAGGGAATGTAGGAGGGCCTGAAGTCCAGAGCCAGGTCACACCAAGATTGTGTGATCTTATACAAACTTCTGCTTCAAAGAGCTTATATATTCAAAAACAAATATAGCACCTTAAGTATATAAACAAGCAAGCCAGGATGAAGACAGAAGGTGTCCGATATGAAATTCTGATAGCAGATGTGCAGTTTGCAGGCTATCAGTAAGAAGAGATGTCATTCTTATGAGGGATGGAGGGAGATAAAGCAAACCAAGCCACTACCAAGAATTTGAAGATAAGTGTAAGAAAACTGTTTTTAAAATGTATTTTTTGAAATTTCCATTTGAGTTTTCTCTGCTACCCTGTCGTAATAATAGCATGGTCCACCTCAAATGTCTCCCTGATTTCAATATAGTTTACTCAATTTTAAAGTGACTGTATGCCACATCAGTTTGAATTTTATTACATGTTCCCACCATGAATAAACTAGCATGTGAATTGAACCATGGACTACCATAGAAATATAAACAAAGTACCTAGTATTGATGTGCTGGGTCCTGGCATCTTGAAACAACTGGCTAGGGCATGTCTAGATCTATATTTTGTAGATTTGGGGGTTTTTTTTGACCAACACAGCTGAAGTGGTTCAAGCCTGTCCGTTGCTTTTCCAAAATGTTTGTGGGTGGATTTGCCATTGTTCTTATGACATTAGCTGCCCCCAATGTGGTTTGAATGTCAAGTAGCTGCTGTCAGGATGGAAGTAGGTGTGCTCAAGATCTCTAAAGCAAAAGGGAAACCCCACCTAATTTGTAATTGTTTTATTGTATTGCCAAAATCTAGAAGATCAACAGTGCAGTGCTGATGTTCCTAAACCTGCAGACACGGAAGTAATTTCATGGAAGTTTGTTTTAAACAAAAGTATTTCTGACAGTGCCTGAGGACTGGAGATGGCCTTGCACTAGACTAGAAACCAAACTGATGCTAGCCAAAATGTCAGTTTCACTGGCTCAGGTGTTAAAATTGAGAACTACAATTAGTATAACTGGTTATACAAATCTGCCTCATTTTAGTGAGATGTTTGTTTCAATGCAATCAGCCTATAGGCACATACTATTGTACTCTTACCTTATTCTCTGCAACACTTTTTACGTCTTTTTTCTCACAGTGGCTTTTGGACTGCACTTTGCACTCAGAAGTCCTATTCAGAAAGCATCAGTATGCTTTCTAATTTATATTTTTCCACTTCTGCACAAGGTAAGGAGGAAAAAATAGACCTCCAGTGGATTTTGCTGGCCTGAGTATGAGTCTGCTGTGAAATACTGAGCAGTAGAATGGAGTAAAGGAAGCGGCATCTCATCCTTACTCATGAAGTACTGTTAAACAAAGGATTGCAGCTTGGGGTCCTCTGCCAGACCTATAAGAATTGTACCCTCCAGTACCGTCACAAATGAAAAACTGAAACACCACAAAGGCCATAAAACATTAAAAGGAAAGTACAATAGCAAGTATCAGAGCAACACCATGATGGAAGTCTGCACGCACAGACCAACGCTGCTCACAAAGGCTGACAACAGTTCTCAAGAGGAAGGGGCTGCTCTTGCAGCTAAGCAATACCCTGTCACAAACAGAGGACACCACACTCTATAACTCATGGTGCTCATATCTGTGGCAGGAGCTTCTCTCCAGCAGCATCCTCATGGTGTCCGTTTTAATTAAGGTTAAAAGGTCATACATATAAGGACTTTTTGAAATATCATAAAATCAGCTCGTATTTCTTACTACATTAGAACAGTTTGTAGTGTCTCAAGGGAGAAATGATATGGAAGACCACACCTTTGATTTAAGTTTTACACGTCTGAAGCAATTACTGTTGCACTGGTTTGCTTTGGCCATTAGCTAGAGGACATAAGGGCTCTGTTACACCTCTCTGTCTCTGGGATCTGCAAATGACTTGTTGTAGATCTGCTTCAAATCCAATTAGAATCAGTGGAAGACTTTCCAGTGGTTTTGTTTTGCTTTTTTTCTAGATCAAGTCCTATGTGGGCTTGGGCTTCTGCCACAGTAGGGAATTGGGATTCAAGCTCTTTCTTCATGCCCTTTTGCACAATCTCTCCTTAAATGCTGTACATGTTGGTTTCTAAACCCATAAGGTAAAGCAAAAATGCTCAGTTTCATGGTACAGATTTAGAGATGGAAATTGCTAAGTATTAATAGCACCATATAATTCTTTTCTTATGGAATTCATACTCAGCAACCTCCAGACTCTCTCAGCTGCCCATCTGAAGATGTAGTAAACAAGCCTCTGCCACAGAAATTTTCATTTGATTGTTTATTGTCAGATATTATCTACTCTCCTTCTCAGTTTGAATTTCAGAAGTATCAAATCTCTGGCACAATGACAGCACTCAAACATGCTGATGCAATAAAGTTACAAGCTGTCAACAGTAATTCAGGCTGGGTGGCTATATCAGACTGTATAGAGCCAGATCTGTTATTGTTTATTTTTAAAGTTAGATTTCAAATCATCACGTCAGCATTAATTCAGTCTTGATTAGAGTTTTGCTTCTTCCTTGTTCATTGCCAGCTTTATAGTTCTCCTGCTGATCTCAACTACTAGGCTCCTACAATCCTGGAATTTGGGGTCCTCTTTGCAATTTTAGACTTTGCAGGTCCTCGCTGCAGCCCTGTGTAGGATGTGTAGTAAAACAGTGGGCAGTGGTTATTCATAACTTATTGAATCAAGCTCCTGTCAAATACCACTTCTGAATATATGGTCAGCAACTTCCCCCTGCTCTTGTTTGAAATATATGTTTATTTTACATTACTCCACAGGCTATTATTCAGTCAAATATATTAGAACTG
Source organism: Nyctibius grandis (assembly GCF_013368605.1). Lineage (NCBI taxonomy): Eukaryota > Metazoa > Chordata > Aves > Nyctibiiformes > Nyctibiidae > Nyctibius > Nyctibius grandis. The sequence continues at coordinate 46,846,909 of NC_090663.1, forward strand.
AAGAATTATGCAAAAGCTTTGGCAAATGCTATAAGTTAATCAGAAAATCATCTGCTAAAATTGTTTTGCTAAAAAGGCAAAACATTTCAAACCTTTTGTACTGATGCCACCTTGAAACCCACATCTGGAGAAAAAAACTTTTTTGCAGGCAAATATTTTCTGCTGAGTAACAATCTGTTAAATGGTAAGACCAAGAAATTCAAACTCTATTTCCTGCATCATTGAAAATCTACATATTTCTGGTGTGCTACTAACCTCTAACACCTTATTAGATGTGGTTTTAAATGATGCATCTAAAGGAGACTGAGAAATGGTTCAGAATCTCAGATTTCTTAGCTAAGCGTACAAACCAGGGATTTTTCCAATTCTTTTATAAAAGGTTACAAAAGCAGATGGGCAAATGAGGAAATGGCCAGCCATCACTTGGAAAAGAAATGTTGCTGACTAACAGAGGGATAATAGGCCAAGCATTCCTGTATAAGTTTTGAGTCCTGTGCTTACAGAAGTATCCTAAAATTAAAATTAATTGCTGGCTACTATCCTGGAAGCTAGAGAGCCTAAGCTTGAACAAACTTAGGTCCTCTCAACGAGGCAAATGGTCATAAATCCAAAGGCTTTATTTCCTTCAATTATTATTAAGGTAAAGGGTTTTTTACAGATTAAAGTATGCTTGCACTGACTTATTTCATTATAGGCTGTATACTCTTAATATCACACTTCCTGTATCCTTTGCAGCAACTAAACACTAACTGCCTGGATGAGAAGCTGTACTTTTAGAATGCTTTCACTATTGCAAGCTGGTTGTCATATTGTGAAGATATATGTTTTACACAAGGATGGGGAGCTAGAAATCAGGTACTGAACGCAGTGGACTCCTTTAGTTGTCCAGGTGATACCTGAACAGTATGAAAGGACGCATTTAATGCATTGAGAATATTCATGTGCTTTCATTCTTCTGTTGTCACAGAGTGATCATAACATTTCAATATTAATATTATTTTGAATATTATACATGCCATTCAGACTACCAAGGTAATGGTGTGTAATCTACACACTTTTGAATGAAAATATGTATGTAAATAGGGCACAGAGGGTAAATACCCCACTATGAAGAGTTTGACTGAAAGGTAGCTGACTCCATCCAACAAAATTGTGGCCATTAAAACAAACACTTGGAGTACAAGTATGAAAACATTGGTTCCCTTGTTGTCCACATTCATAGCTGCTCTGTTTATATCAGCTATCTTGTGTTTCTATCCGCTTTCTTTCCACTATTGTACTATAGCTCTACAGAACTGTTTTGTACAGCTAATTAGAGAAGGAAGGATACAAAGTTGATTCAACATTGATATTTGTAGGGCTTTTAATATTAGCACTGTTAAAAGCATGTCTTTCACAGTCTATTGCTGTATATCTGCATTTGTTGAAGCTCGCTAAACAAAAGGGAAAGAAGAGTGGAATAGGTCAATCTCCAGTTATGAACTATGATTCCTCTTTTTTGTGGTTCATGTGTGACCAGCCAGGTGAGCAGAAGTGCAGCACTGCAGTTGAAAAACATCATTTCCAGTTTGGCCAAAAAGTGACATTTTTATGAGCAGATGTGCAACCTTGCTCAAGCAAATGAAGTCATAAGCATAGTTTGCATATATGAGTAGTCTTCAAAGGCTTGTGTTAGTCACTTCAGTTGCTTTGTGGACATTACAAGTAATGGCCATGGCACAGATCACAGCATATTTTCTACTGTAGATCAACAGAAAATGATGTAGGCTAAAAAACTGTGATTCAAGTAATGAGTGAACAGTGCATGTATTGAGTTACTCAAACCCAGTGAGCTGAATTATACATGAGAGAAAAGTTATCCTTGAGATTCAACTAGAAACAAAAAATACTGTGATTTATTCCATCAACCAAGCATATTCTCAAGAGGAAGTATCTTGTCTACTAAGCCACTTAGACAAATTTATAATTCCTTTTCCTGTAGTAAATCACCTTTGCTTTAAAAAGAAGGGAAGGTGAGACTGACAGATACAACAATGGGGGTCTTGCAGTCATACCATTTTTTCTTGCAGGTGATGTAAGCTTATAAACCAAAACAAAGGTCAAAATAACTGAGTTATTATTTGTCATTAAGCCTACCCTAATTTATTTGCCAACATAAAATTTCTACAGAAGCACATATGGCACAAACCCCATTTTTTTAGGGTTCTTCTTTCACACAGTGCTCTATTGTAGCCTTTTAAGCTGTGTGAACTGCTAATGCTACATATACAACACTGTCTTCATTTAGCCCACACCTGGAGCTAAACAATAACAGTTGCTCTCTCACCCAATGTCCCTTCCCTGATCAAGGAAGGGATTTGGGAAAAGGAGGGAGACTTGTAGGTTTAAAGTTAAAGAGATTTAATAAAATAAAGAAACCAATATCAATGACAATCCAAAACACACAAAATTATACTTATCTACAGAGCACCAACAAGTTGCTCCAGGAATAGCAGTCATTGGGAATGAGAAAGATGAAGACTAGAACAGATTAGAGCACAAAAAAACCCCAAACAAACAACAACAACAACAACCAAACAAACAAAAAAACAAACCAAACCAAACCAAAACAAAATAAAAAAACAAAACAAACAAAACTCCTCCCCACCAAGCTTTCCCTTTTGTAGTGAACTTGATGTTAATGATATGGAATACACCTGTGGGCCAGCCTGGGTCAGCTGCCCTGGGTTTAGCTGATAATGGCCCTGATCACCACGGCTGGCCACGAACTGAAACAAAAATCTAACAGAAACTTGATTCTATAAGTTTTATCCCATGAAACCAGGACAAACACTTAACTGAACTGTGTTGCAATGGGAGTTCACTTTTGGAAGGCTTGCTGAAATGGTGTTTAACCAAGTACATTTGGCATGGGTGTTTCTGTTTGCCTCATTGCTTGGAGCAAACAAGGTAGATGTGAACTGCAAGTTTGGAGTGAAATCCTGGATTCAGTGAATTCAGTGGCAAAATTCACATGGACTGTAGTGCTGCTGGGATTTCTCTCTTCAAACATCTTTCTCCACCTCAGTAAGAAGAATGTCCCCTTTTTGTGGACAGACCTGGCACAGATCCTTTTAGGAATTATCAGTCAGAGGTATCAAGGGAAGCACTGGATTCATGGCATTAAAGACATGCTCACACAAGTTACCACACAAAAAGCTGGGATGCAAACTCAGACAGTGTCTGCTACATGATGTTATCATCCCATATACCCATGTTTCACCATTAGTAAATGAAATGAAATAATTTACTCCTTGCTGCAAAACTGTTTTTTTATTGGCTAAGAGAGTAAAGACGGGCTGTTAACATGAGTTGTCTGATTTTCTTTATACAGCATGGTACTTAGAGAATGCATATAAGTAGTTACTATCATGTATTTGGTGTGATGTAAATTTATATTCTTACTAAATTCTTACTTTTTGATTTGCTCAAAACTCCAGAATTCATACTGCATTGTAAGCAACTCCTTCTAGTCCTGTTTTTTAATGTATCTGTATACATGTATTTATAAACTTTATTTTAAAAAAATATTTAGCTTTGACTTGGAAATCAAATACTAACTGTATCCAATCATATTCAAGTGGAGTTCTTGTTCACAAAAATAATTTTAATAATATGTTCAGTGATACTTTTCTGGTAAAAAAGGAGTACATGTACAAGACACAGAAAACCCATTCCTACCAAATAGCCAGCGGGATATGTCAAAAGGAATAACCTTAAAGAAGACGGAAACTGAGAAACAAGAAAAAGGAAACAGGTACTAGAATATTTCATTTAGTGACTATATGACAAGTCCATCATAGATCATTATTTATAGGTCACTTTCCTGTCAGCTGTAGGATTTCTGGTCTTAATCATGAGAGTCAACACAGACTTCCGAATAAAAACTTCCAACATGATAGAGATAATTCTGAGCCGGAGAAAAGATACATATGACCATGATTTGCTTCCTTTCTTACATTAAAAATGCCAGGATATTTCCCTAATAATTCCTTGTCATTAATAGTCCTGTTTTCTCCTGTCATAAACAACAAGACATTTCTATAGCAAGATCTTGAGCCTCACTGAAGCTGAAATTCAAGTCAGCAAGAAATTTAAAGGAACTACATTTTTAAATACATCATTTTGTTATAATGCCTTGTTTCTTCTCTGTGCAAACTTGGAAGATTATTTACCTCTCCTATCAGATTTTGCTCTTCAGCACACACAGGTTTCATTTTCCCTTCTTCTATCTTCATTTGGAATTAAAGTGGAAAAAAATGTCTTTATTTTGTTACTGGTTTTGTTTGATGTGAAGATACTAAAAAAATATTAGACTGTCCTTGGGAATATGGCCCAGACAAACTGGCTCATAGTTCTGTTCTGGTATAAAGTTACACAAAGAGGGCTGGGGTTGTGGGGCAGGTTTGGAGAGGACTTTCGTTCCGGTGTTTGGACTGAAAACCAAAACCATACTAGGTCAGCCTGAAACAAACAAACAAACAAACAGAGAAACCCTGGTTTTCCCCAGAAAGCAAAAAAAATAGTGTAAGATCCTAACAAAAGCTATCCAGAACCTTCCCCCTACACACACCAAAGGAGGCATTTTAAACTTATTTTTAAAAATAAAAGGACAAGAATTTTGAAGATGAAAACCAGATGCCCATAAACCAAATCAAGAAGGTGGCCCACCTCTCCCTACTGTAAATGAAGATGAAGTTTTACCACCTTCATTGGTCAGTTATACTACATTCTCATTTTCAGCTTCAGATGGCTTTTAAGCGTCCAGATTCCTGTGTCCACAGGCAAGACTGCAGGGCCGCTACAGATTGCCTCTGAAATATGGATTGTCCAAATGTTGCTCACCGAGAACAGTAAAAATTCTTATTTCATTCCTTTCTCTGAGAGGTAGAGAAACTTGAAGAGAGTTTGAGCAACCTTTTCTACCTCCAGAGAGTACCCTTAATCACCATGACACTGTCTAAGGGGTAACAGACCTTCATCAGTACATCTTTTTTTTGTATGTACATGCACATCGTAGTTGGACAGCAGAGAGAAAGAGAGACTATAAAGAGAGAAAGTAGAAAAGTGCCATTCAGTTCTGACAATTCAGAAAAAGGAATCTGACAGCAAACTTGCATTGAGGTTTGTTCATTTAAAAAAAAATCAGTGAAGTAGGTTTTCTTTGTTCATTTGTTCCTTGTAGTCTGGCTTTAGGTTTGAACTCAGGCAATGCACCTTAGGTTGCAATATGTGTTCCCTCCTATTGACAGCATCTCTAGGACACTGAGGAAACTTGTCTTCTGCCTATGCTCTGATGACTTTTTTGCATGACTACTGAAAACAGTCACTCCCAAAACCCTTTAATCACAAGTGGAATAATTCAGTGGACAATTTACAGGTTTGACTGACAGTCAATAATTTTCTTTAAAAATCTAATTAATGTTTAAATACAGAGGTTCATAACTTTGTTGTTTAAAAAGCACTTGAGAATAAGCAAGAAAATAAATTTATACAGTGAAATGAACCATACAGAAGTTTTTGCACTAAGCTGTAAAGACATTTTATGTTTATTATCTTCTATAAATTCTGTAAAACAAAGCCAAATGCCCGTTTGAGGAAAGGTACTGCTTCCATACGACAGTTTGATGTTGGTGCTAAACCCAGATGTTCTTACGCAACATCAAACGACCCTATTATCTGCCCAGTAAACCCTCCCTTGTAAATTGGATAATTTCTGTAAAGACTTGCAGTATCGGGACCCTTGCATGAAAGTGCTAATTGTCAAATCAATATTAATTTAACATCCATAGACTTCAAAAAAAAATCCATATAAAAACTTAAAAGTTACAAAAATGTAAGAAATACTAGAAATATTTAGAAAAATATTAGCCAGCTCTTTATATTTTAGCCAAATCATTGGATGACATTAGAACAGAAGAAATTAACCGATTTCTCGAATGGAGACAGTTGGCTAAGCTTAGAGCTCACCATCAACATTATTATAAAGCAACTAATACTTATATCTGGAAAATTGCTGGCAGACCTCTACCTCCTGGCTAGTAAATGTGGACAGACTAACTGAAGAAAAATGTTAGATTTTACAAAATAGCTAACTTTTGACAGTAGCAAAACGGTGCAGTGTGAACTAATATTAAGCAATGTTTATGCTACCAATTTTTGCCAGCAGACCTGAGTTGCTCAGGGATGGGGAGAGCAGTGGGCCTTAATTTAGCAGATGCCTTTTAAAGACTTCTATTCAGGCCCATTTCTCCTGACTAAATTTTACACTTTTACTGGGACAGTTTCTTTCACTTACAGAATGTGGTTTAATTCTACCAAAGCATAACTTTTCAAAATGCATTTATATTCACAAAAAGAAGTTGTTGTAACATGTATTATTAGTAAATATTTGTTTGGAAAAAGAGTTTCATCTTATATATGAAGAGGATCCATGTTGAAAAATAAGACCCAAGAGTTGTCTATAATTTTTTTCAAAGCCACCCCTGCTGAGAGTCAGTGCTAATTTTGTTGTTCTGCCTCAGTATCTAGCATCAGAAATGCTGCTGAGAAACCTGAGCTGTTGTACTTTTATCTGGTCTCTGCACACATCAGATTGATTTATAAGTTACAATTATATGTGCTTGGTACAGTATTTTTGGTCCTTGTTGAATCTTGACAGGCCAGGAGGAAATATCAGATTCAAATATTCAAACAGAATAAAATTCCACATAAATAAGTGACAGAAATTTAAGCAAAGTTTATTCAGGAGAAGGGTTTGACCACACAAGCACTTGAGCATAACAATAGATACTTATTTATTTAAAGCTTTGGCTTTAGTAGTCACCAAAAGAAAATCCTGATAGCCATCAAAGACTGTAATGAAAAACAATCATGTGGAACATGGATGTTGTATATTTGTATTAAGCTTCCTCTGGAAAATCACATTAGATATAAAAGTTTTTTAAATAAAAGGTAGGATTTAGCAATGTTGACTCAAACTTTATTAATTCGTTAAGTGGTAATTTCAAACAAGACTTTTCCTCACAAGCTCTTCTTAAAATGTTCTTCAAAAAGAACTAAAAGAGGCTTAATTTCTCTGTCTGAGAAACACCAGATACAGTACGTATTATGTTAAATATCTTCACCACTTAATAGACCAAGAGCTTACAAAGATGCCCTATTGAAAATATCCATGCAACATGGAAATACCACTGGAAATGTGTCGTCACCTAAAATAATTATTTACGATGACTGAATTATTTTCCAGTGGGGCCGTATGATCGACATTACAGAATCACAGAATCACAGAATCAATCAGGTTGGAAGAGATCTCAGGGATCATCGAGTCCAACTGTTGCCCTTACACCACCCTGTCAACTAGACCATGGCACTAAGGGCCATGTCCAGTCTTGTCTTAAACACATCCAGAGATGGTGACTCCACCACCTCCCTGGGCAGCCCATTCCAATGTCTAATAACCCTTTCTGAAAAGAAATTCTTCCTAATGTCCAACCTGAACCTCCCCTGGCGAAGCTTGAGGCTGTGCCCTCTTGTCCTATCGCTAGTTGCCTGGGAGAAGAGGCCAACTCCCACTTCACTACAACCTCCCTTCAGGTAGTTGTAGACTGCAATAAGGTCACCTCTAAGCCTCCTCTTCTCCAGGCTAAACAACCCCAGCTCCCTCAGCTGTTCCTCGTAGGTCAGACCCTCCAGACCCTTCACCAGCTTGGTCGCCCTCCTCTGCACTCGCTCCAACACCTCAACATCTTTCTTGAAGTGCGGGGCCCAGAACTGAACACAGTACTCAAGGTGCGGCCTCACCAGTGCCGAGTACAGAGGGACGATCACTTCCCTAGACCGGCTGGCTACACTATTCCTAACAGAGGCCAGGATGCCATTGGCCTTCTTGGCCACCTGGGCACACTGCTGCCTCATGTTTAGCCGGCTGTCGATCAGCACCCCCACGTCTCTTTCCACCAGTCTGCTTTCTAACCACTCTTCCCCCAGCCTGTAGAGCTGCATGGGGTTGTTGTGGCCGAAGTGTAAGACCCGGCACTTGTTCTTGTTGAACCTCATGCCGTTGGTCTCGGCCCATCTATCTAACCTGTCCAGATCCCTCTGTAGGGCCTTCTTACCCTCCAGCAGATCGACACTCCCACCCAGCTTGGTGTCATCTGCAAATTTGCTGAGGGTGCACTCAATCCCTACGTCTAGATCATCTATAAAGATATTGAACAGCACCAGCCCCAGAACTGAGCCCAGGGGAACACCGCTAGTGACCGGCCGCCAGTTGGACTTTGCCCCATTCACCACCACTCTCTGGGCTCGGCCATCCAGCCAGTTTTTAACCCATTTAAGAGTTCACCCATCCAAGCCCTGGGCAGCCAGTTTGTCTAGGAGGATGCAGTGGGAGACAGTGTCGAAAGCCTTACCGAAGTCTAGATAGACTACCTCCACAGCCCTGCCCTCATCATTCATTCCAAGTTCCAAACATGTTGAAAAATAATGTGCATTATTTACCAGTCTTCATAATAACAAACTGTCTCTTGAAACTGGGAGAAGATCCCAGTTCATAAAGTAGGACGTCACTGTGATTCCTAACTATATCCATCTCTAAGGCAAGGAGGCAAGAATAACTGAGTACTCCCTGAGACTGGAAAAAGACCCTTCTGTTCTGGTCATCCCTCCACAGTGAGACATCAGCAGGGACAAGAACAGTATTTACTGACCTGCATTCTAAGGCCCTCATTCATGGAAACAGTTTTACTTGGAAAATCACTTAAAAGTGTGGGTTTACTTTCAGGAATATGCTCTAACTAACTTAATTAAAACCTGTTGCTTCTTACAGGAATTACTTGTATATATGATACTATGTTAAACCAGAGCTAAACGTCTAAAACATCCAGACCCTATAGATACAATCTGTCTGCAGCCAGTATTAAAATCTTTCTTTCTCCTACCTAGCTTCTCTCTGGTGAGAGCAGACAGACTCAGTTTCTGTGCTGAAACATGAAAAGGCTAAATTCCCCACTAACAGTTTCATGATGGGCATCTAAGTGAACATTACCTGCCAGCCTTGCCATGGCGCGCATTGAACACATATCTGATCAATGTTGGGATTCTGGTGCAGAGCCCTACAAATTTTAAGAGAAAAATGGAGAAAGATGAAAAATAATACTATCTTCCATGGTCTAGACTGGAAGTTTGATTGATGGTATCCTAGCAACAAAATAATATCCCAACTTATCTGTCTGTCCTTCTAGTCAAGTTTATCATGCTAACAACCTGAGAGACATTTCCAAGACTGAGGAAAAAAATTTTACTGGATGGGAACACATGTGCAGTCTGCAAGATTAGCAGAAGAATGGCACATTAGCAGGAGAGCACAACTGGGAGAAACTGCCCAGGGAAACAAAGATGCTCTAAAAACACGTTTTCTCAAAACAGCAGCTTGAGAAGTTTACAGACAGAGGCAAAAACAGAGATGCTGTAGACAGATAATGGAGAAAAGGACAACAGATATATTCTGCAGGTGAAAGGCAAGTAGTTAGTAATGAGACTATTCAAGATAATCTAAGTTTGTTGTTTGGTTTTTTTTTTAAATCTAGTGAACTTCATTAGCCTGTTCGAGTTTTTTTGGCATTTGGCTCAGCAAGAAAGAAATTCCCTACTTTCTGCCTTTTGTTTCCAGGAATTTCTATTTGTGGTTCTTTCTGATCCAATTTATATCAAGGTCACTATCACAGAAGCACAATGTTGAATTCCTAATGCTAAATGGAAAGGTTAGTGATTTCATTAAATTATTAGCAATGGTTTAACCCCCTTTTAAAGTTACAAATATGTTTTAAATACTGAAAGTACTGATTGGTAGGACTGGGAGAAAATAAAACACTGCCCTGTTGCAACAGGTATTTTGCAAGAGAACTGCTACTGTTTTTGCTGTATGTCCTAAATGCAAAAGAGCTTGGAGAAAAAAACAGACTATTTCCCATACGTATAATATATAGGAAGAATCTCTATTCAGTAGGAGATAAAGAATATCTAAATAAAACATCAGTTCAACAAGTTTTTTCAGACACATCTTATTTAAATTTAAATTTTAGACAGATTTAAAATAACGGCTTGAGTGGAAAACAAATGTTTTCATCTGGGCACCAGTGAAAATTTTATGGTTCCCTTAGGTTTGCTAATAATGACAGCAGCTCTTTTTTTTTTTTTTGACTGGATCAAAGCCAAGTTATATTTTTCAAGAAATTGATTTTTTTTGTTCTGTAATAAAGATTTTCCCCATCTGGGAAAAAAAAAAAGCCCCAACAAATGTTGTATACATTAGTGTCAAATTCAAGGGCGAATATGCAAGATTAAATTGTTAGAGAGAAAGTAAGAACACATGTAAAACCATCAAAGCTAAACAGCAGTGAAGATAGCACACAAGGCCATTCATCACATTTCCTTTGCAATTATATTCCTGTACCATGCTACCACATTCACAGCAAGCTGTAAATACAATTTCTAGTTATAAGGTGAAAAAAAATTCAAGACGTAATATGTTCTCAGCTGCACTACATGGGGAACTTTTTGGTCCTATTACAGTTCAGGAGTAAAATCCAGCTCTCAACTTCAGTGGATATCTGATGGGCTTCCGAAGGAATTGCACCTGCTAATGTCGAAGCTTCCTATGGCCGGGGACATTGTGCACATCAGAGAAGCAGTTGTACCTATGAATCAAAAAGCCCAGGGGAGCCTCAGCTGAATTTGTCAGGCAGAAAGAGACTGTTGGAAATCCAGATTCAGAGTATAATTCCACAACACGACTTCTCCAGCAAAAAGCTCCTACAAGCATTTCTCAAGTTTATACCCTTTAATTCTGCATCTTCAGATGTTCATTTCCTTCTCCTGCCCTACAACTTTCTATTCCTCATCTGTGACAAAGCAATGGCATGTAACACCATACTGTAAAACAAATGACTGAAATGGTGCAAAAATGACAACAGTGTTGAGTGCAGCTGCAAGGTGCCTTGGAAGCATTCAGAAACCATAACCTATCACAAATCCTGTTTAGGCAAGCAGCAATTTTCAAGCCGTCCACAAAGCACCATTATAGGTAGAAGGCCTGTGACCGTGGATCGTGCTCACAGGCTCCACACGGAGACAGCCAAAGCTGCGGATGGCATGTAGCAGCCTGCACTAGGTTACTGTCCCCAGTGAGCATTTACAAGCGAGGGAGCATATTCTATTTAGGTTGCTTCTATTCCAGCCTGTCACTTTGAGGTCTTCTGCCTACCAGCTCATGACACTGCCACCATCCAATTTCATTTTTATTCTTCATCATGAAAAGAGCTCTTCATAATCTTTTAATAACTGAATATAAATGGCTTTACCAGCTTCGGCTTCTCATTATAGAGTCTTCACCTAAAACTTGCCATCTCTATCTCAGAGAAATACAGCCAAATTTATCAGACAAAATTAGGTGAAGAGCTATTTCAGTTTTATTTCTGGTGATGAAGCATGAGCCACAAGAGGTTACAGAGTATATCACAGTGGCTCAAAAGGACATGGCAGGCAGGCATGAAAAAAAACCTTTTACAGTGGAAATAAGGTTTCACAGTAGTTCTTCACGCTGAATAGAGAGTTCAATGGCAAGAACATCCTTTTATCGTAAAATACAGGGAGGTCAGGACCTCAGCACAACATAGCAGGGATATTTCTAGCTGAAATGACTAGAAAGAGAGAGGACATCCCTGTAGCATTGATATTCCTAAAGCTATTTATTTTAATCAGTAACACAATAAACATATTTTTTAATTTTTTCCTGACTAAAATGCAATAAATAAAAACTGTGATCTTAGATCATACTTTTTTCTCCTACAGGAGACTTCACTTCCAGCCTAAGAGCTCACAGAAGAAGTTAATATAATTTGTGTAAAATGCTACCCCTAGGAAGGGTGTTTTCATGGGCTGAATCCAATAAAAACATACTGCTGTCTAAGCAGTGATATATTTGAGCAGCTGCATAATGCATTGGAATATGTTCGATCATGGACTTTAAGTATGTTATGGCAAAGCATCAGTTAAATACAGTGACTTCATCTCAATCTCTGCCAATTTAGCACTTCCACAACTTCTATGAGAGGTTTGTGATTTGACATCTGCTAAGTAGTTACAGACCACTGGCCAATGGAACTCAACATCTCAGCTCTGAGACGATGCAGGAAATGCTCCAGCTTCAGACCAAAGAACTCATATCCCCCCAAAATACTCCTAGAACAAAATAATAACTTAATATGAAAATTAATGAAAGATGATAATGAAAAGCTCATGAAACTGACCTACCCAACCCATCAGCCCCTCAACATGTGGAGCAATATCCATCAATGGGTGGGATGGATCCATAAAATAAGTATGTTTTATAGGTCTCAATAAAATTTCTTTAAAGTAACTTCTAAAAAAGAAATAAGTAGATAGAATCAGGCACTAGACTAAAGGATAAACCATATAATAGTATAATAACTTATAAGGTTTGTAAAAATACAAACAAATATTACTGGCTTGTCATATGGCTCTGTTATTTCTATTAATGTTTTTGAGAGTTTGATATCTAGCTCTATTGATCTGGGGGGTGGTGGGGGAAACAGATGCTGTTTCATTCCCCCCTCTACCACAGGAGGTAAATTTTCTAAGTATTTTATAATGTAGTTCTATTCTATAAATTTATGATAGCTGCATCTTAGTTCCAAATACAGAATAGAAATATCTATTGACTTTTTCTACCTGTTTTGCATTGATGGTCCATGATTTTACCATCTGCATCTAGAAATTCAGTTCCTGTTTTTGTTCTTTGTGTTTTAAATGTCTTCTGATTGTCTTAGTATTAATCTGTCTTTAAGTTTGTTGTTAGCCAGACACATTTTTAAACTTTTAAGTTCTATTCATTGCCATTAATTATCTAAATTCACCAGAAAACTTGTTTTATTTTTTATTCTATTTTGTAACACTGTTCCAACACTGTCTTACAACCAGGCTATTTTTGGCCCAGCATAACTTCTTTATGTTTATGAAATCATGTCTTTTTGAGCATCCAGTGGGTTGTCTAATCAGTTGCCAGTTTCCATGAACATTTCTTCTTTTGAATTTATGGTCCCTGCCACTTACAGTAACATGTCATTAAATTTTGGTAAATTGGTCCTTTTAAAGTTCCAAATATATAGACTGATTTGTATGAAATGCAGTCAACTAGTACCTGGTCAGCTGCTACTTTTAAGTCAGTGATTAACTCTTTTCCATCTTCCTGAGTGAGGTCAAGCATTTGGTAACACCCTGGTGGACATTGATTTTCTGTTCAGACAAATTATTTCCAAGCCTTTACAGAATATCTAGGGAAAATTGGCTTCTAGCCAATAAAAGGATCAGCATGCATCAGCTGAATTTAATTCACTCCACAGAAGGGCTAGCTGGAAATCTTCCAAGAGAAAAAAAAAAAAAAGAAAGACTTTAAAAACCAACCAATGAACCAAAAAAAAAAAACCACCCAACCGCTTTTCAGAGCTAAAGTGTTTTACTCTGAAGACTTAAGAGACACCAGATTCAGGACAGGGCTCAACTAAACCTTTGCCCAGCCTACTCCTGGCTCTTGGGCAACCCACTCCTCCTTCCCTGCTTTCCTTCTTTTATTTTTCACAGGTCATTACACTTGGGACTACGTGTTGCAGAGCTAAGATTCAGAGTCTGGAAAATCCAGGACCAGTCTGAAGTTCTGTACCTGTGCTGAGTGGGAAATCTTGCTTGACAATGGACATGCTGAAAATTCTTCTGAAATGAAGTCACCCAGGACTTGAGGTGAAAGATTTCAGGACCACCTCCTACTGCCCATTGAAAATGACATTCACAAAGATAAACCAGACAAGTCTGCCAGTCTAATAGAGCAATTGCAACACATAGCTGGATAGTCAGAGTGTATAACAACTGTCCTTTAAGGAAGACCGTGCATGCTCTGATGTTTCCAAAACAAAGTTTTCTTGGAACTTCTGGCTAATTTCTACCAGAAATTAGAAAATTCCTGGCATCCATCCAGTTCAGACTAAAAACATCTGAGCAAAATTCTAATGGACTAGAAAACCTGCTTTATATCTCTAGACGTGACTGCAAGATCTGAGAATCTTGTTTGTTGTTTTTCCCCCTAGGCATTGATGGTAGGTATTTCAGAATCAATTTCTCCTGTTTTCTAGTGAGATGTTTTGGGTGCTCATTCTTAAGTAGCAAAACCAGACACATGCTTTAAATCCCAATAGCTGATCAATCTCAGTTTTCCTACAAAGGAAAACTCTTAGTTCTCAGATTGGCTTGCAACCTCGAAGTCTAGGAGCTCTGCTCTTTGTTGTTCTGTCAGAGGCAGATTTTAAGGCTAGGTAAAATGTAATCCATGGAAGAAATCTTTTTTGATAACATGGATACAGATACCTTGTGATTACCTTCTAGGTCTCAATTTTCTACTTCATAACCTGATCACATGCCAGAGTGACATGGTAAAGCATCACTGATAAAAAACAATGGAATTCATTAGGGCTTTAAAGCTCCTTTCCTGTATAGAGTAGGAATAACCTAGACATTTCTGATTGGGAAAGATGACCATCTATTTCATGCAAGAGGTAAAGAACACCGGAGTTTTATTAAACATGAATATTTAATCTAGAAGTGCTAGCAAGTGGTTGCTGAAATAATGATAGACATGTTTATTACTTATAGAAAGTCAGTGCAAAAATAGTTATGTATAATTTCAAGATGGTAGGCACATTTTTCCTGAGTCATCTGCACTGACAAATGAATTCTTGCATTTGTGCATCCATAGCTGGACAGTGAACAGAGATTTAAGTGTTTGCTGAGATAAGCTGACATGTGACTCTGAGTCTTTACATATGCAATTCATTTATGTTGCCTCAAATTTTCAAGGGAGAATTATTCAGGGAAAAAAAAACCTGACCTCACTGAAGACTGAATGAAAAATATACTTTAGGCAATCATTTTAGTTCCTTGGGAATACATAAATGATATCATAATGTTCAGATATTATTGTTCAGATGGCCTAGAACTACTGATCCAGCATGTAAGGCTCTAAAGTAAAGAGAAGAGTTATTATCTGTCTGACCTAGAAGCAGAAGCTCCTTTAAACTGAATAGAACTTCAAAAGTTCTCTTTTACCAAGTTACACAAACACAGATGATTTGGCTTCTAGTTAGTGAATGACAGCCAAAGAATACTGTACTAAGGGACTTCAGTGTGAGGTGGAGTTAAAATATACAGAATACTGCTTTTGCACTGTAGTCGAGCTAGCTCTGCATGGGAAGATGGCCCTGGTGGATTCTGCAGGAAGAGATAAGGTTTTCTGGTATTGAAATTCTATGAAAGATGTTACCATTTTGCATGAGTTTTATGTCTGCTTTCACGTTTTGAGCCATACTTCTTAAAAATACAATGGAAATGTCAACAATTTCAATAACATTTTCATTTCTGAATGTCTTAAGGGAAAACTTTTTTATTCAAAACTAAGCACTACAGAAGTGGTCAATGTTGACCACTGCACATTCATTTTCTATTGAAGTTCATAAAAATATGTCACATTTCTAGTACTCTACATTGCAATACCTAACTGTGGACAGAATTTTAAGACTAGTTATGAGGTAACTTTAGAAACTGAACTAACAAAAAAAAATTCTCATGTTAAATGAGCAAATGTATCTCTGTGAAAAACAAAACACAATATTCCCTGACTCATTAGAGAAAATAACTTGCATTTTGCAAAACAAAATAAGATACTGAAAAAGCTTGTCTCCTCCCAAGCATGCAGCTAACACCACTTCAAAAGCTGTATCAAGCGTCAGTACACCACATTAATAGGATGCTTAAAAAGAGACATGGACAAGTTACACAGTTCTTGTGGTCTTCTCTTGTAAAAAAAAAAAAAAAAAGAAAAGAAAATTGTGTCTTCAAAATTTTTGAGACTGTCTGGCAGAAATATATTTGAATTATTTATATCTTTGTTCTGTCCTGCTATGAAGCCAAATACAATTTATTTAATGGCTCATAGGCCAAGTTTTCAGTCATGGAAGTAATTTCATTTCTTGGGCGTTCTATGTTACAACTAATTTAATTTAACTGTGAGGTTCTTCAGTGATAACAAGAATAAAAACTGTTCATGGCTGTTAGTGACAGGCACTAAATGTAGGTCAAATCAGCAGCTGGGGTAGATTCCTGTAGCTTAATTGGTATAAATGGAGCTACATTACTGAGCGGTCACTGCTAAGTACTTTCTTGTTCTTGAAGAACTGGACATGACAGCATTGAGAAGGTGACCAAGTTAAGCTCATACCTAATGATCTTACATTGGTTCTTGTTCTTCTACAACTTGTTATTGCAAGACCATTTAGCAAATACTTGCAAATTTTAAAGCTATGTACTTTATGTAGCTACAAAACACTGAAAACACAAATGTTTAAATATCAGACTTTAAAACTTGTGTTGTTCCTCCCTTTACTTTGATACTAGCTACAATAAAATTAATAATGTTCGTATTTCCCCTCTTCCCTTTGTCTTTTCAAAATGTCTCCATACTTTAAGTACATAGTGACAAAGTCTCAAAACTTTTTTTTTCTTTTTTCCCATCATTATTTTTCTAAGCTTGACAAAGTGCTGAAAATTTAGAGTAAAAAGCAATATATTAGTGAAATTCCCAGCTGACATACTTTTTTATTATTATTCCATAGACAAATGAGGGAGAAAAAGGAAAACAAAATTCAAACCTGGAGATGTAGGTCTTTAAAAAAAAAAAACCAAACACAAAAACCCTAACCCCTTTCTGTACATTTTACTGTAGTTTCCCATGAAATAAAAAAAAAGAACTGAAAGCAGTATTTGTCAAGGGAGAAGATATTTCTGAAAAAAGCCTGTACTATGCCATGATAAAAATGTGGCTACTTTTTTAACCAGATCTAATTTAGCCTGAAGTACTCCTTATCTCTTCCTATCAGGAAAAGACTCCTGAGATGCTATGAAAACCAACTTCATCCACTAGCAGAATTGGAAATAATGACTATGTCAGTGTCAAAATGCAGTGCTAATCTATGAAGGCGGCACTGGTCAGTCAGGTAGCTGATCAAACTGAGAGGTTGATCTCCTCACCATTTGAATTTCAGTTCTCAATTAAACCAATGATAAGACAAAAGAAAACCAATTAATGTTTCCTTAATTACAACAGAAAGGACTGTTTTCCTTCTAGTTCTACATACAGTTCTACATAAAATATTCCATATTTTAATTCTAAGGGCAGCATATTTATGACTGTGGGCATGTGACCAAATGCACTCTTCCTGAATTTCAGGCACCAGCCTCACTTGCACTACTGGCAATTAAGAAAATACTCACATTTTTGCTTGCAAACTGAACACAGTCCATCTGCCAGGCATTTGAATTTCCCATGCTGAAAACTGTTCTGTCTTCTTTACAGGAATTCAATGAAGAACTTCAGTTTAGAATCATAGAATCATTTAGGTTAGAAAAGACCCTTAAGATCAAGTCAACTGTTAACCTAGCACTGCCAAGTCCACCACTAAACCATGTCCCTAAGCACCACATCTACATGTCTTTTAAATACCTCCAGGGGTAGTGACTCCACCGCTTCCCTGGGCAACTGGTTCCAATGTTTGATAACCCTTTCGGTAAAGAAATTTTCTTAATATCCAATCTAAACTGCCCCGGTGCAACTTGAGGCCATTTCCTCTTGTCCTATCACTTGTTACTTGGGAGAAGAGGCCAACACTCACCTCGCTACAGCCTCCTTTCAGGTAGCTGTAGAGAGCGATAAGGTTTCCCCTGAGCCTCCTTTTCTCAAGGCTAAACAACCCCAGTTCCCTCAGCCGCTCCTCGCAACACTTCTGCTCTAGGCCCTTCACCAGCTTCGTTGCCCTTCTTTGGACTCGCTCCAGCACCTCAATGTCTTTCTTGTAGTGAGGGACCCAAAACAGAACACAGTATTCAAGGTGTGGCCTCACCAGTGCCAAGTACAGGGGGATGATCATTCCCCTAGTCCTGCTGGCCACACTATTCCTGATACAAGCCAGGATGCTGTTGGCCTTCTTGGCCACCCGGGCACACTGCTGGCTCATATTCAGCTGGCTGTCGACCAACACCCCCAGGTCCTTTTCCACTGAGCAGTTTTCCTGCCACTCTTCCCCAAGCCTGTAGCGTTGCATGAGGGTATCATGACTCAAGTGCAGGACTCAGCACTTAGCCTTGTTGAACCTCATACAGTTGGCTTCAGCCCATCCATCCAGCCTGTCCAGATCCCTCTGCAGAGCCTTCCTGCCCTGAAGCAGATCAACACTCTCACCCAACTTGGTGTCATCTGCAAACTTACTGACGGTGCACTCGATTCCCTTGTCCAGATCATTGATAAAGTTATTGAACAGAACCGGCCCCAATACTGAGCCCTGGGGAACACCGCTTGTGACTGGCCATGAACTGGATTTGACTCCATTCACCACAACACTTTGTACCCTGACATCCAGCCAGTTTTTTACCCAATGAAGCGTATGCCTGTCCAAGCCATGATCAGCCAGTTTCTCCAGGAGAATGCTGCAGGAAATGGTGTCAAAGGCTTTACTAAAGCCTGGGTAGACAATATCCACAGCCTTTCCCTCATCCAGTAAGCAAGTCACCTTGTCATAGAAGGAGATCAGGTTAGTCAAGCAGGACCTGCCTTTCATAAACACATGCTGACTGGGCCTGATTGCCTGGTTGTCCTGTACGTGCCACGTGAAGGCACTCAAGATGATCTGCTCCATAATCTTCCCCTGCACGGAGGTCAGACTGACAGGTCTATAGTTCCCTGGATCCTCCTTCCGGCCCTTCTTGTAGATGGGCGTCACATTTGCTAACATCCAGTCGACTGGGACCTCCCTGGTTAGCCAGGACTGCTGATAAATGATGGAAAGTGGCTTGGTGAGCACTTCTGCCAGCTCCCTCAGTACCCTTGGGTGGATCCTGTCTGGCCCCATAGACTTATGCATGTCTAAGTGGTGTAGCAGGTCGCTAACCGTTGGACTTCTTTGTGACCAGTCCAGTCTGGAATTAGGTATTCATGCTGGGTTTTGTTCAAAAGAGAGAGCACAGAATTTTAACACTCTGCTATGATGCCGCATACAGATGTATCACCTGCGTATCATTATGGATGCATTATTTTTTGTTTGAACTTTGCAAGTACACTGACTTTGTACAGACAAAATTGATATGGGTCCCACCCTAAAGGCCTTGTAACTTAGATAATTTTTGCTGTAAATCATTTCAAATTTGTCAAGTTATTGTTAAAGTTGTGTTGAGGAAAAAAAGCAACGTCTGTAGTCACCAACTGATCTGATAATAGAATTACCAGGAAAAGAAAGAGGCCATCCTATCTTTCCGCCTAGACCCAAATTGAAGCAATAACAAATGCATTTTCTTTCTGTCCAGAATTCTGTTGTTAAAAATGAGAACTGTATTAAAAGAGGATAGCTCTTGCCCTCGTTTGTACAGCAGATTTAAATTCAAAAACAGTCATTGCTATAGGGCACAGAGCCATCAGCATCTCTGGAACTATTTATACAAATAGAGAGAAGAAGAATAAGCTGTTATCCACCTCTTCTACTCAAAAAAATACACCACTGCTGTTGTTGCTTGAAATGATGAGATAAATGCCTAACAACATGCTCTTTTTCCATGTAACAGACGTGGGGAAAACTGTGTTTTCCGAATGCATGAGTGTGAGGTACAGAGGAGACGTGGCTGTCCAAGCAGACTCTTGTAAAGGAGACTGAAGCTTTTGTCTGTGGCGGTGCTTAACTCATCTCTACAAAAGAAAACAGTAACGTTCTCTATACAGAAATGTTGAGATCTTTGCCGGCCATTTCTAAGGATGGCAGCCAAAGCCAGTGATAGAGATAGCTCTATATTTTCTGACAGAATGTTTTTCTAAACAAAAATACCAGTTCCTTGAAAATTAACTTCTTCCCAGGAATATGGCAATTCCAACAAAATTCCTACGAAAACCAGACAGGTCTGATCATAAATGTACCTGTTTTCCTCCTAGCTTGTCAGATGAATTCCTCTGCAATTCCTCTGGCAAATTGCTGAAGACTCAGAAGCCTGAAAACCAGCTTCCAGGTTTGGGGCTCCCGAACTGCTCAACAAATGGACTCTCTAATACCACAGGTGCTCAGAAAGAGCAGTGTTCAAACCCTTACCGTACTGCTGCTGTGTGGTAGCTTGAGGGGGAGCTTGTAAAAGCATCTGAAAAAAATGCTATGATTTCTTCAAAAGAAAATTTTGAACCTTCTACTCCACCTGAAATTTCACCACCTCATTCCACAGTTCTGCTTTAGACGGATTTTGTATGCACATGTGTATAATTTTTAGCTTTCCAGGAAACTGTGATTCTGATTCTGAACCAACTTAGACTCCTAGACAATTCTCAAAATGACTGGGAGTGCCTAAAATATGTCTCCATACAGTGAAAAATCCCTAATTCATATGTAAAATATCTGAAATCTAACTATTATAGAAATCTTTGGGCCTGGAAGACTTCAACTGTGGGATCTCAGCATATTAAAGACCTCAGAGAGATATAAAAGTTGTCTCCAAAATTTGTTCATGCTTCAATGCATTATAAATGCCTCTCATTACTCAAAATAACAATATAACAGAGTTTTTTTGGCATAAATCCAGATTGAAGCTGCAATAAAAAGTCAATGTTTGCATAATACTCTGTCAATTCTTGATAAGCACATTACTCGAGGTTTCTTGACAATGTGTAGGAACACAGAAATATGAGATTAATTCAATGCACATTTTATTTTTAATCACTGTCCAACCATAAAGTTATTTTATATATGCAGTATATCATAGCTGTTTTCTGCATAGATGATCCTGTCCCTTTTGCTTCAGGAAAAGTTACATAGTGCACTCTGTGGGATACAAATTGAATGTGCAGCAAGACAAAAATAAAAGGATCAATATTATCATTTCCCACAGATTTAAGAGGATTTAAAAGTAATTGTTCTTTCAGAACTGGAACAGACTTTAATAGCTTAGAGTTAAATGCCTACATGTTATTTGAAACCTTGCTGGTTTGTGAATATTGATCCAATATAATTTTTGTATGTGTTTTTATGAATAATGTATAAATGCCTCGAGCACCAGCTAGATGCTTCTGATCAAGAAAAATAAGGCTGTGAAATACATTTAAAATGGATTGGATGCTGAAGTACAAGGTTAGCTCCAAGTGTGATCTAAGCTTGGGAATATACAAATATAGAAAATTGTCACAAAACCTATTGGTTTTATATGTGATGTCATTAAAAATGTGGTAGCAAAGAGTCTAAAGATATTAAGATGAGAATGAGGGGTTTTGAATCCCATTGTCTCTCTGCTTAGAGAGGTAGGGACAAAGCATTCCGATACTAGTCCTTAGAGAAACTTTCAGTGATATAGTGATGAGAACTACATCTGTAGTGATGACTGCAATACCTGCCTTCAATGAACATGCTTTATAAGATTAAATATTTCAATAAACCCCAAAAGACTCATAGCATTTTAAGCACTCCTGCACTTGGTCAAAACATAGAGGGTCTAATTTACTGAACATTGGAAGTGGCCTAGATGCTTTGTGTGTACCTGCACTGCACAATACACTGTTATGCAAGACTATATGAGATGTTTCGGTACTAGAAGGGTATCCTGGTGTTCCTGCCTGGCACGTATGTTTTTCATGCAGGATTGTTATCTCTGACTACTCCACTGACATGGCTAGATTGTTGTGTTATGCTGTGGGGCCAAATGCTTAGCATCAACTGACTATTGTGGTATTTGTTACAGTTTAAGACCTAATGGCTGGTGAAATTAAGTTCTCTAACTTAATAACTATGAAATTTTCCTAAGCTTCTGATGCAAAAAAAAAAAAGAACTAGGCAGGATCCTGCAAGTGCTGACCTGGAAACCACTGTTCAGCTTCTGCCTGTGCCTACAGTTATTGAAATGATGTAGTACCTTTGAGCTGCATTTATACTGCCATAGGGGAGTATCACATGCCCTTCTCCCACAGGCATCCAATATGTTTCTATTACTTTTCGCCTGGACTCCACTCTAAGGGGAAATACAGAGGTATCATTTTAAGGAAATGCAGATGCTAACAAGAAAACAATATGTGCTGGTGTCTTAAATATACAAAAACTGTCAACACAACCTGCTGCAATTTCTTTTTTTCCAGCCTGCCCAAACTTCATATGCCAGCGTGTCTTATAATGTGCTATTCCCTTTCATGACCTGACTTCATGTCCCGGGGCAGCTGCATGCAACCAAAAGACACATCCACCAGGCTCCCTACCCCTGCCTGCAGTGCGTGCCATGACTGCCAGAGACCAGAATCCTGCCCAAAAGGGTTCCAGTACAAGGGCCATGCCTGTATCTACAGGCTTCCTTCTAGATGAATTTCCAAGTGGCAAAATGGGAAGATACCAGCACAGCTGGTACATGCAAGCTACTTAAACAGGGCTGGTGCAAGTCTAAAACTGAAAGCCACATACAAGGCATGCAGGGCAAGAGATATAAGCTAGCAGTGGGGTACAGCTCAAAATTTCCAAGTCGTCCTGTGGTAGAGATGCAGCTTCTCATCATCCGTGATCCTTGGTGTTGGGGCTAGAGTTACACATGCCAATATCAGAGCCTGAAAGCCAGGACGCTCTGGGTATTTCACCACTGAACCAGAAGATACATTTTTCCATGGGTAGAAAGGCACTTTCCTGCCACCTCACTCCTCAGAAACAAGTCAGAAGAAAGCTGACAGTCAAAAGCATCACAGCCCATGACTCTGGATCCTGTACTACTAACACAGGGCTTTCAGGGACTCCCAGGGCTCTCCCGCAGCCTTGCCAATCTCTGCAGGGCTTAGCAGGCCCTGAGGATATACACCCCAAATACATCCTTGAGCTCTTGCAGTTCTGGTCAACCTACTGAAGGTAAGCACCGCTCATTTCAGGCCCACCTGAGGTGCGTGCAAGGACTGTGGGACTACAAGATAAAGGGAAGGAAAGGATATATTCCTCACCTGTCATACAAAAGGATACAGTTTTTCACTGATTATTATTGTCCTTTATGAGAGAAGATACTTCAACAAGAAAACTTTTCTTCACATCGCTCTTCCATTTGACTAATATCTTTCTATGAAGGACCTCCTCATACACTGATCACTTCGAAACTGCATTTACTGAAGTTTCAAATTTGATTTTACAATTACTTTAGGTGTTTTGGAGTGGGTTTCAAAGAAGAAAATCAAATTTTAAATCAAAACCAAAACCTATATCTACAAAAAAAATAATTTAGAATATATAGGTACAAATGCAACTTGAATCATGGAACATGGTATTTCAGATCCCAGATTACTGGAATTGCAGACAACACAAGACATGCATGACAGGTTTCAGCCCAAAAGGAACTATTAAAGACCAATATTTAAAACCCTACGAGCAAAATAATGTGTAATGGAAATTCTGACAGAACTTTAGCAAGGCAATGTACTTTTTCTACATACTCTTGCAGCTACACCCATTGGCCGGAACCACTATTGGCCACACTCTGATTGCCAAAATGATTATGTACTGGTGGAAGAATATGCCAATAATAACAGCTTGAGTAGAGCTAGAAACGATTAGTATGCCCTATCTGATACTGAATGCTCAAATGCCACTGAAAGACTAATCAACTTAGGAAACAGTAAATATTCATCTTTTAAAGGTGCAATATCACACACATTCAGCTGAACTTTAAATTTGGCTTTCATTTCAGCAAGTTTTCCACTAAGGAGACCAAAGTTTGATGAGGTTAAGTTTTGTGAATGTGTATAGATAGCCACATATGCCTACCAGATCTGTTTGTTTCTCCTCGTGAGCTTTATCTTTTTCTACTCCAGAGACATCGTTTCCTGTGATTTATTGCTTGTGTTCTGTTCCAGAAAAATGCATGCCTCCCAGGACACTTGGTTTCTAGCTTGTAAAACTTGGAACATCTATTTTATCAAACATAGATGTAGAGCAAAGCATTTTGAATGTAACAGCAGGGAAGCCTACCAGGTATTTCTCATTAGCAGCTTTAGCAAGGTGGGGAAGGGAAATATGGCTTTCATTCAATATTTATGGTTTTGTGAGCACCTTCCAATATGACTTCCCTCTACCACATATTTGCCCTGGTATTCTTCGTAAAGAAGTGCGCTTATGTTGTTTTGATTTCTATGTCTTATAATGTATTTTGCTTCATATTTTCAACTGAGAAAGCAACACAAAAGGAACAGTCTTTCCACTGAAGATATAAAATTAGATGGTTTGTGATTTTCTTTTTCTAGTTACAAGGAAACGATTGAAGTTAAACTTAGGCTGGCAGCTCACTGACCGGCTCATGTATTGACTGCATGTTTCACAACACAGAAGATTGAAAAGGGATTATTTTTAGACTCTTAGACAGGAGGTTCAGTAATGGAGGTGTCATGTTTCCACACTACTCATGTGTACATCCCTCCAGAGACATGTCCAGCCATCACCTGTAATGCTTGTTTGACCTCTATGAACCGAGCAGTGTCTTATCAACAACAGCTGCTGCAGAAAAAGCCCAGAGACAGATACAGGATGTCTACTTCTGCCTTTTGCAATCTCCCTGTGAACTATTTACCAGCACTGGTGTCCAGGTGGGACTGCCACTCCAATAGTGCTGATTTCACAGCTGCACAAAGACTGCTGAGTAAAGTAGGGCAGGACACACTAAATGTTGGTCTCTGCTTAGTGTTTGAGGTATTTCTGTACTGGCAACGTAGTGCACAACTTCAACATGGGCTGAGGTGAGAGTTTTTATTAGCCTACTTATTGTCCATGGTAAGAAAATTTTAAAAGCCACTCGCTGTCAAACCTCCCAAGGATGGTCTGCAACGACAGACTGACTAGCGCCACTTGGATTTAGGGACTTTAAAGACAACATGTTTCAGGCTTCATATTATGAACCATGACTATTTGCACAAGTGCTCCTAATAAAACTCTACCTCCAAATTCACAATAGCAGCTAATAAATTAGTAACATAACATTTACGTTATTTTGGGGTCTTTTCTACAGAGCATTGTTCCTATAAACATAGTTGCAAGCCATTCTCACAAAGGCAAACATGAGAAAGAAAACAGGCACAAGTAATTATGGAGAAACATCTGAAAAAACTGCCAAATGCTATCACAGCCCAGCATGCCTGTGTGTGGGTGAAGGTAACAGAAAGTGAGGCGCTGCTGCAGCCATTTTGTTTCAGTTAGAAAAGAACACATAGTTACTGGCTGAAAAGCTGTACAGATGGGCTTCCATAATGGAAAAACCTGCACTGACAAAATATTCAGGGACTAGAGCGCAATGGACTTCTTCAGGGGGAAAAAAAAAAAAAGAAAAAAAGAAAAAAAAAGAAGAAAAAAAACTTCTGAAAAGGAAGTTCAATGCAACATTATTTAGATCTTTTTTTAATTAGAAAACAGAAAATAGTTGCACATCCTCCTATTCTTCTAATCGTGCAATGTATCATGAAAGAAATAAGATTCAAAGATGCACAAAGGATTTTATTACTTTTTGTTCCTTTTGATTTTTATTGTGTGTTCAGTAAAATATGATATCATTCATACAGTAAGCTTTTCTCTCAGAAGTGCTAGGGTTGGGAAACACACATCAGACACTGGTATTTCTACAGAAATAAATACATACTGAAGTAGTACCACAGAGCATTAGAAGGGATAAACTAATAGTTTAAGCAAGCTTCTGAATGTTTTTTGAGTTTGGGGCTCTTTTCCTCACCTAATCTGTGTCAATGATATTAACTAAAAACAGATCCACAAATATTTACCATGTAAAGCAGAAACACATGCAAGACACTTCAGAAATCTCCGTTCAGCAATCCAATATTTATTTTATTCAGTTCAACACCGATACACTGGGACTGGTGCCAAGGTTATGAATGTTGTTGTATGAATCCCAAAGTGTCCTTTTCCGCTATGTTTTGAATCCCCATTAGTATAGTTCGCTGTACAATAACCCTCACCCGCTTCTCAGCCATCTCCCTCCCTGTAGAGCAATACACGCTTTACTTAAGAACTTACATCTACACAGAAACACACTGATAATACATTCCCAGAAGAAGGCTGTTGTATGGTATCAGGGACAAAATAATTAACACAAGTCATTTCAGATGGAAACAAGATTGCAAACATGTATAGCAGATAGCATATTTGTTTCAAAACACCAGCAGACCCATCACGTCAGTAGGGCTGTTACCAAGAGGCGAATTTGACGCAATTACTATAATGCTGGAAAACCCAAGGCTGATGTGGTTGCCCAGGTTTCAGAAAATATGGGTGAAAACTATTTAATTAGGAGGACTGGATGTAGGTGAAACCAGTTTCATTGGTAGAACTGGATAGTTTTAATAAGAATGATTTTACAAGCAGTTTTCATCAGCACACAGAAGCAAATCCTGCCTCTTTCATACAGAAATAAAGGTAGTAGAACTAGAACTTTGCAAGATGAGGCTGTGTATATCACATCGTCTATCCCACTCTCTGCTGGCCAAGGTAGGGTCTATTTTAACCACTTGGTACACAAGAACTAATAAACTTCCAAGCAGCTCGTGGCCAAGGATTACCGTCTCCCAGGTCTAGCCATCCAGAAGTCCTAAGGCTTCTTGCATGTTACAAGTCCTGCAATAGCAGAATAAGTTCTTGCTCATTCTGCTCGAATTTTCTGTTCAAATAGGCTTATTTGCATGCTACAAATAAGAATGTTTCATCCACCCCAGTATGTTTCTGTGTTATCATCACTTACATTACTACATGATGTGTAAAAATACTTGACTTGGTGATATAAAAACTATCAGAAATCAAACACACTGCAAAATCTGCTTTCTTTATAATAAAGAGAAACTCCACCCTCACCCATTCCCAGCTTGCATTTACAATTTTTTGGTTCTTTCCTTTGAGAACATGGGAGCTCCAGTACTCTCATGCCCCTTGTGAGTTCACCATCCAATTACCTATCATCACCCAGCAGTGATTCACACCCTGAAGTTAGATTTAGCAGTTTGAAAATTTGCTTCCAGCAAAGTTCAAATGAAACAGGTCAAAGGGACACATCAGTGGTAACTCTGAGAGCACAGTGTTTAACAGAGACAAGTCTAAATTTCATTCTGGCAATAGTTTAGTCTTTGAACTCACAAAGAGCTTAGCCTGTTTAGCAACAGAGTATCCATGACAAATTCATTTTCATTAGTTTGTTGGAGTCAGTAATGCTTAAACCAAGAGCAGTGTTATTTTAAAACAGCAAGAAATTACTTTATTGTAGAACATTAGTATTTTCATCTCTGTGGAATATTCTGTTAAGCAAATCAGGTAGGAATGGAAGAATGCAGTGATTTTTATCTTCAGAACATTTAATATTAATACCTTTCCATACCTCAGTGTTAGTACAAGAATTAAGTACCTGCTTATGTTTCTCAGATGAAGAAATCAGGCAGAAACATGTCAAGACCCTCATATAAAGTTGAAAATTAGAATGCAGAACAAAATAGAAGTATTAGTTACACTGAATATTTATACTATGATAGTATCGTAAGTCCAAACTGTTGAAGACACCCCTATAAAACTATAGAAATTACACTACCATAACATACAACCTTCTATATCCTACTGGATCCTAGTACTGTAAGCACATTATAATACCTACCATCTTGTTATCAGTTCCTTAATCTGTGGCTAAGGAACAGGGCTGGGGTTTGAGAGACCTACATCTTATGCCAGAGGATTACACACAGTTCTTCAGTGATTATGCCCGGTCTCCTTGACCATGATTCCGACCCATCAATTGCAGTCCTCATCGAAATATTGCAGAGCTAAATCAATTATTGCTTGTGAAGCGTATTGCGTTCCTATGTAGGTGATCATAGAATCATTTAATTTTGGTTGGAAAAGAGCTCTAAGATCAACTCCAACTCTTAACCTAGCACTGCCAAGTCCACCAATAAACCATGTCCCTAAGCACCACATCTACACGCCTTTTAAATACCTCCAGGGATGGTGACTCTACTGTTTCCCTGGGCAGCCTGTTCCAATGCTTGACAATACTTTTGGTGAAGAAATTTTTCCTAATATCCAATCTAAACCTCCCCTGGCACAACTTGAGGCCATTTCCTCTCATCCTATCGCTTGTTACCTAGGAGAAGAGACTAGTACCCTTCTCGCTACAACCTCCTTTCAGGCAGTTGTAGAGAGCGATAAGGTTTCCCCTGAGCGATAAGGTTTCCCCTGAGCCTCCTTTTGTCCAGACTAAACAACCCCAGTTCCCTCAGCCACTCCTCTCAACACTTCTGCTCTAGACCCTTCACCAGCTTCGTTGCCCTTCTTTGAAAGCACCTCAATGTCTTTCTTGTAGTGAGGGACCCAAAACAGGACACAGTATTCGAGGTGTGGCCTCACCAGAGCCTAGTACAGGGGGATGATCACTCCCCTAGTCCTGCTGGCCACACTATTCCTGATACAAGCCAGGATGCTGTTGGCCTTCTTGGCCACCCGGGCACACTGCTGGCTCATATTCAGCTGGCTGTCGACCAACACCCCCAGGTCCTTTTCCACTGAGCAGTTTTCCTGCCACTCTTCCCCAAGCCTGTAGCGTTGCATGAGGGTATCATGACTCAAGTGCAGGACCCGACAATTAGCCTTGTTGAACCTCATACAGTTGGCTTCAGCCCGTCGATCCAACCTGTCCAGACCCCTCTGCAGAGCCTTCCTGCCCTGAAGCAGATCAACACTCTCACCCAACTTGGTGTCATCTGCAAACTTACTGACGGTGCACTCGATTCCCTTGTCCAGATCATTGATAAAGATATTGAACAGAACCGGCCCCAATACTGAGCCTTGGGATGCACCACTTGTGACCAGCAACCAACTGGATTTAACTCCCTTCACCACAACTCTTTGTACCCTGATATCCAGCCAGTTTTTTACCCAATGAAGCGTATGCCTGTCCAAGCCATGATCAGCCAGTTTCTCCAGGAGAATGCTGCAGGAAATGGTGTCAAAGGCTTTACTAAAGCCTGGGTAGACAATATCCACAGCCTTTCCCTCATCCAGTAAGCAAGTCACCTTGTCATAGAAGGAGATCAGGTTAGTCAAGCAGGACCTGCCTTTCATAAACACATGCTGACTGGGCCTGATTGCCTGGTTGTCCTGTACGTGCCACGTGAAGGCACTCAAGATGATCTGCTCCATAATCTTCCCCTGCACGGAGGTCAGACTGACAGGCCTATAGTTCCCTGGATCCTCCTTCCGGCCCTTCTTGTAGATGGGCGTCACATTTGCTAACATCCAGTCGACTGGGACCTCCCTGGTTAGCCAGGACTGCTGATAAACGATGGAAAGTGGCTTGGTGAGCACTTCTGCCAGCTCCCTCAGTACCCTTGGGTGGATCCCATCTGGCTCCATAGACTTGTGTGTGTGTAGAAGTGTTATTATGAGTTCAAGATGGAGCTTCAAGGACTGAGAACAATTAATGAAACAAGAGAGGCCAAAAATGAGGGAAAAAAGTCTTCTTTCCAGAGAAGCATTTAGTCCACTATAACAGGCTTTACAAATATTGACCTCTTCAATAAGCACAAATAAAAAGCAAGAGATCCTTTTACACTTTTAAAAGTTCAAGTTACTATAAATTATCCTGCGTGTCTAAAAGGTCTGGTTTGCATAACACAATAAGTCTGCCATTACCTTTCTTCCTTCAGTTAAAAACATAATGTAATTTACATGAGATCAAAAAGAAGATAACTTTGTTTGAAAGGACTTATTTCATACAAAATTACAAAGAATTTTCTTATACATTGTGGGTAAAGTAGAGGACTTTCATCTTGCTATAGAGAAATTACTTTTGAATGGTTTTAATTTTGTTTTTAAACTCCATTACATGAAAAATTACTATGGTTTCCAATGGAAATTGCACATGTGTAAGAATGTAAGATCAGCCTCTCAAGTCTACTCCTTTTTTTTATATGTATAATTCTTTTCTGAGGGCACAGAAAGGAAAATGTTGAGTGTATTTACTGAACAGATCCAGGCTTGGATGATCAGTGTTTCTTTTTTGTCATGAACATACAGGAAAACATATTAGCGTGATTCACTTGCCAAAAAAAATTGGGGAGAAGATGATGGGCAGGATTAAAACTTATTTATCTAGCAACATCAGCTATGGAAAAGGTACAGTGTTCATCATTAACTCAAGTTTGAATTAAAGCAGTTAGAATAGTAATTTGGAAGGTAAGACACCTTCTTAGAAAATAAAAATCAAATTCTAAGTCACTGAACAGTGGAGGAATACTAATAGAAGAAATACCAGTGTTGTATTACTCTAAAATGTAAAAATTGGAACACCTTCCTCACACACATTCAGATATCTGCTCTGGACTATATACTTTTTAACAGGTTATCACAGAATCACAGAATCGTCTTGGTTGGAAAGGACATTTAAGATCATCGAGTCCAACCGTTAACCTAACACTACCAAGTCAACCACTAAACAATATCCCTAAACAATATCCCTGAGCACTACATCTAGTCGTCTTTTAAATACCTCCAGGGATGGGGACTCCACCACTTCCCTGGGCAGCCGGTTCCACTGCTTGATAACCCTTTCGGTAAAGACATTTTCTTAATATCCAATCTAAACTTACCCTGGCACAACTTGAGGCCGTTTCCTCTTGTTCTATCGCTTGTTACCTGGGAGAAGAGACTAGTACCCTCCTTGCTACAACCTCTTTTCAGGTACTTGTAGACAGCAATAAGGTCTCCCCTGAGCCTCCTTTTCTCAAGGCTAAACAACCCCAGTTCCCTCAGCCGCTCCTCATAAGACTTGTTCTCAGACCCTTCACCGTCTTCGTTGCCCTTCTTTGGACTTGCTCCAGCACCTCAATGTCTTTCTTGTAGTGAGGGGACCAAAACTGAACACAGTATTTGAGGTGTGACCTCACCAGTGCTGAGTACAGGGGGACAATCACTTCCCTGGTCCTGCTGGCCACATTATTTCTGATACAAGCCAGGAGGCAGTTGGCCTTCTTGGCCACCTGGGCACACTGCTGGCTCATATTCAGCCGGCTATTCATCAACACCCTCAGGTTCTTTTCCACCAGGCAGCTTTCCAACCACTCTTCCCCAAGCCTGTAGCAGTGTGTGGGGTTGTTGTGAGCCACGTGCAGGACCCAACACTTAGCCTTGTTGAACCTCATACAGTTGGCCTCAGCCCATCGATCCAACCTGTCAAGATCCCTCTGCAGAGCCTTCCTGCCCTCAAGCAGATCAGCACTTCCACCCAACTTAGTGTCATCTGCAAACTTACTGAGGGTGCACTTGGTCCCCTCATCCAGATCATTGATAAAGATATTAAAGAGAACTGGCCCCAATACTGAGCCCTGGGGAACACCACTTGTGACTGGCCAGCAACTGGATTTAACTCCATTCACCACAACTCTTTGGGCCCGGCCATCCAGCCAATTTTTTACCCACTGAAGTGTACCCCCATCCAAGCCATGACCAGCCAGTTTCTCCAGAAGAATACTGTGGGAGGCTATGTCAAAGGCTTTACTAATGTCCAGGTACACAACATCCACAGCCTTTCCCTCATCCAGTAAGCGGGTCATCTTGTCATAGAAGGAGATCAGGTTAGTCAACCAGGACCTGCCTTTCATAAACACATGCTGACTGGGCCTGATCACCTGGTTGTCCTGTACGTGCCCCATGATAGCACTCAAGATGATCTGCTCCATAATTTTCCCTGGCACTGAGGTCAGACTGACAGGCCTATAGTTCCCTGGATCCTCCTTCCGGCCCTTCTTGTAGATGGGCACCACATTTGCTAATTTCCAGTCCCATGGAACCTCCCCAGTTAGCCAGGACTGCTGACAAATGATGGAAAGTGGCTTGGTGAGCACTTCTGCCAGCTCCCTCAGTATCCTTGGGTGGATCCCATCCGGTCCCATAGACTTATGCATGTCTAAGTGGCATAGCAGGTCTCTAACCATTTCCCCGTGGATTATGGGTGCTTCATTCTGCTCCCCGTCCCTGTCCTCCAGGTCAGGGGGCTGGGTACCCAGAGAACAACTCACCTTAATACTAAAGACAGAGGCAAAGAAGGCATTAAGCACCTCAGCCTTTTCCTCATCCTTTGTCACCGTGTTACCTCCTTCATCCACTAAAGGATCGAGATTCTCCTTGGCCCTCCTCTTGTTGCTAATGTATTTATAGAAACATTTTTTATTCCCTTTTACAGCAGCGGCCAGATGAAGTTCTAGCTGGGCTTTGGTCCTTCTAATTTTTTCCGTGCAAGATCCTGATTCTTCATATGGTATCTCGGTCTGCATTTTTGTCATAGGGTGCAGTGAGATTCCAGGAAGAAATCCTACAGACTGGACAGAAGAGCATTAGATTCAGTGATTTTGAAGATGCAGGCTTTTTGCTTTCACGTGTAGCTTTTCAACAAATTATTTCATTCTGCTATTAATCATAGCAAACATAATAGTCCTTTTCAGTTTTTCCATTGAAATGGCACCAGGTAAGAAAAGGTGGAAGTTAGATATTTTCCTGAGTTTCACCGTTTTTGCAGGTTAACTATGCAAGATGAAACTCAGCAGCCTCATGGTAGTAGCTAATTTCTGATCAGTACTAATTGAACATGTATCTTATTTCACAGGATGTTAATGTAAACCTGAGGGTGCAATTATACCCTTTAAAATATTTTTCTTGAAACTAGATACTATTTAAACAAAGCAATATTAAACATCAAAATTAGATTAAACTGAACTGTTAAAGAGCTTTAAGAAAAAATACCAGAAAGCCAACAGAGTTTTGATCCAGGCAAAACGAAGTTCTATGGCGGCCAACCAATAAAAACTCCCTGGACTGTATATTTTTATGAGTACTCCATATTCAAAGAATAACTCTGCTGCTTCTCTGCAGTCCAGATACTAATTGCAGCTCATTACCACTTTTCTCAACAGGAATGCTATGATGCCTTCAATACAAAAATCAAACTCTTGCAAGTTTCACATTTCATTGTCTCTTTGTAGCGTGGTTTCAAATCCCATCTCATGAAAGGCAAAGCTATAATATTGAAATGGAGCAATAAAATATTTTCATCTCTTCCATTACAGTCCTGGGAGGCAATGAAAATGCTGAACTTTACTGTCAAGGAAAATTTACACCATACAGCACCTTGCAAGACCTGCTCTCTGTTTTCTATAAACATGGTAGTTAACTATATCATATATAGTAGGCAGTAAAAATTACCTAAAGATATCACAATATCATTAAATACATATACTGATAAACAAGAAGAAAAACAGTGAATTCAACATCTCTAAAAAAAATACTTGTAGTCATGTGAATAAATTATCTACTCATTGACCTAGTTACAATCTAGTCGAGAAATTCACTCATATCCAAAGGGAAAACCACAAAAATCAGGACTTTGGAAATATACTTAAACCATTTTTGAGTTCCATGGCATCTTTCATCTTGTGATTTCTTACTAACATTAATCCTACATGTGAATGCTATCATTCCCTTTTATATGGAAAAAATAGATACAGGCACACTAAGAATAGTAAATACAGCCACAAGTATTCAGGCTGTGATTGAACTCTTTCAAGCAGGAATAAAGTACGTATTGTTTTCTCAGTGAAAATGTGCTAGGGATTTATTCTTTGAACTTACTACCACTACCTCAGAGGACTGTTTCCCCCTTTTCTGAGGGACTGGAAACCAGGATATACAGATTCCTACAGAGGTGTCACAGAAAACTGGAAAAAAAGAATGTAAAGCCCTTACCTTTTCTTTTTCAAAGCATAAAAAAGATCTTCTAGTTCTTCCAGAAAAACAGACCTGACTGAGAATAACACAAGAATGTATTAGGGATGCTAGATGAATTACAGTGATATTTACACTGCATCTTAATCACAGAACTATCCTTTCTTCATGAAGATATTTTACTTCCTCAGAAAAATAAAATCAGAATAAACCCCATTGATTCAGAAAACTTTTTAATATAATGGGATTCTAGAAGTCTAGAAGGATTGAACTGTGATCACTTATATGAGTAACTTGTAGGGGGGATGATCCCTCTAACAAGGTAAACAGCAAAGTAGGCAGAAAGGAGGAACCTAAAATGTCCAACCTAACACATCAAAATAAAACACACGATAAGGAACAGACGATAAGAATGATTGTATACATTGGACAATGACTCTAGGTCACTTCATTTAAGATACATTAGCTAAATTTTGACAGAGAGTAAATAATATATGGTAAAACTACACTGAGAGAGAACTGAACTTTTTTACTGTAAACTGCGTTTCTTTCCATCTTGTGCTTGTATAAACTTGCCTCTCCCCAAAAGATCAAATTTAATGCTATGTTTCTGATTTTTGCAAATAAAATCAATGAGATAAGAATAATGATTTTAAATATAAACATCTGGATATAGTATTTAATAATGCTGGCACTTCTACAAAATAGCATCACTAGTTGACAGCACTGATCAAATGGAACTTGATTTTTCACAGAGATATTTATTAAAGGGAGAATTTGCTTAAAATGGGCCACAGTTTGAAAACCTGTAGCTTGTATCAAAAAAAGCCAGTCTGGGATCATTTAACTCCACTGTTGAAACATCTTTTGTAGGTAAGAAACAGAGAGAGGGAAGTTTAAGAATAATACCGAAGTGTTAGAGGACAGTTTATTTAAGTTTAATCTATCATATAACAGACTCAAATTCAGATGTCAATGTAATAGATTAAAAAGAAAGTGGGCTGATTAGATAAACAGACCAGTAGATCATTTAAACTCAGAATGAGATGAAATAATTTCAGTTTATGTTTCTAAGAGAATTATTTATCTTGGAAAAAGGATGACAAAATTTTCTATAACAGCAATATAGGTAAGCTGACATAGCTCCAGTTTCAAGAGGAAAAATAAGAGCAAATTGTGAATCAGTTAAGTTGAAGGCAAAAATATTTCTAAATAGCATCAGAACTTTACACCAAGGCCATAAAATCAGAATAAATGTTATTATCCAGAGCAGATCTATTCTGGCATGCCGTTCACTTTCTGACAACAGGGCTCATTCCTACTAGTTAAAGCCTAAGCACTCAGAGCTGAGTAGGAGCTAAAGACGTTCGAGATGAGAGCTCCAATATCACCTGAGGACTTTTTTTTTTTAATTTTCAACTACCTGACAGCCCCTGGAATCCACAGCACTTTGCCAGAAGCCCAGGTTACTAAAGTAACTCTGTGGAACAGTCAGAGGTCTGACAACGCCGCAGGGCAATGCTCTGGCTCAAACTACTGTCTTCAAACTTCAAAAGATGCAAAGGAAAAACAGCGTATTTTAAATCCCAACACTCCTTCATATTGGAAGAAGGTGGAAGAGAATTACTCCAAAAGAAATCTCCTTATGATAGTATTTGTGTGGGAACGTAGTAATTGCCATGAGTCAAGGGCTGAGCAAATGGTGGATTTATATTAATTCAGGCCCTGAAATAAAGAGTACCATGTGGGAAATGTGGTCAAGCTGAAACCAAGTCAATAGTTTAAGTTCATTTTTAAAAAAATTTAAAAACAGATTTGTCTTCCATTAATTCAATATTATGTATGGACTTTAAATCCCATTTTTCTTTGCTATAATTTGTGTTCCTTTTAAAAGAAAAATGGAATTTCAAAACCTGTATTTGAAAGACTCTAAACCAAAAAAAAAGGGAGAATAAAAGACTACTGAAATTGCACATCTTTACTGGGTAGTGTTTTAATATCCTTATGTATTGGCCTTAAATGTCTTTAATTGAGGGCTCATTAACCTAAATTCACATATTTTCTTCCATCTTCCAAGATCTTCTCTCTTTTGCATAGATGTTTCAAATATGTCAGAGCAGTCCAAATGGCATTAAACAGTGAAGCTTAGGCAACTGAACTGAGCCCAAGGAGTCTTGTAGACACGAAATAAGCATTTCAGTAGGCAGCCAGCTGAAAAGCTTCCTGGATACTACAGCTAACACGATGGTAAAAATAAGACACGTAAAGAAGGCATTTAGCAAGAAATTGAGAAAGATTTCACTGAAAGCCCTAGCCCAATCTGTCAGTTTAAGACTGGCAGCTGTCTAGTAGAGACTGGGTGGGTGGAAATCATAACTTCACTGAGGTCAACAGTAAAACTCTTTTGACTGTAATGAGGCCAGAATGATACCTACATTCTTTAGCACAGACTTAATTATACATGCTTTCCTATGACACTATAATTTCAATATAATAGCACTTCAGAAGCATTTTTCATAACAACGCATGGCAGAATACAAACTATAAATTAACGTAAACCAAGCCTTCACTACCTACAGTAAATGACTCAAGTTTTTCCCAAAGCAGAATTTTTACCCTGAAAACAAACATCAACTTCTGACCTTTATAATTAATCAGCCTTTAAAACTGGTAGTACAAGGCATCCTTAAGAAAATACATTTCTTTCATCTCTGTGTGGTGGTGTTACATAGCTTTTCCTGAACAAATTGGCAACTTCTGACTCACTCATATTTATGAGAAAGACTCTGAGTAGGCAACTTCTAGCACTGGTTCTCAGCATTATATTTCCTTCTCTACTGAAAATAAGGAACTATATTATGTAAGAAAACAACAAAAGATGAATAACTTATTGCCCTTTTGGGTAGTCTGGGATATTTACAAATCTACATCCTTGCTGACGCAGTAGAAATACAAACTAGTAGTCTTGAGAGACTTACTGTCCCCGGGGCAGCACTGCTTGTTAGTTTTATTATTGTTATTTATCTAGTCATGGGAGAATTGCAAACTGGAAGAGCTCATTTCAGTTAATCCATCTTCCATCCATACAGGAACAGATAACACATACAGTGAGACTTCTGAAACATTTGCTTCACTTTTTGGAGGCCTGTCGACTGTTGTGTGTGCAACAGCGCTACCAAAAAGATTCAGACGTTATTTTGTTTCCTGTGACTCCTTCCGTTTGTTAGGAATACATTCCCCTATTTCTGTGTTGGAGAAGCACATTCATTCCCAGACAGCAAAGAGCTCTAGGCAGTGCTCAGCACCTCCTCTGGCTGCAGGGTCCTCACAGCAGAGGGTTTCCTCCTTCAGCCAGAGTTGCCATGTCACAATAGTGGTAAGTATTTTGCAAACAGACAGCCTCAGGAAGTGTGTAATCATGGCAGAATCTGAGATTTTGCTTGCTACAGAACAAAGCAAAAATAACCACACCCCCTACCTTCACCAATCCTAGACCTTCATAGTTAAAGAGAAAAATCTAGAAGCCACGAAACCTAACAAAAAACAGGAGACAATAAAGAGACTATAATATTTCCGTAGCTAAGCTCTTCTGATTTTTAAGCAAGTCAGATCCTTCTGGAAGGGCTGTGACACATCGGCTTTACCTGCTTGGTTTAACAATGCAGTTTTCTTCAATATTAAGTAGAACATTTTCACCAACTCTTCTGCATGAAAATCTGAAAAATCAAAATCCATCTTCCTCGTAAAGTGGCAAAAAGACATAAGTGCCACTGATGGTTCAAAACCCTGTCTTTCTGACCACTTCCACTTCAAACCATCTCTCATCTAAGTAATTGTTCTAATGCATGTATGAGATTAAAAGGATGTGTGTCATGCGTATGTTTTAAACTGTTAGAGTTTTGTAGAAAAAATGTTGTACAAGTGTTTGCCTTACTGTACTTATTTTAGAAAGCCTGCAAAGGGCGAAAAGCTGTCATAATGCTAGCAACAATGGTTTCAGTTTTGTTCATTTCAGTGATAACTGTTTTCATCTGAAAGACTGAATCTCCGGTGTGTGTGTGCTTTTATAGACTTTAGATTAGAGTATCATTTTTAACTTCCCTTCTGCGGATTCAATAAAACACTCATTAACTTACTCCTTTACTAAAATAAAATTATAGAGAATCCTGGATAAAAGAACACAGGCCCTTTCCCTTTAGAATTGGCAGCTCCCGATTATTTTTGAGCAAAACCAAATGCAGAGCAAAATGCTTCCCCAAACAACTGAATTTCACTGACTGGCTCCATACCAATGAAATTGCAATGACATTTTCTATTTGGTAGGCAATA
Source organism: Nyctibius grandis (assembly GCF_013368605.1). NCBI lineage: Eukaryota > Metazoa > Chordata > Aves > Nyctibiiformes > Nyctibiidae > Nyctibius > Nyctibius grandis. The sequence continues at coordinate 46,885,182 of NC_090663.1, forward strand.
ATAACCTAGAACCACCTGAAATAAAGAGAATTGCTTATTATTCTTATCATATCGCAGACACAAGGTTAGTGTTTTGTGGCTTGTGTTCCAAATGTACACAAAGCAAACGCACAACTTCTGCAACCAGCAGCATAGCTCACTCCTATACTACTGTCTCAGAAGTGACAGACATTTTCCATGCTGTTATTAAGCACAATGATTTTGCTAAATCTGAGTTTGCTGTTATGAAGAAGTGGTGATAAGCCAAAACTTCAAATTCTGATAATGTTTTTAATTTCCTTCAAAGTTTAAAGTATTCAGACCACTAACGATACAATGGCTATTCACAAACTTGGCTTTAGAGGAAATATTTCTACCTTTAATATTAGAAATTTATTCATATCTGAATAAGATCAGCTGATGTTTCAGAGACACCTCTGACAACACCTGTATTTTTATAGAGTTACTGTGTGTACTTCAAACAAGAGCTGATTCAACCAGTGAAGAAAAAGAAAAAATAAACAACCCCCAAAACCCCAAAATGCTGTTTATACCACTGATAAATGAACGGTGGTCCCATTTGACTGTGCTATATAAGCTCTGTTCAAAATCTTCTCTCAGCAAATTTCTCATTAATAAAGGCACAATCTAAAAATAACAGATGGTACACTTGAGAAATTTTGTGCTCTCAAATTAATCCATACTCCCAGTAATACCCACTAAGATATATTCAAACATATCCTGTAACCCACTTTTTATTGATACATTTTAAAGTAAAATCAAATATTTTCTTTATATTTCTCATGTTTATGCAGCTACAGTACTTTTGATGTCCAACTTACTGGAAAAAGTGAACACTGCCAGAAAAAAACATCAACAAAAACCTTATATGATTTTGAAATGTCAGGGTAGAAATATCGCTTCTGAGGCTTTTCTTGTCCAAATAGATTGAATATTAATATCTAACAACATTAACATGTAGAACACACTGCTTGATATGAAGTTTAGTGACAGGTTTTTTACTACCAAGAGAACAAAAATACATTAATAGAAAAAATATTCATATCATTGGCTTTTAATTTCCTTCCATTTACTTTAACTCCTTCTTTCTAAAGTTGTTTCTGTTCACCCCTTATACTAATAAGATTTGGATTTCATATTTATTTTTCTGGAATAAACAGTGAACCTGCATAGTTCCTTATTTATAGCTCAGGCACAATCAGCATATGATCAAGATGTCTGGCTGTGTAAAATGGTTTCTATATAGTACTTCTTTTTTTGTAAGAATAAATCCAAGTTACCATAAATTTTCTTGTCTTTGGAATGAATACAAGAGAAGTCTTGGAAAGAATCAGATGACAAAATATTAGAAATTAATGAAATACACAGAAATAGTTTCATTGAAAGGGTTAGAAGCAACCATTATGACACATCTGACAGCTTCTAACTATTATATTTCATAATGTCTCACTTTAGTATACCTACAATGTAAAATTGGAGAAGATTTTTGGGTCAGACTTTGTTATATAGACTGTCAAGTCAAAAACACGTTGACAAATCTTACCACAAAAATGTAAAGTAGAGAAGATTGACTTGTGAAATGATCACAGTGAATAAATTGCCAAAATATGCAATTTTTTATATATATATGAGACAGATCAGTCTAGTTAATACACATACAGTAGTTCCACAGATGCTTGCAATTATTTCATTTATTCATTTACTATAAATTTTGAAAAAATTACGTTTTTCCCCACAATTTATTTTCACTGCTTTAAGTTATGCCACTTTATTATTGCTAAGAAATAACACAACTCACTCATTTTCAGAGGATTAGGACAACTTAATGATGAAAAGTTCTATAATATAATCAAATACATTATCTCTTCTGCTGTGTCATTCTTCATGCAGCTGTACCAATCTTTTCTTATCTGCCACTTAGCCATACCTACAAATACCCTTATGTTTGACCATTCCCTTCTTAAGGTATTTCTTCAGCATTTGTCTGCTATTCTGGTGTTCAGAACCAAATGTATTCACTTGTGTAGAAACTATCACATCTAATTATACAGAAATTAATATCACCTCGTTGGTGCAGCCAAATAAATACTGTTATTTTCTTATCATAGTCAAAGTTCAGGTCTTATATGGACTTTAAACTCTATGTTTTATCATAAATTTTTCTTTCACTAGAAATATTTTTGTTGACTTGCATTTTCCCAGATTACCTCCACCACTTCTATACTACCAACAAATTGTTAAATTTCCTAGATCTCATTGTATAACTCCCTAGTGCTCTAGGTTGTTTGCCAGTAAGAGCACCTAATTTTCTTACTGCCTCAGTAAGAAAACTACTGCCCAGAACATTACTAATTTCACTGACTGCACAGTAACATATAAACTTTCATCAACATTGTAGATTTATAGGCTGCGTCAGCTTGTAGATAGTGCCAATAAACATCAACCACATGAGATTTCTAGTTTGTAAATGATTTCTCTCTCTTGTTTCTGCTTTTTGTAATACTTGGAGAAGTATGTGATGGTGTCCTGTATTGTTAACACACTGACAATCAGCAACGCAATTACAAGTCTTACATTCAAATTAGCACAATGAAAACATCTAGATTGTAAAATATGTGGCCTTGTTGTCCAGCTCACTGGCTCCCACTGCAACTAATTTTCCCCTCCAGAAAGGGGGGGAAGTGTGTGGGGCTGGGAGAAGGGGTTGAAAACATCAGGGCTAAATGAACAAATGATTTCAAATAATATCAAAAAATTCATTAAAAAAAAAAAAACATGCACAAAACCCAAAGCTTTTTTCCTCTACCTGTCTGAATCCATTTTGAGTAAGCAAGCTGGAAAGAGTTAACTGGCTGGAGTGCAGCCACCAAGGGCCTGAGCCCCTGTGAAGACTATTCCTACCAACAAACCTTTCTAAGGAGAAGTTTTTTCCTCTTTTGACAGAGTCATTTTGTTTTAGCAGAAACCCCTAGTAACCTTAAAAAGTTGTATTTAATCTGGATGAAGGCATATTTTAATGTGGAGGTATTTTCTTTTTAGCTGGCAGACATATAATTGTGTCTTGCTATGGAGATTTTTGTACAGTAAAGTTATTTCAATCACTTAAGAAACCTCAATATTTATTTATTAAAGGGTATCAACCTTTCACCTTCATTGAATTTCACTCTACTTCAGTATGATAATTGGGTCTCAACTTTCCTGTTGTATTTTTTTTTCTGTGATTCTGTGATTTTTTGGTTGAAATGCAGCTTGCCTCCTGGATTAGATAGTGGCTACTGATACCAGGGCACCGTCTCCTGCTTCATCAGCCGCACTTGACTGTGCACTTGATGCGCACTTCATCAGCAGGCACAGTGATGGGAGAGATAAAGTGCTGCGCTGAGCCCAATCAAATAAACTCTGCAGCGACTATTACCTTGTCCCCCTCAGGAAATGGCAATGAGCCGGGCAGAGAGGTGACTCTGACCAGCTGTGACACCTCTATCGCAGAGAGGGATGCTCTCCACTGAGGGGACGCTGCTGTGTAGCCCTGGGGTCTGGGGTGCATGAGGGCACAACAGGATCGATTGCTCATAAAGGGTCTGTCTGACCCCTGAATCTTCTGCTACATTTTCTTCTGTTTTCCGCATTGGTGTTTCCATATCTGAGCAGATAAAACAATCTTAAAGCTATTTTCCCAGGGCTAGACTTTGATTGCCTGAAGAATAAAACTGGGCGTCTCTGTGTAGGTCATATTTCTACAAACCACTAATACTAATTCAGCAAGCAGTAGAAGTAACTAAAATCCAAATCCTGATCTTTTCCTTTACATCTCCTCCCCTCCTTATCCCCCTCACTAAAAAAAAAAAAATAAAATAAAAATCAGACGTTTCTGTTTCTACTTTCCAGATGTGAACAACTAGATTAAATTCTATGGAGAGCTTTTAAAAAATCATAACAAGTCAATGGGTCACGGTCTTCACAGCATAAAGGAAGAAGAATGCTATAGCCACATTTCTGAGACCAAGCAACATGGCTGCAGCAGCTGCAAGGTCACAGAGATTGAAACAGAACCTTGAAAAAGAAACCACAGACACAAGAACGATGGCAGAAATGACTTGTAATTTTTTTTCCATCATAGCGACTGGAGAACTGCATTCCTTTCTGTGAGCTAAGCTGGCTCAATTGCTATGCCACCAAAATTGTTTCCCCAGTCTGGGGGAAGGCTTTCTCTCCTCTGTGAAAAGGTTTTGATATTTGAATCAAAATCATTGAGGAGATTCAACAGAGCAAATAACAGTCTCTGAAACTTCTGAAGATTATTTATTGTGACAGTTATTCTTTCTGAAAATAAAAGTGTCTTGGATGAAAGAACAACATAGGCAACACTGGAGATGCTACCCAGAAATATCAAAACCTATTTTCCCTCACCAGCTTGGAATCTTTCTGCCAGTTCTGCCAAAGGTAGCGAGATGAAAAGAGACGAGTCAAGCCTATACACTCAGCAGGAAAAGTCTGATCTTTCTCCCCCCACCTCTTTTCAAGAGGCTAAAAAGAGCTAAGGCATGAGCAGCAGTCTTAAGGTCCAGAGTAAAGCTGGATGAACACCACAAAAACCTTTGTGAAAAGGTACTTGAAGCAAAAGCATGAGCTCACTTAGTATTTATGATTTCAGCTTTCTGTGAACAGTCTTAATAATAAAATTGATGATTTTGACAACACAAATATCTTTGAAAAATACTAGATCTCTTTACATGACTAAGTAAAAATAATGCTATATATTTTAGGTAACCTATCATATATGATCAAGTCTAAATGCAATTTTTTTCAAGTAAAAATTATTTGTTTCACTAAAATCTAAGTAGCAATATATTCAGTCATTATGCTTTTTATACAATCTCTGGGACTTAAAACCAAGGAAGAAGTTTCCTAAACCCTTTTATTGTACTGTGCTGAATAAAGGTAAGAAATGCAGAAAGCATCATTAAGTAACTGTTTCTCTTTAAAATTATTTTGTTGCTTAAGCAACTGTTTTTAAATTCATATGAAAACATAAAGGTATACAAAGGTACCAGAAGTGGTATTTTCTAATAAGTTACTAAATTGGAAGAACATATCGCACTGGCTTAGAGTAACATTTTGGTGTATATAAACTTGCATTCAGTGCACAGAGAAACAAGTGTTTCATGAATGTGCAAGTATACTTGCTGTTTCTGCAGTGAAATTCTGTAATTACATATACCTAATATGTTTATTGTTACTAGTTTTACGACTTCAATGTAAAATATTGACACCTCCCATCAATAATTAATCCTGTTTAGAGAAAGATATATATAAAACCAACACTATTTCATACTAAGCATTTAAATTTCTAAGAAGGCTGCAGGGAGAAATAGGTAAAACCATAATCACTTTAACTTATTCTTTTGACAAAACTTTTCCTTTAGAGGTCTGCTGCTTGGAGTGCCCTAGCACTTTGCCCCCTCTGGCATGTCCATCCCACAAGTGCAGGGGTGTCCGTGAAGGCTCCACACAAAGTCAGCTCTGGTGAGTGAGGTGAGAGACAGGAGCAGGAGGTATGGGAGCAAATAGAGCCTGGCAGCAGCACAACCGTGCTTTGGGAAAAGGGCAAGGGAAAAGCCCGTCCCTTCACACTGAAGGACAGGATAGGCTGGCATAGCGCAACTGAGGGGAACTTGTGCTGAACCCAGAAGAACTAGGTGGATAAACTGAGTCCAAGCCCTTGCTAGGCTCTTTATCACTGCATGAGACTTTCTTTCTCATCTTGTAGCTACTACATCTTATTAAATACCAACACAGAGGTGGAGAGCTGGCAAAATTCTGGCTTTACTAACCCAGAGAGTGGTCATTGGACATCAGTAACTATTCAAGGAAACAATTCTTCTCTGTTAAAGGTAGCAAATGACAGCTTTATTGTGCAAATTTTGTCCTTGGTGATTGATTCTGCATTTAAAATGCTGAAGACTTTCTTATTATTTATCTAGGAGACAGAAATCATCTACTGAGCATTTAAATTCTTAAATCATAATTCAAGTTTTAAGCTGATTAGCCACACCTCAGACCAGATCTGTACATGGGTCACAATTCACTGCCGGCAGCCAGACTCACTAGTATTTTATGCCTCTGTCATGATCTAAGGAGCCATTATCACATTTTAAAAATTGCATTTCTAAAATACAGCATATCTAGTCATTCTGCTATATGTTTAACCCCATTAAAATTCTCACTGCTCAGAAATCTTTAATCATGTAGAACTGGCAAAAGCTGGTTTACAGAAAATCAATACCAATTCTGCTAAATGAGGATGATTCACTGTTCACAACAGCTTTGTTTTCAGAAGTGTTTGATTCTTGATTTACCAACTTATCCTTCCTATGCATCATCCATGCTTAAATATTGAGATGTGCAAAGTTCTCTGGGATACAAGGTCAGGAAAAGTGACATGTGGCAATGTGGTATGCTTGCTGAGCCTCAAGCAAGTGATAGAAATGAAGCGATGCCTAAGATTTATCCACATTTTCATGGTAACAAATGAGAACTGCATGTATTTGCTGGCAGGTAATTTAAGTGGAGACAGATAGCTATGGGGCAAAGTGGAGCATCCTGCTGCAAAGGGTCACATACAGCTCTTCCGGCATAAGAGTTTAGTCTTTAATCTTCTCTGCCTAAATCTGGCTTATTTTTTAAAAACTCAGCCAAGCAATATGATAATGAGATACAAAAGAAACTCCTTTTTAATTGTAAGAGTTGTACAGTGTTACACTTTCTGGATTTACTATTCAAAATAAGGAGGAAACCTGAGTATGATCCAACAGTGCCAATGCAAGAGCAACAATTTCAGTGCTTAGCCCATTGTTCACTGAAACTGGAAGAAAAAGACATTTAATAATTCTTCAATTCTAAATGGAAATTGAACTGAGATTTAGGAAAATATATCCCCCATAGAAAGAGTCCAAATAATATGAAAACCGTGAGGAAAAAAAAGAGTACTTCATTGGCAGAAAGCTTCCTTGTGACAAACTATCACTACGCACAGAACATTATAGGTTTTTGAACAATCGGCTTTGATTTAAAACTATGCTTAAATGTCAATTATGTGTGAGATACATAGGTTAGTGTTTTACTCTCTGGCAAGAACTTAAAGTCTTAAAAGACGAGAATTCAATCTGTAAAAGTAACTTCTATAGTTGTGTGTAAAGGTAACAGCCAGTCTTCCATCATCACTTTTGTCATCTTTCAACTCTAGCAACGTGTATCCTGAGAAGGATACAACCACGTAGAAAATGATACTGGCCTGCCATTGTGATTTATTTTCTAAATTTTTGAATTATCTTCCAAAGACTGCATTTTCAAGAGTGCCTTTACAACTAATATGTCACTCGGGATTGAATTCAGGTATAATGCTAGCAAGCAAATACCACAGGCATTGGTTCAAGTATAAGTTTAGGGTCAAATTTCAATTTGATGTGGATGCTAATCTTTAAATCATCCTCGTGCAAAGCCACTGGGAGAGCAGGAAAAGGTTTATTAGCTCACTGCAAGAAATCAGTATTACTCTGGCATTGTTTCCATATTAGTAACTTGTTTCACTAACTGGCATGCTCTTGAATCACATGCGAAAAAGCTTTTCTTCATATTTATGCTTTCCCCTTTTTGCATTAACTTTTCACCTGCTTTCTGCATATGACAGTAGTATTGTTAAGTAAAAATGCTTTTTCATTTTAGTATTTTTATTAAGAGAATGGAAAAATGTCATATGGGGTTGTGAACGTTTGTGGTTAGGCACTGGCAGATGTTTTAAGATCTTAGACCAAAGAACTTACTTACAAGAAGAACATTAAAGGAACTGACTACTTTAAAGCAACTTTCTTCCATAGGTTTGATGCAGGAAAACTTTATGACAATGTTACAGTTAACCTTTCTTAGCTCTCTTCATCTTCAGCAGAAAGTTCTGACTACAGATCAATGGAGATCAAACTTACATTAAGCTGCCAGCAGCAAGGTATAGTTTGAACCAGTGGCACAAAGAGGATAAATTTATTTGAAGCCCTGTGAGGAGTCAACGGGAATCTTTCCTTTGTCTCTTGATTGCTCTGACAGTTAAAGGCTACTTATCACTTTCTTCACAAAACTCTTCAAGACTAACAATACATTAAACCTTTAGCGAGTGCTTAGCATCCAGAAATTCGCCAGCTGAAATAATATCAAGCAAGAATTTGGTGAGCCTTTAATTTTCTTTCCTATGTAAATAGTTATTTTTACAGACTTTCTTACAAAACATACATATCAGTGTCTTGAGGTATTGCAGTCTGAATTAGAGCTCTGTAACTAATAGTGTTGCTATTCAGTGCTTAAGCTGAAGTTGTGGTTCATTAAAGTCACAGAATCAACTAGGTTGGAAGAGACTTCTGGGATTGTCGAGTCCAGCCTTTGACCTAACACCACTGTGTCAACTAGACCATGGCACGAAGTGCCATATCCAGTCTTTTCTTAAACACCTCCAGGGATGGTGACTCCACCACCTCCCTGGGTAGCCCATTCCAATGCCTAATAACCCTTTCTGTGAAGAAATTTTTCCTAATGTCTAACCTGAACCTCCCCTGGCACAGCTTGAGGCTATGTCCTCTAGTCATGTCACTAGTTGCCTGGGAGAAGAGGCTGACCCCCACCCCACTACAACCTCCTTTCCGGTAGTTGTATAGAGCAATAAGGTCTCCCCTGAGCCTTCTTTTCTCCGGGCTAAACAATCACAGTTCCCCCAGCCACTCCTCATAGGACATACCCTCTAGACCCTTCACCAGCTTTGTTGCCCTCCTCTGGACTCACTCCAGCACCTCAATGTCTTTCTTGTAGTGAGGGGCCCAGAACTGGTCACAGTACTCGAGGTGCAGCCTCACCAGTGCCAAGTACAGGGGGACAATCACTTCCCTAGTCCTGCTGGCCACACTATTCCTGATACAAGCCAGGAGGCAGTTGGCCTTCTTGGCCACCTGGGCACACTGCTGGCTCATGTTCAGCCAGCTGTCCACCAATACCCCCAGGTCCTTTTCCACCAGGCCGCTTTCCAACCAGTCTTCCCCCAGCCTGTAGTGCTGTATGGGGTTGTTGTGGCCAAAGTGTAGGACCCGGCACTTGGCCTTGTTGAACTTCATGTCTAACCTCTAATGACAAGATCCTCAAGCTGAGTACAGACTAGATGATAAAATAAAACTTCAGATTTATTTCAAGAGCATTAATCTCAGATTTGTCTTTCTTCATAAGGTGACACACCAGTTTGTTATAAAGAAGACACTTGATTGTACTCATCTTAAACAAAAACCTTCTTTCCTGAAACAGAACAGTGTCTAATAGCTACTGTTAAATGCAAGCACATGCCTTAAAGCAATATCAAAACTGTCAGAAAAATTTTGAGTTTCCACTAGAGTTAATTTTCTTAAAATTGCTGTCATGGTTGCCTTGAATTAGAGTTATACACTAACGACATAACTACCACCAGTAGACACATAAATGTCAAGTGGAATGAAAAGATCTTTTAATAAGAGTATTTTGGATAAATCCTTTTCTTCAGGCACAGTTATTCTGCTCACTGATAGCTTTCCAATAAGAGCAAAATGTCCTTCTTGCTTTAACCTTGGGCGGTCAGCTATTTTCCCTGTACTCAACAGACAGCTGGATTGCAGTGCTGAAGAAAGGGAAGGAGAAAATCCATTGGCAACAACTATAATTTATGAAAACAGTGAGAACTCCCCTTGGGTGAAATGGAAGGTAGCCATCAGACCAAGATATACAATAAACTATCAGCTAGATCTGCAACTTCACTTTAGCACCAAGTACAGAGGAGATAGGTTGCACTTCCTATCAACAGTTAGATAAAAGAAGGAAGAAAAATGGCAAGCATATGTCTTAGTAAACACAATATGATTCACAGGCCTACAAAGTACCTGGGTGGAAACCTGAAACAGAGAGGATTTCACATGATTAAGAAAACTCAGACACTGCTCCTGTTCCAGCTTTTTCAGTTCCTCTCTTCCAGCTCTCCAGATATATTTCCTTTCCTTTTCCTTACTTTTCATTCATTGCCAGTATTTTTGGCTTCTAGTCAAAAGTAGTTCAAAATAATAAGAAAAAATGTTGAGCAGAAATTTTCCCAAGTATTTCAACAAATTATACAGAGCTTTAGTCATTTACAGGCTCGTGGTCAAGTAGGTATAGCTAGTCTTCCCTCAGATGTCCATCCTTTCATTTTCATTCATCCTTGCTATAACCTACCAACCCAGGTAAATAATAAATGAATGCACTTGCCATCAGGAAGAATAACTGGAATTATCTTGAACTATGGAAACTGCAGAATGGATAAGTAAAAAGCAAAACTACATAAATATTTTGTGTCCTTAATTTTGTTGTCTATAACAAGATGCTAAGATTTGGAAACTTCAAAAAAATTGAAGGAATGAGAAGTGCTGTGGGAAATACGATATATTTTGCTACTGAGAAGCAGGTAGCTTACTGAAGTAAATTTGTGTTCTTCAGGAGAAAGTATACAGATACACTTGGTAGAAACAGAATTCTTCATAAATCCAAAGACTGGACAAAATTTAGATACAAATTTGAAAATCTCAAATATGATAATTTTAAACTTGATTAATTACAGAGTTAGAATCTTCTGTTCTTTGGACCTCTGTGCATCTCAGCTAGCAATCTTCTGCCTCAGACACTTGGATAATTACAGCTTGCTCATTAGAGGAGCTGCCCTTTCTGCATGCAAAGAGGACCAGGCACCTTGGGAAACCTGCTCTGTATTTGCAGGTGTTAGGGTCACTGCTCTACAAACAAAAAACTCCAACTGCAATACAGAAACAGAACCAGAGCTCTAGACCAATGTGTTGATTCTATTTATGTGATAATAATATATAACCACAGCAATGGGAATCATAGAAAAATAGCTTTACATTTTCCTTTTTTCTCTTTTTTTTCTACTTTTGGTATCAGCCAGCTCAGTCGTTCATTTCTCATTCAGTATAACTTTCAGAGTTAGGTTTCATAGGAAAGAAGGGCTTTTTTTTTTTTAGCTAGATATGTGCCAAATCAATCAAAAACTCTCAAGACTGTAGAGAGCTCATTTTACCAAAATACCAGAGTCAAGTTTTTTATATTTTACATTAGGAAAGTTATTAAACTTTTTCTTGGTCTGAGATCTTAGTTGTTCCGGTTACTTGCAATGTAGGAGGATGACATATACTAGTATATAATATCATATCTTTGAAATAATATCAGCTGAAATAAGGTATTCAGCATTTTTGTGGAGGTTTGTACAACAAACCAGAATTTCCTAAAATGAAGACAAATACATCTGGGATTTGCTACAGCTGGACAATCTGATGGGGCTTCTTTTATGATGAGCATATGAGAAACTTGTTTAGTGTGGCAGTCAATCCAGGAATTGGTGGAGAACATCTTTACCACCATGACATAAGGAAGCATGTCATATATCACAGCCATCAATTACCTGCCCACAAGCTGGAGTGGATTAATTTGCCATTACAGTTCAGACTTCTTTTACTAAACAAAACAAAACAAAACAAACAAACAAAAAAAGGATATTCATCCCAGACGAGGGAAAGGGAAGGAATAATATCTTTATCTCCCTGGCTATATCCCAGTTTCACTGTAAAGTTCATGTAGTTTGCCATCCATTCTTGGTACTAAAACACCACCAATGCTTTTTATTTCTCCCACTCTCTCTCTTTCTCATTGCCCTTTTGACCTTGCTAATAGGTTGTAATTACCCAGGTGAACTCTAATCTTGTAAAACATAGCCATGGTCTGTTTGCAAACCAAAAGCAATGCTAGATAAGTGGAAATGAAACATTTGCCACCCACTAACTGATAAAGAATAATGGCTCTTTGCTTACGGTAGTCAATCATCTGATTTACAGCCCCCACAAACAATCTTGTTAGGGGATTTTTGTTGGTCGGTTGGTTTTTTTATTTCCTGCTATTCTTTTGCTCTCCCAATCTGTATACCTAGCACAGAAGAGCAAATGGCAAATTCTGAGAGCAAAGAGCTTCATGTAGAATGTCTTTTCTATGCCTACCCGTCCTGCCAAGAGCATTCAAAAACACAAAACAGAACACCTACAAAAATCTTTTTCTTATTTTGAAAAAATATATGGAATGATTGGCCGGAATAAATACTTGATCCTTTGTCTATGTTTTCTGTTCATAACATGCAAACTAAATAAAAATTTGAAAATAGTCCTTTCATTGGTAGCATACAAATAATAAAACTCAGCTTCTATTAAAAATTACTATAAATTTTGGTGAGAAAATCTTCTGATTCTTAAAAGGGAACAACCCGTTCTTATTTTTTTTATATAACTAACTGTTGAGTTTCACTCTGAAATATGTTCTGAAAAGTTAGACTTAAGGAATTCCCATCATCCTCTGGTGCAGGCAGTATCATTAGCAAAAGCTGCAGGTGAATACCATTATGCACATTTCAGATGGATTCACTATACAATCAGAAAAAATACAAAAAGGGTAGGAAAAAACCCTGCATGTTTAAAGATTCGTATACACACACAAAATCACTTATCATTACTGTTATTTTTTAGCTATTTTCTAACTTCAGGATGCTGAATTTGAGGGAAACATTCATTTTGGGAACAGGATGATAGTGTCACCCTCGTAAGAGATCTACAGTATCTCTGCCAGCCCCGCAGACTTTTCAATTCACTTCTGTATCTTAGCATCATAATATCAATTCTTGACTTCACATGGTATCTCAAAAGGTGTTTTGTAAGTACAGCGTGCATTTCAACTTTTTATAGGCAAAAGTTTAAAGATGTTATAAACAAGCAAATTCCATTTGTTTACAGCCTGCAGTCTTATGAATTTAATCATTTTTTTAAAACTATTTATGATCATCAGTAGACACAACCTCTTGATTTTTGACTGTTGTACAGATAGTTTCCTCCTAAATGGAAGAGGTCAGGCTGTACTCAACTACAACGTCTACAGTTACCCCACAGACTTCTCAACTTCTCATGTGGAAATCAGGCTGCCTTCATTTCTGGTAGACCTTAAAGCAGTATCGCCCTTGGGCCTTATTCTGAGGAATGAAGCACTGTCAGAAATACCATCTTCAGCACTACCCCATGACAGCCCTGTCCCTTTCCATGGTTGCCTATTTGTTTCCACTGCTGTACAGTGGTTAAGTGCAACTCAGTTGTGCTAATGAGCCAGGCCTGGGACTGCACTATGAACCAGATGAGTAACCTGAAAACAGAATTTATTAAATAATGCTTATTCAATCCGGTTTATATTTTTTCACCCTGAGGTGTTTCACGGCACAAACCTACAAACAATTCTGTTGGCACTGCTGAATAGATAGCAACACAGTGAGGGCTAGGGTTAGCACTGAGGTAACAGATATTGCCTAAGCTAATATTACATCTAGTACTTCTGATCAACAAAATGTGTGTGATGACCTCTCTGGAGAAATAAGTGGACAGATAAGTACCAGAATGACAGAAGATGAGGTCAAATCTGTGAGGAGGAGAACATAAAGGCAAGGACACTTGCAAAGAAAAGATAGGAGAGGAGGGGAGAAAGAAATGAGAGACACAATATTAAATCCTTTCTCCTTTTGTGGCAAGAGCACATCCCCTTAGTACATGTGTGTATCATCCTAATACACAAGGAGTGTGTATACAATAAAGTCGTAGTTAGCACCTATGTTTAGAAAATGCAACATAATGCTACACTCCTTCTTCTTCCTAAACTACTTCCTAAGTAAATTACACAATGTACTAAATTACAGAACATAATAGCATCAATAGATTTACAGAATTAAAGTGAGACGCATGCTTAAGAACCCTCTTGAAATAAAGTCATAGTTAGCACCTATGTTTAGAAAATGCAACATAATGCTACACTCCTTTTCTTCCTAAACTACTTCCTAAGTAAATTGCACAGGCATTTTACATTAAATGTTTTTACTTCTTAAAGAATCAATGCTTGAAATACAATATAAAAATCACAGTTCTTGCTTTGAGGAGTACTTTTCTTAGAAAAAGCAGGAGACACAAAGCATGCACCAGTTTTTGTGTAATAAGGGTAGATTCCTCCATTAGCCTTTTCTCTGTGGTGTAATGTATTATTAAACACTTAAAAGGTATTGCTGATGGAATGTACTACAATAATAGCATAGCTGGAAAAGAGTTCTACTTCTTTTTCAGGATAATTTATTCCATATTGGGCCAACTGGAAAGCTTTTCAAAGCCTGTCAGCACCATTAGATATTTTCTGTTGAGGCAAAAGCAAGAGTATTGGATGTGTATTGATTTGATGTTATTCTGAGATTGTACAAGATTTGGAAGCTGGAGAGAATTAGATATGTGGGTGTATCAGAAAAAAATGATCAGAAAAAAATGATTTCTTATCAGCACTTTGTTTCATTCTTTATATTATTTATATATCTGGATGACAAGTCTACTGATGCTCAAAAAAAAACCCCACCCAAATGAATGAGGACCTAATATTGTCTATGTTTTATTCATATTTTTTTGATATGTGGTCTCTTGTATATTTAGAGGTCTTAGATTTACATCACAGAGGTAATCAGTGTTACAATTTGCAAAGAATATTCTTGAAGGCTTTCTCCTATATAGATTTTGGCTGTGGTTGCCTCATACACGTTATCATCCTGAAGTGTTTAATTACCAATACGACTAGGCTCAGTCAACAGCCTGTTGTGGGGCACACGCATTAATGTCATCTAGATGTATGTATGAAGTATTTTTGACAGTCTATAGGTGACCAATTACAAGTCTCGGAGGACAGAGACCCTTTGCACTGAAACATACACACTTTATAAAGAAATTATACTGTTGAAAAATAATACCTAGACTAGTTTACTCTTAACCTGAGTTATTTTGTGGATCTATTTTATAACAAACGTACACAAACAGCTGTAACCATATCTGAGATGACAGCAAAGAGAAAGTCCTGTCTGAATGGTTCTAGTAACCAACCAAAGACTCACATCAGTTTTCCCTTGAAAGAGAAGACGCCCTCAGCCACGGACAGGAAGACGAGGCCTTCCTTCTAGTCATGGAGTTTTCTGCAAGCTAGTCAAATACACAGGATGAAGACTGGACTGCAGACATGACTTTTATATCCCAAGGAAGGGGAGGCTGCTTGTAATTTAATGGGAGGTATATCAAAACTTTCCACTGAAAATTTTGAGATAAATAGGAAGGAAAATCTGGATCCGAATGGAATCCCTGGAGGACTCCAAGAAATAATTTGGCTATAAAAACAAGTCTGTTTCACAGGGAGTGGGATGCTTCCATGAAAGACAGCCACAGAGTGAGAGAATTCCAACCTCAAACAGCCACAAAAGCATCTAGCAGAGCGCAAAACCGCATGAGACATCTTTTTTTGCTTGATCTGTCACAAAGTAGATTGTAATGGTAGGGTTTCCTTTCACTTCGTTACCTGTCTGAACAAAATTTGTAAATGATATTGTTTAGTATGTATGAAGTGATAACATATTTTCTTCTGTATTTTATCTTATAGTGGATTACCATAATTTCCAAGCAAGTAGTTAGCATCAAGATATTCCTCACCCAGGATGGAGTGAGTCTACAAAGGTAGGTTTCCAAATACCTTGAGATGTTTGTTCCCTGCTCCCCATAATTTTCCTTTTTTGCCGGGACAGAAGCAGTACAGACCTGCTCAAGACCAGGTTTTTCCAAGACAGAAAATGGAGAAATATAACAAGAGAGAGGCATGCCTAATTTCCCAAAATCTCAAGGAAGTTTGCAGTAGACTAGATCCGTATTTAGAGAAATAACTGATTCATGCGACTGTTGATACTGCATCAGGAAAGACAAATTATTAAAATAAATATTCATCAGTAGTTCTATCACAATTTTATCTTTGAACAGTGACATCAGTGTCATCACATGGTTTTATTTGATCACTAATGCAGAATCTGGCCCATATTAGGAATATAATATTTTCTTACTGGCAGACAAATGAGCTATCAGGAAATTCTCAGCCCTATCATATATG
Source organism: Nyctibius grandis (assembly GCF_013368605.1). Lineage (NCBI taxonomy): Eukaryota > Metazoa > Chordata > Aves > Nyctibiiformes > Nyctibiidae > Nyctibius > Nyctibius grandis. The sequence goes on from NC_090663.1 coordinate 46,901,262, forward strand.
ACATCTTGATTTGTTCATCTTTAAAGTTAAGCAAGAAGTTCATAGTTTTGGTAGATGAAAGACAGCATGCTCAACACTACATTAAGGACCTAGCATGCCAGACAGAGATTAAAAATTAAGCCTGAAATAGGAACATGAATTTCACAAAAATATTCCTGGTACATTTTTCCCAAACATCAGGAATATCAGATTTTGAAAACTAGACAAAACTAGATGTTAGACCTATGTGAGATTACCACCTTGTCGTCGGTGCACCGTGGCAGTAGCAATTGGCACCTGTTGTTCTTCAACTTTCAGCAACCCCACAACAGAAGGATCCTCTGAGAGGCCAGGCAAGGTAGACAGCTGTTTAATGTCCTCAGTCTCTACAGCTGCTACACCAAAGGCCCATCTATATCCTTTTGGGTCCTTAAAATACCCTTTCTTAAGGTAGTCTATGCCAAGGATGCACGGAGCATCTGGACCAGTCACAATGGGATGCTTTTTCCATTCATTTTCAGTTAGGCTCACTTCGGCCTCCAATACAGATAACTCTTGAGATCCCCCTGTTATTCCCGAGATACTGACAGATTCTGTCCCTTTATGATTCGATGGCATGAGGGTGCACTGTGCACCAGTGTCTGCCAGGGCTCGATACTTTTGTGGTTCTAATGTGCCAGGCCATCGAATCCACACAGTCCAATAAACTCGGTTGTCCCTCTCCTCCTCCTGGCTAGAGGCAGGGCCCCTCTAATTAAAGACTGGATTCGTGCAGCTCACGGGGATTGGACCTTCATTTTCCCTATTCATATTTGGGAAATAGAGACCTGAGGCCCATCTACCGTGACTAGAGTCCTGCTCATTGGTAACTGGAGCAGCCATCCTCCTAGGAAAATTCTCTCTGGTATTTCTGTTAGCTTGCAACTCACGTACTCGTGCCTGTAGGGTACTGGTAGGTTGTCCATGCCATCTGTTCATGTCTTCCCCATAACCATGCAGGGCAAACCACAGGATACCTCGTGACGTGTTCCGTTTCCTTTGAGCTGGTCCTGTAGGAGGGCGTTTCCTCCTAAAGGCTGCAACGCGGGCCTGTGTAGGTAGAGAGTCAAGTTTATTCTCGATCCTGGACAGTTTGTCTGACAGTTGTTTAAATGAGTCCTTGTCTTCCTTAGTCACTTTTCCCACAGCCGAGACACGGGCCTGCAGTGGGGAAGAAATACTATCTTCATACTGTCGCATATAGTTAGCCATTTCGCCCACACTAGGTCGTGCCATAGCATCTTCTCCCCAGACTAATATTGACAATGTATGGGTATGTGTCGGTGGAGCACTCTTCACAACCTTCCGGAACATGGATCGGTTGCATTCCACTTCATCAGGATTTACAGGATCTTCAAAGTCCTGAGGGTGTTTATAAATGATCTCTTGCACAGCTAGTTCTCTAAGGTAGTTAATACCTTTTTCTATAGTGATCCATTTGCTTAGGTGGCTCATAACATCATCTTTGTAGGGATATCTGCTCTTTGCAGCTGACAAGAGTCGCCTCCAGAGACTGATACTGTTCGACCTTCTTGGAAGCATCTTATCAATACCACCATCTCTGGACAGGGATCCCAACTGTCTGGCTTCTCTACCATCCAATTCTATGCTATCTGCCCCATTATCCCAGCATCGGAGCAACCAGGTAATAATTGGCTCACCGTCATAACGACTAAAGTCTTTCCTTATACTTCGCAGTTCTTTCAGGGATAAGGAGTGGTAGGTTATCTCTACGTCCGAGTCCGAGTCCTCCTGTGATTGTTCTGCTTTAGAAGGACCTTTCTTGTGTGATGGGTCTGCTTTAAAAAGACGATCAAGGAAACCCCCATCTGTGTCAGGCCCTAACTCTGACTGAGAAGGGCCCTCACCTGGGTCCTGTGCTGGCTCTGCCTTAGAAGGCTCTGAGTCATCATCCTTCACTTTACTAGCTGATTTCTTTCGGTGTTTTCTCCTGGTTACAGGGGCAGCGTGATACCTACCGCTGTTGCTGCACTGACATTTAATCTTATCCCACATCAGAAACACATTCAGGACAACCGAAAATAAAAGCATGCCACCTAGACAGCACCATCCCAATTTCGCAAAATCTAGTGGAATCACCTTGGCAGAAAAGGAGAAGGTACTATTTCCCAAAGTAAAATTGGAAGTGTAATCATTAACAGAATCAGCTAAAGGACTCCCAGAGTGCGCAGAAAAAATCCCTGCTACCGAGGTCAGAATAGTAACAGCCCAGTTTATCACGACATAAATCCGTACGAAACGCCATAACAAAACAATGCATGTTGACCAGTACCCAGCAGTGATAAACTGCACATAAACACTAACAAACAACGGCAAGTAAGGTATTATTACACTTAACTCTGTAAAAGGCTTAATAAAGAGAAAAGACAGCACAGCGTTCAAAAATGACATTACCATCTTTGCTATCTGTTTTAATTTCCAACCCCTCGTAAATCTCAAAGGAAGAACTCTGATACTCTCTCAGCTGAGCTCTCCGGGTCTCCTCCCACTGGAGCTGGGATTCGACTTATCAGAGCAACCTGTCGGAGCTTCTCTCGTGCCCCACGTTGGGCGCCAATAAATCTGTCACGGTTTAAAGCTGGGCTGGCTATTAAACCTGTGGCAGATGCTCTCTGTTATCCCCCCCCCTCCCCCCAAAGGGAAAGGGAAAGGGAAAAGGGAGAGAGACTTCCGGGTTGGAAAGTTAAAACAGTTTTAATAAACTATAATCATGGAAAAGAGTATAATAACAATAATAGAAATAATCAAATATATACAAATATATATACAAAACCAAGATTGAGCTCCCCTGAAGTCAGCCACGTCACCACCGGCACTGCAGGGCAGGCTCCGGGAAGGCCCAGCCTGGGCCTAGCGACGGTCGAGAGCTGAATTCAGGGATGCACGGATCGGGATCGGGGGCAGCAGGAAAACAGTCGGAGTCCTCCTTGGACACCGGCCATAGCAGAAAGAGAGCGAGACCCTCGTGATCCCCCCGCTTTATCCCGAGAATGACGTGTATGGGATGGAATACCCTCGTTGGTCAATTTTGGGTCACCTGCCCTGTCTGCTCCCCCCAGCAGCTGCGACCCCCCTTCGGCTCTTCACTCGTAAGCAGTGAGGAATTCAGCAGTGACCTTGGTTTCTCTAAGAACTAAGTACAGCAAGAGCCTTACTGCACAACATCCCTACCGGTGCCTCAGCGATAACTACAAACTTCGAGCGTTATCAGTCCTGGAAGCAGACACTGTCTGCAAAACATGTAGTTAGTTTCAGAAAGTGCAGTTACTTAGAGGAGACTTAGCTGAAAGTAAAAATCACTGAAAGGAAAATCGGCCTGGTTTAGGCCAAACCAGGACACACCTGTACAATGTCATACATGCACATGGGACCTGAAATACAAATATAAGGAAAATGGAGTATGAATTTATTGACATCAAAGAAGGGAGATGTGTCATTGATGTAAAAAATTTCACCATGGTTTCTGCTTTTAATCTAAAGTTAGACCAGAAACATAGCAAAAGAACGAGACAGCATGCCATTGGGCACCAGTGGTAAGGAAACAGAAGGACTATTATTTGGGATAAACGTACTGCAGAAAATACTACTGTTTTAAATCCCACTACAAATCTACAGAAATTTTTATTAATTACTAAATTTAACATCATATTGATGGTTCAGATCCATGTGATAAAACATGCATTGATAGTAGTATACTTTGATATCACAATGTTCAACAGCATGCTCTAATAAACAAGACATTCTGAAAATATAATCCCGTCCTATTATTTGTATAACTTATAATATGTAAACATGCTGAGAATTTTTTTATATATTGCCTCAGAATTTGAACAATAGTCATTCAATGGAATCCATTTTATACATTCAATAATGTGTGAATTGGGCCTCTGGTACTTTGATAGAATTGCACTGGATCAGATATATCTTCTCCCTCAGTAACAAAGAACACTTAGATAAATCTGTTTATAGAAACTGTGTCAACATCAGCCAGTGGCATTGCAAAAACTAGAAACCTGTGACTACTTTGGTCTTCCAAATGCTTCTTCCCTAAAGCAAGTGGACTTACATATATTTAATAAACTATTTGCTTCATCACACTGCCAATAATAATGTATTCCCATGTACAGAAATAGGCTATTACAAGTATGTTATAAAATGCTCCAACTTTTCATCCTAACCAAAGATGTATTAAAAAAATAAGTGAAATAATGATTTATTAAAATAGTATTGCTGAATTCTTAGGTAAATCCCAATAAGGAGTCAGGTAGATATTTGGTAGAACTAAATATGAGTGAGAAATAGAAAGGAAACTCCCTATGAGTGCGAAACTGGATGGACGTCAATATCTGTAGATGAGCTGGCAAACTGTCTCGACAACTGAATGAATTTCAGCAGTTCTCCTGGTAGTTCTGTAAACAATTAAACAATAATTAGCTACCCATATTTGAAAAAAGAAAATAAAGTATTTTTCAAAGTTACAGATGACATAGATGAGTTGATGGTTTTCTGACAGTGGATTACTAGCAACCCACAGAACTAATTCCTGGTATATTCTTAAAGGCAGCTTCATCATGTTTATTCGTCTTGTGAACTTTAAAAAAAAAATCAAAGCAAGAAATAATTTTGTACTTGGGGGGTGCATTTTTCTGAACACTTATGAGCAAATGAAGTCATTATGCAAATGCACAATCATGTTTGGCACAAGGAATTTACTAGAGTAGAAATACTCACATCATTAGCTTATCACACTGTGCAATTTGTTTTCCAATGCATGCTTCTGCTTATTATTAATAATAAATAAATCAAAAGTTCTGTTTTGTGAAAGTCTCACAGCTGGCCTTTCATAAATCTAAAATGCCAATAGCTATCAAGTATTGCAGATACGCCTTAGTGAGAACATTCCAACTGTTTTGGTCATGCTGTAATTTTTGTTTCAGAAATATGGTTTTAATAGGATTTTACTAGGGAAAATTTTGAGTGGTAATGCTTGAATTTTAAACTCAGACTTCAAATTACAAAGTGAATGTGGGAAAATAGGTGGAATCTGTGCTGCTAAACACTCCCCATAAAGTTCACACCCTTGAGAATATTTCTAGTACCACAAAAATATTCTCACAAGTGAAATAATGTTTCTTTGTTCCATGTTAATCAAAGGCCTCCAAGAGAGACATTTTTATAGATGAAGGGGGGGGAAAAAATCTTTGAAAGATAAAAACATCAGCCAGACCATAAATCAAACTACATTGTGGCATTATGGAGAGGAAGAGTCACCCTAATTGCTAGCATATTACAGAAAAGGAGATAGAGCTCTTCTAAAGGTTGCATGGGCCCATCTTTAAATTTTCTTATATCTTGTCAAAAAAACTTCACATGTGCCTATTTTTAAAATGTGATTCTCAGCTCTTTAGAACACTCTCCATGTCCAAAATCTCAGTGAGAAGCAGGACTGAAGTATAAAGCTAGCTTTTTGCTGTGGAAACTTTTCTTCTGATCATAAAATCTTAAACCATAAAGCTGGAAGGGAAAAAAAAAAGGTCATTCTTTAAGCTCTCTACCTCCACCAAGCAGGATCAAACTGCATGTCAGCTATTCCTGACAGACATTTCTCTCACTTCAGTGTTAAAGCCCTTAGTAATTAAACTCTTTTGCAAGAATCTATCCCAATACTCATTTAACATTATGATTAGTTGTCACATTTTGCTAAAATCTAACAGAAGCCTTTCATGCTGCAGTTCACAGAATCAATCATGTTGGAAGAGACCTCTGGGATCATCAAGTCCAACCATTGCCCTGACATCACCATGTCAACTAGACCATGGCACTAAGTGCCATGTCCAGTCTTGTCTTAAACACATCCAGAGATGGTGACTCCACCACCTCCCTGGGCAGCCCGTTCCAATGTCTAATGACCCTTTCTGAAAAGAAATGCATCCTAATGTCCAACCTGAACCTCCCCTGGGGAAGCTTGAGGCTGTGACCTCTTGTCCTATCGCTAATTGCCCGGGAGAAGAGGCAGACTCCCACTTCACTACAACCTCCCTTCAGGTAGTTGTAGACTGCAATAAGGTCACCTCTGAGCCTCCTCTTCTCCAGGCTAAACAACCCCAGCTCCCTCAGCCGTTCCTCATAGGTCATACCCTCCAGACCCTTCACCAGCTTGGTCGCCCTCCTCTGGACTCGCTCCAACACCTCAACGTCTTTCTTGAAGTGCGGGGCCCAGAACTGGGCACAGTATTCAAGGTGCTGCTTCACCAGTGCCGAGTAGAGAGGGACGACCACTTCCCTAGACCGGCTGGCTACACTATTCTTAATAGAGGCCAGGATGCCATTGGCCTTCTTGGCCACCTGGGCACACTGCTGGTTTCTTGCTTTATCCGCAGCAGACAACTTTAGGAGAAACATTTTACATATTTGAAGACTTAACATGCTTCCTTCTTGTCTCCTCTAGATTCAACAAAGGTTTAATCAGCCCAGTCCTTTCCCATTTTCATAGATTCTGATCATTTTTGCTGTTCATCCAATGGCCGTCTCCAAGAGCCCATCCCTCCAGAAAGAGTGGTGCCCCGAGGCTGACACTGCAAACCAGCTTCAAGGCTCTCCTATCTCTGAGCAGAAGCTATTGCACACCCTGCCACACCTACAGCACTCCCCACTGATAGATTTTAGTGTGACATTAGCTGTAAACCAGACTCATTCGTGATCGGTATCAGCCAAACTGAACTCCTGCTCTCTGCCCTGGGGGAGAGACACAATACCACGAAGCCCTCAACGCTAATGCTTATCTCAAAGTCCAACTCCTGCTTGAAAGCATTTGCTGACTCTCCCAGGAGGAGGCCATCTACAGAGATAATAAGAGCACTCTCTAACCTACTATTCAGCTAGCTAATTAAAAGCTGAGAGTGGACCAAAGAAAACTGATGACTATAGTCTTTGAGTCTGAATTCATCTTCTAATGATTCATCTTGCATCTAGACTGTTTCCTTTGTTTATGAAAATATCCACAGCACTACTAATGTAGCAATATTTAGAATAGAATAGAACAGAACTAGACTATTTCAGTTGGAAGGGACCTACAACAATCACCTAGTCCAACTGCCTGACCAATTCAGGGCTGACCAAAAGCTAAAGCATGTTATTAAGGGCATTGTCCAAATGCCTCTTAGACACTGACAGGCTTGGGGCATCGACCACCTCTCTAGGAAGCCTGTTCCAGTGTTTGATCACCCTCTCGGTAAAGAAATGTTTCCTAATGTCCAGTCTAAACCTCCCCTGATGCAGCTTTGAACCATTCCCATGTGCCCTATCACTGGATCCCAGGGAGAAGATACCAGCACCTTCCTCTCCACTTCCCCTCCTCAGGAAGCTGCAGAGAGCAATGAGGTCCCCCCTCAGCCTCCTTTTCTCCAAACTAGGCAAGCCCAAAGTCCTCAGCCACTCCTCGCAGGACATTCCTTCCAGCCCTTTCACCATCTTTGTTGCTCTCCTCTGGACACATTCAAGGCCCTTCACACCCTTCTTGAATATTGGGGCTCAGAACTGCACACAGTTCTTGAGGTGAAACTGCAGCACCGCTGAATATGGCAGGATAATCACCTCTGACCATCTGGCCATGCTGTGTTTGATGCACCCCAGGATGTGGTTTACCCTCTGGGCTGCCAGAGCACACGGCTGGCTCATATTGAGCCTGCTGTTGACCAGCACCCCCAGGTCCCTTTCTGCAGGGCTGCTCCAGCCAGTCCTCTCCCCTTTTTTACTTGTGCCTGGCATTACTCCATTCTAGGTGCAGGACCCAGCATTTGGACTTGTGAAATTTCATCCCATTAATCATAGCCCTGTGCTCCAATTTATCTAGATCCCTCTGCAAGGCATCTTGTCCCTCAATAGAGTCAACAGCACCTCCCAGTTTAGTATGTAATACCTTTTTGCTACTGACAAAGGATATTAGCCAGTCCTGGGTGGAAATTAAATAGATTTAATATATTTTTGACAGGCCTGCGTTGACTACAACTTATCTCCTTTTGTTACTCTCCTTTTTTATAGTATTTCCAAGTACTTGGCTCAATTTTTAGTTCCAGTATTTTTCCATGCATTTAAGCAAAGCTGACTCATCAATAATAATTCCTTTTCAGTCCCTTTAAAGAAAGACACTAACTTTATCATTTTGTGCCCTTCTGGAGTAATACCCAATATCCCTGATGTCAAAAAAAATCTGTTCAATTTTTCTGCTAGGCAGACAGTAAGTGCTAACAAACTCTCTGCTTGATCCTATTAGATCATGTAAAAAAAAAGAAACTATTTATTTTTCACTGAAATCATAATTAGATATATGGGCATAATTCTATATTTTCTACACAGTGACACATAACATTAACAAATTAGTTTAAAATAGAGGTTAAAAGGTAAAACAATAATAGCTATATTTTAGGAGTTACCCGGTAAGAGGAAAAAAATGAATATTGGAAAAAAGGGATAAATATGCAAGAAGAAGAAAAAGAAGAATAGGAGGGAAAAAGAGCTAAAACTGACAGGAGAAAGAACCAAAAAGAAAACAGAAAGCATGACCAAGTAGTAAATTCTATAAAAAGCAATTTAGGCAACAGACAACAGAAATAGCCTCAGTCACATTATTACAGCAGAAAACATCAGCAGCATAACAAAAAACACACACACACACAAAAAAAAAGAAAATTAAAAAAAAAAAAAGGCAGATAGAGTAGTAGAACAAAAACATATTATCAAATCTGGATTTAAAGTGGCTTTTAAAAAGTAGCCATATTCAAGATTTATTCTTTAGGGTAAAACTACTAAGAAAAATGTTCAAAACTATTTAAAATAAATTGAACAACTTCAGCAGTACTTAATTTTTGTTTTGCAGCTTTAGCTAGTATATTATTTCTCATTTGGATCACAATAAAACAAATACCTCAAATTAGCACAGCTTCACCAAAACAGAGAAGAAAAAGAAAGAAACAGATTTAAGGATACCAAGGTCACTCTTCCTTATGTTCCTTGGCCGCACACTGCTTCTGAATCCCTTACACCAGCAGAGCTGGCAGAAATATTCTGCTTAGCTTCTCATTAAGTAAGGGACTACTATTGGTTTACAAAGCTTTTTTCTACAGCAGACCCAAGCCCTGTGTTTGTTCTTGATTTTTTTCTTTGCTGCAGCCATGTTTAAAATATAGGGAATTCTTATCTGGAATGAAGAAGGATGCCCAATTTACACTTAACACATGATATGAAATAGAAAGTTGACATATGTGTGTATAAATAATTTTATATATTCCAGGCATCAGATGTTGTCACATCACCTTATACTCTTTCTGTGGAAGGCTCCCTCAAATTTCTGAGATCCCTATACATCCACAAATTATTATTAAAACATTTAGCTTACAACCTGCAATGTTTTTCAGTTTTTTTTCCCACATCTCCCTGTGTTTCACGAAAATTTCCAGTAGTCCTGAAATAGTGTTTTGCACAGTCCCCTAGTCATTGTACTTGGCAGATCTTTAATGACATTGCTGTTGGTATTTTGAAGATCATCCAGTGACTTCTGCAGTGTCTCTGTATGCCAGAGACAATGGGATGCAGCACCCTCTCTGAGGGTGGCACTGCACCATCCTCACTCCCTGATACAGCAGCACCAAGCAGAGCGGAGTCTCACACCAGATACTTTTTATGTCAGTTTTACTTATTCTGATAAATAAGCAAGAAAAGACAGAATCCAAAGCATGTGGAAAGGCAGCTCTTTAAAAGATCAGTTAAGGAAACATAAAACAATAATTGGAAAATAGAGATTATGAAGATAAACTGAAGTTCTCCTAGATCACATTTGCCAATCTGATAAAACAACATGGTTCCATCCCTGCCACCAAGGAATGTGAAAGTATTGCCTGCAGAGCACAATTTATCTGCTGTGATGAGAAAACTGATCAGCAAGCCCCCAGTAAAATTAAGAGCATAAGTGAGATTTTTCAAGAAAGAAGTAAATAAGGCAATAGAGAGGATATGAATCTGCTGACACTGAATTTTAGCATCCAGCACTCCTTTTGCTTGAGCCAAAAGGCTATTTGCAGACAAATGCATAAAGCCAAGTAATAAATGTCATGTCATGATGCTGTTACATTGCCTTTTTGTATGAAACAAAATCCTTTGCAAATGTTAATTGCACTTCAGAAATCCTTTATGAAAAATTTATTTTTAAACAAAATTTAGAGAGGGAAGAGTAGCATCACACAGAAGTGAAACAATACAAGGTCACACAGCAAGCCAGTGAAGTGACTGATCACTCAGTCAGTTCTCCTGCTCCTGAATTACGCAATGATTTCCCCAAGATACCTCAGAGTGATACGAATAGAAGTATCACAGAGGAGAAAAAATTAAAAGGACACTCTTAGACCTCAGTTCCATGAGACGGGATGGTCGCTAATTACAACCAAGCTTCTCCATTTGGTATTCTGCGGAGGACTATAGCAATGCTCATTTTCCAGGTTCTTATATATTCACATTTCCCCTTCTCTATTTTCCATGTGTACCAGCTTCACTGTTCAGATTCAATACTGAGGACACAAGGCAGAGGGGAAAAATCTTCAGAGATGTTGCCAGAAGCTTTTCAGGTGGATGTTAACGTACTCGATACTTGGGAAACTACTTGTAAAACTGAATGTGATGGAGATAATCTAAGAAAGAAACAGTGACACTATTTTAACGTGCACTCTGAAAAAGAATCAGTCACATTTACTAACAGAAGTCGAATTAGTGACTTTCTTGCATCTTCCTACTCATTAAGGCAAATGTATGATTTGATACTCTGAAAGTGTGATATCTTGCTGATAAAATAGGGGAGTTATGACACTGGTCATCATGGAAGCAGTTGCCATAGCAGCAGTTGCCATGCCACTTGAACACAGCACCAGCACGGTTTGAGAAGAGCGCGCTGTGTGCTGCACAGTACTGGCTTGCCCAAAGTTTGACATCTCATTCTTCCACGCTTGCAAAAAGCAACATGTTTTAAGTGTATTAGGAGACGTGCACCAGCCTAGCAGACTAAACCCCAAGTCATTACAGAGAATAGAAAACTGCTCCAGGGTACGTGCTCAGTTATGTGAATATGTGCTTCAGTGTACATACATGATATCTATACACTGGCAAGTAGTACAGAGAACCTGCCATTGGTGCTATATGGGTTTTGGGGTGCTTAGACTGGGTGAGCAATACAGTCTAACTTATGTGCTCCTGAATACACATCAAAGTGCAGTGAAAGGAGAGGATCACCAGAAGATTCACTTTGAAAGGATATGTTTCATCCAAACAAAAAGGATAACCACTAGCTCCAGTTGAGACGAAGATCAGATTGCATGAAAATCATGTGGAAGCTCCTTTACTAGTGCATTTGAAACATTGTGAAGAAATCTCAAAACTCTACAATAGCAACATTTCAAAATCAATTTAAGAAAATAAAAACTGTCGTGGCTTTGTATGGTAAGCACACTGAGGCAAACAAATGCTTGAGGTCTGCCAGATGCACTTTCTACTCTAATTCTCCAATTTCAGATTCTCTTGAGCATTTGGTTGAGTGCCCAAAGGAGACAAATCGTTTTGCTGTTACAAACTTTTGATGAAACTTTGTTCCTGTACTCCATATTCACTAAAAGGATACACAGCCTGTGATTACAATTCTCTTACTGGAATTGCTCACAACCACAGTTCCTCAGAGCTTATTACCCCCACAATCTGTGTCAAAGAGTTGGATGAAAATAGAATGACTTTTCTGTGTTCCTTTAAACATAATTGCTTGGGTTTTAAGAATCTGTGTAAATTTGGGTGTGTCTGAAAATTTAATTCTGGAGGATGGAGGTCGATAGGAAGATAGAAACCAATTTCTCTTGCACACATATGCTGTGATACACAATCTGTGTCAGTTCCTTCACCAGAACCATTTCACTGAAGACAGACACTGTACAGCATTAAAAAAGATCTAATTATGCTAGTTATGGAAAATCACTAGCAGCTAACCATCTTTTAGAGTAGGTGGAGCCTCCTACATCTGAACTGCATTAAGTAGGATGAGACGGATCTCCACAATCTGCTCTCCAAGTCTAGTCCTTGGGAACTGTCTTTATTCCCTTTTATAAGAGCTAAAAATTGATGGGCCAATTTCCCGGGGGAGATAAGCAGGGAAATAGTTCTCTATTTCCATCAAGATTTTAACAAATGAATGTTTATCCCATTTTAAAGAAAAAAAAAACCAAAAACACCAGCTAATCATCCCATTTAGATTAGAAAATATTGTAATGAATGTTTATAGTTTATTAAACTCTTACGAGGACATAGCATGTTATTTATAAAGTGCCAGATTTGTACAAATACAGAGATTTGGCAGTCATCATAAGCAATTATTTCTCTTTTCTTCCCATTTCTGGCCCTGACACTTTGAGGCGCTGAATGTTCATGCATCTTGTGGAAAGCTTGGACAAACATTCACAATTAGATCCTTCCAGGATCAGACTGAACAGTGATTGCCAAGTAATCCTCCTATCCATCCTCCTAAGCTACTGTGAAGCTGCCACACTGCTCCACAGAGCCTATTTCATCTCAGCATCATCACGCCAGAGTCTTCCTGCCATGACGTACAGTGTATCTTTGGGCTTTGCCAATGCCTCCTGCCCACTTCACCCTGTTGATCTGAGGCCCTGGCAAACTAGGAATCCATCTAGACAACCAGACATCTAGAGTCCTCTTCTTCCTCTCTGTACAGTGAGGAGGAAAAGATTGCATTGCTCCACCGGATACCTCAATAACTGCTGAGGCAGGCCTTCAAATCCCTCCCACTGGAGGTAAGGAGAGAGGATATTTAAATATAAGTTAAAAAATAAATAAATAAATAGTTTCACTAATGCATTGCAGAAAGCCTGATGGTTACTTTGGGTTTTTTAAAGCTTACTTTTAAACTGAGTGGAGGGAGGGTGTCCCAGGCTTTATTATTCCCTGCCCTAGAAGCACCAGTGTGCAGAAATCAGCTTTCATGTCAGAAAAGAAGCAAAAATCTGTGGGACAAAGCAGACAACAGAAAAATATACTACACATAAAAATGTGTGATATTTCCTATAATCCCTAGGAAACTGAAAATGACAGTATCAAGTCAGATAGGGACTTCTATTTGTGAAGTAGCACCCTTTAATATCAAGGAGCAGGAGTGCCTGATCTGAGGTGGGATTGCGGGGGGGAGACAGACTGTTGTGCGAAGGGGAAAGTATCATCTTGGCTTCTTCAAAGGTCATCCTTACTGAGCTTTTTATCAACAGACAACTTTCTAAAAATAATGCAGCAAGTAGGATCACTATCAGAGAAAGGTAGAAAATAACCCTGATGTTAGTGTATCCTGCTCAGAAAGTCATTCCTAGACGTGCTAAATTTATTGTGCCATTGGACACAGTGAAGTCTTTTTAATTAAAGAGTAAAACATTGAGACTGTGATAAACTGAATCTAAATGGAACTTATATTTGCCAGTTTTCATTCTATATGGACAAATGCTTCTATCTGCAGAGAAGTCAAAAATCTGTAATTATTAACAACTTGCTTGGCTTCACTGTTGAGGTTCCTGGGTTGTTTTGGATTTTTTTTCATTCCATTGACATGTTTAGATAGAATCAAGTCCAGATTATATGGAAAGAAAAATCTGAAGCAAAAACTACCAACCTTGCCTTTCAGGTCCTGGTATTTTCATAGCTGCAACATATTTACTGATGACCGGACATTATTGCTGTAAAAACCTGATCTTTTGTAAGAAGCTACACAACTTCAGATTCCGCCAGTTTCAGTTGGACTTTGCAATACGTGTATTAACAAATCCATTGTAGGCAGACAACTACACAGACACAGTTGTGAGAATAAAAAACAAACCCAGACGAATCAGCTACCAAAACACAGGAGGCTGTGTGGGCTATAAGTGATTCCAGTGCAGCCAGTCACAGACCTCTCCAACACTGCCTTCACTGAAGTTATGTTTCTCAGACTGCTTTGCATTAAAATACATATATATATATTTATTGAGTTGTAAATGGAAACCATTGTGGCAACATGCTATGAAATGATCCTTGGATTTATTTCAGAAGGTAAGGTTGATCCTTCAATTACACAGATTGAGAAATGCAGGGGTATTATACCAGTTCTATTTGAAAGCAGCAATTAATGATAGTGTAGGTTCTCAAACTGGATATTTAGGTTGAATCTAAATGGGAAGGAGCTCATAGGATGTTTTCAAGTACAGTATTAAAATTATTTTCTGATGATACTTTTTTTAGGATTTTTTTTTTCTTTTTTATCTTTTCAAGATCAGACTCACGGTTGGGTTTTTTGTTTCTCTTTTTTTTTTGCAGGGAGTGCATAGTTAAACAATGCTGCTTTCTAGGTGAAAAACAGACCTGCAATATGCTTTAGCCTAAAATGTGATTTGCTTTGCATCATTAAGTTATGGTAGTAACAAAGACAGCTTTAAAGGGTTGCCCTGAATCTGTGAGATTCTGCCAAAAATCAAAAGAAATCTTCATTGTAATACCCAATTCCTGCTGTGAAGGATCCACAGAACACACTGTGGAGAACTAACACAGATGAACTCTCTCTGAAGAAACATTTACTAGTTCAGCCAATAAGCCCTTCATGTTCCATGAGCTTCAAATGATTTCAATGCAGCCTTTTCCTTCACTATTTTTGATCTCCAGAGCACTTTATCTGAGCAGCAGGCTGTGGCAGAGGAGCTAGCTCTTGAAAAAAGCTTATTTTTTACCACCTCTCTGACAATTAGGAGTTAGTTTGTTAAAAGATTATTATTTTTTTAAATACAAACTCACAGAGAAACAACATTTGATTGGAAAACTTATTTCAATGCTGAAAGGCAAATCACCCATAAATTCAAGTAAAAAATATGTGAGGTTCTGAAAGTAGTTTTCATGGAATCAGTGAAAACTACTGACATAGGAAACAAAATTCTGTTCCAAAAAGTAAAGTCATTTTACCCAAGGGCACTGAGGACCACACTGGTGCCAAAGAGCATCAAGAGGTGATGACCACACCATTCTAGGAAGTCCTGACTAAGGACACAGTATCAAGTGGTAAGATTGTGAGTGAGACAGAAATGTTTAAGATTGTATTGGCTCTTTACTCCTGTGAATCACAGAGGAGCTGGTTAGTTATCAGCAATAACAGCCTTTCTCCCCGAGAAAGGGGGACGATACAGGAAGCATATGCTCCAGGCTATTTAAGAGGATGTTGCCAGAAACCGGTGTAACATTTTGAACATGGTGACCTTCACCTTTAGATTATAATTGTATGTGAAGTCACAAACTAGACAGAAAGGATGTATAAGAGGGACATAGAAAGGAAATATAATAAAAACGATTAATACGTGATAGTTTCCAATCCATTATTTTCTCAGGAAAAGAATAAAACAGCATATTGCAGAGCTCTTGGACTCCACCTTTTAGTTCCTTTAGTCAGGAACAACCATATGCAGCTGAAATTTCTGTGTTATCTATTGTAATGACAAACATCTCATCTAGCAGCTGAGTTAATATTTGCTCTACAGATAGCTACATATCTCTGGCAATGATTAGGGAACGAATGGGATATAAGAACTGGACTGCTGGGTTCTGTGTCAATGGAGGCTGCCAATGCTTACTTTAAGATGCCTATGAACGGTTTATCCATTTCTAATATCACTCAGAACAAACTGTCAATGAATTTGTGCCAATTTCTTCGTAACTTAGGGAGTAAGCTTCATAACATAAGAGAGTAAGCTGAGATGAGACTGCTGAAATGCAATATCATTTAAGACTTATGTCACATTCTCCTTGGTTATATCAGACACAAAACTGTTTTAATATAATATTCATTACCAATTTCCTTTGTCTTTGCTCTGAAACACCCCAGATCTGCTTCCTCCCTGGCCCCAAGGGTCACTAGAGCTGCAGGTATTCAATGCCTATGACTATAGTTTCTCTGGGTTTATTTTCTATATTACCCTTCTATCTATATCCTGTCCAAATAATAGAACTAACTATGTTACTAGGTTGGGTTTCTAATGACAGATTTCAACATCCAAATGTTACCATTTAGGTCCTTGCAGAAAACATTAATTTTTACTTGGCCTTCAGATCAACAGTAAGCACAATTTAAAACAAAATAAGAAAAAAGATTGCATATAAAAAACCTTAGAGTTTAACTTATGAAAGAATGAGAAACATTTTAATAAACCTATACATATTTCTGGATGGATTTGTCACAATTAAAGTGCTTGTTAGAGAGACCTGGAATTCTCATTCATTTGATTTTCGATATAAAACTCTTATCCTACTAAAATTATCTTGAGGTACCACTCAAAAATCCATGAGCTGTTACACATCAGAAGTGGCTGTGGGTTTTTTGCCAGATTGGATGATCAGCTGGCACTGCTGTCTGATCATATGCACTTCTGCATAGAAAGCAGTTTTTCTTCACACAAATACATTAAGCAAGAGTTTCAGACATAAAACACTGATGTGATGCTTAGCAAGGAGGAGTTCTCTGTTAAGACCTTCATTCCAGTTACTTATTATGGAAGAAACAGATGGAATTCAATTTTTGCTCAACTGTTATGAACCATGAATATCTTTTCAGTCAATGCTGAGGGAGTACGAAGATGTAACAAAACAGTCTGGAGGCCAAAACATAAAATATGATTCAACATGCAGAATACATACAACCATCTCCTGACTTGTTGGTTCCATTGTGACTTCCTCACACATACTAGGCCACCAGCTTGCAAAAATCTAGTTTTAGACCTTTGCTGCTATATATGTTCTGGTATAATAATTTCAATCCAATTAAAAGCCTTAATTCAAAGCCACAGAAATCAATCAGTGAATCTCCTTTGATCTCAAAGTTTTCATTGACCCTAAGAAAACTGATCTTCAGGTCTTTGTCATTCTTGCAGATGGTCTTTGGCATTAACCTCAGTTTTCTTACTCACCTTCCATACTGTTCTGCCATAGCCACTTTTTCTTCCAAACTTTTCCTCTAATTGAGGATATGAGCTTCCTTGTTTACTTCTAGTGGCTGAAACCCATCCTTCATAGTAATTGTACTTTTCTTTTTGGGGTTATTTTAGCTTCTCGTATTGTCAAAGCAGAAATATTTAGTTGCAACACCACTGCATGCTTTCCATATTACCTGTGAGAACAAGCTGCATTAAATGTGGTTTACATTTTCAGTTATTTAAAAAGGAGGAGGGAACTAAGCTAAAAATATGTTCACAGTCTGTTTTCTCCATGCTGAATCCTCTCTCTGAAGCCACTTGGAGGTTTGCCACTGATTTAAATAGGAGATTGATAGGGCTCTAAATCAACTTTTCTGAGATGTGCTCCCGTTTTTTTTTAAATATAGCCGTGATTATTTTCCAATAATTTCTTCTATCATTCTAGAATACAATATAAATCAGAGAACTTTCTCTTTGTTTTTTGTCACATGTTTTCCTGGAAAATTCATAGTGGGGATTTAAAGGAAGAACATCAGGGATACATGCAAGATGTGTATACACATTTTTCTTTTGAACTCACATCTAAGGTGGTCTTCAGTACTCTATGATTTTTCCTATTGTATGTGAAGTGACTCATTCAGACTTTGGCACTGTTCAATATTTTCCTGCTGTTTGAAAAAAAAAAAAAAAGTGAGTGTGAAGAGGCCTATGCAGACTGGCTCCATCTGCACTTCCTCACCGGCTCCGGGGCTGTCGGAAAGTCAAGGACAGCCAACACTCCCCATGTTCCAACATCACTTGCTCTTAACAGGCTATTGTTTCCCTAAACACTATTATCATTTCAGGTTGTCACTTAAAGGAGATGTTACATTGGTTACTTCAGAAACGCCAGGTCTCTCTGCCCTCAGGAGTGGTGTTTATAACTTCACCTTCTGCGGAGGATGGCTGGCTGACACTGCTGCTGGCTACGGTTAAAGGATAGCTGTAAAAAGCTCCTCTTTCACCTAGTGACTGTTGGGTTTTTTATTTCCCCTCATGCTCCATGCTAAGCTGTGAGGTTTGCATAGCCACCTCCACCACTACAAAGAGGAATGTTAAGTAAGTTCCTTTATAAATTAAAAGATGTTTCATGGCTGAGCCTGGGAGGAGCCAGGAGAGGAAATTTCTGTGAGGCTACAGAAAGGCTTCTGTGGGGACTAGGCAATCAGAGCAAAAGAATTTGTCGAATTGCTGTATAGATCATTAGTTAATTATGTCTTAATCAGCTTCATGTTGCAGAAAAAAAGCCATGCTGCAAATCAGATCCACTCAGCCAGTTTACAGGCCGGCATAAAACTAAGAAGAAAATGCATGGGTAGTTCATAATCATAATCATCTCTTTAATCTAGTGGCACTGCTGCACATAATGATATTCTGAAAGTGAATCTGATGCATGTGACACAACTTTAATAATACTGGAGAAAACAAAATGCAAATATTCCTAAAGTTAAGGAATTTCTAACCAAATGTACAGAACATTAAAAGGAAGATTAAAAAGAATTTACCATCTACAATAACCTAAAAGAATTATAAACCTGACAACCTGAGCTGAACATTTAAAATGCATTTGTATACTTTCAGAATTGCTGTGCTGTTATGAAAAACAAACTACAAAACAATCAAACAAACAAAAATAAACCTTTCTCAAGCGATCCTGCATTCATCAATCTCTCTCTCTCATTATCCAAGGCTCTCACCACACTTGGCTCACAGGTGCCAGACCACAGCACAAGCCAGCAGTTGAAGGCCTTCACCCAAGGGCTTTCAGCTGCTGTGGAGTACCCCTTATGCCCAGTTTAGTTCTTCTGACACTTACATTCATCCTAAGAGGAAAAAAAAACTTCAAAAAATCATATAACATGAAATATAATCAAAAAGAATGAGATTCAATTCCTATTCTGCGAGATTCACAGAATACTCAAATTATGACTTTCTAAACAAGTTTTGGGAATCATCCACAAATGCCCTCATCCAACACCTAGTGGGATCAGGGGGAATTTGTCCACCCATCTGAGATGATTTTTCTTTTTTTTTAAATAGGGACAGTCTATATCAGATTAAATCACTTTCATGGAAATCTCATGCAGGTCATTATGAGCTGCCTTCCTGCTTGCTCCCTGCCATAAGGGTTTCTGTTACTACCAAGTACAAATAATATAAAATAAGCAGCATCTATACATCATATTCAGTTGGAAAATCACGTTGAATATTTAACTTGAATTAACTCATGTCTACAAATTACTAGGATTTACTCCTAATTATTAGGAATGCGCAGCCTACCAACCTAACCATGCAACTGCACAGTGGAAAACTGTCAGTAAGACAAGCAAAAGCAATGAAACTGAACAAAACTTGGTTTTTAAGTAACAACAAAATAAGCTTCTGGATCTGTACTATTGATGAGAAGATATAAAACTACAGGTGCCAGCCCGGCTAGCTGCTGGGAAGACCAATGTGACAGCAGAGCTGTATGGCAGCAACTGTTTTCATGGTCACTAAGATGACACCAATTGTCCTTACAGCAGTTAGAGTCCGCAGTGGACCCCCCTCATGCTCTTTCTGCAAAACATTCATTTTCCAAAATAAAGTGTTCTCTAGAGCTAAGAGAAAAGAAATGCATGAACACATTCACTAGCATATCTTTCCTTGGACCAGGCTTCACAAACTCAAAAAGAGATAGGTTAATGGTTCTGGAATAGTTAAGGTCCCTCTGTTGAACTCAAATTCAATAAACAGAGGAAAACATGCTGGATAACATAGAGAAGACAGACCACTGGCTTTCCAGAGGCAGGAAGTATTTTCATTTGCAACAATTTCCAGGACCCTGTAGCACTGGAAATGTAGAAGGCCCTCTGTTCTCAGTTGCACATGTCAAGCTGAGACAGGTGATGCTTTGGACTCTACAAAGGCTGACAATTTGCTTTACTGAACGGTCCACTTCCATCATCCCCCACTTTTACTGCAGCTGAAGGGGTAATCAAGGTATGTGTACGTTTGTGTATACAAGCCACCTGGATTGTGTGCTCATTGCCTCTTGTATAGAGTTTCTTTGTATTTCCTGACTGCCATATCTGCTCATTTTTCATCACGTATTTAGATATTTAGTGTTTTGTGGCAGGAACCATCTGTTTGCTGTGAAGAAATGAAATGAAATTGGTATCCCATCACTAACTGTGACATCTGGTTGTTACTTCACTATTAAATGCAAAGAAGAAATCTTGCTTTTCATTTTTTAATAGAAAATGTGTGGGTTTTATTTTGTTTTGTGTGTGTTGTTTTTATTGGTTTTTATTTTGTTTTGTGTGGGTTGTTTTTGTGGTGTTTTTTTTTAAAGTTCTCTAATGAGACAAATAACACACCTTTGCAGAATGGCAATAGAAAAGTCACTGTAAGAGAAGCTTGCTTACCTCCTTCAAAAGCACATTTATATTCTCACACCACTGGACATTATCTACATAATATCCAGCAGGTGACAGGGATTCAAGCTGAAGAACACCAGAAGTTAAACTGCTTTGTGACCCCTTCCTCTTGCGTAAATGTCTTTGTATTGTGTCTTATAGTGGAAAGGGTCTGATGAATAATTTTCAATAATAAAGAGGCATTATATTCATGAGGAGGCCAGGGTTTCTTTTCTGAGTAAAAGTAACTAGCAGTCTGCAATAGGACAGATATTTGAATATAAAGTAATTGGAAGACTAGTGGTAAGGGGGAAAGGAAATATGTATTCTAGTCCAAATAACGTGTCCCTACAAATTTACACTGTCTAGCTGATGCATTAGAATCAGATTAACACAACATTGCTCATTTCCAAGTGCAAAGGCTGCGTGCAGAAAATGCTTAAAGACAATACTAAGAGGAAACTTGCTGAAGCAGTAAGACACAGATGGCCAGAATTCAGTACTGCAACACCACAGGAGTCAAGTTATGCTAGGGCTGAGATGAGATTTCCCTGTGTGCTGATCTGCTCTGTAGAGGACAAAGAGTGATTGTGCCTACTCTGGAGAAAAAAGGAAACGTTAGAACAGCTATGTGCAGCAGATTTGGGGATCGAGATGTGTCAGAAGAAGGATCAAAATTTGTTTCTCTTGCCAATAATGAGCAAGCAGATTGAACATTTTAACGTATAGGTATCATTCTACATGTAGTTAAAAGAAGAAAGAAAAAAACTTTTAAACCTCTGTATCAAAAGACCCTGCTGACAAGGAACACCAATAAATTATTTGGTGCTGCTGGATTTATACTGTAGATGCTTTGGGTATTCTTTCCAAATTAATAGCATGACTGTGTCAAGATGCAAAAATTCCTTTTGCTTTCACTTGATATAAATGGGATTTAGGGTTTGTTTTAAAATAAAGGATATTGTGAAGGAAGGGTGGGGTTAAGCACTAGGGAAATCAAAATCATCTCATTGGCTTTACTACAAAAAAATTTGGATGACATTGGGGCAAGTCATTCAGTTTTGGTGGACTGGTTCTTTATCTACTTAATGCTGAGATTAGAATAATATTTCCTCTCTTCTGTTTTTGTGTGAGTTGTGTATTTCATTCCCTCTAAGACAGTATTTTCAGCAATACAGGCTTCTTCCAGCATAATAGCTCAAAAATCTAAGCTGGAGTCTTTAGGAATCCTAATTCTAACATGAGGCATGTTTGTAAACCCATCGTTTGCTAGTAGATGAATTGGACAGCAGAAGGAAAATAGCTGAGGGGTGAGCATAACACCACCACACAGGAACTCATTTGAAACATTTCTATATGAAAACAGTTATTTCCATACAGAACTATCTGTGATATCTTTAAATACTGCACTGAATGCAGATGTAACATGTTTATCCTCACAGCAGGGTGAAATTGCTCAGCTGGCATGTGGCATTGCAGGTAATATGAAGCAAAAATGTTTCTAGATTACAGACATTTATACTGATTTAAATGGTCCCCTGAAATCAAAGTTGATAAGCAAGTTTGCCCTGCCATAAATCTTCTATACAAGGTACAATTACCACCACTTCAGAGCAACAGGTACTGTCCTTTAATGTCATTTTAGGTTATTGGACTCTGTTTTTCAACTATGATCAGCGAAATAAGGTCTGAGGCAGGCAGAGGAGAAACAGTGCATTTACTTCGAAATGGAGAAGCAGAGACAACACAAAGTGTTTGAGCAGCACTTTCTAAGTAGTGGTCTGTTACACCTGCCGTCAGCACATTTTCAGATGTGTTCCTGAACGAGGGAAGATAGTACATAGTCCCAAGTTATTTACACACAGTATGTCAGAAGCACCTTAACAGAGTCATTTTGAAATGAGTGACTTGCCAGTATTTAAACTTTTTATTTACCACAGAGAGAGGGGAAACTACTTTTGTTCCATACATATAGACATCTATATCCCAGAGACATTTTAGAAGTTTCAAACAAGACAAACTTTCTGTAGATTTCTTGCCAGTTTTGTCAAGAAGTTATTGAGAAAGCTATGAAATACTTTATATAAAGTGTCACTCAAAATCACGTGAAACTCACTGCTCTACTACAATCAAGACTTCTATCGCTAAATTAAAGCCTATATTCAAATACATATTCTGGGCACTGCAGATTATTGCTACTTCATCACAGAAAATTTTATAAGGTAAGTTCTACAGCCTTACAGAATTAAACTGAAGACAGTCATAATGAAACATGGAATTAAATCTATAATCCATATTTGATTGCAGAATTTTGCGATTGTCTTGCTCATCATGCTGAGCTTTCCAGTGCTAGACCATAGGATATGCTGGGGACAGTCAGCATTGTAATCAAACATTCAGACACACAACCCCAGATATTGACAATATGAATGTGCCTTTATGGTCTGTGATTTAGGACTCATTCAAATCCCAGCAAAGGTCATAATCAGTGTCTTGTCAGTACTGGCATGCACTCAGCTAGCTGAAGTTTCTGTCAGCATTAATGAGGTCAAGCGCTTAACAAATGTAGCAGGCAGAGAAGTAACATTTAAGGAGATTTAAATATGGATGTATCTATCTACCTAAATTAAAGACCTAGGTAGTTTGTATTTAGCTGTAAACAGAGAAAAATTCCAAGAAAGGAACAGGATAAGTAAACACCATATAAGGTTTTTTTGTCAGTGTAAAAATAATTGTCTGGGTTAACAGGTTTGTCCTGTAAGATATTACTCTGGTCTGGTGCTGACTTCCCCACAAACTCAGTGCTGTGCTTGGCTACCAGCAGATTCTCCTGCCCCCAGGGCTCTTCATAACCTTAGCAAATACAGCTTTAGCAAGCTCCATGTTCAGGCTGATGTGTGCACTGCCTCTGTCCTTTGCTTTTTATTGCTCTTAGGTTACATAAATACCATGATCTCTCTCTAAGAAAACAGCCTTTAAAATCTGTATCTAATATTAGGCACTTTTCACAAAACAAAGAATATATGTAGATGGGCACGTAAAAGCCAGATACAGAGCAAGACAGAAGTATATGCAATTAATACATTGTAAAGATGATGATGACTGGGCACTGATTTTCAAGTAAAATCTCAGCCAAAAAGTAGCAGTTTTTCAGGTGGGGAGAAATAACTGGATTGTAATTATGATAATTAGACAAATGTATATAATCATTGATCCTGAGCACATATTAATGCAAAATATGTGCATTTTTGCTATGGTTAATTGTGCAGTGTCCTTGCTCCTCAATCTGGCTCAAGCTGTTATACAACACTACAAGTTCTAAGATAGCTAAGAATTAACTTGTAGTTAACACTGAACAATCTCATACTACTCAAAAGCCAGGGCTGCCAAAACTGCAACCTTCAAATTCTTTTTATGGTGCTTATAGAGGACCTTTTTAGTTGTGGCAGTCCTCAGCAGCACCAGCTACTTGCCACAGCTGTGGCAGCCACCAAGCCTCTCCCAGAGATGCCAGGAACAGGGATCTGCACTAGGGTCAGTCCCAGGGGTGCCACATCACAGCCGTCATTCGGGGTAGTGAGAGCCTACTCTTTACCAGACAGAGAGGAGATGCCAGCTGGTAACAGAGATACCAGATATCCTGGCCTGATGCACGACCTCCAAACCAAAGACAGGCAGTCAAAAAAGCCCAGTTGTCAGCTCCCTGTGCAGAATAGGGAGGCCAGGGCTGCCGATAGCATCCTGGCTGGCAGCGTTTGGCTGTGACACCAACAGAGCTGTGCTGGGACTGGAAAGTGCTTCCCACATGTACGCCGAAAACAGGATTCCTTGAGCAGGCCTGGCATCCACTGGCTGCTTTCATGAAGAGCAAAGCCAAGTGCTAGAGGCAGAAAGTTATGTTGCCTGAAATAATTATTAGAAAAGTCAGCTGTACTAGTCCCTCTCAACAATTCATTCAATAATGGTGCTGAATTCTGTCTGGTTGTAAGCTTACACACACCAAGTACATCCTGTAACTGATATTGAACAAAAAAGTACCATGGCACAGATCACTTTTGTTATAAAGCCCTTAGCCTGAGTCCAAACTACTATGTACAGTCCATGAAAATAACTCTGGGAACTACTGCTCAGAATTAAAAATCTAGCCAGTAAAAAATTCTTATTTCCTATTCCCAAGTACCTCTCAAAAATAATTATAAACAGTTCATAGTGCTGTGACTACAGACAATCAAATTCTCAATGTAAACTAATCCAAGACTTTTTCTGATCGTAGATCACTGCTTCCGGAATCATGCAATCTAATAAAGAAAAGGATATATACCACTGAATGTGGTTATACCACACAAGACGTAATAACAGTAAAGATAATATCACTTTCTCCACTATTCATAAAGCCTTCCTTTGAGCAGTCCCAGCTCTGAAGATACCATCAAGCATCTTGTTTCAATACCCCTTAATCAGAATATTTTTTATTTACACCTTTTTCTGTGATTCAGATTTTTCTACTGAAAACAATAGAGTGATAGTTTAAGTACAAATCATGTTGGTTTCTTTCAAATTTGTTTTCAATATTTCCTCACTGCTGCATAATGTGTATAGATTATTTACAGTCTGTAACTTTCAAGTACTCTCAGACACAGCTCAGAGGCTAAAAATATCTTGAAGGGAGACTCACCAATACATGGTAAAACCAACAGTTCAAGACCTGCTGCCTGGTGGCTTTGAACAGACTGAGAGAACTGTGGTTTCAGCAGGAGAACTGAAGTCATTCTCCTACTGAAGTGACAGTACTCAAAATACATGTCTTGCAGAGAACCCCACCAGTCCTGTCCATATATCCTTCAGTCATCTTTAAAAGACCATTTGGACAGGGAAGAGAATTGACCAAATTTAAGGAGGCACAAACAGGCTGAACTTGCAAAATTAAGAGTGTACGTCTGCCTGACAAGCTATTCTTCCTTAAGGAAGAATGAGTGACTACTGTCTCATGTTCATCATTGGTAGAAGCATCTGCACAGAATAATACAGAGTCTTTCTGGATCACCACAGTCAATCAACAAGTAGCAGACATATGCTCTGAGCCATGTTAATTCACAGGAGTTGATATTTGGACATTTATTTAGGTAGATGCAGATGACAGAACAGGAGTTCTTTAAACCAGTTCTACCTTTGTTTGAAGCTGTATTCACTTGGTCAATAAGATAGAATAAGATTATTATTAATAAATCACCATATTCTGTTGTCTGGCTCCTGACAAGCTTGTATTTTTCAGTGCTGCTGTTCTCCAAGTTCCCATCTTTTCATGATTATTTTGCTCCCATGCAATCTTTCTTACTTTCTTCTGGATACCCTGGGAAATGTCTGGATTCTGCATGATTAAAGTTAATGGGAGCTTTGCCATCAGCTTCAGTGCCAAATTCCATAAACCTTCCAGTAAGCCACAACACCTGTTTTCCTTCGTCTCCCATGCCCCATTTCTCTTCATTGCACATTTTTTCTCTGCTCTGACACCTATTAATCCATGCATTCTGTCCAATCCATCATATTCATCTTTCTTCACCAGTTATGTTGTCGTAGCTGTGTGGCTGGAATTAGTAGGAGAGTGTGAACTCACTTACAAAAGTGCTACTTTTCATACTGCCAAAATAATGTCAGTGCATCATAGAACACATAGTCCAAAATGGTATGCAATATCTTTTCATGCATCTTGATCTGATTTTAATTTTACTTCCAGTCCCACTTGAAAAAACACCACCCTATACATTTATTTCTAAAATGTTCTCATACTCAAGTGTTAAATCTTTGCCATTGTTCAGTTTGTTGAATTCCAGCCTCCTTCTTCCTAGCAAATGTAATGAATGTACTTTATTGTTTCTGCCAAAATGTTTCAATATTTAAACTTTAGCAGTTCTTCATCCCTTGTGCTAAAACCCTCCCTGGGATTTTTAGTTTAAGTCCTCCCAAGTTTAATTAAAGACATGTCTTCTAAAAACACCTATTGAGACAAGCGGAACAAGTGAAACTATCTTAGGAAGGCACAGACCTTCAGCTTTAGATTAATAGTGACTAAGCAGAGTGAGAGCAAAGAGGATCATTTGGGAACGATCACTCGGGTCAACAGTCTCAAA
Source organism: Nyctibius grandis (assembly GCF_013368605.1). NCBI lineage: Eukaryota > Metazoa > Chordata > Aves > Nyctibiiformes > Nyctibiidae > Nyctibius > Nyctibius grandis. The sequence continues at coordinate 46,927,878 of NC_090663.1, forward strand.
TACAGATTAATCACGGGGGGGGGAAGGAGGGAAAAAAAAAGCACTTTGGGAACAGTTGGTTCCTTATTGAAGCAAGACCTACTGCTCTGTCTCTTTAGCATATCCTCTCATTTGTTAAGACCTTTCATTAGTTGTGTGAATGTAATCCACTACTTCATCTCCAAAATGCGTGACAGGCCAAGCAGCAGGTGAAGGACATCCTTTATTCAGCTCCTTCTGACTTTGACTTTATTAGAGCGATACATCATTCAGGATTCAAATTAATGTCTATCCCAAGAGATGTATCGTATGGCTTGATATTTACTCTAAAGTGTTCTTTGAATTTGCTGTCTATAGAAACAAAGTATACTGCCATTATCAGAAAATTTATCTTCCCCTACTGGAAACTGTTCTGTGAAACCTAGGCTTCTACTCCTGGTAGTTTAAAAGATGTAATTTTTTTCCCCTCCCACATTTTTCTTGGGAAAAATAAAGCCTGAGCAGCTATAGTACTAAGTAAATAGCAAAATATTTTATGTTCATTCAAAATCTACCTACACACACAGTTCAGAGTACAACTGCTAAACGTTCATTGCTCACTCACTGCTTTTATAAGTTAGGACACTTCCTAAGATAGGCAATGACATCAAATATTTCATAATAGTACCACTGGAGTTGATTTTTATCCCTCTGTCACTAATTCCCAAATACAAAATCAAGCAGCTTGATCCAATCCAACATCAGCACCAGATTGCTGGGGTCTCTGGTAAAGTAACCTGAACTGATGTATCAAAGAAATTGCACTGCAATCTTGTTGCCTCTACTGTAACATTCTTAATTTTTAATCAGCTGACAAATGACATCTTATCATTATTGTCTCTTCTTCTGAAGATCAGACTCAAGACTAAGAGAAGGAAAGTAGTTCTGAAGCACTTGAACCAGAGCTAAGAGTTTAAACAGCAACATCCACACAAACAGAAAACCAGGCAGGTAGATTCTTTTCAATTTCCACCAGGTAGATATGAGAGCAAAGTACTGAAGCACCACCCTCAAATGCAGAAAAGAGAATTTTCTCCTGAGCAGCACAAGCAGACTGGAGACACAAAAGGGATAGTAGCGCTTTCAGAGCAACCCCCATTACCATTCACTGGCTTCCGGAGCTGCTATTTCTTCCCCATCATCCACATCGGGGCAGCATACACTGCAGATGCCCTGTTGTGGCTCCGTGTGTTATTCTGTGTTGGTTTTATTTACTTATCTTAACTTCTATTAATGATTCTTCTTTTCAGTCCTGTTAGACACCTTATTCTTTTCAGTAATCAATATGCTTAAAATTAAATAGTGGTTTAAGCTCTTGGGAAATTTAAAAGTATGTTGGGTAGTATTGAAATTATTTTACAGGCACAGAGATTGGGAAACGTGTTTTTACTGCAATATTTTATCCAAATAAATCCTTTATAGTTAAAGATTATATTTTTAGGGATGTTTTCCCCCTATTTATGAGTTGGAAAAAAAGAAGACAGTACTCCAAACATTAACTTTCTTGGCTTTTTTTTTTTTTTTTACAGTTGATTGCAAGATTCAGTTTTAAATGTTATTAAACTGTGGAAAGATGTTCTTTAGGGCAAGTTTTATTCTGTGTCACCGTGCTGTAAAATAGTACTTCTTGAAATATTTCTCATCTAAGTTTCTTTCTGTTTTGAGGGTTTGTTCTATAGTGATCAACATCAGTGTAATTGATACTCTGCCAACCCCTTAATTCACATTTGCACACACAGACATACTATAAACTTGCCAGTTTATGGCAGTGCAATTTGCTTCAGCATCAACTAAACTGTACAAAACCCACTTGCACATCAATGGAATCACCCATTGTGGACTGGTTTTGTGTAGACAGGGAGTAAATCACCTGATAATCTAATGAGGACGGATTGTGTAAATAGTTCCACAAAGAGCAAATGTGCATAGACAGGGCAATAAATTGGAATGATCGATGGGACAAGTGCCAGGGTAAGATCAAAGACATGAGGCTGCAGCAAGCTTTTTAATCACCAGACCTTGCTCTGCCATTAACCACTTCCCATAAATGCTCTCTCAGCATTCTGGATTGGAGATTTTCCACTTCTTTGTGCCTTACACCATTCAAGTTCAGTAGGATACAGCCTCCAGCAGCATCAGAAACCAGGTGAAGTGCAAACAAGACTGCTCTGAAGATGTGTCTGCTTGAGTTAGGCAACTCTACATGCTGCTACATAAGGTCTTTGCCACCCTGGCTTCCCCCCAAGCTTGTCTGCTGCTTATGGTCTTGTCTTTCACAGGAAGAGTTATTACCTTAAATTGCGACTGCACTTTTGAGGGACCAGGGCAACACGATCTGACACCTCTTCATCCCCAAACCTGCAATGCTGTACCATGCTTTGTTTCAGAAACCACCATGGCAATTGTGCCAGAAGAGCTCAGCACACAGAATGAGCACAGGATGTTGCCTGTCTCCCCTCATGATCTTATCATTACTGTGCTTACAGTGCCTGCCACTAATCTTGGGTTTGTTGTTGGTTTAAGTTTCCAAGTTCTCCCTCTGCCTTAAAAAGCTGCTCATTCTCAGTTTGCTCTCCTCAGCTGCTGCCTCCTCCACCCCCAAACCCACTACCTCCATTATTCCCTTCCCAAATTTCTCCTAACCTTTATCCTTACCACATCAATACTCCATTGCCAACTTAACTTGGTATTGTCTTCTTCATATGTCCCCAAGTTTGTGATATCACTGCCTTGCCATCGACCAGAAACTTCTTCCTAAACTTGAGTTCCCTTCTCTGGTGCCCTCCATTATTTCATCTTCCCCAAATGTTTGTTTCATTCCTCAACAGTAGTCGGCTGCTACAGCAACTGCTTCTTTCTCATCCATTTAATTATTGCAATGAATCTGCAGAAGATGCCAAAAGAGAGTGCTGAAAAACAATAAGTTTGAAGTACTCACTGCACTTCCTCCACCAGACAGAAAGGAGGACAGTTTAATTACCTGGAGCTTCACAAATACTCCAATTATCAAATTATCTCCTCTAGTTCTAAAACTTTTTATAATTCTAAATGTTTCAGCTACAGCAGTCACAAAATACGGCTTCTTAGAAAAAAAAAAGAAAAAAAATGCTCTTTTCACCTAATTCGTACATACTACATGACACAATTTTATCAACATTTAATATTTTATTGTTTATGTTTACCATCTCTAATCCTTTATCTTTGCATTTTAATTTCCTTCTACTGAAAGAATTAACAAACATGCTGACTGTGCCTCTTCCGAAAAAGGCCATCTTAGCTTTATGTGCAGCATAAATACAACCTTTGCTAAGGGGGAGGGAGAGGGAATTCAGCATACAACATAGGCATGATGCATTTTTAAATAACTTTATTTTTAAAAAAAGAATCTGTGTATTAAATACACAAAAATATTAAAGAAACTTTATACTGAAGAGAGTCACCTATGTATACTTGTCACGGTTTAAAGCTGGGCTGGCTATTAAACCTGCGGCAGATGCCCTCTGTTATCCCCCCCCCTCCCCCCAGAGGGAAAGGGAAAGGGAAAAGGGAGAGAGACTTCTGGGTTGGAAAATTAAAACAGTTTTAATAAACTATAATAATGAAAAAAAAGTATAATAATAATAATAGAAATAATCAAATATATACAAATATATATACAAAACCAAGATTGAGCTCCCCTGAAGTCAGCCACATCACCACCGGCACTGCAGGGCAGGCTCCGGGAAGGCCCAGCCTGGGCCTAGCGATGGTCGAGAGCTGGATTCAGGAACGCACGGATCGGGATCGGGGGCAGCAGGAAAACAGACGGAGTCCTCCTTGGACACCAGCCATAGCAGAAAGAGAGCGAGACCCTCGTGATCCCCCCGCTTTATACTGAGAATGACGTGTATGGGATGGAATACCCTCGTTGGTCAATTTTGGGTCACCTGCCCTGTCTGCTCCCCCCTGCAGCTGCGACCCCCCTTCGGCTCTTCACTCGTAAGCAGTGAGGAATTCAGCAGTGACCTTGGTTTTTCTCAAGAACAAGTACAGCAAGAGCCTTTCTGCACAACATCCCTACCGGTGCCTCAGTGATAACTACAAACTTCAAACGTTATCAGTCCTGGAAGCAGACACTGTCTGCAAAACATGTAGTTAGTTTCAGAAAGTGCAGTTACTTAGAAGAGACTTAGCTGAAAGTAAAAATCACTGAAAGGAAAATCGGCCTGGTTTAGGCCAAACCAGGACAATACTAAAGAAAAAAAAGACATATTTGTTTTCTTTGTAAGTTTTTTGGGTGGTGCTGGTTTTGGGGGTTTGTTTTATTCTGTTCTGTTTTTTCCTCTCCTCTCCAGTGTTTAGGGCATGAAGATTAAAGATTCTCAATGAGATTTTTAAGATAAACCTGAATGCCTGATTCACTCTGAGAACATAACCATTACCGTCAGCTCAGCAGGCTTTTTTAAAAAATAGTTTTGGAAAAAAGTTTCAAAAAAACCCCCATACTTCTTCGCTGCCCACATAGTATCCTCAGGCACATTTAACGGCAGTCTGACGTCCAGATACTATAGCTCTTAATGAGCTCATTCACAAGGCAGGCTCCCTGAGTAAGCTGAGACGTCAAGGCAAATGCAAATGCTTGAAGAAACAATTGCTCAACAAAGGATTGCAGGATTTTCTCTGAAATATGCAGGTCAAATTACTGGAAATGTGGAGGCAAAAATTATTACTAGTTAGATTTTTTAGATTTGTCTTGGTTTTGAAGTAATAGCCTTATCTCTTTTCTTTCTGGGAATTTCATTCAGCTGCTGTGTCTTCTAAACTTAAGACCTTTGCAGATCACCATAAGCACTATAGGCATTTCTTACTAAGTTGGTCAAGATTTGCTTCTAACTCCATGGTTAATCCATTTTACCCTGGAAAACAGAAGTCAGATAGCAAAGCCATCCAGTCTGAACATTGTAATTAGCCAGATGCAAAAGATTTGCAGTGGGAATTATTTGTACAACTGGTTTCCTTTTTGGAAATAGAATCCCATAATTAAAGAAAAAAAAAAACCTTATGGGGAAAGCTTTGAACTTAAAGGAAGGGGATACATCACCAAGCAACCCAAAGACTTGATGGGCCAGTGTAAATGCAACCTAAACAGAAAACAAGTACTTGCTACTGCAATCATCACCACAGTCTGAATATATGTCTAACTTACAACAAAGCAAAGAAAAAGAAAATTCACATCAGGTTTGTTATGTTTCACATAACGAACTGTAGATATCAACAAAATGAAAATGAAATTTCAGCTGGAAATTGCAAAGCAGTAATGGGCTGAGATTCTGTAACTGCCACAGAGACTGAACTGACACCCACTTCAAAACAGTTATTTAGCATTTCCATCATCCATGACTTATTAGATGCTTCTTGATTTTGATTTATGTTGGGGAATTTGTGATCAAAGAGGGACACGTGCAAATTTGCATTTTTTTATCTCAATGTCTGTCATTCTGGAATCAAATCAGTTTACCACTGAAGCAAATTTCATTTTTTTATTTTCCTCTTGCTTGAGAGAGCCACTCTGCAGAATTTCCTAGTAAGAACTGTGAAAATTACTTATATGGAAGACTTATGTCTTGAAGCTAAACCAATTACACTGACCTTTCACTCCTTACCTAATATACATTCTTTATATGTTAAAATAAACACTCCTTACCTAATATAAATTCTTTATATGTTAAAATAAAATAATACATGGAATGCCTCCTGCTTTTTTCCAACACCTGGAACTGAGTAGTACCTTATAAAGCATGGAAATTATCTGATATATCTTATTTTGATGACATAAGACTATAGCCCCAAAATTATGGTGGTGCACAGGCTGCCTTGCTTTTCTGCACTCAAGTGAAGACCATTCCTTACTTGCAAAAAAAAAAGTTAATTGCACAAAATTAATTTCTTTAATATATTAATCTCTTGCTCTATATGTAGGTGTGAAGACATCTTTCACCCAAGGCTGCTAACCTTATACCTCAAAGGAATGTCTCACTCAGAAACCAAAAGGACAAACATCTTTGTGTCAAAGTGTCAAATCAAACAACAGATGTTAAAATACATTTTCTAACCAGCTGTGGTTAAAGTACTGATATTTATAATACATATTAAATAGACTTTAAAAATGCATATTTTCAACTTGCTGACAGTATCACATAATGAAATGTCTCAAATGCAAGATGCCCCGTGGTACGTGTGGCATTAGGAATGGAGGAATTTATCCTGTGACCCCTTCAAGCAATCAAAAGCACCAAAAGGATTTCATGGAGAATTTTCAGCTGACTTTTATCTAAGGCCATACTACCCAGTTAGGGAAGGCATTTTCCATAAATTAATGACTTACTTAATTCAGTTTACACTTTTGCTTTCTGTTTCACTTTAAAAGAAAACCCTGAGGCTAGCAATACTGCAGTACAATGCAAACCCATGCTGGTTTGCAATAGAGGGCTGCGTTCAAGGATAACTTCACTGTTGACCTCAACTGCAAGAGCAGGTCCTTGCTAGAAAAGAGGCTAAGGAAGGAAGCATAGTGCAGGAGCTTTCATCACATTAGAAGACAAGAAGGAAGAGGTACAGTCAGGATAAATACATGACAGCAATTAATCCTTGAAATGCAGTGTTAAGCATTCCTGTAGTTTTAATGTGTATGCTTACATTCAGATATTCTGATGAGAAAACATAATTAACTGATCTTATGACAGGGTCAAAGCATGGGTATAAAGAAATAGAAATACCAAACCAAGTCCTCACAGGAGAAAACAAATCTAAATACTTCTGTTAATTCCCTACGAGCCAATGTATAAGTTCCTGATCTCTGAAAGTATGTTCTATACAGAAGCAAGGCAGGAGGAAGGAAAAGGTAGCTAAAAAAAGCAGATGGGTGGACAGGACGGAAATAATAAACAGAGAGAGAGAGAGACTGCTCTAGTGGGGGAAATACTAGAAAAATTAATTGGGAGGTAGAAGATGAAGACTTGAGAAACAAAGTTGAACAGCTATACAAGATGTAAAAAGATATTTGACAGGGTGGATTCTTGAGGGACATATGGGGTTATTGGTTGTTGCCTTGGGTTACAGCAACTCTTCATACCTAAACTCCAGAAATACTGAAGAACACCACCTGGAGTGTCCCATTAATCCTTCACTGACTAAAGACAAAAACCAGAATTTCACTGACTGAGGAGCATTTCATTCTGATTACACAATAAAGAAAGCTGCAAAGGGTATGAATTGAATCAAAACTTAGATTAAAAGTTCAACATGGTATAATTCCAATATTAACTTTTTGGCTTATAATTCAAAAGCTGCAACAAAACAATTTCCCTGTTTGATTTTTGATGACAGCAACACTATGAAAGAATTAATTAGAACTTCTGCTATGAGCTCAGGACAGCAGATCTCCCTTAAATTTTATTTAAATAGTTTGTGAAACAAATACATAATAATAATGTAAAAAAATAGTAGAGGAAAAGTTTCTCAGTATATTATATGACCTTACTGAACATTCAGATGTATTAAACCTTTTTGTACTGGCCATATTTGAATGAGGCAATCACCTAAATATACGAATAAGTAAAGTACAGTACAGTGTATGTTAAAATCAAATATTATCACAGGCTTGTCTATGCCTGGGCTAAATCCAGAAACACACAGCAAAGCCTGAGAAAAAGGTGGACCTGGAATATACATGCAACAGAGCTTCCTTGTGTCCCAGAAAGATTACTGAGCTATTACACAGGCATTTACTCATCGGAAAAAGAGGAAATGAAAAGGGAACATCTGCAATGTCTAAAGTATTCTAAAGGGAATATACAGGAAGGATGTTTCAAAGCTATTTGAGCTAGTGTCAAACAGGGATAGGAGATGCAAAATCTAATGAAGGACATTAAACCACATACTAATAGAGTTTACCTTATGAAATAATTATTAAGCCGTGTGATAAATATATACACAGTTCTGAAAAGTATTAAAGAACTAGGAACAAGCAAGAATCAAACTCAGTGAACCTCTACTGATATAAACTGGCCCTGTGTTTTTCCCCTGTGATAGAATATTTGCTCACAATAAGAGTAAAAGAGTTAAGGTAAAGCTATTGCTTTGAAAGAGCTTGTAGTACCTACCTCAAAGCACTTTTTATTGAATTCAGTGGTAACCTCTTTGTGCAGGTATTACATTGCCATCTAGTGTATGCAGTATATATTGTAAATTCCAGGAAACAGAATTACATCCTATATAGCAGCTGAATTTTCCCCTTAGCTGGCTTTCCTCAATGCTTTTTATCTTGCAGAAAGGTTTCGTCCAGGCTATTCAATCCCAAAAAACGTATGACTGGTGTTGCAAAGAAATTTAGGACCATAAAGAAAGCAGTACTCCAGAAGCAGCAGCTCTACTGAATCCCATTCTATTGTATTTAGTGGGTATATCCACCAAAAGGTTTAGGAATTTCAACTGTTCTCATGCAGCAAAGGGTGCTCGGGATTCAATGGTCTTCCCCTGGAGGGAACACGAGCCCTCACCCCTGACAGCAACACAACCACCCCACTCTGGTGTGACGTTGGGTTGAGGAGAGAGGAACGATCCTAATCCTCCTCATCCCACTTCCTAAAACTAATTAAACTGTTATCAAGAAAAGAGTGGCAACTAAGCTGCACCAACAAGTCCCTGGACGGCAAGGAGACGCAGTCCACATTGCAGTGGCAAAAGACCGATTGCTCCATGCAGGAGTTGAGAGGTGCTCCCACCACACTCTCCAAGTCCTGAGCCCCTGCCCCAGGTGGCCACATGAGAGTCTCCCAATTCCACTCCAGGAGGAACTGAGGTTTCCCACCAGCACACCACCCTACGTGGACTGTGAGCAGTTACATATCCCACCCTTGAGTACTATCCTTCCCTGCATTACTTGATGAGAGTACCTGAATCCGCTAGTGTGAACACTGGTAGAGGCACAGCACATCCAAGTTAACAACAGGAGACATTTGGGCGCTTGTAAGAGCAGAGCTTGACCATTTTGAAGCCTTGCAACATCAAGTACCGAGCAATGTCCCACCATGCTTTTGAATACACGGGCTTCATTCCAGTTTAAGAATTTGGGCTTTTAAACCAAGGCCTCTGAAGCACATGTTTCTCCAATCTTTATGGCAAGATTTATCTTTTTTGGAAGAGTTCTTTCAAAACACAAACATGCCCAGATCCAGAATGCAAAGGTTAACTTATAACATAGTCAAGGCTACAAAGGAACAAGTAAATCCACCAGCACTGTATTCAGAAGCCCCTGGCCACCAGGTTCATGGGGAGGCCACTCTGGCACTGAGCACTCCCACCTTCCTGCCCAGTCCTTCCTTGGGCTCTGAGGTGCTGCAGTGAATACTGAGCGAAAAGAAAAAAATGGTTTCACATTCACCCCATCTGGCAGTTCACCTGAGACAGAAACAGGCTCTCTACTGGAAAGAGAGAATTGGAAAGAACCCTTTCTATGATCAGAAAGGGAAGTGGTATCTCAAAACCATGCCTCTGCTTTCAAAATCAGGCTTCCCAGTTACAGAACTGGGAAGAAGCTCCTTTAACCCCAACATCAGTTGCAAATACTACATTTTACAAGAACTGGCTACAGCTGTTCTTTTCAATGCCTCACCATTTTAACGAGATATCAAGGGCCTGATGTCATGCATAAGCAGCAGATTTTTACCTTCTTTTTTCTAGCTGTTGGGGCTTGAATTCCTGCTTCTCCTTGTTAACACATTCACTTGCTTTACTGGTCTTATTATATGATACATTGTTTTTAATAGCCTGTAGCCTTTTGTTTAGCCGCTGCATTACACATTTGTGTTTATTATTACTACAATTAATATTCAAAATACATCCTTTATCAAATTCAGTCTTGGTTCGTTACTAATCCGCATATATTACTTACACTGTGCTTCAAGATGCAAACATGCATGCGGCCCGTAGGCAGCTGAGCTAGGGGAGGAGGCTAGCTAGCACCCTAATTCATTTCAGTCTGAAAGAGCCAAGTTAGCAAAACCCAACTGTTTAAGCTAACCAATGTCATTTTAAATGAAACACTACACTGGCTCTGCCAGCAGATCAGAGAGGCCAGCCCCTCCCAGGAGGGAGGGAGGTGAAGGACAATTAGGGCTGATAAATTCTCTCATTAGTGCAGCTGTTAGGCATTATGCCAAGAGGAAAGGTAGCAAGTGTAAAGAGAGTTCCAGGGTGATTTCTTTTCCTAAATATGTTGAACACTACTTCAGCAAGATACTGACACCTGTACCTACCACCAATTGTGTAAACACTTCCATCCTCTTTAACAGGACAGCAACTCAAGTTCAAAAGTGAAGCAAGTACTTAAGCCTTTAATGTAATAATCTACAGATACAGAACTAGGGAGAGATTTTAGTACACCTCTTCCATGCCCTCCTGTGGACTGTTTCCCTCATTCTATCACTATCCTTACATTTCTTCCAGCCTTAAATTTACAACTTCTCATAGGCAGACACGGCGTTCTCTAGAGCAATGGCAGCTTTTTCTGACTACATGCCAAAAGCTGTGAGGGATGTACGTCCTCACCTGGAAGAAGAGGATTTTACACTCTTGTCCTAAAAAATTACATCTTCCGTTTAAGCATCTGCAGTGTTTTGCATGATTACTATAATATTCCTTTGTTAATGAAGGAAGCAGTAAAATATTGGAGACAAAATTATAGTATAGAGTGGAAAAACTTAGTGGAATTTCCTATGGCAGTGTGAGGCTTTTATTCACAAAAGGGGCAGCCATCTCGAATCTAATAACCAGATGTGTCCAGAACTCAGTGCTTCCAAATATCTCAGGTATGTGAGGTTTCAGAACATGACACTTTATGCCAAAAATGCACACAGGAGCGGAAACAGGTAATTGGGAGGGAAATGCGCAGTAGTAGCACATGCCAAACTGCCCTTGCTCAATGTGTGAAAGCTGGGAAAGATGGTCTTTGCAGTGGAAAGAAAAGGGACACAAGGTCATTTTCTACTCCCAAGGATGCATTTGTAATCCAGAGTAATTCCACTGAAGTCAATGGTTTTAAATATAGAGTGGAAAATAGACTCTGGCTGTTATCCCTTTTTAAACACAACGGGATGTGGAGAGTCAGTTCAGCACATCTTTACTAAGTCTCTCCCCCTCTCTAGGGACACCTAGGATAAGGGTCAAACAGTTACCTAAATACCTGGGTTTGCTGACTCACAAAAAGCATTGGATTAAGGGGTGATACAGAGGATGGTCACCTCATCAGCCAAAACTTGTTTGTCCCATCTCTCTAACAGAGGATGCTACCCAGCAGCAGGGGTGGTTTGAGTTACAACACGTTTCCCACTTCACAGAATTTCAAGGTGGAAACAGAATAATGTAGTCTTGGCAGTAATAGGTAGCATAGGTGTCCAGATCCTGTTTTAAGTTTTGGTCATCAAGTAATAACTAAAGTGTATTTAGGGCATTTACATAGTTCTTAATTTTATGCTTAGATTTTCCACATACTTAGAATTCAAGGTTTTTTGTAGCACTTTTTTTTTTAGCTTTTCAAAGCAAGTTTTCCAAATATTAAAGACTTTGGGGTAAAAAAAGCTGTAACAAGAAGTGTTTGCACAACTTGATCTTTTGGTTATTTTGATCTGCAATTTTCTAAAGGGAAAACATTCCTATGGAAATATATGACATGAGAATATTTTTTTGCCCATTTTAGGCTTCTGAGTGCATTCCAGACACAAAAAAAAAAAAAAAAAAAAAGAAAGAAAAAGAAGAGAGTTTATATTTAAGTATCCATTGATTCCTCAGGTAAATAAATATATTGTAGCTTTCCTCTCATTTTTTGTCCCAGATAGCTGTTTTGTTCTTTTCCCGTACCCTAGGTAGAAAGACAAAATACTTGAATAGCTAAAGAAAACTACAGATTTCACTCTACACGGTCATGATTATATCTTATTCTGATTCTGCAAGTGGGAAATAATTGAGATACATTCCTTGAACTTACAACACATATGAGAGTTGCAAGATTGTACAGGAAAGGCCCGTCACCTCCACACAGCTAGTTCCCATCATGTCTCTTCATGTCTCCTCTTTGTAACCTCATTGTAAACAAATAATTGTAGGCATATACATCATGAAGAGGTAGAAAAGGCATTGTTGGTATAAGCAAAAGGAATGTGATCTATTGCCTCAAAATATTCCAGCAAGTTACTGTTTGGCTGCACACAGCACAGTTTCACGGCTGGTACATACTGGCACACCTCCGCTAGCTTCCCTACAGCAACATCCGTGACAGCCACTGTGGACCTTCAGCCTAACCTCAGCGTCCTAAAGTTTCAAGGCAGAGTCAAGTTTCAAGGTTTCCAACATAATATCTAGAAGAAATATCTGGGAAACATCAAAGAAAAATATACATTGATATTGACAGAGTCTCAGTAGTGGTAGTTGTGACTCTGATGTTAGAGGAACTATTGTTAAGGAATATTAGTTATTTAGCTGATGACAGGGATGTAGAGAGGAAGAGTAAATCAAACAGAATCCCCTTTTTAAGCTTCCCCTCCTCCCCTCAATAACTTACTCAGGTGTGAAAATCCATAGCACAATTGTGTGATGCCCTGGAGAAGAACTGGTTTAAAATTAAAAGCGTGGTGCAACTTTGTTTTTTTCCTTCATTGTACATTCAGTGTCCCCTTAAACATGCAGCTTTCAAGTTCTCAACTTCGGCTATAGTCAAGAAAGAGTTTCATTGGATGTGCTCTGGATGTTTGTGCTCTTAGCTGCTTGCCTACAGCTAATGATGTTTATCCTGATATTTCCTCTCATTACTAGGCATGGTTTTAATTTTAAGATTAAGACTATCTAGGTCCTAAACCAAGACTATCAAACAATAAAGTAGCAGCTCAAACTATTTGGATGAACAAGTTTTTCAAGTATTGAAATTAATGCAGTAGGGATTAGGGTAGGTCAAACAAAGCCATTTCATGGGCCATCCTCTCTTGAAGGAAAAATATGCCTTGCAAGGCAAAATGAGAAATAGAATATGAATAAAACCATGAGATAGTCCTGAAGTCTGAGTCACCTACAGTTGATCATAACATGCCAAGAAAAGTGCTGGGCCTTGCACCCCCCACTAGTTTAATGGGAGAAAAAGCTGTTAATTTATTATTGTCAACAAATACAGAGGTCTGAAGTAAACCCCATTGTTGTTGTTTTATGAAAGACTAGGTGAAGAAAACACTCAAAAGTGAAGCATTGAAATTCAGGGAAGACTAAATATATGTGTATATTTAAAGATATATAGATGTAGATAGATATATATGCATATAGATATATCTATATGTATATAAATAAAATATTCATAATCTTTGTTTTCCTTTTGTGAGTGCTTTTTTATGGTTTGCACCATATCCACCTAAGTACCCATTTGTCTAAAAGAAAGTGCAAGGTGTCATGGAGTAGTTTGCTCTAATATGAGAGACTTAATGGTACAAGGAATTGAGTAAAATTCAGAACAGGAACTGAACTGCAGTTTATGATCACACCTTTCTAGCCCCATCCTCAAGGAGAAGAAGTCCTGAGTGAAGATCTGGTAGAACGTGAAGTATAAAGACTACTAATTGCCTTCATCAATTTCTATCCAAAGGCCCAGAATAATGAGGTTGTTCATTAGAAATGATAAAGCAGTGCACGCTCTGTGACTCTATGACCTCCTATTACCAGCAGCATCTTAGTTTCACCTTTTAGACAATAAATTTCATGATATCGCAATCTCTTTCACATTTACTAACCTGGAAACCAGCATCTTCTGCAGTGCATAGCCATATCAGGATTTTAGCATACATATCGGGGATGTTGGAATGAAAAAAAGGAGGTCATGGGGAAAGAAGAATTACAAACTGCTGAAGAAGGGGATAAAAAAATATGTGGCTTTGACATCCCAACCCTCCCCATGGAAGTAGATGGATTTGAGAGGAATGGAGACTTGCAATACAAATAATTTTCTTAGATATTACGGGACCAGAAGCTGCTGACATTATAAATATCATGCAAGAAATCCAGTCTTTAGTTAGTAAATTCTAGGAAGAGTGCAATTCCAAGAAAATTGAGAAACATGTAAGACTGAAGGAGGAGAGAAAGCCCTTTAAAGCATTTTGATTGATCTTAAAATCAAACACATTCCTACAACATTTCAGCAGGTTCTGTTATATTTGAGAATTTGGTTCAGAATCAAAGCTAAAAAATCTCACTTGGCTTCATTTAGAGCACAGATAGTAAGGGAACAGACCCAGAAGCAAACATGGAAAATCAATACCAAGATATTTTTAATGGCGTACAGATACTGCCCGCAGAATCCAAGCCTGAATTCCCAGAATCTTGTAATTAATGCATCCAAAAATGCTCTTAGATTTATGAAGCAGAAGCTCGAAGGGATGTGTGATTGTGTAAAGCCTCAGGAAACAATTAACCAAAAGGGTGTACCCGTGAAGAATAAAGGATTGGTTCAGCCAAGTAACACAAACAGCATTTAAACAGTTTTTCAAAAGGACAACAGTCTTATTCAAAAAAACCCATGCGATGAAAAATGTACTGTACAGCTACATGAACTATTGCAAAGGTGAATTAGCCTCACTAAGAAAATACCAAACGTTAGTTCTGCTTCTGAATTTGCCTAGTTTCATCTGTTAACTATTTGATCTTGTTCAGTCTGTCTTTGCTAGACTGAGGCTTCAAATATGTGGCTACATTAAGAAAAACTATGAAACTAGTAAAAATGCTTTTAAGTATAATCATTGTACCATAAAATATCAAAAATCTGAATTGACATTTTCACAAACGAAAGACTCAAGTGGAAGAAGAAAAGTAAGTTTTTCAAAATTTTACTGTCTACCTTTCACTAACCCTTTTTAAGACTATTTTTCAACCTATGGTTTTCAAAGGCACCTAAGGCATCTAGGAAGTTTTATCATAAGTGAATTGTTTTGGTACACAAATATTCAGTGTGATCTTTTTAAAATCCTTTAAATTTGTATTTATTGTATTTTTGTTTTAGAATTCATACTGTTTTCTATTTTTATCTTAGCTTCAGTTTTCTCAAATGTAAAACTATGTTTTTGAGATCAATTAATTTTGAAGCAGTCTGTGAACACACTTCCAATGTTTAATTGCTTTGCTGAAGAAAACTTCCACTGGGTAAAAATTTCATTCTCCTGTGACACTTGTTCAAGTGTATTATGTGTAATTATTATTTTTTCAGTTTGGACTTTGTTTTCCTGGCAACTATTTATCTGAGAATTCTTAACATAATGTGCCAGCAACTTATGTAAACCCACAACTAATAGTACTGAATATTTTTCATGTTAATTTGCATTTATCTTGGCGTCTTGTAATACCATCCAGTGCACTGGCAAACAAATATTGAATGACTTAACTTAGAATGTCCTCCAAATTTTGTTTCTTTTCAGTGGAAATCCCCTGCAAGCTATGTCTAACTTTTGAGACATTACAAAAATGATCAGAAGATTTTGCAGATGTTTAACATCTTAAATATTACCACACACGTTAACAGGCATCTGATGTTGAGGCCTGTCTGGCGTTATGTGGAAGCAGAAAGCTGAAGACAGAATCTGTATTTCTTTGGAAGGGCAGGTATCACGACCTGGTATAACAAAGTTCAGAATCAGTTCCTTTTCATTTAGTCTTTCAGTTTCCTGAAGAAGGCACAAGAAAGCATTCCCTTCAGAAGTTTCTTTTGCAAAAGCCCTGCTAAAACATCTAATAAATAGGATTTTTAGGTAAAAATGCAGCAACACATCTGCAAGAACTGCCTCCCAACAGTTTGTATTATAACTGTTAAAACCCAGTAACACTGGGACTGCAGTGAATGCCCCTCATTTGCCACACAGTAATAATAAATGCTGTGCAGCACAAGCCAGTTAGTTGTGTTTCAGTGTGCTCCTACTCCTAAAGCTGCTTCTGTATTTTATCCAAAACTTCTTTAAACTAAAAAGCATTCCAGCTCCTATAGGAAACACAAAGCAAATATGCTGATATATGCATATACAGGGATAAATATCACTATCATGATAAACCTTCAAATAAACTATCTGAATCTGAAGGGAAAAGAAGGTGGTATAAGGTTTACTGCTATTCCTTTTCAGATTGAGTTTCTAAGACCATGCCTCAGAAACTGTATCTCAGACCATGTCTAACCTATGGGATCCAGGAGCACTTCCCAGCCTCCAAGTCTTGATGTATGTCTGCCATCCTTCGATGTAGAGTCAGGGGCATAGGCTAGATCCTTCCTCCCTCCAGGGGGGGTGTAGCAGCTATCTTCTGCCTCCACTGGAGGAAACCTAAGCATGCAGGCCAAAAGCAAGCTACTGGTGGGGTCCCCATTCAGAAGACCTGAAGGTTCAGGATGCCAGGGCATGCCACAGAGGACCTGCCTCACAGGGCAAGTGCAAACTTGAGGCACAAGAAAACCCTGTAATCCACTCCCGATGGGTCTTGGCACAAGTGATCCTTGAGCTGCTCAGGCTGGGCTAGTTTTTGACACACCCAGAGACAGAATTGAAGCAGCCAAGGAAAGCCATATGAGTGGATATTTAGTCAGCTGAAGGGAGGGAATTCAGACTGTAATTTCGTACTGCTCTTGGCAGCCAAGTCCTCTCTTGAATCTTGTCCACAGATTCTGAAATGTGTTTAATTTACCTTTTGTGCAAGAGGTGTTGGAATGTGGAGGGGGGATGTTGGTTCTGCACCCTTGGACACCAGCACACGCACCATGGCAGGCTGCAGAACAGAGGCACCTCTGAGTTCGTGAACTGGTATCTCACTTTACTGGATGGTATTGCAACACTCTGATCCCCTCTAGTGCTGCCATACTGCAGCCAGGTGAGAAGTTCATGTAGCTTGATATTTTCTCTCTAAATTACGGCCCTGATCGCACCCTTAGTAGGTGAATGTAACAAAAATGGCACCCTGATTTACCCTCCTATCTTCCACCGAGCAGCAGTTCAGAAGCTCAGTGAGCTGTAGGTTGCCACTGATGCAGCTAATCTCCATTGTTTCTACTTTAGGTCTTGCAAAGACTCTTTAAGTTCCACGACCAATTCTGCACTTTGTGAAAGCGGACTTCATTTCTTAGTTATTTTGTATCTTTCTCCTGGAAAAGATGAAGAAAAATCACTGCTAATGCAAAATGAGCAGCCTTGGCACCAGATATTCCTGACTACTCAGATTCCAGACTTGAGGGTCTGATAAAAACCTCAGTGAAACTAATGGGCATCTTTCCAGAGTGACTTTACCTAAAGTCTAAAGGCACAGACATATGGCAATCCTAGAATCCCACAGGCACATAATCCTATTCAGTCCTTTACTAAAGAATGATTAGCAAAAAGGTCTACAAAATCTACTTATTTCACAATACTAAACTGCTTTCAGTGTATTCCCAGATGTCAAATTCCCTCTACGTTCCCAATGCAGGAGCCAAACTCTTCGGCTTCTCTCTTTGACAATTTCCACTGTGCACAGAGGGGCGCGTGATTACAAAAATCTGTGGTGGCTTAACTGAATGTGAAAGTAGGACAAAGATGATAAAATAACATGAAGCATTAACCATGAATTCAGGAGAAATCTAGCACTGTGATAAATGGTGCCTAATCAAGGATGTGTTTAAATCATTGCTGAAATACAATGACTGGGGCATGGAGAGGCAAAATAAGGAGGGCCGAAGAAAGATCAGCACTGCAAGGCCATCTAACTCAATTAATATACTCCCATTATTGCAGTTAGTAAAAGTAAACAGCAGTTGTTTCTAAATCTCTCATTTTTATACTGCCTATTCCAATACTTGCTATACTGCTCAAAACCTTAGCCCTGGAGGCACAGGATTACATCTGCTGCTCAGTTATCATTTCCAAAACTGGAAACTTGAAGCAAACTCACTCAAAACCCTCGCAAGCCAGGAGGCAAAGCAGCCTACACGGGTTTTTTTATGCCATCACTTTCAGAAAAATCTCCTGAGTGTTTTTGTTTTCTGTGTTTAATTATAGAAGTCAGAAATACTGGAACAGAGGCTGTGTCAATGACCCAACTTATGACTCAAATTAACAAGCAGTAAATTATTCATAACAGATGTAGCTCTACATAAACAGAAATGTACAGGGGGAATGAAATACAATACCTGCAAGCAGAGGATCAGCATAAGCTCTTTGCAAGATTCAGGAAGGCAGAAAGCAAGCACAGGAATGGTGTTTCTGAGTCCTGTATTTCCAGTGTTAACTACAAGTAGGAAACAAGGCACTCCTCTGCTGGAGCAGGTTTACTGAGAAGCTCTAGACAGCTGCTCTAACTCTTAGAGAGGCGGACATTAAACTGCTGCTATTCTACAGCCTCCGCAGGCCTGAGTCAAACTGAGCTCAGATACGGAAGAGAATCAGGCTCATGGGAACTAGGCCTTTTAACTTTAAATTCCAGCTCCTCTAAACCTACCTGTCATCCTTCTCTGAATCTTCTTTCCTCTAACAGGCTAGTTATTAAGTGTTCCTAACACACCTGTTAGATCTGTTAAAATACCTCAGAGAAAGAAACTTGGTGGCAATTCATTCTTACATAGCATCTCAGTTTTAATTTACACTTTAATGTATGTTATTATCAACTCAGGAATAGCCAGGACTAGGTGTGAATTCACCTATGTTGACGTGAACACCACAACTTAGGAAAAGGGAAATGTAATTCAGACACAGTGATTTTACTTGAATGACTTTGTTATTATAATCCTGACCACTGCAGATGTAAGGAACATGTAGTACCACAGGTACTATACAGAATAATAGATTTGTAAATACAGTGGAAGACAGAGACTCACAAAAGTGTATGCCCCGTCCCCACTGACCCTGCATAGATGTAGGGCATCTCATTCCTATCCATGACTTCATTTGAAAACCTGCATGGGAAAAGCACTCAGAAAGATGCATACTCCGAAAGGAGCATGTTCTGGCACGAAGTTAAGGGGCTATGGATGGCTCTCAACGGGATACCGGCACTAATCCCTCTCTTGTTTCTCTGTTGAAACAGCAAATTAATTGGCACACGCACCTCACTGAGGATGTTTATGGCATACTTTGCAGACATGCACAGCCAAAGAGGTCATCATGTTCTGAACTTGTAAATTACTCACACGTTTTACATTTTAAATAAACCTGTAGATTTATTGTACAGTAGTACAGCATGTGCCTTTTTAACCAAAAGCTCAGTATCACACAACACTTTAATCTTCCATTTGAACATACACAGTCCGACAACACAGCTCAGTTCAGCTAGGAAAGCTACATACGGAATTAATTTATTAAAAGTCCTGGCTATGCTGTCCTTAAGGATGTTTACCTACAGCAAGAACAGTGGCAGTGGTTCTGGTGTTGTAATGTTTAATCACTTAAACCTGTTCTCAGCACAGTAATGGCAAGCACTCATCTAGAGCAAAACGAAGAGATCATTTAAGGGACACCACATTTAATTACAAATGCATGAAACTGCTACTGCCCAGAGGATCTCACACAAGTAATACAAGTAAGGATTAGAAATCTGTTATGAGATCATTTTGATGCAATGTCTGCACTAATTACGCCACATAATGCACCACAGAGGAAGACTGGATGCATGACAGGCATCACACCATGTAGTAATATTGTTTGGAGTGAAATAATTAGGTTTGGAAGGGGTAGAGCAGGGTGTTCTGCACAAATATACACTTGTCTTATTACATTAGTTTACAGGTCAGAAACACTCCTGTAGCCATTTTCCCACATGCCAGCAGTCTATTGTTTAGTTCATTTTTGTACTGTTTGCTTTGATTTTTACCTGGTTCAGTTGAAAACAGTATTGTTACTTCCAGATACAGAGTCTGTTTTGTGCTACGTGTCTTAGCCTTTCAAATTGTCATAAACACCCAAGCTGGTGTAACTGGGCATCCTTTATGCATGCTCTTGTGCACAGCTAGCCACAAGTTGTTATCAAGGCACGTACATCTAGTGTACGTAGAATTAAGACTCTTCATTTGCCACAAGGGTTCTTCATTGCAAGGGAGATTCGAAGGTCACCACTGCATAACAGCTTACAGCAAGTGAAGTTCCTCTGAAGTCTGGAATTAAATTTTTACTACCCAAATGAGCTACAGGTTACACTGCAAATTCTTAACCAGAGAAAGTTCATGCCTTTTCATTGCTGTTCAATTTATCAGTGTGTGTCAAACCTTAAGCCTGTTACTCTAAGGATCAAGTGCTATTTTTATTAAAGAATTTCAAATTCTCAAAAAAAAAGTATTTTCAGTAGATTTTTAAATACCCAAAGGAGGTAAACTTGGATCCTACTCCTGAACATGTGATTTTTCACTTACAGCGTGAGTCTGATAGCACATTGTTGGTTGGTTCTGAACGGTACTGAACTCCTACAGCATCAACTATAAGCTTTCAAACAGATGAGATGCTTAGCTGCTATCGAGTAGCATACCAGCCACAGTTTCAGAAGAATTATACCAAACTTGCACCCACTATGGTTCACATGTATTCTCTGACTGCAAATTTCACTCATCTTAAACAAAATACTAAAGCAAGTTAATTCAAGTATACTAAAAAAAAATCAGAGGAAGAAGGATCTTTTGAAATCAAAGTTGCTTTTCTT
The DNA here is from genome assembly GCF_013368605.1 of Nyctibius grandis. Lineage (NCBI taxonomy): Eukaryota > Metazoa > Chordata > Aves > Nyctibiiformes > Nyctibiidae > Nyctibius > Nyctibius grandis. The sequence continues at coordinate 46,948,593 of NC_090663.1, forward strand.
ATCATCCTCAAGTATTTTTTGAAAATTTGACCACACTGAAAAAATTTTCACTTATCTGTCTTGCTTCTAGGTTTAGATAAGACTAACCAGCAGAAGAAGCAAAGTTGGAAACAAAACCATTCTTGGCTTGTGAGACTAAATTCATGTCCTCAGTAGACTTCCAGTTCATTGTCTGAACTGTAATGTTTTGGTAGCTTTCTGTGAACTTATGAACTTCTGGCTGATTATCTAGACACCACCGACAGGTGTAAAGACTGTTGAAAAGGTAATTAGATTTCTGTCTAATTAAAACAGACATCACCTGAAACATTTTTTTTTCTTTCTGTAAAACAAACACAAGCAGCATATTAACAAGATGCACAAGCTCTTCTTATTTGCCCATTCATATTTTTTAATTTAGTTAATAAGTAATGAAAAATAATTAAAACCTGATCTTGAAATATCATTTAACAGTTTAAGGAATAAAGCTCTGCTATTTCCTGAATTCATTCCGTGCCATCTTTAATAAAAGAGCTTACACAGATTCCTTCTGCTTACTAAAATGAAGTCAGCTTATGTTTCTTACATATTTAAATAGCCTCAACACCAGAGACAAACAAAATGTTATACTGGATTTTAATCCTTGTAAAACATCATTACACCACACACTGTTATTATAAATCTTTTCAATAACATCCATAGAGTTTCAATAGAACTCAGTAAAGAGCACTGCCTACTACTACGCACTGTCAAATATTTCTGGCAATACTGGGAATTGACTACAGCATATTCCTTTTTTTAAATCAAGAGTTAACCTACATATTTTGAACTTGCAAATAATACACAACAGATTGTACTTCCATATAGGCTGCAGACACATTCACTCATTTTCTTCTGATTTGTATAGAAGAGTAAATTTTCTATAACAACGTGAAAGAAAAATTAATAACTTATTTATCTAGCTAGAAGGCTAGTAGTTATTTGTAATCAAATAATCAAAAGATGACTGAAAAAATCGAAGTTAATTATTGTGAAGTGCACAAAATCTAGAATATAGGGACTTTCCACAGTACATTATACTAAGTTAACATATAATAGATTAAAAGTTGTAAAGCCAAAATCTTCATTTAAAAATTTAGTGTTTCTGACATCATCTTCCACCATTCCATCAACTCTTCTTTCTCCTCTTCTTTTCTTTCAGACAATGACTCCAGTTCAAAATCAACCTGAGTAAGAGAAACAATCAAAAACATTGGTAAGATTTGTAGAGAGAGAGAAGTGTAGGCTTTTAAGAGTCATTTATTGGAAGTTGTTTAACATAGACATGGAGCTTAGGGAGGTACCTTCCATTTTAGGCTACATTTATTCCAAACTCTCTCAGGGCTGATTTAAGTACGTGCAATAATAGCATATCAGTACAATAAATGTATCTAAAAAATGCACATAGGTGAGCAAAATTTCCAAAAGAAACCAGACGTCTGTCCAGTCTTTGACTTGTCTAAAAACTTCAAAAATTATGGGCCAATGAAACTTAAATTGAATAACAGCCAGCCACGTAAATCATCTAGCATATAATAAAAAGTATCATCAGCATATTGCTGCCTAGCACCTAGTAATGCAGACCCCCAGCATATCAAAACACCTGTTCAGTTTTACGCCATCAGGAAGATCCAGGGAGCTTTTCCGACACGTGGCTCATTAGTGTAGATATGATGTGCTAGTGCAGTACATCCTAGCGTATGATATACACTAGAGAAATAAGCATTTATTTTAATTGTTAAGAGTGGAATCCACACTGCTACAGAGGATGAATTAGAAATGCTCCTGAACTCTTAGGTGCAGCCTAGGTCTTATTCACTATACATATTGGGTATCTACACAAAGCAGAGCTCCATCACTATCTTTCTGCACAGAGCTGAACACAGTTTATAACCTATGCAGGTAGTCACTTGACAATTTAGATTAAAAATACCACGTCTCAATGAAAACCTCAACATCTCTTACTTTTCTTGTCACACTATTTAAAGATATTCTGTAATCTTCTATCTGATTGGCTATTCACACATCAACCAATAAAAAAAAATTTAAGTATCCCAATATTACCCTTCTCTGTGTCTTTTCATTTTAAATAAGACCAACAGGAGATGAAATGAGTTTACAATGAGATTACTCCCAGCGGCTTGTGCAGCAAGGACTAGAACAGTAGATTTCCAGTCTATCTTCTAAATTAGCATATTTTGAAATATTCTGAAAAATCACCTCCTGCTTAAATGCATACCATGAAGGAAAAAAGTAAGAGACACTTTTTTTTATATATAATAGATGATAAACCAACACACATGTGAGCACTTACCACAACCGCAGGGCTAAAGGGCACAGCCACTTTTTTAGTTATTGCTAGATAGCCTGGTGCTGAGGCTGTAAGTTTGTAATTTCCAGGCACAAGCAATCTCCAGTAATCACCATCCTTGGCTGTAGAGAAGAAGAAAAAAATCCAAATAAATATGTATAAAACTAATTACGCAGCTAAGGAGAAGGGACTGTATATCTTGTCAGAGTCCATTGTATTCCTGTCAGCCCTTTCCTTTTGTCTGTCTGAAAGGATTCTTCTGTAAGGGCTGTATAAATACATCATTACAGATTTTCTTCTTTTCAGGTAACCAAAACACTGATTTCAACTCTGAAGTTGTGCTATAGCCTCCATGAAAGATTTTGCTTGCTGAGGCTGAAGAAAAGGACAATCTGGGACATTATTCTACTTCAGAAGCACCCTCCAGCCAATGTGCAGCTTCTGTTAAGTGTCTGAGTTTCAGTTTGCAATGCAATGTGGATTTTTAATGTCCCTCAGTATTCTGAAAATCCGAATTTAAATAAACTTTATTATCATCAAATGTAAACAAATAGGATCACTTTTCTCAATTTATCTTGCAGAGAAAGCTATAAATTATCATTTCCTAGAATATTCCACGTGTATGACCCCTGAAGCATCATTATCTACAAGTTTTAGTATCCAGGCAATATCCAAGGCTTTTTTTCTTCCATTTAGCTAAACAAAGAAATGAAAGTTTGATCAAAGAAAGGCTCCTACTGCACTGAGTGTTACTGCAGACCATCTTTTTCAGTCACAGAATAAAAATGCATCATCCTCTTCTCTAGAAATCACCCTCTTCCATTTTCACAAGGAATCAGATCCTCCCTGCACCAGAAGTGGGCAATCATCTAATTTGTCACAGGCTAATACTCTGAATTTCTCTATCTCCACGCAGAATTTCAGAAAACATTGCAAGGCTATTCTAAAGGTCAGCTAGCAGTGTCATTTAAAGCACTTGGCCAGTTCCTTACTCTTACTGCCAGTTCCTTAAATGCCTTCTCAGTACATCTGCAGTTACACAGCGCACAGAGGGAAATATTGCTTAAATGTCTGCAATTCACACAATCAAAAAATGTCAGTAGTCAGTCCAGCTGTTCCCAGACTTTTCCCTTTATAAAACAGAAAGGAAAAAAGTACTGCCGCAGAGCTACAATAATGATCTCTTCTAATTCCTGGCACTGGAACAAAGCTGAATTTTAACTCACAAACAAAGGAGCAGGGAAAAAAAAAGCCAAAGGATATTTATCCTTCTTTTTGAATGTGCTAAAATTCAAGTACTTGTTTTCCTCACTGTTTTGACAATACATGACTTCCAGGCTTATACAGAGACAGTGATGTGAGAAGATTCATTATTAGATGCTTTTTTTGTACCATAGAAGCATGAGCTGCAGTATCATATGCATCACTACCTCAGAATACCTCTTTGCACAGCTTATTCCCTTTTTATTACCCCTGAAAATTTATTTCCAGCCTCTATACTATTTAACTTCTCATATATAGTGAACGAAGGTGGCTAATGTTATCATAGACTGTTCTCCTGCTTGACAGAAATGCTGCCCTCTTTGCAGGTGATGTGAGAACAAACACAAATTGAAGCCAACTGAAGAGTCTGCTAGTCCTGTTTCATAGTATTCTGCATCTCTGTAACAGTATAGTGAGACATATCATTGAGAAAATGACCATAATATAAGCTCATGCATAAACTAATGGCATTTTATTATTGTTTTTCTACTTAGTATCTTGTGCAAACAAAAAAAAAATACCATTCAGAATAAGAAAGCATATATCTACAGGGAAGACTGCAAGTTGGCACTGTGCGAGCTACCTTTGAATTCATTCTCAGAATAAAGCACAACACCACGGAAGAGGTGATACACAATTTTCTATGATGAACACCAACATGACACTTTCGTTTTTTAGAACCGCTCTTCTAAAAAGTGACATAATTGTAAAGAGCAGAGAGAATTTATCTTCACAGGAGGAAGTTAGGTAAACTGAAAACCTATCAAGAATTTACATACCACAGAATCACAGAATCAACCAGGTTGGAAGAGATCTCAGGGATCATTGAGTCCAACCGTTGCCCTGACACCACCCAGTCAACTAGACCATGGCACTAAGTGCCATGTCCAGTCTTGTCTTAAACACATCCAGAGATGGTGACTCCACCACCTCCCTGGGCAGCCCATTCCAATGTCTAATAACCCTTTCTGAGAAGAAATTCTTCCTAATGTCCAACCTGAACCTCCCCTGGCAAAGCTTGAGGCTGTGTCCTCTTGTCCTATCCCTAGCTGCCCGGGAGAAGAGGCCAACTCCCACTTCACTACAACCTTCCTTCAAGTAGTTGTAGACGGCAATAAGGTCACCCCCGAGCCTCCTCTTCTCCAGGCTAAACAACCCCAGCTCCCTCAGCTGTTCCTCGTAGGTCAGACCCTCCAGACCCTTCACCAGCTTGGTCGCCCTCCTCTGGACTCGCTCCAACACCTCAACATCTTTCTTGAAGTGCGGGGCCCAGAACTGAACACAGTACTCAAGGTGCGGCCTCACCAGTGCCGAGTACAGAGGGACGATCACTTCCCTAGACCGGCTGGCTACACTATTCCTAATAGAGGCCAGGATGCCATTGGCCTTCTTGGCCACTTGGGCACACTGCTGGCTCATTTTTAGCCGGCTTTCGATCAGCACCCCCAGGATCATACCAAAAGGTATGATCGCATCATAAGTAATGTAACAGTTTTGGACTACAATTTAGCCTTTAAACTCAAAATGACACTGCTGACAGGACTTCAAATCCTGGCAGAGTTGTGAAACACTAGTTGCACCACAAATCAGAAAACAGACCAAGCACGAATAACCAAGAGCCACCAGAACCAATTCACACCAGAGATCCATGAAGTCCCAACAACCAGTCTCCAGCTACTTTGAGAGCAAAATACAAGAGAAAGCTCCATGAAATCCTGCAGGCAACAAGCTCCTTGACGAAAAACATGTATTCCCAGCTTCAAAATTTTGCTCCCTTAAAGCTTCAGCTAATAAGATCTGAAATGGCTCCAGGTTGCCAAGCAGAAGGTGTCAAATTCCAGCACTTCTTATTTTCCTGAGGTACAACACTCACCTGATGTAATGTCATGGCTTATCCCCTCCACAGAAATTGTAGCATTTGCTATTGGATTGCCCTGAAGATCTTTAACAAACCCCTTCACTCCTCGATGAATCTAAAAAAAATTAAGTCAGCAACACATAGAAAATCACTGGAAAATTCTTAAGGAAAGATGGCACTTTTGTCAGTGAAATATCTATTGATATATGTAACGATGCATGTTATGGATCCCACAGTCTACTTGCTGACAACTATCAAGAATAATTACTAAACATCATAATGGAACAAACAGTGAAGAGGAAAAACAATACAGCTGGTAGTTATGCTAATTTCTCTGTGCAATGCAAGCATTTCTCAGAAATATGCAGCAAGTCATAATATATGTGAACACTGACTTGAAAGTCTCTGTCACTGGGGATTAATGAATGCTGAAAAGCTTTGAAAGCCAGCCTAAAAAGAACAACTTTTTTTTTTTTTAAGTTTCATCAACTGTAAGAATTTAGGGCTAATAATGGACATAATGGCTTAAATGTGAAACATTAACGAGGTTAAATGAGGGCACTTGGACTTTGATGGGCAATCCCTGTGTGAGATAGTTGAGCTCTCTGTTGTGCACCCAAAACATCCAGGTCTTTGATCTGGGACCACATAGAGTCACAACACTCCCCACATGGCTTGCAAGAGAAAGACAACGGTGGGTCTGGTCCTAGTTCCTTCTTGCCTCTTAGGCAACATAATCCAGGCAACAGCACCAGCAGTACCTAATCTGTCTGTTCCCAGCATATATGAAATTACATCACTGATTTGACAGCACTGTGTGGAGAGACCAATCCTGCTGGTATTTCTTAAGCATGGTCTGAAAGCAGAGTGACCTCCTCAGAGGCAAGAGACTGAGGATCAACTACTTTTTCACAGCCTGAGATAGGGAGCTCTCAGCGCTGGGGAGAATGGGATGTTTTGAACCTTGCAGAGACGCATCTCATCAGGGGCCTGCAAATTAAGCAGGGAAGTGCTGTGGAGTTTAGGCTTCTCTCTAAAATTCTGTGATATTTGAAAAGACTTGTGGATCACAAAATTTATTTTGAGATGTTTTTGTTCCCCTTTAAGAACCTATATGGTATATTCGGCTGCAGCTGCTATAATTTAGTTCGCCAGATTCTTCTAATTCACACTGTGGGAGAAGCCTGATGCAGATTGGCTTAGGAAAGCAGGAAGTACATATTTGCACTGTCCTCAGCAATGATGGGGGAGCTGGACCTCATATCCTCTAAGAGGATAAAAACCAATGCCAGATAGACCGTCTGAACTTCAAGGACAAAGCCAGCAGCTCCACAGAAGCAAAGGAAGTTGGCAAAATAATCTCTTACACATTAGTGATTTTGAAAATGCAGTGACACCATAGTTTTCCGTGAGTCAGAGAAAACTAAACCATGTGCAAAGGAGCTGAACAATTTGAGAGGGATCCCATAATAACTGGGTAAACACCTGCAGAGCTGATACAGCTTTTTCCTCAGCCCACATACAACTTACTAACAGAATGGTATAACTCAAACATTTCAAATATTCAAACATTTCAGATTTCTGGCTAACTAAAGCATTCCTGCACAAATAAATTCTTAAAGAAATTAATGTATCACTTGACCAGCTCTGCTAACAAAGTATGTTTCTGATGTTGCAATCCAAGGTGTGCAGTCATTATTGATATCAGATATATTTGTCATCTTTAACTACAATATCCAGGTTTCAGAAATTCGATACACCCACACTGCTTGGAACAATCATTTCAGTGCAGCCTGTTACATTGGCATGAAATGTTTAAAAAAAAAACAAAACCCAAAAATCAACAAAAAAAAAAAAAAACACCAAAAAAAAACCCCAAACACACACACAGATCTATTTCAGGAGTCGTAACTTCCAACAATCCATTAGCACAAGATCCTCTAAACCTGTGACTACGCTTTACACTTCCAGCCAGATTTTGTGTAATTTTCAATGGAATCATCACTTTGACAGCTCTACATTGACTATCAGCAGCTTATGCAATCAGAGAGCAGCAGAGTATCTACAAAACCAGGATCAGAGATGTACTCCGACATTACACGTAACTGCCAGGCAGTTACAGTCTAATCCAGCCGTCTAGGCTCCCTGTATATCCAGAGTGATTCAAGCCACGTCTGTACGCACACTTTGCTACCTGTAGAGGGCAATCCATCTCCTCTTAGTATACACATCAGTGCTGGGGGATGAATTACACTCTGGAGACGTGTATTTCTTTTCATTGAGGAAGCCAACACAAATAATTTAAATTAAATATCTGTAATAGCTTAAGTAAGGTGAGATAAATTCCATACTGTGACATCTTTCTTCTCTTCCTCTCTTCCGCATGTTTAGAACGATCACACAGGATTTACCACCTTAGAGACATATAAGAATTATGGAGCATCAATTGGATTAAGACGAAATTTTGAATTAGATGTTCACATAGCACAAAGTTTAGAATTTTCACATGCAATAACTGGAGTTTTGCCATCCTCTTTTTTGTTACCTGCTCAATGTAATTGATAAGTGAGTTCTTGTTATCCTCCCAGTAGCCTTTCAGAGTTTCTTCAGGTGGGAATTTTTCACAGCTAAGCTCCACTGTGATTTCAAAGCAGTTGCTGCTGAGGTAATTGAAATCCTGCATTCCTGCAATGCCAGAAAAGAGAGTTAGTGACACATTTTGCATTGTTCTGAAGTAAATAGAGTAAAGGGGGACACATGAGATGCTGGGGCTGTTAAGAAAAGAATAGCTATAAATACAGTTGGTGCAGTCTAGTTAATCAGCTCAGTTCTGAAATCAGAGGCATTAAATCGGAGAAACCAACAAGACAGTCCCCAAAACTATTTCCTTCCCAAGGAAAGTTTAGAAAATACTTAACACCTGGCCTCTATACTTCTACCTGACGTTGCACCTGGCCCGTATACTCCTACCTGACACATGTTTTTGGACAGCTGACTTATAAATTACTTTTTTTTCTCTGCAGGAACAGAAAATTATTTCCGATTATGGCTAAAATATTTCCAGATGAAAGTAAAAGGTGATCACTTTGTAAACCAAAAAGAATGACAATTAATTATAAAGCAAATGAAACATGACAAAGTACCTTTGAAAAAGAGCTTTATAAAGACTGGTCAAAAAAGTGGTGGGTTTTTTTTGCTGAAAATACAGTTTCAATTTAATAACATTATACAAGAAGAGCATCTGTTTCCTAAGGAATATTCTTTGTCAAGCTTCTTGAAACAGATTCCAAATATTTATGATTTTCCACCAAAAAAAAAGAATAAAAAAGCAAACTTCCTATAAACTTCATTTACATGGAAATTTTTCCATGGATAGGGGAATTTCCTAGCCACTCAATGCCTCTGCAAAATCAATAATCAATACATTAAGAGAAACATCATTATTAATGCAACTTTAGTCATAGGAATTTAAAAATATATACAGTAGCATCATCACTAGGAATAAATCTTCATGGGAAAGTTGCAGTCTCTTACACTTCTGAGCCCCTCCTCATACTACATGGAAATATTGGCTATTTTCTCAAGTCAGTCAAAGAATAACCAAAGTGGCTTCCAGTTTTGTAACCGGATCAAACAGCTAGAGAGGGACTGTGGCTGTCCCCAGGAGGGAATATATTCTTTGCAGAAGCAGATGTAGAATTAGCGCTTGCCGTCCCTAGTCTATCTAGCTAGCAGAGTCAGGGGATTCTCAAACGGAGGACTGAAAAGAAAAAGGCTACCAAGCATTTTGAGCATCCCCATGGAGGTCACCGAGGGCTTTAAAAGTGCTTCAAACACAGCTAATTCATTCAGCCCTATGTTCCCCCATGCAAGCTACATGACACCTAATGCAGTCTCTGCACTGAAGCACTGGTGTTGTGCACCAGTCCAGACGTGTCCAGAGAGCTGATGTCATATCCAAAAGAGGACACCGAGGGCAGCGAAGAGATTGAGTCAGGTGGGAATTTGCCAACACATTAGGGTTAATCTATTTTGTGCCAACCAGGCAACAAGACTCCGAACTACTGATAGGAACAGGGACTATTCAGATTCCTAAAAGAACCTTTTTATTTCTAAGCCTTTTTTTGATGGCTGAAAAATGAGGACACAAAAGGCAAAGGTGCTCCTGGGAGGGACGGCTCTGATGTCCCACCAGGCAGAATGCAAGATGGACCATTTAGCAGTATACAGCAAGGGAGCAGCGGAGTCATGAGCAAAATCCTGACAGCAGTGCTAACTGCCAGGCATCTGTTCCAGACACTAAATAATGTTGTTTTTCTTGATTTTGGCCTTTCTTCTACAAGAAAGAGAGAATCCACGAAGAGAAGAACTGGGAGCTGAAGGGCATGATGTAATTTTACTGTGGTGCCAACAACTCTTGGCCATTACTGCTCCAATTCTCAGGAAGTTTCTCCCTTCCCCCACCCCCCCACCTCCCAAAGCAAGGTGATATTCAGGGATGCCCTAGTTTCTCAAGGACAGAATAAAGAAGCAATATATTTTCCAGTTTTGTGCACAAAGTCCATATCCTATACTTCGTTTCCCAGCTCCTGGCCTGGGCCACAGTTTATATGTGTTGCTCCTGAGAAAATTCAGCTTGCATCACCGAGCTGCAGGTGATGATCTGAATCTCTGGGATGGAGAATGGGGTGAATATAGCCTGGATCTAAACTGTGGCCTACTACATCTGTAATCTGGAGAGCATCAGCCTGGCTACATACAATTTGCACTCTTTACCTGCCTGTTCAGTATGGCTATCCAAGAAATCAACACACTTCAAAAGATGTATTCAACATTGCGGCAACTTTCCTGCCACCAGTCAAGCTCTCTAACTGTCCTATTCCTTCTTGTTATGCACATAGCATACATCACATGCGTGCACAACACTAAGCTCCCAACGCCTCTTGTTTTAACAAAGGACAGCACAATACTAACTTTCTTATACTTTAATAGGAACCACTCTCTGAAGATAGACCTCAGATGTAACTGAGATTCAGCAATGAATGCCCTTCATGGCTGACCACGAGTAGGACTTTTCTTTGAAACTGAGCGACACAAAAACTCCTCTGTTGCACTGCTCCGCTGTCCTGAAGGACTACAGTGTCTCTACATTAGTGTTTACATAAATAAGCTTAGAATATGGGACAAAATTAAATTTCTTCGGCTTTTAAAAAAGCAACTCCAACCTTCACAAAGAAAGTGTAGTGCAGGGCGTGCCCCTGGCATCCAGACATCAGAAATACTTAAACTTTGAATTACAAGCTACAGCACTAAGATAGTTCAGCTTCTACACATGTAAAGACAGCAACTTTTAGCAGGACAAGATGAACTTGAGCCTTGTGCGTAATGGGGAGAACATGTGACTCCTAAATGTGTCTTATAAAAATCCTAAAAAAAATTACCTAACATTGCTTCCAAAACTGGTAACATGAAAGGTAATTCAAGTTAGGAACAAATTGAGTGCCAAGAGTGATTTGAGAGTATCTGAAAACAAAAAGATACTTAAACAATAGCCTAATAGTACAGCAATATAAGCTGCTTTGAAATAATATTTTTGTAATGACATGAATCTGATTAGACTCAGGTGACTCTAATGACAGAACAAGCAGAACAGGCACATGGTTAGATAGTAATTTATTACTATCTTCTCTTCTCATTTATATTTCCAAATAAATACTCCACACAAAAGGTACATTAAAAAACATTATTGATGTAGAAAAGTTATGCACTCAACGGGTAAAGAAATGCCAAAATTAAAGCTGTCTGTGCAAATTTAATTTGGCTTTCTTGTGGATAAGTGAAATCATTAATTACATGCTGATAGGGAGAAGACCACTGTTAAAAATAGCATGAGATCTATGTACAGGCTTGTTTTTCCGTGAGGTCTGGTGGCTAAAAGGGCTTTTCCTGAACACAGAAGAATGATCTCTTTGCCTTTGCTTGATGCTCTCTGAAAACCTTACAAGGATCAACTAATTACAGATGACAACTAATACGAAACAAGTGTAACAGGCATCATGGTCTCAGATTTAGCACAAATATGCTGTTGGGGAGCTATTTTCTCTGTGTCCCTTCTCCACAGAAGTAACCACTAACCAGATAATGGTGAGAAAAATCTCACAGCAAAGTGTATTAAGAGACAGAAGCAAGTGTAAAATATTCCTGTACATGATCTGTTCTCTCCACCCCAAAAGCCTGAAGCCTGAATGGAGAATTACCACCTTGCCTGAGGCTGATGAGGAAATCCTGAGGTTTGACAAGAGGATAAGGACAGAACATGAATGCAATGGAGGGTTCGTCCTTACTTCCAGTTTGAGACAAAGGCTGTTACCAGATGTTTCTGCCACCAGACTTTCAGCCTTCCTACTGAAAGAACCCAGGTATTCAGAAAAACACATGCAAAAGCAACCCATATTCACACAAGAGAGCCACCCATATACTACCCCTGCATACTGAGGAACCAATGAAGACTGCTGCTGACCAACCATGCAGTGCTGTCTTTTACAGAAGGTACAAGTTCCTGTGGGTGAATGATACGGGCAAAGAAATTGATGCTGCACAACCAGGGGCACCATAATAAGCTCTATAGGGTGACAGCAACTTTAGTAATTTATTAGAATGAAAAATCATCCCTTCCTAGGTCAGAGCTCTTGGTCTGATGAAGTACTGTCAAAGGCAGCATCTAGGAGACCATAGCCTCTCTCACTTAGTTCAGCTGTCCCCCACTCTCTCCTTTTCCCATCCCTTACCACTGCTCTGCTAAAGCCATGTGCTCCTTTCTGCATCAAACACAGCTCCAGTACCCACTCTCACCTATTTTCTATCTCTATTCCCAGTCACGCTGCTCCAGTTTTCCTCCTTCTCTATAAACTTGTGGCAAGTCCTCTTTTATTTTGCCTCCATTCAACCCAGGGAGATCACACAGGGATGCAAGCCTAACCTGCAGATGCCCACAGGACACTGAGCTACTCTTACATCCCCTCACAGGACCCAGAACAGCCCACAGAAACCCAAAGGTGCAAAGGCAGAGAAGCATCACCTTAGCTCCAAACCGGAGCAGATACCATGGAGACAAGGGCTTCAGAGAGTTTCTCTTGATAAATTCTGAACTCTGGTAAGGATATACAATGAAACACTTTTCTTAAAGCAATACAACTGGCTTTTCAATAGCTTATACCACTGCTAACTTTGAGTGCATTATCGTATGGATAGCAAAAGGTCACTGACAGAACAGATAACTTAGATGCCACATTTCAGTTTCCAGACAGAGATTTTCAGACTAAAGCTTCCACAAAGATTTTCACTTGAACTCAGCAATGTTTAGTTATTTTCCTTAGCACTAGACATGGAAACAACAGAACTGTTTTCGCTAAATTATTTTTGGTTTTTTTAAGTCAGCCTGTGACAAACATTACCATGGAGGTTTCATTCAAAAGTCACAGCTTGCCAGCTGATTGCTGCACTTGGAAAATAAAACCAGATTCATGCTGCATGGTCCAAAGTGTATTGTCATCTCTCTATTTTTCATTAGCTGTACCATATTAGGATCATAGATCCTGGTTAGAACTAGGATTCCTGTCTACTAACTTCTGTACAAATACATGGGAAAAAGAAAGGACTCACTTGGAAAATTTGCAGTCTAACTTAAAATAAGATCCAAAAGGAGGAAATAAATCAAACTTTCCAGCAAGTTTTTCCAATGGAAAAATGTGCCTTTGGCATGTACAGTTTAGTCAGAATCAAAGCATTTCATCAAAACAATGGAAATACTGTTTTTTAATAGCATTTTCCTAAGGGAAAAAAAGCTGAAGTTAAATATGCCCATGTTTTTATAGTTAATACTTAATATTTCATTAAGATAATTTTTGGACTGAATTGAAACAAATTTTAAGTATTAAGCCTCTCAATATTTTATTTATATTCAGTTTTTTTTGCAAATTATGCATCCTTTGTCAAGGGTATTTTAATGGTTCCAGTTGAGAGGCTGTGGAAAGCTTCACACAAAACGAAATTTTTGCTTTTCAGTCATATTCAGAAATGTCAAAATTTTACCTCACAGTCAGCCACTGGTACCTGACCTGTGGTACCACAGCAGAAGAAACATGCTGCCACTGTGGAGATTGGGGATAACAGCTCTAAGTTTAAGCAGGTGATCGCTGGCTGTGTGAGCACTACCAGTTGTTCTGTTTCCAGTTTCTTCACATTAGCTTAATTATTTTCCCCTTCTAGTACTGTAACAGGAGCAGAGTTAGGCTACCACTTAGGGTGCCTAATGCTATGGGAGATTCCTACTCATTCCAGGTGCAAATGTAAAATTCTTTCAGAGGCTGTTACTTTGAGTATTAAGATGGAAGCAAATCAATAAAACCAGTCCATGTGTTCAAGGTTATTTGATACACATCAACAAAGCCAACAAACACACAAATCACTCCACGCAAGCCAAGTTTCTAGCTCAGAAATCTCCAGCTCAGTTTTCACTCTGAAGTTTTGTCCGAGTTTAGCAGAGACAGAAGACTCAGAGATTTAGATATGCCAACACCTTTTTGCCTCAGTTTACAAAGAAAATGACATATTAAAATTCTTAGTAAAAAGGAAAGAAATGTCTCATTTCAGGCTACTCTTCTAGACTTCTGGACAATTAGTGTTGAAGTGGCCATAGTAGCTCTGCTGTTCCTCTTCGCACAGAAGGTTCTACCAAAGTCTAGGGGAACACCACCTGGGCAGGAATCAGGCACTAATTAAGCCACAAAGTATGGAGATGCAAGTATCTTCATGGCTGGATTTTGTTCCCATGGAAATCAAAGGTTAAACTCCTGTTGTCTATAATGCTGCAAAATCGGGCCTCTCCACTTCTTTCAAGATTGGATGCTTTCATTATTGAGGTTAAAATGAACAGTCAGTAGCCCACTCTCTCTCATCAGAGTTTGTTAGGGGAGTTTTTCCTTTAAAAATAAAAAACACCCCATCCTTAAGCTCTCGTGATAGCATAACATTCACTTGCCCACTGTAGAACTATTAAATTTGTAATGACCTGAACCCTGACTGAAGAAACACTGTAGAAAAAGCAACAAAAGAGGAATATGTTAATAGGCATCACAATGAGCTTTATGGGATTTTTATTGATGTACTGTGGTGAGTGATCAGCCTTTGATTTAGCCTTAATCAGACCAAAAGTTGTGAATAACCTGGTAGAATTCCAGATTATAATTAAAAGCAGTGAAAACTCAAGCTTAAAATAGCCACCAGTGACACCGAACCCCCACACAGTGGGGCTCACCTCCCGGGACGCTGTACCATGCACCGCCATTAGTTGTTCCATCCACAAAGCTGCTGTCATCGTCATTTTTACGACACGGTGGTCTGTTTGGATCAGACATAGCGGGATTAAAAGAAGAATAACTGCGAGCCAGGCTTTGAAAAATAGCATCATCAGGGCAGGAGCTGTATTCATGAGCACTGCCTAGGAAGGTAAAAAAAAGCCCAGGAACAAGGATTATTAAAAGGGCAGTCATACCGACTGGGCTCAGAACCTAGATTACCAGCACTGCACAGCAGGACTGTGCCTGGAAATTCTCTGTACATGGAAAAGCATCCTTACAGCATCACAAATTAATATAACATTATGTTAATAATATTAACATTTCCCCAATACTTTATCAATTGCCTGTACCAGGCTTCCCCATTATTAAGGTGACTATTCATATTAGTTCTAATGTTTATGAAACTATTAATTCCAAAGTGCACCACAAAATCTAAGCTACTCTAGCCTTTAGGTATTTTCTTAGAAGAACACACAGTACATAGAAAAAGCTCTCTTTTACAGTCTGATATTAAAAGGATTTGTAATTAAACTGTGAGAAAGTAGATTGAAGGAAGACAATCACAAACAGTACCGTCATAGCATGATCATTTCAGTCATGTGCATATCCCGTAGTGTCAGGAAAAACAAACTAATATTGTTGTGTGCTAAATGATAACATCTCTGACACAATGTGATCCCTTTCATGTGGGACTGATACTGAGAAAGTGGAAACAATGATAGTTGTTTTTATTAGCACATTACAGCTTTCAGAAATCCATTTTTTAAAGGTGCAAGTAGTGAAAACTTAGATCATACAGGCAGCCTAGACGCATCTCTCTTGCTTCAGTTAACAGGGTACAAACAGCCCCAGCTAATTTAAGTGCTAAGTTGCCTTGATTAAAATACCTGAGGGACCATGATTCCCTCGGGTATTACATAATTTTTGTGATGTAACTCTACTGAAACAAGCTATCTATTTTCAAAACTAGAAAACATGGTCATACAGTGACCAGCTTTAAATGTGATTAATATGCTAAAATAAGTCATTACAATGCCATGACATGATGTTTACAAAGTGGATCTTAGGGAGTAGTGAAATAAGTACAGAATATAATTTATACCTTCTACTATTTCACATTAACTCATACTACATACCACTCCGAGTCTCATCATAAGGATAGTTTGCAACAAGGTCTCCTCCATGAAGATTGGCAGAGAGCACAAAGGGAATATCCATAATCCAGTGAATGACACCTTTTGTTTCAGGAGCAAGCTACAACAAAATAGCATTACCAGCAGTTACAAACTAATAATTCAATGTAGAAACTTATTTAATTATATATATCAGGCTTAATTATTATCACATATATTGTGCAAGCCATTTAAATGAATGGTAATTTTATTTTGGCTTCAGAGAGAACTGGATCAGTCCTTTACATCAGAACTGGTCTAAGTAGATTAATATAAGTCTAAAACTGGTGTAAATTAGTTCAGAATGAGACCACAAATAAAGTAATCTCAATATTTACTTCTTCCATTATGGCTAAAAAAAGTCTACCAAATTTTAATCCAAGGAAAATAAACTAATTCAAAATAGATGTTGGTAGAATGTAGTCTATTCTCTGCACTAAAAGTTAAATTACCTCATTTAATAATTTGAAGACAGAATATGGCTATTAAGGCCACAACCCTAGGGGACTGCAGTCACAACACTATAATATCTAGAACATCCTGTGGGCGTAAACACAAGAAGACGAAAATCCTTCCAGATATACGCTTGTATATTTAAGTCTTAAGATGAAAAAAAATGAACATGTTATATGTCAGTCTAGCTTGTAATGCATAGCCAGCAATGTAATTAAGCACAATAAACAAGTGAATTTCTGGCAATGGTAAAAATGCAGAATATCTGCAAGAATAGCTTCAAACCAAGGGAGAAGGCTATGCAATCTCTGGCCTTCAAAGTAAAACACGCTTTGAAAGAGGAATTGTCTAGGGATTAAGCAATATGGATCAAAAGAGTTTACTACAGCAAGCCGTTCTGAGAAAAACTTCAAGAAGCATCAGATAGATAAATTTAACAAAATGAACGAAATATTTAGAACGTTAATCGTAAAGACCATACACACAGCTCTTAGAGGTTGCTACAGGTCTGCTTGTGTAAAAGGGAAGAAATGGGCATGTAAGTGACCCAATATTCAGTCCCTACTTACCTTAGGATTCTGGTCCACGGCTTTTTTCATGTTTTTCAGCAGATGGTTGTTTGGGCCACCTTCTTTCTCATTAACATAGACTATTCTATCAAGATCAGGGAAATTTCGGTTCAGATCTATCCCTTGGGCATTACTTCGACCAACAAACCAGTCTTTAAGTTCACCGGGCTGAATGAGGAAAGGGAACAGAAAGAGAAGGGAGATGAGTAGATTCAGGAGATTACATATAAACCTTTATATGGGTACATTTAGCCATGTGAATTCAAATCATGGATTTAATTCTCATGTTCTCGAGAATAAGAAGGGATCATGTGGCAGTAAAAACTTTTGAAGCACCAAGAGCTGAGTCACCCCTATTTCTTCCTAGAGCTCTGTGGGAACAAAACCAACCTCTGTTTCACTGAGGGTCTTGGAGGAGAGGATCATTCTCACAGTGGCAGATCTGGACTAAGGATGGGCAAAATTATCAGCAGCATCAGATTTTCCAGTGCCTGCCCAGTTTCTGCCTGCTTAGGCTTCCCCTGAGACCTGTTTTTTCCCCATTGCCTCATATCCATGCTTGTGAATTACAGACCTCATTTTAGTGAGCCTCAGAGCAGGTGTAGATTTATCAGCCAGATGTAAGGAACATTTGCACTTGTTTCAAAGTTCCTCTAAGGGGCTTTGGGGTAAAGAAGGACCTTAATCTTTATTTACCTGAGATTTTTATTTTTATGGTGTCTGTCAGCTTCGTTCAACTGAAATGGTAGCACTGAATAAAGATACAATGAGAATTTTGCAAAATCCTTTCTTTAAGCTGATTCTCTAAAATAGGTTTTGGTTTGCATTAAGGAAATGCCTTCAGAGCGCATAGTCTTCCCTAGCTTGTCTCAGTAAGCTTTCAGTACTCTGTAAAGTAGGTTTAGTTTGATTACTGGTTTTAATCTTGGGGTATATTTAATCTACTGTCACACACTATGTACAAGATCAAGATACTTCTAAATTAGAATAACTAATGTGACACTAAAGCAAATTGTATTATAAATCATATGTAACATGTAAGGCAACCATGTAAAAGCAAGTGTACTTTGACTAAGGAGCAAAAGTTTCAAATAATATTAGTACAGGATCTCCACAGGGAGAGATTTTAAAGATGTAAAACACTGCACTCGTTTGAGGACAGCTCTGCTCCATCGCCACCAGAGGGAGACACGTGACCGAATATGGCTTAAAAGAGCTCTGTGGGGTTGGGGTTTTTCAAAGACTTCATGAGAATCAGTGGAATAAACATCTTAATAAGGTCTTATTTAATCACAAATCAATAGTCACATAAAAAGATTCAACATTTCCGTATTAATTTAAAAAATAAATACACTTTGTAAAACAAGAAAATTCTTATTTTTGTTTAGAACATAATACTCACCAGAAGCTGTATATAACAGGGTCCTATATGGCCTCTATTTGCTAATTAAGCATTAACACATTACATGTTTCTTGATTGAGTCATCATCCTAAAATACATACTAAATTTTCTTGACTAACAGCTTAATTAAAGTACCTCATGCCTGAAATATAGAATCAAAGTTATTCATATTAAAAAGATGGCTCACAAAGTTTGCTTGTTTTGGGATCAAGCTCTGATGAATGTGAATAATTCATGTACGTACATCAGAATATTCTTAAAGGAAACATCAGCTTTCCCTTTTCTACTGCTTTTGAAACATCATGTATTACTAGAAGTTACTTGTTTAGGAAGCAGTTCAGTCAGTGAACTTAGATGAAAGACTATGCATGAAACATAAACATCATTATATTTTAAAATACAGTAAACTCACTCACAAAAGAGATGGCTATTCATTGAAAACCCAAGCATAAAATCCTCCTTGTTACAAACCTGGGATGCTGCTTTCTCAAAGCCGTCTGGGTTCAAAGATGGCATGATATGGATACGTGTGCTATGGATCAAGTTGATAATAGTTTCATTTCCTTTCTGGTATTCATTACACAAGTACTGAGCCAAGAAGATGAGCAACTCCCTTCCGACAGCTTCATTCCCATGCATATTCCCAACATATTTAAATTCCGGTTCTCCTGCAAGAAAAAGGAAGAACATGTCTTAGAACAACACATAAAAATCACCTGTGGACTGGACCACACAGCACACTTGAGATACGGATATCACTATTACTACAACTAGTCACAGTAACCCCAGGAAGCTACAAGCCTCCTTCAGAAAAGTGGATTTAGGTTTTTTTTCTAAACTCTGTCTAAACAAATAGTAATTTACATTCAGCTGTTTACCAAAGGCAGAGAAAGAAGACCAAAGGACAACACAGTATGCCAAAATAAATGCTAAGCACAGCCATTAACATTACTACTGTTGAGGTCTAATGCAATTGATGCCTCAATAGTACAAAAGAGTGTCTTGATTAGGTACTTTTTAAATACATAAACTGACACTAATAGAGCTTCTTATCTTCAATGTTCTCTCCAAGATTAGGTTAAGCTTATCTTACTACACATGCATTAAACCGCAATTCTTTTACCAAAGCATTACCAGTGAACAGCTGGCATCCTAGTGATCTGAAAAATCTTATTCAGCGGTTGCTTTGGCTATTCAGCTCAGACTTTATGAAGCAAGTGCAATAATCTAACTCATAAAATTAATCATTCCCATTTAACATTACAATAAACAGTTCAGTATTAAAAATAAACATTCCACATATATTAATGAATACAGATATGGAATGATTATGCATATACTTAATGTTGATTTAATATATATTGTATATTTGTATACAATATTCAATGTATAATATATATTCAATATATATTCTATATCAATTCATACATATATTCAATATATGAATAAGCAGTCCAATATTCCAAATTGATTCCCAATTGCTCATTAGTCACATTCTCATGACCCTAGGCATTAAAAACACACAAGATAGGCCTTATAGAGCTGTGAAGGATATACCTTTTAAAAGACTACATTTTGAGCCCTAATTCCAGAGAGGTTTTAGTGTAATGTAAATACCTGAATGAGATTAAAAGGATTGTCCTGGCACTAAAATGAAGAATATGCTAATTACTGGGTTGAAGCCCTTTTTCCTTATTCTTTCCCTTTTTAAATGCAGTTCTTCTGCTGTAACAGCTTTAATCAAACATTCTGCTGATAATATACCCTGAATAGTCTTTAAACACACTTTGCAATAGCCTTTATCACTACCACAGGGGCAAATTCAAGCCAGGAAGAGGGTTACACAAACAAGACCTAAATAATTGCTAATCAAGCACACAGCAGTATCTACTTACTACTCTTCAGTCTGTGCTTGTTAACCTTAATCCAGTGATAAGATGCTATCAGACAGAGGGCTATTAATACCGTCACTTCTTCGCTTCCAGCTAAGATGTTTTTGTATATATGGATTTGTCCCTGAAATTTTTTGTCAGATAAGTTAAAAAGTTTTCTGGTTTCAGTGAAATAGCTTCATTTTTATCTGATACACACAATGCCATTACTGTGACTAAAAACCTCCATTTCCTCTTTTGGCACTGAGCTCCTATTTACTGGTTTTTCTTATCTGTTAATACGAGGGAATGCAAGAGGTCTAATTATCAAGACCATGCAATCAACCTAATTCCATTAAAACAGATGGATACTATTTAATAAAACACACAAACTGTACATCACATAGACTCATAATTAGAATACTCATGCATAGGTATATTGTCATGTTACTTATCGGAAAAGTGCTTCACAAGCTAAAAGGCAAATTTTTTACCGTGGTAAATATGAACACAGTCGCATTTTGCATTTCTGGTTTTCCCTAGGACGTTACTAAGGAAGCCTGAAGGAGAAATCATTTCTCCTGATTCCCAGCCCTGTGCATTAATCCCCTGCCTTTCTCTCCCACCTGAATTCTATAGGCCTGGCTCAAATGAAGAAATAGAGACTTATGTTTCCCACACAGTACTACTTGCCCCCCTCCTCAAAGAAGCATTAACAGTGTTTAGAAGGGTTCATGAAAACAAGCGAAGAGTCTACAGTGAACCAAGAGTACAGCCTTACCTACAGCATACCTTCAGTGGTAATGGCCCTTCTCAAATGAGCATTAAAAGCTAAAAGGAGTTCAGGAAGAGGTAAAGAGAGTCATTGGAAACATGGAAAGTCTTTCGTACGAAAGTGATTGAAGAAATCAGCCCCATTTTCCTTAGGAAGAATAATAAGGGACAGTCAAATATACCGGCCATTGTGGCATGAAGGAATCGATCTGGACAGCAGCACTTCCCTACACCACAAAACAAGAGACAGTGATTTTCAGTGAAGGGAAACCACGACCATTTTTAGACTCATAAAGAAAAAAAAACCATTACTTATAACACAAAGTGCGAAACCAGTATTCAAAGAATCCCGTTGGCAGTGAGGTGTCAGCAGAACTCCAAGTGTTGCTAAAAAAACAAGAGTTAAAAAACTAATCTAAAAGTTAATTCAAAAGAACAAAAAAAGGAAAGATAACAGAGGGTTGAATAACAGCCCTGCTTCAAAACTTAACTTTGTGTTCATATTTTAGCTCCCCTGGGCATTTTCTTACACCTTCCTCTGAAGCAGAGGAACCTGTCTCCTATCAATCCTCTGGCTGCAGAGAACAAGGCTGAGTGGTCCACACGCATGGGAACTGTTCTCTGCCAGCTCCCCAGCACTGCTTGTTCTCTTAGCCCTGGGCACAGCCACCAAAGAAATACTGGGTTTCTGCTCAATATCAGAAGATACTGAATTTCAGACTGTATCTGACAATTTTAGGAAAAATCTCCATCATTTCCACCATGTAATTACATCTAAAAGAACAACGGGAAAAAATGGGTCCTTCTCATATCTAAGTTTTGCTGCTGCTCCAAGGGAAGGAAACTTGATTTTTACGTTTATTTCAGGGGAAACAAATTAATGCTACAAGCTGGCTGCGGGGGAATTAGTAGTTCGCTCATTAGTTGTCCACGCTCATCATGGGCAAAGTCAGTGAGTCCATTCTGGAAAAAGGGATGAAGTTGCTAAAGTCATTAGTTATCATCACAATGCCCGAAAAGATGAGGGAGCTTCCACATGCTACTGTCTGCTGATATGACTTTGAAGTTAACGAAGCCCTTAATTTGCGTTTACATTTCCGCCTTCCATGTTAGGATAAAAGTGCAATTCACTGTATACTTTCTGGAAACCTTTTTTTAGAATCACTTTTACATAAATCCCTTCCTAATCATCTTTTTCTCTAGGACAATGAAGTCCAGGCTGGAGGGCAGACTGCTAGCTGAGGCCATTGCTCTGTTGGTTGAGTTAAGCAAACCTAGCTGCCCAAGAACTAGTGAATGACTTGGTGATGCAGCCAGCACCCCAGGTCTGCTATGGTTCCCGAAGGAACCAGCTCCTTCTACTCCACCCCATGGGCTAACAGGTACTTCAAATGCCGAGGATGCTAGCTGTCCAGTCTTTAAGCCGGCACTACTCACTTTATGGGTTCCCTGGTCTATTCATTGAATATGTCCTGCCACACCACCTCTAAAAGCTTCAGGCTTCTCCAGAAAACAGCCCACCTGATGGGGAAAACAGCCTTCGATCATCTCTTGCTAGCATGCTACTTAGTTCCCCTGAGGAACAAGTGGCATTCCTCATGGGTCAGTATTGGGACTGGCTCTGTTTTACATCTTTGTTGGCGACATGGACAGTGGGATTGAATGCGCCTTCAGCAAGTTTGCCAACAATACCAAGCTGTGTAGAGTGGTTGACATGATGGAGGGAAGGGATGCCATCCAGAGGGACCTTGACAGGCTTGAGAGCTGGGCCTGTGCAAACCACATGAAGTTCAACAAGGCCAAGTGCAAGGTCCTGCATGTGGGTCAGGGCAATTCCAAGCACAAATACAGGCTGGGCAGAGAATGGATTGAGAGCAGCCCTGAGGAGAAAGACTTGAGAGTGATGGTTGACGAGAAGCTCAACATGAGTCAGCAATGTGCGCTTGCAGCCCAGAAAGCCAACCGTATCCTGGGCTGCATCAAAAGCAGCGTGGCCAGCAGGTCGAGGGAGGTGATTCTGCCCCTCTACTCCGCTCTCGTGAGACCCCCACCTGGAGTACTGCGTCCAGCTCTGGGGCCCCCAACATAAGGAGGACATGGAGCTGTTGGAGCAAGTCCAGAGGAGGGCCATGAAGATGATCAGAGGGCTGGAGCACCTCTCCGCTGAGAGAGTTGGGGCTGTTCAGCCTGGAGAAGAGAAGGCTCTGGGAAGACCTTCCAGCAGCCTTCCAGTACCTGAAGGGGGCCTACAGGAAAGCGGGAGAGGGACTTTTTACAAGGGCATGTAGTGACAGGATGAGGGGGAATGGTTTTAAACTGAAAGGGAGTAGATTTAGATTAGATATTAGGAAGAAATTCTTGACTGTGAGGGTGGTGAGACACTGGAACAGGTTGCCCAGAGAAGTTGTGGATGCCCCCTCCCTGGAAGTATTCAAGACCAGGTTGGACGGGGCTTTGAGCAACGTGGTCTAGTGGAAGGTGTCCTTGCCTGTGGCAGGGGGGTTGGAACTAGTGATCTTTAATGTCCCTCCAACCCAAACCATTCTGTGATTCTATGATTAGCTAGAGGAAGAGCTGCTCTTCCTATTAATCCTTCACGAGCCATTTAATGCAGACCTTAATCACCCTTCATAGGATTCTGTAACTGTAATTGCCTCACAGAATTATTTTTTTTATGAAAAGACTCAGTAAATCTCAATTTGATGATCAACTTTTAAACAGTTTCTCCAAACCAGTAGACACGCTCCTGTTCCACTGCAGAGAACTGGAGGTAGTTTTAAGGGAGGAGCAGCATGAAGAAATATAACTATTTTTCTCATTTATTTGACCCTCCACAAAAAAGTTAAATTGTTTTAATGGATGCCCATGGTCAAGATACAACAAACACAAATAGTTTCATTGCTTGAATATTTAAAATTCTTATTTAATTTTATTCATCTTCTGACAATATCTTTTCAAACTATAATCTCTCACTCACAATAGCAAAAGTATGTCTTGTGTAACAGTGTGAGCATGACATTTATAAATGCTTAAATGTAATTTCTGCTCAGATACAGAAGTTTGTGACAATGAGTTAATGGGTGGATACTAACATCTTTCAGGGCAAGTCATAAGAAATTAAATGCAGCAATCACGTTTATAAATATCTCAGTATCTCTGGTAAAACCTCAGTCATCACATCATTATGGCTTTCAAAAGGCTTTTACATCCCTCTTAGATCAACTGCATGGTACATTACAACCTGATAAATGACTGAGGAAAAAGTATTTTAAAATGTCGTGCCTTTCTGGTGCCTGACAAACATGTGAAATGTCACCTTTCGCTTCTGCAGTTACTGTCAGCTCAGGTCTTCTGCAGTTTCCTAGGAATAGCATGTGCATCATTAATATTAGATAGGTCATCCAATTAAATATGACTAACCACTGCCATTTTCAGGTCAGGCTGTATTTGTACAATAAAGACAGTAATTTTCTAAAATGCAGGGACAAAAAGTTTAGCACTTACTAATTACATATACTATGAGTCAAGGTAATGTCATGCCAGTAGTCATGGTCTAATGTCAAGCACTTAACCTTAAAATGTACAGTAGTTCACTCATGGAACTGCAAGCTATATGGAAGCAAAAAAAAAAACCTACTGAAAAGTTTAGGCGCTTAATGAACTGTTTTTGCAAATCAGCCTCAAATACCCTCAAAAACTAGAGTTCTGCTTTCCTGTATTTCTTACAGAAAGCCAGCAACATTCCTGAAATAACAGACTTAGTGTTTTTGATTACTCACAGTTACTTGTCATTTTTAATACAGCAACAAATAAACTTTTCTTGTAGATAAATGGCATGGAAAATCTCAGAACCCCTGCTGGCAAGAAATTCATTCATTAAATGTGATTGAAGACTTTCTTATGCTCCACATTTTTGTTAGTAGTTCAAAGAGAAAGAAATTCTCTAGAGATGAACTACATGGAAAATCAAGGATTATAAAATGGGTTTCTCCTTTGAATATGAAAAAAAGTAAGAGAGGGAAAGAAGAAAATAAATGAGGGTGTGAGATTGGAAAGTGAAAGAATTAGAAAATTTAGATTTCTAACAACTTGTAAAAACTAAGTGTCTGTAAACTGTCTCAACAGCATTTCAACAGAAATGTTGATCTCCACGACTTGTGTGAAAATGGCATTGAAAGATATAACTACAATGTAGTATTAGTTTCTAAATCATTGTGTAGGCTTTATGTAATTTTAGAGTGACATTTACTAAGATGTAGCATTGGTCTAACCTTGTCAAAAGAGAAACTACTGGAGGTTTCACAGGTGGCTTACATGAAAACCAAAATGGGTTAACACTGAGGCCTTTGAAAGATCCAATTTTTCACTTTCTTACCACTAACTGCTAGAAAATACACTGAGAAGAAAACAAGAGGAAAAGAAAAATCGAGGATCTTTTGGCAAGCTCCAGCTTTAAACAAATGCATGCATTTTTTAACAGCTATGATTCAAGACTGGTCTCAAGCTCTTTCAGGAAATTTTCTTAATTATTTGAACAGTATTAAACTGTTCAAAAATTAACAACAAATTCTGTACAGCACATTAAACCTGGAGTGAAAGCACACAAAGAACATCTATGTTTTTGCTGGCCTTGACACGTACAAATTAAGATGCGATCTCCACTCTACTGAGTATAAAGTCTGTCAGTTGGTCTTCAAAACAGGATCTTATATGTCTTTGCACTGGATATTAAATTCTCCAGACAGATTACCTCATGCTCAAGACAGTTCTTTCCACCAAAAAGGTTCTGCGTGACTCAATGCTTTCTTCAGGTTTCCAACAGCCCACTCTCATCCCTGCAGCTACAGAACTTGGCACAGCCACCCACAAGAAGTGGGCAAAGCATCTGCTCGGCTCCTCCAGTCCCCACCTACAGGTCCTTGCTGTCACATTCCTATGCTGATCTTTCCGCAACACCCTGTGCTTACACTGAAGTGTTGCACAGCGTAGCACTGAATTCAGTATTTCGGGTAAAGCCCACTTGCTCTACCAGAGAGTACAACAGTTTCTGCCTACTAGCTTTCTGTTACCACGCACGAACTGATGGCGCTACCTAATAGAATTGATGATGATTCTTTAAATCATAACAAATCATTTGTAATGCAAAAAAAGTTTACTTATTTAATCAAAACCCGTAACTTAATAAGAAACACTGAAATGTGATATGCACAAAACCCTGGGTTTGTGTAAATGCATTAAAAAGTGCTCTCTGAAGTTCAAAGCACATTTAAAATTCATCAGAATTTTAGAAGTAACAAGTAATCATCTATATATACAACCGGATTAACCAGATTATTTTTACATTGCATTGCATTCTTTATGCTCTAGGAAAACTGAATAGGACTTTGCATTTACACAATTCATTACTTCCTTACAGCAGCAAGTATCATGAGCTCAGCTTTGAAGATGAGGTTCCTCAGAAACCAAACGTGAAATGAACTGTCCTAAACCACCCTTACCAGTCCGTGGCAGAGTACGAGACAGGTACAGTTTTTTCACCTCCCAGTTTTTGCTCTCACTGCTAGGAAAAAACCTGGACCAAAACATACCCCTGGGATTCTTTGTGAAGGACACTGGCAGTACAGAGATGACACAAGTAACTCTCCATGTGTCCACTGTGATGCTGGGTGTGGGATACAACTGATTCAATCAATCTTTTCACTGTGCTCAGGAAGAGGGGAGGCTTTTCTGTTGATAACTATGTGTGACCAAGTGAATTTTCATTTCAAAGACACTCACGGTATCCCTCCAGTTTTGGTTGGCACACAGAGCAAAGATACTTTTTTAATCCACCATCAAAACAGACTTTCTGACGAAGAGAAAATTGATATATAATTTAGACGTGTATTTATGATGGTCTCTCATCCAGTTCACTTAACAAGCTTTCTCTCTTCAGCAAACTCTAGAACCAACTTTTTCACTTCATCTACGAAAGTACCTGCCAGCCATCAGAGCACTTCAAAAGGACTGAGCTTGTCTAGCTCATTCCTTTTGCATATAACAAATATATGAGAAATTTCAAAGCTAAATTAGCTCCAATGTCTGCTACAAGCAGGAGACTCATTTGGGCTCTGCTTTTCCTCATCCTGATTTCATGAAGAGAAGAAATAAAAGTCGGAAATAAACCATTTATATCCAGATCCCAGTCTTTAAGGCCAAAGACATAGGCAGAAATGCTGGACAAATAAGGTGAAGAAACAAAAGTAAGCTCTCCCTTTTTACTGGAAACAAACAAACAAAAAGTCAATGAAAAGATGTAAATAATTCTTTTCCAGTAAGTTATACAGGCCCAATTCAACATTGCCATGTGACTTCCCTCTGCCAAATGGGTGACCAAAAGCACAGAAGTGCAGGCACGAGCTTGCTTGGAGGCTATTTCCAGGCTGGAAATGACAGGAGCTGTGATTTCCCCAGCAGTGCCCAGAGCAGAAAGCAAATGTGAAGAGGGCTGAGGGAGTAAAGTCAAGCCAGGGTTCCCCCCCTGCAGCGTTGTGCCCCAGTACTCTCTGCGAGGCTGCAGTTCAGGAGGAAAGCAAGATAGGGCAGCTTTGAGGCTGTGCCACCTTGGTCCCCGGGCCACACCAGCGTGTGCAAGGGAAGAACACTCACTGAACTCACCTTCACCTACAAAACTCAGCATTTTTCTCTCTGTAGAGGAGAGTTATTTATGACTGAAAAGGTTTACAATTCCCATCACAAGGACATTCTGGGTCCTTGGGAAATATATTTTCTGTGCTTAAGAATCTAGCTATAACTAGTAGTAAGCCCCTAGACTTCCTCCCTTTATTTCCAGGAGGCTTTCTGAGGCATGGCAATGGCACTTGTTACTCCACATACTGGACGCTGCTTCTTTATCGGTAACTGGAACATTATTTTATTCCACTGCTGTTTTGTCACAATCTTGACACTGCATGAAAAAACCTGTGGGCTGCAGAGCTGTGATTCAGACAGATGTTAAAGTGCATTGATCATTGCTAACAGATGGAGAGGGATAAAATCTCCCCATAAACGTATATCTGTAACAAGTCCCTCGTGTAGACAACGTGTTACAGAATATGAGTGGCTTTTGTACTGGCATATTTATTTAGCTTCCCTTGCTTAGATGAGCCCTAATATTTACTGATCTCAGCTTCTGTGATTATTGGCCATGGAGTTTACAGAAAGAGTTATAAACTGTCCTTTTAAAATAAATTGCAGTAAGACAGACATAGTCAAACTGCGAAAGGTAATTACGCTGTTACCTTGCTCCTTTGTGGAAAAAAAAAATGAAAGATTGACTTGTGATGACTAACAGAGGACACCATTTACATCAGAACATAAATAACCCGGTTTATGTCAATATCCTCAGAAACCAACAAATACCTAGGTAGCTCCTTTTAGTCCTAATGCTATTTTAGCGTCATCCTTTTGGTATAAAGAATTTTAAAACCCAGGATTCCATCGTTTTATAAGTTAGGGGTTTTTTTTTCACCAAAAAAACTGAAGCTGCACTGTAGGCTTATAAACCTGGCAAACTGTGTGAAACCTTGATTAAAAAGTGGCTTATTGAGATCTGTTCTTTTGCTGCACTTCACCTCCAGCCTGATTTTAGCAGCTAATACTCTCTCAAGTTTCTGCATTTAAGGTATGAAAGCTATGTCATAACCAGCAGTAAATCTTGATTGTAGTTGTTCATGAGATAGCAACGGTTAAATCAGGTCAGTATGAAGCAGAAGAAAAAAAATTGTTAAGCG
The DNA here is from genome assembly GCF_013368605.1 of Nyctibius grandis. Lineage (NCBI taxonomy): Eukaryota > Metazoa > Chordata > Aves > Nyctibiiformes > Nyctibiidae > Nyctibius > Nyctibius grandis. The sequence continues at coordinate 46,977,415 of NC_090663.1, forward strand.
GGTAGAGAGTGATAAAGATTGGTAGTCTAACACTACATCTGCAAACATTGTAACACTGGGCTTCAGAATTTTTCAATGGTATGCAAAATTTTATTAAAAATTTTTATTGTACACTTTAATGATCTATTTATAGCCAGTTTATGTAGAAATGCAGACCTGGATGCTTGGAGGGGGTCTATCTCTTCACACTCACATATGTTTGAAATATGTCCCCCATAGCATCTTAAACATTAAAAAAAATGAAAAAAAGGCTATGATTCCTAGCAATATGGTACAAGGAGAGGAAGCTAAACTGGTACAGAGGCTAATAAAATCAAGCCTGGTGCGTAAAAGGAAGAAGTGAATCATATAACAGCTTGTTGACTCATGAATAATGATGGAGATGATGGAATCAAACAAATCCTTTATCTCAATAGCAGACAGGAGTGGACCCTGAAGGCTTTAAGAGATATTTTGCCTTTAGATGAAGGAGCTTCAGACAAAAAATCCCATATGGATACTGACCCTGACACTGCAAGCCACAGCACAGCTGTACAGCTGCGAGACACAGAACAGCCTTCGTGAGACAGAAGAAAATGCTTCACAAAAATTCTGTAATGGCTTTTTGGCCTGCTCAGGGACATACATCCTAGTGTCCTAAAAACAGACAGATTCATATAGGGAACAAACATAAAAGCTTGGTATCTCCCCAACTTTCCTCAGAGCTTTCACTGGGTTTTCCCTCCAAAGAGTAGTAAGACAGTTCTGCACTAAGAGGAAGGAGAGAGGGGTACCTGTTGTCCATACGGTCTACAGTCAAGGACAACAGAAATCGCAATCCTCTCCCTGAATAACACCTATGAGTGCAGAAAGTGAACCTGCAGCTGAAGAACTAGATATTTTATAATGAGCTCCCTGTACGGCAACAGCGTTGCACAATTTGATATAAAATGAACTTACCTAGGGTTTATTCTCAGTGCAAGCAGAAAGGTTAGTTCAAAGTAACAAGGCACGTTCCTCACAAAAGGGCAAATAACAGCCATTTCCTACAATTATACCCGCTATGCCTCCAATATGCCAAGCCCATTAAAAGTGCAATGACGAGCAGGATCAGAAACAGAGTAGCTCTTCCTAGAACTGTCTAATTATTTTTTCCACTGAGCAATACAAAAAGCTACAGCAAATCCATCTTTTGTGGTCCCTTTCATCTCATTTGAAAGTTTCTTTCTCTTTTATGTTACTATCAGAACATCAGACAAGCTCTTTCCTGCCAATGCAGGAGGAAACATCATGTTAGTGAAAATGTACATGTTATCCACGGGCAAATTCCTTCACTAATAAGAGTCCAAAGGGCTTTTGGTACTGGTTATCAGTGGTACCTGGCATCAGTTTGAGTGTATGCATCACGATTCCTGTGTAGTCATTTATATTTTTTAATAAGTGTAATAAAACACTAGGAGCTGAAATATTTTGTCATACTTCTATAATTCAGGCCAATACTGAAGCAGTGAAAGTGAGACAAAAACTGTGCCCTACCTTCTAGATTTACTGCATTTTATTTCAGTTTTACGCAGGTGTAGAAGGCTGGTGAGGTATAATGAAAAAGTATAATAAAATCTGGAACTTTTTCAAAAGTTGATTTAATGCATTTTGTACCTTTATTTATTAACAAATATTCTGAGATTGTCGCAATTACTTTTCTCATACATACTGTCATTCTTCATGGCTAGAGACCCCATGAAGTAGCTAACTAGCCAGCCCACAGAGGAGAGCATAACACAGCCAAAAGGCATCTCCTGAGAAGCCCTACAGCAATATTTCCACTTTGAAGTTTCAGGTATTGGGGGCTTTTTGAGAAAAAAAAAAAATCTCTACTGAAGAGAAAAGGAAGTCTAGGAAATACTGATTCCAATCAAACAGAAGATGTGGGGTCTGATCCAATATGCGTTTGACTATCTCTTAAATCAAGGACACTAATTCAACAAACAGGGGAACAGTACTGGGTAGTGTGGATGGAAAATCTTTTTCTGACTCTGTATACAAGCACTTCTCTACTATTGTGTGTGTATGTGGGCATGTATGTCTTACAGACACATGCGAACATCCCTCATTGAGAGACTCAGGCACCAAGGAGGTCATCCCCAGGGGGTCATGAAAATATTTTTCATGTTTCCGTTCGCTAACATCTTCTTAGATCTAAAGCACACTTCTGATTTCAACTGAAGAAATTGCATTTGCAGATATTCAAAATCATATGAAAAGATAGATTTGGCACAGTTCACAAACAAAATCAAAACCACATGATTCCAAGGGAGAAAGAAACTGAACCCTTTAGGAAGCGACCTGGTATTCCCTGCCTTTATTAATCCTCTTACACCTTATGATTCAGTAGTTCATTCTTATTTAATCAAACAATCTGAAAGAAAAGCCTTTTTTATCAAATGATTATATTTTCACATTAAAAGACAAAATTAAAGATGCTTGGATTGTTTTACAAAATATTAGCTATCCAGTCTCTGCCATATTTTCTACTTTTTTTATATGCATTTTACTTAGCTTTCTCTTTCATCCTGGGTTTAACTTTTATGATCACAGCGTGATGCCTGCCAAAAGCACTTTCAGTATATTTTTTCCATCTGTCTGCTAAGCCATAAAGGAAAAAAAAAATAGCTACAAAATGTAAAATAATCTAAAAAAATTGTGTTCAGATTATAGGACCACAGAAATGGGAAGGCAAAGGAATTGAAGATTACCACATTGTCCATTAAAGACTGCACTTAATGAAAGGCAACAAATTTGGGAAAGAGCAGACAGTGCATAAAACTTGCCAAGACATGCTACTAACCCCGTCAGTAGGAACAGCACTTTCTACCAAAAACAACCGAGTGATATCTGACCTGATATGGCTCTTCTTCTAACCATAAAGACTTCTATATTTACACAATAAAGACATTTTCCCTTTTAACTTTGCTAGTAGCAAAAACTACCATTGAAATTACATTGAGAGCTCAGTTTTATCATCTTTTCCCTTTATTTAGGACTTGAACCCATGAAGCTTGTTAAACATATGCTTACCTTCAGCATATTAGCGTCAGAGTGGTTAGTCTGGAACATAAAGTCAAGCACATGCTCAGGAGTTTGCAAGAATAAGGCATTACGGTCTCATGCAAAAGCAGCAACTGTAAGGAGATTTTTGACCGACTCCTGTAAATTCTGGATCAAGTCTTTATTTCTGAAAAATTTATTTCTAGATGCAATTTTTCCACATTTGGCTTCTGTCCACATTTAACAACTATTTTTTTTTTAAAGCAAAAGCTTTTCACCTATTTATAAATTATCTGGCAGTAAAAACATATAGACCCTATTAAGACAACATTTTTTTGCGAAGATATTTTCTCTGCACTTGTGTAACCCAGAAAACAAATTAATTTTTTCATGTTAAAATTCTCCAGGTGACTTGTTTTCACTGAGGCCTTTTCTGTTAACAACACTGTTATCACATCTCGTGCTACTCAGAAGGCCCCATTAGATCCGAATAATCAACTCAACGTGGCAAAGGAAGCAGGATATGAGGGCAAACCTAAGTCTTTTATGGCAAGAAGGAAAATAAACAACCCAGAAATCCAAGAGATGATTTCAGGAACCGTAAGAGTTTCCTGACTAGGAACGGCTCCCAGACTTCCATTGAGATGTTGTTCTGTCACGGCTGCATAACTTACAAACTACCAAGCTAAAACATAACACTGTGTAACGTAGGAAACCAGAATTTATCAGGCTTTCCAAGCTATGTGTTATACACGCCTGCTAGGAGCAGTTCATGCTCTGGCTTACAGCTCTTTCCAAACAGGCAAAAATAGCCTGACTATAACATTTTTTCCCAGAAAAAGAAAAACGTCTATTTTCGTTTGCTTGACAATCGTGAGTGGCTTGAGACATGTACACAAATATGAAGAAATCTATATAAGTTATTGTATCGATCACTAAACAACAGGCATTTTAAAAAAAAAAAAATCTGTTTGAGACAAAAGCCCCCTTTTAGACATGTACACAAGCACGATTACAAGGGACAATTGCAGTGCAGAAAGCCACGCAGGGTTTTCAACCATGGGTTACTCAAAGCTGCCACTCCATCAGTGTGAGACTTTCCATACAAGTATTGATACTATTATCATGAATCCTTAACAGTCTCCATGACAGGACAGACACCACTGTGCTCTCACTGAATAAACAAAGATTGTACCTGCTCTCAGAGCATTTGCTACCCAAGCAAAGAGAATAGAAGCATATGGCAAGCACAGAGCAGGCGATGATCTTACCATAGATTTCATTAACCCCTTTTCCTCCCTTACCTTTAGGAACTGCTGTGACAAAAAGTAAATATTATGGCAAGATCTGAAGGAAGGCATCAAATCACGTCCTCTGATGCTGCTGTGGGGAACTTGTTTGCTACCACAGATGTCACCACGGGAACAAGTACAAGGAGGAGTCCGCTGTCCTGAGGAGCCCTAGACCCCTGCGGCCTCAGAAGAAGTCAAGATAGAGGAGGAATCTGTCTTGGTTGATGAGGGCTGGGTCAGGGACCAATTAAGCAACCTGGATGTCCATAAATCCATGGGCCCTGATGGGATGCACCCGCGGGTTCTGAGGGAGCTGGCAGAAGTCATTGCTAGGCCACTCTCCATCATCTTTGCTAAGTCGTGGGCAACGGGAGAGGTGCCTGAGGACTGGAGGAAAGCGAATGTCACTCCAGTCTTCAAAAAGGGCAGGAAGGAGGACCCGGGTAACTATAGACCGGTCAGCCTCACCTCCATCCCCGGAAAGGTGATGGAACAACTTGTCCTTGGTGCTGTCTCTAGGCACATCAAGGATAGGGGGATCATTAGGGGCACTCAGCATGGCTTCACCAAGGGGAAGTCTTGCTCAACCAACTTGATAGCCTTTTATGAGGATGTTACCCGGTGGATAGATGATGGTAAAGCTGTGGATGTGGTCTATCTCGATTTCAGTAAAGCGTTTGACACGGTCTCCCACAGCATCCTTGCAGCTAAACTGGGGAAGTGTGGTCTGGATGATCAGGTAGTGAGGTGGATTGTAAACTGGCTGAAGGAAAGAAGACAGAGAGTAGTGGTCAGCGGGACAGAGTCCAGTTGGAGGTCTGTGTCTAGCGGAGTTCCGCAAGGGTCGGTTCTGGGACCAGTTCTATTCAATATATTCATTAATGACTTGGATGAGGGATTAGAGTGCGCTGTCAGCAAGTTCGCTGATGACACAAAACTGGGAGGAGTGGCTGACACACCGGAAGGCTGCGCAGCCATTCAGAGAGACCTGGACAGGCTGGAGAGTTGGGCGGGGAGAAATTTAATGAAATATAACAAGGGCAAGTGTAGAGTCCTGCATCTGGGCAAGAACAACCCCATGTACCAGTACAAGTTCGGGACAGAGCTGTTGGAGACCAGCGTAGGGGAAAGGGACCTGGGGGTCCTAGTGGACAACAGGATGACCATGAGCCAGCAGTGTGCCCTTGTGGCCAAGAAGGCCAATGGCATCCTGGGGTGGATTAGAAGGGGTGTGGTTAGCAGGTCGAGAGAGGTTCTCCTCCCCCTCTACTCTGCCCTGGTGAGGCCGCATCTGGAGTATTGTGTCCAGTTCTGGGCCCCTCAGTTCAAGAAGGACAGGCAACTGCTAGAGAGAGTCCAGCGCAGAGCCACGAAGATGATTAAGGGAGTGGAACATCTCCCTTATGAGGAGAGGCTGAGGGAGCTGGGTCTCTTTAGCTTGGAGAAGAGGAGACTGAGGGGTGACCTCATTAATGTTTATAAATATGTAAAGGGCAAGTGTCAAGAGGATGGAGCCAGGCTCTTCTCAGTGACATCCCTTGACAGGACAAGGGGCAATGGGTGCAAGCTGGAGCACAGGAGGTTCCACTTAAATTTGAGGAAAAACTTCTTTACGGTGAGGGTGACCGAACACTGGAACAGGCTGCCCAGAGAGGTTGTGGAGTCTCCTTCTCTGGAGACATTCAAAACCCGCCTGGACGCGTTCCTGTGTGATATGGTCTAGGCAATCCTGCCCCGGCAGGGGGATTGGACTAGATGATCTTTCGAGGTCCCTTCCAATCCCTAACATTCTGTGATTCTGTGATTCTGTGATTCTGTGAAGGTGTCTCAAAAATTTGCTCAGTGGACAGAAGTGATCATTAACGGCTCAGAAGTGCAAATTAATACTTTAATGTTTACTAATATTTTGGCAGTTAATTTCTCAATGGCAACAAAATCAAGTATCAATCCTAAATGATGCTCCAAGACTTTGGACTCAAAGAACTTCCAAAATAGGCAGAATAAGCAACATTTAGCTCAAACAGACAACCGAATATGAATACATTTTTTCTTAAGGAACAGTTCATTTTGCAATGTAATGAAAAAAATGAATAAACAGAGAGATTTGTATAAGGAAAGCAAGACTGCCCAAAATGAAAATCAGTTCATTGTACAATTAGTATAAAAGCAGGTGAATTTTGGCAGAGGAAGAAGTACATAGCACTCACTTCTCATTACACCGCAATTGTTCCTAAGTATATTGTTAACATTTTCACTAAACAAAAATTTAAGGGTGTTATTATAACATTCCTGAAAGTTTGTGCAACTGCACTGCAGAGCTCTTTCTTCGTGGATTTTCACTACAAAATTACCCTAACAGATGTCATTTTGGTATCGCATCGAAGCACATCAGAGAAAGCAGGATGACGTGTGATGTTCAGTTGCTATTTGCTTATCATTAGCCTTTAGTGCTATATGTTTCTATTTAAAGGAAGGAAGGAAATGTACTGTCATATGGCTTTATTTTAGGATTGCTGAATTGTGATTACATTCACACAAAGTCACTTGCAAAGGAAAACACAAGTTTTGTGATAAGCAATGTCACACTTAGTGAATATAACATTGTTTCAGGTAAATTAGACAAACCTAGAGAAAAGACTGTGTTTTCATTATGTCCTTTATGTGTAGTTTCATTTCAATCCCACAAATATTTTAAATCTCAACATATAAGAGTGAACGACAACTATTTTTTCTTTTTAACCAGGTAAGTGAAGAAGCCAGAGAAGCTGGCAAGGTCTACGTGGATATTGTATATTCTCCTCCTGCCAGAAGATTTTGCTCTAAAGTATCCTTCAATGTTTATCTATTTGTTTTTAAATAACTAACTCCTGACACTCTTCATAGACAATTCCTGGGTCTGATGAACCTTCCAGGAAATTTTTCTTTATCACTTTGACCACTACAACAATTCCTTGCACTGAGCTACTTGATACTCATGTCAGTTGATGTAAGTTTCTCGCTGCCATTTTCTTTCACTTCTCCTTTAATTTATAATCTACACAAGCACCCTGTCTTGGATAAAAAAGGGGGACATGAGAGCATGAAAGCGATGTCTGCACTGCCTTTCACAGCTGAGCTCCAGATCTGAACCAAGGTTTCAGGACGAGGCTGTTGAGCCAGGAATGGCCACACCGCTCGGAGGGGCACAACTCACGTGTGACACTGCAGACAGCCTGAATTAGCTGTCACGCCCCAGAGGAGTCTCAAAAAGGTGACAATCACAGACAGGTGAAATTCTGCAGCTTGACAAGACAGCATCATCAGCAGAAGAAAGTGGACTTGCTGTTCACAGTCTCCCACTGTGGCTTATACGGATTGAACCCCTCTTCCCATGCAGAGTTTTTAGGTCTTTCCCCTCAACTCCACCTCTCTTATGTAGAAGAAATCCTAGCTAGAGCTAGACAAAGTTTCTTTTTCCTAGGAGTGAATGACTTAAGAGACTGCAAGCATCCTGGAGAGCCAGTATCCAAGCACCTGTCAAAGGAAAAGGTCCATGCTGCATCAATTTTATTTTTAAACTGAATGTGCCTGTTAAATTCATCAGTAAGACAGTAAATGCTGATACTCAAATTTATTATGAGAGTTCACAGTCACATCTTTCTTAATATGGAAATTAGAGTCTGTTACAGTTATTGAGTCTGCAAACTCAAAAAGTAGTTCTGGCTTTTTGAAGGGCTGGAAACATTAAATTCATGAAAAAATATAACATTCTACAGAAAATGGAAACGTCTTAGCACATCTGAGATTTGACAAAACAGTGTCAAATCAGGTTACTTCAAATCGTGTGCCAAATTCTCTAGGAATTTAAGAAGGATCATTGCCTTAAGTAATGATCCTGTGAAACCGTAACAAACAGCCAGTCGGCAACAGCGGCAGCAGCAGCAGCAGCTGCAGCGGCGGCAGCGACTGAGGTTAGTGCGGGGAGAGATCAGGCCGTAGCGGGCGAGCGGTTTCCGTGCTCCGGGCCCCCCTGAGCAGCAGCCCGAGACCCGCCTGGACCCGGAAGTTCCCGGCAACGAATCAGGAGAGGAGGGGGCGTAGCGCCACCCCCTGTGATCGGGTGATAAAGAGCCTCTGGGAGGACAGGGACTAGTCCCTGCCCAGAGGGGAGAGGGAGAGTCAGCAGTGACTGTGTGAGTCAGCAGTGACTGTGTGTGTCCCGGGGCGGGGGAGGGCACAGCCCCAGGGGCATGGCAGTTTGCGCAGCAGTTCTCGCAGGCAGGGCGGGCGAGCAGAGTAGGCGGGCAGGCAGGTATGGTTTCCACTCGGCCGGGCCCTAAGTCCCTTGCGGGTGCCAGAAAAGACATGGCAACCCAAACGGACCTGCCGCGCGGAAGCATGCAGAGGTGCAGGTGGCGGGCTGCAGGGAGTGCCAGAGCCTGGCCCTGGCACTCGAGGGTAACGGAGAACACACCTGTGTGAGGTGCGAACAGGTCGATGACCTGATCTCCTTAGTGGCCCAGCTCAAGGAGGAGGTGGAAAGGTTAAGGAGTACAAGAGCATCCCAGGAAGAGGTTGGCGGGCAGTGCTATTCCCTGCCTGTCCTGGGGAAAACGGACGGGCCTAATGCTCCCCGGGTAGTGGAGGATCCTCTTCCTCCTCCACAAGGAGCAGGAAGAGACCTCTAGGGGATGGGGGGGAATGGAGGTAGGTCCCTGCTCGGGGTGGCAGGCGAATCCCATCCCAACCTTCCTCCCCTCCCCACGTCCCCCTGCAGAATAGGTATGAGGTGCTGGAGCCTGAGTGTCTTCCTGAGTGTCGGGAAGACACGAATCTAGGTGAAAGACCCTCTACAGGACTACGTGAACAGAAGCAACCAAGTAAGAGGGTTGCAACCAGCTCCAAAAAGGAGAAAAGAAAAGTAATTGTTATAGGCGACTCCCTGCTAAGGGGAACGGAGGGCCCCATATGCAGGCCAGACCCGACTCACAGGGAAGTCTGCTGCCTCCCTGGGGCTTGGGTAAAGGATGTTGCCAGGAGGCTTCCTGAACTGCTGAGGCCCTCTGACTACTACCCACTATTAGTATTCCAGGTGGGTAGGGATGAGATTGAAGAGAGAAGTCCCAGGGCAATCAAAAGGGACTTCAGGGCCCTGGGGCGTTTGGTAAAACGGGTAGGTGCGCAGGTTATATTCTCTTCAATTCCTTTGGTATTTGGTGAAAACAGGAAAAAGACTATGAAAGTACAACAGATTAATATGTGGCTAAGAGACTGGTGCCGTAGGTGGGACTTTGGGTTTGTTGACCACGGGGCGGCTTTCATGACACCGGGCCTGCTTATGCCGGATGGGGAACAGCTGAGTCAGAAAGGGAAAAGGGTTATGGCCCAGAAGTTGGCAGGGCTGGTTAAAAAGTCTTTAAACTAGGTTCGATGGGGGAGGGGGATAAGACCAGGGCAGCCACAAATAAACCTAGGGGTGACAGGCCTGCGTCAGGGGCAAGGCCGCTAGCCCAGCTGAAGTGCGTTTACACCAATGCACGCAGTATGGGCAACAAACAGGAAGAGCTAGAAGCCACTGTACAGCAGGAAGGTTATGATGTGGTTGCCATCACAGAAACGTGGTGGGATGACTCTCATGACTGCAGTGCTGCTATGGATGGCTATAAGCTCTTTAAGAGGGACAGGCGAAGCAGGAGAGGCGGTGGGGTAGCGCTATATGTTAGGGAGTGCTTAGACTGTGTTGAAATTGAGGAAGATGGTGAGGATGACAAGGTTGAATGTTTATGGGTGAAGATCGGGGGAAGGTCAGCAGGGCGGACATTACAGTGGGAGTCTGTTATAGACCACCCAACCAGGATGAGCAGGCGGACAAGGCGTTTTACAAGCGGCTGTCAGAAGCCGCCCGGTCGCCGGCCCTTGTACTCGTGGGCGACTTCAACTTCCCGGATGTCTGCTGGAAATACAACATGGCAGAGAGGAAGCAATCTAGGAGGTTCCTCGAATGTGTGGAGGACAACTACCTCATGCAAGTGGTAAATGAGGGGCCCTGAGGAGGGGCCCTGCTTGACCTGTTGTTTGTGAACAGAGAAGGACTAGTGGGAGATGTGAGGGTCGGTGGCCGTCTTGGGAATAGTGACCATGAAATGTTAGAGTTTTCGATAGTGGGGGAAGTAAGGAGGGGCAAGAGTAGAACTTCTGCCTTAGATTTCCGGCGGGCTGACTTTAGCCTGTTTAAGAGGCTGGTGGACCGAGTCCCTTGGGAATCGGTCCTGGAGGGCAAAGGAGTCCAGGAAGGCTGGACATGCTTCAAAAGGGAATTGCTAAATATTCAGGAACAGGCTGTCCCAGTCTATAGGAAGGCAAGCCATCAGGGAAAAAGACCGGCCTGGTTAAACAGAGAACTTAGGCTAGAACTTAAGGAAAAAAAGAGAGCCTACTTGCTCTGGAAGAAGGGTCGGGTAACGCGGGAGGTCTATAGGGACGTGGCCAGGTTGTGTAGGGAGAAGATTAGAAGGGCCAAAGCTCAATTAGAGCTCGATTTGGCTGCTACAGTCAAAGATAACAAAAAAAGCTTTTACAAATACATCAACAGCAAAAGGAGGGTCAAGGAGAGCCTCCACCACTTGCTGAATGAGGAAGGTAGTGTAGTGTCAGGGGATGAGGAAAAGGCAGAAGTGCTCAATGCCTTCTTTGCCTCGGTCTTTAATGTCAAGACCGGTTGTCCTCAGGAGACTCGGCCCCCAGAGCCTGAAGTTAGGGACGGGGGGCTGTGTGAACCTCCCATGATCCAGGGGGAGACGGTTAGTGACCTGCTGTGCCAGTTGCACACCCACAAGGCTATGGGCCCGGATGGGATTCACCCCAGAGTAATGAAGGAACTGGCAAATGAACTTGCCAAACCACTCTCACAGAATCACAGAATCACAGAATGTTAGGGATTGGAAGGGACCTCGAAAGATCATCTAGTCCAATCCCCCTGCTGGAGCAGGATTACCTAGACCATATCACACAGGAACGCGTCCAGGCGGGTTTTGAATGTCTCCAGAGAAGGAGACTCCACAACCTCTCTGGGCAGCCTGTTCCAGTGTTCGGTCACCCTCACCGTAAAGAAGTTTTTCCTCATATTTATGTGGAACCTCCTGTGTTCCAGCTTGCACCCATTGCCCCTTGTCCTGTCAAGGGATGTCACTGAGAAGAGCCTGGCTCCATCCTCATGACACTTGCCCTTTACATATTTATAAACATTAATGAGGTCACTCCTCAGTCTCCTCTTCTCCAAGCTAAAGAGACCCAGCTCCCTCAGCCTCTCCTCATAACGGAGATGTTCCACTCCCTTCATCATCTTCGTGGCTCTGCGCTGGACTCTCTCTAGCAGTTCCCTGTCCTTCTTGAACTGAGGGGCCCAGAACTGGACGATTATCTACCGGCAGTCCTGGTTAACTGGAGAAGTTCCAGCTGACTGGAAATTAGCAAACGTAACGCCCATCTACAAGAAGGGTCGGAAGGACGATCCAGGGAACTATAGGCCTGTCAGCCTGACCTCGGTGCCAGGCAAGGTGATGGAACAGATCATCCTGAGTGCCATTACATAGCACAAGCAGGACAATCAGGGCATCGGGGCCAGCCAACATGGATTCATGAAAGGCAGGTCCTGCTCGACCAACCTGGTCTCCTTCTATGACAAAGTGACCCGCTTAGTAGATGAGGACAGGGCTGTGGATGTAGTCTATCTAGACTTCAGTAAGGCATTCGACACTGTCTCCCACAGCATCCTCCTGGACAAACTGGCTGCCCGGGGCTTGGATGGGTGGACTCTTAAATGGGTTAAAAACTGGCTGGATGGCCGAGCCCAGAGAGTGGTGGTGAATGGGGCAAAGTCCAACTGGCGGCCGGTCACTAGCGGTGTTCCCCAGGGCTCAGTTCTGGGGCCAATGCTGTTCAATATCTTTATAGATGATCTAGACGTAGGGATTGAATGCACCCTCAGCAAATTTGCAGATGACACCAAGCTGGGTGGGAGTGTCGATCTGCTGGAGGGTAGGAAGGCCCTACAGAGGGATTTGGACAGGTTAGATAGATGGGCCGAGACCAACGGCATGAGGTTCAACAAGAACAAGTGCCGGGTCTTACACTTCGGCCACAACAACCCCATGCAGCTCTACAGGCTGGGGAAGAGTGGTTAGAAAGCAGACTGGTGGAAAGAGACGTGGGGGTGCTGATCGACAGCCGGCTAAACATGAGGCAGCAGTGTGCTCAGGTGGCCATAAGGCCAATGGCATCCTGGCCTCTATTAGGAATAGTGTAGCCAGCCGGTCTAGGGAAGTGATCGTCCCTCTCTACTCAGCACTGGTGAGGCCGCACCTTGAATACTGTGTTCAGTTCTGGGCCCCGCACTTCAAGAAAAATGTTGAGGTGTTGGAGCGAGTGCAGAGGAGGGCGACCAAGCTGGTGAAGGGTCTGGAGGGTCTGACCTACGAGGAACGGCTGAGGGAGCTGGGGTTGTTTAGCCTGGAGAAGAGGAGGCTCAGAGGTGACCTTATTGCAGTCTACAACTACTTGAAGGAAGGTTGTAGTGAAGTGGGAGTTGGCCTCTTCTCCCGGGCAACTAGCGATAGGACAAGAGGACACAGCCTCAAGCTTCGCCAGGGGAGGTTCAGGTTGGACATCAGGAAGAATTTCTTTACAGAAAGGGTTATTAGACATTGGAATGGGCTGCCCAGGGAGGTGGTGGAGTCACCATCTCTGGATGTGTTTAAGAAAAGACTGGACATGGCACTTAGTGCCATGGTCTAGTTGACAGGGTGGTGTCAGGGCAACGGTTGGACTCGATGATCCCTGAGGTCTCTTCCAACCTGATTGATTCTGTGATTCTGTAATTAGATTCCAGTTCAATACTGCACTTAAATCTGACACTGAGAAGAAAAGTAGTCTGAACTAGGTTTAGAGAAGAGTTGGCACAGAAATCACCATACTGGTTCACAATAGTGATTTATTTATTTGTTTATTTATTTTAACTTCAGTACCTAGCTTGTAATATGATGAAGGTCCAGATGTTTGAAAGTGCAGAAACTCCACACTTCAAATGTACATATGCACGTATGTACAAATGCACATATATAAGAAGTTACGTGGATCAGATCTGGGTAAGAAACATTTCCCGTTTTTAATGGTTTTTTTAATTATGAAATAATACAGCTGGCACCTCATGTAAAGAAAGAGGATTTTGCTCTTTGGAAATCTGCTGTGCTGGACTTATTTGTTATGGTTTAGTTCAGTGTTTTTGCCCGTTCAGCTTTGTGGTATGGGGTTGCTCTATTACTCTGAGAACTGATTGCAACTAGTTATCCGTTATAAAGGCATAATAGATGTAAAGACAATGGACAGAGCTTGAGTTTGGGTGGCAGCAAACCACAGAAGTAGAGCATTACTGTTCTTACGAGCACCCATGTAACACAGATGTGCCTTCCATAAACAAATCACTCTGAAGAGACACTGTTTTCAGTGACATTGTACATTTCAGAACACTAAAGAGGCAAGACAGATTCCCCTCAGAGCATATTTTCTATGTTAGAACTATTTTTCTGTCAAATATAGGAAATTTAGATTTTACTTTGGCATCAGCTGACAGCGGCGGCAGCAGCGAAAGCGGCGGCAGCGACTTGAGGTTAGTGCGGGGGCGAGGGCGACATCGGGCTTAACCGGGCGGTTTTTCGTACTCTGGGCCCTCCCTGAGCCCCCCGCGAGCATCAGCCCCGAGCTGCGAGCATCAGCCCTGCGAGCATCAGCCCCGAGCTGCTTCCCCCCGACCCCGGACCCGGACCCGGACCCGGAGGTTCCCGGCAACGAATCAGGAGAGGAGGGGGCGTAGCCGGAGGCACCGCGGAGGCACCGCGGGCGATTTAAGCGATTTAAACGCACCACCCCCTGTGATCGGGTGATAAAAAGTCTCCTGGAGGACAGGGACTAGTCCCTGCCCAGAGGGGAGAGGGAGACTCAGCTGTGACTGGGTGTGTCCCAGGGCGGGAGAGGCCACAGCCGTTTGCAGCTCGTTGGGGAGGGCGCTGACTCCCTCCCAGTGCACAAGGCAAGGAAGGTGCCAAGGAGCTGTGAACCAGGGGTGGCACCAACAGGTATTTCCCAGTTAGAACAATGGTATCTACCCGGCGGAAGAAGACCAAAATGGATGTGGGAACCCAGACAGAGCTCCCACGGAAGGAGGCGATGGTGCAGGTCGCAGGCTGCAGGGAATGCTACACGGTCTCTGTGGTCTCAGGGGGCTGTGTGCGCTGTGAGCAAGTAGATGATCTGCTCGGCCGAGCGGCACAGCTGCAAAGCCAGGTTGAAAGGCTTCAAGCCGAAGTAGAAAGGCTTAGGAGCATTCGGGAGGCTGAAATGGAGATAGACTGGTGGAGCCAGGCTCTGCCCTCCCCACAACAAAAATGGGAGCACCTGCCGGAGAGCTCCCAGGATCGAGGGACCCCTGTACTCTGCCCCTCTCAGGTGGAAAACAATAACCTAGAGGAGAGGAGTGAGTGGAGGCAAGTCTATGGCCGTGGCAAAAGGCGAGTGCCCTCCTTGCCTACCTCGCCTCCACAGGTGCCTCTGAGCAATAGATATGAAGTCCTAATGGAATACAGCCGGTCCAATGGGGATGTGGTGGAGAGGCAACCTATATCAGAGGTCCCACCACAGTCAGAAAAACCTGACAGGCGTATAGCTACCTCCTCCACAAGGAAGAAGAGAAGAGTTTTAGTGGTTGGAGACTCCTTCCTAAAGGGATCTGAGGGCCCAATATGCAGAGCTGACCCCCATCACAGGGAGGTCTGCAGTCTGCCTGGAGCCCGAATCAGGGATATCACCAGGAAACTCCCCAACCTGCTGAAGGCCACAGACTACTACCCCCTGCTGATCTTCCAGACAGGTGGGGAAGAAGCTGCATCCCGTAGTCTGAGGGGGATGAAGAAAGACTACAAGGCCCTAGGACGGTTGGTGAAAGAGTCTGGGGCACAAGTTGTTTTCTCCTCCCTCCTTCCATTTTCAGGTGATGACGTGGGATGGAATAGTAGGATTCTCTCTATTAATGCCTGGCTACGAGACTGGTGCTACAGGCAGGGCTTTGGGTTCTTTGATAATGGCTGGTTTTATAAGACAACAGACGTGAAGGTAATACATGGGAAAGGTTTATGTCGTAGGGGCAAAAGGGTTCTGGGACAGGAATTAGCAGGGCTCATTCTGAGAGCTTTAAACTAGATTCGAAGGGGGATGGGGTAATAGCTGGGCTTGCACCACTGGGGTAACGCTCTAGTGTTGAGGTAGACCAGGAGGCCTCCCATCCCCCTAGGGTGAAATCGGTGTGCCCAGCTCGCTCCCTGAAATGCCTGTACACCAATGCACGCAGCATGGGGAATAAACAGGAGGAGTTGGAAATCCGTGTTCGGTCGGGGGGCTATGATCTAGTGGCAATCACAGAGTCTTGGTGGGACACCTCGCATGACTGGAATGTGGTCATGGATGGCTATGTCCTGTTCAGGAAAGACAGGCCACTAAGGAGAGGTGGTGGAGTTGCTCTTTATGTGAGTGAGCAGCTAGAATGTATTGAGTTCTGTCCAGGGGCGGATCAGGAGCGAGTTGAGAGTTTGTGGGTGCGAATTAAGGGGCAGGCTGGCAGGGGTGATACTGTTGTGGGTGTCTATTACAGGCCACCAGATCAGGATGAGGACGGTGATGAGGCCTTCTACAGGCAGCTGAGAGCAGTCTCGCAATTACAGGGCCTGGTTGTCATGGGGGATTTCAACTACCCTGGTATTTGCTGGGAGGCCTACTCAGCCAGCCATCCTCAGTCCAGGAGGTTCCTCCAGTGCATTGATGATAACTTTCTGATGCAAATGGTGGATGAGCCAACTACGAGAGGAGCGCTGCTGGATCTGATCCTCACTAACAAGGAGGGTGTCCTGGTTTGGCCCAAACCAGGCCAATTAGTCTTAGAGAAACCAAGGTCACTGCTAAATTCCTCACTGCTTACGAGTGAAGAGCCAAAGGGGGTCGCACCTGCAGGGAGGAGCAGATGGGGCAGGTGGCCCAGAATTGACCAACAAGGTATTCCATCCCATACATGTCATTCTCACTTTCCTATTTATCGCTAACCCACTGCCTCCTGGAGGTGGGGCCCAGGAGGGAGGGGCCCTCCTGTCTCCCACTGATTGGTACCAGCTTTGCCAATTTTCCAGTTAAAAGCCTGCAGGTGTGATGGCAAGGAGAGCTATTGCATTTTCCCCTCTGCCAGTGCTGGGTGGAGCTACTGCATTTTCCCCTCTGCCCGTGCTGGGGGGAGCAACTCTGCCTGAGGAGGATTTCCAAGCTCTTGATCTTGGTTTTGTACATATTTGTATAGATTTGGTTATTTCTATTGTTATTGTTATTATATTCTTTTTCATTATTATAGTTTATTAAAACTGTTTTAACTTTCCAACCCATAAGTCTCTCTCCCTTTTCCCTTTCCCTTGGGCGGGGGGGGAGAGGGTTAACAGAGAGCATCTGCCACCTGGTTAATAGCTGGCCCAGCTTTAAACCGTGACAGAGGGTCTGGTTGAAGAGGTGAAGGTTGAGGGCAGCCTTGGTTGTAGTGACCATGAGATTGTAGAGTTCAGGATCTCATGTGGCAGGAACAGAATAGCTAGCAGAATCGCAACCCTGGACTTCAGGAGGGCCAACTTTGGCCTTTTCAAGCAATTGCTAGGGGAAATCCCATGGGACAGGGTACTAGAAGGTAAGGGGGCCCAAGATAGTTGGTTAGCATTCAAGGACTGCTTCTTCCGAGCTCAAGATCAGAGCATCCCAACAGGTAGGAAGTCAAGGAAGGGTACCAGGAGACCTGCATGGTTAAACAGGGAACTGCTGGGCAAACTCAAGTGGAAGAAGAGGGTGTACAGATCATGGAAGGAGGGGCTGGCCACTTGGGAGGAATATAAGTCTGTTGTCAGAGGATGTAGGGAGGCAACTAGGAAAGCTAAGGCCTCCTTGGAATTAAACCTGGCAAGAGAGGTCAAGGACAACAGAAAGGGCTTCTTCAAATACATTGCAGGTAAAGCCAACACTAGAGGCAATGTAGGCCCAGTGATGAATGAGGTGGGGGCCCTGGAGACAGAGGATAAAAAGAAGGCAGAGTTACTGAATGCCTTCTTTGCCTCTGTCTATACTGCTGGAGGCTGTCCTGAGGAGCCCCGGACCCCTGAGGCCTCAGAAGAAGTCAGGATAGAGGAGGAATCTGTCTTGGTAGATGAGGGCTGGGTCAGGGACCAATTAAGCAACCTGGACGTCCATAAATCCATGGGCCCTGATGGGATGCACCCGCGGGTTCTGAGGGAGCTGGCGGAAGTCATTGCTAGGCCACTCTCCATCATCTTTGCTAAGTCGTGGGCAACGGGAGAGGTGCCTGAGGACTGGAGGAAAGCGAATGTCACTCCAGTCTTCAAAAAGGGCAAGAAGGAGGACCCAGGTAACTATAGACCGGTCAGCCTCACCTCCATCCCCGGAAAGGTGATGGAACAACTTGTTCTTGGTGCTGTCTCTAGGCACATCAAGGATAGGGGGATCATTAGGGGCACTCAGCATGGCTTCACCAAGGGGAAGTTATGCTCAACCAACTTGAGAGCCTTTTATGAGGATGTAACCCGGTGGATAGATGATGGTAAAGCTGTGGATGTGGTCTGTCTCGATTTCAGTAAAGCGTTTGACACGGTCTCCCACAGCATCCTCGCAGCTAAACTGAGGAAGTGTGGTCTGGATGATCGGGTAGTGAGGTGGATTGTGAACTGGCTGAAGGAAAGAAGCCAGAGAGTGGTGGTCAATGGGACTGAGTCCAGTTGGAGCCCTGTGTCTAGCAGAGTCCCTCAAGGGTCGGTACTGGGACCAGTACTATTCAATATATTCATTAATGACTTGGATGAGGGAATAGAGTGCGCTGTCAGCAAGTTCGCTGATGACACAAAACTGGGAGGAGTGGCTGACGCGCCGGAAGGCTGCGCAGCCATTCAGAGGGACCTGGACAGGCTGGAGAGTTGGGCGGGGAGAAATTTAATGAAATATAACAAGGGCAAGTGTAGAGTCCTGCATCTGGGCAAGAACAACCCCATGTACCAGTACAAGTTGGGGACAGAGCTGTTGGAGACCAGCGTAGGGGAAAGGGACCTGGGGGTCCTAGTGGACAACAGGATGACAATGAGCCAGCAGTGTGCCCTTGTGGCCAAGAAGGCCAATGGCATCCTGGGGTGGATTAGAAGGGGTGTGGTTAGCAGGTCAAGAGAGGTTCTCCTCCCCCTCTACTCTGCCCTGGTGAGGCCACATCTGGAGTATTGTGTCCAGTTCTGGGCCCCTCAGTTCAAGAAGGACAGGCAACTGCTAGAGAGAGTCCAGCGCAGAGCCACGAAGATGATTAAGGGAGTGGAACATCTCCGTTATGAGGAGAGGCTGAGGGAGCTGGGTCCCTTTAGCTTGGAGAAGAGGAGACTGAGGAGTGACCACATTAATGTTTATAAATATGTAAAGGGCAAGTGTCAAGAGGATGGAGCCAGGCTCTTCTCAGTGACATCCCTTGACAGGACAAGGGGCAATGGGTGCAAGCTGGAACACAGGAGGTTCCACTTAAATTTGAGGAAAAACTTCTTTACGGTGAGGGTGACTGAACACTGGAACAGGCTGCCCAGAGAGGTTGTGGAGTCTCCTTCTCTGGAGACATTCAAAACCCGCCTGGACGCGTTCCTGTGTGATATGATCTAGGCAATCCTGCTCCGGCAGGGGGATTGGACTAGATGATCTTTCGAGGTCCCTTCCAATCCCTAACATTCTGTGATTCTGTGATCAATATTCCATGCCTGGGCACACAGGATACTGAACCTGCCACATTTAGCTGGCACAAATTCTTAATGCTATATTTTTCTTACACAAACCCGGACGTAGGTAATTTCACAGAATTATTCTGGAAGCAGAATATTTGGTAGTGGACCAAGCTAAACTCCTCGTCTTCTTAAGAGGGCCAGTTCAATGCAAGTCGCTACACTGTCATACGAGCAACAGGCATTTGAGGATCCTGACAACTTTGTCCCCCTGCTATGCAGGGGAGGCTAGGTAGGGGATCTGGGATCTGTTCTGCTCTCCTTTACGTGGTGCACTTCAATTGCCTTCAAGAGGAATTGCACTATACCTTCACTTTTTAGAGTAATGAACACTGACATATAGCAGAGAGCAGAGAGGATTTATTCATACATGCCCAATAGTAGATATGGTTATCTACCAGAAAAGAAAAAGATTTAGATATTAGAAAGAGAATCTATGACTTGTTACAATACTGTGTAACACACTATCACAGAATCACAGAATCACAGAATGTTAGGGATTGGAAGGGACCTCGAAAGATCATCTAGTCCAATCCCCCTGCTGGAGCAGGATTACCTAGACCATATCACACAGGAATGCGTCCAGGCGGGTTTTGAATGTCTCCAGAGAAGGAGACTCCACAACCTCTCTGGGCAGCCTGCTCCAGTGTTCGGTCACCCTCACCGTAAAGAAGTTTTTCCTCAAATTTAAGTGGAACCTCCTGTGCTCCAGCTTGCACCCATTGCCCCTTGTCCTGTCAAGGGATGTCACTGAGAAGAGCCTGGCTCCATCCTCATGACACTTGCCCTTTACATATTTATAAACATTAATGAGGTCACTCCTCAGTCTCCTCTTCTCCAAGCTAAAGAGACCCAGCTCCCTCAGCCTCTCCTCATAAAGGAGATGTTCCACTCCCTTAATCATCTTCGTGGCTCTGCGCTGGACTCTCTCTAGCAGTTCCCTGTCCTTCTTGAACTGAGGGGCCCAGAACTGGACACAATATTCCAGATGCGGCCTCACCAGGGCAGAGTAGAGGGGGAGGAGAACCTCTCTCGACCTGCTAACCACACCCCTTCTAATCCACCCCAGGATGCCATTGGCCTTCTTGGCCACAAGGGCACACTGCTGGCTCGTGGTCATCCTGCTGTCCACTAGGACCCCCAGGTCCCTTTCCCCTACACTGCTCTCCAACAGGTCTGTCCCCAACTTGTACTCATACATGGGGTTGTTCTTGCCCAGATGCAGGACTCTACACTTGCCCTTGTTATATTTCATTAAGTTTCTTCCCGCCCAACTCTCCAGCCTGTCTAGGTCCCTCTGAATGGCTGCGCAGCCTTCCGGTGTGTCAGCCACTCCTCCCAGTTTGGTGTCATCAGCAAACTTGCTGACAGCGCAGTCTATTCCCTCATCCGAGTCATTAATGAATATATTGAATAGAACTGGTCCCAGTACCGACCCTTGAGGGACTCTGCTAGACACAGGGCTCCAACTGGACTCAGTCCCATTGACCACCACTCTCTGGCTTCTTTCCTTCAGCCAGTTCACAATCCACTTCACTACCCGATCATCCAGACCACACTTCCTCAGTTTAGCTGCGAGGATGCTGTGGGAGACCGTGTCAAACGCTTTACTGAAATCGAGATAGACCACATCCACAGCTTTACCATCATCTATCCACCGGGTTACATCCTCATAAAAGGCTATCAAGTTGGTTGAGCATGACTTCCCCTTGGTGAAGCCATGCTGAGTGCCCCTAATGATCCCCCTATCCTCGATGTGCCTAGAGACAGCACCAAGGACAAGTTGTTCCATCACCTTTCCGGGGATGGAGGTGAGGCTGACCGGTCTATAGTTACCCGGGTCCTCCTTCTTGCCCTTTTTGAAGACTGGAGTGACATTCGCTTTCCTCCAGTCCTCAGGCACCTCTCCCGTTGCCCACGACTTAGCAAAGATGATGGAGAGTGGCCTAGCAATGACTTCCGCCAGCTCCCTCAGAACCCGCGGGTGCATCCCATCAGGGCCCATGGATTTATGGACGTCCAGGTTGCTTAATTGGTCCCTGACCCAGCCCTCATCTACCAAGACAGATTCCTTCTCTATCCTGACTTCTTCTGAGGCCTCAGGGGTCCGGGGCTCCTCAGGACAGCCTCCAACAGTATAGACAGAGGCAAAGAAGGCATTCAGTAACTCCGCTTTCTTTTTATCCTCTGTCTCCAGGACCCCCACCTCATTCATCAGTGGGCCTACATTGCCTCTAGAGTTGGCTTTACCTGCAATGTATTTGAAGAAGCCCTTTCTGTTGTCCTTGACCTCTCTTGCCAGGTTTAATTCCAAGGAGGCCTTAGCTTTCCTAGTTGCCTCCCTACATCCTCTGACAACAGACTTATATTCCTCCCAAGTGGCCAGCCCCTCCTTCCATGATCTGTACACCCTCTTCTTCCACTTGAGTTTGCCCAGCAGTTCCCTGTTTAACCATGCAGGTCTCCTGGTACTCTTCCTTGACTTCCTACCTGTTGGGATGCTCTGATCTTGAGCTCGGAAGAAGCAGTCCTTGAATGCTAACCAACTATCTATGCCTAATTTGTCCTCAAATCTGTCCACTGGATCTACCCATTGCAGAAACTATCCACAAAACAATGAAGCAAGTATGGGACAGCTCAGCATGCCAGAAGCATCCTATCGAGGTTTACATAGTAGCTATAAATCCTACTTTACATCGCAATGCACGCAAACTTCATCTCACATCATAATGGGCTTGAAGGGGGCATAGAAAAATATGCTTTCTCTCCTTTAAAAATTTTAAGACTATGGTATTATAATTTTCTTCATCAACCATTTCAGATGTATATGCAAGAACTTCCAAGCACTCATCTTTCTTCAGAAACACTTGTGGGGTTTTAATTTTTCTCATCCTTTTACAGAATGTCAGAAATGGAAGAGGAAGAGAGGCATATTTAAACTACTAACTTAGAGGAGAAGCAAATAACATACTTTTAAAAAAAACCTCTCAAAACGAAGAAAACATTTAATACATGATAATGTTTTCCTCTGCGAATCACTGGAAATACAAATGCTGCTGTGCTCCTGTAGCAGTTACATGTCCTTCAGTTTGGGCAACAAGAGGACAGGATTTCCTGAGGATAAAATACAATGCAGGAGATAATCACACTGGACTTTTTCCACCAAGTCAAAATATTTCAGAAGATATTGCGGACTTCAGGGAGAGTTAAGCTAAGCTGCCATAAGAGGACGATTAATGAAGACAATTATAGGGAAGAATACAAGCCCAGGATAAGCTACCCCAGGCAGACAATAAGATGAAATAAGAAATAACATACCATGTCAGACTCTGAAAGGCATGAGTTCAGTTCTGCTGCGAGGCTTGTAAGCGAACAAAGGGAGCAGCCTCACAGCATCACAGCGGCTGGAAAACAGCAATATGAAATTCAGTCATGTACCCAGAAGGCAATTCCATGATTCAAGCTGATGTTTTTGAGCACAGCAAAGAAGTACTTTGAAGAAACTTGAGATCCTCTGAAGTAAAGGAGGAGGGAGAGGGAAGTTACACTGCATGGGACCCAAAGAGAGGGAGGACAACAGGCGGAAGGTGCAAACTTGGCAGCCTGCGCTCAAACAGTGCTCTCTTCTGGAGCCAGAGAAAGAGAGGTGCCAGGTGCTGAGCAACCCAGACGCACAGCCCTCAAACGAGCGGTGCCTCAGCGTTGCAGGCTCCTGGAGATGGGACACCGGCCGGTCCAGTCCGAGTGCCGCACTCAGACTCGGCGACAGGCAGCACCAGGCCATAAAGGTAATGTTTCCATGACCTCCTTACAACCTAGTGACCGCACCATCAGCTTTCCATCATCATTCACCCTGCGAGATCACACCACCCAGAGCATCCTGCTGTTTTCACATCATCTAAAATTTCAAAGAATTGTTATGCTGGTAAGCAGAAGGAAAAAAAAAAAAGAAGGGACAAAAAAGTCGTCATTGGCTTATCATGCCACAGACCTAACAAGACCAACAGGCACTGGCCTAAGAACAAACAGGGAGGGAACAGTTCTAAGAATTTGCTCATAGTAGCTTTCATAATTTAATTTCCTAACTTGAATATTACTAAATGTTCTTCCTCTCTTTTTTTTACGTGACTACTTTCTTATTTCATGTTTTCACCTTTTTGTCATAAACCACCTCCTCCCTACTAAGTTTACACAGTTTATGACTTTCTCTCTGATCAGGTATTCCACACTGAAAGTAGTTCCCATGTGTACACCACTGCTCAGTCCTAATCCTTACCCTTTGGTTTCTGTCCATCCACCCTGAAAAATGTTCCATTTGGCACTGAATCAACATCTATTCACTGGACACTCAAGACAGCAGCAGCAAAGTCTCCCAAGTTACCACTAAACTAATATGCTTTCATTCATTATCTTTATGGCCTTGGCAAGTGGTAAAGTAAAACTAGTGCTTAGCCTCTCAGAGGACCATAATGTTGGGGTTTTTTTTTTCAAGTGCTAGGAACTGATGGAACATCATATGCATTGGGACAATGACAGGACATGCACTGTCCCAGTTTCTGTGTCAAAAGGTGAAATTATTTTAGCTGCTACCTCTACAGGCTTAGTGCTTTAAAATTACACACTGCTCTTTGAACCATTTTAACCTTCCTTTCTTACATTTTTACATTATATCCATCATGAACAGTATTCTTACCCCTGAAAAAAATCTTGCAACCAATTTCTGCTTCCACTTAAGTAGCTGTGCAGTGCATGAATGATTGTACAAAAGCCAGCTCATTTTTTCAGTGTTGTGTTGACTTTACTACCCAAGAACAATGCATCCTTGTTATAAGTAGAATAAACTCAAATTAAGGAAGAAGTATCCTTAATAGTGATGTTTTGGTCCACAATATGGACCACAATTATGTTTCAACTACGGATCACTCTCAAAAGTCAAATTAATCAAAAAAATCGTATATACTGTGATTACTTTTACTAGAATTATGAAGTTTTGCCCAGTTCTTTCTCTTCTGATCATTCTAAAAGTGATAATGCTTAATAATTAACTAAAAACACTTCTTAATTCATTGTTTGCATTCCACTTATCAGTGAAATGTAATTCCATAGAGTGTATCTACAAACACCACGTATGATTCCTGGTTCCTGAGGAAATCCCACAGAGATGAAGGTCTGAAACCATAGTCATGACATTATGACAACATTATGAGCCAACATGTCAAATGCAGTTCAGCACTTACATGGGAAAAATCAAAAGATCAGGAATCTCCTTCCGGAGTTCTGATTAAAAAAATTAACATAATAACAATGTAAAGAAGAAACGAACAGAGAAAAACCTATAAAATTATAGTTAAGTTTTATACTAATTTCCAAAGTTTTCCTTGAAGAAAGAAAACGTTAGCTAAATCACAAGAAGTATAATTACATTCAATTTGACTACTTTAATAAATTATATTTGTTTAAATTATTTAATTATTTAATTGTTTGGGAAATTTGAAAAAATCCATTTTAATTAGTTTAATAACATAGTGGCATCAACAAGACAATGAGAACTTTCAACATCATCTTTGTGACATCAGCCAGGGACATTATTCCACACAAAAATATCAAGGAAAACCTAATAACAGCAGTTCAATAATATCATCAGCACTGACAAAGCAAGAGGATTCAAACAAAGCAAGAGGATTCAACAAAGAAGATTTCTTTGCTTGCTTATCTTCACAGAATACCTGGATATTACAATACCTCCAATCCTATTGGGAATGAATGCCTCACATTGTTAAAAATCATCTCTTTCCGAGGGTGTCAATCTCCAGATTATTAGGAAACATAATAAATTCATATCTGTCCTCGTAAAAAATTCTGTGACACTTCCTTAATGAATGGGTTGTTTATCCTGGTCCTCTCTCCAGATTTCAATTTCAACAAGCATACTGCATGACGAAATCTTGTAATTGGAGGTGTGACAGCAGCATGGACAAGTTTAACCTACGTAAGTGGGTGACAACAGTGATTAAGATGCAGGTTTAAGCACAGGCTAGCAATACACATAAGCACCCAACAATCCCAGTCAGCTCGACACACCCTCAGGAAAAGCTCTATTAAACCTTCTATTAACATATTTTCATCACCACCATTGGATTCAGTCACAACTAAACAAAGTATAAGTATCCTTTCTGGTACAACTGCACTTTTAGTTATTTGGTAGACACCCTACAAAGGGATGGGTCTGTGCATCTCTTTTCTGAATAAATCTGTCCTTCGCACATATATATTACCCATATATTAATAATTAAAATTAATGAAATTGCCCTTGAATGTCTGCTTAACTCTTCAGCAATTTTAGAGTCTGTTCAAGTCTTGGTAAATAGGCTTGCCATGATCCTTCAGAGTAAACACTACTGAACAAATCTTACAACATGGACAGATCTTTTTCACCGGCATCAAAACACTTCTTTCTCTTTTCATATAGCCTACAGAAAATCCTTCCTAGAATAGTGGGCACTCAGTAAACATTTTCTGCTACTGCATTATAACTGTTCACATAGCAACACACTAACACTCTTGGGAGAATTTTGTTTCTTTTTATCAAAAGAGCTTTCACAGACTTTAACATTATGTAGATTCTTTTAGTTCTTTTCTCCATTTGTAGAGAAACAAATAAAACAGTTATTCAAGATGCACCGTATGCCTCTAACCTATCTGCTCTTACCTCTTCAATAGATGAGAAAGTTTTAGAAAGTTACCTTTGATATTTTTGTTCCCATTCTTTATGACCACTTCCTTTTTAAAGTTATTTATGTTTTTCCCCTTTGAAATTACTGAATTGCAAACAAAGCAAGCTCTTGACTTGAACACAGTTTAGGCTTAGTAGATCTTAAAGGCTTTTGAGCTCAATGTGAACATTTGAATATCTCTTTTCTAGGGGTATCTTTCATTCTGTCACCTATTCAATGGTATTCTGGTTTGCCTTGATCCTCTGGTGAGACAGGACCACTGTGTCTGTGGTGTTACAGATACTAGACTCCCTCTTGCAAGTCCAGCAAGCAGGCTGACTTAAGAAACCTCCCCTGAGGACACTGTACCTTCTATAGAGTTCCCACAAAGTTCAAAAGATCTTTTCCTATAACATGTTCTAATGCTTTAAGTTTTGAAAGATGGGTAAACATATGCCAGGAAATCACCTGCAAAAGGACTTAATAAACAACTGGAGAATTTTGATGCACCATGCAAGAATGGCAAACTGAAACTTGAATTTCAACTATACTTTCATGCTTCAAATTCTGATTAATAGTTGGATAATTTTATATGTTTATTAATTTCTATTAAAACTTATTTAACCAAACTATATTAGGAAAAAAAAAAATCTCTTTCTTCCTTGCCTCTGGAGAATTATGACCACTTGAGGAAAGACCACTCCACAGAGTCTTGACCAATCCAGGAAATCAAGGAATACAAATAAAAGACATGAGACTTTTGAATTTTGACATTTCAAAGTCACTTTTGTAAAAAACCCACAAGATTGTCATTATTTTTATATGGATAATATTCCTCTTTTCGTCTTCTGGTAATTTTTCACAGAGCAAAATCTAAAGGAGTAAAAAAAACCCATTTTTGTTTTGTAAGGCTTTAAAAAAAAAGAGCCACTTTGGAAAGAGTTTCTTGTTTGGTTTTGGTGTTTGTTGTTTTTTTTTTAATTCCCCCAAGAGCTTAGTAAAAAAGACTGTTTTTTGAAGTAGACTGAAATTATAACTACTACTAGGAATAGCCAAGCAAACAGGAAATAAAATCAATCAGAATATCAAGTCTGAACACACTGAAGACCATGAAAGCTTGGCTAATAACATCAGGAAAGGCAGAACATCACAAATTAGCTATGTAACAGAGTAGAAACAAGGGAAGAGCACGGGCTTCATGTATTCTATCTGTTGCTAAACCTTTGACTGTGCACACTGTTAACAATATAAAACAATTTACAACATAAGATCAAGCGTAATTGTGTGTTAATTTGTATCTGTATATTTTATATTTAAAAAATCTTCAGATGACCTGGGATTCACTCGCTTATAGAACAGAAGAATTAACAAAATCTCAAAACCACTGGCTGCTTCTTGGCCTGCCGTGCCCATAATAACTCAGAAACAAGCCTTCATGAGGCTTCACTGCTGTGGCAAATAAATGCCATCAGTGCTATTTTAATAATGTTAAAATAGAACATCTACCATGCTTCTTTTCACATTTTCATGTCATCGCTTTACAAGAAGGTAATTTCAGCATGAATATGAAGGGCTGCAAAGTTTATCAAGCATCTAGTTTTTAATGTGGAATCCTATCCAAGATAAGGACTAGCACAAATTTTTCCAATCTTTAAATTTACTTTCTCCTCTTGAGTATTCAATGAACTTTAAAGATCAGCTCAGCAATTACCCCGCTGATGGGTGCACCTTCACTTCCACATTGATAAGCTTCTGCTACAGCTCCCAAGAAATGGATCCTCTACACAGCCAATGGTTGAGAGATTTGAATTTTTCCTTCTACAAGGACCTTTTCGAAGATTTTTTGATATAAATTTTACATGTACACATGAATATGCACATGCAATCACATGTTATTTTAGCCTATTATAAGTTATGTCATATTATTAATAAAGACTTATGGAGCCACATATAGCCCAGCCCCTCAACTCACTTCCATAGCACTTAACAGTGTAGGTAATACATTAAACTCTGGATCCCTTGATGTCACTGGCAAAGCTTCAACGGACATCACTGTGTGCAGTACTGAAACCCATATAGATTTTCATGCTATTTAATTTCAGCTGCTTTACTGGAAGATGCATTCATCACTGTAAAACAGTTAATGGGAAAGCTGGAAGAAATAACTCTTGACATACATTTCTTGAAATACACTTAGTGCACTTCTGATAAACTGTTTCAAAAATTAAACATGCTACCCAGTTTGGCAAGTAAACACCAAGACAAACTACGCTGCATTAATCTCAATGGTTTTTTTAAACAGCAGAGAGTAACACAAGGGCAACCAAAGGGAAAGTAACAGAAGAGGATGACGGCTGCATTGAAATCAACCCATACCTCACCTAAAGCAATTAGAGAGAAGAGTTTGATCCACACTTGTGTCGACTCTGCACATGAAAATCTTAATAACCAAATCAGCATTTTTCTGTACCAATGTCAATGGTGAAATCATCAGTTTCATTTTCTTGCTTCCACTCCTATACACTAGGTAAGACCCTGCACACTTGCTGCCTCTTGTACTCCTGTGCTCTTCTCAGAGGTTTCTATTCAGACACTAACTGCAATGACAGATCCCAGTTTGTACAGACTGCAGCAATCATCTCATCATCAACTGAACCACTGTAGTCATTATTTGCCTATTCCTATTATGTATCTAAATGTAAACATGATTTCTATCTCCATTTGAAGCTTTGAAAGGAACACTTAACAACAGAGCTATAAATGGCACAGGAGGATCCCTGCCTGTGGTTTCTCCATGGCATTTTTAATGTATGTTTCCTTTTACAGCCGCAGCTGCTTCAATTTTCCTGAGATTCAGCTGAAGATCCTCCTACAGAAAGGGCAAGTTCTGCTCTAAACCACAATGTTATAAACAGATTGCTTACTAACGTGCCATGTTCTTGTTGCAAATTACAGCTACATCTTCCTTCTAGATAGTATAATCCTGATACACCCTATAATGCAGCCTTAAGGCTGGAAAAAAATGAAAGTCCACAGAATCTGCAGCAAAGCCACATTTTCTTTAGTCTCTTCTGTTTCCTCTCCTCTGTTTCACCTTTGCTGTGTTTTGAGAGGCTGCCTTTAAAATTCAACTGCAGTGATTAAAAAAAACAATTGAGGGGAAAAAAAAAAGATTGAAATAGTGAAAAGAAAGGAGGAGGAAGAAAGGAAAGAGAAAAATGTTTTAAATGAATCCTTGTATCAAAAAAAATATATGCCATTCATAGCTTTCCAGGATGCAATGAGTTTAAATTACAATTGGGACCTCATAAAGGTTTCAACCTACATTTTTTATACCAGTAATAGGGTAACGTCTGTCTAACTCAATGTCCATACAAATAATTTTAATAGAAATTGTCTGGGAAGTGCTCCCAGATGACAGGCACCAGCAATAAGGAAATTGTAAGTTGTTCAGCTCTGGATGCTCACCTGTCCTTTGCAAAATACAGCTCTCTCCCTAACTCCAGTAAGTAGAATGATGCTCAAAGTCCTGCCTCACACCAATCTACTTTATGTTGGAAAAAAAAACGTGAGATCTATGGTATATATTTAAAGTAAATTATAACTTACAGAGACACCATGCTCTGTTCTAGACAATACTTACATAGCAGATGAATAAGAGCAGAGGACAATGCCACTAGTCTTTAGAGAGGACACCAAAGAACCCTTAAGCAGGATCTGAAACAGGAGACTCCCACCTCCTCTGGCCATGTCAAATTCATATTTTTGGTCTAGATTATCATAATCCTTTCAGTTCCTAGGAAGGTAAAAATGAAAAACGTATTGGACTGCACTAACCAATATCTCCAGTTTCTGTGGTGTTTGGGCAAAGGATTCCCTCTCACAGGTTCCCACGAGCTGTGCGAGCATTATTGTTCCAGGGTCCCAGAGGGTAAACTGAGGTTCAGGCAGAACAAATACCCTTCTCAAAGTTGCAGAGGAAGTCAGAGGTATAGACGGGCACTAAATCTTTTTCAAGTCTGTCCTGGTTTGGCCTAAACCAGACCGATTTTCCTTTCAGTGATTTTTACTTTCAGCTAAGTCTCCTCTAACTAACTGCATGTTTTTGCAGACAGTGTCTGCTTCCAGGACTGATAACGCTCGAAGTTTGTAGTTATCACTGAGGCACCGGTAGGGATGTTGTGCAGAAAGGCTCTTGCTGTACTTATTCTTGAGAGAAACCAAGGTCACTGCTGAATTCCTCATTGCTTACGAGTGAAGAGCCGAAGGGGGGTCGCAGCTGCAGTGGGGAGCAGACAGGGCAGGTGACCCAAAATTGACCAACGAGGGTATTCCATCCCATACACGTCATTCTCGGTATAAAGTGGGGGGATCACGAGGGTCTCGCTCTTTTTTCTGCTATGGCCGGTGTCCAGGGAGGACTCCGTCTGTTTTCCTGCTGCCCCCGATCCCGATCCGTGCGTTCCTGAATCCAGCTCTCGACCGTCGCTAGGCCCAGGCTGGGCCTTCCCGGAGCCTGCCCTGCAGTGCCGGTGGTGACGTGGCTGACTTCAGGGGAGCTCAATCTTGGTTTTGTATATATATTTGTATATATTTGATTATTTCTATTATTATTATTTTTTTTTTTTTCATTATTATAGTTTATTAAAACTGTTTTAATTTTCCAACCCAGAAGTCTCTCTCCCTTTTCCCTTTCCCTTTCCCTCTGGGGGGAGGGGGGGGGGATAACAGAGGGCATCTGCCGCAGGTTTAATCGCCAGCCCAGCTTTAAACCGTGACAAAGTCTTACAGTAACACCTAAGCACTCCAGAGTGACCTTATATAGCGATTTCACTGGGATTACTGGAATAGCACTGGAATGCTATCCAAAGGTGCAATTTACCTGGGACAAAGCTTAGGAAGCATAAAGGTAATAGCAGCTCTGTTTACATTTAAAAAGAGTATTGCTGGAGCCTTTTATTGCTTCTTTGTACAGGGGACATTTCACCTTCTGATGATTCAGCTGTTTCAAATTACAGGTTTCTGAAATTGCCCCCATAATATGGAACTATATTAATTAAAGTAACCCACTGAATACAGACAATGTCTTGTTAAAATAGATCCATTGGTTCTACAGATCTATTGTAATGGTATTGTAGAAGAATTTGTCATTAGCCACTTACGGCTGGTTATTGCAAAAGCACATTTCCGTAACATCAGTTTTCAGGGCTACCAGTAAAACAGATCACAAAGTATAAATTCATCTATGTTCATTCCACTTCACATTAACAAGAATTGTGTTGGACACTCCAGACAAGAAAGTCTAGTTACAACTATTTCAATTTCAAGTAGTCCAAGTCATCAGACTTTGCAATCAGTATAATGTGAAGTAGCCCAGCCGCTATTCCAGATGTTATTGCTTCTCAATTCTATCATCTTTCCTTACACTGAAATAATCTGTAATAGTTTAATCAGCTGCAGTAGGCTCATTTAAGCGCTACGGAAATGCAGCAAGAATGGAAGTGGCATTACATCCTTGGAAATGAATGGAATGGAGAAAAAAAAAAAAAAATAGTTCATTCCCAGACTAGAAATAGTGGTATGTCATATTTCAGTATCGGGAGAACTGAAACAAACCAAATACTGTGAAGGAATGAAGTAGCATCTGGCCAAAACAGACAGCTCCAGAAATTAATATTTTACGTACAAATAATTTTCAAGAAACTATAACTTCTGATTATAAAACTGCGAACCAATAATTATGGCTGTGCTTACATTGCTAAGGGCACCCAGGAGATCCCTCGCGCCAAGTACTGTAGGTGGCTTACACCCTTGCTTGCTCAGGGCTAGTCCCTTCTGATCATCCCCATGGTTGGACAAGGCTATGGTGGGCTCCACAGGGTGCATTTAAGAAGTAATTTATCGTGGGTTTATCTAGTTCAAAGTGCATGCAATCATGCAAGGGCTGTGTCACAGCCTCTCAGGCTGATTTTAATAGCACAACACTGTGAAAGCGTGTGGCGTACCCTGGGTGTGTTGTAAGAGTAGGTAGATGTATGTGATGCTGTGAGACATGACAAGGTAACACTGAAAGACTGCTCAGGGGTAACAGCGGCAAGCAGTCCTGCTGCAGTCCTGTCTGTACCATGTCAAGGTGGGTCTTGGGGTGAATGGCTCCCCAAAACTGCACCCAAGCTTCATCTCAGAGAGAACTGGGTGACAGGCTTCAAAAAAACCCCAGGGAGCGAATTGACTTGCAAACAAGGAACTAGAGGTTGGGAGTGGGCTGGGGAGTTATTTGGCCTTCTTCATGTGCCCTGTGTCAATTCTGACAGAGTTAAAACAGAACTAAGCTGTAAAAACATTAAGCATCAAATATAATCATTCTAAAGCTATTTAAAGGAGCTAGGACATCCATAGCCATGTATTTTTTGGGTCTTGCATTTCAAGTGAAATTATACGAAGAATGTATTTTGGCATCAAAGTCAGAGCTCCAGAATAAAAGCTTAAAACCTAAGGATTTGTGAAATAGATCCCAAGTCCTTGTTTCATTTTATTATTGTACTACACAGTACACTATCAATAGCCAATAAATATCACATCAATCTCTGTGGACAACTACACAGCTGCAGAACACCATTACGAATGCTTTCCATCAGTAACTTCAGAACATCAGTAACTTGAAAATGTAAAAATGCTTCCATTCCTATGGTTTCATAGTGTTTTTTATCAAGATTTAACTTCAAGTTCAGTTTGGTTTTAAGTCTGTCCAGGAGAACAAAGCCTCCAGCTGGTTCTCCCTCCAGTAACTTTTCATATGATGCTCAGCCCACAGACAGACCTCTACACTGGAACACATAAGCTCAGGCAGGAACATTTTCTGGCTATTATTTGGTCACTCTTTAACCATCCATCGCTGTCTGGGGAAAAACTCTTGAGAATAATTAAGTATCATGATAATAATTATAAAAGAAAAAAAGTAGTGAAAATTTACAAGCGTCTGAAGAATGTCAGCACTGTCATATAAGCTCCTTTGGAAGATAACTCCCACTCCAGAATGGTATTAAGGAAAGCAGATGAAGACTCACAGCTATAAATAGATCAAAGATAAGGTTTATCTTAGTCTCTACAAACTGTCTTTCTTATCAAATACTTTGCTACAAAATATGTTTTCAATGGTATACAGCCAAACTAAAAGAAAATATTTCTTCTTGACAGCATGGACTCTGAAGTAACCTAGAGGATCTCTGTTCAGTCAGACCTTATTTTGTTCATTTAACTCTATGACATACTTTTCCTTAGTACACAATACGATGAGCAATATGATCTCATGCTTGTTTAAGGTGGTGGAGCTGTAGCTCCCAAGCAGCTTCACAGTGTACAGTGAAAAGGCTTATTTTTGAAAAGAGAAACGTGGCTGCCTCCACACACACATCTGAAGAAACATGCAAAAGTGCATGTTCATGCAATGAATACTTTAAATGTGTGCTGAGTGAGTATAAAACAAACTTCTGAAATTCCCCATGCCGCTTCCCAAAGCCCCACTTCATCTTTGTACGTGCTGTGCCTTTTCAGAATATTTTTAGTGCATGAGGCACCTTTTCAAAGACCTCTTAACTCTTGTAACTTGTCTTACAAGCATAAATCAAATCATGTTGGTCAACTCTTTCCGTAACAGAACTGCACCTTTAAATACCACTAATGCCAGATGGTCTCAGCATATAAAGCAGCATGAGACAACATATTAATGCTACTCAAACAAGCAAGTTGTGCTAGCAGCAGACCAATGAAATTAGTCTCAGGCTGCTAATCCTCTCTGTCTCCATGGCAACATCTATTTCAGACAAATCTTCAATTTTCAAGTCAGATGGGTTTGCTGGCCCTTAAACTTCTCTATTCAGGGGGTCTTCTGTTGTCAGGTACTTTTTCACTTTGTATTGGCTACCATTATAATACAGAATTTATTTTTATCAGCTGCTCCAAGGAGTATCAAGGAACAGATGCTCCTCTGTTTCTGTTTACTTACAGACTTTTCCACTAAAGCTGTGTACTATAAGATTTCCACTAAAGATCTGCACTGTTTATTTCCACTATGGATTTGTTCTGCTAACTGTAACACATGGAAACCTTGCAAAAATAGATGTCTCTGTTGTGACCCTACCTACCAGCACTGGAAGAAAAGGGAGAATTGGTACCCTCCTCATAACTCTCTGCTATCAAGGCAGATTTAAAAAAAAAAAAAAAAAAAAAGAAGAAGTAGTAGTGTATCTGCAGCAGGTAAACAGGGAAAGAAACTCTTGACTTCTCCTCACCTGAGGTCTGTTAGCATCACTGAGTCAGCATAAATATTGGGGCTGTTTGCCACTAGGAAAAGTCTGGCAGGAATCGGGTAGGAACTACATCCTAAGTGTAGATCAAATGCTGAGCCACATGCTATCAAGTACATATATATATTGGGTACATGACATAGCCACAGACTAACCTGAAGCATGGAAGATGAGAACCTAGGCATGCAGATGAGAGCCTGAGGCACAGTGGACAGGATGTTCTTATCCAAAAAGATGAGAAATACGTGGCAGAGCCAGAAAAGAAGCCAGACGTCCTTTATCACAAGACTGCTTTTCCTCTCTGTGCAACAATTTCCTACAATGACAATGTTTAAACATGAGATAGCCCAGCTCCCATCTCCACAGCTTTTTCTTCTCTCCATCCCACTATGTACCAATGTCACCAAAAAGAAATAAGAAATTTTATTCAGAAAGGCATAAACTTTGATCACTCATTCCTTAACTGCAGACTATTACAGAACCGAAGTCACATTTAGCCTTCTTTCTTAAAGGCACACAAGCAGGTTGGCTCACACATTAGGATTTATAAGCCTCCTGCTTATAACGGAGATTCAGATGTATGGCTCCCACTGCCTTCAGTTTGATTTGTGGATCCTCAGCAGCTGGGCGGAAGGAGAAATTAAACCCCTGTCTAGTTTATATCAGGTGAAGATCTGACATGGAGAGTCAGCTTACCATAGCCATAAAGCTCCCTTTGATGTAACAACTTTTCATGTGTGTAAAAAGTGTATATTTAGGTTGCAGACTCACCTAAATTTCACTTATAGTTCTAAAACTGTTCTTTTGTGCAATAAACCAAAATGCAGAGCCAGCCAAAACCACAAAACCTTCAGTTTAGCATAGGAAAAAAAAGGTTAATTTTGAATGATAAATGTGCAAGGAATACACCGTTCATAACAGTGAAGGACAGCAATGTGTAACTGAAAGACAACCACACTGTGGGCTCCCTTGACTTTTGAGGGACACAAAAACAAAAGGACATTCAAATGACATGTCTTGCAGCTAGAAATCTCAGGGGAAAAACATGCAGTAATTCACACACGTGTTATCTAGTTACCTCTAATGTGATGGTATAGGAAACACAACTATGCAAAAAGTTTTGATCTTTGAAACGTCTCACTGTCCTGTCTCTTTCTTTGTATCTTTCAACTACTAGTTGTATTTCTCATAGCAAAGTACTGCACGATTTCTCTTTTGTTTGGAGAACTAATATGGCAAAGGTCAGGGTCATACTTTCTAAATACCAGAAAAATCAACCAGATCATTAGACTGGTGTACCAGCAAGGATGCCCTTGCCAAGAAAACAGCTCATTAAACCATGGCCAGTCGGATATCCCACCTGATCAATCAATTCTTTCCACTCGGCTTTAAGGCAGATCCACACCTAAGGATAAGTATTCAGAATGGCATACGATGGCTGTTCTCGCTGTAGGCAGGCTCTGCAGCCAGAGCAGTATCTTTCTTTGATCGTAAATCAGGCAGCTCATGCCCCACGGTCATGAGCAGCTCCATACAAAGAATGACTATCTCAGCTTGCTCCAAGGGACTTAATTTGTGAATAAACAAGGATGTCAGGTTTTGCTCATAATTCAATATGAACAACTACCAGGAAGCAGCTACTAGCTTATACAGTTATAAATGTCTCGCTTCGGAAGAATTAATTAAAAACAAATGTTTACTGCCTTTGAACTGCCAACCACGGGTTTATAACTCAGGATTCTCTCTTACCTGACGGTCGTAACTATACAGACATATTCCTAACGTATACCTTTGCATGGAATCAAACCCCACAGCCCTCTGACAATCACCCTGTTACCTGCTGCTGTCATGGGAAGGTTTGCCCAGTGCTGATTCAGCTACCACAGCGTTAGTACGCTGCAAGAAACCTCCACTCCAAAGGGAAGGGCACCATGGACCAAGTTCGCACTTTAAGTGTAGTGTCCTCATCCTCAACAGTGCACCTGAAAGGAGTAAGCAAGGTGACTACTTCAGTGCCATAGGGCAGCTATCACATCATGGCACATACGGTCGTTTCTTCATAATATGGCACAACTCTGATTCCAAAATCCCAAATCCCAGCAAGTCAAGCTGCTTTTTCCAGCACTGTTGTTCTGCAGAGCTCCTAACCCACTCCCAATGCAGCACCAGCTTTCAACCTTAAACCTGAGATAACACAGGCAGATTTACAGCGGCCAAAAGAGCTCAGATTCATGTCACATGGCAAATCAAACCTGCCCACTCTGCTACCATTTTACTGATAAGGATTATTTTTTTTTCAACATTTTAACTACAAAGACCCTTGGTGTCTTCATTTAGCCTCAGCATACCAGAAAGTAAGCTTCAAATATAACATCCCGATCCCATCGAATTCACTGAACCCTGGCTTTTGATGTGCAGCTTACACCAAAATGAAGTATACACCCTTTACTCCACTGCTCATAACTCTACCCATCATTTTAATTAACTGACCCAGAAGCCTTAAAGCACACACTGCAGTTTCCACTTTTCCTTGATTCCACAAAATTTTAAGAGAATTCAGCTACAAACCTTCTTTCCAGTTTAATTCCCAAACTAATGGAGAAAAAAAAATAAGGAAGAGTCTGTGGTAATACATGCATGAGACTTTTGTTTAAATGTAGACCAAAAAAAGATGTGACATAAGACTTTTTTTTTAGGAGGAACATGAATTAAAATAGGTATGAAGACTTAACAATATAAATTAATCTGCAGAGAAAAGATCAGATAGGGTTCATAAACAGTACATTTCACAGAGCAAGCATATAAAGCACAACAAGGTACTTTAGATGATGACACACGAAGGCTGGGATTCATCAGGTCTTAACCATAAGCTCTGGCACATGTTCCTGAATTAGAAGCCTGTCCAGTGTTGTTTCCTCTTACAGTCAGTAAACATACATTTTCAGAGGGCACTGCAGCCCAACCAAGAGGTCTACCTGCTAACCAGCAACAGGAGATTATAGCATGAATATGCATGCACAGCAGGTAGCCTTCTAAATCACGTACCACCTTTGAAAACAAAAATTAGGTGGAATGCACACAGAACAAATTCTAAATTAGTTTTAATACTGCATTATTGGCTGAGCCTAGTAGCAACTCCATTGTTACCACCAAAATTTTTTGTGTATTCTGAAATAGGAAGACCTGTCTTGCACTTTTCACCCTCTGTGTAATTTAAAGGCTTGAGATATTGATACTAAATTATAGAAAAATAACGAGTTTCTCCTGAATAAAGTAAATTAAGAATTAATATAATAACAATGTCACTTTTTGATAAGTCACACTATTACAATTTACTGCCACGTACAAAATGTCTCACGAAATCTTAGGAAATCCCTATGCTTTATAGACTTCTCACTAATTCTCTGGAGTTCGCCTTAATGTCACCATAATAAAACATCTCTTTAATCCCAACCAACAACAAAACAGGCTCACCTCCTGTTTTCATTGGGAACTGTTAAGGCATTCTGCAATGTGGGAAGTGATGACAACTCTTCTCTTTAAAAGAAACTGAAGTAAGCGACTCTTTCAAAAGGAGTGGCGTTGTCAAAACCAGGCTGGGTCAGATCAACAAACTGCGGGCTCTGCATACTCAGACTAATTTTAAACCTGAAAAGTAAAACAACTGCCTTCTGTGGAGTCATGTTTATTCTTTACAATTACAGCCCTTTTTACTACAGCTTTGTTGCCCTGTTTGTCATTCCAGCAAATAAAAGAGAAACTTCTGAGGTGCAGTAACTGGGATCTATAGCGTTTTCACAGGTAGCATGCAGCCTCCCTTAACCCTTTCTTAAATGATCTAACAAAAAGGGAAGTCTTTAAACACCTCAGCCAGTGAAGCAATTTAGAATAAGGGTATTGTACGTCTAGGAAACACTGCAGAGACTGCCTAGCACAGCTGCCTAACCACACTCACTGTGAATTTCCATTGACTTCAACGGGAACGTGAATGGCATTAACAATGAGCTGCAAATGTGATCTATAAACGTGCCCACGTCTCCTTGATTTCCACCAGAGTTTTGTGAGCACATTTTTCTCTTGGTACTCTACACCTCTATTTTTAGCTGAACATTAAAAGTGAGATAGGACAAAATCAGAAATATTAAGGAAATATTATTTATTCAGGAAAGAAAATATTAAGGAAGAAAAATCTATTTTCAAAAAACTGCTGTTATGAAGTACATTCTCAAAAAATATGAAGTTATTCAAGGCTCTTAAAAATAAAACAGATGCTTTTAAAAAACTCGCTCGGAACATAAAGGCAGCCATCTTATTGCCAGCAAATCCTACAGCCCTCCCAAGACCCGCACAACCTACACAACCTGTGAAGGACACTGGGCATTCCGCTCTGAATGCAGGCAGCATTAAAATCCTGCTGCCAGACACTACCCCAGGCCAAATCCTGGCTGGAAGACTCCAGGAGGACTACCCTGAGTGGCACTACAGCCCATAAGGGACTTCGCTGGAAAGTTAATTACAGCCTCTCAGTCTTCTGCAGGAGGAGGGGGGTACAAGCAGCCCCAGATTCGCACTCCCAGGAGGCGAGTTGGTAGCACGTCCCCCGCGGTGTTTGATGGGAAAGCCAGAACGTCCTCACAAGCTCTGAAAGAAAAATCTGTTCCCTGATGCACAAAGGAAAGAAAAATCCAAATGCAGAAGGCTACATGGATAATAGGTTCAACCACGTTTTATTTTGTATTTTATTTTATACATCCCTGTAGAGACACCAGCAGCTGCCCCGCTCGTGCTCTCAGTTTGGCACTGCGGGTGCTCCTTGCCACCCTGCTGCCCGGAGAGCAGCTCCCCTTTAAAGAGGATTGCAAACATAAGCCGTGAGAGAAGGAGAGAAGCTGAACCACAGCTGACAGAAAAATGTGACGGCACAACATGGCCATCACAGCATCTCCTGTACTCCTGATACAAAGTGTTTTGCTTATACCCACCCATTTACAGCCCCTACCTTCACGCAATGCAGCTGGACGAATACGAACTGAGTGCACTCACGTTTACCAGCAACCGGCCCTGCATCCTTCAACACCTCCCTTCTGAAAGGGAACACTAAACGAGTGGCCATTGATAAAAACTGGCGTTTGCTTAAACATCAAGCATGCAAAAATTAGGTTTGCTCTCTAATATCTAAATTTAATAACAAGCTCTTGCCATATACAATTGGCATTAATGCTCTGCAAAATTGGGAAATATTAATAGGGCCCATCAAAGAGCCCACAAGATTTTATACTTGCAAATTCCAAGTGTAAGGAAAAGAAGCTTTAGAAAATCGAGTGTGATAAAATTAGCCCGGCTGCACCTGATGACATCACCATAACCAAGAGACGAGCTGCTTGCTTTCTGACATCACCACTAACACGCCCTGCCGCCGACCCCAGCGCTGTGTTCGCCCGTCTGAAGTGGGGCAGCCCACAAGACCCACAGGTGGTATCGGGTGGTGTCCCCCATCCTGGGCTAAGGCAGCAGAGCAGATTCCTGCCCACACTGGGCTGAAATGACAGCAGCCTCCTACACGTTTATTTCTTCTCGCTGCTGCTGTTTCTTTTTCAAAGAGCAGCACTTGCTCGTGGTTCTCTGGAACGGCTGCAGAGTCATTTAAGTTGTAATAATTTAAAAAATATTTTAAAATGTGTTTTGTGCAACAGTGAAATACAAACATTACGAGCAAGAACTTTTTTTCCTTGTGAATTTGTCAGCTTTATTTACCACAATTTCCAATCACAGGAAGTATATGTGGCTGGTGCCACAGCTGAATGAAGAAGCACTTCAATGACAGAAAAAAAAAAACAACCTAGGTACAGTTTCTGTATTAGCAGAGAGATCTTGGATTTCCCCACTCATTAATATAGAGCCGAGGCACGATTTTCACTTCCCTTTTAGTCATCCTTTAATTATTTTGCAGGAGAATACGGCTCCAGTGCTGCAGGGCTGGAGTGTGAGAAGCTGAGAGCCTCAGGTTGGGCGACTTTGAGGAGCCAGTACAGGAGCTGCAATTTGGGAAGTCAAGCAGCTTATTTAGGCTCAGTGCCAGCACCGACCCACCCAACCCATTTCCTCACCGTCCCAAGTGGCGTCTTTGATAAAGTGATGGGTCCAAGGATTAATGTAGCTGAGTTGCACCTCATAAAATCAACTGAAGTCACACCCGCGGGGTCCTGCAAATGCTCCAAGTCACAACTGTGCTGCTCACCTCATGTGCAGTGTGCTCCTGCCTCACTAGCTCACAACGTTTTGTTGTTGTTCGAAACTGATAAGTCCAAAGTATGACATTTTATAGAGAATCAGATGTCTCACTCAACTACAGATAAACCTTTTCCTTCTATTTGAAGTATTTTTAAAGATGCTTGTGAGTGGATGAACAATAAAACCATTAAAATTTAAAAACTCTTCTAAATTAAATGCCGTTTTGAAAAAACATTAACTATTTTATTTCCAAAATGCCATTATTCTGGTATTTTCTGGATTTGTTTGCTCTTCCCTAGCATGAACAATTTGACTTAAGTCACAAATTTTCAAATAATTTTGTTGTCACTAAATCTGTATTTTCATCTATCCTCTCCCCCTTCCATTTGATGCAAAGTAATTTTCAGAACCTGTATCTGCAACACGCGTAACCAGTCAATTAATAAGGCTTACTCTGAGGACCTCTTCACAAAAATAAACATTGGAAAATAATCACTATAGAATCTTAGTAATTTATTTTTAAAAAGTAGGAGTTGAGAGAAATTTTTACCTGCAATTTTTTTCTTGTAAAGAAAAAAGAACGAACCTAGGAATCTCGAAAGTGTCAAAATGCTTCATTTTCACGTTTGAAGTGAAGCGGTAACGGAGGGGACTGGTCTTGCACCACCAAAATCGATGGTACAAACGAGTCAGAAGTGGCAGCATGCCTGAACAAGTGGCTGAGCATTAACAGTGGAGGAGCTGCTTTTGGCATTAATAATTTCTAAATATATTTCATTGCTAGTAAAGAATATAAACTTATGCCCCAAATGAGCTTAGTTATGGTAATAAAAAAAGCCTCAAGAGATCAGCATGCATTGGGTGTTTGTTCAACAGAACATTAGATATCCAAAGCAAGAGCCTATTTCCTCTCTCAGGATTAGCCAGTATTCTCCTGCACCTGAATTAAGGCAAAATATTGTTTACTTTGACCAAGAAATCACCTGTGCTTTACTGTCAACTGTCCTCTGTTTTTTCTTGGTGCATCATCATCTTCTCACAATCTCTTTCTCCTTGCTTTATCTCACCTTGCCATCTGCCACCTTCTGTCAACTTTGCCAATTTTGGGGAAGCACATGGAAAAAATTATATTTTCTCATGTAATCAAAGCCACTCCAAAACGTTTTGATCACTTCCAGTCTTGGTTCATACAACACCTTCTACACCTAACCACTGATACGGACTCATTCAAGTCCTCCTCTGCCTTTACTGTCTAGTCCCCATGGATTCAAAAGTTATCTGCATGAAACAGCTGCCGTGGTATAAACCTGTTTGTTAAAGTTCAAATATCTTCAGCTCCAGGTTTTGCATGTCCTTATTCAAGGGCTTCTTTTCCATCAGTGACTGCAAGCTCTAATCTCCCATACAGGTGCAGTATCAGCCTAAAGGAACTGCTGCCATGAAGTAAGGGGAAAAACGGGGGGGCGCGCTCGCAGGTGCTGGGCGATGGTCCGGAGTAAACGACACGCTCTCAATGTGAGTATGGAAGTTTCTCGTTTATTCGCAAAGCATGCCGCGAATATATAGGCGGTAACCTGAGTACATGCTAATCACGCGCCCCGATCGCACTTGTGATTGGTCTATGGATTTACATACTCAGAGCTCTGGACTTAACTCTTGCGAAGCTCAAAGCCTGGGTTGCTCAGACTGCTCAGTGGCACAAGATCGTGCCCCTTCTCACTTAACCAAGCCTCTACACTGCCATAATAAAAAATTGCAAAATATTAGAACAAACTCCTACATGAACCACAAGGGAAGCACAGGTGGTGTGGTGTTCAAGTTTGCAGACAAGCCAGCACATTCTCCAAGTATTTCATGTAGGATTAGAAACTTTAGGCAGTCTCACACTTCTGGCATTTAGCACATCCCTGGGAAGAGCTCAGCGAAGGCCGTGCTCAGCTTCCAAGTGACTAATCTGAGTTTCCAAGATTTGCCAAGACACTTTGTATGCTTATACAAGAAACCAGACTGGCTCATATCAAGTCATTCTGGTTTCCAATGCAGTATCAAGACTTCAAAAAAAAAAATCCTCATAATGTATATTTACTCCAGCAAAAGGTGAGGCCTTAACAATTTGTTCCAGTTGCTTTGGAAGTCTAAAGTACGTTTCTAAAATTTTCCTCTCTCTCGTGCATTTTTTTCAAATATTGCACACATATTACAAATTATTTTTCAAAAATAGCTGACATTCTAAAAATAGTTGATTTA
This sequence comes from Nyctibius grandis, assembly GCF_013368605.1. NCBI lineage: Eukaryota > Metazoa > Chordata > Aves > Nyctibiiformes > Nyctibiidae > Nyctibius > Nyctibius grandis. Next base: position 47,020,098 of record NC_090663.1, read on the forward strand.
TATGCTTGCATACAATCAAATGCATTCAGACAACACTGTGTGACTATGCAACGTATGAACGTATGTGCAGTATTTGATTTACTCAGTACAAAGCCCCTTTACTCAGTACAAAGTGTCTTTGTTGACGCTTTGCTGACACTTTCCTGATTTATTTTGTCATCAACTTGCTCACTAAGTGAACAAAACATTTTTGTTCGTTTTCACAGCGTCTCACTAGATAATTCAGTTATCATCCCTGTTCACCTTCTAGAAGCATGAGCTCTCTACAGACCGTAAACCTATAAGCCACAGCATGTATTTCATTTATATTTATGTATACTTTAAAATAAACTCTGTGACACTCAGGACATCTTGTAGGAACAGGTTATGTTCAGGAATAACAATTTCTTAGCCTGTCGTGAAAAAAGAAAAAATAACTCCATGTATGTGTGTGTCTGTGAATCTCTCTATCATTTTTTAATAATAGATGATCATAAATCAGGTCCTGATCCTGCAAGCTTTAATCACACAAAACACCCTTACTCCTACTGTTGCCCTGGGAATTAAGTGTGGATGCTCAGAGTGAGTGAGGATCCCCTCAGGTACGAGCTGCAGAATTAGCCTCATATTTCCTGCCAAGGCTGGTACAAGGCTCCGCTTCTTTTACTGCACAACTTAAAAAAGCTCACATAAAAATAAACAGTGCTACCTTTTACTACACAGTAGAAGAAAGGGCACATTATTAAGACGAAAACACCTCTAACGCAACTATTAGCATAATATATAGGTACTTAGGCTCTGTAACAAAGAAGCAGAGACGTTATCAGTGCCTTTACAATTATTCCCAAGGAACACAACCATAACTAGGCATGGGGTCTGGATTGTTGCCCTTCCTAAAAAGACCCTGACCTTCGCTCATGTGCCACTGCAGATAGCAAAAGCTGCAGCAGCTCTCCACTTTTTGCGAAATGCTCAGTACCTCACAGAATGAAACTGAGTATTTAAATAAAACAATGAATTTGCTCTGGTTCAAACCCTGGTTAATCCTCTGCAAAAAACAGCATTTTCAGCATCCACCCCTAGAGATTGCCAGGACTCATCACATTCCCTGACATGTGATTTGGACATTACAACAAATGGCATTTTTGTCTATAGGGCTCCCTTTGTGAGGGACCGAGCATGTTCTAGGAAATGCTTGATATTCACTGTAGCTTGTATGTGGATGCAACCCACAGGAAATTTTCTTTTCTGAGGTTTGTTATTGCTCATTGATATACAGTTGGATTCTCTTTTGCTTGGGCTCAATGACAAACCCTTTCTCACGTCACTGACACCAACAGGAGAAGCAGCATATTTCTAGGAAGAGCCACGGCCCCATCTCAGACTGCATAGAGCACTCTTTTTCTCCCTGTTTCAGCTGGGTTGACAGCAGTGCCAAATAAGTGAGCTGTAGCGACTGTCCCCTGACAGTAACGCAAAGTCACGATAATAATTGCATATCATTCTAGCATGCAAATTACATAGTGGTGATAGATTCTTAACTTCAGGACCACCTTTCATATCAATATGGCAAGAAACCACAAAGAAATTTTTCAAATTTCACTGTCATTCTTACATTTTTCACTTCAAGACATTGCTTTGCTACCCTGCCTTCCTCTTCTGTCTTTGTTACATCCAATATCCTATGATCTCTAAGTTTTATTGGTAGCCCTAATGCAGTCAGTAAAAATGTAAGTCCCTTGAGGATGCAAAGCAAGGTTGTATTGAGGTCATAAATGAGAACATTAAGCACTAATTGTACAGACCAAATCCCCAGTGACCCACAGAATCTGCATCTCCAGCTAAAAATCAGACTTCCAGGCCTGTTCTGTAACCTACCGAGAGAAACGCAAAGACACGACTGCAGTGGCTTATGGTTGGGCCTCAGGTATTGAGCAGCTTTCAAGATTAAGCCTTTTCACAGACAGACGTGAGTGATACTATCAATTCTGAAATTGGAAATGGTGAAGAATGCACACTCGTAGGTGTAAAACAAATGCACAGATTCAGTCACATCCCCTTATATAAAAAACGTCTCAAACCACAGGTACACGTAACCACATACCCTGAGACATCTGTGCAAACGCCTGTAGCGTGCCGCGGTGGCACAGCTTCCGCAGGCAGCCTGCCCGTGTTACACAGCTCACACAGGCACATTCGGACCTAATGCTTTTTCCCCTCCAGTTTGGTTGGTGCCAGGGAACGCGGAGGCCAACGCCTTCCCCTTCAGCACATCTGCACCAGGTGCTTCCCTGCAGAGCAGAAGGGAGCGCGGTCATTCCCCGTTGCTGCTGCTGCTGCACCTCCTGACGCGTCACAGCGATTTAGCTCGGTCCTCTCTTTAACAGGGCGCTAAACCCAACGACGGAGCCATAAAGACGCTTCGCGCTGAGCGCAGGCGATCGCTGACAGCCGATGCCGCTGACAGAGCGAACATTTTAGGGACGGCTCCCGCCCGGTGCTGCCGGACCCCGGGCCCAGTGCAGCGGCCCCGGTCAGCAGCAGCCCCGCTCCGCCCCGCCGCTACCTGCCGCCAGGTGCGGGCATCGCGAGGGCCGCCGCCCCCCTTACCGGGCTCATGCTCGCCGGGGCGGTCGGAGACCTCGATGACCAGCAGCTCCCGGCCCTCGGCGCTGCGACCCACCGTGTAGATCCTGCTGATGGCGGGGCACTGCAGCCACACGGCCACCAGCGCCTCCCGCAGCTCGGCGTAGCGGTGGTACTCGAAGGAGATGCCCTCCTCGGCGCTCAGCCGCCGCCGCCGGCTGGCGGGCCCCGGTCCCGCTCCGGCCCCCGGTTCCGCCGCCGCCCGGCAGGCAACGAGCAGCCCGCAGAGCGCCAGCAGCACCCGCACCGCCATCCCGCCCCGCTGCCCGCCGCCGCACAGCTGCCGCCGGCCCCGGCAGGAGGGAGGGAGGGAGGGAACGGGAGGGAGCGGGGGGCGGGCGGAGGCGGAGGGGAGGGACCGGCCGCTCCGCCCGTCTCCGCGGGCCGCGGCGGGAGGGAGAGCTCCCCGCCGAGGGCGGCGGTGCCTGCGCGGGCGGAAGGCACTGAAGCTGCTGTCATGAACCAGACGGAGAAAAGCGCTGGAAGAATCCCGGGGTCGCGATTGCCATATCGCTTTTTGTATTTCATTTAAAGAAATACTTTTATCCTGCGCGGCATTCGTGCAGTCCCACCGAGTGAACCCACCGGCAAAAACCCAAGCGAACAGACAGAGTGCTCCATGGAATATTCAAATAGTACTATTGCAGAGTAACACCAATGTATTTGATTGACCTCAAAGGGAAAACATAAACAATCATCTGTAAGGTAGCTTTGCTCATCATCTATAAGGTAGCTCTGCTGCATCACAGAACGCAAAGGATAAAAAGCAAGCCTTCCTTTCTGGTACTGAGAATACTTACTCAGAGAGCAAATCCCATTGTGTTCAACGGGAATGCTCTTGTGAGGAACCGTTCACCAGATATCAATAAATCACAGTCTCTTCTAGACCGCAGACACTACAGGACATCTGAAGCCACCTGTTTTTTCAAGCTGTTTTTATTGGCATAGGTGTTTAGACTATGTCAAAACAGCCTATAAAGGACAACCGATAAAAGCAAAGGGCTAAATGCTGAAGAGAAACTTCCATATCAGGCTGTTTTTAATTACTTTAAAGGACACAAAGCCTCACTGGAAAATTTTGAGAGGTTCAAAAGTTTGAAAATCACACATCCAATTCCTCCTTCTACAAATAGAATCTTGTCCCCAGTAATTTAATACATGTTTTACCCTGATCTTCTAATCTAAAAAGGTCAGCCTGTATAACATCCCCTTTGTGATCCTATGGATATTTTCCTAAACTATTGGTTGTCTAGTTCCAACCAAGAAGATAATGGAAATAACATCTCCTAGGAGAACATCTTCATCGACACTTGGTGATACACCAGCCTGGAAACTCATCCAGCATCTGAAACTCAGACCTGAAAATGCAACTACTATATATAAATACTTACATATCTATTCATCTATATTGACCTATACTTGTTATCTTTCAGTGTCCTGGCTGTCAGTCTGGATTATTTGATGTGTTTCTTCATAGCAAGAACCAAAGGTCAGCTCACCTAGTCCTTACCATGTTACAAAGCCAACTGGGTTCAGAAGCTTCTCTACCCAGTTTAATTCTAGGGTTACAAGAATGCAACCATGTGCAAAGGCACCTTCTGAGCACTTCTCGGAGCCTTCAACTCTCCGTTCTTACTGCTAGAAAACTTCGGGAGATGCTTATCATATCACATCACATTAGCTCTGGGGTCATGACAATGCAAATTTGCTCCAAGCATTTTGCAAGACTTGGATGTACAGACTTCCTGATATATTGTGTTCTCGTACCAAGAGGACTGTTCAGATTTAGGACCACAGAAGTGCCATCCCTCTGACTTCTCTCCTCCCAAACGGCATGAATTGTATTATGAATTTATGTATGACTTCATACCACTTCAGAATTATGTGCAATATGTGCAACGCACTCAGAGCTCCAAAATGAACTGCAAACAAATGCAGCTGACCTAGCATTCAAAAGATTCACATCCTTTATCAGTTAGCTACATTCATCACAGGCTAAATATTCCTTGTTTTCTTGATCACTTTCCCTTGTGCCTTATACACAAAGTAAACAAATCAGCTGATGCTGTGATTTTAGACTTACAGTATCATTTTCTGGGTGAACTTTCTAATCAGTCAAAAAACCCTTGTGCAGTGTAGCAGTTCTCCTTGGCTTCCCTTCAAATTTATTTGCACCAAATACAATGTCACTAAAAGATACAAGTAGGCTCAGAAATCATCTATTTCTTTTCATTTCTTCAAGCAGTGAATTATTATTCCACTACACAAAATTAGTCTCACAAGTAGATCTGAATAGATTTACATTAATTTCCATACTTATTAACCCCCCATCCCTACGAGAATGAGCACTTATAAAAACACATGCACATACATACCTTGCGTAAAACAGTGCATTTTATATACTAGCAAATATATTGAGTTCACATGTACTAACCTCTTTTTAATAAGAAATTAAGAAACAATGATTAGATTCTCAGAGAGCTTAGAAGCATTCACAGAACTGAGCAGGAAGAATAAATCAATGACTTCCTTTCTATCCAACCTCTCTTCCTATTTTCCTTAGTTCAGAGATGTCGGCTTTCATCCCAGGCAAAGGCCAAATTTCCTTGCACTACGGAAAAAGGTGCCAGAGGAATACTCTAACCCCAAGGGCATTCCCAGGCTACACACATAACCAGGGTATGGCCTGGGTATGGCCTTGTAAGCTAATAGTACTAATTAGAGCAGGGCGTAAAGCTCAAGTGCTCCCTGTCCAGAAAACATCCTGATCAGTATATTTCAAATCTGGTTTACCTCTCTCTTATGTCTCTGTATATGACACAGATTACGTTCTGCTAACAGATGCAGTCTAAGTAATTTGGTAATGGTGAAGAAAACTTCATTGACATTTACAAAAATACTTTTTATAGACTAATATATGTATACAAACATATATATATAATATTCATATATATTTACATATCATTCCATTCTTTTGGCCAAAACAATTTGCTGAATGTGACTCAAACTTAAATACCCTTGACTTGCCTGCATCTATCTTTTTCAGCAAACCATTACTCACAAGCAAGCATATATAATCTTAAAAAAAAAAAAAAAAAAGACAAAACCCCTCACTCTCGCAGATTTCTGCTTACAAGACTTGAGTAACTCTGCAGTTTTTTGTGTGGCAAGACAAGCAGGCTGAGGCAACTCTTCTATTTTATAACCCCAAATAAGAACCCTAAAGCTATGTCCATTAGAAACGATAGAAGCACGTTAGCAACAACAGAAATTCTAAAAACAATCTGTGATGGAGATCAGATACTTACATTATTAATTACAAAGTATTGTTAATAATGACGCCACAGAAATATTCAGTAAATTTCTCTGGTTTATATTTGGAAAGAAGTGAGAGGGTGCACTACACTGCATGAGGAAGACAGTGTTTTCTAACGTAGAGCAAGCAAGTAGGATGATGAACATAATGCCTGAGGGAGAAGCACGTTCAGATCAACAAGACCGAATCACTACTTGGTCTTCAAGCCCCTCTCTGAGGAGGGCCACATTTAGCCAAAGTTATATTGCGTTTTCAAGCCTTGGAAAAATTCTGAAAGACTAATTAGGGTATTTATGCAGCTATTCAGAAAAAACAGCTATAGACCATATATGTTCTAAAAGACCAGGTAAAACCACAGAAAACCAGGTAAAGGTTTCAGTTAAGAAATTAATGATAGGAATAGAATAGCTCCAATCAATTTAAAAAAGCAAGCAGCTGATCTCAGTGTTGACAAATTACCAGGCAAGTAGGTAGAAGTAACTTGTGAGATGTAAGAAGCTTTTACAAAACTTACTTGAATGCTGATTATGCACACATACTATACCTGGCAGCTCTGGTCACTTGAAGCTATGTCTTCAAGACAGAAGCTTCTGTTACCAGCCTCCAAAATGTCTTGCACAAATCAGTGGCTCTATCTCTTGGACGCCTGCAAAACAGGGCTGGGATACAGAAAGTCACAGCTTTCCCAGTACCTTCAGAACAGGCTTAACATAATGCAGGTCAAAGGAAACATAAATAACGAATGGATTTTTTAAAATCCAAATACAGATGAGGCAGTTTTGCAGGAGGTTACAGAGACAGGAAGGAAATAAAAGCACCTTTCAGTTATGTATTGCAAGACTGAATCTTTTATTGTCTCCACCTGTTAGATGACTCACCCACATTACTGAAACTCAACCCTATCGGGTATTTAAGAGCTTACTGTGCTCTTGTTGAGGTGATGAACATCTTACACATGTAACAATTCTGCACACAGTCTCTTTGTAGACTGCAACTCAAATTTCATACAAAATGTATGTGACATTCACACTTACACACTGCACACTTACACAAATGGCAGTGGCTTATTTCTGCCCCTTGTTTCAGATCGCAGGAGTCATCACTACTCCTGGGGTAATACTAAGTCCTGGACACTGAACTCCAATGCTGGCTCTACTGCCAAACACTCACACAGAAAAACCACCATGCAGGATCATTTTGAGAGTCCGTGAAACTGGCTGACGGGGTTTTTTAAAAGCAGTGAGTCATTAGCTAACAGGATGTCCGTGACACAGGAGCATTCTTCTGGTCTTCCACAGGGACTGGTATTTCAGGTCCGGGGGCTAATTTATTCAGTGATTACATAAATGTGAATCAAAACTAATTAACATTTGCAAATGACCAAGATGGTGAATAATAAGGATATAGCAGCTCCGGAATGTGAGTAAGAGTACTTGGTAAGTTGAGCACATTTAAGTATTTCAGAGCAGCAAATTGCAAATTACACTTAAGAGCAAGAGATATAAAGCACACTTGTAACAGCCTGGCAAGCAGTATTGCTAGAAGCATCTAGAGATGACAATAGATGGGTAACTTGACTATATTTTCCAGAGCAATGCTGCAGAACAGCTAATTTTATCTTTGAATGTTTAGACAGAAGGACAGTTGTTAAGAGGAAGGATGTGATTACACCACCAAGGTGGTATTAGAATGATCTGGACACACAGTTCTGGTACGTACAGCTGAAACAAGACATCAGAAATTCAGGGACAAGCTACAGAACTGATTGGAGAAATAAAGGAAATGCCTTACCGCAGAGGACATGATATAATCCGGTTAGCCTGTGAAAAATACAACTGAAAAGCGATTTGACTGCTGTGGTTTTTACCTTCACAGATAGAAAACTATAGCAAGAGCCAATGGCAGAAATTTGCCTTCTTCCTGGACCTGCCAGTTACAGGTTTCAATGGCTGAGATTTACCAGAAGGCTGCAGCTGAGGCAGCAGTGACAGGACGGAGATTTGGAGGCAATGAACCAGACACTGTACTAAGCAGTAACTATCTGTAGCCATAACGTAGGTTGCAAAAATAACATTTTTCAATAAAAATGAATGTTAAAAATCTAGAAACATATCACACACTTCTTCAAAATTATCTTAAAACACTCAGCTGTCATTTATTATAAACTCAGTGAGGAAAATAAATGAAGTCATATAATCTACAAATGTAATCATAATATTAACCATTATTATTATTTTCTGGCAAGCTGTGCTATAGTGTAATATAAACTTTCTTATTTAATATTTCACATCAGCAGCCACAAGCAGCTGATGATTTTGCAATCCTAATCTTAATTATTTATTACACTTTTCAAGTTTCCATGGTTTTTTTGACACAAAACCCAAGAAATTAATTCATCGCTTTCATACGACTTAATTATTGTCATATCCTAAGGGACAGTACAAGCTGTTATTACCCACAGATGATCCTCGCTTAAACTAAACTGGACTTTCAGGAAAAGATTAAGTTTTGAAAAATGTTGCTCCCCCACTTAATGCCCTGTCCTACCACTTTTAAGGGTTAAATCTGTCTCCTTGCTAAAGAGGATGAAGGACATCAGATTGTGTAAGGTTTTGTTGCGCCTTGTCAAGAGCCAAAGACTGTCATCCATATGTTGCTCTCATTTTTTTCTATTGCACAAAAACCTGTTTTCAGAGCTACACTACCCTATAGTGTCTCTCAATAAATATGGAAAAAAAAAAAATCAGTGAAGTCTTAATAAAGGCCTAAAACCTAAAAAATGTAATTGCCTAACATAGTATGCATAAAAGATACATAGTAATAAGGTAGGTTATTTACCAGCCAGCATCACGTTCAGTAATAAATACAAGGTTCTGCATTTTAAAAGGTGGTGGTATGGTGGTAAATGCTGGTCTATCCGAGTCCTGCAGCAAAACAGGCCTGTAGTTTTCAAATGCAGGTTCCTGGGTTGAGAGGTCCAGTGGGTACACTTTTTTTTTCAGCAAAAAATAAATTTATAAAGCACAGCTCGCATAATTCTCTAGGGATTTGTTAAAGAGGATCAAAAGCAATAATGTGCTCACATGGCACACTAAGGATGTACATAAAATAACCCAAAAACTGAAATAGCAATAGGTGTCAGAAAAATGTGGATTCAAGTCATGAACAAAGAACAACAAAACCCCATGCATACTACCTAAAAGGATGGCATAAGGAATGTGTTAAAATTACATTCCTTATTTTCAAAACCTCTTGAAGAATGGAATATACGCTGTAACTTCATAAGTCATCCTATCTAGCTTTTTGAGCTCTCCAATAGCCAAGGAGACACCAAGCTTTTACAAATATCCTTTACTAGAGTATTTACGCAATTGGCTCACAGTTGTACAAAATTTTGTGACAGTGTGTGTCCAGGCACAAGCCAGCAGGCTGAGAACCAGTGAACAGAATCATGTACACGGGGAAAATCCAAAGCACTGAAAGCTCCTTGTATTTTTAGGCTAGGGGTTCAGTGACATAAAGCTAAGTATAGCTGCAGCTGCAGGATGAGAGTGGGAGTTGACAAAGCAAAGAGGATAATGGCCATCTTTGAAATCTGATTAAAGAGGTCACTTCCACCATGGAGAGTTCAGGCTGGCAATGCATATGGATTCAGGAAGTCTTAAGTACCAGCCCCTGCTAAAAACTGACAATACAGAGATTTCAGCTTCCATTCGTCTGCCACAGTCAAGTATTTTTACTTCCTTTTAGAGGGAAGGGGAAGAGGAAGAACACCAAATTTCAATGGGGATACAGACAGTGAAGTAAAAGCTTCTACAAAATACATGCCGAAGAGGAATCTGAACCACTCCCACATCTCAACTAATATTTGAATCACTCTGAACGTCATTAACGCCTTGTTTCTTTGTTAGAAGCCTGATCTCATCTCCACTTTCACAGGAGTGCCTGTTTTGAGCATCACACCAGACTGCATGTGAAACAGCACGAAAATTCAGGTGGTCTTAAGTAAACAAAACACTGTAAGCATCGCTAAAGGACTTACAGGGTAGATGAAGCGGTATTTAAAATCTGAAGGACAGCTGACATTAAAATACAAAGTGCAAGATCTTTATCAGGGTTTAAGCCCTTCTTAAATACTTCCACCGATATTCCTGTGCAACAGACAAATATTTAGAGTAGATTCAACATTAGACTACTGCTTCTATTACTAGAACAACTCAAGTAGTAGATTTTGATATTCCAGTTTGTGAAAGCTGTAGCTTAACTTGAGAATGTACTTGGCCCAAAAGTTGTTGCTACACTGGGTAGCTATGTATCCATGTCCTTCAAAACACAAACCAGCAGAATTTACAACATGTTCTCCGTTTCCATGTCTTACCTCTGTCTCTGTAAGTAGTTTAACAGATGAATTGCTGTAGACCATACTAACAGAAATAATGCTTCCTCATTAAAGAGATGAGCAGAGCAAGACGCTATGTCCTACATGGTTTTTATCACAGCTTTCCATTATAAAACATATGAAAGATGTAATACATGCATCAAACCAAACCACATTTATTTCATCAGTCACAAGTGCAAATATAGCAACAAGTCAGTTCAGCAAATTACAACACGTAGAGAAGAATGTAATGTAAATGCCAAGTACACTGACAGATCAACTTCAAAAGAGCAGCAAAAAACAGTTTCTTCAAATGAGAACTTCTATTCCTTTTTACCTGTAATCTAAAATAACATAACAAATCTAGATCAGGAATGTCTCTGCTAACTCATGTGTAGCCAGGTATTCTGTTATTAACAGTTTGCATTATCCAGTGTGCAAAAGGCCTGTCAAAGCTTCCTATTAACAGATGTTTTGGTTTTAAGCAACTTTTACCCAATATTTAAATAATATAGTGCTGATACTAGTCAATATGTTCTGCTATTTGATATTACAAATTTCAGAATATATATTTTAAAAAACTAAGTCCAATTTCAGTGTACATATACAATTCTACCTGGATCCAAAGAGGGCAACATTAAAGATAAAACTGATTTTTTTTTTCAAAAGAAAAAAAAAAGGATAGACACAAGTCATCTCAGTTTTTTTGCATCATCTTTAAATTTGTAGTTAAAATATACGCAGTACTTACGTATAAAATAGAAAGCATTCCCATTAGGAAGATACTGCAGTGTAATTAGCTGTTTTTCCCTACCACTTAGTAGCCAAGGAACAAGATTTATGCTTAACAACCAATGTATTTTGCTTTACAGAAAAGCAAAAGTTGACTACCACTATTAGCATGAGAATTTTTACACTGGAAATTTAGTTAGCCTTCTTCTTTGTTATGAGTTGTTGCTTCTTCTCTTTTTCTTTATAGGCAATGAATTGAGAGTCTGTACCAAAGATTCTGTCCCACCACGTGAAGGTTGAAGCGTAATTGCCGATAAAGTTCATGTGATGGAAATCATGAAAACGGGCTCCAGCATAGAAAGGCACCAAATGAAGAGGGTTCAGCGGAACATCATAGCCACTACAAGGGAGAGGGAAAAAAAAAAAACAACTATAGTAAGGATTTTTCCCAGATATAAACCTCAAAACATAGACACTCGTTTTTATAAAATAGAAAGATATTTTGGTATTGTAAGGTTTACCTCTTTACCTGAGGTAGTCACTGTAACACTGGCTTAGCAGGAAAACAAGATCCCTTCTATCCTAGCCAAATGCTTCTGTAAACTATCCCACAGTGGCTTTGCCACTTGCTGAACTTTTCAGCTCAGTTTATTAGGCAACACAAAAAAAAAATTAAGCAAGTCACCTAAAATATCACAGTGGCTGACTTCCTGTTGGCTTAGCAGCTCTGACTGACTCAAGAGTGACGTTAGGAAGGAGGAACAAGAAATAACAGTCTTTTAGTGACAAGCTATGCACATTAGCTCAGCTGCTCATCAAACAGCATCTCAAATCAACTACAACCGTGGTATTTCTACCCTTATTTTCAGCTTACTGCAAGTTCTTCAAATCACAGAATCACAGAATCAACCACATTGGAAGAGACCTCAGGGATCATCGAGTCCAACCGTTGCCCTGACACCACCCTGTCAACTAGACCATGGCACTAAGTGCCATGTCCAGTCTTTTCTTAAACACATCCAGAGATGGTGACTCCACCAACTCCCTGGGCAGCCCATTCCAATGTCTAATAACCCTTCTGAAAATAAATTCTTCCTAATGTTTAAAAATCAAAATGTTTAAAAATCAAAATATACGATTACATTAATATTAAAACCAGAATAGTTTGCTTTAGAGGGATTTCCACTCTTTTGCTTAGTACTGCTGGAAAGCATCTTACCACCACCTAGTGGGGACAGTGCAAGGTAATTTCTTATAAACACCTCATGTCGACAACAAACTAAAATCATAATCATCGAAGCAGATTTATATTTTGCATCAATTCTTCATGATATGTCACAACATACACTTCTCAGTCTAAAACCAATATATAACTAAACCAGCAATGATGTGTATGATGAGTTGGTTAGTAGCTCATGTTCCACTGAAACATTTGACACTCAGCTTACAGTAAGACACTATATGATTTTTAATATATTTAGAGATACGAGGTCAATTGTAATACTAGCATTTCAAAAATGAATTCTGACTTTCCCGTCCCTCTCAAACACAGGAAAGAAAAGCTCATTCTTTGCAGATGAACCCAACTAAGCCTACTGGGTTTTCAGCATTTCAGAGCCAAATATGAAAGAAGTCAGTTACACTACAGAGACAACAAGTCTTGCCCCTTGTAGCTACCATTAATAAATAAATAAATCCAGACTATTTATTTATTTTTTAAAAGGCAGTCAGTGGTTGTATAGCCTGAAGTTTCTCTTGCCAAGGAAAACTGGCTGACAAAGTATTAAACAGAAAGAACTCTTGCTGCAGTATCGTATTTTGTAATTGATTTTTGGTGTTCTAATACACATAAGGTCACTTCTACACCAAATACCAAGAGCCGGACATCCTGAGGCACCTAGCTTCTGAAACCCTCCTTGAGATGCTCTAGCTACAGTGTACACACTTTTAATCAACAACATTTGTTATTAACACTACCTCAAGACAGAAGACAGTGTAACTAGTCAGATTGTGTCATTCTTTGTAAGATGCATAAAAGTATTTCAGAGCAAAATAAACAGTAAAGCTCAGTGAAAGAGACAGGTAAGTTTAAGACAGACTTAGGGAGAAGAGAAAAAGCGATTATTAAAAACCAATGAGGATTTCACCTGTGTACGTCAATGGTTTCCATCAAGCGACATATCACCCATGCCCACAGAAGAATCACATGGTTACAGAAAACAACAATTCCAATAAAAAACCCAGTTCCAAGGATAAGTGTTTCCAGAGGATGTGCATATTCTGCTTGCATTCCAAACGGAGCCTAGAAAGAGATAACAGACAGGAAAACAGTCACCACTGTCGATTTTGTATACCCTCAAACCAGAATCACCATTTTGCGGTACTGTGCCCTTCCCACTATCCTACAAGACTACAATAGGACAAACGGAATGATGTTGTGTAAAGGAAATGGTCTGACTGAGCAAACACCGTAACAGAAGTGTTCAGTTCCTCATTGGGAGGACAGGAAACAGTATTCCAAGGTCATAAGGATTATTGTTCCGTTAGTGATTCCAGACACTTCACTAGTAGTTGAGAAGTTGAGAACTTTTATTTAGGCTTACCATTACCCAAGCCCAAAGCATTATTTCAGGAATATTAGAAGTGTTTGGGAAGCTCCTCTCAGCTTTGCTATACATCCAGTCTTGGAAGCAGAAGAAAAAAGGAAGCCAAAATGTTCTCAGAGTCAGCATTCACTTAGAAATTTATTTAAAAAAATAATTTAAAAGCCCCCCCTCATCTTTGACAAATTTTTAAGATAAATTCTTACTGTTCAAGTATTATTCTGAGATTAAAATAAAACATTTTCTTTTCTTTATATATGTATATATTTTTAAAATATGTATAGAATCATAGCATCACAGAATCGTTTTGGTTGGAAAAGACCTTTAAGATTATCATGTCCAACCATTAACCTAACACTGCCAAGTCCACCTCTAAACCATGTCCCTAAGCACCACATCTACACATCTTTTAAATACCTCCAGGGATGTGACTCCACCACTTCCCTGGGCAGCCTGTTCCAATGCTTGACAACCCCTTTGGTGAAAAACTTTTTCTTGATATCCAATCTAAACCTCCCCTGGCACAACTTCAGGCCATCTCCTCTTGTCCTATTGCTTGTTACCTGGGAGAAGAGACCAACACCTGCCTCGCTACAGCCTCCTTTCAGGTACTTGTAGAGAGTGATAAGGTCTCCCCTCAGTCTCCTTTTGTCCAGGCTAAACAACCCCAGTTCCCTCAGCCGCTCCTCATAACACTTCTGCTCTAGACCCTCCACCAGCTTTGTTGCCCTTCTTTGGACTCTCTCCAGCACCTCGATGTCTTTCTTGTAGTGAGGGGCCCAAAACTGAACATGGTATTCAAGGTGCAGCCTCACCAGTGCTGAGTACAGGGGGACGATCACTTCCCTAGTCCTGCTGGCCATGCTATTTCTGACGCTGTTGGCCTTCTTGGCCACAAGGCTACACTGCTGGCTCATATTCAGCTGGCCGTCAACCAACACCCCTAGGTCCTTTGCCACCAGGCAGCTTTCCAGCCACTCTTCCCCAAGCCTGTAGCATTGCATGGGGTTGTTGTGACCCAAGCGCAGGACCTGACACTTAGCCTTGTTGAACCTCATACAGTTGGCCTCAGCCCATTGTTCCAGCCTGTTGAGATCCCTCTGCAGAGCCTTCTTACCCTCAAGCAAATCAACATTTCCGCCCAACTTGGTGTCGTCTGCAAACTTACTGAGGGTGCACTTGGTCCCCTCATCCAGATCATTGATAAAGATATTAAAGAGAACTGGCCCCAACACTGAGCCCTGGGGAACACCACTTGTTACCAGCCGCCAACTGGATTTAACTCCCTTCACCACAACTCTTTGGCCCCAGCCATCCAGCCAGTATTTTACCCAGCAAAGCGTACACCCACCCAAGCCATGAGCAGCCAGTTTCTCCAGGAGAACGCTGTGGAAGACGGTGTCAAAGGCTTTACTAAATTCTAGGTAGACAACATCCACAGCCTTTCCCTCATCCAGTAAGCAAGTCACCTTGTCACAGAAGGAGATCAGGTTAGTCAACCAGGACCTGCCTTTCATAAACACATGCTGACTGGGCCTGATCGCCTGGTTATCCCATGATGGCACTCAAGATGATCTGCTCCATAACCTTCCCCGTCACCGAGGTCAGACTGACAGGCCTTTAGTTCCCCGGATCCTCCTTCCAGCCCTTCTTGTACATGGGTGTCACATTTGCTAACTTCCAGTCAACTGGGACCTCCTGTTTAGCCAGGACTGCTGATAAATGATGGAAAGCAGCTTGGTGAGCACTTCTGCCAGCTCCCTCAGTACCCTTGGGTGGATCCCATCTGGCCCCATAGACTTGTGTGTGTCTAACTGGTGTAGCAGGTCGCTGACCATTTCCCCATGTATTATGGGGGCTTCATTCTGCTCCCCGTCCCTGTCTTCCAGCTGAGTGGGCTGGGTACCCGGAGAACAACTGGTCTTACTACTAAAGACTGAGGCAAGGAAGGCATAAAGCACCTCAGCCTGTTCCTCATCCTTTGTCACTATGCTTCCCCCTGCATCCAGTAAAGGACAGAGACTCTCCTTGGCCCTTCTCTTGTGGCTAATTATTTGTAGAAACGTTTTTTATTGCCTTTTACGGCAGCGGCCAGATTAAGTTCTAGTTGGGCTTTGGGTCTTCTAGTTTTCTCCCTGAATAGCCTCACAACATCCTTGTAGTCCTCCTGAGTGGACTGCCCCTTCTTCCAAAGCTCATTAACAGTCCTTTTTTTCCTCGAGTTGCCTCCACTGAGACGGCAGACTGAAGGACCTCACTAGTGCACTATCCCACAAACATCGACGTGCCACCCCCCAGGCTTATCTCCAGTGAGCGTGGTTTTATCCCTTTCATCCTTCAAATCAAATATACACACAGAACCTCCAGTCATTCCTACATTTGGTTTACAAAACAGGAAACTTCATAGTTTTCAGAAGCAGACCACCATAGAAAGATAATTAAAAAAAATTTAGTGAAACAGCTGTTAGCCTACAGGTCACTTCCATGTGAACTGCTAACCACTCAAGAGTAACAGCCAGAAGCTGCTCCTGATGAAGACCTGAGGGGCTGCCAACAGCAAGAGGAAGACAGCAGCTGTTGCTGCAGATGTACGTACAAATGCACGCATCAATCAATAGCAAGCTTCTCTATTAGTGCAGCCTGTATACACCACCCCTGACCCAGCAGCTTGCAGTTTACCTTAGGCACAGTATGGGTTATACACTAAAACACAGCAGCAAACACAGTAGCACTGACTTCTGTGATCCAGAGGCACTGCCACCTAAATACAGCTATACCAACTATAAGCTGTAAGCATGGCTAGGCCATATCTGGCTCAGAGCAGTGCCACCTCCAGTCAATCATGGCTCATTACCTTGTGCTCAATGCCAGCTCCACTGCTAAATGCAGAACCACCCAAAATATCTCTGTACTGCACTGTGGTCTTGATGCAGTATCACACAACTGGCTATATGCTTCCAGGGGACTATCTCCACATCTGTAGTCCTTCCCCGAATCATATATCCCACACATACCATGCACACACCCAGGCCATGCAGGACCTGCCTGTCTGGATCGTGTCCTGGGGATTAGTGTGCTCTGGATAACACCCCATGTGGCAGAGAACTGACAAACAATCAAAACCAGAAACCCACCATTTCCCCCTCTGCTAGCAATCAAGCGTGTATCACACTTTTAAAAGCTTGCTTTAGCCTAGCTCAACAGATATGATCAAACTTCAAAAGAGCTGAGTGCCATGTTTCATTCCCATTAAATTAAATAAAATTACAGGAGGGGTTTTCAGAAACAAAATGGATGACTGTTCTTGACAAAGAGCTCAAAAAGAGACATCTATCCCACTGTCAGAGGGATGCAAAATTCTTGTGTCTTTCAAATAAGACCTTTTAATAAGCTGTATGAAACCTCATATACTAAAAACTATTAAAAAAATAATAATCAAGGAATACATACAACAAACTCATGGTGAACCTTATGGATATACTTGTATATTCTCTTGTGATGCAGCAATCTGTGCAGGAAATAGTGCCAGGCATCCTCAATCACTGCACATCCAAAACACTGGGCAACCAGAATGTACCTTTAAAAAGGAGAAGAGCTATTAGTTACAGAATACACTAGCAGATGTACAATCTTGAAAGATAAAGTAGTTACATGCTAATAAGGGTGGGAAATGTTTATGTATATTACGGATTGAATAACAATGCATTGACACTACCTTTTTAACATACTAAAAGTATTAACTGCCAAGCACAATAGCCCTTGTACCTATCAGCTCATCTGTTGATACACTGAACTGAATCAGCACGCAGTATAACAAACTGTCATTTCAATATTACAGTCTATAAAGAACTTCCATAGACTGTGTAAGACGCAAATAGAAAAACACAGAGCTGCACCAGCTATCTAAACCAGACAGAAAATAAATTTCCAAGAAATGTGAGCTTCTGTTGTAAAGAACAAATATCAGGGAAAAAAAACAAAATGAAAAGGCATTTATAACTAACTCAGTTTTGTTTAAAAGTCTATCAGTTTAGTGCAAAAAAGGAGAATGTGAAGCAGGTGGTACATTCTCTCCCTTGAGGAACAGACTGCTGCTATGACATAAAACAAGGCGGAGGGAAGAAACCCTTAGGAGTAATCAAAAAGCGTTGGATAAAAAAAACCCAGAAAGTCCAATATTCAACACATGCCGTCATGAATCTTGCTTCACTTCCATAAATTCCCTCCTAATCCTCCCTTCTTCTGAGTACCAGAAGAATTTGGGGCTGCTTAAAAAAAAAAAACAACAACAAAAAAACAAACAAAAAAACCCAAACCTCTAGAAAGCTCTATTTAGCTTTTATCACAGTTAAGCATCAACAGAAGCAGGATTAACAAACACAATTTACATCGCCAAAAAATTATTGTGCATTAGAGCTGATGACACTGTTTGTTAAACATTGTACCTCCAACCGTATCTAACTGAGCATCAACATACCAGAAAAATCTACCTACCATCTAGGCATCTCTTCCCACTCATACGGGATGTTAAAATACTCTGTGAAGTAATAGGTGCCACAAATCAGAGGAAGCTGAATAAAGAAGTGATTGAATAAAAGTGTTTTCAAACACTTCCACTGTTTTTCCCATGTTTCTGGTTTATCCTAAGAAGAAGCAAAAAATCAGTCATGTTATGGACTTCTACTGCACACAACCGAAGTGCTGCAAAAATTACTTTGGGGGCAGTTTCGCTTCGCCTTGCAAGACAGGTAACAGGTTCTCCCATAACACAAATTAACTCAGGCAGTACAAATTACACTAGATTGGAACCAGTTTCATCAAAACCTCTTGTTTTTCTAAGCTAGCTTTCTGTAAAATTTAAAGTAAGCCTTTCTTAACTGAGGTTGTCTTTGCCAGTCGCCCCAAACTATTCCTGTTATTTCAGTGTTTGTAATTAGCAGGAACATTTCATATTCAACAGTTTAACACAAATCCAAGTCTGTATTTCCACAGCTAAAATAATACAAAAAGAAGCTGAAGATATAAGCTTGTGAAGTAGTAAGCTGTCTTGAAAACATACAGTTTTTACAGGGAGATATTTTACCAATTACTGTAATAATTTCAGAAGCTGGTATTATTAATTTCTAATTCGTATTACAAGGAACTGGGGGAAAACAATCATCTTTAGATACTGGATGTGCTTTTGCTACCAATTAGGAGTGTGCAGTCCATCCTAGGCTTTCTGCATTGTTAAAATACTTCAAAATCCTTTCAAGAGGGTGTGCGCATAGAGATACTTTGAAAGATACACTTGCTATTAAATAAGCACACCATATAATTCTTTCATAATACTAAGACATACCTCTACCACCAGATGCTGTGATACTACTATACCTTCCCCTGCTGATCTATAAACTCCCTCAGAAATAACTCCTTTCCTTCCCCCAAATCCACTTCTCTTTCTCTCCTCACAGACATTGTAATTTTGCCCCATCACTTCCAGGTTGTCCACAGTGACAGAGGAAACGGGTTTATATAAATTGGGAACCAGGATACTGCAGTTATATGTTCCACTTCACATATTCAAAGACAAATCAGGAAGTGTGTAGTTCACAACTTTGTCTTACCTGCTGAATTTTATACTTCTGCATGTACGGTATAAACTGAAAGACAAATCCAGGTACACAGAGCAAGAAGTACGAAACTTCATGAACTATAAGTGATCCCCAAGTCGCAATCTGGAACTTTGTGTAGTTATCCAGCATGTAATTCCAGGCATTTTTAAATGGTTGCTGCAAGGGATTGTCAGGCAAGAAAGAGTCTATATATTCCACCGCCAGATAAGCAGAGTTCAAGATATTAACGCTGTCGTTCATTGCCATTATTCAAACATAAAGCATCACAATTACAGTTCTTCCGCAATTGTCTATAAGAAACCTGCAAATTTTCAGAAAAATTGAATAAACAGCAGTTAATCTTCAGGAAAAAAAATATTACCTATCTTAATTGTTACCTAGTTTTAAAGTAAAAATGGGAAGGGAAGAACAGATTATCTTTGTATAGAATACTGTAAAAGAACAAAGCTTAAGATTGATTTCAGAGGAAAACCAATTTCAGAGGCAATCAGCTCTCAAGTTTTGAGATCAGGTCAAAGGAGCAAAAGGATAAAGAAATATTAATTAGTATCCAATTTTATTTCAAGTCTTTGCAGGATAATTGTATTCTATACTAAAAGAGTACAGAAAGGTTCAAACCAGATTTAGAAGTTAAATTCACCATGATCTCCTGATTATTCAGCCTCATTCTTCTCCTAGCTGTGAGCCAGAACCCATGCAAACTACATCAACACAGCAGACTGCCTTTAGCCTGCAGCTGGCTTGAGGCAATCCACCTTTCCATACATAAGGGAGTTTTCATCACAGCTCCCAAAAGCATAGAGGCAGCGCTCCCCCAGGTGCCCAGAACTTCTGCCATTTCCACAGAGTAGGCTGCTTGTTGGTTTGGGTTGGAAGGGGCCTTTAAAGATCATCTAGTCCAACCCATCCTGCCACGGGCAGGGACACCTTTTACTAGACTAGGTTGCTCTCTAGGCAACCTGTTCCAGTGTCTCACCGCCCTCATCACAGAAAACGTCGTCCTTGCGTCCGATCTAAGCCTACCCTTGTTTAGTTTAAAACCATCGCCCCTTGTCTTGTTGCTACAGGCCTTGGCAAAGTCTTTCTCTTTCGTATAGGCCCCCTTTATATACTGAAAGACCGCAGTAAGGTGTCCGTGGAACCTCCTCTTCTCCAGGCTAAAAAGTGCCAACTCTCTCAGACTCTCTCCATCGGCGACACGCCCTCTGGTCCTTTCCGTGGCCCTCCCCTGGACCCCCTCTGACAGGTCTGTCTTCCACTCTAGAGCGCGTGCCGGAGGACGCTGGTCAGTCCCCAGCTGATACACTCAGACTGGGTCCAGCATACATAATGCACCAAGCTCCGTGTCTAACACCGTTAGTTACCCTTTTTCTTTCTTACCAACAGCACCAAGACGCTTCTGTTTCTTATTACCAGCAAATACATCATAGCAGATACCATTTTATTAATGGCAAATACGCCACAGCCGATGCCAAGGACGCTTACAAGCCGAGCTCCCGAACCGACGGGCACGCAAGGCTGCTCACCTCCCGAAAAAGCAGCCGGCAAGCCGAGGGAGCAGAGACCAGGCTGCGCCTGGATCAGGCTCGTCCGGACCGTCCGGCTCCTGCGAGGAAGCAGAAACCCTGGCTCACACCGCCAGCGGGCACAGGCCACCCACGCGCGGGGCAACGAAGGCAAGGCCCCGGGGAGACGCCCGGCCAGCGGCACCCGCACCCAGCCAGCCCCCCGCGCCGAGCAGCCCGGCGTGGCCGGTACGGGCGTGCCACCGGGAAGAGCCGCACAGCCGCCGGGCTCCCGCACCCCCGCAACGACACGGGCACCCCCGGGCCGGGCCAGGCCAGGTCAGGCCGCGACCGATCGGCGCCTTCCCCCGCCCTCCGCCTCCGCGCCGGCGGGCCCCGCGCGCCCCTCACCTGGGGGACGGCGGCGGCTCCTCAGGCCGCGGCAGAAGCAGCAGCCGCAGCAGCGTCCCCGCCCGGCGCAGCAATAACAACCTCCGGAGCTGCCGGCTCTTCAAGCACGCCCTCCCATTGGCCGTGCAGCAACCCCGGCGCGGCGCCCATTGGTTGGCTGGCGGCAGCGGCGGAGAGTCAGGCGTGAGCTGGAACGGGACGGAGCTGGGGATCCCGCGCACCGATTGGCTGAAGGGGTGGAGTGAGGATAGTGAGACCTCGGCGCGCGGCCAATGAGGCGGGAGGGAGGCCGGGTGACGTCAAAGACGTGATGAGGAGGAGACCGGTACCTCGGGCGGTCAGCGCCGGGCGGGGTGAGGCGGCACCGGGGGTGGCGCGTCCCTCGCACCGGCGTCGTTGTGCGGGGCCCCCGCCGCGGCACTCTCCGCTTGTCTCACCATGGCCGACCCGGGCGTGACCGGCTGCAGTGGCTGCCGAGGAATACAATCGCAGGAGGCGGAGGGGAGGCGGAGCGCGGCCCACGGGGCGGCGGCGGCCGGTACGAGGGAGACGATCGCTCCCGAGAGGGGGCCCGGCTGCCCGTTACCTCGGTCCGCGCTGCTCCTGACGCTTCGTTTAAAGCGGCGGCGGGTGCCTGGGCACAGGCTGCCTTGCTTAAGTAAATAAGATTGAAATACAAGGGTAGGTCAGGGTAGCGGCGGACCAGAACCGCAGTTCATTGAGTTCGGTATCGTGCAGGTAAAATTCTACAAATAATACAGATGTACAATTCAAAATGTTTCTAGTTCAAAATGTTTCTAGTGCATTGTACAATATCAACAGTAAAAATGCAGTCATCCATTTAATTTCAGCATCTGCCAATAAAATCATGTTATTCTCAACCATCATACTAATTTCACAGCTCAAATAATTTCACTGGAACTTAGAGGTGGCTGCAAACACAAGTGAAAACCACAGCTTTCAGAAACAAACCAGCAAACCAGTGATATTTACATGACCAGTTCCTAAACCTTAATAATTCTTTTCAATTTGCTTGCATTCAGACCTTCATAACACTAGGTTTGTCTGCCCCCCCCTCCCCCAAAAAAACCCTTTTCACTGATGTCAGCATTATTTGGTTTGAGACTTGTATTGAGAAACACAAGTTTTAAGCGATTTGTTGGCATTATGAAACAATATACAAACTTTTATTTGAAGAAAATGTCTCAAATATGACAATAACTTTGGTCATGTTAAAAGGAGGCCATCCAAGAACGAGTAAAAATTAGCTGCTTTATCAGCATGGCCGCATACAGTATACTCAGATATTAGCTAATAGAGGCTAAGGTTACACGCATAAATAGGCCTTAGTACCATGCAAGTTCAAAGCAATTTCATACATTCATTATAAATTTTCAGTTATTTTCATGCCAAATCACCTTTTGGATAAAAAGGTAAGAAAGAAGTAACATCTAAATGCGACCAAAAGTGAACAGAAAAAAAAAATCATCACTACAGACAACATTTTTATTAAAAAGATCTTGAAATTACACCTGTTCAAGAAGTGTTATACCATCTCTGATCTCTTCTTCAGTGGGAATTAGTAGTGTTAAGCATTGTTACATATCAAAAAATACAACTCTGTTTTACAACATAGAACTGGCATATTCAAAGTACTGTGCCAAATCATAAATAGTAAAATCAGGTTTTGAAGAATTTCAATAGAAAGCAAGTTATGCTCACACAAACATATGCACATATTATAGTTATGTAACAAAAGTTTTATAAAAGGAAACAAATTTACCCCATGCCAGCTTGAATTACTGAAGTGGGATTCAATACCTACTATGAAGACTGACGGTTCATTTCTTTAAAGATATTTATTTAGTCTCTGGAAAAAATAAGACAAAAATTTACTTTCACCAGAATACACACCATTCTTCACTGACAATCCGTTTCTCAGTCATGACTGGCACAAGTCGGTCCTTATGCAAGTGGCTTGCTTTTTTTTTGAAGACCTTGCAATAACAAAGAAATGGTCCACTAGATTTCAAAAATTCAGTCACCTGCTCCTCAACTGCAGAATAATCCTATGCATTGCTTCTACCTAGAGTAATCATCATCTGTCATCTGTAATTGTAGAGTCACATCTTCCACTGTGACTCAAGGTGCAGCTACAAGCAGAGAAGTGCTTAGAAACTCAGTCACTTCAAATATACTTGAAGACTGCTTCTAGTGCATAATCAAGTTGAAAATCCTTTTACTGATCATAATGGTTTGTCAATAACTGTAACACCTACAGTGAGGAAAAAAAAAGGCATGAGTCTTTAGATAGTATTTAAAAAAAATTCAAGAATATGAAAATCAAGTTTTAATATAAATACCTTGCAACTAGTATAACATCAAAAAAAACGTGCACCAGCATCAGTGTTAGTATTTTCCCTAGTTTCCAAAGTTGTCTGAATCAGTGCAAAGTTCTGAAAGTTTCTGTGACTTGAAAAAATCTGCCATTACTCAAGTTTAATTCTGTTATCAGTGAAATATATCCTTAACATTCACTTAAATAACTCATTTGAGAAACTGCAATTATTGAAGGAAAAGATTCCTGAAACAACTCTTGTTTTCTAGATATCCAATCCCAAAGAACTTCAGAATTGGACCCCGCAGACCGAGACACAAATCTCATGTTAAAAAAAGGACTGGTCATACCAGAATCATCTTTCTGACTCACCACTTACATGCTAAATCTCTCTTGAGTACACTTTTAATACCATTTTTTTCCTTGTAGTGAATAGTTGTTTGAAGTCATCATTCCAAATATACCATCAGATTCTTCATACCCATTCTGGTATCTCAGGCTTTACCTTAGACAGGACTTCGTTTGGATGCTTTGTCAAATTTCTTACTCCATCTGTTATACTGTAAAAAGTCTGTTTTAAAAAAAAAAAAATCTATAGACATTACCTGCATAGCTTCTTCCTGTACTCATACAAGATGACACAACTGTCCATTTATCAGTTGTTGGATTATAATATTCCACTGTTGATAAATTACAGGAACCGTCATCTCCTCCAACTACATACAAAAGACCATTTACAGCACAAACACCTAAAAAAAAAAAAAAGACATGAAAACCAATATGAAAATCAGCAATTGGCTTGTTCAGCCCATAAAAGCATGGTTTGTATTGTGTGACATCATGAAAGCAGCAGTGATCCAAGAACGTGCCATTTACATCAAATGATACTACCACTATTTTAACATAATTGTTGTGTATACCTGCATTCCTTCTGCACATGTTCATATCTGCAACCTGCTTCCATGTACTGGCGACAGGATCAAACACTTCAACACTTTTTCTTACCAAAGGACCATCGTGACCACCTACCGCATACAATAAATTGTTTAACACACCAACACCTGCGAACATAAGAAAATACTCAAAATTAACCAGAGAATGGTTTGACTGATACAAAGGAGAAACAACAAATATTTATGTCCACTAACACAAATCCTTCATCCAGTCAATGTTAGGAACTATTTCAGAAAACATTTGGCTCAGGATGCATTAAAGCAAAGACAGTAACTACAGCAAGACACTGACAAAATGTCTTGCATGCCCATCTACCATTTTGCAGCATTCAAAGACCAGAGCTGTTCTGCAATGGAAGATTTAGAAAATTTTGGACGAAAAATGATATGCAGGAAAATGAGGATTGTTGAAATTTAGGACTAATTAGAAGTGACAGCAAATGAGACAGTGTGCTCAGCCAGCATAACAGAAATCTGACAAGATGACAAAGCATAAGTGAATTTTTAGAAAGTAAAAACTGTGCAGTACAGAGGATAAAAGCTGAATGGACAGACATTATACAATAGGGATGTTTCCACTGAAGTGTTGGAGTACCTTGTAAACATAGATATGAAACAAAAGTAAACAGAGTGACCACCTTCCTCCTCCGGGATATGGAGAACACCAAGGTTCCTTGAACCAAGCTTCAGTTATCAAAATATCCAAAAGGGTATTAAAGGGTCTCCTTTACAACAAAAGCTTATCATTCTGTAAGCTTGGGATGAAGGAATAAATAAAGCTAGTCTAGGTCTACTTGCCAATAGGGCTGCACAAACTGAAAAGATGGTAATAAGCGGAGCAGAAGGGAAGGCCTGTTTATTTATTCCTCACTTTATAATGCACTATTAGAACCCAAACATAATAGATTTCAGAAAGGTAGGGGTTTTTTGCATTAAAACTTGTGAGTGATGGACCATAAAGACAACTGAAAAAACACTTCTATGAAAATACGTTGGGAAATCTAACATATGTCACATTTAAGATTATGAAACTCAAAGCTGAGATACAGATTTGCAAATACAGTTCTTAAAGCGTTTCATGGAAAGGGCACAGCTTAAAATCTTTTAAAGGGAAACAGCAAATATGAATGCAAAAGATCAGTTAAGTCCTTCAGAGGAAAAAAAAAAGCTGGGTTAAAAAAAAAAAAACAAACGAACCCTAATAGCCAGCTGAAATATCTTTGAATACATATAACTAATATTGTATGTAAGAGCCATTCCTGTATGGGGAGAGAAATGACTCTTGCTGAAATAACTAAATTTTCTTATTAAAAAACCAGATTTTAATAATTAAAGGAATAGGGGAAGGAAACATGGAAGAGTTAATTAGTACTGCAAATCTGAAAAATAGCTTCTTAATAGGACACTGCTTTATAAATCATGCTACCTAATGCTTTATCAGTGATATTCACTACTAACATTTCCCGATATCCTTCCCAGTTAATTTAATTCCTCTTTTATTGCTATTATTTCTAGCTACCATGTCACAGTACAGTGTGACAGCTTTTCTTTCTCCCACTCTGATCACACTTTATCAAGCAGGATAATTCATCTTTTGTAGCATTAAGCATTACAGAGCTAGGAGGAGGGCTAAGATTTTTAGTTTAAATGTGTGATGTGATATAAATCCCCCCACCCAGGGTTTCTGTATAGTTACCAACCTTCCTATTCAGTGTGTAGAATTTGCCTTCTGCCACATCGCCATTTTTTCTTTGATAGCTTCTTATTTTTAATAGTGTCCTCCGTTCCTCTTTGGTGCTTCATTTTCCCTTAATCCCACACCCAGTTTCCAAGTCCTACCTTATTTCTTGCTCCTTCCGTCTGTATCCTCTTGTTGCCGTCTTCTGAGTTCTCCTTTCTTTGTTATTTTTCTTTCCTGCCCATTTTTCAGGACCCTTTCTTATATCTCTCATCCCTCCCAAATGGCCTATATCTGGATCTTAAGTTCCTCATCCCAATATGTTGCTGGAAACAGACCTGTCCCCATACTGATCAACGGAGAAGCAGTTGGTACTAAAGAAGAGTAACTGAGAGTTAACCTCTGAAGCTGAAGTAGTAGGAACAGAAGAGATGGGCTTATGTTCCTTGAGATGACCAGAGATCCAAAGATTTAATACAGGAACAAAATTCTCTTTAGTTAGCACCCATAACACCACCAGGACTGATCACCAGTTGAAACAGTTCTGGTGGATTTGGGTATTTGGCCACTACAGCCAAGCTCAATCAATACTCATGATTTTCACATTACCGCCCACTCCTCCCCCACGCACAAATATAATTTTCCAAGTATTTAACAGAGTGGCACAGAAGAATATTGATTATTTTACTCAATTATATGAATCTGAAATACTTGATTACATTTATTTTTCCTCTCCATTTTTTTTTTTAATCAGAGGACAAGGAAAAGGCAGCAGAGAGGTGAGGAAACAAACATGGTCCCGAATTCTGGGACAAGAGGAGGGAGAAGAGGGGCATAAAGATCCCAGTAGTTAGTGTATCTAAGGCACTAAATTTCAGAGGCGTAGAATTAATTCAATATTTAAAAAAAAATATGAAAATATCTAGCGTATAAATAAATAGGCTACAAGCACCACAATAGTCTGCAAAACCAGAATATTTAAAAAAAAAACTGCTGAGAAAACGGGTGTGTGGGCAGATTGCAAAATGAAGCTTTGTCACAACTTACCAACACTATTTGTCTTTATAATGATACTTGTAATTTGCCCATTTTATAGAATTATTTTCCTCAAAACTTGCCAATATTAGACAGGACTATTTAACAGTACCCTTACTGCAGCTCTGGCCAGTTTTTAATCCAGAATTTCCTTCCAAGGTGTACAGACTGAGTAACTAGAAATTTCAGAAGACAACTATGTTTTCTTGAGATATATCATGTTTCCTTCATTAATATCATAGTTTTAGTTTAGAAACACAATCAAAATATAACATTTAGCAATAAGAGACATAACTTGCTGATTTTGTAAGGGTATAATGGACGTACCACAAACTATCTTAATTTTAGTAATGATTTTAATACTTTTATGTAGTTCTTTTGAAATAATTTGTACTTAATTTAAACATCATTATACAGATTAAAAACTGTTCAGAGTTAATAAAGAACAATGGATTGCAAGACGAAAAGTGGGATAACTATTAATCATCTACTGAGCATACTAGAAGTCCATCCAGTTTTATTTGTATCAATATCTCTTCCAATTATGAAGCACATTAATGCAATCACCAGTAGATATCTGAAGGGTGTTGCTAAAAAGTACCATTGAGTACTTGGCAAAAAAAAAGTGACATAAACAACTAAAAAAATAAATGTAGGAAAATAATATCATGCCATTTGACTTTAAAAAGTCCATGGGAATGCATCTAGAGAAATAAAACAACTTCTGCGAGTTGAAAAAACCTGAAATACCAAAAGACAAATAGAGGACAGTAAACAGTAAATGAGATTTGAGTTCATAATATAAATACATAGTGAAAATGCTGAAGTCAATTTGGAGCTGTGGAAGCATCATTTCATTAAACAAAAGCAGAATACCACAGGCACTTTTGATGTCTTTAAAGAGAAATATACATACTCAGAATCGCAAGAAGGAGAAAAGAATCCACAAAAAAAATCAAAGAAGGGGTTTTTAAGATTATAAAGAAATAAATTGATATACCTTGGCTAAACGATAAGGAAGGATAACATGTAGTAGCCTATACATATCCAAAGGATGTAAACACCAGGTGATGAGAAGAATTACTGAAGATGAAACAAAGGGTACATAAGTGGAAGTAATAGGATGAAACCAGTAATACAAAATTAAGAATGAACAAGGACAAAATTTCCTGCAGTGAATCAGAATGCAGAACAAGGCCTCCAAAGAGGTGGAAATCTAGTCACAGTTCACATGTAAAGTCAACCTGAAAACACTATTAGAAAAATCAGCCCTACACTGGCAAAGAGACACCTTTAAAGATATGACATTTTTTCATCCTGGCCATCTAGATTTTGATACTTCAGTTTTTAGGTGATATTAAACTGATTGTCACAATCCATGCATATTAGTCTATATGTTAAAAACATCAGAAGTTATGGGAAGAAGAGGAATATGAAAAGTATGAAAAAGCAAGGGAAGATATTTACTATTAACAGACTGAATCTTACTCTGTAGGACAGTTTTGTATCTATAACCTGCAATGCATCAGCCATCTAAGACTAACACATTCCATTAGACTCAGCCTTTAGCTTACCTTTTATATTTTTAGATACATTTTAAACCCACAAATGTTTCATTTTTACAAGGACAGTTGATTCTTGTCCACTCACCTGCTCCACTCCGTCTAGTGCTCATTTCTGCAACATAGGTCCACTCATTTGTATTAGCATCATAGCATTCTACTGAACTAAGGCACTGGCGTGACGCCCCATCGTAGCCACCAACAGCATACAGTTTACCTAGAAGGATAACCAACAGAAACCTACAAATATCTAATGCACACATACTAGACTGGTACACAGGCTGAGGGGAAGTCATCGTTCTCTGAATTAGCGACTAATCAGTACCTGTTGTCAATCAGTTATTGAGTTTCTATTTTTTTAATTAGTTTAAGACAGTACACTAGAGTTCTTGTAATTTTTAGGATGTAAGGCAGCCAGTATTTAACAAGAACAATGCCAGTCAAAAGATTTTGAATTACGTAGCTGAAATATGAAGTTACTTCACCCCGTTTTTAATTAAGACTTGTTCAAAAGCAAACTAATTCAACTACGTCCAACATTGGAAGCTCGCAAATAGGCTTCCTGGAAATATCAAAAATTCAGATGAAAATTACTTGTACGGTCTGCATTTTCATATCAGAAACAGCAGTGGTTCCTATGCAGTTAAAACACACGCCTAAAACTGTTTTAAGACGCAAGAGCCAGCCCAGGTCTGCATTGTGCAAGCGACATCCAGGCTATTCACCACCCAGCTGACTCAAAAGTCAGCAGTTTTCCTGGCACTGTCCTTGAGTCATCCCCAGCGTGCAACCAGAAAAGTCAGTCACAGATAACAGAGTTGACAATACTGCAGTGCTACATCACTAAAGACCAATTTATAAGGTCATCACTTCAGTAATCAGGCTCTCTAACTTTGCTGACATGTGTAACCCAGAGCAGGCACGCTTAGAGAGCTTTTCTTCAGTTGGCCTCAGGCAGAGCTGAAGCTCTGACAAAAAATTTAAAACAACTCCACTAAAAGCTGGTCAAAACCAAGCAGAACTATTATGCATTGTTCGTACCATTTGAATTACAAGGTTGAGCAAAAACAGAAATCTGAAATATGTTTTCAAAAGTGAGAAAAAGTAGTAAAGTAAATGATTGCATTTCCCCCCTCTTCTTTCTGTCATTTGTCAACTTACCTCCAACAACACCTACACCAACACTACTTCTTCTTGTGTTCATCGGAGCTACGTGAAACCACTCATTAGTCTTTAAGTTGTAAACTTCGACTGATGATAAACCTATGAAGACAATATAACATTTTTTCTCTATAAATCTAGGTGCAACATACTGTCTACCTTCTGGAAAATTCTTCATATCTGAAAATTCAAATTATTTCATTTTAAGGACTGTTAATTACTGTGCAAAAGGCACAACTGATGTCCTTTAGATAGCCAATTACAGTCAAACCATTTTTGGTGTCTGAAAATGGGCAAATTAATAAAAGCTTTTGTGGAACTCTGAAAAAGTCTTCCCTGGATTTTTTTCTTTCTTTTTAATTAAGTCACAATGCTCTCTCCTACATATGCTTCAGTAAGAGTTATTAAGGAGAAGGATCACCTCTGCACAAATGGTTTAATACATCTGTGAAGAGAATGAACAGTGTATGTCCAAAGCCTTCCCACAGGTCAGATAAAGCTGTTTGCAATCCTGTTTACAGTACGTGAAAATACAGAGGTATATTTCATATGCAAACAAGACAAAAGAGACAGGTAATTTTTCAGCTCACATCTTCCATGAGTTAAGGACTCTGACTACAGAAGGAATACTGAAAGGGAACTTGTCAAAGATTCACTAGTTATTAAGCCTAAACTCTTAGACAGGAGCAAACAGTCCACTGTTCAGGTACAAGGATGTGACCACTAAAGCACGTTCCACACCACAAGATGCCAGGCTACCCTCATGCTTGGTTTTGTCACGGCTACCAGGAAAGAGACATATCAAATTTGTATATTCAGCAGTGTATAAAGGCAAAAATACCTGTACTCCCATCAAATCCTCCCACAGCATAAAGAAGGCCGTTTAATACAGCTGCTCCCAGGGTGCTTCTCCTGTCTTGCATATTAGCAACACTTGTCCACTGGTCCTTCACTGGATCATAGGAATCTACTGTGCGAACTCTCAAAGAACCATTGAAGCCACCAACAGCATAAACCATGCCTCCCATGTACACCATTCCTAGAGCAGGGAAACAGGGAGGAAAGATGAGTGCTTTAGTCTCTCTGTCAATTAATTTTACTCCATACTGTCCTGAGAATGCAGATACTTGACACGATTTACAGTACTCACTACACTTTCAGGCTTTTGACAGTGTCCTAGCGCCACACTTCATTCAGATCAAGCACTAGAAGTTCTGACACTTTTTGTTACTAATAGCTCACACTTCTGAATATCACGCTTGCTGAATTTCTTCTTGCTTAGATATCTCAGCTGCTTTAAAATCACACTTTCACATTCTTAGTACTGGTTGGTCACTTCACATTCTTCATCTCATTTAATAATAATAGGGTATTTTAATAGTAAAATTACTTATTATTATAGTGCATTAATATTTAAATTTATTTATCCTCTGTATCTATGGGAGGTAAAGCAGATTAGTCTAGAGATTACAAACTGAACCACAAATTAAGATCAAGTTATCAAACTTGTATTGTTCCAGATTAGCAAGTAATTCAAATTTTAAGGGTGATCACTGAAGTCAAGGCTTAGCCCTTCTCAGATAAGTATCTTAAGTACCGTTCCAAAGAACATACGATGCTTTATATGGACGCCTAAATTCTGAAGCATTACCAACCGCAACAAAAGATTAGGCATCATTTACCCGCTCTACATCTTCTGGAAGGCAACTCAGCCACCTGATGCCAGCGTTCTTCTTTAAAATCATAGCATTCAACACTGCGAATTGCCTTTGGTGCCTGTCCTCCAACTACCATCATCAGCTAAAAGGAATATAATAATATGTTAGTTATTTGCATATATGAGAGCACCTGAAAGATCAAAAAAGTGTTAAAAAAATAAAGCAAGTTGCTGTACAAGAAATAACTAAAAGATGGTTCTCCTAAATAAGAAATTTGAGTCTTGCAAGCTAGGCAAAATTATTTTTTTTTAAAAACACATGCAATTTGTAATTATTGTGTCCAGAGGAAGTATCTGAAGTAGAAAAGCAGGAAGCAATTAGAATCTAGGTAGGGCTCCCATGAATGCGGCAGATCCTGCTGTATCTTCATATCCTACTCTAACCTCAGGTATGAGAATTAAGTGTCTATAATGTTCAATGGAACTGTGACCATCCATCGCAGAACAGCCTTATCTGGTTCCTTTGAGAGAAGTGTGCTAAATCTACTGAATGGAATCTCCTATTCCATTATTGCAGTTGCCATAATAGTACTATAAGAAAACTTCTTTACTTCATTGGAAAGAAGATAATATCTAATGTTTGTTTTGTTTTCTCCTAAAACGAACAAAAGGCAATATTTAGCTAAAAATTGAATAAAATGTCTCAGCTCAGAAGCTTCAGTTTTTGTTTAGTTTTGATTGTTTTTAAAATAAACAGGCTTAGTTTCCCATAATTGTACATTTCTCAGATGCTGAAGCACTTACTAAAAAATATTTATTGTGAGGGGAGGTAGTGGTGGTGGTGTGTGTAGATGGGAGACTAAAACATCCCTGTCATAAGTAGTGTGGAGCATAAAGCTAATCACTTGTTACATTTTTGTGATAAATAATTCTGGTACGAAAATTTTTACTGGAATTCCCCCAAGTGACGGTCATGCTCTCATGAAATCTTGTTAAATGAAGTTTGAAGAAATAAGCACATTGGAAAAATAAGGGTCTTACTTTTGGAAGGCTAGCAGGTGTTCTCAATTTTGTTCGAGTGCTTTTCATCAATGCTCGTTGCTCAGTTGGCAGCAGGTGATACTTCATAGCTTCAATAAGGTAATCTTTACAAGCACTGCTGTTCTTAACCAGTATTTCCTCTTCAACTCTCTGTTTATTAATAGAAGTTTAACAAGGTCTGAGCATGTTAAGGAAGTAAAACACAAACCACAATCTGAAGTGTAATAAAGCTTGTGTTATATCACACAAATACAGATTAATCTGATTCTTTAGATTGTCATTTAACCACAGTTAGACACAAATTTATGTGACGGCAATATGCAGTCACTAAAAAAAAAAGTCAGATGTTGATTCTCAATTAGTAAGTGGAAGAAACAATGTTAGACATCACTTTTCTTACAATCAGGCACATTTCTTGACTTTTCAAATACAGAGAGTACAGAACACTTTAAGGGGGGAGTAGCAGAGACTAATTTAACAAACTAGTAAGCCACCCCACAACAGTAAAAAATACAACAACAACAACAAAAACAAAAAAAAAGCCAAACCAAAACAACGAAAACCCAAAACAACACAGACAAAGTAGAGGAAATTCATATCACAAAAACAGAATTTCTAAAGTAAACACCTACCAACCTACTACTACACCTACTGTAACTAATGTTAATAGTGAACTCATATTTTGAATCTTCAATATTTGTCCTGACACCAAATATTCAAAATGAGCTTATAAAATTCGAAAAAATGTATTATATCTGAACCAGGTAAAGGAATGTTTCCTTTGTCATTAATTCCTAACCAACTTAAACAACAGATACAATTCTGAAGTTGAAAATTCACTTATGAAAACAAATCTAGTATCAAAGATTGTATTACAAATGAAAGCTAACCTGATCCCAGCGAATTAAATTGTCATACCACACTAGTAATTTGAACAAGTAGTCAGACAAACAGATAAATTACTTATCATAGAATGGTTTGGGTTGGAAGGGACCTTAAAGATCATCTAGTTCCAACCCCCCTGCCACAGGCAGGGACACCTTTCCACTAGACCAGGTTGCTCAAAGCCCCATCCAACCTGGCCTTGAACACTTCCAGGGAGGGGGCATCCACAGCTTTTATGTGTCATCCTCTATACGGCAATCCCTCATTTGACTCTGTGTGTGTGTGCACGTGTGTATGTGGTAGTGGCTGTCTGTTTATTTTTACTATCAGTAACACACTACATTACACTGTTTAAATTTAAAATTATCCATCTGGAATTAAAAAAAAAAAAACCAAAAAAACAAACAAACCAGAAATGTTCACGTGCAGAAGAATTAGTATTCCTTTTTGCTTACCTGAACTAAATATTCCCGGGAAAGCAAAGGCAGCCGAACGTGCTCCATCAGGCGTGCCATTAGCTCCTGCCTGACATCTTTGTCATGGTTTACCCACGCTATCACTGCTTCAAATACCTTCCAGAAAACAAACAAACGCGAGTCCCTTGACTTACAAGTTCATAAGTATGAAAATATCAGTATGCTTCCAAAAATAGCTTTTGCTTATACTAAAATTCCTAATGTAAGAAGGAGACAGCAGTTACCGCTCCCATTATTTCCCTATTTATCCACTACAAAATTCTGAAGATGCATTAGCAAGTCTCTTTTTATATCACTCCTCTGCTGGTGTTTCAAGGATAGCTGTGCTACATTGACAAAATGCACACAGTAATTTCATTGATACTGAAAATCCAATAAAAATAGGTAAACAAACAATGCAGCAGCAGTGATATTACAATCCTCATACTTTTCTCCCTTTCTTGGAGAATCGACCTGCCACATCATCATTCAGATGACTTACCATCACTGAGTCTTACTAGAAGAAGCAATCCCAAGCCTAGTTTCTCCTCTATTACACAGCAGCTCATCACAGACTACAGCGTTAAAATCTTAATTATGTTCCACAGAAGCAGCATTACATGCATCAAAGTCAAAGCGATAGATCTGGACCTTCAGGGTATTATGGGAAGAGCAACATGACTTTGCTGGTTGCAGTTTAAGCAGATAGTTCTTAGATTCAAAGTTTTGAAAAGGTTTTAACACCGAACACTACCTAGCCATACAAATCAGTATTCAAACATGCTTTTGAATACAATTTATCCTCATTTGAACAGATGTGTTAGTACATCTGTATACTCCTTGGAATAAAGAAAATCAACATATTTTAAATGGATCACAACTGGATTCAAAAGCTTAAAATGAATACATCTACAACCTGAAAATCATTAGAGGTTCAAAGAGATGCATTGGGCTCACTGAAGATCACAGTTTCAAAAATGGCTTTAGAAGAATGAGATCTAGCTAAAGGTGAGCCAGCACTTATTTAAACTCAAGTTTGGTTATACCGAGCTACCTAGCCATCTGCTTTGCATTTGTTCAGTTAGACTAAACAGCCCGTATGTACGTACAGAGTTTTAATACCTTTGTGGGACTGCTGATGTTAAAGTTAGTAGAGAGCATATACTTTGCTCTTCAAACTACTATTTTTGAGTTATTTATCCCCTGGTAAACCAAACTCCTGTGTATGTGACTCACAGCCTGTGTTCTGTTTGTTCCGCTTGAAGATGAAAAGGAATTTCCATTTAATTTAGTTTCCATTTTTACAAAGAACAAAGGGTTATGCGATTTAATACAGTTTTAGGATTTTTAAGAGTTGAGATAAATTTTCATCATCAGACTCACAACACTTTTGGGAAAAATCCTTAACACCTTTGGGGAAAATCTTTTAAACACGAGCACAATACCTGCCTAATTTCACTGAGGAAACAAAGAACACATCCAAACAAATATACAAGAGCAGTAAGAGCAAGCTTGCTCTCTCATCCAAAAGGATAAAAATAATACCGGGATACAGATGGTCTTACCTTCTCTTCTGAGGCAATTGTAAGTTTGTCACTGGATATAAGACTGCACACCTGCTCGACACCAAGATTGAGGTATTCTTCACTAAGTACAACATCAGAAAAGTGCTGTTCTGTTTGGAAGAAAACAAGTACTCTAACATACAGTGCGAAGTATATCCCACAACAAGCATTAAAGCAGCAGAGGAAAAAACAGAGGAAAACTATTCAGTATGCATGCTATTTCATGATATCTAGAAGCAATACCTCAGCTTAAAACATCTTATATAGGTTAAAGCTTGATCTCACAAAGAGCTTTTATATTTAAAGATTCTTTTATATTTAAAGATTATTTTAAAGATTCTTTAAAATAACTGAAATATTAAAACACATGATACTAAAAGTAGCAATCATAGCAATTTAACATTTTCAGCACTGCTTCATCTCAGTGCTTGTCCTTGACAATTACTTAAATCTCATTTTGCTATCTTTATACACACAAATACAGCAAAAAATATTCCAGAAAAATAATATGCTCTCTATGTTGTTGACTAACATGTTGTAAACCTGTAGTTCAACATGAACAATGGCTGATTCATTAGAACTAACCAGCATTTTTGCAGTCTAATGTAGGTCAAATCAAACAACAGCTCTGGATCCTGTTGCATCTCTCAGAGCTTCTCCAAGGTCATGAAACTATTACATACCACAATCTCTACAACGTGTAGAAAGTATGTCATTTTTCTTCATTTTTTTTTTGTTAATGTCTCAACTTAAAGTAAACAAAACTGACAAAATTTAATGTTTTAATTGTAGAACCAGACATTTTCTTTTAACATAGAGCATGTATCATTATCAAGTTGTTGTTCAGTTATTCAGTTGTCCTCTCGCTTCCTTAAAATTACTTTTAAGCCATACAGTTGCTTAAAAAGTAGCTTCTTCCAGTTAACTTATTTTTCCCCTCTTCAGCTATTCTTAACAGAAGTCAGAAGGGACAACTGTTACTTGGAACTTAAGAATTCACTTAAAATTAGAATAAGTAGAAAAAGGGCAAACGTATTCAAACTAAAGAACTTTTTAAAGCCCTTTCTATCACTTCACTAGTGCTACTATAGTTAAGACTCCATGCTTGACAAACTGTCTTAAGCTGTTTAAAAAAGTTAAAGAATGCTGGATGCTTCCAGATCAAGTCGTCTAAATTTTGCAGGTCAACTTTGCAGAGTACAACAGCTTTTTCTCACTGTACTAAGGACTACAGAACATAAAAAGGTAAATCTAACACAGTGTAATTCTTGTCCTTTATCTAGCTCACCATCCTATTCCTTGAAACAGGCAGCACAAATTGCTTCAGACAAAAGTCCAAGAATATATATGAAAGGTATGATAATAAAGCCTGGTCCCATAAAGGTCACACTATAACCATGAAAGATTAGAGACTGGTAGCCAGAAGGATGATATTTTACCTTAACCACATTTTACTAAAGAATTTGTTTAGCAAGATACAGTCCAGTCCCCTTGAATCCTGTTAAATTGTTGACTTTAATACTTTCCTATAGTAATAATGACACAGTCTCATTGAACAAAAAGCCCCACATCTAAATTTAACACCCAGTTTACCATTAATCAGTTTTCAATTAATATCTCCATGTTCTAATGCTGAATATGATGATAGGGAAAGCTGCCGCCTGTCTACTCAAAATCATTCATTATTCTATATTCCCTTTTAGCTTTCATCTTTATTTAAAGTAGACAGTCCTCACCTTTTCAGTCCCTCATCCTACCAGCCTTTTCATTCATGCAGTCATCATCACTACAAGTCCCTCCAATTCTGCAGCATTTTCTTATGATGGACAAGTAGTATTTTCTGCCGCATTTCAGGCAATGGAAGAGAAGGGATGAGGAGAAATAGTATTGATTTTTATAACGCCACCATTACTGTTCCACGCCTTAAAAATCTTTATGTCTGTTTGCTTTTCATACTACAAATATGCAGTTTCTTAAGCTGAAGTAGAATATTCTGAGGTACACTTATTGAAATAAATATCTAATTAATTTTACCATTTGTATATGGCAAATAGAAATTGAGAAAGGTAATTTGCATAAATTAGTTTTATGATAAACTCCAAATTTCAAGTGACAGTGCCACAAAACAGCATGTCTGACTGTGCTCAGTAGCTGAGTTAGGAAGCAAACAGAAAGGGGAAACAACACTCATCCAAATCTCAAACAAATCTGAGGTTCAGAAGCCTTGTTCGTCTTCCCTTGAGAAAGCTGATCCAACAATGTATCACATCCAACAGGATACACTTCATAAACTAGAAATACCCAGTTGATTTTAGACTTATATACAGAAAACTTGCTTTTTAAAAACTGATTTCGATTTACGACATGCCCTAGATAGGAAGAGATCCGGCCTCTAAACCAGAGGAGTAAAAACTGAGAATTTTCAAAGTGATACAATGAATGTGAGGCTGCTTCCTGTATTCGTGCTAGGAAGACAACTGTAGAGGAAAATCTGAAAAAAATAGACAGTACTTGAACAAAAACTAAGACTATTTTACTGGATGTCAGCCTCTGTGCTTAAAGCATAAAACAAGGCACATGGCAAAGAGAAGAAGAGTGAAATAAAGGAGAGATTAAAACAATCTACTCAGTCAATAGCTACAAGCTCAGGTTCTCAAGAAAGACCTGGAAACGAATCCTCAACTGAATGAATTACAGAAAAAAGATAAATAGGAGAGTAGACTGCTATATAAATTTTAGTAGTCAAAAAAAAGGTAAGGTGAAATCATTTATCTCTTAAGAACCAGATCTCTTGTTGTCAAGGAGACCATCTGAACTGATTGACAGATAACCTTTTGGCAGAAGCCAACTGAAATTACAGCTAAATGGATTATTCAAAATAATTAGAAACTGAAAAAGAACAAGGAAATGCAAAAACACCAATTAAATCTGCCAAAGACAATTTATCTAAAGCTGTTCAAGTGTTGAAGACAGAAGGCATTATTTTATTACATATAAAAATAATGCTTATGAAATTCAAACTTTTTGCTTCCTTTTAACAAGGAGGATATCAGTATCATTGAAATAATATGATTCAGTACTACGAGTTCCAAAAATCCCACTTAGATCCTCTTTCTCCAATAATTATGAGAGAAAAAATAGTATTGGGGGTGTGTGTGTTTTTTTGCCTTCTGGGTTAGGATTTGTATTATCCCATATTATTGCTCACAACCTGAAAGCTTTGATAATCTGGAGATATTAACATCATAAGGTTCATGATGTTTGATATGATTAAATATTTCAGGCATTCGCCCCCTGCAAAATCTCAAATTAGCTTGGTTTTTATTTGTTGCATTAGGTAACATGCTTCTCTCTTCATGAACATCTCCTAGATGAGCAAACAGAACTATCTGTTTTCATCAGAGAACAAAATACTTCATTTTTTTTTCCAAATCAGAATTTTCCACACAGTGTGCAATTTTGACAAATTTGTATTGGAATCCTGCCCCACTTCTTGCCACTTTACCCAAACACTGAAGCCAGCTGGCTCCAAAGTCAGGCAGCCTGGAAACAAGCTGGCTTAGGAGCTGCAGAGGCTTGGCTCCCAAATTCCCACTTCCTAAGCAAGCAGAATCCTTCTTTATTATCAAAACTAAAATCTGCCTTTGAAAAAAAAAAACCCTTCCATTTTAGGACATTTCTAAAATATCTGTTCCAATTGCATATGAAAAACAGATTTTCACATTTTCGCAACCGATAGAGTTTCTATCTGAATAGCTGAAGATCTGTCCTTGTCTGCCCTGTACCAGTAGGATGGGACTTCAGCTCCAGGGACAAACTTAAAGGACAAAAAGGAAGGTCTTAACAACATGAAAGGGGCTAGTAACAAAATGTTTGGAAGTACAATAAACGATGCCAGCGTGGAGAGCACGGGAAGATAATAGGAGTTGTAAATGTACCACTTTTTGGTATTTTTCATTATGATTCTGGAGATGTGTTTTATACATACACACAGCAGCAGTAAGCACTTGACCTACCTTCTGAAAGGCACGTAGTCTTGCTGACCATAAAGATACTGACACTAACTTTCTATTTTTCAATTACATACGAAGGAAAGCTACATCTGAAATTGCACAGGACATTTTATGCTATAAACAGTTGTGGATTAATTCACAAACACTATTTCACTCATTTATATAGCCACAGTCAGACCTTCTCTGGCTTAATTGCCTTTACTAAATGAAATAAATAAATACAGAAGCAAAGGTCTCCTGAAGTTCCTCAGATTAAAATCTTTCAGAGAATCATGGTGGCCAAAAATAAAAGCCTGTAACCCACCTTCTCCTTTGTTTTATGACAGTGGCTGTTGTCAGTGTTTGGTTCTGGGTGTGACATTGTTGAAGGCTGCCTAAATTTCTGTTCGATCATTAACAGGCTTCAGTCATTTTCCAACATTTTTCTAAGGTGTTCCAGCAGCTGATGACACTTAATATTCATTTCCAGAAGTCTTTTTAAAATTTGGTATGCTTTGAGAGAAGATTTCTGAAAGATCTTCCCAAGGCCACATTAACAGATATGAAAAACATGGGCAAAGCTTATCACTGCCAGAGGCTGCAGCTGCAAAAAAGGGAAAACCCCCTCACATATTTCCTAGATCTTTTAATGACAGTAATCCAATGTATATTAGTGTGTGAAACAAAATATCACGATCAAATGTATCGTCTCATAAGTGTATTTTCTCTGATTTAGGCCAACTATTTCTGTTCCATAAAATAG
The DNA here is from genome assembly GCF_013368605.1 of Nyctibius grandis. Classification (NCBI taxonomy): domain Eukaryota; kingdom Metazoa; phylum Chordata; class Aves; order Nyctibiiformes; family Nyctibiidae; genus Nyctibius; species Nyctibius grandis. The sequence goes on from NC_090663.1 coordinate 47,060,368, forward strand.
ATTATGATTTTTTTTTTTTATAGACTAAATGGAGTACCTGCATCTTTCTGATATGACAATGCTATAAAACCAGCTGGAATTTTCCAGAAATTAGCTGATTGCTGAACTGATAACTTCTTGTTTTAAAGCAATACAGAGCACAGGAGCTTGGAAAGATCTAAGCCCTACATTCACTTGAAAGAACAATGACAATTTCTCAAGCACGTGAAACAAAAATATTTAGCAAGAATTAGTTTTTTAAATTATTGCTTCAATTCACAGTATCACGTTGTGACTTTTTTGGCTTGGGACAAAAGGTCTTTGCTAATAGCCTAACATAAGGCACTGGTCAAGCAGGAACCCCAGAGAGATAGATACAAGCTCTGGCCGTTGGAGAACCAGCAGAAGCTAAACATTGAAGAATCAAATTTTTTTAAAAACCTAATTTACTTGTCAATTCCATGCTTAAATAACTGCTTTTGAGAACACTATGAAATTTATAGCAGCCAAGGTAACAGAAGCATACCAACAGACGTTGCTACTCAGAATAGAATCGTACAAACGATTCTGCCAACTACATCCTTTCAATCTCATGCATACGAATGTACACAGTAATAGTCTACAGAAGACGTGCATGCTTCCAAGTCTAGTCAGGGCTCAACGTTTTAGACTCAGAGCATCAGAATCAAGAACGCTGTATCCCACGGTTAAGTACAACGCAACAATCCCTGCTTCACAACACATGCTAAGATTCCCTACCAAAAGTTTTCTTCAGCACCTCCTCAGCACGATGCTAAAAGTCAAGAAGGTTTGCTGTGTAAAGCTCGTCCTCAAAAGACACTTCTTCCACAGGTATCCAGTGTTTCCAAACCCGTACCAGCCTATGCAGTGAGTGGAAGTACATTATTCTTTGGTTATAAGTAAGAAATATGTCAAGGCCTAAGCACTGAGCAAGTGTCTCTCTAGTCGAAGATGGCATACCCCTCTTCATTAAAAGGCTTTACCAATCTATCTTCAGGTTGTACATAACATTACGACAACTATAAAATGCACCATATTCTCAGGAAAAATTTTATTTTCTGAACATCCTCTAAGACTATGTAAGATGTATCTCAGACTAAAACTGAGGACGGACTAGTAGCACTTAATGTAGGAATCCTCACACAAGAAAGATGGGAGGCCTCAGCTGTAAGCAGCCCCTGACTGTGCAAGTGCGACAAGACCCAGAGGAGGACTGCCTTCCGGAACATCACAAGAACAGGTCGTATCTCAAAATTTAATTGCAACAGAATCTCATTCCAAGTAATCTGTATCAATTGTCCACTATTTTCAGATCTCTCCATATGCATCACAGATGCATATAAATGACTCTCCTAAATTATACAAATCTCACACTCTGCTACAAGAGGACTCACCCCACCATAGGATTATGAAGCTCCAATTTTAATGAAAGTTGGGTTTTTACTCCCACTGGAAAGAAGTTCCAGAGTTTCACTTTTCAAGTAACTTCTCATCTACATCGGCATCCATTTGGTTTCACACTATCATTGTCTATGAACAGAAGTATCTCCCTGCCTCTTTTTCCTAAATATAAAATAGCAAGCGTAACAAAGACTGGGAGAAGTTAAACATCCAAATGCTTTTCATTTTCTCTAGCAGGAAATATTGTCACTGCTTTTTCAGTCTAGTAAACCTCTTCTGTACTTATTCTAGTTTCTGGACAAAGAGCCATTTGAGATAAGAACAGAGAGAAAAAGAAGCTCTGATGGCTGAGATACAGGCAGTAAGAAGCTTGAAAATTCAAGAGGAAAAATATTGACCTGAAAAGGTATAAAACTGTACAGAAGAAAAACAGGAAGTCAGCAGACAGAAATCCAGCAAGACTGATGATCAGCCCGTTCCAAGGCCAACCCTTCCTCCCTGGGTGCTTTTACCAGGAGTACTGAGCATGCCAGTGCTCAGCCTAGTAGCTTGCAAGTCCCAGCTGGGGCCGACAAATAGCTTCCTTCTCCTTTCCACTTGTCTGCATCCTGCTTGCAGAGTCTCTCTGAGCACAGCAAAGGATGCCTGAACAAAATGACCCAGAGAGGGAGGGTTACAAGTTGGACACAGTTCCTGTGCTCTCAGACACATTTAACAAATATTGCCCTCCAGGTCTTGCCAGGGTCTTAGATTTTATATATCTAGACAGTAATATATACAAATATTAGCTTCAACTGCTAAATTGAACAAAGATTGTTTAGAAGTAAATGAAGTAGTTTTGAAGTTACTAAAACATAATTATAATAGGAGTTGGAAAAAATAATTTAAAATTCAAAACTGAGCAACTGCTCTATCAAAATGTGTTCCCTAAAACATTAAATATCTGAACATTACTCTAGTTAATAAATGTAAGCCTTGCTTCCTATTACATAAAAGGTCAAAAATATGATAGCTTTTTGGATTTGATATTCTGTTACTCGAAGACAAAAAGATTTATTTAAAACTTTTTGCATAATAGTCTAAGTACAATTATCACAAAGTCATTCAGACACATACACATTAGAATGTCTTGAGTAAGGTAAGCATTACAAAAGTTAGTACTTTCAGAAACAACCTGAATAGCTTTTGAATTTTTTAAAATTCATATATAAAAAATTTGATTACAATTTCACCAGTTTAAAAGTTCTGAGTATGGCTGATTTCTATACCTCAGTTTCACACTTAAGACAGCAACAAAGGATTCTGTTGACAGACACCTAATCATATGAGTTTGCTGCATTTCTGTCTTTTCCTGAAGCACCCATTCTTGATAGAGATACTATAATCTCCTGTAAGCAGGTAAAAAGGGTCTATATGGGAAAACAGATTTTCTAGGAATTAAGGCAACTCAAAGCATTCATCAAAATCCTCTTTTTATGAGGTCTAAAATTACTCAAGGCAATAAAAAGTCTATTATCTGGACCTAGACACATGAATTGAAAGACTTAGTGCTCTACTTCAGGAAAATCTTCAGTTTTCACTCTGTACTAATTGTTATTGATGCTAATTGATCATTGTACATTTTAGAAAAGTTATGAAAATATATGAAAAAATATTATTTTTTTCTGCAGCCGTATCAGTATATTTTATTTTTAATTCTCTTTTCTGTATTGCTCTCGTACTAAGCCTGACAGAGTGCTAGGGATTAAGCAAGGCAGCGCAGAGAGCGCAATGCAACGAAGTAGCTCACACTCTGACTATGCACAGCATATTTATCTCAAGAGTAAGAACAGAGTGTGCGTTGCTTTAAAATTCACCACACAGATACATCAAAAACACAGTAGGAGTTGAGCTGGCAGCTCATGGTACAGGCCAGCAGGACTCCAAGAATACGATGACAAAAAGGGAAGCAGAGATGAGGAAAGTGCTTTCTGGAGGAATCTGACAGAAATGGAAGATGGTTTGATTACGGAGGAAAGAGAAGGTTAGTTCCAAGCACAAAACTAGTAGAGAGAGATATGAAATAAAAGATTCAAGTGAGGGTAATTCTGCTGAACTGGAAAAGTCGAGGATGAGAGGCTGGAATTTGATCCGGGGGAAAAGGAATATTGCAAGAGTAGTAAAATGGCCTTAGCAGACAGAGAGGAAGTTATGGCAGAGAGATTTACATTGCAGCAAAAGGGAAACATGATGTAGAGCAGATTTGATAGGGAGGGAAGAAACAAAATAGAGGAACACGCAACAGAGTAGTTGAGAGAAAATCGTAGAATGGTTTGGGTTGGAAGGGACCTTAAAGATCATCTAGTTCCAACCCCCCTGCACGGGCAGGGACACCTTCCACTAGACCAGGTTGCATCAAAATGGCAGGGGAGAGTTAAAGCTGTCAAGTTTACAAACCTGAATGATGGGGAGAACACTGAGTGACAGAGGAAGAAGGGGAGAAATTAAAGATGTTTAGATGGAAAGCAATTCAGTTTTGCTGACCCTGAAGTAGAAATGAAACATCCAAGAGACACTGAAAAGACAGGGAAAGATCTGTGACTGAGCAGACAGTGCAAGCTGCACGGAAAGAGGCATACCCGAGAGTCACTCTCAACATCTGACAACTGTGACTTCTGAATTTCCAAACAAATTTGTCCTACTCTCTGAATAGTCACTGCCAAAGCTCTAATCAAATATACTACTTTGCTGGCGAGTAAGTTAAACCCTATAAAAGAGGATTTTTGATCACTACAAAAAGCTTCCATTAAGAAGCGTAACATCTTCAGTCTTGACTCAAACATCAAGACCCCAAGGCACTCTACACACAAAAGAACAGTAAGATCATTGCTATTTGAACAAATTAAAAGACTTTGTTTCAGTTACAGTGTTATGCTACAAACTCACAAGCTTACACAATGTTTCGTTTACTTTTTTGTGATCTACATTATGCAACCTTTCTTGGCATCAAGAACAGTCAAACAAGGTTTTAATCAGTTATGTTAAAAATTACCAATTTAGTAATACTTTCTCTGAAACAACATGTATATAAATTTCCAACAGCAGAAAATGTATTTGGAATATAAAGGAAAAAAAAAAAGTATTTTAGCCTTCACAGAATCATAGAAAAACATAAGCTAGAAAGAACTTTAAATCATCTAGTTTTGCACACAGATGTGATTTAGATCAACCTAAATCAGAAGTTAGTCTAACCAGTTTTTCTACAGCTGCCTAACAGTGGAAAGTCTGTAACTTCCACAGACAGCTTGCCTGATCTGTTACTTTTACAGTTAGATTTTTCCTTAATATATGAAACAACTTTAAAAAATACCTCACAGTTAAGCTTACTCATTCTCAGTCATATTTACGCACAGGAAGATCTACCTTCCTTCTCATCCTCCTAGCCTTCTAGTTTCTTGACTGAAAGGACTCTCTTTCACAGTCTTTGTCATAGGTCAATCTGTTTTCTTAATATGTTCATGATAGACTTCCTTGGATTCACTTCAGCCTGTTTGCATCTCCCAAAGTTCGGTTTAGCATTTTTCCACCTGAGGCCTCACCAGCATCAAGAAAAATGGAATAATTACTCTCCCTTGTCCCCCCCCATACAACACTACTGTTACTTCACCACAGAACTGGAATTGCTTTTTCATTCACAACAGCAAGCAAAACAAGAAGCTAATTTTCAAAAATGTCAAGACTTGACCTGAGCCAGTCCTCTTACGAATAACATAGTCTTTAAGATGACCACGACAATGCACTTTTAGTAATAAAATTATGAATTCCATGAACACTTGTTTCAGGAAAAAAATGAGAAACAATCCAATGGCAAGTGCTCTTTACAAGGAAAGTAGAGTTTTGTTGGTTGAGCTATATGGTTAGTTAGAAGATGCACCTCCATCTCAAGATAGACGAATGAGACTACAGGTAGCCTTTATAGCAGGAAATTTCAAGTCTTGGGCTAGATGAGTAGGATTTTCAGAAGACAAGTTGATAACACAATAATTGTGGTACATTTATTGCTTCTTAGCCAGTGCAGTACAGGGGATACAGACAGCCCCCTCCATGCCCTTGTCTTCTTCCTTCCCCCATGTACTTCCTACAGACTTTGGCTTGTGGCAGTTGCCAGAATTTTAATTCTTCTTTCCTGATTTCCTCCCCTAAGCAATGGTGCAAGATTTTAAACAGCAAGGTAGCTTCTTTCTGGATTACAAATTGTTTGGACCCTGTATGGCCCTGATAGGCTGTGAAGATCCCCCCCTTTGTGCTTATCATAACTATGTTCCAGCCAGGAGACTTTATTTCTCTTAAAGACATTCATATCAGATGTACTATTTGTCAGAAGATAATGTCTGCAATATTCTGGATAAAATCTGTTTTTATTTGGGTGTGGTTGGGTGGGCATGGAACTTGTGTGTGCATACCCACACACAGATATCAAGCTATATGCTATACTAATGATAACTTGCCTGCGTACGTGTTGGCCTTGTTCAAGAGATCTGTGCATGCATGCATGTCAGCAAAAGCACGAATCCCCAAGCAGTTGATAGGATGAAGCTGGGATTCCAAAAATTCACAGCAAGTCCTTTTCACATCCTGTAGTTGCAAGAGACCAGCTGCTGGGAGTAGTACCTGTAAGAAGCAACAGGTGGTTAATACCCCAATTCAATTCTGAGCTTATACAAGAGTATTCTCAATATTAATAAAGAAAACAAAATAAACCATTAAAAAAAAACCTAAGATGAAAATTTCAGCATTAAGTGACTGAAGAACTTAAAACCCAACATTAACATAATTTTACCTCCCTGCAAATACCATTTAAGATTTAAAATAACAAGCAACATCTCTACCACTGTGTTCACTGGGAAATCATTCCATAAATTACAATTCTCACACTTCATGTAAACTTCTCCCAATATTCATTCACAAGTTCCCCTCTTACTGTTCCCAACACTCCATACATCTCATTTCCAAATCTTCAGCATTAGATATTTCTTTAAATCAAAGTTTTCTAGACCATGATAGAATATGTAAAACTTGTTTGCATGCAAGCACTGGACATTGTACCATTTTTTAGCATCAATAATAAGCATCTTTATGCAACTGATTCCAGTAAGGACTCAATTCAGCTTCCAAAGAAGTTCACTTACGTATAGGGAAAACATATACTATAGGGCTGCATCAATAATAAGTAAGCAAAAAATACACCAAAGACAATGGCTGCACTATTCTTGTTAATGCTTTTCATTTAAACAATTACTTGGGTAGAATTAAAGAAAGACACACAAGAAGAAAAATGGAAGAATAAAAAGAGCTGGAAAAGCAGAGTAAAACAATTTAGAAACCTGTGTCATACTTACTACATGAAAACTGCAGAATATACTTCAATATAATTGCTCTTTGGAAGGAGTTTTAATCTTTGTAATTGTCTGTAGAATCAAATATTTGCCATCATCTCTGTAAGCATCTATCTACTTGGCTTCTAAAGAGCTACTGTTATTGTGACTTTTTTCTTGAAATAAAACTAACAATTATGACCCAAACTAAAACAAAAAGGACTTTAGGTGATACAACCTTGTAAAGGTAATGTCTGCTTTAAACTTCATTTTTTGGTACTGCTTCTACTATTTATGGCTGTTCCTCTCCCTTCAGCCTGCCATATATGAAGCATGCTTGAAAACCATCGCTCTGTTCCTCAAGATATTAATCCCTAATTTGAAGCAATAATCCACTATAGTCTCTGTTTTACACATTTGGCTATCAATGTAGACAGCAAAAAAGAAGGATCATGTATTTAATAAAAGTTTGCTTTGAATATCAACTGTTAATGAAAGAGAAATGAAAGAAAAACACAAACGTGATTGCACTGAGATACACAGACTGCTGCTAAGCAAAATAACTAAAAGCTAGTTTAAATCTTAGCTAATACTTGAAAATATCAAATAAGTCTAACAAAATAAAGGGAGAAGATCTGTATGTAAGAGGTACAAGTGTCCGATAAAGTCACACACTTCAAAACAAATTTAATAAGCTTAAAGGTTACTAATGACAAGCTTAAAACAGCACAGTGAACTCATTTTATTTTAGCATATGTTTATGAAAATGTGAAGATAATATTAGTAATACAATTTTTATTGCTAGAACTACAGTGTGATTAGTTATTAACAGCGAGTGGATAATTCATTTGACAGTGAATTCTAGGATAAGATATGAAATTACATACCAAAAATCAGGGCTAGAAATCTAATACAAGTATTTATTTACACACCTTTTCCCAATAAAGCAAATATTTCACACTTGCTTACAACTTCAGTAACTAATTCAAACACAGTCTTAGATAATTTTAGGCATGTTATCAGCATATTTGAGTAAATAACTCTGAGAACAATCCTTGACTGCTTAAATGGATTCAGTAGAAAAAATATGTAAAATCATCATCAAATCAGTAAACGAAACGGAAAGGTGAAATTTGAGAATGGTACGCAAAAAAGAATTTAAGATTTGTATGCACAGTCACACTGAGACGCTCACTCATATGAACAGTAAAGCAATGTTACAAGAACTAGAAGATTACTATTCATTATGGGAAATTTACATCAGCTCTTAAATCACCGTAACTGAGTTTGTAAAGTTACAGATTTCAATACATTTTAGTTATCAGACAAGATATTTAAATCTAAATATATTTATGTGTATTCCGCTACTAAAAAGGAGAAGAGAGGCAAAGTGCATCAAATTTATCCCATTGAAATTATACATTGCGCTTTGGTTACTAGGCAACAAGAGCTGGGACAACATGTAGCTATTTCCATTTGTACCTATAGAACTGTTAGCCTGGAAGCTGTGACAATCTGCATTTAAAAATACAGTTTCATCACAGGCAGATTCACTCTGCTGAAGCTGGGGGCGGGGCGGGGGAACCAAAACCCAAACTCCTCTCAAACCCATGTTAAAAAACCCCAAACTATATTAAAACTGCAGTACAGATTAAGTTTAGCTGCTGCTGATAGGCTGGTAGGCTACAGCTCAGACTTATTTCCAAAAATAGCCAGTAGAGGGTACCCTAACTTTCCTTTAAAGATCAAAAATACATTTTAATATGCGTACCGCTTTGTACTGCAAGAAATGCAGAGGAAAACCAAACACATCTCCAATTGCTTATTCTATGAAAACGTATCCTCATCACAGTGGTGGTTGTTTTTATAATCAAAGAAACTGAACAGATTATTATTACAGATGGCAAGTAAGAAATTACGTATTCTCTTTTGTGTCAAAGTCATGGTGATGAATCTCAGAATGTCGGCTACATTTCCTAGAGCAGATCATTTAACCCTTACAAGTCTTTGAAGACTATTCCCTGGTTATCTCCTCCTGGTTCTCCTTCCTGAAGCAACACTCCTATTCCCAAAGCTGTGTGCGCCCGCCATGCCAAACACACCTTTCCAACTCCACTGAGACAAAAAGGACAGTGACCAGGTACAAGTACTTGTTTTAAAATCCACCTGCAGGGTCACTTGCATAGTCAGGAGGAATCTGCTTAAGGCCCTAAACTTCGCTGCTGTTTTCACTGGAGTAGATTCAAGCCCTTCAAAATAACTCAGCTAGATCATCAACCCGTATTTGAGGCTGCTGCCCTCTCTTGTTGTCCTTCAGATACATGCCAGGAGTATGTTGAAGGCTGAGATTACTGATGTTACCTGCAGCTTTTCTCATTCTTTTTTTTCCAGACAGCATCATGACGCTGTTCACCCTTGTGCAGCTGGACATATTTATTACCTCATGTGACCAAAACATACACGTATAGAGCTCTGAGGCGAGGAGCAGTCAGTGCAGGCAGGCACCTCTCCAGTTACGTGTGACCCATCAGTTCACAAGGAACATGTTTACAACAGTCTCAGGGAGATACAACCTGCATGACCGACGAACAAGCCCCTACAATGGAAGAAGCCTCAGAGGAGATAACTTAAGGAAGAAATGTGAGGAATGAGCACCAAGTAGCATAAAGAAAGCCAAACTTACCTCAACACAGGGCGACTGGAGGACAACTGAGTGAGTCCAAAGAAGGGCAATGAAGCTAGTGAAGGGTTTACAGCACAGGTCTTATGAGGAGTGGCTGAGGGAACTGGGGTTGTTTAGTCTGGAGAAAAGGAGGCTGAGGGGAGACCTTATCGCTGTCTACAACTACCTGGAAAGAGGTTGTAACGAGGTGGGTGTTAGTCTCTTCTCCCAAGTAACAAGTGACAGGACAAGATGAAACAGCCTCAAGTTGCACCAGGGGAGGTTTAGATTGGATATTAGGAAAAATTTCTTCACCAAAGAGTTTTCAAACATTGGAACAGGCTGCCCAGGGAAGTAGTGGAGTCACCATCCCTGGAGGTATTTAAAAGACGAGTAGATGTGGTGCTTAGGGACATGGTTTATTGGTGGACTTGGCAGTGATAGGTTAACAGTTGGACTTGATGATCTTTAAGGTCCTTTCCAATGAAAACGATTCTATGATTCTATAACCTTTACTTTGGATATATGGCTGTACCAGTGAGTCATCAAGTTGTGTGAACAGCCTTCTCTTGAGATAAGTAGAGTGCAATGTGTTCCTCAGCTAGCCAGACCAGCGATGGGAGAGGTGTGTATGTGGCTCAGCCCAACACAAAGTATAAAAACAGAACAACCAACAGAAGGAACTCTGAAGAGACCAACAGGCTTGAGCTGGCTTTATCCCACATATTCCTTCCTAGTGAACTGGGGATGCCTAACATCCTGACAGTGGGCATATAGAGACAGGTAATGGGAATCACTTTTGCATGGTGATCTAAATGTATATTGCAATTGCTACATTTTGCTTGTCTTGTGATTTCCATATATTGCTCTATCTCTCTGATAAATCTAAACATAGCATAGATGTAGCACCAATTATCTTCAAATAAGTAAATTTCATATCAAACATTAAACCCTTCTCATTGACTATCTAGAAGCAGCTGGTCAGAGAAGCTGCCCTGGAGTTCCTCCACACCAGATAAGGGACTTCATCCTACCCAAAGGCTGCTAGCTGACTTAACAGGCATCCTTTCACAGCATATGCACTTCACAACGTTCAGTGCTACACTCCCCTTCACACAGCCCCTTGCTCTCACAAGTTGGTATCGCTTTATGCAACACATAAGCTTTTAGTACCTGTCCTGCTAGTTGAGAATGGAGGAACAAGTCCAGTGGAAGGGGCCACCAAGATGACCAGAGGGTTGGAGCATGTGATATTACAAGAAGAGGCTAAGAAAACAGAGTTCATTGAAGCCATAAAACAGAAGACAAAGGGGAGATCTTATTATGGTCCACAACTATCTAATGGGAGGGTAGAGAAGACTGAGCCAGGCTGTTCTTGAAGATGCATAGCAGTGGGACAAGAGGCAAGTGGGAAACCAAGAAAATGTGACTGGAAAAAAAAGAGGCTGTTTTTTGTTGTTTTCTTTTTTTTTTTTTTTTTAAAACCACAAGGGTGGTTAAGACCTGGGACAGGTTGCCCCAAGCAGCTGTGGAATCTCCACACTTGGAGATATTAAAAATTCAGTAGACAGGCCCCTCAACCTGCTTTACCTGGACCTGCTTTTAAAAAGTTCAAAGTAAAATTTAAATTGATTAAAGCTTTATGCCTGCTGATTTAAATCAATTTGATTCAGTAATTTTATATCAATCCATGCTATTATCTTTGCACTCTGCTTTGTACTGACAGATTCTCCTAGCCAAAACATATTGTGCTACCTGCAGTATGAAGATGCTTAAGGCAATATTTTCATCTCCACTATTTTTAAATTTCCTGGAATTTCTTTAAGATTTCTGTCATGAATTCTTGCCCAAATTCAAACTGATGCCCACCAACAATGCGTTAAGATCAGTATAATGCCAATATGAAAATAATGAAAGAACCTATTGCAGGTTTTTGGAACAAGATCCCACAGCATAAACAAAACCAAAATTTCTCAGAATGTTAAAGTACTTTGCAAACAAATAAGCCAATAAAAATCAAAGCAGTGTATGCCAACTGAATAATGTACTGTCTAAAATAGGAAAATTTCATTCTTTAACATACAGAGGGGAAAAAAAACCCAAATCTGTAACATTAGGAAAGAGACTAAACTAGGAAAGCAGATATGTGAGAATCCAAACACAATACAATGCAACACACAGGAGGGCAAGTTACATCCTTGCTAATTGCAGATATTCCATATTTTCAGTAATGACATTAAAATGAAATCAATTTCAGAGAGCAACATTTATGTTATTATCTGTCATAAAACAAATCTTGACAAAATACAGTAAATTTTAACCTGTTTCTAAGGTTTAAGTAATGATTTCAGCAAACTAAACTCCTTCACTTGCTGTTTATACTACCATGGCACAAGGAAGAAGAAAATTAAAATAACGGCCAAAGATCATCCAAATTATCTTATTTTTTTATTCTGATCCACATGCATCTGTGCTGTAATTAAAACTGTGGTTTGTAACTGAAGGGTAGCCTAAGTTCGAGTGAAATCATTCAGCACTGCATTGAAATTATGCTATTTGGGAGTATGCATACAAAACCACTAAAATAGATACAAATATTTTAACACTTGCATCTGTGGAATAAAATGTAGCAGTTCCAACTTTGGAAAATTCAAGCCAGCTAGCATTTCTATACGAACAACATGTGGAAGTTTAGTGCACTGTTCCCGTGTTAAAATACATACAAATAAGATGCTGCACTGGATTTAAAGATGTGCATGAGCTGCAAGTTTACATGACATCGTGTATCTTATAAAATACACCTTCTGGGTATCTTAATATCCTTGATTTATAGGCTATGTGAAGACTTTGATGTATAAATTTACCCTTTAGCTTAATGAGCCCCATCCAATTAAAAATTAAGTGTGGGTAGCAGTTTTATAGTATCAGAGGAAGGAATCAGACTGCTAATCAAGATACAGTCCTATTCCTTCACATTCCCTTAGCACTAGACACAAATTGGTTGAGCACTGTTTCAGTTGAAAACAAGCAAACAATCATGATAATGTAATATTTTGAATGACTGACACAATCTACAAAATACTAAGCGGCTCCCAACTTGGAAAGCAGCGTGAAAGATTAAAATGGAGTGTAAGGAAAAAGTATCTGTTCTACATACCTGCTTTTTAACCAGCATCATAATCTGTACTTCAGAGTCCACTTCAGTTACAGTGACATGCAACCTATAGGGAGCAACTGATTTGCTCAGAAAATGGCTTCAGAAGAGATACCACTTTAGAAGATTAATCTGAATGAACTACTAATTACTGGTTAAAAGATTTGGGGTGGAGGTGGTTGTTTCATTGTTTTCTTGGGTTTTTTTTAAGGGGGTGGGTGTGGAAGTTTTGGGATGGATTTGGGATGCAGTTAGGGGTTGCTGAAGTGCAGAAACAAGATTCACAAAGCAAACAAAGAAACAGAAGGGTCACTTTAATCAAGTAATACACTATAATTAATGGTGTCTATCTGGTTTACAAGGGAGAACCATGCAGTCTTGTTTCGTTTGAGGGTTCTCATACATCTCTACCAGGACAATGCCCTAACCATCACGTAACAGCGCATTTTGGCTTAAGCCTCCACACAAAACAGACAGATTGATTTTCTATTCTGATGGTTGTTTTTGTTAACAGTCATGAGCTTAGCCTTTCATATCCTCTTCTTTTGTTAAGAGATACTGGAAACAGAACTGAAATATTGTCTCATTTGGAGTGAAACATTCTTGAACCTAAAAGAATTTTAGTTAGAATTTTAGATTTTTCTTTCAGTGAAAAATGTAGACATTTTGATTTGATAGAAACAGAGTTTTTGATTTGAAATTAGGTCACTGAATTTAAGTGTATGTACAGTAAGTCATCTAAAATGAAAGCTCAGAATCCTTCATCATACTGTAAATCAGTGCTTACAAGACTATACAGCTGCATAAAAATACCTTCATATTTTCTTAGAGACAGGATAATTTAAACAAGACTAGAGTCTGAACAAGGCCACTTCCTGCTGATACTCTGTCATTCAGAAACTAGACAATTTATTCTTTACCTATGGGAGATGAAGTGCTAGCCAGTCAATACAAAGCTCCCCTGCAGAAAGATTAAAAGAAGCTGAAAAAATTAAGTAGGCAGGATAACATAACTCACACTATGTGGTCTTCAATCTTTCTGTAAAGGCTGACCCACATAAAGAATTGCTGTATCAGCTAATGCTTTTAGCTAGTGTGCTTCAGCTATAGGATTTACCTGTAACATCTCACACCTTCAGTACAAGACCACCCTCAGTCTCAGAGCCCACTGACAGATACACTCAGTTTGGTTATACCAAAGATTACTAGATAGAAATATTTTTAAAATATTCCCTAAAACTAAAGATGTAAAAGGCTGACAAAAGAATCAAAACGTCCATGTGCTATGTTTCCTGAAGTATAAAAGATGACTTTGGAGGGACTGAGGAGGAGGGCACTAAGGAAGGAATTGTTGGGTTTTTTCCTACATTACAGACTGACTGACTTGTAACAAACAAGGCTTGTTCTCCCAGTGTTACTGTGTACTTGCTGGCAACCTTAAAGAGAGGGATTGAAACACCATTTGTAAAACCTTAAAGCCTGTGCTGGAAACAAATAGCAGCATAACTGGGATAGTAAATTATGAACCTCTGCATTCTATATTATCCTGTTCTCTGGTACAGAAGATGCATCCATACTACCAGGTTTTATATTAATATGAAACCAGGAACTAAGGACAACAGAAACAGCATGAAGTAGGAATGTTTTGTGTGCATGGTGCTTATCTTCAATACAAAAATTGTGTCAAGGTTAACATCTAATGTGCAATAAATGGCCCTTCAGTGGACTCAAGAGACATTTGATTACTCTGAGCTTTTAGCATTAGTTACGTTTTTATATTTTATTGAGATAACATTTTACTTATCACTGAGTTTCCTACAGCAGACCATATTTATATTTTCCTAGAAATGTCATAGAGGAATACCTCCTCAAAAAAAAAAAAAAAAAGCATTAGGCTTAGTGACAGATTTCACAATCACTTTAATCTAGATAATGTGCTTATAACATTCAGGTATGTACGGACAGAACTCCCAAAGCAAAAGGCATCTCTAGCCTCCCATTTGAAATTTTTTTTCAGATGAAGGTTTAATGTGTACGTTTCATGATTTACAGCATGACCAATATCCAGAAAACAGAAATATTTTCAAGAAAGCCTTTATTCAGCTTCCAGAAATTTAATCTTATGTGTAGCAACATACTGCTGAACCTACCTGCAAGTGAGAGGGGTCAAACACGCAGTCTCTTCTTTAAGTGGCTTAATTTACTCATAATAAGCATCTTGAATTTTACAGGGAGGTGGACGGGCGCACATGCTTTCATTTGCACTTTAAAATGAGTAAATGACCTCTGCGCTTTAAGTTGGGAAGGGCTGTCTTTCAGGTTTTGCCACAGGTAGCTTTATGGTCATACACAGAAATAGATACATGGATGCCTACGGGAAAGGTCATAGCTGAGACGAAAGTAGCTGCTTTCATTTGACTTGACAGAGAAGTCTCTACCACAGCCTAGCAGCGTGATGATTTTAAAGATCACAGACTCAGAAAAGTTGCACAAGCTGTTCAGTCTGAGAAGGCAGTTTACATACAAAAGTTCTTATTCATTAATGTCTAGTTAAAGGGCAACCACATCCTAGTGAGGCAAGATGAAGGCACCAGGTTTTAGAATCAGAAAACTTGTGATCTCCGTCCTGATTACTGCTGACCTACCCATGGGTCATCATACCTCTGTTTCCCTTTTTTCTGTTTTTTTGTTTTTTTGGTTTTGTTTTTGTTTTTTTAAATAGCCTATTCAAGTCTGTAAACTCTTTTGAGCCACACCATACTTGTAGCTTGTTGCTATAATACCTCTCACAACAGAATCTCAATCCTAGCTGACCCATAAAACAAACAGTTAAAAATATTTTCCAGGCTAGCCAAGAACTTTACAGATTTTTACCTAAATGTATGTTCAAATAATGGGTAAAATCCCTGTCTTCTAGAAAGAAAAAGCAATGCATCCCTCCCTAGACAACTGCGTAACAAGAGAGAGATCTCTCTTCTATTTGCATATTCTTCGCACCCTGTTTTTAGAAGGCCAACGCCCTTCTGGTGTAGAAGCTGAGCACTTCCAATCAGTTCCGAGACCAACATTAAATCATGTTAATAATGACAGAGATAACTATATATTAGACCAAAGCAATAGCCTATTCATCCCATGCAGTCTAGGAACACCCATCTTCATCCACTATCAGAGAAAGGTGAATGAAACTTCATAGTCTGGAGTAAATCAGCCACAACAGAGAACGTTTCCTTGAAACGTAAGAAACAGCTTGCTCTTGAAGCACAAGGATACATCTTACCTTTTAGAACAGCGTTTCTAGTTAGTTGAAGCCAAACTTCCCTTGAGAAAAATTCGCAGTGTCCAGTGCTTCACAGGTAAATAAATGTAAGGGCTGCAATGGGACAAGAGCCTGGTCTTCCAGGTTTGAAAGGGGACAGTAAAATATTGTGGTGGTGGCTATGGTCCTGGTTGGTGGGTCAGGGATGCAGGCTTCTTTTAAGATTAGGAGAGGGGTAGAAGATAAAGAGAAAATGGCAAAATTTTGCCCTTCTTAGAACTGTTTTTGTCTAGCTCTGCTGCAACCAGCCAAACATCTCCTGCACACTCTCAGCCACCCTGGAGGCAAGTTTGGTGGCTGGCTCATGACAGAATCTGTGTTATGTCCTCCTCCCTTCCCCAATATGTGGCTAAACCCAGTCTTTACTGAAATGAAGCTTCACAGCACTGCTCTACTTCCATCAGTACCATCCCTTCCTCTATCTTCCCTGCCTTCCAAGGAAAAGGGGAAGAAGAAACCTAGGATGGAGGAAAGTAGAACAGGCGAACCCAACCCAGACGTGAACATCATATGCTGTCACCTAATTAGGGAAGTAAACCCTACAGGGTGAAAATACCTGCTTTGAAACACAGTCTATCTAATGGTAACCCAAGGTTTGCAGGTAATAATTTCCAAAACAGCCAGCACAGCTAGAAGAGCACACTGCTCACCTTCTGCATCCTAGGCAGCTCCTCTCACACGTTTTGCAGCAACACACTCTATTCATTAGGCAACCACTCTAAGAATAATAACAATAATGTGTATGCACATGTACGTGTTTGTGCACTACTCTCTCTAGGTATCCTACAGAAAAGCTTATTATCTTTCAGCATAAGTAAATAATGCTGTTACCCTTAAAAAGGGTATGTGGAGTCTTTGAAACAAACAGATATTGGAGGAAAAATAAGAGTCCTTCTTTAGTCATCTCACAGTCAACCTAAAATGGCCTGAATTCTCTCCCTCTCTTAAATGATAGCTTTTCCAAGCCTTTCCTCAAAGCGTGCTATTCCTGTCATATTTTAGACCATACAGCAGCGTTACAGGTGAGAACACAGATTTATAGTGACATACAGATGCTGCTGTGCCATTTTTTACACTCCTTTTTCAAGCCACTATTTCACAACAAGCAGAATTTTTTCTAAGGTGACTACAGTACGTTATTCTATTCTGGGAAAAGTTGTTAATGTAAAACAGCAATACGTAGGAGTAATTCAAATTTTTCTTTTCATGCATTACTTTACACTTTCCAACATTAAATTTGGTCTGCGATCATGCTAGGCCAACATGCAGCTTAGCTAGAAAGCAGTGAAATTTTCTATTTTTGTCTGGTCTTGAAAAAAAATCCTTAAACCAGTTTATTACCTACATCTTTTGCTATCTACTTTTCAAAACTAAAGGAAACCCATCCTTCTTTTGAAGCTTGTAACACATTACGACCATTTTGATACAGTGAAAACTATTTATTCCTATTTGTTCCTGTGCTCCCTCGGAATTTTTGATCTAGTTATTGCTCATCATGTGACAATTTACGAGGAACTATAACTAACTTGACTTTCAAAAGCCTTTGATATGGTTATTTCTGGACCACTCAAAGAATTATAGGAGGTTTTTAGGAGCTATGCACAACTCATAAATAGGATTCTAAAACATATGGAAAGCTTGAAATTCCTTTATGTTACCTGACACTAACAAAAAAAAAATCCTTTATAGTCTCTCTAATACTCAGGATCAGTAGTGACATTGTACTGATTTACTAAAATGTGAGCTGAAACTGCAAGGAATATCCAGCTAGAGAATATAACATTTTTATACAGTCTCAGCCACCTCACTTTAAAAGTTTCTTCTCTGTGTGTATGCAAGGATTATTTTTACATGTACGTCTAGAAAATCCTGTTTGCCCTAGTGATTGGATATTCTTACTGATTTGCTTTGGTGCCTCATCTTTTGACCCTTTCTCTAATCCTGTCCTTGATCTGTAAGAGGATGTACCTTGCACAGTCCATTGGCATAACTGGGACTTTCTACCTTAATTAGTTTTTGGCACCTTGCTCATGCGCAGCTCCAGCAGCCTACACACTCTCCTAAATCACTCATTAAAGAAAGAATATGCAGGAAATGAACAGCTGTTATATTTAGAGCTGCACTGCTGAGTAAAACTGTTTTATTCTTTTTATCATTTAAATTAAACATGCCTGTTTAAATCCCTCAGTGACTTCCCATTCACCTCCCACAGTAATCAGAATCACATGCTTCTGAAGTGCAGGATTACAGATCAGTATCTCTTCTATAATGTACTCCTGCCTCAATCCCACTTCTGTCTCACCCCATCACCTCCTCCATGAGTTTCTGATTCATTCCTTGGCTCTTGCTTACACCATGCTGACACAGCCAACCTACAAGCCTCTTCACTGCCTTTGCCCACAAGTCTCTCTTCCAAATAAGCAGAAACAAGTGGGTTTTACCCCCCTCAAAACATCTTCTGAAAGAACAAAGATTTTGAGATAGAGAAAATCTGTGATTCAGTTCATAGGACCTCAGTCTCTCTCCAGAAGTTGTTCAAGGCTCTCTGCCTCCCACACACACTGGCATTTGATAGTCCAAGAAAGTCTTTTACAGCCTCAGGTCAATTTTAATTCACTTCTCGTAGCTTTTGATGATCCAAATTTTGGATTCATCTTTTCTCTCCTGTGCTCATTCTCAGTTCTGTTTCTCCCTTACATATTTCTCTTTAGCAACTACAAGCTGGTGTACGACAGCTCAGATTTCCATTCAGGTATCTTTTCATTCTTACAAGGCTCATACCCTTCTGCCTACTCAATTTTCTTCATGAACAACGTTCTGGGATCTCCCATTCAGCAAGACCATAGCAAAAAAAAAGTTATAAAAAGATACATTGGCTGGAAAATGCCAGCAAAATGTGAATAAAGCATCACTTGGAGGACAGAGAGAAATAGCAGCAAGATATCTTCAGAAAAGAAAAAAAAAAAAGACAGGAATGTAAAAATGTGAATACCTCTGGAAAGAGTAGTTGCCAGATCTGTGCAACACCTGCTTCTCCTGGTTCTGATGGTCCTGTCAACACTTTTCTCTCTGCCTTAACCAAAGCTACAGCTGTACAGAAACAGCAGTTGCCTTCTCTACAAACTCCTTTCGCTACCTGCCTCGTGGAACTTCACCCTACCATCTAAAACCAAGACGAGAGAATAGTAAAGAATTTTATCCCTAAATGAAGCAGCATGAATTGTACTTATTCAGCTTGGCATAAAACAATCTGAGAAGGTCTGCTCTAGGTCTAGCACCACAATGCAAAAGAAGGTGTTGAACAGACATATGCAAGAAACTTTTTGGGAAAACAGCCCAACTCAAGACAGAATCGAGACAACAGTTGAGTGTTTCTGTCTGCATTGATCTGGGTGATTGGCCACATGTACATGTGATTGTGATGTACCTACTAGAAATACATGCTCAGCCTCACTACCAGCTGGAGCTTGGGGACATGGAGTTGCAGCAGCCTTCCCATTATCAGGCTACCAGATTGTCTTCATTTAGCCCACACCCAGGGCTAAACAATAGCAGTTTTTCTCTCACCCAATGTCCCTTCCCCAAATGAGGAAGGGAATTGGGAAAAAGAGAGGGAGACTCATGGGATGAAGGTAACCAGATTTAATGAAATGAAGAAAATCAATATAAATGACAACACAAAACAGACAGAAATATACTCATCCACAAATCACTTGCAAGTTGCTCCAGGAATCACAACAACAAACAGGGAGAAGGGATGAGAGGCAAAGACAGCAGGAAAAAAAAACCCAGCTCTTCCCAGCAAGCCCTCTCTTTTATAGTGAGCTTGACGTCAATGACATAGAATACATCTGTGGGCCAGCCTGGGTCACCTGCCCTGGATTTAACTGCTAAGGGCCTTGATCACCATGGCTGGCCACAAACTGAAACCAAATCCCAGTGAAACCAGGACACAGATTCAGCAACCCTTAATACTTTCCTCATGTTAAGTACACGCAGTGTGATTTCCTTCTGTCATGTATCACCAAGTAAGCCAAAGCAGAAAAGAAATTTTTTTAGTAGGGCATCAAATGCCTGTCAGCCAGGTGTGAGGCTCTGGAATACACCTTCAACCAAACAAAAAACCTCAGTTTCTCAGTCTTAAGATAAACAAACACAGAAAGGAGAGTGACAATATAGTAACCATATCTATTCTGCAGAGTACATAATAACATTGTGCCCCCAAAACCAGTTAGATTCTGCTTTGCACATACATAGAATGGTTTGGATTGGAAAGGACCTTAAAGATCATCTAGTTCCAGGCCACAGGCAGGGACACCTTCCACTAGACCACCTTGCTCAAAGCCCCATCCAACCTGGCCTTGAACACTTCCAGGAAGGGGGCAGCCACAACTTCTCTGGGCAACCTGTTCCAGTGTCTCACCATCCTCACAGTCAAGAATTTCTTCCTAATATCTAATCTAAATCTACCCTCTCTCAGTTTAAAACTGCTACCCCTCGTCCTATCACTACATGCCCTTTAAAAAAGTCCCTCTCCTGCTTTCCTATAGGCCCCCTTCACATACTAGAAGGCTGCTAGAAGGTCACCCTGGAGCCGTCTCTTCTGCAGGCTAAACAGCCCCAACTCTCTCAGCCTCTCTTAATAGGAGAGGTCCTCCAGCCCCCTGATAATCTTCATGGCCCTCCTCTGGACTCATTTCAACAGCTCCGTGTCCTCCTTATGTTGGGGGCCCCAGAGCTGAACACAGTACTCCAGGTGGTGTCTCACAAGAGTGGAGTAGAGGGGCAGAATCACCTCCCTCGACCTGCTGGCCACGCTGCTTTTGATGCAGCCCAGGATACCGTTGGCCTTCTGGGCTGCAAGTGCACATTGCTGGCTCATGTTGAGCTTCTCATCAACCATCACTCCCAAGTGCCTCTCCTCAGGGCTGCTCTCAATCCATTCTCCACGCAGCCTGTATTTGTGCTTGGGATTGCCCCGACCCACATGCAGGACCTTGCACTTGGCCTTGTTGAACTTCATGCAGTTTGCATGAGCCCACTTCTCAAGCCTGTCAAGGTCCCTCTGGATGGTATCCCTTCCCTCCAGCATGTCAACCACACCATACAGTGTTGTCAGCAAACTTGCTGAGGGTACACTCAATCCCACTGTCCATGTCGCCGACAAAGGTGTTAAACAGGACCGGTCCCAATACCAACCTCTGAGGAATACCACTCGTCACTGGTCTCCGCTTGGACATCAAGCCATTGACCATAACTCTTTGAGTGCAACCATCCAGCCAGTTCCTTATCCACCAAGTGGTTCATCTGTCAAGTCCATCTCTCCAATTTAGAGACAAGGAGGTCATGCGGGACAGTGTCAAAAGCTTTGCACAAGTCCGGGTAGATGATGTCAGCTGCACTTCCCTTATCCACCAATGCTGTAACCCTGGGGTAGAAGGCCAACAAATTTGTCAGACACGATTTGCCCTTAGTGAAGCCATGCTGGCTGTCACCAATCACCTTCTTATTTTCCATGTGCCTTAGCATAGTTTCCAGGATGATCTGCTCCATGATCTTGCCGGGCATAGAGGTGAGACTTGACTGGCCTGTAGTTCCCTGGGTCTTCCTTGTTTTCACTTTTTGAAGATGGGGGTTACGTCTCCCCTTTTCCAGTCAGTGGGAACTTCACCAGATTGCCACGACATCTCAAAAGTGATAGCTAAATAACAGCTAAAATCACAAAAGATATGCTATGGAAAAAAAATAGGTAAAGAAAAATACATACTACTCAATATGCATTTAGAAACTGACAGAGAGCAAAATATTAAGTTTTCCTACAAAGTTGCTTGCTTAGTATTTTGGTCAGCAGCTCTTTTATGTAAAGCTTACTCATTTAAAGCGCAAATTAATGAAGCTTGTATAGGTAATTAAATACGCCTGTAGAAAGATCACACTCCTCTTTTCCCTTCCCTCCTACATTCACTCTCCTGACAGGCAGGCATGTATAAGAAAATGAAGATTGCATAGTGGGATTATTTCACTGGAAAAATTACATCATTTACTGTTGCCTGACATGTCTTACAATGCATGTAAATTCAAGAAGTGTGCCACTGTCTCTCCTCCAGCTAAGCCACATATTAGTTGTGCCCTCACATTATTAAAATCCACAAAGCTGTCATCACAAATGACAAAAAGAGGTAACCAGATGGTTGCTTGAGGCCTAATGTATAAAATATGTACAATAGCAAAACAGTGGTACTCCACTGGTACTCTTTCAGCACACAACCAAACAGTATACTATAAGGCTGTTTTGTCCAACACTAAATTCTTGCTCAGTAAGACTTAAAAATGCTTCCATGGATAGGGTTTGTAATGAAACTCATGTCAGCTTGGATTTACGTACCTCTCTGCAGTGTCAGCAAGTCCCTAATATTATTAGAACTGTGCTGGCATAAACGAATAAAAGTGAAAGTTTGGATTACCATATAAAGAGTGGTTTTAACACACATCAGGATTAACTGATTTTTTTTTTAATTCAGTTTTAATCATGACATCATTACGATGAGACAGTTTTATAAAACATTTTAACCTGAATGACTCTGGATACAACTTCAGAATCTGCAAGAGCTTCCAGAATTTAGTAGCCATGCCACCGCAGCCATGATGGAGATGAGCAGAAGGACCAAAAGCTTGTTTATTTTTACAGCTCTGAAAGATGTATCCAATAAAGAACTCCATCTCCTCCTAAACCTTTAATAATATCTGTGTCAGGGAAATAAGATCACCAAGTACTGGTAGCTTTTGGCACTCAATAGCTCTATTACATAAAACACTTTTTTGTAAAGAAAAGTGCTTCCAAGAATGGGTGCAGTTGCCTGAAACCTATTAGCAAATAATAAAATGAGTTTATGAACAGAAGGTTCTAGGTCTCCATGAAGATGACGTGAAAAGTGATGGTAAGTTGAAATATAATGGTTGACAGCATACGAAAAGTTTCTAGGTTTCAAGATAAAGCCAAGTCCAACAAACACCGCTGGTGGAGGATATGGAAGATGAAGGAGACTAAGATATTTTAGTATTTTAATTCCCTCAGAACCAAGCAGGATTGTAACCTGTCACCTCAGGGTTCAGTAATTAGCACCTTACTCATACTGAAGAGGGGGGAGCCGTCTGCATATATTTTATAAGAATTATCATGTAAAAGATTGTAAAAGGAACACTAAAGCTGTCACATCAATTAGAAAGTTGAAAGCATCATCTGAGATACCCTTTGTTCTTAAGACCTCTACACATACTGCTGTCTTTCAACCTTTCTCCTCCCTCTCTTCCCAAAACCTTCTCACAAGGGCATAACCCATGAACCAGAGTGAACAGTACTACCAGTAAAGCTGCATGGCTCCGCATGCTGAGGCACACCACGTAGTCTTCAAATGCCTCAATGGACTTAAGACAGAGGAGAAGAATTTTGTATTGGCATTCTTGAATTTTAGTCCTGATTCTAAGTGCATGGTCCAACACTTAAAGCAGTAGTTATGGACAAAAGTGTTAATTGCTCCTTTTTGACAACAGTATTTCATCTAAAAATTAATACAGCTGACAATTTAGTCTGTCAGTGCAAAACCTGCTTCTGCCTGATGAGAAATTATGTACCTGTACCTCATTTATAAAAGTCATATCTTGACAAATTATCTTCTGCCTATGTAAACTCACAGAAGTAATAAAAGAGCCCAGGTATATGGCTTAACACTTAGCCCTTCAGCTGAAAAATTTTGAGACACATGTACTTGCTGCAGGTGAAGGTATGAGCAGCTGCTGTGGCATGCAAGATGATTATCAAGTCTTAACAGGTCAAAACATGAAAACAAGATTTCATTTGTGCCCATCTGAGGCACCAGAACACAGTGCAAAGACAATTTTTATTTGAATGGCGCTGAGAAAGTATGCAGTATGATAATTTAACGTTTCATGCTATATGACATATGACTTTATATGGAGAGAAAACTCATCTTTGAGAATATTTTTGGTATCAATTGTTGTTAGCCAAAACTGTCCCGAAATGTTAAGATTACAGAATATTATCTGGGTACCAGATTTCAGTATAATCTCAGAAAAATAAAGATATATGAACAGCTTGAAAAATGTTTTAATGAACAACTGGCTTAACAGTCTGTCAAAAACTATGTGCTGCACCAGGATACTTCATGGAGAGTCGCTGGCAAGTTAAATTTAAGTCACAGGAAATATGAATTCACATATTTCAGCTCAAAAGATGTTGTCAATGATATTTATAAACTTTATATTAAAGTCAGAGCTATTTTCATTAAAAAAAAAAATCTACTGCAGCTATTGACAGAGAAATCAGTGCGATATTGCTCCACTTTTTTAGGGACAGTAAGAGAAACAACTTAAACTCATTCACTCCAAAAAAAGTTCTCTAGAAGGAAACAAAAAGTATCACTGTTACATTCAATAGCGTTGGTATTATCTGACCTAACTTCATTCTTCTTTAGAAGCTTGCAGAGTTTAGCAAGAAACCAGCTCAGAAGGATATTCACATGGCCCAATAGTCTGTCTCCAGCACCAAACATGCAAGTGGCCATGTACTGCAGGAAAGACTTTGGAAGCTAAACCAAGATGAAAAAGTTGTAAGTGGCTGCCCAGGTACTGTAGAGATGTAAGAGGATAGCTGTACAAAGAACTGTGGGGGGAAAAGAACACCAGCTTAAAACATGCATCTAGGAACTCAAAATCGTATTCAATTAATAAATAACATAGTGAAGACTTCAGTGGGAAATACAGGTATTCTCTGAAGAATGACTTTAAAATGCTGTCATCAGGCAACTGTGTAATCAGTAAATAGAGGCAAATGAAAGTAAACAAAAGGCTTTTATCAACAACCAGCCTGCAAACTTAAGGGATGCCAAATTTAACCTGTGGTACTGCAGTAATAGTTTTATTAAGTTATCTGCATCTGCTAGAAGATTGTGACTGCTTCTAGCCAGGAAAATGGCTATCATTACCCATACTCTCAACACCAAATTGCACTGTCTAGTGTATAATAGTCTATTTGAAAACCATTCAGCGATTGCTGTTAATTCAGGATACACTCTTCTTAAGCAGCCCTGCATTTCAGTAGAGTGAATGCTCTGGGGAGGCAATGGATTTATATTAATTATCTGTTGGTCTCCTGGTGACATGCAAGGTTGTTAATCATGACCAACAGGGCCGTAATTGCCTAGATCCAGCCTACCTAGCATTGCCTCTTTTCAAGATATACTTTCACTTAAGCTGTTTCACTTTCCCTGGTTATCAAAAAGTCCTTAAAGAAGAGGTGGCTAGAGAGGCACATCTGCAAATGCATCAAGGTCAAACTTATTCCCTTCCTGCCCTTTTTAGGTTCCTAAATCAAGTGTAGCATTTTTTTTCCAGGCATCTCTTTCATAGGCTCTCAAGAACAGTCAAGTTCCCGTGGAAGCAACTGCAGCATTACTTTGTTTCAAAGCAGTTATATATAAAAAATATATATATAAAATGTTATATTTAAAACAGAACCTACAGTACAATAAGATTCAGTGAAAGCTTCACAGCATTCAGTTCAGTTGAATCAATATTTCTTTTATCTCTCCCACCCACTTACACAGCAGCAGGCATACTTCCAGGACACAGAATGCACGTCTCTGTTCAAGTACTGAAATGAACTCTCTCTTCTTACGATGCCCAATCACACATTTGAAAAGGGTAGTCAGCCTTCGGTTCTAAAAACAAAAAAAAGTCTACCCCATTTAAACCAGAAAATTTTCTATGTTCATAAAGAAAACTGAATATACCCCTTTTAAAGGTTAGGGACATCTTTTTATTCAACAAGGGAAAAGAGATGCTTTTTAGTGTTCAAAGGTATAGTTTATTGGTAAGCTTTAGAAACTCTTGAAAAACATTCCAAGTTAGGCATCTAAAATGAAACTGTTTTAAAAAACATGCTTTATGCTCTTTACACATCACAGTGCTGCTAACTCATATAAAGACTGTTAGTTTAGTCACCAGTTCATACACACAAAATATTTCTTTTGAGGATAAAGCCTGACAAGCATCAAAATATTTCTAGGAGTATTCTGACTTTCAGCTCAGATACAAAGACAGTATGGCTCTGAAGATTACTGGAATTTAAGCTCTAGTAATTTGATCATGTAAGTCCTCAAAGACTGTGGCAAATATGAAATAAAGCAATGAGTCTTACAAACTGGCTTATCCTAAGTCATTTTATATTTTCTTCAAGCTCAAAGCACTCACAAACAGCTGCTGTTGTTCAGCTGATGTGCAGTAGTAAGTTGTTAAACTAGCAATTCCATCATGATACTGAATCGCCTTTTTAACTGAACTCCTGTAAACTGGTGTACCTGTCCTTTAGTGGAAGGGGTCCTGAAGGAGGGAACCTGAAACCATCATGAGACACAGGCATGATTTAAAAACCAACTTCATTACCAAATCTGATATTCTGGTAATACAACAGTTTCAGAATTGTTAGCCCTTAAACAAAGGTCACTTCACATGTCCCACCCACATAAAACTGCACGTCATGCACCATAAGCAGGCCACTTCTAAATATAATACAACAATTTATTCTGAATATTTTGATCTGAGCTTATTCTGGTGCTCAGCAGAAGAACAAATAAGGAATGTTATATGGCTGCACGGAATTTTATTTTTGCCTTTACATTAGTGTCCAGTAAAGATTAGGCATGGTAAAAGTAGACCCTATGTTTACATGGACCTCATATTACATTGGCATATATTTTTAGTACATTTTATTGGAACTAATATCTACTCCATGGTGGTTTGTTGTTTTTTTGGTTTTTTTTTTTGTCCTCCTCAACAGTAACAAGTCTGGATTATTCATTCGTATGCATTCTGTTCTGTGTAATGGTGTCTTCAAAAGATATTCTACATATTTCTTTCAAACATTTTAAAAATGCCTTGTACGCATCTTTCTTCTCCTCCCCAAATCAGATGTAAGTTTACAAGACTTTCAGTAGGCCATTCCTTTCTGTTCTTGCCGAGTTTAAAAAGAGAATTAAATATTTATCCAAAATGCAAATAATTAATTTCTTTACATTTATGATTGAAACCAGTTTTAACATGTGGAAAACAGACTTGCAAATTGGCACCTCTTCATAACAGATAGGTCCTGGTGTGAAACAGAAGTCTTGCCCACTAAGCTTATTGAAAGACACTCTACTACTATCAACCAGATAATGACTTCTGCTGGTTCTGGTTTATTAGAAGTATTATGCTAATTAACACAAACACTTACAACAAATCACTCAAATTGGCAGTTACCAAAATTAAGAGGTAGCCACAAGTTCCTTCTCCCACTGCATGATGACCGCTTTCATGTTCTCATTCTCTCTCTCTCTTGACTGGCATAAAGAGAAAGTGACTGCTAGAATCAATGTCGTTACCGGAAAGGAGATCCCACCCAATGACATGAAGAAACAGGCCCTGTACTTTACAGTACTACTTTATAGTCTGCATTGACAAGGCCTCAATGGACTACTGGGTCCAATTTTGGCCATCACATGTTAAAAATGTAGGTATAAGTGAAACAGAAAGAGTCTAGAAGAGCAAGAAGAATGGTAAAAGATTTAGAAAGCACTGCCTCCAAAACTTATGATGTTCAGTCTAAAGAAAAAAAAAATATGAATGAGAACAGTCTTTCAATATGTAAGACTATTACAGCAAAACTAGCAAGAAGTTGCTTTACAAGACAACAGAAGGAAGTACCAGAAATTGGTCTAGTACAGCCCAAAGAAGATTTAAGTTACATACTATCTTTTTAACTGGAAAAGCTATTAAAGCAATTGAAACAAACTACATAAGGATTGTTATAAAGTTTCCACTGTTAGATTAAATATTCTCTGCCAAGACTAGATACATTCAGTTACTATTTCACTTTACAGAGTTCAATAGCAATTATCTTTTATGGTACTCCCTGTAACCTCCCATTCCTTCTTCCTTTGTGCTCCTCAGTCCTCCCTATCCAACTGTTTGTGAGTCATGCCACGAACAAAATTCAGAAGCTGACCACCTTGAAAAGCACACGTCTGTTTTCATAAGCCATGGGACTTCTCTGGGTTTTTGTGGGGGGTATCTGTTCATTTTCAAGATAGAGGACTTTTCAGGATTCAACAGCCCTGCAAAACTGTTCAACCAGTCAACCCTACAGGTGATGAGGTACAGCATGAATAGTCAAAGCCCGTGTTACCAAATATCATACTGTAGAATGACTGCCTTAGTAAAAAGTCTGAACAACACGAGGATCTTTTCTGAGGATTTCTTAGGGAAATCAGCTGCTTTTTTGGACCTTTTGACAGCATTTCAAATCAAATGTGCTGTCAACTCTTATGCCCATGACACATGACACCATACAAATGGAAGCATGTCTTATACTTTAGATGGCAATCTCTGTGAACAGCAAAAGTTACAAAAGAAAGATGCATACACTTGTGTGTTCATGTGTTTATTAATACGCTTATTACTATGCAAACATTGTTCTTTAATAATTTCAGAAAATGAAGACAAAAAATTATACATATTAAAAAGGATCCTGTTCAGGATTTTGGACTTTGTGTTAGTTGTACCTAACAAAATTCTTTAAAGGCAAAAATATGCCAGGATAGAGCTTTGTAAGAATATAATTATTTGTGATTTTCTCTTCTGCTATCTCTCATGCATACTTCTTGTTCAAAAGCAAGACAGCATGTCTATCGGTAGGTACAAAGTGAAGCTACATGTAATATTTTCCCCAGGCAGCAGGGAAATGTTCATTCCCAACACAGGTGTATGTTCCCACACTTCAATACTCTAAATCACAGTATTGTGTGAACACAACAGCTGGCAGAGCCATGTTATAAACCAGATCCTTGAAGTGATCCAAGTTAAGAATAACTCCAAAAAAAAAAAGCGAGGGGAAGGAAGAGGGGGAGGGAGGGGAAAAGGAGTGTTGTGTTGTTCAGGTTTTTTATATAAAGTTCAGTGATCTGGTTTATAATGCAGTCCAGCAAACAGTAGTATCAGCACAACTACAGGAACAGAGAACTGTATGTAGCATGGAATCAGAACGGAACACAATCAACTTTATCCCATGTTTACCCCAATCACATCCCACTCACCCTGTATCAGGCTGACCTCTAAAGCCCGTAACAAATCCACAACCCGCGAATAACTGCAGGAACTTCCTCTCTAATATATTTGTGCTCAGTAGAGGCCCTAGGTATAAGGCTGACTAAATACATGCTAAAATGCATAGGCATAGCGTGGGAGAGTTACTCACGCATGAGCTTCTTATAGTAACTAACTCTCCCACATTGTGCACTGCGTGTAGTTAATACCTATATGGAAATCGAAAAAAATTGATGTGCAAGAAAGTTGATCTGCCTTCTGAAAACATTAACTTTGATGTTCCCTTTTTAAAACATGAAAAATGTGATATTGCAATAAGTCTGACATTTAATTTCATAAAAAAAAGGAAAGAAGAAAGAGCACAGTGTTGAGAACATAGGAAAACGTGACATAATATGCAAATATGACAGAAACACTGGTACAGCATTATGTGAATCGAGTGCCATTAGAGATGAATGATAAAATAACTCCTTCTAAATGAAGGACAGATACTAGAAGAAAATCAAGAACATACATTCATCATGTTCATATACCAGCTGTCTTACTGTTGGAGGCTGGGGGGGATCCTACTGAACCAAGAACTGAAGAAAAGAACAAATGTTCTTTAGTATTTAACTAATGTAGTGATAACCACCAGTGCTGAGGGCCTCCTGTGTTGATAGTTTCAACTCAATCATTGATTACACCTGACTTTTCCACACCTCCCCCCTCCTTGCCCAAAAACATACAAGTGAGAACGCAACAGTAGGGAGCAGAAACGAACAGCTCTTACTCAAAGTTGCAAAGGCACAATGAGGAAGCAATCTTCTGTCCATGTCTAGATCAAGTAAGGTACTAATGAAAGAAGCTCATAGTTACCTGCCGCTTGAGAAGGACCAGTGAGCTTGGCTATACCATTAACTATTCATTTATAATTAGTTTTCATAAAAATACAATGTAGCTATTTTAATACCAAAGAGTACTCAGCAATTCTGCATTACTTAAACATGAAGCACTCCCGCCCTTTTCAAACCAATATTGTATCATGTATTAGACATTAATTCAATAGCAATTCTTACTATGTATAACCTGAAGAGACAGAATAATGCACTTGAATACCATGAAGGGCATCAGAATAAGAATCATAACCAGCTATCTACAAGCTGAAGCTCCAGTTCAGCACATTAGCCCAAATATAAAAAAGTTAGAGAGACAGTATTACACAGCATCTTAGGTTTTCATGGTTCTGTATTCCTACAAGATAAATCCTTAACCATTACTGAATTTTCACAATACCTTCTAGTGATACTTATTCCTGTTATGCAGACAAGAAGTTGAGAGGTAGAATTAACCTCAAGAGCATGCAACACGTTTATAGGGAGAATAGTTTTAACTAAGGCCTGACAGCCTGCACTAGGTTTCTAAGTTTCCAGAAATTCACAGTAACAATTCTCCCACCTTGGCTTTCAAACTTAAGGAAAATGACTTGCATCAGCATATTCATTTTTTTCTATAGTGTATGGTTCTGCCATAATGCAAATAAACACTACATATCTAGTACTAATAATGCAAAAAGGATGAAAGGGACAAAGTAAGAATAGTTTTGCATTCATTACCAGTCATATTACAAGTATATTCAGTATCAACATTAAAGCACAACTATATTGAAATAAATCCAAATCTACTTAAAAGCTTGACTATCTTCTCAGTACTCAAGTAACCACAAACTTGTAATATCACTCACCAGGCCACATTATTTATATTACCATCCCCAACATCATCAGCTGTATCTTCAGACAGATAATCTGGAGCTGTGAAAATGAAAGCCCTATCAGACTTGGGAGCTTTAAACCTTGAGATTTCTGGCCTTTAATGAATCCTGTATGAGGAAGAAACATAACACTGAGTTTTCCTCCCCATGAATGTAGAAGGGTCAGTATTGCAAACGATGGGCTAAAATGCATCCTCCTAGGCAGCACCTACAGCCAAAACACAGTATGCTGCCTGTTAAGTCCAGTCTGGTATTATGCATCAAAAGTACAAGGTCATTAAGGTGTGTCAGCAAGACAGAATATTCTGCTTTAAAGAAGAAAAACCAGCATGTTCAAGCAAGAAGAGGTCTATTAGGGAATCTCTGACACCTCTGGATTTTGCCCAAGGTCTTCCACAGTGATATAGGGATTTGTGCAACCACCATATCGTCAAGATACAACACAATTTCAGACAGTTTTTTCACTAGATACACCTATCATCAGACCAGAAGTAAACAATTCCTTAAGAAGTAGGTGACAAGAAATTAATCTTGCAGAATTAAAAGACTTATGGTATGACCTAAGATATGGAAGGTTTAATAATAGGATATTTTGTTTCAAGTTGTAATGTTTCTCTGTTTTCTAAGCTTGTGGTTGTTTTCTTCTAATTGAAGTTTCAGCTTAAGGTACAGCTAATTGGAAAAACTGCTTAGCTCTGTTTGTGTGGGATGGGCAAAATCTTCATGCTAGATATTGGTTGATTTTAAAGAAAAACAGCAGTACCTAAAAATTTCTACACAACTGGCCACTGGCAAGGTACTGAGACTGAGCAGAAGAAAGTAATTTATTCTGTAGCCTAGCAGGAAAAAAATATATTAAAATAAACAGAACCACTTAATTGGAGAACACTTTCACATTTAGGACCAAATCTACTTTGTTTATGTAAATTGCACTAAAGTATCAGAGAGGGGGTGGTACAGAGGTGGCTGACAGCATTAATTTTAGGCAGAGTAGACCATCTATTTTATTGTATTACATAAGGTTTGTTTGCAAAGCCCATTAAATCAACTGACTCTTCATTTACTTCAATAGTCTTTGAATTTGACACAGAATTTAAATAGCATGACTACTTCCTTTGCAAGCACAAGGTCTGAAAAAATTCCAATTTGCAGATGAGATTTCCCATGTTGGAGTTGAACCACACTGACAAAAATAAGTGACTCTGCACATTACATCTCTTTTGTTGCAGAAAGTATTCTCACTCTTACCTGCACGTTTTCTTCTGTAACTTGAATTTCAGCAGTATAAATGTAATCAATAAGCATCCTTAGAGTCCAGCCATCAACTTCCTTTATTCGAACTCTCTTTGCTCGGCTTTCACTCATCTCACCTACAAATACAGTTTATTAGTCAAGTAAATTAGATAGAAATACAGCACATACGTAAAAGTTTAATAGTAATTGCCTCTGCCAGCAGCAGAACTGTTTGTGTATCACCAGTTACAATAGTAAAACAACTTTAATAATAACAATTCAATTTCTTTCCTTCCTCCCTTCAATGAGAAAGGAGGATTTTGTTGTTACCATCATGCGAATGCTACCTGGGTTAACACTTTTACTGCAGGTGACCTATATTCTCCAGTGTACCATATCAGGAAAATATTGTTATCCGACCTAAATAAGACTCTTCAAATCCATACAAAAACATTTTGCTGACAAAGCAGACCATTAAAATACTCTAGTCTTATTAACTTCTTAATCGAAGGAACATACCAAATGCAGTCTGGAGTCATTTTATTTAAAGAAGAAAAATTCTATCCCCACAGAAGAATTAACACACATATTTCTTTGCTTGCCTACTTATTACTCCCTTAACAATTTCACCTCTGCTACAGATCTGATTTAACAGTCAAAACTCAAGCTAAGATAAAATGGTAAGCAAGGGAAAACTTGTTGGATCTCATTTTGTGGAGGCTGACATATTGGCCATATGCCACAACTGATCTTCATAGAAAGTCCTGCAAAATAGCTTCTGCCTTCTAAAATAAGTTTCTCAAAATGCAACATTTTGTTTATATCTGAAATAATTGGCCAAAGATGCATTTTGAAGTAATGACTATAACCTTCTCCACAACTATCAACCACACATCTGGTCATCTCAGACCTTTAACCCTTTTTGCATTGACTCGTACTAGGAAGTAAAACATGAACTACATCAGTTATGTTGGTAGATATATCAACTTTAACTCTGGAAGAATATATCCCAGTCTCTGGATACATCCGTTTCTTATTCTTCTATATTGGATGTATTCTTATTTCTTTCCCCTAGGCATCTAGAGATAAGGGTATTAACAAGGTAACAAATTTAATGTATACACAACAGAAGCAGACAGGATGGGGAAGTGAATCAGAAGATGCTTATCGTTGCTGATATTTCCTTATTAAGTACATATACATTTTCATTGTTTGTTACCTGGTGGTCTCCAGGAATGGTGCCAAACAATGCATTTTACCCAGCACATTTGGCAAACGGATCATCACTGAGAAATTTATTGTTATTCATGCCTTTTTTTCTTTTTTGAGCTGAAGGGTAAGGAAGGGCATTTTAAATTAACCCTTTAAGTGGTAAGAAGTGCAGAAGACCATCTACAGCAACATACTACTACTTAATGGCAGAACAGGTTGCTAGCGTTCCAGAAAGCAGTGATGATGAAAACCAGCGAAATCCAGCCTGTGCAGAACTTTCTTTTTTCACCTGCTCTTCTGAAACATATCCCTACACCTTCGAAGGATGACTGCAGCGTGTTCTCTGCAAGGCCCTGTATTCCAAGTTTCTACTTCTAGTTTGACACAGATTAAACCTATTGATCTCCAGAGCATGCATGCTGCAAGTTAGTTATTATGCAAGCTGCTGTGGAGGTGGTCCTTTGGGAAAATTGTGTGTGTGGGAGAGTAGAGTTTGATATTCTGCAAGCATATTAGGTTTGTTTTCATATTTTGCATCAAGGCTTCTAGAGCCACGGATCGGCACCTTCTCTGTTTAACAACAGAGCCCAGAATACAAAAAAAAAAAAAAAAAAAAACAAACCACAAAAAGACTTGCTTCTACCTTTCATGTTAAATGGACACTCAGTCTGACTACAGTTCTAGATCAGCTCTCTTGCGATACAGACTTGTTTGACAGATCATACACAGAAAACCATAGATTCACTCGCTAGGCAGTCTCAGTCTAGAATTCAACCTGCTGAAGAACTCAGTTCATGCCTGGGAAGCGGCACCACCCTATCTCCACAGAGCTGTCAGCGACAGGAAAGCATATATATCGTGAACAGAAAGGAAAGCACTGAACTGATCCAACCTCCCAAGCAGGAGTAGCAGAGCAGTAGCTGAGTTGAAGTTACTAAAATGCTATCTAAAAAGCTTATACGGTTCCTCACAAAGTAATGTAAGGAAGGCTTTTCTTTTTTTTTTTTTTTTCTTAAACAGAATTTTACAAATGGAGAATGGAAGTGAACAGAACAGGTAATTCCCTAAGGATAACTGCCTTGGCAGAACAGAAAATTAAACCTTGTCCCAAGTCAGGCCCTTGGGCCACTGAAGTATCCCTTCACTGATGTTTTATAATCCTTTCCTCTAATCATTTAAGCGTATTTAATTCAGATCGCAATACACATTTCTGAAGAATTTCACTGTATACAGAAGGAAGAATTATTCCTGGTAACATAGTCCCAGATGTTTAATCTTTCTCTTCCCCTCTACTTATTACTAACTTTAAAAGGCAATATCTTATTATTTCTTGGTATTTAATAGGGCTCCTTCTACCACTGCAACAAGTGGAAACAGAAAACCCCCCAGGGTTTGATCTCAGTTAATGCTATACCGCATCCTGCATAGCAGTCAGTACCTAATGACTCAGAGAAACATGGAAGTAACCTGCAAACATGTGTCCAAATACAAGCTTCTAATTTCTAGACAAGTAGTAACTCTGAAGTATAGAAGTGCAATTGTTTTACTGTCTTTTCAGTCACTGCTTTATTCTGGATGGATGAAGAAACTTTTCCATTTGGTTGTATCTGGTTAAGGGATCAAACATGCTTATTCAAACTTGCAGATTACTGGATGAGAATACAAATCCACCTGAGAAGTGTGAATTGCAGGGTTCATGGAGATAATTATGATGAGCTTCAGGATTTTTTTCTGTGGGGAATGACTGAAATGCACTAACACCACAGCTGGGTGCTGCTGAAAGCAGCCTATGATAGTAGTATAAAATCTGTTGATAAATCTTGAAGCCACAGCTGAATTCTATTTAAACCCCCACCAACTTGGTTCACCAACTACACAAACATTGCCACAGATGTATGGGTTAGACACTTCCCACCCATTACTCAGGTGAGCATTCCTACCTCCCACACCACTGGGGGTCAAAGACAACCTGCATTTAAAAACATAAAAAAAGCAAAAAATTTTAGAAGGGACTGAAGCAAAGGAAGGACCAAGATTTCAGTGATTCCATCTGGCGAGCAGCCACAGACACTGCTGCACTGGCACTCCTAATGAGTCACAAACTTCTCCACAGAAAGGGCAGTCAGGGCAAGCAGAAATTTCTTGTCTGCCACAGAAAGCTTAATATAAAACTTATACTCTGAGTAAAGAATATTTGCAATGTGACAGTCAACAACAGTTAATCTTTAATACAGAACTAATGTAAGAGGCTTGCATTTCTCTGTTACTAAGGTGACGAAAAGGAAATTTAGAAGCAGCTGTTTTCATTCTAACATTAAAGAAAGCAGTAAAAATTAAGAAAGAATGTATCAGTCACCTGGAATGTTTGTCTCAACCGCAAATGCAAACTTGAAGAACTACTAGAGGAATAGATATTTAATTTTACACACAACTTTAAAGCATTGTTGCTGCTAGTAGTGACTCTATTTCTAGCTTTGGTTGTGTCAAAATATTTGTATATAAAATCACGAATAATCAGCTGCTTCCCCAGGACACAACAGTATTTCCAATATCATCAGTCTTCCAGTTGCATACAATTAAAGTTATTAAAACTCCAACTTGCTTGTATACTGGCAGGCCAAGAGTCACATTTCTGTCTCCACCTGAGCTGGTGGTCAGAAGCAATACATTGCATAGAATTCTGTTAATTTCAGACAGTCAACATTAACTACCAAACTGGCATGAGATTTAAGAAGGAACAGACATAAATTCAGAAATTAATTTTAACATGCATTTAGTAGCACCCTCACTTTGACACCGAATTCCACATGATTTCAATGTGATTTATAACTATTATGGAATTAAACCCACAGCACAGGACTTCAGCTGGAGGCTCCTATGAAGCCGAATCTATCTCAGCCTTGCAAGCCCTCAGCATTCCTGTTGCAGCAGCAAAGCAGTAACTTGGCCAGCATGGAGCCAGGAGAGGCAGAACCAAGCCTTCACAGAAAAGCTGTGGCAATGATGTAGAGTACACCTGTCATGGAGAATTACCCTAAAAATAGCAAAACATGCACTCCAGCTATAGGCTGCCAAGGCCACAGAAAGCTTTCCTATCTACTAACAGCCTATAGTACTCGGGGTCTGAAGGACGTAGCAGCAGTAGTTGTTAAAGGACATAATTTACTCCAAAGTTCACATAAAAGTTATTTTAACCTTCTTTTGGACAAGTGAGATTACTACAGCCTTAAAGGGTATCACAACTCTACTATTCCTGGCTTATTTAATATATAAATTTGATTCAATGAAGGCGCCTTTTTAAAGCGTTCATCATGCTAACAAAGAATAAGTTACCAGTATGTCCTTAGACTGAAAAAAAAAAATTAAGAAACCCAAATGTTCCTATTGGCTTATCTAAACATTAAGTGAGATCCTAAAAAGCAAAAGTCATTTGATTTTGTGCTTTATACAGTTGGATTGGATTAGAAGTAAGTATTGAAACATTTGGTACCTGTAAACATGGCATGGAAGTAGGGGCTGCAGGCGGCTAGCACAACTCTATGCGCTGCAATTTCCATGTCTTCAGCTACTATCGTCACATCACACAGCAAGTTTTGACTATTTAGAAATACCAGAGAAGGCAATTTCACATAAGTGAACTACAACAGAAAAGCATATAATATCACACACAATTTCTTTTCCCATGCCCTCTCAAAAGAGGCAGGCAGACAATGTTGATGGAAGCATTGTTTTTAAACGCATTACACAACCACACGGCTATTACTCAGTCGGATTACAGACGGTACTTGGGTACACAGAACTCTCTAAAAATCAAACAACTGAATTGTTATTTCTTGCACAGAAGTTTTCTGCATTGAATAACCAAAATTTGTATCAGCCCAATTTATAAACCTTCTCACTGGAACTCTGGGCCTCTTTGAATAACTATGATAGAAAAAAGAATTTGATATATACAAACACTAAAAAAATTGAGGTAAGGATTAAGACTTTACAGATAACAAAGAATCCAAACTTCAGTTGTGATGCCTGTGTCCCATCACACTGGAAGCTCATGCCTACTTAACTGTTCAAAATCGCTACTCGATCATCTCTATATTTACTGTTTTCCAAGCATTTTTCATACACAGCCCATGCACACAACAGCAATTATTTTTTCTACTCTGACCAGTTTAGAATTTATTATGGTTAACTTCATATCTTGCCTGACTTTTTATCTTTATTACATCCACTTGCATTCTTGTCCTTTGCGACTGTAACACATATTTCCTCCCTCTTCTGTTGCAATGAAGTAACATCTCATTTATAATTATCCCTAATATAGGCATTTCCAATGCAGTTTACAGCTACTGGATACACCTCTTCCAGTTAAACCCACCACACGTGTACTCTTTATAATTCAATTTTCTAGATAGAAAGAGGAGGTAGGGAAAAAACAGCAAAACCAGCACACTACCAAAAGGCAGCAACTTCCCAGCATCTAAATAGCCATAGTCACAGTTCCCTTTTATTTCCTTCTCATGCTAGCACTGTCCCTGTAGAAGTAGCATACAATCCACAAAACTCAGAGCCAGAGCAACAAAGGGAAGAGGGGAAAGTACAATTTAACAGAACATATTCCTGAGGGCAGAGCTAGAGCTATACGTCAATCCAGTGATCTCTATTATCAGCACTTTTGAAAAGATTAATTTTTACGTTTGCTGAATATGTATTGCAGTTAAAGTGCAGGCTTTCTGATAGTTTGCAACTACCATGCAGAGTTGTAGCAGAGACTGGGGAGAGCAGTTGCATTTTGCTGCAACAGAGCTAGAGCTCTCACCCAAGCCGCTCAGATAGATATTCACCTCAGTCCAAAGAAAACTGATCTCTCAGCCTCTGCAATCACCCAATTGCTTTAGCATAGCCTCAAATAAGGCGGCCTTGTGGAGGTCACACCCCAAAAATTTTGGTGGCCACAACTAACCTTTGTGGCCATATTGCAATCCTGGCATTAGAATATTTTCCCCCTTTCGGCTCTTAATACCTACAGCAACTATCTAAATTTCATAAGTTTGGCCTGCAATATGGTTATTATCAAAAAAATACGTATAATACAAGGTAATGACCATAGCCAGATGCAACACACAATTCAGAGGAGCTTGAAAACAACCATCACATTTATTATACAAAAGTTGAAACAGAAAGCTGCACATAAGAGGTCATCAGATACCCAGCTTTTTCAGACACCTGCACTTAACGCTGACAATAGGAACAAAAGGTTTTATACTTAGCTGCACAGAAATACCAAAAATAACAATGAAGCCAGAAGCAACAGAATTACACCAATGCAAAACTGCAGCTAATTAATTATATTGGGCATATATAGACATAGTAACTGAGAGGTAGTCCTGATACATCGCTCACCTGGAACTGCATTAGGTGAATGAATATGACCTGCGTTACTACAAAGCTGACAAGCTAAATAAACTACTAAATAAAGAAACAAGCTTATAAACTTAACCATGTACTCTGCTGCAAGCATCTCATGGCTTCCACAGAAACTCAGCACCTTCATTTCATGAGGGCATACCAATTTATTTTAGAAAAACTTGCATTCTGAAGAGATACCGTACTAATTTGCTCGTATAGAGCAACTGAATGAAGAGAGCCATGGGGGGTACACCATCTTGGTAAAGGAAATGAGAGCATGAGAACATGAGAAATAGGGGGTGGGGGTGGGGGTGGGGGGGTGGGGGGCAAATATATAACTGTTTACCACCTTGCAGGTTACTCTTGATTGGTTTATATAGAGAAAGGTCATTACCCACATCTTCAAAAGATTTTGG
Organism: Nyctibius grandis; assembly: GCF_013368605.1. Lineage (NCBI taxonomy): Eukaryota > Metazoa > Chordata > Aves > Nyctibiiformes > Nyctibiidae > Nyctibius > Nyctibius grandis. The sequence goes on from NC_090663.1 coordinate 47,099,430, forward strand.
TAAAGTCTTGTTTGTAAGAATGAGGATTTTAACAAATATAGGTAAGGTCAAATTCCATTGTGATAAACGCAAATTCTAATGAAGAGGAAAGACAGGCATCAGAGGGTAATTTCTTCACATGTCAAGATCTAATTAGCTATCCTAATGATCTCTCTGACTCAGTGTTGAGGTGGTGGTGAGTAATGAAATGACAAAAACTACCAAGGACAAAATTACTCAAATTTATCAAAATTTGAAGGCACAGAAAAACCCTCTTATGAGCTAACAGAACCAGGAAACTTGACAGCAGCCAAAACTGTAATATAAACTTACAGACTTAAGCATTCCAAAACCAATGTACTTTAGATGCTTAAGCGGATGATTTCTTCACTAGTTATCCACTTCCTGGCGTACACCTCTAGCAAATACCGGCTTGTGCTACACTAATGAAAAGAACTGAGATAGAAACCACTTTAATAATGTAGTCAATAAAATTGAAAATACCATTTACTTGATTAATATTAGGTCTTCATTTAGAGTAATGAAGTCTGAAACATTTCTAAAATGTTTCAGTTTATTATTTCAAATAAATACAAATATTAAAGTTTATAATATTATAATCTAATTAGCACTTACAGTTCTAAAAGCTGTACTCAGCTTAAACAGTAAACATTGCTGCATCAACTACCTTATTTAACAGGAACCACAGTAAAGGTCTGCATGGCACTGCTCCTCTTCCAACTTTAACTATTTATGCATGTAAGACAAAATTGCTCAAATTGCTTCTACAGCAATTCGAATTTAAGTAACCATGGAAACTAAGGCACGTTCTGAAAATAATCCACAGCCTTCAACAATGCACTTTGCTGGAAGACTACATCTCTTTAACATGCCATACAATAAAATGCAGGTAAGGTTTCTGACTTCTGAAACTGCTATAAGATTCATTCTGGAAAACTGTTTCTTCATCTAAACTCTTGCTCATCCTTAGGAAGTCACGGCTACTGGATCTAGCCAGGCTCTATTACACTCTTTGAGACACTGAATCTGGTTACTGGGATCCTTGGAAAAGCCAAGGGTGTAAGTAAGGTAAAGCAACAAGTATCAGTCATTCCAGCATAAGGTAACTAGCCTGTTAACATACTAGAAAAATAGTCTCTGCTCTTATTCCATTATCCTTAGACTATGGAAGCCTTTGAGCTGGATTTAAGTCATTTATAGTCAGCGTATGATTTTCTCCAGTCTTCCACTACAGTACAAACTGTCACAGCCAGATAAATACATTGATCTGATCACAGTATCTACCATAGTATTAAAGATTTACCCATACAGAACAGCAAAGATCAAAGGCAGCAGCATACTTTAGTAGGGTATCAGTGGCTGTCTTATTCTTACGTGAAGCCTCTCCTGTTTTTAATCTTATATGGGAAATAACGAAGGACTACAGGATTTTCACACCCTCCAGAATAGTCTATGCTAGAGAAGTGTTTTATTTATTTTATTTCTCCATTGTTGCTGTTAGTTATAAAGCTGAATTACTGTCAGTGACAGTTGTGAGTCCTAATTACCAGAGCTCAGTTGTGAGCTCTAACTACCAGCTGTCACAGTTTTCAACACCATCTCACCTACTCATATGTAGAAAATAAATCAATATGGATGCTAAGAAGAGCATCAGCACCAGTCTCCCAGTTTTGCTGAAACTGGTGGTAATATCACTCAAGGTCTTACAAAACTTTATTGAGAAAAGTTACTGTCAACATTTGATGTGGGAGTTCATCAGCTTCTCCCAGGGGCAAGCAAAAGATAACTGAGAAAAGAAAGCATACTGTCAGTTGGTTTACATTTGTTAAACTGTGACCTGTGTCTCCAGACTAGAAAATGTTAACATTTTTCCAGTTCACAGCCTACCACAAAAATCAACAACAGGCATACAAAGAGCCTTAGGCTCAACTAAGGAGTCACTTTTCATCTATCCAGGATCAACTACATATAAGTCAGTATCAGTAGCTCTAACTCCTTAAATACAACTTGTAAGTATTTTTCAAGTCTCATAAACCTAGTTTTGATTAAGTTATGAGGGGCAAAAACATGCTGCACACATTACAGGTATCATCACATGACTATCATTCAGCTATCGCTTCACTGTATATTTAATCCTTCTCATCAGCTACACTTCTGGCATCGCATGTTCCTAATAAATAAACAATTATTATTAACTTAATAAATGCAAATGAAAGTAAAAATGTATTATGGACTCCAGGCAGATGTATACAATGAAGTACTACCTTCTTAATTCATTCATAACTTTAAAAGCTTTCTTCATGTGCCATGGATTTACTGTAACAGGACAGTGAATTTCGGTGTTATCATCTTTCAGATCCAAAGGCTTCTGATGGCAAAGTTTGGTACATCTGGAAAGAGAGAGAAAGAAAGAAAAAAGTGAATACTGCTGTCTAATCTCCAGTTCTGTCACTCTTATTTTCTCCACCTTCATCTTGGGGAGGAGGAAAAGATTTGCACTTCCACTTATTCTTTACTCCAAGCAATTTTGATTTCCCTATTACAGACACTGTGAGGGAGTAGGTAGAATTCCCGAAGAAGCAATAAATTGGTGACCAACATTAGTGAGGCTGACAGAGACACTCAGGGCTAACAATAATCTCCACTAAGGAAAACACGAAGATGATGCCCTAGAATATTTCCAATAAGCCCTGAAGCGAGGGGAGAAGCAGAGGTTTGGGAACTTTTAGCCTGGAGCCCCTACAGATCGATCGCAGAACACAACATCCATCACCCCAGTCTCTCAATGCCTTCACCACCTGCGAGACAAGAGCCGTTCTCTGCCCTTCCACCATGACCTCCCTTTACTGGTTCATGCAGCTCCCAGTTCATCTCTGACAGGAATCCACATGGTGACTACTGTAATTAATCGTCCAGGCGTTCCTTAGCAGCCGCATGAGACATAGGTGAGTAGGAGAAAAAATGGGTAGTTTTGCAGATCCACTCAATGTTTTAAAAAGCAAAAGCGACCAACCTCTTAATTTTCCTTACTCTCAAAAACCCACCCAAAATAGCAAGAGAAAAACTGAGTAATGTGAAAAATTACTAGCTCTATCTACAATTATCTCTTTCTATAAGAAATACCCAAGTTCTACAGACGCTAACTTCATAGAAAAATGATTACGTACACCCCTCAGTCACTAGGACTGTCCAAACAGCAAGTGGGGTTTTTTCATGCCAAGCCAATGAGTTTCGTGTTTACAATCACAATGTTATTCTTACAAGGCAAATTACATTGTTCTAGTACTTAGAAAATGCTCAGCATCAGTGATTTTTTCACCTACACTATTGTAACCGTATTCCTGAACCTCTGAGCTGGAAATAAGCAAAGTCACTGAAGTCACTTGGTGGGGCAACTGACAGATACATCACAGATCTGATTTCAAATGAAAACTCAATCTTACTTGCTTTAGGTAAGAATAGTCAAACTGAACACATGCATTGACTCCCAATTCCAGCCTCTCTCTACCACACTTAAAACTTTTACTTGGGCATGTCTAAAGAAGCTTAAAAGAAAAATTCAATGGTAATTTAAGATTTTAACCTAGAACTCTATATCCTGTGCACTACAACATGCAAAGCAAAGTAGTTGGCTCTACTTTTCATGATTCCAAAACTCGCTACAAAATTTTGAAGCAAAACAGCATGAAATTGCAGCAAACAACAAAGGAATAGAAAAAGTCTCTGTAAAACACTGGTTAACAAAGTAAGGTCCATCTACAGAAATCACACTACTACCAGCTTACTACATGGTACCATGAAACTGCTATGAATTAAAAGTTTCATGCTCAATTTTGAAAATGATACAACTCATTACTGAAAGGGGCCAAGTAACCTACAGCCATTTTGCATCAATAAGAAAAAAAAAAAAAACAACCAAGTTACATGTTATAGAGCACATACACATGCTGCTGTATGGAGGTAAAAAAAAAAAAGATATCCTATCTAGCAAACTCCTTTAGACTGAATATTACTCTTCTAAATTATGTGACATACGTAGTGATCAGCATTCAAAAAAATTATACACAAAAATCAGTGATTTCAGGAAACATTCAAAACACCAAAGACCAATGGTGAGGAAGAGACACAACTTTTAATTATACCACTGACTTATCATGTCCAACATTAGAACACTTCTTTTGCAGCACCTTTTTACATCCCAATGCAATGCATCAGATACTGACACGTACATATCTGCACATGTATAAGGACTATATACACATCACATACAGACAGGCAAGAAAAAAAGAGTGGTCAGAGTTGCCTGTAAAGAGCTGCCAAGCAACCGGGATAGATGGAGGAGTTCCTATGAATTGTAAATTCATTTGCTGAAGTTTCATTAGTTTGTCACAAAGGATGATTTTGTTTTAAGGCAATGAAGCCTACAAAACCCTCAATCATATGCCTTCTGTTATGAGAACTGCTACTCTGCCTGAAGTTACTTGAGTCTCTCTTACCATTTCACCAGCTGGGTCAAAGCTGTCTGCAACTGGTACCCTTCGGTTAGTTCCCAAGAGTCTCACCCACAGGTACCTGAAAACACAACCTCCTCAAGGTGCAGGATGAAGCTACGCTGAACTGGAGCAAATAAAATACTGGATGAACCCAACTGAAGTGCAGCTGGAAATCTGTGGCTTGCCTAGCGCACTGCTACTACAAAAGATGCTTAACTAAATAACCAGAAAACCGAGAGCGCGATGAGCACGACTGCTGAGTCAAACGGGAGTAATTTAGGACCACATACGGAGGAAGCAGAAGGAGTGAGGGGGAGGAAGGAAAAAAAACATCCCTGTCCCCGCAAGCTGGGAGGCACGGGGGATGGCGGCGGGGCGGGGGTGTCGGCAGCCCTGCCCGCCCACGGGCCCCTGCGCCCGCCGCCCCCGCGGCCCAGCGCGCCCGCTGCCCGCCCCGGCCCCCAGCGCCCCGCCGACGCGGGCACCGCAGCGGCACGACGCGGCATTTCAAAACCCCGGGCGGCCGCGCTGGCCCTGGGGAACCCCGGCCCGCCGGGTACCAGACACCAGCTCCGCCGCCGGAACGCCGACACGACCCCCACGCCAGCGCCTGGGCCGGGGCTGCCGGCCGGCTGCGCCACGGGCCGGGCGGGCTGCGGAGCGCCGCAGCAGCTCAGCTCGCTGCTACGCGGCTGGGCCCGGGCCCGGGCCCGCGCCCCAGCCCACGGCACAGCGCTCCGCTCCACACCACCGCCCCGGCGGGCTCCAGGAGCCCCTCAGCCTCCCCGCCCGCCCCGCCGCCGCACTCACACGGGCGGCAGCAGCATCTCCATCGCGGCTCCGCTCGGGCTTCCTCCGTGCAACGCGGGCGCGGCACGCTGCCGCCAGCACCATGCCAGCCACCGCTGCCCCCGCCGCGGGGTGCCGGCTGCGCCCGCCTGGCGGAGGCCCCCTATCCGCCGGCCCGCCGGGAGCCGCCGGCGCTGCCCACTTCCGGGTTCCGCCCGCGGGAGGGCGTTGGCGGGGACGGGCCGCTGCGCGCAGGCGCGGTAGCGGGGGGCGCCCGGCCCGGCCCCGGGGAGGCGCGGGGGGCGGTCACCCCTCAGGCGGCGCCGGCAGCCCCGCTTCCCGCGGTGGGCAGGCACCTCCACGCTGGAGGCTCCCGCACGGGCGGTGCGCTGGGTGCCCTCGGGGCGGCGGGGCCGTTGCTGCCTCTCGGTGGGGCTGCCCGTCCCAGGGGCTTTAGGAGGAGGAGGATGAGGCGTCGCCGCCCTGTGCTGGAAGAAGCGTGGCCTCGGAGGGGGATGAGGCTGGGTCCAGTGCCCTTCTCGGCCCTAGGACACCCGAGTGTGCATCTCCCACCTCCCAGGAGAGCGGTGGCTCGGGGCAGGGCCAGAGAGCGCACCTCGAGCTGTCCTGCACAGGGACCCGTCCCACAGAGCGCCCAGGCCAGGGTGTCCTCAGCGCCAGGGAGGATGGCTTGGGGTGCTCGCGTGGGGACACAGGGCTGTAGGCCCTAGAGCCTGGCATGTTGCTTTTTTCTTTTTGGGAAAAAAAAGGAAAAAGTGGTCACAGGTCTCCTCCGTGAGCAGACCCACCCCCCGCAGAGGGTGTCTGCAGATTTGTCCCAGGCCGGCCGGGGAGCTGGCATGACACCTGCTTGCGCACATAGCTGTAGCTCAGAGAAGGGGCCAAAGCAGAGCCTGCACACCGGGGCAGGCAGAGAAAGTGGACACTGAACAGGCTGCAGTGCTGGTGCTCTGGTACACTGTGACCTGCTGGATCTCGTCGGCTTTTATTTGAGCCAGTCCAGCAGAACAGTGACTGTGCTGCTCCAAACAGCTGCCCTCCTGTCTTTAGTCATACAATCGCAAACATCACTGATGTTGACCATTAATCACTCGAGTTGTGTTTTAATGTTCACTTAACAGCAAAAAGAAACGCAGACAGGACAGGGATCTATTTCAAACACATGTCTGTAAGCAACACTAATTCAAAAAGTAATGAAGAATACTCCATTTAGAAACTTCTGGTTTAGGGGACTCGAGAAGAATTTACTATACTTTAACCCCTGTAAATTACTGATAAATCTCAGAAGATTGCGTAATGGAAGATGTGCTTAGCAAGCTGAACATAGTTCGGGTATTTAAGAGTGAAAGGGTCTGTAAAAATAAAATGCTTCTTCACAAGAGACTTGACATTGACAAAGTTAATCTGAAACTAATAAATCTCTCACTAACTAACTATTTTTCTAACAGTGAGAGGAGTTTGAGGACAGCCCATTCCAAGTAGAAGGCAAAACAGAAAATGGCAGATGCATTTTGGGTGAAGAATGTTATAGATGGATACATAAAGCCTTCATCAATGCTTCTAATAAAATCACAGGTTATTAAAACTAAAGGTATTTTAATTTATTATTTCATGTTTGCAAACCTCTAACAATATTCCTTGCTTGGAAAATGCCATTTTCGTTTTCTCAGTTTACCAATCCTCTTTCACTACACTGTGATGTTTGGTCTGGGAACACTTCAAAATTTTTTCAATGGCTTTCCACGGAGGATTTTCTAAATTAAATAATCACAGTTGTCAGTGCCTGTTTTTAAGGAGTCTGTGCTTCGTAACTGCTGAATTTGTCTTTTCTTGAAAGACAACTAGATTTGCTTCTGGGTTGTGTTGGAGAAGACAAGCTACTTGTTGAAGATTTGAAAGACGCAACAAAACCTGCTTTCAGGGCAGTCTGCTCCAAAGGGGCCAGCCAGCAATGATGTGCTCTGAAATGGAGGTTTAAAATTCAGCTGGCTCCGTGTGTCATAGCGTCAGTGAGTTCTGAGTTCACAAGCAGGTCTGGCCTGGGTTCAGAGAGTTGCTGATGCCTGTCACATCGTACTTTCAGGTTTCTGTACCCTAGAGTAAACTCCTGTACGTGTTACTTTGTAAGACAAGGATCCCAGCGTTTACTGATTCATAAGACCTAAGTGAATCCTACCAGTAATAGATGGCGCTGTGTTTAAGGGTCCACATTAGACTATGAAGTCATTGTAAACTTGTCTGGAAGCTGATGAGGGTTTTTGTACACTACTCGTATATAGATCCTGCAAGCACATAGGCAGCTGCAGATTCTGTCCTAAGTTAACACAGCCGAACTGTTTAATAACCGTCATTCTTAAATGAACATTAAGCATTTCCATCCTGTGACTTCTGTCATTTTCTTGCAGTGTTGTTTTGACTTCTGAGACAAATGTTTAACGTTAGTTGAACTACTGTGATGCAGAACGTGAAAAATAAACACAAATAGGGCAGGGTTCTACTTTTTCTTTAAAATTATGTCTTTATATTTCAGTAATCCTGAAAGGAATGATAAACAGCGGAAACAAAAAATATTGCATCCAAAATACATTATGTGGTTATAGCAAAATAACTTGCATATCTAACCATGAGAAAACACATCCTTTAAATACAATGTTTGGATTTTTATGGGATTCTACTTGATTCGGCACCTCTTCTTAGAAAAGACCTTTTAGAAAAAAAATGGATTTATATGTGTGTGTGGGTGTATATATATAACTTTGAAAGAAAATAGGCTAAGTTTCTTAAATATGATGAAAGAGCTGCCATTTTGTTGCAGCAATCCAAATCACTGCATTTACTGAGGAAATTCCCTATCATGTTTAGGACTGCCCCTGTAACAACTCTTGGTCCTTTCCCACTTGTTTTAGAGAGTTCCAAAGGAATGCTGCCAATGCTTACTAATGATTGCACAGGTCTTCGGATATATTGACACTAGAAGTACTTTACTGATATAGAAATCCTGATACTATACATCAGTGAAGTACATCCACTGAAAATGAAGCTATGCCAGCAAAGCTCTGCTTTCTAGCAAGACAGTTCCATAAGTTACACAGTACTACAAATGAAAAAAGCAATCCTGGTAAAAGTCAAGGTGACTGCATGCATACACAGTGTCTTATAAGCATCTTTTAAGGCATCACACACCATGCTGACATGGTAATGTTAGAAGAAATCTGTAATAGGTTTAGCCACAGAGAACACTGAAATAAGGTCTTACTAGTATTTTTATTGCCAAATGCAGGTTAGTTGTCTCCAAAAAGGACAAAAAAATACATTTGTAAGAACATTTACTCTTGTTTAAGATATTAGAAGACATAGCTTCTGAACAATTTGGGCAGAATGCTTATGAGAAGATGCTGCTAAGGCTGGGATTCTTTTCATGATGAAGAAGAAAGGAAGGGGCTAGAATTGAAGACTTAAGTACTTCTCTGTATTGCTCTTGCTTCAAACAGAAAAACAAGATCCTTCCTCACTTTGTTAGCTGTTAGGTTATCCATTATATTTGTATCTTACTGAATTTAGTTGTGGGTAACTTATGTATAAAATATATGTAAAAATAAGTATGTTTTTATCCAAAATCTCTCAGGGCACACATCCATTTTTTTCCTGTGCATTTCACCCCCAGTAATATTACCATCCAGCAACAGACTTTTATATAACCAAGGCCCCTGCTTCTAAATAGATCCACAAGGACCTATGTATGTGGAATTCATGACAGGACTTGAGGTCAACACAGACATCAGCTATTACTGCCTTCTTTTGTCTAGGCACTAATATCAGCATTAATCCAGCATTCTTCAATCTTAAAAGGCCTTACTCTAGTGTAAGAGAATTTTTTTCCCCGGAAGACTGGAATATTTAAAGTTTTGGAGAACCATTCAGCTAAGGACATGAATGCAGTTGAGAAGCATTACACTGAAAAGTAATGTGAAAAGGAAAAGCAAGAAAGTGCATGCAGCAGACTAAGAAGGGGACCAGATTGCAGAGGAATATGTCCTGGAGAGTAGGCAGGGAGAGAAAAAAATAAGACATGTAAATTGGGATCTGAAATAAGGAATAGCAAAGCAGCTGCTATCAAAAATAAAATGTACTGTGACCAAAATCAGTTAAATACAATTAAGCATGGATAAAAATATTTAGTCTTTTCTAGCACTATTCTTCTGTGTAAGCAATTGCTGGAGCACTAAGGATGATACATACTTCATGAAAATAGGTGAACAGTAACATTTATTCTGTAAAGTTGATGGACCTTGTATGATGATGAAAATTAGTAACTAAGAACTGGCTTTTCAGTGTTCAAAACCAGACATGATGTAATTTCCAAAAAGACTTGATATGGCACACAGTCTAGTAAACAAACTTTAAATACTCCAATCCTAGTCTTGCAAAAGAAGGGCCAAATAAAAAGCAAACAGTATGAAGTTTCTGAGTTCTGCTGAATGGAGAAGTCAGATCCTTGTGGTCAGTGCTGAACAGTGAAGTGTTCATGTGGATTACAAGTTCATTTTAGTGCCACAGAAAAAGGAAGTCCTAGTTCAAGCAAGCATTACGAATGGAAGCAAATGTAGGTCATGGCTTTGATTCATGTTAATATTGCAGATTACTAAGATGCGAAGTAGAGATCTTCATGAGCAGATCTGAGGCTCAGTGCTGTGAAGGTTTGGATTTCACATATGGTGTATCCTTGAGATGACTGTGAAAGAGGTGAACCAGCTTCTACTTTGTTGTGTTGCTTGCTGCGCAGTGGATAAGGCAATTGGGTCTCTATACTGAGAGGATTCCATTCACTGAACCAGCAGAAAACCCATCAAAAATTATTAGATTTCACTTTGTAGCCATGCGATGACTTAGACATGATGCAAAGGTAGTACAAGAAACCCATAGCAGGGATTTCTCGGGAAAGCTGGACCATCACAATCAGCTGCAGGCAAACCTTCAACACAGAGTGATACCTTACTGAAATAAGTTCTGCACAGTTTTTGTGTACAGCCTACACCAAAAAAAAAAAGGATTTACCAGATCCAGCCTTTAGCAAATGATATATCATGTGGATAAGCAGGACAGTTAGGGTAGCATTCTTGTTCACAGAAGTCATCGCAGTCATTAGAGTTTTTCTCCTGATCATTTTACTTTGAAAGAATGTGGATTATTCTTATATTCAGCCATGCTTGTTTAACTTGTCAAAACATTATTTTCTTGAAAAATGAAGCAAAAGTAGTTTTCTTCATTGATAATAACTATAAGGTATAGTACTATACCTGTTAGTGCAAGTACATCAAAGTCAGTGTACTTCTCCTCCGTTGTAATTACTCTCTAACAGTGATATTATAAGATAAACCTAACCAATTCAATCAACTATTACACAGTTTTTTGAGAAGAAAACAGCTAATTAATTAACATTACACTTAAACAATTGATATGCTGCCATCTAGTGCTTACTGGATGCACAACTAGACACAGAAATTCTTTTAATTTCAATTTTTCTTGGTATCTATGATTGGCCTGTGTCAAAAGAATAGGTAAACTCACCAATTTGCGTGTAGTCATGCATATAGTAAGCTTATCTAAGAACAGTAATTGGGAGCAATTTACTCCGTGAAAAGTGACACAGTATGCTGAAAGAATCAATCTGAATATATATTGTTTCATATGCATATAAATAAGACTGGAGGAACAGTATTTGCAGAGCCTACAGCACTTGAGGGGGCATTCAGCAAAAATGAAAAATGTTGTAGACTGGGAAGGAGCAAGTGGGATATAGTTCACGCATTGTACAAATTCTTTTGTTGTACAAAAAGGCAGTGAAATCAAAGACATTAAAATATTAAAAGATTATATTCAGGGAGTCATAACAATAACAATCACATAGGTGTAGTTACTGCATATAATTTTAGCATGCTGCTATTCAAGAAATTTTGTAAATCCTCATTTGGAATAATCTTTTTTTGTCTAAGACAGACTAGAAAGTATCTCAAACTCATTGTAAAGATTAAGAAAAGAGCTCAGGATCAGTACACTTAACTATGCCGAATGTCTAGTAAAGTGGGACTCCTACTAAATAAAAACATTAAGGGGAAATTTAAATCAAAGATTAAAGTATGAAAAGTTTTAGTCCAGTAATTCTGGTACAAGCAGATGCTCATACAATGAGTAGTTTATTATGTTGGTGTTACTGGAGTTATTATGGTGTTACTGGAGTACAATTTTCACTGGCATCAGGGAAAGCCTCTTGCCAATTTTCCTATGCAAAAGGAGAACATTGTGATACGTATCATCAGAATCTAAAATATTCAAAAGACTACCTTGTCAGAATGCTAATATTTAACCATACAGCCTAAAAAGCTAGTTTATGCAAGCTAGTTCTTGACATGTTCATTTTAAGATTTTCAGACAAAATATTTAAAAAATGGAAAAAGAACTGGGGGGGGGGAATGGTAATTTTTCCTTGAACTTTCATCCTCTGTCTTTATTTTAATTTTATCAGTAGTTTTCTTGAGGCAAATTATCTCAAATATCCCTCTTTTTCAATGAAAATCATCCTAGATGGTATATAATCTAAACCCAAATATTTTCAGAAACAGTTCTGCATTTCCCTTTATATAGTTCAAGTAAATGCTTGTCATATTGTGATGGCTTTATTATTCAATATAAACAGAAATGTGATTTGGAAAAATTAGAAAAAAGTTATAAAATCCATAGTTAAAAATTACTCTGCAGAGGGAAAACTTTTCACCCTGCAGATTAGGCATTTGCTGAAGTCTTAAACCATTTAAAACTCTAAACCCCATTTTTAGGGCAAAGTAAATAAGATACATTGTGATGCTCTGTTCCAAAGTTTGATTTATACTTTTAATGTATATTTCTAAAAATAAATATGAAATCAAGAGTTGTATCCCTTCTTCACCTCAATTTATTTGCTTTTGAATACAGCTGGAAATTCAATAGCATTAAAAAAGTAAGCAAGTGCCCATTCTGTTGTTCACAATTCCTCCATTCACTGTTACGTTATGTCCTCTCTCTCATCTGCGTTAAGCAGTCCAAATTCTCCCTCTACAACTGTATTAACTTTTACTTACCTACTTTTATCAATCCTATCTAAATGAACCTAGGGGCGACAGGCCTGCGTTGGCGGCAAGACCGCTAGCCCAGCTGAAGTGCATTTACACCAATGCACGCAGTATGGGCAACAAACAGGAAGAGCTAGAAGCCACTGTACAGCAGGAAGGTTATGATGTGGTTGCCATCACAGAAACGTGGTGGGATGACTCTCATGACTGCAGTGCTGCTATGGATGGCTATAAGCTCTTTAAGAGGGACAGGCGAAGCAGGAGAGGCAGTGGGGTAGCGTTGTATGTTAGGGAGTGCTTGGACTGTGTTGAAATTGAGGAAGGTGATGAGGATGAAAAGGTTGAATGTCTATGGGTAAAGATCAGGGGGAAGGTCGGCAGGGAGGACAGTACGGTGGGAGTCTGTTATAGACCACCCAACCAGGATGAGCAGGCGGACGAGGCGTTTTACAAGCGGCTGTCAGAAGCCGCCCGGTCATCAGCCCTTGTACTCGTGGGCAACTTGAAATTGCCGGATGTCTGCTGGAAATACAACATGGCAGAGAGGAAGCAATCTAGGAAGTTCCTAGAATGTGTGGAGGACAACTTCCTCATGCAAGTGGTAAATGAGCCCACTAGAGGAGGGGCCCTGCTTGACCTGTTGTTTGTGAACAGAGAAGGACTAGTGGGAGATGTGAGGGTCGGCGGCCGTCTTGGGAATAGCGACCATGAAATGTTAGAGTTTTCGATAGTGGGGGAATTAAGGAGGGGCAAGAGCAGAACTTCTGCCTTAGATTTCTGCTGGGCAGACTTTAGCCTGTTTAAGAGGTTGGTAGACAGAGTCCCTTGGGAGTCGGTCCTGAAGGGCAAAGGAGTCCAGGAAAGCTGGATGTGCTTTAAAAAGGAATTGCTAAATATTCAGGAGCAGGCTGTCCCGGTGTGTAGGAAGTACACACACCTGAAATGCCTGTACACCAATGCACGCAGCATGGGGAATAAACAAGAGAAGTTAGAAATCCGTGTTCGGTCGGGGGGCTATGATCTAGTGGCAATTACAGAGACTTGGTGGGACACCTCGCATGACTAGAATGTGGTCGTGGATGGCTATGTCCTGTTCAGGAAAGACAGGCCACTAAGGAGAGGTAGTGGAGTGGCTCTTTATGTGAGTGAGCAGCTAGAATGTATTGAGTTCTGTCCGGGGCGGATCAGGATCGAGTTGAGAGTTTGTGGGTGCGAATTAAGGGGCAGGCTGGCAGGGGTGATACTGTTGTGGGTGTCTATTACAGGCCACCGGATCAGGATGAGGAGGGTGATGAGGCCTTCTACAGGCAGCTGAGAGCAGTCTCTCAATTACAGGGCCTGGTTGTTGTGGGGGATTTCAACTACCCTGATATTTGCTGGAAGGCCTACTCAGCCAGCCATCCTCAGTCCAGGAGGTTCCTCCAGTGCATTGATGATAACTTTCTGATGCAAATGGTGGATGAGCCAACTAGGAGAGGAGCGTTGCTGGATCTTGTTCTCGCTAACAAGGAGGGTCTGGTTGAAGCGGTGAAGGCTGAGGGCAGCCTTGGCTGTAGTGACCATGAGATGGTAGAGTTCAGGATCTCATGTGGCAGGAACAGAATAGCTAGCAGAATCGCAACCCTGGACTTCAGGAGGGCCAACTTTGGCCTTTTCAAGCAATTGCTAGGGGAAATCCCATGGGACAGGGTACTAGAAGGTAAGGGGGCCCAAGATAGTTGGTTAGCATTCAAGGACTGCTTCTTCCGAGCTCAAGATCAGAGCATCCCAACAGGTAGGAAGTCAAGAAAGGGTACCAGGAGACCTGCATGGTTAAACAGGGAACTGCTGGGCAAACTCAAGTGGAAGAAGAGGGTGTACAGATCATGGAAGGAGGGGCTGGCCACTTGGGAGGAATATAAGTCTGTTGTCAGAGGATGTAGGGAGGCAACTAGGAAAGCTAAGGCCTCCTTGGAATTAAACCTTGCAAGAGAGGTCAAGGACAACAGAAAGGGCTTCTTCAAATACATTGCAGGTAAAGCCAACACTAGAGGCAATGTAGGCCCACTGATGAATGAGGTGGGGGCCCTGGAGACAGAGGATAAAAAGAAGGCAGAGTTACTGAATGCCTTCTTTGCCTCTGTCTATACTGCTGGAGGCTGTCCTGAGGAGCCCCGGACCCCTGAGGCCCCAGAAGAAGTCAGGATAGAGGAGGAATCTGTCTTGGTAGATGAGGGCTGGGTCAGGGACCAATTAAGCAAACTGGACGTCCATAAATCCATGGGCCCTGATGGGATGCACCCACGGGTGCTGAGGGAGCTGGCGGAAGTCATTGCTAGGCCACTCTCCATCATTTTTGCTAAGTCGTGGGCAACAGGAGAGGTGCCTGAGGACTGGAGGAAAGCGAATGTCACTCCAGTCTTCAAAAAGGGCAAGAAGGAGGACCCGGGCAACTATAGACCGGTCAGCCTCACCTCCATCCCCGGAAAGGTGATGGAACAACTTGTTCTTGGTGCTGTCTCTAGGCACATCAAGGACAGGGGGATCATTAGGGGCAGTCAACATGGCTTCACCAAGGGGAAGTCTTGCTCAACCAACTTGATAGCCTTTTATATCCTTTTATTCCACATAACCCGGTGGATAGATGATGGTAAAGCTGTGGATGTGGTCTATCTTGATTTCAGTAAAGCGTTTGACACGGTCTCCCACGGCATCCTCGCAGCTAAACTGAGGAAGTGTGGTCTGGATGATCGGATAGTGAGGTGGATTGTGAACTGGCTGAAGGAAAGAAGCCAGAGAGTGGTGGTCAATGGGACAGAGTCCAGTTGGAGCCCTGTGTCTAGCGGAGTCCCTCAAGGGTCGGTACTGGGACCAGTTCTATTCAATATATTCATTAATGACTCGGATGAGGGAATACAGTGCACTGTAAGCAAGTTCGCTGATGACACAAAACTGGGAGGAGTGGCTGAGATGCCGGAAGGCTGTGCTGCCATTCAGAGAGACCTAGACAGGCTGGAGAGTCGGGCGGGGAGAAATTTAATGAAATATAACAAGGGCAAGTGTAGAGTCCTGCATCTGGGCAAGAACAACCCCATGTACCAGTACAAGTTGGGGACAGACCTGTTGGAGAGCAGTGTAGGGGAAAGGGACCTGGGGGTCCTAGTGGACAACAGGATGACCACGAGCCAGCAGTGTGCCCTTGTGGCCAAGAAGGCCAATGGCATCCTGGGGTGTATTAGAAGGGGTGTGGTTAGCAGGTCAAGAGAGGTTCTCCTCCCCCTCTACTCTGCCCTGGTGAGGCCGCATCTGGAATATTGTGTCCAGTTCTGGGCCCCTCAGTTCAAGAAGGACAGGGAACTGCTAGAGAGAGTCCAGCGCAGAGCCATGAAGATGATTAAGGGAGTGGAACATCTCCCTTATGAGGAGAGGCTGAGGGAGCTGGGTCTCTTTAGCTTGGAAAAGAGGAGACTGAGGAGTGACCTCATTAATGTTTATAAATATGTAAAGGACAAGTGTCATGAGGATGGAGCCAGGCTCTTCTCAGTGACATCCCTTGACAGGACAAGGGGCAATGGGTGCAAGCTGGAACACAGGAGGTTCCACATAAATATGAGGAAAAACTTCTTTACGGTGAGGGTAACCGAACACTGGAACAGGCTGCCCAGAGAGGTTGTGGGGTCTCCTTCTCTAGAGACATTCAAAACCCGCCTGGACGCGTTCCTGTGTGATATGATCTAGGTAATTCCTGCTCCAGCAGGGGGATTGGACTAGATGATCTTTCGAGGTCCCTTCCAGTCCCTAACATTCTGTGATTCCATGATTCTGTGATTCTGTGAAGTCAAGCCATCGGGGAAAAAGACCGGCCTGGTTAAACAGAGAACTTAGGCTAGAACTTAAGGAAAAAAAGAGAGCCTACTTGCTCTGGAAGAAGGGTCAGGTAACTTGGGAGGTCTATAGGGACGTTGCCAGGTCGTGTAGGGAGAAGATTAGAAGGGCCAAAGCTCAATTAGAGCTTGATTTGGCTGCTACGGTCAAAGATAACAAAAAAAGCTTCTACAAATACATCAACAGCAAAAGGAGGGTCAAGGAGAGCCTCCACCACTTGCTGAATGAGGAGGGTATTGTAGTGTCAGGGGATGAGGAAAAGGCAGAGGTGCTCAATGCCTTCTTTGCCTCAGTCTTTAATGTCAAGACCGGTTGTCCTCAGGAGACTTGGCCCCCAGAGCCTGAAGTTAGGGATGGGGGGCTGTGTGAACCCCCCGTAATCCAAGAGGAGACGGTTAGTGACCTGCTGTGCCAGTTGGACACCCACAAGGCTATGGGCCCGGATGGGATTCACCCCAGAGTAATGAAGGAACTGGCAGATGAACTTGCCAAACCACTCTCTATTATCTACTGGCAGTCCTGGTTAACTGGAGAAGTTCCAGCTGACTGGAAATTAGCAAATGTAATGCCCATCTACAAGAAGGCCCGGAAGGATGATCCAGGGAACCATAGGCCTGTCAGCCTGACCTCGGTGCCAGGCAAGGTGATGGAACAGATCATCCTGAGTGCCATTACACGGCACATGCAGGACAATCAGGGCATCGGGGCCAGCCAACATGGATTCATGAAAGGCAGGTCCTGCTTGACCAACCTGGTCTCCTTCTATGACCAATTGACTTGCTTAGTAGATGAGGGCAGGGCTGTTTTTGATTACATGATTATTGTCTATAAACAGCCCCATGCTGTTCACCACAAAAAACGTACACTTGCATGATGCGAAAATCTGAAACTATACATGGATAGAAAGGTTCCTTTATTTTAAATGTATTCAGCAGTGAACTGTTTTTTAATCTCCATAGGACTTTAAAAACTTACAGAAGCTTGAAATAAAACAAGTACCTGAGAAGTGTCTGTAATTTGAGGCTAGAATATAAACTGCGCTTACTGAAGTATGACTGTCAGGACTATTACAACCAATTCATGCAAATAAAATGTCTTTACTGTTATTTTTACCTTTTCACTTCCCATTTGTATTTTCAGTCATGCTGGGATCTGTCACAACCCCATATTCTCAGAGCGGGGACTGTGTTCTTTACATAGAGCTGAATACAGTTGAAATACTAATTGTACGTGCAGTATGAATAAGAAACAGTAATAATTACACCTTATAGTTGAATATGAAAAAGGTTGTGAGCTCAGTCCTGTTTCCATTCCTGCCAAATCTTAAATAAAACTGAGAGGAAGAAAAGTAGATATTAGGCCTCTTTGTGAAGATACAACTATGAAAGTTAGTCCCCAAATATTCTAATTATTACTCATATGGAAAAGGTTATGCTTAAGTATAGGATTTAATCCTGGGTATCTAATCTACGCTAGCTTTCCTTAAGGGCAGCCCACAAATAAGGACACCATAGCATGGCATTGTTGGGCCATACCACACCTTTTTACCGTACCCTTATCAGACACCTTCATCATTACTGTTGGAGTTGCAGAGGAAGTAATTTAAGAACAGGCCATATCTTAATCTGTTTTAGACTCCCCAGCACTGGATGAGGCCTCAGGAGTGGACTTTTAAGTCAGGTGCACTAAAATGATAATGATGTCTGCAAAATTTGCCAGAAGATGGAACAGGAATTAAGCAGAAGAGAATCTTACATCATTAAAACCTCTCACAATAAAAATTACCTGCAAATCTAATAATTAAAACAATATACCAAAACAAAACACAGATTGGGTGATCTACTAAGAACAAGAGCAGAATACTACTATAAAGATTATATACATATTTTAGATAAACCAGTTGAAATTGACAGTCACATTTCTAAAAATGCTAACTGATGTTGTGTACAGTAAATATTTATGCATTTGAAATATTTAAACTTATGTTTTTTCCCCAACTGTGCTTTTCAGTAACCCGTTGAGAACACTTCTTTTTCCATTCAGTAGAAACAATACTTATAAAATTATACATATTCAAATGAGTTCTGATAAATGTAAACTTCCTGGGATTTTAGGATTCTAAAATTATACTTAGAAGAATTTGTTTATTTGATTTTATCTCAAACACCTGTCTAATGGCATGTATCATGCACACTGCATATACGTGTGCAAGCCATTGAGTAGAGGTGTTTTGTAAGTATACAGCAGTTTGCAGTAATGGATTATACATTAGACCCAATTTCTAAATCTCTGAACAAATAGAGATTGTTAGAAAATTATCTCTGAACACGCACAGAGAAATGGCAACTACTTAGCAGCACTGGTGTTCACTTTTTAAATAGTTTGCTGCTGATACAATGCAGACAAAGTATGTGTTTCTCACCTGACCGTGTTGGATATCTGAAGAAAGTCTAAAACCAAGATTATAGTTAGCCTATAGTATTTTGCAGAGACCGGCAACAGGAGGAGGAGTACTTCTACAACTGAAATCATTATGCTAATAAAAAATATACTTGCTCGAGCTTTGGTATCCAAGCAATGAATAAAATCCCTGATTTTAGGCTTCTTGGTTCCTAAGTCTTTGAACAACTGTTCTAAATCACTTCTCTTTTTTTTGATTATATGTCTTCCCCTCCTACTGTTTCCCCTCAAATATCATCCTTGCCAAATTCAGAATCCAAGCCCCTGAGATTAAAGGACAAAAACATGTGTCCATTCATAAGCATGCATGTAAGCAAGCAAATAAAATGTGGAGAAACAAGAAATAAATGTGCAGTTCAGCACTTTATTTGGTCATCAATGTAAGCAATATCAGATGATATGTGACTATTTTTTGTAAAATACTTTTTTTGTTGATTTGGGGATTTTTTTTGTTTCTTCAAAAAGTTTAATGCTATTTTAATTCTTTCAAACAATAAACTGCTATAAAGTATTTTTAAGCAATATAAAGGTATTTATAGTAAAAAAAAATATATTCTAGCCATTGTGATTCACTGGCACTGTTCTTAGTTTCTTGGCTGTGTGACTAGGTATAATACACTGCATGCTAGCATTTCTGGTTATTCCAGAACAGACGCGTTAACCAGAACACAGACGTTGTTGCTCCTTGCAAAACAAACAAAAGGTAAAGACTTCATGCTTTTCAAGCTGAGCAGAAGCTCAGACAAAGGAACTACGCAGGTAAGTTGTATAGGTATACAAGGAAATGGGAAGTTCTGGCAGTCACACAGCATCCTTGTGAAAATTGCGCAATAAAGTTTTAGACTGATCTATGAAACCACTCATATCTTTGATGTTTATTAGATCTGTGTAGATGTAGACCACACCTGCCAAGCTAACTACTGGGCAAGGCAGAACACCTTACAAAAGTAATGCCTATTACTTGAACAGCAACCAGTGAATTGTAGCCTCACTTCACTGTCATAGAAAAACTTTGTCCTCTGGTTGCTGATTGATAGGATTTCTGTTTTTGTGAGGAAGGAAAAAAGAGGAAGCGGAATAAGGAAGAAGAAAAAGGAACATTTGGGCTGAGAAAGTGGAACTAAGCAGGCTCTTATCACAGGAGGTGGACTTAATCTTACTGGAAGTAGCAAGTTTAAGGGTTGTTTTTCATTTAAGGTAGTTGCCCAGGACATTAAATATGTGTATCTACATAAAACAAGAACAAATTAATGCAAGTTACGAATGTAAACGCTCTGGGTGGGAGGTTTCAGTTGGGTATTTTTCTACATAAAGAGACCCAAGACAAGTCACAGAAACAGAGATGAAAAACTTGGAACAGCCTGAAGAAGCCTTTACCTCAAAAGTAGCTTTTCCCCTTTGGCACTTCTGCACTCTTTCAAGAAAGGCAGAGCCACACCAGGTGTTTAGGGTGACACCCCTGGCTTCTCTTAAATAGTACACAAAGAACAATCCCTGCGGCGGGCGGCAAGGAAGGCACAGACTCTGAGATCGAGGATGCAAGGGGCTGAAGCCGAAAGGCCTAAGGCTTTTTATTGTTATGCTACTACCCTATTTAACTGCTACAATGCAGGAGCCAGACTAGGCAGTTCAAGATAACATCAACATTCACACGCTAAGCACTCATCACTCATCCTGGGAAGAGCCCACACTGTCCTGGGCTCAAAACACCAACAATCATTCCTGTTTTCAGCTCTGTGTTCAGAACTGACCTTCAACACATGTTTACTTGTTACATGCCTCAAAAAGCCCTGTGAACTGGTCTCGGCTCCTTTATCTTAGAAGCAAGCAAAAACTATTCTCAGTGCAGTGTTCCCAAGCAAATCTTATGCTCCCCAAGTAAAGCACAGCTGTTTGCAGACTGAGGGTCTTCCACAAATCCCAACCTGGGGATGATACTAGCTTGCTGTCTTTCAAGCCCCTGTTACAGCTTTGCTCCTCTTCAGTGTCCTCACTAACATCAGCTCAAGGATTAGGGATGGTCTCATAAAGCAAACAGAAGGTTAAGAAACATTAGCAGATGAACAAGCACACAACAGATAATAAATATGCTGCTTTGTAAACTCATGCTATTCACACGCTTGAACACCGTGTCATTCCAGTCGTTCCTATTTCAGAAAGGATATAGCTGAAAAAGGTCAGATAAGCTAACAAAGATTACCAAAGAATAAAGTGGTGAAGAAGTATTTGCCATACAAAAGGGTGTCAAGGAGTAATACGACAGAGATCCATAACGGGAGTAGCGTGGACACCGTAAGTGGCCATAGTCTCTCTCAAGAACGAAGGGTTATAAAATGAAATTAGCAAATAGCAGGTTTTAAAGAAAATGTGTTTCTTCACAAAATACATAACTGGGCCAGAAATACCTTTGATGACTTATTATGTGCCTCGTGCATGCTAAATCTTTCCATGGTCTGAAGGGGCAACCAGACACGTCCACGGAAAAGAGATCCACTGGAAATAATTA
Source organism: Nyctibius grandis (assembly GCF_013368605.1). Taxonomy (NCBI): domain Eukaryota; kingdom Metazoa; phylum Chordata; class Aves; order Nyctibiiformes; family Nyctibiidae; genus Nyctibius; species Nyctibius grandis. The sequence goes on from NC_090663.1 coordinate 47,120,669, forward strand.
CGTGCATAGTCTCTGTCCCTTCCTCAAGAAGTCCCTGCAAGACAAATTGTTGGTAATGGGAAGATGCTCTGCACAGCCAGCTGAGAGCAACACTACGCTGCCTTTATCCCCACGCTTTTTTGCTGGGCACCTGCTGCCGTTTACTCTTGGTTACTTTCCCTCCCGCTATGTCACCTGAGCCACCTGCCTCGCAGGGACACCAGCCCTGGGCCTGCATTCACTAGCCCCCCTTTAAATTCAGTCCCGGGCTGCTGAGTCAGCTTGACCGAGCCTCGCCAACGGAGAGCGCAACACCCCGGGCGGGCCCAGGGGCACACGTTTCGGGCCCGGCTGCTACCGTACAGATCCCGCTCCGTGAGGTGGGCAGTCCTGGGCGAGAGACGCGGCCCAGGGCGGCCCGGGCCCCGACCGCGGGAGCGGGCCGAACCGGGGGCCGTGCCTCGGCCACCGCCCGCGGGTACGGCCCCTCCGCCGCTGCCCCCGCCCACCGGCTGTAGCCCCGCCCCGGGGTAGGCGCTGCGGCGCGGCTCGGGCCCAATAGCGGCAGGGGCTCTACGGCGGGGCGGGGCTTGCGCCTGGCCGGGCGGTGGCCGGGCCGCCGGTTAAATACAGCCGGGGCGGCGGAGGGCGGGAGTGGAGATGGCGCTGGCGGCGGGGAGGCGGCAACAAGACCTGGGCAACGTGAGTGCGGGCCTGTGCGGCGGGCGGGAGCGGGGCTTCTTCCCGGGGCGGGCGGCCAGGCCCCAGGCTGAGCACGGTGGGCGCTGCTGGGGGGGGCGCCTCGCTTTCTGTTTCGTCTCTTCCTTCCACTTCTGTTTTCTGTGCTCAGCGCTGAGGGCTTGCGCTTCCCTTCGCAGGGGGAGCAGCCGGCCCGGGCGTCTCGTAAATGGCCGTTTCGGAAGAGGCCACTGGGGCCGCTCCCTGCCCGGGCCGCCGCCCCCCGCGCTGCCTGCGGGCAGGAACCGCTGCCCTGCGGAGCGCTGCCCCTCCGTAGCCGTGCTTGAAATGCCCCCATGCAGTTGGGGTGTGGGGTGGTTCTTGATCGAGGCTGTTCGTGTCGCTTGTTTAGCTCTTCTGGGTTATTTTTCCCCAGGCAGATGCCGTAAGTGCAGTGTCTGGTTTACCTGCTGCGCGCTGGCGTGACCACGGCGTGTTTCTGTTTATTTGGGGGGGTGTTCAGCGGGCAGGCAGCGCGGGCAAGGCTCCCTGCCTGGGCGCGGCCTGTCCCTGCCCGCCCTCCTCTGCCGGGCGCACGGCTGCTGCGGGGGCGGTCACACGCTGGACGTGGATCAGGGAGCCGAGAGGCGGAAGCTTTAACCTGTCCCTGTGCTTGTGGCAACATCACTGCCTAGCAGAAGGGCCTTTTTTTTAAGGCGTTTTGGCTCGTAACAGCTGTGGTTTTAGGACATCTTAATTAAATGAACTTCTGTTTGATCTAATTAGGACACTTACTAGGCTTTCTTAATGTCAGATTGACTGCATGGCATCATTATCTCCTCCCCACGCTGCCTGTAATATCTACTCAGGGAGGTTATGTCACCCAGTGCTTCTTCATGCTAGCTGTATTTCAGGATGCAAAGATGGACTGTGGCAGGTCTCGCAGTAAGTAACATGGTCAAGCATGTTCTGATAAAGCTCTGTCTGTGAAGGAGTGTGCTGATCCATCATGGTGCTGCAGGAGTGATGAGTTCACCTGTTCCCATGAGACCAAGGATATTGTCCTAAGGAGCATCACTGTCTCTGTCGGAGGTGTGAGCTGTGAACTCTGCTATTAATTCTGTGTTGGGGAGGAATGAGGCAAGATGTCTTGGCTGCTGGAGTGCTGGTCCTGCACACTTCCAGAGCTTAAAATTATACCTGGCCCCTGAAAACAGGGGATGAGGAACAGAGGGCATCTTCGTACTCTTGCTTCTGGATTTTATATCAGTGACATGAGTGCCATTTGTAAACCTTTAGGTCTGCAGTAAAAGGTCATCTTACTAGGCAAGATATTTCAGCAAGGGTTGTTTACAGTTGAAGACTCGACTAATTAAAAGGTGTCAAACAGGTGAAAGAGGCCTTTTCACACTCTATGGTTGGGCAAGTGTGGCGTTCACAGTACTAAAATAAAACTGCTGACCAAAATAACCCTTGGTGGTGACTAGTTCCTTCACCATAGGCATTTGTCTTTAGGTGAAATAACACTGGGGAGCCAATCTACATTGTCCTGGTTAATATGAAGTATAAACCTAGGTCTAATCCCAAAACTTCTTTATCTCGATCTTCCTGTGCTAGTGTCTAGAAGAGTGACATACCTCACTTGTCTTGAGGCTTATGCTGCTTTCTGTCATGGCAAGGAGAAGTCCTCAGTTTGAAAACAGTAAATATCCCAGCCAACCCTGGTATGTCTCTCTGAATAGTCAGAAGTGGGGAGTGGGACAGGGTCTGCTCTTGTCTTGTTCTGGGCTGTGGTTAGTATCACTCAAAAGAGAAGAGCAGCCAAAACTTGATTGGGAATCTTGAGTTTCTTACCTTCTGAAGCAAGCAAGTCATAGCATGGGACATAATAGGATGCTAAGAGGGAAACTTGAGCAGTTGGAGCATTCATAGTGGCTGTGTATGTTCAGCTTAAGATGTATTGAATGACTGTGGCCTGGCCTGGAAGGAGCAGAGATGCATAGCACTGAGGCAAGTTGCTTGTCCACAAAGAAAGGTTTTTTCCCTCCACTCATTCTTAGTTTTACCTTTTACTTTTTAAAAAACAAACAAAGAAAAAAAACCCCAGCAACTGTAAACTTACGTAGCCAAAACATGTGAGATGAATGTGGAGGCAAAGCCCCAATACTTGGTGCCAACATGACAAGTAAGGGCTGCATGCTCTCTAGTGAAAGCAGCGAATGTCTTGCCCAGCACTTGGTAGCATCTTCTTCCCTCTATGAACTGCTGCTTCTTTCTTGCCTGGATTCAGTTTGAACTACTGCTGCAGGTGTTTTGACATGTCAGTAGTGTCAGCACCTGAATCACTTGAAACTGTTACTTGTACACTGCAGCTTTGTTATTGCCTCTGACTGTAGCTGGACAGAAGTAAGAATAGCGAGGATTTTTGCGGTACCTGTATAAAGTATGTGAGAGAGACTTTAATTGTCACGTTTTCCACCTTTTCACATAAACATACTAATACTGTGACCTATCTATTTGGAGTGATGCTCAAATACTTGTAATACATTTTAAAGGCCAAAGCTCCTGAAGACTCAGTGTGATGCTGGGAAGTAGATTAGTGTTAGATTCCTCAGGGACTGAGTTATTACATAAAGATGTGATGAGAGTTCACCTAGAATTTAAGAGTTTGTCTCAAGATACTGACCCATTTTTTTTTTTCCTCAAAGCTTGATTTGCTAACAGGAAATTGCTAAAACTTTCTACTTTACTTTTAGAGCTTACCTGTTACTACTCTTTGCTCTCCCCTTCTGCTACAGGGTTCCTTGGAAATAACACAGAGTTTGGAAGATGATCCTCTACTGGATGCACCGCTTATGTCATCTCATACGTTGCATTCCCAACTAAGGCCAAGATTTCATGCTATCCCAGCAGTTCTCCTTGCCAATTTTCTGTTGCTAATACATGTAAGTTTAAGCAGCATAATTTCCTTATGAAAACTTGCTGTCTCTACTCTGAATTCTTACTGTCCATGTGGACAGAATTCCTCTGAGATCTGCATACACTGTTTTTGCAAACCAGTGAAGTCTTACTTGCCAATGAATTTTGATAATGTGTGTGCTATGTGATACTTGCTGTGTTCTCATTCTGATTTTTTTATTGGCACTAACATGCAATGACACATCTTGTTAGGAAGAAAGGCCTTTTAAGTAGTAGTTCTTCTATGCTGTTGGAAATGTACTTTTAAAATAATATTACTGCTATAGAATTGCTTAGGCTAGTTATAGAGGGCTAAGATAATTTTGATGCTAAGCCTTCTGGAGGCTGAACTTAATTTCACAGGGAAGACAAGGTATTTTTTACGGTAACTAAACAAGTAAAGCTGGACTTGCCTCAGGGGTTTTGTGTGGTAGGGGATGGAGAGAGAAAGGAATCCAAATGTTACTTCCTGTTCTGACTGACTCTTAGGGGTTAAGGGTGAAAAGCTCAGATAAAGGACAGATCTTGTGCCTAGTGGTATGAAGGCCTTCATGAGGCTGTAGCAGAAGTAGAAACACTCCTGCTTAGTAGCGAGTTTATCCTTGATAACCTAAAGAGGCTTATTGTTGTTTGTGAGCATGTGTAAACCAAACATGAAGAAGGAAGGGTGAAAAGCTCTGATCCTAAGATCTAACTGAAAATGTAATTGCATAATGCCACTAAAACTGACTTGAAGATAGTATGTGTATAAATCCAGAGAGTGCACAGACATGTATGTATGTCGTGCTAGCTATTTTAGAGCTTCATTTGATCTCAAACAAAAAATAGTGTGCCCAGTGCTCTGCAAAACCTACTCTCTGCTAGAACTTCAAAAGCAGGTACCAGCCACTAAGGTCTCCCTTTGGGTGGCTGCATAAAGCTGTTCAAACAATATGCCCTGGACTTCTAATTTTAGAAGTAAATGTTTTGTGGGCCTCTTAGTAATATCAAGAAACATCCCTCTGTCTATCAAGTAGATGTAGGAAAGACTTCTGCTGAATAAACTACCAAAATTCCCAATGGAAACTGCATATCCAGCCTTATTCCCTTGCCCTACCAGAAGAACTCTGGTGCCATCCTGTTAGGATGGCACTTGAAGTCTGCATTATGAAGGTAGACTCTCCTACTGGTAGTAGAGCAGTATATGTTTTTCCACCTAGACTTGGGGCCTTACTATCTGCTACCATAACTAGTGTAGCCAAATATCAGTCACCCAGATCCTAGGAAATTGCTACCTCTTCTGTCCCCATCACTTCCCTTCTCCTGCAAATGGAGAGAAATGTGGGGAGGTGAAGAGAGAAAACTGCTGAGGCACCTGTCAACACACACTTTTCTAGGTAAAGTCTTGCTGCTATTGCTGAGCCTGCTGCAGTGGCCAGTTGGTCTTTGGAGCAAAATGGAGAAGTATCCTTTTCTGTTGGTGAAATACAGCATTATAATTGCCACATGAAATGGTGCTGTCTCTCTTGCTGAAAAGATGGATGGCAAACTTATTGGATTTCCTTCCCCTCCGCTTCTTCAAGCATCTGCAAACCTTGTGGAACATGGAGACACTGGGTTAGCTTCTCGTACACAGCCTGCCAAAGGGGCAAGTATCCTGGAGAAGTTAAGCCATCATAGTGTTATGTGGTAGAGTTGTAATGCACCTCTAAAGTAATTTGTATGTAATGTGGGGTATTTCTTCTCCATCCTCCTGTGCTAAGAAATGGGGTTAGGCTGCAAATAGCTGCTTCTGCACAGCTGCCTAGTTACATACAATTCTGGAGTGCGTGGGTAGGATATGCTGGAGTGTGGTGGGGCTGGGTTTTTGAGTGGCTTTCCTTTTGCCAAGCCTTGCTTTTCTGTAGGCTTATGGCTCCTATCAGGAGACTCTGGAGAGCAGTATAAAGTGTACAGGCTAGAAATAATTCCTTTATATTAACCCTGTCTTTCCTTAGTCCCCTCTGTGTATGCACATACACAAAACTGAACTTAAATACTACTCTCTATAAGAATAACTTTCTGTATATAAAAATCCCCTGTACTGGGGTGAAGCACCTGTTGTTGGACTGCCCTAAAATGTAAGCAAAACATCTTTAATAAATGCCACCCTTCATGCCAGCTACCTGTTTCCTCTTCTATACACTGCTGTAGTAGATCAGTAGAGCTGCAATGCTAGGCCACTCCTGCTTGCATCAGTTCAATATAGCCATTTTCTGTACTGAAGTACATTCCTAACACCTGGAGGGAGTAGAACTAGCTGTGTTACTGTTCTAAAATGGCAAACCAAACAGACCAAATAAAATATGGGTTAGCTGGATTATTCTTAGCTTTGTAAGAAAAGGAGGTAGTAAAATAATAGATTAAATGAATGTTTTGTTGATAACCCTCCCTCATGTTTCACTTCTTAATCTAGCTACTTAACCCATCTCAAGATAATTTGGGATTTAATTTGCATTTGAATTAATGGTCTTGCGGATAATACAGGACATGCACTCCTGTTTTTTGCTCCTTCGACCTTCTACCCTGTCTGTCCTCTATAATGTCTTTTTTCAGTATTGAGGATTGTGTGAAAATTATTCCCCCTTCTTCCTTCCTCCCCAGTTACCACCTAACTCTCCTCACAACCAGAGCAAGCCAAAGGCAGTTCATGTCAGGAGCAATTAAGTGGTACTGAAAAGTTAATTTCTGAATAAAGTTGCTTGAGAAATGACAAAAATATGAAAAATAAGTTCAAGGGAGTAGGAAGGGGGCAGTGGGCTCTTAGATATCCATAGAATTAAGTATGGAAAGGAAGATAGCAAATGAAAATCAGACACTTTCATCCATCTTCAGTTCTGATGTGCTGTTTCTATCAGTTATGAGATGCAGAACATTGGACACTTTTTAAGCTATGTATATTAGAGGTATTAGACTTCTGCAGACTTGAGGCAAACTGATATAGAGGCTCTCAATTTACTTCTGTATTGGTGAGAGTTGTTTTTGTTTTCAGTTCTGTTTTAAAATATTCCTATAGAATGAACCAGGCTGAAAAAGTACCATATTTTCTTGTTCACTGAATGAAAACAGTAGAGTGTTTTCTATGACAAAAACATTTATAGAATAGATTTAGTAAAGGATTGATTTTCACTTATGAAATTTCAATTTAAAGAAATGGAGACTGTACCAACAAGATATGAAGCTGTCCTGCAGAGTGATAACAAGTGGAATTGAATGATTCTGAAAGATGTGATTATTTTGAGTGACTATAAATCAAGTTCCCTTTAAACTAAAAAGACATAGTAAAGAGGGTCCAGAAATAAGAGAAATTCACTATAAAGGGGACTTGAGGGGACAGTAAAATTGATTTAGAGGAAATTCTGGAAAGAGTAGTGATTCTCAGCTCTGTTCAGATGAAGATTGGTTGCCCTCCAGGAAGCCAGTCTTACTACTTAGCAATTTCAGTCATGAGTATCTTCCCAGAATGACGTGCAGTGGTTGTAGTAAGTATCTAATGTTTTATACATTATCTTAACTCTAATAAAATCAATTCAGAAAGTAATGCATAATGAATATATTACATAAGCCTGACTTTTTCTCATAGTTAACTATTGAGCTTAAGAATTTTCCTTTATCTTCCTTTCTCTTCCAGGTTGCTTTTGTTGTTCTAGCATTTTTAGCAGCTATGTTTTGTTCTTACCCCAATCCAAATCAGGATAAGTGCCCTGGAAACTATACTCAACCACTTAAAGTGCAGACTGTCATAATCATTGCAAAAGTAATTCTGTGGACTCTGCATGTTTTTTTTGAACGATATGTCCAGTACCACCACAGTAAAGTCAGAAGCAGAGGCTACTTCGCAATATACCGATCAACAAGACATCTAAAAAGGCTTCCACTGCTGATACACTCCACAGGTGAAGTGAACTTGTTTTCCTGTTTTTTCTTCTAAAGCTTTAAATTATGACACGATGGAAGACTGAACAGTTTATATATAAATGTATATTGTATATTATGAACTTTTAAAAACCTGCCTATGAGCATTTATAAATGATATTTTAGGCAGATGGACCTCCTGACTGACCTTTCTAGCTTGCCAGATGCATGTTGTAAAGAGCTCTTTCTAGTGGGAAAAATGCCCACAAGTGTGAAGTTGAGTAAAACATCTAGTCATTCGCATCTAGTCTGCAGCCATAGAATGTTGGGCCAGCAAGATCTGTGTTTCATCTGCTAGTGATTTTGGTTTGCATACTCATTTGTCTAGCTAGGTATGTGGCAAGACTACTAGTCCTTCCAAGAAGTGTGCTACTCTTATTTTCAAGCTCAGCAATTCATGTAGAAACAGATGAATTGCCTGTTGCTCAACAGCTGTCTGAAATCAGTAAAATAAGCGATTTTCTGGTCTTCAGTGGGGCTATGTGTAACATTCAGCTCTACTTCTGACTGCCCTTTTCTACTTCCTATGGACAAAGGGTAGTGTATGGGAGTGGTTTAACTATATATTCCAAGTTACATCACTGGCCAGTGAAGCTGAAAGAAGTGTTGGTACAATTAGCTGGTGTAGCTTTTCTAACAAACTACTTCAACAAATCTAAAATCCATCTAACTTGAGGGGATTTTTCACACAGATATAGCAGGGGAAAAGAACAGTCATGGCTTCTACCGTATTTTTGCCTCTTACAATCCCACTTCCCTTCTCGAAGTCTTCTGAATAACTGGAGTAGAATTTTTTTTACCAGAATTGGTAAGTTAGATGGTCCAGCTTTATATAAAACCCTACCTTTCTTTCCACCCAGTCACTAAAAAGAGCTAGTCAACTTGATAAATGTGCAAAACTTCAGGCTATGGCCACTAGGTAGAGCTCTGAAGATGAAGATGGGTTTGGAGTGCAGTGACAAAATCAGGTCACAGCAGGATGTTTCAAGGGGTAGTAAAAGGACTATTTCTGCCTGTTGTGATGTAATCTGGAACACTTAGCCCTGTCTTCAGTCTTAGATGGAGCTCACTTCTCCCCTACCAGGCAAACTCTGGGCATGTGTAAATGTTCAGGTGCAATCAGTTGTGTGCTATGGACTTATGATGTAAATCATCTGTAATTCAGAAGGTGGTTAGCTCCATTACTGCAAACTCCATGCAATGCTAATAGCTCCTGATACCTCTTCCATCCTGACAGTTCAGTTGCCTAATGCAGTGTGAAAGAGAACTGTACAGTCCCCTAGCTAAATTAATGGTCTTAATACACTTAGTGCTTTATCCAGGCACGGGTTATAGCATTTCTACAGGAAAGAAAATGTTTCTGACTCTGTATCAGAGGAGAAGAGGAGTTCAGTTAAACTTTCAGTGACTTGCAAGTATTAAAATAGTAGGCAGGCAAGTGGAAGCCTATGCAAGTATCTCCCTGTGAAAGGAAGAAGTTTGGGTTCTTTTGCTCTGTTAGCCTCATTGAAATACACTCAAATCCACCACTGGAAGGAAAACGCCCTCTCATTTTGAATTGACTGATGTCACCTTTTAGGAATCGAAGGAAATTAATAGTCTGCAAGCCGTCTTGGGGATGGATAGCAGCAACAAGGCTAGAAACTGTTTAAGCCCACACATGTATATTGGGTATTTCTAGTCCATTTCTTCCACTTTTGTTTTTAAGTTAGAAAAATCTAAGAAAACTCACAATTCTCTAGCATTACAGTCAAATGCTGAAAAGAAACCTCATTTTGCTGCCAGCAGTTGTGAGCTTGCATCACTAGTGGTAAAGAAGTTAGCCAAAGAGGCAAGTACGGTATGAAATGGAAAAGCATTATTGAAATGTTGCAGCCTAATGTAGATACTGGGGATGTGAGAGTAGTAAGCTATTTTCAACAGCTAATGAAATTGTTACACCTGTAAAATATAACATTTGTTTTCTAGGTAATGCAGCCCTGCTTTTGATTCTGTCAATGCAGCATTCCTTTCCTGATCGCAGTAGAGTGTACCTGTATCTTATCCTGGGAGTCCTGAGCCTGGAACTGATTAGCTCCCTGACATGCCTAGTGATTTACACAGGTGAGAGAGGTGATTTTTGCCTTCTTGAGCGAGACTTGTGATAGCTGCTACTCAGCTGTTTGGTTGCCCTCACTGTAGCTTGCTTGGAGTACCCCAAGACACTTAATTGCAACTATAAATACAGAATGATTCTGTGCTTGTAGAAGGAGAATGAAGACAAATCCAAAACAAGTGGTAAGGTTGTCAGGCTTGATTTGTTCTACTAGTGCTGCTAAATGAAAACTCCATGTTACCTCAAAGCTGCTGATCCAGTGAAGTGGTAATAAACGTGTAAAAGTGTCCTGTGAACAGGCTTGTCTGTTTAATAGCATGTTTTCAAATGTGTGCACCACAGTCTGTGAAGCAGTAAGAGCTAGCTGCCTTTATCAGAACTGCTTCTAGGATTTAAATGTGGGACTTACATACCTGATAGTATGATGTGCCTTACTCTCCAGACTCTTCCTCTTTCACTGGTCCCACCCCAAAAGCTTCAGCTCCTCTTTGTCACTTAAATGGAAGATTCCCTCTAATGAATGTGAAAAAAAAGAAATTATGGCTTTTGGAATCTGTGCTAATACTGAAATGAGATACTGCCTCATAAAACTGAGGCATTGCTTTGTACTGTCACTTTTGGCTTGTAAGGTTATCTGCTTTTAGATTTGGTGTAACTTACCAACACTTGATAAACCTCCTTCCATTAAACTATTGCAGAACTATCTAAAATGTTGATTAATAAATGCTTGAACCAAATAGCTTTCTGTAATTTCATCTTAAACTGTCTGGGTTTATGGCTTGCATAACTCAAATGAAAATAACTGGGTTGAAAAAAAAAAACACCACTGAAAAGGTACAAGACACTAAAAAATGCAGTTTCTGTTGGCTGAAGAAAACTAGAGATGTTTACTGTGAAGTCTCTGTCTAAATGATATGTAGATCCTGCTCTTGAGTTATTTAGTTTATACTTCTGCTTCTGAGATGCTGCTTTCTGATTATTTACAGCTACAAACAAGATGATACCTCAGCAAAGTAGCCTCAGTAGCACTGAGGGGGCTGAAACTGAGTTTCTTAGGGGAAGGGAACAAAACCAATGGGAAACACTTATTGTTTGCTCCTGACTCCTAATCAAACAGGAGGAGGGAGGGTGGAAATACCTCCTTCAGGACTGCATGAAGCTTAAAACTTAAAGTAAAAGCCATTTCTGTGCTGGTTGGTATTTGTGTTAATCTGACTTATTTTGTGGTTTCATAATTAGTAATTAATCTAGGATGTCTTTTATTTTGGAGAAGAAAACCTTGGTATGTTCTTTGTGATGTAACAACACACAGAGAAATACTGCCAAGTAGCTTGGTCATCTAGGAAATTAAATCTGTTCTTGCCTCTCCTGCAACAACACTGAAATCAGAATGCAACACGAAATAAGGTCCCAGCTCCTCTTACAACTGTGCAGAGGCCTGAATGCTGTAGGCTTGTCAGGCTTTCCCCTGAATGGACCAGCATGGCTCAAGCAGACTAGCTGTCTTCTGGAGGAATAAGGGCAATGATGAGAGAATGCAAGCATGGCAGTCCTAGAGAGCTATTCCAAGAATGCTGGAGATCATCCCTTCTTTGCATACACATACTTAACTTTCCTGGGAAACTCAGGAAATAAAGAGATAAATTGCAAAACTTTAATAGAATGTCAGGAATTCCGGTGAAATGTTATTTCTTACCCTGTGAGGCCTCTTGGAGCTCAAAGAGCTACATTGTGTGTCTTTTACCCTGGCAGAAAAGGATAAGTGACTGCAAGAAAGCTGACCTTCATAGTAGTAAGGTCTGAGCCTGGACTTCCGTAAGAGCTCTCAAACTTTCTGCTTATTTGTCACCAAAATGGTCTTGTTTCCTAGCTTATACTGTGCTGGTTCCTGTGCCCATCAAATCCATTAACCCACTTACACTAGGAAGTTGTGGGGTGCAATGTTTAGCTTTCCAGCTGAAGGAGGCTTGAAGAAGGGTCCAGTGAGCCCTGGAACCAAAGTGAAGGAGGACAGAGCTGCATTGTTAGGAAGGAGTAAGGCAGTCTCTTTTGGCAACAGCTACCTTATTACCTCAGCAGCACCAAAACAACAGTCTAAGCTTCTTTCTCTAAAGCTTGGTGTGCAAAACTAGGGTTAACTTTTATGTAACTTAACCCTTATCTTAAGATGTGGAAGACGTCTAATCACTCTAGGTTGCCTTTTCCAGTGGGTAGTGTAACTTGTTTTCTTGTCTTCCATCCTAATACATGTTGAGGTAAGCTACAGGATTGCCTGCATGTCTGTCTGTTGTGTGTAGTGGTGTTTTTTAGGTTTTTAACATTTTAATCATTAAACTAAAGTTCTACTGAAGCAGAACAAAAGCCTTTGACCAGTTTTGAAAATAGCTTGAGAATCTGTAGTAATAGTGACACTCAACCTTTTTTTCTTTAGCATATGTGACTGAAAGCATGAAGCTGCTTTAGTAGGATAATTTTAAGGACAGTCCTATGCTCAGGCTTAGGGTGCTCCTCTTCAAGGCAGGCACTTAGCAGATACCACTTATTGTTAAGATAGTATCAGCTAATGTAGCTGAGCAGCAATGGGGAGATTAAGGTCACTTTACATAGAAACTCAATGATCAACCTCTTCCTTGTGTGAATATATTACTCCTAAATTTTGGAGGGGCAGTAGCACCAGTTCATACATTATTTCTCCACTGTGAAATAATTATTTCTTAACTACTAGAATGAGGTATAAATGCTTATCTGTAGAAGGTTCATGTACTTGACTTATTTTCATTTAAATATTAGTGCCTCACAAATGAAAGTGGTGGCTTGGAATACCTGATTGTAATTCTAGATATTTCTTCTTGCTTGTTGGAGCTATTTTATGACTTGTATGATGCCCAATGTCCTGTGAAGTACAACAGCCTTTCTTAAAAATCTCTGTTCAGTAGTGTATGTATATATAGCTGTAGGATGCAGAGGAAGGCATTCAGAAATCTACAAGGAATTGCTGTGATTGACCTATAATGGACTTGACATATAAACTGTTCAAGTGAGGTAAATGTGCATGGAATGAAGTATGATAAAACACTAAGCTGACATTTACAGCTGTCTGTAAGTTTGTTCCTGACAGGATAGGGAGTTAAGCTTTAAAAGGTCTACTAAATATATGTATTTAATGACTTTCTTACATACTTCTAATATCACTTGAATAAAAGACTAACATTCCCACAAACACCGCATGTTGGGAATTCCACATCCATTCCTTCGTGGCTTTATTTGTGGAGGAATACAGTCATAGAAATAACTAACCTTTGAGCCTAACTTGTAGTTAACCTCTGGAGGGTTTTAGCATTGTTTTTAGCAGGGTGGCCTGTAGTAAACCCCATCATATTACTGACTTGTAAGGACAGTCTTTCTCTGCTGCAGTAGTGTGGATTTCTCACAGAGCCAGACTGTAATGTTTTTAGTGGTATTAGATGTATTGCTTCACAAGCAGCTGTAACGGCTAAGTCTGGAATGCATACTCCAGATCTCTCAGTACATTCCCTTAATCAGGATCTGATATTGAGTAGCTTTGAGTATTTTCAGCTTCCTTCCAGAAATAAAACAGAGAATGCCTACAGCTTCTCCCACCCATCCCCATTCCATATCTGTTTAAATGCAATCTTAAACTTCATTCACAGGTGCCCAGGAATGACTTCTGGTTTTGGTAGCCAACATTGCAAGGTTCACAATGTGAAGCTGATCACAGAGACACTCTGGTTTGAATACTTAATGGCTTTCTGTAGGAAGTCTGCCCTAGTTTGAGAGCAGGCAGACAAGCTGCTGCTTCATTGCAGGTAGTCTAGTTAAAATAGAGTTTATCAAAGAGCTTAAATTAGAAGTTCTGACCTAGATACTAGTATCAAAACATCTTTGAACTTTTTTTTATGGCATGTTGCTTAATTTATGGCCTGAATTTGGAGACTAAACCTCAGTATCCTCTCAAAGGCAACTAAGGTTTCACCCTCTTTTAGGTGACAGACTAAAGTTTGTGGATATTAAGCAGTATGTTCAAGCTTCCCCATTCAGGTCTTCACTGCAGTCTTTTAAGAAGCAGGGCTGAAGGTGGGGGGGGGAGAGGGGGGGGAAACAAACAAAAAACAAAACAAACAAACAAACAAAACAAAAAACAACAACAAAAAAAACCCCACATCACTAACTTATAATCAAAGCCATTCCAGAAATGAGCAGAGATAAATTCTGCTTTTTCTTTCCTTCTTCCCCAGATTCCCCATATTTTCTTTCTATCTCCTATCCTAAGGCAATATTACAATCATCTGTTACAGATTTTTTTTTTTGTTTTTAACTTGGAGCCTGGTGATCAGGCTTTTCTTGTTGCTTTCCAACTGATTTATAAAACTTTGTTGCAGTGAAAATAAGCAACTTCAATCGTGCGAAGCCAAGACCTGACATAATTGAAGAAGAAAAGATATATGCTTATCCTAGTCACATTACCTCAGAAGTTGGATTCAGGTAAGATTTTCTGTATTAATCTTGTGCTGTGTTCAGCTGTGGTATATAGGTAACACTGACTTATGTAATTGCATTACTTTCTGGAGACTTACATATAATCTTAAATCTGTCAACTGAAGCAGAGGTGGGAATAATAGTTTTGAAGGAAACTATATGCTTAAGGCTGCTATTTTACATGCACAGATGAGCAGTAGCACAGTCTTATACTTCTATATGGTAATGGCAATTTGTTGTGATACAGAAATCCTCAAACATGAGGACAGAAGTGATTTGACCATTTATGGCTGGTTGCATGAATCTTTAATATGCTATAAATAACTGTGCTTAATCTGTGTTAGATGACTTTATATGGGAGTTTGAGGAGAGATACCGGTGTCTTACACTGTAACTTAAAGTATGGCTACAGAAGCCTAGCTTCTTCCACCAGCTTCAGACAAGGAAATATATTGTGGGCAGTTTATAGATGAAGAAAACTTCAGCTTTGTTCTGTGCCAGAGGTTAGACATGAGATTCCAGCAAGGGATTTGGACTATATTTCCATTTTGGGAAGGTATTTTAAAGGTGGGTAGGCACTTAAGAGGTAAGGAAGTTCTCAGTGAGACAGAAGCTATGCAACATTAACCTCACAAGCCCTGAGATTTACTGCTTGTTTGTCCTTTGTATACCTTCTGACTGCTTGAACATCTTCTAGTTGCTGAAACGAGTCTGGTATAACTTAAAAAAAAAAAATCATCAAAACTAACATGGATTTCCATAGAAGAATTTATTTAGAAATTTTCTAATACAGTATGACTTGCTTCTGAATGTGCACCTTAGTAAAAAGTTGAAGTGCAGAGATGACTAATACTTCAGCACTTCCCCTTGCGTCACAAATGCAGCATGTACATGCTTTATGGAACTTGGAGGTAGATGTCCAGGATACAGGAAGGATTTAGAGTTGTCTTGAATTTTGATACAATGTCTGACTTCCATCTTGATATAAACACCATGGTGAATGCATGGTAGACCTCATTTCTTTCTCATTCAGCTTCTCCCCTGAGAAATTCTCAAATGCCCAGAGAACAAGTCTGCAACAATGACCAGCTGAGGAAAAGAGTGATTATTTTTGATTAGAGTGCAAACTTCCTGTGAGAACTGATTGCAAACTTTAATTCAGCTCTATACAACTCTGACTCTCTTTCCCTTGAGAGTTTTGGTCTATTGAAAAGTGAATCCTGTCAGCCCTTCAGTTGACCCTGGTTACACGAATGTTTTTTTTAATATGATGACCTCTACAACCTAAGCTACTGATCAGGATCTCTTCTGGTGCTTAAAGCTGGTAGTGCAGATTACTGGTTAAGGTTGTAAGCTTTCTGTCTCCAAAACTTTTCTTTATTTTTTTCCAGTTTAACTACAGTCTGGCTCACTAACCTTAAGTTTCTTAAACAGTAAGAACCCTCATACTACTACAACTTTTCTGTAACTGTCTAACAGGAAATACATAACTTGATTATGTATACATGGCATGAAGTTTAGCCAAACTTCTTTCTCCTCCTGCATCTCATGCAAAATGGAGGTTAAACATAAAGGTGTTGTAGATTGCCTCCTCCCTCAAAAGTTAGTTGAGATCAACAAAAGTAAAACTGAAGGAAGCAACTTGTTTAAGTATTTGTTAATGAGCTCTGATGTTTTGTATGTTAGAAAGCTGTTGTCACTCATTGAAACTCATATCATTTTTGTTATTTCTAGGGAAAATTCAAGTTTAGAAGAAATAGTTGAGAAGCAAGGAGATGTAATAGAATATCTTCAGCGACACAATGCACTGCTCAGCAAGAGACTATTGGCACTAACATCTCAGCAAATCAAAACTTAACAGTGTTTGGAAAACTGCTGCTGGATCTCTGGAGGGAACAGAAGGTAATGTAATATCCAGACTCATTTGTACAGATGGCTCTTCAATCACCTTTCACATTTTGAAATAGAAGTTGAACTGGAAGGATGAGCCCTGCATACACTATAAACCTATTAACAACTGGACACTCAAGCTTTCTTCAAATCATCAGTTCTGAAAAAAAGTTCTGGAGCTTCAAGGATTTTTAATTCCTAATAGGTTAAAGTTGGACCTGAGGGAATGGTTTAAGTTTGTTCAGTTATTGCTGTTTTGTACTGCTGTAACCTTTAATCTTCAAACTACCGAAGTATTTTCTATTTCTAGAATACAAATTTGTTGTCTAGAAAAATCTGACATTGCAAAGGATGTATTTTCAGTTTCCAGTGCTGAAGCTGAGTCTAGAGGTGTTCTGTCACAGAGTCCCATTATGTCCAGCGTTACAGGTGGTGTACTTCAATAATCCTATACAAAGTAGATACTTGCTTTCTAGATAGGTCTCCTTTTCTCATTTGTCAAGAAAAGAAATGAAACTGTTTCCTGTGCCAGTGGGGAAATTTGCATCCAATTTAGAATTTAAAAAAGCCAGTGGGTGCTCTAGAATGGCAAATCTCGCATGTAAGTGTGTAGTATAAAATAAGTCACAATTAGCAATTTGAGCAGTTGTTCAGAATTCCGGCTTTAAAACCTGTAAAAGGGATCTTCAGGGCTGATGACTTTCCTGTTACTAGGAGTCTGTGTCAGCTAATAATGAACAACATTCCTGCTCTGCTGACTGAACTAACTTAATACAAAAATACTTGAGAAAGCTTTTTTGTTGACCTAGTAACTACCTTGTTTTGAATGGCTTTAAAGATCCTGTTAAAGATGCATCAGTTACATGCATCCTTGCTGTTTACTCTGACTCTTCAAAAAATGTTAGCATCTTGATTCAAAAGCTAAAATAGTGTATGTGGGGAGGTAAACAAGAGCAGAAGACAGAAAGGTCTTCTAGAAGTTGGAGAGACAAGAATTTTTGGTTTTATTTCATGGATTTATTGGGAAGGTTGGTTAAAGAACCATTCTGTTCTGGGTACTATTTTGTCTACCAGTGTAGACCAAGGATTATTTTAGAAGCCAATACTTCTGTGGGGAGACAGGGTAATCACTAGTCAGAACTGGTAAGAAGGCTCTCATGAGGAGTGGTCTTGTAGTTGAATATAAGAAAAACAAAAGAAAATCAATCCATCCTACTTTGGTCCTGGGGCACAACTTTAGAAATAACTAAACTGTTTAGTGTGCAACAAACATGGGGGGTTCTCATTTAAAGGAAAATAATAAATATCGGAGGTTTTGCTGCTATCTAACACTAAACCATTCTCCTTAACTGTTGTTTCTTGAAAATGCAGCCAGGATTTTATAATATACGTGTAAGTAATACAAATGTTTTTGGTTTTAGAACTCAGGTTTTGGTGTGATTGTGTATATCAATTTATATAATTTCTATGAAAAGCAGTAAAATGTGACTCAAGTTCATGCACAATAAATGCAACTAAGGAAAAGTATGAATTCTGTCATTTCTAAGCTCATGTATAACTGGTGAAGACTGTTCCAAAGGGCAATCTTTGCAGATTTTGTTATGCTGAAGTTCTCTCAGCACAGTTTTGGTGCTTAAAACCAGCTGAGAACTGCTATGGCAAGGATAGCTGTGCACTCATTTTGAAGATTTAAGGTTTGGTTTTATTCTCTCTTTCCTGAGTAATGTTTTTCCATCACACTTCAGGCTTTCCTTGCTACTCCTGTTTCACTCCAACATACAGGAATAGGCTGCATAGTGTAGCAGAACAACTTTACTGTATTTTGAGGGTATTGCTCATACCCTCATCCTCTCGTTCATGACTGCTTAAGGTAAAACTTGAATTAACCAGCAGTATCACTTTCCATGGAACATGGCAAGTGCAGGTTGCCATGTATGAACATGCATGTCTCCTGCCCTTTGCAATTCATAGCACTTCATAAGTACACAAATGATTAACAACTTGCAACAACCACCCCCCATTCTTATATTATCATACCCCTACTGTATCTTGATTTCTTAGTATATTTAAGCTTCTGGGGAAAAAAAAAGGCTTTTCACACTTGTACAGGCTCTGAATAGGAGCTAGTCCTCTCTACTACTCATCCTCAACACTTCCTAACCTCTGGCTGTGCTAGGGCTACAATGAATTGTTGAGTAGGAGCTACCAGAGCATGGCAATGGTCATGTGCACTGGTAAGTGTCAACCCTCAGCCCCTTTGCTGGCACCTTTGCACCAGACAGCACAAGACAGCCTTTGCCCTGCTCTGAGGCGGACACACTTCCTGGCCCCCCTGGTTTCCACTGCTGCTGCAGGGGAGGCACCACTTGGTGCTGCCCAGTGACGTGGCTTCCCTACCCATGTACAGGGCATGCTGTGTGTGACACTATGTTGTCCTTGTGATCTCACCGCAGAGTGGTGTGGCATGGTATGCTGGGTTTTGTGGTCCTACTCGGTGGTGGTAACCCACCTGCTCATGCCTGCTGCACCACTGTTGTTCCCCCAGGCAGGGGAATGTCCCACTGGTGCTACCTGGTGGTGTGTGGCCCTTAGTGTGACTGAGCTTATTGGTCCATGGTGGATGGTAATGGAGCTGACCAGGGAGATGTGATGTGCAAGCTGGTGCTTAAAATGCAGTGTAAAAGGAGCAAATGGCTGCTGTTGTGCAAGTGAGAGTAAAGCTCTGCCATGGACTCGCTGCATCTGACATGCCACAGCTCTGAAATCAGATGGCGAGTCCTGGTTTTTCTGGTTATGCTGCATCTTGCTTATCTTAACCTTACCCTCTGCCAGTGTAAGGTTAGGTGCTGGGCATTGTGGTGGCTAATGCCATCTGACCAGCAGGTAAATCTGTGCATAGGTGAATACATGTGAATCTGAACAGCTGAAGTTTTACAGCTGCTGAAATACATAAATATTTGCAGGTCCAAGATCTTAACTTAGTAATATCTAGTGGATTGCAACCAGGGCAGCAAGAAGATAATCAAAAAGGAATGTTTTTTAATGTACAGTTACAACATATTAGGAAAAAGTATTCTATTTTTTTACTTTATTTTTTGTTATTATTTAGTTTGTACCCTAGTAGCTTTTTGTTTCCGTAGTTAAACAATGTATATGTTTTTCAGGGTTGGGAAAACCAAGTATTTCAAACCACTAAACAAACATAAAAAATTCAGGGTTGCCCAAAAATGTTCATATTGTGGATTTTTAAATTTCTAGATGAAATGTGCTAAATATTTTGTACAGTTTAAAGAAAAGACATTATGATGATCTCTTGTGAATGCACATCTTATATGAGGGGAAAAACTCTCAGTCAATATTTCTATTTTGTATTTCTGAATAGCTTATAGTGGCAGTTATTCTATATAAACACTTCAGTATTTCACCTCACAAAGGAAATCACTGATTGCAAAAGATTTCAACAGGGTTTTCATGCTTTAAGGTTCTACATGAATGTGGAGTTGAGCAGGCTTGCCCCACTGAAGGTCATTCTTCATCTAAAAAGAAAGTAGTGTCAAAGACCAAAGGCACTTGGGTAGACAATAATCTAACCTTGAGGTAACTCAAGAGATGAGAAAAAGCATCCTCAGGGTTGGAATGAGTGAGGCTGTTACACATTATTGCTAACTAGAGACAGCAGTTGTGCTGTTTGTGCAGTTAGAGTGTTTCCCACTTTACAGAAATAGTTGCAGCTTGATCACTAGCAAGAAAGATAAAGGCCATCGACAGCAGTGAGAGATCAGTATGCTAATTGTACTTGTCTGATGATAGTCAACTTACCACACTAATGCTTCTCAGGATTGGTGCTGATATAAATCTTATGTGACCCTTAGCAATATTTGACTTTGCGTGTAGATACTGAGATATTTATAGTCTATGTATGTCATGTAAGGGAAATATTTCCAGTCTTTATTCTTTTATAATTTCCTTTTTTCCATACTGGAAAGGGAAGAGGTGAATTGTTTATTATCCTTTGGGAACACACTAATCTGCTGTTTCTCACCACTGCCTTACATTTACCTCTAGTTCCTGTTGACCTGCTGTTACATCATTTTGTATTTCACTCTAAAATAGCCAATATAATTTACAAGACTCGATGAAACTGACTTTCAAATAAAATTTAAAATTTTCCTGTGTAACTCTACAAGACAAGGAGGTCATTCTAAGTTTCAGAATCTTGCATTTTGGCTGTCAGAGTTGGAGGCCTGAGTCTAATCCTTTGATAGAGTCTTGTTAGATTGCATCCATGCAAACATCAATTCTGACTTTCAATACACAGCAACTTGTATTTGTACAAACTTCCTGTAAATACACACTCATACATGCACATGGAGAGTTCAGTCAATTCAGCTGTTGTAGCAGTGTCCAAATGCTTCGTGTTTATATATGTAATCACACTGTTACAGTGCAAAATGTTTACCTGCATAACTACTATTTATTGGTGTCAGAAATTGAGTAAGGAAAAAGTTTTACACACTGATCCCATATAAATCTGCAGGGAAACAAGATAAATTCTCCTTTTTCTTTAGATGCATTGCCTTTGCTGAAAAGTGTACAAATTTATTAAAAATGAGAGCTTTTTGAAGTGCAGACTGTCTTTTTACAAAATATACAATCAACCAGCTATTTGTAAATATATCTAGGAAAATCGCAGTCAATGCCTTTTTAAAGATTTTTATGGTATCAGCATGTCTAAAAAGAACAGACATTTACAACAATTTTGTAGACTGGCAATGGTCTTCCTAGGACACTTTGGTATTTGTTGTTTTATTTATTTTTTACATCTGTAATAAAACATGCATGTATAGCTCTCTGATAGATACATTATGTTTTTCTTACAATTTTATCAAAGGTAATTGAATAATTATGGTTATATAAAATATCCAGTGCCACACTAAATCCATATGCTCATTTATAAGACATAACTGTTAAATAGTTACTCTTCACCTTTCTTGCTTTTCCATACTCTTTGCCTGTACTTTTTAATGGATATAGCTGTGGATACATATGAAAGCTAAGTTAAATAAATAATTAAAAAAATAAAATAAGTGGTAGTAGTATGCCTCTAATTTTGGAAAACTGCTTTTTTTTCAAAACTCCAAAGGTTTACCTGCAGGGCTATTTGTTGGTATGGACAAGTTTGACCATCTTTTTATGGCGCTGATGATTTTCCAAAGCTCCAGAATAGGGTGTGATGTTAAATTTTAATTGTTTTCTTGATTGCTGTTCTTTTACTTATTAGAAACTACGTGTTGCAGGACAAAATTCTAACATTGGATTTAAATTGTGACACTGCTAACCTTCACTTATCTTTATGCAATTCACAAAAACTGTTGACAGTTCAAGACTAGTGCAGTGACTTTAAAAATCTGAGTATGACTTATTTTCAGGTTTGGTTTAGTTTTGCTAGTGAAAGGGCTACTGCGTTTTCCTGTGTATGTGGTTTGTAATTTCTGCTGATACAAATAGGAGATGTGAAACATATATTTTTAAAAACAAAACATAAATAAAAGCTCAATGTCTTCTTGACCTGCAGTGCTGAAAAGAACAGCCTGTTTTCTGTTTGAAGTTCTCATTCATTGTAGTGCTCCAAATATCCCATTCATTTAACTTACAGAAATAGACTGCGACACAACACTGGGGTTGACCAAACAAAGGTTTCTTTTCAATGGTCTATTTTTATGCTCTCTTTATAATACTGTAGCGGGTATTTTAGGAAAACTACTATTAAGCAAATGGTTCTATAGTACTGAATTTTCAAGTATGTTTTAGCTGTCTGGTTTGGCAGCCCAGTTTAAGAAAAGAAATGATAGGCTTTGCAGTAACAGCTCATTAGACAGGAGCATGGGCTTGACCTTAAGGCCTGACTTGAGAGATCTGAGTTATCAGTTTTGCATGACCCTTGGCTAATCTCTTATCTCCCTGTGCTTCAATTCTCTATCTATAGAATGAGGGATAATACTCGCTTTGCTTTCTTATGTTGTAAATTCTTACTATGCATACTATACGTGAAGCCAGTAGGACCACTAGTGTGGTGCTGACTTTGGTACTATGACAGTAATACATTCTAGGTTATTATTAAGGTAATTCCACAAAGATGTAATGTTAGGTGTTAAAATGTATATGTATATATTATTAATATATAAAATTATAAACAAAAAATGGACTTTCACAGTTCTGTGCTGGAGTCTGCTGTTACTTCACCCTAAATATTCCCTGCGCACAGCCTGAATTGAGTAGTCAACAGCACGTCCAATTTCTCTTAGTCTGAACAGTACAGACCATTAAGAGTCCCCTTGGACAGATCCTTCTTAATGCCATGGGAAATCCATCTCTGGTACCTGATGTTTGACTTGGACTTTAACTTTCACTGGTCATTATGAGAGCCAAAGAATTTATACGGAATGTTTCAAACACGTAACTTTCATGTACATCCTCCCATCACCACCCTCCATTTCTTGCCCCCCTTCCTAGGGTGTGAGCCAGGGGCCTTTGTTCCAGGCCTTGCAGAATGTGACAGGCAGGACTGCTGAAGATGGGACTGTGGTGGCTCTATCAGGTCAACTGTTGTCAATGTGGACTTCTGACTAACTTCTCCGTCAGTTTAATTGTTGCTCCTTTAAAACACTGAAAAGCCCATTATGAAATTGCTGGGGAAAAAGGAGAGAAATAGCCATTAACGAGATAATCTGTCTCATACAAAAGAGAATATATTAATTATGAAATACATGGTTGAAATTTGGGGTAATGTTTCTTGATTTGGAAATTTCATCTAAAAAGGTTAAGAAAAAACAATCATAAAGCCAAAAGCAGGAAGGCCTCTAATATAGAGGTTTTTCCCCTTTTTGTCCCGTGCTTTGCCTACATAAATGATGAAAAATCAAGTTTAATCCCCATTTCAAATGTTGTTGTGAAAAAGAGAGGCTGCTACATTCATCCCAGTTTCCAACCACCTGTTGAAATTCAGGCTTAAGGGTCCATCCTGTTTGCATCTGCAAATAGCCTTATCCATATGTACAAGTCCATTGAGATCAGTAAGATTACTCTAGTGAGTCAAGTTACCCAGGCATGTAAATATTTGCTGAATTAGGACTAAAACTGGAAGGGAATGTAAATGTAGATGGTGAATCCTACTTAAGATAAAGGAGCTGAGCACCCACAATGACTGGAGTTAACAGAGTTGGTTCAGGTACCTGTCACCCCTTACTCCCAGTAAAGCTTTATGGATTTATAAACCAGAATTATCTTCAGCTAAATGTCTACAAGATATATTATGAATTCATAAGTACACTGTTTTGCTTTCTCATTGACTTTTGTTGCAAGAAATCAGCTCCCCACACAGAAGGAGATAACACTGAAAATAGCTTTTATCTTGAGATTTTGTAGTGTAAATGCATAAGTACTGTGCAGCTACTGCAGTCTCAAGCAAAATGCATGTTTCAGAGCCTGTTGGAGAAAACATAGTTGTTTTCCCTCACAGACAATCTCCAGATTGTGGAGGATAAAGAAAGCGGAGTTAAATTTACTTTTCTTAGGAACTGAAGCAAGACATTCAAAAGTGATTCAAGAAGTTGCTGGACCTAAATTCCACTGTCCCTGTCATTCAGTCTCCGCATGAATTGATCTGATTGCTTATCTTTTTAGGTTTATGCTTAAAGTGATGAGGGAATCTCATTTAATGTCTCTTGTTGAAATCAATGCAGTGAGAAGACATGGCATTCAGTAGTAAAGCATTATTCTGGCATGTCCCTCTACTTTCAGCTCAACTCTGCACTCAAGTGTGCAGTCAGTCTGAGATAAATTTAAGATATGGTAATCTTTTTTCTTCAGGCTCACAAACTTGCCTGTTTACCATCCCACATGCACATTCCACGTGTTTATAGGCCAGCACTATTGAGGGGAATGGTACCTCTTTGCATGGCTGTTTTGGGAGTGGTGTAGGCTCTTTTCACCAAGGCAGTTTATGCATTGACAACATTCTTGGTACAGGGTTGTTGAAATGTTGTTTTTGGTCTCCTTTTCACTGTTAACCGCTTAGTAAATCGAAACATCTTGCAGCCACAGAGTGCAGGTTCTGCCATCATTTATTTATGATGCTGTCATGCCGGGGGCTACAATATTTTTTTAATATATAGTGAGTTTGGCATCTTCTAAACTACTGACTGCATGTTTTATTCATCCTTAAATTGCAGGAGCGCCTTGTTTTCCTTTTGATGTCTGCCCTATTTGCATATGCTACCTGTGTGCTTCTGCAGTCACTTAGTATTTGAATGTATATGCCCTCATCAGCTATAAAGCATTAATGTTTTGCACTTGTATAGCCTTTCATCCAAGGAGCTCAAAGTCTTTTGCTGACAAGGATTAAGAATTACAGTTCCCTTTGAAGTGGGTAAATGCTACTACCTTCATGTTACTGACGGGCAGAGTGAGGGGACTTTGCCCTGCACCCAACACGAAGGGAGTGTCAGTGCTGGCACTCCCGGAGCGTCCCCGCCAGCTCCAGCCACCACTTTGTGCCTCCTTTACGCTCGTCATTACACTGTTTGCCCCGCAGCTTTGCCAATGGTCCTAAACGTTTGTTGGTCCCATTTAGCGGACTCGGTTGTTTTCCACTGTGCCTCAGCGAAGGCATTTGCGCGGGAGCGGCGGCCTGCGGGGAGATAACGCGGAGGCGGCGCCGAGCGAGGCTGGGTGCCCGCCGGGGAGCTCAGGGGGAGCAGCCGCCCCGCGTCCCACCGTGCGCCCCTCCAGAGCCCCGCTTTTCACAACAAACCACCGGAGGCCAGGTGAAATCACACCCGTGGCTTCACTTGCTTCCACAAGTGCCTCTTAAACTGTTCCGAAACGCAGGTGTAAATTGGGAATCGTGCCTATTGCGGGGAGCGCGCCCAGCTGCACCCCGCTCTGCGCCTGCGGAGCGGCCCCGCAGGGCGGCGGCCGTACCGCGCCCTCCTGCCGCCCTTGCCCGACGCGCGTGGGTTACCTCGCCCGCGCTCTGCCGGGGGCTCAGGGGAAGGGCACCCTGGAGTGGAGCGGCATGCAGCGCCGGGGGGAGCAGCCGTGCCGGTGGAGCTTCCTGCGCAGGGCCAGGTTGGCTGCGGAGAGAGAGAGGGAAGGAGGCGAGCAGGGCGTGAGGAGGGGCCGCCGGCAGCGTGTCCCGGTAGCCGCGGCGCGAGGGCTAGCGGTCCTGCCCTCCGCGGGACCGGACCGGACGGGCAGGGGCAGCCCTGGCTCCACCGCTCCGCGGGAGCTACCGGAGTCCTCCGCCGCTCCCCCCGCACCGGCTGTGCTTCCCGGGAGCCGGTTTGCAACAGCTCCCTACTGTGACTCCCAATTTATTCCCGCCCCCCTAAAGTTGCCAGGATCCCGAGATACCCGAGGCATCATCTCACGCTGCCGCTGTAAGGAGAGACGAAGCGCCGAGGTCCAGGCAGCAAAACGCTTCGTAAAACCCGTGGGAGCAGAAGCCAGGCAGGTACAAACGCGTCCCAGAGGGCAGAAACGGCGTGAGGGATGCGGTTAGAGAAACACGCCGGGGGTGCCCACGGCAGACACGACCCTCCCTCCCCCCTTCCCCCCCCCGGGGCACACGCAGCCACGCTGAGGCATCGCTTACCTGGCCGCTGCCCGTCGGCAGGGAGGAGGCTCGCCAGGAGCAAGAACACGATACAAAGGAGCAGTTGTAGTCTCATGTCTGCGGTCAGCGCTCGGAGGGTGTATATGTATATAGGCGAAGCAATGTACAGAACACCGGCGCGCGTGGCGGTGAGACGGCGGCAGCGCGGCGGGCGGCCCCGGCCCGGCTCACGTGCCCCGGGCACGCCGGGGAGCCGGCGGGCTGCTCCGGCGAGGTTAATGATCAGGCACGGGCACGGCTCCTGGTCCGCACTGCGGTTAGTGCCTCCCTCTTCCCGTCTCCCTTTCCTCTCTCTTTTTTTTTGTGTCACTCCCCCGTGTTTTCCATAAGCAAACAACGCAGGAATGAGAAGTCCGTGTAAACAGCAGCCTCTGTCAGCGCGTTAGGGGCAAGGAGCCTCCTGAACAATGCGGCGACTGCACTTTAAATTCAACCCAGCCAGGCAAAAAAAAAAAAAATATGTAAAACAAGCCCCGATGTTCCCTCCCCCATTTGCAACTGTTTAAACTTTGCATTGCCCATATTGGCCCCACATGCAGAAAGCAACGGCGCTGGCAGGAAGCGCCCCCTCGCCTTTGTCCCTCCTGAAAGCGGGGGCTGGGAAGTGCCCCCCAAGCGCCCCGCGCGTCACAGCCGAAATGCTTTCTCTCTTCTCTAAACTACCTGCGAAGTTGGGGCTATTCAAAGTGAAACTGGCAGCAGTTAAGGCTAATGGGTGTCTTTTGTACCATCAAGTATTTTTAAAGGATCAGAATATTCTGGAATTAATTTGCGAGATTTTTTTTTTTTACCGTGTCGGGTAAAATAGGAGCGTTACACCATGTAACTGTTCCAACAGGGCAGTTTTGGGGAAAGCGGTTTTGGATGGGGCGTTACGATTGCGTGGCTCACCTGTACATTGCATTATATTTTTACTAGATTGTGGTGAGAGCTCGCTTTGACAAACTACGCTGTAAACAGCTGGTGTGATAGGAGTGCAGATAAGCAAGCCTGAGGAGAAGGCAGGCAAAACCTGAGAAATGTGTTAGCAGCAGTGATGGTTTTGAATTACTGGCATCAGCTAAAATTCGACTGGTCCTTTTCTTATTTTCAACCTGCTGATTTCTTGTGATGGAATAGCACCTGGTGATTTGGAAAACGAAAATTTGTCCCTTTTTCAAACAAGTTTGTGTTTTAAAATTCACATGAAAAGAGTATGTTTCTGTATAGATGAAATACTACTATTATTAATAGATAAGTATTATCGAAAGTTGTCTAAAGCTGTTCTTTGCCTAATTCCCTAAAGAGTGGAACATATGTTTTTTTATTTTAATTGCCTCTCTATTTTTTTTCCACTGTTGTGGGTTTTCCCATTTTCTTTAAAAGCCTATTTAACTCAATAGTGTGTGCTAGTCCCTCATAGAGTTGTACATTATTACAGGGTTACTTGATTTGTCTAGGTAAAGTATGTCTGTATGAATTAAAAGACAACTTGCAGCTTGAATACCTGGTGGAAATAGTTATTAGATGTTGTTATTTTAAAATTATGTGAAGTCTGCTGAGGAAAGATGTCTCAGACAAAACAGTAACAAAGGAAATCCTCTGCTGGTTGATCGCATTGGTCTGTCATAAGCAGCACACGCTTCCCAGTGTTCATCTGTACAGCTTGGTGGTCCTTATATTTTCTCTGTCTGTCAGATCTCCGGCCCTTGAACTACACTTCTGTTCAATATTGATGCCACTAGCTCAGCTGAAATCAGGGTCCCATGGTGCCAGTGACAGAATTGTCCTAATGAGTGTATCATTTCAACTATAAAGGTGGTGGAGAAGGAACAGAGATGGTGGAGAAGTGGTGTGGGCAGCTCGCACAGTGAGTTTGCGACAGAATCAGGGTTATGTCCTCAATATCCTAAATCTCAGTCCACCGCCATCTCCACCAGGACGCCTTTAGGGATGCATTAGCTTTTTCACTGTGAATGAGAACACACTGGCCACCTCGTTCTTACAGCCCTGCAAATGATGATGCCTTTCATTCAGTGGTGAGCTGTGTAAGGTTCAGACTCATAACCTTAAAGTGAAAAGCAGTATGGACTTCAAAGTGATAGGGACTCTGTAAATAGCTAAAGGGCAGAAAAAATGCATAGGCTATTGCTAGTCCCTTGGGCTATCTAGGCCTCTTCTGCACCTGTGTGTGGTGAAGTTTACAGGCATTCTGAGGAGACATTACATTTTAAGGGTAAGATACAATATTTAAATGCAATATTTATTATTTTTTTACCTTAGTTTACTATGAGCCATTTATAAACCTGTACAAAGGTTTATTTGAATAATAAAGACTAAGTCACTATAACATGTGCATCACAGATTTCTTGTAATTTTCATGTAACCTACAGTGATAACTTGATGCTTACCCACTGAAGAAATTTCTAAAATGTATTACAGTCCACTTCAGAATTTGTAATTCTTTTGCAAGCTGCTTTTCTTCAGGTACTTACTTTCATGTGGCATACCACTACTTGAAATTAGGCAAACAACTAGACAAAATGTAGTGATGTAATAGTTCTGCCTTTTTCACAGTGTTTGCTGGTGTTTGGTTGTTTTTGGTTTTGTTTTTTTTTTTTTAATCGGCTTAACAGGAAAGGGAATGTAAAGTACACAGGAAAGCTGGAGGTCTGTAGATAATGCTTTATGAGCTAGAATAATTAGTTCATTGAATCAAAACCTTGCCTTCTGTCTTATAATCTGAAAGGAACACGATAAAGGAATGATGATTTCAGCATTTATTACCTATATTATTGCTATTTTTCCAGCAGGCACTCTGTTCCCTACCTCCCTCTTGATAGGATCAAAATAGTCAAATTATCAGTTTACTTCCAGAAAGTGAAAATAATAGTTAGCACATCACAGAAATAATTTCAGAAGTTACAACGAGGAAAATTTAGGACTGCCTTTCCTGGATAGCAAACATTAACTGTTACTGTAAGTAACACACATGGTGTTGTCTTTTGCTTGACACATTTCAGTAAGTCATGTTCAGTACTGTATCGTTTCACTGGGTATAAATTGTTCTGCATGATATTTTCAGTACAGAGTGACTGTTACAATCTATTTATTTGGGGAAAAAATAATTTGAAATTATTGTGCTATTTCTAAGAATAAGATTGGGAGAAATAAGGGAAAAGTGACTGAGGGGATATCAAATTATTTTGTCACATACAGAAAAATAAAAAATCTTTCGATAAATGAGAAAGCAAGTGATCGGAAGCACAAAAGGTAAAATAATGTGTAGGAGCAGTAAAATTCATAGTAGTAAGAAGCAGAATAAGCAGAGTTGGATGATAACAACAGGAGAGAAAGATAATTGGGCTCTTCCTAGCAAGGAGTAAGGGATTAATTAGCATCCCTATTGGGCTGCTAGTCAGAAATTGAATTCTGCCTTTTTTTTTTGAAGGCCAGCACTGTAGCTATGAACTCTAGTGTTTATCACAGAATCACAGAATCACAGAATGTTAGGGATTGGAAGGGACCTCGAAAGATCATCTAGTCCAATCCCCCTGCCGGGGCAGGATTGCCTAGACCATATCACACAGGAACGCGTCCAGGCGGGTTTTGAATGTCTCCAGAGAAGGAGACTCCACAACCTCTCTGGGCAGCCTGTTCCAGTGTTCAGTCACCCTTACAGTAAAGAAGTTTTTCCTCAAATTTAAGTGGAACCTCCTGTGCTCCAGCTTGCACCCATTGCCCCTTGTCCTGTCAAGGGATGTCACTGAGAAGAGCCTGGCTCCATCCTCTTGACACTTGCCCTTTACATATTTATGAACATTAATGAGGTCACCCCTCAGTCTCCTCTTCTCCAAGCTAAAGAGACCCAGCTCCCTCAGCCTCTCCTCATAAGGGAGATGTTCCACTCCCTTAATCATCTTCGTGGCTCTGTGCTGGACTCTCTCTAGCAGTTCCCTGTCCTTCTTGAACTGAGGGGCCCAGAACTGGACACAATACTCCAGATGCGGCCTCACCAGGGCAGAGTAGAGGGGGAGGAGAACCTCTCTCGACCTGCTGACCACACCCCTTCTAATCCACCCCAGGATGCCATTGGCCTTCTTGGCCACAAGGGCACACTGCTGGCTCATGGTCATCCTGTTGTCCACTAGGACCCCCAGGTCCCTTTCCCCTACGCTGGTCTCCAACAGCTCTGTCCCCAACTTGTACTGGTACATGGGGTTGTTCTTGCCCAGATGCAGGACTCTACACTTGCCCTTGTTATATTTCATTAAATTTCTCCCCGCCCAACTCTCCAGCCTGTCCAGGTCTCTCTGAATGGCTGCGCAGCCTTCCGGCACATCAGCCACTCCTCCCAGTTTTGTGTCATCAGCAAACTTGCTGACAGCGCACTCTAATCCCTCATCCAAGTCATTAATGAATATATTGAATAGAATATTATCGTTAATCTTTGAGAATGGCTTGCAAATGCTATCAGTATAAAATGTTAAATGAAGCTTCTCAGGTACAGGAATTAATTGTTACATATGGTAATACTGGTTTCAATTTCTGTCTTTCAGGTACCCCCTTGGATAATCTCTCTTCCCCTCCTAGAGATCTGTAAAAATACATTGATCATTGTGGATCTCTACTGTGCTATGAGAAGACATGCCAAATGCTCAGTAGAGTGATAGCGACAGTGAAAATTCTTGTTCATTTTGATTTAAAAGTGTCAGATAAGATATAATACCAGTTTCTAATCAGATTTTCTAACTTTGTGTTCCCCAAATTCATCCATCCTGCTGATCCAGAGGAATTATTTTACTAACCAGACAAGATCAGGGATAAAAGCATTTACTTCAAAAGAATTTGGTGAAGCAAATAATCAAGTCCAATGGCAAATGTCATTAGGAAAAGTTCTAGGCTTTTCCTAGTTCCTTTCTATTACATTGCAAGATGGTACATGAGCTGTGCAACAAATGAAAGAAAAAAAGCAAAAAAATTATGTGAGTTGCTGTTTGAGGGGAAAAAGTTGGCTAAGAAATGCTCAAAGGGATAAATTTTGAAATTATGTTTAGGCGTCTGTGATGCGTATTTTTTCACCACAAATTTCATTGGGATTATTATCTCGTGGTTTTATTGGGTCTATGTGCCAGCCGTGAATGTAAAGAATGGTTTTTCTTCAGCCCAGAGTACAGCATCAGAAGCCAAATATAATGTTTGCCTTCTTCATTGGCTATAATCATGAAGACTATTTTTTCTAGACAAAACTCATTAGCTCAAAAATTATGATTTCATGAGAAAATGATGAACTCCTCCGTCACAATTTTAATCTGTGCTTGGAAATGAAAACCTACTCAGAAATGAAAACCCATTCCTCCTCTTTTGCATTTTATGCTTCTTCTGGAGGAAGAAAAAAAAAAAAATTCCACTTCCCTGCCTGTTTGTGCTCAGCTGCCTTTCCTGCCTGGGGGATGACAGTGCTCCGGAAGAAAATGGTGGTCATCAGGCAGAAGGAATGCGTACCAGTAACCTGACACTGGAGACAGATGTGCTCAAGGAAAGGAAATGGGGGACGGCTCAGGCTAGGCTAAACCTTGTATAATTTAGACTTTTTTTTTTCCTGAGAGGTTTTCCACATGCATTGCGGAGATGCACAACCTAGAAAGTACATTTTCTTTAATTTTAAACTGGGAAGAAAGCTTGCTGTGTCCATGGCAGCATGTCCAGGGTCTTACTGCAGTACAAGTCATAGTCATAATTTTTAGTATAATAATAAAAAGGAAAAACATTCTCTGGTAGACTTCAGTCTGTCTTGCTTGTGTAACCCTACAATCTGTAGGGTTTATTTCATTTAATACAATGAAAGTAATACCAGCCACTGCACCTGATTAATCATAAAGTCCCTCCTAGACAAATGATGATTTCATCAGTTGCCTACAGAACTGTATTGATGGATTTTCCTTTTTATTTAAGGAATAGACATTTACATGGGCTTGAAGTTGCGCTTATTTTTTCAGTTATTTTCAAGCCTTAACAAGTAAATTTGATTCTAAGATTCATCTACGAAATACATATGTATATATATTTTAATAAGATAACAAAGAGATGAACCCGGGAGCAGCAGTGCCTGTGATCTCCACCAAAGTGACCACATGTTCTGTTTCAGGCAACCCATTTGGGGTCAGATTCTTCTCTGGCACCGGTCATAATTTCAGAGCTTTTTTAATTTTAAGAGACATTTATGTGGTCTTGAATTAATGATGTTCAAGAAAAAAAAACAATGCTGCACAGCACAAGGTTCTATAATTAATTTTTATTTGCTGGTTAACTTTCATATCTAGACCCTTTGTGCCCGGGGTTTCAGCAGGGAACATCTTTAAAAAATGTATTTTTCATGTTATAATGAAAACTCTCATAAGTGATCACGGAAATAAGGCGAACAAGGTTACTTTTCTGCTACACCTTCGAACATGCATTTAGGACAGAGAGGTGCTTACTGCAGTATTTAACATACATGTTACTGTTTGTGTTTGCTAGGGAAAATCCAGTAATGAAAGACAGATATATTTTTATCCTCTAAACTCTAAGTTTTAGAGCTTCACATGTGGCTGGAAAATTATTTGTTTTATCAAAATCTATGCATTTAGTTGTACAAATTTCAGTTAAGTTTTCCAGATAGATTTAATTTCCTGGAGATAATTTTCTACATAATTATCTTCTGTTTTGAATCTGGGCAGCCACTAGGCACCGCAAAATTTTAATACAGGAAGTGCTATGGCGTGCTTGGCGAGTTTGTGTAGAGGTTGGATAAGTAATTACTTGGGAGAGAATTTCAAATGCCCCTCCAGCTCTTTGTGTATTTATATTTCTGGCTTTGGGTAGTAAATCTGATTTGCAGTTTCAGTAGATTTTTTTTTTTTTCCGTGGTGCTTGCAGTTTATCATTAGGGATATGGTGTCGCATGAAGCAGCTCTGTAGGAAGAGCGAGCTCAAGTTCCCATAAGGGGGTCTAGCGTGATGTTTTAGTATTCCAGATGGTTGTCACCATTAATATTAACCCTCCGCAAGCCCGATCACCAACTTGCAACAAGGTGAAATGTACACTTTATGTATGGGTTTTCCCGTGAGGGTTTGGACCTTTCTAGTACAGTCCTTTGAACTTTGCCTCCTGGCAGAAAGGTTGCAGCTCTGCCTTGCTCTTCATCAATGGCGAGGCTGTGGTACTGCCTTTTCATATTTTTCCTATCTGAATTATTTGTTTATCTTCTGTGGTCAGGAAGGTCAGTCTTTCTGTTGCTCCCATAATTGGTGAGAGATGCAAATGTAGATAAGGTGTGTATGATTTTTCAGTTTTCCAACCTTCAGGTAAGCTGAAAAGCAGGAATTGCAAGCTTACATTCAAATAAAAGATATCAACACATGGAAAAGAACAAAGGCAAGAAAGTGAAACTTTTATTCAGGTAAATTTTGAATTTCTTATTGAACTACATTGTTTGTCTCTTGACTGCTGTGTGGGAAAGGCCAATGTTTTCCAGTTGCATATTATATGGTTTTGTTCATTGAAATGAAACTATGCCTACTCTTAGTTAGGGTAACAGCACCTAAGTGATAACTAGCCTCGATTATTCTATTGGCTGTTCTAGATATTGTATACTTCTAACTAATAACAGATTTTCCAAGGGACAAGAGTTCTGTTGTAGACTTGAGGCCTGTCTGTGCCAGCATATTTTATTAATTACTTGCTCTGGATAATTAAATTACTGTGCAGTGGTAACAAAGTTCACCCCACTGAAAAGACTTCTCTGAAGAAGCTGTCAATGCTTTAACTGCTGCACTGGCTAGACAGCTCCTCTGATCAGTGCTTGCTGTGGATCTCGTACACTAATGATCCTACCATTTCTCCCATTGTTGAAGCTGCACTGATAGGAAAGGTGGGAAATTTTGAGGAAAAAAGCCTACTGCAAGACAGAGCACTGTAACCTGTCACCCCGTTCTAATCCCTTAAGGTGATTACTGGCTGTACACCACCCATAGCTATACCAAATACGGTCCAGTCATTTTTTTAATGGAAGAGGGTTATCTCTATCAATGGAAAGACCAAAGACTAAATTAGCAGGGATGATGTAGTGGAAATTTTTGCAATGACATTAGGTACAGGGTACAGTGAAAGAATATCCTGTGGAAGCTGAAGCAGCTATGCAGCAGTTCAGCGATGTTTGGGGGGTTTATTTTGCTAGTTTTGAAGGATGACAATGATTTGCTCTGGTTTTGCTTCTGCGAGATATATATTTACTAAATAATAATCATCTTTAACATGAATAAAAGGCACAAAGCAAAGCTCAAAGTAAATTGAGTTGATGTGAGTGTTCACTGCAAGGATCCTTGCGTTAAGCCCTCAAAGAAGATCTTGAGACTGCAGGCTCATCAAAGTTCTGTCATGGATACTATACTCACTCAAAAATAGATGAATCCAGGAAACAAAACAGCAGCCCTAAACAGACGTAATACATGTTTCGTGGAAGAGAGGTTACATTAGGTTATGTGCATAACTTAAACTAATGTCAGGGAGTGCAGTTCATGAGGTGTGTTACATCACAGCTTTAGAAACTCAGTTGAATTTGGCAGGTTTTATTTGTTTTTGAGGCTAATAAATATTTTCAGCTGTCGAATTTCCACAAAATAGTCATAAAACATCTCTTGTTACCAGAGACCCTGAGGAACTTTCCTTTTGATGTGCACTGTTTTATAAAGTCTGTTTTGCAAAAGGAGATGTGGTCCTTGCTCCTTTCAACTTATTCCTGATTGCAGTGTTTGAATCCTTTAAAAACACAAAGATAATGTTATTATTGATACAGAGGGAAAAATGCTAATGTATATAAACACATGTACAGGGTCAAGGAGTAATTAGTTATTTAATCAAATTTCTTAACTATGTAAGTTTAAAGAACCTTTATTTTAGCTTTGTGGACTGATACTACCCAGCTTAAACTCAAGTTGCGTTGCTCAGTTGTGATTGTCTTACATAATCTATGTCATTTGTTTTTTGTGTTTATACATATGATGTTTGCTCACAAAAAATAACTTGATTGAAATGCTGTCTCTAATGCTCATGAAAACAGCTATGTATTGTTTAAACGTTTTCAAGAAGAGCTCTGTGTTGAAAAGAAGTTGAAATTGAAAGTAATTGTAGAAGTACAACCCAGTGAGGGTTGACTTTTGGTGTGCTTTTGAAAACTGGCCTTCACCTTTGGATGCTGTTGAGCATATGAATGCAGATTAAAGCTACTTTTTTTTTTTTTTTTTTTTTAAATGAGCCACTAAGGTGAGTAGTGGATAGCTAGCATTGGGCTTACAGAATATACTTGGAGACAAAGCTATTTGTAACTTTGCAGTTAAAATAATAAATTGGCGTAACGGTTTTCTAGCATGATACATGCAGGATGGAAAAATCCCAGCGTGAATGTCACAGCTCAAGTATATATTATGGTGCTGATAGGTAATAAAACACAGTTTTTAATTTCCACAGTGAGCAAATTAAATATGGAAATCAGAAAGCTGCCTCTGGCCAGTCTGTAGCCCTTCTGAGCGCAGTAGGCATGAGGTAGCTGTGCAGTGTCCTGGCTGCCAGAGCTGCCTGGGGATGCTTTAGCCCCTGCATTACTTAGGTTTAGGTTAAACTGTCTTTAAAAGCGTCCAGGGAGCTGTCGTGACAACAGAGAGGGATTAATGAGATGCAGGAGCCTAGGCTTGTTTCCATCAAGGAGGCTGAGTGGGCAGTGATGTGGCAGAGGTAGCCATCCGTAGTTCTGCCGTCTCTGTGCTATGTGAGTCTCCATCTGTCTCACAGGGGCTCAGTAACCCTTTCCCTATCCCCCTTCTGCCCCTTGTATTGTCCCACTGCTACAAGGGCACCATAGCAAAGGTCCGCTGAATATGAAATCACACACCATCACCTTTTTAAAGCTGTCTGTTCAAGAACTTCGGGCTTGGATTCAATATGACTGCAATTATTTGCAGTATTTTTGTTTCCTTTTTATAGCTTTTACAATGAAAGAAAGAAACCCAAAGTGTTTATACATCTATCTCATGTTCTCAATACAGATTGCACTCACAGACTTATTCTTTGTCTACAGTAGATTTCTGTGATGTCCAATGTTGAAAGCCTGGTGAGGTCTCAGCACTCCACTATCACGTGTTTGGGACTACTGCAGAGGTTCAGATCTGCCAGTCTGCATCTTCATGGATGGAGTCTTGAAGGCACTGGGCTTTCCTTGCATGTGCTGCACTACCCATGACACAGGCAAGTGCCTCTTGGCTTCCAAGCTGCTTTGAGAGAGGGTGGACAGAGTTGTGGGCCACCACTGTCTAGGCATTTCTTGCAGCCATTTTGTAGTTGTCTTTGCTCTCAGGAATGGTCAGGATGGAGAACACCAGGTGGATGAGTTGTTTTTGTGCCAGTAGCATCTTGCTTCTGCTGTCTTTCCTGAGGAGCCTTTTTGCTTCCCATCTGTTGTATCATGGACGTATAGTTTTCACAAGATATGGAAAGGGTGCTGTGGCCTGAAGACTGGGAGCAGTTAAGGACAGGTTACAAGCTCCACAGCTTATTCTAGCAGACAGGAAACATCCTGTGGACTGTAGCTTGGGCAACTTGTGGATAGTATTTCAAATGGAAATCCTAACACAGAATGAATTTATAGAATGAGCATCAGAAGTGTTCTTCACAGGACTTTGTTATCACTGCAGTGATTTACACGTACCAGGTTTAGATGTGATAGTTCAGGTAACCATAGCGGTGTAATAGGGAAATAGCCATGCTCCTGAGTGTTTGCTTATGTCCTCTGATGTGTTTACAACCTGTTCTTAGGGCCGTGCTGCCATGGTGACAGGGGCAGCCTTCCTGAGCTACCTGATTTAAGGCCATCATTGAATTAGTACTAATTTCATCCTGATTAACCAACATTAAATGCTGTGTACTTAGAGAGTTAAATAAATTATGTGAGGGGTACATATAATAATATATTAATATAAGTGCATTCTACTTGAAGACCACCAGCTACAGCTTTTATTCTTTTCATTTACTGTCTGTTTCTGGCAGGTAGCAGTATAAATAGACCATGATCTATTCTTGTATGTTAATTCATATGTTTTTCTATACCAACAGCAGGGTTTCATGGCTTTAAATACTTAAAATACTAGGCATATGAAAACTCTTTCAGAATTCAAACAGAAATTGACTGCAGTCATCTTTGGCAGGCACCAACAAACTTGCTATTCCTTGTCCCATTTTTCAAATGATTAATGTGTAGTTACTAGGACCTTTTATTTGAACCTCAACAGCAACAAACTTGGCTCACAGTTTTATTGATAAAGAGAATACTGTATAATTTTCTCAGTGTGTATCAGTAATAATTGAATTGTTAAAGAAAAGTTTATACCGCGAAAATATTTTTTTCTCTTTGTTTTTTCCAAGAAGACCTGAGAAGAGCCCAAATAGAAAGTTGAGGTTTATTATACTCTAAATTAATCTTAAATGACTTATAGTGTCATATTTATAGAACTGTGACTACACTTTTTATATAGAATTTTTATAGAGATTTTAAATAAACTTAGTGACTTACAGCTACCTGGTTGAAACACATTATTTTCAGGGTTTGTTGCAGTTGTTACACATTAACTAACAGTGTGCTAACAGCTAAGTAAATGTTTGGCAACTGATCAGAGGCTCTAAATGAGGTCATAACATACGGAGAGGTCCTCAGAGCTTACAATTCCTGTGTGTCTCAATTAATTTTGTAGCTAGTAAGCATCCTTTGCAGCTTGTAGGCTCTGATCCAGCAGTGAACTTGAGTGTATGCGTGTCATTAAGCCAATAAGTAAATCCATCAGCTTCACTAAGGCTGCTCGTCTGCTTAACATTATGTACAGGAATGAAGACTTTGCTAGACTAAAGTGTCATGGAATAAATAAATATTGTTGGGAAAGTTTCAGTACAAAAAGGTGAAAGACTTAGATCTTCGTCCAGCATGCTAAGTTGCTGCTCATTAATGTATGTGAGCAGCGACTGATTTTTTCTATGAAAAGTGTTTTCTATTTGATTGCAGCTCATGAGATCATGAATACATTTAATGTACTCTTGTTTTATCCTTGCCTAGACATTATCATTATAGCTGTCATGATGCATACAGGACCATGATAGTAATGATTTTAGGCTAATAGGCATGTTTCTTATGATGTCAGGCTTAATTGAAAGCCAGCTATTCACCCACCCCAGCCCAGTATTTCAGAGGGAATAGCTTATATTCACCCTACATCATCTCTAGTTGTTTTGATATAATTTGGATTGATGGACTGACTGCATTGCAGCGGCTCCTAATTGGAATGGCATGGTAGGTAGAAATGCATAAAAGAAAAATAGTACATTCTTTAATGAGGTAGTTTATAGGAAAAATATCTTCTGAAGTATTTCATTGTAAATAGGGAAGAAGGGCTCAAAGTCTTAGCACTGGGAAACTGATCACCAATTCTTAGTATTGAGCAAACCTAACAGAAATGAAAATGTGAGTTATTTGGACATTTGTATGAGGCCCCTCTCCTAGTGAGTGGTAGAGACCACTAAGAAATGCTGGTATAAAACACAGAGAAGGAAAAGTATTTTCTTGATTTTTTTTGTTGAAATACTGTGAGTTTATTCAGAGTTTCATTATCTCTCCTGCTATCAAACGGGAAGTCCTGTCTTTGCTTTACTGCCCCTGAAAGGCAGCCTTATCAACCAACCATTCGTTGCATTTGGCTCCCCAAAGTTTCTTCCACTTCTAGTATCTCACAGAGTGATTAGCTCTGAAAGAACCAGGTGGAGCCAGCCTGTGTTTAGCACTCATACACACCATTGGATATTTTATTTGTGTGAAGACAGAAAAGATTAATCTTGACTCACTGAGGCTGATAAAATGTGGCTTGGTTTTCAATTTGTTCAGGATTCCACTTACAGAAAATATAACCGCTCCTCGGAAGGGATCTTGCTTTCAGTGGTGTCAGGACAGTGTTTAGCAATGCTATCAGCTTTATGGTAACACCAATGATATCATTATGTATACAAAACCTAGTTACTTAAGGCTAAATGTCTTGAACTGGAATGACTTTAGGAATGTGTTTTGGGGTGGGCAATTTTTGTTTGGTTTTTGGTGAAGAAGAGAATCGTCTTCAGTGTATGGTCCTTTTTTTTTAATAGGTTTTGTTAAAATTCAGGTTTTATCTCTTGATGAAGATCAAGAATGGTAGAAAAAAAACAATCAACCCTTAAGAAAATGTCTGTTGACTTAAAAATGCCTTTTACCAACAAAATAATTTAGAAGAAAAATCCCAGCGACCTTTTTTGTAACTAATTTCTCCCAGGTTCAATATGCAGATATAATTCCATACTGAGTACATAATGTAGTACAGCTTTAAAGGATCAAGATGGAGCTAAATCCTTGTAATAATTTGGTTGAAGTTTTTAATAATTGTATTTTCATGTTTTTCAGTTGTTTGTAGCTCACTCATCCATACAGAAAGGCCAGCAGAAGCAGAAAATGAATCAAATGTGACATAGATCATATATTAATTGACTGCTGTAAGACTGTCCCTTTACTTGAAGGAATGTGTAGGAACATTTGGAGAATTGTGATTTTTAACAATAAATGCATATTTTATTTTACACTTGTAAATTAAAAAGACTCTTACTTCTGTAAGATGACATAGTTGTTCACCTGTTAACTTGGCATCTAAGATGCAGCTTGTTACAGATTTCAAATTCTCACAGCAAATCTGCTCATTCTTTTCCTGATATTTTTTTTCCCCCGGTGTTTTCCTTGCCTGACCATAAGCCCAATGGATATATTCAGATAGCATAATAACTTTGCTCCTGCTTTCAGTTTATCCTGTAGATATCTAGTCTCCAGGTGATGAAGGGAGACCTTTTGAAAATTGCCTGCTCCTTTCTTTTTTGTTAAGCAATGGAAAGCACACCCCAGTGCTGACAGAGACTGCTTTTGTCTTGTTGACATGTATGCATAATTTATAGAGCCTTATAAATCTTGGCTTTATGGGACTATGTGTCTTACAAACGAGATGAGGAGTGTCCCTTTCAGAATGGATTTGTTAATGCTGAGAGAGACTGATATTCTCTCTAACCTCTTGACCACCCTTTGGTAAAATAGCATGGTTTAGAGTTAATGGGTTAATCACATGTATAGCAAACATCTTCATTTTCAAAGTCAGTGCAAGCTGACACCTGTATTGTCCTGTATTAAAAATAAGATGGTGTTTCAGAGAAAAGATATAAGGAGGAAAAGCTTGGTAGGGTGTCACGGTTTAAAGCTGGGCCAGCTATTAAACCTGGGGCAGACGCTCTCTGTTAACCCTCTCCCCCCCTCCACCCTAAGGGAAAGGGAAAAGGGAGAGAGACTTAGGGGTTGGAAAGTTAAAACAGTTTTAATAAACTATAGTAATGAAAAAGAGTATAATAGTAATAATAGAAATAATCAAATATATACAAACATATACAAAACCAAGATTGAGAGCTTGGAAATCCTCCTCAGGCAGAGTTGCTCCCCCCAGCACAGGCAGAGGGGAAAATGCAGTAGCTCCCCCTGCCATCACACCTGCAGGCTTTTAACTGCAGAATTGGCAAAGCTGGTACCAATCAGAGGGAGACAGGAGGGCCCCTCCCTCCTGGGCCCCACCTCCAGGAGGCAGTGGGTTAGTGATAAATAGGAAAGTGAGAATGACGTGTATGGGATGGAATACCTCGTTGGTCAATCTTGGGTCACCTGCCCTGTCTGCTCCTCCCTGCAGGTGCGAGCCCCCTTTGGCTCTTCACTCATAAGCAGTGAGGAATTTAGCAGTGACCTTGGTTTCTCTAAGACTAATTGGCCTGGTTTGGGCCAAACCAGGACATAGGGTAATTTATAAAGAAAGGCCTATTGTGTTTAACAGAGTAAACTTTGAAAGGCCTTGGCTGTATTTATATCTGTTATAGCAGTTATAGACAATTATCGATATAATAGATATCAGACAATTATATACCTTCTGAAAACATTTAAGAGTTTTTTAGAAACAGTTCAATTTCTTTGTATATTTTTACGTTTGTGTAAAGGGTAGCGTCAATCCCTAATACTTTGGAACCATTCGTCCCAAAACTAGCTATAGTCTTTAAATTTTTATTTTATCCAGTTCAGTTTAATGATCATCCTGTATGTAGAAAAAGGATATCCTAATCAAAATACATTTTTCTCTATTTTTGGGAAGAACTAAAAGAACCAGGGTTTCGACTT
This sequence comes from Nyctibius grandis, assembly GCF_013368605.1. Classification (NCBI taxonomy): domain Eukaryota; kingdom Metazoa; phylum Chordata; class Aves; order Nyctibiiformes; family Nyctibiidae; genus Nyctibius; species Nyctibius grandis. The sequence continues at coordinate 47,161,650 of NC_090663.1, forward strand.
GTTTTAGCATTAGACAGTCACTACTTTGTCTGTCCAGAATTATCTTTGCCTGACAAAAGTGGGGAATCCCAGCAATACATACTGATGAGAGTAGCCCAGTTAATCAGACTGTTTTAGTTCAAAACATGTAAACTTATTTTTTTTGTTAAAACGTATTTAACACTAGTATGTCAAATTGCTCTCTGAACATCTGCCCATTAACATATATAGTAAAAGACCTTTCCAATATTCTTTACTGAATCATCCAAACACTGCCAGAGGTGAGCTATCCCCAAAAAAGTAAACATAAGTGAATATTTGATATTCTTGTGTAAATGGAATGTTGGGAAGAAATAAAAACCTTCAAATAGATCTTCTAACAAACATGTAAAAGCAGCAAGTCTTTTATTAAAAAAAAAAAAAGGCACTGAGGAAGTAGTTAAATTCGAATATTCTTGAGTTAAATTCTAATATTCTTGAAGATTTATTGAGAAAGGGACCCTTGATTTCTTTTTGTCAATCACTTTTTTTTAAAAAATAAGTTTGCTACAGTACTGCTTCAGTTTGTTTTAATTGCTCACACACAACTGGAGAATGTGTTAATTTGCTGTGATCCTTGTTTATACACAGGAGTTGAGATGAGTTAATGTACTAGATTCTGCTGTACATTGGCATTACTCCTTTTTATAACAATAATGGATGATTTAGTGTTTTCTCATAACAACTTAATGTTGGCTGGGTACTGATTTATACAATTCCATGTATTTTGTGTTTGATTAGGCTTTGGTTTTGTCACAGTTGCCGGTCCTTGGCTATACAAACTCAGAGATTTTTTTATTTAGAAGATGTAACAAATCTTGTAACAACCAAACCTCCTAACATAGCATTGGTCCATGTAGTCCCACATTCATCAGAAGTTTATCCTAGATCCAGAAGACCGATAAGAAGCAGGAAAGAAGTGATGGGTCAGTATTAGTTGTATTGGCACCACAGCACCCAGGCGGCCTGGACATGGGTCACTGCCTGTTGCTGTTGGCACTGTACAAAACCAAAGCTGAAACCCACTGTATAATCATAGTATTATTGTGGCTGTGGATGATCTAAGGCAAGATTTGTAGGGAAAAGGATCCCTGGTTAGTCAACCCATTCTCTGAGAAAAACAGATGACTTTTCAGGGACACAATCCCTATTTCAGGTCTGAGATAGAAACCAATATGTTTTATATTAGGAATGCAGCAGAGATATCGTTTTTATAGCACATCGTAGTTTCCCCATATGTTTTATCATCACCTAACAGTTTTGCATTTTAGCCTCTGTCCCACAAGAACTAAGGATCTTAAACTCTCTCCACTTACTAATACCCCCTTTTGTTATACTTATTCCAACTTTTTTATTCCCTTGGATAGTCTAATTTATTGACATAATTAATATAAGCTTAAAGGAAATTGTTCTCGACCTGTGCCTTCTATTTCAAATCTATCCTAAAGCTTGTCTGTTTCTCCAACTTAGATCTATCAGCCTAATAAAAGGCATCCTTTCCAAAATCCTGATCTTTTTATAAGTGTAAGAAACAGTAGAGGGAAGAAACAATGAAATCATATCAGTAAGTTTAAAAGGCAGTGACCAGCAGTCTATTTATTCTGTTGATTTTCTACCTCCTCAATCAGTTTTGGATGGAAAAAATGCAGCAAAACTAGATTTTTGTGGTTTTCAAATGAGTTTGTTTTAAACAGCATGAGTTATAATGCCCAAAGCTCAAACAGTGTGTTTGGCATTTTCTAAAATAAACAGAAGCAAAAAGATGGAAAGTGGTTATCATTAGGTTTGTGTATATTTAAAAAAATACAGTGCCTGAATACATTCAGTGACCATCAGGGGCATATTTGCTCTGGTGTAGCAATTACGTAAGCCCTAGCAAAGACAGGTGAGGAGATTTTTATACTGTGATAAAACTTCATTCAGAACAAGAGCTCGTGGCAAGGTCAAAATTCCTGATGATATTAGCAGTCTAGTACCTCTTCAGCTTAATGTTTTATTACTGAGTATTGAAATGTGGCTCCTAACTTTTCTCATTAGATGCACTGTTCATCTATAAGTAAGTGAGATCATACACAGGCAGCTGTAAGGGCTGGTGTGGCTGGATGTGGCCAAGGCACACATGACTGTCTTCCCAGGTCGGTCCTTCATGTGGTTCACCAGGGGCTGTTGAGCTACCTTGAGCTACCAGGCTAGAAGTGCCCTTAGGAAAAGAGGTAAGGGAGTTCAAGCTTCCCTGGCTTCCAGATCATTGACTCCTCTCTTGAATAGATAAGGTCTCTTCCTAATCTGCCCTCACTATCTCTAATTCATGTCTCTCATTTTATTGTTTTTTCACAAGGCTCTCTGCTGCCTCCTTCATTTTCCTCAGGAGTTTTCTTTTTTGCTTGCTCTTGCTAAACAACTCCCTAACAGTACTGTTACAGCTAGTGCCAGTTCTGCTTTTTCCTCTGCATAATATAGGGCAGCACTCTGTGGCTTGTATCCTGAAAGCAGTATAGCTTGGGTTATACGGGCTCCACTTTCAAGCGAATAAACCTTGCCACTCAACCGTGCCAATGTGACCTCACTACTTGTAGTTCAAGAGCTTGCTTGATCAGACCTGGGTTAGATACTTCTGCATGGTGCTCCACAGCACAGGGCAAACGTGCTTTTAGCTGAAGAGCTCGTATTCTATCCTTTAACCTGTTCTCAGCTGCTATCCCTTAGACCTGTCTACTCCAGAATGTCACACGAAAGAGCACTGCTAGCCTTCTAACATGGCTGCAGTTTTATCAGTAGAGAAGTGTTTTCTATTGACATTGCAGTTTATTATGTAGTGGAGCTATTTTGATAAAAAGTTACATTGTCAAACAAAATAAAATATAGCAGTAAAATTTAGGCATTGGTAATTTTTAACAGCATCTGCTGCACAGCTTTCTAAACAGCTCTTGCAATCTAAGTTTCTAAGTACTTGAGATATTCAAATTATGGGAAAAACTACTATGTAAAGCAGCCCTATAATCATTGTCCGTGCCAATACGTGAAATGCTTTCTCCAAAACTGTTTTTCAAGTAGCGTAGGAATTTGTGGCGTAGGAATTGTGAGAATGGACTGTCTTTACAGTTGTCCGGACTTTAAGTTACCCGGACTAGAATACATATAGTTCTGTGTTCTGCCTGTTCTATATTTTGTGTGACTGGAGAGGTGCCTGAAATGTTCTGGATGCTTTTATTCCTACTCCTCACAACTGATACGTATTGGAGAACACAGATTAATATAGAGACACATGAATCTGTTGGTCAATACAAAAGTGGGATGGAAGCTTGCCATCATAAGAACGGATATAATATCTGAAGTTCTCGAATGAAGTAGTTTCAAACTTTTTCATATATGCTTGAGGAGTTGAAGAAATAGTTATCAGTGACACATGAAAGAAAAGCATTTGTAATGTCAGTCTGAAACAAATTATACGTGAGTATAATGATTGGAATATTTTAAGGAGGTGAAAAATATTAAAACACACAGCTTTAGGCCACTGCAGAGCTTCAGTGTACTGCGAGTTGAATGATGCTGCAGTGTTTTCCCGAGTGTATTAGCATCTTGAAATGGTGGTTCAGAGGCCTCTTAGGTTAAGCCTAAGCTTTGTAACCTCTCTGAAGGGCAGAACAGAAGTAGAACTGGCATTTCAGAATAATGTGTTCAGGAATAACTGGACACAAGAGTTACAGTCCAGCAGTGGTGGTCTTTAACACATAAAGCTCATTTTTTCTGCTTGTGATATGCAAACAAATGAAAGGATATTGAGAATGCTGAAAAACAAAGGACATGAAACAGTAGATGAACTGTATTAGGATCCTTTGGGAGGGGAAGAACTTTGGTAGGACTTAGCTGTAAGGCCATCTTGTCGTAGCACCCAGTTGTGCTGGAGACAACTGACAACTACTGACTATCTCAGTGGAGATAAGGTGAGCAGAACCACAGTGGGCCACAGAAGGTGTTATAAAGGCTGGCTTACCACAGACAGTGACTTAAAGGTCTCCAGCCATATCAAAACAAATATCAGCTGTGGAGGAGTATTACCAATGAGAAAATATAGTCACCTTAATCTATGAAATTCTACAATTTCAAGGCTATGCACACCAGAATAAGATAGACTATCAAGGGCAAAATTCTAGTTTGTCCCATTTTTTTGTTACTGCTTGGTCATGAGTTATTACATTCTCATCACTGAGATCACTGAAGGCACTTGAGCAAAACATTGCATGCTATTTTTTTGGTTTTGTATGCAGCACTGCAATTCTGTCTTAGATTCCTCTTTATTATGTTGATAATAGTTCACATAAGCAAGGCATATATTTTATACTTTGTGAATATGTATGAAGGCGATGTCTTTATCCTGAAATTCTTGATCTGCTAAAATTAGAAGTTGCAGTTCAGCATACTCAGAAATTTAGTTTGATGTCTTAAAAGCAACCCTTAAAATCTCATCCAGTTCGCAAATCAATGCCTATTTGGACTGAATGGTTGGAACTGGAGGTAGTTTAAAACAAACTTCTGTCCTTAGCAAAGGTAAGTCAGAACTTCGCTGAAAGTGAAATTTGTACATTTTCAAAGATATCTCAACAAGTGTTGAATTACTAAGGCACTGAACACGTTTTTTTGTCATTGTAGGTAACCTACATGACATCAGTTTCTGGTAACTGCTATTGTACTAAATTTTTTTTATGTAATTGCATTTTCTCTATTTTTCAACCCACTGAACAGGACACATTTTGGACTTCACTCCGTTCTGTGAGGCTGGTTTGAGCTCTGCATTACATGCAGGCTGAATACTAGTAGCACTGCAGCAGCAGCAGAGCATTTGTGCAGCTTAACACTCAGTAAAAGACCTATGGCCTGCTGCTGCCAAGGTCTGAGCAAGCAACTAACTAAAAATTTGGAGGCAGTAGTAAGACCGCTTGCCAGACATGTCTGGCTTAGTTGCATATGCTGTTGGTAGTGCTCTTTTACCCTTCCAGATCATGGCTTTATCATTTATGCTGCGTTTTGTCTTGCAAAAAAAATGACTTTTTCACTCTAAAAAAATTCTCTTTTTCCTATAATGAACAAACTTTCTGTGAAGAAGGCCATTGGATAGTTCCTCAGGGTTTGGGGGGTTTGGGGGGTTTGGGTGTTTTTTGTTTTTTTTTTTTAAATGTTCAACATAGGCAACCAATTCAGACAAAAGGACAGTAGCAGATGAAAGACAAGGACACTTCAAAAAGAGTCTAAATGTGGGAAAACAATTTCAACCAAAAAAGTTAACACTAAAAATCTAAGACTGCTGGAAATCACCACAATTTCAATTATAGGGGTGCAATACTGTCATTGTTGCTAAGGAACTGTCCAGCTTGAATGGAGCTATGATTGCTCTCAGGCCTCATTTCAGTGGGCCAACGTTGCTCAATACGGCTGTTAAGGCATGTATCCAAGAGCTGGTTGCTGAAGAGAGATCAATTTAAGCACTTGCTTAACAGCTTTGCTGTATGAGAACTTCCAGTCTAAATCTGCAAGTACTGATCTGGTTTCCATTGCAAGGTTTTGACCAGTCCTAATTCCCTCCAGTGGCAAAGGTAAGGTCCCTCTAGTGTATGAACTTGAAAAACATAAACAAAACAGATATAATTTATAAGTTTGAAACATCTTAATAAATACAGTAGTTATAACAATTCTACATCTATTTTTTTTCATATACAGAAACACATTAATATACATTCTTTCACTATTGGTTTGGATTTTAAAAAGAAGAGACAGTGTTACCCTATACTATCATTGAAGCTATACAATTGATATAAACTCAAGGATGCAAAAGGATCTGAACGCTTTTCTGAGACAGGGGTAGAAAACAGAGGAAAAGTTGCTGTTAAAATAGGGAAACATTTTCCTGAGTGTGTAGGCGTCCTATTGACCTCATTCCTGCAGAAAGTTAGTGATTCATAGATGCTATGACTGGGTTTGAGATGGTTAGCTATGAAAACTGTGACTACAAATGTATCTGACTGAAGACTTCAGATCTGAAAAGGAATTTCTGCACATCCATGCATAATTGGTTCAGCACATTACAATGTTAATAGCTGTATTCTGAAACAAGTTCTAATGGGTAATTTTAAGAGGTGCTGGATGTTCTAGCATGGTAAAAACACGTAGCATGGAAAAAACGTGGGTATTTGCTGTAGAGAAAGCTTTGTTTCAAATACCATGTTTAAGCAGAAAAACTAAAAGTCTCAAAATTATAAAACTTGCATACAATATTGAAAAGAATGGCAAGAAAATCCATAGTTTTTACTAAAGGTTTCTAAAAAAATACGTTTGCAAGAATGGAGTAGTAATTAAAAATTATCTAAAATTTCATAAATGTTTTGGTAAAGTAAAAAATATTTTGTATTAAATATATAACACAGCAAAAACTACTGAAGTCTTTCATATCAGCTCTGGAAATAGTGAAAATTTTACTAAATGTTAAATAAAATGCATCCTTGTTGATTGCTTCCTCTATGCAGAAGGAAGACAAAATTGTTTATCTCCAAAACAATAGTATTTTTATTATCTAGGTTTATACAGTTGTAAAACTAATGACTAGGAGTAATGATCAATAATATAAAATGTTTGCTGAAGCCTTATAAGGGCAATAAATTCTCAGGGTCATTCCCCAGGAAGGGGCAGTGATTTCACATCAAATGAAATGGACATTCCAGTCAGAACTTTTATTAGCTCAGATTTTTAACATTAATCAAGCTTAAGGTGTTTCAGCAGATTTTTGTGATGATTATTGTCATTAAAATGTGTGTTCACTTGAGATCTTTCTTCAGTAATAGTGTTAATATCAACCAAGGAATGTTGGATCTGAAAATTGCCTTTTCTGCTTTGCTCCTAGTCTTTAATAGTAAGGCAGAAAAGACAACAAGAATGGTTGGTTTGCCCTACTTCCTAATAGCTGCTTTCCTCTTTTCTTCTCTTTTCAGCTATTGCAAAACAAACGGAGAGCTAAAATCACCATCCTGTCCCTGTGTAACTGGTTTTGTGCTATATTTTAGTCTGTATTGTAAAAGCTCAATTGATCTGTCGGTTGATGCTGAATATACCTGTAGTGTTTCTAAATGAACCCTGCAATTCTGTTGCAATCTCAGCTTTACAAAGCTTTTTTTTTTTTCTGCTATTGTGCCTATTATATGTGGTATGTGCACTGCTAGTTCCATTCTTGTTGATTAATAAGGTCATAAGAAGAGAAGGAGGAGGAGGAAGAAGAGGAGGAGGAGGAGGAGGAGGAGGAAGGAACAGGAGAAGCATTACTGGGTACCCAAAAGCACCCATCTGTATCATAGCCCTTTAATACCTTTGTAAATATGTTTTTCTTACCTTCACGTTCCTTGCCATAACTTGAACGCAGACACCGAAACTAGCACTGTCATTAGCACTGAACTTTCGTCTCTTTCAGCCTGGAGCAATAACATCATAAAATTTGTATCTGTAGTATTGTCCTTCAGTTCTGCTAATCTTCCTTAACAGGACTGTAAATAACACCATTCAGATTCCCTTTAAAATAAAAAACTAAATGAAAAAGAGGGAAAATCTGCAAATAGCTCCTCCCAAGGCCATGACCTCCTCCATCTATCACGACGAGAGCAGGTAGACAAGGAAGTTTCATGTGAAAGCAACCGCTCTGAGTGGTTACACATTAAATCAACTTGTAGATCAAGCTTTGACAGGTGCTGATACGAAGGGCTGGCAGAGGCCACAAGGGAACTGTGTGCTACATATCTATTTTGCTGGTTCCCAAGGACATCTGAAGAGAGCAGAAAAGATTAAAATCTTCCATCTCTATGAGGAGTTCTTTACTCCCCTCTCACTAATGGATGTGCAGCTCTTCTGGAGCATTATGGTGTTCTCAAGCTGTAATATTTACTGCAAATAATATTTTGCTTGACAAAAAATACACTGAGGCATAGAGCCAACCGTTGAAGTGCTACGTTTTCATCAATTATAATTTCAGTTATTACTTTGGGCTTGCATCCAAGTGTAAATTGCTAACATTTTATGAAGTTTCTACATTAATGGATAGTTAAATGGTACCTCTAATAAAACAAAGATAAAATTATTAAAATGGTAAGGACATTTCTTTGGTGTACAGTTCAAAACTTTCTATGCTTTTTTTTGTGCTATATTAAAACAATATGACCTTTACTACAGTCATCATCCCATTATAGAAATAAGCAAATAAGGATAGAAATGAAGACAATTTCCTACCAACACACCCTGCCACCCAGAAAAAAAGTCAGGTTTTGCATGCTTTTCCAGTTCATCTGTTTCACGTTTGAATCTGATAAATTACTTCTTCATGGAGAACTCTTATGAAGAAGATAATGGATAGATTAAAAAAAAATAGAAAAATATACACCAAAGAGTAATCTTAAGGTCTAAATTCACAGTAATAGCCCAAAAGGAATATACAAACAGACTTTTAATCTTTCAGCACAACTGCTTCCAGGCCTAATTTGAATTCAACTCTTTCGAGTCAATGTGAAACAGAGTGAAATGTCAAATTTTAGGACTGAGTACTTTGGCTGAATTCTAAAAAAGCAGGTAAACTTACTAAACTTCAAGGTTTTGTGCAGCTACACTATCTACTTCCATGAAAACATATGCTGTCCAGCAGCTTACTGAACTTAGGTTTTACATCAGGAGTGCACTTTAAAAGTGAATATCAATATCATTCCCATTTACTGTGCTTTACTTTGTGTCATGAAGCAGTATCAGAAATTGCAAACTGGATTCTTTTTTAACTAATTATGAACTGAAGATGAGTACAACAGATGAAGTCCAGCTGCTACTGGGCATTCAGTCTCCAGAAGCTGATATCAGCTAGTCCTGGTAAATGCTTCTGAGACATATGTATTGTGGATGTTACGTCCTCAGCACTAACTGCTTTGGTCTACAAGCCTCCTGTGGGGCTGCACTACTCGCTCATGCAGGTGTAACCTCAGTCTTCTGAGTCAGACCTTTGTCTTTTTGCCATCAGTCTGATTCTGGGGACTTAAGGATAAAAGTGGGCATATATCCCCTTATAGTCCAGGGCACCTCAAGAGCGAGCCTCTGAGAAATTCAGAAAATGACAAGGAGTCTAGATGTCTTGTAGAAAAGGATAGGAAAAGCCCAGCAAGGGTAGATTTTTTAATTTATACAGAATACTCATTTTATGATTGCTCTGCCTTGATCAACCTCAAAAAATTATACAGTTTTTAAAGTTAGAGATAATGGCACAGAGTGCCAATATATTTGTGTGTTTGCGTGGACTACATGTTGCATGGCTTCATTATCACTGTGCTTTATGAGGGTTGTTAGGAAAGGAATGAGAATATATCCTGAATTCTTTCATTTAAAAAATAGGTGAATGCTATTTTTAGCACTTTAATATTACCTTTCTTTAGAATATGTAAACCTATAGTCCCATGAATTTACATCTGTCAATTAAATTTTAATAAATACAAGATTTACATGCGCCGTATAAAACAAAGAAAAAGGCTACACTGTGTATCTAATCCCTCAAAAAAATTCACTCAGACTAACATATAGAGTTTGGTTCTCTGAATTAGAGAGATATATTATTTATGTCTAACCTCTTTCTTTTTTTTGTATCTTTTTCTTTCTTCTGTGTTGTATTGCAATGTCATCTTTGAAGATGCTGTTGCAGGAATTAATCACTTCTCCATGTACCAGAGCACTGGCATCCTGAATTTGTTACATCAAAGGATATTGACTGAGAAGACAAATAATTAAATGACCCGTAACACAGGTAAATGATACTCTTGGGATCAAAGGACTCCCCTATGAATACTGTGTGCTGCTCTGTACTGCCAGTCATAGAAAGTGTTATTTGGTTGCAATGGCTGTAGTAAGGTAGCTTTTGTCAGCCCTTCAAAGTGAGGGGTTTCCAAACAGGATCTTCCTGTTTATTTTCCTTGTTTGCTAATTGTTTAGAAAATACTAAGATGAATGTAAGACTTGGTCAAAAATCAATTCATATGATATGGCTACGTTAGTACTTTCAGGCTAGGCTTCTGAACCACTTTCAAGTGAAAGAGAAGATAGTTACTAGTAGTCTGTTTCGGAAATTAGTAGAGGTAGCCGACGAAGAACTGTTTGGCACAAGAAAATAGTATGCAAAAGGTTTAAATTTTTGAATCTTATCTGAAGGTTTAAATCTTTAAACCTTTAAATCTTATCTTGAACCAAGACCACTGGTGAGTTTAAGCTTGAGATGTAAAAATCACTCCTCTTCTAGTACAAGAGTGCCCATGTAGAAAGTTACTGTAGAGGAGCTACTGTACTGTTATTCATGCTGTAGCTTAGATTGTGAGAGCTTGGTTGCATAGAAATGCTGTGATATGCCTTCTTTAAGTATGTTTTCCTAGGAATCTTGGATGTGTCTGTCAGCACCTCTATCCTATCTTCCTTTCTTATTCCTCACTTTTTTTGAAAATAAAGCTCTTATGCAGCTGTCAATATTAATACTTTACATACCATTAGCTTTGAACTATGTTGGATATTTCACTGTGGTGCAAATAATTAATGAAACTAAAAATCTACATAAGTATTAGAAAGGAGAAATAATATCTGTGCTGTGAAGCAGTCATTCTTCATATTATAGCTTCTCTGATTATGATGGATAAGAGCTGCTCTCCTGCAGTAAAATAATTTGAAAAATATATGTGTGTGTGATATAATATTAAGAGGAATAAATTAAAGGTATTGTGTTTGTCTAGAAGTTGATGGCTGGATCACTAGCTCGTATAAATTTACATACTGCTGTTGAGAGTCAGAGAGATTACTAAATGACTCAGTACTAAGAATCAAAACCTGAATATGTTGCATGATAATATAAAAATATTTCCATTCAAAATGAAGCAGAATTCTATAGCTGCAAGAATTTTTGGAAGTTTCATTAAATACTCTGTTATAGTAAGAAGTATATTCAGGTGTACGAATAAATAATAATCGCATGGATTTCAACTGCTAGCCTACTATATACAAATTCTATTCTGCTGTAATGGTAATCTAGTATCATTAATTCTTTATGCAATTTTATGCAAAATAATTGTTCACACACATTTGTTTTCCTTCTTCCTATTTTTATTACCTTGTTAAAGTTCATGGCTTAGATCCACATTTTTGGTGAGGTACCTTCCATTGCTATTTAAAATTAACTTTCTCGACTAATGGTACTTTTTCTTTTCTGCTTCTTACTGTTAATAACCTACTAAAACTTAACAAGGAGGACAACAGTCAGCAGGAACTACACCTATCAGTCAATGCAGAAATAGTACACTTTATGGGTAGAACTAAGGAGCAATAGCCACTAAATCTCGGAATAGGAAAATAATTACTTCACCTGTATGGTGTATGTACTGGAAAGGATTGCTTCCCCTTTGGAGTCACTCCTATGGGAATTTTTAATACAAAATGAATTAACTTCAGCCCTGAGGATGTGGCCATTAGGCTGAACAAGTCACTCCCAAAATTACAGTTCCTCTTCCTTGACTTGTGCTGTGAGCAGGAATGGGCTATTAAGTCTAAGTTGTCCCCTGACTGAAGTCAACTGTAAAAATCTTCTTGACTTTGGCAGAACCAGATTTACATTATAGGAAAGATTTGTCTAATGCCAGGATCTTTGCTTGGGTTCTCTACAGCTGGAAAACTTTACCATATGTGATTGAAGTAATGGTATTAGTACTGGCAGTAGGAGGAGAATACTAAAGAAGTGCAGAAATTACCTGCAGGAAGGTTTACAACTGTTCAGGGTGGAAGATGACATGTTGTCCTCTTACAGAACATAATAAAGCATAAGTAGAACAGTATCTCTGAATTGTGGATAATAATAGAAGAGAGCACAGAATTTTAATCTGGTAAAGTATAACTGTGTGTCACTAGTGAAAGGTCTTCCTCTTTACTGTATGTGCATGGTTGCTTCCTGTCTCTTAATGGTTAGGTGAGTAATTAGGTGAGGATTGTATGATACCTTTAATGTTCCAGTGTTTCCTATAACTGCAAATCAATAAAATTAGTTTTGTTGTGTCTGACCAATAATGTAAGAAGTGGTTTTGCCTCCATACAGCAGTATCTGCCAACATGTCTGTGAAATAATCAGTCTTTACCTGTGCAAGAAGGTTAAATTGATTTACTGTGAAACATTTTTAAAGTAATACAACTCCTGCATGGATATTCTTATTTCAAAGTAGTTTCTTCACAGTTCAACTTAAACGTGTTTGCAATCAGATTCTTAACTAAGAAAGATCCAAAGTATATGATGATCTATTCAGAGGATCTCTTCACGAGGAGAGAAATTTCTTTGCAATTTAATTTAATTTAATGTTAGTTTTTGTGTTAAGAGGGCCTTCAAAATGAAGTTGAAATTAATCTCTACCTAATGGCAGCTTCTGTTTGCAATAGCAACTTCATGAGTAAGAACAACACAGTACTTTTTCACACTTATACCTCTTTTCATTGTAGGGCAACATTTTACTGTCTATACCAGAGTAACCTGGTATCCAGTCCTGGCATGCTCTCCCCTTTGAAAGTGGGATTATAGATCTTCTTAAAGCTATGTCTCACTTAGCATGGAAAGTAGGACATAGACCACTGAAAACACAGAGTCAGAATGTGCACATAGATTTTTTTTTTTTTAAATTCCGTAATTTAATTAATAAACACATGACATTTTTTAATACACTTGCTGTGCTGGGAGGTTGGTCCTATATATCTTTTATTAGTTAAAAGATTGGAAAGTTCACTTTAGTTCTGTTTAGAACATATGCAAAAACTTGGACTGTAACTCACAAGGATTGAATGTGTATGCTTGATCTGGATCTTCCAAGCCACAATTCTGAGTTGTTAAGTGCTCTTTTTATCTTTGTGTCAGCACTGAATATATTTTTCCTGGATGTATCTCCCTACAAACGTGAGTTGTTTTGGATGACAACGTTGGATGAGTCACAGTGGTTTTTTTTTGATCAAAATAACTGCTTTGTAGATTAAATATCTTAAAAACAATAATTTAAAAAATAATTAAAATAAAGACCAAAGAAACTCACTTTACAAAGAAATTCAATTTACTGTTGCTTTTAAATAAGAAGTGCTAGAATATGGATCCTTGTTAGGTTTATTCATCCTAGAACAACTTGTAAACAGCTCATGAAACTACAAATGCCTAGTAGAGTATTTTCTCTTAGAAAACTTTGTTAACATAGAGATCTTCCACTAAAGATGTTTATATGAGACTTGAAGATAAAAACAATTATTTCTTCAGTTATGTTATGTGTTCTTTCCTTACTGAAGTACTATTGGGTTGAAGGAAATTGTTAAAATAGTGAACCTTTAAAACATCATTCACCTGGTCTGTGGGTGGTTTATTCACTATGTTATATGTGTCCTTTGAATACATATTTAAAAAAATAGTTTAGTGTTTAAGCAAGGCAGAAGGTATTTGCAGCAAACACTGTATTTTGCTAATTTTTAAATTTTACTAGTTTTTAAACTTCCCATTTTATTTTTTCACTTGTTTGACCATGTATACAATACCAGTAACATTAAGAAAGATAAAACTGAACTTGTCTTAACAATAGTGTGTATACTGGGAGAGACAGTTTACAGGGATTTTTATTACCAAGCCATTTAAAAGTGTGAACCTTTTTTTTTGCATTGAGAAAACTTGCTAGAATAAAATGAAGTGTTTCATTATTTAATCTGTTAATTAAGAGATGGAAAGATTTACAATACAAAGCTCTGCAAGCAAATTGCCTTGGGAGGCAATGACTCCCAATGAGGTCCTGCACATACAACAGACATTTCCATGTGTAAGACCAAACTGGACTCCTACTTCTGAATGACAGTTCTTCAAGTTCAGAGTTAAAGAGGTACGGTCTGCTGAGACGCCTTTGTCTTCCTCAGAAGCAGGATGTGACCAGTCACTTCTTAACTCGGTGAGAAGCGGGAATTGGGATGCAGGTGGCCGTGAGACACTGTCTCCGAGCTCTTGCAAGCTTCCTGCTCTGCATTGAGTATCTTGCCTTTGTGGCTTTCTGAACCAGGCTGTGGAAATGCAGTGGGAAGGTCTTCTGTGTGAGGCACCATGTCCCACTGAGTTCCTGCAAGCAAAACAGCACGTCGCCTAAAGGTGTTAATATTTTCTGCCTATTATAAAAAGAGTGGAATAATGTATTTTACTGTAGGAGGCTTTGATAAGGCCTAAACTGGGCAAGTGTTCCTGGAATTGCCTACCATTACCAAAAAGCAATTGTAGTTTCGATATCAGTTTTCATAGTGAATTGCTTTGTTTGGGAAAACTATTTTTGTGCTAGCACAAGCTGTATACATATTAGACCTGACAAATAATGTTTTGACAGAATATGAAATTATTCTAGCAAATGGCTTTAACATTGATTTTGTCATGGATTAATATGCAGCCTGATTAATTTTTAAATTAATGATTAATATTAGTTTGGAGGGGTTAACAGTTTCATCTAAACATATGGTCTAGAAGAAGAAAGAGAATTTAATTTCTTAAAGAAAAAAATTTCTTAAGAAAAAGAATTTTCTTAAGAAAAAAAATTTCTTAAAATAGATTGGGATTCGCAAGGATCTGCCTTTTTGTCCCTCCTGCTATTTGATGATCCCTGCTGTGAGAAGGACAAGTAGGGGAGTCAGGAAACATGAGGAAATGTAGCTGGGGTGAAGAGAAACCAGCATGGCAGTGTGGAGATCTCCGCTACAGGTAGGGAGAACGTTGCAAACTGATGGACTTGCGTACTTGGCAGAACATCTTAGCAGGAGGCTGGGGGGAGGTATGCCTGATACGGAAAAACAAGGATTATCAATCCTGTAATCAACCCTCCATTCTGTATAATAGCAAAAGACCAAAAGCGTGCATTCTGGTGATCTGGGGAAACTGCTGAGAGGCTCTGAAAGGCACTTGTCTTGTCCCCTTTTTCTAGAAAGAAATGGTGTGATATGGGTTAAAGCAGGGATTTTGGATTAACATTGGCTATCTGACAGAATAAGACATTCTCTTTACTTTCCTGAAAAACTGACAATCTGAAAATGATGCATCATAATTAGGCTGCTCAACAACTACTGTCTGAATGTTTGTGATACAACAAGGTCAGTTTCTTGATCTACTCTTGTCACTGTGGTGAAGAATGAAATAAGTTCTCCTTCCCTTTATCTTATACCTTGTAGCCCAGCCCTGAGCTTTTCCAGTCGTCTCCTAATATGCAAAAGGGAGTCTTCTAACAACTAGTCTATGAACTACTTTGTCCTTCTCCTTTCTTCTTTTTACTTGTGGACAGAAGAAGCAGTGCTGGTGTAGTACTGATGCTTGAAACCTAAGGAAACGGGTAGCATCTAGAAACTGAAAAACTGCAGAATTGCTTTGTCCGCGAGGCAAGAAGGATCAGTTCCAGCCTTAGCCTTAGAAGTTCAGCAGATCTTGCAGACTTTGGGGAGAAGGAGGCATTGCTTCCTTAGCCATACCTGCTCTGTGAAGAAAAGGAGGACTTCAATATCAAAGTTGAATGAGACACCTTTCAAGAGCAGAAAATCAACCTAATTTTTGTAAAGCATACTATAAACTTTCTAAATATCTGTAATCAAAAGCAATACTTGAGTATAGATGCCATTATACTGGAGAATTTTAAAAAATATTTGCCTGGTACTTTTCAGTCAGCTTCAGCACCTTATTAATGTTGATGTAAATTCAGTATCTACTATAATAATCCTATACAATTTCACTGTAGAAATATTATCTTCCAATGCTGATGTTCTATTGATGGAACATGTAGAAAAGTAAATACACTGCGATTAAATAGACTTTATACATGACTGAAAAGCAGGGAAGAAACCAAACGTAGATTCTGAATTTGAAGTTTCTCCTTTTGGAATTTAGAGCAGATGTGCTCTGTAAAAAAAGCCCCGGTAGTTTTATTAAGGCCATGAAGTGAGGTTGTAAAAAAGTGCTGAAGCAGCTTCATGGGTCGTGGTTCATTAACTTTAATTGGCACATCTGGATTCCATCTGATGGATGATCAGGTCCTTCCTTTCTCACATACTTTTTCTTACTGTCTTCAGATGACCAGCTTCCAGCTTCTTTCAAAAGTATTTCCAACAGTGGGCCTGGGTAATATTCTAAACCACTTCAGTTGTACTTGAATGTGTCTTTTTCTTGTTGAATTTGCTCCTTTTCTTGTATTCTTCCTCTGTGGAGCTTTCCTCTGGAGACAATAGAACCATCATTAATAAAAAACATTTTAGATTTTGAGAGATTATGTTACATAAAAGTTTTTTTACTTGACAAGACTTATTTTTGGAGGTCAGAAAATTCTTACATACATTAAAAATAGAAAATGTAAAAGCCTTATCGAGCACCAAGTGCCTTCTGATTTCAGGCTTGATATGAGGGAGTGAAGAAGCAATGTTTTACATAGCACCCATGTAAGACAACTACATAATTTCTAGTATTTGTCCATCTGTGCGTTTCCCAAGTTCTTGATTCTTTATTAGAATTAACTGTGAGCCAAAAGCAGAACATTAACTCTATGGCTAGTGGAAAAGATATGGAATAAGTAAAGAATGTTCCTCTCTTTATTTCAAGCTGTTTGTGACTGAAAGTTGTATCATGACTGGTGTCCTAAGAAAAGGAATTAATGCTTTCAGACCAATGTCAAAGAGCACCTCTCTTTTTAGCAGTAAATATATTTATATGGGCATAGAACTACTTGTTTTCCCCACTAGAATTAAAATATTTAAAAAAATTTCAGAACTTGGAATTTATTTGGCAAGTCTAATTCCAAAACATAACTGAAACCTCATGTCATGGTAACAGAAGGAATAATCTTTCATTACTATGGAAGATTACAATTTGATTGGTTTTCAGTGTGGTTTAAGTACTATTAAGTACTGTTCTTTAAAATAAGTAAATAAATAATGCTATGTTGTTAAACATTAATTTCATTAACATTATTGGTAGTAGGGCATTTTCTGTAATCAAGAGAAATAAGAGCTGTAAATCTGAACACATTTTCTGAGTTTATAAAATCAAAGTCTAAGGTTCTGTAAGGTTGTCTTTTCTTGGCTGTTAGTGTTGTCATAAGTATTCAAAAAATCTTTAATTTTATATCCCTGACATACTGTGCCAAAATAAAATAATCAATAAACTGTAAGCATGTGAAATAGTTGCAACACTTTTCATGTTACTGGTTTTAAATCCATTGAACTGTTTATACATGTAAACTCTAAAGTTTTGAAAAAATTTCTTATAAATCCATTTTGTCATTAATAGCAGACAGATAACTTCCTAGAAGTATTGCCAACATTAAATATCTATAAGTGTATTTATTTTTTTCAAATTTTTTTCAGGTGTATTCAATTTTTATTAATGAATTTGTTTTCGTTCAGAATGCCACCATCATGGGATATTCCTGTCAGAATTGTCTGATAATGATTTCTCAAAATCCTATTGGCATTTATTTTAAAATATTTCCTGTATTGTGAAATAGGAAGAAATGTCACAGATAAACTGAGTATCCTACTTCTCACTTCTGTTAACTTGTTAAAAAGGTCACTTTACTAACTGATAAATGCACTTGGATATAGCTACCTATATGACCTGTGAATTAGTACAGTATTATTCTGTTTGTTCAGGTTTATTATCTGAGCAGTGGTTTAATTCTTTTAGTTATAATCCTAAAAATACAATATGCATAAAAAAATTAAAACACCTATCTTACCCATGTTTCAATACACCTTGTGACTTTTGTTAAAAGAATCTTTGTATTCTCTCAAATAATCTTGTGCCACTCTATAGTATAAGCTCACTGTTTCATTCTGGGCTCTGCATATCAGCATTAATTTCATTCTTTTACAGCCTCCATTTTTCTGTTATGTATTCTAAGTCAGGATCTAACTGGTCACGATTTAGCCGTGGCATGCTAAACTCATTAATCTATAATTCTGCAGTTTTCTCCATAGTATCCGTATGTCTGAGAGCATAAAACAGATGAAAACTGATGGATTATTTGACAGCATCTCTTGTCCTTAGACTCACCACACTTTTATATTTTTATTGTCTGAAAATTAGCTTTTTTCCTGCATTTTATCTATAGGTAAGGAGCTCACTGGCCTTATTTTCATACTGCAATATCTTAACTTCAGCCTGTTGTAGGCCTTTTTATTTTTCTTTAGTAACAGAATGGAAGTGAAAGGTGTTTAAATATACTCATAAACCATTTTTATGCAAACCTCTCACTTCTTCAATCTCTAGTGTTAGTTTACTTCTTTGGCTTCACTTTTCTTTTCCTCTGGGAATCTCTACTAATTTCCTTCCTGTTACAGTGTCATATGCATCCTAGTCCCTGTTTTCAGATGTTTGACCTTTATTAGCTATATAAAATAGAATATAGTTTCTGCTTTGATAGCATCCAAACCCTGAAATTCATCATTAGGGAGTTACTCCATTTCCAGTTCTTTTCTCTTGGACCACCACTAGTTGTTTTTAAATTGCAGTCTTTGCATAAGCTGAACATACTTAGGCTCTGATATCTGATCTATACAATCTGCCATCAAAGAAAATGAGGCCAACATACATTTGACCTGTTGCATAAATTTGCAGCTAGGAAAAATATTACATTCCCTGAGAAGAATGCTGGTGCCTTTGGATGTTATGAAGTCTAGTCTGATTTTCTTTTTTCTCTTGTGTTCTCTTCTCTGCCCTTCTCTTTTCTCTTCTTTCTTTTCTCTTCTTTCTCTTCTTTCTTTTCTTTCTTTCTTTCTTTCCTTCTTTCTTTCTTTCTTTCTTTCTCTTCCTTTTTCTTTTCTTCCCTTTTCTTCTTCCTCATCTCCACCTACTCCTTCCTCTGTAGTTTCTCCATAATTGGCTGGTCTTAGAGTCCTTAGGCATCTGTCTTACCTTTAAAAACGCGCTTTTGTTTTTCCAACCTTCCAAAATACAGTTATCCAATACTTAAATTATTTGTCTAACCTGTCCTTTAATTATCTTCTCCTATATTTGAACTGTTACTGGACTCAGGTGTTTGTTCTTGCCTTGCTAACATACCTTTTTTTGAATTGTTCTGTTTGGGCTCATGATCTCATTTGTCTTATTTAGGCTATGGCCTGTATCAAACATGGCCAATTTGTGTTAGTGTAACAAGTTACAGATGAGCCATCCTACATGTTTGTATGAGTGTTCTTAACTTGCCCCACATGCAAGGAAAGTGCTGATACTTTGCATCTTGGTGAAAGAAGTTTTCAAAACCCCTGTGTTTAAGATACGCAAGTGTGAGTTCATACATAGAGGAACAGCCAATGTGGACTGTTTCTAGAGGGAGGAGGTGGCAAAAAGTTACAGAAATGTGGAATAGGAGGGGGGGTGCTTGGGATTATCTAGTCATTATTAATTTCTAATGCCTTTGTTATTACTTGCCTCACCATGTTTCTATTTTTTATAAATTTTTTTTATATGAAGAGGTCACTGAAAAGCAGTTATGTTTTTTACCTTAATTTTGCCCTATTTTGCCTTTGTACTTTTAATTCCACCTCACTGAGTGCTAGTATTTTCTCTTTCTCCTGTGCCTCCTGACCCATTAGATTATCTTCTATGGAAATCCCATTAACAATTTCTGAATCTTTTGAAATTTGGGGGGTTTTGCTGGTTTGGGTTATTTTTGATTTTTGCGTTGGTTGGTTTTTTTAGAAATTTGTTAGCTTCCCTCAGATTGGAAAGACTTCCTGAGAAGATTTCTGTAAGTCAGGAGCATCCCATGGAACAGGGAATACAGAAGCCTTCAACTCAAAGGTGAGTAGATTCATCATTGTATTTAGATGAAAGTTGCATGAAATCCAATCATGATGAGGAAATATATTGATTTAAAAGACCTAACATTTTAAAAACATGTTTTATGAATAATTTTTCTGTTTAACCTCTGGTATCAGTCTTACTTAGTAATAAAAATACCTACAATGTATCAATCAATGTACCAGAAATTTCTCTTCTCTGTTACACACCAGTTTGAGCACAGATTTGTGGTGTTTTCACAGAATCTACCCCCACCATTCCTTCCCACTCCATCAGCCACAAATGAAATATATGTGGCATTCAGGGCTATATAGTGAAGAATACAGGAAACTAAAAGAGAACAAATTTTATTTTGAGGTATGTTTCCAAGATTCCAGCCAGGTCATGCAAAAGCCTGCCTAAGGTCACTCATCTATGCTTCTATAGCTGCCTCTATGCTTCGCAGGAACTGTTCAGTACTGGCCTGATGAGAGCTGCCTGGTTTCTGTGGAGGCAGAGGTAGAACGAGAGTTCAGGGAAACAGAAAGGAACATGAGAGCCAAGAAGTGTGAACTAATTCAGACACTCACATTTCAAATGTTTCTAGCTACAAAATGAGTCTGAGCACATGCTCCTACAGGTAGCTTTGCAGTATCTTGGTAATTTTCTAGGGCACAAAGCCAGGAGACATCCCTGAGATTAGCAAGCCCTTTTCTTCCTGTATTCTTTCAGATATGAATCTTCCTTCACATAGAGAACTGGGAAGCTTCTGTCCTACTCGCAAAAACATAGTCCTCAAAAAGCCCTTTCTAAGCACCACTCCCACAGATGGGGTGCAAGAGTATCATATTATAAGGAAAAAGTAGAATTACTAGACAGAAAAGAACAGGAGCTGATGGAGTAATCTTGTTTATTGCCTTCTTCCAACACAAACTGTTAGTTTTATTTTTTTTTAAATCTGGGAAGGAATCCTTAACCTGTCTGGCACTTACTCTGCTATATATTTATCAGCAACATTTACCTCCCAGGGACAGGAAAACTGTTGTATGCTTCTGAGTTTAACAAGAAAACAATCCAATCCATGAGTGTTACCCAGCAATTCAAAAGCAATCCTATGAGTCAAATATGGATTGGATTTAGTCCTAAAATAATATATACTAATTCTTTAGGGATTCCTGGGAAAGTCTTAATGTTCAGTTCTAACTCCCACATCATCAGTTTGAAAACACAGGGCTGTTTTTTCTTTCTTTTCTATCCTCCCCTGTAGTGCTTTTAAAAGTTGGCTTATTTTCCCTGGGTTTTGCCACAAAAGGGAGTTAGTAAACTTTAAAGCCTATATGTTGGGAGGCAAAGGAGTGGCATGAAAGCACTCTGGTAATGTTTTTGTGTGTGGGAAGACTTGCTGTAGGCCTATTAGGTTTCTCCAGAAGTTTTCTCAGAAAAAGAACAAGACAAGAAAACTGTCTTGCTCCTAGCGACCCAGACACCTTGAATTTTCTATTAGATTTTGATATAAGAGTCTTTTAATACCTCCATTTCATTCTGATCAGCCCAAGGCATTGCATGGTCTTCTCATTGTGCCATTTTTGAGTTGAAATCCTGAATTCAATCTGCGCTTGACAGAGCAGTGGCAGATGATGTTTCTGAGTGGAAGCATCTCCCTGGTGCTTAGACTGAGTGAACAGAAGGCAAGGAGGAAAAGCACTTGTTGCTATGGGGTTTTCCTCCTACCAGATAAATGATATAATTAGCCAAACACCCATTCTGTCTGTCTCCGTTACTGCCCTGGGAATCTTCCCCTTCCTGGTAGTGTGCCTCTTTCAATGCTTTCTGTGCCACTCTCAAGCTATTTTTCATGGATTGTCCAGTGAAACAAGAGCACAGCCATCACTTACATTACCATCACTTAGTGGTTAAGACCATTCATGTAGGAAGTGGAAAACTTCATTTCAGTGCCTTCCTCAGAGGAGCCAAAATACACCAAAGAAAGTGCTAACCACCAAATTATAACCTAAGCCGAAAGCATGATCTATCCTGTTGTAAGTGTGGAGAAAATAATTAAAATTCAATAGGCTTCTGCTGTGGTTTGTGCACTTGCCTAGAGGAAGGTGCACAAACAAGTCTTCTGAAAAGAAGAGTTAGTTTGTTTATGTTTCTCTGGTGACTTTGTACCACTGGGAAAGCATTAAGTCCAGCATTAAGAAAGCAGATCGTGCCTCCTGTGCAGGCAGCCCTGATGGGCCCTACGTACCAGCATATGGTGGGATTTGGGACAATGCTATGCGCAGCATTGCGTTTGACCTGATGTAGACAGATTCCTGCTCAGCATACAGGGTATAGGACATACTGGATCAGCTTAAAAGGTACATCTTGCCTAGTATGCTCTCTAACAGTGACCATTAGCAAATACTAAGAGTTAAAGAAACAGACATGTATAGAGTGAGTCTTCCCCAAAGCATCTTGTTCTTATGAACTTAGGAAGTTCTCAGATGTTTAGGAACATCTTTGTTCAACATGCCCAGCCTATGCACAGCAGCTGACATGTTCAGGTGCCTAAAAGTTAGGGGAACCAAGTCCTTCCTCAGGTATGATCCTAAGACTTTTCTAGTCTTCTTTCTTACCACCTTCATCCATCTCTTCCTCTTCTGGCCTCTATGCCTTTAAAGACTTTCACACTCTCAGCAACTAAAATTGCATATAAATTACATTCAGCCAAAGGAATCACTATAATTATTTCAGATTAAATATTTTATTTTAAGTAGTCAGCAATTACCTGCAAATTTTCACCTCTAAGGCCATGTCTGTATTGCCATACAGGTGCTTGTGTTTCAACACTTCCTACAGTTCAATCCAGTGTAGGCTCTACTGTTACTAGATCGCTGCACTGTGGGTGGTCCCATACAGCTTTTTTTCTAAGTGTGAAAAGGCCCTATGTTTCCATTATGCAGTGATAGTCTGGTTTTAGTAGTACATCTGCAAATTCTGCTACAAGCTATACTCACCCCTCCCCAAACCTCCATAAATCTTAAGAGAAATATATAAATGTGCAAATATATATAGTATGGAGAAGAATATTAAATATAAAAATCCTCCCCCATTAGCAGGTCTAATTCTCTACCATTTTTAAATGCTTTATTTTAAATCATGAATTTGGGAACATAATTATAATGTAGTCTCACACTTTCAGTATCTTCAAACAATTGAATGCTTGGGGTACTTAAATTTTGAGAATGTTCTCGTCTTGCATTAATCTTCCGTTAGGTGTAATACTGGTCTTAAATATACATTTTCTGTTTTGGCTTTAGGATTAAAAGTTGTTATCTTGAGCATTAATCACATATAGTTTTATTACTGATTTGTGAAAGGGACATTTGGGTCAACAAAAGCTCTCTCCCCACAGGATATTGTAAAATGGTTATCTGGGGTTTTTTAAACTGCATCAGAAGGAAAGTAATAAGGAAACTTTCAACTATAAAGAAAAAAATAAAGGAAAGCTGGAATGTGCCTTCATTCTCTCATATATCTAAGGATGTCATGACCACTTATTTGGTGCTCCAATAATATTCATAGATGAGACATGCTATGGGTGTGGTCAGTCCTAAAACTGGTTCTGAATGGATTCTGGTTCTGCAGCCTAAGTGAGTCTTTCCCACTGATTTTAGTAAACTTCATTTTGAAGTACTCCCAGCAGTAAAAGGGACATATGCCACATACTGAGGAGTCTTACATGTTCAGGTAGTTTTATTCAATTTAAAAAACACTATTAAAATCTCTGTTGTGAAACCCAAGTAGTACTTCTATATTCTGGGTCCATAATGTATTGTAACTTCTATTATAAGTTACATAAGGATATTATTGCAGTGTTTAAAGCAGTTATTGAAAAAAAACTTTATTTTATTGCTACATTATCAAACAAGAGTGGTAAGAAGCTCACATTTACGGTTGATTTTAAAACAAGGAACATAAATTCCAAAATTCCAGATTATTTTTTATCAAATTAACTGAAATTTTACTATCATCTCACTACTTAAGTAGGTGGGATACTTCTGAGTATTTTTAATACAGATATAGTTTTGGCCTCTTATTAGGGAGATACTTAAAGTTTTTTAAAGACCTTTCGCACAGAGCAAAATCAAACACTAATGACAGAAGGAATATAGTTGTTAAAGAAAGGTGATGATCATAGCAAAGCCTAAAAAATACTAATTGCATTATTCTAAGCAGTGACACAATCTTTAATAAGACCGGAAAGCAGCCTGAGAATATTTAAGCAGCAGAAAAAAAAATCGTTATGTGACTGTGTAATCTCACAGTCTTTGACATTATTAATTATGCCACCTCATGGGGCGAAGCAAAAAAAAAAAAGCGCTCCCCAAACCTGACTATTTTGCGAGTTTAGAGTTTGAAAATATTGACTTCTAGAGCAGAATGCATCAAGCATATGAATCGTGCTATTGTCCCTCCTCGTGGAAAGAAATAAATACTAAACTATCAAATGAATGTAGGCCACTAAGCGTTGTTATCAAGATGATGAAAAAGGTCCCTTTGTGACTAATGAAAGGTTAAACATTAATTCCTCAGGTTTCCTTCTGCAGATCTAACACTGTTGTTATGTGCTTTGGTTTTCCCTAGTGAGAACAGGTGCACAGCCAAGTCTCTTCATTCCTGAAATTATACCTTGTAGGTTTTGTAGGTAACATCCAGGTGAGGATTCATGAAGCTGGGATGTTTCCATGCAAATGTGAAAAACTTTACTATGTAATGCAAAGTTTTTTATTTAAAAGTTATTTAGGAATTCCTAATAATTAAGAAAATTCGTATTATATGATTAAGTCTTTCCTTTTCCTCACTGTTTTGTTCTCTGGTGTAATCAGATTTACTTACTACTACAAAACAATGCTCTCAATGTTACTCTTTTTTTTATTTTTTTTATTTTTTTTTTTTATTTCTTGCAGTGCTCAAGAATTGGCCCTTACCCTTTTCATTCTGTAAAGTAGTAGCTGATGTACAACATTGGTTGTTCTCTCTGGTTGGATTTTGGAAATTTTGGCTTCCAGAAATGGCTGATGTAATTTTTCTAGAAATAATCTGTTCTTTGTAAATGCGTAACCATTGAGCTTGCTTGAGCCTTTATTTTTATAAGAAAGAGAAATAGAAGGGTTTTTGTCTGCAGATTTGTGTGCTTGCAGTATTCCATGTGACTCCGTGGCCTTACAAGGCTCACCAGCAGTTTGTAATTGAAAGAAATTGTCATTAGAGAAATCATGGAAATATTGAACTTCCCTAATATACAACATATTAAACATATTATATGCACATATATAATATCTTAAATATTTCAGAGAATAACAAGTTCTTAAGTGCACTTACTATTTGCACTTACCACTGCCCAATATATCAATACACAAATCATTATAGAGGTTTATAGAGGAATCTTCAAAGTGATCAGATCAGACAACCTTAACTTTTATGGTCACTATTCTTAATTATCAAGGATTAAAAAAGTCTTAAAAACATGCGGTTTCATTCTTGTGTTCTTCTTTGTTTTTTTTTTGTCAATAAAAATCCCATTATAGGTCTCTGCACCCCATGTGAGCAAACTGAGATTCAGTTAGCCAGGTATACATGATGAAACCATATGTACTGCCGGCATACTTCAGTGCTCTTTGGTATTGCATCTGATATAAAGGGTAAAGCAAATTCAAATGCACCTTGTTTCTTGTCACTACCCGTGGGAGCTATGCAGAATCTCTGTGTCTTCCTGTTCAGTTAGTCAGCTGTATTAACACCTAATGTGGCCATCCTAGCATCCCACATATTTTATTTAAGCTCTGGCTGTATAGAAGGCTCTAAGATGTAGATCAGGTGATCCCCACTCTGATTTTAAGATCTGCCCTGCAGGATAGCTCTGCCTGACACACTGCTTTATGTAGTGTATGTTGAGGGGATGTAGCATTCTGTGTCTTTACCTTTCCTGAGAAGTGTAGGCCAGTGGCTCATGCCACCTCCCAGAAAGTGCTCTTAAGGAAGAGCTGTAAGAAGTGTTTGAGGTACTCTTTTAAGAGCAGCCCTGCTTCGAAGCTGCATTTGTTAAATGTTTCAGAAAGAGGAGTCACCTCTCTGGGACAGAAAGGCTCCAGAAACTTATGCTATTAGCTGACACTTGTGAGACGTACCAGTCAGTGATGCCTGGGTCTGTGGCAAGGGCTTTATTCCCTATTATTTCTTACGCCAGAAGAGAAAGTTAGATGGTAATTCACTTCCCTCAGCAAGGACATTGAAAGTACTTTAAGTTTTAGTGTTTATACATTTTATATGTTTTATGTATATGTTTATATATTTTATCTGTTGACCAGGTAAATTTTATTCAGGATACCTAAGCAGTCTCCAAAGCAGAGATCAGATTCAAAATTCCCCAGCCCAAGGTATTTTTCTCATGTGATTAGAAAGCCAGGCTGCCTCTTGCTTGTTCTCTCTTTTGTGTAGGGGAGCTTGCACCCATTCCGTGCAGTGGCAAACTCCTGGCAGCAGCCATCGGAGCCTGTCCTGCAGTCTGGCCTTACAGACCCTCCTGGAAAGTGTATCTTTTAATTCAAAACCTCCCAGGTTTGAGAATGGCTTTAGGCTGACCCATACCTCCTAAATCCTTGTTGACTGGCTATGGTGGAAAAGAAAGCTGCTGCTTTTCCATCTGCATGCTCGCAAAGGCACAGTCCCTCATGTACACAAGACCGTAAGTGCTAAGACCAGAGAGACACTGCAGTTGAGAGCTGCTCTTGTAACTCACGTTTCTTACTGACTAACCTCCCAGCCACCATCTCTCCTGTATAGACAGGCATTGAGTTCAGGGTATTCTGACTCACCAGGCTGGAACAAGTCATTGAAATACTCGAATGTGGTGTTTAGCACAGCCAGTGTGCCGCCCCTACGTCCACAGAAGGATGGTATTCACCTTACAGTAACTATGGCTTTTTGAAATACCATTTTTATCACAGGAATCCCACGGCTCACTTTTAGTGAATACAGACAGAATCCTTCCCCAGATTTCTGTATTAGTGGCAGAGTTATGGACTTTGTACCAGTGGGGAGGGAGAAGGCATTGGGGTACCTGTATGAAAAAAGGCATCTTAAAGAATTTAAGTAATTTTAATTTAAGTAACTTTTTAAAATAGTGGTTTAGTATAGGCGATCCTTCCTTTTCTTTCTCTAGCTATATAAATGCTTTTCTTTCTGGAAAAAAAAATGTGTATTTATAGATAAGGAGAAACAAATTTTGTGGGGCAAGGAGTATTACTTGCTAGTATCTTCCTTACTGTTTTGCCATTTGGATTATGCTGTTTAAGTGGAGCAAAACAGTAGATCTATTACACTGAAATTCAATTAGGGTATATGAAGGTAAGTTTTCCTGAGACAAAAATCTGCTAAGTAAATAGAACTCCCTTGCATGCACCTGTGTTTGGAGTAGCTCGTCACGCTATAATATGAATGGCAAGACAGGCATTTTAATCTTCAGCCTTGAGGTTTCGATTCTAACAGATATTGCTGAGAGCCAGGCTTCCAGGAATTCATGAGTTGTTTCTGGTCTTTGCAAGACAAGTCTTCTCCGAGCAGCACACCCAGTGGCTCATGGTGACCAGAGAACTCCCTCCAGTGGGAGATTTATTGCATGAACTCTGCTTGAGACTCTGCTCTTCTAATGACTGTCTCTCTTTGGCAGCAAATGCATCATAAACTATTAATGTCTTGCTCCCTTTTACATTTCTACAATAAATCTGTAATCTTTTATATTTGTTAAAACAAAACTCCGTAAAGCACATGGCGCTTTGCTTCAGGGAGCTGTGGTTTGGCTCCTTAGAGGGATACAGGTCAAATAGTTAACGGAATTGAAAACTTACCTGCTACACACAAGAAAAAAATCAAAAGAAACCAGAAGACTGATTCCCCACTGTTATTCTTTATATAGAAGAGCAACAGTGACACTGGAGCATGAAAATTATGTTCCATATAAGGCATGATAGTGGGTTTAGCATCTTCTAAATGGGCAGCCAGAAACACATGCTGCAGCCTCCTTCAGAATGACACATCCACTTCAGGTCCCCAAGCAGTTTGCATTCTTGTCAGCTTTTACTCTGTCCCGTGTAGCTCTGGTTGTGCCAGATGCTAGCCTGTAGACCTCTGATTGTAAGGAACAACATGTAATGCCAGGAAAAAAAAGTTTTGTAATACATGCAACAAGTATTTTCTTGATCTTACATATAGGTTTTCTGTAGGATTTTGCAGTACTTCCAGAAGCTACTATTATGCATAGTGTAATGATAATGGTACATGCCTTATTTTAAATTTAATTTTCTGAATTAAGTTTCATGTTCCTTAGGGTTGTGATTTGGAAATAGAAATCTTTTGACAACAAAACAGGTGCAGAACAGGTTTTGACTATAGAAGTTTCCTTATGACACATCTAGAGAGGCACTTCTGCTTTTTTCAGTAGTGTCCATCTTTAGGGCAAAGATGTACTCCTATACTGTACTTGTTCAGTGCCCTTCTTTAAGTATCTCAGTTGCCATGTTATTGGGAATTTGTCTTACTAGGGCCTAAATTAATACTCTTGGATTTCCTATAGTTTTTTTCTGAAAGGGGAACCTTGGTTGTTCCAAACAATCTGCTTGTCTTCAGTTAGAAACAGACTTTTGAAGGAAGATGTTATATTTACATTTGCATAGATTACTGCATTTTCACAAATGTAGGATAATCTTACAGAACAAGCCATCATTTTCCTGAGGGAGGAAAAGTCTGTCTTTGAATAGAAGTTAAGCATACTTGCCCTTACTTTCCAACTACATTACTTGATATTTCTAGTTGGCCACACTTTACCATGTGCACTCCTCTCTCCCAGTCCTTTGCCTCCATTGAAATGGCAGATCTGAGCACTGGCTTTTGAGCTGGCCCAGTAACTGCTGCTTCACACTATATATATATTCTGCTATATAATACCATGATAAAATACTGTAATATGAAGTAAGCTTGGTTTTTTAGGACAATTTCCCTTAAAAATCGCTTTAGACGCTTGAGAAATAGAGTATAATATTTCTGTTTCTCATTTTCCTTAATCTAAATAAATAACTGAAAAATACTCACTGTGTTCTACATGGTGGGAAAAGCAAACAATGTGCAAGCTTCCCAGCCACAGGAGAAAATAAAACAAGCACATGTCTTCTCACAAAAGCACAACTTTCCCCACATAAATAACGGAACTGAAATAACTGAAGTATAAATAAGAATCCTCCTGTAGCCCTCCTTTTCTGTTCAGATAACATGTAATATGGAAATCAAAGGAGACTCCTTTCCACTGTTAGTAGAAGATACTGGCCCAATGCCTTACCACTGTATGAGAGGGTGAGGATGCTAAAAGTCCTTTGAAGAACATCTCCTCACCCAAGCACCTGTAGGATTTTTCAGTTAGCTTTGAATCAAGGCACGTGTTTCCAACACGGCACTCCTCAATGTTAGCACAAAGAGGATATATGGTTTTCATTCTCCTGTTGCCACTGTATCTTAGACAGCAGGCTTTATTTTAGATTCTCTCCTTGCCAGTTGTTCCTCTAAATGCAGAGTTTAAAAAAAGTTGTAGGAGAAAGACATAAACATGGTTACAAGGCTCCATTGTGGCAGGAGGATATTGCCTGAATTCAGGGGTTATTTCACTAGCATAACAAGTGTGATTTGTTCTCACAGCAGTTCTGTCCAAGGTCATTGCATACAAGATGCCTTGAATATAGTCTTAACCTGGAATGTGAGAACTTGCCCTGCTGAATGCACCAAGGTTTATGAGACATTTCGCACCTATGGGATCTGCATCAGGATCCTGCTCTCGTACAGTGCTCAGCAGAAGATTTAGCTTTCACTTTGCAAACTGAAAGCATGGCTGTGGTGATAAAAACAAGCGGAAAGTTCTCATGCAGCTTTGACACTAAGGAGGTACTGTCAGAGCTACTCACACTACATCGCTGTAGTAAGTTAATGTGGAAGCTGAGGGCAAGGAAGGAGACCTAACCTTGGCTTTTCATACTGGCAGGCATAAGTTTAAAATCAATATGATTCCATTAACTTCCCTTTTTAATCTTGTAAGATGCACAGCAGTTATAGACAGGTGAAACGAAAGTGTTTCATTTTCATGTTCATGCCTGTGCAAAATTGCTCTGCAGATATTTGTTTGCTGCCATGGGGACTGCAACGCCTTGTACCACATACTTCCCCCATCCTTGTTAGAGCATGAGGAGTTGCTGTTCTTGCCATGTCGGTACAATGGACTTCTCCCAGGAAAAACTGCTTGTGTCCATGCTGTCTGAATGAGGTCAGTTCTCATGGCAACCACATTTTATCTGCAGAAATGTGCATTGTTTTCTAACACTTTCCCCTTTTGTGTAGAGATGATGTAAAATCCAAGAGAGCAGAAGAGCAAGAAAGAAACCTAATTGGCATGCAGGCGGCAAACGCTGTGACACTTATTTACCTTTCACACTGATCACTATTGTTTCACAAATTATTAAGCAGCCCCAAGTTTTGCAAGATGACACATGTTAAGAACACTGCATTAGTGTTGCTCAGCAGCATGTTCATACAATAGATTTTTTTTAAGACAGAAATCAAGTTAATGCAGGATTAATTACCATGAGATATGGCAGAAACCAACAGGTATATTGCTGGGTGCCTCAGGAGATTATTTCAGTCACTTCCTCCTTCCCTCCTTTCCTTCCCCCCTTCTCCAGTTTGAGGAAGCTCAGCAGGGCCAGGGTGATCCCATGGGAGGTTGGGAAGAAGAGAGGAACTGCTTTGTTGGTGGGGATGGCCAGAGCTCCCCACTCCCTCTCCACTCCAGCGGCCCCAGTGAGGCTGCTGCCAGCAAGGGATTAGGTGGCATGATGGTGACCGGGACAGCGCTACGCCTGTAACACTGGAATTCTCTGCTGATGGTGTAAGGTTGTGTTACATCTCCTTTGTAGAACTAGCAGGGGATCGGGCTGGGCTTTTTTCCAGATTTCAAAAGCTTTTGAACGGAGAAAGACACCCTCCTGTACTTTTAATGGCATTTTCACTCTTTTAAAAGGGAGTAAAGACTTGGCCTCAGCCTGATAAAAACAAACATTTACCTTGATTACAAGAACATCCTCAGTTTTGCCAGCCTAAGCATCTTATAACTCCTCAGACCATGAAGCAGAACTGCTACTAGGAGAAAAGCCTTCCCTACAGAGAACAGCCACTTATTCCCTGGGAGGCTACTTACAGTGCTGCTCTCAGCTGTGTGGCACAGTGCGGTCTGAGTGGGCAGATCCGTCTGTGAAAGTTCCTGCTATCGTACCTTAACACAATTTCTATGCTTCTGACTTTTATTGATGCCTTAACTGATTGCTCTCTGCCCTTCGTATGGCATTCATAATGCTAGTGTCAGGTACTATAAGTCTACCAGCAAGACTGATCACAAAACCTATAATGAGAATATTGGTTAGTAAAAACTGTAAAGTACTATATTTAGTTTAGATTATTACCTTCTTTGTTGTCGCGGGGGTCACTGTAGATAGAAACCAGGGTAAACAAGGAGAAAATGACAAAAGCCAGCAAGATGAAAGCTACTTCAAGGTTTGTGAAGGGCAGCTCCATGAACTGTTACTGCTTCGCCTAGGAAAAAGGGTAAACGTTTACTCGTCTGGCTGTGGGAAAGGGACTGCTCTCAATGGAGTAAAGTCTTTAGTCAGAAGGATACTAGATCCTGGTCAAACTGGTTAAGTAACTTTAGCAGGTAAGGAAACAATACTGCTGGCTCATGCAAGAATGCAAGTTCAAGCCCTTTTTATTTAGGACACAGTATGTATGTCGTTCTAGGGGATATTTACAGCAGTAATTAAAATAAAGTTGCACTTAACTGGATGTCTATATCTATCTGTATCTTGTATTTATTTTATATATGTTTACGTGCAATGCGTTTAATAATAGGAACATATTTTGACTCTGAAAGAGTAGTAAATAAGTCCTTATTAAAACAAAAAGTATCTGTAAAGGTCTGTAGGAAAGTATAGATATTCTTAACAGTAAAACTAGTATATAAAAAGTCTACCTTCTGTGTAGTGGAAAGTTTAACACGTATGAGAGAAAGCCCCGACATTACAACCAAATTACAAATCAAATCCCAGTCAATAGTTAGTCCAGGGATTCTGAAGTCAATGGAAATTTAAAGTGTTCAGTTGCTCACAGGATTTAGCTATATAAAGCAATCTCCCTGAAATCTTAAAACCAAGGAGTCCCATACATTTGTACAGAGAAGTTGTGGGAAATCAGAAGCACATTTAAAAAAATGAACACAGCTTGCAGTAAATAAAGGGAAGCCAGCACTTACTGATTGCCAGGAATTTGTGTGTATATTCCATTTGCGTTTCTTCAAAATCATCCCAGTTCTAGAAAATGATTCAGTACCCTGGGCTGAGTTAATCACTCACAGCAGGAAGGATCTAATATAATGTGGTTCCCTGATGCTTTTCGATTGCTGCCTTGCTTGTGGCAGGTACAGTCCACATCAGCCTAAAGAGTGGTGAAAGTGGAAGGAGAAGGCACAGCTCAACAAGTTTTTTTTCTTATGCCTGCCTTCAGGGTGCTGGCGATGTGCAAGGGAACTGAAGCAACAGAAGTTCTATCAGTGTCATTGGGGCAGTCGAGACTGAAGTTTGTACGTTGTAAATAGTGTTGAATTTTAAGCCCTAGTAAAATATTAACATAATTGTAAACAAGACTAGCTAGTATAAGAAATAAATGCAGCTCAGTAAATGTATCAGCAACAATCTTAAAATTCAGATCCATACTGATAGAAGCAATAATTATTGGAATGATATGGATATGTTACCAAACCTGTATAGATGCAACTTATATGAAAAAGGGTCTTTTTGAAGAATCTTTCTGATCACTTTGTGAGGATTTTTTTGCTGTAAAGTCTTGGTCTGAGAAACACAAATACCATTTATACAAATGAAAGCATCAGTCACCTCTGAATGTATTAGCTACATGTTAATTAAAGGGGATTACTAAACTATAATTTTTTAATTTTCAGATAATTCTATTATTTAAAAATATCAAATATTTTGACGTTGCCGTTTTTGAGTTCTGATCTTTTGTATGGTGATCTAAGGAGGAATATTTCCACAGCAGGCAAAGGAGTGATGCTTATGAAATCCAGTATCAATAACACCTGCATAAAATAGGAGCACGTGGAAATAAGAAGTTACATCCAAGGTAACTTCTGCTGGATCATTTTTGCAACACACATTTCATTAGTAGCTATTATAAATCTCTCTTTATGATTTCTAAGCGTGAAAACATAGTCACACATATCACAACTTTCCTGTCTATATGATGGATTAGTTACCCCATTTTATTCAATAAACCAAATCATAGAATCATGGAATGGTTTGGGTTGGAAGGGACCTTAAAGATTGTCTAGTTCCAACCCCCCTGCCACGGGCAGGGACACCTTCCACTAGACCACATTGCTCCAAGCCCCATCCAGCCTGGCCTTGAACACTTCCAGGGAGGGGGCATCCACAACTTCTCTGGGCAACCTGTTCCAGTGTCTCACCACCCTCACAGTCAAGAATTTCTTCCTAATATCTAATATAAATCTACCCTCTTTCCATTTAAAACTGTTACCCCTCATCCTATCGCTACATGCCCTTGTAAAAAGTCCCTCTTCAGCTTTCCTGTAGGCCCCCTTCAGGTACTGGAAGGCTGCTAGAAGGTCTTCCCAGAGCCTTCTCTTCTCCAGGCTGAACAGCCCCAACTCTCTCAGCCTGTCTTCATAGTGCTCCAGCCCTCTGGTCATCTTCATGGCCCTTCTCTGGACTTGCTCCAACAGCTCCACGTCCTTCTTCTGTTGGCGGCCCTAGAGCTGGATGCAGTACTCCAGGTGGGAACTCACAAGAGCAGAGTAGAGGAGGAGAATCACGTCCCTTTAGCTGCTGGCCACACTTCTTTTGATGCAGCCCAGGATGCGGTTGGCTTTCTGGGCTGCAACTGCACATTGCTGGCTCATGTTGAGCTTCTCATCAACCATCACCCCCAAGTCCTTCTCCTCAGGGCTGCTCTCAATCCATTCTCTGCCCAGCCTGTATTTGTGCTTGGGATTGCCCCGACCCACATGCAGGACCTTGCACTTGGCCTTGTTGAACTTCATGCAGTTTGCATGAGCCCAGCTCTCAAGCCTGTCAAGGTCCCTCTGGATGGCATCCCTTTCCTCGAGCATGTCGACCGCACCACACAGCTTGGTGTTGTCAGCAAACTTGCTGAGGGTGCACTCAATCCCACTGTCGATGTCACCGACAAAGATGTTAAACAGCACCGGTCCCAATACCAAGTCCTGTGGAACGCCACTTGTCACTGGTCCCCACTTGGACATCGAACTGTTGACCGCAACTCTTTGAGTGCGACCGTCCAGCCAATTCCTTATCCACTGAGTGGTCCATCCGTCAAGCCCATGTCTCTCCAATTTAGAGACAAGGATATCGTGCGGGACAGTGTCAAATATTTTGCACAAGTCCAGCTAGATGATGTCAGTCACTCTTACCTTATTCACTAATGCTGTAACCCCATTGTAGAAGGCCACCGAATTTGTCAGGCATGATTTGCCCTTAGTGAAGCCATGTTGGCTGTCGCCAATCACCTCCTTATTTTCCGTGTGCCTTAGCATAGTTTCCAGGAGAATCTGCTCCATGATCTTGCTGGGCACAGAGGTGAGACCGACTGGCCTGTAGTTTCCCAGGTCTTCCTTTTTTCCCTTCTTAAAGATGGGGGTTATGTTTCCCTTTTTCCTGTCAGGGGGAGCTTCACCGGACTGCCACAACTTCTCAAAAATGATGGATAGCGGCTTAGCAACTTCATCCGCCAGTTCCCCCAGGTCCCACGGATGCATCTCACCAGGTCCCATGGACTTGTGCACCTTCAGGTTCCTTAGATGGTCTTGAACCTGATCTTCTCCTACAGTGGGCAGTTCTTCATTCTCCCAGTCCGTGCCTCTGCCTTCTGCGACTTGGGCGGTGTGGCTTGAGCACTTGCTGGTGAAGACTGAGGCAAAAAAGAATCACCTGTTCCAGTCAGAGGTAAACTTGCACCTTTGTGTCTGTTGAAAAATCTATTATTGACTGTATTTATGCATGCTTTTTATTTGCAACAGATAATATTTGTATATCTATCTGAATTTAGATGTGAATTCAAAACTTACAGCTTTTCCTATATACAGAGTCGAATTCTTCCATTATCCAATATGTCAATAAAGCTGATGAATCTTTTATGCTCTTCTTAACTGATAAAAATAAAGTTGTGTGCAATTAAAGAAGGGGCCTGATTTCTACAAGTATGCTACAGTTGAGAATTTTTGATATAATAGCCTGCAATTTCTTTAAGGAAAGTCATTAAGCAAAACTGATCTATTTTGTATTGTTGTGCAATGTGTAGTGTATTCATTTATGTAAATGGTATTTTTAAATGTACATCATTGGGTAGTTGAATATCAATCATAAAACCTTAGACATTAGGCACAACAAGAATAAATTAATCTCAACAGCCATCAATAAAAGAACTGATGGGTGATAAAGCTTTTGAAAGCTGCTAAGTCCCATTGAAAGTAGTTGGAATATAAGTTCCGTAGCTGTCTAGCACCTCACATTATTTTCTCTTCACTGTTGGCAGTATTGGTTACCTGTGGCATACCTTAAGAATGGGAACAAGCAGAGCCATCTACAGGTGCTGAGGTATAACTATGATTAAAGATAAGTCATAAAGACTAAAAAAAAATTTTTAAAATGTTAATTCTGAATTTATATATATAAATACTTACATCTGAATTAAGACAACACTTAATAGCAAAAATATGCATCTGTCAGAATAAAATTGTAATTTGACTTAATATTAAAAATCACAGAATGTATAATAAATTGTTAAATTGCAATGTTCATCTATCTGTACATTGTACACTGAGAAAATACCACGTCTTTCTTCTTGGAGACTGGTTCAATGGGGACATGCTTAATGAAAGACCAGAATCCTCTGCCTATGTCCTACCGTTGTCATGCACAGAGGAATTATGCAATATTTGTTAAAAACAGAAGTGTTGTGCCCCATATTGAGGTCTTATTAATACTTTAAGAAGGCTTTGCAAACAGACACAAATGCTATTTAGATATCTACAACGAGGCTAAAGAACATAGGCAGTTAACTCCTCAAATGTGGCAAATAAAATGTGAAGTTTTTTGATATAAATTTGTAAGTGACTAAGCCATATTTAAAGTTCAAGTTCTTTTTTATCTTTATCGGAATAACAGTTAAACAGAGAAATTAAAAATGGACTCAAAAGCAAACACCTTATTCAGCATCATCATATGACAGGGAATCTTTAGTGCAAAACCAGAGGTGCTAGTGTGCAGAAGAGAGTTAAGTCTTTCAGTTCAAAAACATTGGGAAGGTGTTCATAAGTAACCTGTCTTTCCCATGGAGTCTAATATGCTGTCACTTTCTACCTGGAAAACTATGAGAACTCTTGTCTCCTCACCTCCATAAGATGCATCTTCTGCATTTGTTACAGGGACCATTTAGTATAAAGATTACACGAAACCTTCAATCCTCCTTGGAGGCTGACAAGTCTACTGTATATTTTCAGCTGAGAGAAACCCTTGTTTTAGGAAAATGCCTTTAAAAAAAATACTAGTAGGTCAAAAATAGCTGGAAAGCAAAACCTGCCACTTGAATATGAATAACCTTTCAAAACGTGGGTTATTTACCAAGCTTCTAGTATCATTCTTCATCAATGAAAGTAGATTGTAGTGAGCAGGGTAGAAATGAGGAAAAGAAGAACGTACAGATATGGGAAGGGATGCTGGTAGTGACAAAATGAAAAGTTGATAGCCTTGTAGAGAAATTGGGGTAGCCTTCACCATTACTATGTGTTTTCAGGGACGCTATTAAAATACTGTAAAATTACCCCACTTGAGATACAGCTGCTGACATTTTACTGGAGACCAATGAAACCCCGGATCTTTGTAATGAATTCTGATAGTTTTGGAATCAGATTAACTTGGGAAAAGATAGGGAAGGTTAAAATGATTTTTGAAAGGTTGTTAACAGGTTTGTATTCAAGTGTATATGTGTGTGTGTATATATATATACACACATATATATACCTATAACACTCTAAAACCAGATGAGACTTACAGAATGTTCAGTTGTAGCCAAAACCAAATGATGTGTGTCATGATTTATCAGTTTACCAGTTGGGGGAAATCGAGTCAGCACCCAAGCTAGCGTTCAATGGTTGTGTAGCATTTCTTTGTTCAACTTTTTCAAAGAAATGTGTATGAAAAGTAGTTCAATGACCAGATTCCTCAGACTTTTATTTTCCAAATTGAATTCTGGCCCCACTGGGATCTTTAGAAAGCTGATTCATTACGCTGGTGTGTCTTCGATTTCACTAACTCTGTAGCAAGTCCCTCCACAAATGTGTTTGTTGACTTGTGTGAGAAAATAAGGAACTAACTGTCAGGACTAAATGTATATATCATGGCCTTAGAAAAAATGAAAGAAAAATTTGAAACTAAAAAAAAAAAAGAAAAATTCAGCATTTCTGCAAGTAGGGCTTTTAACTTAAGAGGTTAGACAAAGGCAGAATGCAGATTAGAATAAGAACTCAGTGGGAGCTGGACAAAATTAAATCCATAATTGAAGTGTTGCTTTTTCTTTTTCTTTTTTTTTAAATCTGTGCACATTTTTTTCTAGTCTAGGTTGCTTATTGTCAATAAAAATATCATTCCTTTTCTATAGGAATGATAAAGTAAAATTGTAGGAAAAAATGAATATGGGACAGGTAGAAAATATAAAGCAAATATATTCTGCATACCTACATGCCTGTTCCTGTCACTGGAAAGTATGCTGCCAATGAAGTGGAAATATCCTTCATGATAGTGCTTGTATTTAGTGTAAGTTCTTAACTATTTTTGCAGAGGCACCTCCTTCTACACTGACATTGCTGTTGTTGGTGTTGTGGATTACTTCCGAAGCGGAACTGTGGTCTTGACCCCATAGATAGTGTACTCAACCCAATAAAGTATCAGAAAATGAGGAAAGGCAATATTCCAAATTTTAAAAAATTTCTGCTTTAATTAAAATCCAGCTTTCTAACTGACAGAAATTATTTGATCTCATAAAAATGGTTGACTAAACCAAATAAAGTGCAAGGGTCAAAAAGTGACTTATGAAAGTGTAACGTCCACAGCTTTAATCTAGTGATTGTCCCTATTGCTGATAACATGAGGTACCCACTTTACATAGGCCAAGCTAAGCAAATATGACCTTTGTAAGATATTAACTTAGTTGTTTGTCTTAATGTAGTGGAACATACATCATTGCTCTCAATTATATTTCCAGTTATTTTCATTTTTTTACAAACATCACATAATAAAATTATACCATGCTGCCATGTCTTAAGAAAGACTTATGTGAATGTGGCCTTCTTTGCTTTAAAGTAACAAATACTGTGTTAGTGAGAGTAACATTATTCATAAATCTACTGTATTTTTTTTGCTATAAACAAGTCCTTCACTTTTATCATTTAAAAAAACAGTAATAAGAGTCAGGCTATGTATTAGAAGAAGAGTTCACACGCTAGAGGGAATGGATCTGAGGAAGATTCTGCTAAAATGGTTTTTGAAGCACCACCATGAAAGGCATTAAATGATTTGTTAGTTGTTACTGGTTTTCTACCCTTTGCTGCTTTTAACTGTCATTTAATTCTGTTTCTTGGCAGACCTTTCAATTGTCTAAATATTGAAAAGCTGGCTGCTGTGCTATGACATCATCTGTTGTAAATTAGCATCATTTGCTAACTTCAAAATGGTGAAGATATGATGAGCAGCCTCTTCAGTGAATTATAACCTGCTGAGTCATGTGCTGTGGTGGGCTGGGTATCCTAATAAAGGAGATAATTTATTTAAATCTACTTGGCTGTTTATGCAGCATAGGTATATCCCTGGTCATTAGCTCTAGAGTGAACTGAAACAGAAACAACTAGATTAGGTACAGAGGAAAAGGTAAGAGAGGGGCTGTGGAAGGAACAGTGGAGTAGGTAAAAAGTTGTCAGAGGAATAAGTGACAACGTGTATAGTGTGTATATATCGGAGAGGATAAGAACAGCCTTTGGACTTACATATCTGTAACTCCCTAGTTATCTCAGTATATCCTAAGTTCATAGTGGGTACGTTCTAGACTCTTGTTTGCTGAATTTGCTCATTTTATTTCCTTAACTTGTATTCTAAGCTTATCAAATTCTAACTTAAACCAGATATGTTAGCTGTGAAAAATGCAATAAGGTGTAACTTTATTATGATATACTGAAAAATAACTAGTTCAATATAAGGTAAGACTTTTGATCCCTTCATAGGGTTTAGCTTTACTAACTATTATATAAAAATAGGATATTATAGAGATTAACTCAAACTTTCTCCCTAGGCGTTGCTGCTCCTATGGTTAATGCTTGAGGAATGCTCAGCTTAGAGCATACATCCTTCTTCGTTATCTCTGCAAAGAAATGAGCCAACAATATTAGTGAGTCAGCAAGGCATATACAATAGCTCTTGCTATATAAAAAAGAAGGTTTTTGTATTGATATAGTGTTGTTACAAAAAATGTTGTTGAAGTTGCTCTGAGTCTGACTTTTCCTTACTTATGTTTGCAGCTAAACTGTGTTCAGTTCAGAGGCATTTTCTGTTCATAGAAGTTGCCAGTGACAGGTAGTTTTTCTAGCTAGTCTTGTTTAGGGTTTTTTGTTGTTCTTGTTTTTT
Source organism: Nyctibius grandis (assembly GCF_013368605.1). Classification (NCBI taxonomy): domain Eukaryota; kingdom Metazoa; phylum Chordata; class Aves; order Nyctibiiformes; family Nyctibiidae; genus Nyctibius; species Nyctibius grandis. Next base: position 47,201,367 of record NC_090663.1, read on the forward strand.
TGTTCTCTGGATGTTATATCCAATGTCTTTAATATTAGATATTCCTATATGTCTTTAACTTTGCAGTCCACATACTGTTGCATGTTTTTACCTGCCTAAGCAACTAACATGGATTAAAAGGCAATAGATCCTGCAGTATTTTTCTTTCTGTGAGATATCAATGACCTTATAACTCAGCAATGGAATGAAATTTTGTTTGTAACACTGAATCTAACACTGCTGACCTACAGAAACAATTCTAAATATGAATTATTTCTTTTTTTTTTAATATCACCTTGAGATCCTCATAGGTCAGCATGCAGATGAGTCCAATGTAAAATGATGATTTTTGTTATGGCTCATATGACATTCAGCTATATATGTAGTGCTGAGCACATCTTCATAATTTCTTTTATAATGCTTAAAGGCATTTTTTGTGCAAGAATATAACGATGAATAATTGGTACCAATTCTATTATGAAGGAAAGACACGTCCAGTGTTAATATGAATGAGTAGAAAAACTTCTGGAGTGGGAGCAGGGCTTCCCTTTAACCCATATAGACTAGTGCAACTCTGAAATTGTTGGGTTTTAGGCCATTTGAAAGAAAAACCTTGTCAAAACAGAATTTTCTGTATCCCGATGGCAGTCATGTGTTGCATCAAAATTTGGATGAACTTGTGAGCAGAACAACCATAAAAGACCCCCATACTCAGAAAATACACCTGAGACGTGCAAGTAAATCATAGCAGCAAGATTCTGTGCTCTGTGCAAGGCAGGAGCGGAATTAGCAAACAAACACAAAAGTTATTAAGAGTATACTCTCCTCCCATTTCAAGCTCAGCCCTCTAAATAGAAAGGAAACTCTGCTCCTGGTAATGACCAGAGCACCATTTAGTACCAGCACATGAGTGGCAGAGGATGGATCAGCTCAGCGCACCTCAGCTCCCCAGTCCAGGAGAGCACAGCCCATCCTCATGCATGTGATGCCAAAGCACCTTGTGGTAAAACAGCTGCCAAACCGAGACTGCTGAGGCAGCCTGAGGTGTTCACCTGGTTTCAGGCCAGGAAGAATCAGCCTGCCAAGCTCTCTGCAACAAGTAGCTGATGCAGGGGGGAGAGAAGGGCTTGTTTGTCCTCTGTTACAAATACAATTACAGTGTCGTAATAGTATATCCTTTAATCTAAGTGACCAGTTTGATTGTTACTTTGTGTACTGCTTCCACTACTGTGTTTTGGAGTTATATAGAATTTATATGGAATGGTATTTGCAAAAAATGTTTACCAAATGTTCTTTCCTATAAAACAGTATGAATTAAATAGCAGGCAGAAGAGACCTCTTTAAGTGAAAATCTGCTTTTCAAACTTAAGTGGGCTTAATTGATCAGAATTTGCCCAACTTTTTTTTTTTTTTTTTTTTTTTTTGGTGACATTAGCAATAGGGCTATATAAACATTTTATTCAATCAAAAAAGTAACTTTATAATAAGTGAACTATCAGGAAAGAAAGATCATCAAAATGCTAATTAAAATGGATATGATATTTTGTTTCCATTCAGAATCTAAACTTAAAAAAGAAAAAAAAAAGTTAAAAATATTTAAAACCCTCTTTTTGATCTTGTTTCTCTTTCCCTATTAGCAACAATTAGAGAATCTTTCTGCCCATATGTCTAAGATTCTAGATGGCTACATTTTAGCAGAGGTTCCTGTTGGTTCAGTCAGTCTTTTCAAGAGGAGCCTGATTATTTGTAATAAGCTATGTGTAAATTGTGGGATCTAGGATATGCCAGCAACTGAACAGCAGTAATTCTCCAACCATGATATTTAGCATTGTTGAATTATCCTCTCTCCAGTGTAAATTTCTTTGGTCCAACTTTTGTTTGGGTGTGCATATCACCCTTATCACACTACATTAGCCATGTGCTTTACATTAAGCACGACGACTAGGAACTGTTCATCCTCAGCCTCCCTTGTTCAGAGGTGAATTGTGTGTGCAGCAGAGTTTGGGTAGGGTTTTGTTTATTTCTTTTCTCTGTACACACATTGTTATAAATTTATCTTTAGAACATTTGTTCTAGGATGCTCCTTGAGCAAAAGTTGATAGGATTTAGGGTAGTATATAGGATCTCTTGGGCTACAGTAAGTAGAGCCTAAACCCAAAACTTTGTAATTGCAAAAAGGAATCTTTCTGAATTTCTTTCAATACCCTAAGTTTGTTGTGTGATTTCTTTTTTTTAATATATATATATATATATAAAAAACTGTGGCCACATCAGAAATCATACAGATCCTATCTGTGAGACATTAGAAGACATAAAGGGAAACTACATCATCTTCCATTCCAAGTCAGTGCTAATTATCCTTTAACTTTAATATGAAAAGAATTGAGTATAAAATTATGACCCAATTTTGCAGTGTAGTGACACTTTTAGCTTAGATCATATGAATAAGAGATGGTGTTGTTCATTTCATAGGAAGCATGACTCACATTCTAGTATTCTTCAGCAATATATCTGTATAATAGTAAAAACTTAAAAGAAAAAAAAAGGTACAAAATAAGCAAATATAAAAGTGACAACCTGGTAATTCATTAGAAAACAAGTAATTAAAACCAATTTTTTTCAACCTAACTAATCTGCCTATGCAGTTGTATGGTCTGTATTATCAACTGTTTGCTTTGCCAAATCAAGTGGCTGCTTACCTATTAGCATGAGCAGGAAGGCTATGTTTATTTTTCCATTGCCAGACTGTTTATTTGTTGGGCACATCTTGCCTGGACAGAGGTTTCCTCTATAAAGCCACAGCTAGAATGAAATGAGGGCTTGCTAGCAACAAGTTCCACGTTGGTTCCTTTTTTCACATGTCTGTTTTTGCACAGTTCTCTAGAATTTTATTTTTCTCACAAAAGCTTTGCAACTGAGATCATTTCACAGCAAGGAAAACTCTGCAAGTATTTAACCACTTGGAATGCACATTTACAGATACATTTTCATACTCACAGGCATATCCATATGCAATGCAAATGATGTGTTCCTAGGACATAAAAACAGTATTGAAGTTAGCAAGTAGATTTATGTTGGCTTTCCTGCTTGTTGTATTGCTAAGATGATCAGGTAGGAAAAGATCTGGTAGAAAAATGCGAAAAAGGTGAATTTTCTTTTGAAATAGTGGTAAATGACTTTTACCAGCTACATCCTTTTAGGGTTCAGTTTGACTGGTCTGCTTATCTCAATGGTGTGGCGAAGACATAAAGTAGCTGAAAACGGCCAGTAGTGAATCCTCCTATGCTGGCAAAAGATAGTGGAGATAACGTATCTGCTTCCTGCAGCCACAGCTCACAACCCTAGCATGAAACCTCTGATAGATCCACAGTCCAGTAACGCCTGTATATGAAGTCTGGGCATTATATGGGCCTGGCAACCCCTAACTCTCAGTTCCTCCATTATAGCTAAGTGGGTATCAGGCTAAAGTGCTAAGTTGGCCTTCCACATATCCTCATATACTTCCACTGATGATATGTGAAAAGGACTAAAATTTAGTTTTCAATCCAGTTAAGTATAAGTCAAGAGTGAACAAAGCTCTGTTTGTGTGACACATTATTTTAATGTATCTAATGAGAATTTCTGGGAATAATTTGGACTTGGATAATGACTAATGGGATATGCTGGCTGATTTAATTTTACAGTGCCCCATGTACTTCTTCAGTTGAATCCCTCTTTTTATAAAACATTGTTATATCTGTCAACACTGTGACATCTTATTTACAACTAACTCCAGTTCAGTGAAAGCTTAAAGGAGAAATTTTGGAAACTCATTTTATACCTAGTACCATCGGGACTCTGTAGATGTCACACTTTTAACTGTTTTAATGGTGGTATTTTGCTGGTAAATGAATATGAAGGGGGCATTATGATTTATCTGTTTCTCTGGGTGCTTAAAAACACATTACAAAATAAATATACAAAGATATTATTTCATATGCAGGATTATGTACTCTCCTTCATTTACTACCATTATCCTAGGAACAGTAGGTAAAGTAATAGTTGACATGAATATACACTTTATAATTTTCTTAGAATACAAGAGAAGTCTGTAATTACTGGTGTCACTCAGTCTTGTGTTTTTATACATATTTTGGTATCTCAAAAGGAAGAAACTCTGTCATTTCCCTCAAATGAGTCTTTAAAAAGTTCCCTCCCACATACTTAAAAAATCAGTCTATGGTGTTTTAATACAAACATATAGTATTTGTCTTTTAAGCAATTTGGGACAGCCTATCAGTTTGGGCTTCCTTGCTCTCCACTAAGCCAATCGAGATTAATGTGCTCATTGAAATCAGTGAAGTCAAAGTAGAAACAGCACCCAATTATTTTGGTATTTTACTGTTTCTCTTTCTTGCCTCCTTGTATTGCATGTGGTCTGTTGTGACCAAAATGCTTGTCTGAGACCTTCCTGCACTGAAACTTTGCAGCCACAAGAAATTTGACTGAATTAGGTGGGGCTCCAGATTGACTCCAGCTTTTACTCTGCTGCTGAATCTCAGATGGCAAATTTATTTGGAGAAGGCTGCCTACTTTTGTATCCTACTGAGAAGATCCTACATACCTTATACAAAAATATATAGCTGATGATGTTTCAATATAAAAGTCACTACAGTCAAGTACACTTCCAAGGTATTTTTTAGAAAAATCTGTATCTGTTTGTTCCAATTTATAGATAATCTTGTGTACAGTCAGAATTTTTGAGCTATTACTATAGAAAATTGTACCGAATAAGCTAAAAGAAGAAGTGGTAGTAGGATACATAAAGGCCTGTAGGTTGGAGGAATAAACACCTTCAGATTTCTGTTGTGAGAAATAACTATCTGGAACTGATCAGAAACTGTTTTTTTCCTTGAAGACAGCATTGTGCCACTGTTAACTCGTTTGGAGGAGGCAAATGGATAATGACACAATGTAAGAACATCTAGATTTCATGCAGTCAGCTATTGGTTTTAGATGAAATTTTAGGAATATGCTACAATATGCAAAGCTCATTGACAATGGCTACTTAATTCAAGTTACTCTGAGCTATCTGTATGCATCTCTTCAGTTTGACATTTGCACTAATGATTTATAGTTTATATCATATGCAGTACTTACAATTGTAAATGACCAAACCAAAGTTGGGAGGGATAATAAAACTTTGTATTCCCACAGTACTGACATGCTATAATCAGCTGAAAGGGTAGCACATATTCGAGTAACCTTTTGCCTGCAGTATATAATTACCATTTTCAATTAGTTTACATTTCAGGCAGTGGATGAAATTTGGTTTTGCAGCAGTCTACTAGAGATCTAGTTCTGTTCCTTGGGTTCGACCTCTGAGAGGAGAAAGTAAGGAATACTAGAAAAAGTGTTTATTCAGGAGTCTCAAGTTTCCTAACACCTGCAGACCTTGCTGCATTTATTTTCCCTGATCTCTAATTAGGGAATGAAATTAACTTAGACAAACGTGGTGGGTTTTTTCTATTTAACTGAAATCAGGCAATGGCATTTTAGTTATTTTTAAAAGGGAAAGAGACAATTTGGTTTTAATTAAACAGCGTATTTATTGAAAATTTGGTAGAAGTTATTCTGATGATAAGTGTGTTAAAGGAGAACTGAATTGAAACAGAAGCAGTTGTTGAAGAGCTCTATGCATAAGTGAGCATTTTGGAAATTTTCCAAAGATGTCATTTATAAACCTTCATAAATTCAATATTATATATCTATTAGAACATTCATGTTATTGATAGTAGGTTATTTTACTTTATGACCTCCTGACTTTTTAATTGTTGTGAAGGTTTAGGACTGTTCTCATAACTCTTGTAAGAATCCATGTTTACATGAACAGTCATATGTCATTGCATGTATTTTCCTTCCTAACTTACAGGTTGGATTTTTTTTTTTAATAGTTAGGACAAGCTTACACATCCCCAACTTCTTAGCTACCCAACAACTAGGGCACAATCCTCTTGACATTCCCTAACCCCTCAGTGAAGCAATTGTACTTGTAAACAAACTGTCCAAATACCTCAGAATTAATTTGAATTCAGCACGTTATCACAAGAGGGAGCCCTTGTCAACACCAAATTCTGAAGTTCAGTATGTAATTTTGCAGAGCCACATTAATCACTTTCCAAGAGAAATGTAGGTTCTGTGCACATGCAGTGAGAGTACTTTCACACTGGAAGAGTACCCTCTGAGAGAGGTTATACGCAAACTGACTTTTCATGTGGGGAAAAAGGCCTAGAAAATATGGCTGAGCATTTGAGTAGGTTTGAATTGTGATTTTTAGATGATTATTTCTTTTTCTAATAGTTACTGTGATATTCCTCTTATTAATGAGATTTTATTGAGGAATGCAGGTAGAGCCTTCATTCTGGGAAATAGTAAGGGCCTTCATAAGAGATTCATAACAGCCTTCATCGTATGAGGATTACCTGTGTGTTAGTAAATTGTTACTGATCTTTTTTTAAGTTAAAATGAGTTCAGAGGTTTGTGCAGTATGGAAATAAGTTCAAAATGAAAAAATAATAGTAAATAGCTCATCAACTTGTGCAAACTAGATTGCTTCATCCTAGTTGTACCTTTTATTCTTTCAATGTACGAAACCAGATTTCAGGTAACTCCTGGATTCCATTTGGGAATTAAGGTAGAGAGAAAATACAGACGTGGAACAACCATAGGAACGTCCTAAGCAAGTTTAGCTCAAAGTCCTACTTAGAAACAAGACTGGGATAGGGCTTTTTTTTTGTTGTTGCTGGAAGTTTATGATTACAGGATTCAGAAAGAATAAATATGAGGGAAATTGGCTCGGTATCCTCAAGATGAGCTCATGATCTCAGAGGCAGGGCTGTATCCCAGCCCACGTTGTGAAAGGAGAGAGCTGTTTGACTTGGCACTCTGAACCTTGATCTGAACCATGCAGGAGATGCCTGCTCCATCCGTCCCTGAGGTCTAGAGTGGGGATCTTTGCTGAGGCATGCTATGGCTATGGCTTCTGACCACATATTTCAGCTTCCGCGCAGAGCATGGGCTTAGAATATCATTGATCCTTAGGCTTTTATTTTTCAAAGAGTCAGGCAGGGATACCTGCTTTTTGGAAGTGTAGGGAGCTTAAGCTGTTTTAAATACAAGTATCAGCCCTGAAGCTTCTCTTGCTGTTGCAGTGTTTCCATTAGGTACTTACTTAAAATGTCCAGTCTGAATACAATCCGTAGCAAAATAATAATAAAAGGTTTAAACTATGAATTATAAATGTATTTCCTTACCTCTGTTTAGAATTTTTTTATGGCCTGCCTGTCCTTCCTTATTGAATGAAAGTCTTTTATATTGATTTAGCACTGAAGTCAATTAGAAGTGCTCACACAGTCTATTCCATTGACTCAGCTCCACTGGAGAAATGCACGCTTGAGCAATGGTAATGAATAGGTAGAATTGATAACTTCTAAGCTGCCTAAGCTATCAGCTTATCATGTGAATTAACTCTTTACATCCATATAGCATGATAGTATTTAAAGGAACAGAGGTCTATATTGTGTTCTTAAAAAGTATTGATGTTTTTCATGAAGGATACCAATATGCCATTTGTTGCAATTGCTGGAATAATAAAACCATACTATGTTATCACATATAGACAAAAAAGAAGGAAAAGTGGTGAGGTTCCCAATGGAAATATTTTAAATATTTTATATTTCTATATTATATACGTGCCTATGTGGAGGAGTTTTGAATGTGTGGGAGATGACAGAAATATAATATAGATGTTCAGCTGAAGGGCCATGACCAAAAGAAGGGAACATCACAGAAATAAAATACGAAGATTATTGGTAGCAGAAGGATGGAGAGGTCTATATAACTATTGTTATTATAGTTAAACATAAAACATTTTTCTTTCAGGTTTCTGTTTTCTGAAGGCAGGGATGGTAACTCATTCCCTAGCCACTGTCACACTGGATAAAGTGCTCCTTTTATCAACTTCAGATCCAGACAATATATCTCTTGCAAACTTGCTTCATGTTTGTGTTCTCAAATGACACCACTATGGTGCACAAAATTGTTTTTCAAAAGAATGACTTCTGGGAAGATCAAGTGAGAGATGCTCTTTGCAAGCTGGGATCAATTCAGCTATCTTTTTGTGAGGCAGTTCAAAATGAAGGCATATTTTTCTTTGGCAGAAAAAAAATCATATTGTGAAAAGGTCCCCTGCAGAAAATTAAATTTTTGTTTAGATGAAGACTTAGTTAAATTTTTAAAGGAGATGGCTTGATCAGGCTTAAGAAATACTTCTCAGGTAAAGAAAGAAATTAGTTAGACTGTGAGCCAGATCTTCCATTTAATTTCATTTGGGAAGTCCATTATGTATATTTACCCTAAGTGAGGGATTAAATTGGATTTGCACCAAAAGCTGTAGATTAAAACTCTTAAAAATACATACAAGTGGTTGGAACATGTAAGCCATATTTTTCAGCTTGTTTTTTTGAAAACAGTCTCCAGTTCTGTGAACACATCAACTCTAATAAAAAAAACCTGAGCAGCAACTCAGTATTCCTATGTAAATCAGGCTATGCCTCTAAATGCTATCACTCGGTTGCCTATGATAGCTAGTATACAGTAACTTGGAGATTGAATTAGTTTTTTTACTTCTCGTAAATTTGTTTTTGGTTTTACTAATACAGGTATTTCAAATTATCTACCTTTTTCCGTTACACAAGGACATAAGAATTCTTACAACTGTGAATTTAATTGAAGGAGTATAACTGCGTTAAGCATAGGAGATACAAGATTTCAATCTCTTAAACTGTTTGAAAGTCCAGTTCTATTTGGTTTTATGGTCTGTACCACTGCAATATCATTCCAATCCCGTATTACTGTAACTTCACTATCTGAGTAATTACAACAGACAAAAGGGGGATTTCAATAGTTGTGGCTGAATCTCTGAACTTTGTGAATGGGAAAATAAATTTAAAATTCTTCATACCACCATGCTGAGTTGTATTTTCCTTGAAGATTCTAAATGTAGTGAAGAGGACAATTTTCATCACAGTAAAGAGAATGGCTGCCATTCCAAGTCAGTATGTGGTAAGCCCATAGAAAAATCCTTTTACGTTTTCTCTTGAAAAATGGGAAGTAAGAATGGGGTTTACTCTATAACTTTTACTTTTGTAACATTATATTTAGAGATGCTCATAAAAATTAGAGTCTTAAGAAGTGGTACCTAAGTTGCTACACTGATTTCCAATGATAACTGCATGCTACACTATCAGACCTTAGGTATCAGGGTGCACATGGCCAGGTGATTCTTATACCCCAGGGTAGATAGAACTTCAAGAGATTATTTTAATAGTCTCCTCTGGCATTAAAATATGAGTCTCTAAATTATACATTCCCTTGCTCTCAGAAAACCTCACCAAAACCCAAAACAAAACAGTGTGAACATCTGACTGCACTCACCAGCTACTAGTGGACCAGAGATACATTGTGTAGTAAGGCTTAGTTATTAAAAGAAATGCACACAAAAGAACAGAATATAATCTCTTTCATTTGATTCTCCCAAAATCATGACAGAGCACTCACTTCTGAGAGAGAAAAATAGAATATAGCCCAAATTCCTTCCAATCATTTAAAAAAGGAACAAAGAGACTCAGTCTGAGAGAAGCATTCACTATTATATTCTCTTTCTACCTAACACAAGGAAGAGGGGGTATGTATGACCATCCCAAGAGAGACTGCTTTGTTGTTTCTGTTAAAGCATGCCAAAAAAAGAAAAAGGATGAAAAATCTCTCAGAAGGAAAAATACTTGAAAGCCTGCCTTGTACTGTTTATTTTCTTTAATTTACTTTTCCTGTCTGCCTCTAAAGGGTTGAGATAACGATCCTAGCACGTAACAGGTCAACTTTGGGGATATTTCTAACTCTAATGCACATGGATACTCATTGTTACCATGGAAGCAGACAAAACCACTGGTTGAGAATATTGGCAGTTACCAGTGCATCTACCAGCCCAACAACAATAAATTATAATAAAACTGAACAACAATGCTAGAAGATTCTGCAATAAATGGTATCTGCTTTGCCCTCTTTGTCTTGGCTGCTGTAACAGGTTTCAGGCAGAAGTTCCAAAATTAAAATTATCTTTTGTAATGTCACTGGTTGTAAGCACTGGTCCTTTGCTTGCGAGGACCTATGCTCTGTCTTCCACAGTAACTCCTACGTTCCTAGTGGTAGCCTTGTTTATGTAATCTGAAGTCAGAATAAAGGAGCAGTGGGTCTGTTGCTGTTACTCCATATAGATAACACCATTATGTTTCTTGGAATATAGGAAAACAAAAATACAAGCTGGGCTCTTGTCAAGATTGAAGTGATAGACAAGATGTATAGGATGTTGAGTTTGAGATTTCTGACGACAGGTAAATACATCTATTGTAACAAAATAGTTTTAGATTGTATTGTATGTATGTACAGGCAAACATTCTTGAGAGGTGAAAATATTTGATTAGGATCAGTGATGGTTTTCAGGGCTTTGTGTTTTGACTTGGTTCAGTGGTGCTTCAACTGAAACACCAACTCACATAGGCTTGGAGCACATCTGGAATCCAAGGCAGGTGCATGTGGTTTTCTGCATAGGTTCTGAGTGAGGATAGTGATAGGAGGTCATTATGGTGTGCCGTAACTTAGGTTTTAGTAATACTCTTCTGGAATGGTTAATTCAAGAGATATCAGTACAAAATGTAAAAAATCTCTGAGAAAAACAATAATGGAAAGAGCAAATTGAACAAAACAGAAGAAAAGAAGTTTGAATTTGAAATGAAGACAGAACCTCATACTCCTTTGTCTGTCTCAACTTGTAATTTCTTGTTTGTAAGATAATGAAGGTGTGAGAACTTTTCCCTAAAGACATCATGTTCCTTTTTTTTTCCATAGAAGTTATAAAAGTATAAAGAAAAATAATACACTGGTCAGAGCCCATAAAAATAGGACTCCTATAAACTCCTTCTGACACATTCATGGAGACAATTATTTATTTAAAATATTTATTTTGGCTCTAATTGCCCAATTTTTACTCCACATGTAATACTATAGCTATTTCTGGATGATCCCTCCCATAGCATCAAATAGTGGGGTTCACAAAAGCAGCTACCTTTTATCAACGGCAGCTTTTGGAAACAGGAATTCAATGCTTGGGCAGCTCAGTATCTCGTATCATGACATGCTGCAACATGCTGATGGTGCAGAGTAAAATGAGATTCGTCCTCTAGCTGTAGAATGAACCTGTAAATTATTCTCCAGCAGGTATGGATCTGTTACTGTTCAACTAGCCGACTGATACCTCTTTAACTTGTTTCTCATTAGGTTAGATTTTATTAATGGTGTCTCAGTGTACGTGGGAGAGGGTCTTCTGTTCCGAAATCACTTTTAATGATGTATGCTGTGTAAGTGGAACATCAGTGACATCCAGTGGCAGCACACATTAATCACAGGCATGCCATGTTTCCTACACCTGGAGGGGTGAGGCTCAGCAATTTGCCTCTGTTTTCTTACCATTTGGCTCCAGGTCTGCCTCTGGGGAGCTCGGGCACTTTTTGGCGGAACTGTGTTTTCTGACTTAAATAGTAGGTGGACAGGCTGTTACTATAGGATCCTTTGACAAATGGTAAAGGATGAATTAGATTAATTTGAATTATTGGTTACCAATCCAAAGAATGTCATCTTATATACAATAGTCTTGTGTCATCCTATAGGATTTTTTTAAAAATACTTCAGGAGAATTTACCAGAACTGTCAAGCAAGAGAGAAACAAGTTTTATAGGAGGGTGTAAGAGAAATTATGAACTATGTTAGAGCTAAAGATTTATTTAGCAATATCTATAGCAAAATTTTTTGTTTGTTTTCTTAAGGTGACAGAAGGGTTTCTTAAAGTGACAAACTTAGAGAAGACTTGAATGCAGAGTGTAGTAGTGCACTATTTCAAAATGTGCTATTATTTTAATAAATAAAATTGTTTTTCCTTTACCAGACAATGGAGTGTATTGTAAACACAAGATACAGCTATATTTCTATCAAACTTTCTTCATTGTACTACAGCAAGATTTTTACCCAAGATTATTCTGAATTTATTATTTCTAGCTGAGAGGAAATGAGTAGTAAAACTACAGGAAGTCAAGCTCTAGGCTACAGTATTTCAAACTATCCTTCAGTTTCAATAGGCACTAAGTGAAGGCAGCAGAAGGCCTTTTTTGTAGAACACAGGAAATATATTTAATGAAAAAATATGGACGCTAATATTTCATTGGAAGAGTTTTATCCTTGATTCTGTTCTTTCTCAGTCTAATCCTAGAAGGTAAATTGTGTGAAAAATATTTAATTGTAGTAAAATTCTAATGGAAAATGCCACTTTAAGTCAAAATATTTCGGGAACACATAGATTTTGCAAACTTTAAAGGGGGCAAAACTAAAGAAACAACTACAATTTCCTAGTTTTTAAAATTTGAAACTTTTTTCAGTAATATGTTTTCATTTCAATAGAATTGTTTGATTTCTTTTAAATAAATGTTAATATTTTTGGTATTAAACAAAAGCCATCATTCTAAGAATTTATTTCTTCAGAATCTTGTTTTGGAAAACTTTGTAGTTTATTCTGATTTGGAAAAGAGAATGTCAGAACTTGTGTTATGCTACCTGTTTTCACTGTGTTTTATATAGGTCCCCCTGAGTCAGTATTAGTCATTTATATTATCTTCTAAAATAAGAAAGTCACAAAAATATGACATCAAGTATTCAGTTACGTACTCTGTTCTGGCTGCCTTTGGAGACTAGCTGATTATCTACCATGCGATCAAAATGCAGTTATGACACCTTGTTTTCATTAGGTTGGAATTCTAAAACAAGGTCCAAAACTGCATGTACAGTTCTTCAGCCTACTTCTGCATGGTTTTGCCCCTGGCAATAGGAGCAGTCTATACCCTATGGAGTTTCCAGATAGTTTCAGTCTAGAGGCTAGAGGTTATCATTGTTTTTGTAGGGATGATGATGTCTATTTCTGGCCCCAATTTAGAGATGTGTCAGATACAGTAATGTCGGTATTGGAGGCAGCAAGTCATGACTATCTGTTTTTCTTTCTCAATAATTTAATCTGAGTACTGTCATTAAGACTTGACTTCTCTAATTTCATTATGAGATATTTTAAAATACTTTTAATTCCATGACAGTAAGTGAAAACAAATCTGAATATGCCTGGTAATGAGTGATTATTCTGCTTCTAAGTTTGTCTATTTTCTGCAAATAGGCAAACACAATACATTCAGTGTACTACACCCCAATACTTTTTTTTAAGTTTTTATAACTACGTGTTTTTCACAGCAAATTCAGACATATTGCAGATTAATAAAAACATTCATTTTTTACTTTCTTTCAGTAAAGAATGCCTACTGTTCTCTGAGTCAATGAAATAAGTGTTTTGATATCACTGTAAAGAAGGAGAAATCCTCTGATATCAGCATTAGATTAATGAAAATGAGACCATTATATAAAAACAGAGAATACTATTTACCTAACATAAATTTTTCTTCAGTGTCACGGTTTAAAGCTGGGCCGGCTATTAAACCTGTGGCAGATGCTCTCTATTATCCCCCCCCTCCCCCCAAAGGGAAAGGGAAAGGGAAAAGGGAGAGAGACTTCCGGGTTGGAAAGTTAAAACAGTTTTAATAAACTATAATAATGAAAAAGAGTATAATAAGAATAATAGAAATAATCAAATATATACAAATATATATACAAAACCAAGATTGAGTTCCCCTGAAGTCAGCCATGTCACCACCGGCACTGCAGGGCAGGCTCCGGGAAGGCCCAGGCTGGGCCCAGCGATGGTCAAGAGCTGGATTCAGGAATGCACGGATCGGGATCGGGGGCAGCAGGAAAACAGATGTAGTCCTCTTTGGACACCGGCCATAGCAGAAAGAGAGCGAGACCCTCGTGATCCCCCCGCTTTATACTGAGAATGACGTGTATGGGATGGAATACCCTCGTTGGTCAATTTTGGGTCACCTGCCCTGTCCGCTCCCCCTGCATCTGCGACCCCCCTTCGGCTCTTCACTCATAAGCGGTGAGGAATTCAGCAGTGACCTTGGTTTCTCTAAGAATAAGTACAGCAAGAGCCTTTCTGCACAACATCCCTACCAGTGCCTCAGCGATAACTACAAACTTCGAGCGTTATCAGTCCTGGAAGCAGACACTGTCTGCAAAACATGCAGTTAGTTTCAGAAAGTGCAGTTACTTAGAGGAGACTTAGCTGAAAGTAAAAATCACTGAAAGGAAAATTGGCCTGGTTTAGGCCAAACCAGGACGTTCAGGAACATTGTTCCAGCTCAGCAACAAAAGGTGGAGAAGCTGCCTATGAACCCACCAGGAAAGATCAGGAGATATGCTTGGTACCTAATGTCTGTTTCCCCTCTCAATGACAGCAAATAGCCTCAACCCACCATGCACTGAAAATTCTGATTTCAATAATTCAAAATTCTTGCTGTTCCAGTTGGGGGGAAAAAAAAAAGATAATTTTTAAATTACCAGAAGATCAGGGAAACTAGAACATTTTTGCATTGCCAGATTCTTTTGCTGACTCTAAAATATGACATAAAATATTTCATAGGCTAATAAAATGCTTAGAATAAATGGTGCTGTTTTGTCCAAAAAACTTGTCTGACTGATATTTTTCTTGCTATGTTTGCATGTGGCAATGCTGGAAATGGTGATGTATCAGTAAGTGGGAAACGGATCAAATTGGTTATTCAAATGTAAATTAGTATCTTTTACCAATCAGAGTAGAGATAAAGAAAAATAATGCTTTGAAAGGAAAGCCTCTGTGTAAGAATGAAACGCCACATATTTTTTCACTCTATTGTTTATATTGCAAAAGTATGTAGAAGGCCTATCTGAGGAACCAGCTCTATTTTGCTAGAGAGGTTCAAGCTAATACAAAAGATGGCTGCAGTGTGGAAGAGAGGTTGAAAGAACGTGACCACAAAAATGGACAGGATAGTTCTACAGTATTTCAATTTTTATATGAGCCAACAGCAGTAAGGAAATAAGCCCATGAAAGTTAAGCAATTTTCTGATTTCTCAAGAGAATCAGTGGTCAGATTTGTTTCGTTCTTGTGCTATGGAGATGGATTCCCTTATTCTTCTGTGACAAATGACTATTTCTGCCTGTTCATAGGGAAGGAAGATGTAGCCAGAAGAAAAATTCCATGTTATAGCTGCATTTGACAGGCTCTTTGTTTTACTCAGATTTGTTTGGAAGAGTAAGGAAAGAATGCCTGACAAATCCATATGAATATGAAGTCATGTGAGGATCCAGAAGAAAAAAACAGAAAACAAGAAAAAAAAAAAACAAATCGACAAGGCTGATGCAGAGGGTGGTATCCCTTCTTACAGAATTTTTTTTCAAGGAGTTGGAAGTTCGTTAAAATATTTATGAAAATCTATATCCATCTGTATTTATTTCACTAAACCAAGGAACTACTGTTTTTTCATGTGAGGGGAAGAACTTCAAAACACACCTGTCACAATGACTCTCCCAACTGATTGATGGATTTTACTACAAATGCTTAGCATCTGACATTGTAACTTCTCACAGACTGTTGCTGTGGCTTCCCTGCTTTTCTTCCTACCCTCTGCTGAATCAACCCGTATATCAAAAAAATTAATTTAATTTTGAAGGGTCCATTATCAGTGCAAATTAATTGCTCACTATATAAGAATTCAAGTTCTAGAATTTGCATCTCCTATTTTTTTCAGATTCTCACAATTTTTCAGGTTCAGGGCATGTCCTGTAAAATTGATTTTTGAGCATTTTTAAGCATTTTGTTTCTGCAAGCATAAGTTCCTCTGAACATTGTGACATGAGGGAAAAGGGATGATATTGGTCATAGAAAGCATTCAACACCTTCACTCACACAGTACAGCTGAATCCCCTACATTTTCCTAGGTGAAGACAAGCTATGCCTTTACAGCTGTTAACAATAAGGGCATCTTGCTACATTGCTTCAAAAGCAAGTGGAAATCACATTTTAACTCATTTTTTGCTCCTTTTTTAGTGTGGGTTTTTTTTTTCTGATCAGCACTCAACCAGTTTCTCTGATGTGTGGATGGTCACAGCCACAGGTGACCCTGTCTTCTGCCACAGCAATGTGAAAGCTGTGATAGCACAGCCATTTTTGTTTACAGCTTGACATAACCAGGCTTAATCTGAATCAATTATTGGTGTTACCACAGCATTCCAGAAAATGTGACTGGGAGAGATGTTTTCAGCCTGAAACTCTTTCTGTTCATTCTGAGGGGGCATGGTGGTGGATCTGTAATTGTGTTTATCTTTCTAGAGATAACAAAATTGGTTAGACTATGAAATTTGGTCTCATTAAATACACCTGTCATGTGATTAGCTGAAAGTGGGAAAAAACTACAAAATCACATTTGGTCATACATATACCATGTTTTAAATAGTCAAAGACAACACATGGTACCTTGAGTGTGAGAAGACCATTTTGCTTTCTATAGGGGTTTTTCAGGTAAGAAACAAACTCTTGATACTTAATAGCACAGTGTCATAGGATTTGTTTTTTTGCATTGTCTGGGTTTTACCCTGATCTTTAGATGCGGGCTGTTAAAGTTATTTTATAAGCTTGAACTATATACAGGCAAATATGTGCACTCTGTGGAAATAATGACAAAACAGATACCTCTTGTCTTGGAAATACATAAAATATATATATATAAGTTCTAATTTCAGAGATGTTCTGGAATGTTTCTGTTATTTTTGAATGATGATAGATAGAGTTACCCTATAGGTAAAAGGGGATACTTTCACAAGTAAGTAGTGAAATCTATATTTGAAAAACAAAGGTCAGAATGAACTGGAAATCAAACATAAATGATTTAGGAAATCTCTTAATTTCTGTTTGGTTATGTCTCCTTTCTTTCAAAGATTTAAGTACAGAATGGATTTGAGAACCTGTTTGCATTTTAATCCATCTAGCTTCCATCTGTCTGTCCATGTTTTTGGTGAAAGGTCATTTCTTTGCATGAATTTGTAAAACTACTGTTCTGCTGTACTTCATAAGCCTGATATTTAAGAGATTATTCTGCAACTTAATTTCTCCCTTCTAAATGTTAAGTTTTTCAAAAATAAACTCTGAGTAAATAAAAATTAAAAAAATCTGAGTAAAACAAAGAGTTAATCTAAAAATAACCTCTTTTTTAACATATTCTTTAAAGACATGTTTAATGTTACATGAACCTTTGTCCATGGTGAACAAGCTCTTGTTTAAGAATGCAGGTGCTGAGCAATATCTCCATCGAAGTTCTTTTTTCTGATCACTGTAGCACATCATGTTATTTGGCACCTGAATTGAGAAAAAGGAGGTGTCTTCTCTGCTTTTACTCCTCTCCTTAAAATTTTCTGGAGAAAAGGCCCTCTTAACATACTGCCAAAAGGAAAAAAAGACAGAAGCAGAGAAGAGACAAAAGCAGGGGAGAAAGGAAGGCTCAAACTGACAAAAAATACAGGACTCTAATGGTTTGGTGCAAAACAGTAGCTGTAAATAACCAGGACTAGGAAGAGAAGAGCTGTTCTACTGCATGAGATGCTTAGGTTAGAAAGCAGGAATAGGAAGGGCTAGATACAGTGATTCAGAGATGGAAATGAGAGAGAATGAGATAGTGAAACTGGAGTAAGAAGTCAGCAAAGAGAAAAATGTTCAGAAAGGCCAGAGTTTGGGTTAGAAGGAGCAGAAAGGCTCATTTACTGCATTCAATATTCACATCCAAAACCTGAATGTAACCTGAATTTCCAGAGTCATCATTTCTCTGCTCCAAAAGAGTATTTTTACTGTATGGAAAAGTAGTTTCCCATCTCCTTTTTATGACTGGTTTACAGTAAACAGTCTACTACTGTAAAAACATTAAACTTTTCTACTGTTGTTAGTTGTTCTGTCTAATCAAGTAGAAAAGATCTCTGCCATGTATTTAAAAGTTGCAAATATAGTGGTGAACATATAGGTGCCGCTATGGTACACGAACGAATCTGAGCTTTCAGTATAGTGTTTTGTAACATAGATGATTATAGACAGACTTCATTTAAAGAACACATCAAGATTGCAAAGTCAAACATTGGAAAGTTACGAAATGCAGAACTGGGTATGAATGTTTTTTTCCTCTCCCTCTTTAAGTACAATTATGTACCTCTTCCTCAGGGCTCCTTCCCTTATTTACTGGATAGGAAGACTGGGTCTGATTATAATTCATAACTGTCTTGTGAAAAGAAAATGTATGCTGGATCACAACTTCATTTGTTGCAGAAAAGGTGGGCAAGGGTCCCCTCCCTTAACACTTGTCAACTTTACTAATAATGAGACAGAAATTGTGTGTGGGGAAAAAAGGTGTTTCTGATTCAGCAAGCTGTGTTCTTCTGTGTTCAGGACAGTCAGTGGTACTAGGGCAGTGTTTAAGTTACTAATATATTCAAACACTGTCCAAAATAGCTCATTCTTTAGTACTTGAATTGGATTGAACACCTAGATCCATAATGTCTTGAGATGGCCATACCAGTGAATACAAATTAGGTATCTAAAGAGTATGTGTCTTTCTTGATTTCAACCAACATGATTATTCAGAGACCTAGTACATGCTCTGAGGCTGACAGAGACACTTCAACTTCCTGACCCTGCCTCCCCTGTTATCCAAATGAATGCCTTTCCTTATTTACCTTGCCATCTGCAAGGCAGGCTTTCTAAAGGCAGATCTGTGAGAGTTTGGTTTCAGGCTGTGGTGCATGCAGACTTCCTTATAGTTAACGTGGTTCTTTGCCATGAGATATCAGAGTTAAAATTTAAAATAACCTTAAACATTTAAAATAATTTTTTCCCTGCTCACTATGAGCCCCATTCTAGTCCCATTAAAGCATGTCAAAATCCCATTGACTTCAATGGGATCAAGAGTAAGCCCTGCATGTGGCTTTAAAAACTGTATTAGTACTACCTTACATTTATAGGGCATAAAGATTCCCCAAATCCCACAGAGCTTTTCTGAACAAAACTGTTCTTTAAAAAAAAAGTATGAACAGAGCAACGTGATGATACATAACCTGCAGAGCTGAAAAGAATTAAACTCTACATGGTCATGTCAGTACAATAGTGCTCACAGCTTGGAATTTGCAGTAGATTCTGCTACCGCTACTCTAATAAAGAAATGATGGTCTTCTCTTCTGAGTGCACAATACAAGAGCAGAGCAGGAGGTTGTCACACAGTCCTTCTGCAAGATGTGGGGAGACAACCACTGAATTAAACAAGCAGCCACAGGTACCTTGGTAATCATGCTGTGGGCAGTGGCATCATCTCTCAGCCAGTCTTACGTATCTACACTGGTCTGTGACTTCCATAAGCTCCTTAGGAACTGTAGCATATTTGCAGGCTCGTGATTTTGTGGTGAAAGATATTCAGAGAAGATGAAAATTCCTAATGCACTGCAAAACTTCAAGGAATATCAATGTGGTGGCTTTCACTGAGAGAGAGGTTTAGTATCTCAGATAAAATAAAATGGTGAGAAGTAATGGAAAAATTTCCTAGAGAATGAACTCCCCAAAGTTTAATTGTTCTTCAGTATAATTACAACTTTCTAAGGCTTTGCAGAAGTGTGAATTTCTTAAAACTTCTACTATTTGGACACTCCATTTTTTTGTTTTCTATAGATCCATCACATGCAGAGATGAAATACAGCATGCAAAACGAGTCCCTTTATAAGGATAATTTGCTTACAGAAGGTTAATTAATGATTACTTGATTACTAACACTACAGTCAGTCCCATTGATAGATCATCAGAATGTTTTACAGACCAAGTATTAAGTTAAAGTTGATATAGCGTGCGTGCATCAAAAAGAGACAAAATAGAAAGTAGCTGGACAAAATGTTCATTTAGTAACTTCAGTTGTTTATATCAACCAGAAACAACACTCAGGGATAAAATTTCTATAAGAAGATTAGAACTCCTCTGCCCTCCTTCTGTTCTGTAGCATCCTTTCTGAATCGAGTGTATCGAAACAGACATGAACGATTGTCCATACTGGTCACTGGGACAGATCAAGCTACGGAGCACAGTAATTTTGTATTGGTTTAACTCAGCAGATAAAACCTGTTTTGATCCCCACTAATAAGCTTTATTCAGGGAGTTGTAATGACTTTGAAACGGCAGGTATTCTGGATAGTGTTTTCAAAAGGAAGGACTATTTGTTGATTTTAGGAACATAATAAGCATGAAAGAGGGTTAAGTAACAAAAGCTGATGTATGTATTGTCTTAATTAAGATTAGCCATTCTGCTACAATTTAAATATACACATTTGATCAATCAATATTGGTACTGAGAGAGAGATTTTTCTCTGTTGCTGCACATTCTCTTCAAGATTGAGTTGATTTGGATTTGTGTATAAATCCATCTTTTTTTGTCCATCTCAAAGTCTATGCCAGAAGGTCTTTCAAGATTCTGATAAGGAATCTTAAATCTGGTCAGACTGTATTACACAATTGATCCAGAGAGAATATAAAATCTTCTTTCTGTGAGTCTCCTTTTCACAGAATCACAGAATCACAGAATCACAGAATCACAGAATCACAGAATGTTAGGGATTGGAAGGGACCTCGAAAGATCATCTAGTCCAATCCCCCTGCCGGGGCAGGATTGCCTAGACCATATCACACAGGAACGCGTCCAGGCGGGTTTTGAATGTCTCCAGAAAAGGAGACTCCACAACCTCTCTGGGCAGCCTGTTCCAGTGTTCAGTCACCCTCACAGTAAAGAAGTTTTTCCTCAAATTTAAGTGGAACCTCCTGTGCTCCAGCTTGCACCCATTGCCCCTTGTCCTGTCAAGGGATGTCACTGAGAAGAGCCTGGCTCCATCCTCTTGACACTTGCCCTTTACATATTTATAAACATTAATGAGGTCACCCCTCAGTCTCCTCTTCTCTAAGCTAAAGAGACCCAGCTCCCTCAGCCTCTCCTCATAAGGGAGATGTTCCACTCCCTTAATCATCTTCGTGGCTCTGCGCTGGACTCTCTCTAGCAGTTCCCTGTCCTTCTTGAACTGAGGGGCCCAGAACTGGACACAATACTCCAGATGCGGCCTCACCAGGGCAGAGTAGAGGGGGAGGAGAACCTCTCTCCACCTGCTAACCACACCCCTTCTAATACACCCCAGGATGCCATTGGCCTTCTTGGCCACAAGGGCACACTGCTGGCTCATGGTCATCCTGTTGTCCACTAGGACCCCCAGGTCCCTTTCCCCTACACTGCTCTCCAACAGCTCTGTCCCCAACTTGTACTGGTACATGGGGTTGTTCTTGCCCAGATGCAGGACTCTACACTTGCCCTTGTTATATTTCATTAAATTTCTCCCCGCCCAACTCTCCAGCCTGTCCAGGTCTCTCTGAATGGCTGCGCAGCCTTCCGGCATCTCAGCCACTCCTCCCAGTTTTGTGTCATCAGCGAACTTGCTGACAGCGCACTCTAATCCCTCATCCAAGTCATTAATGAATATATTGAATAGAACTGGTCCCAGAACCGACCCTTGCGGAACTCCGCTACACACAGACCTCCAACTGGACTCTGTCCCGCTGACCACTACTCTCTGGCTTCTTTCCTTCAGCCAGTTCACAATCCACCTCACTACCCGATCATCCAGACCACACTTCCTCAGTTTAGCTGCGAGGATGCTGTGGGAGACCGTGTCAAACGCTTTACTGAAATCGAGATAGACCACATCCACAGCTTTACCATCATCTATCCACCGGGTAACATCCTCATAAAAGGCTATCAAGTTGGTTGAGCAAGACTTCCCGTTGGTGAAGCCATGTTGACTGCCCCTAATGATCCCCCTATCCTTGATGTGCCTAGAGACAGCACCAAGAACAAGTTGCTCCATCACCTTTCCAGGGATGGAGGTGAGGCTGACCGGTCTATAGTTACCCGGGTCCTCCTTCCTGCCCTTTTTGAAGACTGGAGTGACATTCGCTTTCCTCCAGTCCTCAGGCACCTCTCCTGTTGCCCACGACTTAGCAAAGATGATGGAGAGTGGCCTAGCAATGACTTCCGCCAGCTCCCTCAGCACCCGCGGGTGCATCCCATCAGGGCCCATGGATTTATGGACATCCAGATTGCTTAATTGGTCCCTGACCCAGCCCTCATCAACCAAGACAGATTCCTCCTCTATCCTGACTTCTTCTGAGGCCGCAGGGGTCCAGGGCTCCTCAGGACAGCCTCCAACAGTATAGACAGAGGCAAAGAAGGCATTCAGTAACTCCGCCTTCTTTTTATCCTCTGTCTCCAGGACCCCCACCTCATTCATCAGTGGGCCTACATTGCCTCTAGTGTTGGCTTTACCTGCAATGTATTTGAAGAAGCCCTTTCTGTTGTCCTTGACCTCTCTTGCAAGGTTTAATTCCAAGGAGGCCTTAGCTTTCCTAGTTGCCTCCCTACATCCTCTGACAACAGACTTATATTCCTCCCAAGTGGCCAGCCCCTCCTTTCAAAAACTCCTTCAGAGTTTTTGAAAACTCTGATAGTATAGTTTAAATTGTCATTGCTGGTTTTCTGGATAATCTAACCTTCAGACTAAAATTCTGGAGTTCAACCTTTGAATTAACAGAGCTAGCTGAACAGAGAAATTTGTAACGCTAGTTTGAATTTGAACCATATTATAGAAAAAATTATGTCAACTATTCACTCGAAGTCCTAATCATGTTCTTCACTGGGCTGTTACATAGCCCTGAAAAAACGTCCACAGCATTTTCTAGTTCAAAAGTCCAGATGTAAGCTTTAAAAATGTGGCCCATACTCCACCTCTTCATCCTTCAGTCTCACAATCTTTACCACGTACTTGTCAGCCTTGCTCCAGGCTGACTATGGTCACTAAGACAGAACAAATCCTACCTCATTTTGACAGACATAGAACAACATAATATTAAAGAACACCTTTATGTTATTCTTTAACATTATGAACAATCGCTGTAAACTATTTTCTAGGCACATAGTCCAATTTAAAAGAGATCTTGCTTAAGAGTGGTGCTTTCATTTTTTACATATAGAAAACTTTAGTGCTTTAAGGTTGAAAGGCGTTCGTTGGATGCATCTGGGGAAGACATACTCGTGTTAGTGCTTTGGTGGATCTTTCTGAAACAAGTTGTCTGCACAGCATCACACTACCTAACAGCACCGCGGCCTGGCTTTGCATCCTGCTTCCTTTCCTTAGGAAGCTGGGGACAACATTTCACTGTAGCAGCATATTTCTGAGCCTGAAAAGGAGAGATGCATGCATCAGCTGTAAAGTAAGAATTATTCTGGACAAATTAAGCCTCATATCTTACTGGTTTTAAGTATGAAAAGCTTATGAATGACTGAATAGTGAGACATGCGGTCCGTAGATTGCCTTGAAATCACCTAGATAAGGCAAAAAATAAAGTGATTTTTTTATATGCATTGTTGCTTGCAAGATAATCCTTACCATGCAAAAGCCACAACTATCAACAGAGCAGTAAAGTATCAGTTAAAATTCTCCTTACAAAAAGCTGCCACAAACTTATCCGAAAACCAACTATTGCTCTTGGCTCAGACTTGTCCCAGAGGGTTTTGGCTAAAATAGCAGAGCTTTTTAATTATTCTGGATTGATCTATACACAGATTTATGCAGCTGGGAATTTTGCAGGTCTCTGCACAGAGACCTCTCACACAAGCAGCTGAATTCTGAATAATTACTTCTCTTTAACTAGCATTCTGAATGAATTGGGTTAATTTCTTCTCGGTCTGAAGTGAGCGTTTATGCAAGTATATTTAACATTTGCAACAAAATTCCCATTTTAAAAATGGAAGACTAGAAAAACAAATGTTCCCAAAAATTCATATGGTAGAAAAAGTCATTTTTTTAACAGCTTGTGGATTTAATGGAAAAACTAATTGCCCTTTGTCATTGCAATAAATGCGAAGTATACTGGATACACATTGTAATTTCTGAGATAAAGTTTGTCTGCTGTTATACTGACATGTAACTTGGGAAAGGTTATAAGCCAAAAAGACTATCTGGATGGAGATAGTACTTGGTTAAAATGATTATTTTACTTACATATTTTGGCCTATTTAAAACCTGAATTCAGAATAGAGCTCAATACAGGTCTCCTGCAAGACCAAGCTAAATGTGTATAGTAGTCACTCGAAAAGAAAATATTCTTCTAACTGAAAGATAGCCATACAAGAATCTGTGAAGCAGACTTTCAGAGTGACTTTTCGGACAGATTCACATTTATTGATGACATCCAAATATCCTGAATATCCCTAATACTTACTTCCTAGTCTTCATTTGGTCTGTTGACTCATGCTGTATGAATAAGAGGGTTAGGAGAACAAAGCTCTTTACCAACTCCCACAAATAAGACAACATGTTTCCTTCATGTAAACTGTCTCTAGGCACATCATAGCCTGTGAAAGTGAAGAATGGTACTTACTGGACCAGAAACTATGTGGAAAATACCCCAATGTGTTGATTGAATTAATGCTCTTATAGAAATTTTGACACTTGAAGAACACAAATTAGGGCTACACTGGCAAATTTATTTCTGGATTGTCCTCGCTTTTGGGTGCTCAGTTGGTTTTGATAATATTTTATCATATATTTGTGGGGTTTGTTAACCCACCTTTGTATAGACATTAATCAAAACAGAATCAAAGTTGAAGAGTGGCTGTCCTGTGTTTTTACTGTATTACTGTACTGAACTAAAAGTCTTCAGCCCTGAAGTTAAAGCAATATGCTTTCACTATATTAAGTATAAACAAGGATAGAATATTCTTGCCACATGTAACACAAACCTACCTGTTATATTTAATACATCTTGTAATAAATTGTCATCAAAATCTGTAAAAATCCTTTTACAATAAAAAATCAGCTTTGATTCCATGAGGAGCTTAATTCTAAGTGTATGCAGAGATCAATCTCTATTCAGCAAAGCTCTTTCTCTACATACCCAAACCACCTAGAACTTAAGTGTGTTAAATTGAACACACGCTTCAGCAGTTTGCTTGAAAACTTGCAGCTTGAAGACAGACCAACAAAGGTCAAATGAACCTAAGCGCTCCAACTGAGGAGTTTAGGACAATGAATAAGTGTCAATCTTCAATATGGCTGGCAAATATAATGCCTAAAAATAGGTACTAAGAGGGAGTTTGTGAAGCAAAGCAGTGTGGGGAAGACAAGATTATCCAAAAGGGCACCCAGCGTGGGCTGCTTTATGTCAGTGTGTAACTCGTTTTCGTGTTAAACTTCTTAGTTAATTAATAATAAAAGACCATGTACAAATTATTACAATGAATTTTATAATGCTGAAAACACCATAGTTTTCCATCCTAAAATGTAAACTATAATGTCAGAACAACTAGGAATTATAACTGCACCAGGCATATCTTAGAATACAAATCAAAAGAGATGAGTTATTACAAATCTTATCAACAATAATTAAGTCAATTTCAGGGACAAAATTTTAATTAAAAATTAAGAGAACTCTTTTGAGAAATGAAGAAACTTATTGTTTGACCTGCATAGTCATAACTGTTTTGACAACCCATAATTCCACCACAGGGAACATTAGAGTATTTTTATGCTCTTATAACATTTAATATATGATCATTCATTTGGAGGTGCATTATTCCTTCAATTTGATTGTAATTTTCCCAAGTAGCCTCCAAATTTGACACATAGAGACTTTGAATGTGCAGCTTTGTGGTGGTGAATTCTGGTCATGTAAAATTCCTAGAAGGTGAGTGTGGTTTAAATGCTGTACACATTACCTGAACACCTCAGAATATTTAACAGAAGCGTGGTTTGGTGAGCAGAGTAGAATCTGCCTTGACTCTTTTCTCTCCTTTTGAATGTAGAGAACAGGCTGTTCTTACAAAACTTGAAATATCTAAATCTTGGCACATTCTTAGAGAAAGGAATCACTCAGTTTGCATTTGCGAGAAGTAGCCCTCCTGTTAGCTGTCATGTGAAGTACCTTATATCCGTTCAGATCACAGAATCGCAGAATGGTTAGGGTTGGAAGGGACCTCTGGAGATCAACTAGTCCAACCCACTGCCAAAGCAGGTTCCCCTAGAGCAAATTCCTAATACAGCAAAGATTGCTTGCACATTTTCAGCATATGAAAATCTTCCATTAAGTAGCTATTAACACATTGGTTCAGTCTGCATTTATGATTGCTAGACTGGGAAAAGGAGACAACAAAAAGAAAAAAAGAAGATGCAGAAGTCTAAAGTAAAATCTGAAATCAAGCTGAGGATCATCCTGACTTATCTGTTACCACTGTCTATTTTAGTAGTCCCCTCCACACTCCTCTTCTTCCTCTCTTTTCTTTCCTTGACTTCTCCCTTAGGTATCTATTACCCTTCCACAGTCTCTCTCCTGCCTTCTGTACCCATCTTGATTCTTGCTCCTTTCTCCTTCAGACTCATAGCCTGTTTCCCCTTCTCACTCCACTTATTTCTTCGTGTTACTTTTTTTACCCCAATCTTTCTGTCCTTTCTTCTCTGCTCCCCTTTCCCCCCATCATTTTCCAGTTGCTCTTTTCTGTTTCCTTTCATTTTGTTCTCTTCCTCACTTTGCTTTTTCATTCTCTGTTGTTTTACATTGGGTCCTTGTTGCTTGTCTAACTTTTTCATCAAGCTTCTGTCTCTTATCTTCCATTTACCTCCTTTATTTCTTTACCAGCCCTTTATATTTTCATTCCCCGTGCCCTACAGTTCTCTACCATTCTCTACCAGTAATGCATCATGGGGGGAAAAAAATCTCTCTGTAATGGAATTTTAACTTGCTAAATCAAAATCACAATGTTGGACAGATATAAATAATGAGTTATTTATACTAGCTGTCACTCTACCTTATCTAGAAAATAATTCAGTAGTTCTTATACACAATTGTGCCTGGCATCTATTTTGATGTGTGATAACTCTAAAACATTATCAGTGTCGGGAACTGTACATACTCACGTCATTTTTCGTTTTAACGGAGCTGAAAGTGCTGAGAACAAAGGCTCACAACTGAAGCAAGTCTTCTGATTAACGCCAAGTTTGAAGCATGTTGTGCACGAGAGAGACTGCACAGCGTTGTTTCACAGAGTCTATAAGCATATGCAGAGGAATTTGTAGCTGAAAATGAAAAGAAAAAATATCTTTAATGTTTTGGAATTGATTAGGCCTGTATCCAACTGATTGCAGACATTCTTTGTGTTCATTAAAACTGAGCATTCAGAGAATTTTAAGTACATTGCAGCAGTTTGCTAAATATTTGTTGTAACAACATTTTCTTTCCTTCTATTTTAAAAAACCCACCCTGATCTAGGCATTCTGACTCATTTTATATGTTTGCAGAGACTAAAAGTTTTCTGCATTCTTGGAACATATGCTCAAACAGTTTTATCATCTGCTCCTAGTTTTCTTCTTTCCTATGTCCATTTACTTACAAATATCCTTTATCCATATGAAGCAATAGGAAACCTCTGTTAAACAGGCCGTGGAAAATGATAATATCCTGTTTCAAATTATGCCTACTGCCAAATGCATACATGGGAAGAGATCTTTATGTCTGCCTGTGCATTTAGTACAGGATAATGTCTTTGCACATGAGATGAGCTGATCAGGAGAGCAGTTTTTGCTGTGGAGGAACATGCCTGGGTGAGTTCCACATCCACTTGCTGGCATGAGCTGCAAAGCCTGCTCTGCATTTCCTCTCCTCCCCACCAGGTAGCCTGTTAGGGTTACTCTTGTCCTAACACACTGCACCAGTAAGAAAAAGACTGATTAGGATGTGAAGGGGTAAAGAGACAATGTCAGGGCTGCTTATTTCTGTTAAATTTAATAGTAAAGCAAATGTTGAGTGGGATGGCAGGACAGAATTCCAATATGTTGTCCTCTGATGGAGACAGTCTCTTTCCCTGCTGCCCATTTCAGCTATAGGAATATCCAAATGTCATACAGTAGAAATACAGAATCTTTGGAATGCCATCTATCCCAGAGGACCAAGATCAAGATGGATCATGCCCAAAATGCTCTGAATTCCATGCCTTTTTTTATATGCTCTCTAGCACCAATTTATAGAGGCAAAAACTTTACACAAAGTAATTATACAGTATTATAAGCATCCTGATTAGGTTTCTTAAGAGTCACCCTACCTACTGTGCTAAAAGTATAATCAAGCCAAAGAATCTAACCTGGAAAGAGAATAGAGAGACAAGATACTGAAATTATAACTCCCTTGAACAGCAACAGAAATTGTTGGTTTCAGTAAGACAACTTTGGTCAACACTTCTTATTTTGAAATACACTTCTAGTCTTGTTTGTTTTATTTACAAAAAGTTGCAATATTTACTGTGCGAAACTTATGCACCAGTGAATTAATTTTCTCTTACACTTAAACTTTCTATTATAGTGGGAATGGCACAGGAATTTGTGCCAGCTCTCTTCAGAGGGGTCCTAAGATGGAATTTTCAGATATGCAAAACATTTTTGAGATTTTGAAAACTTGTTGTTTTGCTTTTGTACTCTTTTTCTCAAGAGAGATAAGAATGTCATTTCAGAGGAATCAAAGCAGTGGGCATGCAAGCTTCCAACTAGCTCAAGGTACAGCTTCCTATGGAAGAACCAGTGAAAGCTGAGATAAAAGATTTTATAGGATGTACCAAAACACCTTTGTTTTCTTTAATGTGAGGGTAGGTCATAAACTAATACGAGAAGTACAACTAAATTTAGATGGAATTGTACAGAATATACTTTTTTTTCTGGAATTAGCACTTTGTTTCCCAAGGTCTAGTCTTGATCATAGCTTGCCTTCTATCATGTAGGTATGTAATCCTACGTGGCCCAAGACAGTGAGCACCTTGCAGAGTGCACAGGTTCCTTCTTTTTTTCCTTTAAGTATCTTGCATCTTTTTGACTCCAGAGAGTACTTTTGTAGATCAGTTCTGTATGTTTGTGTCATTGTTTGAATTTTTACAAGATGAGGTTTGGCAAAAAGTACATGAGTCAGTTCTTTCTCACACCATTTTCACACTCATGCAGCAAAATTGAACTGTCACAAAATGTTCTTCTGCTTTCTCTGCTGATATTTTGTGCTCTGAAATGGAGAACTACATCTCTTTCCACTTTCATCTGTTGCAAAGATGCAAAAAAACCCTGAGGTTCAGGGTAAAGATTTAAAACCATAAGGACAGTTTCTTGTGAGTTCAGAAGTGGCTCTTATGTGTGTGAATATATGTAAGCATGTATGCATTTGCATCCCGTGAGAAATGAACCTGAAGGAAAAACTTAATGTAGGTTATCTGGGTTAACGTCTGCTTTGCACAGAAGGGCAGCCTTATGCACAATTTCTTGTTTTACACAGATGTATGTCTGTAAGAGTTCCTATGCTTCCTATGGAACAAGGTCGTGGCTTTGGTCAGTTCCTTATCAGTAAAAACTCATAACTTCACGTTTTTAACTCCATTTGAAATACTGTCCTGGTATTTTTCAAGTGCCTTCTGGTATACACTAGATAACACACAGCTTTAAAGGCAATCATTTTGAACTTAATGACTTCCTCCTACCCTTCTGTTCTGCTTGAGATAGGAGACAGAACTGTTTTCATTTTTTTCTGACTTATTGTCAGCTGATCATTTCAGGAAAGTTGCAGTTATTATAGGCACCTCGGTAAATGTAAAAATGTCATTGCTATAGTCTCCTTGAACATACCATGTACTAAAACCTAGATAGCCTGGGAGCACCATTTTTGTTAGTTTATATTTAGAGTGGTGAAGAATTAGGATAGTTTGTTTAAGAAACACTTATTAGACAATATGTGTGTGAAGTACTTGTTGAAAACTCAAGTCTACTGTTTTCTTCATCTATGCAGGATGAACTCTCTTCTGCTTTCCATGATGAATCATGTTGCGTTGCAGTTTTTTTCCCGTATCTCTCAAGATCCCACACAAGCTTTGAAAAAGTCACCAAGAAGACCAAAAAAAAAAAAAAAAAAAAAGCCAACCTAAATAACATATCCAGGGCTTATTTTGCTCCTCCATTTGCTGTGAAATCCTAGCAAAAAAAAATATGTATGAGCAATTTTCTATACATCTTATGCTAAAGAGCTGTTAAACAAGAGAAGGAAAATCCTAAGGATGAGAACATGCAAATACCCTAAGCAAAATCCTGCTCTCTGAGGGGCAGACACTCAAACTGTTTATAAAGTTCAAGGAATCTTTCTGAAGTTACAAAGTACTTTGAGACAGAAATACCTTCTTGAAGCATCCAGGCTGCTGCTAGGCAGCAGATCATAAATTATAGAATGCACAGATTTTCATTCCTCGCACCATTTTTATTACTGGCAGTATAACTCTCTCTTATATCTTGTTGCTACCCAGGAAGATTTATTAAGGTGAAAAGCACTGTATCTTTACTGAAAGAATAGCAGAGTGCACTTACTATATATATATGTCCTATCTATAGCAGTTTATATTTGTGCAGGAGGCTTATATAGTGTATTTTTTCCCAACTTGAGTAATAAATTTCTGGAAGTCCTCAGGAATAATGATCTGGAAAATGTATTTTCCCCCCAAGGCTCTAATATTTTTTTAGCCAGTGGCTTCAGGATCCCATAAGTGGTACACATTTTTAGCAGGTATAAAGCATTTTTGGAGACTGACTGCTAATGGCAAGTTAATCCATGATTAGATTGCTCTGAAAGAAGAGAGAAAAAAATCTCGTGTACTTTTTCTTAAACTTTTACGGTTGTGATATTTTGCCAGAGGTTCTGAAAACAGATGGGATCACAATAGCTTAAGATATTAGCAGGGCTGTGCCTTAGGTAGTCACAATTTTGATGATGCTATGCTGAACCAACAAGGTTATTTTCTAGGAAAGAATTGGTTATTCCTCTTGTGCATTATAATATGTAGTGAATAAAATGATTATTCATAGCTGTACCTATTCCTGCCCTTTTCCTGTCTCAATAAGGGCTACTGAAATAATGAATTTTGGAAGGGAAGGATACCTGGGACTAACTGTTGATAAAAATGTACAACATATAGCTTGTATTGGTGTTAAGATGAGGCGGTTAATACAGTTAAGTGACTTGAACAGGAACTGTGATTTTTTTTTTTTTTTTTTTAATTAAACTGTCTTATTTGATAAAGTGAGGGTCATCAAGAAGAAAAAAATATTTCCCCACCTTTTACAACTTCTCCTATTGCCTTTTCAAAGAAAATATACTTTGCTTGCTTAGGAACTGATCCTCTTCGGTAGCAGTTATTTAGCACAAACTAAAGAAAATTAGAGAAAAGTCATTGACCAGAAAAATTAAAAATTCTTAGCTCTACCACAGTCATTTTAACTATTAACATAGAATTCTCACCATCCCTGGAGGTATTTAAAAGACGTGCAGACGTGGAGCTTAGGGATATGGTTTCGTGGTGGACTTGGCAGTGTTAGGTTTACAGTTGGACTGGATGACCTTAAAGGTCTTTTCCAACCTAAATGATTCTATGAATGTGTACAACTCATTCCACAAAAGCTTTTGTATATTTTCCCTCTGCACACCCCTCGCAAATATCACTTGGTTGTTGGGCACCATTTTAATTTTTATGCCTTCTTCAGTGCCCACTTGCTCTCATTATTACAATACATATTTTATCATATCAAGCACAATTTTACTGAAAATACTAAGAAAAAAAAATGCCAAAAAGGTCTTGAAGGCATGACACTTTTGCGACTAGACAAGTGTGCTTTCTGTATTTTTCTATCTACCTCTCTTATGAAAAAATGAGAACAGCAGTAAGAAAAAGGCCATATGGAATAGCTGTCTCCAGAATGATGCTTGAATAGTTTTACCCTAATGAGGTATTGCAACAATACATCAACAAAACGCAATTTCTCTGAGGCAGTTGCTACTTGCCAAATACTGCTGTCTAGGAAATAATCTCTGCTTGTGTTCAGCTGAATGATTTTGGAAGTAGAATGATAGTAGTAGGCTCAGAACTCTCCAGAATTCATTTTTATAAATATGGTTGATAAGAAAGGCAACTGTTTGAATTTCAGACATATTCCAAGAAAAAGCATATACAAATTTAGATGATTAAGCTTTTACATTTTTTTTGAATATTTGCTAAGCTGCACTCCACATACACTTCTCCAACATATGTTATAGTGAGAGAAAGGCAAAGATAGACCTTTACAAGGAAGTTGATGCTTGAAAAATGGTTTGATGTGAAATTTTCCCTGGAAAATTTCATACCTGGCCTTTTAAACATCTTATATTCAAAACATAATATGTAGAACTGACACTGCATTTCAAATGGTGTATTTTACTGTGTCCCAGAAGAGGCTCTGGATGACTGAGGAAATTAATACAGTCTTGCTCAAAGTAACCTGAAGTACTACTGATGTTTGTCTTAATTTTATAGCACAAACCAGAAGAAATGGTCCTGTGTCTTTACTTACTATTAATTCTTTTTGATCGCTCATGCTTTCCTTCTTCCGTATTCATTCTTCTCCCCTTACTGTGCTACTGCCCTATTGTCTTTTCTGCAAATTCAGTGTCAATGATCATATCAGCCTGCTTCAGCCACGACCTCTTAAAAACTCCCAATATTTCAGAGAACGGTTACTCTTCCATTTCTCTAGCCCCAGCTCTATTTCAGTGCAGTTACAGCATGGAGGGAAAGAATACAACTAGCAGAGGATGTAAATTTGTTCTCTCTTATAGAGACCTTAGGTTTTATATTATCAGCAGTCAGTTTCCTGTTAGTTTAATGAACATGGAAAACATTTCAGCCTTATAAATACCCTTCAGTTCTAGACCAGTATCTCATACAGCATTCAATATCGTCATGATTCAGGTTGCATAAATTGGTTATCTTTGGGATCTTCTCCTGATGCACTAATAGATTCAAATTTTATCTGCACCTGTAGTGACTAAAATTCACCCATGAAATTTATCTAATCTTTACAGTCACGGTATGCTGTTTGATAGAACATTGCTATTATTTAGAACCCGACAGACTTTGATAATTCATTAAGCAACATAGGTCTGGAAAGCAAAATTGTGTATTTTACCCAGATACAGATCAAATATGTAAGGGCACTAAGAAAAAATATAGTTACCAGAATGCTGAGATTAAAGCACAGCTCTATCTATGCGTGCGATTTATTGATGCTTTTATTTTTTTGAGCAATTATTAATATCAAGTCTTTATTTAAATTCCCAGGGAAATCTCTAAAATTCAAAGCTCAGTTTTTGGGTCACTGAATCCTGCAACTTAACATTTTTCATAATGTATCTGTTTGTGGTTTTACCTCCCTCTTTTTTTTTTTTTTAGTGTTTTAATACACACCAAAGCAAAAATACTTTTCAAATACCTTGTGGTTTTACTTTGACAAACAACCTAGCCTGCATAAACAATTACTTTCAACTGTGTTTGTGATGATTTTCTATTGCAAATGCTAGAGAGACCAGCGAGTGCTCACAGGCAGGGAAAAAATTGATGGTGAGTTTAATACTGGTGTCAGGTTTCGCTGTAGCGCTCACAAGATAGCAGGGTTCCTGATCCAGGTGAAGGCTGGGAAGATAAGCGGGAGATTAGTGCTCTGCATTCTAGGAACATGGGGATTTTTGCCAGGGGTCAGGGAGCATTGGGGACTTGCTGCTCTGCAAGGGAAAGGGAGACAGGAGCCAAAGCATGGTAACACAGCCAGTAGACAGTGGCTTCCTCATAGGGGCCCACTGCCACGGTACCCAACTGGGACAAGCAGGTCTGGTGAGGGCAACCAGACACAGTCCAGTGATCGCTGGGCTGCCCAAGGTCACCAAAGGAAAAGGGTAGCCCTCCGATGTTCTGTCTCTAAGCAGTCCCTGGCCCCTGGCAGCCAGACCTCCTGGAGGTAGGATGCCCTCGGGGCTCTGCCACCAAGACTGGTCTGCATGAAACTCTGTTAGTAACCGGCCAACCTAACAGTGGCAGAAGCGGTTGTCATCTCTATACCACCTTCCTTTTCTAGCAATTCCACCTTCCATAAGCAGCTAATAATTCCCATTTGATATCACAACAAGTATTTAACTCAAGAACAGTTAGAATAGATGTGCAATTTCTTAGTTTAGCAGATTAGTTTATCAAATAAAGATGCCTGATTAGTCTGTGTCCTGGTTTCATGGGATAAAAATTTATAGAATCAAGTTTCTGTTAAATTTTTTCAGTTTGTGGCCAGCCATGGTGATCAGGGCCATTAGCAGCTAAATCCAGGGCAGCTGACCCAGGCTGGCCCACAGGTGTATTCTATATCATTAACATCAAGTGCACTATAAAAGGGAGGGCTTGCGAGAGAGGAGGGGGGTTGTTTTTTGCTCTCCTTTCTTCTAGCATACCTCTTTCTCATTCCCAGTGACTGCCATTCCTGGATTAGCTGTAGCTAAGTGTAATTTTGTGTGTTCTGTATTATCATTTATATTTGTTTGTGTTTTTTTTTTTTTTAATTTTATTAAATCTGTTTCATTTTAACCCATGAGTCTTCCTCCTCTTCTCAATTCCCTTCCTCGGTCGGGGAAGGGACATTGGGTGAGAGAAAAACTGTTACTGTTTAGCCCTGGGTGCAGGCTAAATGAAGACAGTCTGTCATGATATAGCAATGAAAAACCGATGTAATATTTAATAATGTAATCCTTTTTTTCTATTTACTCCTATGGCTATAATTAATGTTTCTGCACACAATGTACCTGAGACTTACTTATTTCTAAGGTCATGTTGTGAGATGTACAGCTGCTGGGATCATATTTCCTTTTTTCAGCTATTATTACTATGCTTGCTATTCATTAATTCTGTGCCTAGTTCCTGATTTGATAGATTTATTCATAGTCTTAATATGGGATTTAAAATTATACTCTGTTCTTTTAGTGTCCTGGGATGGAGATTAAGTAATGTAGTCAGGAGATGTAAAATTCTCTGCATTTTGATCTCACTGCTGATGTAATTTCCTTTTCAATATTCTCAAACTTTTTGCCCTCGCATCTTTGACACTGCATTGGACACTGTAATCCTTATGGAAAGCTGATGCAAAGTGTTCATTTAGTTTCAAGTCAAACCTCAATTACCTTCAGGCTCCAGGATGTCTTTATGGAAAAGATGTCCCAGTTCTTTTTTTCTTATTCTTTTTTGACTCAATTGGCCAAACACTTTCTTTTAGCTTCCCTCACACAGTGCAGTTGAGCTTCTTTTATGGTTACTTTCATTTTTTTCCTTCCACTTCCAGGCCACACCTCTTTTTTCTTTTTTTTTGTAATCTGTCCCTTTTTCTATTTCAATAACTTTGACTGTCTGTTTATTGAGATTTTAAATCTTCATTTAACCAATTCTTCATTTTTCAAATATGTACTTTGCAAATCTAGAAGCTTAATTAGTTTTTTCTTTTACTCTTTACTAGTGTTCACAATCATATATATCTTTTGAATACAATGCAAAGTTCTCTTTGAATAACTATTTTATTGATAACATATTTTCTATGTCTCCTCCTACATGTACATTGGTTGACTTAAATGGCAAAACAGGATATCAGTACAAGAGTAAGGAAACTATACATATATTTGTATATTTTCAAGTGTAGTAGGAACTTAAATAACTAAAGAATATGCGTTTTCCGTGTGCCTAAGTACGCTGTCAATATTAAAAAAAAAAATACAGAAAATTAGAATCGTAAATAAGCAACCAAAAAAAAGGAATTCAAATACAAAAATAACATTTTTTTCTTCATTCTAGTAACTCGTTTTGTTCCCCCACCCTCCCCCCCAAGTAATATATTGATGATACTTGATACCAATGTGGGAGAGAAAATCAAATACTATAGATCTATAAAATCCATTCTGTTCTACAAGCATGCTGAAAAGCAACAACAGAGTTTAGTATTACTACTCTGTATGTTGACACTAGGAGTCTTTTACCTCCCCTAGATCCAAATTACTTACAAACAGTGTAATGAAATTAGTTAATCACTTGCCACTGAAATAAAGATAATGAAGGCACACCTGGGAAGTTTGGTATTAATATCTGGGCTTGAATCAGGAGTGTGCTTTTGAAACACATCTCTTGCTCATTCTCCCCTACTGAGCCTTGGCTTACATCTCTCAGCAATTTTGGACCACGTGCAATGAACCTCTTTGGGATAAAATTAAATTGGAAGATGTGACCTAGGAGCCCATATAATGCACTCCAGATACAACTGGGCATGCAGTTCATTGCATGATGTCCAAAATAAAACAGCCTTGGGGTACAGAGTACAGACCTCAGCCGTTTAGCTTTATTGATCTTTTCCTAGTGGTCTGCATTACCTGCTAAGGTAGACACAGCTGCTGTCTCCTTTGGAAATTGTAAGTACAATATTTATTTTAAAAAAATCAGGAAGAAAACATTTTATAGGAGACTGACATGTTCAGTGTTAACCACGTGACCATGCATTTGTTCTTCCAGAATTGAAAATTAAGTCCGCAGAACCCTAAGCTGTTTTCTAAGCAGCGCTATGGGACTTTCAGAAGCACAACTTTAATTCTGGCCTCATTGAAATAAGCTGGAACTTTTCCTATTGAATTGAACAGAAATAGTGATAAGTGAAATACCTTGTTAATATCTGTAGTATTTTCAACATTGGCTTTAACATGCACCAGTATTTAATTTTATATTTGTAAAGTAAAAATGCTTTTTCAAACTGTTCAGCTCAGTGAAAGCACAAGTGTGAGTAGTAGAAGGGAAGCTCAGGAGGGGAAACAAAATCTGTAAGTGGTATGTTAGTTTTAAAACAATCAGCACATTCTAAAATAATATCTATTTGGGGAAATCTGATGGAGATGCAACGGCAAGAACGGAAAGTTGTGAATCTAAATTATTAACATTGTAACACTATTCTAACTCTGGGAGAGGATTTTAAGTGCCTTGCAATAACTAATACCTTAGTTTTATACAAAGGTGTGGACTTTGTAGGCTGCTGAGATACTTTGCAACTTGCTCTATGTATTAAAAGGGACATAGTTAAAATGGTGATTTTGAGGGCTTTGTTATTCTTGACAAAATGAGTCGCATATCTAAACTTTGTTAAAAGATTATCCTGCCAGGGGTCTATGGTTTGAAACCGCTCCATGTTCCTCTTGCATCTAAAGGATCTTACTGACAGTATAATTTTTCCTCACTTTTCAAAATTCACAGGAGGCCTAGGATCATGTGGGAGAAGTGATGGACTAGCCTGAACACTAGCTTGAGAGATTCTTCTTCCCGACATCATTTTGCCCACTAGCCTCTCTTTCATCCCAGCAAAGGAAGAATTTGTATTTGCATTATTTACAACTGTCAGTTTTTGAATTTCTCAAGATGTCCTTCAGGATTTAATACTCATCCACAGTAAAATCACATTTTCTTCCTGGTCCCATTGAAACCAGGTCAGTATCTCACTCAGTGAAACCATTTCTTAAAATACAAAGCCATGTTTCTTTTAATTGGTGGAAAAAACAGGTCTTGGGAGAGTCATATGATTAATATCACTAATTCGTTAAGTGCCTGAAGCTACAAACTTATCGGAGACCTATGGGGATAGTATATGTGCTTTCCATTTTCAGAAAAACAATCTGAATTTTCCAGGTAGACTTCATTTTTATTATAATCTCCATAATTGTTCCTATATTTAAAAAAAAAAAAAAAAATAAATCTGGATTTCTACCTAAGCAATCTGAGTGCATGTCATTTTACATCCCTTGCCTTCAAGTGAACCTTTTGAATAAGTAAAAACAGGCAGTTATTTTTCTGAAACAGATTGTGCCTCACTTCTCCAGGATAATGCAAGAGCATGAGTAGAAATCATTTATAGTGTTTTCCCCTGTTGTTCCATCTCCATTGTAGGATGACATCAAAGCCCGCTCTGACTCTGGAGTTTTCTCTCATTTTGTTCCAGCATATGGTCCTTCACTTAGACCTATGACAAAGTCACAGATAATCTGTGCATCAGTCATCTTATTTACACTTCATACAGTACTAGTTGAAACACTCCTATGCCCTTTCACTATTATGGTCCTTATACAGTACAACTGTATCTTCTTGCTGTCCCAAAAGGTAATTTAAAAAAAATTAAATGTTATGGCCATATGAGAACAATGTTTAAAAATGAATTCCAGTCAGTTCATAGTGTCATTTGCCAAAGTTTTGTCTGGGTTGTTCTAATATTTCATGTTTCTCGCATCTAAAAAACTTGTCTACAGATCTAAACTTCATAGCTGGATTTTTTTTTTTTAAGAGAAAAAAGGTCCTAAATGCATGACAACTTGATCACACAACTTCAGGTGTGCAAATTTGTGACCTGGTCCTAGATCTGATTCTAAGTGTGTGGATTTGTGTACTAGTAACTCTAATGGCACAGCCCTTTCTAAGGCTGTGGTGGCTTCACACAGGTACAAATACTGTTTTATTTTGAAATCTCTGTAGCAACATATTACTTGAAAAATTGAATCTATGAAACTCTTAATAATCAAATTAAATTATATTTTCTGGCAACTGATGCATGGTAGTCTAATGATAAATGGATGCTGACTAGAACCACCCTCTCTGAAAAGTATTTAAAGCCCGAATACAGATGTTTGTAGTTTCTTATTAGCTGAAGTGTGAGATAAGTACAAATAAACAGAAAAAACCTGATCAGGATCAAAATATTTAGATTTTTTTTTTAAGATCTTTCTTAGATTACCAAGTTTATTTTTTCCAGTGAAGGACTGGGAGCTACAGAATATCACCTGAACTTTAAAGAGTACACAAGTTCTTTCATGGTCTGGCTAAAATCATGGTTACATCACTATTTCATCCACCCTGTTTACCTATGTCTGTATCAGTGGCATGTATACTATGAGATACAGAAAAAAAACTAAGACATCGGAATTCTCCACAGGCCAGAGTTGTGATCTGTTGCAGCGAACATATTGCTTTCTGGATTTTTAAAAATGTAAAATTTTGGAAAAATTCTACAGAATTATTGATTGACCCTCTATAGGACTACTGAGAAGTGTACAGCAAGCTCAAAGCAACTTAATTTTATAATGGTCAAAGGTTTTAATTCCTCGGAATATTTTGTCCTTTGATTGTGAGTTGTGCTCTTCCTTCTGTCATGTGTTTTATACATGTTAAGGTTTGCTAGTAACAGTTGAAAACAATGTACAAAAAAAACCCTTAAAAAGTTTCAGTGATTACTTACAACATATTCAGTTTTTCATGTGTAGCATGTAGTGTATTATTTATCATTTCTGTTGCTCCTCCAAGTGATTGATGGTCTTCCTTGCTGACCACCATTTATCACTTCTGCATGTGCTGCTTCATTCTGCACTTTATTTTTACAACCTTCTAGATAATGAAAAGCAGTTTTAAAACCTCCAGGCTGAAACACAGCACCGGTTCGGTCAAGACTTCCCACTGTCATTATGGGGAAGAGGTGGGTGGCAGGGGTGGTGGGATGTGGGCAGCCTGCCCATGGATTTGCCCAGGTGAGGCACAGCTGTCAGAGGCATGGGGAACTTCATGGAGGCTCTGTGGAGAGGAGAGGCTGACCTGCATAGATGCAGGATCAATAAGAGACTGTGGTCAGTGTGGGGGTTTGCGGAGGGTCCTGTTATGGGGAAGGCTGGAGGCATGTGACTTCTGATGGCAGAGAAGCAGTTGCTTGTCTGCCCACAGACCTGTAACTGCAGGGTAGGCTTGGTGGCCTGTGAGAGTGGTTACCTGCAAGGAGGAGAAAGGCAAGTCTGAGGAAGTATTGGGGCTGCCCAAGTCTGAACAATGCACTGACACCACAAGGAAGCCACAGGTGGTTGTTGGGGGGGGGACCTGGGCCTGCAGGGGATGTAAAGTCCTCTGCAGACCTGACCATGCCATCCTGAGAGGTTTTTTGCTGTCCAAGGGCTTGCATCCAGGACTCTGCAGAGAGACTGCAGAGGCTTGTGGAGCCCTCAGACTGTTAACTCTGCTCTGTATCCATGTGGGCACCAGTGATACTGCCAGGGTAGAGCCTGAGCTTACCAAGAGTGACTGCAAAGCTCTGGGGAGTGAGAAGAGGTTGAGGGAATCTGTTTTGTTCAGCCTGGAGAAGAGTAGACTTTGGGGAGAGGGGAAACACCTAATAGCAATTGCTCAGTACTTACAAGAAGGTCATCAAGAAGATGGAGCCAGGCTCTTCATGGTGGGAGGATGGGAGAAAATAGCATAAGTTGAAATGCAAGGTTCAGGCTGGATATATGGAAACCTTTTTTCCAGATGATTTCCACAGGCACTGGAATAGGTTGCCCACAGAAGTTGTGCAGTCTCTGTCATCAGAAGTTTTCAAGACCTGACTGCATAAAGCCCTGAGCAACCTTGCCTGACCCTGTAGCTCACACTCTTCTGAGTAGGAGGTTGGACTAGAGAACTGCTGAGTCCCTTCCAACCTGCAAGCCTAGGACTGAATCATGATCCTATGTACTGTGTAAGAGTAAAAACTAAAAGTCTCTGAAATGCAACAGGATAGAGGTGATCTGGCATGTCAAGTGCTGTTAACTTCATTTGTCATTTGTTGTCATATCACAATGAGCCATAACATGATATGACTAAAGCAATCCAATGTGGTACCTACAATTCACCTCACAATGTGACAGATTTGAGGGGAAGTATGAAATCTGACTGGTTTTCTAGAAAGTGAGAAACATCTTTAAAACAGCTTCTATTTTAAATTCCTTTAAAATGGATTTACTGTAACAAAGTGAAAACCACCCAAGCCTTTGTATTTGCTGCAGAATTAAAGTTGCAACCCCCCTCAATGTAACAGGTTTTCAATCCTGGTTTAGCTACAGTGGACCTTCTGTCATCAAAATTTCTGCTAAACTATTAAGTATGTTTTCATTTGAACATTTTGTTCTGTCAGGAAAAGAGAGACACTTCTTACAAAGGAAGAGATTTCTCTGAACTCTGTGAGCAAAGCATTAAATAGGTTAACATTTGGACTCCTGTCAAGGGAAAAAAATACAACCAATTTCACCAGTTTCACAGAAATAAAGTTTGCATTTAATGTTGTTCCTTTTGAATCGGCATTGCTCTGCTGCTAGAGTGGCAAAGGGCAGACCCAGTACACTTCCTGAAAGTGACCATAAATTTGTAGTAATCGATCTTTTTTTTTTTTTTACACTTAATGGAAATGTCAAAAAGACAAGAGTTCAGGTTCCACATTAACCTTTGAATTTGCTTTATTTCGGGAAACTGAAATCCTGAGCAAACTAGTAAAGCCTGTGTGTCATTGTTTTGATCTGTGAGGAGAGGTTGTAGGACTAAGGCATGGAATCTTGATTTATGGCTGATTTTAGCTTACCTACAAACAGGCTTGAGTGCACATACCTTCCTGCATGATAAGCTGGCCAGTCGATAGCTGTATACCAGCTGGCTAGTCATACTGTATGACCCACAGCATGCCCACCCTCTCCTTCTTTACATTAAATGGCTGAGAGAGACTTTGCCGTGTAAAAGATGCAAAGATCTTATGTGCCTGTCCCTTATCTGCAATGGGAATAGAGTTTTTGTGCATACTTGAATGACAAAAGGGTTAGTCAAAATACTGTTATTTGATCTTACGTGTTTCTAGGTGGTAGAACTAGCTGAAGTTCCCATGAGCTACAATAACATGGAACTTCCCCCATTAAGTTTTGCTTCTTTGTGAGATGATATATGGACATATACATCATGTGTATATTATTACTTAGATGTAATAGTGGAATTATCCAGATAGGATTATGCATACAGTAGTCAAAATTATCTGTTTCTTCAGGAAACAGTTTTGATAATTCAGAGGATCAATAGACCCCGTATAGGCACATTATAACCCGTACACATCAGAAAGAAATTTTGTCCACAGTGTTCTTAGCTAAAACAATCAGTGTGTACATGAATTTTCTTGTATGTATGGACAGAATATACATTAGTCCTGGAAGTATTCAAAGCTACTTGTATTCAGAATTCCCCTATTCATTCTTTACAGATTCTAACATACATATTTTAAACATATAAAAGGGGAATTTGTAGCAATTTAACCTGCTATGATTTCTGAATTTATAGGGAGCACCTTGCTTGGAAATTCTGAGTGGGTTCTTACCAAAAGCAAAGGATAACATGTCATACATTGTGTAGGAATGAAGGGTGTGTGGGATGTGTATTTTTTCTTACTTATTACAGTTTCACCAGTCTCAAGCAATTCTTTGACAATCCCAGAGCACCCACTCACCTTTTGACAAAACCACATTGATACAAAACATGATTAGTCAGTAGATGCTTAGTGTAATCACCAGAAATGCTAATGCTTACTTCCTTCCTAGAAGACTGTAATATGCTAGGAAGACCAGCTATTATGTCTTGAATGATTAAGCTGACTGGATCATTAATACAATATAAGGTGACTATAGACTCCACTTCTATGTTTCTCCTTCACTTGGACATGCGTTCATTTTTCAGAGAGTGGTTAAGAAGCAATGTATGCTTATTGATTTAGCAAACTTTATTTTGATATTTATATGTGTATAGTGACAGGTACACATTATGCTAGTAAGAGAAATGGATCCTTTGACATTGTTTTGCATTTTAGTCAATTGAAAAAGTTAGTTACAGAATTGCTTAGACCTTTTTCATTAGCCCACACAGGACTTTAAGTGCTGGGTTAAAATTATTTT
Source organism: Nyctibius grandis (assembly GCF_013368605.1). Taxonomy (NCBI): domain Eukaryota; kingdom Metazoa; phylum Chordata; class Aves; order Nyctibiiformes; family Nyctibiidae; genus Nyctibius; species Nyctibius grandis. The sequence continues at coordinate 47,244,164 of NC_090663.1, forward strand.
CCTAATGCTGTGCCTGCACTAGAAAATTTCAGAGATAGAGTATCTGATGACATATGCCTATGTCCAAAGAAGGGCAACAAAGCTGGTGAAGGGTCCAGAGCACAAGTCTTGTGAGGAGCGGCTGAGGGAACTGGGGTTGTTTAGTCTGAAGAAAAGGAGGCTGAGGGGAGACTTTATCGCTCTCTACAAATACCTGAAAGGAGGTTGTAGCGAGGTGGGTGTCGGTCTCTTTTCCCAAGTAACAAGCGATAGGACAAGAGGAAATGGCCTCAAGTTGTGCCAGGGGAGGTTTAGATGGGATATCAGGAAAAATTTCTTCACTGAAAGGGTTGTCAATCATTGGCACAGGCTGCCCAGGGAAGTGGTGGAGTCACCATCCCTGAAGGTATTTAAAAGATGTGTAGATGTGGTGCTTAGGGAGATGGTTTAGTGGCAGTGCTAGGTTAACAGTTGGACTTGATCTTAAAGGTCTTTTTGAACCAAAATGATTCTATGATTCTATGATTCTGTGTACACCTTGCTATGGCATATATGTGATTCCTTTTACCAGTACTTCATGTAACAACCAGAAGTTGTACTGGCAAAAGACTTGGCATCCAGTATGTAGATGCCAGTGCTCCTTAGACTACTGTCTAGCACTTTGGCTTTATGACATTTTTACTGTATGTTGTGGGATGGCAGCAGAGTACTCAAGGAAATAGGACAACACAGGATTTAGTCGCCACAATATTTTTTATCTCTCATACTTTTTTTTTTTTTAAATTAAATTCTCTCAAATGTGAACTCCAAGAAAACAGCTACCCCCTTGCCAGTGCCTGGTTATACTTTGATTAAGATGAAGCCAGGAATACAGAATGCTGTTAGGGCATCTAGTATTTCATTTAGTGAGCAGCTCCACCTGTGGTGAAATGGTGTTTCTAATGGGCAGTCCTATGCTCCTGAACAGCTGGAAAATCACAGTGTGATGCTGTTTGGGGCTTATGAGTGAGTCTGGCAAAAAGAAAAGGGCATATTTCTGGAATTTCTGCTGAAGTCCCACAGCCATTTAGAGCAAAAGCATTGGAATGACAGTTCCTGTGACAGCTGGTTAGCGGATCATGATTATGCTCTGGAAGCTTAAAACCTTATTAGCTGTTAAGGCAGTCCAAGGCAGAAACTGTTGTCCTGCATATTTGTTGTCCATTTTTATGCAGAGAAATATGAATCTGAAGTGTGCAAGGCTGCAGGGATATGAAGCAGTAAAACCCACAGGATGTGCAACCAAATTTTCTTCTATCCCAGTTCTCTCTTTCAGTACTTACCAGAACAGAATACTTTTAAGTCACTGTGTTAATCCTGGCAAATACTGGAGTTGGTCTGTTGGTGTTAACATCGGCTGGGAAAGCATTTGATGCTTGCAACTTCAGGAATACTACATTTTTTGAGAATATATAATTAGGAAAGGTTTTTCAGGAACAGTGTATTCACTTAGTGACCTGAAAGTGTTAACAAGGCTGGTGGTAATTCAGTCCATTGTTTAAGAAACTGTGGACCACACCTGTTCTCATTTGAGGCAAAAAAACCTCACCAAAAATACTATATTTTTCTGATTAAAGCCAGTTTAGAACAACATTGGAGAAATGTTTTCAGGGAATCTCAGATGAGATGACTAATAAATTAAAACATTTCAGAGATGCTGTTGTTATGACAATGAAAAGGAAAACGTAAGTCTCCCAAATTCCTACATTTTTGCTCATAAAACTTTCTGAATGCATGCAAAGCTTCATTCAGAGCTGCATGATTATTAACAACTTAAGGTCTTTGTTAAAAGTTGGTATTTGGAAAGTGTTAGGGGAGGAGACTTTTGCATATTTTTGAGTCCAAGAATGGGCTTCATTCAGTAAATGTTGTTATATTTATTATGAAAGACAGTGTGAGATTCTAATCACTCAGATTCCTGGACAATATAGTTGAAAACTATGAAGAGGTTGGTCATTCAGGAGGACAAGTATACTGTGGGACATTTGTGGGAGGTATTGTTTGAAATATTTTCTGTAACACTAAAACCACAGCATTTTTCAACTGTTCCACTCCTAATGCCCATAGTTCACCAAAGCACCATATTAACTTAAAGTCAATTAAATCTTTTTCTTTCTTGTTTACTTATGACCCCTTTTAAGTCATTATGACTTGTAAGATTTGCCCTATAGAAAAGTTACATTGCTTCTTGATGACTATATATGATAGAAAGAAACAAGTCTCTATCCTCAATTTGGCTGCAAAAATCCAAAAGTCTTTGGAAAAGATACTGCTAGAACCTGTCAGGAATATCTATGCATTTTGTCCTGTTAGAAAATACAAACACAAACCTGAAAAAATCTGGGCGTTTAATTGGAGGATTTCTCAGGATGTACTTTTTAGTTAAAACCAAAAATGGAACCTCAAAGGGAAACAATAACTTCTGGGGTGTGTACACAGGGATTATCAGTGTTAAGGTGTTGGGTCCTTTTTCTACCTGATTCTAAGTAAACAACTTCAGAGTGTATTTCCCATTTTTCAGGTAAGTGTAGTTATCATATTGTCTAGTTGGCTTTTTTTCTAACAAAGGAGTTTTGGAAGGACACTCTTATTTTGATGTGGAACAAATTGTAGGTCAAATCAGCTGAACTTAAGAAAACAGTTCTGTACTTCCCTCTGTAACACCTCACTGAAAAATACCCAGCGCCTAAGTTGCCCCTGTGCACCCCGCCACCTTTTCAGTGCCTTTTGACTTGGATGTTTCCAGCTGTCTTCTTTTTCCCTTCAGCCCACGCCCAAGATGCAGGGAGTCCCCGTCATGTTCCCTGTGCTCTTACTGGGGGGATTTGAGATGATGAAACCTGGAATCCAGCTAGTGGTAACCAGCCCAGGCAGCAGCTGCATGCTCAGGGGTCGTGCAAGGACTGTCCAGCGGGCTGTGGCTCGCCCCGGTGGCAGGTGCCGAACTTTCCGTCTCTTGTAGTTGAAGCACTGACAGTATCCGATTCAGCTACCAAATTTTATGAAATGTATGGGAAACCAGAGTTGGTGAGATCTCTACTCCCTGTGAAATTTGATTGAAATTGGTCAGTGGATTTTGGCAGGTTCGTGAATTTCTACGCAAAATGGTTCTGTCATGGCTGGGAACAAGACAGATGTCTTGCTTACCTTTTTTTCCCTGCCCTAGGCAGTAGATCTGTTCTGAGGCATTTCCTCGGGTGACGACAATGTACAAACAGTGCTGGAGGATTGTTGTCTTAAGCCTGCCTCCTCTTTTTCTAATAATAAAGGTGACACAGTCACAGCTGAAGAGCTGATGAAAGAGCAGGCATGGTTCTCCACACACGTGTGTGCACTGACATTCAGCTTACAGGGGAAGCCTGCTGTGGCAGGAGGGGCGGTGGGAGGAAAGAGGAAATAGCAAGAGGGGATTTTCCAACATGTAGGCTTGTAGCATCTGAAAAGCAATAGAGTTTCCTGTAATAGGTGATCCAACGGATCTTCTCTGGAGCCGTAGTCATGGCAACCCCTTTGCACTGGACCAGTAGCTCTAAAAGCACTGAGAGTCGAATGAATTTATGCAAGACATTTGTTAAAGACATGAAGGTAAAAATTTAATTTTGTCACAGTCAGCCATATAAGTACAAAGACATTATACATTTTTAATCTGGTAAATGTAGCTCTAACCTTATTTGAGAATTTTCCCAGCAATGTATATTCTGATATCTTTTCAGTCAGATTGTTATTAACTGAAGCTGCATTCAGACCTGTCAAGCAAGGGAAAAAGGAATCCAACTTGCAAGTTACTCAACCCACTTCTCTGCATATGACTTGTTGTGACACTATCTCAGGATGTCAGTTACTGGCAGCCACGATTCAGTATTGCCCAGAACTTCTGTCATGTGAACCTTCTGTAATGTGAAATCTTTACTTGTCCTTATGATGCCCTGCCGTATGAAAAGGAAATGACATTAGTCTTGACACGTGCACCCAACCTGAATAAAACTGCCTTATTCCTGGATACAGGAGCTGTCATTAAAAAAGGAGCTCTGAGGTGAATGCACAGAAAGTAATTGTATTTTTCCTGGTTCTATAAATTTATGTAGTGCGAACAAGAGAACAGAAATTGTCTGAATTTATTAGTTCTGATAATCCGTTTCTTTTACATTATCTTTCTGGTATTTTCTGTTTTGTGCAGGAGGTACTCAGGGAAAAACCCTTCTGTGTTTTAACACTGACAATTCCCATTGATAGAAACAAAAATTGCAGTCTACTGAACAGCATGCACATTTCACTGCAAAGACAATAAGTCAAATCCTTGAGGGAGGATTGTATTTTTATGAGACATTTTTCATAACTTTTATTCTCTTAGGGTCAAAGAATCATTACATCTTCAACACATAATTATCTTTATCATCCAAAAGTAATTTACATTTAACAAGAATATTTAGTCCCTTCATTGCTTGAAAAAGCAAATGTAATACACAGTTTTATGCCCAATTTGCCTGAAAATTTTGCTTGCAGTTATTCCCTGTTATGAGCCAAAGAACAACCAATATTTGAAATCCTTAGTTTCTGTTTTATTTTTATTTTCCTAATACTCTTTAAAGCGTTTCTACTGTAATCAGGAAATGGAAAACAATAGAAGATAATTTAATGGTTGAAAACCCTCTAGTTACAGCCAAAAGACTGGAACTTTCAAAAGTTCATCGTCTTGCATCTGAGGTAAATATACAACAAAGATGTGTAGCTTCAGATCTCTTTTCTGTAGTTATGAAATATCTCAGTTATGTTTTTATTATACTTCAGTAGAAGTTTTGCCTTCAGAAGGGTGGACGCCCTGCTCATTTGTTTAAGTGGTAGCTGCATGGAGCGGCTAGTTTGGAAATGTAATATCTCAGTTGACAACACAAATAAAAGGTCACCCTTCTTTTTTGGAAAGCAGGTTTTCTAGGGCTAAAGATGTCTGTGGCGAATATCAGGCTGTGTTTCCTTGTTTGTTAGAGCTTATGGAATGTTAAATCACTTGCTTTTACTGTTCCTTATGTGTCTTGTATGACAGTGATATTGTAAAATCTGGCCAGGATATACAGGAGAGGAAAATGGGCAGGCAGGCATGCAGAAAGCTTCTGCTGATTGTGCTCCTTCGCTAACCAGCCTCTGTTAGAAATAGTCCAGACCAACAAAAAGCAAAGGTGAAATTGGATTCTAAGTTATAAACTAATCATCTGTTTCTATATGCTCATGTGCATATAGAATTCTTCAGGATTCTACTTGAATTTACCACGGAACCTGCAGAAATACCTTAAAGCTTTTACCTGAACAATGCTGGGTATTGACATGCAGCAGAAGTTGTCAAGTAACTTCTTTATTTATATTGTAATAGCATAGTAGACTCCCGCGTAGCAGTTACTGACAGACATTAAAATGGAATTCCTGTCCCCAGTATTTTACAGACTAAGTACCAGATTGTGGGATCAGCTCAATACCACCTGAATTAGAACTTCGGCATAGAAAGCTTTGCGCTGTTAGAAAAGCGTGCCCAGGCAAGGTCCATGGCTCTGCACGTGATAAAAACCAAATCCATCCTCCACATATCACACCTGGATATCAGGGCGTGACAGAAGGGATGTCCTACAGGACTGACAGCATGGCATGCAGGCATGGAGGTAGCCCTTTGACCATTTGCTTCAAACCTGGGACTGTAGCAGCTACTGTGACCATGGTAGCTACAATTATGCTGCCTTTGTTTTGAATCTTTGTTGCAAGAAGCTGCAATATACTTTAGCCTGTATTGTGGTAATGCAAGTCACACCTTCTTAGCATCAAAATTCTTTATGGATTCTTTTCTAATCTAACCTGTTTTTATTTTTTATTGGTTGTGAATGAAACATTTTGATTTGATATAAAGCATGGTAATACATTGGTGAGGCTATGCCAGATAAGATATTTTACATGGAGTTAAACCCCAGCAGTTTAAAGATTTTGTCACTCTGGTTTTGATAAAAAAATAATTATGTATGTCTTCCTTGATTTTTCTATCACAATGAGGAACTTAGATCTTGCATTTGGTAGCTGGGCCCTTTACTCAGACTGTGTCAAGGACTTTATTTACCACTGTGATCGAAAGCTCTTTCCTTTCTGCCTTAGGGCTTCTACATGTAATTCTGACAACTTGCTCTTTATCAAAGAAATTGTGTCAATCTTTAAAACTGCTGCTTTCCTTATTTACTTGCAAGGTTTGAATATCAAGCTCTAAGAGGAAAGGAAAAGCCACATGAAAGAAAAATTTCAAGGTAATTTAAAACCAAAGCGGGGAGGTATATATTTTTCAGGCCTTTGCAAGCTTTGCTCTGCACTCGTGTTTTGCCTTTCAGTCACAATTCTCTGAGCTTCCTTTGGGCTGTGCTGATGCAATATTCTCAGTGCTCTACCTCGTGTTCCACTTGTTTCCACCAACGCAAGGGAGTCATCATTGTGCCTCATATGCATGTTGCCTTAAATCCATCAGATAGGCTACTTATTAGTGGGGCTTCTCACTAATCTCCTTGCTCAGGACTCCTTGACCCCCTCATTACAAAGTTTCCAGTGAAGCTAAAGTAATATTTTTGATCCTCAAAAAAATCTCACTTGGTCTCAAACCCCATGCACAGTGGTAATGGGCAGCTGGCTGGCTATTCTGTGGTCATAACTCAGGAAAATAAGTGTTTAAGGGTTTGTAATGTGAGATCTTTGAGAAAGCATTGATTTATGCACTGAGATTTCACAGATTTTATTGGAGCATTTCCTTCTGAAACAAGGATGTATTCCTGAATCAGGGTGGCTCATGTTCTCAAATAGCTTCAGGATGTGGCAACCTGAATGGTAGTGTAGATAATATGTCATTTATCTTTAAAAAAGATAGCTTGGCTACTGCAAGTGTTCTCAGTCACAAATGCACCGTGGTTTGTGTGAGTTAATTTGCTGTATTTTTCAGATCACAAGCATTGCAGAGCAAATTAGCTTCTATGGAGGTCTAATCTGCCATTGACCAGCTGCTTCTGATGCCCAGACTTGTGGTTTAGGTATGCTTCTTATAAGTTCTTGACCTTCAAGCTGTGCTTCAAAACAAACTTAATGGGGAGACATTTGTGGGAAGATAAAGTGGGTGTTAAAAAAGTGTTCTTTAAGGAGACAGTTGGGTTTTTTTATTACTACATCTTTTCTGTAGTGTGCCTGTCTTATGAAAGATCTGAAATAACATTGCATGGTTATTGGTTTCGTAGTTATGAATTGATTTCAACAGATGTCATATCACTCTTGGCCTGGAATTTTAAAAAGTTAGATCAAAACATGAATAAAGCTGAAATCAGTTTAAGGGAGGAACAATAGTTATATGGTGGTAACAACTTTTCTTCATTTATTGGAGTAACTCTAAAGAGTGTATCATGACTTTGATACACATCCATAACTACCAATGTCAAAGAGCATTCTGTGTATGAATCATATCTAAAGTGGTATAGTCCTTATTGTGAAAATGCATTAATAAAAAGAATGAAGTGCAGAAGGCAGCTGCAGAAGTGGTACAACTCTTTTGCCCTTTGCTAAGCAGCAACATATGGAAACTTAAGAGACTGACTCAAAGACAAATACTTGAAGACAGAGGCTAGTAAAGCTTTTTAAAGTGCATTTTTAAATTTGTCCCTTTCCCTTAGGCATGTACCTAAACCTATTAAGGAGTGTATTATAATAACAGCAAATACTTGTAATTATCTTTCCTTTATGCAGTCTAAACCAGAAGTCTAAATATGTTTCTGTTGAAGGAGAAGGGCTGGGAAAGAGAAAGAAGGCACCAGTGTTACTAGATACAGCCTTATAAAAGCTTACTCTGCCTTTAAAGTAGTATTGAATTAGGCTTCATATCTTGATGTTGATACCATGATATAAAACAACCTTGTATCATCAGAAGGATATCAGAGAGCTGTAGAATTGTCTTTAACCTGACTCTGCTCATGCAGATATGTTTGGATCTGTTCCTCATTTCTCTGTGTGTGCATGTGTGCTCATGGACATCTCTCAGTTTTTCATGCTGGTGTCATCTCAAAGCAAATTTTAAGAGCTAATACCTGCTTTCCTGGAAAAGAGGCACTTTTTTTTTTCCTAGTTCAACTTAAAAACTCAGATCAGTATTGGATGAAATTCTGAAACATTTTTAGGTTTTCTTATTTTATTTTGTTCTTCTCATAGTCATTATTTGATACCACCCTGCATTTCCAGACTGCATGCACTGAATCTTCTGCTTAATATTATATATCACTGTTAATTTATTAGAAGGAATTCAGGGTTAGTCATTAGCAAAAGCTAACCATGTGTTCTTGCTGATACAGTATGTAGTTTTCAGCGGTGGGAGGAAAATCCCCTGATAGAATTGTCTGCTCTTTGAATGCCTTCCATAGAGGGCCAAGAGGGAGAGAGAAATTCTTTGCACAAAAGAAGCAAATCTGCTCTGACAGCTGCCAGTGTAGCAGTACAGACCACACCACTTCAAAGCTGCAACGCTCTCTCCCATCAACATCACCATCAGTGCTGCTGGGCTTTCTCTGGTCCCTCCACAGGGAGAGGATAAGTACCTGAATTCTCAAATATTTTCTATTATTCACACTTCCTCCTGGCTCAAGTGGAGACATGGTGCTGAGCTGTTATCTGCAGTCCTTTCTCACTGACATAGGCAGGTAAATATGTAAGGTTACTCTCTTAGCTAGTGATAAAGACTGTCTCTGGACAGGCAAATGAGTGACAGGTCCAGGATATAAACACTAATAATGAAAACATTTTTAACAAGCTGGATGTCAATAATAATTTATATTCAGCTACCTAATAAAAACCACAGTCTCATAAAACTGTGAGACAGTTGTGATTTCCATTCTTCCCTTTTCTTTCTTCTGGGAGGAGAAAAAAAATATTTACTGGCAATTAATTCTTTCAGTGATTCTCCTAGTCTTTGTAGTTGTGTAAGTAAAGCACTTATAATTCAAGCTGCCAAAATTGTGCAGTGAGCCACAGCTACTGGTTCTTTAAGCCTTCGTAGTGAAGTTATCAAGGGAGAAGTGAAAAATAGCCTAACGTTTTCTGAATTGGAAACACTGCAATGAGTTCACATTACGTCACTTGCACACTCTCTGTCCACAACCTTCTACTTGCTCATGAAATAAGAGAGAAGCACAGAGCATCTGTCTCTTTCATCAACTAAGTCAGCCCTCTTCACATTGCTGGTAGCATGGAAATAGGTAAAATATGAAAAAAAAGTGAAGAACTGTGACTGAATCTTAGCTAGCTGTGTGGCTGAGCATATTGCTGACCTTTGTCAGGACTGGGTATTTTACAGTGTAATTTTTTAGTATTTCCAGTTCTATTGTGAATGGACTAGGCATCCCAGGAAACTGGAGGCAAAAATAAGGGAGGGAAAAGCTCTTATTCATAGTTTATTATTAGTAAAATACAGAAGTGCAGAAGTAGGGTAAGTTTAACTGACACGATAATTAGACTACAGAGGGTAAAAATGACACTAATTTTCTTCAATGGCAATAGCTAAGGAAATCCAAGGTGATCTGAATTACCTTCTGTGAGATATGCTAGTAAGTAGAACAAATATTTAAAAAACACACAGCACTTCATGCAGTAGAAGTAAATGTTCATAATGTGGACATCCTGAAATTTTCAGTTCCTAGTGCCATTTCACTGGAGTGAAAGGCTGCGTAGCATGCGTCTTCTGCCCAGTTCTTGAGACCCTTGTGCTATCAGAGATTAAGGTTTGTAAGTCTCCATGTGTCCACCCATGCGCTGTATCCACCCTTGGGTCGAGGAGCAGTATATCCTGTTTTTGCATGTAGGCTTGAGTATTCCTGCACCCTGTTCCTCCCATCCTTTCAGTTCTAGTGGCAGCACTGGGAATGCCTATTGTCTCTATAACTACTAAGCAAATATCTGTCTGTACATGTTGACAGGAAAATGTAACTACACTCGACAGAGCCTGCCTGTGTTCCACTGCTTGGAGATGTTATCACCATATGTAATATATTATAAATTAAAATATTTTTCTACTATCGTGATAATAATCCATGTTTTCTAGATTATTAATACAGGGAAAAATATTTCTTAGGGATAAAGAGAGTGATTTCCTGTATAAAAAATAAATGTCTAAGGCAGAGCTTTTTCTTAGCTTTGCCCACTGTGTACAGTATTGTTTTTTTGCTATAAAATTTCTGTGTGTTTCAGTTTGCCTGTACTGTGGTTTAAACATATTGTGAATCAGAGTTAATACATCACATTCAGTTCAGGGATGTGCTGTTTGTAATAGCAAAGCGACCTGTCTTTGTGCAGGGATATCACCTGCTTGTAGCAACACACCTGGTATTATTTTAGGGCTTACAAAACATATTGTATTTCTGAATTTATTCTTTCAAGAAAGCTTGTACTTCTCTGCACTTTGCATGCTTAGAATGTGTAAAATAGATATTTAATGTTTGACACATAACACAAATAACACTTACTGCTAGTAGATGTCTTGCTAGCACGGTACTGAGTACAATGGGAACTGAAAAAGGTAGCTTGGTGCTTCCATTTTTGCCTTGGGATTCAGGAGATGTAGGTAAGGGTTTTTTGGTGCGTGGTTTTTTTTTTTTGTTTGTTTGTTTTTGTTTTTTTTTATTTTCTATTTCATATATTATCCATGTGCCTGAGCACTACTTTTGAATCTAGGGTTTGTTTTAGCAGCGCCAAGATAAATGCAAGTGTTCGTGTTAAGTTGTCTGGGCTTTGTGCTTAAGCTTTTTATCTGTAAAATGAAGATGTTGAATACTGGTTCACCTTATGGGTATTGTGAGGACAAATTCTCTAGCCTTTGTGAATAAGAAGTACATGGATAACTTTAGTTTTTAGTTGTAAAGCAATTTTTAAGATTATGTATATTGAAAACCTGTTTGTCTTAAAATGTTTTTTATGTGGAAAAAATTAATGGTTAAGAGCACAGTGACAGTCCTTATGTACATCACCCTTTTATTCAAATACAAAGGATTCTGCAGGTACAAAGTGTAACGTGATTATTCATCTTCATTGGATCACATGCTGTGATCAAAACATAGACTTGGGACAATGCATACAAGATAAGATTGCAGGGTATATGGCTAAACAATAACAGAGATGGCTAGATCTGAATAGACTCTGTTCAGCTGTAATCAGGAACAACTCACTGTCATTTATTAACCATAGTTATCTATGCTACATCTTGCTCTTTCTTGTGAATACAAAGGTAAAACAGATTGTTTTAGGTTTAGCAAATATATAATGCAAAACTCCCCACTGGAGAGTACGCTGTGTATTTAAAGTCCGTTTCCAGTTGTATTACTATTGACTTTGAATCAAAAGCATCTCCTTGTTAGTGGCTGAGGCAGGTTCATCATGTAAAGTGGATTGTGTCCCATGCTACAGCCATGAGCAAACCCTCCCTTTGCCCCACCACATGTACAATTCCTACGAATATATCCAGCAAGAAAAATTCCCTCCGGCTGCCCAGCCTGGCAACTTTTTAAATCTTGAACATGTGAAGCAAGAACACTAATCTCATCTCTGAAAGCTGTGTGCCAAGAGAAACAGCAGTGCACCCGATCTCCTCTTTCTAGACCATTTACCATAATTGTTTCAAAAGATCAAATTCAGCCAGAAACTAAAATATAGGCCTATTTTGTGATGAAAAGAAAACATGATCTAGCTTTCTTTCAAAGCATAGGATGTCATAAGATACAAATCACAAGCACATTTTCTTGCATGTTGTTTAGAGCTTGTGTTTTCACTATTTAGGTTCCTTTCTATGGTAGCAGAATGTTATTGTTCATTAATCCAAATTCTAGTTATGGCTGTAGTACAATTAATCAGTAGCTGGTGATAAAAGTAATTGCATTTTTCTGACTTTCCTAATTTGTTAGAGCAGTTTTGGCAGTTGTTATTGTTAGCTGAGCAAGAACTGTGTTCTCAGAAATGATTCACTGGGGTATTTTCCAGTTACGAAGATGAGATTCTGGTTCATCTAAAAGACATACTAAAATGAAGTGAGGGAAGCATATAAAGGTTACTGCTGAAAAATAAACTTACTGAACCAGTGGTAATGTGATGTTCAGAAGTAGGGGTTTTTTTACAGTCTAACTTCAAACATTACTTTCCAATGGATCAATGACTCACTGTTTTCACAATATAGAACATCAGCTATTTACTGATTATTGTTTAGTAAAGAGAACTATTTCACAGAAGGATTATAAACAAAGACATGATTATATTGAAGTTAAGTTTATAAGATTCAGATACCACTGTATTTTCTGAATTGGTAAACTTTATTGCACAATATTGATATTGAAATTATATAAAAGTAGTTTTATTAATCTACTAACTAAGGTATGGGAATCACCCTTCTTATTTGTGTAAAAATTTCTATCGATCATCAGTAAGACTTTGCTGTGAATTTGGTGATATATAATAGGTGCACATATTAAAACATGGAAAGGGACTCTCCAGAGAAAGAATCTATGAACTTTCCTCCCCAAGGATTTCATACTGCTGACAAAACAGGCTTTTTTTTTTTCTTGGATCCTCATTTGAAATAATTACTTGATAACATTTAGAGCTAGATTTTAAAGAGTACAAGACTCTAGAAATCTTTCCTTTCAAGAATATGGTGGCACAAGGGCTTAAAAATTCCTGCAAAACAAATCCTAAACTTGTGTAAAGAATTCTGAATGTTTGTTTAAAACGGCACAGACTCTTAGGAGAACAAGAGATAAATTTGCAATTCTTTCACTTTGCAGTCTATTTTAGTAACTGTAACTTGTTGCTAACTGCCTTTGTGTGGCAACAACTTCATTCTGTGGTGCAGGAAGAAAAACCTTCCCTGCAATTGAATGGCATCTTAAAACACCATGCAAGCTTCCAGCTTCTAATCTACCTCTGTGCAAAAGTTCATGCATCAAGCTGTTCCATCAGATTTTAATCTTTGTCTGTTGCTTATGACTTCTGAAGAAACTGTAATAATTCATGCCAAGTTTACCACACTGTTCACTGGAGTCCAGGAGGTCTGATAAATTCCCTTTCTGCATCTTGCATGGATATATTATGAATAGATATTAAAATAAGATTAGTAATGTAATTATTGCCATTTAGGTATTCTGATTACTGTATTTCCTTTTTCTGTAGAAATTGTCCACAATTTCCATAAGTTCTTTGGAAGTGCATGAATATATTTTAATATTGGTGAAGTAAGGCAACTTTTGTTACTACATCTGTAGTATCAAAAAGAAGTTCTTTATTCAAAGCACTGAAAAACTGATGTTCGTGTTGGAGAATTATTTTAATCAGTGAAGTCTGATTTCAATCTCAAAATCCTGAAGCAATATCTAGGACCTTCAGCTGGTTCCCAAAGTCTCACTCAACCTCTTGTTGAGGAAGCAAATACCAACTTCCAAAGCAATGCAGTTTGTACATACAAACTTGCAAAGAAAATGCTGAATGAGGTACTACAAAGATCAAAAAGCACTGGTGCAAGCATAGAATCTGGAGGACTGTAGCTTTGAGCACTTTGTGAATGCTTTTACTCCAAAATATGCAGCATAAGTTTCTGCTGCAGTTTGTGGATCAATGTAACGTGCAGATGTATAGTAGCTTGCTCTAAAACCACACCAAAAGAAACAGATTCTAGAATGTGAATGTTTTGAAGTAATTCTCCTTAGTTTAAGACAACTACAAACTTTGCAGGCTTTGTCCCTAGGTCTTAATTGTGATATGAATACTTGATAAAAATGAGATGCTTGTCATAGTATTCTTTCTTGTTTTGGATCCTAAAGGTTTCTAGAAAAAGGATATTAAATCTATCAACATTTTGTGTTGTCATGTGTGCAACATGACATTATGTATTTATTGCATAATTGCAATAATTGAAAAATATTGAAAAATATATGGAAAATAGGTATCTGAAGATACCTCATATGAGGATGCATTTGCCATAGGTTTATCTTTGACAGGACTTTTTTACTTTGTGTTGTTTTGTTGTTGCACCATGTGACTATCATATTCAGATTTACTCAAAGCAGTTTTTTTCTCCCCTTGATTTACACTTAATAAGTGAGTTGACAGGTTTTGTTACTTGACTTTTATGAAGGCAATAATATCTGTAGTGTTATACCACATTTTTTACCCCTGTTGGCAGTGTCTAGGAATTTTGGAAGCAAACTTTTGTGTATGCATTTCTGTCTAACCTATACTTCTTGTAAGTAGATTCCCTTTCAGTTTAGAGGGAGGAATAGTCTTCTAAAACCTCAGGGCATCCTTGGCTCTGCAATACTCTTTGCCTTTCAATTCTTTAAAAAAATGTTACTGAACAAACTACAATTACTCCTAATGGATGAAATACAAATGATAGCTCCTAACAAAGATCTAGGATATATAATAACTAGACAATATATTTTAGTCAGTAATAATAAGGCTATATAACTCAATAAGTATAGTAACAGGACAACACTTGTTATGAAGAAAGATTGAGAACGCGGTTCTTGGTACTAGTAAGGGTAAGCTGTCCCTTTATGGCCCAATGCAAGGCAAAAATCAAACATACGTTTATATTTTCATGTAAATGTTCTTATTCTTTTGCCTGACAAATATCTGATGTCCTAAAGGTGCTCTTGAAAATAGCTGCCAGAGTGCCACATAACATAAAAACCTCAAGTTTTATGTTATTAAAAAAAACCCAAAAAACAAAAAACTCAAATTAGCAAAGCAAGTAATCATAGTAAGAAAGAATACTAATAGGTGACAGACAAAATGAGACAAATTTCAAAACAACCTATACGAAAGGTTTGTACTAAGAGTATGCTAACAGTGCTGGAAAAACATACCTGCATTCCCTGGATCTTGTAGAACTGATCAAGATAACTCTGAAGGATCCTAAAAAGGAATGAGATTTTTTTTCTCTGGTGTAATGGATGAGATAGATAGAAACAAAGGAGGGAGGACAGGCTCACAAGCCTGCAAGCATTTCTTCTTGGCAAGAGTCAGAGTTTCTGGGAGCCAGCAGTCAGGCAGAGGGCTTTTGCCTTAAAGGCCCTGGTGATCAGTGTGTCTTGGGAATTCAGAGGATAGCCTTTCCTCTGTTCTTCTAGATAAGAAGCTCTTCTGTAAGCATTTCTATCTCCTGTATATTTCCTACATGGGAGATGTGATCTGAATGTCTGTACAAGAACTAAATACAGCAGATATCCACATGCACTGAATTCACAAGATGAACTGGAACAAGTTTTTAAATTTTAGACAGTCAATGGACATTTTTTGTAGCTGGTTTGTTAACAAAGGCTTTTAGAACTTGATGCAACTGTTCTGATTTTGTTTGTATTTACTGTTTGGCATCAATACCTGGCTTATGACATCCTGGGCATATACACAACAACCAGTTAACTAAATTTTTTTCTTACACAGATATAACATATTTCAATCCTCATTTTCAGTTTTTACTGGCTCTCTTTTAGAGGGTGATGTAGTCCTGTGCTTATTCAGTTATCTGAACACACCTAGATGTGGTCGTGATGTATAAATGCATTTGCTTTCATCTGTTAATCAAGTCTTAATCTGTCTTTGGTAGGAAAATCACAGAGACAACTCAGAGCAACAAGCTATGGCAACTATCTTTTAGTAACGAAACCAGAAAACAAAATTCGGTAGTTAAAGCCAGTGGTGTACAATACCAAAACCTTCTAGAAATTCACAGTAAAACCTTAGTGAAGAACTTGGCTCTTCAGTCTGCTGAAAAATAGGTTTATGCTTTGCCTGAATGTCTTTCAGAGGAAACTTAAAAATTTTTCTTTATTTATCGGTACATTAATGGTCCTAAGGCACTAACTCAAGTCTCTCTTTTCTCTTAGATCTCAAAGTTCATACAGATTACAGATAGGGAGACACATTCCCTTGGTGTGTAGATTTACAGCAAGGGAAATACATAAATGATATATTGCATGGCTAGTGTTTTTGAAGCATTTTCTTTGTTTCTTTTTAGAAAATATGTATTATTTTTAATGTCTCTGATATTTCAGCACTCTTTTAGGTTAATGTTCTTTAGAACAACCAAAGTTATACTATTGGCATCTATGGTGAAAGATCCCATGTAACATAGATGAAAAATTTTCAGCTATTGCTTAGGTAATTTTTTTTTAACTTGCCAAATGCTCCTACTTTCATTTTAGTTAGTTTTTGGCAGACAGATTTGATCAGCTATCAACATACCATCATCACTTTTGGCAGTAAGCAAAGGCTTGCCAGTGCTTTAATACCAATGGTTCCTGTATTTTAGAATTTACTCGATGGCAGCTGTCCTAAAGGATGTTCCAGAAACCTGCAAGTGAATTATTTTGATTTACTGTCTTGGCCCAGTGCAGATGATGCTTACTATGTGGGAACTGGCAGTTGTGTACGAGAAGGCGTAACCGAGCTTGCCAGAGAGTTTAGAGCTCTCTACTCAGTAGGGATATAATATGTCCATTTTTGCCACCAAACTAGAAACCAGGCAGGTAGCTAATGCTCTTAGTAACAGCGTATGTACGACACAAGTGGGTTTCGTTCAGATAAACCTACTGCTGACCCAAACAACAACAGTGAATTTTTAGTATCAGTTTTCATCCTGGATTAAATGGAATTATCAGAGACTTTGCAGTCGGATGGATTTACTAGATTTTTTTGTTGTTGTTGTTTTTAATTTAGGATGGGGAATACTTTCCAACTCAAAGAGGAGCTAAATATATCTGTGTGAGAATGCCAAGAAAAAAGGACTGTTTCAAGGATCTGATGTTATCAAGTTAGTTTCCAGATCATTCGGCACTCTTGGGCTAAAAGTTTTCTCATATTATGTGCAAGTTAAGCTTGCAGTCCCTTCTGGCAAAGTGCTTACAAGTAGTTCACATCTAAGTACATGCTCTCCAGCATATCTAACAACTTCCAAAGCCGGTGAGCCAGTGGGAACAATACAGGGGCCTCTTCCTTGTGTGCAAATGTCTAGTAGTACTGTGAACTCCGCCACTATGAAAAAATATTTTGGCTGCAATGAGCCAATGCACAACCATCTCATTAGACAGCATTTTTGCTCCTACTTACGTAATGGCTAAGGCAATTCTGTAAGGCATTGATCCTGGACAGAACTCAAGAAATCCTACACAGTTTGTATTGGATGCTTAGATATCAGTCTACATAACTTGGGCAGAGGTGAGGGAAGGGTATTAGCAATGGTGTTACCTACTACCAAATTCTAGTGCTTTGTTCTGCACCATTATTTGGGCCAAATCTATCTGGCCCAAATGTTAAATTTTGACAGATGGAAGCTGAAGCATTCTCAGCTCTGGCACAGATACTTATTGTGAGAACTTCATCCAGGATCAAACATTGCTCAAAAAAAATGTTGGGAAAATTGAGGAATCCTAGGCAATCAATAGGTCAAAAAGCTCCTATCATTTTGGGAATGGGGAGAAATATTTTTACTTATTTACTAGGAGATGTAAAATTTATAACCAAATACATATTTGTTTTTGCATTTTAGCAGCCATGGGTGCTAGCACTGTAATTTAATATTGCAGTCACTTAAGCTTAAGTCTGAAGTTGATAACCAGAAAAAACCACTGAGTTATATGCAGACTCCTATAAAGCAAGCCATTTATGCAAATATGCATTCTGTTATTTCTTTAAGAACTACCATGGTAGACAAATTTTACCTCCCAACAACCTCTACTTCTCGAATTTTTCATACATGAAATAAAAAGCTTTTCCTTACTTCTCAAAAGAATACAAAACTCAAATCCCTGAAATGCTCCAAGAGAAGTGAAATGCAGAAACAGCACAGTTATGTGGTATAAATTTGTTATGTTGCTACTTTAAAATTAAGTTAGTTTCATACAGGAATGACTTACACTAAATCATTACATTACCCAAGAATTATTACATTTGCTGCTAAATTTGGGGGAGGTTGGCAGAGAAAGAGAGAGAAATACTGCAAAACTGCAGCATAGAAGTTATAAGCAAATGTGTGTGTGCTTCCGTGTGCATATATATATATTTTTTATATATATATATATAAAAAATTAAAAATCCACAATTCTTTTGAGATCAGTTAGAATAACTGCCTCAGGAAAGTTTAATTTGGTTTTGCATGTAACATTTTTTTTTTATGTTCTATACTAATAGAAAGCAGTTATCAAGTGCCTGAAAATCAAAGTGATCACTGAGCTAGTTGTAAACAGCTCTACTGTCAAAATAGATTGAAGATATCTCACTTGATTTAAGGATTAAATTCAAGAGTTGATTTACATTCTAGCTTATAGTGGTTCGTGAGACATGAAATAAAGTACAAGGCCCAAAAGTTTGTCTTTAGAGAGTTTAACAGATGTGTCAACTGGTGAAGGTCTGAACTGATTGGAGGAAGGAAATAATCTATATCCTCGGGTCATAAAGTCGTAGTAGCGCTCTTCTTCCTCTTAGGTGTATAAGAGTAATTTTGGCACCTAATACAACTGCTGTCACTGTTCTGGCCTGCAAATTTTCTGTCAACAGGCATTAAGAGAACTCATGGAAACCTCTATCCCACCAGCTGCAGTGTGAATTGTGTTACAGAGTTTTTCTTGTCATAAAGATGAATGATGGTGGCTATAAAAACCTAGCAACTTTATGTCAGTGAGACCATTGCATTTAACAGATACATTTGCCTTCCTTTGCCCTGGATAAGACCTTTCGACAACTGGGTTTTCCAGTTGTGTATGCTATATATTAGTATTGGGGATGAGGTAGTTAAAGATAGTTGGCTATATGAGTATATGTACCTATGCATCTATTTCTTTCCATAATGTCTTGTGAGAAAAAGATTTTCTGTCATCTGTGGTTATTCAGTAAAATTGTCAGAAGGTTGTGTAAAGTTGGTTACAGATTACTCCAAAATAAGTGATACAAAGGTTTCAGAATCCAATCAATAAATGTCAAATCCTAAGGATTGGTTTGAAATAAGCTAAACGAAGTTAATTACCCACCTCATTAATTCAGGTGATTTTAAGAGGATCGTGTCCATGGCAATGCAGTTTGTGAATAATTAGTATGATAAACAGATTTGATGGAAATACAACATATTGGCTACTGTGGTAGTGGCTGATGCCATTTATGGTTTCAAATTGATCTGTGGACTAACAGTGAAGCTATTAATAATTCTGTGTCAGTTATCTGCCACTTTTATTTGATTCAAGATCATTAAATAAAAACAGATAAGCAGCAGTTTTGAGGGAAAAGAAGGTAGTACAAAGTTGTTTTGCCATGGCATATATTGAGTTTTCAAAGCACTGGCAACATCATGACAGAGGGAACGGAGATGCATATTGAGGAGTGGTGGGGTTGTGGTTGATATGAAATACTAGCTGAATAATTGGCATGTACTTGATGAATCTTATGTGTTGGTTTAGGATTTTCTAGTTACCTTGATAGCCTGTTTATTCCTTTGGTTACTGCCTGAAATCACACTTCTGGCCATGTTAAAATCATAGCATGCTAACCTTGTATGCTTGTGGTTTGGGGATAAACTTGCTGTACTTTAACAAGAAATCCAGTTTTGATAGCCTGTCTCTGGACACTGATGGAGTGTCTATCTGTCATTCTGGGACCTTCTGTCTTCCATCTAAATGACAGCCCATTGTTCATCCTCTCTGTTAGATTCATTCCCCAGGGAAAACCCTGGCACACCCACGCTCACACAATCTGGAGCAAAAGAACAGGAAAGAATGGGGACAGAGCAGTAGACCTAAGAGTCTCGTCCCATCACTCAGATTATGTTAGCAAAAATTAAAAAAAAAGTCTTAAATGTGATTCTGCAGCCAAAATGATACTTCTACTCCTCCATACCATCTGCAACATCTCAGATTCAGACTGTTTTGAATTACAGAAATCTGAATTATCTATCTCAGCTAGTACTTGTTTTGAGCCTTTTAAAATGTGACGAAATTTCTCACTTTTGCAGACAAAAATGATAAGAAAGAGCACAAAAAGTTGGCTTTCAAGATGTCAGAGAAAGGGAGCAAATAATCTGCTAGAAATTCAGTTGGTTGAAGTAGAAGTAGTAAATTCACTGGCGTAGTGAAAGTTTTTGTAGGAATTTTGCCTTACAGCCCATGTATTTGACTCATTCAATTCTGGCTAGTAAAAGTAAACAAGAGGATACTAAGTCCTTTGCCCAGATGTGGGATAATATTTATTTAATATGGAGTAATCTGTTGTGTGAACTGTCAGCAGCAGGTATCTTCATGCATGCATTTTCCTGTTTAAAAAAAAAAAAAAGTCCTAAGGTGGCTTACCTTACTTCCACTGGGGGCTAGATCTCCTTGCATTTACCGTGAAGTAAGACCACTGTTTTGCAGTCTGGTCTGCTCCGTAATGCTATATGTTTTAATGCATTTGACATAATCTTTTTTTTAATTAGCGATGGATGTTTAAGCTGGCTGGCCTGTGTGTGGCTTCTGTTTGGGTGTTGCAGCACTGCCTGGGGCTGCCAGGGCTGGTTACGGCCTTGGGGAACCCTCTCTTTCTTTCCCTCCACATCACACTGCTAAAGCCCCAATAAACACAGATATAGAGCTGAATGCCTGTCATTATATATATATGTATATATATAGATACACACACACAAAAAGTGAGATATACTTCAAATTTGGTGAAGCCATGGGTCATACTGTGGAATATTTCCTTGAAAAATTAAAAAAAACCCAAACATAAAAATATGCCTTTTTTTTTTTTTTTTAAGGTTTTAACTTGCCCAGTTCCAGCCTCAGTGATTACCTTGTGCTAGTAAACTGTTTCATAGTATTGTCAAAGGACCAGCATGCAGTCTAAGAACCTTGTACAGGGGTGCTCCTGTACTATTGAAAGTGTATAATGTCATGACCAGTCAGATAATAGAACACACATTTAGTTTGGGTCCACATGTTGCAGATGTTTGAACATAACAAGATTATGTTTTAAACAAAACGTGGATACCCCTGACAGTAACTAACATGAGCCAAGTAGTGCATTAATGAACAGAAGTGATTTTTATATGGCAGTGGCACCGATCACTGATGATAACTTGAAATTAATGGTTGTTTTCCCACTATTGAGTGTTAAAAGGTGCTTTTATAGCTTTACATAGGCGATTCTAGTCTTTAACAGGACCTATTAGAAATTTTAAAGGTGTATTGAGAAGCAGAGAAACTTTCTGTCCAAGCATCAATAACTATTAGGCCTAGACTGTAGTCCAGGAAGGAAAAGCTATGAATTTTTTTCCTAAGAAATGTTGAGTTAGAAAACTCATTATCTAGAAAGAAGAACGAAGAAAAAGATACTGGTTTGATATAGGGCCCTCTATAATCCACTGTAAATTGGACTTCTATGAATAATGGTCTGCCGTAAATAGAGGGCAATGAAGCATGTGTAATACTGTTTCTTTTACCTAAAGTAGCATCTTAATGTTATTTAATGTTACTAAATAGTACCCTCTATGATACTCGGAGTGTTTGCATGAAAAGGCAAAAGATAGATGCTTTTTGAACATGGGAGACTCATTCTGTGTCTAGAAAACTTTAAACAATGGCTAAGATATGCTATTAAGCAGCCTAACTAAAAGCATGTTAATTACCAAACGTATGCTGTGCAAAAATATAAAGTGTTTTTTTTCGTGGAAGAGAAGACAAGTTGTAGCTTCAGCTGAACACTTACGGAGCACTCAGTGAAAGTCATAGCTGCGGATCTTGATCACATTTCTGTTGGTCTTTAACTCTTGCCCCTTGCCACCGTGTATGTTATGCTGTGATACAGTTTAGCTCCAGCAAATTAGTGTTAAAGCTCCAAATTCATGTTTGTGTGTACGCATGGTGTACGTGTGGCTTAGGCACCAAACAGACTGCACTGTTACAATGACAGTCATTGCGCTGTGGAACTGAGGCATGGCATGGAAGACAGAGGCAAAGATGCTGCAACCCTTTACAAAATGTATTTTCATCTTTGATAGTAAATACATGTAATATTAAATATGTATTGCATAAATATAGCAAGCACAGCACTTTTTCAGTAGCATATACTACAGTCAGTGCTTAAAACTGAATCAACTGACTCAGAACATGTCACTAAACATGTCATAGAAGAGCTGGAGCCTAAAAGTCAGTTCTCTCTCTTTCTTAGTAAAGATTTTCACACTCCAGGGTTTGGGTGTTAATCACTAATTAATTATTTTCTTCAGCAGGCTTGATGCTTCACTTGTTCATACCACTCAAGTGTAAGTTTGGTGTTTTCTTGGGGGAAACTTGCATTAGTTGCTGGAATAAGCATTATTTCAGAGGCTCATGATGAAAAGTTAGCATTTGTGGGTAAGCTGCATTTGACATTGCTGTACAGTGTTAAGCAATGTGGTATCGTTCGAAAATAGTGATTTGGAGCAGTGAAGCACCTGCTTCTTCCCAAGTAGTGTTACCCTTGTTACTAGATTATATTTCTATTTCATGCTCCCAGTTGCTGTTTGCTCTGTCTAGTTATTTGCTACTTAATACAGCCATAGTCAGCACAGGCCTCGATACAGGTTGTACTCAGAGTGGCAGCTGCAGGCTCTGGCGTCACTAGCCTTGCTCACTGGTGCAGAATTTTGATTTGCAGGAGCTCTCATGGGATTACATAAACTGTGTATTATACATGGAGCTCCTTGATAAACCAGAGAGTGCCAACCCAGACTTTCACCTGTGTTCAGAGACTGAATTACCACACTGACACACAATATGTTGATATCAACTGGCCGGGTAGAAGTAGCCAAGGATAAAACTTGAAAGACTATTTTAACATTCATATTTCCCATCCCACACTCCTTCAAAATGTTGGATAGAGAGCCAAAGTGTTGGAAAAAGTAACCTCTACAGTACTTGAGGTACAAACCTTTACATTTAGCAAAAATAATACCTTGCAGTCCAACATTCTGACCTGTAGCGAACTAAGAATTATTTGCATCAGTACAAATACTTGGCAGTGTACAAGATGTCTATAATACTAAAAAAACCCATCAAATTGAATTCTTAAGGACAAAATGGCATAATGATATCAGCATCATACATGGTAAGCAAAAATAAACTAAGGCCTGTAGCATGAGCAATACAGACATTGTGTAAGAGAAATCCCAGAAATATAACAGTATTAATTATAGTTGAATTAATTATCTTAATTAGACACAAGATATATTAATACAGTAATATATCGATATTAATACATACTAACACAATAATGTATTTATATTCATAATTAAATTTTATAGCAGTATCAGAATACATTAACTACACACTGTAATACAGGAAAACATCTGAAAATGAGACATGCAAAAAAGATTTTGTTGAATCTAGAAACAGTAAAGAAAACTGGAATGTATTAATCTCAATCCTGCTATTTTCCACCCATTATGTTCTCCATAATGACTGTGAACAGCTCTTATAATATTCCAGAGTCCAGAAACAAGTCTGAGTATACTGGATTTCTCCATCATCATTTTGTGGTTCATTAGATTTTTATGTGCTGTAGTAGCCAATGAGGAAGCATTGGGAAATCTTCCAGGAGTTATATCCGTGCTTCATTAGTTTTAAGGCCATCTTTCAGCCTCACGCTTACTTGTAAAAAAATTCCTTATTCTCTGTGGAGTAATGAAAGAAGAACCCTTTCATCTTTAAAAGCTTTTATTTCTTTCCAATAGCATATTCTCTTCTCAGCTGAAAGGTACAGAAAATTGTGGCTGCCTGGAATTCTGTGGATCCAGGTTGTGGCCTTAAATATAATGGGTATTCATGTAATTGAGAAGTGATCATGAAACTATCAAAGACGAACTTATATCCAGAAACCTGAGTGGCATTATAAAAGTCACTATTCTTTACAGATAATAATATTACAACTTACTGAAAAAAACATTCACATTTGAGAAAATGATTGTCTGTGAGCGGTATACACACATTAGAAAGACAAGGAATGACTCTTCTTCAGTAAGCCACCACTTTCAATGTCACATCCTGTAACTATCTGTTCATAACTAAAAATAGTGTGCAATCAGCTGTCTATTACAAAATGAAATAGCCATTTACAGTGGCTCATTATTTTTTTCATACATCTCACAGGGCTTACAATTACAATACACTACAGTTCATTTTGTGTTCATTCAGGTGTTGGCTTTTCTTATGAACTTATTTGCACGGTCATCACTCACTACCACTTTTTACAGTGGTTTTGCACCATGTAGGTTTATATACAGTGACAGAGTTTTAAGTTCTTGAGTAATGAAAAATGTTGGAATGAAATATAATCACATAAAACATAATTTCATAACAATAGTTACTTTCAGAATGTAGACAAGCCATTTTCCATAAAGTGGAAAAGAAAGTTCATTTTCTGGAAATAGACAAAAATAAAATTTTCTTTGTATTGGCCAATTATATAATAAAATATAACACGGGTTCAAAGAAAAGGTCTTGTAAAACTCTGGTAAAACTTCTGGGTTGCTTTGTATAAACTTTGGGAATATTAATTTAAACTGGATAAATGCAGAGAGGAACTGCAGGATAATAAGGGAATTGGCAAACTTCATGGCAGGGGATACAAACACTTCTGGCAGTTTCTTTTGCCATAATAAAGGTGATAAAGATGACACGATTAATCTCTGTATAGTTGACTCCAGTTTCCAGGTAATGGACAAAAATTAATAACCTGGATTGCAAAGGTATGCAAGAAACTGCACTGAATAGACAAATAAGTAGCTCCACACGGAATCAGTTAAAGTCCATCAGAATTTATTAGTTCTAGCTCAAAAGTGGCTCTGCCAAAGTGGGGTTAACTCCTGGGAATTCACTTAGTCCCAGGTTGTCCTGCTCACTGACTCTGTGGGCATCTCTGGCCCAAAGCACTAATGAGCTCACGCTGTGTTTCCAAGAAGGTGATTGTGTTACTTTCTGTGTCAAGTTGGTTTTGGATTCAGAGCAGTTACTTGTGAGCAGCTGGACAGGTCTTAGAATGTACTCTAGGTCTGAGTCTCTCAGAGTCTGAATAAACACTGTTTTTCCCCCCAACACCTAAGTATTTGACGTCTACTACTATTTGTTAAAAATCACTTTGAACAGGAGATAACCATTCTGAGGTCCCCTTTCCTAAGTCTTTTTCATACACTTTGGTACAAGAAAACCTGGACTAGCAATTCCCTTCATTCTAGGGAAAATTTTAAAGAAAACAGGCAGCAAATGTGAAGGCTTTTAACTATGAGATCTCCACTGAAGTCCAGATGTCAGAGTAAAAATCCTGAAGAACAGCAATTACACCAAATGCATGCCCAGCATTTTGTTGCCCCTCAAATTCACTCTTCTTATTTTTGCAAGCATAATTGTTTTAAGTGGTTTTATCTCTATGCAAAACCTAATCTTTATATTTTTGCTGATGGTTACTCAAATTTAAAATGACACAGTGCTGAAATATTTAAATGAAGGGAATCAGTGTTTTGACACTTGCATTGCTGTCTAGTCTGTCAAACAAGCAAAAGATAATCCCAATGATTAGGCAGACTTTTTTCTGTCTGGGTGGTACGCATTTCTCATAGCTAATCATGTCAGAAATATTTTGCAATGTCTTGAGTATAACTGGCAACCATTATTTCCATTTTGTTTAATGTGTTTGGCTCTGAAACAGTGATGTAACGATCTCAGAAAGATGCTCTCTTCATTAAGTCAATTATGTGAGCACGTAAGAACCCTCATGGATACCAAGAGGTTGTGTATCACAAAACACTGTAACAATCTTTGCATCCACACAGTGAAGATAATGTTGGTGGCAGTTCAGAATAACTTCATTCTGATATTTTCCCTCCCAAATATGTGAAAAATTTCATCTTCTCTACTGCAGTTCACCTTTTTGACTCAAAAAATTTAAAAAAATGCACACAAACCCCCAACTTTTCGCAGAAATAGTTATCATACAGTATAATAGGCTTCTGCTTCTTTTGATATGGGCTTTGTCTCTCACTCCTGGTGTCCAGTGCTATAAACCTTATTCATTCATGGATGTTTTGGCTATTCTGTCAGGAAATATTTTGCTGATGATACCACATTATTGCTTATTTGAACCCCCTTGTGCTCTTACTAATGGCTATGACATGTCTACTGAATGCACTTTAACTGGTTCAGGCTCTTGCATGAGAATTTCCAAACCTCAGAAGCCACAATATGAGATGGTACTAGTTCTCAGCTCTGAAATTATCATGAATCTGTATTTTAAAATTATGCTACCATTATTACTGAAGTAAAATAAGAAAGGAGAAGGAGGCAAGGATTTGGAATTGAGTCTGAATGCATTTTCAGTACCAGTGCCAGAAAACTTACTACATTGAGAAGTGTGGGAAGGCACTGAAGATTAAGTATTTTAAGATTTACAATGACATAGGTCAGACAATGCCTGTCTATAAAAACAGCAGGTGAGTAACACGTGCAACTCAAAAGGTAAACTTCTTTTAGGGTGCATCTTTTATGTGTGTAAATGACTTTTCTTGAAGAGAAATTGCATTTCTGTCTTCTGGATAAATTCACAGAAGCTCGTGAAGGTTTATACAGCATGTGACACTGAAAAAACTGTTGGCCAAATATGAGCGACCTGAAAATAAATTGGGAAATGATTTTTCCTTGGTGTAGAGCCAAACCAATAACCCTGTTCAACTAGAGCTGGTTCTAGGTAAGACTAGTCTCTGCACCATGTCCCAAGAGAGGAAGTTTTGAGTACCATGGTGCAAAGTCAGCCTGAATCCATCTGGCTTTCAGGACATCCAACATAACTCCGTGTGTACCAAATTCTAGGAACAATCTGGATGGGGGCACAGAGAGGATTACGGTGACAGCTAGGAAGATATGTCACCGACAGCTCCAGAATAGAACAAAGAGGCAGCTGTAGCATCTCCAGGACAGGGACAGAAGGAGTAGATCATGAAGGCAAATCCGTGTCTAGGCTCTGTGTTGTGATCTGCAATACTGCATGTTTATTACTTGAGTGAAATGTTGCTCCAGTGATTAGTGAGTCCTTCCAGAGCACTGGAAAAAAGTTATACAAAAAAATCCCATGTGGTTTCGCACCTCAGGCTCATGAAGGAAATTATTTCCACTTAACCAGAATCCATGATTTCCACTTAACCAGAACCAGATTACATGGCACCAGCATCTCCTCTGGTCTCTACAGCTGGAGCCCCATATCCTAGGTGGCACTAGGAGTAGCTCCAGCTCTGCCTGAGTAGGCACAGAAGGAAACACTTGGCTATGAAGCTAAGCATTTGCCTGAGGACAAAATACATTCAGGTTAGACTGTAGAGTTTCTGTGTTGTTGCATCTGTAGCCTAGACACATCACACTTGCAGGTTGTGGGCATGTTAACTGTCATACATCTGTCAGGTGCTGGGAATCCCTGCGTAGATGGGTCTTAAAAGTTTGTGTGCGTACTGGACAGCAAGGGACCTCCTGAGAATCTCCGTAACCTAAATCCCCAGCTATTGCATACAGTCATGGTGTACTCTGTTTTTCATAAACCACCTTGTTTATTCTAAACTAGTTTGATTTTATTTGTCATTAGTGAGTTACATGAGTTTCACTTGCTTGTGCTTCTGCTACTCTTACAGGGCAATCCTAGAAACTTAATTTCTTCTATTAATTCCCAGTTTGAAATTACGCAGGAAGAATTCATATATGCTCCTCCTCCAGCCTTGTCCTTCAATTTAAATAGCTCTTCTTTTTCTGTTGTATGGCCTACTTGAGTTTCAGTTCACTATCCATACATTGTGTTTGATAGCTATAGTGTCATTTAAAATAGAAGTAGATGAAGCTTTGAGACAGCTCGCTTCCTTTTCCATGATATACTTCAGGACAGCACGTGTAGTTCTTAGTGTTTGTCTTGCTAGGCTAGACAAACCAAGCTTTCATCGCCCTTGTATCCTTTCTCTGTCTGAATTAATCTTTCTAGCCACCACAGGTGTACATTTTATTCTAGCTAAGGCTTCACCAGATCTCTGTCAATAAAACTTACTTAGTTTTGCTGAAAGCATCTGTAAGATTAAATCCAAGGTACCATTTAATTTGTCTTTAAACAAACATATACTCCAGGTTTTTGCTTCAAGGGAGAAAGACAACACTTCATTTCACTTTGACAGGAAGTTTTCTTCCTTATTATGCTGTTTTCTATTGAGCAACTGACATTTAATTAACCCTGATAGTTTACGTAGTCATAATTCTGGCAAATATTTATTTTCTCAATGAGATGGATTGTATTTGGCAGTCCTATGTATAGTATGCTGTTGAGTATGGATTGCAGTTACTTACTTACTTATCCTTGTCCAACAATAAATGATTATTTAACAGAGTGCTTTAGGAGCCTATCATAGGTGTGAAACATGTTCTGTAAAACAATGCATTTTCCATTTTATATTATGGGAATAATTCCAGCTACGTACTGTTTAAATATCACCATCAGCATCATGCAAAGTAAATACATACCAAACTTGAAACTGGTATCAGTAATGTTATACCGCTCGGCTCCTCAAACCTCATTACCAAGCTTCCTACGGTGAGATGGATGCTCTGGAGCCTTGTAACAACTGGGCACTTGCAGTTGTGTTCATGATGCTGTGGCAACTCAGGGCTTCTCATCAGCACAGGCAGAATTGAAAGCCAAATATCAGGCTCTTCAAATTCTCTGTGTGCAATGGCTTCAGGCCGGGCTCAGGTTTTTCTTTGCTTTCTCTCAGCCATTGTCTCCTTTCTACAACAGATTTTAGCCTTCCTTTTTGCCTCAGCTCCCACGTCTCCTGTGTTCATCATTAATGTCAGAAAGTAGTAGTATCTTAGACAGAATAAACAATATACTCTGTATGTGAGGTAACTGGCACTCCGGACTGCTTCCCACGCCAAGACAATGCTACTTCTCTTTTCCAGGACTTCAGCCTACTTTTTGAGACTATGCTGGAACATTCCTGGTTGTATTCTCATTGTGTCAGCAGTGTCTTCCTGATGTTTGTAGATATTCTACAGTGCCCTTTGGCAAATGACATTTATAGTCTTATATACAGACTGTTATATAGCCTTATAAGAAAAAATTGCCAAATTTGTAACAATTAAAGACATTCACATTCAATATCCTTGCAGGTTAGGCTCCTCCAAAGCTACTTTTGCTCACATACTTATTCACATATAGAGTCAGCATCTATGTTAAATGATTCATGCAGGTTTTCCCCACCTTTTGTCCTCAGAAAATTATTTAATGTAACATGTAGTTCAAAGTGAATGCAAGGTGCCTCTGTTTTTTTCTTTAAATATTCTATTTTCTTATTTTCAAAGAGTGTGAGTATGCTTTTTATATCAAAGTTAAAAATTAGGAACGTAAATTTGACTATGTGCTGCACATAGAACAGCAAAGTAACACTTGCTAATTTCTCACACATTGGGAGATTCTGTATAGTTTCCCACTACTCTCATGTTGCAAGTCATTTGCATTATGAATAATGGACTGAAACCACACTAAGCAAGAGTTGTTCTGAATAGAGGCCCTGCAAAATCCTGTGGTGTGAATGAAATTAATTAGGTCTTGCCACTACTGTGTTCTCCAATATGAAGACACAGTAGAAGAGTGGACTGTAATGATGAAGGAATTTTTTCTTTATAGGAAAAGCATCATACTCCTTTAACCACAGATGACATTTTCTGTATTGATAAGATTTAATTCAGATCTTTAGGTAGTGGAAGTTTTTCTTTAATTTAGCATGAGACATTTTAAATCACTTCCCAGAAAACAATCATAGTATAGTGATTACACAGATGAGTGAAAAGGCAGTTGCTTCCTCTGTGATTGAGTTAATATAGTCTTTATCAATTTCCATGCTTCTTATCTGTTTTCTTTTTAAAGCTCCAGAAGAGAGGATCATATTTTTCAAAATATGTCCTTGAGTTATGCATATTTTACTTTGTCAATTCAGTATATTAAGTTGTTCTCTGTCGTCCCATCTATTTGTGCAAATACACTGAAAGCAACAAGGAGTTTGCTCCTGTAGATTTTATTGTTTATTTACAAGAAAGAATGTGACAAAAATCTTCAAACAAAGAAAACTGCAAATATTTTCAGGAATAATGTTGTTCACATGCAGTTACATACCAGTTCCTTTTGAAAAGATGGCTTTAATGTGACAGTGTTAATTTTCAGCATCAATCACTTCTGAGCCCATTTAATGGATGGTATGTGTTCCACTTGAAAAATACACAAAAGTGGCCAGTTAGAGTAGAATATTATCAGATTTTTTTCTTGAGTTTCTTCACTAGAAGAGAAATAGCATAATATCCATGTTTAATGAGCGATTGACCTAAGTTTTCTCAAAATAGGAGTTTCATGCTAAGCATTTACTGACTAATATAACCCCCTGACCCTTTTAATCGATGCATGGCATGACCATTTGGAATCCAAATTGATTTATTCTTTTAGATTTGCTGCCCAGATTTTCATATCCACAACTTGTGATAATTCTGGTTTATTCAGGTGCATCTACACAGCATTTGGCAAAGTGAACCATGCATGCAGCACGTAAGGTGCCTTTCAGAGTAAGTACGGCTCTGTTTCCTGGAGCTCCCCTGGGTGAGAGTTAGTGGGTCTGTTGTGACAGAAGAACTTCTGGGCTATCTGAACTGCTGTGGCCCATCCTGTACAGTAGGACTGCTGTCATTTCCCATCATCCATACCTCCTTTCTTCAAAGTTTATAGCTTCAGTTATTCAGAGATTTTGATGAGAAATGCAAAGCAATAGGAAAGTTGGGTTATGACTAGTCTAAGGACTGTTTCATCAGCCCACCTTGTCAAAAAAGCAGTCTCTGCATAAAAAAAAAATAGAACAATTCACTGTCTGGGCAGTTTCCAAAAGGATCCTTTCTTGTAAATGAAGAAATCTGGTTGACAAGCAACAGGCAGTGTAACCAGAAATTAAATGAGTTTAAGATTCAGGAAACAGATTCACCAGCTCAGACTCTCCAGAGCTGAAAATACCCTTGATAATTTTGTAATGAAGGATTTGTTAAACATCTAGTGTTTCTTATTAATATTAGTGCTTATGTTGTTATATTGCAGTATCCAATGCTGTTTTTGACAAAATGTATGTGGTTCAAATTAATAATAATATTGTAAGTTAATAACAATTTAGTTAGAAAGTAGAGAAAGAAAACAACACCAACAACAGGATAGCTAATATTAACTGTTCAAACCCAAAAAATGTTCAGTTTGTGTAGTACGGGGAAAACCGGGGGAGGCGCGCTCGCGGGTGCTGGGGGACGGTCCGGAGTAAGCTATGCGATCTCAATGTGAGTATGGAAGCTTCTCGTTTATTAACAAAGAAAGCAGTGGTTATATAGACTATGCATATGTTAATCACGCGCCCCGATCGCACTTGTGATTGGTCCATAGGTTTACATATTCAGAGCCGTGACCGCCCCCCGCCTCCCGGACGTAGTTTTGCTTCCCGCGAAGCAGGCACCACGAGGTTCTTTGTTCTGCTCCGTGCAAGGGGAGTGCAAGGTCGCTAGCTCTGGGCTTAACCCTTGCTCAAAGCCTGGGTTGCTCAGACTGCTCAGTGACTGACACAGGATCGTGCCCCTTCTCACTCAACCAAACCTCTACAAGTTTGGGTCGGAATCAGGTTTTGACCTGTTCCTTTATATTTTAAAAACAACTGTTTTCCATTCACCAGTTTTGCATGAAAGAAAAAAGATATTCTGTGATGAAACATAGAAAATCTTCCATATTATTAATAGAATTCATAGTACATTAAAGGGAAGACATTCTAATGAAAATCATCTATTTGCTTTGAAGCCAGCGTTCAAACTGATGCTGGAAATGGATGGCAATAAACGGAAAAATTATCACTTTATCACTTTATTCATGAAAGAATTAATTTATCTTAGCAATTAGTCATTTCAGGGGGCAGCTGTAACTCATATTTCTTAAGATAGTTTTATTTAAATATAAATTGGTTGGAAGGAGAAAAGGGTTTTTTATCCACCCTATTATATCCCTCATACATAGGCAATATACACAACAAACAAAGGAATCTGTTTTTTTTTTTACTTTCTTTCTGAGCAAACTTGGGAATTAGCCCATGTTTTTTGACATCAAAATGCCCAATTCCTGCTGCAAATGCGTTGAAATCTGTTGTGGGTTGACCCCAGCCAACAGCTAAGCACCCACATAGCCGTTCGCTCACTCCCCCTGCCCCAGCAGAAGCAGGGGAGGGAACAGGAAGAGCAAAAGCAAGGAAACTCGCGGGACAAAATAAAGACACAGACTCACAGAATGGTTAAGGGTTGGAAGGGGCCTCTGGAGATCATCTAGTCCAACCCCCTGCCAAAGCAGTTTAATAAGGGAAGGAAAGAAAAAATACAAGTGATGCAAAGGCAATCGCTCACCACCTCCCACAAGCAGACCAATGCCCAGCCACTCCCTGAGCAATGGCCAACTTGGAAGCCAAGCCCCTGTGCTCCCTTCTTCTTCTACCCCAGTTTTTATTGCTGAACATGACATAATAAAGCACAGAATATCCCTTTGGCCAGTTCGAGTCAGCTGTCCCAGCTGTGTCCCTTCCCAGCTCCTTGCTCACCCCCATCCCACTCGCCTCATTGGGGGCAGGGTGGGAAAAAGAGAAAGTCTTTTTGCATGCACTGCACTGCTCAGGAATAGCCAAAACACTGCTGTGTTATCAACGTTGTTTTAGCCACAAATCCAAAACACAGCACCATACCAGCTGCTACGAAGAAAGTTGACTCCATCCCAGCCAAACCCAGTACAACACCGGAACTGTAATTTTCAGAATAGGAAGGTACATGAAACATGTCACTAGCCTTTGAAATAGTTGCAGAGTCTTAGAACTAGTTGATTTAAATCAGCAGAGGATCTGGTCCTGGATATCTTCTGTATCAGTTGAAGATCAAAAGTCAATCCAAGATCACCTTGTACAAATAGCAAAAGGATTTAATTAATTAGCAGAATTAGATTTCTTGCATAGGTAACAAAAATACTTGTAGTTTGGTAGTCTGTAAAAAGAATGACCACTAATTCATGATAATCAGAAACAAAATCCATAAAGACTGATTATTCTGCAGTCATTTAGAAAAAAGTTTCTTATACCTTCCTAACAGGAATTTTGTACTGGTCACTAGCTGAGTTTAAAAGGACCATGTTCTGAAGTTTTGTGGTAGTTGCTGTACTACATGAATATTTTAAAACTAAAAAATTGTTATAAGTGAACAAAATCCTCTTGAGTTTAGATGTAAATT
The DNA here is from genome assembly GCF_013368605.1 of Nyctibius grandis. NCBI lineage: Eukaryota > Metazoa > Chordata > Aves > Nyctibiiformes > Nyctibiidae > Nyctibius > Nyctibius grandis. Next base: position 47,277,556 of record NC_090663.1, read on the forward strand.
AATGAGAACTCACTTATTTTGATATTGTATTCCATAAAGGGGCAAGAGACCATTTCTACTAGGCCTGCAAGGCAGCATACTAATTGAGGGCTGGATATGAAGTGTTGTATATTGCTTGTTTGCTACGAGAGCAGCTGTACATTTTTCAAATGAAACATGTGAAGTTAACTGGCACTTCTGACACTAATCTATTTTCCTTATCATGCACCTCATAGAATAGAGGAACGTAAGTGTGCTAGTAGCAAAGTTCAGTAAAAAGGACACAAGAAAATGTAAGCAATGAAGTCCGGAACTGCAAATCAAAGCTCTTCCCTCTTCTCATGCCACTTAAACTCTGACTCCATAAATGCCTGCCTTTTTTACTTTTAAGGTCATAGGCTCAAAACAGTTTGCCTTGCCTCCAGCAAAGATCCAGGCAGTAGGTGACCCTCTTGCCTGAGTGTTGATACTGGTCACCCTTCAACACAAACACTGGGAGTGGGGAATTTGTCTAAGTGGGAAGGAGGTCCTGCGGTTCAAGCCTTGCCGCCAGCTACAGCAATTCAAACTCGCTTTCCAACAGTCAGAAGCCACTTTGGGCTGAAACACTTCCTAGCCCTGGATTTGAAATACAGCAATTCTAGTCTCTTGATGAGGGAGAATGAAATCCCAGGTTTTGACTTCTGTTTCTAGTTCTGCTTTATATATTAGAGACATGGATGAAATGTATAATTGGGCCTGGCACCAGGATTGTGTGGATTATAGCAGTTTGGTGATCAGATGACTCACATCAGCACTTATTTTACTTCTAAATCTCTGCTATTTTAGTTTAGAAATAATCATATTCTAGAACTGTTTCATTATAAGTCAGTTTTAAATCAACAATAAAACTCTATTGACTGACAAGAAATGCAGGAATTCCTTGTGAAGAGTCCATGTTCTGCCCAGGCTGCACTACAAGCATTTTATGCTGGCGTTCCTCTTCAAGTGGCTTTTAAAGACAGGTCTGAACTGCATCCTTAGATACTTATATAGAGCGTGTAAACGTAGAGCAAAAAGACCCATGCAGGTTCTGTCTTTACCTGTGCAAGTTAGGTTCTCCCTCTGCTCAGTATCCAAACAAGAAGCTCTCATCTTCTTGGGCTATTGTATGCTAGATGTTGTTAAGCGTGTAAATATATTCTTATCAGCCTTTACTGGACGCATGTAGCAGTTTTACTTTTGTGTCTTTAATTTCAGTAACATCTGATAGAAGGCAAATGGGGTTAACTAAAAATATGCTAGTACATATATAATTATTGTTTTCTTTTATATCTGTGTGCATTGCTTGGATTTTGTTGAGAGTTTTCTGCAAAAGGACTACTGTGGTATGAGATGTTACCCAAGGTAAATACGGACTTGAGAAAATGCTTTAACATTGGAATTTAGTTTATCTGAAAAGTTCCCACACAGTTTACCACAGATTTTTTAATGACTGTAGAAGCCTCCCACTTTTTATAAAGTGTTTATCACATTAATTAGAGGATCTGTTAGGCAACTGATTTCCCCCATAAAAGCTGCTAGGACATGATGAGCATGGGAGTGGTATGACGTGAAGAAGCACACTCATATCTCAAACTAGAAACAGGGGCTGCTAGTTACTTAAAATAAAAGTAAGTTTTGGTGCTTTGTAGATTTTTATATGTTGTCTTCCTATCTTTCAGGTCCATCCATTGTTGGGAAAGAAATATGACACAACTATTGCACCCCTTCTTTTTATACCATGTGAAATGCCTGTTGAAAGTGCTAACCATATTGTCAGCCATACTGGCAACCAAAACAAATTAAATGCTTCTGAGAATGTGAGACAGTTTCTGAAAATCAGTATCTGTGCATATCAGTTACCATGCAAACTAGTACTACTGTACTGACAAAATCAACAAGCAATTAAGTAATTAATGTTTGTTTCTCAAAATGTATTAAGCACATGGATAGGCAGAAAACTGGCTAGAAAATATGTAAAACAGCATGTGGTATGTAACACAAAACAAGCTTTGAAAGATCTACTAGCCTAGAGAAAGAAAAATGCTTTAATTCATGCAATGACTGTAACACTATCAGGGTTCTTTCCACATGGCCTTTTTCTAGTGAAAAATTGAATTCATTAGTCCTTCAGCCGTTAGCTCTTTATACCTTTTGCCATAATGCTATTGGTGATATCTATTATTTTCTCCATATGATTTTGTTGTAAAGAGTGGTAGAGAGCAACTAAATATCTGTTCATCAGTAATACATTTGCATGAAAGAAGATTGGAAATTCTCCCTACACACATGGGTGATGGCTTGGCATGCCTTTTAAAGTAATGTTCTGTTAGGCATAGGCTTAGTTTTGCATGTTCAAGAGTATTTATAGGTAAATAATCCCCATTGAAATAATGAACATACAGCTGCAGTGACTGTAAACTCTTTATGCAGAAATTTTTTTCAGGTTTTAGCCTTGTACTGAGCAACCTAGGACCGTGATGCATGAACTGGATACTACGTACTGTCACATTTAAAGAGAAGAAAAAAAAAAAGAAGACAAGATAAGACAGGACTTATGGAAAAGTTTGGATGCAGTGATAGTTCTTTTAATTGAAACACATGAATGCTAGCTCCTTTTGAATCAACTTGAACAACAAAACAATTCTAGTTCCAAGAAGCTAGCATAAATTATGTATCTGCATCTTTTGATTTGACTCTGATTACTGTTACTTCCTAAAATGTATCTTTTAATGACTTTGTGAAGTATCATTAGTGCATTAAGAAAAACTGTAAAACTTAAAATTGAGTACAACACTGGATCCCATTAAAAACAATGTCTTTCTCTCTGAGCCCTAATTCCTAGAAAATGTGAAAGTTAGGGCTCTTTCCTGCAAGCCTGCGAAACAGGAAATAACTTTGCTGTTACATCACCCTTTCTGCCACCTGCTGTGCACAACACCTGCCATGTCATTAATCTCAACAACTCTTTGGGGCCCAGATCCTGGAGCTGGTCTCCTGCCAAAGAACCTTCCCATGGTGAGTAAATAAGTTAAAAGATCTCAAGTGTATTCCAACAAGTTTTTCACTTGGGGAGGAAGGGAAAGGTTGAAGAGAATATTTCCCCAAAAGCAATAACCCCCCCCCTTTAGTAACTTCTAATAATTGGAATAAAAAGGAAAACAGACATTGTATACAGTGAGGGTAATTTTTGTGTTCTGTGCACAAATTATTAAACTGAAATGATATTCCTAAGAATATCAACAATATTGCCACAATCATAGTAAAAATGCCTAGTAAAGAAGCTACAGAATCGGGCACTGAAATGTCTATTTGAGGATAGTTGCTCCAGCTTTCAAAAACATTAGTGTAACTCAATTCAAGTATCTGAAAAATTTAACATCCTCCCAGTGGTCTTCAATAAAATTCAGATATTGTAGACAAAGAAGCTGAAGATTATGGAGATGATGCTCAAATAATCTTAATTTCATCCTGTTTGAGCATCGCCTCCTGTGTCCATAACCATGACAGTCTCCCACTCTTTGATCTACAGAGACTAGAAGCACATTTGAAAGAGTAAAACACAACACTCATTCCACAAAATGGGTCTGTTCATCCTTTCCAATCACAACTATTGGTTACTCCTCAAACCCTAATGACTTTCACGACCACCAGAACACCATCTGCCATTGAATAACCTCTCTCTGCTAATGAGGCCTTCTGTTTTGCCTGTGGACTTGCGAAGCAAATATGGTGTGAGAATTGGTGTGTTCTAGTGAAAAAATTTTGGAGTTGTTTGTTTTTTATGAGTTGTATAAGTTTGCAAATCTAGATACTACTGGGCAGTAGTTTTTCTACGGGTTTCAACTTCCTCTTTGATTGGACTGTCATTGTGTATTGAAATAATATGAATTTGTAGTGGCTAACTGTGGGTGAGACAGAACACTTAGATGGCTTTTCTCTAAAATCTGGATTCTCATTATGTGATATTTAGATCACCTAGAAGAGATGTGTGTGTGCATATAATTAAACCTGAAACCAGAAAGGGATTTTTTTTTTTTTTTTTTGTCAGTTCACTTACCTAAATCTTAATAATGTGCTGGATCTTTTGGAGACTTTGTGAAGCAAAGGGTTCTCCTGGGTACAAACGCCCTCCAAGCTTTTGCTTTGTTTTCAGGACTATGGAGAGAAGGAAGGATGCAAAGGATCAGGGAACTGTGTTAACTAATTAAAATGACAACAAACAGTTACTAACTTAATCCTGAAAACTCACAGGTCATGACAATAGCAATTATGAAGACATTAGGAGTGGCAGAAGTGACACCTGAACTACAGCAAAATTGGTTGAAAAGCTAGCCTGTATTTAACTAGGTAATGTGTTTTAGTAGATGCTTATCCCTATGAGCAAAGCGTGATATATGAAGGGTATCTGAAGCCACAGATGCCAGATTTGGGCTTTGTGAAATAACTCCTCTGTTGGTTCATTCTGTGAAAAGTAAAAATGCATTTCATCTGTCTTAATAACCAGCTTGACTTGCTTAGCGCTTTTGCTTTGATTTATAGGGCAAGGTTATAGCATTTGTTCTTTAGCATGAGCATATGTCATTTCTTAGATTTACTTGTGTGAGTTATACTACTGCAATCAAAGCAATGGATGTGTGTCAGGTTGACTCTTCAGGTAAATTGTTATTATTTTTTTTTTTATAGGTTTTGTTGTGGTTTGAAAATTATTGTCTCCCACTGCTTAAACAGTGGATGAGTCTTGCCATGTCAAGTGTGGGAGGAAAACTGATCTTTAGACATTAATGCTAACTACAGACAGAACTAAATGAAGATACACATCTGAGCATATTTAAATGAGCTATTGACTGACCTTTCCTTTCTGTTTTGTACCCTGCAAACTTCAGCAGGGGGTTCCTTTTTATGAAGTATTGTGTTGTCAGGCTTGACTAAATTTTCACCAGTAGGTAAAGATGGATGCCATACATTTTTAAATAAACATTGAACCTCAATTATTTTTAATCAATTTGTTGTGCTTGGAAAAGAGCCGATTCACTTTGTGCAAATGTGCAGATGCATGCTCACACACATACTCCCAGAGTTATAAGCTACCTCAAACTCAATTTCTGTTAACGGTTGTTGTGTATTCAGAGCCATCACTGGTTAATGCAATATCTTAATAATTCTATTTAAATGGTTGCAGTGATGTGGAACAAAAAGTGATTCCTGTTATATATCTCAATTTTGGAGAAGTGAGCAAGTCAGATATATGAATTCTAGGTGATAGTTATTAAGCTTCAATTATTACTCTTAAAATGGAGTGAGAACAAGGCATAAAGGAATGTGTTACGTAAGGTACGTCACCAGCAAGATACATATTCAAGAAAGACTGAAGCAGTTTCTGTTGCCAGAAAGATCCCTTTTAATTAAGTGAGAATCCAGCAACTCCAAGTTATGTATCGTAATGAAAAGCAGTACAAGAGACAAAATGGTTCACATAGATCTAATAATATTCAAGCCAGAAGGGAATACCCAGGAAGAAAAACACCACAAACTGGGAATGCAGTAGCAGCATCAGCAGTTTAAATAAGAATGGCCCACTGTCAGTAGAGTTAAAATACCCACTTCATGGGATATTTATGCATCTTCATCTCAAGTACAAATGTGAAAACTAGAAACCAACCAAGTAAACTACACCAGAGGTGCGTAGCCTGCTTGTATACAGGACAGTAACTCCAACTCTAATAAAGTTCAGTGGCCAGATTTGTACAGCGGAATTGCTCTTCCACAGCTGAATGAATAAGAAACTGGAGTATCCAAATAGAGAGTTAATCCTGGTAATGTAAGCGCTTGAAAGAACAAGGTGGATGTAGCATTTGCAAATGCAATTTGGGCATGCAAGCGTTTAGCATCTCCAGCATAATATCAGGCTATAAAGAGCTATGAAGGTTCCTGTAGAGCGATTAATTCATTGTTTCAACGAAAAAAAAAGCAACTGTTGATGAATTTTTGAATAAGATGTGGTTGCAAAATGCATTTTTTATAGTGACTGAAAATGCTTGCTCTGCTTTAATATTAAGAATGAAACCGATATAGCTGCTGTGGTAGGCTACTGTTAAGCAGCTGGAGAATATGTAAAACAAGCCACGTTTTTGATACTGAAGATAACAACATATAAAGCTTGCAAACAGCTCAAAGAATAACGCAAAATAGGAGATAAAAAACTTCCTTTGTGACCCAAACATGTCTGGATTACATGGAATGGATTTGGATTGTTATCACCAGTACCTGAACCACCACTTAAGAGAAGCACAAGGAATAAACGGAGCATGCCACGACTCCGTGCGTTGAATTGCTGTTTAATAAGCTGAGAGAAGATAAAAACTTGATAGGTATTGTACATGCTGTGCTTGGAGGGCAGAGCACAGCAGGTTAAAATAAGATGACAAGATAAATGTGGACCTCCTTATCTTTTCAGATGAATTAGTGTTCCTAATTCCTAATTCCTAGTGTTACAGGGACAGATGTTTCAGGCTCAAGGAAAAACTTGCAGTATTACAATCCCAATGAAATTATTCTAACAGATTTTTTTTTCCTTTTGGCTACGTATTGCCATTTGAGAAGAGGGGAACACCATGACAAGGGCAATACTGTGGATCCAGAATGCTTCCTGGATAGATCCATTGGCCTTTTCTTTGGAAACATAGCAATTCTTTATAAGAATCAAAACTTGTGCATAGTTTAGTTATAATATCATTATTGAAACTTTAACTGTTTATGAGTATGTCCATGTCTGTTTTGTAGCCTCTAAATCCTGTATTGCCCTCTGTATAGAAGTTCAGCTTGCAACTGGAGAAGCTTATTTTGATCTCTTGTGTCCAGAAGTCTTGCTAATTAACCTCTCTACATATAGAAATAATAGTGTATTATTGAATAGACAATACACTTCAATCCATTGCATTCATTGAAGCATCTTTTCTGAATCACAGTTTGATTCTTACCGATAAACTGCTAAACATTATGTATAGGACAAACACACTTATTGGCATACTTGATATATAAATGTACTTGATATCTACTTTACCAAGAAACTAGGATATGAAAATACTTACGAGCAGGTTTGGCAATACCTAAATTATCTTATTAGATCGTAAGTGGTACTCAGGAGCGGGACATTCATTCGTGATTCTTACGATAACTATTTTTTTTTTCAGTTCTGTAAAATCTGTTAATTTTTATTCCATGTTTGAATTAGGATTTTCTTTGAGAAGGAAATACACATTAGGAACTGTAGGTGTCATGGAGTAGAAGTTCACAAGATGGAAATTAATGCAAGTACCAAAATGGTCTGTAAATAAAAATATTTTTATCTCATAGCATTGTTTTGCTCAGTCTCTTATTTTTATTTTATTACTTGTTTTTGGCAGTAGACAGCTTTTTAATGCCTTTTTGTCTTAATGTTCACTGTTTTTATAAAATTGGTCACCTTCAGTGGGCATATTGGCTACCAAAACACCATTATATTTGCAATCTAGTGGTAAAATTTCAGAGAAAAATTACCATTTCTGGTATGAGAGAAGAATTCTGTTATGAGAGAAGAGAACAAACTGGCAGCAGGAACTGCCTGGGGGATGAGGAGGTATCATACGCTCTTAAATGTGAATAATAACTTTTCAAAACAATTCTTACTGGGGAGCCAGTGTAACATCTTCACATCATGTGCAGAACATGAAGATATGTAGGTCTGAATTAAAACTGTATGAGAGATAACCTGAAGTGCAGTGCTTGTAGGCATGATATTACAAGGATAACAGAGGAGGACAGCTGGCAGGAGAAGCAGTATTTCCCACTCGTGATTCTAAATTGCAAAGACAGTTTTCCTGTTAGAAAATCCTCACATATGTAGGTTTATGTGTGCTGTGTTTTGGTAGTACCTTAATTCTCATACTGCAACTGTATATCTTTTTATTGAAATGGTCTTCAAATTATTAATAAGGATACTTCAGTAGGCTAATACCTTCACCTATATAACTACATGTAGCACAGATTTGGTATTAGCATAACATCCTCTTCAGAACAGAACTTGCATTGCAGTACATGGCAAATACTTCCTTACAGCCAGATATCCTCTAGTCCTCAGTTTGAAGTGCTTTATTTTACAACAAACCAACATTTTTACATTTTGGCCCTTAGGCTCTCAGCAGACGTTTGTAGAATGAGGAAAAACCAAATGTCTGGGTTATACAAAGTTAAGAAAAACAGATGCTATTAACAGCCCACCATACCAGTGTTCCATGTGTCAACATAAGTGCTGTTTTATGTTGTTTTGACATGAAGGAAAAGGAAGGAAGGAGCTACTGTTAGGATGAAATAGCACAAGTATATAGCTGGATATGAAATACAGAAGGTTAATTTATGAAAAGGATGATAAATTAATACTTTATTAAAAATACTTGGTGTAGAAATTTCTCTGTTCCAAGGAACATCATGAAGAAACACATCAATCATTCACTGGCAGAGCGCTATGGTGGTGGTTACGTACATGAGGACATCACTTGCATAATTTGTCAAAGTAAAGCTGGCTCATTAAATATGAGGACTCGAGGTCAAAGTGAGAACAGGAGTTGTGCCTTAATATTTTCATCCACGTATTTGGACATTCTCTTTTAGCTTGGTTAGTTCAGGCAACAGGTAGCATGCCTTTCTGTTGCTGAATGTATAGTAGGAAACACAACATGAAGTCTGTTTTAATTTGGTAGAGTTTTTTACTCAGAGGAGGGAGAAGAACAAGGAAAGTAACTTCTGTCCTTCCTCCATTGTATCTCTACAGCCATGCTTTGTGATGTGAAATAGCTGTACCTTTCTGTCTTCTCTGTTATGTCCTTCTTATTCAGAATACATATGAACTCATGCTCTGAAGATCTAGCAGCAAGGCAAACAGCAGGCTGAGAAAGCACTTCAGTAAAGAAAGAGTAAGTGGCTGGCTTCTGGGTTTGGGTTTTTTCTTTATTCTAACAAATATTTTTTGTCTGGTCTTGGGGATATATATTTCTAGCATTGTTTCACCATAGCTTTTATTCAGAGTTCAATGATGATTTAAACATGAACAAATGAAGCATCTTTTATTTTATCTTGAAATGAAGAAAATCCTCAATGTGAAAGTCATTACAATGGAAACAAGACTTTATTTTTCTAAACGCACTAATACAAAAGTAATGACAATGAGGAAGTTGAAAGAGTTGCAAAATTGTTGGAGATTCACTAAACTCCAGAAAGACTTTTCTCCTCTTTTTATCTGTTATCTCTGTGATTAACACGCTTGTCCAGTCTAAATGTTAGACTTAATTCAATTCCCTTTTCTGCCTGGAGGGTTTAAAAGCTGGACTTCTCATCTTCTTAGCCTAACTATCAGGCCGTGATCAAGTCTGGGGAAGCACTAACTTAATCCTTCCTGTTTTGAGCTGTTCTACTGTAAAGCAGACTTGATTACCAAGACAGCTGTTTTCAACTTAGCAAAACAAGAAGAAAAGGAAATCATCACATTCAAGAGCATCGTAAATCTTTGTCGGTGGGGTAACTGCTTCCACTCTTGCATGTTTCATAGCTGGCATGAGTTAGTGCCACCACATTTCTGCTGCAGGCTTTCCCTCTGTTTTCTCTCCCCCAGACCCATGTGCTGAGCTCCTGCTACTCTTGTGCAAGCACTAGTGATTGGTGATAGCTGGAGGAGGGGATACATATAATTTTCTAAAACTTCCAGATTTTTTGTTCTCCAGCCTGATAGGTAAACTGATCTTGCTCACCACATCAGTTTATGCGTTCATTAATGCTGATACTGGGAGGCTTGGGAATACCTGAAAGAAAGGAAGAGTCACTTCTTTTGGTGGGAACATCTTACCTATGCTTGAACCTAGGCAGAGTAAGCACATCCTGAGGGTGAAGCAAAGGCTCAAACCATGAATTTTCTTATTTTTTAATTGAAGAATGGTATTGTTGCTGTCTTTCATTTCATGGACCAAGCCTGCAGAACCTGATTCAAATTTATTTATAGTTTTGATAAATCTAATGTCACATTGACTCTTAAGTCAATTCGAATCTCATTGCAAAAATTACCAAGTACTCATTTTAAGATTTCCTACCTTAATCCTCTTTCTGCCTTAAATAATGTATATAGCATGATTCTTTCTTCCCTCCCTTTTGCTTGCCACGTCCTCCACGTTAAATGTGTTTTTTTCTTTTTTTTTTAAATGAAAATTTGACATAAGTTTTCACTTGAATTTTGTGACATGTAGCTGTACAAGTTTGTTGCTCTATAACACATATGTTTATGAAAGGTTTGTAAATACAATATTCATTTTTGATACTTGGAAGGATTAACTCAGAAAAGTTTAGCCCTGTGTTTAAATGCTATAGTTCTGAACCCATAAAGCTGCTATTCAGGCCCTTCTTCAGCACAAACGCTTCCTCAACTTTGATATCTCTTTAAAAATCCAAATATACTGGCTTTCAGGAAGACTGAATCTTGACATCCAAAGAAAAAAGTTTAGGTAGGGTAAGCAATGAACTCAGACACGTTTGGTCATAATAAATTGCTCTGGCGCATTGTTCTTGGTTGTCTTAGTCATATGGAATCAGAGCAGCTGTAGTTACAGAGTTGTTAATGTCCTCGAGGTATGAAGGGATCTATAAAAGTTTGCTAGAGGAAGCTGCAGCTCTCTCTAAACCAATATTTCCACCAGTGTTAACTGATACAATACTAGCAATTATAACATGCCTTTTGCACTGACAGACGGTGCTCTGCTGAGGAATCCACTGTGAGGAAATTGCTCTGCGATGGTGAACTGAGCTCATCGTTTTATATGAACTCTGAATTAATTGCCTAGTATACATCTTCTGGCTAGTACACATCTTTTTCCAGCTAAATATTACTGTCCAAATGTCACCATGTCCCTTGTTTTATGTGGGTAGCTGCCTCATTATTCACTTAATATCAGTTGTCTGTGTGAGTTTGGGGTATTTTTTGTCTTTTACATTTTGTGTTGCACTTAATGGAATCACTGAAGTGTCTTACTGAAATGAAACAACACTGGATTCATGAGATCAGTAGCCTTTACTAGACCTCAGTGACTAGTCCACTTACCCAAAGCAATGAGCAGAAGTGTCATACTACTGCCTCTGCTTAGGGCTTCAGGATGCCAGATGGGAGGACGATTTTTTTTGGAAGGAGAGTCCTCATTCCTGCAAGTATGTTTTTACTGATCCCGTTTTTGAAAAATCATTCTGCAGTTAACAGGAAACAATTTAACACCCAAATACTTTCTTTGGAAGGGAGGAAGGGATGTATTTTGATGCAGTGAGCAGCCATGCAAGTGCATTACAATGGTGAAGCAGAGCAGCAATAATTGAGGCTGATGTAGCTCCATTTTCAATTTTATTTTCAGGGTATAAAAATTGCTGTTACAAACCTGATTAGGTGAAATCTCCAATAAGATAAAAAGATAAATAAGGTAAGATAAAAACTGCAAGCATGAGTGAAAATGTACTTGCATATAGTTGAGAATTAAAAGAATCTTTAAACTAATGCCAGAAGGTGAGAGGAGAATTTTGAACTGTTTTATTTCCTTTTTACTATTTATACGAAAAGGTGCAGAAACATATAACAAGCAGATATAACTTTAGAAAACCTGTCACGTTTTGAGCTTTGGATCAGATCCCAGGAGCCAGAAAAATATGAGAAATAAGAGTGAACTCCTTAATATGCAGGTACCCACTTAATGTTTTCATCATGATATAGGTGATGTTTGTTTAGACACTTGCGCTTATGGCAACAGGACTTGACAGTTCTCCATCTTTTCAGCGGATGGACTTCTTTGAAGAAGCCTAAGGCTTGTACTACCGCTCCTTCCACAGTGCAGCTCAGACCGATGTTTTCTTTAATTTCTAGACCTGTCAATCGAGCACAGTTACGAAAAGAAAAGAAAAAGAAAAAGGAAAGGAAAGGAAAGGAAAGGAAAGGAAAGGAAAGGAAAGGAAAGGAAAAAGAAAAGAAAGTCTGTATGTCCTCCTTCTACTCTTTCTGTCCCTTGGGACCATAGAGGCATACTTTAAATCAGCCTGGAACGGTTTATTCTGGTGATTAAGCCTTTATCAATATATGTAACTAGCAGATGTGTTGTGCTTCTGGAAATTTGGTCTAAGGTAGGTTTTTCATTTTATTTTATTTTGGCTTTCCCACTCTGGACCACTACCTGAGCTCGCTGCCTCAGGACGTTTGTTTGTTAAGCTACCTAAGCCATTCAAACTTAAGACATTTTCAAACATGACATGAGAATAATTATACAGCTTGCGGTCTAAGCAATGGAGCTGCATGTTGTTGTGTCGTGTGCCCCCTCCCGTCCAACCCCCCCGCCCCCCCCCGCTCTAATTCTTCTCCGTATTGAACTAAGGGCTCAGATGCCATTTCTGCACAGCTCTCGGAGGGGAACGGGAGAATCCAGGCGACCACTCCGTGTTTTAATGCAAAGAGAAATGAACATGTAAACAAGCCCTCAGCCTCTCCCGCCCAGATGCTCCACGCAGGATTGCTACACTTCCAACAAAGTGATTTTGAAGGATATTTCACGGGAAAAGCAGAAACCGGGTGAGGGGAGGAAGAGGGGCGAATCCTCCCGCGTGGAACGCTCTGATCGCAAGGCTCCATTCCCGCGTCCGTGTTTCCATGCGAACGGCCGCGGCGGGCGGGCAGCCGCCCCCCCGCACACAGCGGGGCCGGGAGAGGCGGCGGGGCGCACGGGGGGCGCTGCACGCCCTTCCTGGGGACCCCGGGGCGGCTCCGCGGGATGACATCATGCGGGCGGGGCAGGGGCGGGGCGAGCCGCGGCGGGGCGGGGCGGCAGCGCCGCGCCGGGCTGGCGGCTGCTCGGGCGGCGGGATGGGGCGGAGGGCGCAGCCCGGCGGGCAGCGTGCCCCGCCGCCCCGGCAGCGCGCTTCCTGAGGCACCTCGGCCCGCCGCTGGTGAGTGCGCGGGCGGCGGCCTGGCGCGGGGGGGTCGGTGGCGGCGGGGCACCTGCCGGGTTCCGGGTGCTGCCCTTTTTAGGGGGTGAGGTGGGTTTTTTTTCTGTTTTTTTTTTTTAAATTTTTTGGGGGGGAGGGTTGTGGTTTTTTGTTTGTTTTGTTTTGTTTTTTTTTTTGGTGGGTTGGTTTGGTTTTTGGTTTTGTTGTTGTTGTTTTGTTTTTTTTGGGAGCAGCGCATCAGGGTACCCGGGCGGGTTCCTGCCGCTGTTCCCCTCCTGCCGGCCGGCCGCGGGTGCAGGCGGGGAGCGGGGGTGTCCGCCAGCTCCTCTGCTCGTTACACCGTTCCGTCGGGCCGGCACTTTCACAGCCGCCGGTGCGGAGCAGCAGCCCCGGCTGCCCCGGTCCCTCAGCCTCCAGCTTGTGTGCTGCTGGGAGAAATAAGCGAAGGGAGTTTCTCTTGCTCTTCCAGCCCCTTGCCCCAAGTCGGAGACCGACCCCGGGAGGGAGCTGCCGCCGGGGAGCGGGGGGCGGCCGCGGGCACCGCCGCTCCTCGCCACAGCCCCTCCCCAGCGCACCTCCGACTCTCGTAGGGACAGTTTCACACCCTTCCCGGCTCAGCACCGGGATAAATGCTGCCTCAACGTTAAGGGTTTTCTGAGTAAGCGCGGCATATTGCCACTTCGTAACAAGAGGAAACCCGGGTTAGAAAAACCTGGCTTGGGAGTGTGGGCGAACTTACTTGTCCTTGGTTTGTAACCAATTTTTCAGCGATTTTTTTTTTTTTAAGTTGATGCTCTGTGTGTGGGAAGGGGGATAGAAGTACCAGCCCTTATAAACTGAGATAGTGAAAGCTGCGGAAATGTGAAGGAAGGTGTTCAGGCTGTCACCGCTGTCAGCATGTCTTGCTGTGACTGTCTGGCCAAGGCTCCTCTTCATCTGGCAGTTCTCCCTTTTCCCCTATCCCATGTATTTTGCCCAGGCTTCTGGGAAGCACAAGCATAAAATGCCTTCTCTCACTTCTTCCCCATCTTCCTCTTTGTTATATTTGCAGGTTGTGGTCAGGAACTAATTGAAAGGAGGGAAACACAACCTTATACTTCAGTGCAATTTAAATTGTCTTCATTGCCTATCAGAAAGGTAATGAACTGCCTTGTATTTCTCTTTGTCTGTTCGAAATGCTGCAAAGTTCGATTATCTTACTGTGTGTGGAGATCTGCAAATCTGATAGTTATTATAGTGTGTTTTCTTAAATCCCTATGACAATGGCATGGATTGAAGTAAATGTACAAACTGATGTAGCGCCTGAGAGAACAAGCTTATCTTGCAGAACATTTCCTTTTTAATACTGAACAGCTAATATGGACGCTGCCATACTGCTTCATTAAAAAGTTGGGAACTAATTAGCTGTTTCTTACAACTAGAGTTCCAGATTTTAATTAGAGTTCCTGTCTTCAAGTTTAAACTGATTAAAGCAATGCCAAAGCCACTCTGGTTACTTTCAGTGTTTGTTTAAAAAAGAAAAGGAAAAAAAAAAAAGTAATTTTAAGCTCTTTGAACTTCATGTTGAAAAACAAACGCTTCTGTTTGGGGTTCTGTCCCTGACTGTGCTGGGGGTGTGTGTGTGTGAGAAGATATGTGTTGTGTACATATTTATTAGAGTGAGAAAGGAGACTAATTAATGGAGAAACTTATATGTTTGCTGTTGGGAGGGCGTTGGTTGCAATTGCAAAACCATAATTTGAAAAGGAAAAGTGGAATGTATTAACTAACAAAGGTAGCACTGGATAACCTGTGAGTATTCAGGTGCATTTCCCAATGTGCAAACCACATATAAGGGTGTGTTTGGAGGCACAGTGATGATGCTTCCTAACAGTACTGAAAACTCTGCTAGCGTCTAATATTCCTGACCAAAAGTCTCATCCAAACTTACATAAAGCTGTCATGATGATTAAATACTGCTGTCCATTACCTCATCTATTAATCTCATGTGCATACTTCTGTCTTCGTTCTGCTGAAGAACTGTCACTTGCTTTAGACTTTAAAAAGCAAATTCAGTGTATGGCTCATTCATGAGTACCCTGCTATATTTTTAACAACTTTCTTACCCTTTTTATGTGTTTGAGAGATTTGCAAAATGATAATTCCTGAGGGAGTTGTTATGCTGATTAGACTGACTAGTGGGTTTATTCTGAATATTTCACAGCACTCTTGACACTTGTCATGGGAAGAGTTTAATGCTTTTCTCACACTGCTAAACACTTGTGACAAGACTTAGCAATGGCTGCTTTAAAATACAAAAATGAGAGTTTTTGGCAAATGCACGCTAAATGAATGACACCCTTTTAAGGTGCATGGATGGGTCAAGGTAGCAGTGCCTGAAACTCTCCCATATGGGACTGACAGCTGAGCTTAGATCTGTGAACTTGCTTCATTTCAATATTCGACCCAGTCAGAGCTGTGGTAATCCCCATCTCATGACAGAAAGTTCTCTTTTCTGTTCAAACACTTGAAGGATTTTTTAAATTATTATTATTTAATAATGACTGAATTCGGTGCAAAAGAAACTTCTTTGCAAAACCTTGAGTGTTAATTTGACATCTCTAGATATTTACATTCAAGGTGCTTGAGTGCTCTGGTATCAGGTATGCTGCCAATGAAAGCTGTATAATTAAATGTCTAAATAAATGTGACTGATTTTTTCTGTACTATGATTATTCCATATATTTGTTAACTACAGATCACATCAACTAGTGTGATGTCAGTATGGATAATGAGATAAACTGTCATCTTGGTTTTTATATGTGATGTAGGATTTGTATATGCGACTGCTGCAATTAACTTTTTAATATCCTCAGAATAATTGTCTGGCTTTAGACAACTGGCTTTTCTGTTGTCAGAGAAGCAGGTTCATGTACTAGGAACACCTATGTGCAAACATTAAAGCATTTATTAGATTTTTAGAAGATTTTATTAGCTAATCAGTTCTGAGAAACCTTACATGTGATCTAGGAACAAAATTCGCCAAATGGGCACTACTACACTTCCAGTGTGAAGAGCGTGGGAAATTGAAGTTTCTCTGTAGCCTGTGGAGTCTTATTGGAATGGTCCAACTTGGAGTTGATACGTCTGCTGGTAGTCTTTTCCCAGGGTCTGTGTAACTCCTTGTAATTCTGGTCCTTTTCTCCTTTTTCAGTTAGCGCTGGCTTCTGCTGCCACAGCCATGCTGCTGTCTGATGCCTGTTTTCTATTTTTGCTGCCTTTTTGTATTGCTGCCTGACCCCTTCTAGGTTTTCAACCTTAATTTTGTTTGGTTTCTGTATGTATATTAGCCATTCCTTAATCCAGTAGATTCACTGTCATGTAGTATACATGACAATGAAATTATATGCCTTGACTTGAAAAAAAATTAGGATATTTAAAGAGAAACATCTTGCTGTGTGAAATTAAATCCAGAATAGCCTTATAATCTTAATAGCAGTGCAAATTCAAATAATGACTTTATAGAGGAACTTAAACCTTTTATGTGATGAGAATAACCTTGTTAATTATCAGGGTTAATGAGGTGTATTCCTTTAAAGTGAACAGAGTGATCACAGGCCAAAAAAAGGACATCTCTTCTGCTGGATAGTATTTTTCCAAATCATTGGTAATTGAAAAGGTGATTTTTTTTCCAGGCAGGCATGTGATATTACAGCAGTTTATATCAGATTCTTCAGGAAAGAGGAATAAACACCTATTAAAAAGTAGACTATATGATACAGTCAAAGCAATACGAAACAGTAAAATAACATTACCTTGTTGGTTCAGTGCCTTTTTTTCCCGAGTTCATTGACAGCTGGGCATACACTGAAACTTAAATCTCGTTAATTAGAGTGCAGTGATTTGGAAAGAGAGGAAGTTTGATAGTGTTGCATTATTCTGTGTTGTTTCACAGCTCTCTAGGGTATTTCAATGCTACTTGTTTCATATAGTTCCTTCTACGGAATGGTTCTTGGGTTGTGAAGGCATTAAAGGTGCTTCGAGCAGTTGTACTGCCACAGTGCTATCGTGTTTATTGTAGGGCAGGTGTACAGGATAGGTCTTGTACTGTATCGTGAGAGGTTTTGGCAGTGCCAAGCTGCGGAAGGATATAAAGTTAATTTCAGACTAGGTGACTATTGAAAAACAAAGCTTCTGATTTTACAGTGATGATGATACTATATTTATAGTTCTTTTATAATCTTACCAAATTAATATTTTTACACAAGGAGTGTGGCATTCAAGGCATTGGAAGCATTTCTGGTAGCTTGCGTGTAGGAAGAGTTATAATATTCCTGCCTAAGTTTTGTCCCATTAACTTTGCTTGTCTGTTGCCAGATTTTTTTCACAAGAATGTCTTCCAGAACTGACCCATCTATGTCTGTCTGTCCCTATGACATGTGGGCATGCCTGGGATGGTGATGGGAAGTACAGCACAACATGAAACCTTAGCTGGTTAGCTGCTACCCTGTACTGACCTGGCTGAACTATTAGTGCTTTGGAGTGAGGTAGCTGGCAGTGTTGTATGCTCTGTGTCTCTGTCTGTCTGCCTGCACAGGCAGCGCTGAGCAGGCGGTTAGAGGCAGTGGTTCTTTCTGAATCTGCAAAGATGTTCTGTGAATGTGCACCTACCCATCCCGTATAAGAAACAATAAAGCAAAGAAAGAAGAGCAAAGAAAATGGAGCTAGATGCAGCAGTTACTGGAAATTTTAAGATAAAGAAGAAAGGGCAGTTTTGTGCTATGTAAACTTTTCTTGATAATATAATGGTGTGGAAGGAAAAGTGATGTTACTGTAAGTTAGCTCTATGTGATCAATGATAGCTTGAAAATTCTCCAACTTGTGGATGTTTTGGTTTATAAGACTTAAATCCATTCTTTATATTCCTTTAAAAGGCAAGCAATAGCTTGGTATTTTTATAAAATGTGAAACAATTGTTAAAACTTCATATTAGGCAGATGTGAGTGCATTTTTGCAAAGCCAAACTGTATGATATTAAGTTGACTTTGTTTCATTTATATTTCTCTACTTTGTAGAGAAAAAATGGTAGTCCAAACCCTCAGACTTCAGTACAATAAAATGTATAACAAGTCTGGCAGATCAAGGAGGGTGGGATGCACTGGGAATGTTTCTACTATTGCCCACCACCAACTGAAATCCAAGTTTGGACTATTTGTACCTTTAAATGAACTTTTTTGTAGATGAAATTAGATATCAAACTTTATTTCTGCAAAAAGGGTATGTAATATTTCACTGTATGAAAATACTGGGCAATGTGGGGCATCATGGAAAATGTGGGGTACAAAGTACTTCTAATCTGTTCAGCAGCTCAGTCTGAGCATATAAAAAACAAGCTTCTTTCATTTGCGATTCAGAATAACACTCTTCCTTGTCTGTTTATCTCTGTTGCAAAATTAAGTTCTTTAAATAAGGTAGTGGTGACTGACTGATTTCATGTAAGGCTTTCCATTTTCCTCAGAGGAGCATTTTCTCTATCCTTTTTGATGCCTATAAAAATATTACAATTAACTGCTCCCTTGTGTTGTGTTATATTTTTACTTCATGTTGCATTATACAGGTGTAGAGGGGACAAGCTGGGAAGGGAAGTGGCACCATGGTTCTGCAGAACTTATGGAAATGTAATTGTCCTGGCATCATATGGTTAGGGCTCCCAGTGAGGATATGTAGGGGATAGCTTGTGTGCATGTCATAATTATTTTTGGTCACATTAAGTCATTGAGTGAAAATGTGTTTGAGGTTAATAGTGTACTAATCCCCATTTTCCAGTTTCTGCCCTTCAGCTCTCTAAAAGAGAGGAGAAGAGATTCCAAACGAAAGCACAGTGAGGGAAAGCCAGGCCATCTTTGCAGTCATGGAAGCATCTTCCTTGACCTCCATGGAGCGTAGTTTACGTTGTGATGGCTTGATGACTGCAGGTCTCATGGGAGATAGGGTTCTTGCTGCACCTCCTTCCTTCCCCCAAGGTATTCTTCTCTGAAGTCTTTTCCAGATGGAATATTTGAAATACCAATGATTCTATGGAAAAAAGGGACTTCTTTAGCATGAAAGATTCAAAGAGGAAAACAAATATTAATACATTGATTCAGATGTAAAATTGATGTAACATGAGCCAAGCTAGATGGATACCTAACCTAAGGAACAAAATTTTAGCATGAGATCAAGTACTAATAAAATAAGGAGTAGGATAAGATTTCTAGCCAATGGAGAAGTGAACTTTTGGACCTGTCTCCTGACAAGGCAAGGGTGCGCATGTGTTATGTGATCAGAGTTTTAAGGAGAAGCCCAAGCCCAATGTAAGACATTGTAGGGCTTGATAAGTGTGATGAAAGGAGGCTGGGAAAATAACATGGACTGTAGCATTAATCCTGGTATATTGCTGGAAATCATTGGCTGGAGCCCATTTACGTAGTGGAAGAACGCGAGGCGAGCTCCAGCTCTCTGGTTATCAGGGTCAGCTGAGTGCAGAGGCAGTTGAAGTGAGCTCTGTATTGCTCTGCTATTCAAAGACCTTGACGCTATCAGCTGGAGTAAGGAAAAAACTTTTGCTCAGAAGTAGGCTGTGAAGTGAAAGTCCCACGTGCTAGCATGAAGTAGTGTGTAGCAGGACTAAATCTAATAATGCTTTTCTGATCTTTGGCCCTCATAGGAAAGGGATGATTATGTGAAACTAGCATCAGGCTGTGTGACCAGTCCTTGCCACGTAATCTGTGAACACAGGCATGTTCCTCACTTGGCCTGTGGTGGACAATATGCTACTTTACTTCTTTGCTGCTTCAGGTTCAGAGGGTCTGTGCTGCTTCTTTGGAGAGAAACTTGAAGCATGGCTCTGAAGTGCCAACCCCCTTCAAATGATGTCTACTGTCTCCTCACAGTGGTGTGGTCTGTTCTGTTTAAAGCCCTTCTGCCAAGTGCAGGCAAACACAGGTCAGCTAATGTGACACAGTTGTACTTCTGACCAGTGGTAATAATTTCAGTGCAGTGTAGAAAGTTCCTCTACATAGTAACAGTATCAGATTTTCCTTCTCTGTGCTAGCTCTACATGTGGGTGAACAGTCAGTAGAGTCAGCTGATGGATATGAGTTTTCGTGAAGACTGATGCTTTTCTATAAAGCTGATAAATATTTTCAGTCGTGTAGAGTTATTTAAAATACATCTACCTTGTTTGTATGGGAACTTTTAAAAATCAAACAGTAAAATCAGTGTCTTACGTTAATGGAAGTCCTAACAAACAATGGGAGGTATTGGATGGAAGATGGCATACCTGCAAAAAAGCCAAACTGATCCCATCTCCACATGCCTCTCAAATGTGGGTCTTCACAGCTGGTGGTATGCAGTATTCTGTGGAGCTGGAAGAAAGGGACTGACTGTCTGTTTGAAGCTAAATGCTTCAAAAAGATAAAAGCTCTTCCATAAACTCTTGCTAAAGAACATAATTCAACTTTGCCATCGTATATAGATATGCTGAAGTTGGTAAGGTGGGCAGCTTAAGGTAGGGCAAAGCCTGGGAAACTAAATTCTAGCATGAGGAATATGTGAATATGGTCTCCCTTCTGCAGCCACACACAGGGGAGGAGGGGAAAAGAAATAGCTAAACCTCGTGTATTTTCTTTGTGGGTTTGTTACGTGAGCAGTCTCTGTACTTTGTGAGAAACTGTTTTCTGATTTTTTTGTTTCTTTTGAACTGCATTCGTAGTAATAGTCTGCTGATTTTATTCTGTCCTGTGAAAAAACTTTAATACAAACCCTGTTCAGTCAGCAAGTGTTTTAAAATAGCCATCTTTTATTTAAGTAAGAAGAAGAGCGCCTCAATTGCATGTGTTTCTCTTTGAAAGAGAGTGAAAGGCAGTGTTACAAAGAATGAATTTTGGCAAGCGGGAAGAAAGCTGAAGAGAAATGTCAGAATGTGTAAGGGGCAGTTTTTATCTCTACTGAAAGAGTGGTTGAGGAATTTAAAGAGGAAATGATAAAAAGAATTTCATGGAGAGGAAGACAAAGGTAAGGTTATAGAAAATGGAGAAGGGCCTAAGGAAACTAAAAGAAAATAAACGTGTAAAATCTGAGGTAGGGGTAGTGTGGAAGTGAAAAGGAGGAGAGGAAATATCTATGATAAGAGAAGATTGATGTGAAGTGAGTGAAACGATCTGAGTGGAAAAATAGTGGAAATGGGACAGAATTGAGATATGGAATGAAAGATGATGATCGCTGTATGTGGAATGTGAGAAGAAAATCTTGTTTTAAGTGTGTGCTGTGTTTAACTTATCAAAAGCCTTTTCTTCCCTTGCGTAGGGGAAAATTTTGGGCCTGATCTGGCAGCCTGAGAGGGGTGAGGCTGCCACAGCTCCATGCCCTGGGTCCAACCAGCAGCAAGGCTGAAAACACGTTCCCACTACATGCACCCACGCGCTTGTCTGCCCGCCCCCACTCCCGGTGCTGCACTGCACACGCATGTGAGCCTGTCCAGGCTGATGCTTAAGCCCACTCACCTGGTCTTTCTGGTGGCTGGCACCAGGTGCATGGGCAGTCCCACCACAGTTGCTGCACTCAGACCCCCTCGCACGCATACATAACGTGTAGAGCCCCTGCCCAGGAAAAGAGTTAAAGGCATTTGGTAAGGAGATAGGACAGACTGTGCTGCTCAGGGCAGAACACAGCCAGACAAGTGAACCAACTAGCAAGCCCTTTTTATCCACTTACTCCTCTGTTTTCTCACACTTGTTCCTCCCCAAATCATGTAAATCCATCCCTTTCCCTGCTTTTGGTTCCTCCTGTAAACATCCCATAGTAAGACAGTAAGTCCTGTGCAATCCCCAAACACTCTTCCTCTACGTCCCATAATGTGTCCCACACCCCTGGGCAGTGACCCCCCTCTGTCCAAGAGGTGCTCTGTTGTTGAGTCATCATGATGGGTTTCACACCTGGACACTGGGGTGAGGGTCTCCTGGGACAGCCCTGGAAGGGGTCTGGATGGGGCCTCCCTTCCTCCAAGTCCCTAATTTGTGTTCTTGCCTGCCATTCTGCATCCCTGTGGTCCTCTGGGCTTGTAGAGATGGGCCTCTGATGGGCTGATTGCTCCTGTGATGGGCCTGGGAGGAGCCAGGCAGGGTATTATTTGCACTCCCCCACGAGCCGCTGTCTCTCTGTGCTCCTTTGTTGGGGTGTGGATAAGCTTCTATCACATAATCTAACAGTGTACAACCATCAATGAATGGGTTCTAAAGAGTAAACTTGTGATGAAAATATTTTGTTAAATAGTATGTAGGAATGAAAAAAATTTAATTGATTTAGAGCACATGCTTCCTGCCTCCTTGTCTGGCTTTATGCTGTGGAATACAAAATCTACTGTATGACCTGTCAAATGTAGTCAAGTTAGATTTTTATTTTAAAACTTGAAAGTGATTATTCTTCAGTTAAAGGTCTAGTCAGTAGCAATAAGCTACAGTACAGGTTACAGTGCTACTTAAACATCTGTGAGGAATCCAGATAATAATAGTTACAAAACAAAAACTGAGAGAGTGCTTGCGATTGCCTGGGGCAATGTTGTAGCTAATGGGATGGAATTCATTTTTTTTCCCAGAATTGCCACCAACATTTCTTTATGTATCTTTAAGAATGTAGACTACTTCTAAAGGCTGCAACCATTATAATTACTTCTTTTTAAGCCACAGTTAAACGTGTGCATTTTCTACAAAGCTGTCATTAAGATACACTTGAACTCATGAAAGAATGGTCATGTTCATCATCGCAACTAGATATTTCAGTGCCTTAGGACTGGAGACAGGAGCCTGCACAGAGAAACTGTCAAGCTGAGTTAGACCCTGCCAAAGGTATTGGAGTAAGTAGCACAAAGTTCATCAGGTATGTTTCCAAGAGTGGGGATGTGGAAGCATTAAAAGTCTAGGTTTGTCTAAAAACTTGATTGTGTGCCATGTTTTATACCAAGTGATTACAGTCATCTACAGGAAAAGGCATAGAAGTATTGAAATGGAAATCAAGGTGTAATCTGAGTGCGGATCCACTGGAAAGTGGAGCAGCTGACTAATTACACATTAACAGGGCAGTGTATATTTTTATCAGAAAGGGGGAAAAATTAATCCAGGCAACGGCAGGGTTATGGTTTTAATGTCAGTGTTATTCAAGTTCTTAAACTACTTTTGGAGGAAAGGATAGTTCTGTGCATAATGGTAAAAGAAAATTAGAAAAAGGTATTAGGAGTTTACCAAAGACACTGGTACTAAGGAAGTGTGACAGACCGAAGGCCCCTTTGCCTCAGCTGTGCTTATATAGCTGTTTGTATAGCTAAACTGTAAATAAGATCAATTTTAAGAATCAAAACATACTGTAAACCTTTTTTGACATGTATCGTCGTTAGTTGGGAGTTTGACTTCTTTGATAAGATGAAATTTGAGAGGGTATAGGAGTATTCTGTAAATGTGTGGGGATAATCACAAGGAAAGAATTACTTAGAATAAGACAATACTGATATGAGAGCAAATGAGCATATTGGCTGTGTGTAAAGTTATCCAGAAATTACAATAGGGTTTCTAATCAATAGAATAGCCTCCCAATTGAAGGTAGCTTATATCAAAGTATATCTTGCTGTGTGAAAGTAGAGTCTAAGAAATTTATGAAAAAGCTTTCATAAATGAGATGCCTGCCAGAGCAAGGAACTAAATTCACGGAGCAAGGGAACTCTTTTCTGTAATATTTTCTTAAAATAAAATTCACATAAGGTGAATGCATCAATATCATGAGAGTATATTTGACAGCAGATGTGCCTGTTTCTCTACATGATTGTATGGAAATCGGTTTTTCAAACAGAAGCAACCAGTTTCAACAACCACAACAAGGTAAAAACAATTTGGAAAGAACAGAATTTTGCATAGAAAGGCAATGGAAATTTCAACATGTGGAAATCTAAAATGGCTGTAAAAAGCTAGAAAGGAGTTTTCTTGGGTAAAAGTTCTGAAATAGATAGTTGAAGTGATAGTTGAAGAATGTGATGTGATAAATGATGAATACTCTTCTCTTACCCTTATCAGCTATTTAAAGTTAGATTTTCTTGATATATGGCACTGGTCATTGTTACTTATGCCTTTTGCTGGGCTTTAAACTCCCTGTGTGATATGCGCCAGTCTTCTGAGCAGAAAGTTTTGAAGGTTTTTGGCAAGGTTAGAGAGCTGAGCTGGGGGAAAAAGATAACTGTCAAACACTGTTGGGAACTTACACGCACTGATGCTTCAGGATGGGGCCTTGAAACAAAATGGATTAATTCTTGTGCAAGGAATGTGTTTCTCTCCTTCCTCAGAAGACTTATTTGCTTGTGGAAAATAGTAGACCTTGAAAACACCTGTTTTCATGCTGGGAAGACTTAGACTTTATTGGCTAAAACCTCTCTAAAATTTAATGGCTGGGCCAAAGCAGGATTTCTCTGAAATCACAAACGTTGAGTCATTTGAGCTGTGGGACACACGCTGCCTGGTACCCAGGAGCTATGGAAGAGAAAGCTGCTTAGAATGAAGGGTCCTGTGAAAGCGAAACTGGGAGGAGAAAATGATAGACAAGAGAACAAACCCAGAGAGATGAGTGCTTGAAACCTAAGGAGTGAAACTTCAGGAAGGGGAAGTGATATTCAGAGTCTAGGCTAGAAAGGTGACATGCTAAAAAATAAGAATTGGTCTCACAGGATAAGATTCAGATGAAGATACTGAAGAGAGGAGATGACAAGGAGCTAGTTAAGAGGAACATCAGCTCAACACAGCCTGTGCAGTTTGAGAGGGTGAAGGAAGACAGGCAGGCAGGTGTGCCCAGGAGTACAGGAAGCCAGAGTACACTCTGAGGCGCTGGTCTGATGGCAGCGTAGACAAAATGTCCCGTTGATTTGAGTTCTTGATCACGCAGGTGGTAACGCGTCGGCACTGTTACCTACTTTGGCTATTACAACAGACCCTTGTTGCTCTGCAGGTTTCTTGGGTGTATGTGAGTATGTATTACAGCTGCGTGTAATACTTTTTTGCATACTTTCTCCCCCCTCTCCATAGAACTGTTGCACAAAATACTGATGTGGTGGGGATAAATCAGAGCTGTAAGACATTTTTATCTGTAGAGCTTTAGCCTCATTTTATAGTGCATAGTGAATGAGGCAGGGATTACTAGGGGAGAAGTGCTTTTTGAGTCAGACAACTAAATGTTACTCTGGAGATATGGCTTATATTCTTTTCTACCCACTTGGGTCCCCTGTTTGATGCTGGTTGGAGTATTTGCAGGTGTTTTTTCACTGTGTATTTCTCTCCTTTTCTGGGTACTCAAATCTGAAAGTCAGGATCTAATCTGTAGAAAAATTAGATGATTACCTCTGAAGTTGAAGGAATTTTAGTGCTTGTTTGCTGTAGAGACTGTGCCGACTCTACCTGTTAGCATCTGGGGATCTTTCTGACCCAAGTATCATGTCTATATATTTAGTAACCTTCAATGTTATTCAAGAAATAAAATTACATTGTAATGGATGCCTTCTGGTTTAGCAGATTGGTAAAGGAGAATTCTGCTCTTATTTTTAATAGTGTAGCCTCAGACCTAGATTCCTACTTACATATTTATGTGGAGTAGTGTAAAGCTCACTCCCTTTCTGCTTTACTCTGTAGTGCTGTCATCTTCATAAGACCTTTGCAGCTCTACGAGTTTCACTTTTATTCCCTTGAAATAGTTATTATAGAGCTGGAAGGTTCTCCATGCTTTAATACTGTATTGGCTATGCAGTTCCATAACGGTACTTCAAGCATTATGTTGTCTGTAATTCCTTGTGCAATCATCACAGGTCTTGCTGTATTACTTAAAAATGCACAGGGAGAATGCAGATGCTTTACTGGAAATAGACAACAGAATAGTCTATTTTTTTTTTTCAAATATCTTATTTTTCCATTTCACCTTTAGTTGAATAAGAATTGAAGCCTATTTTTGGATTTCTAAATTACAACTTTCTGCCTCACCATCTCTACAATAATTCTCCTGAAGTGTAGAAGACTTTGTTACTGCAAGGCCAATAAATTACACTCTTCTATGCTGACAAACAAATAAGAATTGTAACAGGCAATTTTGCTTTTTGGGCTAATAATACGAGAGCTTCTTTATTTCACCAAAGAAAAAATAATATAGTAGACATCTGAGAACATGATAATTAAAATTCTCTGAGGGAAAGATTTCCTTTCTCAATGTTATAAACAAAACAAAAAGTAATAAAAATGCTGTTTAAAGTATAATTAATATCCTGTGTGTTATTCACATCTTTCTTAGGGTGATTTAAATCACTTGCAAGGGAAGGAAATGCCAGGAAGTAAAACAGATGAAGTTTTGCAAAATTGTCAGAGAAACTAGTCAACTTCTGGTAGTGTTTAATTGACTGGGAGCAACCTGACTGGATCCCTCAACTTTATAGAAATACAAATGGAGTGACTGTCAACATCTAAACAGCTAAAAGCTGCTCATGTTTAAGAGCTTTTATCTTTATTGCTTTGAAACACAAAGAGATTAATGATGTTTTGTGATGACAAAATCTGTTATAGAAGTAAATTAATTTATGGTAAGGTGTTGTGGAAGAACATGTCCTATACTTCCTTAAACTATTTATAAAGTAGTTTTTTAAGAAAAGATTTTTAAAAATAATTTAATAAGGTTATAAGAAAGAGAACAAAGAGATAATATGTGCTCATTTGCCTAGGCTATAAGATGATGAGATGAAACAAGAGGTATCTTCCCCAAACAGGCACATTTAACTTAGAATTCGCAATCTTTTTTTCCCTTTGATATTAAAAAAAAAAAGTGTGGTTATCCAATTCTCATTCATATTTTTTTTTTTTCTCTTGGTAGAGTAATTTCTGTAGCCTGTGTTGCATAAAATAGTGCTAAGCAATGCTTATTATAAGCCAGGAAGCTTAATGAAATATTTACACGAACACTTAACTAACAGACATAACTTTTAAGATTTAACAGACCACCTGCTCAGCAACTGAAATAGAGCAATGCTGTTTTCAAAACTAGTGTAGTTATTCATGGCCAAGGAAGCATCCTGGGTAGAGCTCCCAGAAACTTGTTTTCTCATCCCATTAATTATTTTTAGCCTTTTAAAAAAAAAATTTACTTGAGAAATCATAAGGCTTCCAAAGGAAAAAGAAGGATGAGGGCGGGGAAGAGAAGGAAGAGGAGAAGAAAGAGAAAGTGGTGAAGAGAAGCAGCTTAGAGTAGCATCCAAGAATGCTCTGTCTTCACATAGGAGACTCAAGGTCAAATCTTTGGCATCTCCACCTTATTCTAATAATTGGCTAGTTTAACACAATTTTTTTCTCTCCATATTCAGAACTGTCTGTGCTCTGCCTTCAGTCCAGAAGCGACATAATGCTGTGTTACTGTGACTGTTATCTAACCTTCTGGCTCTCTTTCACAAGCCTCATCATCAAAAATGTAGCTAGTGCCAGTCCTGGAGCAGTTTGTGTGTCCTCGTCCATGTACATGTCTTTTGTGTACTAGAGAAGTGTGTGCTAAACTGGAGTAAACCTCAGCCCTTGTTATGATCAGAAATATCACCAGTTTAACTGCTGGGATTTTTCTTCCAACTGTAGAAACCTAGGAGTAGACAGGCGTATCAAAATAATTTTGACTATATCTGTTCCAGCAAGGACTTTATCTGAATGAAATAGATACATCTTTCAAGTATAACATCAGGTAGCGATTAAATGCAACATTTTGTCTTGCAGGGGTGAGGATTTCTTGTCAGATACAGTTACTACACTTCAATTTTTGCATTTAAAGTTGTTTTCAAGTTTGTTCAGTCTGTGACAGTGGCATGGCATAGACACTCTGCTTGTGTTTAGAATGAGGTGAGATCCGTGGAGTTATAAGCTAATGGTGTTTCAACAGCTTTCATGCAACACATACCCATACAGACAATGAGGAGAAGGCTGTAGAGGAGCATAAAAATCTGAGTAGTCATGTGGGTTGGAAAGAGCCCAAAGAATTAAATATCCAAATATATACCCTTGAAAAAATTAATGGTTAAGCAGTAGATGTAGGATTACAAACAAACTTACAAATTCTTATCCTAACTCCTACTAGCCACTTCTGTTGTGAACATGAAAAAAAAAATTTTTTTTCCTGCAAAAGGAAAGGAATTGTTCTTCTCAAGTAGATCTGCAGGGGTTGATCTTTTTCATAGGTAAGGAATGTAAAGTATCCTCCTAGCAGATCAATTTTTTTTTGTGCTGAAGCAACAAAGAACATGCTTTCCACTTTTTCAATATGATGATAGTTACCCCTACTATCATATAGCTACTACGTTAGGGCCACTTATAGCAGTAACTATATGATAGTTGTAACCACTGGGCAAAGGATATCTGTCATACTCTGCAGCAGAGTACAAATCTCAGTCAGTGCTCTAAGTGGCTACTCTTTCTCTTGGTGGACAATTGTAGCATCCTCACCAGCAAAACACACCAAGTTTTACTCAGCTTTGAGACTGGCATAAACAGGCACAAGCACCACACATCTTGCAGGACACAATTTGAATATTTACTATCTTGAACTTCATGATGCTAACAAAGTAAATATTTTGCCACAGCTCTCATTGCTACAGTGTCAAGCAATATCTGGTTTTGACAATGTTCAAGTTGAACTAACTTACTGCTTATTTTTGGCGTGGTATTCAAAATGTTAGAAATCAGACCATTTTCTCTGGCTTTCAGTCAGCATTTTAAGCTTAGGCTTCGTGTTTTGTCCTGTAACAAATGTTATAAGGATTGCAGAACTGGCAGGTACTGTAAGTACTCTGAAGTGACAAATAGAGGCCTTTTCAGCTAGCGAAACATTTGACAATTGCGAGCGTTTCTGCCAGGAAACATTGCTGGCATCCAGTTAAGGAATTTTCTGTAACAAGAATGCCCTGAATAGTTTTATATGTAGGTTGGAAATTATTTGAGACCATACCTTGTAAAGAAAGCAATAACAAATGATTAATCTAGAGGTTTTTTTGGGAAGTCTAACTGGAGCTGCTGATCTAGTCGCCTTTCTGGTCATCAGTGTGACTTACTTCTGCCTTGATTCTCTGTTTCATTTTCCTCAAGTTATTTAGGCTTAGAAGACATCTTCTTCCTTCAGTCTAAGTCCTCTTTCCTAATTTTGTTAGTTTATGTATGTATTAATTCATTGTATTTGTTGAGAACTTGAGTTCTCAGCGGAGAGCATTAAATGTGGGGCTTGTTAGCTGTTGGAAGTATGTGCAGTTGATAAACAGTTATTGAACAGGTGCCCAAAACCTTTGCTTTAGGGAAAAGGATTACTTACCTACATAACAGTATCAGTATTGTGGAAAGTCCTGAGCACATAGTGTGCTCTCTGGTTCATGGCCTAAATCAAGACAGAGGAGAAAAATGCTGTAAAGGCAGGAAGTAAAACTATTCTTTATGAGGAAAAATGTCAGCTGTTATCCATAAAGATACTGTGCGTTGGTATTTAATTATCCCTTGGAAACATTCCTATATGGTACATTGTCATAATGAAAGACTAAAACCTAAGATTTATGGGATAATGGAGAACCGTATTTGCAGGTGGACATCAGTAAAACAGAATTAAAATAAACCCAGGTGATGTCCAGCCCTCAGTGCTTGAGGCTGGCTCTAGATCAGCGTTTCAAGGTACGAATAGTGGTCACCACAGTAGGAATACAGCTGAGCATGCAGTGGAGTGGAAGCTGTACAGGCAGGAAGGGCCCAGGCAGAAGGTTATGGAGAATGGGGGTGAGCACATGTAACTGTCTCTGCAGGCCTTGCTTCTGTCTTTACACGTTTCAGTTGGCAAACATCGTGTTTTTAGCAAGTTTGACTGTAAAGTTCTGTTCTTCTTTGTTAAGCGAAAATATGTTGGGTAGGCTTTGTTGTGCTACTTTTATATTTTCAACAGTTCTGAAATGTGTCTTCAAATAATATTTATTGTGACATAATAAACACATTTTACTAAAAAGAAAAGTGGTTCCTGGGATTTTTAAGTCCTTTTGCCAGTTTCCATCGGATACTGCATTTTACAATTTATGCAAAATATGACAATATCTCCATTGTCAGTTGAATCAGCCCACACTTTTTTTTTTAAAACTGATTTCAGTTCCTGGGGAAGGGACCAGATAGTCAGCACTAGAAACCAAGCTCTTTAATTACTGTAGAACATAGCAACATAACTGCAAGTTCCTATAAAGACCATCAGGCACCTCAGTTCTTTAGGACTAGCTGCATGGGTTGAGAGATTAGTTTTTGATGGTCATCAGCTTTTGGCTTCTTTGTTGTGATTTCCAGGAATGACAGTTTGTGCTGTTTGTGATGACTTGGCTTACCTTTGCTAAATGCTTCATAGAGATCTGTAATAGAAATATTTATTAGAAATATTATTTATTTATTCACATATTCATTAATGATGTAGGAATGGAAAAGTGTGTTTAACTACCAGAAGTAGCAGCAGAAGGGTTAAAAGAAAGGCCTGTGTCAATAATGAAGAACAGCTCTCCAAGGATGCAGCTCCCAGGACACTATTTCCAGCGGTAAGATTGAGGAATGTGTTATTTTATGTCAAGACCAGAATGCCTGCCCTCTGAAAGAGCAGATGACTTGTCAGTGGAAGCTCGTCATGTGTAGCATTTCTTTTCCTGCTTGCCCAACAGAAAAACAGACTATAGACTATATATATTCCAAATGAAGAAAAACAGAATAGGAAACAACCTGGCCTAAGATTTATGGAGGCTGAGGTAACTAGGGTTCTGGTGTGGAGGACCATCCCACAATGGCTGCTGGCTCCTAAAGGCTGTGAAGATCCATCCAAAAACTAGTTTGTTGTTGCCAGTCGAGAAGAAACCCAGAAATATGGGAAGGACTTGATAGCCGGCGCCTCTTGTCCTCTTTGTCGCATACAGTTGTTCCTGGCCAAACCACTTGGGCAGGCATGTTCACTTGTGTGTAGGTAAGTGTGAGATAGTGAGTGAATGAAATCTTTGGAAGGATGAGTATGAGTGAGATACTTGTAAATGAATATCTTCCCCTTTCATGAGATCTGATATAGACATTTGCTATTGTAACTTTCCTTATGCTATCTAATGCTTACTCATTTCATACTGAAATTAAACCACTGTCCAGTCATAGACGGGAACAGTCTTCAGTTTCCCTACGGACATGAGAACTGTTGGTAGGGTTAGGAGGTGTCAAAGGAAGAAATGGCTAAAACAATTCATGGTTTAGAAAAGTCTTGTGTGACACCAGAATACTAAAATTTAAACCATAAGTGAAGAACAGGTCAGAGGGGAAGGAAAAAGACTGGACACTGTCTGTTACTGAGTATCTTGCATTCATTAGACAATTTATTTTTAATATAGTCATTAATTTTTATTTTTTCTTGTAATATATCAACATTATCAGTAATATTTAATAAAATTATTTTTTAAATTGACAATTATATCAAATATATCAATGTAATATAATTCTAATGTATTATTTTTTTATATTTTATTATTAATTATTTTTAATACAGGCATTTTTAAATGGGTATACAGGATCCCTAAAGGTACCAGCATCCTTTGATGTGATTAAGAAAACTTGGGAGTGCAGGAGGCTGTTAGAGCTTTGTCCTCCTTGGCCATTTCAGCACCAAAATATGTCATTATCACTGTTAGGTTCCCTCTTTCCTCAAGAGGTGTGTTATCACTCATGTTACCTTCAGACTAGATAATAAGCAAGAAATATAGAGAACAAATAGGGGGCAGCAAGAAGAAACTATATTTATAGAGTTCAGACAGTTATGTCAGGAACAAGCCTGGTGAGCAAGAGACATTTTGCAAGCCAGAAGAGTAGCCGTATGGCACATGCTATATTTTTGTGAACTGTCTTTTCAGACTGAAAAACTAAGCATTGAGATAAAAATTTGTACTTATGCACTTGAACATGTGTTATGTTTGGTATGTGTTCAAACTTATGGAACAAACCAGTGGGAAAGACTATGTAAGAGACAAATAGACTTACTGTCTAACAGTTTTTGTTTAGGTTATTTATAGTATGTAAAGCAGTTTGCCATTGACACGTTGTTTGTTTTGTATGCTTTTTGTGCCTGGAACCTGTTGTTTTCCAGGGCTTTGCATCTAGTGTGATTAACTCCCCAGAGTGAAAGGGGGAGATTCTTGGACATGCTCCTTTATAGGAGCTATGCAGAACTGTAGAAGAGTTGAAGGAGAAATAGTGAAGTATCTGATTGCTTCCGTGTGTCCCTATAGCTTGGCTGGGGAAGAACCTACGTTGTTAAATCGAGGAACACTTTTAAAACAAACCCCAAAACTTTCCTTATCTTTTTCTCTAATCTTTATTGGAAGCCTTTAAAGTAATTCTGAGCTTTTGTTTTGTTTTGGCTTTTTGGAAAAAAAAATCGCAGTTCATTAAACTTCGTGGATAATGTGAGTTGCAGACATAATTTTTTTTACAACATCTTTTCCTAAATGTTGATGTAGCAAACCTGTGGCTTATTCTGTGCTATGTGCTCTTTCTGAAGTTACACATCTGGAAGACAGTGCAGTAATTTCACTGTATTAATACTTCATATGGGTTTTATTTTGTATAGAGATGGTTTGGATTTCTTAATTGCTGAGGGGAAGTGCAGCTGAATCAATATGCTGGGAGTAGCAAGAAAATAATGCTTTATTTCATGCTTGCAGATATGGTGCCTCAGGTGAAACAGTTGTCTTTAACTTGCTTGTTGAGAGAAGTGGTGTGTTAGAAGCATTGACCTTTGACTTAAACCTAGAACTAAAATCTGTCTAATGAAAAAGCTGCCAGAAATGAAAGGTCGTACAAAATGTGATGCATTTTTTAACTCCTCAAGGAGGATTTCTCAAAATACTGTAATTCCCTGTTGATTTGCCTAACCAGAGCAACATTTCTGTCACCATTCACTGAACACAGTTCTACTTTTATTCATAGTCTCCATGCAAATATAAACCTTCTAAGCAGAATATGACTTATGGAAATAGTCCAGCCTAAACAGTGTGTTTGATTCCTTATGAAATATGTCAAATTGAGTCAAAAATTTTATCATCCTGAATCAATTCAGTAACAGCTGACCTTTGATATATTGTTTTCCTTCCTGTTTCTTAGCAACAGGAAGCTTTTCTGCAGGGTGATTGTTTAATATCCTAATCTGTTTTAGAAGTTTTTATACCTAAAGAGAAACAGATGATCTAAGGAAATTTTGTTTGTAGCAATAGAGATAGGGAATATCTATAGATTATTTTTCCTCATTTTAAACCTTATTGTCCTGCACTTATAATTACATAATATCTCCTTGATGGTAGCTAAAAACTTCTGTCAGGAACAGAGAATAAAGAAAGCAGTCTTCAGATGCTACAGGTTTGGTTTTTTTTTTAATGCATGATGCAAGAAAGCAGTTATATGTGTGCTCTTACAGCTGTGATTGCATTCCTTATACAAAGTGTGAGAATATGTATAATTGTATTCTGTAAGTGTTGAACTGTATCTGAGTAAAGGAAGAAAGCATTATCTACAATGTGATTTTGTTCATTGGCATTTGCTTACTCTCTCACTCTTAAAATCTATCATGTGAAGTGGTTTTCTTTCTCCTTTGTTACAGATTCCAAAAGTTCTTTACATTTCAGCAAGAAAAATCTTTTTTGAAAGGTTATTTTTATGTGACTTCGTGTTCACATAAGTTAAGTCATTAAGGACACTGAAACCTGGAGCTCTGAAACACTGTGTTGTGACTGTTTTATTATTGGCCCAATGAACAAATAATTCTGTTGTTTATTTTTCTGGTGGCCTGAAACTTCTTACTCCAAAGAAGCAGGTTGAATGCTTGTAGGAGATTGGATGATCTTGATTTTTTTCTACGTGAATTTAAAAGTAGTACATGAACCTTGATTCTGACTTTATTACAGCCATCTGCAAAGGAGAGAATAAGACCTGTTCTCTTCTAATTCTTTCTCAAAGTGCTGTGTAGAACCTTTCTTTCCTAGCTCCTGAATTTCTTCATGCAAGAGAGGTACCTCCCCTTCATCACATAGTTGCTGTCTTAAGAATCGTCCTGTAATGATGCTTATAAATGCCTGACAATGAAGTTGTCTGGTTTTCTGTGATTGCTTGTTTGTCATGGAGACAGTTCTTGACATGTAAGACCTGATTAGCAGGTAGAGACGTGACATCATTTTGTTCAAGAGTGCTACAGTAGTGTGTGTGTGCATGTATATGTAAAAAAACAAATGACACATTCAGCGCTATGGTGTGGGTCTTTTGGCAAATCATCTGGTGCAGTTTTTTTCTCCTTATTGGCCTATGTCATGCTTTGTTTATTATCAGTGACTACCAAAATTGTATAAACTGTAGGATGAGCTTGTTTTGATAACCTAACAACAGACCTGTTGCCTGGCCTGCTTTTGAAGTTTCATCACTTATCACTTATCATCCAAAGTGAAATGTGCTCAGTAGCCTTTGTTAGAGCTCTTTTAGCTGCACAGCATGATATGAGGCTGTCTCCCACCATGAAACCTCCATGACATATTTTGTCCCTGTTGTCATATTTGTATGTTGTGTGCTACCTTATTTTAGGAGCCAGCATAGAAATATTTCTACTTGCAACTTTTGTGTGTTGCAAGAAAATACAATGTCATCTTTGCTTAGTTCCACTGAAGCAAAATTATTCTGACTTCCCACATTTTTACAAGAAGTATTTTCAATTGAAATGTAAATGTGGAGCTTTACTGTCTCTTTGTCATCTTCAGAGAGGAGCTCTTCCATTTTGTTGTGCCTCTCTTTCTTGTATTTTATTTAATTGGTTGGGCTGAATGAAATCTGGAGTTTTTTGTTTTGACGTGTTCCACTCTATCTACTCCCCTATTCCTAGATTTGGCATAAAAATTAATCTGAAGCTTAAAACAGGCTCACCCACTAGGAACAATAAAACTCTTTGCTTAGGAATGTTTTGTATCTCCCAGGGAATCCTTCCAGACCTTGAGTCTGTTCTGTTATACATCTGGTGTCTGATCCAGAGAAGAATGAGGTATGTTTTGAAAAATCATTGAGGTGGCTACAGGGAGTCTCCTAAGAGAAGCAGGAAAGAAAGCGAGAAAAGGTGAAAGTGGGAAATGGTTTGTTTTCATTTTTCTTCTTTCTGTCATCTGTCCCATTATCTTTAAAAAGGAATGATAGGATAAAGGAAGAGAGCATGGATTTTAATAGGTACTTAATCTTAAAAATGGAATATAAGCTTTGGTTCTTGAAATCCTTTATGGGAAATGGCCACATGTAGCTGCCTGAGTAAGTGAATTGCCTGGTACATCGTCTTGCTTTTCTGTGTTTTTGTCTTTCTGAGAGGTAGCTCATTAATAAGAGGACAGGTAGTGAATCTCTGGACTCTGTTATTGTATCTGTCTCTTTAATGCAGAAATGATAGCCCTTCATCAACAAATGGCTGGTATTTTTTTGGGTTTTGTATGACTAGGGAGATAAGTCTAGGAAGGAAGAACTCTTCAGTCTTAAAGGAGAATTGTCACAAAGCACATATGTGAACTTTGAGGGGCTGGAGAAGTAAAAATGAAATGATTTTTTTTTTTTTAGGAAAAAAAGCCTCCCCTATTTTTTTACTGAGTTACAGCTCTTTATGAATGCTTCAATATGTAGTACTGAAAGCACATCTGGATGGTGCGAGTGGCAGAGCACCTCTGCTTGTCTGTTATCTTGCCATTCACTAATAGACCTCAATATTGTTTAGCTGGATCACAGTAGTTACTGAAGGAGTTCAGGATTCTGAGTGGTTCAAGTCACATACTAGGTGAGAATTTACTTTGCTCTTTATGGGCATTGTTAGAACTGACTACTAATGAAATCAAGTCTATAATTATGTTTTTCAAAAACTGATTTGTTGGTGGGACAGGTGTTTTTTTTTTAAGTACAGCAGAAAATTTGAGCTATTTTGTAGGACTTGACAAAAGGTGTGACTGTACTTGAGTTCTGAATTATGTAGGAGAACAAACCTTGATCACTTAGCTGTTCACCACAGACAACTACTTACTGTTGTATCAGACTCTAATCGTGTGTCTCTTTCTAAGGCACAAGATAAGTCTTTTATAGTCACAGGGTCCTCATTTCACTGTAACAAGTGATGTATGTGCTTTCACCTGTTGGCTTGCTAAGCTGTGAACCAGTGGTGTCACCAACAGGTATTTCCCAGCTCAGTGAAAGAGCAATGGTATCTACCCGGCGGAAGAAGACCAAAATGGATGTGGGAACCCAGACAGAGCTCCCACGGAAGGAGGCGATGGTGCAGGTCGCAGGCTGCAGGGAATGCTACAGCGTCTCTGTGGTGACGGGGGGCTGTGTGCGCTGTGAGCAGGTAGATGATCTGCTCGGCCGAGCGGCACAGCTGCAAAGCCAGGTTGAAAGGCTTTAAGCCGAAGTAGAAAGGCTTAGGAGCATTCGGGAGGCTGAAATGGAGATAGACTGGTGGAGCCAGGCTCTGCCTTCCCTGCAACAAAAATGGGAGCACCTGCCGGAGAGCTCCCAGGATTGAGGGACCCCTGTACTCTGCCCCTCTCAGGTGGAAAACAATAACCTAGAGGAGAGGAGTGAGTGGAGGCAAGTCTATGGATGTGGCAAAAGACGAGTGCCCTCCTTGCCTACCTTGCCTCCACAGGTGCCTCTGAGCAATAGATATGAAGCCCTAGTGGAATACAGCCAGTCCAATGGGGCTGTGGTGGAGAGGCAACCTATATCAGAGGTCCCACCACAGTCAGAAAAACCTGACAGGCGTATAGCTACCTCCTCCACAAGGAAGAAGAGAAGAGTTTTAGTGGTTGGAGACTCCTTCCTAAAGGGATCTGAGGGCCCAATATGCAGAGCTGACCCCCATCACAGGGAGGTCTGCAGCCTGCCTGGAGCCCGAATCAGGGATATCACCAGGAAACTCCCCAGCCTGGTGAAGGCCACAGACTACTACCCCCTGCTGATCTTCCAGACAGGTGGGGAAGAAGCTGCATCCTGTAGTCTGAGGGGGATGAAGAAAGACTACAAGGCCCTAGGACGGTTGGTGAAAGAGTCTGGGGCACAAGTTGTTTTCTTCTCCCTCCTTCCATTTTCAGGTGATGATGTGGGATGGAATAGTAGGATTCTCTCTATAAATGTCTGGCTACGAGACTGGTGCTACAGGCAGGGCTTTGGGTTCTTTGATAATGGCTGGTTTTATAAGAGAGCAGGCGTGACTGTAACACATGGGAAAGGTTTATGTCGTAGGGGCAAAAGGGTTCTGGGACAGGAATTAGCAGGGCTCATTCGGAGAGCTTTAAACTAGATTCGAAGGGGGATGGGGTAGTAGCTGGGCTTGTACCACTGGGGCAACGCTCTAGTGTTGAGGTAGACCAGGAGGCCTCTGTCACGGTTTAAAGCTGGGCTGGCGATTAAACCTGCGGCAGATGCCCTCTGTTATCCCCCCCCTCCCCCCAGAGGGAAAGGGAAAGGGAAAAGGGAGAGAGACTTCTGGGTTGGAAAATTAAAACAGTTTTAATAAACTATAATAATGAAAAAAAAAGTATAATAATAATAATAGAAATAATCAAATATATACAAATATATATACAAAACCAAGATTGAGCTCCCCTGAAGTCAGCCACGTCACCACCGGCACTGCAGGGCAGGCTCCGGGAAGGCCCAGGCTGGGCCTAGCGATGGTCGAGAGCTGGATTCAGGAACGCACGGATCGGGATCGGGGGCAGCAGGAAAACAGACGGAGTCCTCCCTGGACACCGGCCATAGCAGAAAAGAGAGCGAGACCCTCGTGATCCCCCCACTTTATACCGAGAATGACGTGTATGGGATGGAATACCCTCGTTGGTCAATTTTGGGTCACCTGCCCTGTCCGCTCCCCTCTGCAGCTGCGACCCCCCTTCGGCTCTTCACTCGTAAACAATGAGGAATTCAGCAGTGACCTTGGTTTCTCTCAAGAATAAGTACAGCAAGAGCCTTTCTGCACAACATCCCTACCGGTGCCTCAGTGATAACTACAAACTTCGAGCGTTATCAGTCCTGGAAGCAGACACTGTCTGCAAAAACATGCAGTTAGTTTCAGAAAGTGCAGTTACTTAGAGGAGACTTAGCTGAAAGTAAAAATCACTGAAAGGAAAATCGGCCTGGTTTAGGCCAAACCAGGACATTCCACCCCTTATTCCATACCATTCACGTCATACTCAGATCACCACTAACTTTTCATTTTAAAATATATACAGATAACATTAGTTTATGATTCATCTCTATACAAAAAAAAAAGTTCATCAAGTTCATTTAGTTCAGGATTGTGGGTTTCCATCTGGCTAGGAGTCTCCCAGGGTAGGAGAGATGGTATGAGCTTTGTCACAGTTTGTGCCCATGGGTTGCAGGTTAAAGATGTCAGTCTCGAGGAGGTTACTGGACGCCACTTGCAACTAGCTCCGGTCTCATCACCACTGCTTCAACCTGAAAGACACTTATGAACACTGTTAGTATTATGCAGCAATTAACATCATGCAGTTCAGAATTAAGTATTCTCACCCAAGATCAGATCACCTTCAGGGAGACATCGGACTCCACCATCCTGCAGCATCACCCACCAAGTACATCCAGGTCCTTGAGCAAAAGCAATCCCATGAATGGGTTTACCTTTGCCCGTAGCAGGAAGAACCCAGACAGTTTTTCCCAACAGATTCCTTTCATGCACCACAGGGACTTTATCCCCTTCTATTGTATGTAAAAGGTCTGACTGAGCAGGGCCAGCTCGGTTGATAGATCCTCTGGTGTTGACTAGCCAGGTAGCTTGTGCCAAATGCTTATCCCAGTTTTTAAAGGTTCCACCCCCCATTGCTTTTAGGGTAGTTTTTAACAGCCCATTATACCGTTCAACTTTCCCAGATGCTGGTGCATGATAGGGGATGTGATATACCCATTCGATGCCATGCTCTTTGGCCCAGTTATCTATGAGACTGTTTTTGAAATGAGTACCGTTATCCGACTCAATTCTCTGGTGTGCCGTGTCGCCACAAGATTTGCTTTTCAAGGCCCAGAATAGTGTTCCGGGCAGTGGCATGGGGCACAGAGTATGTTTCCAGCCATCCGGTGGTCGCCTCCACCATGGTAAGTACATAACGTTTACCCTGGTGGGTCTGAGGGAGTGTGATGTAGTCAATTTGCCAGGCCTCCCCATATTTATATTTCAACCACCGCCCCCCATACCACAAAGGTTTTAACCATTTGGCTTGCTTAATTGCGGCGCATGTTTCACAATCATGGATAACCTGTGCAATAGAGTCCATAGTTAAGTCCACCCCTCGGTCACGAGCCCATCTGTATGTTGCATCTCTTCCTTGATGACCTGAAGTGTCATGAGCCCACCGAGCTAAAAATAGTTCACCTTTATGTTCCCAGTCCAAATCTATTTGGAACACTTTAGCAACCTGATCCGCTTGTTGGTTGTTTCGATGTTCCTCAGTTGCCCGACTTTTAGGTACGTGAGCATCTACATGACGTACCTTCACGACTAGTTTCTCTAGCCGAGCAGCAATATCTTGCCACAGTTCAGCAGCCCAAATAGATTTACCTTTACGCTGCCAGTTGCTTCGCTTCCACTGCTTTAACCACCCCCACAAGGCATTTGCCACCATTCATGAGTCAGTATAAAGATACAGCCTTGGCCACTTTTCTCATTCAGCAATGTCTAAAGCCAGCTGGATGGCTTTTACCTCTGCAAATTGACTTGATTCACCTTGTCCTTCTGTGGCTTCTGTGACTCGTCGTATAGGACTCCATACAGCAGCTTTCCACTTCCGATGCTTTCCTACAAGACGGCAGGATCCATCGGTGAACAGGGCATACTGCTTCTCATCCTCTGGTAGTTCATTATATGGTGGGGCTTCTTCAGCACGTGTCACCTCCTTTTCTGGTGGCATTCCGAAGTCTTTGCCTTCTGGCCAGTCCATGATCACTTCTAAGATTCCTGGGCGATTAGGGTTTCCTATTCGAGCCCTCTGTGTAATTAATGCAATCCATTTACTCCATGTAGCATCAGTTGCATGATGAGTAGTAGGAACCTTACCCTTGAACATCCAGCCTAGTACTGGTAATCGGGGTGCCAGGAGAAGCTGTGCTTCAGTACCGATTACCTCTGAGGCAGCTCTAACTCCTTCATATGCTGCCAGTATCTCTTTTTCAGTTGGGGTGTAATTGGCCTCAGAGCCCTTGTATCCTCGACTCCAAAATCCTAGGGGTCGACCTCGAGTCTCCCCTGGCACTTTCTGCCAGAGGCTCCAGGTAGGACCATTGTCCCCAGCTGCGGTGTAGAGCACATTTTTAACATCTTGTCCCATACGGACTGGTCCAAGGGCTACTGCATGCACAATTTCTTGTTTAATCTGTTCAAAAGCCTGTTGTTGTTCAGGGCCCCACTGAAAATCATTTTTCTTTCTGGTCACCTGATAAAGAGGGCGTACAATCTGGCTGTAATCTGGAATATGCATTCTCCAGAAACCCACAACGCCTAAGAAGGCTTGTGTTTCCTTTTTGTTAGTTGGTGGGGACATAGCTGTTATTTTGTTGATCACCTCTATCGGGATCTGGCGACGCCCATCTTGCCATTTAATCCCTAAAAACTGGATCTCCCGGGCAGGCCCCTTGACCTTGCCTCTTTTTATGGCAAAACTAGCTTTCAGAAGAATTTGAATTATTTTCTCCCCTTTGTCAAAAACTTCTGCTGCTGTATCACCCCATACAATGATGTCATCAATATATTGCAAATGTTCTGGAGCTCCACCCTCTTCTAGTGCAGTCTGGATCAGTCCGTGGCAAATAGTAGGACTGTGTTTCCACCCCTGGGGCAGTCGATTCCAGGTGTACTGGATACCTCTCCAGGTAAAAGCAAACTGTGGCCTGCACTTTGGTGCCAAGGGAATAGAGAAAAATGCATTAGCAATGTCTATAGTGGCGTACCACTTGGCTGCCTTTGACTCCAGTTTGTATTGAAGTTCTAGCATGTCTGGCACAACAGCACTCAGAGGTGGTGTAACTTCATTTAGGCCACGATAGTCCACAGTTAATCTCCATTCTCCATTAGACTTTTGCACTGGCCATATAGGACTATTAAAGGGTGAGCGAGTCTTGCTAATCACTCCTTGATTTTCTAATTGTCTAATCAGTTTATGAATGGGGATCAGGGAGTCTCGATTGGTGCGATATTGTCGTCGATGCACCGTGGCAGTAGCAATTGGCACCTGTTGTTCTTCAACTTTCAGCAACCCCACAGCAGAAGGATCCTCTGAGAGGCCAGGCAAGGTAGACAGCTGTTTAATGTCCTCAGTCTCTACAGCTGCTACACCAAAGGCCCATCTATATCCTTTTGGGTCCTTAAAATACCCTTTCTTAAGGTAGTCTATGCCAAGGATGCACGGAGCATCTGGACCAGTCACAATGGGGTGCTTTTTCCATTCATTTTTAGTTAGGCTCACTTCGGCCTCCAATACAGATAACTCTTGAGATCCCCCTGTTATTCCCGAGATACTGACAGATTCTGTCCCTTTATGATTCGATGGCATGAGGGTGCACTGTGCACCAGTGTCTACCAGGGCTCGATACTTTTGTGGTTCTAATGTGCCAGGCCATCGAATCCACACAGTCCAATAAATCCGGTTATCCCTCTCCTCCTCCTGGCTAGAGGCAGGGCCCCTCTAATTAAAGACTGGATTCGTGCAGCTCACGGGGATTGGACCTTCATTTCCCCTATTCACTCTTGGAAAAAAGGGATTTGAGGCCCATCTACCCTGACTGGGGTCCTGCTCATTGGTAACTGGAGCAGCCATCCTCCTAGGAAAATTCTCTCTGGTATTTCTGTTAGCTTGCAACTCACGTACTCGTGCCTGTAGGGTATTGGTAGGTTGTCCATGCCATCTGTTCATGTCCTCCCCATAATCAGGCAGGGTAAACCACAGGATACCTCGTGACGTGTTCCGTTTCCTTTGAGCTGATCCAGTAGGAGGGCGTTGCCTCCTAAAGGCTGCAACGCGGGCCTGTGTAGGTAGAGAGTCAAGTTTATTCTCGATCCTGGACAGTTTGTCTGACAGTTGTTTCAATGAGTCTTTGTTTTCCTTAGTCAGTTTTTCCACAGCCGAGACACGGGCCTGCAGTGGGGAAGAAATACTATCTTCGTACTGTCGCATATAGTTAGCCATTTCGCCCACACTCGGTCGTGCCATAGCATCTTCTCCCCAGACTAATATTGACAACGTATGGGCATGTGTTGGTGGAGCGCTCTTCACAACCTTCCGGAACATGGATCGGTTGCATTCCACTTCATCAGGATTTACAGGATCTACAATGTCCTGAGGGTGTTTATAAATGATCTCTTGCACAGCTAGTTCTCTAAGGTAGTTAATACCTTTTTCTATAGTGGTCCATTTGCTTAGGTGGCTCATAACATCATCTTTATAGGGATACCTGCTCTTTACAGCTGACAAGAGTCGCCTCCAGAGACTGATACTGTTCGACCTTCTTGGAAGCATCTTATCAATACCACCATCTCTGGACAGGGATCCCAACTGTCTGGCTTCTCTACCATCCAATTCTATGCTATCCGCCCCATTATCCCAGCATCGGAGCAACCAGGTAATTATTGGCTCACCGTCATAACGACTAAAATCTTTTCTTATATTTCGCAGTTCTTTCAGGGATAAGGAGTGGTAGGTTATATCTACTTCCGAGTCCGAGTCCTCCTGTGATTGTTCTGCCTTAGAAGGACCTTTCTTGTCCTTCTTGTGTAATGGGCCTTCTTTAAAAAGACGATCAAGGAAACCCCCCTCTGTGTCAGACCCTAACTCTGACTGAGAAGGGCCCTCACCTGGGTCCCGTGCTGGCTCTGCCTTAGAAGCCTCTGAGTCATCATCCTTCACTTTACTAGCTGATTTCTTTCGGTGTTTTCTCCTGGTTACAGGGGCAGCATGATACCTCCCGCTGTTGCTGCACCGACATCTAATCACATAGCACACCAGTAACACAGACAGGACACCCAAAAATAACAATATGCCCTGTTCGAATTTTGCAGGAATCAGCTTGGCAAAAAAGGAGCAGATACTATCAAAATCAGTTAAAAGACGCCCAGTGTGCGCAGCTACGGATTCGCGATTAAAGCTGCCCATCATTGTATCATAGAGATAAGAGATCGGAATAATGACTACCCAGTTTATCACGACATAAATCAGTATCACAACCCATACCGAAACGACACATTTTGACCAGCACGCCCTGTTAAACCACATGTAAGCACTACCACACAGCGCATACGGCAAGTAAGGTATCATTACACATAACTGTAAAACAAGCTTTATAAAGAGAAGAGGTAACACAAGGCTCACAAATGACATTATCATCTTAGCTATCTGTTTTAATTTCCAACCCCTCGTAAATCTCAAAGGAAGAAATCTGATACTCTCTTGGCTGAGCTCTCCGGGTCTCCTCCCACTGGAGCTGGGATTCGACTTATCAGAGCAACCTGTCGGAGCTTCTCTCGAGCCCCACGTTGGGCGCCAATAAATCTGTCACGGTTTAAAGCTGGGCTGGCGATTAAACCTGCGGCAGATGCCCTCTGTTATCCCCCCCCTCCCCCCAGAGGGAAAGGGAAAGGGAAAAGGGAGAGAGACTTCTGGGTTGGAAAATTAAAACAGTTTTAATAAACTATAATAATGAAAAAAAAAGTATAATAATAATAATAGAAATAATCAAATATATACAAATATATATACAAAACCAAGACTGAGCTCCCCTGAAGTCAGCCACGTCACCACCGGCACTGCAGGGCAGGCTCCGGGAAGGCCCAGGCTGGGCCTAGCGATGGTCGAGAGCTGGATTCAGGAACGCACGGATCGGGATCGGGGGCAGCAGGAAAACAGACGGAGTCCTCCGTGGACACCGGCCATAGCAGAAAAGAGAGCGAGACCCTCGTGATCCCCCCACTTTATA
Source organism: Nyctibius grandis (assembly GCF_013368605.1). NCBI lineage: Eukaryota > Metazoa > Chordata > Aves > Nyctibiiformes > Nyctibiidae > Nyctibius > Nyctibius grandis. The sequence continues at coordinate 47,321,625 of NC_090663.1, forward strand.
CCGAGAATGACGTGTATGGGATGGAATACCCTCGTTGGTCAATTTTGGGTCACCTGCCCTGTCCGCTCCCCTCTGCAGCTGCGACCCCCCTTCGGCTCTTCACTCGTAAGCAATGAGGAATTCAGCAGTGACCTTGGTTTCTCTCAAGAATAAGTACAGCAAGAGCCTTTCTGCACAACATCCCTACCGGTGCCTCAGTGATAACTACAAACTTCGAGCGTTATCAGTCCTGGAAGCAGACACTGTCTGCAAAAACATGCAGTTAGTTTCAGAAAGTGCAGTTACTTAGAGGAGACTTAGCTGAAAGTAAAAATCACTGAAAGGAAAATCGGCCTGGTTTAGGCCAAACCAGGACACCTCCCATCCCCCTGGGGTGAAATCCGTGTGCTCAGCTCGCTCCCTGAAATGCCTTTACACCAATGCGTGCAGCATGGGGAATAAACAAGAGGAGTTAGAAATCTGTGTTCGGTCGGGGGGCTATGATCTAGTGGCAATTACAGAGACTTGGTGGGACGCCTCGCATGACTGGAATGTGGTCATGGATGGCTATGTCCTGTTCAGGAAAGACAGGCCGCTAAGGAGAGGTGGTGGAGTTGCTCTTTATGTGAGTGAGCAGCTAGAATGTATTGAGTTCTGTCCAGGGGCGGATCAGGAGCGAGTTGAGAGTTTGTGGGTGCGAATTAAGGGGCAGGCTGGCAGGGGTGATACTGTTGTGGGTGTCTATTACAGGCCACCGGATGAGGATGAGGAGGGTGATGAGGCCTTCTACAGGCAGCTGAGAGCAGACTCGCAATTACAGGGCCTGGTTGTCGTGGGAGATTTCAACTACCCTGATATTTGCTGGGAGGTCTACTCAGCCAGCCATCCTCAGTCCAGGAGGTTCCTCCAGTGCATTGATGATAACTTTCTGATGCAAATGGTGGATGAGCCAACTAGGAGAGGAGCGCTGCTGGATCTGATCCTCACTAACAAGGAGGGTCTGGTTGAAGAGGTGAAGGTTGAGGGCAGCCTTGGTTGTAGCGACCATGAGATGGTAGGGTTCAGGATCTCATGTGGCAGGAACAGAATAGCTAGCAGAATCACAACCCTGAACTTCAGGAGGGCCAACTTTGGCCTTTTCAAGCAATTGCTAGGGGAAATCCCATGGGACAGGGTACTAGAAGGTAAGGGGGCCCAAGATAGTTGGTTAGCATTCAAGGACTGCTTCTTCCGAGCTCAAGATCAGAGCATCCCAGCAGGTAGGAAGTCAAGGAAGGGTACCAGGAGACCTGCATGGTTGAACAGGGAACTGCTGGGCAAACTCAAGTGAAAGAAGAGGGTGTACAGGTCATGGAAGGAGGGGCTGGCCACTTGGGAGGAATATAAGTCTGTTGTCAGAGGATGTAGGGAGGCAACTAGGAAAGCTAAGGCCTCCTTGGAATTAAACCTTGCAAGAGAGGTCAAGGACAACAGAAAGGGCTTCTTCAAATACATTGCAGGTAAAGCGAACACTAGAGGCAATGTAGGCCCAGTGATGAATGTGGTGGGGGCCCTGGAGACAGAGGATAAAAAGAAGGCGGAGTTACTGAATGCCTTCTCTGGCTCTGTCTATACTGCTGGAGGCTGTCCTGAGGAGCCCCAGACCCCTGAGGCCCCAGAAGAAGTCAGGATAGAGGAGGAATCTGTCTTGGTAGATGAGGGCTGGGTCAGGGACCAATTAAGCAACATGGACGTCCATAAATCCATGGGCCCTGATGGGATGCACCCGCGGGTGCTGAGGGAGCTGGCGGAAGTCATTGCTAGGCCACTCTCCATCATCTTTGCTAAGTCGTGGGCAACGGGAGAGGTGCCTGAGGACTGGAGGAAAGCGAATGTCACTCCAGTCTTCAAAAAGGGCAAGAAGGAGGACCCGGGTAACTATAGACCGGTCAGCCTCACCTCCATCCCCGGAAAGGTGATGGAACAACTTGTTCTTGGTGCTGTCTCTAGCCACATCAAGGATAGGGGGATCATTAGGGGCACTCAGCATGGCTTCACCAAGGGGAAGTCATGCTTAACCAACTTGATAGCCTTTTATGAGGATGTTACCCGGTGGATAGATGATGGTAAAGCTGTGGATGTGGTCTGTCTCAATTTCAGTAAAGCGTTTGACACGGTCTCCCACAGCATCCTCGCAGCTAAACTGAGGAAGTGTGGTCTGGATGATCGGGTAGCGAGGTGGATTGTGAACTGGCTGAAGGAAAGAAGCCAGAGAGTGGTGGTCAATGGGACAGAGTCCAGTTGGAGGCCTGTGTCTAGCGGAGTCCCTCAAGGGTCGATACTGGGACCAGTACTATTCAATATATTCATTAATGACTTGGATGAGGGAATAGAGTGCACTATCAGCAAGTTCGCTGATGACACGAAACTGGGAGGAGTGGCTGATGCGCCGGAAGGCTGCGCAGCCATTCAGAGAGACCTAGACAGGCTGGAGAGTTGGGCGGGGAGAAATTTAATGAAATATAACAAGGGCAAGTGTAGAGTCCTGCATCTGGGCAAGAACAACCCCATGTACCAGTACAAGATGGGGACAGACCTGTTGGAGAGCAGCGTAGGGGAAAGGGACCTGGGGGTCCTAGTGGACAGCAGGATGACCATGAGCCAGCAGTGTGCCCTTGTGGCCAAGAAGGCCAATGGCATCCTGGGGTGTATTAGAAGGGGTGTGGTTAGCAGGTCCAGTTCTGGGCCCCTCAGTTCAAGAAGGACAGGGAACTGCTAGAGAGAGTCCAGCGCAGAGCCATGAAGATGATTAAGGGGGTGGAACATCTCCCTTATGAGGAGAGGCTGAGGGAGCTGAGTCTCTTTAGCTTAGAGAAGAGGAGACTGAGGGGTGACCTCATTAATGTTTATAAATATGGAAAGGGCAAGTGTCATGAGGATGGAGCCAGGCTCTTCTCAGTGACATCCCTTGACAGGACAAGGGGCAATGGGTGCAAGCTGGAACACAGGAGGTTCCACTTAAATATGAGGAAAAACTTCTTTACGGTGAGGGTGACCGAACACTGGAACAGGCTGCCCAGAGAGGTTGTGGAGTCTCCTTCTCTGGAGACATTCAAAACCCGCCTGGACGTGTTCCTGTGTGATATGGTCTAGGCAATCCTGCTCTGGCAGGGGGATTGGACTAGATGATCTTTCGAGGTCCCTTCCAATCCCTAACATTCTGTGATTCTGTGATTCTGTAAACTTCAGTTCCTCCTTTTCCTTTTCTGTTCCTCTTCTTTCTGGTCTGTCCGAGTCAATAAAAACAAACAAGAAAACTCCAAACAACCAAAAACAAACAAACAAAAAAATGCAGTCTAAAAAACCCCACAACCCTCACCCCCCAAACAAAGCACAACCGACCAAGATAACTCCCTACCACAAAACAGAAGAAATAAAACCACAAAAAACTTATTAAAAGTTCTTCTCTTTAGTATTATTATAAATTCTAAATTAAGAGATAGCTGCTGCATTAGGTTGACAGTTTAATCTGTATCAATATAAAATCTCAAAATAACCAGGTCAAAACGCTAAAGAAAGGGAGAACATGGATTGATATCACTGTAGTGTTTAGAGCACATTAATTTTCTTTTCATGCATTATATTGCTCTTTAAACATTTTAATTCATAAGGTGGCCCTTTCTTTCTTTGCTTATTTTAGATTTCTTAATCAGGAATATAACCTACTCCCACTGTCCTCTATAAAAATAACCTGATGGCGTCACAGTTCACTTTTTAGTTTGAAAAGCTGAATACCATATGTAATCCATTGTAACAGAAGTCATCTGTCACATTCACTTTTACTAACATACCTTGGCATCTGTTAATTGGGTCTCCACAGATGTCATCATTAATGGAATTTAGGATTCTTAATTAATAGTTCATCTTTCTGTATCAAGCAGACAAAGCGTACCTTGGTCTTGTTGAGTGTTTTGTCCAGGAAGAACAAATATAATAATAGTGATAACAACAAAAATAATGAAAAAAAGACCCACTTTGTTGATGCAGGTGTATTTTTGCTTAATTCAAGTTGGGTATGTTCTACATTATTTGAACTTAGTGTAAGTAAACGTTGTTTTATTAAGCTGTTTGTTGTACCAATTGTTTCAAATTTGGTTAAATCCCCTCCCCCAACTCTTCTTTTCATTCTTGCATCACTAACTTCTCTATTATTGTCATCTAATGTAAAGTAGCCTTTTCTCTTATGAATGTTTATGAATTTTTTCCTGTTGTTCAATCTCAAAATTAGCAAATAATGAATTCTTTGCATGTACTCATGCCATACGATCTTGCATGATTATTTAGGTAATACAAAACAAATTTTCATGAAAATTAGAGTATTTGTAGTTTGTCTATAAAGTTAGATGTGGCAACGTAAACCTACAAGCATTTGTTTTTTTACAGTTGTCTATGAGCAAGGCCATCAGGTATGGATAAGCAGCATGTTCCTGCTATAAAATTAGATCATAACGTTAATAGCATGTGGTGGTTTGTTGGAAAGAGAAATTTTATAATCCAAAAGCCCCAAAAAGCCTGTCTGGAGAATGTTTCGAATTAAGTGTACCTGTGTTGTCCGTTGCTGCCGATACTTTCAAACCTTCTGCCTTTCACCAATGCAAATGCAGCATGTCTGTCTAACTCTGTAAAATAAACAGGCTTGTTACAGTTTTTTCTAGTTTTCACACATTCTGTTTGAGGCCTGAGAAAACTATCTGAGGCATTTGTAGCAGCTCATTGGACTTTTCAGAACCAATGCAACCCCTTACCCACCCTTATTTTCGTTGCTACGTGAAATAAAATAGATTGTTGCTTATGAATAAGAAAAAGGGGAAAAACCCCACCCCAATATTCCCAACCTAAAACAAAACAAAAAAATCCCCAAACCTTAACCATCAAACCTTGTTATTTGCCTTACTGGCTTATTCTTCAATTATTTGTCTGCGTTTTTTTTTCCTTCTTGGGAGGAGTGCAAATCCAGTGCATCTGGCAACTTTCTTTTTTGTTTGGCTGTCATATTTCCAAGAGTTGCTCAGCTATCTTCTGTGAACACCCACAACAGTAAAAATGCTTTAAGTTTTTAAAATATGTCAGAATTCACACATACCCACACAGAAACTTAAGAGTATGGTGTGTCATCTAATCATTCTTCTCAGTTTTGCTCCAGCTTCCTTGAGATTGTTCCTCTCTCCTTTCTCTTTTCTGTGAATATTGATGGAAGGGATAGGAAGATAATTGTATAGATTCTTGGCTTGTGGTAGCAGTTGATCTGTGGCCCTCCTGGGATACTGGCCAATACAGAATTTGTCGTACTTCTTACATCAAAAAAACTTGAGAAAGTTTCGGACAGTCCAAATTTTTTAATGAGTAACTTCTTCCTTACAGTATTATGAAGTGCTTTTTGAAGCCTATAGAATATGTGAGAAACACATGTGAAGAAATATCATAGAATCATAGAGTCATTCAAGTTGAAGGGCACCTGTGGTGGGTTGACCTCAGCCATCAGCCGAACACCCCCAGCATCTTGCTCACTCCCATCTCCTGTAGGATGAGGAGAAAATAGAAGGAAGGCCTCATGGATCGAGGTAATGATAGTTTAATAGGGAAAGTGAAAGCCTGTTGTTTAAGCAAAGCAAAAAAAGAAAATAAATCATTAATTCCTGTAGTCAAGATGTCCAACCACTTCCTGGAAGTCAGCATCTCTGCACATATAGTGAACACCATAACCATGAACCCTTCCTCCTCCTTTCCCTGAGCTTTTATTTCTGAGCATGACATAACATGGTCTGGTCAGTGTGGGCCAGCTGTCCTGGTTGTGCCCCCTCACAGCCTCTTGCTCATCACCAGCCTACTGGCTTGATGCTGTGCTAGCACAGTTCAGCAATAGTTAAAACGTTGGTGTGTTACCAACAGCATTTTGGCCACAGATACACAGCACAGCACCATAAGGGCTGCTGCGAAGAAAGCTAACTCCATCCAAGCCAGACCCAGTGCAACCTCCACCCCTTATTCTGTACCATTTCTGTACCATCTGGAGTTGATCTGGTCCAGCTGCCTGCCTGGAGCAGGGCTGGTTTTGAAGATATGTGGGCTGCTCTGGGCTTTGACCACTTTTTATGGATACTTTCAAGAGTGAAGATTCCCCAGTCTTTGAGGGCAACCTGTTTCAGTTTTTGATGACCCTTTCTATGAACAATTTTCTCATTTTATCTAATCTGAATTTCCCTTGCTTCAGTTTGCATCTATTGCTTCTCATCTTTTCGCTGTGCATTTCCCAGCAAGCCTGGCTGTATTTAAATAGTTGAGTGTAGCAATATGATCTCCCCTTAGCTTTCTCCTTTAGAGACTGAACAGATCCAGTTCTCTAAGCCACTCCGTATACATCCCACGCTCTATCCCTAAACCATTTTGTTGGCTCTCCACTGTACCAATATGTATTATACTGGGGAGCATAAAATGGAATACAGTACTCAAGATGTGGTCTGGCAGATGTGGATTAGAATAATAATTTTCCTCTACTTGCTGGTTCCGCTGTAGCTAGTGCAGTCTAGTAAGCCCTTAGCACTCAGTTTCTGCAGAGGTGCCTTTTTGACTTATATTCAAATTGTCCACCAGACCCTGCATGTCCTCTTGTGCAAAGCTGATTCCTGATCAGTTAGCTCCCACACTGGACTGTTGCATGGGGCTATTCTGTCTGAGTTACAGTATTTTGCATTGTCTTTTGTTGATATTGCCTGAGATTTTTCAGCCTATTTCTCCAGTCAGTTGTGATCCCCCTGAAGCACAGCGGTGTCTCCTGGTATGTGAACCCCTCCCCTCAATCACCAGTGAATTTGCTGAGGTACATTCATCCCAACATCCAGGCCATTAATGAAGATGCTAAATATAGAATCATAGAACATCTTAAGTTGGAAGGGACCCATAAGGATCATCAAGTCCAACTCCCTGCTCCTCGCAGGACTACCTAAAACTAAACCATACGGCTGAGAGCGTTGTCCAGACATTTCTTGAACTCTGACAGTGTTGGTGGTGTGATCACTTCCCTGGGGAGCCTGTTCCAGTGACTGACCACCCTCTCAGTGAAGAACCTTTTCCTAATGTCCAATCTGAACTTCCCCTGATGCAGCTTCATTCCATTTCCTCTTATCGCTGGTCACCGGAGAGAGGAGATTGTTATAATACTGCTCATCCTACGCTTATAGGGTCAACAAGTTGAAGGGACTGTGGGGAAGTTGACTAGATTTGCAGACTGTAATTTGTGTTGCTGCTCGAATGCAATCTGTTACAAAACAAATGGTGACTTAAAGGTTTAGATGTTATTTAGGTTTCGTTTGATTACAACTGAGTAATTCTACTGAAACTTAGAATTTCTAAGTTGTCAGTACTCGTTATTTTGGGAGATATTGAATGCTTGGGGAAAGGGATGAATAATAATGATATGGATACTAGTAAGAGGAGGAAGGTGACTACGAAAAACTGACAACAATGGAACGTCTCCCTGGGACAAAGGAGTACTTTGGATTTTTGGATATATTCCTCATTTGTTACCTGAGCTTTAGTAAATCTCTGTGCTTATAATAGTTCTGTTGAATTTGTTGTATTTATTTTGCCCAACTTCAGCAGAGGGACAAGTATTTCTGTAAAATACCTAGGCTCCACCTGAATAGATTAAATTTATACCTGCATAAGGTAGCCAGAGATAGCACTTGTTTTGCTGATTCCAGATAGTATATAACACTAGAATAGGATAAGACAATTACAGTAAAACACTTGCAAGCTTTAATTTCCTAAATGTTACATCAAATTTGATTTAATCACTGGCAAAATCAGCTAAGCTTTGATTACACCCTTTTAAGCATTACTTTTTTTTGGGGGGGGTTGCATCCTATTTTTATTTTTTGCTTACCTGTATATGCCAGTACAAAGAAAATATTGTTTGGAATGTTTTCTTAATTTCTTCAGCATTTTTGTTATGCCATGTGTATATAAGTACTTTTCCTCCATTAAGTTCTATGTCACTTATGAAACACTTGGCAATAGTACTGGATGAATTGGTGACTTAGATGGTCTTTGGAACAACGAGTATAACAAAAGGTTTAATCAGTAGAGAGGTACTGTTTCTTCATTCAGATAATTTCTCAGTGTATATTTCAATACTTCGTCCATCTTCTTTCTTTTACTAGTTCAAAAAGAGTTTTTTGGTGGGTTTGCTCTGCTCTCAGCCCCTTGGAGATCCTAACTCAAGGCACCAAGAGAGAGATTTTTCAGAAGTACTGAAGCTAGTTAAAAGCACACAGCCAGCTGAAAATTGATGGGTGTTTTCCTAAATCAAGATAATTTTGATGTTCATTTGACTTGTATGCCTAATACATAGCTGAAAATTCTGCAAAGACTTGGTTAGCATAACTACTACATAATGAGTGGAATTCATGATCAGAATGAATATTGGTAGATATTTAATAGAGTCCACAAGTATTTTTGTAGGAGAAGCTATACTAAGTGTGAAGTGGTGGAAAGATTTTCAGCCACAATGTTGTCCATAAATCTCTCAGTCTTTCATTACTGGCTGTTACATACTTTAATGGAAATCTGTTAAATACAGTCTTGCTATTTTCCATTAGCTTGTGTATTTGCATTCTGAGACAAAATGCTTATTTTAATTTTTGGTTACATAGCTGTAATATGTAAGGTTTATTGTCCCGAGGTATATTTTGGCTTCCTTAGAAATGGTTTCAAATCTCGATATTAAGTCATAATTGGCCTGATGAGTTCTTTCATTGCTATCATGGAACAAATGGGTGGGAAGAGCATATGTCAGCTTTGACATCACCTCACTTGTGCACAAGCTTGAGGAACATCTGCTGTTATGGCTGTTGATTGCTATGACACTTCATTGAAAGGTTGAGAACTTTTTTGTCGCCACCTTATTTTTAAGCTAGAAATGCCTTCCTGAAGATGGTGTTTATTGTCAAGTTGTAACAATAGCATTAAGTTGCCATATAGGTATGCAATTCATTTTAGATATCATTTGATTTCTAAATGGTTGGTCAGTGAATGCCATAATCATGTTTCAGATGCTTGGTAAGTGGTGTGAAACTTCCAGGCTTCTCTTGCATATGCTTCCTAAATTATAGAGTAAGTCTCTTCTTGGTCTGTCTGTTTGCTAAGGAACTGCTGGATCTGTGAATCTAGAATTTAGAGGAAAGCCGGGTAAGAAATAATGCTAACGCATATTTTTGTTTCTGTATGTACAAAATTCTACTTGACTTTGACTCAAAATACTAGCAGCTTTTCCAAAATCTTGTAATGAGTGAAGGTAAACCTTGATTTCTGGAAGCCTGTCACGTAGATCTTAAGTTGTTTTCTCATATTGCCTTTATCCTTCCTTTATACCCCAAAATTGGTAGGGGGGAGGAAAAACCCCTGCAACCTCATGCCAAAGGAAACCTGCAAAAGAAGCCTGCCAGCTCTAGTGAGTTTTTCCTTTTCCCTGTTCTTTGCTTATTTCTTTTCTTCTGTGTTTTCAGGAGTGAAAACTATTGCACTTTGTATTTTTCTTTCCTTTCTGTCTTCACTGTTTCTACCTTGCAGTCTGTAAAGTGATGACAGAGCCCAAGCTTGTTTCCTCATGCTGTTAATTCTTTTCCCGGACATTTTATTGGCTTTCCACTGATAGGATTAGACATCCACTTGCTTCTGTGTTTGTTCCTCAGAATTCATTCTGAGTGATTTATTTTATTTTTTTAAAAGTTATTTGATGCATTTAGTTATGAACCACAAGCCTTTTGTTCAGTAAACCTACCAAAATGTTTTTCCTGTGTAGAGATACATTTTTTTGGTTAATGTATTGGAGGGATTTTCTGCAAAGAAAAATTTTTGTTGTTTGTTCTTTGTCTGTTGGGAAACACTGCAATAACTCCCTTTGCACTTCCTAGCTTTCTTAGCACTTGTGCCAAGGCATGCTGTAGTTTTCTGTGAATATTACAATTTGAACACAGAGAGTAGTCAAACATGTGACTAATCTTTGCTTGCAACATTTCTGTTGTGTTTTGGCATTCAGACAGACTTCTTTTTCGTATGCATGTAATGTGATATATCTAAGTCCGCAGTATTGTTAATTTGCGGCAACCTTTTTTTTTTGAAGAGTTTGGATTTTCTGATTGTATAATTCATAACACAGTTGTCTCACTTTTTTATTTTTCTTTTTCTTTCTGCCCCCCCACCCCACCCCCCTCCCCCACCCCCTTCCCCAATTTATCAGAAATTTTACTGCAGTACTAGGTAACTTTATCAATGTAGAGTTTCCCAGCATCTTGAGATCACTCTTTGAATACCTGGACATGTTTTGCCTGTGTTCTGCACAACATATGGAAACATGAAGCATAAACTCGTTCAAAGCATAACAGGCTGCTTTTTGGCTTTAGTTAAAAGGTGTTTAAAATGCCAGTCTGGGTTGAATACTTGTAAAATATGTAACAGATGATAATCTACATGGTATCCCTTTCACTGTCTTTATTGAATGAGTTCTTCCCTTTTAGGATTTCTTTTTTAGTCACAGCATTCACCGAACTTAGCTTGCTCATTTGATTCCAAAATAGTATTGCGAAAGTGATCTTAATGTTACTCTAAGGTGTTCAAAATTTGTTGGTAGTGATAATAAGGTGAGAGTCAAATGATAGTCCTCTGCCTTCCTTCACTTAATGGCATTGCCTCGGCAGAAAAAAAATTAAAAAGCTGCATTCTGGGGGAAAAAAAAGTTTATATTTGACACTATACTGTGCTGTATGACTGTTCCCCTTTCCCCCTATTTCTATAAAGCTTTCTGGTAAATAGTGTGCTGATTTTACGTTTGGGAACAAAATGCCTCTGCATGAACAGCAGTAGAGTGCTTCAGCCCTATACCATATGATCATCTCTTCTGAAACACAACCTGTTGTAAAATATTTCAGTTATGGTTGATCCTTTATATACTGTCCAAGGAAGAGGTCAAAACCTCTTTCATCTTACCTTTCTTTTTTATGCTGCAACAATTTGATTTATTAAGTTCATAAAAATTTTGAGTATTTTTTTTTTACCTTTTTCCTTTCTCCTTCCTCTTTTCCCTCCCTCTTCAACTTCCTTCTCAGTGTTTAAAGATAAAGAAGACAAAGACAGTAACATTTGGGAGGGTAGTAGGGGTGGAGAGTGATAAGATCATTACAAGGGTGCATCGGTAGTAGCAAGTTGTCTATCCTTTCCCAAAGTTTGCTAGAAACTTTGTGGGGTGTGTTTGTCTATTTCAGCTGGCTTGAAAAATATACTTCTGAGTTCTCAAGCCTCAAATTTACATGGGAATAGAACTGCGCGTTATATACTTGGAGACATCTTGCCTGAATCTTGGTCATGTTTAACCAAAAAAACCCCACTAATCTCTTTGATTACTTTGTTATTGAAGGGAGGCTTATAGTTGAAGAAGATGAAGTAGGCAGTGCTTTCTGCCAAAGAGTAATTTTATGCTTTCAGTTATAGATAGTGATTCCCCTAGAGTTTAGACAGACTCTTTAGGACTGTTCTGTGGTTAGAGCAAACCGAGAAGGTGAAATAAACCATTCTTGCCCTTTAATATACTCTAAAAAGAAAGTCTCTGCTGGCAATATATTTCATACAAACAATTGATGCAGAGAGTTGTGGAAGAATAAGTTGATGGCTGATTACCTAATGCTACAGGAGAACACAAAGACACAAAGTTCTTGTTCTTTTAATTCACCTTGTGCTTTCTTACAGGAAAGCTGTGATACTTGTTACCAGTACATGACGTTTCAGAACAGAAGAAAATTCTTATGGTATAAAGACTTGTTACTCATTAGTTAATTCAAACTGGGAAACTTTTAGAGGTTAATTAAGTGTTAGGCCAGAAAAAACATTGTTTTTAAGGGTTTCATTGTGTTGACTAATTGTCATTTGTCACCAAATCTGTGTTCAGCATTTTTTATTCTATTTATACTGTTCCAATTGATTTTGTTTGTTTAGCCGTACTGTTTTCCACAAAGAAACTGTTAGTTTCCCTGTTGAAGGAAGGAATAATTTATAGAGAACATCTGAACCTCCAGAAGCTGCTGAAGAGACCCACAGAACTGAAGTGAAAAAAAACCCCAAAACTAACACACTATGTAGCCAAGAAGCTTTTCCAGTATGGAAGTGTTTGATATAATTCAAAGTTTGATTAGTTTTATTCCAGTAATGTCTGTGACTTGGTATTTCTGAAATGCTATTGTAGGTGAAATAGATTCTTAACAATGGATTTCTAAAAATTTCTGAAAAACTAAGATTAGAGGCCTTCAGGAGTATTTGTAAATTGGATTTCAAGTTGGTGTATAGTTTTCAAGATAATGGATAAAGCAGTACTTTTTTCCAAAACTTTTAAAGTATTAGTGGGTTAGGAGAATATTCAGATGTCTAGCTTAGGTATTTAATTTAGAAGTTGCGTTTCTGCAGGCTTTTTATATTACTGGGCAGTCTCATTCAAAAATTAATTCGGAATAGGAACTTAGGTCTAAACCTAATCTCTTTGAAGAGCCTGTCTGCCAACTTTCTGTATGTAGATGAATTATTTCTGATTTGTTTCTGCATCAGTATGAGGAAAATCTGGTATCTGATTCCCCTGAAGTGGAGGGAAGAGGAAGAGGCAAAAGCACTACGAACACCATGGATATTGGTAGTGAGATAGCTAGCATAAACTACTCAGGGTGTTCGTCACAGCTGATGAGTGATAGACTAATGTTGGTTGGCAGGGACTTCTGGAGGTCCCAAGTCTAGCCTGGTGTTCGACGTGGTGTTGGCCAGAGGAAGTGCTCCTCCAGGCAAGTTGTGAGTGTCCTCTATGGGTGGAGATTATGCAGCTTCCCTGGGAAACTTGTTCTGTGAACTCTCAGCTGTCTAGCAAAGGGGAGGCTAACTGCTACTAATAGTCAAATTTGCACCAAAACCAAAGAACAGTGTGATTTGCTCCATTGTTTTCAGCCTCGAAGGGCTGCTTAGAAGGAATAATTCTGTTAACTATTCCGTTTTCTAGAACAAGACCTAGCAATTACACGGAAGAGTAACATTATCGTAGAGGTTTCTCTGGATGCAATGAACTAGGTGTTCTGCAGCTTTGCTTGCTTTGTTTGTCGTCTTCTGTGCTTTCTGGTCAGCTTTCTTAGCCTAGACTGATGGTGCTTGTCCTATTCCAAATTATTTCTAGTAGTTCAAGTGCTGACTGGGAAGATTCCTGTCTCTATACAGTTGCCTTGTTCTGCATTAGTTAATTCACATACACTCAGGTATTAAATTAAGTCTCAGCTAGTGCATAGGTTACTCCTGATTTCTTGGTATGATAAATAAAGCAGATTAGAACTTGCTGTCAGGAAGCCTCTGTTATGCGACTAGTATGAAATATTTGTCTATTTTTAAATAAAGTTATTGAGCACTGAACAGCTCTTGCGTGTGCTGGTACGACAGTGTTCTTGCTGTGTTCAACAATAAAGCAGCAAAAGTCATCTTCACGTGACTGCAGAAAGCAACTACAGCACAGTTGTATACACAGATAAAACTTCATACAGTGACCTGTCAACCAACAACGGAGCGCTTCAAAGGCTCAACAGATCTAAATGGGTTAGAGACTCTGATAAACCAGAATGGTGGTTATTTCAATTTGAATCTTTTAAGTTGACTTACCCAGCATTTCTGTCTATTTGAGGGACATTAGTGTCTGTCTCCATTTAAAGTTCTCATTGAAGGGTAATACATTCTCTGGGACAGTAAATGCGAAGCGTTTCAGGATGCCATGTAACGGTAACAGAGGCAAAAATTGTTTATTGTGCGTGAAGAACTGTTAGAATTGTTGCTCTACATCTCTTATTACAGTTGTTTTTCTGGGTTCCTGGCATCTGTCATATGTGTGAGAGTTAATCAGCTCTCGATGGGATTCTCACAGTCTAATTGTGGAATGTTTTGTATTAATAAACTGTTTTATTAGAGCACTGTAATCAGCTGGTCTGTGTTAGATGAACTAGCTGAAGTGTTCACAGGAATTGGTTGACTTGTTTTAATTTGCTTACTGATAGACACTGTCTGTCTTTCCTATTAAACAAAAATCTGCATATTTAAAGGGAGGCAGTCCTACAAAAAGTTGCAGCTCTCTGAGTACCCATTAGCTATCCCTTTATAAGTAACTAAATGTTTTCTTAAAATAAGAATACTGTGGGGAAGGATTGAGACACCCTTAAATTTTACTTTCTGAATGGCTATATGTAAAATACTATTAAAAAAAAAGCTTTATTCCACCACTCCATCTTCCTATTCTTTGTGCAGCCTTTTAACAATGGAAAGTATTGTTTTTCTTTTCATGGAAAAAAACAAATACTAGAGGTCTGTCTTTTTTTTTCAGTAGTATCTAACATGTCTTAGGCTTCAATTTCTTTTCTTCTCCACTTAATAAAGTTTCTTCAAAGGATTTGTTCTTTCTGAGCCAACAAAGGTTCCGGTGAATAGCTGATACTCTATCACCCTATTATTCATCTCTGAAACATTTCTTTGGTGAGGTGGATTCTGTAGCTAGCTCCATATTCAGCTGCCAAAACCCTTTCCTGTACTGTCTTCCACTGTTCTTCATGGGCATTGTTATTGCCACAAAATGTCACAAATCCCCTATAGCAGTCACTAGGGAAAAATAAAGTATGGAAAATTTCAGTGGCTTTTCAGAGACTTCAGATTTATAGTCAGCGTTAGACAGTATTCCTAGGAACTGTAAATGCTTTTTTTTTTTTTTTTTTAATGTAACAGTAGTATTAATCAAGCAGCGTTTCAGCTGTATGTACTGCAATTTGTGAATACCATGGAATAGTGATGGGACATGCATAGACTCGTTGAGAAGACTTACAGCTCTAAGGCACAAATTCTTTAGTACTATGAAATTTTGTCTTGGATTATTTTGTTACTTGGAAACAGCCCAAAGTAATGGTAATGTCAATACATTGTAAAGTTCACTGTGATAATCTAGTTTGCCATTAAAATTGGAGTGTTTACAAAGGTGTAAAAGAAAAAAAAACAATATCTAAAATGAATTGAAAATTTTAATGACAATTTTTGCACTGAAAATGTTCAAATAGTTTAATAGTGTTTTATTCAAAATTAATTTTATAGTTTAAAATCACATGAGGAGGTTCTGAGGAGTATGGTGTTTAGAGACATTGATTTTGATATGTCCAAATTAAGTCAGTCTGTTGGCTGATTCCATGGTCTTTCACTGTGAAGGGAGGCGACCACCGGAAGCTTTGGGAACCTCATTTTGAAGTACACTTTAGGGATGTTGTGCAGAGAGAAAATGTTATAGGATTATACCACAGAAATGTATTTGTTAGCTCCTTGGACTGAGTACGGAAAGTGGATGGCAGGCAAGGCAAGCAAATGAAAAACTTCTAAAAAAAAATATAGCTGGGGAAGTAGCTGAAGGGAGGAGTCTTGGATGGATCAGAGAAAGCAAACCAGGAGGAAAATGTCCTTTTCAAGACAGGCTGACAGAAGGATGAGTGAAAGAGTGTATGCAGGGGAAGAAAGAAAGGTGATGAAAGATGAGAGACAGCCTGAGAATTGGGGTAGTGCTGTCAGGGAACATGGTGGAGTTGCCTCCTGAGAATGTGTAGATGGAAATATTTAAGAACTCAAATAAATATTAAATGGTTAGGCAGCTGAGAGAAATCCCTGGTTTTTATTTTTGGCACTATTGCCTCTGGGGAGAACTGCTAAAAAGTTCGTGCTGTGCATTCTCAAGATGAATTGTGGAGCAGAAAGATGCTGGTAAATGTTGTTCAAGCTTCTGAACTGTAACTGAGGACAGATACTCTTCTGAACCTTTTTTTCCAGAGTGTTCAGTTATTGGGGGAATTGGTTCTGCTACTATTTTAACTGTATGTGCTAAAAATATTAACTCTATTACTCTACAGTTCAGTAGCTAGTATCCAAACAGTAATGACATCAGATCCAAGATAAATATGGTTTGTATACACCACAGGAAGCAGTGGAGTGACTTGAAGTTGCAGGGCTATCTGGTTTGGTTTTGCTTGCCAGATGAAGTTCCTTATATCCACAAATATTTCCCCTCCTTGTAAACATTTTTACTTTGTATCTTGTTTCACTTGGCTGTTATGCATGATTCTTTTAGCTCTAAGTTGCTCTGTATAGAATTAAATGGAAGTTTACAGTTTGAAAGAAACAAATACATGTTAATCACCTTGCAGTCAGTTTTGTTCCCTCTGTTGTTAAAATCAGATATGAAACCCAATCAGTATTTCTAAGTGTTGTTACTATTTCTAAGCTAGATACTTTCTCACCACAGGTTTTAAAATTCTGAGAATAAACTTGGTCATCTCTTTAAAAACACATATAGAAAGCTGAGGGATTTATGTATATGTCAGGATGTGCTAGGGGAGAAAAATGAGAAGCAAATAAATCTTCAACAAAATTCAATCAGGAAAAATGTTTTTTGAATGTTATGAAAGGAAAAATGCTAGTTTTGAGAGAAAACTTTATATCCTTCTAAACGTAAGGATGATAGTTTTGTAATGAAGGAATAGATGAGCTGGATATGAATAACTGTGACATATAATCTTTATAATGCACATGATATTTATTTGTGTAGGATGGTGACTTGCAATTTGTTTCAGATTTTTGTTTGGTTTTGTTTAGGTGCCACATATTCCACATACTATTTTTAGTGTACTGAGCTAATGAAAATCTCTACACTGTCATGCTGAAAGTTGTTGATAGCAGCCCTTGTGAAAATATACTTACTTAATAGCAGAAGGGCAATGAACTGTTCAGAAAGAACAACTGAATCGGAGAATACATACTGCAACTTAATCAGTTATTACCATCAATAAAAGGAGGGAGGAAGTGAACCTACATCCCAATCTTGGATGTTGTTAGCTTTTGAAGTTCCTGTAACTAGCAGTG
The DNA here is from genome assembly GCF_013368605.1 of Nyctibius grandis. Classification (NCBI taxonomy): domain Eukaryota; kingdom Metazoa; phylum Chordata; class Aves; order Nyctibiiformes; family Nyctibiidae; genus Nyctibius; species Nyctibius grandis. The sequence goes on from NC_090663.1 coordinate 47,338,590, forward strand.
TCTGCCATTTCCAAGTTGTGCAAAAATGTGCTGTTTGATTTTCTGGCACTTGATAAATTTCATTTGTATATTTTCTATATATGCTCATCTAATAAAGATTGTATTTAAAACTTTGCAAAGTCAGCAGTTGGAAGCTCTATTAAAGATTAAGAAAGTAGAAATGTATAATAGTGATTTTTAACTCTCCATAGCATATGTAATTCAAATCAATGTAATATCAGTCTAATTCAAATAAAATTGATTAATATTAGTGAATGTTGCATTAAGTAATAATGCCTAGGGAATGACTGAAGTTGCAAATTGGAAGCATAGGCTGGTATTTACTTATTGTCTAGTTCATAAGGTGAACATTAAGAACATATTGAAAACCATAGCTCATTATTTAAAAAACTTATTTGTAAATCCATCCAAAGAACAATAATTACTCCAACTTGAGTGCTATTTCTTTTCAAATTATGCAACTTACTTACACTCTTAAACTTTTTACTTTGTGAAATTTTTATGAATGCTTCTTAAAAAAAGAGAGGATTCAGTTTTGTTTTGTTTTTTTCCTTAACTAGTGAATCTTGAAAATGTAAATTGCATTCTGTTAGAAGAAAACCTGGATATCTACTTGGCTTTTTTATGTAAAGGGTTCAAGTGACAGAAACATTTTGATCAACAGCAGTGGTGGTAAAATAAGATATTGATACAAACAGAAGGCTGAAGTCTATTTCAGGAAGCATATCTTAAAGATCTCTGTTTTAGGGGCAAAACAATGCAATGTGACCTGGAAGAATATTGTGTCATGTAATTTTTTTAATAGTGAAAGTGATTAATTTATATTTTGTGAAAAGTGATGAATTTGAAAAATGTTTTATTTTTTTAAATTGCATCCAGGGGAACCTTGTACTTGAAAAAGAAATGAGTTTTTCCTGTGAGGGTGTTAAATATCTATGGATTATTCTGCATAAACTATGATGCAGTATCTGAGATTGCGGTTCTGAAATAACAATAATTGTGTACACAAATCGAGATGGCCTTTGGGATAAAGATCAAACAGATGATCTTTTCAAGATAGTTACATTTTTGTTTTTGTTTTCATCTGTGTATCAAGCTATTACTTAACTGGAAAATTTCACTTGGCAGAGTTGCTGCAACGGATCCAGTACAGAGATGCTTATTCCAAAGAGCAAAGTGGTCTGTCTTTTAAAGACATTCAAGTGTAAGTTGAATATTGGTTACCTCGAGACACATTCTATATGTGTCTGTAAACATATTTGGAGAAGTATTTTCAAAACTCTTCAGTTTCCAAGTAAAATTTGACATCTTAGTTCAGTTTCTAGAACATTCAAAAAACACATACTCTGTTAATCATTTGGCTTCCTAGGAACACCTGAAATTTAATATAGTTAGTAATGTATGGAACTAAATTCCTGTTCCATCTTCCTTTGTGTGTGTGTGTTTCCATAAAACATCAAAGTCTTCTGAGTGCTATAAATGGCCATTCTGTTAAGGATGCTATTTATGGTTTCTCCGGGAATAAATTGTAGTTTTCCAAAAATTGGTGGGAGATTAAATACTAACATACTTGTAGATTAATCAAAATATATGGTTGGCTGCTTTTTAAATATTGCATTTTGTTGTTTTTTATTTGTTGGGCTATTCAACTCATTTAAGATTATGATAATGAAAACAAATCACAAGAAGCCTTGATATGTATAATCTCCTAAATCTACACTGAAAACTAGAGCTAAATTATCCAGGGGTTTGAAGGTAATGAAGTTAGTGTAGGGTCTCATTCATATTACTATTATAATGAGAAGCTATATATATTCACAGAGGGAAAGTAACATCGGTATAAATGTTTACAGCTACACTAACACTTTCAATTTTGGTTCTCTAGTTACAATTGTTTTTTTCCACTGAAGGCAATGAAGTTCAAGTTCTGATCTGTAACTGTTCTATTTCATTTATAAGTAAAGTATTGAAAGGACACAAGAATTTATCTTGGCGTATAGGACTACATTTTGATTTCATTGACTACCAAAACCATGATAGTTTTTAGCCACTGGAAGAAAAACATCTTATATGAAAAGAAATATTTTAGGCTTTGAACAATGTTTTCGTGATACAGTTTTTACTTTTTACAATCGTACTTTTTAGAGTAACTTAAAACCTGCATGTGTGTGTGTATTGCCAAGGTAAACATCTTCAAGATAACCTATACTTTAAAGGGCTGTTTGGTGCTCTTTTTCAAGGGGAGAATACCAGCCAGTGAAAATAATGGGTTGCTTTACAGCTTAAACAAAATTTGTGTGAAAAATGTTCCTTATTTCTCTAGTATTTAAAGGCAGCTTGGGCAATATCGTGGAAAAAAAAAATATCTGAGTTTTCTCTTGCTGTCATGCCTCTAAATATAGCCACTTTTTATATATTGTGTTAGACAAACACACTCACACCCTCCCATACAGAAATAGAGTACATGTGTTTACTTATTTGTTAAGGTCAAAGGACACTGTAAAAATCTTCACTATTAAGAAATAAGGACATATTACAGTGGAATGTACCACAGTGGTACTGGGTATGCTAGCAACATCGCTGGCCCTGTTCAAACTTCAGTAAAGCTTGTTGAAGGTTATTGGTTCAGCGAGCTTCTGATCAGGTCTCAGGGTAGGGATTATTGCTGCCTTACGTTTTGTGTTGTTTTAACACAAAAGCTTTGAATAAAAATCCTTTAAAAAAATCAGGACCCAGAAGATCTGTAGTGTTGTTTCAGGATAGGATGCTGTGGATGAATTATGAAGGGCTTCAGAATGTGTGGCTGTTTATTCATTACACTAATTTCTTCTGGGGAATTAATGAGGTACCTTTAATATACGATGACTGCACTGTAGAGTATTTTAGGTAGTACTTATAGAAATGACTGCCAGGTATGCAGCTTATCTTTCTAGAATACCAGCAGGAAAAAAAAATTCTGGCCTCTGATGAAAAAACATGTCAAACTAGAGTATGGTGGCTCTTTTCAAATGCATGGACACGTATGTGTATTTTGAATGGAATTCTAAATGCATGTAATACTATGACAAATTTGGTTTCAAGACTCATCGCATAGCTGATTAATTGCTTTAAGTGCAATTAAGATATGTAAAACCCCACAACTTCTAATATTTGAGGAGAAGGATGAATTGGAGGAGGAAAATACAGGAGAATGCAGGTAGCAAAAGGCTAATTTTTTCAGCGTAACTTTAAATGTCAAGTATTTTATCTAGCTGTCAAAGATTTTCATCAGTGTAGAAGCAATATTAAGTTTTGACAAGTTGTTAGATTGGGAATTGGGAAGAACACAAAAAGGATGAATTAAAAACTTAGTCTGATCAAGAAATGATCTATTTAACATCAACAGTAGTCTACTTAAGATATTGCTTGACTTTATTCCCCTGAATCATAATGTGTGTATGAAATAGGTGAGGCTACATTAATAGCTTGTATAGACACTTTGACAAAGCAGCTGGTTTTCATGGTAGAATTGTTGGCATATTCTCCACGTGTGCATAGCTTCTGTTGCTCAACCAGGAAGTGTGCCTGGATTTTAAATCCTTACCAAGGAGATTAAAGGAGGAGACATCATAAACACTGGTATATTATTGAGATATATCCTCTGGTTTTACTCCTTTGTCACAAAATCATGTTTTCCTGATTCTATATAGCAGTTCTAAATTTTGGATTGAAATACTTTGTGTATGAAGCCTGTGTGTTGGCTTCATTTGTATAATGATATAAAAATTCTTGATTATAGAAGCACCTTCCAACTTGTAAAATGTCTCTTCCCAAAAGATTAGAGGTTAGATTAATTAACACATCTGGAATTGATTTACATTTGCAATACTACCTTGATAAAATTCATTTGACTTCAGAGATGAGTTTAGCCTCTTATAGTAGCAATGAGTCGTAATTTTGCAGAAGTTCTGTAAAGGATTAGTGAGGTATTTTTTTAAAATGGCCGAAAGTAAAAGTGTTGAGTATAATCACATAATGGGAGTTAAACTTTTTCACTGTAATACTGCAATCCATGAAACAGAAATTTCTGCTTTCCCAACGCATAGGTTTAGAGTAGCTATCTCCAAAGAATACCGAAACAGAGAAAATGTCAGTACTTTCCTGTTGCCAGAGAGTGTGCCTTAATGATACTGGCTTCATTTGTCATTTGGCCCCAGGAGAAGTGACATCTATAGTGTTCACAGTAGGACTGTGAATGAAAGTTTCTGACCACCCACTCGCCGTAATTTTTATCTCTGTATGGTTCCCAGGCTATGTGCTGTATGAAAGAAGACTTGAGCAAAGAACAAAAGTAGGCTTTTGGGCTACGGAGTCTGAATGTAAGAGGGGACTTTCCTGAAGACCCTTACAGCTGTAACAATTTATGGAATGCTTTAAAAGATAAAGCTGCAAAACCAGAATTTAATTATTCACTTTAACTCAAGCATTCCAACTTGATTTACACATATGTATGACATTAGGTATCTGACAAGAAATACATTTAAAATCAATGAGGATTAAAGGTCATATTCTGCCATGACTGATCTGCATATAAAACCTTGTTAAAATGTGACATTTCCTGCCCATAGGGAACTGATATTTAAAAAAATAATTTGAGTTTATGTAAACTCATTTTTCAGCAAATCTGAATCAAAACTGTTTTCTAATATTTTATATTATTAAATGTGATCTATTCTAAGGTTAGAATGTAAGGATTTTTGTGCTATAATTTTTTCTGGTTGATGTTTCTACTTAGAGTATAGACAACAATATTCCTATCCTCGAGAGCATCTTCAATATTTTATAACCGTATTCATTCTGTTTTATCAGGAGCTGGATAACTTATCTTTGAAAACGTATGTGTGTTGAAGCTAAAGCTGTTTCATGGTAGATAGTATTTATAAAACGAGATCATTCACTTTGGGTGCCAAAAGCTGTTTCAGTTTTGTTTAGAAATCATAGCAGAAACTTTTTTCTGGTTCTTCGATAGCCCAACTGAATGCGTCATCTGTGGAATTTTGCCTAGCATGGCAAATTGTGGTTTTGGCCAAAAATTCTGTCTTGGATATGAAATTTTTTCTAGTTAAAGCCTTCTTACAATTGTTCCTCAAAATTGGAGAGAGAGAATGCCATCCACAGGCTAAAGAGGGGTGGTCTGGGACAGTATGCTCCTCCATGTAGGTAAAGCTGCCTTTGGTTTGATTGATGTGCAGTGTAATCCCTTTCAGGGGGCAGATTCTGCTGCTGCTGTTGAAGTAGTTGTCTCCTCCTCTGGCATCACCTCCGCAGAGAGACGTGAGCTGCTGTTCTCTAATCGATGAAATAAGAGAGTCGTAAAGTACATCACATTTAAAAGATAATTCTAAATGCAAGGAAATCAGCTTGTCATCACTACTATGTTGTGTGGAGTGTCTTTAACTAAAATAGTTATACTTTCAAATGGTTAAAAGCTTACTGAGTTGGTGACTTGCACAGTATTTTCTGATAGAATAATGCATTTTGGAAGAGGAGGAAAACACGTAGAACAAATATCTTTCCCCATAAAAAAACATGCTGGAAGGTGAGTAGATTGCCCAAATTATACTTCAGTTTCTAAAATGTTGGGTTCGTAGAAGCCTTTCTACTAATAAAGTTTCTAATAATTTCTACATCATATAATTATCTCAGCCTTCAGTTTTAAGAAGGTGGCAATCCATGGCTGGCAGTACCAGCACATTATCCTCTCTCTAATCACATTTTCTAATTTTTTTTGAAGAATGTGTCTTGATTCATATTCACAAGCTGTTTGTTGTTTCAAACATGAAAATTGTTTGTGGGTGGCATAGTTTCTCTTATTGTGCATGTGTATCAGAAATCATCTGTCATCTGATTTAAGCTTCAATTTAGTCACCATAGCATCTCAATTTAGAGAAAATTGGACTCCATTATCAAATACAATTGCAATAAGATTATGATTTTATGTTAATGTATGTAATTTATCGCTCTTATTATTATGCAACAGATTGTAGAGTAATGTTTTGACTTATTCATTTAAAATAACTTTGGAATGTGAAAATTATAACATTACTCTTATGTGGATTTTTTTTCTTTTTTTTTTCCTCAAAGTTTTAAGGAGACATACAGTAGCCTGACTTTCATGGATAACTATAAGGAATTTTCAAAATGTATTTGTTGCTATGAGACAAGTAAACAATGGATACAATATTTGAACAAAAATATGGGAGGGTGTTTATTCAGGAATGAAATTAAGATCTTTTAATTAAGTTATGGAATTCCAACTGGATTTATTTCCCATAATCTGGTATTTTGCAGCATGCTTTTTGGCGGTATCTTGTCTCTGAGCAGATTAAGTGCTAAAGTTATGAATACATAGGAGATGTTAGAACAAACAACCTTCCTTTCTCAGAAGGAACTTCGTAACACTTTTGCAAATATTAAACTATAATAGCAATTCCAAGTCCATAAAAACTTCTAATTGGACCTACTGGCCAAGTTCACGTCATCCCTGAGAGACTGCTTTCTGTCATTTTGGATTTGCAGTTCTCCCAGAACTTGTGCTATGGGTCAGCAAGTTCTTTTGTTCCAGAAGAGTGAGACCTGAATCTCTTGTGGCTGTTGGTCAACTGAAAGCTTCACTGGAAAGTGGACAGATTCTTTCCATCTAGAAATGTGGTTTGTATGGGATGGCAATCCTATGAGATCTATCTGCTGTTGTGATTACCAATTTTATTTTATATGGCCACTCTATTCTATTATTAGAATACGCGGAGATATTCACATTCTCAAAATTATATATAGCTTAGATTTCTTTTTTTTTTTTTTTAAAGGGGCTAGGAACAATATGCATTACTTTATCTCCTGACAGAAAAAAGAATAGTGTTTTTGAAAACACTTCTTGTTTTGCATCATTGTATTCTGAACACAATTATTCAGTAGGTGGATATGAGGAACTGTGTGCATGCAGGTCATAAGCACATGCATTCAGAGCCACCCCAGGTTTTCATTTGTTTTTGTTTTATTACAAGTAGATATAGTGCAGACTAGATATCTTTCAAATCTAAAAACTTGGTTTTCGGTGAAATTTTTAAGCGCTTTGTTCTAAATAGTGTTACTAGAAGATAATCAGGTAATTCAAAGCTGTGTGTAATTTAAAAAAAAAATATCAAATTTTAAGTGAGGTTGAAACAGTAATTATTTCTGCCACTGACAACTTTACTTCTTATATGGTGCGGGAGCTCCAGGAATTTTGTATGGACAAAACTTAAATCTGATTTATGCAAATTCATTCTTAAAATTATATGTTAATTATTTTCAGTTGTTGACAGTCCTCTGGCACCCTCAGAAGTTGTTGCTGATATTCATGCAGTTCTGTGCAGTGTCCTAATGTTGGAGTCTGAATGAATAAATTACGTGAAACGTGGTGTTCTTTAATACTCATACAGCAAAATCTATGATGTTGGTGATAAAGCTATTAATTTGTTTGGAGGAGTTGTTTTCATTACATGAAATAGTGCAAGCAAGGGATTTGCAGATGAGCTTTGCTGATCCCGGAGAGCAACCCTGCTTGGTCATTACCTTGTGAAGGTGGGAGACCAGACAGCAGGACACTTGAGAGATTTGCACTCCGATGGTAACATTGCAGATGGCAATAACAGCAGTGGGGAAGAATGGTTGTCAAGTCTTTTTTGTATGTTGGCATATTATAAATCATTTGACAGAGAAAAAGGGAGGCTTCTGCTAAACTGTTTCTCAGGTTTTTGTTTTCTTTACTCCAAAGATTAAATTTTGAATTCAGATTTAATCTTTTTCCTTATTGTTTTAAAATCTTCCTTCTTAATACCTGTGTTTCAGAATACAGTCCCATAGAATACTTTTGGTAGGGATTCAGTATTGTGATTGTCCTCCCATTTGTGATCCATAAATGTGTGTCTGCATTTTCCAGCTTACCTCTCAATTAACAGTACTGGTCTTTTTCTGCTTTTAAGAATGTTTATTCTCTGAAAAATGCTTCATTCCATTGCTTTCCTGTAGTAAATGTTGTTTCTGCCAGGCTGGAAAACAAATGGACACAAGGAGTAAGATCCTTACTGAGATAGCTAGAATTAATTTTCTGGTAACAGAGGTGAGCCACATAATATGATGCAATGCATGCTTTGTACTATAGTGAAGCATTTAGCTAATTAAAATGTTGGAGCCATTTTCTTGATCAGTAATTAACCTAATTCTGGAGTCAACCCTCCTTTAATAAAAGGAAACTGATATTTTCTTTGCCAATCATCTCTTTCGTCTTAGCTTCCAATTAAATTTATTAAGATTGCTTTGTTCAGATCCTCTGCCTTTTTATAAGTCAAATTATTTATCGCTTCATTGCTTTGCAAGTTTTTTTCCTGCTGCAAGTGTTTTTCTCAAATCAGAAGATGTAACTACAGCTTTAATAGTGTCTTGCAGTGTAAGGGATTAAAAAATAAAAAAAAGATTCTGCGGAAATTGGTACAAGCAAAGTTATAATTCTTTGTGCTATTTTTCTTTGCTTATCTAATGACAGCTCTTTCTGCAGAATAGACAAGCTTTTATGTCTCTCTACAACTGTACCATGTGACTTCCTTACTACTTTAAGCATATTTCTTGATAAATTCTCAATATTAGGGATCAGCTTTTGGCCTAGAATAAAGGGCTAAAGACTGCATAAATGCCAAGCCAATTTCCTGAGGATTTTTCTTTGTCTATATCCTGCATTTTTAACCCAAATGTGTGTTTTTTTGTCATAGCCATTTCATTTTGGGGTTTTGAATTTGATTTATTCTGAGGCTTATAAGCTTTTGTAATGGCCATGACCTTAAGAAAATGAAAGGTATAGAAAACAAAATAAACCCAAAACAACAACAACAACAAAAACAGAAAAAAAAAGGAAGTTTTTCAGCCTGGAAAGTTTGCAAAGTAAATGAGAGACAAATTGATAAATACAGACAGGTAAGAAAGAATAAAGAGACAAGATGACATTATTGATTAAAAAAAAAAAAGGCAAAAAATTGGTTCCATTATTTGCTGCAAGCTCTTACATTCTCCTATTCTTGTTGTGGCTTCATACACTCAGTTTGCAAAGCATGTGGCATCAGATTAAATCTGTTTTTCATTTACGCATGGAAAACAGAGAGATCTGGTGTTTAGAGGAAACAATACCTCACAAGGGAAGGACTGTCACTTCAAAACTTTTTGGTTTCCCTCCCAAGATTGGATCATTCGTGGTTAGCTCATACTCAATCATTCTCATGCCACCTTCTCCTCTATTTTACTTGTTCTTGGGAGAATACGGATTAAGGTAAAAAGAGGTCACTGTGACCATAGAGAGTGGTAGTGAGAAGAAACCTTAACTGAGAATAAGATGCAACCATGAAAACAGTTCCCAGCTGAGCATGTAGTGAATCATAGACATGTCTGTTGGAAAGGACCTAAGGGATCATCTGTCCCAAACTTCCAGCAGAGCTGGGCTATGCCCAGCACTAGATCAGGTCTCTGGGGACTCTGGCTGGACTTGGACACCTTCATGGATGTGGAGATTCCATAACCACGGACAATCTGATCCAGGACTGCATTACTCTTATAGGAAAATGTCTCCCTAATGTTCAGCCTGAACCTCCCAAATGCTAGTTTGTGACTGTTTCCCCTTGCTTAGCTGTCTGCCACAACTGAGAATTGGGCTTCCTTGTCTTTGCAGTTCACCTTTATGTCAACTTACCCCTACAGCCTGCTATTCACCAGACTGAACAAGGCCAGCGTCCTCAACCTCTCCTCATGGATCATGTGCCCTGGTTCTCTGATCATTGTGACAGTCCTCTTCTGGACCTCCCCACATTGCTCTTGAATTGGGCGTGCAAAAACTGGCCCTGTAGTATTCCAGCCTCATCAGTGCAAAGTGTAAGATGAGCATAACTTGATCTGTGGGCCCTGTTGTCTGTTAATGATGCTCAGGATGCAGTTTGACTTATTCATGACAAGAGGGCACTGTTGGCTGCTGTTTAACTTGATGTCCACCGTAAGGGCTGGGACCTGTTCAGCTGTTAACTGCTGGCCTGCAGTGCAGAGTTACTTTGCTGCAGGTGTAAAACTTTGTGCTTTTCTACGTTGAACTTTGTGAGGTTAGCCCAGTCCTCAAGTTTACTGAGGTTTCTCCCAGTCGAAGTTCTGCTGTTTATGTCAGCCATTTCTTCTACTTAAGTGTCATCTGCAGATTTACTAAGGATGCAGTCCAGGTAGAACAGTAAAAATGTTGTGTAGTGATTGGAAAGGATGTAAGACTCCAGCAAGAGCAAAAGGCTGATAACTTTGCCATTTCTAAAGTGAATTTGACCATGACGAGACCTATTGAGATCATCTTTTGAATGCACAGGAGAATAATTGCTGCTGCTTTTTTCCAGATACTGAACTTGGAAAAAAGTACTAGCTAATGTCTGCTTAAGACAGTAGTATTTATTGTAGGGAAGAAGATAAAGATCCTGATCTTTATCCATAGGCTCTTATTTGGTTTACTGTTTCAGAGAAATCTGAACTGACTCTTTGCCAAGTGTTCCTTAGTGAACTGTGTCCCAAAGTAAGAATCTGTAAATAATCTTCAGAGCAAGTGATGCAACTTGTAATTCCTGTCTTCTCTGATTCATGCTCTACCCAGGTCTAGCTGCCATGTTCTTGCTATTCTGCCTCAGTTTTTCTTTTGTTTTTTTGTTTTTGTTTTTAAATTCTTATCAGTATATTTTCAGAAGCCTGATGAGTAACACAGTCTGCAAGGATGTGAAGGCTGTGGGTAACATGGATTTAGTCTCCTTAAGTTCAAGAGGGAGTTGAACGTGTTTCTCTTGCAAGCTAGACAAGTTGTCTTGCCAAGATGTTGTACAAAGTGAGGGTAGTGTCTTCTGTCTTCAGTGTCCTTACAGTAGTTTTAAAAACGGAGTGGTTGCCCCTATTCAACAGTGAGGATTCCTGGGTACAGAGAGCAACTGACTGCACTATTGAGTAAAATGCCTAAATTTTGAAGAAGGTAAGATTTAAAACTGCATTCCTGCCCTTCTTGGCCTTGCAAATACAGTAAGGTAAATGTATTAACAATTATGTTGAAATTATTTTATTATTTCAGAAACAGGAAGTCTGTTAAATCTCTCCAGACTTGCTCATCAGTCCTCAAGTTTTGCATTATGTTCTCATGTGCTATTCCATTCATTAGTGTTAAAACCAGGAGGCTCCCCATCCCCCTGGGGTGAAATCAGGGGGTGAATCTGGGATGAAATCGGTGTGCCCAGCTCGCTCCCTGAAATGCCTGTACACCAATGCACGCAGCATGGGGAATAAGCAGGAGGAGTTAGAAATCTGTGTTCGGTCGGGGGGCTATGATCTAGTGGCAATTACAGAGACTTGGTGGGACGCCTCGCATGACTGGAATGTGGTCATGGATGGCTATGTCCTGTTCAGGAAAGACAGGCCGCTAAGGAGAGGTGGTGGAGTTGCTCTTTATGTGAGTGAGCAGCTAGAATGTATTGAGTTCTGTCCAGAGGCAGATCAGGAGCGAGTTGAGAGTTTGTGGGTGCGAATTAAGGGGCAGGCTGGCAGGGGTGATACTGTTGTGGGTGTCTATTACAGGCCACTGGATCAGGATGAGGAGGGTGATGAGGCCTTCTACAGGCAGCTGAGAGCAGTCTCGCAATTACAGGGCCTGGTTGTTGTGGGGGATTTCAACTACCCAGATATTTGCTGGGAGGCCTACTCAGCCAGCCATCCCCAGTCCAGGAGGTTCCTCCAGTGCATTGATGATAACTTTCTGATGCAAATGGTGGATGAGCCAACTAGGAGAGGAGCGCTGCTGGATCTGATCCTCACTAACAAGGAGGGTCTGGTTGAAGAGGTGAAGGTTAAGGGCAGCCTTGGTTGTAGCGACCATGAGATGGTAGAGTTCAGGATCTCATGTGGCAGGAACAGAATAGCTAGCAGAATCACAACCCTGAACTTCAGGAGGGCCAACTTTGGCCTTTTCAAGCAATTGCTAGGGGAAATCCCATGGGACAGGGTACTAGAAGGTAAGGGGGCCCAAGATAGTTGGTTAGCATTCAAGGACTGCTTCTTCCGAGCTCAAGATCAGAGCATCCCAACAGGTAGGAAGTCAAGGAAGGGTACCAGGAGACCTGCATGGTTGAACAGGGAACTGCTGGGCAAACTCAAGTGGAAGAAGAAGGTGTACTGATCGTGGAAGGAGGGGCTGGCCACTTGGGAGGAATATAAGTCTGTTGTCAGAGGATGTAGGGAGGCAACTAGGAAAGCTAAGGCCTCCTTGGAATTAAACCTTGCAAGAGAGGTCAAGGACAACAGAAAGGGCTTCTTCAAATACATTGCAGGTAAAGCGAACACTAGAGGCAATGTAGGCCCAGTGATGAATGCGGTGGGGGCCCTGGAGACAGAGGATAAAAAGAAGGCGGAGTTACTGAATGCCTTCTCTGGCTCTGTCTATACTGCTGGAGGCTGTCCTGAGGAGCCCCAGACCCCTGCGGCCTCAGAAGAAGTCAGGATAGAGGAGGAATCTGTCTTGGTAGATGAGGGCTGGGTCAGGGACCAATTAAGCAACCTGGACGTCCATAAATCCATGGGCCCTGATGGGATGCACCCACGGGTGCTGAGGGAGCTGGCGGAAGTCATTGCTAGGCCACTCTCCATCATCTTTGCTAAGTCGTGGGCAACGGGAGAGGTGCCTGAGGACTGGAGGAAAGCGAATGTCACTCCAGTCTTCAAAAAGGGCAAGAAGGAGGACCCGGGTAACTATAGACCGGTCAGCCTCACCTCCATCCCCGGAAAGGTGATGGAGCAACTTGTTCTTGGTGCTGTCTCTAGGCACATCAAGGATAGGGGGATTATTAGGGGCACTCAGCATGGCTTCACCAACGGGAAGTCTTGCTCAACCAACTTGATAGCCTTTTATGAGGATGTTACCCGGTGGATAGATGATGGTAAAGCTGTGGATGTGCTCTATCTCGATTTCAGTAAAGCGTTTGACACGGTCTCCCACAGCATCCTCGCAGCTAAACTGGGGAAGTGTGGTCTGGATGATCGGGTAGTGAGGTGGATTGTGAACTGGCTGAAGGAAAGAAGCCAGAGAGTAGTGGTCAGCGGGGCAGAGTCCAGTTGGAGGTCTGTGTCTAGCGGAGTTCCGCAAGGGTCGGTTCTGGGACCAGTTCTATTCAATATATTCATTAATGACTTGGATGAAGGATTAGAGTGCGCTGTCAGCAAGTTCGCTGATGACACAAAACTGGGAGGAGTGGCTGATGTGCCGGAAGGCTGCGCAGCCATTCAGAGAGACCTGGACAGGCTGGAGAGTTGGGCGGGGAGAAATTTAATGAAATATAACAAGGGCAAGTGTAGAGTCCTGCATCTGGGCAAGAACAACCCCATGTACCAGTACAAGTTGGGGACAGAGGTGTTGGAGAGCAGCGTAGGGGAAAGGGACCTGGGGGTCCTAGTGGACAACAGGATGACCATGAGCCAGCAGTGTGCCCTTGTGGCCAAGAAGGCCAATGGCATCCTGGGGTGTATTAGAAGGGGTGTGGTCAGCAGGTCGAGAGAGGTTCTCCTCCCCCTCTACTCTGCCCTGGTGAGGCCGCATCTGGAGTATTGTGTCCAGTTCTGGGCCCCTCAGTTCAAGAAGGACAGGGAACTGCTAGAGAGAGTCCAGCGCAGAGCCACGAAGATGATGAAGGGAGTGGAACATCTCCCTTATGAGGAGAGGCTGAGGGAGCTGGGTCTCTTTAGCTTAGAGAAGAGGAGACTGAGGGGTGACCTCATTAATGTTTATAAATATGTAAAGGGCAAGTGTCATGAGGATGGAGCCAGGCTCTTCTCAGTGACATCCCTTGACAGGACAAGGGGCAATGGGTGCAAGCTGGAGCACAGGAGGTTCCACTTAAATTTGAGGAAAAACTTCTTTACTGTAAGGGTGACTGAACACTGGAACAGGCTGCCCAGAGAGGTTGTGGAGTCTCCTTCTCTGGAGACATTCAAAACCCGCCTGGACGCGTTCCTGTGTGATATGGTCTAGGCAATCCTGCCCCGGCAGGGGGATTGGACTAGATGATCTTTCGAGGTCCCTTCCAATCCCTAACATTCTGTGATTCTGTGATTCTGTGAAAACAGTTGATCTGCAATTTCTCAGTTGCGATTATAGGTAAGCACCTTGTCTTCAAGCTTAAATTTTAAACGCAGAAAACTCAAGGAAAGAAGTAGTTATCTACAGAACTTTTCAACATGTCAGCCCCATTTCTGAGGGAGGCTATTCTAGACTGTCAGAACAGGACAATTAAATAGCCAATATGTATTTAGGCCATAAATGTAGAAATGAAAAAACTTTTTCTGTTGTGTATTATTGAATTATTCAGCTCTCAGTGGAGGGGAAAAAAAAGGACATTTAGTAACTTGCTGTGTACCAGAAACACAACTTTGATTGCCATAGTACTCGTTAAATATGCCCGTGTTTGCCAGCTCTTCTGGATAAGGAGATGCCTTCACTGGAGATGCTGATGGGAGTATTTCTGTTTGCAACAGACTGAAATTCTAGTGTAAACTACTCAGATGATTGACTAACTTTCTCAGAAACTTAAACGATAATTTTCTATTTCTATGTAGCCTTAACTGTTTGTAAGTTAGCTGTTTAGACTTTTCTTCTAATGAGATAATGTCATTTGCTCTCTCTTTCTGACCTGATGAAAGGGCTTGGGTGCCGAAAGTCTCTCTTTGGGGCCACTTGCTATCAGTTGGTTAAACAAAAATAGTATTATTCCCCTGCAAACTTTGCTTCTTTATAAAACACATTATTTGTTTTGCAAATTTTTTTTTATTTGCGTTGTAATGCTGTCACAGTTTAAAGCTGGGCTGGCTATTAAACCTGCGACAGATGCTCTCTGTTATCCCCCCCTCCTCCCCCCAGAGGGAAAGGGAAAGGGAAAAGGGAGAGAGACTTCTGGGTTGGAAAATTAAAACAGTTTTAATAAACTATAATAATGAAAAAGAGTATAATAACAATAATAGAAATAATCAAATATATACAGATATATATACAAAACCAAGACTGAGCTCCCCTGAAGTCAGCCACGTCACCACCGGCACTGCAGGGCAGGCTCCGGGAAGGCCCAGGCTGGGCCTAGTGACGGTCGAGAGCTGGATTCAGGAACGCACGGATCGGGATCAGGGGCAGCAGGAAAACAGACGGAGTCCTCCTTGGACACCGGCCATAGCAGAAAAAAAAGAGCGAGACCCTCGTGATCCCCCCGCTTTATACTGAGAATGACGTGTATGGGATGGAATACCCTCGTTGGTCAATTTTGGGTCACCTGCCCTGTCTGCTCCCCCCTGCAGCTGCGACCCCCCTTCGGCTCTTCACTCATAAGCAGTGAGGAATTCAGCAGTGACCTTGGTTTCTCTCAAGAACAAGTACAGCAAGAGCCTTTCTGCACAACATCCCTACCGGTGCCTCAGTGATAACTACAAACTTCGAGCGTTATCAGTCCTGGAAGCAGACACTGTCTGCAAAAACATGCAGTTAGTTTCAGAAAGTGCAGTTACTTAGAGGAGACTTAGCTGAAAGTAAAAATCACTGAAAGGAAAATTGGCCTGGTTTAGGCCAAACCAGGACATTCCACCCCTTATTCCATACCATTCACGTCATACTCAGATCACCACTAACTTTTCATTTTAAAATATATACAGATAACATTAGTTTATGATTCATCTCTATTAAAAAAAAAAAAAAAAAAAAGTTCATCAAGTTCATTTAGTTCAGGATTGTGGGTTTCCATCTGGCTAGGAGTCTCCTAGGGTAGGAGAGATGGTATGAGCTTTGTCACAGTTCGTGCCCACGGGTTGCAGGTTAAAGATGTCAATCTCGAGGAGGTTACTGGACACCACTTGCAGCTAGCTCCAATCTCATCACCACTGCTTCAACCTAAAAGACACTTATGAACACTGTTAGTATCATGCAGCAATTAACATCATGCAGTTCAGAATTAAGTATTCTCACCCAAGATCAGATCACCTTCAGGGACACATCGGACTCCTCCATCCTGCAGCATCACCCACCAAGTACATCCAGGTCCTTGAGCAAAAGCAATCCCATGAATGGGTTTACCTTTGCCTGTTGCAGGAAGAACCCAGACAGTTTTTCCCAACAGGTTCCTTTCATGCACCACAGGGACTTTATCCCCTTCTACTGTATGTAGAAGGTCTGACTGAGCAGGGCCAGCTTGGTTGATAGATCCTCTGGTATTAACTAGCCAGGTAGCTTGTGCCAAATCTTTCGAGGTCCCTTCCAATCCCTAACATTCTGTGATTCTGTGAAATGCTTATCCCAGTTTTTAAAGGTTCCACCCCCCATTGCTTTTAGGATAGTTTTTAACAGCCCATTATACCGTTCAATTTTCCCAGAGGCTGGTGCATGATAGGGGATGTGATATACCCATTCGATGCCATGCTCTTTGGCCCAGTTGTCTATGAGACTGTTTTTGAAATGAGTCCCATTGTCCGACTCAATTCTCTCTGGCGTGCCATGTTGCCACAAGATTTGCTTTTCAAGGCCCAGAATAGTGTTCCGGGCAGTGGCATGGGGCACAGAGTATGTTTCCAACCATCCGGTGGTCGCCTTCACCATGGTAAGCACATAACGTTTACCCTGGCGGGTTTGAGGGAGTGTGATATAGTCAATTTGCCAGGCCTCCCCATATTTATATTTCAACCACCGCCCCCCATACCACAAAGGTTTTAACCGTTTGGCTTGCTTAATTGCGGCGCATGTTTCACAATCATGGATAACCTGTGCAATAGAGTCCATAGTTAAGTCCACCCCTCAGTCACGAGCCCATCTGTATGTTGCATCTCTCCCTTGATGACCTGAAGTGTCATGAGCCCACCGAGCTAAAAATAGTTCACCTTTATGTTCCCAGTCCAAATCTATTTGGAACACTTTAGCAACCTGATCCGCTTGTTGGTTGTTTCGATGTTCCTCAGTTGCCCGACTTTTAGGTACGTGAGCATCTACATGACGTACCTTCACGACTAGTTTCTCTAGCCGAGCAGCAATATCTTGCCACAATTCAACAGCCCAAATAGGTTTATCTTTACGCTGCCAGTTGCTTCGCTTCCACTGCTTTAACCACCCCCACAAGGCATTTGCCACCATCCATGAGTCAGTATAAAGATACAGCCTTGGCCACTTTTCTCGTTCAGCAATGTCTAAAGCCAGCTGGATGGCTTTTACCTCTGCGAATTGACTTGATTCACCTTGTCCTTCGGTGGCTTCTGTGACTCATCGTATGGGACGCCATACAGCTGCTTTCCACTTCCGATGCTTTCCTACAAGACGGCAGGATCCATCGGTGAACAGGGCATACTGCTTCTCATCCTCCGGTAGTTCATTATACGGTGGGGCTTCTTCAGCACGTGTCACCTCCTTTTCTGGTGGCATTCCGAAGTCTTTGCCTTCTGGCCAGTCCATGATCACTTCTAAGATTCCTGGGCGATTAGGGTTTCCTATTCGAGCCCTCTGTGTAATTAATGCAATCCATTTACTCCATGTAACATCAGTTGCATGATGAGTAGTAGGAACCTTACCCTTGAACATCCAGCCTAGTACTGGTAATCGGGGTGCCAGGAGAAGCTGTGCTTCAGTACCAATTACCTCTGAGGCAGCTCTAACTCCTTCATATGCTGCCAGTATCTCTTTTTCAGTTGGGGTGTAATTGGCCTCAGAGCCCTTGTATCCTCGACTCCAAAATCCTAGGGGTCGACCTCGAGTCTCCCCTGGCACTTTCTGCCAGAGGCTCCAGGTAGGACCATTGTCCCCAGCTGAGGTGTAGAGCACATTTTTAACATCTTGTCCCATACGGACTGGTCCAAGGGCTACTGCATGCACAATTTCTTGTTTAATCTGTTCAAAAGCCTGTTGTTGTTCAGGGCCCCACTGAAAATCATTTTTCTTTCTGGTCACCTGATAAAGAGGGCGTACAATCTGGCTGTAATCTGGAATATGCATTCTCCAGAAACCCACAACGCCTAAGAAGGCTTGTGTTTCCTTTTTGTTAGTTGGTGGGGACATAGCTGTTATTTTGTTGATCACCTCTATCGGGATCTGGCGACGCCCATCTTGCCATTTAATCCCTAAAAACTGGATCTCCCGGGCAGGCCCCTTGACCTTGCCTCTTTTTATGGCAAAAACAGCTTTCAGAAGAATTTGGATTATTTTCTCCCCTTTGTCA
This sequence comes from Nyctibius grandis, assembly GCF_013368605.1. Classification (NCBI taxonomy): domain Eukaryota; kingdom Metazoa; phylum Chordata; class Aves; order Nyctibiiformes; family Nyctibiidae; genus Nyctibius; species Nyctibius grandis. Next base: position 47,356,883 of record NC_090663.1, read on the forward strand.
AAAACTTCTGCTGCTGTATCACCCCATACAATAATATCATCAATATATTGCAAATGTTCTGGAGCTCCACCCTTTTCTAGTGCAGTCTGGATCAGTCCGTGGCAAATAGCAGGACTGTGTTTCCACCCCTGGGGCAGTCAATTCCAGGTGTACTGGATACCTCTCCAGGTAAAAGCAAACTGTGGCCTGCACTTTGGTGCCAAGGGAATAGAGAAAAATGCATTAGCAATGTCTATAGTAGCGTACCACTTGGCTGCCTTTGACTCCAGTTCGTATTGAAGTTCTAGCATGTCTGGCACAACAGCACTCAGAGGTGGTGTAACTTCATTTAGGCCACGATAGTCCACAGTTAATCTCCATTCTCCATTAGACTTTTGCACTGGCCATATAGGACTATTAAAGGGTGAGCGAGTCTTGCTAATCACTCCTTGATTTTCTAATTGTCTAATCAGTTTATGAATGGGGATCAGGGAGTCTCGATTGGTGCGATATTGTCGTCGGTGCACCGTGGCAGTAGCAATTGGCACCTGTTGTTCTTCAACTTTCAGCAACCCCACAACAGAAGGATCCTCTGAGAGGCCAGGCAAGGTAGACAGCTGTTTAATGTCCTCAGTCTCTACAGCTGCTACACCAAAGGCCCATCTATATCCTTTTGGGTCCTTAAAATACCCTTTCTTAAGGTAGTCTATGCCAAGGATGCATGGAGCATCTGGACCAGTCACAATGGGGTGCTTTTTCCATTCATTTTCAGTTAGGCTCACTTCAGCCTCCAATACAGATAACTCTTGAGATCCCCCTGTTATTCCAGAAATACTGACAGATTCTGTCCCTTTATGATTCGATGGCATGAGGGTGCACTGTGCACTAGTGTCTACCAGGGCTCGATACTTTTGTGGTTCTAATGTGCCAGGCCATCGAATCCACACAGTCCAATAAATCCGGTTATCCCTCTCCTCCTCCTGGCTGGAGGCAGGGCCCCTCTAATTAAAGACTGGATTCGTGCAGCTCACGGGGATTGGACCTTCATTTCCCCTATTCATATTTGGGAAATAGGGACCTGAGGCCCATCTACCGTGACTGGAGTCCTGCTCATTGATAACTGGAGCAGCCATCCTCCTAGGAAAACTCTCTCTGGTATTTCTGTTAGCTTGCAACTCACGTACTCGTGCCTGTAGGGTACTGGTAGGTTGTCCATGCCATCTGTTCATGTCCTCCCCACAATCACGCAGGGTAAACCACAGGATACCTCGTGACGTGTTCCGTTTCCTTTGAGCCGGTCCAGTAGGAGGGCGTTTCCTCCTAAAGGCTGCAACGTGGGCCTGTGTAGGTAGAGATTTAAGTTGATTCTCGATCCTGGACAGTTTTTCTGACAGTTGTTTCAATGAGTCCTTGTCTTCCTTAGAAGTCACTTTTCCCACAGCCGAGACACAGGCCTGCAGTGGGGAAGAAATACTATCTTCATACTGTCGCATACAGTTAGCCATTTCGCCCACACTAGGTCGTGCCATAGCATCTTCTCCCCAGACTAATATTGACAACGTATGGGTATGTGTCGGTGGAGCACTCCTCACAACCTTCCGGAACGTGGATTGGTTGCATTCCACTTCATCAGGATTTACAGGATCTACAATGTCCCGTGGGTATCTATAAATGATCTCTTGCACAGCCAGTTCTCTAAGGTAGTTAATACCTTTTTCTATAGTGATCCATTTGCTTAGGTGGCTCATAACATCATCTTTATAGGGATACCTGCTCTTTACAGCTGACAAGAGTCGCCTCCAGAGACTGATAGTGTTTGACCTTCTTGGAAGCGTCTTATCAATACCACCGTCTCTGGACAGGGATCCCAACTGTCTGGCTTCTCTACCATCCAATTCTATGCTATCCGCCCCATTATCCCAGCATCGGAGCAACCAGGTAATAATTGGCTCATGGTCATAACGACTGAAGTCTTTCCTTATACTTCGCCGTTCTTTCAGGGATAAGGAGTGGTAGGTTATCTCTACGTCCGAGTCCGAGTCCTCCTGTGATTGTTCTGCTTTAGAAGGATCTTTCTTGTGTGATGGGTCTGCTTTAAAAAGACGATCAAGGAAACCCCCATCTGTGTCAGGCCCTAACTCTGACTGAGAAGGGCCCTCACCTGGGTCCTGTGCTGGCTCTGCCTTAGAAGGCTCTGAGTCATCATCCTTCACTTTACTAGCTGATTTCTTTCGGTGTTTTCTCCTGGTTACAGGGGCAGCATGATACCTCCCGCTGTTGCTGCACTGACATCTAATCACATAGCACACCAGTAACACATTCAGGACACACGAAAATAACAACATGCCCTGTTCGAATTTTGTAGGGATCAGCTTGGCAAAAAAGGAGCAGATACTATCAAAATCAGTTAAAAGACGCCCGGTGTGCACAGCTACCGATTTGCGATTAAAGCTGCCCATCATTGTATCATAGAGATAAGAGATCGGAATAATAACTGCCCAGTCTATCACGACATAAATCAGTATCACAACGCATACCGAAACGACACATTTCAACTAGCACGCCCTGTTAAACCACCACATGTAAGCACTAACACACAACGCATATGGCAAGTAAGGTATGATTACACTTAACTGTCTTAACTGTAAAACAAGCTTTAAAAAGAAAAAAGGTAACACAAGGTTCGCAAATGACATTATCATCTTAGCTATTTGTTTTAATTTCCAACCCCTCGTAAATCTCAAAGGAAGAAATTTGATACTCCCTTGGCTGAGCTCTCTGGATCTCCTCCCACTGGAGCTGGGATTCGACTTATCAGAGCAACCTGTCGGAGCTTCTCTCGAGCCCCACGTTGGGCGCCAATAAATCTGTCACAGTTTAAAGCTGGGCTGGCTATTAAACCTGCGGCAGATGCTCTCTGTTATCCCCCCCTCCTCCCCCCAGAGGGAAAGGGAAAGGGAAAAGGGAGAGAGACTTCTGGGTTGGAAAATTAAAACAGTTTTAATAAACTATAATAATGAAAAAGAGTATAATAACAATAATAGAAATAATCAAATATATACAAATATATATACAAAACCAAGACTGAGCTCCCCTGAAGTCAGCCACGTCACCACCGGCACTGCAGGGCAGGCTCCGGGAAGGCCCAGGCTGGGCCTAGCGACGGTCGAGAGCTGGATTCAGGAACGCACGGATCGGGATCAGGGGCAGCAGGAAAACAGACGGAGTCCTCCTTGGGCACCGGCCATAGCAGAAAAAAAAGAGCGAGACCCTCGTGATCCCCCCACTTTATACTGAGAATGACGTGTATGGGATGGAATACCCTCGTTGGTCAATTTTGGGTCACCTGCCCTGTCTGCTCCCCCCTGCAGCTGCGACCCCCCTTCGGCTCTTCACTCGTAAGCGGTGAGGAATTCAGCAGTGACCTTGGTTTCTCTCAAGAACAAGTACAGCAAGAGCCTTTCTGCACAACATCCCTACCGGTGCCTCAGTGATAACTACAAACTTCGAGCGTTATCAGTCCTGGAAGCAGACACTGTCTGCAAAACATGCAGTTAGTTTCAGAAAGTGCAGTTACTTAGAGGAGACTTAGCTGAAAGTAAAAATCACTGAAAGGAAAATTGGCCCGGTTTAGGCCAAACCAGGACAAATGCCACAGCAGACAATGAGAAGATGCAAGCTTTGGATGTGTGCAGTTAATTAGATGAAATGTATTTTGACAGACACCTAGTAATTTGAATTTAAAATTAATCTTTTTGTAGCATTTAATTATGTTTTATTTCAGTTCTTTGCTGAGAAGCCTCTCATTAGCTGTTAGGATTTTACATTACATATGTTCACTGAATTTCACAAAGAGATGTAAGTCATGTCACCATGGGCTTTCATGTGCAGAGGTCTCAGTGTGTCTTCCTGAAATTATCTCCAAGCTCAGGATGCTCAATGTCTATGGAGTCACTTGTTTTGAGAGCCAATTTAAGCAAAGGGAATAAGCTCAGATTGCATGTGCAGCTAACCATACTGCTCTATTATGATTTCTGCTGCTGGTGCTACAAAGACTGGTGTTGAATTAAATAAAGAAATACAGCAAGTATTTTACTACGTCTACCTGCAGTTATAATAAAACCTTCTACTGAAGTGTAATATTTAAATGCATTTTCTCAGTTTGACAGAGTTGTCATTACGTAGAGCAGATCAATAATCTTCTGTCCTTCCTGAATACTTGTTACGAGAACTTGGTACTGAAGCTGTTCAGTTACACTAATGGTATGCTTGTTTCTATTTAATGCACTGCATTTGAAAACAAAAAAAAAACACTATGTGTAGGGCTTGTCCCTCTTACCTGCTTTTTCATAAGTCCTGACATGAAAATTAACTGTGTGAAGATTATTTTTACTCCGAAATAATTGATTTGTAAGACTGTTATCACACAACGTATATCCTCCCATGTTGTTCCCCAGAGAGTGTTGTAAGGTGTTCATCTCACTGTTTACCTTCTCTCTCAAGTTGTGGCATTGCTTTTGGGAATGTGTTTTTTCTTCTGTCAGTACATGCTGTGTAATGTTTTACTATGTTGATGGATGCAAGGGAGAGGCAAAGTAAGGGGCATGCAGTGAAGCTTTGAACCTTGAACTCATTCCTTGAAATACCAAGTTTTCTTCCATACTTGATTTGTCAGCATTAGCAAGCTCACCTGTAAGGTTACATGTGGCTGTATGCTTTTGTGAGCACTAAATGAATGGAACTGTGATGACTAATACATTAAAAGGTAGATAAGAAGCCACGAGCTAAACTGCCTCTTCACTGTAACCAGGCCTCTGTCCATTTTATCTCTCCAGTTCATTGTGGAGCGCTAAAGGTCAAGTGACCATGAGGGACTGTCTGTCGTGCCTCAGGCTCTTGCATTTAATCTGCATGCTTTATTGCTGTGAATCAGATCTTCTTATAATCTCTTTTATGTGTACTGATTTATATTTTTTAAAGTTTTTTTTTTTCAATTTGTTGATCAGAAATCATGGCAGTGAGAGTATATAGTGAATTTAAGGTTTGAGATGTTGAGAAGTCTTTGTACTCTAGCAGTTCTTAGAGCAAAACAGAACGAATGTACCTGGAAATGCACAGTATTTGTTTTGAGTTACTATGGGAGCTGAGTGTAAGGGCTGGTAAAGAACAGTGCTGGCAAAGAAGCAGCTCTTCTGAGGTGTAAAAATAATTCTAGCCTTTTATTAAAAAAGTCTGAGATTTTTGTATTGAGCTGGGCCTGAAGAAGCTGAATCAGTGGAGCTGGAAGGATCCTCACCATATTTCTGTGGGCAGGGAAGAGGGGATGTAGGATATGTTGTCTTGGCCATAATGGCTAGGTGACTCCTTACCCTGATGGAGAGAAAAAAATGGATCATACTCGTGAGATTTTTTTGATATCCTATTACACAGATTTGAGTGCTAGTACTGCCCTTCATACTGGGGAGGTGATTTTTTTGTCGCTTTTTTGGTTTTATTTTTGTTTTCTTCTGGAATCCCAAATAATTTGTTTACTTCTTGAAGTACTCAGTTTTGGGGGATTTTTTGTTTGTTTGTTTGTTTTTTTGTTTTTTTTTGTTTTGTGGTGGTGTGGCTTTTTTTTTTTTTGTTGTTCTGATGGTTGATTTGTTGTTTTTGTTACTCTTATCCAGACACAAAAACAGTGCAGCATTGAGAGATACTTCTATGTGTACACATGGTAATAGCTCTACACTTGTTTCTTCATTGTGTTTCACCATTCTTGACGTTTGTAGGGGGAAACCTGAACCAAATAAAGGAAGTGCGCAGAAGATTTGCTTGATTGTACGCTCAGAAATCAGCAACTTGTTTGTAACAGCTATGTTATGAATGCCAGGATTGCATGAGTCAGAGTTTCTTGAGATACTCTTCTTGCTGGCATATTGCTTAGTTCTGTCAGGAAAGAGGGATTTCAGATGTAGCCCTTGAAAAGTAGAGCACTGTTGTTGACACCTTAGTATTGTGGTCATAATCAATATGTATTTACAGCATTATTCAGAAAACCTTTAGTTTGCATGGGTCAACACTGTTATTTTTATTTAAAAATGCAAATAAGAAAAGTGTATCTGTGTAAAAATGCTGAAGCCATAACTGAGTCAGTTGACCACAGGACACATTATGTTATCTGAGAATAAATATCCACATGCTTGTAAGGGTAAGATAGATGCCTGATTTAAGTTATGCCTTTAGATGTCAAATTTTACCACTTTCCTTGCAACACGAGTAGAAAGACATGACAAAAATGTGAGAAAGCTGGCAACCAGAGGAGGCTGTCATGAATGTTCTCACTGCAATATCATTTGTCAACAGGAGTAGCCTTTGAAGGAAAACACCAGTGTAAGCAATTTTGCATTAGTTTTTCCTTAAAACAAACAAAGTTCTACCCCTAGCATCAAGACAGTTTTTCACTACTTTTACCTTCTGAAAAAATGCAATTTTACAACTAGCCATATTTTTTCATTAGATTTTAGAACTTACATCTTTGCCAACAGTCCTTCATTTTCATATTCCATGTTTTAGCAAAGCAGGTACTGCCTGAATTTTTAGTTTTAGCTGACAAATGTTTTCAAGAGTGAAACCACCAGAAGCAACTGTATGTCTTGATAGAACAGATTTAGGTATGTGATGAAATAGGAAACAATACTTTTAAAAGAGCTTTGCATGGATGCATTACTTGTAGTAGATACGAAATTAATAGAACAGTAAGGAGTGACCCAGAAGCAATTCTGGGAAGGCAGTAGTGATCAGAGCCATTTAAGTTGCACCTCTTCTTACTGTTGCCTGACTTTTGTGGCAAACTAGGTCAATTTGTCACTAGTTCGCCTGTTCTGCACAATTCATTGTTAGTTGTTCAGCATAGTAGATGTTTCTAGGCTCTCTGGATGCTGCATAATATTGTAGGTTGAGAGTGGCAGCCCTTAGTTGTTCTTCCATTAGCTTAAGAGAAGTAAAGCAGTATTTAGCCCTGCTAAACTGAAAGTTAAAATGAGTAATAGAAGAAAAGCCCAACTTAGTTAACATGAGTGTTACTTTCCAATCAAATTCAGTATCTCCTGGAAGTTGATTGTCTCTTCTAAAATGTTTAGAAGCTGAAGCTAGTTAGTGGGAGAGGTTCTCCAAATTGGCTCATCAGCTGCAGGGAGTAATCTTGCTGTTGTAATGAAGGAATAGAAGCAGGGTTGCTTACAGGGGTTTCCTCTCTGCTTTCCATAGTGAATATCAATGCAAGCATTTTTTTTGTTACTGAAATGTTGTTATCCTCTGTGGGTATTTCTTTGTATCTGGATCATCAACTGGTGCTACAGAATTTCTAGCAGATGCCTAGCTCTGGATGGGGTTGCATTTAGCATGTAGCTTTGATTTCTGAGTTACTCCTCAAACTTTTGGTTTTTTACCTCTTTGTATTTATTTATTTAGTTCACCAGGGTGTATGATTCTTTTTATCTTCATCTGAGCATAACCTAAGCTTGTCAATGAATGGCTTTTTTGTTGTTGTTTTCTTGTTTCTGAAAGCTGCTCTTAGCCTATTTCTCCGAGTCAGTTTCCTTTTAACTTTTAATCAAGCCTTTCTTAATAAGTGATGTGTGCTGGCACTGTGTTTTCAATATAGTGTCTTTCAGTGATATACATGATGTCTCTGGGATTTAATTCTTTTAGCAGTTCTTTTTATCTTCTTTTTAATAGGCTCTCTCATTTCTGTGTCATTTTCCTTTTGGACGTCACATACAACCATGGTATATTTTCTGGCTTTTGTAACTCCTGTGGGGATATTGAATCTGAATGCATTATTAGCGTGCCTTTCAATAGAAAAATTTTGAACAAGATCCTGCATACTATTCAGTACTAAGTCTGGGACTGCATTTCTAATGGTTTCCCTAACCAAGTCTCCATGAAATCATTACTGCAGCGCTAAAAGTTTTTTCTCTGCTTTGTGTCCCAGTGTGATACTTGCCTGATATTCACGGGTATCTGCCATTACAATTGCATTTCCTTCCATCATTGCCTCTCTGATCTCTTTTAACGTATCATAGGTGGTCAGTGCTATCATTCTGCTAAGGCAATCAGTAATACAAACCTACTTTGAACTCTTACATTTGGATCCAAGAACACTGAATGATCTACTGAAATCTTTCTTCTTACCAAAATTCAGTTGGAGGCCAAATACTCCCCTGGACCCTTAATGCAGACACCTGAGACTATCTACTTAGAAAACTTAATTCAACTTAATAACCTGTTGTCATTCCATTGAAATAGCAATGCATCAAGTTCTAAGCCTTTTATAGCTGGTCTACAAGATATGGCATTTCACAGGAGCAGGGCAATAATTACAGGATACTTCAAGTTTGTCCCTATTCTGTCACAGTTGATTGATTATCCATTTTCTTTCGGAACATGAACTCTTGCCTTGGTGGGGAAAAAATGTACATATTGTGGACATCTTCAGAGCTCTTCTTTACTGTAATCACATGTTTATAGATTCTTGTCATCATGCTGAAACAGTACAGATATCTGAAGAATGTACAAGGTGAGGGTGAATTGCATCACTGATTGAAATTAACAGGAGTCCCTGGCTGTTTTTATTGAGACATCTGTTGGCCTCCATGCTCTAGTTAACTCTGCATGTATTTGTTCAGCGTATTGTCCATTCAGAATGTTATATTACAGCTAGTAATAATTGACTGGTATTTTAATGCTAATCTGTACTATTCAGCTCCTGGGTACAATTACTTATTCTTGAGGGGATAGAGAATCAATGATGATTTTTCTTTACCTCTCCCCTAGATTATATGTACTACATTGTAGCTATTTAAAATTCAAAAAATTGCTCAGTTCCAGGAATAGTATGCTATTATTGTGCTGTTGGCTACTTACTTTCAATATATATTCATTTTTGTGAAGCAATAGAACACTTTTTTTTAAGCATGATACTTTTGATAGTGGGGTTTTTTTTTTGTTTAGCCTCAGTTTAAAGTGATAATATTGGTAGTAATGGCAAAAACATTCAAATAAGATATTTTGCTGAGAAACTTTGGTCTTTAGTATGTAAGTAGAACTTTACCCATAACGAAAATCAGCTCTTTGGTGGCATTTTTTTTTTCTCCAGGACTGGTGGAATTCATAGTGTTTAGTAATGAAAATGTTTTTCTCATCTAGCTTTGCAGATGCATTTTACGGAAGTGCCACTTGGTAAATAATTCAGAAAGACATCTGCTGAATTAATTTTACTTTAAATAGACAGCTAATTCTACTTATTGCACTGATAATTGCATTGAATGGTAGGATTGTTTTGCCTTCTTATATGGGAGAAAAGTAACCTTAACAGAAGACAGGGAAGCATTGATGCTGATTTTAAAAATTGTGTGTATAGGATCTATGAGTCTTTTTTTGTATAATAAGTGAAACCAATAATATATATGGTCCAATAAAATATGGTCCTTACTCTATCAATAGTTTTGGTAACAATAAGGTTTATGTATTAAGTTGTTCTAGTCATATAATCAAAGTACAGGCCCGACCGCAGATTGTAAATATGCTAGTTAGGCTTGGAAGAACCAGGTGGGACAGAGGGAGGAAGGTGAGTCTTAGTGTGCTCATTCTTGCACTGCTGGAAGACCGTAAGCACCACATCAGAGTTAATCTTAATGCCTTGGAACTGTATGCCATAAAAACTGTATGATCAATGCATTTACGTTCTAGTTCAATCCCCTGGCTTCTAAAATGTTGTTGAGGCTAAATTTATGATGTGTATTCAGCTTTGTGCATTTTAGACTTTCTGTCCCTGAACTATGGTACTCCGTCTCCAGCTCCCTCAAAAACATGAGTATTCTTGAAGGATGCCGGAATTTAGTGACTCTTTCTTGGTTGAGATGCCGGCTCTCATTATTTTATCAGCAGTCTACAGAATATTGAATAAATTTTTGTATTGACATGCTTCTTTAGTGTAATTGCATGGTAGAGTTTTGACTTCATAGCTGTAGAGTATATTATTCCCAGCAGATTAAGAGAATTCTAAGTATAAGGAATGCAACGAATCAGCACTAAGTTCTGTGTGAGACAGAGGTGTTGCTTGCAGGTAAGCTTGTTTTTACAAAAATGTTACGAAATACTGAAATCTTGGTTTTACAAATAGTTATGGAGTGGGAAAAACTTGTTACAAATATAAGTGCGAATTTTAAGCATGGTGAATAGTGAAATGTGTACAGGCTGAACTTGAACTTGTCATAGAATGATGAACAACTAATTCTGCATATTATAGTTATCATTTAGTGCTACTGTTATAATGGAATATCTGATTGATGCACCTGAAACTTGTACAGTTTAGAAGAAAAGTTTCTAGCTGGTATGATAAGGGACTGCCTCCTGCTAGTTCCTTGTTTATCTTATTACTTGTCTATCAAATTTACTATGTAGTTCTAGGACATAGCATGAAACCAAAGTATCATATGAGAATTTTTTCCCATATAGGCATAAAAATGACCTGTAATCTGCATATTTGGAAATATTTGGAACACCACTTGGACACACTTGGAACACCACTAGCGGTGTTCCCCAGGGCTCAGTTCTGGGGCCGGTGCTGTTCAATATCTTTATAGATGGATCTAGACATAGGGATTGAGTGCACCCTCAGCAAATTTGCAGATGACACCAAGCTGGGTGGGAGTGTCGATCTGCTGGAGGGTAGGAAGGCCCTACAGAGGGATCTGGACAGGTTAGATAGATGGGCCGAGACCAACGGCCGAGGTTCAACAAGAACAAGTGCCGGGTCTTGCACTTCGGCCACAACAACCCCATGCAGCGCTACAGGCTGGGGGAAGAGTGGTTAGAAAGTGGCCCGGTGGAAAGAGATCTGGGGGTGCTGATCGACAGCCGGCTAAACATGAGGCAGCAGTGTGCCCAGGTGGCCAAGAAGGCCAATGGCATCCTGACCTCTATTAGGAATAGTGTAGCCAGCCGGTCTAGGGAAGTGATCGTCCCTCTCTACTCGGCACTGGTGAGGCTGCACCTTGAATACTGTGTCCAGTTCTGGGCCCTGCACTTCAAGAAAGATGTTGAGGTGTTGGAGTGAGTCCAGAGGAGGGCGACCAAGCTGGTGAAGGGTCTGGAGGGTCTGACCTACGAGGAACAGCTGAGGGAGCTGGGGTTGTTTAGCCTGGAGAAGAGGAGGCTCCGAGGTGACCTTATTGCCGTCTACAACTACCTGAAGGGAGGTTGTAGTGAAGTGGGAGTTGGCCTCTTCTCCCAGGCAACTAGCGATAGGACAAGAGGGCACAGGCTCAAGCTTCGCCAGGGGAGGTTCAGGTTGGACATTAGGAAGAATTTCTTTTCAGAAAGGGTTATTAGACATTGGAATGGGCTGCCCAGGGAGGTGGTGGAGTCACCATCTCTGGATGTGTTTAAGAAAAGACTGGAGATGGCACTTAGTGCCATGGTCTATTTGCCATGGTGGTGTCAGGGCAATGGTTGGACTTGATGATCCCTGAGGTCTCTTCCAACCTGGTTGATTCTGTGAAACAGCTATTTCTCCTTATTGGAAATAATGACACCTCCTTTCCTGATTTAACATTTGATAAATACAGAATTTGTAAATAAGACATTCCTGCAATCAAAATATGATATTAGAAGTATTAGCAAGGGGATTTAGATGAGGTGGTGAAGAAAGTTTCCTAGTAAACCCCTGTTAATTCAGTGAAAAGTACTGGTGTGCTCAACTGAGAAGCCAATACAATGAACCAGTATTAATGAGCCTACTTCAACCAAAAGGTATAATAATATTTATTAAACAAGCAACAAACAAAACAACAGCAAAATAATAATTAAAAAAAAAGCAAAATTAACTTTAAATGCACAAATAGCTCTAAGGCTTGACACTTCTCCCTTTAAGTGGTTCCATTGACAAAATTGGACTGTATACAAAAAATAAACTGAGAAAACTCCAAAAGTCAGTAGTTCTGCAGGATTAATGGGTAAGGGTAACTTTTTCACAGGATTCATATTTGAGTCGGCTGAAACTAGACGTATGTTTTCTGTCTTTGGTGATTTGTTCATTCCACAAGAAAACCACCTACATTTTTCTGAGGAAGAAAAAGCAAAGCAAAGAAGATACTATTTCATGTTGAAAATGCTGAAGCCTAATGCTTCTCAGTTGAAAATAGCACAAAGTTTTGACGTTTACTTCTGTAAATGTCAAACTGCTTAAAAAATTCTTAAAAAACGGGCCCATTCTTACACCATGCCAAATTGAAACATAGCAAGCTAGGGAGAATGTTCAAGAAACACTTTGAGAAAACAGATAATTTTTGTGGTTTTTTGGTTAACCAGAAGTTTTTAATGGTTTTGTTCCAACTGACCAAAAATGGTCTATGTTTATTTCATCTTTTTGGTGAACCAAAAAGAGGATATTTGCATGTCTGTAGTTATAAAATATTTGTAAATTGCCATCTCCTATCTTATTTGCTCGTTTCCCTGCTTACAGATATCCAGTGCTTTAATACTGTCTTGTATAACATATGCACTGAAGTTTGCACAACAGAATATTCTAAACTGCTTTATTTTGGATCCCACCTGTATCTTTTCTGTCATATGTCTCCATACATACTGAGGTCACAGACTGGTGAGTTTTGAAAGGAAACGTGTAACTTCTATTTTTTATATTTAAAATCTTTTCCATTACTTTTGTATGAATTAAAAATAATGTAATTTTCTTTTCAAAAGAATATGACATACTGTGCTTGGAATGTGTCAAATGCTAAATTGTGTCTGAGTAGTAAACGTTTGAATATGATAAGTGTTCCTGCATTCTTCTAGTACGTGTGTGTTGTTCTAATTCATAACTTTTTGAATACTTAGGACTAAACGAGAGATTTATTGTCCATGGAATGAGGAAATTACATTTTGTGGTTTTTTCTTCTTTTCAAATATTTACTTCAGCAGAAAATGTTGGAATGAATAATAGACATCAAAGGTGGAAAATAAACTTATTAAGCTGTAATTTGCACTTTCCTGAGTATGGCATAAAAATGTCTTGTATATTTATTTGCTTTGTTACACTTTAAATGTCCTAGCTGTTTCAGCTACATACTTTTTAACAATTTTTTGTAGCCTAATAAATATCAATATATGAAAGTTTTCCTTGGCATCCCATTTTTATTTTTGTCCTAATTTCAGACTGTGATTTCTAATCATTGTAATGTCCTGAATAACAGACCATGCTTCTTTGTATATATGTACTGTTTGAGCATATAGGAGTAATCCTTTCCTCCTATAATCATCTTATTTCTTTTTGTTCTCTGAGAGATTGCTTCTTAAATTACTTCCTGAAACTTTTCTGTTGTTCTGATGACTGAAGAACTAAGTTTTAGCTTCATTCATTAATTTATCAGTGAAACTCTTAGAAGCAAAAGATACATTCTATATCTTTATCTGTCCAGTAGTGAAATACCATGGTTACTAATAGAGACCTTAGGGGGGCCAGGGTGGATGTATATGTCATTGTTCTGTGCTGGTTCTGCCCTGCTTACATTTAAAGCTTCAGTTGTGAAATATAAAGCTTTTGGAAGCAGTATCCTATATATGTGAGGAGGATTTTCTCTTTGTGAATACACCAGTTCTCAAAAAAATTGGAAACTGCAGAGTGACAATAATGATAATTTGTCCATGAATCGTTGTGCTTATCAGATACTCGCAATGATTTTGATTGGTGGTATAACAGCATTTGTGGAAGAGTTAGAATTTTTAAATGGCAAAACTTGCTCCTTTTCATAATTCTATGTTCCTTATGGGAAATTTTTTCACTACTTGAAAAGCAGCAGAAGACTCCCCTAGCCTAGGTGCTTTGTACAAGCCTGAAAGTTCGGGCTAAAGAAACTTTGGATCATGAAGGATCTGTTTACTGCAAGAAAGCAGAATTTTTCTGAATTAGCCCTTTATCTTAAGCCTTTAACCAACCCTCAGTGGGTTAATAAGATAGACAATGAGCTCTCTCAGCAGGTTGCTCTCCTACCTATTTGACTTGATCATTATGATTTCCCTAAATATAACCTCAGTATTTTTATTCTGAAATATCAAGTCAGAATCTACATCACAAAACTCAGAATATTTCACAGCAATGAAATTATTTTTTTTTGGTAGTTGGTAAGTGTGATGGCAAATATGTGAGTAAAGTGATGGCAGCTATGCTTTTAGAAAGCAAATTTTAAAAAAACCCTATGTAAGTCTATCTCTGACATGAAAATTGTAGTACTTTGATAAAACCAAAAAGTATAATTGTTTCCTGAAACCGTGCACAAGAGTCGAGATTACTCTGAGAACTATTGATTTTAAAGTTCATGAAGAGTGTCTGTAATCAGCATAGCAACTTGACTTCTTAATTAGACTAGTCCTGTGAGAGTTTGGCTCCCCATACAGTATGTTTATGAATCTAATCAACCAGGCAGCCAAAAAACAATTATAGATACTATCTTTATTTTCTAACTCACAAAGGAGCAAGAACTGAAATATTGTAGCTCTTGCTTCTGTGATAATTAAAACACGGATCTGAATGAATAGAAATTAAAAAAAAAAAAATTACTTGAAGAAATTTGTACACCACAAAATGAGGTCCTTGGCAGCTAACAGAAGCAAGAGAAGGACAAAAGAAACTCTTGGACTGTACCAAGACTGTACCATCAACTACTAGCTACCTGCTGGACTAGTATGCATCAGTTTTCATTTTTTTTTTTCATTGAGGATCTATCAAGTCACAACAAGCCATATGTGAGATTTTGGTTTTGTCATGACAAGTCCTCGCAGCTAAACTGAGGAAGTGTGGTCTGGATGATCGGGTAGTGAGGTGGATTGTGAACTGGCTGAAGGAAAGAAGCCAGAGAGTGGTGGTCAATGGGACAGAGTCCACTTGGAGGCCTGTGTCTAGCGGAGTCCCTCAAGGGTCGGTACTGGGACCAGTTCTATTCAACATATTCATTAATGACTCGGATGAGGGAATAGAGTGCACTGTCAGCAAGTTCGCTGATGACACAAAACTGGGAGGAGTGGCTGATGCGCCGGAAGGCTGCGCAGCCATTCAGAGAGACCTGGACAGGCTGGAGAGTTGGGCGGGGAGAAACTTAATGAAATATAACAAGGGCAAGTGTAGAGTCCTGCATCTGGGCAAGAACAACCCCATGTATGAGTACAAGTTGGGGGCAGACCTGTTGGAGAGCAGCGTAGGGGAAAGGGACCTGGGGGTCCTAGTGGACAGCAGGATGACCATGAGCCAGCAGTGTGCCCTTGTGGCCAAGAAGGCCAATGGCATCCTGGGGTGTATTAGAAGGGGTGTGGTTAGCAGGTGGAGAGAGGTTCTCCTCCCCCTCTACTCTGCCCTGGTGAGGCCGCATCTGGAATATTGTGTTCAGTTCTGGGCCCCTCAGTTCAAGAAGGACAGGGAACTGCTAGAGAGAGTCCAGCGCAGAGCCACGAAGATGATGAAGGGAGTGGAACATCTCCCTTATGAGGAGAGGCTGAGGGAGCTGGGTCTCTTTAGCTTAGAGAAGAGGAGACTGAGGGGTGACCTCATTAATGTTTATAAATATGTAAAGGGCAAGTGTCATGAGGATGGAGCCAGGCTCTTCTCAGTGACATCCCTTGACAGGACAAGGGGCAATGGGTGCAAGCTGGAGCACAGGAGGTTCCACTTAAATATGAGGAAAAACTTCTTTACGGTGAAGGTGACCGAACACTGGAACAGGCTGCCCAGAGAGGTTGTGGAGTCTCGTTCTCTGGAGACATTCAAAACCCGCCTGGACGTGTTCCTGTGTGATATGGTCTAGGTAATCCTGCTCCGGCAGGGGGATTGGACTAGATGATCTTTCGAGGTCCCTTCCAATCCCTAACATTCTGTGATTCTGTGATTCTGTGAAGTCAGTCTGTTGTCTACATTTGAAAAAAAAAAAAGTAAAAAAAAAAGTGCTGTCTATTATTGGTTAATGTCCTTAGATTTATTTTGTTTCTTACTGACATTAATGTTGGTAATTTGAATTTGTCATTAGTTGTCCTTTGTGTATGAAGTGATTTGTAGTGAAAATAGGTAGAAACAGTAGTTAGATTAAACAGTACCCAGAACCTGATTTGTTATTTCTTCCATTTACTCTGTTTTCCAATAAGCTAATTGTTCATTCAGCATCCATTCACGACTTGAAGATTTCGAGCTCTATGTTTGGTATTAAAACTAACTGTGTTGGCAATTGAACTGTGTATTGTATTCTGCGAACGTATCGCTATAGTAGTTGAGGATGTTAGTCTGCGAGGTGACTAACATTTGTTCATGGTTTATTATTACCTTTTCTTTCTTTAGGGAAGAGGTTTGTGCACTGGCTTTCTTCTTGTCATTGATAGAGAATACTTGTTTTCTGCTTTTGCACTGTGCTTATGTTGAAAGGTTCAGTTCGTCAATGCCTGTGAGAGAGTTCTGATGATTTCTAGGTAGGTCAGGAGTATATGCTAGAGCCTTTTACAACTAGAAAACTTTGGTTTTGCACAGATAAACCTGTCTCCTGGGGAGACAATTCTGCTTTGCGTTTGGAGTAGGATTGTTAGTTATGTTTGTTTATTTCAGAGCTCTTCTACAGTCTGGTAGCTATACTTAAGCTAGACCACTAATACCTAAAGTTGTGGACTGAAACCTGGCACTCGATACTATGTCAGATACAGGGCAGAAGACAAAATTTATATTCTCACAGACATTATTGACCTTAGTGTAAATAGCCAGACCTCCAGCTGTGAATCTTGCCTATGAGTGGTTTTCAATTTATTATCTTTTTTAAATTGTTGAATCAATAGAAAGTAGTTACAGGGGTCGGCATTATTGTCAAAAGGCCATCTGGGGCATTCAAAGGGAAAGGTATTTATTACTTTTTTCCTTGTTTACATCTTCAGGTTTCCTTTTCCTTATTTGGCAGTGATTTTTGTGAGAGACTGTTGGCAGTAGTGGGGCAGGTGTCCATGAGGCTTACTGGGTCTTTTGGGAAGTGCCCAGTTAGAACATAATTTCTGGATGTAGTATACTCTTTGCCATATTTGAAGCAGTTTAATAGTCACATGCTATTATTCTTTTTCTTGATTAAAAAAATAGAATTTGGATAAAATAAGGATATTCCTCCTAACAGTTGGAGAGAGACTTTCAGAGTTTGAAACAAGAAATCTAATACAATAAGATATTTTGGAAAGTGTTTACTGTAAGTAATGAATTCCTTTTTAACTAAAAGACACCTGATGGCAGCTCTAAGAATTAGAGATATTTTGTTAATTTGATGAGATCTACCAATATATGATGCTAGTCACAGATGCAGACATGATCATGAAAACTACTCACATATGGGCATGTATGCACTCCTGTCACGCTTACTCTCTGGCCCATTAACTGGACTCTGCCTTAGAGGCCAGAAGCATGCTTTTGCACATAGACTCTATAGGCCTTTTCTACTAACATTCTGGGTAGGTTTGCTTTAGTGCTAACTATGTTAGTGGGGTTTTTTTTAACTTGTTTTTCTTTTCTTTTCTTTTCTGAAAGTTCTGTGTTGTTTTCTCTATAGTTTGACATCTGAGCTGTGACCTGAAATAAGATGATCATTTCCTTTCTCAATTCAATTCCATTTCAAGTGAACTATAATAGGAGGACAATTTTCAGCCTCTACAGATGACGTGGAAAATATGCTCAATGATGTGTCTTGGGGATATTTACTTAAGTGCAGCACAGTGATTGAGCTTTGCGATGCTGAGCTCCGAGATGCAGAACTTGATGTCTGAAGTAATTAATGACAAGAGCCTCCCAGCTTTCACTATGGCATCCTTAAGAGTATATTAGCCAGCATGCAGTGCTTCAGTGAGGCAGAGTGTATTGGAAAAACATGAGTAAGTAGTAGAGAACAAATGCTATTTAGATAGTGGAAGGAATCTACAGAAATTGGATGTTTCTCATGAGAACTTAACCTCAAGTCATTCCAAAATTGCACATATGTAGAGATTTTATTTACCTAATCACTGAAGAGTCTACATGTGTGATGGATGGTTTGTGCAGTTTGTTTGCTGTTTATTGCCTGCTCTGTATCCTCTTCTGCTGAAAGAGGCATAGCTGGAACAGTGTGGAAGAGGGCTGCCTTCCTCCAGATGCTAAAAAATAGATTGGGTAGAAATCTTGGGGAGGAAGAGAGGACTGCTCCTTCCCAGCAAGCAGCTCCCCAGATTTGCCTGGGGAGAGGCTTTGATAATGCTGGGTGGAGCAGGTAGTCGGGAGACTGTGACTTAGCTGCTAGGAAGGCTTAAAACAGGCAGTAAGATGGGCTTTTGAGAAGCAGGCAGGCTGTATGTCTGTGAGTTCAAGTTTTAAACGTGGTTAGAAAAGTCTTCTGGAAGATTGAAAAGGAACTGCATAGAGTTTGTTACAAACCAGAGGGTTGCTGGAAGTTCAGGCTTGGTCTGAGACCAGTAAAAAGGAACTTGCTGTGCAGGGATGGGGCACGGGGGAAGGCGGCTGTGTGCAAAACTTTTCATTCTGCTTACACATTAGAACCAAATTCCTTTATTCCAAGATTTCATTTGAACTCAGAAAACTCAAGAGAACTCAAGAAAAGCATGCTACATCAATTTAGAAGCCCTTTTATTGTACTTGATGACTTCAGCTTAAAACAGTAGTGCAGGTAAATCCACTTAAAGCTCTGGTACCTTTGATAGGCCATTACAGTGTGCAGCAGCATGCTTATGCAAGAAGCAGAGAAACAAGTGCCAGTCTTTGTTTAAATTGCAGAGCTTACCTTTTTTCTTTTTTTAGTTTTTAACACCCGTTTTCAATTCTACTGAAGCCCTCTTGGTCTTCAGAAGTCAGCTACAGGAAAAGCTTTAAAGAGACACTGGTCGTGTTTTCAGTGGCTAAATAGTAACGAGTATATGAAACATAGAATATATGCAATGTAGCAGTGGTTTGAAATGCTTGTATTCCGTAAGTATTTACTAGGAAAAAATTCTGAGAAGTTGTACCTTGCTTGTGCACAAGTAAAATGGATTTGGACTTTGTTTTTTATTTTGGCCCTTTTCCTGAGAATGGGGAAAATAAAAGTTTAAGCTAAAAATGCTTTTGATCCCCTGGCAAATTCTTTATTAAGATTTTTCTTAACACTAGCCAACCACTTCAGGAATTCAGGGCGTACATACTGTCTGACAAATATGTTGCACAAATTTTCTAGTTTTGGGGTTTGGCTTAATTGATGTAAAGGCATAATAATGCATCCTCTCTAGCAGAGAAAATACAGAGTTTATGCAATGGAAGTTTTGAGAATATAATATACTGAGTTGTAGACTGCAAATGTAAAGTCAGAGAGGCCAGCACTGATAAGACAGTGCTTTGCACGTTTCTTCTGTTTCAGAAATTGGATTACCTGAGGCACTTACTTAAACTTTTTTGCTCCAACTTTAAGGCAACATTTTCATTATAAGTGCATCTTATAAGACTTTATGGGTTTAGCAGTGAGGTACGCTAGAATAGCTAGTCATCTAAATGTGCCAGTGCTACTTCTGAGCAGCACCATCACGGATAACAAATCTTATTTCCTCTTTGCAGAAATCATAGTACAGAGGTCAAAGGCCATGTTATGATACCTCTCTAGCTTACTCTTTAAATATCCCTAGTGTATTTAATCATCATAAGGAAACAAGCACCAGATCCAAGTTTATGCGCCCTGTCACTGGTCATGTGTCCTTCACCCTGTCTTATACTTTGTTTTGATTTCTCAGGGTATAGATTCGTAAACGCTTCTAAATTAGTAATACCCCAAGAAACCTCCTTTTTTTTTCTTCTGCTGTTACTTTCTTCCTTGATCCTAGAAAAAGGATCATTTGAGCAGCCTCCTGGTAACTCAGCATGGAAAAGACCTAGGTTAAAATGAATTCAGCATAAAAAAAAAGAAACTAGTGATGATTTTAATTGAGAAAAAAGTTTTAGGTGGATTCATAGGTAGGAGGAAATGTTTCAGGGAGAGGCAGAATGACTCCCTGTGGCTGTTAAAGGAATGAGGGGCTGTAACAGAAGACAGCATTTGGGGGCAGGACGGTATGTGTAGTACTTCTTCCTCATGTGGAGCAATGAATTCTCAAATTCATGAGCTATGCAGAACGGAGTTTTCTTCAATTAATTATTAATTTAAAAGCTAGATGAATATTCTGTTCACAAAGCATCAAAACAGAACATAAAAGGAGATTATAGATGAGTAACATAAGGTTTAAATTGTAAACTGGTCTTCTTTTAAGTGGGAAATATAAAATGAGAGGTACAGCTCACTTCGTAGAGAATTACAAACTTTGAGAATTTTTTTTCAGATTTTGAGTGACATGCAGTGTCTGTTTTGTATAATGAATGAGGGTGGTTGGGACTGGGATTTATTAAGGGCAAAATTTGCCAGGACAGAGAAAACAGCTGGTACGTTGAAAAATCTACATACAAAAATACAAGTCATCACATTATGATATCATTTTATTGAAAAGCAATTGAAAAACAAATCACAGAATACTTACTCCTATAAACCCTCTTCCCTGGTTTATTTGTTTAAGATTTTTTTTTGACGATTATTTGTGCACTAGTGGTGCTGATGAATGTAAGAATTGTTACTTTCAAAGCAACAGACTATCAGACAATAATGAGAATATACTAGTTCAGTTGCTCATAAAGTTGATGCTATGCAACAACATAGTGTATCATCAGCAGGGCTAGTATAACCAGAAGAGCGGCTTAAAATTTTTGGCCACGTATAGGTGAGAAAGATCCCGAACATACTGAGTAGGGAAATAAATGCATATATTGCAAAGTGCTGGGTTGTCACAGATGGCTTTTTGTCATTGTTATTCTAAGGTTAAAATCAACATGGAATCTTCAAGTATGTTCACATAAGAGTACAGTTTTAAGATATAAGGGACAGGGTGATCTTGCACTGCCTATGAAAGATCACAGGATTTCACAAGATGAATATGGAAATAACCTCACACGCTGTGATCCTGAGTACTAACTGTTGAGCTAGTGATACTCTGTGACTAAAATTCTGATTTACAAATTGTATATATGCTAATAAGTAGATGGGTATGATATTTTCATAACTTCATTGGGTCCTTTTGCCTTTTAGCATCATATCAGTGTAATCCAGATGGGTTCTTGTCGTGTTCTTTTTTGATTTGGGGTGTAGGAAAGACAAAAGAAAAAAATCGAGTGGCATGTAATGCGTCTGATCTAACTGAATAGAACAAACTGAATGGGATGTAGTTTATTCTAATTCATTAAAAGATGTATTGCAAATTATTGACTCTACCTTATTTTTTTTTTCTCGTGACCATCACATATTTGGAAGTTAGGACAGTTTCCATAAACATGTGTGGGCTTTCATCTAAGTGAAAAGCAGGGAGAAAAGTTTTTCTTTGCATATTTGGAAACTTTTAGCAGGGGCCCAAGTGTCCAACACTTCATTCAGTGAATACAGATTCATTTCTGCTTTTTGGGAGTTCTGCTCCTTGGATAGATGCAATGTGTACCTGAGTTTTATACATCAGTCAATAGACAGTAATCTGTGTTACATAAAAGATTTCAGACACAATTCAGAATTACTCCAAGCAGAGTTCTTTATATTCCATAAAAGCAAGGCCGTGGGACCTCATGCAGAAATCCAATATATCTACTTTTGTTCATTATGGGACAGTAGTTAAAGATGCAGTGACTTATCTATTATGGGCATTACGCCTGACTTTTAGATTGTCATCACTATGGTTTGTTTTTGTTTTCCTTCAAGCTTAGGAGAAGGACTGGTGTTTGTGTATTTTGTGCTCCTGATAGCTGTGTTGAAACCATGTGGGGAACATTAATCTGTAAATGGTATAGGAAACCTCAGGTTCTGCTTACTATGTTGTCGTTAGGAGTGTTTTAAGATTTTTCTTCATGTGATTTTACTGGAATTCAGAAAGAGGAAAACTGCTTGCAGTTGGATCACCTTCCTTATTTAAAACCATTTGAATGGTAATTAAAATTACATGTCTAAATTGTCAGAATATATGAGTTGTGCCATGGTTTCAGTTCCTGTACCTTCATTCAGTTCCTATACTTTCACTGTGACTCAAAGTTTGCTATTCAGCAAATAAAAGATCCAGTCTTCAGAAAGAGACATTTGTTTGAATGTGCCTTGACACCTGCCAATCTTTTAGTGAAATTTTGTGGCAAAATTTCTGCACAAATCTTGAATTATTTTGCAAACTTGAAGCTTTTGGGGATATATTGAATGTGAGGTCATTACAGTATGGTCATGTAAGATGGTAACTATGGCAACTGCAGAGTACTGGAATGGAGGGTGAGGAGAGAGGTTTATGTGAAAGAAGTAATATTTTTGGACATAGAAAACATCCTCGCAGAGCCTCCTCCCATGAAGATGTTATATGGGTGTTTTGTGTGTGTGAGGTTCTTTTGTTTTCTAATGTCAAGGAAAATTACTTCCTGTGACTAGTCCTCTTCCAAGTTTATTTTAATTGGTACCAAAGGTTTTAAAGAGAGGTTTATCTTGTGTTCCCTTATAATTTAAAGCTTGTGGAATATTCTTAGGGCTGTAAAGGCATTAGCTCCCTAGAATTTAATGCAGTGAAAAATAAAGCTATGAATATACGTGGCTTAAAGTTCTGATGTCTCTTTTAGTTTTATTATATAAATTAGAAAATATTAAAAGATCAATGAGAAAAGGAAGGAACAACAGCTTTTGCATTTTGAAAAAAACTTTAATAAATGTAGGTAAATGGTAAAGTGACTTAAACAGGCATGTACAGAGAGAATGCTGTGTAATATTTTGATGTGAAGCCTGTGGGAACAGAAAATTACTGGTGTTTTTCAAGGCATCCTAAGTTGTAGCATTTGCAAAAGCTCCCATCAGATTTTGCAACACTTGCAATTCTTTTGAGAGCACCTACACCTATTTATACTGTATCAGATATCCAGCTTTTCTGTTTGTTTTTTTTTTTTTCCTCAACTTTAGGTAATTCCTATTCACGGAGCTGTATTTAATTTCTTGTGATTTGTCCCAGCAGTGCTGCTTCCCATTGTGAGCTTTTTGCAGCAGTAAGACTGTGTGGAAAAAGGAAAGTACCTGTATATCCTGCTCTCCTCTCCTAAGGTTATAGTTCACAGGTTGTACTGTCTATATGTGTGGAAGTACTTTGTTCTGTAGCCTGAGTGGATGAAATTGCACAGTCATCGCTAATGGCAAAGGGTGGTGTTTTTTGTGTGGTTTTTTTTTGTTTTGTTTTGTTTTTTTTTTAAAGTAGTAAGATTTGCGTCTTTCAGTATCTTAATGCTTAGGACAAAATTGAATCTGGATCTCTAGTGTCTTGTCAAAATGTTCTAACTGTTAAGAACATTCCTGCCTTCCTCAATGTGTTTACTGTGTTTTAAAGTAAAGGTGAGCCTCCCTCTGTTTCTGTTTGAAAGACAGCACCAAGAATATTTGGAAAGAAGCGTTTTGTGCATCTGTCTGTTGAACTCCCAGAAGGGTTTGGGGCTATTATTGAGCTTTACACTGTGACTTCTAAAATGTGCTGTCATTCTGGTTTAGATCAGGGACAAGCTGATGATCACAGAATCATTGGCCAAGTCAGGTGTAGAAACTATGATGACATGACTTTGAACTCTACTGTAGTGACAGGAAGCATGACCTTTAATTCCCTCTTATGTCACCCTTGTCATAAATACACATAGAGTGAAATCTTTGCCTTACTGAAGTTTATGGGAGTTGTTAACTTCAATGAAGTCAGGACTTGACAAGTTGTGTATTATAGGGGAAGAAGTAGAAGGTTTAGATTCAGGTAACTCTCATGTGATTTTTTTTTTTCCTTTATATTGAATGCAAGTATGATTTCATTTTACAATTTTGGTGGCGTCTTAAAAATAATTGTATGATCTTTCTTTATCCTATATGAACATGGCCTTGCCAGTCAGTCTTGTTGCTTGTTATAAGAAGGGCAATAGCAGAATAAGGAGCTAGAAAGCAGAAATAAAATACCAGTATGTATTCATTTTCTCTTATTAGTGGGAATCCTCCCTCCAGCCCAAACATGCACACTTCTTACCATGGCGGATGTTTCATCTTTGAATCATATTTGTTTCTAATATAATGCAGAAGCGAATGGAAGTATAAAATCAAATCAGCAGAAGTTGAACAAAAAGTTAAACAGCTGAGGAGGCAGTGGAAATTTTTTGTTAAGGAATGTGGTATCCAGTATAAAGACTTGAAGGAATTCTTTATATTTAATTTAGTGGATTGTGGAATATTCTCCAACACTTTGCAGATTCCAGCTGTGGAATATGTTCCAACTACTTGCAGAGAAGTGTAGCTCCTCCTAGTTGCCTAGTGTAACTCCTGGTAATTAGGATTTGAGCAAACAGTGGCGATGCAATTAGCTTAGTTTACCTGTAACCAATGTCAGGATTGAGCTGGCACTGAAGTTGCTGAGGGCTTTCATGACAAAAACCAACATATCCAAGTAGGATACAGGATAAAGCTTATCCTAATCTGAAACACCTGCCCTCTTTCAAAGTTGTATATATGGGATAAAAGTCCAAGATTTTTCCATTTCCTATTGACAGAATTCTTCTACAATAGAGATTCAACAGATTATTTGTAGTCTGTCTGTATTGTCACACAAAAGTTACTGTAGGAACAAAGATGGTTTTTATCTTTTGCATGGGCTTGTCCAAATTGCAGTGCAAGTCCTGGTCTCTCTTCCTTTCTCATACTTGCACCTTAGCCTGCTGTCAGAAAGGGAGTGATATGGTGAGGTTGAAAGCTCATCTGTTGTGCTGTTTCGTTGATGGCCGGCCAGCCAGCAGCACTGACTGACTTAATGCAAATGAGACCTGGTTTTGCCCTGAGACCTATTTTGAGGTGGTATTGTGTCATTCCTGATGGTAACAAAGTTTTAAAATTCATTTTGAATCTATCTTTTGATGTCCTTTTAACCTTTTGGTTTCTTTTGCTGTTGTGTATAAAGCATAAATTTGCAGAAATTGCTTTTAAAAGAAATGCTTGTCACCAATAATCTTTTTTTAATAATTTTTTTTTTTTAATCTTTGGCTTTGATTTTATGGTAATATTGAATCCCAGATTGAAACCAGCTAATGGATTTCACAGAGAAAAGGCATAGTTACTATGGCTACACAGCACCCTGAAAGCTTAAAAAAGGACAAACGAATACGGTACTGGCTGCTTAGCCATTTCTAGAATAGATTCTAATAATTTAAAGGCTTTATAGTCTTTCAGGCACTGTCAGAAAAAGCAGGATGTTAGTCCTTTAAGAATTTGTATTTTATTTTTAGTTTAGATCATTACTTTTGAAGTAGCATGTTTGAAAAATATTTTTCAAAACGTCCTCTGCTTTTAGCCAATTTATTTCACATATATCTATTGCATGTAATGAAATTGACTATTACTGATCATTTTATCACTGATATTTTTGCTTTGGTATTTTAAAATGAGTAGAAATCTAATCTTCCTATGGACAAATAAACACAGAGTAATTGTGGTATGATTAAAGCTTGCAGTAATGTACTTTTTATAGCTTTTGCTGTAGTTTTGGCTGAACTGTTTTTACCTTTGATTTTCTTATAAACCAATTTACACATTTAAGACAAACATTTTGTATATAGTAAAGAATAATAAAACACATGCATGGTTAGGTTCATACAATTAAGGAATTGAATTACCAGTTTTTAGCATCACCTAAGTGACTGATGGCAGAAGTACTACTACCTGCCTTTACTTGAGAAATAAAACGCATTAGAAATCATAAGCATATCACTCATTAACTCAAGGACATAATTTAATGACCTATTAAAAATAATACACAATAAAGTTTTTTAGAGTGTAATGATAAAGCGCATCTGTTGTTCACCACAAATAGATTTAAGTTCTGTCTACTGATAATTGTAGGCAGTGTACTTTGGCCAATGGATAGTACAAAATCATTGGGAAGGTAGCAGGTGAGCTTACAGGTGGTTTTGTATAGAGATATTTCATGTGCTTTTATTTGCAGCCAGAGGGCTCTTGTATTTGTATTTCAGATTTATCTGTCCAGCAACATTTGCCTGTATTTGTAAAGCAAACTGGACTTGCTGCAT
Organism: Nyctibius grandis; assembly: GCF_013368605.1. Lineage (NCBI taxonomy): Eukaryota > Metazoa > Chordata > Aves > Nyctibiiformes > Nyctibiidae > Nyctibius > Nyctibius grandis. The sequence goes on from NC_090663.1 coordinate 47,383,053, forward strand.
ATGCAACAGACCAGCTGAGCTGTCCTCCTGATGTAGATCTGTCCTGTGCTCTGTAGAAATGCCACATTTGCTACACTAGCCCATAGTGTCATTTATGTCTAAGACATGCAAAGAAGCCTTTCTACCTAAAAATAGAATTATTGTGCAGAACTTCACCATACAGACCAGCAAACTAGACCAATCTGTAAAGCTTGTTTGGACCAAATTCCAAGATAAGCAGAAGAGAATGCCTGGGAATACCCAAAAATAACCCAAGTAAATGTATAGGTGAAAGGAGGTGATTCTGGTAGAAAAATATTGTGGGAATTTCATGCTGCTGTTTATTGTGGATCTGAGATTGCATAAATATGTAGTAGTTCTTAAAGTAGCTCTAATTATAAACTACTATAAACTAAAGTACGGTGGTGTAGTAGTGACCCAGAAGGTCTGATTAGCTTTTACATCTCCATTGGGCCTGTTCCTGGCGCTCCTGGTGGTTTTGGACAAACAAATCTAAAATGCAGATGTCAGACTTTGAAATTCAGCAGGCCAGTTTTCCTAACTTAAGACAATTCTTCCTTAGTTTACAGCTTGAACAACAGTTCTCTTTCAATTTCACACAGAACCAGTGTGCTAAAGATTAACACAATATTTTCTGAGTTTTATTTTTTTTTGAGTGCTTACTTTAAAAGAGTTTCTCAGAAGATCTTCACTTAAAAATGAATGTTGTATATTTCTGCTGCTTCTTAAAATAGGCAGAAGGAGTTCTCAAGATAGATTCTCAGGTAAAACATAAGTTACTTTCAGGAAATCACTCTTACTAGTTTTTTTATCTTGCATGAAAATGTATTGAGAAATTTTCCTCTTATTTATATTTCTTTGATCATTGTAAACATGAGGATGAAAAAATTAGATGGGCTATTAATGATTTGCAGGTGATGGTATCTAGCTGAAGTTGTCCCATAGTAAGCAGTCATTGTAGGCTTTTCGTTTGTCACGGTTTAAAGCTGGGCCAGCTATTAACCAGGTGGCAGATGCTCTCTGTTAACCCTCTCCCACCCCCCCCAAGGGAAAGGGAAAGGGAAAAGGGAGAGAGACTTATGGGTTGGAAAGTTAAAACAGTTTTAATAAACTATAATAATGAAAAAGAATATAATAACAATAATAATAGAAATAACCAAATATATACAAATATGTACAAAACCAAGATCAAGAGCTTGGAAATCCTCCTCAGGCAGAGTTGCTCCCCCCAGTACAGGCAGAGGGGGAAAAGGCAGTACCTCCCCCCAGCACAGGCAGAGGGGAAAAGGCAGTAGCTCCCCCCAGCACGGGCAGAGGGCAAAATGCAATAGCTCTCCCTGCCATCACACCTGCAGGCTTTTAACTGGAGAATTGGCAAAGCTGGTACCAATCAGTGGGAGACAGGAGGGCCCCTCCCTCCTGGGCCCCACCTCCAGGAGGCAGTGGGTTAGTGATAAATAGGAAAGTGAGAATGACATGTATGGGATGGAATACCTCGTTGGTCAATCTTGGGTCACCTGCCCTGTCTGCTCCTCCCTGCAGGTGCGAGCCCCCTTCGGCTCTTCACTCATAAGCAGTGAGGAATTTAGCAGTGACCTTGGTTTCTCTAAGACTAATTGGCCTGGTTTGGGCCAAACCAGGACATCGTTCCAAAACTTACTTTCCAGCATAGTGCAACCTTATTCTTTAAAACTTGTATTGTGCACAATTTGTTTCGCTATATGTAAGATAATGATTTTGAAATTTTAATCAAGTAAAAACTACCAACGGATTGACAGGGATTTTTTTATAACATAGGTCTCCCATCCCTGCCTTAGATGGTTTAAATGTGATTCTGTCCACAAATGAAATTATAAAACCAATAAAATAAAATAAAAAAATAATGCCCTTATTAGGGAGTTTTATTCATGGGCATTTGTTTCATTCATGTCTTTTTTTGGTTTAATGAAATACTCCATTTATTTATTATTTTCTTAAGTACTGCAGAAAAAGATGCTCCTTGAAATTCGGGAGTGGATTAGTTATAAGTGCTTCAACAGAAGACTAGGACTATGTGATATTTGATGTTGCCATGGGAAACTGCTTTGCAAGAATGTTTGCAGAGCAGGTGGACCAAGATAAATAAAACAAATACAGGTATTGAATAGAGATTGTGTAATGTTCTGTGAGACAATAGGAAAGCATGAACTCAAATCTATGTAACATAGTTCTTTGATTCATCCTTTTTTAATGTGTATGCTGATAGCTTTTCAGAACACAGTTCTTCGTAGCAAACTTGTCTTCCTTTAAGTGGGATAGTATATTTTTGTGGTGTTTTACCTTATGCCATTGATAAACAACTGTCTGATATGAATAGTTCAGCAGTGAAGGTTTCCTATAGATTTTGAGTTTTCAACAAATCAAAGAAAATTTCAGGTTTATCTACCTGGTCTTCTGTGTTATGCAAAACCAGTAATGTCCTAACTTTATGCTGTAATCTAGTACCTTTTGGGGTAGCCTCTAAAGTTACATCGAAGCACACAAACACTATGGAATGAAAAATCTTTGTATTTCAGATGTTATAATTTTGTTAGCTTCACGTGCCCTTGTCTATTGAGAGCTCTTCTGTAACCTTATAGACTAGCTTTTTTCCCTTGATTTAAAAAATAAAAAACAGACAAGACACCCTGTTTAAGAACTAGAATGTCTTTATAATCATGTTTGGAACAGAAGTTTGTTTCCATAGCAACATGAACACAAAAGATACCCATGCAACATGCCTTTATAAGAGTACGTGTGTACAGAAGTCCACTGTATGTTTGTTTAACATGTATTCTTTGTTCTACCTGGCAATGAATGAAATAGGCATGTGCTGTTTAATTTTCTCTAAGGAAATAGGCAGTTAGAGAGTTTGAAATATAATTTGTAGTCATATCTTTTCAACAACTCAAATTCAAACTTGTGAAAAGAAAAAGCTTCTGGAAAAATAAAAGCTTAAGCTGCTCTCTTGAATGTGTATGATTTCAAATGCTAAAGGATTTTTTTTCCCTAAGTAATATATTGGCTGTAAAAAGGTTTTTTTTGACTTTTAATCTACAGTCTATCTATGCTTCTGTCCTTCTTAAGTTATAAAAATTACTCCATGGGTTGGTTTCTCTACATGCGGTGGAACAGTTCTTTGGGTCATGCTGTCATAAAACCATGAATGCCCATATAACTATTGGTGTTTTTCATTTAGTATGAAATACCATACCACTGAATACCATGAAGTTGATTCACATTTTTAGAGTGCATGTTAACGAATTTTTTTGAGTGGTCAGAGTAATGTTTGTTTGGTTTTAAGTATATATTTCCATTATGAAACAAAATACATTTAATGTATTTGTTGTTAATCCATTTTAAGTATCATGTGAATATCTGCAGGAAGTTATATATTTATGCAAATTCTGCTTTTTCAGGGAAACCTAGGAGAGTTAGAAGCAGGAATTATTGGGGAAAACTTTATAGCTTCTGCAATGAATTGCATCAGAGATCTGAATTTCTTCCATTGCTTTTAATCTATGGTTGTAAAGTCTTGCCATTAATACCAGAGAGGCCAAAAGACATGTTGGTATTCATTAGGGTCAGAGTTACTATATGTTGCTAGCTTTCAGCTATAACCTTTTAATGCCTTTTATGCTAGCCTAAAGCACAGTGAGGTTGATTGTATTATTTTTTTTTCACACACCGTGGAGAAGAGGTTTCATGGGTGATTAATTTAACCTCTTTTCAATTTATTTTAAGCATAGACCAGTTAAATAAAACACTTTACAGAATCACAGAGTCATTGAGGTTGGAAGGGACCTCTGGAGATTGTCCAACCCCCTGGTCAAAACAGGGTCACCTAGAGCACATTGCCCAGAACTATGTCCAGTTGGGTTTTGAATATCTCCAAGGATGGAGACTCTACAGCCAACTTGGGCAACCTGTGCCATTGGTTGACCACCCTCACAAGAAAAAAAAAATCATTATGTTTAAATGGGATGTCTTTGTATTTTAGTTTATGCCGTTGCTTCTTGTCCTTTCACTGTATACCACTGAGAAGAGTCTGGTTCTGCCTTCCTTACCCTGCCCCCTATCAGGTATTTATAAACATAGATAAGATCCCTCTGAGCCTTCTCTTCTCAAGGCCCCCATCTTTTTTAGCCTCTCCTCATACAAAAGATGCTCCAGTCCTTTAATTACCTTCTTGATGTTTGCTGGACTTGCTCCAGTCAGCCTATGTCTCTCTTGTACTGGGGAACGCAGGATTGGGCCCAGCATTCAGAATGGCTCACCAGTGCTGAGTAGAGAGGAAGAATCATCTCCCTCAGTCTGCTGGTGATACTCTTCATAATGCAGCCCAGGTTGCTGTGAGCGTACATTGCTGGCTCACGGCCAGCTTATTGTCCCTCGGGTCCTTTTCTGACAATGTGCATGGGATTATTCCTGCCAGGTGCAGGACTTCACATTTCCCTTTGTTGAACTTCATGAAGTTACTGTTGGCCCATTGCTCGGCCTGTCAAGGTCCCTCTGAATGGGGACACAACCCTATGGTGTATCAGCTACTCTTAGTTTTGTATTATCTGTGAACTTGCTGAAGGTGTACTCTGTCCCACTTTGCAAGATACTGTGAAGTTGTTGAACAGTATTGGCTCTTGTATTGACACCTGGGGTATGCCTTTGACTGGCCACCTGGATTTGGTGCTGCTGATCCAAAACCCTTTGAGCCCAACAGTTCAGCCAGTTTTCTGTTGATCTCACTCTCCATTTATCTATTTCATGTTTTGTCAGTTTGTCAGGGAGGAGACAATGGGAGACAGTGACAGAAGCATTATTAAAGTCAAGATAAGCAATGTTCAGTGTTGTCTCCTTGTCTGTTGGGTCAGCCTTCTTATCGTGAAAGGCTGTCAGGTTGGTCAGGCACAATTTCCCTTTCATATATCCATGCTCACTACTCCCAGCTTCTTGTCCTTCTTGTGTTTGGCAATGGTTTTCAGGATTATTTTCTCTATTCCCTTCTCAGGGATCGAGGTGAGGCTGTGACTGGCCTGCAGTTTCCTGGATCCTCCTTCTTGCCCTTTTTGAAAGTAGGGGCAGTGTTTACTTTCTTCCAGTCTTCAGAATTTCCTCCCTCCCTGCTTTCCAGTCACCATGATCTTTCATGGTCTTTCAACGACTGAGTTGGCCCACAAAGACATCAGCCAGCTCCCTCAGTACATGTGGGAGCATCTCATTATGGCCCACGGATCTGTGTGCGTCCAGTTTGTTTAAATGTTTCCTAACCTGATCTTCCTCCACTGAGGGGAAATCTACCTTGCCCCAGGCTTTCCTACTGATCTCAGGGACCTGGGATTGCTGAGGGAGGGTTTTATCAGTAAAGAGTGAGACGAAGAAGGCATTCAATGTATTGGCCTTCCTCATATCCTTTGTGACAAGTCTCCAACAATATTCAGCAGTAGGCTACCATTTTCCCTAGTCTTCCTTATGCTGCAGATAACACCAGTAGGAACATTTCCTGTTCCCCTTCATGTTTGTGTGAGCTATCCTACCTGTGTCTCTGTGATCCCAGTGAGGTCATAATTCTCCAACTGGATACAGACCTCTGAATTCCTCCTGTTCCCTGTGCTGTTTGCGTTAGCGTACAGGCTCTTTGGAGACGTACAAAAGCATGCTGATTTCCCAGAAAAGGTAGGATAGCTTTCCCCATAATTCTGCCTGGCAGGCATTTCGCTATGTATGTGAACACAGATGGGGTGGGACCGCTACAACCCTGTTTTTTTGCTTACAAATATCCTTCTATTCACATTGACTCATACTCTTTGCTTGACAACCTTGTCCTTCACTTCCTCACTTGATCGTTGGTCATCCTCTCCTGATCCTGTTATTCCTAGTTTTAAACTCTCATTACTGGGTTGGACAACCTGTTGTCAAAAATGTTTTTCCCCAATTAGGTGGTTACTATATCTGCTAAACAATCCTCTGTCCTTGTTAGAGTATCCTGTGATTGTATAAAAACCAAAACTCTGTTGCCCACACTGACTGCACAACCAATTGTTGGCTTGTGGGATCTGTCTGCTCCTCCTCAGACCCTTCTGCCTTTCTGGAAGGACTGAAGAGAAAACTAACTGAGCAGTTTTCCCCATGCACTTGACATGCCCCCAAGCATCCCCATCATACCCCACAGCAATGTAGTCAATGCTGGATGCTTTCCTGATTGCCCCTGACATCATCATTGGTGTGGAAGAGAAGCAGAGGGTAATAGGCTGCAGCAGCCTTTCCACAGTGTCCCGATCTGAGTCCCTCAGCAGGGAGCAAACCTCCCCAGGCAACAGGTCAGGGTGACAGCTGGGGGCCTCCGTCCCCCACAGCAGGGAGGTGCCCAATGCAAGCACCCACCACTTGCTACTGCGCAGCTCAGGTTTCAGGTTTAGCTGGTTTGGGTGCTTTGCTGGACAGGGCTTGTACTTGTTGCCCTCATAAGACAACTATTTTAGTTAAATGTTTTATGTATTTTACTCTTTCTTTTGCGAGCAAATGTATATAAAAACATTACTAGTGACCAAATTACGTGTTTTGGCTTTTTTGTTTTATTAAGCTTTATTTATTCTTGCATGGTATTCTGCCAATGCCATACCTGTTAGCTGGCTACAAAAAGGCTTTTTCCACTATTATGGCTGATAGAAGAAAAATAATGTATGGTTTTCCTGTGGTTAGGGAGATCAAGGATTAGTATTTAATTAATCTCAAATCAATCTGAGAGTCAGCAGAAAGATGAATGGGAACCAGCGTCTCGTATAGGATTTGATAGAGGTTATTTAAGACTAACTTCAATTCCAGAAGTGTTGTTTTAGGTTGTACCATCTGTAAGACACCAGCATTAAAAGCTTTCTAAAGCTTGCTTCATAACTTGATTTAAGGCTATTAAACTTAAGTATACAGTATTTCAACATGATATAAGTGGTTTCACATGTGTCTTGTTTCTGTTTGTTCTAGGAAATGAACCCAGGAAGTAATGTGAAGGATCATGTGAAGCTCTGTCATAGCAGAAATTTGCTAAAAGATTGCTTTACCTGTAAGTTCTTCTTTTCTGTTGTTAAATGTTAAATTATATTCATACTGCTGGAAAAAAGGGTTTATTTTGGCATTTTGACTTGCAGCTCGATGGAGAAGAAGACCCTGCAAAGTGCCTTATGTTTAACGCCTGCTATTATTAACTTGCTGTATTTTAGTGAGGAGCAAACAAACATCTTTCCTCTTCTAAGGTTTTGAATCTAATGAGCAAGATTTTAATGTTGTGTCATTATAGGTTATACATCCACTGTGATGCATGCTAAACTGCAATAGCTTATTTTTCAGAAATTCTTTTAAAAGTGACTGAAAGGTAGAAAATATCCAAACCTGTATGAGAGTATGAAACTTTCCACTATAAAGTTCTTTAGCAAAGACTGCCTGTGCAGGTGCCTGCTATGACTCAGACCTGTTCCGGATTGGTCATCTTTTTCCAGAGTTATTAAATTATATGATAGTGCCCTTTATAGTTGTGCCACTTGTGGCACATCTGTAGTGAAATAATCTAATTTTACATACGTCACATAACAAACTCCACTTAGGAATTCAAACTTTTGTTTTCATCTTGAGTCTAATTGTCTCCATCAAAATACTTCAGCAAGTGAAAGAGATGAACTTGTCCTTCTAGCACTACTGCAAGAAAAGTATTAGAAGATCCATTTTGCACAAAGAACCAAAAGCATTAGACTGACTATTGATTTTGGCAGATTCACGTAGCTGGTGGCAGAGCTAAGAACAGAATTCAGAAGTTCTTAGTCCCAATCAAGAGTTACAATTTGAAAATAAACTATGAGATGGGGAAGAGAAAAGCTTCATGCCTAAGTATCATATATAAATATGCCTAAAAATTATATCTTGAATGAGAATGGGAGTTTACAAGCTAGAACTTAACCAGTATATGAATTTTCTCCTTTGTATATGTAATTATAATAGTTTAACTAAGCATCATCTAGTTAGCAAGTTCCTGAAAACTATAAGGGGGAAGGTACTAATGAAGAGTGTTTCAAAACAGATGGTAGCTGTTCAATCCTTTAAAAATAACTATTTCAGATTTTTTTTCCTTATCTAGCACTCTATTTTAAAGTAGCAGCAACTCCTATGCCTGGGCAGCATAGGTATTAGTTTGGCATAACTTGCAACCACATTAAAACTTGCAAATGCTAGTCTTCCACAATTCAAGCTCTTAATGAAGTGTCAGAAAATATTTTGATATTTATTTCATTTTTTTTCCCATTTTTTCCATATTTCTTTGTCTTAGTATTTCTTTACTACTCTGATATAACTTGAGAGATGTTGAAATAAGCACAAATTAAGTGCAGATAAAAGAAAATCTGCTAGATGTTGGGATCTGAGTTCTGCCCTTTGTGTTGTAAAGTAAAACCTGAATGTTATCTTAATTCTGTTAATATTCACACAGTTCTGGTGGAACTTCACCAATTGCCCTGTGTTATCCTAACTGTATTAAAAGGAGTCAAATGCTGAAGCTTTTCCTTTGGTTTTATCAAAGAATCTGGAGGGGATATTCCAGGATATTTCAAGGAGACTTTTATGATTAGTCAAGGGAGAGAAGAGAAACTGCTGCTCTAATAATGCTGCCTTAATAACTGAATTTGTCAGATTTTCAGTATTATTTGGTGGGCTTAATTACTTAGCACTAGTCAGGCAAGTGAATTTCCAGTATCATAACAGTAGCCTTAAAAAACCCAGACAAACTGAAAAGAGGTAAGATTGAGTTAGAATTGGCTAATTTATTTTAACTTTGTCTTTGTTTTCAATTGCTCTGTTCATCTCTTCATTTCTGTCTGAGAAATGCAAGTATTTTATATGTGTATATGTGTATATATAAAAGTGTGCATGTGTGTGTGTATCAATTATAGGTATTTATATTAATTGAAGATAAGACAACATTTGGGAAAAAAGTACAGGAGTGCTTGGAAAAATCTTAGGTGAGGACATGGAGAAAAGTCTTTGACAGGATGCAAAAGTTGAATGTTGTATTGCATGCTGAGCACATTTGTAGCCTCCCAGACAAAAAAGCATGTTATTTGGGGTCCTGCAAATATGCTGATTTCCATCTGATTTTAATAGCGTCACTGCATTTGAGGACAAAATAGCAGAAAAATGTGGGTGTCTTTTTTTTTTTCTGATCTAAAATGGCTGCAACATTGTCTATTACTATATAGTTACAGACAATTCTGAAGTCTGGTTAAAGAGCTGACAATATGTGAGCATAGAGGCGTATTTTCTCCCCTTGGTGTAAGAACTGACCCCATATTTACTCCTCCCAAGTGCCAGTGAACCTCTTTCTGGTGTGTGTGTGTTGAGCAAATATTCACATACTTCAAAGGTACCATAGTCCTCAACTTCATTGCCATCGTTTTTCCTATTATACAAAGCATTCTTCTCTAGGTATAACTTCAGTTTTGCAGAAGCATTGAAGATGCTTGTGCACTTGATGTAAAAATCGTTCATGTGATACCACTCTCATATGGAGCACCAGGTTGCTTTGAAGCCCAGGAATTTGAGAATTTTGTTGAGCTACAGAAAAAAACCTGCCTGTACTCCTTAGAGATTCACATGGGCCAAGAAGCTGTGTTGTTTTCTAGGAAATGCTGCTACAGCCTGTTTTTCCTAAGCCTGTTGCTCCAGTAGGATAATAGTCTGTCACTGGTCCTTGCCACTAGTGGACATTTATGCATCTTTAATCTGCACTTGGGGTGTTTGTGCCGTCTGATGCCCTGTCAAGAGTGGCTCCACTCCATCACTTTGCCAATGCACTGACTTTGTACTTTTTTCTGTATCTGGAGTATATGCAGTGGCATTATAGAGAGGAGGATGTACTTCTGCCTCTGGTATATCTGTATTGAAATGCTGTCAGGACCTTCATTTCTTTATAAATTGTTTGTTTGTGCAATTTTGACCATAGGCATTTGCAAATGCTAAGGATATTGTTGACAATTTCTGCAGACAATTCTTATGGGATAATCTGAACAGGAAGAAGCTTGTAAGCACTGATTAAACGTAATAGCAGTTCAGGAGATTGACATCAGTCAATACAGATTTCTTTTAGGCATTGGACATACTGTTTTTCATTAAGTCTGCCTACTTTGGCAGTATGCTTCAAAGAGAAATACTGAGAAGAGGAGGAGAAAAGGTTCTAGAGACTGATTGTTGATTTAATAAGGGCCTAATGAGAGAAGTAATAAGGTAGTTTCTGTTTGGAATAACTTCTGACTGGTACTGTATACAGGCCAGAATGAATAATATGCCTTATTTAACCAGTTAAATATTGCTTGGAGAACTGTAGACAAGCAATTCTGGTTCTGTTTTCTTTGAATTCTCTTTTGGATTGGTTGTCAATAAGTTAATGAAGCTATGGCAGCACTCTGTAGTTTCACAGATGGCTGGAATGGATTATTTCAAATCCTCCTATACTTCTCTATATTTAGTGCTTAATCCATTCACTTCTTGTTAAGGAAGTGGGGGACAGCATCACACAGGCATGTCTCAAAACAGCATGTATGCAGCTTCCTACCAAAGGCTGCAATTGATTTTGTAATTCACATATTCAACCATCATATTGGTAGAAACAGAAAAGACAACATGGGGAGGAAAAAGGATATCATTATTATTATTATTAAATATTCTGAGCCCAGGTTACTACAAGAGAGAGAAATCTAACGTTTTTTAACCATGAGATAGTTCCAACTTTGTCTCAAGTCTTTTTGCTAGAAATAGTTCCATGATGTTAATTGTGATATTGATTAAAGGATTTCTGTTACACATTTAAGGTATTTGGTAGTATTCCAAATAAATATATCAGTATTGTAAAACTGACTGTCATGATACACAGACAAGTAACTATATAACTTGTTGAGATTTGTAGGTCATGGTGGCAACTACTTCATTATGATCAGTTCTGTAATTATTATGTTTTTCTTCCAAAGGGAGTTTGCATGTATAATTTCTATTATGTTAGCTAGTGAACAAATAAGAAAACAGAAATATTTTTCTGCCTCTTTTTTTCCCCCCACAGCTGGATTGTTCTGTGTTCAGCTAATCACCATCAACACAACATTTCTGTCCTGTGCTTGTAAAAGATCAAAACTTCAGGTATCTTAATATGTTCTGTGTAAAATAAGTAGTAGCACAAAGTCTGCTTCTATATGTTTATAGAAGCACAACAATTTCTAGATATTGTTATAGCCATTCATTTTGCCAGAAATTTAAGAGTACAAATGTTCTGTTTACACAGACAAAATGGTAAATTATTCCTCTTTATGAAAGGCATGTTTGCTGATGCACAGTGACAAGAGTTCATAATTTTCTCTGAATACTTCCCTTGCTGGATCTCTGGAGCACTCAGCTTTTCCCCTTATTCTTCTCATGCCTTCTGAAAAAGGGTTTGAAATACCTTCTCTTAATTCCACTGAGAATACAGGGTTGGGTCACTTATTTGGAGATCCTGATGAGAGTCCAGTGCAAGCACGGCAAAAGGTGAAATTAACCCAGTTGAAAAACAAAAAACACACTACCAAAATCAGTAGTAAGTATTTAAATTATATATATAGAAACTGGTGAAGAATAGCACAGATTTTTTTTTTTGTTGTAGAAGATTCCAAGACCCTAAGAGCACATTAATTTCCAAGGAGTGTCTTGCACAGCTGTAATTAAGGTTTCAGTGATCATGGGAGATGAATCTTCCGCTGCTCTCCCCATGCTTTTCTTTTGTCTTCTGATAACTAAACTTAGACTTGAACTGTAATCACGTATGTTACCTGTCATATGTTTTTGTATTGTCTTCTGTGAATATATTCAGGGGAATACAAGTTTTAATTGTAGCATTTCGGCATGCTGTAAGCATCTTTGTGATTATCAGCAAGTACAAAGCTCTGTCTTGCAGAGTAAGGAGAATAGAATTATTGTGAGGTCTTCACCTTTTGCTTCATTAATTAGTATGTAGATTTTTTTTTTAATAAAGGATATACTGAGGAATATAAATTGATATATCTGAACTGATGACACTAAGAAATACGACAGCTGTCCCTGGTGTTGCTGGTTAATTTACTTTGCTGAGGTATAATTTCATGCCTTGTTAAAATCAGACAGACATAACTATGATTTGTGAATGTGAAATAAGGGCACAGCTCTTGTGGAAACTTTCTGTGTTTTTAAAAATATATGATACCAGATTTCCACCAGATGTTCTGAAATCAGCGGTCAGGAAAAAATGTCCTCTAAGTTAAATCATAGAATCGTTTTGGTTGGAAAGGACCTTTAAGATCATCAAGTCCAACTGTTAACCTAACTCTGCCAAGTCCACCACTAAACCATGTCCCTAAGCACCCCATCTACATGGTGTGATGACGCAGGAGAGAGTATCAATGCAACTAAACAGAAATATTTTATCATTTGGCATCAGTATGCAGTCAATGTTTTGTTCTAGGTATAAACTTCTTAAATCTCAGGTAGTGTCAGAATGTAAGTGTAGATATCAAAATGGTGCTAGTGAGCCTGTGCACAACGTTCATAAGCCACCAGCCATGGCTTCATTAGCAGCTGAACATAAGGAAAGCTGGAGAATTGTGTGAGCTGCCTTGGAAATTAAGAGGTTATTAGCTCATCACGGAATAAGCAATGCCAAATTTTAAAAAGTGCTGGTGAAAAAAAGAAATAAAAGACACACAAATAAAAGAAAAAAATAATTGCAAAGAATTTTCAGGAAGTGAAGATAAGGTACTCTATTTTGATGAATAAAAAAAATTTGAGGTCCAGTGGACAAAAGGGACGGAATGGTACAAAGCAGTAAGTACTTCCGACTAGCAGTATTTATTTTCTATTTTTGGTTGGTCCAATGCTTTTCAAATTCAACAGAAGACAACTTCTTAGTTTATTTTCAGTGTTGTGAAAATATACACTAATTAATTCTATAATTCTTTTTTATCGTTAATAATAAGTTTCTGGTTAATTATGTGTTGGTTTACAGAATGTGGGGATAGGAATTATAAATGCTTTGATTCCCTCATTTAGCATGTTGTGGTTATAGTATATGCTTCCAAATTATGCAACAAGATTTGACTTCACAGCCTCCCTCAGACTGAGCTTGCATCTCTCCCTCTTGAGGTGACTATCTTGACTATGCTACAGAAGTAGCTTGGAAGGGAAGGAATGAGTACTGTTATATAGCCTGTCATTTATACTTCACCTGCTTATTACACTTATTGGATATTACTCCACAATTAGTCCATCAGAAGGAAAGGGTACCTGCGATTAAGAGCCAGTGAAAATTGTTTTTGCTGAGTCTGCTTGCAAATAGTTGTTTGTCCTGCAAACAAGATTAATGCACTTTAAAGCAAGAGTCATGATGGTCTTAGAAAAAGTGCAAAGAGAATTCTCTTTAGGTTAATTCACACCACTTAACAGGTACAGCAATTTTGAGTGAGATACAGTATTGTTATGCTGTACGTCTACATCTCATACTACCCAGCTTCAGGCAATAAACTCTTGTTTCAGCTTCTCAACAGATGAAAGGTTCAGCTCCTGTATCGATAATTTGTGCAGTGTGGAGGGATTGTGCTGTCAGAGACAGCAGGACCTCCAGAATGTCTTTACCTCCAGAATGCCCGCGCAAGGACATTCACCTCTGTGGAGCTGCGTGAGGAGCTTGTTTTGACCCATTGAAAGCAGAACACTCCTGAGAAACCTCATATTGGTAGAGAAGCATCTTATAATTTCTTTCTTCATGTTGCCTAGAAGTTGATGTGTCACTGAGCGTTGTGTCTCCCTCCTCTGAAGGCAGGTTTAAGGGTGACCGTCTCAGGAAATGGCATTCTGTAGGATCACTCTTGCGGTAGTCTACTGATATGGTCTGGGGGATTGTAATGATTGTGGCTCTCTGTGCCTTCCACAAAGCTAGAGAGGATAATTATGAGTATTTATTAATGTAATGGACCAAAGACAGCGCTATTTTTGTGGGCTGTTTCATGAGAGGATGGTCTAAGGATTCTCCGTTTCTGCTGCCACCTCAGTAGTTTCCTGGAAAAAAAGTGTAAGTTCTTGGCTCTCAACTTGAATGGGAGACACAAATTCATACTTGTATAATTATTTTGATAGCAGTTTATTGTTGTGGTGTATTTCAGATAAAACTACACTGCATGAATCATAAGAAATTATTAGGTAGAAAACAGAGTTACAATGTCAAGAGGTGCTTTTGTTCCACAAATAACTAGTTCTCCGTTAATGTCAGGTCTATGTGGCTGTAAGGTTTTTTTTTTTTGTTGTTTTGTTTTTTTAATTGTGTGTGCGTTGTAAGAGCATTGCCTTTCAGCTATGCAGTAATCTCTGATTGATAGGATGTTTGTATTTTTAGATTTTTATGACTTCTGTATTTCTCAGGCTTTAATATATCCATTTTATACAGCTTTTGCTTTGTGAATAGTTTCAAAGTGACTGTGACTATAGGCAGAAGGTTTATTTAAGCAGAAAGTAAACTAAGGAAGAACATTGGAAAAGACTGTCAAACTGACAGGAGGGCAGTGGGCATACTGATGTGTTTCCTGTGTATGTTTCTATTTTTGTGGTTAATCACAGTAAGAAGTCAATAATCTAAAAGTAAGTAAGCAAACAAAACTTGTCTGTGCTGCTTTCTGCAGCTTTCTGTTAACTAAGAGCTAGGAGGTATTAGCAGCTTGTGGGTTTTTTTGCTTGGCTAGCCCAGCAGTGTACATAGTGTATATTATATGGAGCTGCATAGAAGATCTTGAGAAAATAAGGTTTTGTGCGTTATTGCCCCCTCCCATTACTAGCATTGCATAGCTGTTGGTGGTGCAATCCTGGGCCTTTCCAGGTTCAATTATCTTGTAATTAGTGGTAAAATTGGAAAAATATTGCTGATAGGTGGTTATTTGTGTGTTTAAATAGCTAAAATAAATAGTTACAACTATAAACTGTAGTTTATAGCTAAAATTTCTAGCAGGTACGCCCTGCAATGTTCCTTGGTCATCTTGTCCTCTGATTGTGGACGTGGCTGGATTACAGCTGTGTGCTTCCTGCCTGCATGCGAGGGTTCCCTGCCGAGGCATTTAGCATGTGCATAGGTAAGAGAGGAATGGAGGGTCTTATGAAGGGTCTTATGAAGGGACAGCTGGGGTCTGTTACTAAGTCCTGCAGTACACAAATAGCCTATATACTTTCAACCCACACCTGGAATGCTTAGGGTCCTGAGGGCTAACTCTAGCAGTTTTTGGAATGAACACCACTGAAAGTTTAAGCTACAATGACATGAATCCTTATCTCTCTTTCTGCTGTATCTCAATCTAAAGCTCTGCTTTCATTGCAACTTGGACAAGATAATGTAGACTGCCTTTACAGACCATGAAGAGACAAACACATGCATATACACAGTTTCAGAGTTAAGGTTTAGAAGTAGTATACTCTACTTGCAGTGGTCCCTAGTGTCTTCTGACCAGATGAACTGGACTCCAGGATTAGCCAGATGACACAAATACACCTTTGTGTAAATTTGGAAGGTACTGTTCCTGAAATGTTTTGCAGCATTCATTCAAGAATTCCTGCTGAAGTGAAAACTTCCATTGATAAACTCCTTTGTGTAAAATGTCCAGAAAGTTAATTCCTGAGGCTAAGTTAGCACTGACTAACTGGTGTTAATTTCACTGAGTATGAAATTTGTCCAGACATCTGGCTTAGTAGAGGAGAGTAGTTGCTTTGGAGTGTAGACTCCAGACACTTTAAGTGGCTGTGGTTAGATGATATATATACACTCTTTCCCCAGTGTATATCAAAGAAAAAGGATTGCAACCACTTCCATTCTGAAGCGAACTTGGCTTCCATTTTCAAATTATCTATTGAAAAGGTGACAGTAATGCATATGCTAAAGTAGTAGGTTAAATTATCTATAATGACTCAGTTTGGCTCAATTGACATTAGAGGGCAGGAAGATCCTGGAATGATCTTACAGCCTTAGTTTCCTAGGTACACACTCAGGAATGTATCACCAGGTCTGAGTGCCTGGCTTCCATCTACTCAAACATGAACACCCCTGAGAAGGGAAAATAGCTGTGTCTTCTCCTGATATGGAGAAGGGGCACAGCTGTGACACTTGAAGGTTAGAGCTTGAGGGATGCTGTAAAGTGCCTCTGCCCTCACGTGTACTGACTTGGCAATGGAAGTATGTTTGTGTTGTACTCAAACTGTTTTTGTCTAAGAGGTTATAATGAAGATATTTCCTGAGAGGTGACAGAAGGTAAGTGGATTGGTAACAGAGAAAAGTTGAAAGCTGATGTTCAGTTCTTATGATAGCAAAAATAAAAATGAAAGCAAATTTTTCTCACCCTAGACCGAGATTTTTGTTTTGGAAGAGACTGTGTGTATTTTCTTTTAAATTGTGTTTTTGACATTTTTATTCCTATGCATAAGACCTATGCATAAGCAGAATTATAATGGGAGAAAATTATATAAAAGGAAGTTGTTATTTTTTTTCCCTGGAAGATTTCTCTAATTTGCATTTTTTTAATAGTCCACATAAAGCAATTTTCAAAGATGTCACCATGAGTAATAATTTTGTTATATATGAGATATACATTTAAGTACAGCTGTAATAATAATACAAATATTATTATAAAGTCGAATGATACCATGTTAAATACTTTGAAGCAGGTAGATGTGAACCTGTCCAGAGAGATTTATTCATAACCAGTAATAATTAAAAATTATTTTATTAGCTCTTAAAAGTCTCATATGAGACTTGTTTGGATTTTGCTAATGTATCCTAGAAACTCTTATTTCAACAATGTCTAGTCATCTTCTGATTCTTAATGTTATTGTGGCCTTAACTACAACCTGCAACTGAATTCTTTGCTCTAATTTTATGCTTTATGAGAATTCCAGCCTTTTACAGTTTATGAATTTTCTTCCTTACAATTTCATTTAATAGGCCCTTGCTTTCTCTCCTGACAAAGTTCATCTACTTTTTCTATGTATATTTCATTACTTTATTAATTTTTGTTCTTCATCATTCATCTCCTCCAATTAAAGGATCTGTCCTTTTCATCTGTGTTTCTGCAGATGGAAGTTTTGTAGATTCCATGCTGTTTAAGTGAACCTGATGGAGTGGGAGTGTCATGGTGAATATTTATGACCTTGTGCCAACTGTCTCTGTGAAACTGTGACAGTTTCCTCAAAAAATGGAGAGAGCGAGTACATTGATAGCTTTGGGTTTTTTTCCTCTGTTTTTTAGCACAATTTTTGCACATTCATCCTCCTGAGTCTCCCTTCCTTTTGTTGGTTATACGAAGCTTTGATTTGATCCTATTCGGTTGTACCTATAATACGCTTACTTTATTTATGTTTGATTGAGTCATAGCAATAGTCTGTCTTGTTTGTTTCAATAAAAATACCCCAATACCCATACTTAGTTGTTTTCACAATTAATTGTGGTATCTGAATGGAAGAAAAGATGGTATTTGCAGACATAAGTTGAGCACTGTTATTATTCCAAGAAGCTGGAGGTGGGAAGGGTTATAAAGATTCTTTGAAAGCAGTGAATTTGTTCTCCTTTTGTCATTTTTAACAAAGCATGTCTGTTTATGTTGAAATTGCCTAAAAGTTCTCATTTTAATAAGACCAGGTTTCTAATTTGCTAGATATGACATACATATAAAGAAACATCCTTTTCCTGTAGGAGTACCTACCATCTAAATATATAAAAAACACATGGGTTGAAAATAAGGTTTTACAGTTGTAGCATTTTCTTTAAACATAGCTTATTTGCTCCGTCCTTTATCCCTGGTGTGGCAGTTGAAAGAATGTTTCTTAAAAAGCAACTTACAAGGAAAGTTGTAATGAAGTGTTAGTTCACTGCAAAAAAAATAGTGAATATTGGTTAAATGAAGAAATCGCAGCCATAACTGAACAGACAGCATATGAAGGCAGACACTCATATGTGTGTCATACTCATAGTCATCCACTGCGTTGAGTACACTGGGCTGCGTATTTCAAAGGAGGAGCCCTCTCAGCTTTTTGTTACTCATGTACCACCAGGGACTCGCGCTCAGGGCACAGTGGGGATTTCAACACTTTTCTAAAGCAAACAGTTCCAAAAATTGCAACTGTAGGGCACTTGATCTAAAAACAGCTTTGTACCTGCTATTAATTGGATGCAGGGGTGGACTTCATAGCATGCAACAGAAAGGGAAAATTTTATCTTTGCGTCATGAATGTAATGAAACTCTTGACCTAGTGCCACTAATAGCTGTGGCTTAGTTGACACAATCTTGTAGCTTTTTTAAGCTAGTAGTACAGCAACAGCTCAGGGCGGTGCAAAATATTTCATTCTTAGCTGGGTAATAGGAGAGAACAAAGCGGCTTCATTCATTGCTTTGTGTCTTGTAGACACCAGCTTTTTAGTCTTTCTGCTAAATGCATGTTACTGTATTGTTATTATAGGTCTTATTCTCTGTTGTGTCACTTTGGTTTCCTCTAGTATCAGTGAGGGGAAAATCATCTAGCAAGGACTCATTTTTTAACTGCATTTTCTATCTGAGATGAGAATTTCAGTGGGTTAAGAGAGCTATGGGTTTTCATTTAAATTGATTCAACTTTACTGTTTATGCTGGAAAAAGCCAGTGGGATGAGATTTAGGTAGTAACATATCTTGTTTAGGCTGAGGAATACTGGAGGAGGTGAGCAAGAGCCAACTGGCAGATAGTTCTACAATCTATTTTATGAGAGAGAATGTTATTTTAAGGTAAATGATCCTTAAAATATTAAAGTCTACGAAGTGTTTATCAATGGATGATATTAGAAAAAGTGGTAATCAGAACAAGATGTGCTTCATTAGTTTTTGTGAATATTTAAAGGTGCAGGCTTTGTTCAAGGTGCTTTGAGGCTCATCCCTCTGGAAAACATGGAAATGTTTTGTATGCGTCCTTTCCTTAAGGAATTTAACAATACTTCCCCCCAGCTAATGTTTGGCTAAATTGGAGGTGTTGCTAACTTTAGCAAATGTTCAGTTTCTGCTTCAAAAGTGTTTTTTTTTAGATTTATTTTGACCTGAAGTGGTTCATTGCTGTCATGAAACACATTTGATATCTAATGTTTCATTTTTATGGTAAGACCAAAATTTCACTGAATTCAGTTTGAAGACAACTCAATCAAAGACAAATCAAGAAAATCTTTCAAAGATACTCGATGTAGATTGAATCCATCTGTAACTGACACAGTATAGTCTCATAGTGATATTGTCCCAAGGCTTTTTTCATTTTCCCCAGTCCTTTCCATTTTGACATTTTTTAAGCTGCTTTGTAACATCTTTTTTTTGTTGTTGTTGTTGTTATTTCAAGTATTTACTTCAAAGTATCTGTTGGATTTCCATAGGCAGTTTCAAATAGTTTTCCACTCGTATATTCACTGGTTTTAAAACATCATCTGTGTATATGCCTAATTACTTAAAACAATATTTTTGTGCATCAAAGAAACAGATTTTCCACAGGTTAGCTGGAGTTCATGTAATGTGGTCTGATACCTGCATTTAGTGTCTGCTTTGAGATGGATGCAACTTTTGTGGTTTTGCCACACTGAGTTCCTTAATGATAATGAAGATATATTCCCTGCTTGCAGTATTTATTACTAGAAAATGTCTGTAAACTTATGCTGTAAATGGTATTGAAATGTGCAACTTTTCATGGTTTCTTACAGGGGGAAAGTTTCTTACAGGGGAAAAAAAAAAGTTAGACTCAGAATTCAAATCCAATGACAATTTCCTGTTACGTTGTTTTCAATCCGTGTATTCACCCAGTGGCAGCGTGTTTTTAAGGGTGTGCCTTTGCTGTGTAAGAAGCATGTGATGCTTGTACCAAGCCTGTGATTTTGCTCATGTCTTCAATAGTCGCTTTTAACGTCCGGAAGTGGATAGATGGGAGTGATTTCACATCCTGGAGATGTTACAGTGTAACCCTAACTTTCAGAGCTGGGGTATCCACATTGAGCAGAGAATGAGAAATAAAGACTTGTGATCTGAACTAGCATGCACAAGAAATTAACAAACTTTGCAGTCCTACAATAAAATAATTTAATACTCTCTGATTAGCATGTGGAGATGCAGTATGCCTCATAATTTGTCCAGTTCCCAAGTTGCTGTGTAGCCCTGATGCCATGATGATGAGAGTAACATCAGCTATTGGAAAACAATCCTACTTCCATAAAGCTGAGCTTTATGCAGGTGTATTACCTTTTGCGGAATATAAATGGTGCGTGAACAATTGCTAGTGTTTGGAAGTCATTCTTCCTTGAAGAACTATAAAATTCAGGCTTCTGTATAGGGATGTTGTCCTCTTATGCTGCCTTCTGAACAGGGCTGTTTTACCTTGTACTGAACACACACGGAGAAAACAATATCGTAAGAGTTGGGTGTCTTCTGTCCTTTTCTAGCTACTGATTATATACTGATCAGAGGCTTTAAAGGTTTTTAGAGAATTTCCTAGAGAATCTTAGAACTATTCAGCTGTAAAAATGTGTGTGATAATTGCTACTGTGGTAAGATACTGAACAATATAAAATAAACTTTTTATCAGTATGTGATGTGAAGAAGCTGGTTAGCTTTATGGCACAAGGCCGAGGGGGTGGCAGGCTAGTAAATCTTACTTCAATCCTGAGAACGAATTTATTAACGGTTTTTTAGCAGAAGATTTACAAATCTGACCCTTCATTAATTTAGGTTCTTAATAACCTCTTCCGACTCTCTTAAAAAATGCAGTTATTCAGTGAGAAAAGCAAGAAAGAACTTTTTTTGCCTAAAAATATTCTTGGGAAGGATAACTTCAGGAAGTGTATTGGACAGCAGTTTTACCTTTTTTCCTGGTTGTAAAATAGCTGAGTGGAGAAGCTTGCCACTCTGAAGTGCTTAGTGGAACTCAGAGGAACTGTAACTGGTATTGGGACTTCTCAGGTTGGATTTTATCCCAGTGCATAAGTGTTGGTGAGATTATACAGCAAAGTGCTTTTTGTAGTATCCTTACGTTGCACAGGAGTTCACTATAAAACTTATTACTCTTACGTGGTATTGAAGAGAATTCAGTTTTTTATTGAGGCTTGAAAGAACAGATAAATGTAATAGCATATTACCTTTACTCTTATCTTCCAAAGCAAAGCATCCAGGCAGAGGTAAGATAAAAGTGTAATCAACTTAATCTTGCAATGTTTAGAAAGCTGGTAATGGCTAACACAAAGAAATGTATGACTTAAATCTGTGGTAGAGTTGTGTTAATTGGGAATGAATATTTAAGGTACATAATCTGCAGAAAAACATAGAGAGCTTTGCAATCATTTGCCTGGGTGTTTATGTTAACTGGTACTTTTCCTTTAGGAAATAATTTTATCGTCCTTCTCCTGCCCGCCCTCCATCTCAATTACCACCGTTAGATGCTTAGTTCCATGGAAAAGTAACAAAACAAACCCTAGCAAAGCTCTTGATTTCTTGATCAATAAGCACCATGTAAAAACCTGAGTAATTCTTATTTCAGTATGCCTTTTCAAAAAATGTTCACGGGTTTGATAGTAACCATTGGATCCTTCAGAACAGGAGCTGGAGGGATTTGTTTTCTGAATCTGGGTCCAGTACAATTTAAAATGAAAGAACTGTATTGTGATAGTAAACTCAAAGTTAGTCTGTCAATGTCCATCTAAGTGTAATAACTAATTACAGAATTAGGTAAGCATCATAACAACAAATTATATTTGATTAGAAATGAGTATCTTTTTAATAGTTATGTGGCTCTGCTTTTGGTATACTTCCACAGCTTTTAGATGAAATTATAGACTTAATCTTGTATTTTTTGTCTTGTAGTTTAATAACACTTTGGAATTCTCTTCATCTGGAGCAAATAAAGAGGGATGAAGAAGAAAAGGCTTGTGTATGTGTAGGAACATGCTGTATCACACATTTCTAAACTTAATTACCTTTATTTAATCAGAAATGTATTCTATGTTTGTTAAAGAAACAACCTTTTCTGATTTCATTAAACTTCTCAGGCATGTAGAGTTTCAGCCAGGGAATGTGCTTTGTTTTGAACTCAGTCAGCGACCCCTATAAAAACGTTTAATTAACTTTTTGCCAATGTCAATATAGCTCTATTACCCTCCGCAGGCTGGATGAGCTCCCTCTGGTGGCTCATTTACGGTGAAGTTCTGTGCTTTGCTTTACTTCAGTATCTGTTTACTCAAGCGAACAAGGCTGCTGATCCCAGGTATCAGTCAGGCATCAGTTCCTTGTGGGCTTGCTTTTAATTGAAAAACATCAATTATTTTCTTACAGAATGAAACACCAGCGTTTAAATTCACACCAGTTTCAATTTGCTAGCAAAATAAAGAGGTACTGAGTACCTGTCACGGTTTAAAGCTGGGCTGGCGATTAAACCTGCGGCAGATGCCCTCTGTTATCCCCCCCCCCCCTCCCCCCAGAGGGAAAGGGAAAGGGAAAAGGGAGAGAGACTTCTGGGTTGGAAAATTAAAACAGTTTTAATAAACTATAATAATGAAAAAAAAAAAGTATAATAATAATAATAGAAATAATCAAATATATACAAATATATATACAAAACCAAGATTGAGCTCCCCTGAAGTCAGCCACGTCACCACCGGCACTGCAGGGCAGGCTCCGGGAAGGCCCAGGCTGGGCCTAGCGATGGTCGAGAGCTGGATTCAGGAACGCACGGATCGGGATCGGGGGCAGCAGGAAAACAGACGGAGTCCTCCCTGGACACCGGCCATAGCAGAAAAGAGAGCGAGACCCTCGTGATCCCCCCACTTTATACCGAGAATGACGTGTATGGGATGGAATACCCTCGTTGGTCAATTTTGGGTCACCTGCCCTGTCCGCTCCCCTCTGCAGCTGCGACCCCCCTTCGGCTCTTCACTCGTAAGCAATGAGGAATTCAGCAGTGACCTTGGTTTCTCTCAAGAATAAGTACAGCAAGAGCCTTTCTGCACAACATCCCTACCGGTGCCTCAGTGATAACTACAAACTTCGAGCGTTATCAGTCCTGGAAGCAGACACTGTCTGCAAAAACATGCAGTTAGTTTCAGAAAGTGCAGTTACTTAGAGGAGACTTAGCTGAAAGTAAAAATCACTGAAAGGAAAATCGGCCTGGTTTAGGCCAAACCAGGACATTCCACCCCTTATTCCATACCATTCACGTCATACTCAGATCACCACTAACTTTTCATTTTAAAATATATACAGATAACATTAGTTTATGATTCATCTCTATACAAAAAAAAAAGTTCATCAAGTTCATTTAGTTCAGGATTGTGGGTTTCCATCTGGCTAGGAGTCTCCCAGGGTAGGAGAGATGATATGAGCTTTGTCACAGTTCGTGCCCACGGGTTGCAGGTTAAAGATGTCAGTCTCGAGGAGGCTACTGGACGCCACTTGCAGCTAGCTCCGGTCTCATCACCACTGCTTCAACCTGAAAGACACTTATGAACACTGTTAGTATTATGCAGCAATTAACATCATGCAGTTCAGAATTAAGTATTCTCACCCAAGATCAGATCACCTTCAGGGAGACATCGGACTCCACCATCCTGCAGCATCACCCACCAAGTACATCCAGGTCCTTGAGCAAAAGCAATCCCATGAATGGGTTTACCTTTGCCCGTAGCAGGAAGAACCCAGACAGTTTTTCCCAACAGATTCCTTTCATGCACCACAGGGACTTTATCCCCTTCTATTGTATGTAAAAGGTCTGACTGAGCAGGGCCAGCTCGGTTGATAGATCCTCTGGTGTTGACTAGCCAGGTAGCTTGTGCCAGATGCTTATCCCAGTTTTTAAAGGTTCCACCCCCCATTGCTTTTAGGGTAGTTTTTAACAGCCCATTATACCGTTCAACTTTCCCAGAGGCTGGTGCATGATAGGGGATGTGATATACCCATTCGATGCCATGCTCTTTGGCCCAGTTATCTATGAGACTGTTTTTGAAATGAGTACCGTTATCCGACTCAATTCTCTCTGGTGTGCCATGTCGCCACAAGATTTGCTTTTCGAGGCCCAGGATAGTGTTCCGGGCAGTGGCATGGGGCACAGAGTATGTTTCCAGCCATCCGGTGGTCGCCTCCACCATGGTAAGTACATAACGTTTACCCTGGTGGGTCTGAGGGAGTGTGATGTAGTCAATTTGCCAGGCCTCCCCATATTTATATTTCAACCACCGCCCCCCATACCACAAAGGTTTTAACCGTTTGGCTTGCTTAATTGCGGCGCATGTTTCACAATCATGGATAACCTGTGCAATAGAGTCCATAGTTAAGTCCACCCCTCGGTCACGAGCCCATCTGTATGTTGCATCTCTCCCTTGATGACCTGAAGTGTCATGAGCCCACCGAGCTAAAAATAGTTCACCTTTATGTTCCCAGTCCAAATCTATTTGGAACACTTTAGCAGCCTGATCTGCTTGTTGGTTGTTTCGATGTTCCTCAGTTGCCCGACTTTTAGGTACGTGAGCATCTACATGACGTACCTTCACGACTAGTTTCTCTAGCCGAGCAGCAATATCTTGCCACAGTTCAACAGCCCAAATAGGTTTACCTTTACGCTGCCAGTTGCTTCGCTTCCACTGCTTTAACCACCCCCACAAGGCATTTGCCACCATCCATGAGTCAGTATAAAGATACAGCCTTGGCCACTTTTCTCGTTCAGCAATGTCTAAAGCCAGCTGGATGGCTTTTACCTCTGCAAATTGACTTGATTCACCTTGTCCTTCTGTGGCTTCTGTGACTCGTCGTATGGGACTCCATACAGCAGCTTTCCACTTCCGATGCTTTCCTACAAGACGGCAGGATCCATCGGTGAACAGGGCATACTGCTTCTCATCCTCTGGTAGTTCATTATATGGTGGGGCTTCTTCAGCACGTGTCACCTCCTTTTCTGGTGGCATTCCGAAGTCTTTGCCTTCTGGCCAGTCCCTGATCACTTCTAAGATTCCTGGGCGATTAGGGTTTCCTATTCGAGCCCTCTGTGTAATTAATGCAATCCATTTACTCCATGTAGCATCAGTTGCATGATGAGTAGTAGGAACCTTACCCTTGAACATCCAGCCTAGTACTGGTAATCGGGGTGCCAGGAGAAGCTGTGCTTCAGTACCAATTACCTCTGAGGCAGCTCTAACTCCTTCATATGCTGCCAGTATCTCTTTTTCAGTTGGGGTGTAATTGGCCTCAGAGCCCTTGTATCCTCGACTCCAAAATCCTAGGGGTCGACCTCGAGTCTCCCCTGGCACTTTCTGCCAGAGGCTCCAGGTAGGACCATTGTCCCCAGCTGAGGTGTAGAGCACATTTTTAACATCTTGTCCCATATGGACTGGTCCAAGGGCTACTGCATGCACAATTTCTTGTTTAATCTGTTCAAAAGCCTGTTGTTGTTCAGGGCCCCACTGAAAATCATTTTTCTTTCTGGTCACCTGATAAAGAGGGCGTACAATCTGGCTGTAATCTGGAATATGCATTCTCCAGAAACCCACAACGCCTAAGAAGGCTTGTGTTTCCTTTTTGTTAGTTGGTGGGGACATAGCTGTTATTTTGTTGATCACCTCTATCGGGATCTGGCGACGCCCATCTTGCCATTTAATCCCTAAAAACTGGATCTCCCGGGCAGGCCCCTTGACCTTGCCTCTTTATGGCAAAACCAGCTTTCAGAAGAATTTGAATTATTTTCTCCCCTTTGTCAAAAACTTCTGCTGCTGTATCACCCCATACAATGATGTCATCAATATATTGCAAATGTTCTGGAGCTCCACCCTCTTCTAGTGCAGTCTGGATCAGTCCGTGGCAAATAGTAGGACTGTGTTTCCACCCCTGGGGCAGTCGATTCCAGGTGTACTGGATACCTCTCCAGGTAAAAGCAAACTGTGGCCTGCACTTTGGTGCCAAGGGAATAGAGAAAAATGCATTAGCAATGTCTATAGTGGCGTACCACTTGGCTGCCTTTGACTCCAGTTCGTATTGAAGTTCTAGCATGTCTGGCACGGCAGCACTCAACGGTGGCGTAACTTCATTTAGGCCACGATAGTCCACAGTTAATCTCCATTCTCCGTTAGACTTTTGCACTGGCCATATAGGACTATTAAAGGGTGAGCGAGTCTTGCTAATCACTCCTTGATTTTCTAATTGTCTAATCAGTTTATGAATGGGGATCAGGGAGTCTCGATTGGTGCGATATTGTCGTCGGTGCACCGTGGTAGTAGCAATTGGCACCTGTTGTTCTTCAACTTTCAGCAACCCCACAACAGAAGGATCCTCTGAGAGGCCAGGCAAGGTAGACAGCTGTTTAATGTCCTCAGTCTCTACAGCTGCTACACCAAAGGCCCATCTGTATCCTTTTGGGTCCTTAAAATACCCTTTCTTAAGGTAGTCTATGCCAAGGATGCACGGAGCATCTGGACCAGTCACAATGGGGTGCTTTTTCCATTCATTTTCAGTTAGGCTCACTTCGGCCTCCAATACAGATAACTCTTGAGATCCCCCTGTTATTCCCGAGATACTGACAGATTCTGTCCCTTTATGATTCGATGGCATGAGGGTGCACTGTGCACCAGTGTCTGCCAGGGCTCGATACTTTTGTGGTTCTAATGTGCCAGGCCATCGAATCCACACAGTCCAATAAATCCGGTTATCCCTCTCCTCCTCCTGGCTAGAGGCAGGGCCCCTCTAATTAAAGACTGGATTCGTGCAGCTCACGGGGATTGGACCTTCATTTCCCCTATTCACTCTTGGAAAAAAGGGATTTGAGGCCCATCTACCCTGACTGGGGTCCTGCTCATTGGTAACTGGAGCAGCCATCCTCCTAGGAAAATTCTCTCTGGTATTTCTGTTAGCTTGCAACTCACGTACTCGTGCCTGTAGGGTACTGGTAGGTTGTCCATGCCATCTGTTCATGTCCTCCCCATAATCAGGCAGGGTAAACCACAGGATACCTCGTGACGTGTTCCGTTTCCTTTGAGCCGGTCCAGTAGGAGGGCGTTGCCTCCTAAAGGCTGCAACGCGGGCCTGTGTAGGTAGAGAGTCAAGTTTATTCTCGATCCTGGACAGTTTGTCTGACAGTTGTTTCAATGAGTCTTTGTTTTCCTTAGTCAGTTTTTCCACAGCCGAGACACGGGCCTGCAGTGGGGAAGAAATACTATCTTCATACTGTCGCATACAGTTAGCCATTTCGCCCACACTAGGTCGTGCCATAGCATCTTCTCCCCAGACTAATATTGACAATGTATGGGCATGTGTTGGTGGAGCGCTCTTCACAACCTTCCGGAACACGGATCGGTTGCATTCCACTTCATCAGGATTTACAGGATCTACAATGTCCTGAGGGTGTTTATAAATGATCTCTTGCACAGCTAGTTCTCTAAGGTAGTTAATACCTTTTTCTATAGTGGTCCATTTGCTTAGGTGGCTCATAACATCATCTTTATAGGGATACCTGCTCTTTACAGCTGACAAGAGTCGCCTCCAGAGACTGATACTGTTCGACCTTCTTGGAAGCATCTTATCAATACCACCATCTCTGGACAGGGATCCCAACTGTCTGGCTTCTCTACCATCCAATTCTATGCTATCTGCCCCATTATCCCAGCATCGGAGCAACCAGGTAATTATTGGCTCACCGTCATAACGACTAAAATCTTTTCTTATATTTCGCAGTTCTTTCAGGGATAAGGAGTGGTAGGTTATCTCTACTTCCGAGTCCGAGTCCTCCTGTGATTGTTCTGCCTTAGAAGGACCTTTCTTGTCCTTCTTGTGTAATGGGCCTTCTTTAAAAAGACGATCAAGGAAACCCCCCATCTGTGTCAGACCCTAACTCTGACTGAGAAGGGCCCTCACCTGGGTCCCGTGCTGGCTCTGCCTTAGAAGCCTCTGAGTCATCATCCTTCACTTTACTAGCTGATTTCTTTCGGTGTTTTCTCCTGGTTACAGGGGCAGCATGATACCTCCTGCTGTTGCTGCACCGACATCTAATCACATAGCACACCAGTAACACATACAGGACACCCAAAAATAACAACATGCCCTGTTCGAATTTTGCAGGAATCAGCTTGGCAAAAAAGGAGCAGATACTATCAAAATCAGTTAAAAGACGCCCAGTGTGCGCAGCTACGGATTCGCGATTAAAGCTGCCCATAATTGTATCATAGAGATAAGAGATCGGAATAATGACTGCCCAGTTTATCACGACATAAATCAGTATCACAACCCATACCGAAACGACACATTTTGACCAGCACGCCCTGTTAAACCACATGTAAGCACTACCACACAGCGCATACGGCAAGTAAGGTATCATTACACATAACTGTAAAACAAGCTTTATAAAGAGAAGAGGTAACACAAGGCTCACAAATGACATTATCATCTTAGCTATCTGTTTTAATTTCCAACCCCTCGTAAATCTCAAAGGAAGAAATCTGATACTCTCTTGGCTGAGCTCTCCGGGTCTCCTCCCACTGGAGCTGGGATTCGACTTATCAGAGCAACCTGTCGGAGCTTCTCTCGAGCCCCACGTTGGGCGCCAATAAATCTGTCACGGTTTAAAGCTGGGCTGGCGATTAAACCTGCGGCAGATGCCCTCTGTTATCCCCCCCCCTCCCCCCAGAGGGAAAGGGAAAGGGAAAAGGGAGAGAGACTTCTGGGTTGGAAAATTAAAACAGTTTTAATAAACTATAATAATGAAAAAAAAAAAGTATAATAATAATAATAGAAATAATCAAATATATACAAATATATATACAAAACCAAGATTGAGCTCCCCTGAAGTCAGCCACGTCACCACCGGCACTGCAGGGCAGGCTCCGGGAAGGCCCAGGCTGGGCCTAGCGATGGTCGAGAGCTGGATTCAGGAACGCACGGATCGGGATCGGGGGCAGCAGGAAAACAGACGGAGTCCTCCCTGGACACCGGCCATAGCAGAAAAGAGAGCGAGACCCTCGTGATCCCCCCACTTTATACCGAGAATGACGTGTATGGGATGGAATACCCTCGTTGGTCAATTTTGGGTCACCTGCCCTGTCCGCTCCCCTCTGCAGCTGCGACCCCCCTTCGGCTCTTCACTCGTAAGCAATGAGGAATTCAGCAGTGACCTTGGTTTCTCTCAAGAATAAGTACAGCAAGAGCCTTTCTGCACAACATCCCTACCGGTGCCTCAGTGATAACTACAAACTTCGAGCGTTATCAGTCCTGGAAGCAGACACTGTCTGCAAAAACATGCAGTTAGTTTCAGAAAGTGCAGTTACTTAGAGGAGACTTAGCTGAAAGTAAAAATCACAGAAAGGAAAATCGGCCTGGTTTAGGCCAAACCAGGACAGTACCAAAGTAAGTAAATAAAACTGAATTACTTACTTCCAAGTATAAATTGCACAATAGGTGCAGTGATTTATGAGTGGCACCCACCTATAACAGTGCTTACTCTTAAACGCAGGAAATATTTGGATATTAAAGACAATTATTCAAGAATGTGATTTTAAAATGGCTTAGTCCTGTAGCTGAACTACAATTTGGGTTAAAATGAATCTTGATATCAGAATTCATTTAAGCTATTTCATAGCAGTAAAGAGTAGCTTGGAGAAGTGGAGACTGAGGGGTGACCTCATTAATGTTCATAAATATGTAAAGGGCAAGTGTCTTGAGGATGGAGCCAGGCTCTTCTCAGTGACATCCCTTGACAGGACAAGGGGCAATGCGTGCAAGCTGGAACACAGGAGGTTCCACATAAATATGAGGAAAAACTTCTTTACGGTGAGAGTGACTGAACACTGGAACAGGCTGCCCAGAGAGGTTGTGGAGTCTCCTTCTCTGCAGAATAGCTAGCAGAATCGCAACCCTGGACTTCAGGAGGGCCAACTTTGGCCTTTTCAAGCAATTGCTAGGGGAAATCCCATGGGACAGGGTACTAGAAGGTAAGGGGGCCCAAGATAGTTGGTTAGCATTCAAGGACTGCTTCTTCCGAGCTCAAGACCAGAGCATCCCAACAAGTAGGAAGTCAAGGAAGGGTACCAGGAGACCTGCATGGTTAAACAGGGAACTGCTGGGCAAACTCAAGTGGAAGAGGAGGGTGTACAGATCATGGAAGGAGGGGCTGGCCACTTGGGAGGAATATAAGTCTGTTGTCAGAGGATGTAGGGAGGCAACTAGGAAAGCTAAGGCCTCCTTGGAATTAAACCTTGCAAGAGAGGTCAAGGACAACAGGAAGGGCTTCTTCAAATACATTGCAGGTAAAGCCAACACTAGAGGCAATGTAGGCCAGTGATGAATGAGGTGGTGGCCCTGGAGACAGAGGATAAAAAGAAGGCGGAGTTACTGAATGCCTTCTTTGCCTCTGTCTATACTGTTGGAGGCTGTCCTGAGGAGCCCCGGACCCCTGAGGCCTCAGAAGAAGTCAGGATAGAGGAGGAATCTGTCTTGGTAGATGAGGGCTGGATCAGGGACCAATTAAGCAATCTGGACGTCCATAAATCCATGGGCCCTGATGGGATGCACCCGCGGGTGCTGAAGGAGCTGGCGGAAGTCATTGCTAGGCCACTCTCCATCATCTTTGCTAAGTCGTGGGCAACGGGAGAGGTGCCTGAGGACTGGAGGAAAGCGAATGTCACTCCAGTCTTCAAAAAGGGCAAGAAGGAGGACCCGGGTAACTATAGACCGGTCAGCCTCACCTCCATCCCCGGAAAGGTGATGGAACAACTTGTCCTTGGTGCTGTCTCTAGGCACATCAAGGATAGGGGGATTATTAGGGGCACTCAGCATGGCTTCACCAAGGGGAAGTCATGCTCAACCAACTTGATAGCCTTTTATGAGGATGTAACCCGGTGGATAGATGATGGTAAAGCTGTGAATGTGGTCTATCTCGATTTCAGTAAAGCGTTTGACACGGTCTCCCACAGCATCCTCGCAGCTAAACTGAGGAAGTGTGGTCTGGATGATCGGGTAGTGAGGTGGATTGTGAACTGGCTGAAGGAAAGAAGCCAGAGAGTGGTGGTCAATGGGACAGAGTCCAGTTGGAGGTCTGTGTCTAGCGGAGTCCCGCAAGGGCCGGTACTGGGAGCAGTACTATTCAATGTATTCATTAATGACTTGGATGAGGGATTAGAGTGCACTGTCAGCAAGTTCGCTGATGACACAAAACTGGGAGGAGTGGCTGAGATGCCGGGAGGCTGCGCAGCCATTCAGAGAGACCTGGACAGGCTGGAGAGTTGGGCGGGGAGAAATTTAATGAAATATAACAAGGGCAAGTGTAGAGTCCTGCATCTGGGCAAGAACAACCCCATGTACCAGTACAAGTTGGGGGCAGACGTGTTGGAGAGCAGCCTAGGGGAAAGGGACCTGGGGGTCCTAGTGGACAGCAGGATGACCATGAGCCAGCAGTGTGCCCTTGTGGCCAAGAAGGCCAATGGCATCCTGGGGTGTATTAGAAGGGGTGTGGTCAGCAGGTCGAGAGAGGTTCTCCTCCCCCTCTACTCTGCCGTGGTGAGGCCGCATCTGGAATATTGTGTCCAGTTCTGGGCCCCTCAGTTCAAGAAGGACAGGGAACTGCTAGAGAGTCCAGCGCAGAGCCACAAAGATGATTAAGGGAGTGGAACATCTCCCTTATGAGGAGAGGCTGAGGGAGCTGGGTCTCTTTAGCTTAGAGAAGAGGAGACTGAGGGGTGACCTCATTAATGTTCATAAATATGTAAAGGGCAAGTGTCTTGAGGATGGAGCCAGGCTCTTCTCAGTGACATCCCTTGACAGGACAAGGGGCAATGGGTGCAAGCTGGAACACAGGAGGTTCCACATAAATATGAGGAAAAACTTCTTTACGGTGAGAGTGACTGAACACTGGAACAGGCTGCCCAGAGAGGTTGTGGAGTCTCCTTCTCTGCAGAATAGCTAGCAGAATCGCAACCCTGGACTTCAGGAGGGCCAACTTTGGCCTTTTCAAGCAATTGCTAGGGGAAATCCCATGGGACAGGGTACTAGAAGGTAAGGGGGCCCAAGATAGTTGGTTAGCATTCAAGGACTGCTTCTTCTGAGCTCAAGACCAGAGCATCCCAACAAGTAGGAAGTCAAGGAAGGGTACCAGGAGACCTGCATGGTTAAACAGGGAACTGCTGGGCAAACTCAAGTGGAAGAGGAGGGTGTACAGATCATGGAAGGAGGGGCTGGCCACTTGGGAGGAATATAAGTCTGTTGTCAGAGGATGTAGGGAGGCAACTAGGAAAGCTAAGGCCTCCTTGGAATTAAACCTTGCAAGAGAGGTCAAGGACAACAGGAAGGGCTTCTTCAAATACATTGCAGGTAAAGCCAACACTAGAGGCAATGTAGGCCCAGTGATGAATGAGGTGGTGGCCCTGGAGACAGAGGATAAAAAGAAGGCGGAGTTACTGAATGCCTTCTTTGCCTCTGTCTATACTGTTGGAGGCTGTCCTGAGGAGCCCCGGACCCCTGAGGCCTCAGAAGAAGTCAGGATAGAGGAGGAATCTGTCTTGGTTGATGAGGGCTGGATCAGGGACCAATTAAGCAATCTGGACGTCCATAAATCCATGGGCCCTGATGGGATGCACCCGCGGGTGCTGAAGGAGCTGGCGGAAGTCATTGCTAGGCCACTCTCCATCATCTTTGCTAAGTCGTGGGCAACGGGAGAGGTGCCTGAGGACTGGAGGAAAGCGAATGTCACTCCAGTCTTCAAAAAGGGCAAGAAGGAGGACCCGGGTAACTATAGACCGGTCAGCCTCACCTCCATCCCCGGAAAGGTGATGGAACAACTTGTCCTTGGTGCTGTCTCTAGGCACATCAAGGATAGGGGGATTATTAGGGGCACTCAGCATGGCTTCACCAAGGGGAAGTCATGCTCAACCAACTTGATAGCCTTTTATGAGGATGTAACCCGGTGGATAGATGATGGTAAAGCTGTGGATGTGGTCTATCTCGATTTCAGTAAAGCGTTTGACACGGTCTCCCACAGCATCCTCGCAGCTAAACTGAGGAAGTGTGGTCTGGATGATCGGGTAGTGAGGTGGATTGTGAACTGGCTGAAGGAAAGAAGCCAGAGAGTGGTGGTCAATGGGACTGAGTCCAGTTGGAGGTCTGTGTCTAGCGGAGTCCCGCAAGGGCCGGTACTGGGAGCAGTACTATTCAATGTATTCATTAATGACTTGGATGAGGGATTAGAGTGCACTGTCAGCAAGTTCGCTGATGACACAAAACTGGGAGGAGTGGCTGACGCGCCGGGAGGCTGCGCAGCCATTCAGAGAGACCTGGACAGGCTGGAGAGTTGGGCGGGGAGAAATTTAATGAAATATAACAAGGGCAAG
Source organism: Nyctibius grandis (assembly GCF_013368605.1). Taxonomy (NCBI): domain Eukaryota; kingdom Metazoa; phylum Chordata; class Aves; order Nyctibiiformes; family Nyctibiidae; genus Nyctibius; species Nyctibius grandis. The sequence continues at coordinate 47,416,464 of NC_090663.1, forward strand.
TGTAGAGTCCTGCATCTGGGCAAGAACAACCCCATGTACCAGTACAAGTTGGGGGCAGACGTGTTGGAGAGCAGCCTAGGGGAAAGGGACCTGGGGGTCCTAGTGGACAGCAGGATGACCATGAGCCAGCAGTGTGCCCTTGTGGCCAAGAAGGCCAATGGCATCCTGGGGTGTATTAGAAGGGGTGTGGTCAGCAGGTCGAGAGAGGTTCTCCTCCCCCTCTACTCTGCCGTGGTGAGGCCGCATCTGGAATATTGTGTCCAGTTCTGGGCCCCTCAGTTCAAGAAGGACAGGGAACTGCTAGAGAGTCCAGCGCAGAGCCACAAAGATGATTAAGGGAGTGGAACATCTCCCTTATGAGGAGAGGCTGAGGGAGCTGGGTCTCTTTAGCTTAGAGAAGAGGAGACTGAGGGGTGACCTCATTAATGTTCATAAATATGTAAAGGGCAAGTGTCTTGAGGATGGAGCCAGGCTCTTCTCAGTGACATCCCTTGACAGGACAAGGGGCAATGGGTGCAAGCTGGAGCACAGGAGGTTCCACATAAATATGAGGAAAAACTTCTTTACGGTGAGAGTGACTGAACACTGGAACAGGCTGCCCAGAGAGGTTGTGGAGTCTCCTTCTCTGCAGAATAGCTAGCAGAATCGCAACCCTGGACTTCAGGAGGGCCAACTTTGGCCTTTTCAAGCAATTGCTAGGGGAAATCCCATGGGACAGGGTACTAGAAGGTAAGGGGGCCCAAGATAGTTGGTTAGCATTCAAGGACTGCTTCTTCTGAGCTCAAGACCAGAGCATCCCAACAAGTAGGAAGTCAAGGAAGGGTACCAGGAGACCTGCATGGTTAAACAGGGAACTGCTGGGCAAACTCAAGTGGAAGAGGAGGGTGTACAGATCATGGAAGGAGGGGCTGGCCACTTGGGAGGAATATAAGTCTGTTGTCAGAGGATGTAGGGAGGCAACTAGGAAAGCTAAGGCCTCCTTGGAATTAAACCTTGCAAGAGAGGTCAAGGACAACAGGAAGGGCTTCTTCAAATACATTGCAGGTAAAGCCAACACTAGAGGCAATGTAGGCCCAGTGATGAATGAGGTGGTGGCCCTGGAGACAGAGGATAAAAAGAAGGCGGAGTTACTGAATGCCTTCTTTGCCTCTGTCTATACTGTTGGAGGCTGTCCTGAGGAGCCCCGGACCCCTGAGGCCTCAGAAGAAGTCAGGATAGAGGAGGAATCTGTCTTGGTTGATGAGGGCTGGATCAGGGACCAATTAAGCAATCTGGACGTCCATAAATCCATGGGCCCTGATGGGATGCACCCGCGGGTGCTGAAGGAGCTGGCGGAAGTCATTGCTAGGCCACTCTCCATCATCTTTGCTAAGTCGTGGGCAACGGGAGAGGTGCCTGAGGACTGGAGGAAAGCGAATGTCACTCCAGTCTTCAAAAAGGGCAAGAAGGAGGACCCGGGTAACTATAGACCGGTCAGCCTCACCTCCATCCCCGGAAAGGTGATGGAACAACTTGTCCTTGGTGCTGTCTCTAGGCACATCAAGGATAGGGGGATTATTAGGGGCACTCAGCATGGCTTCACCAAGGGGAAGTCATGCTCAACCAACTTGATAGCCTTTTATGAGGATGTAACCCGGTGGATAGATGATGGTAAAGCTGTGGATGTGGTCTATCTCGATTTCAGTAAAGCGTTTGACACGGTCTCCCACAGCATCCTCGCAGCTAAACTGAGGAAGTGTGGTCTGGATGATCGGGTAGTGAGGTGGATTGTGAACTGGCTGAAGGAAAGAAGCCAGAGAGTGGTGGTCAATGGGACAGAGTCCAGTTGGAGGTCTGTGTCTAGCGGAGTCCCGCAAGGGCCGGTACTGGGAGCAGTACTATTCAATGTATTCATTAATGACTTGGATGAGGGATTAGAGTGCACTGTCAGCAAGTTCGCTGATGACACAAAACTGGGAGGAGTGGCTGACGCGCCGGGAGGCTGCGCAGCCATTCAGAGAGACCTGGACAGGCTGGAGAGTTGGGCGGGGAGAAATTTAATGAAATATAACAAGGGCAAGTGTAGAGTCCTGCATCTGGGCAAGAACAACCCCATGTACCAGTACAAGTTGGGGGCAGACGTGTTGGAGAGCAGCCTAGGGGAAAGGGACCTGGGGGTCCTAATGGACAGCAGGATGACCATGAGTCAGCAGTGTGCCCTTGTGGCCAAGAAGGCCAATGGCATCCTGGGGTGTATTAGAAGGGGTGTGGTCAGCAGATCGAGAGAGGTTCTCCTCCCCCTCTACTCTGCCGTGGTGAGGCCGCATCTGGAATATTGTGTCCAGTTCTGGGCCCCTCAGTTCAAGAAGGACAGGGAACTGCTAGAGAGTCCAGCGCAGAGCCACAAAGATGATTAAGGGAGTGGAACATCTCCCTTATGAGGAGAGGCTGAGGGAGCTGGGTCTCTTTAGCTTAGAGAAGAGGAGACTGAGGGGTGACCTCATTAATGTTCATAAATATGTAAAGGGCAAGTGTCATGAGGATGGAGCCAGGCTCTTCTCAGTGACATCCCTTGACAGGACAAGGGGCAATGCGTGCAAGCTGGAACACAGGAGGTTCCACATAAATATGAGGAAAAACTACTTTACGGTGAGGGTGACTGAACACTGGAACAGGCTGCCCAGAGAGGTTGTGGAGTCTCGTTCTCTGGAGACATTCAAAACCCGCCTGGATGCGTTCCTGTGTGATATGATCCAGGTAATCCTGCTCCGGCAGGGGGATTGGACTAGGTGATCTTTTGAGGTCCCTTCCAGTCCCTAACATTCTGTGATTCTGTGTGTGATTCTGTGATTATAGTCACTTAAAATTATGAAGGCAGGAGACTTTGTGGGTCAAAACCACGAGCAAGTTTAAAGTGAATTTGCCACCTCTGTAATGTTAATTTCCACAGATCCTTTCGAACTCCATGCTGTTGTAATTTAATGGGATCCTTATCATACTGGCAATGAGCTGTCCTCTCTCTGAACTAGTGGGAGAAGTTTCAAAGCCAAACATGCAGACTGGACATAAGGTTAAACACTTGGTTCAGTATAGAAGATTTCTTTTATTAAGCTATTTTCAATAAAGCTGATTACAGAATAGAATATTAAAAAATTAGAGAAGTTGTAGTTCTTGGCATATGAATATTTAGCAAAGACAAAATTCTACCCAGGTGTTTCTGATGGAAAGGAGGAGGAACAGGTCACAGCAGATGAGAATAGGAGGGAAATGACAGTATTTTAAGCTTACAAGATAAAGATGTAAAATAAAGGGAAAAAATACAGTATGATAAACAATAGACACTTGTAGGAAGTTGAGAAGAAATATATTATAAAAAGCGTTTTGAATGAATATTCATTTGAATTTTTTAATTAATATCTTGCATTTTTTCATGTCTCTTAAAGAGTCTAGCAGCTGAGATTCACAAAGCAAATAATGCTTAGCAAACATGGGAAATCTCTAAGAGTAAACTTTCAGTGTTCACACAGATGGACCTGATTGTAAGATTTTATTTTTGATCACAAATTGTGCATCTGTCTTCATTCTTTATCAAATAATGTTCGAGAGCAGAGTTCATATTATAATCTCCAATATACTGTGCACCTGAATTTCTGCATTAAAAACAAACAAACAAATGAACTTGGTCTTCCAGTCTAATTATATGTAGCCAGTAACAGAAGCAGGTGGGTTAGCAAATAATAATTTCCTGATATGCAGGTTTTTTAGAACAGTTTCCCGCTGTGTCTGAGTTCAGCATCTCATTGGTGTTGGTGATCAGAACTTTGAGAAGTGAAAAGTCTGATTTTTGAGGAAATTACTGGTGTAGCTTGTTCAGGACTAAGAAGAATTGGAAATAACTTGTTTGTGCACCCTGGGACTATGTTTACATTTTTGCAGATAATGATAATTAGCATTTTCCAGTCATCCTTTTGTTAAGAAATACGCTCATCCTTTTTATCAGTCTGTGCTCCTGGCTGCTACCCAGCTTCTTTTCTCCTGTTCCACCAGTGCCATAACCGTGCTGCTTGTACTACTGAACTTCATCCTGTTTCTAATGTTCTCATCTAGAAGATTGTCCAGGTCTTCCTGTATTGTGTCCCGGCCCTTCTCTGTGTTGACTGATAGCTTTAAATCTTAGTCCGTTCTTAGTGAATAACGCTGGAACTCTTTAAGATTGGTGGGTTCAGGTTTGCAGCATTTAACCCAAAACTTAGTAGGTGGATTCCACTACTTGCTGCATGAGTAGCTAAGTGTCACTGCAGTATAAATAGTAGTTTCTTGAGCAGATGCTTTAACTGCATAATTTCATTTCTTTTGTAGTGTAAATTGGTTAAATACATAGTCTGCCCATTCTGTGTAAAAGTTTGTCGTTGACTTTTTCTGTTTGCTTCTATAAGGTATAGTTGCATTTAGACAAAAATTCCAAATTGTCATTCTAACTTGTGAGAGAAATGGGCTATTGAAGCTACTGGCAGTTTCTAGAACTTCAGTGCATGTCTTCTCTTGTCCCCTATTTCATGGGGACATTGTAGTGTGATAAGTGAATAGTACGCTTGGTTTAATTTAGATAAACTTAGTGTAAACACTATATTGGAGGCATGCATGAAAGTTTTTGTGTTTATCAGTGGAAATCAGAAGTTGTTTTTAACTTTACTATCTAGGAGATAATGAAGATAATGGGATTTAACAGCCAGGGGCCACATTTTATCCAGTTTACCACTGTTCTGTCATCTCATATCTCACTTCCCTCAAATCTAAGTTTCAGCTAGGTAAACTTTTATTTAATGCACAAGGCATATTTTAATTCAGTCTCAGTTGTTATATATCCAAAGACATTCATTTGAAATTTTTAGTTGATTACTTCCTTAATACCTTTAATACACCTATATTCATATTATGTGGTACTTCTCAGCACTTCATTCAATTATGAAGCTAAAAGTGGGCAAAGGGGAAAGCTACCAAAAACCCCCTGAGGATCTAATAACATGATGGCTACATTCAAGTCTATAGCAATTCCATATAGGATTTAAAAAGTGATTTCTAATATGACATCTCACAGCCATTTGTTCTAATTTACAAAGAAGGCAAATTCTGTTCACCTCTTTTAAATGACTTTTAAATTTTGCGTTTGATGATGACTTGCACAAGAGTTCTGCCTAAAGCTCTTGCATTCCTGAGGCTCTCCCTTTGAAGTCAGCCCACAGTGCAGAACAGCATTTAAGACAACCTGGTCCAGATAACAGAGAACAAAAGGTGTTCCCATTGGGAGGAAAAGATATCTGGAAACTGGTCCATGCTGCATTGAAATATTTGGACATTTTAAAATAATTACACTCCTCGATTGTATTTTGGCTCAAGATATCTTTCATATTTGCCCTAATTCCATGACTTGCTTTGTATTTTAAAAAAAAAAAACCTGAGGGATAGGAGATGATCTAAAGGAATTTTTCATTTATCTAAAAATTTCATTTGATTCTAGTGTCATGCAACTTGAGGATGCTGTGAAGCCCAAGGGATTGGTGTACATCGTCTTGTTTGTTTTGCATTAGATCACTATTAACTGTGTTTTTAATTTAGATGTTCGAAGCTTCTGCTAGCTAAAGTGACTGTACTTCATCCCAGTTGATCAGTATCTAGTACTGGTGTCCACTTCCATAGCTGCTGTGGTGATCAGACTTGCTTCTCTATACCTAAGATGAAAATATAAGACAGGCTGAAAGTCACAACAAGTAGCCTGCATTAACTTTACTAATATAGGTGAGATTGTGTTTTCTTTTCTTTTTTCCTCTCAAAACTTTATGTAAGAGAGTAACTACTATTTTAAGGGAAAGAAAACTGCATTAATTGTAAGTGAAAGTGGGCTCCTCTCTGACTTTACTTCTTATTATAACATACTAAATTTTATACTGATTGTATGTGTGGAGATAGCTTTATTCTGAAATATCTGCAGAAAAGGGAAAACTTGTGTTTAAAGGGTGTTATTGGAAGTTTATATATATTTGTGTGTGTGTACATGTAAATAAAGGCCTCTGAATATGTACTGGTATGTAACCTTAATTTTTAGGTGTATGCTGATACAGTTTTGATAACCTGACAGCAAAATTTCATTTAAAGTTGTAGACAGGATTCTTTTCTTTAGGACCTATCTATAAATTCTTTTGAAATCTGCCTCCTGACAATACCCCTTATTATTGTTTGTGGTTGTTGTGTGCTTTACCCTTTTGTAATTTTGTCATCAGTGCATATCAGAGGTGAGAAGTTCAATTGCTTTGATGCACTCGTTAATATCAGAGGGGAAGGCAGTGGATCCTCTGCAGAAATTTTGGGTTACAGAATGCTTTGTACTTCGCACAGGGTTATATCTAGGACTGCAGAGCATCTGTGTGCAGTAATGGAATATTATGCAGTCCAACCTCTTTCCATAAAACCACTTTTTTTTTGTTGTATTCTTAAATAAAGTTGTGCTGAGAATAAATGAAGTGCTACTGTTAAATTCTTCATCAATTTCTTATTAAGGAAATGAAGGTAATATACGGATGCTGAAAATAATATGTAAAAGTGACTCGAGGACACGGAAGGTATAGGCTAGAGGTCAGCTAAGATGTTTGGAGTATATAAGAAGCATGTTAATAGGTCTGAAAACATTAATGAGGGTGTAAAATCTCCCCAGTTAGATAGTAAAGGGAGTGTAGTATGTACAGTGTATGTTACTTTTCTGTATTATTTTTGAGGACAGTGAAACTGTCAGTACAGTGTTTCCTTGTAATTGTGTCACAAAGGGTTTGTGTCGCTGTTTTTCATTCTCTTGTTGATGCTTACATCACCATGGTTGGACCATTAACCATAGCTGATCAGATTCTTTTCTTACTTCAGTATAGTAGGCTTGTATAAATGGGTATGGTGAGAAGAACATTGTTAAATTACAATAAAAACATTGTGTGTGTGTGTAGGGTTAGAGTTCTTACCCCTTTTTGTTGTCTGATTCTTACGGAAATGCTTTCGGGGTAGTTTGTACAGTGAATGTACATGCCCTGAGCGTGAGAGAGGATGTGGTAGTCTTAGAGCCACGGATGGAGGGGATAGACAAAGAGGTTGCACATGTTGCAGGCTAGAGCAGAAACACAGGGGGTGGTCCACAGCTAGGGAGCAGACCTATATTGTGAAACATGAGGAAAGCAGTTCCTTTTGTCTTTATTACCTTCATGGTCGCCAGGGTCCAACTAAGGAGAGAGTATTGGGTGACTGAAAATTAAGTTGGATCCTTTGGGTTCTCTGTATTGGGATTAGTAGCATTTCAAACCATAGGCAAAAAGGGGGTTACTTGTCTCTTCTGTACTTACTTGCTTCAAGAACTGTGGATTATATTTCTGTAACTTAAATCAGTTGCTAATGGCCCACCCAATACGTAGCTCTCTTCTCCGACATGTCATTTTCACGTGTTCCAGGTCACCAATTCTCTTCCATTATTGTCATCCCCTTAGGGCTGAAACCCCATCTAGCTGCTTTGCACAGCAGCTCCATACTCCACCAGAGTATCTATCGTGCTGTTCTTCGAGCGAGGCAGGGCACCGAAATGCTGATTCTTTGAGTGGTACATTTGCTGAAATTAGTGTTGTTTAAATAGAATATCCCAGGCTGATAACCATGGGAAATGAGTGGAAGTTACCACATTTTCTGAGAAGTGTTTGTTTGTATATTAAAAAAAAATATATATTATATAAAATAACTTTATTTACAACTTTATAGACTTTTAATAGAATCTTTCTAGGTAATTTATAACTTTACAGGATCCGAGTAAGTAGAGTTAAGGTCTTGCTCAGCAAGGGAGAGAAGAACAGCGATCTGATGCCAAGTTTATATATTTCGTCTACCTGAAGCTTACCTCAGACTTGCACTTTTCAGCCTCTGCTCCCTTTTTTGTAAGAGGGCTGTATTCCGCTCCCGGTGATTGCTCTGAGATGTAGTAGGAAGTGATGGAAGGGAACATAGGAGCCTGCAAATCATTCTCTAAATGTTATGAAGTACTTTGGGACTCTGAGAGCTAAAAGCACATTGAAAATTGAAATCAATAGTTTTATTGTTTCTGCAAGATGTGCTCTGATGTTCTACTGCTGTTCTGAGATCATAGGTGTATGAACACCTACGCAAAAGCTTTACGTTTTATAATTCTATATAGTAAACTTGAAAAAGCAAAGAGGGAACATTGAACTAAAGTGTGGGACAGAAAAATGATCCCAGCCCCACCTCTGCCACTGACTTTTATGCTGTGCTTTTGGACATGTCCCATGTCTTCCAACAGCTTTGTTACCACGAAACAGTAGTGCTCTCCACTTTTCTACATATAGCAGTATGAGGCTTGAGTGATTTGTGACTTGTTTTAGCACTCGAGGCGGGAAGAGCCACGTTCGGCATATGTACGGTGAGGGCAATTGCATTTTAATTTGAAATCTCCACATGATGAATATATGTAATTAGTGAAACAGTTAAGCAGAATGTGAGCATGGATTTACTTAATGGTATAATATATCCCTTGCTTTGGACCAGGTTTTTTTGTTATATACTTTTTAATGGCGTAGTTTCACTGTGGGGAGAAAAAGGGACCACAAGACTTAATCGTTTTAAAAAGAACTAAGCACATCACACCCTGTAAGGTCTTTGTTCTGGCTAACTAAAACAGACATAGATGGGATTAAAGAGATTACTGGTTAACCTAGAAATCTCTGACTTGAATCTCAAGTTCAGATGATTTAAAATGCAGAATTATTGGTGCAGTATCAAAAGGCAGGTTGACTTTTTTAAGCTTAACTAGACATGGAAACACACACTACAGGAAAACTCCATTTTAATACCTCAAAACCACTAGTTTTCTATCAGTGTTTTTATCAAAGAGGTGAGTGATTATCATGACAAAGCAGAGCCAGGTTTAGGGATTCTTAATCTGGTTGTTCCTCAGGAGAAGGAAAAGAGTTTGTCTGTAGCTCTAAAACTTTCTGTTAAACTAATAAGGAATTTCCTTTACATTACAGGATAGTTTAAGATTAACAGTTAAACTCTACCAATCTGGTATATGACATTCCTTGTCTTTGAATACTGCTAGAATAAATTTTTGTATTACAGCTGTCTTGGTAAGAAGGAGCTTGTCTTTTTTTTCTGATTTATATATAAAATTCAGAAAAATCTCCCTGTGTACATTGGAAGCTGTTTAAACTTATATTCAAGCTAATTTTGAAATATCAGAGAGTAAAGATGGAATAAACATGTAAAATCTAACTAAAATGTGTAAAGGAACTGTGTAAATGGCAAGAGACTTCATTTTATTCTTTGTAAATTTATTTCATGGCTATGGAGATATATTTAAAATATATATAATAAATATATAAATATATATATTTATATATTTATTATATATATTTTTATATATATTTATATATTTATATAGAGATGTCTTGCAGCATCTCTAAACTCCTAGTTCAGATTATGATTCTTAATGCATTTGATAAACCTTTATGTTAGAGTGTGTCAATATACCTTAGTTTAAACCAGTGATGTAAAACTGGGATGGCAGTGTGAACCAGATCCCAATTTCTCTCTGGCTAGTCTCTTCTAAAGTCTGTTAACTCAGACTAAGAAACAGTAACTAAAGTGGTGGAGTAGTGAATGAACACTATTTGAAATCCTTCCCACATGGCTTTGTAAGAAAGTCCAAGCTGTACATAATGCCATTATTTCTTGTTAGACTTCCAAGGGCAACTTATATAGCTAGAAATAAAGATGATTTATTTCAAGGACTGGATAATACTTTTTTTTTTTTTTTTTAAATTGACAACATATTAAAACATTGTTGGTGTGGTTTTTTTTTTTCTGCTTTCATTCCTGTATTATTTATATAGTGCTAAGAACTGGAGTTCTGATCTAATTATCTCTTTACTATTTTTTATTGAAATCAGTTTTGCTTGCATTCTTAATATTTATCAAGAACAATAAATTTTTTACAGAAGTATAAGAGCTAAGAGTTTCCTTTCTTCATATCCATTTTTGTAATAAGGCACCTGGGATATTCTTCTATTGTTTTGCATTTTAGGGGGAGGGGTGTTTTGCTTCTTGTAACTGAGAGAACAGAAGCTGTTGAGCGGGAGAAGCACATGTAAATGACATTTTCAGAGTGCGTGTGACTACTGTAAAGACACGTGTGTCTGCCTTTGGCTTGTCCTGCTGAGCTTGCTTCTGATGTCTCGGGAAAAGACGAGTGCAGCAAAGGGTTAACTTTTTACTATCAACCTCAGAAAGGCACATTTGCAATCCCTCCCAGTCTTGTCTTCCTTTTTACACCTCATTCGCTCACTGCTGCTCTTCACTTCAAGGCAGATCCTTTGACCTAAGCAGATTATTGTAGACGCATGAAGGACACAGCAAGCTATCTGTGCTTTTAAAGGAGGAGATTTTGGCTCCAAAATAGGACACTAAGCTTTTCAACCTTATGCTGCTTTACCTAGTCAGCATGACACGGTGTCTTCGGGTGCTTAGTGGACTCCTGTGGAATCAGATGGGAAACAAAAGCAGAAGTGGCAGCTGCTGCAAATGTGGGAGCCTGTGCCATTAGAGGGAAGCGATTGCTAATAAGGGCCTGTGAGGCTCGGGTTTCCTTGGTTTCCATGACAGTTATTAGGTAACGAAGAGATTGAATTGTCTCCCACAATGCTCTTGGGTGATAGGGGGGCAAAGGGGTGCTCCAGGGACACAGCAGAGGAGTTATGACTTGCAGCAACTCATCTCCCAAAGCATGTGAAACTCTCTGGATTATTGTGCCTTACTTCTTTGTTAGCTGTTTCTCGTTTGTGTTTGCAATTTGCTCTTTTTTTTTTTTTTTTTTTTTTTTTTTTTTTAATGGAAGACCCTGGCATATGCTACACAGAGTCTCAAATACTATTTTCCCCTTTTTATTTAGAGCTGAGCTTGGCAAAACAAGGATATGAACAATTATACAGGTGGGCTACTCGGGGGGAGTGAAGATATAAGGCATCCAAACAGGTATTGGCAACCTGCAGCACAGTAAAAATGCCCCTCCAACAGATTTCTGTAGTTCCAGCGCGGGAGGCTGCCAGCAATGGGAGAAGTTCAATGGGCAGAAACAAAGAGAAGAGCAAGGAAGTCGAGGTAAGAGGAAGGTTTCGATTTGCTACGGTAGGACGAGTCTGCCTTTGGTAGCCAGTGGGTTTGGCTGCTCAGCAGGATGCAGCGTGCCATAGCGTTACTCATTACACATGGGTGCAGCGTGCCTTAGCACACTGAAGTAATCTCCTGTGACAACATCTCAGCATTACAGAAAAAAAATAGTGAAGTTGCAAACTGCATTAGGGGGTTTTAACATTTTTATTTAAATTCATGCAGTCTGCTAGTACTGACAAACATTATTCTTTATATGCTGTCAAGTAGCAGTTTCATTATAATAGCTTGGATGAAAAAGTAGATATAATAAGATCCCTATCTCTGTTTAGAAACAACAAAAAAAACATGTTAAAGCCTGCATTTCTAATATACATGTGTTAGTTGTAGCAAATGTAGGCATGAGCTCTACAACTTACTCTTTATTATCATTTAAAAGGCATCAGTGATTAGTTTTTCATCCCTTGACCAAATTTCTTTGATTCATAAACACAGAAGTGTTGTATCCTATTGTTTTCCAGTTAAGAAGAAACTGCAGATTCATATTATATTAATGGTTAGAACAAAAAAATACAGAAAACCTGTGCAATTTTAATGGTATTTTTACCTGTAGGAATCTCTTTTGTTATGTATAGATTAAAGATGCATTGTGCAAGACCAAAAAAAAACGGCATCCCTTCCCATCCCAAAACATAAGTAGCCGGTTTCTAGATGTAGCAGTAAATGTACATAACATAGACATCTGCTTCTTACAGACATGTTTTTGTCTCTGTGTTTTTCTGTTCCCTCTTGCTTTATGGAAAATAAGCAACTATTGGGAAAACAAACATGATGTCTTTTAAGTATTATCTAAGACGTTAAGTGACAAACTGCATCCCTGAAAGAAGTAGTGTTTCAACTTTCTTTTTGTGGTTTGTGTGACGTGGTTTTCAGGAAATTGTTAAGTTCAACAGATGATCGATACTCGTAACGCGTCTGTGTGATTGCAGAAAAGTATTGGTAAGCTTGCAGGCTTTATTTTTCCGATGTGAAAAGCAGAAGTATAAAATGTTACCTGGCTTAAAATTGCTCTCTGGCATTCTTGTTTTAATTTGATCATTAGAGCTAACTGAAGAATACATGCAATATTTACACAGGGGTCAGATAAGTATGATAGTTAATTTAGGGTGGTGGGATAAGTGTGGAGCTTCTGAATTGTAAGAATAGTCTCATGCTCTTTTCTAGGTTTTTTTCCTGTGAGGGCTGGGTTGCATCATTTCAGCAAGACTCCAGTATCTCAGAAAACAAAGTATTTTCTTGAAAGTTGTGGAAGTTATATAGGAGAAAAGAGCAAAGTGACCGGGATAATTAAGTTCATGAAAGTTCTCTTCTCAAACAAATATAAAAAAAACCCAAACACAATCCCAAAAAACTCCCAACCAACCTTAATGTACATGCTGCTCATTGAAATGTATTTGCTGAACTGTGCTCTGCTGGGCAGAGCCTAATCATCCTGCTCGAATATCCGCTCATCCCTTAAGGCTTATGGCTGTGATTTCTGCAGAGTAAAAACTCCCTAATGGTATTTATAGAGATTGTAGATAAAGTGGTAAAAACTATGTTTTTCACATGAAATCTACAGTTTATGTAAATCACAATGATATTCAAATTTGTTTAGTGGATGTAATTTGGGAGTAGTGAACCAGCCTTTTTTTTGTCCAGACAGGTTGCTCAGGCTTATGTAGAAGGTCTTCTACCCCTGCAATTCCTACACAGCATGGTCTCATGAGGGGAAACTTCCTTGCTTGTACTCTGTGTTTCTGTCTTCTGGGTTCGTGGTATCCACTGATACTGTTTCTGCAAGTACCTGCTTTCACTGCCTTTCCATTAGCAGGCATTTTGAGGTGAAAGTGCTAAATAAAAAAGTTAAATGGGCTTCCTAGAGCAGTGAGAGCATCAAGCTGGTGCTGGTTCAGGTAGACATGAAAAAATGAAATGTCTGAAAGGTCTTCCAATTCCTGGGATAACAATTGTTAGGATTGTATGCCAAATTCTGCTATTGCTAGGTGTGCTGTATAGCTATATTATGTCCTTATGACAGCTTTAAAATTTTTGAAGAAGAGTTCATCTTCTAATTGCAGAGCTTGCTTAAGTGAACTATTTCCAAGTTCAAAGGGAATTACATAAACCTGGCTGACTTAAGAACCTCAGTGGCATATGTTTCATGATGCAACCCATTCTGTAACACTGTTCAGTGATTATAATTGCTCACAGACATGTTTTATCTGCAGGTTTAATGTCTGTGCACAGTTACAGATGATTGCCAAATACTGGTCTGTTTTTTTAAGAATACTAATAAGTGCAGTATTAATTAATGTCCACAACCGCCCAAAATGGATATCTGACCAATATTAGGAGTACCAGCATGGTAACAGTTGCTAGAGGGAACTTTTTAAGGCAATCTTCCTATGCAGTATCCTCTGTGGGAGCAAAAGCTTCTGTGCAGTCTATTCCTGTAATTTTGGGGTGATTTGCCTCAATAATTAGTGGAAGTTGTAGCTAACAAGGGATTTTGCAGCAAATTTAACTATAGAGCTTCTTTGAGTGTAGTCTAAAGATGATACAGGTTTTTTCCAAAGCACCGAAAATGCTAAGATGTTTTACAACCTGTTGCAGCAGCTCTGTGCTACATTTCCATATGCAGGTATAATCTTCCACTAGTTTGTTTCACTGGTTTTAGGAAGGCATTAACGCTACTTGTTTTGGCCAAAATATTTAAATGAGCAAGTTGTCTTTCTTTCTGATTCTTTTACTAATGCTATTGGAAAAGGTTGTTGCTGAAATGAATACCAAATTGTAGAGTATAGGGTGCATTCACAACATGATGTGGACTTTTTTTGGTGTTCAGTAAGTAATTCAACTTTCTTCAATATTTCAGAAAAATCATAAGTATACAGTGAAATGTGTAACTGTGTTTCTGTGATGGGGAAAAAAAACTTGGGTGTCTGTTTACAGAAGAGCTTGTTAATAGAACTGTCGTTCAAAGTGAATTAAGTCAGTAAGCTAAAAATCAAATTAGGTCATCAGTACTCCAAATCTGTTAAGTTTTTGAAAACATAGACTTTAGTGCCTTGAGACCAGTGCCATATTAATGTATGTCCCCCATTTTATATCTATATAATATTTTAACAGTTATGCTGGAGTTCTGGTTGATTTTTCTCTACCGTGATAAAAAAGGCTAAAGAAATGTATGTTTCCTGAAGAATACGGTTGATGAAATGCCTGCTCTGGCTGATAGTTTTGTTATAAATTTGTGAACTTACATACACTGTGAGGTTCATAAAGTAGCCTCTGTTTACATTGTCTTGTGTACGGGCATGCATTGTGATTGTAAGGTGAGTTAAGTATAGAAAGAAATTTTCTTACAGCAGAGAAAATTGGACAAGACAACTGAGTAAAGATTAGCAAAAAATGCTAACACTAATCTAGATTTTGTAAGGGTCACATCATAAACTGCCATGACTACTGTGGAAAAAATAAACTTGAATGTTGTATACTCATAGCGGTAGGAGTACATTTATAAAAGCCAACAATAAATGTCATGATAAGGCAGAGAAGATACTCCTTGCTGCCAAACTAACTTTTTTCCCTCATGTTGTAGGCACTATACCTGTTCAGCTTAACCATTATTTTTCAAAATGTGGTACTGGAATATTTTCATGCTGTTTTTAAAAAGATTAACATAATGGACTCTTGTCCCTGAGAAGCAAAAATGAGGTCTGTTTATCTGGGTGTAATCATCTCAGCGAATACAAGCTATTTTAATAAAGAAGGCAGTGACAAACACGAGTCAATCTTGATATGTTTACCTTGCAAGAATATTCCTTAAAAGAAAAGAAAAGAAAAAAAAAACCTTTGGAATTGTAATAAGGATATTGGACACATTCATATGGTAATACGACTTGATTGTTATAGTGGTGAGTCTTATGTCCATTGACCCAAACCCAGTATCCTAAAGATCTTACAATATTTGATATTCTGTAGTTACTATTAACAAGCAATGAATTTGCCACGTTATCATTGGTTTATTTTAAAGTTTTGATTCTTTACAGAGGAAAAATACTGCTTGTAACTTACTGGTAAATGGTTTTTCTACTTATGCCTACTACATTTCTATAGTCTTAATACATTTTGTTGTTCTGACAGAAGTGATGATGAATATTAGTTTCCTTCACAGAACTTTGTAGAATGTAATAATATGCAAGGAGGAATTTTCTTTTTCTCCAACATATACAAAAAATAGGTGCTGCTACATTAGTTTTTAAATCTCCTACTTAAACATCTTTCCCTCTCAGATCCTGACACAATGTTTATCTTACTTTGGCATGAAATTTAATTCTGCATACTGCACAGTTCTGTGCTGTGAAAGAAACACTGGATCTCTGTCTGTTCTTCAGCAGTGTTTTCATGTTCTGCCATCTCAAAGGCAGCAAGACAGCAAGAGATCTGCAACTTTTGAGGCCTTAAATGTTATCAGGGAAATACTTTGACATTTATGGAGAGAGTATAGTGGATTAGGCTTGAACTTCGTGGTTTTGCTGTACAGTTTGTACCTTTAAAAAAATAATTTGAATGTGCTTCTTGAAATTATGTATGCCCATTTATTGTGAAGAGCATGCATTTTTTTGTAAGCAGATCTTCTCTTCAAGTCAGAATTGAGACAGAAACCTAATGGTTATTTCAAACGCCACATTAGAGTAACTTCTAACATTTATTTTAAATGCCAAACTAGAGTTACTGCTAACATTTACCTTAAAGCTTGTAAATAGTTTGGGAGACACTGACATGCTTTTTAAGGGAGGAGGCTGTAGCTGAATGTTCTTGATGGGAATGAATTGTTTTACATTAACCTGTGTTATCTCGCTTGTTACTTGCTTAACTTTAAATAGTTGTAATGATAGATGAAATACTTTTAAAGGCATGTACTTTCTTGTGTGCTACAAAGAAAGTAGTGCTTATACATTTCTATTAAATGATTTTCATGGCAGTGGTGAAGTATGTACAGAGATATTTGGTACTTGAAACATGTCTGTAATTAATGAAAAAAAGGTAAAGGTTTTACATCTCTGTTTATGTCATTTTATTGCCTTACAACCATAAGTCAAGCAATTTATTGAATTTTTTTTTAGATGAGGAGGCACAATATTTAGTACAATTTTGTTACTGGTTTTGATCACTTTACAGAAAGCTGAAAATAGAGTATCTCTTGATATGTGAAAATGTCACTTATACCAGTGCTAATAAAATAGCAGATATTTCTTCTCTGAATGGCTTGAGGCATGTGATGCAAGGAATAAAAGCATTAGAATGCCAGGAAATTGATGAAATAATTCTTCAACCAGTTAGCAGATGTTCGTAGTTTTGTTGCTGATTATCTTAAATTCTCTTCTTCAAGTTTCTCAGGTATAATTTAACAGATAAATAGATATGGTCATTTATTACCTGACATACAGGTGGTTTTTTTTACAGGAAGTGTAGGGATGTTTGTTTTCAAGTATAGCTGCCTGAAAAGAGTCATGTAATTGCAGTCTTTTTAAGAGGTTTAATTTTTTATTCAACAGGAGACGTGGGGAGGGAGAAAGGGGAGGGAGAGCTCTAGCATATGAATCAGGTTACTGATGTACTTTGACACATATTGCTTTTTCTTCATAGTTTGTCTTAATGTAAAGCTCATGTTGGACATGATGTTACATACAATATATGACAAAATCTCTAATCCTGTATGTTGTCAATATTGTATGGTATTTCTCAAAACACATGGGAGATTATTCTTTTCTTGACATGACCACGGTTTGGACTTCTATGCTATGTTTGCATGGAAATCCACCTGTATCTGCAGCTATAAGACACTTACTGCTTCCTGGTGCTGTTTTTCTGTAATTTTGTGGTGATAGATTGCTGTTGTGTTTAATGGTTGAATGCTCCCAAAGTACAGCTGTAAGTCAGTCTGTGGTGTGCTTAGTTTTCTTTAATATGCTTTAGAAAGTTGAGTTCTTTATCAGTAAGTCTTCTGTCTGCTGTTTGGGAACTGTTATTATTTTGGTCTGCCATGTGATTCTTATGACAGGCAATTTCATGACAGTGAGAGAAAGGGGAAGTGTTACATAATACAGGGTAGGTTTGTTCTCATAATTTTGAATCCTTGTTCCTTTTTCATATTCCTGTGAATAAAAAACATTACTCTGCTACCAGTAAGAAAATAAGAGATTGCTTGCTGTGCTTTTATTAGCAGGCTGTAGGATAATACCAATTCTTTACAGGCTGCTTTTCCTGATAAGATTACATAAAGGCTACTGGCTGCATAGTATGATTGTCATGTTTTTTATGAAAAGAAGATGGTAAACACATATTTCACCAACTGAAGTTGCTGTGTATCGACTATGCATCAAATACCAGTATTGATTTTAGAATTGGTCTTTTCACTGATAAAGGATTTGAAGCTTAAGATTCCATATCTCAGTAGCCTTCTTCCTCTTTATGTTTCTAGCCAAAGCTTACAGTATGCTGACAAATGTCTTCTGATGCTGCAAAAGTTTGACTACAAGTCTCATGAAGAAAGCTTTTATAATTCCTTTTATCTCTGGAATACCCAGCTCCCATAAATTGAAGGTTTGGCCTTGTGTATGAGTTTTCCATCTCCCACCCTAAAATGATTCTGAGTTTAAAATATTAGGCTTCAGATTTCATTTCATTTGGATTTCCTTCTAATGTTGGTCAAAGATTTTACAGAGGAAGCATTGCCATATTAAAAAGTTACTGTAAATTTTTCCTGCTAAATTGTGTTTTTTAAAAACAAATGCAAAAGCCCAACAAACCAAAACCAGACAAAAGAAAAATCCTTCTTTTTTAATTAGTGATTGTCTTATCTTCAGCTATAACCTTCCATGGCTTACTTACTTTCATGGCTTTGCTTAGGTCCTGAATTAGATTGAAGCAGTGGCTGTAGTAGAAGGTGTCTAGAATGTGTTGTAGTGCCTAAACCTAGTAGGGTTTAGTAGCCCCCCCTGAATGGGGCTGATCTGGAACTGGAAACAATTCAGAAAACTGAAAAACTGATTAACTATTCTGCAATTATTTGCTCTAGGTACATTTCACACTGACTTCTGTTACAAACAGTGCTCTGTGAACCATTCTCTCTGTTGCAGATGCTTTTCTTCTGAGGGGTGACATGTTGCAAATACAGTTCAAATGGAAGTTATCTAAGGCAGAACTTTGTCATCAGCAAAGCCTGCGTTCCAAGACTCATTTTAGAGAAGTACTGTCAAATCTAGACAGCATTTTCACAAGCAGCTTCCGTAGTCACCTATACCCTACCAAATCTCGTTCTGATCAAACACAACTCTCAGGCACTGAAATCTGTTTGATTGCAATGATTCAATTAGTTAAGGAACAACATCAGAGGCTCAAATTGCTTGAGTTTACTGCCAACTTTGCAAAACTTGTGATGCTAGGCCAACAGGTGTATGCAGTTTTGTCCAAATCTAACTATCTAAACAAGAAAATTTTAAAGGAAAAAAGCCTGTGTATTCAGGTACGTAGTCATTCCACACATAGATTTATAGAAAATTATTATTTACAGTAATTTTAATTCTTCTTCATAATGAGGAACAAAATAATACTGAATTTGACCTAAATTTTTTTCTAAGGCAGAGCAGACTTTCCCAGCTTGAAGGTCTTTGAATGAAGACGCTTTGAATGTAGCTCATTCTTCCTGTGAAAGTGAAAAATTCTCTTCAGTGTAGCATGGACAACACTTCCATCTCGTATCATCAGCTTTGGAAGGGGAAGGGTGTTCTTCATGTCTGACTTCAATAAATTGCTATAAGCATATTAGAAATGCGATTCTAGTTTACACATGTGCACGCTTCAGCAGCTACTCAAATGACATGCAACTTGTTTATTCTCCTTTTTTAAAATGAGGCAGTTGTGGTAGATCTGCTGGATGCTGCACCCTCTGGCAGCTCTGGGCGCCGTTTCAGCACAAGGGACAGCGCCCGGGACCTGCCGCCGCCGCCAGCCGTCCCTCTCCTGCAAAGGCTCCTCTTGCCTGTTGAAATAATTCGTGTAAAATACGCATATTTCTTAGCTCCTATTTAATATGTACATTAGTTTGTTTATTATTTTTGAGTTTTCTTCCTTGATTTTTGTAATATTTTCAATAAAAAAGAGAAAAGGCAAGATATTGTATTGGGGAGCAGAATTTGACAGTGTACCCTTACTTTTAATGGGAATGCAAACATCAGCTGTTTCGTGTTCTAGGGTGGGATGATTTATTTTAATAAGAAGATAGAGGATGGTTCTCAGGCTACTTTGAAGTATTAGTAGATCTCTCAACTCTTCTCCTAGGCTTTGAATACACAAGAGTCATGACTTCATTTCCCCGTCAGCACCATCTTCTTAAATTGCGGCAGCAGTAACAGTATGCAGGCAATGGAAGTATTTTCTTGTTCAGAATATGTTTCTTAAATATATCCATATTGTGGAATGAAACTTTTCAGTCATTAGCATGAATACTATACCTTCATTTAGCTCACTTATGAGCCAAATTTATCCAGCTGTGTAGTCATAGGATTATGTGAATATAGAAGAATGGGGCTATTTTAGCAACAATAATAAGAAAACTGTCTCTTGGAGCAAGTAGATGAATTGTCTGGATCCATTAACATGTGCTCAAGAGAAAACCCTTTGTAGTTTACTCACTGGATATATCTGAGATTACAGCTATACTTTACAGCACTGTCATGCTGAAACAGTTTAAAGTAGTTACTAATAGTACTAGTAGTACTAGTAACTACTAATATGGTAAATTTAAAGAAATGTTTGTCTTATTAGAGAGATTTATTATCTAGTGGCAGCCCAGATAAAAAAAACCCACACGTGCTATCCTCTGTCATTTCTCTTAACAAAAAACTTCTTGTAGATCCTTAAAAGGAGACTTTTCCATTCTGTGGTCTACCATTACTGCCATATTCTGTTGCGCTGGCTATGTTGGTTTGTGGGGGATAAAGAGGATACAGCTAACACTTTGCCCTCTTATTACCCTTTATGATTCTGGGCAAGGAATTTGAAACCTTCATTTCAATATACGATGTAAATTTCAAGGACCTGGTGCAAGAACAAAATGAAGTGAGGGAAAGGAACAGACAGCAATACTGTGTTAGTATTTCTGAGTGTTAACTACTTTGAGTATATTACTTCTGCTTACTTCAGAGACTCCCTTTGTTTATCTTTGAGAGAAAAATAAAATGCTTGCTAACACTCCCAATCATCTGACTTCTCTGGTAGTAGGCAAGACTAACATAGTGCAAATGGTTAATTGGACAAACCTTGTGAAAATAGTGTATTTTGTTGGTGAAATGCATTCTGTTGCTGTGTTTGCCTTTTTGCAGTGAACCATGCAGTGCTGATGAGTAGGGACCAAGATACCTGAGTATGCTCTATCACATGATAGGTGTAACTAGAGAGGATTGTGATGAGGCAGTGTTCAAGGCCCAAAGAGGAGTTGATTTAATAACTGTGAAGACTCTGTGTGCCTAGAAGGACACTATATCTGTTGTGCTGGGTGAGAGAGTTAAAGGTGCTGGAGTTGCATGGGGTAGTGATTGCATGAGTGTTGTGAAAGCTTTACTGCTCTTTCCCAGTTTTCTAACCACTTCCAGCATTTTGCTCTGAATACAAGAGACCAGACACAAGTGGGGATGTGAATTGGCTTTCCCAAACACTGTTTCAGGCCTATATCACTGTTACAGATGGCCAGCAATAGGTAGGCCTGTTAAAATCCTCTAATGCTGCTGCTGTCTCCTACAGTGAGGAAAGGAGGTCACAGCATGCATAGGGGTAGTGCTGCTGTGAGCTCAGCTTAGCTGCATGCCTTGCCTGATATATGTTTCAAGTCTCATTAGTGAGGAGTCCCCTCTGTAAGCCAGTGTCTGCAGGTAGTGTTGTTTGGCCCTCCTGAGCCACAGTGGATGTATTGAGTCATCTCTGGTTTTCTGATGGTCTTCTTTATAGGATACATGGCCAATCATTTAATGCAGGAAAATACTGTCCTATTTGATGGTAGTTTTTCTGCTGTATTTCTCCCTCCTCCTTCCATCACCTACATTGCTGTTCTTTGAGTCATTATCACAAGGGCTGAATTTGATGGACACCTCACAGTGCTCTGACTTTGGTTCTAATTCCAAATATATTTTTCTATGTTCTCATTTTCCCCATCTGAAATTAGTGTGGCACTGCTCCTTCTGCTTTCATAGAACATTCCAAAATCCCCCAGTGAAGTCCATTTTATAAGGGGTATGGATGCATTATGTTGTTTCCTATGGTTGGATCCTGTAGGTAAAAAGTTTCCATGGAAACAACAGACCCTTCAGCTTTTACAGTTCCCATGTAATCATGGAAGTTCTGTACACATGGTGCAGCTTGGCTCAACTTATTTCTCATGTAGAGGCTCCTTGTTTATTGCCATTTTAAACTTCGTTTAAAATACAAATGTATTTTTGTGCATTTGTTGAGTGTGGTTGAGAATTGGGACTACTGGTGTCATTGTCCTTTTAAAATTTCTGAATATTGACACATAAGAACTAAAATAATAAGTTAGAAGAGGTTGGAAGAGTAATGGTAGAATTTGATGTAGAACTGTTAAATCTTACGTAACATATAGGTTGGTATTTATGGCCTCCAGGATATAACTTCTCATTCATGAAATTTCTAGTACCTTTTTGATTGTATGAGTGTTTGAGAATTTTCTTTAGTAATACAGTCTTTACTCTGTATTATTTATATGACCATAAATCACGTTACTGGTCTTCTGTGTATTTAGCAGATAGGTAGAAGGGCAGTTTACCATAGTTTCATAAATTATTTTGAGATTCTGGCATTCCAATCAAGCTCACAGTGTTCAGTTCTGATAAAATTAAAAATTAGTAGACTGGTCATGACAGTGCTGTCAATACCAAATGTGCAAGGAGGAAAAAAGAATCACCATATGAAAAATGATGGGCTCAAAGACTGTCATTCTGAATTGTCTGCTTCAAAACATTTAAAGCAAAAAAAAGTCAAACCATTCAGAATGGGTTTTGTATCTTTTCACAGATTCTGTTATCAAGCTCTTTCTCTGCAATCATCATTGCAAGACAGTGGCTTTTAAGAGAAATTTGGCGTTCTTGCTTGGTAACACAACTCTAAGAATGAGCATTGCATTCCTTACATATTTCATAGTCTCAGCATTCGCCACCAGCCAGCCTGGATGGAAAATTTTGAGTTCATTTGAGATCTTAATATAGAATTCTCTGTTCTCCTGAATTGATGCTGTCCAGGTGTTATAGGAGAAATATGACAGAATCAATTTTCTCTCTGAAGCTAATGTAACCTTTATTGTCAAATAGCTAAGCTCAAATAAATAGATTATGACATAACTGGGAATAGTTACTCTGCTGTCGCTATTTGCAGTACAGTTCGCAATGCTGCCATACACAACCGATAGACCTGTTTTATAAAACTTTGAGGTATCACTTTAGTGTCCATTCTGAAAAAAATGGTTAACCTATAGCATTTTGCTAAACTCATTTTTTCCTGAATTAAAAAAAGAAATAAGGGAAAATTTAAACATCTGATGATTCATAAAATGTTTTTTGCTAAAATGATTACCCCCCAAAATATATGTATCTGTGTATGGTAACTTAATGTGTAGATAAGTCAAGTGCAGGTTATATGTGTCTGACTAAAGTTTAACTAAACCTTTTTTCTTCAATGTGACATCTTTTTTGTTCTTGTTTGTTTGTTTTTCCCTTGGCAGCCTGATATTAAGACTTGATACTTTCTGGTGTGCACAAGCATATTTTGTTTGCCACTCACTTTCTGGCAGACTAGCATTTAGCACTGTATAGAATCAGAAGAGTGGAACATTTAAGAAACAAATGCTCTACTTCTACTAGTAGTGAAGTATTACTCTGTTTAAAATAAAACCAAGCAAACCCCACTGATGTTCTAGCTGTTCTATGAAGTAATTAGTCAAAGTATACTTAGCTTTGAAATCAAACATTGTGACTGCAAAATAGGTTTTATATATCCTTACATTATTGGTAACGAACATTTTGGTAACACTGAAAATGACAATATAATATTTTGTGATGGAAGTACAAGTGACATTATGTGACATAATAGGTTGTCAGAGTTCTCAAGTCTGTAGTGCAAATACCTATTCCCAATTTTATGCTACTTCAGCTTAATGAGAGAAAACATAACCAGTATTTCTTCAGTCTTACTCCACCTGAATTGCTGCAGTCAAAGGTGTTTAATGTGGAACTACAGTTTCAGATGTCATTTATAGAAACAGATTCACTTACTGTCCTTCCCATGATGAAGACAACAAAAAAAAAGTAAACTTTCATGGTGATTCAGCTGTCTTTTTTCTTTCATTATTTGCTTTGCATTTTGGTCTGTGTGCTGGGGGCTTCTTAGTTGTTAATTGTACTGTCATTTATGATCTAGATTGTCTGCTACAGCTATGTTCAATATACTGCCTGAGTAATTAGGCTTTTTTTAAATAAAGGTTTTTTAAAAACCTTAAAATTGTTATTTATTAAAAAAAAAAGAAAAACAACAAAAAAAATTGCAACTTAGTACCTGCAGCACACTAACTTCCTGAAAACTTGATTTCACTCTGAAGTAGGGTTACAGTTAAGAAATACAATCTGTGATATGTGAGGGAAAGGTAAATTTTCCATTGGCCTGCAGGGGAGTTACAGTGCTAAATTTTTTCTGTTCTTCCTGTTATCCTACTAATTTTTCCTCCTTCCGAATTTCTGGTTAGGAATATTGAAAGCTGGAATAATTTAAGGAAGAAAGTATCCTGGAGAACAAATAGAGATTTTTGAGGCTCTCTAACTCTGCCTACCTACTCTGGCAGATTTCAAGGAATTCTCAAACTGCGAAAGTGTTCACAACCTTGCCAGTGTGTGATCCATGCTTTAAAACTCTGCTTACAGTCCATAAAGTGATGACCTGGCTCTGCATGTGTGTGTGAAGGCATTGCTACAAGCCCTTTCCCATCAGAGATCCAGTGATTCAGGGTCTACACTTCAGAACAACCCTAGCCACAAAAGAATACTTTCAGCTTTTAGGACACTGCTACATTCACCATCTGACTCCTGAGGACAGGAGAGCTTGAGCTAGAAGGAGATTGTGTCATGGAACAGATTTGGGATCCTCATTTTGTCTAAGCTGATCTAAGTGCAACATAGAAGTTTTGTACACTGTAGAAGAGATGAGTATTTCAATAAACATTTAGGTTGCTGCAGATGCTTCTGATGGTTTCAACCATCTTATGAGGGAGAGATGTAAGAAGAATATGTAAGTGCAAATCTCAGCAGTAAACAATCATGAGCATTCATTTGACATTTTTGGTAAAAGGTATATGAATAAAAACATTAAAATATAGTTAAAAGGTATATAAATGCCTAATCTTGAATTTCACTGTTTCACAAAACAGCAAAATACTTATTTTTGCTGATTTCCTATGAGAACCAATCTTACTGTGTGCTAAGTGCTTCAATGAGACGCTAGATGCTTTCAGATGAGGAGATTTAAGAAATTCCTGAGGCATCAAGCACCTTTTCCCTTGATAGATTCAAGTCCCAGTTGATATTTCAACTACATAAATCTTAGCTGAAGATAGGCTGAGGTCTTCTTTCTGACCAGGAAGGTGTTTGGATATGAAACACAGGTTTGTGTACTACTTCAGCTTCTATTCTGTAGATACTGTCTCCCACATTTCCTAGGGTAATCTTTTGACTTACTGTTCTATTGAAAGATAGAAAGGTGTGTTGTGGGTTTTTTGGTTTGGGTTTGGTTTTTATTTTTTTTTTCCCTGATAGGCTTTGGCTGTTTTACATCATTGGTATCTTTACTTCATCTAATGGGCCTGATCATTTCTAATTATCGAGTACTGTATGTAGGAGCTGCTTTGGCTGTAAAATTACTTCTATAAGAAATGTTCAGTCTGTTCTGTCCTAGGGGTATTTTTATGTGGCATATGGATTGTTTTTCTGTGTGTTTCAGCAATTTGTAGGGTCTTGTCTTTTATGGTAATCCCAAAGTGTTTTTTTTAATGTCTCATGCAGCTACCTAGTGATAAAACTTCTCTAAAATTGTTACAAATTGAGGCTGTCAGAGATGGAATAAAAGCACCTCCAGGGTAATCATTGGTTTGTATGAACAGTGTTTACTTGTGAGTGACAGCGAATCAAATTTTGAAAAATTTTAACCTCATAAGAAGTCTTGTCCAACTTTACTGCTTGTTTGATGTAAAAAGACTGGTTTTGGAAAAACGAGGAAGGGTGGTTGTTTCAGGGCAAAGGACACTTTTATGCACAAAGCAACAGGGAACTTCTACCAGGTGTCCTCATAAAGTCAGTTGCATTTGGTATAATGTTAGGGCCACCAAAAAACACATTATGAAATATTGGCCTTCACTTCTGCACCTGAAAACAATACGTCTGAAAAGCAATTATTTGTCATGCATGTAAAACTGTGGATATAAAAACAGCAGAGCGTGTCACTGTGAAAATCAATTCTAAACACTTTGCATGCTGAGTAGATGCTCCATAAAATTCATCTTGCACAAAAGGAAATAAATGCATGGGCTGTAAAGAAGTGTGCAGCAGAAATGCCTTTAATTGTAATTTTGTGTTTTTTCTGTGTAAGAACACAAGGTTTAAAGGAAAAAGCTATCCAGAAATCCCCACTTTACAGAGCTGAGCAGCTGGTAGAAGGTGCCCCTTGGCAAAAGTGGCCATACTGATCATGTCATTACTATGAGTTTGTACAACTTTTATGACCATTGGAGAGCAAGGGTCTGCAACTTGAAGATGCCAGATGAGTGACATATGCGTATGTGCCTGCAAGTCTCCAGAGTGACTTCTGTACGCAGAAGTCTCTGGCATAGGCCAGAGAATATAGTAATTCTCTAATGTAATTACTTTTTCCAAGTGTCATGGGCATCTGAACATATTTCTGCAATTGCATTTAGTTTTTTGGGGGGTTTTGTTTGTTTGTTTTAATATGAAACTTTAGCTTGAAGAAAGACTGAAGTTATGCATGAAAATGAAGAAACAATTCAGCAAATAATTAAGAATAGATTAAAAACTTGATTTCAATCAGAAGAGAGTGTTGACGCTTGTTATCATACATTTAGAATATCTGCATTATTTTTACTTAGGGTACATGGAATTGATGTGTGGGAAATTGTTTTCAAATATTTCTAAACATCAAATAATTTTTTTTTGCTTATTGTCTTTTATGTATTCTTCAAGACTGCATAAAGCCTGTGCCTTTCTTCCTATTTGACTTTTAGAAATGAACGTTCATGATACCTAGTATGTTCTTAGTTTCAGATTTGGAGTAAGAGGTCAGGGAGGAAAAAGTACATATGATACACGTGAAATATTGCATAGCTGTTAAATGCAGAGTCATACTACAGCATGCAGTGTTTGCAGAATTTTCAGTTAATGCTAAGTACCACTTTCTCAGGGTCAGAAGTCTTTTGGCTGAGTAGCTTTAAATGAGAAACCTATAGATTTGAAATAGGAAGAAGATGCTAAGGATTCTTAATCATAGCATTTGATGGTCCAGTGGCTTCCACTTCTCAAGAGGGTAGTTTAAAATGTGGCGACAGCAAAACTTATTTAACCTGAATGATTTTTCAATAAAAGTTTTATTGCATTTTGAGGTCCCCCAGAGTGCAAATTTTTATTGTTATGTATTAGAGATTATTAATGTTGATTTAATATGAGAAAGTTCTGCACATAATATAGGGACCCTCTAGAGAGGAAAAATATATATTTCCACAAGGGAATTTAGAGCGGGGTACCTGCAAGAACTGAACCACACCATTCAGTGGCATAAAATCATTTAGTAAAAAAGAAAAAAATTGCTAAACAGGATGGCTATAGTGGGTTGACAGCAATTTCTGTTGAAAGATTTATTTTCTATGAAACTTGCACATTTGTAAGGACACACACATGCTGATCAAGGCTCATTGACAGAGCTTTAAACTGGACCTGAAGGGGGCGTGCTTGTCAGGCTTGCCCCTGACAAGCAGTGGGATGACATGCTAAGGTTAGAGGGACGAGGTGCTAGTGAAGGCCCTCAGCCTGTTGCTCTGAGACATGCTGGGTATACTGCAGCACACTTGAAGTCTGTACAGAGATGAGCCAGGGGCTACTGAGGTAGTAGGAGCCAAGAGGAGTTGAAAGCTACCTGCTAGAAAGCTATGACCTAGTTGCCATTATTGAAATTTGGTGGGACGAATCCCATGACTGGAGTGCAGCTACCAATGGCTACAGGCTGTGGAGAAGGGGCAGGCGAGAAAGGAGAGGTGGAGGGGTTGCCCTTTCCATCAAGAAATTGGTAGATTGTCAAGTGTTGAAAGCTTATGGGTAAGAATTAGAGACAGAGGCAACAAAAGGGAACCTTGTGGTTGGTGTCTGCTACAGGCTGCCTGATCAAGGGGAGCCTATTGACCAAGTCTTTTTACCCCAGCTATAGAAGGCATTGCGCTCGCAGGCTCTCATCCTGCTGGGGAACTTCAGCCACCCAGACGTCTACTGGAAAAGTAGCACAGCGAGCTGTAGGCAATCCAGGAGACTCCTGTAGTGCATCAAGGGTAACTTCTTAAGCCAGGTAATAGACAGCCCTACCAGAGGGGATGCAATACTGGACCTGCTGGCCACCAATGCAAGTGAGCTAATTGGTGATGTCAAGATGGGAGGCAGCTTGCGCTGCAGTGATCGTGCACTGGTGGAGTTTGCAGTCCTGAGGGATATGGGTCAGATGAAGAGTAAAGCCAGGACCCTGAATTTTAGGAAAGCAAAATTCCAGCTGTTCAAGGAATTAGTCGACAGGACCCCCTGGGAAACTGCCCACAGCGACAAGGGAGCAGAACAGAGCTGGCAGATCTTTAAGGATGCTTTCTGTAGAGCGCAAGAGTTCTTGATCCCCAGGTGTAAGAAACGAGGAAAGGAAAGCAAGAGACCAGCATGGATGAGTCGAGACCTACTGGTCGATCTAAAGGGCAGGAAGGAAATGCACAAGCAGAGGAAGCAGGGACGGGTATCCTGGGAAGAGTATAGGGATGCTGCCTGGTTGTGTAGGGACAGGGTCAGGAAGGCCAAGGCATGGATGGAGCTGAACTTGGCAAGGGATGAAAAGAATAGTAAAAAAGGCTTCTACGGGTATGTTAGCCAGAAAAGGAAGGTCAAAGAAAGTGTACCCTCCGATGAACACAACTGGCAAACTGGTAACAAGGGGCAAGGAGAAGACTGAGATACGCAACAGCTTCTTTGCCTCAGTCTTCACTGTCAACCTCGCTTCCCACACCTCTCAAGTGGATGGACCACAAGGCAGTGACTGGGGGAGGAAAGTCCCTCCCACTGTAAGAGAAGATCAGGTTCGTGACCACCTGAGGAATGTGAATACACATAAGTCTATGGGACCTGATGAGATACATCCCAGAGTCCTGAGGGAATTGGCTGATGTAGTTGCCAAGCCACTCTCCATGATATTTGAAAAGTCATGGCAGTCAGGTGAAGTCCCTGGTGACTGGAAAAAGGGAAACATTGCACCCATTTTTAAAAAGGGTAGAAAGGAGAACCCCGAGAACTACTGACCTGTCAGCCTCACCTCTGTGCCTGGTGAGATAATGGAACAGATCCTCCTAGAAGCTATGTGAAGGCACGTGGAGGACAGGGAGGTGATTCGAGACAGCCAACGTGCCCTTCACCAAGTCCTGCCCAACCAACTTAGTGGCCCTCTGTGATGGAGTGACTACATCAGTGGATAAGGGAAGAGCTATGGATGCCAATTGTCTGGACTTCTGTAAGGCGTTTGACACGGTCCCCCACAACATCCTCTAAATTGGAGAGATATGGATTTGATGGGTGTACTGTTCGGTGGATGAGGAGTTGGTTGGATGGTCACATCCAGAGGGTAGTGGTCAATAGCTCAATGTCCAGATGTAGATTGGTGACAAGTGATGTCTCTCAGGGGTCCGTATTGGGACCAGTACTGTTTAATATCTTCACCAGTGACATAGACAGTGGGATTGAGTGCACCCTCAGCAAGTTTGCAGATGACACCAAGCTGAGTGGTGTGGTTGACACACCTGAGGGATGGGATGCCATCCAGAGGGACCTGGACAAGCTTGAGAAGTGGGCCCGTGTGAACCTTCTGAGGTTCAACAAGGCCAAGTGGAAGGTCCTGCACATGGGTTCGAGCAACCTCCAGTATCAATACAGGGTGGAAGATGAAGGGATTGAGAGCAGCCCTGTGGAGATGGACTTGGGGGTCCTGTTGGATTAAAAGCTCAACATGAGCCAGCAATGTGTGCTCGCAGCCTGGAAAGCAAACCATATCCTGGGCTGCATCTAAAGAAGCGTGGCCAGCAGGTCGAGGGAGGTGATTCTGCCCCTCTACTCTGCTCTGGTGAGACCCCACCTGGAGTTCTCTGTCCATCTCTGGAGTCCTCAGCACAGGAAAGACATGGACCTGTTGGAATGGGTCCAGAGGAGAGCCACAAAAACGATCAGAGGGATGGAACACCTCTCTATGCAGAAAGGCTGAGAGAGTTGGTGTTGTTCAGCCTCGAAAAGAGAAGCCTCCGGGGAGACCTTATTGTGTCCTTTCATTACTTAAAGGGGGCTTATAAGAAAAATGGGGACAAAATTTTAGTAGGGCCTGTTGTGATAGGGTAAGGGGTAATGGTTTTAAACTAGATGAGAGTATATTTAGACTAAATATAAGGAAGAAATTTTTTACAACGAGGGTGGTGAAACACTGGAGCAGGTTGTCCAGAGAGGTGGTAGATGCCCCATCCCTGGAAACATTCAAGGTCAGGTTGAATGGGGCTCTGAGCAACCTGATGTGGTTGAATATGTCCCTGATCACTGCAGGGAGGTTGGACTAGTTGACCTTTAAAGGTCCCTTCCAACACAATCTATTCTATGATTCTATAAGGCTCCTGCTCCTCTGGCCCAGTTGAGCAGTGCCATAGACTGGGGGGAGAGGGCACTTGCTCCAAAGGGTCCATGTGCCCAAGTCCTGACTTGCAGATGGCTTTTTTGAGTAGCTATCTGTTTCACCTCAGGCTCAGCCTTCTGCATGTTTTCTGGCACCCACAGATGGTTTCCCACTGACAGGCACCTTTCTTCACTTTTTATTGGTTTCTGACCTAGGTGGTCAGGTAAGCTGCTGCATAGCCCCCAGGTAATTTCTTTGGCTTTTTCCCACGTATCTGAAGCCAATTAGTGGTTGTTACCTTGGTTACTATGACTTTCTGGCCTCTAACTACAAATATGTTACAAGAACATAAAGTTGTATGACTGCTTTATTTTCTTCTTTCGTGCATATCTAACCCATGGAACAGAATAGACCCTCTCATTTGGCAGTGATTTGGGCAGGCTTCCCCCATGCCAGTTATCTGTGTTACTGGTGACAACTATCTTTGTTTTTCCAACTGGTTATCTAATTGGTGGGCAGGTATGGTTCAGACATCATCTTATCTGAGTAAGCTTCACTCCATGACATGCACGCACACATATGTATGTATGTATGTATGTACATACTTATTTTAATGAAGCTTGCTAACATGAACAAATTTGAAATACCCATTGTTAATGTTGCTCAACACTTTCCATTATGAAGGTGGTTTTAGTTGCTAACGGTTTTACTGAGCTTTAACTGTTTGGCCC
This sequence comes from Nyctibius grandis, assembly GCF_013368605.1. NCBI lineage: Eukaryota > Metazoa > Chordata > Aves > Nyctibiiformes > Nyctibiidae > Nyctibius > Nyctibius grandis. Next base: position 47,447,429 of record NC_090663.1, read on the forward strand.
AAATGCTTTGTGCTGTCTTTCAGTTGAAAAATTAAGATATGATGATACAGGTATGCCCCTGAGTAAAGTTAGGGAAATTGTTTATTTTGTTTGTGTTAAAATTGAAAATAAAAACATGCTTGGAGTTCCTAGTCTTTGTTTACTTTTTGTCAAAGGTATTTGCCAATTCAATCTGCTATAACAAAAAAAAATACTACAGTAAAAAAAAAAAACTTAAAAAAACTACTGCTTTCCCCTCTGACAGTATTTATTTAAAAACAAAAACCCTTTCTGAGTACCTTGTGAGTACACCCTAAGTAAGACTTCATTTTTTAGTTTTTTAGTTTCATCATGCAGCGGCAAAAATTTTAATTCCATAATGAATTATACCATTATGATTTTTCGTGTGGTTTGACGTTTCCTAAATCCTTAGGAGGAGGAATTTAGACAGTAAACAGCTCAAGGAATGTTTTCTTTACTTTTTTTTCCAGTATTATCTCCGCAGCTTCTGGTATTATCTGCCTGTTTGATTTTTCTGGCAAGCATTCAAATTTAGTAGTTGTCTTTTTGTAATAATTTAACACTGAAATAAGTTGTGTGTGTGACTTTTAATGACTGACAGGTGTTTAGATAGTACTGTTGTTAAAATATTGCATGATATAGAAATTGTTGAGTGACTTTTGTGCCATCCCTCTACTTTCCTTCCATGTAATCATAGTAGGTCACGTACCAAATTTAGTCTTTATTTAAAGTTTCTCTCTTCAATGCTTGGTTTCATTTCAGTATATTGGCTGTTCTGATAGCGCAGACAGTTTTGTAGCGCTGTTAAGTCAGACTGGTGATATCTACTGTGTAAAGTGTAAATTATTGGCTGCTAAAGCAATATCTGTATATCTGTAATAGGTTAAGGGTAGCTATTATTCACATACTTTTCCTGACATAGATCTCCCATTTGAAGCACTTTTTATACCCAACTGTAGTTTCACAGTTTATATTTCTACAGTGAGACCCCTCATTTTCCATTTTGTCTAATGATACAGTTTAATGCTGGTTTCTAATACAGAATAGCAGTTTAGGAATTTATCTGACAAAGAACACAAGAGCCTTAGTTTCATCGAATTTTGAGGGTTGATACTTCAAATTTTCATCATCTGTGAGACATAAAAGATATTGACTAGCATAAATTGTATCTGATTCCCATATCTCTTCTCTCCCCTTTGCAATAACTGCTGGAAAAGCCTGTAGCAGTAGGCTAGAAGCCAGCAAACATTTGGCATTGTACACATTTTACTTCATCTTTTTTTTTTTTTTTTCTGTGCTAAACTCAGGTGAAGAAGTTTTAAATCAAGCTTATTAACATTCCAAGTGTGCAGATCAGTGCAGGGAGTGCAGGCTTTTATTTTTGCTTCATCAGACACCCTATTATTTTACACAAAAGCTTACAGTCTTTGAGTAGTCATTTGGAAATACTGTGTGAATTCTAAATTTGTTTCAGTATCACTGGTTGTAAAACTTTTGTCTTGCTCTCCACAGTTTATGTTATTCAAAAACTTTAAACACGTTCTGCTTCCAAAATGCAAAAGACCATGATGCCGTTTAAGAGCAAACAATAAAAATGTAGCTGGACAGGTAAACCAGCAGAATTTACAGCCCTAATAAACTGAGAACACATTTGAGAGGCTGATACAGGTTTTGTTGTATTGCACTAGGAATGTAATACTGTAATCTTTGCAGCAGTTCCTTACCATGAATCAGAATCATAAGAAGCAAAAAGAGAGAATACAGTTTTGGTAGTTTTGTGTGCCTTTTAATATTATTTGTTCAATATGAAACTTATAGTGGTCTAGATAGGCAACAAGTGCATAAAGGTACATTCATATGTTACAAAAGCAAATGATCCCTTTTAAGGTTTCTAAAAACCAGATACTGGGGAAAGAAATTATTGTGGATGAGAAAATAATAGAAGGCTTTAAATCTTTAAACTAGAGAGTAAGAAACTTTTTAATCATATTAGAGTTCTACACAAAAAAAGTATATTTTCTTAAATCCCTGGAGTCCTTTTTCCATATATCCAATGACAAATACAATAATGATGATACTATAAAGGTTTTCACCATATTCCTTTATTCATAACTACTGTACATAACTAGAGTGACAGAAAGATAAATACAAGCAATTCTTGCTCTGAAGCATAGTGGAAATTAATGAAGAATGAGGAAAAAAGCAATGCAACAACAACAAAAAAGCAGTTTAGGGAAAGTGGATCCATTAAGGCAGGACACACAATTTTATATATCTTTGTTTTAACAGGATCCATTCTTTCTTCTTACATGTGAATGTGTATTTATATGAAGAGAATCCAAAGCATTTATACCAAGCATAGGCTTAGTCTTAGTGAATTTGTCGCTTATGCCATTTCTTTATAAGGATTTCTATTTTCTATTTAAAATTCAAATGCTCTCAAGCATCAAGATTTAAGTCATGTCATGTTACTACTAAATCATCCAGTTATTTAGTTACTGTCCTAATTAAAAGGATTAAAAACATAAAAGTTCAGTTTGTTAAAAGAATGTGTTTTAGCTGAGAAAAGTAATTGTGTCAAGTTCAAGAATATTACTTTCCTTCGCAAAAGATTGAAGTCTTGTTAGAAAATAACTGTTACAAAAGGTGAATCATAATTAGTTTGTTTGAGAAGTGATGAATCTTAAACAATTTACAAGATTCCTTTCTTTCCTCCTACACATAAAGGAGTAAATATGTCAATCAGCATCTTTAAGAGTCATTGGCAGCAACAACTTTTTCATTCCCCTGTTGATTAACAGCATGATTTTATTGAAGTAGATTAAGGCAATCTTTAGTAATATCTGAAGCATCAGAGTAAGCAATAAGTAGAAATCAGGAAAAAACACTCCTTGAATGGTTTTGGTTTTTTTTTTTTTTAGTTTGGTTTATGGTAGTTTCATTTTGAATTGGTAATTGTAATCCGCAATACTTTCTTTTCCCATTAATATCCCATCTTCAGTAAATACTAATTCCAATTAATACATAGCAATTGCTATATTACTGTTAGGTTAAGTATAGCAAGTGTAACAGATTTTTGTTAACAGATTCGTTATTGTGCCTTAAGCATTCCTGCTTATCAAGTACACTGTTACCTGCGTTCCATCCTTCATGGGACTGTACTCCTTTTTATTCATTTTTGCGTCTAATATAGCCATGAAAGCAGCTCAATTTTCTGCTCAAAATGGAGTGAGTGGATTCCTGGCTGTTTATGATTGTGTGAACATGGAGTCAACATGGAACAAAGTAACAGAAGAGAAAAATTCTTGCACAGCTAATGCAGAATTCAACTTCTGCAGCCTCACAAAGAGCGCCAAAGTCCAGACTTGGAAAGTCTGAAGTTTGGGCCATAGCTGGATTTTGGACTGTGAAAGTTATTTCGACGCCTTATATTCAGGATGTGATGTGACCCCCAAAATCTAGACCCAGATTAAGATAATAGAATAATAGAACAATAAGAGTAGTAAACAGGGCCTGCAATAGTGAAGATGCAAGGGTATCATTTGGCTTTGTATTGCTAAGTTAAGTAACTGCACCCCATTTTCAGGAACTGATGAGAGTTAGGCTCAGATGAGCCAAATATTTTGGTACCCAAATACCTTTAAGTGCTCTGACAGATATTTAGGTACTAAATTCCTTTAAAAATCTGATGTTTTGGCATAGCCATAGTGATTTGGAGATGCCTCATATTATTATCTAAAGGCATAAATTTCATTTGCGTTTTCTTTCCCTTTTTAGAAAGTCATGAACTGAATTCATCAGAGACTTTCTTCAAGCCTAACAGTGCTCAAGATATACTTCTCTTCATGTTTGCTAGAATTTAACAACCAGAAAGAGTGAACAGAGTGTATAATTAAGGAAAGAGTAATGCTTATCAGGACACTAGGTTCTTCTTTTCTAGGTTACTCTGAAATACATTTGCTTCTTTGTTGAAGAAGTAGTTCAGAATGTAGATTGTATATTGAAGGGGACTATTGAAGGGATTTTATAGGCAGGAAAACCATTGAGAACCTACTCTAATTGGTCTGTGGTAGCATATTTCCAAGAAACTAGATTAGATATAATTATCTTGGGAGATTAGGCAACCCTCTTATCCCCATTAGTGTATTTACATAATATACAGTTTAATACCGTCTCACAGTAAGGCTACTGGCAAGCCATAGGAGATATGCAGATTCCCGGTGTTGCCTTTTCTTTCTAAAAGGCTCAGAAGAGATATCACTGTTCTTGGAAATATGGTTTTCTTCCTTGTCCTCTTTTTGATGTAACTTATTATGGGCAGTTGTAATTTTCCCACTAGCTTGGCCTCAGGTGTTTGGTTGTTCTAAAGGAAGGAAAAAGGTGTTGTGAACAGCTGAGTGTTTTTCCTTCCCTTGGAAAGAGGGTTGCGCAGCTGATGATATCTGGCCAAACTGTTAGCAGAAACTAGCAGTAGGAGGAGAATAATCATGATTTTATACATTTTTTTCTATAGTGAAGAAAAGTGACCTTCTGGGCAAAACCTGATATGACTGGGAGAGGTACTGCATGTGTAGAGTCGCATGCTAATTGTAAAATTTGTGTATGATCTTACCATGTAAACATTATTAGTAAAAGAGAAGGTTAGATTTTGACATTCAAGAAACCCCTCATTAAATCCTGTGAGTACAGTTCCTACTAGGTGTGTATTAAAAAGAAGGAAAGCATTTTCTTTATGTACTCATCATGCCCCCATGAGTGAATACTGTCAGGAATGCGTGAACTTCTTGAAATGTCTTTCAGTGGCTCAGTGAAAGATTGTTTTTTTTATTTTTATTTGTCTAGGTTTTAACACTGGCAATTTTAGTGATCTGACAAACATGAGGACTTTGTAAGTGCTGTCACCTTTTGTTTCAGCTGTCTCTCAAGGGTTTAACCTATTCATAAGCTTTTGTTTCTGGGATTTTTTCATCTCTGAATCATTTAGCAGCATAGGCTTCTGGAACAGATTTTTTTCTGTAAAATAAAAGTACAAGAACCACTATCTGACATTGAAATAAAAAAATGGCGTTCAGGTTCGGAAATGTTTTGTGTTATACATTTTAGACTACATGTTTTCCTGACATTCTACTTCATGCTTACTGATACAGCCAATGGCCAAAACAATGAAAAAGAGGCTATTAGGGTGAATCGTGTTGGACAGATGAGGAAGGACTAATAAAACCTGTTTGATAAAAAAAGCAACAACAACAAAACCTACAACCACAAAACCGCCCACCCAAGCTGGCTACATTTTGTTGTTTCTTAGCACACTTCAATAATTCTAATTCACGACACCTGTGAGTGCCTATTTGAAAAGCAGTTCTTGGACATGCAGTCTTCCATGGTGGGTTCTTTCACCTGCTTAAAGACAACTTCCTCCCCTGCTGAGCTCTGTGCAAGCTGAAGTTCTTTTGAGCAGTCTGGATTGGCAGAGGGTAAATCATGAATATTAATGCTTTTACAGCTTTTGCCTGTACAACTTTTGCCATGTTAGTTTCATGGATCCTTTGGGGAAAAGTGCTGAAATCTAGCATCTTGATTATACCACGATAATCTTGACCTTTGTATCCCTTACAGAATACATATGCTTATTTAGCAAGCAGCCATATTCTTGCAGAGCTGGACTGAACCTTTAAAACCAACTTTCTTTCTGTACTTCTCTGATAGATAGTAATATAGACATATGTTATTGATAGCAATAGGTATTGATAGTACTAGAAAATACAGAATTGTATCATGTCTCTAACTTTGCTGAGAAGGGTTGTCCTCTTTAGATATACAGAATTGTACAAGAGTTAACCAAAGATTGTGTGAGTGAACAAAAGTAATCTTCAAATGAGATTGCATATTTTTTCAGTTTGTCTAATTTCAGTGTAAGGTCTGTAGGATTTTTGTTTGGCAAAGCACTGGATTTTGTGTTTAATTCTAAGTTGTGGCTTTTAAGGAAAACACTTCTTTTTTCAAAAGAAATGTTCAGATATTACAGTGGATCAGTGTTTTCTGTGTTTGGAGCTACTGCATTTATTGCTCCAGAATACAATACTTCATGTGTGTGTTTGAAACTCTCAGAAGACATTTCAAGTAAACTTTGGGGCCACTGCTGCAAGGAGTTTATGTAAACGTTTCTTCCTTTGATTTCAGTATTTGCTTTGCTTTTACATCATTCTATTAAAAAAAAAAAAAAAGTTCTGTTTTGTTTAGTAGTTCTTCGATTTCTCAGGGGATGAAGATATTCTCTGTGACCAGATTTGGATCAGAAACAGCATAATATATGATCTCAAAGAAATGAGACATTTACCGATGCATCAGTTTTTATGAGGGTTTGGGTTTTTTTGAAGGGCAGGGTGGAGATGTCAGAGATGTCAGGCAATTTATGTACTGGTTTTAGTGGTTTTGAATAACAATAAGAAGAATTATTCATTTCTGGTGTACTACATTTTTAGAAGAGGAGGGAGATATTATGTGAAAGGCTGACATGATCCATTTAACTTATCAAAGACTTTTTGGATAATGAACTTGTGTTTTTGAAGAGTTTATTTGTAGCCATATGTTTTGCTTTGTATTTGAATGAATAAGCTATGTAGCAATCATGATGGTAATAATTTTGTTATCGATAATTTTTTGACATCTTTAATTCTCTGCCATTAATACTCATTATGACTATGTGAAAGCAACATGGAATTATCCTATCTAAAATATAGAACATACAAAACAACATACAGAAATATCTGAAAATATTATTCTGAATAGTTAAAAACAGTTTAAAGTACTTGCTGTGTCTCTCAGTCAATTGCTTACCTTTTGTTATGAGGTCAATATTGACTGCAACTACTGTACACAGGCATATGTGAACAGATGCGTGAGTCCAGCCTCAGACCTTACATGTAATTGTTCCTACATATATAGGGATGAATGCATTGATATGTTTCCCATAGTGTTTTGCAGCCTATACTTGCCCTCTCCCTTATCTATTGCCTATGATGCAGTCATCTATCACACAGTAATTTATTGTTATTTCACAAATCTCTAATTTCAGCCCCAAGTTTTGTTTGCATTGGACTGTAAGCTTATGTGGAATGCTGGAGTTTTGAGCTTGAAGACAAGTTCCTTATTTTTTATTTCTTTTCAATTACTTTTAATTGCACAGTTAAAATAGAAGATGATACAGAGAAACAGGCTTGATTCTGGTCTTTCTGTGCAATTAATATTTTTTACTAAGATTCAGGTACTTTCATCTGTGCGAAAAACAGTGGAGTTGCAGAGGTATAAAGAGAGAACATTCTGTAATGTGTTAGTTTTCGTTTGGTTGGTTGGTTTGGTTTGGTATGGGGATTTTCTTTTTATAATATATGAGAAGACAGGAGCTTCTCTTCAAAGCCTAGGCCGATTTGGCAGCATTTGCATTTGGAAAATTTACATAGTATTCAACATTTCATAGCAAACACTGAAAAAGGTATACTGAGCCTGCAGCACCATTTTTATTGCCACTAATGAGAAACAAGTTGCAGTGTAACTGAACTTTGTACTGCTTAACTATTTACTTTGTGATGCTTAACTGAGCAACTTTCTCTGCCTTCTGAATGCGATGGAATGCCAATGGAAGATCTCATGAGGAAGAAGTAAGAGTTTTAAAAAATGTCACTTTCACTATAGGATTGGCTTGCTGCTGTCAGCATGCCAAATTTGAAACCAGATTGCAAGTTATGGGGTGTGTTACAGATCCTATTTTCAGCAATGATCATCTACTGCTGAGAAAGTATTAAATAAATCCTGTATGGAGAGTGATAGAGGAGCACCATCAAGGCATCCACTAAATGTGATCACTAACTGGAAAAGCACACACCTCTTCATTTTTGAACTGGTCAATTTTTGTATCTCCTTTCCTCAGTTTCATATCTTCTCCATTCCTTACAAAATGTTGGGTAACACATATGCACACAGAACATGCTATAAATGTTATCAATCTGTAAATCATTGAAGTGTTAAAGTACACTTATATCTCTAGTATTTATAAAAATTTACCTTATATCAGTGGCTATACTGTTGTTAAAAGTGCCTGTAAAACAGGTTTCTCACAAGCTCTGGTTATTGATTTTCTTACTCCAAACTGTCATCTTGCCGTGCACTAACAGAAACATCATATCTTTTTTACTTTTGTTGTTGTGCTGCATCCACACAGAAGTTTGTGTTTCTTTCCTTCTCACGTATATGTGGACATAGTCATGAGTGTAAGGAAGAACGTAGTCAGCATATGCAACAAGGGAGAAAAAGGTCTGATCATATATACCATTCCCGAGTCTCTTAAAGCTGGTCCTCTTGGCAAAGTATTTATTTTCCAGGCCAGATTTCAACTTGCTCTTCATTTCAAATCTGAGTTTCTCCTCACCAAAGATGTGCTTTCCTGCCAGATCTCACCCTCCCTCCGTTGGCTTTGAATTTGTTCAAAAACATGCCACAAGAAACTGTATTTCATTACTTTAGGGTTTTAAAACTTGAGTTAAAGGATTTCAAGAGAATAATGGGTAGAAATTGAGTATCAGCTCAAAAAGTAAATGTTTCAAATAATCAAGACTGCCTGAAAGAGAAAGACATTTACAATTAAATGCTTTTTAAATTATACCTTTAGCTAATAATTTTGTTACGATACTGTCTGAATCATCACACAAGAAGTATTATGTTTTAGTGTGGTTAAATCAGCGTAGCTGGATAGAATGTTGATTTGTGATCTTTCATTTTTCAGAGACTGTCAAACATTATTACAACACATGCTGCTTCTAATATTTAGAATGTTATGGCAGTGCTATGCCTTCTACTGTGTATTTGCTTCCAGTTCTTTTATAAGAAAGATTTACCATACTTCAAGCAAACTAAACTTGCTCAGTCTTGTGGTTATAGTGGAGAGAATATGGACGGCTTTGCTCAGAAGTGTGTTCAGGAAGGAAATTTAGTGTTGTCCCATTGTGATACGAGTTCCTTCAAATTCTTTAATGTGAATTACATAAATAAAAGTTCTTACTTTATTAAAATCCTTGATTCTTCAAATGTAATTCAAATGAGGCAATGAGCTAATGATTTACATTACAGGAGAGAGGCCAAGTAACTTTTTTTAATCAGTTATCTATTTTTGATATCTGAGATAAGGAAGGTGTGTCAAATGAGAGACTATCAAGACAACCTATTCATTTCTAATTTATGTTAATAGAAATGCTAATTCACACAAAAATGAATGTAGTTGTTTCACCCCAGAATAGATTTTGTATTAGAAAATAACTTTTTCTTAATGTGAAATGAAATAAGCATAACAACAGGGGAAGGTACATTTATATGAGCATATTACTCTTTTTGTTTGTTTTGAGAGAAATGATCCTGTCCTCAGAAGATTATAATATATGGTATTATTTCATCACTACCAAAAAATATTAAACCGTGGATGTACTGTTTCAGAAATTAGTGGTTATTTGGGTTTTTTTTGTGAGTTTTTTTATTTTGTTTTGTTTTGTTTCAGTACAAAAACCTAAACTTCCTTAAAAATTCTGTGATGTTAGATGTCTTTAAAATTTATTGAATCTAGAGACTATTCAGGTTGGTTACTGACTTATTTCTCCTGCTAAGCTGAGAAATTTATTGACGAACTTTATTGTGTTTTGTTTTGATTATTTTTTTTTTTTTAATTTCTGAAGCAGATGTTTGTCTTCTGTGTGAGACATAAATTGTAGGATGTGGTAGAGGTGATGAAGTTTATGCTTTTTGTAGCCTTCAAAAGCTGTTGTAAAATCACCAGCTGTGTTCCCGTGGGTTTATCACTCAAGTGCCCTACTCACATGATCCTTGAAATTCTGGGGATGGCAGATTTCATTGAGTCAGTTCTTGAACCAAATAATACAGATTTGCTTAATTAGGTGAAACATAATCTTGAAATATGAGATTTCTATTTTTTTCAGACTCTTAGAAACCTTTCTTAAATGCATAAGCCCATATGTTCCTCATGCTGTGCAAAACTGTTCAGAGGGAACAAAGCCAGTTAAAAATTCAGAGATCTAGTGGAACTAGATAGCTGAGGAAGATGCATAATATTAAGGGTTTGCACCAAGATTTCAATCTAGAATTAAGGATTAATGGGATTTCAAAGCCACAAAACTTTAAGTTTCTATTGATGACTAGAGGATTCCTGGCAGCTCAGGTGGGATTTAATGACATGTTGCAAACTTGCAGGGACAAAGCTATTGGCAAAATGAAACCACAAGTTTACCAGCCCTGTTTAGGCTTTGTAAATTATGTATAGGACTGCTTTAGTCACCTGAATATGGATGGAATGGAAAGGTACAAATGTTACTGTAAGGCAGTTTTTATTCTCCTTTCTTGCAGTATAAAATACTGTGTGTTGCAGAAGTGAAAAACAAAGTAACGTCACATATCTACGAAAGACCTCACAAATAAACTTTATGGATGTCACAAGTTTAAAATGAATGCTTTAACATTAATGAAAATGCCATTAAAGGATAAATGTTAATATATTTTTTTCCAATAAAGGAATCAAAGAGAGAGAATACTTGAGGGACAAAATTTTCCTTCCTAATTCTCACTCTATCCAGTCCCAGTAAAGGTCGCTCATTGCATAAATCCTGGAGAAGTATTTATTAGAAGCATTTTCCCTTAAAAGGGATACAGGAGTGGAAAGAGGTAGGCAGCTATATTTCACAAGAATCAGAAAAATAAAAGAAGCTTAATTCTGAGCTGTCACCTAAATGATTTTTGTGAGGTTGTAAAACTAATTTACATAAACTTTGGCAAGTAGCAATCAGTTTTTTGTTGTCCGGAATAATGGAAAACCCAGATAATATGTCACCAGGGCATGAAGGGATCTGGCCTGCAGAGAAGTCGTAATCTCATCTTCACTCAAACTGAGTAATTCAGGAATTCTTGGGCATCCTTTCACAAAATTTTCTAGTGCTTCAAGTGTAGGTTAAGTTTTGCTCAGGTGCCGTGCGGCCCCAGCTGGCTTCACATATTCACGCTGTGGCTTTGCTGGCAGACCTTTGCAGGCTGTGGCTTTGCTGGCAAACCTTCGCAGGCTGTGGCTCCTGGGAAGGGCAATGGTCATGTGACTTTTCAGAAGTCAGCTTGAATGCGAACTTGCTTAATAACCATTTCACACCTAAACTACTTCTAGCCCTGTAACCCGTATGGTTATGGGTTATGTCATCTGTCAGCAAAAGTAAGTGTTCAGAGCCAGGCTGTCACTGCACAAAGAACAGCTCTGTGGCTGCATCAGAGGCGCAACTAATTTGTAACCTGTGTGGTTAATGACGTGCATAATGGAGAGTTTTCTGTGTGTTTATTAATGCTGTAGTAAAACCTATGGGGAAATTAAAATTCATGTTTTCAAGAAGGATCTAGACAGTACAGTAAACATAGTTTCATGTTCTGTTTTTTTCTCCTCTCTGTTAAGTGATTATTTTCCACTGTGTGTATGAAGTAATGCAAGGAAAAGCCATATGTGACCTTAGAACCAGTGAGGTTATAGTGCACATATGAGGCTGTTATAATTTTGGTGTTTTTTTCAACTTATTGTTTGATTTGCAAACTTCAGTGACTTCCTTCAAGCGATACTTCCTAATTTTCAAAACTGGAAGACCCTAGTGTAAAACCTTGAAGCTTGTCTTCTTTTCACAATAGAAATAGCTCATTTATTCCTGTCTACTGTTGCTCAACAGAGACATGTATTTGTCCAGCACAGAACTTTACCTACTGCTCATGATTGCTTACTTGAATATGTTTTTTGGGAAGCTATGACCTAAAATTCTTTTGAGAGTCCAGGTAAATAAAAACTTCTTTCTTAATTACACTGTTGACTTTCCACCAAGAACTATAAGGGGTCAAAAAGCAGGATTTGCCTTTATAGGATTCTACCTGTTCTTCCCTGTTACCTCATAGTTATCAATTTTGTTTTAGATTTAGCTCATTCTGAAGATGCCTGGCTTAATAATTCTGAAGATCATTACTGGTGTTTTTTCTAAAGGTAGCCACAGCACGATTTGCTTAGGCAACCTCCAGTTCTTATGTGAAGCCAAAGAGTCGAGGCCAGGTTTCATCTCTGTGTGAGTACTAACTGATCAAAACCACACCATGCAATAGTCCAGAATAACTTAAAAATTACTTGCAGGTTTTGATTGTTGTGAATATAGTTATGCTTCACTATTAGCAAACAGTACTGTCAAATAAACTTACTTCAAATGTTCAAAGCTAATTAAACCAGTTTTCTCTTAATCTGAGATTCCCCATTATAAAACAAAGAGTAAGCATAGTTTATAGGTATCTTAATTTATGCTTGTTGGAAACTAGATTTTGCAATGTAAATATTTAGATATACTGGATCTTCAGAATTAGGTTAAGCATATGTCTGAAATTTAGATTTGTGACAACAATAGCTCTGTGATTACTTATTGTACAATGTTTTTATCATTATTTCATTAACAATGTGTAGTTCGTCAATTCTGAATATATGATTAGTTCAAAATCTGCTAGAGAGGTTTTTGGTGCCAGCAGTGGGATATTTCTGTAAGTAGCTTAGAAATGTTTAAAAGATCCTAATAGAGTTCCTGCCAAGAACTATTGTTGTCAACTAAACAGTCACAAAACAGAAGGGTAGAGAAACAGCAAAAAAGTCAGTGGGACACAGTTACCGGGAATAAGAATCTATCTTGCTTGTCACCTACCAAGCCATCTTGGTTTGGTTCTGGCTAATGGACACAAATCAGAACATTGACCTGCTGCTTCATTTTCAGAAGAATATTGTTTTAAGACTTATTTACCTGCTGCTTGATGAATGAAGGTGGGAAGTGAATTATTCTGTATAAGCTGAATGGTGAGTCTAAACTATTAGCAGGGACTTTAAATTGATGCTGTGCTGGGAATGCTACTGATTGTTTCCTGTTAGTTTTTTATCTTGAAAGAAAAAGATTTAAATTTTTGAACCCAGAATTCCCACTAATAAATATGAATTACTTTATGATAGAAATTTTATTTAAAATAACTTTCCTCCTAACAGGAGGGACAAAAATGAGTGAGCATAAAATATTTCATATTTTGGTTAGTAGACTATTTAGTAGAATTGTTTCATTCCTCTGCTGTATGTTTTACACTGTAAGCCTGTGACAGATTTCTGCTGACCTGATAAATTGCTGGACCGATTAGTGGTTGTCAATAAAGTATGTCTATATAGTGTTGTCTTAACATTTAATTAGATTTATATAATCAGCATCCCCTGACATTACTGTAGTAACTGTACTGGAGAAGACCCTAATTAGTAAATTCCCATAGTGTTTAGAGGGTGCACTTGACATTTTCTTCTCTGTACATTTTGATTATTTTGCCAGTCTCTGAATGTGAAAAATGTACATTCTAGTACCTTTTTTTTTTTTTTTTTTTTTTTAGTGTGGCAGCAGTTAGTAGCAATAGCAAAGGAAACGTGTAATCTTCACACTTTTGACACCATGCCTCTTCATACTTATACTGAGCTTACATGAAGCAAAACATATTTTAACTCCCAGTGTTGTTTCTATTTCAGGAATTTTTCGATACTCTTGTAAATTTAAGGACTGTATGATGCCTTCTGTAAAACTGTAAAAAGTATTCCTTCTGTAGTAGAACTACTGTTCTGCTGGAAAGCAAATTTGAGCTGACACCTTCATTCCACACTGCTACTCATGTGGGCTTTTTACTTGGTGGAAAATGAACTTTCTGGCATGAAATTTTGCATATATGGTAACAGAAAGATGTATTTCTTCCTGTCTTATGATGGAACTTGAATTTAAATGTCATTTAAAAAAAAGTGAAAATAAAAAATATATCTGTTTTGCTTGATGAAGTAATCTTAGATATCAAGTAGAGGTATATTCTTAGTGCAAAAGTATTTTCTATTACAGTGCAGGAAATATAAGACATATGAAATTCATAATATTAATCTGTATTAACAACAGATGTTAACACTCTAATTAAGCAAACTGCAGTCCCATGGGTTGTCAGTAAAGACTTAAGTAAATATATACACAGGGAAGCAATGTATTCTATATCTGAAAATAGTCTGTCCTTTTCTGAGGACACCATGTCATAGTGCTTTGTTGGCACAGATAAATGGGTCGTCATTCTAAACATACTGGCACAACTCCTCTGTCAGCCTACGGGAGTCCTGATCCTTCAAAATGTGACATAGCTTCAGTATGGACACAGGGTTAATGGACTGTCCTTCACATCTTAACTCGACTGTAAAGATTTGCAAAATGGATTAATGAGCCCTTAGACATGCCTATGGAAGTTCAACCATAAGAAAGTGCCCAAAGACCACTGTAATGTCGGGCTGTAAGATTCCTCTGCCTTCTGCTTTGCTTTATTACATTCTCTGTGCACATTTCTTTTCCCCATTTTTCACATCACAAATAAGCATGTTTGACCTCACTGTTTGAGTATCGTCTGCGCTTTTCTGTGTGTCTTTTACTTATTCCTATCGACTTCCACCTGATTATAAGGGGTCTGACCTGGATTTGCTATGCTCCAGATATTGCAAAAGCTGAGGAGTGCAGGGGGATCTTCATTTTGTGCTTGGAGTCTTTTAAAATAAGTACTTTCAGTAGCAATAACAAGCCATTTTGTGTGTAATTATTTTCACCAGCACATTTCTTTTTCCCCTCAAGACTTCTTGAACTGCTCCTTAGTTTTGAGGGTGGCTGGCCTGCAGTTAAATACCACTTTTACTTTCAAAGTTAGTTTCTCTCTATTTACCTTTCTAAATAACTATTAAAGTTGAATATAGGCCAACTACCTACATGAGCTTTTGCATTCATCTCTGTTTGACGTTATTTCTTGTTTCCTGAGGCAAAGTTCATTTCTGTGGAGCTGTATACGGAGAAAGGGTCCTTAATAAAATCACATCTATTGAGCTAGTACTTTAGCAACTGTGTTCTCAGTTCACTCATGCATTTGAGGATGAGAATGGAATGGCATTGGGAAATAGTGTACTTACCCCAGTTAGCTCATTGAGACTTGTAGCATGGCAGGTATTTCAAAATTGTAAATAAGTCTCCTGATAATGTAGTAAAAATTGTTTTTTTTCAAGTTATACAGAGCTGTAGGTGTGCTTTTATGAGTGCTTACTTAATTTTGTAATGTATTGGTTCTAGCAGCTTGCCAGAATTTTGTTGGTGAAATTCTTATTTATTAACTCTTTCAATAAACATTCCTAGTTTAATAAATTTTTCTGAAGAGAATAAAACCATTGCTGCTAGAAAGGAAAGATGCTTACTTCAAATGAGAGAGATCCCTCATGTAAAAATGCTGTGATTAGAGATGTGTATATATATATATATGAAAATAAATGATATAACAGAGAGCTAGAAATGTCAAAGTACTACAGACCTTAAAGAAATAAAAATGTCTGAATTCAGTGTAAAATGTGTAAATGTCTAAATGAGTAAAATTTGAACTTCAGGGAACTAGAAAGCTAAAGAAATGAGACATAACCTATGGACCAGCTCAAGAGGCTATTTATGTAGGAAAAATGCTATATATTTTAGTGTTTGGAACAAAAAGGGTACATAGATTGGTGCTGAAGGCGGAATAAGCCACAGCTGGTAAGTGAAGAGGGAGAAACTTCCACAAAACAGGAAAAAATAGTGCATTGGGAAAAAGAGCTGAAAAAACAGCCAGCCAGTGCAAGTATTTTTTCAGAGGAGGGACTCTGTCAGTGAATTATGTTGCCTGTGGAGGGTTTGGTTCCAGATCTTGTTGAATCAAAAACATGGTTACCCTTGAGAAGGAATTTAATGCAGGTCATCAACAGTACAAAGTATCTTTGGAAAGCTAAGGCTTGTCTCTTATGCCTCATCTGTAGAAGGGAGAGAATAGCAGGTGCATCTCACAGAGATGATGAGAAACAAGTCATTGAAAATTATGGGATGCTCAGGTATTATGGGGTGCTTGGGTATTATGGGGCACAGGCACAATAAATACATGAAGATAGCTCATTAAATGACACTGCAGAGCTACTCTAGTTAGCACTGAGCTTACTTGAGAAGCCGTGTGACTGCTTAAGGAGGTCTCATGCTGCTGTGAAATAGTTCTTATGAGGGCAAGGCTTATGGCTTAGCCATAGAGCTGCTCTTTGGTACAGCAGTTAAACAGCTTTTAGAACAGGACCTTTGTACAGGACTGCACTGTGTTGTGTAGCTGTGCCAGGTCACATCCCACAACAGCCACGGGCATCTCTGCGCCATGCTGTACTGTGGACTGTTATCTCCATCTCAGAACCAGTGTTCAGTATAGCCTAAAAGGAAGCAGTATGGATGGTAGTAAAGTCAGAGAAAGTTGTAACTGCAAGATGACATGCTTCAGGGCATTGTCAGAGGCAGAGATCAAACCTTCTGGGTGGCACAGGATGAGACTTTGCTGCCTGAGCTGCTGCACCATGGCCATGGCAGAGTTGCAAATCCTTGTGTGTTCACCCAGTCACTAAAGGGAGCCAAGGAGCAATGCTGTGCCATCAAGCATTGTGCTTGTCTTCTCCTGTACGTGCAAGTTCTCAATTTTATAACCTTACATTTTGTCAGTATCCTTGCTAATGTCTTCTTTCTTTGAGGTTCTTTGGAAATACTTGCAAGAAGGCGGATATCTTATTTTGTGCTTAGTGTTATTTTGGAATAGAAGAGAGAAACTGATGCTGTACTTAGTTTTAGGCTTTGGTTAACAAACACAACAAATATTACATCTTTGATTTTTTTCAGTGGTTTGTGAAGAATAGCATATTATACATGTGACGTGCATATGGTCTGTGTGAATCTTAGCTCGCTGACAGCCACGAGAATTGTGGTTATAACTACATGTCCTGTATTGTTTACATCTCACAAAGAAGTAAAAATCAATATTCTCTATGAAAAATAATTAGTAAATCATTATGGTCTGTTATTATAATGTTTTTGTTTTTGTTCGGCTATCAGTACCATTAGTCATTTGCCCTCATATTCCACTAGATAATTTTAGAAAACATTAGGGTTGGATTGGTTTCTGGCTGCATTTAGCTTATTTTAATTTTTAATAAATAGTATTTATAAGGAATTTACTCCTGAATAATGAGCAATACGGTCATATCCACCCATAGGTGTGGTAGGTATCCTGTGACTGATGAATAGTCATGAAATAGTTTACTTGAATGCTAGTTGACAGAAAATTCAGTCACCTCTGGAAACTGAGGTGCAGCTATTTTCTTGTTAGCAAGTACAGACTTGAAATTAGTTAGAAGAAAGTGAAATTTCATATTCTCTTGGAAGGTACTTGTGGAAACACGTATTAAAGTTAAGTTGTATATATTATAGTAAGGAAAATTCTGCTAAATGTTTTGAAGAAGGCTTACATTGTCATCAAGGATTAGCTGGGTATATTACTTAATAAGTTGATGTAACAGCCAAATTACTTTGATGAAAACTTCTGCTGAAGGCAGAAAATTTGGATTCCTTTTTAACAAAGATTAAATAAGCCCATTAACTAATTGTTACCACTAAACTAATTGAAATATACTATTGCAAGTAATCCTTTTTTGTACCCCTCCTTTTAATATATCTTACGAAGATAATGTTTTAAGATCTGACCTCTGCTAGGAGGAAATCATGACAGGTGACCTATTTAGGGTTTTTCAGGATAAATGGATTCCGGTTATGTAAGTTATAAGTAGTTACTGGCCTAGTGGCCTAATGCTGAGGTTACTTGTAACAGCTTAAATAACTAGTCTCTTACATAAGTAATGTATATGTTAACCAGAAGGCTAATAATTATGTGAGTAAACTTTTGAATAATGTTACTGTGATAATTTTCAACTACCATTTCCAGAAAACAAACACAAAAGCAGGCCTTAGAAGCGAATGCCTAGATGCAAAAGAATGACTCAAATAGCTGAAATAGTACTTCATTTAAATAGAGTTCTCATTAGACAATAATAATTATGGTGGTATAATTATTAGAAGCAATTATTCTTGTTGCTCTGGCTGCTGTCAAAAAGTAAATCAGGAAATACTTAGAGAAATTAAGTAGGAAAAAAATATTGAAAGATTATTTAGCCCTTCTAGTTTTTATGTTTGTAGTTAACTTAATGAAATAAACAGAAATGTTTTGCTGAATAGATAATAAATCTGGAGAGATGCCAGAAGACTGAGTAAATACCAGTAAGACACTCTAAACTGAAATTAGTGGAATTCTTAAGAGTGTCTTCAAATAGTTTCAAATTAAGCCTGAACCTAATTTATTATAGGACTTTTTAAAAATGAGGCAAAACATAAAAAACTAATTAATAGGACAGAAATATCATTTTAAAGTGTTAACCTACTACTCACCATTTGGTGAGCATTCATTTAATGGTAATGCTTATATGCTATGATTGGTTGGGAAATAAAGCACAAAGAGTCAAAACAAATAATGAAACATACTTTTACATAAACCACTTATTTAAGCACTGTGAATTATAAAAAAAAATGACAATAATGTATAACCACATTCTATCATCCTTAAAGGGTCAGTAGAGAATACATGCAGGAAATATGCTTGGTGTAATGGACTTGATTCTCAAGTTTTTATTAAAAAAAAAAAAAAAAAGTTTTGGTTCCTCTTGTTTCTGTATACAAAATGAACCTACTGGAACAGATGAGCATTTCACAGAAGTGTTTCTGTTAATTTAGTTGGGGTGCAGTGATTGCATTCCTGTCATTCTGATGTTATTCTGCCTAAAAGAGTTTCTGAAAACTATCTAAAATTAGGTAAGAAAAATTTAAGACACCAGCACAGATAAAGTCACAATGGCCTTCTGATATAGCCTGTCCTGCAATAGAGTTGTTGTAAATAGCGTTATGAAGAGCAATAGTATCCAAGCAACAGGATATGCCTTTATTCCAGGACTGATGACCATCATCTAGTGTAGGTGCTATATGACAGACCTATCACAGGAGCAGTATCCGAACTGCTCACAAGCATGAGGTTTCTGTGTTTATGGTTGTCAAAGGAGGATGGTTTATGAGTGCCCAGAATGTTGTATTTGACAGAAGAACTTCTGTTAAAAATACTTCTCTAACAAAGGGGTGATACTTCTTCTGCTGGACCGAGCAAGGTCTAGCACACTTTGGCATGTATATTTTTGGCACTTCAATGAAATGTGTTTTAATGTGATTTTCCCTTTGTTCTTAAAAACCGTATTGAGTTCAGTATTAATTATACATCCTGTGAAACAGGGGTGTCTAGTGGTTAAATTGTGTCTTTCAGACATCTAACCTTTATTGGCTTAAAAAAACCTGCTTCTGTCTTCATATTTTGCTTCAATAGCGAGCTCTGCCTGATTCAAAGTGGGTTTTATATTACGCCATAAATATACCTTACTTCTCTAAATAAACCACATAAGAATGAGGAAAAGCTTTGCAAGGTAGACTTTTCCTTTTACGTATGCAGAACAAAGTCCGTTAAAGACTTAGTTTAGCTTCTTCTGCCCTGTGCATTTGGATAACTTCATGCATAACTTTATGAGTTAGTTAATGTTTTACGTTCTTGTAGATTTTTTGCATGTTACGCTTTCTGCTATTTCTACATCTTCCCTGAAGAATGGCTGTCTGCTGAGTGCTCGGTATGGCTGTCACACATGCACTTACTAGTTATGCCTTCATTGTTGATTGAAGCTTTGGTTTAAGCTGGTTGGCGGTTGTGTATGGTTAAATATATGCAAACTCATAAAGCAAAAACATGTACTTTCTTCTTGTTCTCAAATCTATGTTGTTTCAAGACTGTTCTTCTGTCTACTTGGGAGTCTGATGCATCTGGAATTCACATGGAGGGGTCCCGAGGGAAGGATTAGGGCACCCTTTCATCACTCACCTGTAGGCAGGATCATGCCAGGAGCACATACTGTTGCATTGCTTTTGAAAGCTCTGAGGATAATTCAATGCAGACATCTAACCTCAGATGAACAAAGCATTCCCAAGAAGAGTCATGATATTAAGAGCAAGAACCTTTCAGAAAACAAAGTTATATTTGATGGTGGTATAGAGGTTGCTTATTAAATAGTTTGAAAAAAAGTAGAATTTAACTCTGCATAGACAAATACAGTTCTGGCAGTATCTACATGTGTAAAAGTTATTTTTTAAAATATTAAATCGGTAGCCGTAACTACATGTTTCTCCTTCTAATTTTTCAAAATTTTCTTCTTGCAGTCTTCACAAATGCAAAGAGTAGAATTACAAAGCTAAAAATTTACCGTAGAGAACAAAAACCTGTCATGTTTCTCTGAAGAGCCTTAAGTGATTTAAAATTGCTTTCTACTTTACACAAGAGACACTTTTCATTGTAGAAAAAAAAAAGTGTGACTATAAAGACAAACATACCCACAATTTTTATATCTTTAGTAACCCAAAAGACTGTTTTCTTTGAAAGCTTTTAAAGATTTCTTGTCACTCTTTGGGTGTAGTGGTTAAGGAATGGTTAGACAAAACAATGTTAGCTGCAACAATTTTTGTAGCAGTCATCTTAAATTGATTTATTTTCAATGATTAAACTATTTAAAGTAATGAGTGAAATTTGGATCCTTAGTTATGACAAAAAGGAATTAAAGTCTTGAAGGGCTAAGGACAACTTAAAATACATATTAACAGTGTAACAAAAAAACAAAACATAGTTTGACTTTAGTTGGAAATAATGAGATGGTTAATTATGGTACAGGAGCATCGAAATAGTCATTTTATAGTCTCTGAAAATTGATTGGATAATATATGTAGTAATTTAAGAAGATGCTATAGTTGACATTTTGCAGGCTTAAATAAACAATTAAAGCAAGTTCTAGAAAACTTGATTATAATAAAACTTCTAATACTCTGAAGAGGAGTGCTGATACTGTGTTTACATTTTTAAAGAGCTGCTGAAGTGACACGTTTGGAAAGCATAACTAAGTTACATGCCAACTCCGTTTTGTCTTTACAGCTAGGAAAATGCATTTACTTGTGCATAATTGGGTTTACTCTTCAAGTAGTGCCCTAGAAATAACTTCTGAAATCAGTTATTAATAAATATGAAAACATGTTTGAATTTAGATTCTTACTTCCACTTAATGCAGAGGAGTTTGATTGTGTATATGTAGCAGCTATACAAGAAAACTGTTATCATTAGAGTCTCGATCGATACCGTCATTCTAGGTGTCAGCTGAGTAATTTGTGGGCATGTGTGCTTGTTTTTTGTTGGTCTCTGCATTTTTTTTAATGAGGCTAGCACATTAGGTATATATTTTAGCTGATTGCTGCAAGTATCGGTCAGGAAGATAACGTTTTACAAGCTTGATGGCCTTTGAAGCTGCTGACATCGCAAGTTATATTAATTAAATGCTGGACTCACAAAATTATTCCTCAGTTTGAGGGGGCAGGTTGTACTTAGCACTTCCGATGAAAAAAAATTTTTTACAGATAGTTGTCACATTTCTATGTGGAAACTATTTTTTTTCCCCCGACTTTAAATAACCACCAGTGATCTGTACTGGACTTTTGGAGCTGTTGGCACAATCACATATATTCTAATACAACTTTTTTTTTTTCTTTTAAATATAGAGGTAATTTTCAAATTTGAGGTTGAGCTTCTTATATGTAAAAATATAGAGTTAGAGTCATTATGCTGTTATGCTATGGCTACACTGAATTGTTCTTGTGAAACACAGCAGTCGTAGGGTAATATTGAGCTGATTGAGAAAAGACTACAGCTCGCTTGTGACACAAAAATATCACAAGCTATCAGAGCTTGCTAGGGCATACAGCCCATGAATTTATGTTTGTATTCAAATTAGAGTAATTGATTGGAAGTCACAGTTTGATAAGACTCAGACAAGAGATGTACAAAGAACAACAGGGACTATTTCTCTTACCAGAGCTCAGCAGTTGAAGGCTATTTGCATTTCAATATTCCTGCAGCTCTACTCCTAGAATATTTTGATGATCTGCCAAGTCATGCAGTGTGTTTAGTTGCTGGACAAATAACATCACTTTGATTGCTGTTGGGAATCTTAGAACACAGAAAACAAAACTATTTATCTTAGATAAAGAACAGTATGTTTTGTGTTCAGTTTCCTGCTGTTCCATGGTAGCTGTTAGATCCTGGTAAGGACTGAAAAAGCATAACCTTATCATGTACTTCATCTTAATTCAGCCTTTGTTGAGGCCTTTGTTACCTGAATCTAATTATATTCCTGAATTAAGCATACCAGTTCCTTTCTCTGGCTACATTTATGAACTTTTTTTGGAGACACTATGCTTTTATTTCATATAACTGGCTAACTTTTAATACATCATCCTTAACTAAGCCCCTATTTATTTAGTATTAATATTGTGCAAGGTGTACTTGATTCTATAATTCTCTATGTCCCTTTGCTCGCCTAAATTATAAGAATTGTCTCCTCTGAAAAAGTATGAATAAAGTAGTTCTTTTAATTTCAAACTATTGTATAGGGGATGAATTAAGATTTTTTTTCAGGCAATTTATTTGAGGTGGTGGTTCTTCAGTTGTATGAGCAAGTGCAAAGTCGTCCTTTCAATTATGATCTGTACAGTGGTAGTCATCATTTTGACTCCTCGGGGCAAAAAAGAAGAACTTCAACTGTTCCAAGCAGTTCTGCACCCCAAGAGGAATAGGACTATAGCTATAATCATGTGGTTCCTTGTCTTCACAGGTACAGCCAGTATAGAAAGGACTGATTGATCACTTACTGAGGGGTGATGGTGGTGTCACTCTTTGGCATGGTCTCCTTGCAGATCCGTGGAGGGCTGTTGCCGCAGGTAGATGGCACACAGTGATCTCGGGCATCCACTCTTCACTACACCTGTGGTTCAGTTAGGCTCTGTGGAGCTCTAAACTAACAAGTTTTTAAAAGGCTGTAAAACTTTGAGAATGTAGACTTCTTACCAGCTGACATTAAAGAGGATCTGCTGCAAACTGTTAACATGCCATACACCTGTCTCGACTGTGTAGAAACTCATAATGACTTCAAGTAGTTACCTTTGTCATATTGAAATACAGCTGTTGCCTGGGGTGTATGGTTCTTTCTTAGTTCTGAGTACCAGGAGTATCCAGCTGTGCAGATTCATTTTGTAGAATATTCCCTAGACTAAATATTTTAATCTGTGGCCAAACCCAAACTGTAGTATAACACGTTATATGCTTATAAGTGATGCCTAGAGTTGTATTCTTGGGTTGAATTGGCTTATATAGAGTACATGACTGTAGAGATGATGGAGTTTGCGTTACTTCTCTACACCAAACACATCTCTGGAAGAATTCACTATACACTGAAACATGCAGCAATATAGGTTCGTTTCTGCTAAAAGTTTACTTGAAAATTTGGCAGACAATCAGAAACAAAGAAAGTAGCCTGACACATAAAGCTATATTAAAATACAAGCCTAAAATAACAATAAGATAATAACTCATCAGAAGTAGTAGAATATTAGAAAGGTTCTTCAGTGAAGACCTGAAGCTTTCCCTCTTAATAAGTGATCAAGAGTGTAATGGTTCAAAAGGAAGCTTCAGCTAACTACTCAGGTGAGCAGCTGCTCATCAGTAGGTGTAGCAGACTTTTTATCTGACTTTAGAACTCTAGCAACTTGGGAACCATATGATTTATTCTTAGGGTGTCTTTTGAACCACTTATCTGAAATATACTAGGTTAATTTTACTGCCTTTCAAAAACATGTTTGTGTGCATTTGATCCAGAGAAGGAAGTGGCCATTTAAAGGTTGTTTTTTTGAGTTTTTTTTTAGTAGTAGAAAGATTGTATATACTTGTCCAATCTTGGGAGAATGGTCAGGAAGTTTTCCATCTGAACAGTGTTCTGGAGAGGAGTAACTTTTAAATAATGATTGAAATATTCTTTGTAATCAGAGTGAAGACTTCCTTAAAAGTTGTATGCTTTTCTTTTTTTTTTCAAGTTCATATTCTTTCTTCAGAAGAGCCAAAGCAGCAAAGGGCTCCCAAGCTGTGAGCTGCACCCAGCTGAACATGTAGCCGCCTTGTTCATGGTGTGCATTCAGAGGAACAGTGAAGTGTGGGAACTTTTTGACATAGCAAGCCAAAAATTTCTACATACATTCCTCTGGGCTGTAATCTTTATATAATATTCTTCTGGCAGAGACTTCAAAAATTATTATGTTTATTCCAAATATGCATTTTGTGGGTTTTTAAAATTTTTTTAAGGATTTTTTTTTTTCTCTAGCCAGCATTACTCTCTAATTTCCAGGAACTTACTGATCATGGGAGGAATGCAGGTCAGGAATCATAACAAATGAAATCTTCCCATAAGTCCTGTGTCTAGTGAAACGTTTTACTAAAGAGTTACTGACTGATTTTACCAAAATGGAGAACCACTTCCCCAGAGCTGTTTTGCTGTCTGTGAAGGTTCAAGTGGCATGAAAGATTGGCTCGATGTCTTTTCTACAAACTTCACTTGTTAGGTGTAAAGCAAGCAGTACCTTTTTGTCCCGTCCCAAGTGCAGTTATAAAGAGCAGCAGCAGCTCATCCCTTTTCACCGAGTTTAATAGAGTTGGCCAGTGTCATACCTGATACAACTCCCTTCCTCTGCTCATAAACAATATGTGAGGAACCACCATGATGGGTTCCAGAGCAGCAGAAAGAAATGCTTTGTCTCGTTTTGAAAAGTCTAAACAATACTGAAATACTTTCTGCTTGAAATTTTGAATGAAGAACAGGAAATTCCAGAGACATCAGAATAGTTTTGAAAAGACGTTTTACTTTCTCAGATTTTGTGTGCTCCAATTTAAAAGGTGGGGGGGATGGGTTGGGGACTAGCTTACTTAGAAGTCAGACTGCACTGTTGTTTCGATCCTGCTTAGTTGGTAAATAGTATTTCAGCACAAATGATGTAGAAATTACCTGGAATTTGCAGTAGAAGCTTGAAAAAATAAAAGCTGTAATTGGTTGTCTCATATTAAGTGCTTGTCTTTCAAAGTCGCAGAGTAGGACATGTACAGATGCTTGTACTTCTGATACTTTTTCCCATTCTTCAGTTTTACTTATGAGTACTTCATGATACGTTGGATATACAATGAAAAGCACAACCTATTCACTGGTACTTCCTTTACTCTTAAAAAAGAACCAGTTTGGTATGTAAAGTTCTGCTAGTTGCATTCACAAAATTAAGGAAAATAAACGGTCTTGTAGGGCTTGCAAGAGAGTGGATGCTCTCATCCAGTGGCAATCATAACTATTGCTAAGTTGATGACAATGAGTTTACTTGGTGCTTCAGTTATATTTCTCACTGTTAAGCCTTTACTGGGTTGTACTTGTACCCTGGAGGACTGGGCTCTTGAAAGTCTACAGCTGTAATCTTTTATAATGGAAAAATGGATCTGAGTCCACAGGCGGTCAACAGGCTATGTGACAGTCTTCATGTTACTAATGCTTTGTGGGCATACATTTATATCACATGTTAAGATTTCAAGATACTGAAAAATTAATAAGAATCAATTCACCTGTAGAATCACTCATCTAATCTTCTCCAGTGCAATAAAGCTAAGGCTAGTTCCCATTTATTCCTTACTATTGGTTCCATGAGGTTGTGTGGAGAAATACAGCTTCATGCATTTGATGCTTTGAAAATTATATATTAATGGTAAGTGCGGAAATGTTAGAGCTGTAGTTATTCAAGAAGGGTCTGTAGTTTGTTCAGAATCAGAACCTGGTGAGATGAAAGTCTGCTGTAAACACGAGCATGTCCTTGTGTACTGCATGGAGAAGTATTGCAGAAAAAATAAACCTACTTTACAAGTACAATAGTATTCAGTGACATTAAATAGGTGCTACTTTACCGTGTAAGACCTTTAGCATTACTGTAGTTAGTTCCAGGTCTATTCAGTCTAGAGTTAACCTTGTTTGGAGTACAAGACACTCAATCTAGTAGGTTAATATTTTTGTTTATTATGTTTCACGATGTTAGAGAGTAACACATTTTAAATTAAGAAATGTTATAAACAGACAGATTATAAATTGGTTTAGATATTGCAGAGAAAAAATTGCTCAAAGTAGGGTTTTTTTTTTGTAATTAATTAGCAAAGTTTTGCACTGAATAGCTCTATTACATATTTCAACTGAAAATTAGATTGTGACATTTTAAAAATATTTATGGAGGTTTCTTATACTTAAAAAACCCCCAACTTACTAGTGCTGTGTTTACAGAATGTGTTAGTGTTACTTAAAAAGTATTTTATTACTGTTACAAGCTAAAAAGAAGTTCGCATGCAACTTGCAGTTGGCATGTAGCATTTATTGCTGGTGTGTGTACATTACTTTTTGCTATTTACAATACATCCTAGTGTAACACTTCAAGACAAGCCAGGTATTCTGGTCTGTGTGGGCATGAGTACGTGTATGTATTTTCATACTGTTGATTTGTATTTAGTATTTTTTACTGCTTTAGGGCTATTTGTAGTTTCAGGGAATGTGGGGTATTGCATCCAAATGTTACATGGTTTTAGGAACGATGATAGTCTTACAGTTATTTTGTAAAAACATCCCTTTAAAATAACACTTTTTTAATTAAAGTGACAACTAGAGAAAGATTTAACATGGGGAGAAGGCACTGAATTTGCTGACGCTGAAATAGTATTAATGCATGTAAGGTGTGCTGAAAGTGCATAGTTCTTTTCTAACCTGCATGGCGTAACCCTTTGGAGTATTTTAAATAAAAATGCTCTTCTAAAAATATGTTTGTTAGCTTGTTTGTTAAGATATAACTTAAAAAGCTGTTTTTAAAGGTATGCATCCAGAGACATGCACGCAATATATTCAAAGTGTCAATGTTTCAGGGAATCTAAATTATTTTCAGAATTTCAGAAATTGAGAAGGGATAATTGGAAGGAGAAAATGTTGGGCTGGTGCCAAGCGATAGCTCGTAACCCTCACAGACTTCCAAACAGCACAAGAACTCCCGAGGTCTCAGGTGATGCTTCACATAACTCTACTTTGGTGAGTGAAAAGTTGCATTTCATGACAGTAGCATGTGCAGATGAACTTCAGAGGTGTTAAATTTATTTTAAAAAATGCAGTGTTTGTCGTTGATTGCATTACCTCAGTGTGTGAAACTCTTTGACAGTATAGCTATTTACACTTTCCATTTGCTATTTTTTCATCTTTTATGTTATGCATGATCCATTCTGACTTGCATGCTATGGCTATAAATCACTATTGATGTTTTGTGAATGGTAAAGTGTTTAAGCAGGTAATGTCATAATATGGATTACTTACATTCTTTGTGATCTTAATCAATGCAGTGGCATTTGGTCCCTGATGAATACAGATGGACATTATCTAAAGGTACCTTGTTTGCTCTTTGCTCCTGCCTGTAACAGGAACAAAGTATAGTATGTCTACACTTGTGTTAGAGAGATGGATTTTAAAATTAACTTCATATATTTAACATGATGCTGCAAGAGATGCTTGAGTTTCTGCATGCAAAGATGTTGATAGTAGGTGTTCAGGCAATGTAAAGTCAACAATTTACATAGTGGAGTTATCATGAATTGTATGAAGTTGAATAAAGTGACTCATTGACAAGAATTTTAATCCTGCAGTTTTTACTCATTCAGATAAATCCATTTACATCAGTAGACTTCCCCAGGTGAGTAAGAACTGATACTTGAATGTAAAGGCTTCAGACTGCCCTGCATGTTAGAGCAAAATTTGTCTATATACTTGATTTTCTTCAACTGTGTTGACATTTTCAGACTACAGTAAAACTGATTATTTGAAACATATTCAGTTAAATATGGAATAGGCACAACATTTTCCTATCCTAAGAAGCGTGAGATATCAGGAAGTACTGCCCTCCAGTTGTTGAAACATGGACATGATGTCATCTAAGCAGAAAGGTGGATAATTGTTTATAACCACTAATGAAATGTGGTATTCCAAAGAGTGTGAAGAGAGTTGTAAATGAAAAGGCAGTGGTCTGTTTGAAAGTTGTTGAAGCTCTGGTGAAAAAAAAGCCTCTACTTAGTGTGGCAAAATTATCTTGTTCAATGGTAGATTATATAGAATGTAAATTTCTGCTAAGGAAGCAACCACAAAAAGGCAGCACTAAAACCTGCAAATTTTATAGTTTACTTAATATCCTTGATTGTTATTATAGCTCACTTTCATCTGGAATCCTTTTCTTTCAGAGAAATAAAAGGAAGTGAAAAAGCAATGAGTCATGAAACAAGAAATATCAATTATATTATCCCCATATTTATTTACTATTCACTGTTTTCTTTTAAAGTTTTATTTAATTACTGTTAATGTTCAGGTATTGCTAGTAATACGTGATAGCTATTAAGGAATTTAGATATGTCAAAATTTACATATTTTGATTTCTGCTTGGCTGCTGATCAACATTTAATTCAGTTTGATATTCCAGAAACAAGCATTCCAATCTATCAGATGGGATTTAGAAATTATGAACTGGGAATACAGTTCATAACAGTAGAATTAGCATGTTTTCACCTTATTAATATTAAAACTTGTTCAAAAATAAGTTTGCGTGAAACTCTGTAGACTGCTGCTTAGTTGATGAAGTGTGTAAGAAAGCCAAGGATATAAACATCTAGGGAAGATACTGTGTGTCCTTTAATGTCATGATTGGCTATAGAATAATAATCTTCACAACAGGAAATAAAGCAATAATATCTCTTGAGGCCTGTCAAGCTTTCCTCTTCATTTTCTTCGCTTTCTGCTCTCTCAACCATTACTCTTTCTATCCCTCACTTCTGAAGTAAGTGATATTCAGTATAAGCTTTTGCTGGCAGTGTCTTTCCAACTTGTGGGCTGTAGGCTGAAAATCCTTATTGTCCTTATGAACATTTTTAAACTAAAGTTGTTTCAAATCAGTTTTGATTTTGTTTAGTAGTCTTAGCCTTTCAATGTTGAAAAATTTTCCATCTGGTCTTGCGTGAAGATACAGACTTTAGCACTAGAAAATGAAACATAATGAAACAGCAGAAAATAAAGCGTAAAATAATTTATTTGTTGTAAGTGTACCAAGCCACTTCCAATGACCTGTTCAAGTCCCTTCTTTCTGAATGAACATTCATTTTTCAGTGCATTGCAGCTCCTTCATAGACCTGGTTCCCTTACTGGGGGTTTATCTGGTCTGTCTTGTGAGCACATTTATGGTAGGAAGAAACAGCTCTTTGCTTCCTTAGACTGTAGGTGGCCAGTCTGGTTTTGATGGGAAGCAAGCTGGAGTGTACACTGCATCTTTTTTTCACCTCTGCTGTAGGCCTTTTGCGTACACTTCTGATTCAGCCACACGTCTTCTGTATTTCAGAACTTCAGCTAAAACTTTTCAAATGAAACTTTTCTTTCCCTTTAAAAATAAACGCCCAAAGTGGTCATTTCACAATGCCACTTTCCCAAAGGGGAATGATCTGAAAATTGCAAGTGTGTCTTATTAATTTTTATGAAAAAAAATATTTTACTCTCTTAGTAAAAGAAAGAAGGAAGCTTGTTGAGTAGGAAGCAGGTTATGATCATTAACAAATTGCTTTTTCCATTAAGCAAGTAAACGGAATACTGATCAGCAGTGCACGAAAAAATAAAAAAGAAATTAGACCATGAAAACACTGAAATAAATTTAAAGAGTTTAATAAAATCAGTTATACCATTTCATTTTATTTGATATTAAGATATTCTAGCTTCATCCAAATCAAATAAATTCTGAAATATTTCAGCAAAACTCAACTAAATATTCTTGGAAACATTTTTCCATTTTTATTTTCAACTTAGTTATAATTTTAACCCCAGGCTTTATCACCTTAGTCTACTTTATTTGAAGATTAAAGCCTTTGTGTTCAATTTTAGGTGGAGCTCTAGCTTCTTGGTTCTGAGTATACCTCAAAAATTTTGGGTCATTCTGTAATCAAGGGAGGCATCACTTCTCAAAAAATATTGTTTAATATTACAATTTGTTAGATTTGGGGGTTTGTATTGATAATTTTAGATTCACAGGGAGTAGACCTCATTTTTTTTTTCATATTCAAAACAATTTCATATAGTCCATTAACTTGGTGTAGTGGGACATAAACATGGAATTGACTTTGCTTCTCTAATAGCTAGAAATGTTTTTCAAGCTGAATGTATTATCAGTTTGCACTTGTTTGTCCTGTATGAATTGTTTCTAAACTTTAAAGGTTCATCCTTCCTAATGTTCATCATAAGGTTTGTTTTTTAGAGACTTGTAATATAACTTTACTTTCCCTTTTTGTAATAGTTTCCATGTTTCCATGAGTATCTTAAAAGGTCTAGTCTATTCCTGCTCCAGTTTGAACACAAGTGACCAATTGTACACAGTATTCCAGATCAAGCTTTCTGTTCCTAACAATTGTGACAGTAATTATTCTCTATCCAGTAACACTTATCATACTGCGTAGATCTAGAATCACTTTGTCGATATATTTTTTTGTAGCAAACTATTTAGTTTTGAGGCCAAACCTCTAGACTATGTTAAGTTTTGTTCAGTACATGAAGACTGTGTCAATTCAAATTATTATTGCTCCTCTATTCTTTTCAATTCATTGTTTTTTATATTTATTTAGCAAAAAGACCTTTTCCTATTTAACTTTATTTTTTGAAAGTTTGATTCTGGTTTTATTTTTTTTTTTCCTGGCAATTCTTACTTTTTCCATTACTTTCTAGCATGTTTCTTTGCTTTTTTATTTCATTTAGGCTTCATCTACTATATCTCTTCTGAAGCAGATACTCATTCAGACAAATGTGAAGATGTTCAGATTATTCTCTGCGGGGTTTTTTTGTTTTCTTAAATGCAAATTCATATCTTTTTCATTTTTCCCTTTCTCTGATTTTTGCTAGAGTTAGGGAAAGAACAGTAATGTTTTCTTCCTTAATAGAAAAGAATCCAAATATCTTGAAAGCTCATAATTCTATGCAACAGTATTTGCAGTTTTTTGTCTTCTGAAATGATAATGGGTATAATTGAAAATGTAGAATTTTAAATTCTTACTTCCTGAGTCACTTGTCTCTGTGCTGACAGTATCTATTTATACTGTGATTCTGTAAGCTTATGTACGTATGGTTAATTAAAATGAATTTGATGGGAATACATAAATATGTATTAACATTGATTAAGCAATTTGACTAGAAGCAGTTCTGTGTCTGCCTATCTTTGCTCAGTGTCTAGTGTTTCATGGGGTCCTAATAGAGAACTTGAGCATTATCACAATGTATGTTCTTAACAGTTATGTACGGCCTGTTCTGCATAGGGTGTGGAGTGGTCCTCGATTCAGTATATCATGTTAAACACATGAAGCTAAAGGGACATGAGCATATACTTAATGCTGAATTGTAGTCATTAGTACATACTACTTTACCCTGTTGTATTCCCCACTTGAATTATGGGTGATTATATGTGGAAGTATATTCATGTGGGTAACTAGGTAATTTATGTTTGTATATGCAAATGTAATTTAGAAGTCATGGCAAATGATCAAGCATGTAATTTAACTCTAAGGAAGGATTTTTTTATATGCAAGCAAATGATACCATCTGCTTCTTCAAGAGAAAGTAAAATATGTTTATGAATTACCTGTTTGACATTGGCAGATCCCAGGTTGCCATGTCTGATCTACAGATGTTGACTTAGCAAGTTAATAGTAGTCAATGGTCATTCCAAAATATAATTAAGCAAACAATGGAAAGCGGTTTTGTTGTGGTTTAACCCCGGCAGGCAGCTCAGCCTCACACAGCCACTCGCTCACTCCCCCTCAGTGGGATGGGGGAAAGAAGCAGAGGGGAAAAGTGAGAAAAATAATGGGCTGAGATAAAGAGAGTTTAATAGGTAAAGCAAAAGCTATGCACACAAGCAAAACAAAACAAGGAATTAATTCACTCCTTCCCATCAGCAGGCAGGTGTTCAGCCATCTCCAGGAAAGCAGGGCTTTCATAGTGCGTAATGGTCACTTGGGAAGACAAACGCCATCACTCTGAATGTTCCTGCTTTCTCCTTCTTCCTCCCAACTGAGCATATGCCCATATGGTGTAGGATATCCCTTTGGACAGTTGGGGTCAGCTGTCCCAGCTGTGTCCCCTCCCAACTACTCATGCACCCCCAGCCCACTCACTGGTGAGGCAGTATGAGAAGCAGAAAAGGCCTTGATGTAAGCCCTGCTCAGCAATAACTAAAACATCTCTGTGTTGTCAACAGTGTTTTCATCACAAATACAAACATAGCACGATACAAGCTACTATGAAGAAATCTAACTCTATGCTAGCCAACACCAGTACAGGTTTTCCTCCAGTGATGATAAACTGAGAAGCTGGGGTTTAGCTGTAAGTTCTGCTAACTATATAAAAGTTCTGAATAGTGTAGTTCTAAATAGTAGTAATCACCTAGTGAATGATTAATCACTAGATGTTCTTTAAAGGCCCTACTCAACCCAAACCATTCCATGATTCTGTGGTCTTTATCTGAAATCGAAAATTTAATCTGAGAACAAGAAAGATCGCTTGATCTGAGCTTGACGTATTTGGCTGCCTGATTTTCATCAAGGGAGTGTAATTCCTTGCTGAAAATCCTGTGAAATAGGATCCCTCTAGGTTTCTCTTAACAGTGTAAGCCTGTTGTTAATCTGACAGGGGTTGAGGGGATGTTCAAGATCTGTATTTTAATGTTTTATAAGAAAATTGTGTAGTTTAATACTCAAAAACTAGATGTGAGAAAAGAGTAATTATCTAAGAATAGGGAGTTGGTTTAATCAGAATTATCTTCTTATTTGCATAACTATTAAGTAGACTTATATTAGTTAGGCTGCAGAACCAGCTAGGAAATCCGCAATACTATATCTACAAAATTCTCTATAGACACTGCTTTTGGAAATCTAGCAGTAACTTTAATATGGTAGCCAAACAGTGTGCATATGTGAGTCAAGCTGTGGAAGAGAGAGATTCTACAGAGAAAAGTAATTTCGAAACAGGTAGAATTATTCACCTGGTATAATAAATTACATGCTGTTTAAACCTTTTCTTAGTCTGTACTTCTAGAAGAATAAAAATCCAGCTGAGTGCAGCATGTTTAATTACACATTGAAAAAAGGAACTGTGGAGAATATAACCTTTTGTGGTTCAGGTGTACAGCTCTTGGCTTCTGTGTCAGGTAACTTATGGAATAATATGAGGTCCGAATAAATTTTTGGGGGAGAGTAGAATCCTAAACATCTCTTGTTCTCTCATGCTACATCTCTCAGCTGGGCTGATTCCCTCTATTCTGGTGCTGAGATGTTATCTCCTAAGTGACTGGGTTTTTCTATTTACTTCTCATGGACTTTATGAAACTTCTGCAGCATTTCAGTTAAAGCCACCATTTGTTCTGATATTCTTGGGCTAAAATTCTTGTTGCCATTGTTCATTGTACTTTTTGATTCGCCTCACCTCTTTTTCTTTCCTCAGACGCTCTAAGGCCTTTTGAGAAGAAATTTAATTAGATGCATGCTCATTTTTAGCATTTTACAACAGGCTACTTTTTAGCTTTTTATTTAGTAAGTCCCTTAGTATCTGTTAACGTTAAGCTATGGAAACTTTTCCTTATGATGTAGATGTTTCACATTGGGCTCATCCTTCTGCACAATGCTGCATGCTCCCCCACAGGGCAATTGTTTTAACTGTTTATTGCTTTCTAATTTACAGGGTCAGCCTAAGCTGTCAGTGGCCTCAGTAGCCATGCCACCCCAGGCCAATCTTACTGATTTTCCTTATATTTAAAGCCAATTAGCAGTTGTTACGTGGGTTACCATCACCTTCTGACTTCTCACCATGAATGTATTATAAGGATGTAAAGTTGTTAAGAGTTCATTTGTGCTTCTTTTCTGTGCATACATAAACCATTAGAGCAGGGCAAATGTAGGCGAAAACTTTTGGGTAAGTCTCCCTCAGTGCTTGGTTTCTTCCTCAGTACATGCCAGCATCATTTAATAATTTAAGAGCAGGGCAGATGTGGTCAAATTTTTACTTATTTGACCAGTGATTTCAGTTAGGCTTCCCCTGTGGCAGGTTTAAAATGACAGTCCTCACTTAAATCATTTTCATTTCACTTGTGAAAAGGATGACATATTTTCTGACCAAAAATGGAAGTCACACAGAAAATTACTATTACTATGCATTTATAGAAGCAACAATAACTTAAATATTGGAGAAAAAAAATAAAGCTTACCTGAATGCTGGCTTCAATATGAGTAAATTTATTAATATTATTATTATTATTATTTAACATTTTTTAAAGTAATGTTTTATTTAGCTTTATAATTTACATGTTATTTATGTTTTCTAGGTGTTAGGTATCCAGATTACAGATACTTTTATCAGTGGAATTTGCAAGAAGGTATTTTCTGTAGATCAAATTACTATAAGACATTAACAATGATATTTGTTAAATATCTGTGTAACTGTTTGAATAGATTGTATTAAATCCTTTATTCATTCCCAAAAATATTTCATGCACCTTGTTTCTCATAGCAACATGTGTTTACAAGATTGGTTCAAATCTATTTCATATAAATTATTCATAATTTGTTTCTTTTTTGCATAGTGGAAGCTGTCTTGTTAGTTTCACTTAGGAAAAAGGGGCATCTTTCAAGTGTAGAATTTAAAATGTATTAACTTATTTTTAATTTTGGAGAGAAGAGTTATGTCTCAGTACATTAGACTTGTTCACATAACTTTTGACTGAAAGCTCAAGAATTATTTCTCTAGCAATTTTTAGTGTGTCCACAAAAATCTTAGTTTAAAGTGTGTGAAGCTCCAGGTTATATGATGTAGGGTTATAGACACTGAAACAGAGGGGATTACCAGATTACCGTTCCGTTTCTATCTGGAAAATGAGTTCTAGAAAATGAGAAAATCAGACAGGGACAAGTAATTAACCTAAGTTTTTGATAAGGTGAAATGTGTTAGTGTCATTTTAGCTCAGCGAAGCCTTCAGTCCCGTCATTAACTGAAGACCTATGATGTAATGGGGAAGCCAAGATGACAGGAAGCATCAAAGAAATGTCTCTGCTCATTCATTTATTGCCAGAGTAATATCAGCAAGGAAAGCCATTAAAACATATCATGTTAAAAAAAAAAAAAAAAAAAAAAGGAAGAAGAAAAAAAAAAAGGGAAAAAAATTAGTGGTGGAAGATGATTCTGCAACTTTATCTTGTAAAAAAATCTCATGGTAATACTAAATGTTTACGTGAAATTGCAAGTCGACATAGTACTCCCATTCCTGGGGATCCATATTTTTGCTTGGTATTTTGCAGTACAATACTATTTGAATTACAAGATTTAGAACCAGTTTTAGGATAAGCTCTCTAGTGTGCTGACTGCCATGGTCTGTGTAACTCAGTCCTATAAACAGAAATGTGTATTCATAATTTGCTTGAAGAGTCTATACTGATACCATTTGCATGTTTAGAGTGAAGTATGTGCATATAAGTTTGTGCAGCAGCAGTTTAGAGCATTGATAGAAAAGGGTAAGAATCAGGATTTCCCTCATATGTAAATTTATTTCAGCCCGGCTAGTTTACATTGTACCTAGTTGCGTAAGTTTCTGCAGTTTCCACAACAGGATTCATTCTTACTGGTGATTTACATAATAACAATTACTGCAAAATATACTCCAAAATACTCCCAAAAAATATGCTTAAGAGGAAAATGGGGGTGTATGTCCATGCATAGAAGCCATTTCATGCATTCATATTAGTACATAAGTTTTACTACAGACAGGGGTAGAAGAAGAAATTAGTAAACTACAGGGAGCTGTGTGTCTCCTTAGATATATCCCTAATGTATTCTTCTGCTTCCCTATCCCCAGTAAGAGTCTTCTGAACACTACAAATGATTTGATGTTGGTTTTGTGGCATAGGAGGCTACGCAGTGCACCGAATCTCCGTGGCTAGCTGTTCTTCTGACACGATGGTATGTCTATGTGTTGTGGAGCCATTTCAGCTCACGTTCAGCACAGTGTTCCACCCAACCTGTGGGCTGGTTTTCCTGCAGCATAATGAGCCTGCACATATCACAGCTACCTTGTGAACATCTAGCTTGTATAGAGACAGCTTGAGTCATTGCAGTTCTCTGGCATTCTTCCTTTTACCTAACGGAGACATGCTGTAGCACAGAAGCTTAAGTAGGGCCTCTTGAAATCTGCAGTGTGTACAAGTTTCTCTTTTTTATAAGATTTTGATGGAGTCCTGAGCTAGGAGAGGATCTAGGGGAGAAATCAGATCTTCAAACAAAAGTTAACCTTTATAAGCAGATTATTCCAAAAAACCTCTTTGGCGACATTCTGAACTGTAGCGTTATCACCCTGTTTTCCACTTGGCAGTGTCACTGAATACTTCCCATTGCAACTGCAATTGTGGTGTTCTCTTTACAACAAAGAACAGCAACAGAAGGTGCTGGAGTGATGAATCCAAGTAGCAAAAGGATCATAATTATTGTGTAGGTTAAAGTGCTGACTTGCATTGTATGTAACTTTGTGAAAGTCACATAACTTTGTGACTTTCATAACTTTGTGAAGGTCACTTCTACTTTGCCACTTCACCATCATTAATGTGAACTAATGTTAACATTCAGGATAAAAATTCACTTACAATTGTAAGGTGCTTATATCCTGTAGAGATAAAGGTGTTAGACCTATCTTGGTTGATAGCGGAAGGATGAAATACATTTGGAAAATTAATACAAAGGAGGAGGAGAAAACATGGCAGAAGACCTAGTGGCTTTCTGAAGATGAATCAACAGATAGACTGAGGTTTAGTGTTCGTTCCACAGGAGATGGAGATAAGCATGAACCAGGTACACTGCTGCAGTTTCACAGAATCACAGCATGGTTAGGGTTGGAAGGGACCTCTGGAGATCATCTAGTCCAACCCCCTGCCAAAGCAGGTTCCCCATTGCACAGGGTCACATCCAGGCGGGTTTTGAATATCCCCAGAGAAGGAAACTCCACAGCCTCCCTGGGCAGCCTCTTCCAGTGCTCTGTCACCCTCAAAGTAAATAAGTTTTTCCTCATATTCAGATGGAACTTCCCGTGTTGCAGTTTGTGCCCGTTGCCTCTTGTCCTGTTGCTGGGCACCACTGAGAAGAGTCTGGCCCCATCCTTTTGACACCCACCCTTAAGGTATTGGTAAGCATTGATAAGATCCCCCCTCAGTCTTCTCTTCTCCAGGCTAAACAGACCCAGCTCCCTCAGCCTCTCCTCATAAGAGAAATGTTTCAGTCCTCTGATTATCTTTGTAGCCCTCCACTGGACTCTCTCAAGTAGTTCCTTATCTGTCTTGGACTGGGGGGCCCAGAATTTGATACAGTACTCCAGGTGTGGCCTCACTAGGGCAGTGTAGAGGGGGAGGATAACCTCCCTTGACCTGATGGCTGCACTTGTCCTAATGCACCCCAGGATACCATTGGCCTTCTTGGCCAGAAGGGCACGTTGCTGGCTCATGGTGAACTTGTCCACCAGAACTCCCAGGTCCTTCTCCACAGAGCTGCTTTCCAGCAGGTCAACCCCCAGCCTGTACTGGTGCATGGGGTTATTCCTCTCTAGGTGCAGGACCCTACACTTGCCTTTGTTGAACTTCATGAGGTTTCTCTCCACCCAGCTCTCCAGCCTGTCCAGGTCTCACTGAATGGCAGCACAGCCTTCTGGTGTACCGGCCACTCCTCCCAGTTTTGTGTCATCAGCAAACTTGATGAGGGTACACTCTGTCCCTTCATCCAGGTCATTGATGAATAAGTTAAACAAGACTGGACCTAGTACTGACCCCTGGGGAACATCTCTAGCTACAGGCCTCCAACGCTGATCACAACCCTCTGAGCTCTGCCATTCAGCTAGTTCTCAATGTACCTCTCTGTCCACTCATCTAAGCCACACTTCCTGAGCTTACCTATGAGGATGTTATGTGCGACAGTGTCAAAAGCCTTCCTGAAGTCAAGGTGGACAACATCCACTGCTCTCCCCTCATCTACCCAGCCAGTCGTGTCCTCATAGAAAGCTATCATATTGGTCAAGCATGATTTCCCCTTGGTGAATCCATGGTGACTACTCCTGATAACCTTCTTTTCAGAGGTGTTAGTTCAAATCTTGGTGTGGATTTGTAGGAAATGCTACTCCTAGAAATTCAATTAAAAATGGATACCTGGTGGAAGATGGCCATATGTGGATGCTGACCATATCACTTCTGTCAACTTTGTTTACTGTGAAAGAAAACTACCTGTGACCTCATTAGGCTAATTACATCTGGGGTTAATCTTTTATTCCCTCCCCCTTGTTCTTTCGTAAAGTATGAGATGGGAGTAATAGGATGAGATTAAGAAGGGGAAATTTAGACTGAAGGTGAAGACAATGAAATGTGTTAGGCTGCTATATGATTTTGTATTGAGGGTTACAGGAAAACCTTGTCTGTGATCCTAGAAATCTGGAATGGAAACATTTGCTTATGATATTTGTATTTGCTTTTTTCCTGCCTCTGATTTTCTGCGCATGTAGGTTTTTTCCTGTTTCCAGAAGAAATACATCCTAGGTTTTCTTTCCCTGGTAATCCTTTTATAAAATCAATTATATGAAAGTTACAAGTTCTGTACCAGATCAGTCAACTGACTGTGATTTGTCTAATCATTAAGCGTTGTTTAAATAGAATTGTTTAGACTTCTTCCTTTGTGAAGATTCTGTTTTCTATTTTATGGTAAAGTTTCTGTTTTCTATTTCTATGTCTCATATTTAATTTTTTTCTCTTTTTCAATCTGCAATGACCCCAACAATATTTACTTGTTAACCATGTAGGTTGTAATTTATATAACTGAGTTATTGTTTTTCATAAGGTACTGTAAATAGGATCTTACATTTGGCCCACCTTACATTAAGAAGAGAGGCACCAAATGTAGCCATGGTTTTAGCGTTTTTATACCCAGAAGTTAAACACTGATGCTCTTTCATGACGGATGAGGGAGAAAAATAGTGTCTTTTTTTTTTTTGGTGACTTTTTCTCTTTTCTGTTGTTTTGGAGAAACTGAATTTTATGATGTAGAGCGTAACCATGATCTGACAGAAAAAGAGGAAAAGCATGACAAAAATTTATTTCATAGATGTTTCAATGTTCTAAAGAGAAGATCTTGTTTTCCATTTATTTTCTATTTATGCAGAAATTATACACTTAAATTTTGAGACGTGTTTGTTATTCTTAGCTTTAATATGGTATTCATTTCATGTACAAGAATTATGTTTTAAGTTGCACTGAGGTATGCTCACGGTAGTCTACATTGTTATTTTTTAGGCTGTAAGTGCATTGTTCTAGCAATATGTAAAGATGATACTAAACGTATTTTGAGGTTTATTACTGAATTGGAATACTGCACTTTTTTGCTGCTGTGAGAGAGAAGAAAGATTTTCATCTTACACAGATGTTTGAGGTTTTTTCATTTGGAGGACATAGAAGATTATATTAATTCAATGCAATCCCATTTTACTCTTCCTAGGTATAATTTTGCTCCTCACAGTGTCTTGAGGTCCCAGGCAAGAATCACTACTTTGTTGTGGGGCTATCTTTAATGTCAATCAGTCCATAATTAGTATTTTCAATATAACCATTGGAAGTAATATATGAGAGAAATGTGTAAATAAGGGGAAAAGGTGTATTGTGGAATAAAAAGTGATTGTAGAAAAAGCTTATTTACTGATTAGGCCATTAATTTGAACTTGTGGTTTCCCTAGACAAATGCCCCAAAACAAACTAACAAAAGAAAAATATCTCCAAACTTCAAGTTGCTGCAGACTCTCTGCTTCTTGTATTTCACAGAGAGGCTGTTGAGTACAGGCTCTGCCTAGTGTTAGTTTGAGGGTAGGTGGAGTAAATTTATATGTACTGAAATTTATAGTAATGAGATCACTGGACCAGGAGGCATGTTGATGTTGGTCCATCCGATGAACTCAAACTCACAGTAGATGAGGACTCCAGAGGCAATATAGGTGCTTCCAAGGACTCTCAAAGTGCTCTGTTGATAATCTGGAAGCGTGGTGCATCAGAACCATGTACTCAGCCTTCATGTTTAGTGGGGAAATATAATTTTACCTATTCAGATTTAGGCTTATACTCTTCTTGGTAAGTGACACTAATTTAGACTACAGTATTTCCTGATGCTGAAATAATTTAATTTATTTTTTTATTATGGAAACCTGAGTTTATTTAATCATGCTTGATGTTTGTTTTCTCTGCGTAATATTATTTCAGAGTGTGCTAATTGCTTCTTGTAGTCTTTGTAACTATAAATATTAATGCTCATGAATATTAATAACAGCCGATAAAAATGAAATGCAGAAAAATGAGCAATTCAATCAATTTAAACTGATTTTATAACTGCATAGATAATTACTAAATTGTCAAAACATCAATAATGATGCCTGTTGAACTACAGTAGTATGAGATAGTTTGTATATTTTATACAGACTAAGTATGATTTCCCTTCACTTTTTCTGCTGTTGTGGGATAAGGGCATTTTATTTAAAACCAAGATTACAAAATCCTGAAGATCACCATTTGTGGACAGACAATTCAAAATACTCATGTCATTTTTGAAGAAGTCCTAATCTTCCAGTAAATTTCAATGGCTAATGATGCTCCCTATCTCTGAAAATCCTGTTTTGTAGTCAAAAGAGGTGTTTTCAAAAGTGTGAACCTAAAATTTGCTTTTAAATCATTATTTTGGTATTTCAATAAAAATGGGCTGACTTTCAGAGGAACCAATAGAAATTATATGCTTAGAATATCTGAAGTGATGCTTCTCAGAGTTTGGTGACTTATCAAAGTATGATTTTTAAGTGCAAGGTATATTTAGACAGCATCAGAAAAACTGCCATTACTGAAATCTTGTAGTAGTCACAGTTATACACTGTCAGGAATTGTCTGAAATAATGAGAGGATGATTCAGGCAGGAGTTTTTTTTTTTCATTATGTTTAGCTCTCCATAGAGGTGAGAAAAAATGAAATGAAGAAGAGAATGGAGGAAAAAAAGGAAGAAGTAAATTCTGTATAAATGCAGATGTCAGCTCCCCTTTGACTGGTATCTTGTACAAATATGAGTTCACTTGTTCTCAAAAAAGAAATGTCCAGTTTCTTCCATATACTTTTTTTGTCACACCATATTCACTGTTCACCTTGGCTTATGTATTGAGCAGTATGGATGGGTGATAGCATCTGCAAAACTGAGTATTCACTATGTTGACACTTCCAACTAAAGACTTTTTTAAGTGTTGTTTGAGTACCTGCCTTTAGCATGCAAGTATGTTTAAAATGCACTGTGAAAAAAATGGAGACATCTATCACTAATTTGCTCGTTTTGAAGATCTGTTTTAAGGAAACTGAGTTTTTACATGCACCATCATTGACAGGAACCACAAATAGTCATCTTGCTTCAGATTTCTGTACTTTAAACAGAGGATCATTCATTTTTCCTGCTTGATAGAATCATAGAATGATTTGGGTTGGAAGGGACCTTAAAGATCATCTAGTTCCAACCCCCCTGCCATGGGCAGGGACACTGTTCCACTAGACCAGGTTACTCAAAGCTCCATCCAACCTGACCTTGAACAATTCCAGGGAGGGGGCATCCACAACTTCTCTGGGCAACCTGTTCCAGTGTCTCACCACCCTCACAGTCAAAAATTTCTTCCTAAGATCTAATCTAAATCTACCCTCTTTCAGTTTAAAACCGTTACTCCTCATCCTATCACTGCAAGTCCCTCTCCAGCTTTCCTGTAGGCCCCCTTCAGATACTGGAAGGCTGCTATGAGGTCTCCCCAGAGCCTTCTCTTCTCCAGGCTGAACAACCCCAACTCTCTCAAACTGTCTTCATAGGAGAGGTGCTCCAGCCTTCTGATCATCTTTGTGGCCCTCCTCTGGACTCGCTCCAACAGCTCCATGTCCTCCTTATGTTGGGGGCCCCAGAGCTGGATGCAGCACTGCAGCTGGGGTCCCACGAGAGCAGAGTAGAGGGGCAGAATCACCTCCCTCGACCTGCTGGCCACGCTGTTTTTGATGCAGCCCAGGATACGGTTTTCCTTCTGGGCTGCAAGCACACATTGCCGGCTCATGTTGAGCTTCTCGTCAACCATCACCCCCAAGTCCTTCTCCTCAGGGCTGCTCTCAATCCATTCTCCGCCCAGCCTGTATTTGTGCTTGGGATCACCCCAACCCACATGCAGGACCTTGCACTTGGCCTTGTTGAACTTCATGTGGTTTGCACGGGCCCAGCTCTGAAGCCTGTCAAGGTCCCTCTGGATGATCTGAATGTTGATCATACTGTCTTTCTAAACATAGACATAGAGAGCATGCAGTGTAACATAATTAATGTACATGTGTTTCTTGGAAAACCTTTTTCCTGTAGCTCTGAAGAAGTGACTAAAAGGCAAAGAATTCTGCGAAGTGTAACAGTAAAACTTGGCTTTAATGTTGCAAGTGACCTAAAAGATTTTTGTTT
This sequence comes from Nyctibius grandis, assembly GCF_013368605.1. Taxonomy (NCBI): domain Eukaryota; kingdom Metazoa; phylum Chordata; class Aves; order Nyctibiiformes; family Nyctibiidae; genus Nyctibius; species Nyctibius grandis. Next base: position 47,490,030 of record NC_090663.1, read on the forward strand.
AACGTGTACAAAAAGCTTTCATGTAGTCCATGTCTACACATAGGGTTGAACCAAGAAATGCTAACTCTAGTAGCAGTCTTGAAAGTATGTTCTGGTTTTCTTTTTTATAAAACCCTTTTAGAGGAGCTTTCTTATTGAGTTCAGCTATGAGAGAAGTTCAGCAACATTTAAGTAATCCACTTCTGTGACATAAGTAACTGAACTTATGTTATTGTCTACTATTTCTTTGTTCAGATGGTTTTGGTTGGGTTTTTTAGGAGGAGGAAACAAGGCAGAGCCCTACATTCTTAATCTACTGCAGCATCATGTTGCTGCTCCACAGTGTTCTTTCTGTTGCTGAACCATGGAAAATACCATGACTTCAAGTTGTGTGGAGATGCAGAGGCAAAGACTGGTGCGTGGCTCTTTCTGCATACTGTCATGAATACACTGCCCTCAATTTAAACTGGCATAAAGATCCTGTCTGTCACCCACAATTTGTTTGGAATTAATTGGTCGGGGGGCTATGATTTAGTGGCAATCACAGAGACTTGGTGGGACGCCTCGCATGACTGGAATGTGGTCATGGATGGCTATGTCCTGTTCAGGAAAGACAGGCCACTAAGGAGAGGTGGTGGAGTTGCTCTTTATGTGAGTGAGCAGCTAGAATGTATTGAGTTCTGTCCAGGGGCGGATCAGGAGCGAGTTGAGAGTTTGTGGGTGCGAATTAAGGGGCAGGCTGGCAGGGGTGATACTGTTGTGGGTGTCTATTACAGGCCACCGGATGAGGATGAGGAGGGTGATGAGGCCTTCTACAGGCAGCTGAGAGCAGTCTCGCAATTACAGGGCCTGGTTGTTGTGGGGGATTTCAGCTACCCTGATATTTGCTGGGAGGCCTACTCAGCCAGCCATCCTCAGTCCAGGAGGTTCCTCCAGTGCATTGATGATAACTTTCTGATGCAAATGGTGGATGAGCCAACTAGGAGAGGAGCGCTGCTGGATCTTATCCTTACTAACAAGGAGGGTCTGGTTGAAGAGGTGAAGGTTGAGGGCAGCCTTGGTTGTAGTGACCATGAGATGGTAGAGTTCAGGATCTCATGTGGCAGGAACAGAATAGCTAGCAGAATCACAACCCTGGACTTCAGGAGGGCCAACTTTGGCCTTTTCAAGCAATTGCTAGGGGAAATCCCATGGGACAGGGTACTAGAAGGTAAGGGGGCTCAAGATAGTTGGTTAGCATTCAAGGACTGCTTCTTCCGAGCTCAAGATCAGAGCATGCCAGCAGGTAGGAAGTCAAGGAAGGGTACCAGGAGACCTGCATAGTTAAACAGGGAACTGCTGGGCAAACTGAAGTGGAAGAAGAGGGTGTACAGATCATGGAAGGAGGGGCTGGCCACTTGGGAGGAATATAAGTCTGTTGTCAGAGGATGTAGGGAGGCAACTAGGAAAGCTAAGGCCTCCTTGGAATTAAACCTTGCAAGAGAGGTCAAGGACAACAGAAAGGGCTTCTTCAAATACATTGCAGGTAAAGCCAACACTAGAGGCAATGTAGGCCCAGTGATGAATGAGGTGGTGGCCCTGGAGACAGAGGATAAAAAGAAGGCGGAGTTACTGAATGCCTTCTTTGCCTCTGTCTATACTGCTGGAGGCTGTCCTGAGGAGCCCCGGACCCCTGCAGCCCCAGAAGAAGTCAGGATAGAGGAGGAATCTGTCTTGGTAGACGAGGGCTGGGTCAGGGACCAATTAAACAATCTGGACGTCCATAAATCCATGGGCCCTGATGGGATGCACCCGCGGGTTCTGAGGGAGCTGGCGGAAGTCATTGCTAGGCCACTCTCCATCATCTTTGCTAAGTCGTGGGCAACGGGAGAGGTGCCTGAGGACTGGAGGAAAGTGAATGTCACTCCAGTCTTCAAAAAGGGCAAGAAGGAGGACCCGGGTAACTATAGACCGGTCAGCCTCACCTCCATCCCTGGAAAGGTGATGGAACAACTTGTCCTTGGTGCTGTCTCTAGGCACATCAAGGATAGGGGGATCATTAGGGGCACTCAGCATGGCTTCACCAAGGGGAAGTCGTGCTTAACTAACTTGATAGCCTTTTATGAGGACATAACCCAGTGGATAGATGATGGTAAAGCTGTGGATGTGGTCTATCTTGATTTCAGTAAAGCGTTTGACACGGTCTCCCACAGCATCCTCGCAGCTAAACTGAGGAAGTGTGGTCTGGATGATCGGGTAGTGAGGTGGATTGTGAACTGGCTGAAGGAAAGAAGCCAGAGAGTGGTGGTCAATGGGACAGAGTCCACTTGGAGGCCTGTGTCTAGCGGAGTCCCTCAAGGGTCGGTACTGGGACCAGTTCTATTCAATGTATTCATTAATGACTTGGATGAGGGAATAGAGTGCACTGTCAGCAAGTTCGCTGATGACACAAAACTGGGAGGAGTGGCTGACACAACGGAAGGCTGCGCAGCCATTCAGAGAGACCTGGACAGGCTGGAGAGTTGGGCGGGGAGAAATTTAATGAAATATAATAAGGGCAAGTGTAGAGTCCTGCATCTGGGCAAGAACAACCCCATGTACCAGTACAAGTTGGGGGCAGACCTGTTGGAGAGCAGCGTAGGGGAAAGGGACCTGGGGGTCCTAGTGGACAGCAGGATGACCATGAGCCAGCAGTGTGCCCTTGTGGCCAAGAAGGCCAATGGCATCCTGGGGTGTATTAGAAGGGGTGTGGTTAGCAGGTCAAGAGAGGTTCTCCTCCCCCTCTACTCTGCCCTGGTGAGGCCGCATCTGGAATATTGTGTCCAGTTCTGGGCCCCTCAGTTCAAGAAGGACAGGGAACTGCTAGAGAGAGTCCAGCGCAGAGCCACGAAGATGATGAAGGGAGTGGAACATCTCCCTTATGAGGAGAGGCTGAGGGAGCTGGGTCTCTTTAGCGTGGAGAAGAGGAGACTGAGGGGTGACCTCATTAATGTTTATAAATATGTAAAGGGCAAGTGTCATGAGGATGGAGCCAGGCTCTTCTCAGTGACATCCCTTGACAGGACAAGGGGCAATGGGTGCAAGCTGGAACACAGGAGGTTCCACATAAATATGAGGAAAAACTTCTTTACGGTGAGGGTGACCGAACACCGGAACAGGCTGCCCAGAGAGGTTGTGGAGTCTCCTTCTCTGGAGACATTCAAAACCCACCTGGACGCATTCCTGTGTGATATGGTCTAGGCAATCCTGCTCCGGCAGGGGGATTGGACTAGATGATCTTTCGAGGTCCCTTCCAATCCCTAACATTCTGTGATTCTGTGATTCTGTAATTAATAAGATAGAGGTTAGGTGTAGGTAGGTTTTTTTTTTTCCAACTCAGTATTTAGCATTTGAAGGACTATTTGCAAAGAGATACTTTTTTAGTAATGTGGATGACAGTAACATGAGTTAATGCTTTGGTCAGTTGGTACCTGTCATGGAAAATGCATTCCTTATCAGCTTCTCAGATGCATGAGATGTGTAATTAGCTTAGTAATTTTGTATATTTATTCTCAATTCAAAGTGTTTAGTAAAGAAATTGGTTTCATGCAGATAAAAAAATAATTGAAAGCAATTTATTTTTGTACATGAGAAAATTCAATATGCTATGTTACCTATGTATTTAGTTTATTTTTGCGATGTAATTAACTGCATAAAGTCCAGTCAGAATGGGATCTGTTTGTGCCTGTCTGTGATTCAATGCATTCAGAGGTGACTATCAAATTGTCTGCATAAAATAGTATATTTGGGGCCAGAATGTACTTTAATTTAAAAAAAAAAAATCCCTACAAGCAAATAACCTCTTTTGTTTTTCAGAAATTTTAGTAATCTAGAAATCTACTCATATTACTGGGAATTTTGTTTCTAGGCGCCCTTGTCTGGGGGGTTTGTGTTCTATTTCTCATTTTATTATTGCATGGTACAGGCAAATTCTTTCTTTACCAAAATATGTGTAAAAGTGGAAGAATATTTGAGGATTTTGCTCTAAGTTAAGTCATAGGGGATCAGACCAAGTTCACTAGTGATTTTTTTTTACATTCAAAGCAGTATAGTGGGATGAATGTGACCTTACTTCTATTCTTTTTGTTCTAAATTGAGAGACTAGAAACCTGGCATTTGCATTTCCCTGATTACGAGCTTGTATTTTGCTTTTAATACAGATTGCCTCTTTCAGAGAAATAAACTAAAAAGCGTTCTGGCAAGCTTGCAGACTTGCAGCATGGCTCTCAGGAAAAGTAAATATAATTTCTAACTTAATCTTTTAGAATGTTTTTAAAAAGTTAATATATTCACTATTTCCTACCATTTTTTAATTAAAGTAATGCGCTTTTGAGCATTTTTATGCATTTTTAGAGTAGATGCAGTTTCAAACGGAAGACAAATGGAATTGAGCTCACTGGACTAACTCCTATTGTGGCTTTATTTAAAATAATACGTAAAATGTATTTGTTTTCATTCCACACTGCTAAGAGTGTAGCAAGACAGCTCTCTAATACAGCTTAGTAGCTTCTTGTTTTCCCTGCAGACAATATAGTCTAATTTGATGCACAGCATTTTTTTTTTCCAAATAACTACAACAGATTACATACCAAATAACATCTGTGTTGCCACAAAATTGTAAATGATGGTGCAGGGGTCGTTGATCAAACCATCTGCCCACTTCTTTTAGGCCTTTCTGCACACTATCACCATCTCAGGTTTAGTGCTCAGGTGACTTTGAGTCTCTGCCAGACTTCGTCAGGAGGTCTGAAAACTATGAAATCTCTGATGTTATGTTTCATCATATACTTTTCTGCTTTTTCTGTCTGATTACACATTCTAGGTAGAAGATAAGTTTTATAAATAAAAAACATGAGATAAGAAAACCGAGAATCAGTAGCTAGTGATACCCAAGAATAGTGTAAAGTTTTGTGGCTGTTTTTTTTAGTTATGCAGAAACATTTCAGAAACTCTTCAATTGCCTCGGACTGATTGCAGCTGCCAGAAAATGTAACTACTTCAAGATTTATTAGTTGAGTGTTTACATTGATCCATAGACCATCTGAAGCTGCTTCAAGGACTACATTATTATTATTTTTATTCTTTACATAAAACCCCCAAATTAGACCTTTTGCATTATTATTTCAGTAATATATAATTTATAAATACCTTGGGAAAGGACTAATATTTACATTTAAGACATGAGAATTCAACTACTGTTAAGTTTCCTGTGCCATGATAAACAATGAGGAGAGAAAATACTTTTTTTTTTTTTCTCTAAATGGGGGATGTGTGGGGAATGAGCTATGTGGAACTGAAAAATAAGACGTTTACATATTCACTCCTTTCCCCTTAAACCCCAATACTAAATGAAGTCCAAGACTAAGAAATGCCAGCTTGTTAAATACACTATTTAGGAATCTGAGGGTAAAGATGGAAGGTATTCCAATGCATTTGAGGTGTAGGTTGTCTTTAAAACAGAATATAGAAAAAAAAATTATTCAGATGTGTGTCTGTGAATAACATGTCTGCTCAAGAAAACGTATTACTCTCTAATGGCCTTCCAGTCACTGCCTCTGGCTTTGGATGGCCTGAGATAGTTATATTAATGAAAACAGTGTAATTGAAACTGCTTTATAATCCTTGGTAAAACCTATGCTGTCAAGAGATTGCTATGATGAAAGTTTCACAGTCATGAAGCTGTTTTTGACGTTCATGCAACTGCTTTTTTCTTGGAAACATCCGCTTTTGTGTTGTGTTCTGTAAGGCTCACCTTTTGAAGACAAAATGGATTTTGCTTTGTCTTGTAAGAAATTCCTTTATTTTTTAATAAATGAAAGTCCAATGATTGTTGAGTTCCTTTGTTTAAAAAAGATTTCATTTAAAAAGTTCAGGTTTATTTTAAGCTTTCTGAAAGGTTTTAGGTTCTTGTTTTAAATAGTAAAAAAAAAGAAAAACCACCTTTCAGTACTTCTCAGACTTGAAAATCACATTCAAAATAAATATCTGCTATAGTGTCCTCAGTGTTTTCTTCCATTTCACATAGTGTAACACATTCGCAGGTGTACACATCTGTCATCCCAGTTCTAAAGGTCTTCTCAGCTTGGAGGGAAGTACTCCCTCCAAGTACTTGGAGGGATTTGGTCTTTCAAATTTCAAAGCTTCAGTAATTGTCAGCATAGATGTATCTTTTCTTTCTTTTTTTGTTTTTTTAGAGAAGGATTTTCAACAGTTTTCTACGGTTTTACCTTTCACCTTGTCAACTGGATATACATTTTAAATATACTTCAACTCACAGGTATGCTGTTTTTAGGAGGAATACCTTTTTAAATGAGCCTCACTTGTAATCAAAGCTTAAATACTATGCATTAGAAAGATTTTTGTTCTGCTTTGCAAAATCCGGCTAATTTTCAGATTTGAATAGATTTGGGCAGAACCAGTATGTACAAAAATCAACTGTAGAAGGTTCAGTGACTAAAGATTCATGGCTGATTTTGATGGTGCACGAAACTCTTCTTTCTTATCTGAGTTGTGAGAGGATTAATTGCATGGTAATCATACTAAATAATGCTCAGAGAGCTAAGATGAGAAATCTAACCAAATACATGCATTATAGTGCTATAAAAAAGCATCTTTTTCAATGGATAGGATAGCTAAACACGTTCATAAGCATATTCCTTAACCATGATTTATAGGCAGTGTGTCTCTCAAATATGTATGCATGTGTTGGTTGAGGGATGAGAAAACTTTTACAGTTTTTTTAAATTCCTTTCCCCAGTTCCATTTACCTCACTCCTTGGAGTAGCAATGACCACATTAACCAAGGAAATTAGTCCTTTATCGTGTAGTTATACAGCCACAAGCAGTGATCTTGTCAGATCTTCTAAGATAAGCAAACCTGGACCTAATCAGTATTTAGAGATCAACAGGGGACAAAATAAGTAGGTCTACAAAAGAGATAGATAGCTCTTTTCTTGTTAAGATTTCATTTGTTTTTTTCAGCAGATGTTATTCTTGTGTGGTTTTTAATTTATCTTTTTCAGGTGTATTGTTTTGAAAATGCAAATCAAGAAACTTTGCCATTCATTTCTGAATTCTTGGACACACAGCAGTTAAAATATTAATTTTCTTGTTTTCCTGTTGGATAGTAGATACAGCTTTCACATAAACACTTAAGAGTATACAATATTACCTAGCATGCAAATATGTTTGTAATTCAAATTAAGTTTACTTCTTGCTATAGCTACAAATGGAATGTCTTTATATGAGGCTGACTATTGTATAAAGTAAGCCATAAACTATATTTTTGGTGTTAAAGGATGCTGCAATATGACTGAGGTTGGTATTATTCACTGTACTCCTAAAATTGAAATACTGTGCTGCTCTTGGAATTGTTTTTATGTTTTGTCAAAGTGTTGATCAAGAAAGCAATAACGAAATTCAAACGTGAGAACTTTACATCTCTGTCCATTTAATAAAGATGGACATAAAAATGGTTCCTAAAGCCAGATTCATCCAAAATCCAATGATTTGGGTGGTTACCACAGGATTCATCTAGCCCGATGTCATGTCTCCTTCAAAAACAACTGATGCCAGTAGAAGAATACAAATACCAATATTTCTGAGACATGCTCCTCAAATCTAAAGAGATATGCAGTCATAGGTCCTCTTCATCCATATGGGATATCACAGGGTTTTTAACAGTCCTTGATAAGTATTTATTCTTTCATTAATTTCTCTGGTTGCATGCCTTTTAATGTCCATTGAATGTTAACTTTTAACAGTGACCAATGTCTCTGTCAGAGTTCCAATGTTTAATTACTTGATTGTGTGAAGAACTACTGCTTGTTGTTATTATTATTGAAATCTCTAGGCTCTTACTTAGATGTGTATTGAAAGAAATTATCAAATCTGATATGGATTCTTTAGAAAGATTGCCCTTTATGCCTCCTTCATAGCCCGAATTAAAAAATTGGAAGAGTCCCTGAGGGCCCAGCATGTGTTTGCTGTTTCTGAACAGTTCTGAGACTACTGTGTGAATTTTGCCAAGGAAAAAATCATTATCACTTATTGATACTATCTCCAAGGTTATGCCTTCTCAACCTTTGACAGTCACAATTAAAGAAATTAAACTAGATGTTTTTAAACACCTCTTCTTGTCAGAAGTCTAAAGAATATGAAATACCTTCAAAAGCATATCAAGCAGAGTGCCACTCCTAACTTCGGGTTTCCCTACAGTGGATTCCCAAATAACCAGAGCAAGAGGAAATCTGTCAGCACATTCACGGGTGCTGAAAATTCAGTTGAATGGAACAGTAGAAGGCAGCAATAACTCTTTCATTTTGGCAGATCCCACTGTTCTCTTCAGTCTTGGTGCTGTGCCTAGTCACTTCAGGAATGAGAGGCAAGGACATTGTGATGAGCAGTCAGAATGATAATCTGGGATTCCTGTCCAGGCACGCACGTTTGGCTTTCAGCTTCATCGAGATTGCTCGTGTCACTTCCAGTATTGTTTGCAAGGGTATTGTTTTACCGGGCTGCTGGCTTGATGGTTGAGGGATGTGAAGAAGGGACTGAAAGTTCAGTGTAAATAAAAATTGCTGACTTTAGTATAGATGTCAAAAAGGAGTGGTGTGGGTGGGTGGTTTTTTTTTTTTTAATGTGAAAGTACTGAATGTATTTGGGGGATGGTTTCAGATTAAATTTTAACCAAGATTATTTTTATTGAGGACGCTTAGGCAGAAAAGTTCTTGGAATCAGGGCAGAGTCTCTGGAGGTGCAGGTTGTTTTTGAATACCGCTTCTTGAAAATCTTTCTCTGAATAGATGCAGAAAGAAGTTTGGTTCATAATTTTGTACCCAGGTTAGTTCTTTAGGTGCTTGGCAGTAGAGTTTCTCTCACCAGGCATAAGCAACGGTGAAATTAAAAGGTTCATGTTTCTACCTGAAGGCAGATCTTCTGTGATTTCCAAAAGTGGAGTTATATTTGTATGGAAATTGTTGCTAAGTCAGATGCTCTCTTCTTGTTTTTGTAAATTCAGCAGTGCAGAATGGTCATGTGTTTTTCAAAAATAATTGAAGTGCCTCATGTAACCTGATTTTGAGATGCCTCAGCATTATATAGCTTTTACAGTGCCCTATATTCTTTGGCATTGCATGGTACACAGCTAAAAGTCAAATTTTGATTATGGTATGGGGCAGAATTTGTCCTGTAATTTATGCAGACCCTCTGCAATATCTAAGCACTGTAACACTTTTTAGGAATTTGGCTTTCTGCTTTACCTCCCAAAGTCTGATCTAAATCTTACCCTCAGTTTCATTTCAAAATAGTTATTTTTCTGCCTGACATATTTACATGGGAAGTAGTCTTTCATCTGTCTTCATGAATTATGCAGACAGCTGAGTTAATATACAAAGGTGGAAAAGGCTTTATGTTCAAAGGCTTTACTGGAGTCACATGCTATCATTGGAAGCTCACTGGAAAATAATTAAAATTTTTTTATGTGATTTTAATGTGTTGCAAAGCTAAAAGGGTGGAGATCAAGACATGCAGCTGTGGAGGGGGAAAGAACTGGATACAGGCTGTATATGAAAGCAGCAGCGTATTGTCAGACTAGTCCTGAAGCTAGGGCTGCAGGTGACCTGTTTGGTTTACACTCTTTAACTTACTTATTCCTCACTTGGAGGCATGATGTCTAATTTTTTGGCTCGAAATGCATAGGCAATGAATATACTGTCACAGGGCAGTGTTTTTTGTACAATTCCATATTTTATGTTATTTTTTGTGCCTGCTCTTAGTTGTGCAGTCCTTTAATTAGTGTACTTCCATTTAGAAGCATATTTTTTGTTTATGCCTTCTAAAAGTTTTGTGAATATTTAATAGTATCTTTTTGGTATCTTATAACAGCAGCCTCAGAGTATTTTAAAGTAAGAAGCCTAAGTGGGATCATACATCTTTAGAAATGAGATGTTTGGGTTTTGTCAGAGAATCTTCAAGCATTTTTGAAACATTCAGCCTGTTTTAGAAATAGCTTGGGGCTTTATATGTTAGGAGAAATGTTAAATGTGCTGTTTGCTGTTGTCTGTCACACAGGCATCAGGATATGTAAATGCAGCATTTTCAACCAGTTATCTAGTTAACAGTTTACAGTTGGCAATAAACTGTATGGATTATTATAACATTTATAATTTTGTAATTATTTAATAATTTCTTGTTCTGTTGTATGCATACTGTGCTGAAGTATGTTAGGTTTCATCAGTTCCAAGGTAAGATGTCAAGGTTCTTAGTTAACTATAATACTAATTTTATGAGGTATGCAATAAGATATTAGATATTAAAAAAAAATAATTCCAGTAATTTAATGAGTTAAAAAAAGAACATTGCATTCCTGTTAAGTTGCTGAATATCAACATACACTGGGTGGTTTGTGTATATGAAAATGTCAACACTGCAGTATAAGTAAAGGTACTTCTACCTGTATGATCAAATACCTTCTATTTAAGGTTGCATAATACTTTAATAATTTAAAAATAACACCATAACTATATGATTTCCTAACACTCAAGTATTTGCAAATAAGCTGAGATACAAATTTTACATTGATTACAACTAATGAGAAGTTTACAAGTCTCCCATGGCAACAGCAAGAGCATCTGTGTTCCCAAATTTAAAAATAAAAAAAAATGAATAATTTTGCCATATTCAAGTACATGGAATTTTTGAAGAGACAAAACGAGCTATTTACATAAAAGGTAAACTAATATTAAAAATCAACTTTTACAATTACTATTCTTATTTTAGTAGCTCTAAGCATGCAGGCTGTTTGGCTAGGGGTTAGGGCATGTGCAGTGTTGCTAATTTTTTTTCGTTAAACAGACATTGACTTAAAAATAGATCTGAGATTTTTCAGGGCATGCTCATGTTCCAGGCTTCTGACAATGAGCTGGCATAGGACTCCAATGCTGGTGGTAGCATTCACTAGGAGCATGAGCATATCATCAGGCACTTTCTATTAATTCTTGTATTTCCAGTATTACAATGACTTCATTACAATTATGTGGCTACATAGCCTTGCCCCCATAGCAGGGTTCAATATACTAGTGTAATAAATGAAACTGAAATGATAGGCAATTCAGATCATTCGAGCTGAGGCTTTACATAGAATGTGTGGATTTGCATTAAAGCTTTTGATGTTGTTACCAAATTGAATGGGAATTTTAGATGTTATTTTCTCTATTGTAAATCAAGTCTGAATGAACCACCAGTGGCACCATTGCATTTGGCTGATAACAGCGAGCAGAATGCTGAGCACAGAGAGGAGATAATACACTAATGTGCAAATCTTCACATGTCCTGCATTGCAATCTGCATCATAACAAGCCAGTACATACCAGTGGAGCCAGTCCCAGTGTTGCACATGTGTAAGCAAGATTATCTTAAAAAAGATGAAAACGTGTTTTCTCCCTGCTGTATGAAGGAGGAAGGAAGGAAGACATATGATCAAAATAGAACATGTTCCTTTCAGGTGCTGCCTCTTCACCTGCAGCCTTCCTGGGTTTCCTTCATTTAAAGAAGACTAAAACATGTTTTTCTTCAACTTTTTTCCTTATCATCTGCTGCAAAGTCATGACAATCTCATGTCAGCGGCAGGAAGTCAAAACCAAGAAATCAGCTGAACTTGGTGATTTGTCAGAGACTGTAATTTTGGTATTCTGCTAGGTTAAAGGGGTGCCATGAAGAATAGGCCATTAGGCAATTGTACAATTTGGAAGATAAAATTTACTTTGCTGGTTATAACGTTGCCCTGCTGTCACAAGTTAGGTGTGTTTCTCACTTCATTTCTGGTTTAGGTTGTGTGAGTCAGAGTTCACACCAAGTTCTGTTTTGTTTTTAATTGGATGCTCATCATTGCACCTAAATCAAACAAGGAAATCCAATGCTATATCCTATTACCAAAACTGAATAAACAGAGAGTAGAGCTTAGACATTCACCAGTATCCTAAGATACAGTTTTTATGGTATAGCTTGTAACTTAGATATGTTTTATAATGACATACTAGTGAAATGCATGGTGTTAGAAAATCAAAGCAGATGTATATTGTTGTTTGCAACATTTTAGAAATTTGAATACAAATGAATCCTAGGAGATAAGGTTGTGAAAGTGGTACAGACTTTGGAATAGTTTGTGATGTCTATAATTGCATGTCAACTGAACTGACAGTTGTGGAATCATCTGTGCAGTGTACAAATGCTGCAGGGGGAAAAGAAAACTTTTCCCATGAATAAAACACATCTTTTTATTCATGGATGTATGTTGTCTAGTGAAGTCTCCCATACAGGCTTTTTACTGCTAGTTTCTCCCATAGGTTGAATTGAAAATAGTGTTCCTTCAAAGTGTAGGAACTTCACTTGTCTTCTTGTTTACAAAGCAAGATGTAAAATTCACTACAAACAATGGGGACTCAGTCCAGTTTGTCATATTTACTCAAATGATGGTATTTAAAAATGAGCAGGCCGGAACTTAGTTTATTTTTATACCTTTTAATGTTAACCTCTTAGAGTAAGATTTGAATAACAGAATAAACTATCACTTTGAAAAGAGGGAAATCAAGGATTCATAGCGTTATAAAATTTTACTGGGAACATCTTGCAAGGTACAAGTGTTGTGATATAGCTGGGAATAATGGTTTGTTGTCATAGGGAATATTTTGAATGAAAATATTTATCAGTATAAAAATAGTTTTATTGACAGTTATTCTAAAGAAAACTTGAAAAAAATTATATTTGTTACAAATACTAGTAATTAGTTTTAAAATTTAACAGAAAATCACTTTACAAGGCAATAAATATCAGATTCATTTAATTTACACATGCTAACAGTATAACATAATTAAATCACGTTTGAGAACCTGCTAAATGTTTCTTTGAATCCTCCCTAGTGACATATCATGTTTAGAGATCAGCAGAAGCAATATGTAAGGAGAAGTGCAGATATATTGAATTCGCCTGTGAAATTATGTGCACAAGCAAACTGACGTGTACTGAATGAAACTTAAGCAGCTGTGTCAGAATAAAACAAATGTGAAAAGCCAATGAGCAATTCCTACCTCAGGTAACCAGGGCCCATGTACTATTCTGGTATAAAAAAATGATTTGTACTTTGGTCTCACTAACCTTGCCTCGTTTACTACAGCTGTGTGGGTCCTCCTACTGCGGTGCCTGCGATCTTAGGATCAGTGAGATGTCACGGTTGAAAGGCCATGGTTCTGCACTGCATCTCAAGTGTGTGTGTCTAGCAGGACTTCCACCTGAAAGTATATCGGTAGGAGTCTTATTTGAATAATGTTGGTTTAGTTTTCAGAAGACATGTGACTGATATAGTAGCCGGGCAGGAAGGTATGGTTTCCTGAGTAGGCGGGCAGGAAGGTATGGTTTCCACTCGGCAGGGCCCTAAGTCCCTTGCGGGTGCCAGAAAAGACATGGCAACCCAAACGGACCTGCCGCGCGGAAGCATGCGGAGGTGCAGGTGGCGGGCTGCAGGGAGTGCCAGAGCCTGGCCCTGGCACTTGACGGTAACGGAGACCTCACCTGTGTGAGGTGCGAACAGGTCGATGACCTGATCTCCTTGGTGGCACAACTCAAGGAGGAGGTGGAAAGGTTAAGGAGTACAAGAGCATCCCAGGAAGAGGTTGGCGGGCAGTGCTGTTCCCTGCCTGCCCTGGGGAAAACGGACGGGCCTAATGCTCCCCGGGTAGTGGAGGATCCTCTTCCTCCTCCACAAGGAGCAGGAGGAGACCTATGGGATGGGGGGGAATGGAGGCAGGTCCCTGCTCGGGGTGGCAGGCGAATCCCATCCCAACCTTCCTCCCCTCCCCACGTCCCCCTGCAGAATAGGTATGAGGTGCTGGAGCCTGAGCGTCTTCCTGAGTGTCAGGAAGACACGAATCTAGGTGAAAGACCTTCTACGGGGCTACGTGAACAGAAGCAACCAAGTAAGAGGGTTGCAACCAGCTCCAAAAAGGAGAAAAGAAAAGTAATTGTTATAGGCGACTCCCTGCTAAGGGGAACGGAGGGCCCCATATGCAGGCCAGACCCAACTCACAGGGAAGTCTGCTGCCTCCCTGGGCCTCGGGTAAGGGATGTTGCCAGGAGGCTTCCTGAACTGGTGAGGCCCTCTAACTACTACCCACTATTAGTATTCAGGTGGGTAGGGATGAGATTGAAGGGAGAAGTGCCAGGGCCCTGGGGTGTTTGATGAAGGGGGAAGGTGAGCAGGTTATATTCTCTTCAATTCCTTTGGTATTTGGTGAAAATAGGGAAAAGACTATGAAAGTACAACAGATTAATATGTGGCTAAGAGACTGGTGCCGTAGGTGGGATTTTGGGTTCGTTGACCATGGGGCGGCTTTCATGGCACCGGGCCTGCTCATGCCGGATGGGGAACAGCTGAATCAGAAGGGGAAAAGGGTTATGGCCCAGAAGTTGGCAGGGCTGATCAAGAGGTCTTTAAACTAGGTTCGATGGGGGAGGGGGATAAGACCAGGGCAGCCACAAATGAACCTAGGGGCGACAGGCCTGCGTTGGGGGCAAGGCTGTTAGCCCAGCTGAAGTGCGTTTACACCAATGCACGCAGTATGGGCAACAAACAGGAAGAGCTAGAAGCCACTCTACAGCAGGAAGGTTATGATGTGGTTGCCATCACAGAAACGTGGTGGGATGACTCTCATGACTAGAGTGCTGCTATGGATGGCTATAAGCTCTTTAAGAGGGACAGGCGAAGCAGGAGAGGTGGTGGGGTAGCGCTATATGTTAGGGAGTGCTTAGACTGTGTCGAAATTGAGGAAGATGGTGAGGATGACAAGGTTGAATGTCTATGGGTAAAGATCAGGGGGAAGGTCGGCAGGGCGGACATTACAGTGGGAGTCTGTTATAGACCACCCAACCAGGATGAGCAGGCGGACAAGGCGTTTTACAAGCGGCTGTCAGAAGCCACCCGGTCGCCGGCCCTTGTACTTGTGGGCGACTTCAACTTGCAGGATGTCTGCTGGAAATACAACATGGCAGAGAGGAAGCAATCTAGGAGATTCCTCGAATGTGTGGAGGACAACTTCCTCATGCAAGTGGTAAATGAGCCCACTAGAGGAGGAGCCCTGCTTGACCTGTTGTTTGTGAACAGAGAAGGACTAGTGGGAGATGTGAGGGTCGGTGGCCGTCTTGGGAGTAGCGACCATGAAATGTTAGAGTTTTCGATAGTGGGCGAAGTAAGGAGGGGCAAGAGCAGAACTGCTGCCTTAGATTTCCGGCGGGCAGACTTTAGCCTGTTTAAGAGGCTGGTGGACCGAGTCCCTTGGGAGTCGGTCCTGAAGGGCCAGGAAGGCTGGACATGCTTCAAAAGGGAATTGCTAAATATTCAGGAACAGGCTGTCCCGGTGTGTAGGAAGACAAGCCGTTGGGGAAAAAGACCAGCCTGGTTAAACAGAGAACTTAGGCTAGAACTTAAGGAAAAAAAGAGAGCCTGTTTGCTCTGGAAGAAGGGTCGGGTAACTCGGGAGGTCTATAGGTCCTGCTTGACCAACCTGGTCTCCTTCTATGACCAAGTGACCCGCTTAGTAGATGAGGGCAAGGCTGTGGATGTAGTCTATCTAGACTTCACTAAGGCATTTGACACTGCCTCCCACAGCATCCTCCTAGACAAACTGGCTGCCCGGGGCTTGGATGGGTGGACTCTTCGATGGGTTAAAAAGTGGCTGGATGGCCGAGCCCAGAGAGTGGTGGTGAATGGGGCAAAGTCCAACAGGCGGCCGGTCACTAGCGGTGTTCCCCAGGGCTCAGTTCTGGGGCCGGTGCTGTTCAATATCTTTATAGATGATCTAGACATAGGGATTGAGTGCACCCTCAGCAAATTTGCAGATGACACCAAGCTGGGTGGGAGTGTCGATCTGCTGGAGGGTAAGAAGGCCCTACAGAGGGATCTGGACAGGTTAGATAGATGGGCCGAGACCAACGGCATGAGGTTCAACAAGAACAAGTGCCGGGTCTTACACTTGGGCCACAACAACCCCATGCAGCTCTACAGGCTGGGGGAAGAGTGGTTAGAAAGTGGCCCGGTGGAAAGAGATCTGGGGGTGCTGATCGACAGCCGGCTAAACATGAGGCAGCAGTGTGCCCAGGTGGCCAAGAAGGCCAATGGCATCCTGGCCTCTATTAGGAATAGTGTAGCCAGCCGGTCTAGGGAAGTGATCGTCCCTCTCTACTCGGCACTGGTGAGGCTGCACCTTGAGTACTGTGTCCAGTTCTGGGCCCCGCACTTCAAGAAAGATGTTGAGGTGTTGGAGTGAGTCCAGAGGAGGGCGACCAAGCTGGTGAAGGGTCTGGAGGGTCTGACCTACGAGGAACGGCTGAGGGAGCTGGGGTTGTTTAGCCTGGAGAAGAGGAGGCTCCGAGGTGATCTTATTGCAGTCTACAACTACCTGAAGGGAGGCTGTAGTGAAGTGGGAGTTGGCCTCTTCTCCCAGGCAACTAGCGATAGGACAAGAGGACACAGCCTCAGGCTTCGCCAGGGGAGGTTCAGGTTGGACATTAGGAAGAATTTCTTCTCAGAAAGGGTTATTAGACATTGGAATGGGCTGCCCAGGGAGGTGGTGGAGTCACCATCTCTGGATGTGTTTAAGAAAAGACTGGAGATGGCACTTAGTGCCATGGTCTATTTGCCATGGTGGTGTCAGGGCAATGGTTGGACTTGATGATCCCAGAGGTCTCTTCCAACCTGGTTGATTCTGTGATTCTGTGACTCTGTGATATGATGCTTTTAGATTAGGTTTCTATTTGATGCAAATAGCAACTTCTGTATTGGGAAATATTCCAGATTTTTTGTGTAAATTCTGTATATTCAAATCTTCAAAATTATTTAGTAGGATGTTTAGGAAGGATGGTCACTCTTGAGCACAACCCTAGCTAATGTAGCTAAACTCAAAATTTTCATTGGAGTGAATATTCATAAACAGTTTTGAAGCTCAGTTCTGTTGCAGTGTTTAGTGTAAGAAAGACAAGACGAAAAACTCAAAAATGTATTGGGGAAAGAAAAAGTAACAATGAATGGAAATAGCCTTTAGATGGGCAAAGAGAAATGCCATATTAGAAAAGCCCAAATCCTTTCTGTGACTAATAAGGTCCTTGAGTGGTTTTGAAAACATTGAGGAGATGTGGAGTCAGGGATTATGCAAATGATGTTTGTTAATTATTTTGTTTCTGTCAAGATAAAAGAGGAAAATGAAACTGCCTAACTAAGGAAAGGGATAACTTCTGCTGATACTAAGGGATTATTCCGTGTACAGGAAATAATTATAAAAAGATTAACTATTAATCTCAGGTTTCATTTAGTACTGGATTTACATCTCAAATACAGTATGTAATTTTATATCATGTTCCTGAAGAATGTTCTTATCAAAATATCTAGTGTTAAAAAAATGTGATTTTCTTGCCAAAACCTGAGCTTTTTTGCCCAATTTAACAAAAAAGTACATCTAAGCTTTCAGTTGAAAATTGAGTTTTTGTGTTTGAAACAGAACCTCAAGCCAGGTTTTTCATATTCATGTTAGTTGCTGTGATTGCCTTAGTTATACTGCTTTTTGCATGTTACATCTTACAAAATCTTTAATAATTTGTCTTGATACATGTAGTCTGAGGTCTGAGAGGGCATACTTCATAGAGTTGCCTGGGAGCAGACAGCCATAAAGTGCTTGTGCCATTTTACGCTTCATAGGAATTTCAAAACTGAAGCTTGGGATTTTTTTTCATTGGAAGCATTGCGCAGGCAATTCATTGTTGTAGATATTGGCTAAGTGTTAAACAAAAATTTTCATTTTGTTGGCATTAATACTTTGAAATGTTAAAAAAATCATATTTTCAGTGGAAGGCAGATGTTTGAAGAAAAATTTTTTTCCTACTAGGCAACAATTTTGTTGAAAATGAGTTACTGTCTCTAATGAAAACTACAAAACATTATTTTCGAAGTAAAATATATGTTTAGAGGGGACTTACTCCATTGAGTACAGGCACCTGCTGTTACAATTTTCATGTAATTCTTTTACTTATTGTCAAACAGTTATATTTTTTCTCCTTTTACTGAGAAGTTGTTTTTCTAGCAATTAAGCATCTGCATGTCTAGCCTAAATTTACTCTGTGGATATTTTATACCCATTCATTTTGTGCAAACAGTGGTTTATCTTAAATTTTCCCATCCCTAGTTATATACTGCAGAAGTATTTATATATAGCAGATATCCCATCTCAACCATCATTTTGCTAATCTAAACCAGTCAAATTCTTTAAGACCCTCTTGGAAAGAAGGCTTTCAATTTTTCTAATGATTCCACTGGCCTTTCTGCCCCCGTTCCAATTTCAATTTATCTTTCTTACGTGTCTGTCCTTGCATACGCTATTGTAGATGTGATCTCATCAGTGCCTAGCACAACAATGATAACATTTTCCTGATAATTTTCAGGAAGCATTCATCTTTCTTTTAGTGTCATTTAAGAAACGGATTATAAAGAAACTTGTTATTGAAGATTTTGGATTAAAAGTTGCCTTATACAAAATACTGTACTAAACCAACTGTATCATTTAATAAGAAGAGCAATTATCATTTTCATCTCGAAAAGAAGGAAGGATGCAGGGAAGTAAAGAAGTGAAGTTTTAAGCTAGAAATTAGTTGCTTTGCACAGAAGAAATTGAAGCTGAAAGTTCAGTAAGGAGCTTCCATGTTACATGGTATAAAAAAGTAAAAAGACTAGTACAAAGCCAATTAGTTTTTTGTTTGTTTGTTTACCACTGAAAATACTAAAAGTATTAAACAGATTACACAGCATCCAAAATTAACTCTTTCAGAAAAATAGTGTGTTGTTATGAACTCCTCAGGGGAATCTTCCTCTGGATTAACAACTATATTCAGTGATACTAGAAGTGTGAGAAAAGATATATTGAATGTGAGAGGAAAAAACACTACAGACACTGTAACGATACCATGTAAATCTGTGGTAAACCCTAGACAAAACATCTAGAATTCTTTATGTATTTTGACCACATTTCAAAAATTGAGTCAAAAAGATTTAGATTAAATCTTGAGGCTTGAGCCTAATATTTAAGGCTTGAAAAAAAAAAATAGTAACAAATTAGGAAATAACAGCTCAGCTCAAGGAGAGATAAAGGTAATTTAGAAGTAAGGGATGAGCATATACATACTGAATGACATAGAAAACTGTTTTGAGAGTATTATAACTTTCTCATAATGCAGTATTTTCCATTATGATCTGAGTAACAATGTAAAGAAGACACTCAGCTGGGAAAAATGGAAAAATTTAGAATTCCAGAAGGGAAGAGTTGACTAACAGGGTGTAATTCAGTTCCCAGAAGGACAAGTGTGATGCATTGTATGGAGTGCAAGATTTCATTTTACAATTGGGCTGAATTATCGTTTTGCCACTACCAATATGTGGAAGTCTCATGTGGAGTAAATCTTCTTCCTTTTCTTTCCCCCAAACAAAATCGAACTTGGGGGCAAGAGACTGATCAGCGATAATTAATATTTGTCCATGTTTTTGATAGATCCCTCTCTTTTCCCAGAGCCACTGAGCCTGTATATCCTTCTTTAAATGCTTCCTTTGGAGTCTCTTTTCATCTTAGGGGCTTGTGGGGCTGTGAATTAAGACCATTAAGTCTGTACAACTAATACAGATCAGCTATTTTTTCTATTTTGTTCTCTTTTTTTGCTTGTTCATTTAGTTCCTTCAGGTTTCCTGTACAATACTCAGTGTAGTGTCTAATGACCTTTTATAGCACTAATCTACTCAACAGAGTTTTCAGGATAATTATTCTCAGGAGTCACAGAACATGAAGCATACAGGCCATCACTTTTTTTTTTCTCTCTCTCTCTGATGGCAGAATGTAAAATTATATTCCCACATCACTATTTAGCATCTGGTTTCATTTCTCAAAGTGTATCTGGCAAACTTCTTTACTAGGTTTCTGCTTACCTGGGTGATAATCCTTCATCAAAGGTCTTTATAAAACGCTGAAGTATTTAAATAAACTTTGCTGAAACTTAAGTGCATTAAGAAAGGAGGGAGCTACTAGTATACTATACACTAGTATGCATATATATGACCTGTAAATTAGAATGAGAAAGAGAATTGCTTATTCTTTATTATCCTGCCCATTAGCAAGGAACTTACTAAATGGATATAGTCTCTGATGATCATTCTCCTTTATCTCATTAGAAGTGATCTATTATATCAGAAGTGTCTAAATTCAAGTTAGTTCAGAACTATATTGGAGTGGAAAGTAAAGTTTTTCAAAGCATACTGTTGTGAAAAAGCCCTACCTACCTCCGACAACAATAAAAATAATTCTACTATTCAGAATAGGGTGAAACTAAGACTCCCTTTTTTTTTTTCCCCCTTTTTTTTCTTTCTTACACAGAAACAGACTGGTATTACCCCAGGAGAACTAGTAGTTTTGTGGTTTGAATTAGACACAACAGGGAGTAGCATCCAAGTCTCACAGTTGGATAAGCTAATTCCACCAACTAACCTCTCTTGTGAGGTGAGAAGGAAGCCTTTCAAGGTGAAATTTTCTTCAAACCCTAATGGATATGAATTTTTTTTTTTCAAGGAGCAGCTACTAAACAGAAAATTGAAAAAAATCTCAACCATCTGTATTAGTAACTGCAGTCAGTGTGTATACATTTGTGTGATAGTATCTCTATGTGTTTACTCTACTCTCTGTTCACTTCTGCATTGTAATCACATGAATGTTGGAAAAGTTGAGTTATTTTTTCTGTATCTTCCATTAAATACATGTTATAAAGTCCGCTTAAAGATTTAGATATCGCTTGTTGTTCCTTGAGTGGTCTGAAGAATAAGGCCTGCTACTGTAAAAATCTTTAGCTACATGTGCACACTGTGAATTTAGGGTAACATGCAGGGATTTAGCTTCTGGTTTTGGTACCTCAGAGCTAAAAAAGTTATTGTCTGCTACTTTACATACCTGATATTTTTTAGGTTGCAATGGAAAGAGCAAGAACATGCTGTGTAAAGTGGTACCTTAAGCAGAATGTGCAGAGATACTAGCTTTGAAACTTTTGATAAAAATATTGTCATGACGATGCTCAGATACTGTCATATTTTTCTGGCTGCTAGTCTAATTACAGGTATGTTGGCATGATGCTGTTCATTTTTTTTAATTAAATATTTTTTTTTTTAATTAAATATTTTTTCCATTAAGGACAAATTGGACAACTTCATACTAAAAATATAATCAAAGATAATCCGAGTTACATTATGTGGTATTTGTAAACCTTTTATACAGGATATGGGGTTTTTGCACAGCTGTTGTAAATCATTGAGTTTAGTTTCCTTATAAATGGTAATATTTTTTAAAAATGTTGTCCAGCAAGTGTAAGGACTTGCTGTTTAATTTACTCTGAATTTATTCTGTGAGGAGTAAAATGTGGACAAAGCTATGGACAAAGGACTGAATCTCAAGTCCTTTTAAATTTTTTTTATACACAGACTCTTTATATTCACCAGGAACTTTCCCAAATACAGATGAACTAGCAATCTATGATTCACTGCAAGTTTTCACATTTACATAAAAAATTATCTCCTCACAGTTTTCAGAGCTGTTGATTTTCCAGGAACTTTAAGTTAGTGGGAGCTAAATCATTTGCTTTACACTTGCAAAGATATCTTCCAGGACTGAATTAGTGAAATACTCTCATACATAATATTGTACAGCAGTTTTATTGAGTAGTGTGTAATGTTCTCATTTATCTCCATCTTGGTAATTGAAATGACAAATTTCAGTCTTATAATTATCCAGTTTATGTCTATTAATGTAAGAAAGTCCAAATGAAGACAAACTGAAAGCCCATGTAGCCCGGTGTGCTATTTCAGACAATGACTAATTGTGAACTTCATGAGAAGGGTAAGGTAAAAGCGTGAGCTGTCAGTGTGGCTCCCCAGAATATTGTCCCAGCATCCAGTAAATTGTAGTTCAGGGAATTCCTGGCCAAGAAGTAATTTTTTATGTGTTCCCCTTGAACGAGTTTTTCTTCTGCAAGTATGTTCTGTCACTTTTTGATCCTCTGTAAGCTTTTAAAAATTCTTGATGTGCTTATTAAATATTAGCCACTTATGGTATTTACTTTGTCCTGAACCTATTGCCAGCTAGTTTGATTTGATGTTCTCATGTTCTTGTACTGGTAGACTGGAAAATAATTTCCTGTTTTCCACACCTCTTGTGATTTTGTGGCCCTCTATCATATTTCAACTCAGTTGTCCCTCTTATAGTTTGAATGGTTATAGTTTATTTAGTTGTTTCTTGTGCAGAGGCCATTCCATCTATTGACCATATAAATTTTCCAGCAGATTTCTCACTCTTCATGTGTTTGGGGGAAGGAAGAGGATTACTGTGAATGTTTATGCCTTTGGCAAATTGTTGTTCATTCTCTTTTTTTTTTTGGCCCATATCTTTTTACATATAATCACCCAGAGGGTATATTTCTTCATATTTTCATCACATGGACACAACTTCAGCTTTTTGTAGGATTACTTTACAGCTGTACATTCCATTTTTTCAACACTAAAGGGTACTGAATGCAACGTGAAAATTTACCCAACGGTCTCAAATTTTGAAGTCTGGAATAATATATAGATGTTAAGGCAATAAAAAACATCTTGTCTAGCTGCTTCATGAGCCAAGATGCAGAATTTCACCTTGAAGAATCTAAGTTCCAAAGGGGTATAGATGAATCTTAGTCATTTTCATAGGGATTAATGTTTTTAATTTCTCTGCAGTTTTGAGTAGATATATGTACAGTCTAGATTGATAGTACTTTTTCATTATATCTGAATTTGACTTGTCAGTGCTAAACAGAATATGAAGTGCTGCAAAGTCTCAGTCAGCCCTGGGTAGGTCACCCATTGCTCAACAATTATCTATCAGCTAAATACAGGGAAAGGCCTCAAAAAAGAATGTTTGCTTGCCGTGGTTAGCTTAATTGATAAACTGTCTCACAGGAAGCTTAGAGTCATAATAGAGGAAAAGACAGATGGTCAATGGTTAATAAGAAAATAATTTTTCATAGTGACCAAGATGAATTTGCAAAGGTGTGGAAAATGTAAAGAATCTTTGGGAGGAAAGTGCCTTTTTTTTTTTCTTTTGGCTAGCCTATGTATACAATATACTGTATAGTGGGTTTTCTATACAATGGTTGTCACAGGAGATCTGGCAGTTTACAATACATTGCGAATGAATACTTAATAAACTAGGGATTCACCAGCTAATGTTCATTTCACAGGTATGATTCTTGTCATAATTAATTCATTGAAATAACTGAAAAATGCTGCCTTTTTGTGGCAGTTCTGATTTGTGTTATTTTCATAATGAAAAATATAATGAGCTGTTTATTATATTTCTCATTATTTCCTTTTAATGTTTTTTAAAGTGCCTGAGAGTAAAAGAGGAGAGGAAATTACCCTTAATTTACCAGGGCTTTTTTTAGTTGCCAAATATACAAGCTTGTTCCCATGGAGATCAGTGCACAACTCGGTTGCCTGACTCACTGCTGGTAAAGGGAGCTCCTTAATGGATTATCAGGTGAATCTTTGACTATATTAAATAGCTAAATAAACTACAGGGATCAGAACACATTTATTTTAGGGTGCAAGGGAAGTTACTGATATCACAGCATTTATTCTCAGATTCCAGTAAGTACTCCTAAAAGACAGACAGCTTTTCATTCTCTGCTCCTGTTTCATGTCGTGTTTTCTTAGTACCACAAAAGAACACATACCAATTACAGCCCTTGGAGAAAGTGCACTGTAAAACTGAACTGAAAAGCTAATATAAATATGAACTCAAAGCTACATGCCCTGTGGCACTTGAAGAGTGGGAATTTAGCTTGGAGTGCAATAGAGAAGTGATTTGAAGTGATGTAAAAGTACCATTTCTTTTTATGTTTAAAGTAGAAGAACAGATTCTTGCTAATGACTGAGCATCTCGGAGACAGTATGGAGATTTCTTCCTTGCATCTTTTAAATCCTATAGCTTATTCAGGGCTCCTAGTACTGATTTTTGCAGTGAGAGAACTGAGGAACTGACAGGAAGGCTCTTTGAAGGTTTTTTAACTGGAAGTATACCCTAATGTTTCTGCAGTTATGAGCTAATCTCACTTTCTCTCTCCTTACATTGTGGAGATTCTTACTGAGCAGCTCATACACAGACTTGAGAATGGAAGAAAATCTAGCTGTGCTACTTATTTATTCCGGTTAATTGCAGAGGCCAATTACTTGCACCACAAGAAAATATCATAGTGAGAGAGAGGTTCCAGGGATATAATGTTGTCTATTGTACAAGAGAGAGATGGGACATTTACATGGCTTCTCTCCCACACACATCTCCCTATATAAAGAGCTACAATACTTTGCCTTATAGATACTTTACATCACATAGGCTTAACATATTTTATTTCTGTAATACTTAATCTTCTGTCTTTTATCTGGGCCTTCTGAGCATATTTTAACCCAATTTCCCTGGGGAGCGTAATGTAGGGAAGGAAGTGATTTCACTTTTTGTTAACTGTGAGTAGTGCAGGCTGAGAGTATTTGGATGGCTGAGATGTTCATGTCCACAGGGACTGTACTTGTGACTTCTTTTGCATGCACTGGGAGGGGGAGGGGACTTTCACTGTCCTTTCCAACTAGACTATGTGTGCACTGATTTTAAAAGAGAAATCATATCAGAGCTGTTGTTATTGGAGATTATATTTTCATCTTTTATTGCCAGTAAAATTTCTCCATCTAATCAAAGTATGAGGTTATGTTCCTCATCCTGCTAATTGGATGAGTAAGCTGAGTTGCGTACTGTAGTGCTTGGCTGTATTACAGTTCAGTGGTTTTAGCACATCTATTTTCTTTGAATGCAAAAGGTTAATTTTGTTTCAGTGTAGATTGAATCTGGATACTGACCTTTACAACTGGAAAAACAGATAGAATCATAGTTTAATTAACCTCCCAACCAGGATACATATTTGAAACATGGTCAAGAAACCGTATGTTTTAAATTCTACTGGGAGCCATCTAGGAATAGTGGGTCATTGATATCCAGACTCATTAGAATTATCCAGAATTAGATGAAAGGAAAAGTGATGAAGCATAGGCTGAGCTTGGAAAGAACTAAAGTAAACCGAAATTGGAATACTGACATTACATTTTCATACTTTGTCTTTACTGTGAAATGGGAAGAGCAAAGAAAATACTGAATTCATCAGCTTCTCTATTGACATTTTCCCTAACCTGTTCTCTTTTCCAGCTCTCTGTGGTAGCATTATATGACCCTTCCAAGTTAAAGCACAAGTTCTGTGGAATTAGATTGTGTGCATGTGTCACGGTTTAAAGCTGGGCTGGCTATTAAACCTGCGGCAGATGCCCTCTGTTATCCCCCCCGCCCCTCCCCCCAGAGGGAAAGGGAAAGGGAAAAGGGAGAGAGACTTCTGGGTTGGAAAATTAAAACAGTTTAATAAACTATAATAATGAAAAAAAGTATAATAATAATAATAGAAATAATCAAATATATACAAATATATATACAAAACCAAGATTGAGCTCCCCTGAAGTCAGCCACATCACCACCGGCACTGCAGGGCAGGCTCCGGGAAGGCCCAACCTGGGCCTAGCGATGGTCGAGAGCTGGATTCAGGAACGCACGGATCGGGATCGGGGGCAGCAGGAAAACAGACGGAGTCCTCCTTGGACACCGGCCATAGCAGAAAGAGAGCGAGACCCTCGTGATCCCCCCGCTTTATACTGAGAATGATGTGTGTGGGATGGAATACCCTCGTTGGTCAATTTTGGGTCACCTGCCCTGTCCGCTCCCCCCTGCAGCTGCGACCCCCCTTCGGCTCTTCACTCGTAAGCAGTGAGGAATTCAGCAGTGACCTTGGTTTCTCTAAGACTAAGTACAGCAAGAGCCTTTCTGCACAACATCCCTACCGGTGCCTCAATGATAACTACAAACTTCGAGCGTTATCAGTCCTGGAAGCAGACACTGTCTGCAAAAACATGCAGTTAGTTTCAGAAAGTGCAGTTACTTAGAGGAGACTTAGCTGAAAGTAAAAATCACTGAAAGGAAAATCGGCCTGGTTTAGGCCAAACCAGGACAGCATGTAAGTTTTAAAAGAAACTAAACTCTGGAAGCAAGTAAAGAAAAAAATAAATAGATTTAATCCTTTACATAGGTCTTTGCTTGATCACTCAGCATTTGTAATCAGTTAAATGCTTAATAAAAAAAATGAGGACTGAAGATTGAATCTTTAATCCTTTCTCTGAGGCTCTTCTCTGTGATAATTTTGTCTCTACTATCTCAGATTGTGAAAGCCAGCACTGTTTTTCTTGTTTATAGCAATAATTGGCAAGAATACTGTTTCTGTATGAGGGGAAAAAATTCATTTGGAGCTAAAGATGGTTTTTTAGATCTAGAAGAGCATCACCTGAATACCATCTGCATTTTTATAGCTGTATAAGACAATGTTTACCAGAGTTGGGAGGCCTGGTTCCTGAAAATATGAAAGATAAGATGTTATTGAGGATGTTCTATGAACAACATACAGCAAAATGTGGACCGAGATGAAGGAGCCAGATCTTCAGTGGAGCTGGTTCAAGTTGACACTGTGTAAGTCACTAGTTAAATACTCGCTTCAGATACAAGTGGCAGAATATTGTTTATTTTCTTAAAATAGTATAACTGTACTTGAAGTCCTTTCCGACATGGACTGCTGGAAGTCTGGAATTGTATTGAAGACTAAAAATCTAGAGCATTTATCACACAGAAGACCTACTGCAATGAAATGAGAGGAAGTGTGGTATCTATTTAGAAAATGGCAATACTGATTTGTGTGTAATGTTATTTCACATTACGTATTGTGACTAAGAATAGCAGGAGTCCTTGGTGAGAAAGCACAGAAAAGAATATAATGGAATCACACATGCTTCCATTGTTGCCTGCAGTAATGGAAAAAATGCAAAGTGTAAGGATTAACTGATATCTAAGACAGTAATTAGAATATTTCATGAATAAGAGACTACATAATTTCAGTGGTGTTTTTAACAGCTAGAGCCTTTGCAAACAGACACACATAAATGCACAGAATATTGTGTGCAAATACTGGAGTCAATTACAGTGTCAGGGTGTTTCTTCCAACACATTAGTCTAAATTCTATGCAGTAATTAACAGATATGAATAAAATAAATATAGTCTATTCTGTATTCTGGTAAGTAGTTATTTATAGCCACTCTGGGAAAGTTTGAATTATTGACTGTCCTAATTATGCCAAGGACTTTTTTTATAGGCATGAAGGGACTGGGAGGAATGAACAACTGCCTACAATGTCTTTGCATTATAGCTAAACAGATAGCTTGGCAGATCTGCTTCTTATGTTTTGATTTTATTTTTCTGTTCATTCATTTATTAGTCACATCTGGAATCAGAGATTGTGCTCTCAACAGTAAAATCTTCCCTTGCCTAAGCTGGGGTAGCTGTTTCTCTTCCCCAGGACAGTCTCCCCATTATCTGTTTTCCCCAAACTTCCCCCTTCTTTCACCCTCAGTGTTTCTCTTTCTGTCAGAGGGATTTCTGTTATAACACAAGGAGTAATCAGTAAATGGTGTGCTGTACATGTCCATCTCTCAACACATCTTTGAGACTGAATATGTAGGTCATGTCTGTCTGGGAATAAAAGATCTGTAGAAAGCTTCTGTCATGAATATGTATGATTTGCTGGGCAAGTCTGCTGAGAAACAGGTGTATACTGTGTTCCCCACTTCTTTTTACTTGCATTATTTTAAGTGGAAAATAGGATCAAGATTTAGCCTTTTCATTAAATGTTAGGGTAACTATAAAGAAAAAACAAAAAACCTTTGGTATAATAGTTCCTCCCCATCCTCTGACTGAATAAATGAATTTATAGCAATAGGTACGCATGTGAGTTCTAAGAATAAGACAAATTTAATTGTAATTTCTACAGCATCCTTCTACTGATGTAGTGAATATTTCAGGAGGCAGAGAAACAAAAAATAATTATGGCCTGGATCCTGAACCTTGCTGTCCTAAAATATTCCAGATGTAACTGAAACAAGGATCTAGTCTTTGGCATGGAAGCTCTTCAAAGGATTGGAGTAAATGGCACATTTCTGGGTTTGTGCAGTAATAAACTACTATTCATTTCTGCTGCTAACTTCTTATGAGAAGACTCAGTGACTTTAGAGATGCAAATCAGACAAAGCTTACCTGTAAACAAAAATGATCATTTCTGTAATAAAGATCTGTGATAGCATATATGGAAACTTCACAGCAGTAAGGTTTGTATTATCTTGGTGGTGTATCCCGTCATTTATGAAGGGTGGTGATCACTGGATCAAAGTACGTATAGAAATAAGATTTGAATGAACTTCAGCATTAGTTCTGAAGCAGAGAGAAGTGGGTGTGACTTGAAGCTGTCTTTCCTCAAAATTTTCTACACATTTTAGTGTGAATAAACATATCACTCCAGGACTTTTATATAGAGCTTGGTTGAACATTACAATTTTCTTAACATTACGACTTATAACTTATGACTTATGGTCAAGAACATAATTATTTATAGTTTTGCTCCTAGTCTTGTTGCTGTTGTAGACCAGTGGGTTTAGGCTGAATAATGAATTAAATTGGCCAATGAAAGGTGGCACCTGTACTTCAAAGGATCTGAACGCTTGGGTATCCTTTAGAGGACTGGGGAAATTATATTTCCTTTCATTTTCCCTTTTACTCAGAGGAGTTTGAGTTAAAGGCACACTGAAAACACAGAACTTGTAATCAGATAAAAGGTATAAAAATGGTGATATTTGAATGTACAGCACATAATCAAGTAATGTTTTATAGCTCTATTGTAACTGAAGCACTTTGACATTGTGTATTCAATTAATCTTTTGTCCTTTGATAAATGTTTGGCTGTTAGACAAGTACTTGGCCACCCGGAGTCTTTCATCTCTGGTACTAACTGGAATTCAGCAGGTCACAATAATTGGCAGACAACAAAGTGACCTCTGAATTCTAGCTTCTGAAAGAATTTAGTTTGTCTTTTCAGTTAAAAAATTTGCATATAGTCATACTTAAAGAGAAAACTGAATGTATATCATACTATGAATTAAAAATCAGATTACATGGTCCACAGACCGTGTCTGCTTTCTTGTAAAAAATTCCTATCCGATACTCCTTACAACTATTTCCTGAAATTTGTATACTGACCGCCAAGAGTGTTCAAACAAGAGAGGATAACTGCAGAGACCAGATGTTTGTGGAAACATCCTGAAGGATGAAGAAATTATGTCACTCATCAGAGAAAAGTAAAGAGCATTCAGACTGATAATTGCACCAACATTGATTGGAGTTCAACATGGTGATGAAAAGACCAAGTTTTCTCTTCAAGCTCACTGAGAGTCTTATGGAAAAGCAAAGTTTTGTGATGTACTGGGAGCCTGGAAAATAAATATAGTGGCTAGTGTACTAAAGTTCTATCATGCTGTACAAGATAGAATGAAAAAACAGATCTTTATTGATCAAAGGTGGAAATGCTTAAATACATTAGCTGTAAATGACAGTAATGTGTAAATGATAGAACCATTTGATTTAAGAGTGCTGCAGTGAAATTTATTGTGTTGCATTTCTCTGCATCATAGAAGTGAGACAAAATGATAATTTGATGTCATAGTGAGGAGGATTCTATTTCACTTGCTCTGTGTCAAACCCATTTAAGGAGGATAGCACAGTGTGAAAATAAGTGATAATTAAATAGTTGGTTTATTTCATATTTGAAACCAAGAGACGTACAGTGACATATATGTGTCACACTTATGTAGAAGTAACAAAACAAAGTTGAACTGACAGCCAAACATTAGCAAAACACATTGACAAAGTAAAGCCTGCAGGCTGTTTGTTGCATTTGTATTTTATAGGAAAAAAAAATTGAAATTGGTGCTTGTCTTCATTTTATATAGCTGAGTAATGCCAAAAAAAAGAATTATAAAAATAACGTTTTCAGTTTTCCAAGGTAAGGTATCTTTATCAGCAACAACCAAATACACAATCTCCCATAGCATGTCTCCAGTAATAAATGAATGTAAATCAAGTGTTAGTGCAATCATGCGGGTTGTTTATAATTGCCAAGTAATTTAGACATTAGCAACCAAGTAGCAGAAGGTGGTTTTGACGTGAGGAAATCTGTCACAAATTATATTGCTACCTGTTATAACTGAAGTGCTCTGATTAATGTCGTGAGATGGTAGAAATTAATCGGGCTGTAGTTAGACATTGATACAATAATAATAAAAAGCTCTGTATTTTTGCTGAAGAGAAGTATCTTGGCAAATAACAGTGGGAAACAAAAACATTAGTAAGATGTTTGTAGGCCAAGATTTGTTTCTAAATGTAACAAGTAAATCAATCTTCTATAGACATTATGTGTCAGAGAAGTTAGAGCCTTGTATTGAGTGTCAATATGCGCACAGTTCTCTAGTGAAAAACTAACAGTAATGAATTCATGCAATTACTTTTCCTCCCTGTAGGTTACTCTTTTGAGTCTAAAGAACTAGCTCTCTTAAATGCCTGTATGCATAGGGAAAATTTTAGTTTTTATGTGGTTCCATATTTTGACACAGCGGGGAAAACATTTTCCCATGTTTATTTTTCATTCCATCTCTTTTCCTTTGTATTTGCCTGTTTCTGGTTTTATTTATTTATTTTTGTAATATTTTCTTTAGTTGCAATTATTATCCCTCTTTGCATTTTTTCATTTAATTCCATTTGCGAATAGTATTCTATCCATCTTGGTCATATCAAGGTATGTCATTAGAGTACAGACTAGAAGCCTGCTGATTTTTAAATTGTAGTCTTCCTATGCTTTCTCCCTGTGACTTTTTAATAAGGTAATAGCAAGTTTTACTTGTCCAATATCTACCTTTGCAGTTTTTGATTTTTAACTGTGTGGTCAGCTTTGGATAAAGACAGGCATCACTTGTATCTTGTTAGATAAGTACTACTAGGAACTATCATTTTGGCAGCCTTTTTTCTTTTTCTTTGTTTTTTTTTCCTCCCCAAGATATAAACTGAAGAGCAAAGGCAGCTAATTACGGTAGATTTTTCATGCAGTGTTATGCTTGATGCTTGGTGTTCACCAAACAGTTCCTGAGTTGACAAGGACAGATACTATTTTAGATATGTATTTTTGCATACTGAGGGTGATTTAGAATACCCACTCATAGAGAAAAACCTCGGATTAAGTGGTTGTGATTTTTCTTAAGGTTAAAGTGAGCAAAAAGATAAATGA
Source organism: Nyctibius grandis (assembly GCF_013368605.1). Taxonomy (NCBI): domain Eukaryota; kingdom Metazoa; phylum Chordata; class Aves; order Nyctibiiformes; family Nyctibiidae; genus Nyctibius; species Nyctibius grandis. The sequence continues at coordinate 47,521,420 of NC_090663.1, forward strand.
AACCCAGTTAGTTTGAAAAAAAAAATCCTGACATTGTCAGTCAGCTGATGAATTCAATGGGTGAAACTAGGAGCGTATGGGAATTTCACATCTACTTAAAAAATGAAAACAGTCATGTGAAATTATGTTTTGTTAGAGTATATTAACTCAGAGACTGGTTAGGATGTTGTGTCCATAGTTTCTGATGGATAGTGTTATTTGGAAATGAGCTGGGTGATATAACACTGGTTTCTTTTTGAAAAGAAGAGCAACACGAACCTCTCTGTCAGTAGGTGCAATCTGCTCTAGTGCCTTAGGTCAAGGAGGCAGAAAGATCCACTGACACCAGGCTGTTGTCTCAGAACAGTGTATTGCTTATTGCTCAAGTCTATTTTGAGGAACATAAATGTTTCACCTCCTAGTAGAGGTAAGTGGAGAGATTTATCAAAAATGTGGCACATTATATTGAGCAATGCAAAATATTGGTACTTCACAGAATCACAGAATCACAGAATGTTAGGGATTGGAAGGGACCTCGAAAGATCATCTAGTCCAAACCCCTGCCGGAGCAGGATTGCCTAGACCATATCACACAGGAATGCGTCCAGGCGGGTTTTGAATGTCTCCAGAGAAGGAGACTCCACAACCTCTCTGGGCAGCCTGTTCCAGTGTTTGGTCACCCTCACCATAAAGAAGTTTTTCCTCATATTTATGTGGAACCTCCTGTGTTCCAGCTTGCACCCATTGCCCCTTGTCCTGTCAAGGGATGTCACTGAGAAGAGCCTGGCTCCATCCTCATGACACTTGCCCTTTACATATTTATAAACATTAATGAGGTCACCCCTCAGTCTCCTCTTCTCTAAGCTAAAGAGACCCAGCTCCCTCAGCCTCTCCTCATAAGGGAGATGTTCCACTCCCTTCATCATCTTCGTGGCTCTGCGCTGGACTCTCTCTAGCAGTTCCCTGTCCTTCTTAAACTGAGGGGCCCAGAACTGGACACAATATTCCAGATGCGGCCTCACCAGGGCAGAGTAGAGGGGGAGGAGAACCTCTCCTGACCTGCTAACCACACCCCTTCTAATCCACCCCAGGATGCCATTGGCCTTCTTGGCCACAAGGGCACACTGCTGGCTCATGGTCATCCTGCTGTCCACTAGGACCCCCAGGTCCCTTTCCCCTACGCTGCTCTCCAACAGGTCTGTCCCCAACTTGTACTGGTACATGGGGTTGTTCTTGCCCAGATGCAGGACTCTACACTTGCCCTTGTTATATTTCATTAAATTTCTCCCCGCCCAACTCTCCAGCCTGTCCAGGTCTCTCTGAATGGCTGCGCAGCCTTCCGTTGTGTCAGCCACTCCTCCCAGTTTTGTGTCATCAGCGAACTTGCTGACAGTGCACTCTATTCCCTCATCCAAGTCATTAATGAATATATTGAATAGTACTGGTCCCAGTACCGACCCTTGAGGGACTCCGCTAGACACAGGCCTCCAACTGGACTCTGTCCCATTGACCACCACTCTCTGGCTTCTTTCCTTCAGCCAGTTCACAATCCACCTCACTACCCGATCATCCAGACCACACTTCCTCAGTTTAGCTGCGAGGATGCTGTGGGAGACCGTGTCAAATGCCTTACTGAAATCGAGATGGACCACATCCACAGCTTTACCATCATCTATCCACTGGGTTATGTCCTCATAAAAGGCTATCAAGTTGGTTAAGCATGACTTCCCTGAGTGCCCCTAATGATCCCCCTATCCTTGATGTGCCTAGAGACAGCACCAAGAACAAGTTGTTCCATCGCCTTTCCGGGGATGGAGGTGAGGCTGACCGGTCTATAGTTACCCGGGTCCTCGTTCTTGCCCTTTTTGAAGACTGGAGTGACATTCGCTTTCCTCCAGTCCTCAGGCACCTCTCCCGTTGCCCACGACTTAGCAAAGATGATGGAGAGTGGCCTAGCAATGACTTCCGCCAGCTCCCTCAGCACTCGCAGGTGCATCCCATCAGGGCCCATGGATTTATGGACGTCCAGATTGCTTAATTGGTCCCTGACCCAGCCCTCATCTACCAAGACAGATTCCTCCTCTATCCTGACTTCTTCTGGGGCCGCAGGGGTCCGGGGCTCCTCAGGACAGCCTCCAGCAGTATAGACAGAGGCAAAGAAGGCATTCAGTAACTCCGCCTTCTTTTTATCCTCTGTCTCCAGGGCCCCCACCTCATTCATCAGTGGGCCTACATTGCCTCTAGTGTTGGCTTTACCTGCAATGTATTTGAAGAAGCCCTTTCTGTTGTCCTTGACCTCTCTTGCAAGGTTTAATTCCAAGGAGGCCTTAGCTTTCCTAGTTGCCTCCCTACATCCTCTGATAACAGACTTATATTCCTCCCAAGTGGCCCGCCCCTCCTTCCATGATCTGTACACCCTCTTCTTCCACTTGAGTTTGCCCAGCAGTTCCCTGTTTAACCATGCAGGTCTCCTGGTACCCTTCCTTGACTTCCTACCTGCTGGCATGCTCTGATCTTGAGCTCGGAAGAAGCAGTCCTTGAATGCTAACCAACTATCTTGAGCCCCCTTACCTTCTAGTACCCTGTCCCATGGGATTTCCCCTAGCAATTGCTTGAAAAGGCCAAAGTTGGCCCTCCTGAAGTCCAGGGTTGTGATTCTGCTACCTATTCTGTTCCTGCCACATGAGATCCTGAACTCTACCATCTCATGGTCACTACAGCCAAGGCTGCCCTCAACCTTCACCTCTTCAACCAGACCCTCCTTGTTAGTAAGGATAAGATCCAGCAGCGCTTCTCTCCTAGTTGGCTCATCCACCATTTGCATCAGAAAGTTATCATCAATGCACTGGAGGAACCTCCTGGACTGAGGATGGCTGGCTGAGTAGGCCTCCCAGCAAATACCAGGGTAGCTGAAATCCCCCACAACAACCAGGCCCTGTAATTGCGAGACTGCTCTCAGCTGCCTGTAGAAGGCCTCATCACCCTCCTCATCCTGATCCATTGGCCTGTAATAGACACCCACAACAGTATCACCCCTGCCAGCCTGCCCCTTAATTCGCACCCACAAACTCTCAACTCGCTCCTGATCCGCCCCTGGACAGAACTCAATACATTCTAGCTGCTCACTCACATAAAGAGCAACTCCACCACCTCTCCTTAGTGGCCTGTCTTTCCTGAACAGGACATAGCCATCCATGACCACATTCCAGTCATGCGAGGCATCCCACCAAGTCTCTGTAATTGCCACTAGATCATAGCCCCCCGACCGAACACGGATTTCTAACTCCTCCTGTTTATTCCCCATGCTGCGTGCATTGGTGTACAGGCATTTCAGGGAGCGAGCTGAGCACACGGATTTCACCCCAGGGGGATGGGAGGCCTCCTGGTCTACCTCAACACTAGAGCGTTGCCCCAGTGGTGCAAGGCCAGCTACTACCCCATCCCCCTTCGAATCTAGTTTAAAGCTCTCCGAATGAGCCCTGCTAATTCCTGTCCCAGAACCCTTTTGCCCCTACGACATAAACCTTTCCCCTGTATTACAGTCACGCCTGGTGTCTTATAAAACCAGCTATTATCAAAGAACCCAAAGCCCTGCCTGTAGCACCAGTCTCGTAGCCAGACATTTATAGAGAGAATCCTACTATTCCATCCCACGTCATCACCTGAAAATGGAAGGAGGGAGGAGAAAACAACTTGTGCCCCAGACTCTTTCACCAACCGTCCTAGGGCCTTGTAGTCTTTCTTCATCCCCCTCAGACTACGGGATGCAGCTTCTTCCCCACCTGTCTGGAAGATCAGCAGGGGGTAGTAGTCTGTGGCCTGCACCAGGCTGGGGAGTTTCCTGGTGATATCCCTGATTCGGGCTCCAGGCAGGCTGCAGACCTCCCTGTGATGGGGGTCAGCTCTGCATATTGGGCCCTCAGATCCCTTTAGGAAGGAGTCTCCAACCACTAAAACTCTTCTCTTCTTCCTTTTGGAGGAGGTAGCTATACGCCTGTCAGGTTTTTCTGACTGTGGTGGGACCTCTGATATAGGTTGCTTCTCCACCACATCCCCATTGGACCGGCTGTATTCCATTAGGACTTCATATCTATTGCTCAGAGGCACCTGTGGAGGCAAGGTAGGCAAGGAGGGCACTCGCCTTTTGCCACGGCCATAGACTTGCCTCCACTCACTCTTCTCCTCTAGGTTATTGTTTTCCACCTGAGAGGGGCAGAGTACAGGGGTCCCTCGATCCTGGGAGCTCTCCGGCAGGTGCTCCCATTTTTGTTGCAGGGAAGGCAGAGCCTGGCTCCACCAGTCTATCTCCATTTCAGCCTCCCGAATGCTCCTAAGCCTTTCTACTTCGGCTTAAAGCCTTTCAACCTGGCTTTGCAGCTGTGCCGCTCGGTCGAGCAGATCATCTACCTGCTCACAGCGCACACAGCCCCCTGACACCACAGAGACTCTGTAGCATTCCCTGCAGCCTGCAACCTGCACCATCACCTCCTTCCGTGGGAGCTCTGTCTGGGTTCCCACATCCATTTTGGTCTTCTTCCACCGGGTAGGTACCATTGTTCTTTCACTGAACTGGGAAATACCTGTTGGTGCCACCCCTGGTTCACAGCTCCTTGGCACCTTCCTTGCTTTGCGCACTGGGAGGGAGTCAGCGCCCTCCCCAACGAGCTGCAAACTGCTGCGGCCTCTCCTGCCCTGGGACACACCCAGTCACTGCTGACTCACACAGTCACTGCTGAGTCTCCCTCTCCCCTCTGGGCAGGGACTAGTCCCTGTCCTCCAGGAGGCTTTTTATCACCCAATCAACAGGGGGTGGTGCGTTTAAATTGCCCGCGGTACCTCCGGCTACGCCCCCTCCTCTCCTGATTCGTTGCCGGGAACCTCCGGTCCAGGGTGGGGGGGGGAAGCAGCTCGGGGCTGGTGCTCGGTGGGGGGGCCCAGAGTACGAAAACCGCCCGGTTACAGCCCGATGTCGCCCTCTCCCCCGCACTAACCTCAAGTCGCTGCCGTCGCTGTCGCTGCTGCCGCCGCTGTCAGCTGGATGTTCTGGTTTCACCGTGTTTAAATCGCCCGCGTACTTCTTACATTTGTTTCTACGAATCCCCTCAGTTCTCCTTGGTATTTTAATAGTTTGATGCTTTGGACATAGAAACAAATCATACTTCATGTCAAGGTGTGATAGCATCTTGTCTGCTTCAAATATTCTTTCTAAAGTATGTTCTATTGCTGAAGGATATGTAGGCAATTTGTGATATTTTTGATACACGGGAACTTCATAAAATAGCTTACACTGGAAACTTCCCCTGGGGTAACTTGAAGTGCTCAAACTTTGAGTCATGTGGGGCTGGGGCTGGGTTGTTGCACTGCATTTTGTTGACTTGGATGATGAAGTATGTAATCTGCCCCAGGAAAATATGGAAGGCAGTTCTTAGATCATTTTAAGATTTGTTCAGGTTCTTTTCTTGTCTTCAATGAGAGAAAGGACGTGATCTCCTTCAGCCTCTGAACTGAATCAAATGGCTCCTGCAGGTGCAGAAGGAAATTAGAGCCACTTCCAACCCTCAGTTCCGGATTATCTTAAGTGCAGTAGGAACAAGTTCACTTTGCTCCTAGAAAGCAGGAGGTACTAATGAGCAAGACTCTGACTGCTTCGTCTGGCTGCTTTGTTGTAAGACTTACCCTTATACATTGATCTTCTGAAACCCCTGCCTTTTTTAGTTTCAGTTTTGTTCCTTTAACCTCATTCTCATTAGTATTAGGCGTTACCAGAAATAATTTTCCAATAGGAGCTTCTGGCTAGCTTCTTATCTCACGATCAATCAAGGGCAGCTATGTGACACACACTGTCTGTTTTGCGTTGAACTTATTTCCAAATTCATGACTGTTTCATTTGTCATTTTGGCAAGGATTTCTAGGAACTTTTCACTTTTGCTAAGTATGGTACAACAAAGTAAATTGTAGCTCTTTATGTGAGCTGATAAAGGAATTACACTTATGTCAGGTGAGTGTTCAATATGTACTGTTTTCTGACTGTATTCTGTGCATGCCTGTGCTGTGCTTCAAGGTTGATTCAGTGCTGTTTTTTTTAAAAAATGTAATGGTGTATTTATTCCCATTTTTAAAACAGTTTTGACCTTGTACATTTGTGCAATACAGAGAAAGTGACTGAATGTTGTAACATGGAAGTTGTCCATGTAATTGCAGGTAGAAGCATCACCGTGAAACCCTTATATTGTAACAGCAAACATGCTGTTGACTCATCTTGGCCTGTGATGGAAATTGCTCTGAACCTCATTAAATTGTAATTAGCACTTTCAACTCAAAAGGATGGTGGGTCAGATTCTGATATATTTATCATGCTTATTAGCAGCTTATGCTAGAAAAAAGCTGCTACACTGAGTCCAGTGAGACTGATGTGGAGTAAGATAGTGTAAGATATGAGAGGAAAGGAACCTAGCCCACTGGAGGTACCAGTGCAAGAAGCAGCTATAAGTAACACAGTGATTCGTCTGTGCCATGCAGTTGGTTGCAATCATTTTCAAAGGAAAAAATGATAAGAAGAGAATAACTTCCTAAAATGTTTAACTCCAAACCTTATTGCAGTCGAAGTACCAATGTGAGATTTTTATGGTCTTACGTGCTGCAAATCTGGCCACAAAGATATCTTAGTTGCAAAGTTAGTAGCAGGGCATATGACAAGTAAAGCACCTGTACATTATTCTTCTGCAAGGTTCCCCAAGAGCCCACTAATAGGGTGATTCCTTGATCATTGCTATGTACTCTTCTACCCACATACAAATATGGAAAATATGTGACTTTTAGGGTAATAAAACTAACTTCTTCATGTCACACTGGATTATGTAGTCTGTTTCCACAGATGACAGTCAGAAAGGCGTTTGAAGTGCTTCAGCATTCTCAGAAGCTTTATTTGTGATAATCACCTGGTTTTGCACAGCTGTGCTTTACAATATAGACCTTCAGTCTGGTCAGATTTACCTTCTCCATAGGCTTTTTGCCTAGTGACCTTGTGGGTGATTTGACATGAATGTTGAACTTCTTAGTGAAGTTAAAATTTGTTAGAATGGTGAGTTACTTGTTTACAAAGGAGTTAAATTTTCTTACATTTTCTAATACAGACTTAACTACCAATAATTTTATATTTGGTGATTTAGTGGTATGATTCATTTATAAGAGGAGTTATATGGCTAACTGTTGAATATTTGAAAGTATAAAAAATTAGATAAATCCTTGAATAATAAAAGATAACTGTCAATTCGTTATGAGCTTCTTTCTCAGTATTATTTTAGGGCTAAAATCTGCTTTGAGTTCCTTCCAGGACTCAAATTCCCCACATCAAAGCTGTTTAGAAATTGTCAGTTACTCTGAAAGTTGTTAGGATGCTGTCACCAGCAACTGATTTCCCCCTGCCCCTCCTTCCCATAGAGAAAAAGGCTGTCCAAGTCCGAACTAGCCAAGAGGCAGGTTGTATGCTCTGTCAGTAGTAATATTGTCATTATCTTCTTGGCATAAAAGTAATAAATAAATATGTATATACTTGTATTTGTTGTAATAATTTAGGCCCCAACATGAGAAACTGTGAAATAATTCTTGAATAACATAATAATAGCTGCCCTGTGGGAGACAGTGTTGTCCTGGCTCTGGCCATGCCCAGTAGCAAATAACTGGGAAAAGAGTGAATACATTTACATATCTAGACATAAAAATAAATTCATAGATAGATAGATAGATGTTATATGTGTTTAGATGTTTTATTTATATATAGATAGGTGTGATATAGAATATATTAATAATACAAACAAAACATATACTATATGTATTTTGTTGATATTTTATTTAATTTTTATTAGTAGTTATTATTACTTATATTTTATTATTATTTTATTATTATTTTAATTAAGGGTTGCATCTGCATCACAGTCTGTAATATTCCCAGCAGACTTTTCTTCTGTGAGTTGGCCCTTTGAACCCAGCTGTTCTTTTGTATTGAAAACTTTCAGGGTTCCACTGTAAAATTATGCATGATGCCCAGTAATTACACAGTGTGTTTATGTGTTGGTTAATTATGGGCATTGGATTTTTTGTTTATCAGTTAAAGCAAAAGTTGCATGTTTTGGTTTTTTTTGTCTTTTCATTTTCAAGTTAAGGTGTTGAAATAAGTATATTGAGTCCACGCATTAATTTTGGTAATGTTAATTCCTTCTCTTTACATTTCCAGTGACTGACATTGCTAGTTGAGATCTGATGGCTGAGGACTTAAGAGTGAAAACAGCTTCTGCTTCTATTTAAAATTCCAGAAGTGAAAAGGTGCTGAAAGGACATTCCTGTGAAGATGCAGTGGGGGGGTACTAGGTGGGGACTTTAGGCAGGCAAAAACTTTGTTTTGTGTTATGCTTACATTTAGGAGGCATTTATTTTTATAATATGTAGTGATATGACTTCTAAAAGAAAATCTGTTGTTACAGTCGTGTATAGAACTCTAAGCCTGAGGACTGTGTGCAGATATGTGAAACAGCATGTTGCACCACTGGGATGCAAAGGTTAGAGCCCACAGAAAAGAGAACAAAGGCAAAATATTTTGTGCAACAGGTTTTTTTGGGGGGCAGGTTGGGTGTACGTGTGTCACAGAAGTTGTTGCTTAAGATTCTTCTGTGACATGAGATACTGTGATTAGTTCTTGATGCTATTGTGCTCTCTTCAGAGAGGTGAAGTGCAATCTGTTAGCAAGCTGCCTGAGTCAGCCCGAGTGAGGCTCAAAGCCAGAGCAGAGCAAGGGGCAGCTAAAGGAAAGAAACCACACAAATGGATTAGTTAGTTTAAAATGCACTTTGCTACCCAGCAAGACTTAAAATCATTAACTGTGTGTATGAGAATTTATTGTGAGTCAGAAAGCAACCAGCTATTCTACCACTTTCCTCCTTAGAAAGAGAGCCTGAACTGTTGACAGCAGTATTTTAGGAATTTGTAATAATTTACTACCACCCTATTTATTCTCTTGCTTTAATAAAAATACTGTTTGTTAACAATGCAAGTCACATTTGCAAGTTGGGAAAAACTGTATCTTTAAGCACCAAAAAGTTTAACAGGCTTAAATTTTAGCTGGTCAATGCAAAAAAAATTGGCTCAAGAACCCAGTCTTGTGCTGAAATGAGATTTTAGGCTGTGGTTTACTGACACAAAGAGAGAGATTTACATATTATTTTATTTTTAATTCTTTGAATTCCTTATTACAACCAGAGTTGATTTCTTGGTATGATGTGTTGTGACAAGCACATACAACATACATCCCAAAGCAGTTTCATGAACATGGCATTATTTCTCTTCTGGCTTCCTCCCAGATTGTATATTGAGGGTTGAATTCCATTTTCAATGATATCCTTGTAAATGATCTTGGTAAAACTGAATTCTTAGGAAATTTACAAACACAGACTCATTTTTCTCAATATTCCAGTGGAAAAGTTACAGGAACTTGTTTCTGTGCTATTACAGTTTTGAAGAGATACCTGATGAGTTTGCAGGATGTAACACAAGGTAGGAGAGATGAGATATTGGTGGTACACAAAGTCTGGAAAAAAGGAGAGGCATTCCAGTGTGTTTTTTTGGACTGCATAATACAACATACAACCTGAAAAGCTCATACCTGTCAAGGCCAGGAGGAATCTTGGAAGGAGGTGTTTTGCTGTTTTGTTGACTGGAGGAAAAGATGGTTTGAGAATTTTAGCAAGAGATCTCTCTGAATATTTTGTTTTTACTTTGCTCAAGGGCCAGAACTCTGTATGTGTAAATTCAGAAAACTCACTCAGTGAGATCAAGAACCCTAGTTATAGATGTTAAATAATTCCTACTGAGAAGTGTTAATTCTAAAAGGCAGATGCTACTTTCTTTGAAATAATCTGTTTGGAAGGATGTGATAAGACATTTCCCTGATGCACAAAAATATTTATAGATGTTTGAACGTATATTTCTTTATATATAACCTTTCAAATGTAAATTAATATTGAATGTGTGGAAAAAAAAATTTATTAGTGTTTAGCAAGCTTGTAGGAAAAACATTCTTCAATAAAGATAGTTCCGCTTCACTTACGGTAAGAAAAGCAATCAATTATTCTTAACAATGTGAGTACTTTGTAAAGGTAAACCACTAAAATAGAAACATAGAGACGTTCTTTAAGGACACATTTCAAAAGAGATTTTGCCATAACTTTTCTATTCTATTCTTTCTTTGTATGAACAGTCATGTGAGTTCAATGTGAACTTGAATGAAGAATTCTATCTTCAATTTATGTTGGTTATTTAGTGCAACATTTTGTGTTTTATTTATATGCTCTTCAGGATAAATCACCATGAAATGACTGAACTTGGAAATTATGATTAAATTTATTTCTTTATTTATTTTTCCAAAAGCTGTAGAGACACCACTCTTTCTCTCAACTTAGACCATTCAGTGTATGAGCTAGTACTTCTCAGAGTGTGGATGCTAGGAGTTTTCAGTTACAGAGTCAGGAGTTTGTTGTAACTAAAGTGAAGGAGGTATGTGCCATAGTAAAGAATGGATCATGCAAAAAGCCTAGAGAGCTGTAGTCAGGAAACAGATTTTGAAAATGAATCTTGGATGACAGATTATTAAAAGAAAGGAAGTTAGAGTTCCAGAGTTCACTACACTGTCAGAAAATGCAAAATATTTCTTTAGTCCAAGTGATGGAGGATAAAGGTTGCATGCTTTTAGCAGGGAGTTTCTCAGCTATGACCCTGTTCATAACTTCTAACCGCAAAAGGGGAATCAATTTCATGGATCCATAACTTCTATTATTTTGAGGTCAAAGCAGAGCTTCTCTGAATGTTGACCCAGAGTATCCAAAGTGTATTTTCTATGGATATAAATGAAGACATTCAAAACTGTATATATTTAATGTTGTCTAAAAAGAATAAGCAATTATTAATTTATTACGAAAGCTACAGTGGATAATAGATCACAGAAGTAATATTTGAATCACAGAATACTTCAGGTCAGAAGGAATCATCTGGTTCACTTCCTTGTTCAAAGCGGGGCCAACTTCAAGGACAAGATGCATATGCAATGAGTACATAACTTGAAGAATTTTTTTTTAATTCTTCCTAAAAAAAGAAGAAACTCTGACACAGATATGAAGGTGGTTAAGTCCTGAGAATTAGCCGGTGTGGTAGAATAAAATGGAGAATGATGTATGGTCAGGGACTTCAGTGATGCTGGCTTTTTGAGGGCAAGAGTCCATTGTGCTGCTTAGTGCTAGTGACGACAAAATAAAAAGAGAGATAGTTCAGTATATTAATATTTGCAGTGCAAAAATTGATGGTGCTGAAGGATGGAACAAAAACATAAGCTACCTACAGTCTGAAGGAAGAAAGATATAGTAGGTATATGAAACAACAAGTAGTTTTGAAACTATTTTTCATATGGGTGTGCTTACTGGGGTTGAGATTGAAGCAGCTTTTTTAATATAAAAATGGCAACGTGTTTTTCCCTAAATGTTTGCTGGCAGGTTGCCTACGGGTGGTTTTTTGGTCATTTTTGCCATTGCAAAACTATGCCTTGCTGCAGATTATTGGGGGAAATACTAATTTCTAGACTAGACGTGCTCATTAATGGAGTAAGAAATTTAGCCTCTTTTAACTGTCGGCTTCTGTATTTTTCTGTAGTTCTTTAAATGAAGGATGAGGAGAGATGGGTCATAGTCAAGTTGAAAGCCTTTTATTGACATGTAGGCATGAAATTATTCATGTATGTGTCTGCCTGCCACAGTGATGCATGCATTGCAAATTAAACTGCACAGGTGAAAGATCTGCTTTGGATTTTGTGTCCCCAAGTAGGTTATCTAACAAACTTGCACAAATGGTATCTAGTTCAACCCCTTCTAGGTAAAAATCAGTCTTGCTTATATGAATATTTCACCTGAGTGTTTGAACCTACATTCTCAGTGCTGAGAAATAGTTCCATGACATCCCTAAGATATGTGCATTTACCAAGGGGATGAGCACTGTTTCTGAAATATCTTTTACTTTTTCAGTGTAAATTAAGCTGAATCTGTTGCTGAGGAAGTGTAAATACTGAACAAATTATGAACCACTGCTTCACTTCTTCCTTTGGATTACCAGAAAAAAAAACCATTGTGCTGTGGAAATGTAGCTATTCAACTTTATTAATGGATTTCAGCCTATGGCATTGGTTTGTGTGTATGTGTTTTCTGCATGAACAAGAGGGGATGGAGGGGTAGGTGTTAAATTGAACTATATCTATGACTGGTTACAATTTGTTCTTCTCAGATATGTCTGGTCAGGAAGTCACCTAGTACTGTTTTAATTGTCCTGAAAGGATAAATTAAACTTTTTGAGCAGGGATGTGTCCAGTGTGACTACGTGGATTTTATTATTTGTCATGAAACATTCCTCTTCATAGAAGAGTATCAGTTTTCATGAGAAGCTGTGATGATACATTAATCTTTCACTCAAAATGTTGTTAAAAAACCCTGCAAAATAAACCACAGTAATTAAGTGCTAACAATAATTTCTTATGGAACTTTTTTCAACTTTTACTGGTGTAATTCGCATGAATATTGTAATGGTTTATTTGTTGAGCTGTCTTCCATTGTACAGTCAGTAGCCAAACTGAAGAAAAAGTAGAGGAAGAGAAACTCTGTTCACTCACAATCACAAAAACCAGTACAACTTCTTCTTAGGTAGAATTCAACTGACATAACCTTTTTCATCTTTTAATTTTGTTTTCCAGAATGACAAATCCCCAGGGCGTTCCACGAGTCGATCAAGTAACATTTCAAAGGTATGTGAAATCTATTTCCTTTGTATAGAATTTAAAGAAAACTAAGTTTATCAAATATAAGTACTTTACTCCATTTAACCATATATGCATATTCTGATGTTTTCTTTACAGACATCAGATTTCAAGTTTTTGCTGCCTAATGTCATGGTTACCATGTAAAATCAGTCTTAAAGGATAAATATACATTTAGTCATTACTGGAATATGTGTAATAATAAGAAGTAAATAACAGTTGCACTTTTTTCACCTACTTTCCACAACTGCTTAATGTTTCATTAGCACTTCGGCTTAAGATAGAATTACTGCTTGATTTTTCTCCCCCTGCCCTACTCAAATATTAACAGCTGTAATGTGTAAAGCTATGAATGTATCATCATTTCGGACTGAATTCTGAATTCCTTTTATAGGGATTTGTGGTTCACTGAAGCCAGGACTTTATATCTAGATGCTTTTTAGTTTCTAGGAAATGGAGAAGAGAAACTTTAGGAAAAGGAAAAATGTGATTTCTGCTGGAGTTCTTTGTTTTTAACTCCTTTTTTTCTGTATTTTTGGTTCAGATATGGCTGAAATCTGTGCCAAAAAGCTAGGCTATACAGGAGGTAAAAGATAAAAACAATAATTGTTTGAATCCCATCCTAAACCTCTGCCATGTATTATATTTGCATCTAAAGATTATATATTTTGCATCCAGTGCAAGCACAGTATCCTTAAGCCCCTTCCCTACAATATTATTGTCTGTGGGGTACACACTGTAAAACTGTTTTCTTCTCAGAGCCATTAAAAAAAAACCACAAACTGTGATTTGTTTTTAATTAAAGAAACTAGTTGTATCTTAGGTTGTGCTCTATTACATTAAGAAGGAAAAAAAAATCCAGGGAAAAACGTGAGTTATGTATCCAGCCTGTGGTAAGATATGGCTGAATCTCTTCCTGACTAGCTGCTTATTTTTAAAAAGCACATAGTTATATACTCACAAGCTTGATCATAGTGCATTGTATGTATTTTTTCCACTAAGACTTTTAAATGCATGTCTATAGTTCTAATTACTATAAATCTATGTTGATTTGATATTATTTTTTTCTGCTTTTTTTTAAGTCAGTTGCGTGGGTTACACTGTGACAATGCATAAATATATTCACTGACATAAGACACATGGCAGTGACTAACATTTATTTTGAAGTAATTTCTGCAGAAATCAGTCTAGATGCTTATTAGAAAGGGGTACTCACACCTTTTTAAGTAGTAACTTAAAAAGCAAGGTTTTCAGGCATGTGCTTAATCTTTTTCTGATGTATAGCATCATTCATTCTTTTGGTTCAATTTTTCCATGTGAAGCTACTTCCTAGTGAAGCTTCTTAAATGCTGAAAGACATTTGATTGGAAATCCAGTTTCCAGTTTGTTGTCTGATCCAAAATGATTTTTTTTTTTTGTAAAACAGGAGCGTGTATAGATGTGTATTCATAGAAAAGCAAACACCTGACTTTTTAGGCTAATATCGCATGGCACAAAGTAATAGTAACAAATATTGCACCTCCAAACAAGATTGGAAGCTTCTAGGTGGTGTAAACTACATACCAAAGGCAAGAGTTGAATTCTGTGCAGTGTCGGATCTTGAACACGATAAAAATTTCAATTGACAGAAAAATTAGAAAGTCTTTATCTAAAAATAAAAATTACAGTAATCAAAACATTGTTTTCATTTTGTATCTTTTACTGCTTTCATTTGCCTGTATGAATAAGGTAAAAAGGGTCAAACTGAGAGTTAATTATTAATAGTTACTGTGTATTTTGTATGCCACCCTTGGTTGTATGTGGAGCTCCTGCTCCAGAGCAGAGTAGATGTTCCCTGATATCACTGGATTTGGTACCACCCTATTTGTGAAATGGAATATAGCAAGAAAGATTCTGCAGATACACATTCATATTTCATAGTGCTCTTAAGTTCTTTATTCAGAGAGAACACCTGAGGTTTGCAGTGTATGCTTGCCCAGTTTTGGGTACTAGGTACAAAAATTCTGAATTATATGGTATTACAGATTAAACTGAGTTGTTGAACATTGAATATGTCTTATCTAGACATAATAAGAAGGAACGGCTTTGGTTTAGTTTGTTATTTACCAGATACGAATCAGTATATACCTGTCGATCTATAGATTTTAAAATCCAACATTCCATAAAGGGGAAGAAAAAATAAAGACTTCAATCTCACAATTCGCTTTTGCTGTCCGTTGAGAGTGCAGAAATTTAGCATGTTGCAAAAACTTTTCTTCTCTTGCATATAAGTTTCTGATAAGAATTTCAGTAATAAACTATTTTAGGCAAATGAAAGGACAACACAAAATATTTAGATATGATTTCAATACAAAATTATTTCAAAGTCCACTGTAATATATGTTCCTAAGTAAACAAAACAGTGGCTGGCCAGTTTGTTTCTGTACATGTACTAGTATGAAATTAAGCCAACTGGAATATTTACAAATGATTTTCATGTAACTATAAAATTATGTAGCTCTACCTGTGAAAGTCTTTTTTTTTTTATGTATATAATGGAGTGTTTCATCAATATGGCAGGATTAAGGCAAAATCCTGCACTTCCATTCTGTTAACCTGACTCAATGCTGAATCAATTACTATTTTGTTTGTGGGCAAGAGTACATGAACAGTGAAAGCTGAGTGTAGTAGGGCTATAGCTCTCACTGCCCCTTGTCCTCATAAGACACCATGCTTTGGCCCTCCTGTGCAATGCCTGCACCATTTTGCTCGGCGGGTAGGAGGGAGAGAGAGCATTTGCTCAAACTAATTTGCTGATCCATCTCTATGTTCTTTTCCAGCTCATTACAATGCCCTTAAATATCCCATTTGTGGGGTAACCGCAGAGTTAATTGCAGGTTTTTGAAAATAATCCTGCATCATTTTGTACTCTCACTCTTCTGTACTCTGCCTAATTCTGTCTGCCTGTTTCCTGGTACTCCTGACAGTCACTGTGGCTGTCTTCAGTGAATGTCCACCTGCGACATTCGTTCATTCGCTTCAGTCTATACATCAATAAAACTGCCCTGGGACTCCAAGAGCCTCTGCTTCAGTTGTTTTTCCAAGCAGAGACAATTAGGAAAATGTATCAGTGTCTGATTTCTGCTGCAATTCTGGTAATAACTGAGATTTTTCCTGTGAAATCAATAAATAGGTCTTCTTGCCTTCTGCCCTGTTTGCATTGGGAGTAATAAAATCATAGAATAGTTTGGGTTGGAAGGGACCTTTAAAGGTCATATAGTACAACCCCCCTGCAATGGTCAGGGACATCTTCAACTAGATCAGGTTGCTCTGAGCCTCATCCAACCTGGCCTTGAACATTTCCAGGGATGGGGCATCTATGACCTCTCTGGACAACCTGTTCCAGTGTTTCACCACCCTCATGGTAAAAAATTTCTTCCTTATATCTAGTTTAAATATACCCTGTTTTAGTTTAAAACCATTAGCCCTTGTCCTATCACAACAGGCCCTACTAAAAAGTTTGTCCCCATCTTTCTTATAAGACCCCTTTAAGTACTGAAAGGCCACAATAGGGTCTCCCCAAAGCCTTCTCTTCTCCAGGGTGAACAACCCCAACTCTCTCAGCCTTTCTGCACAGAGAGGTGTTCCATCCCTCTGATCATTTTTGTGGCCCTTCTGTGGACCCTCTCCAACAGGTCCATGTCTTTCTTGTGCTGAGGACTCTGGAGCTGGACGCATTACTCCAGGTGGGGTCTCACGAGAGCGGAGTAGCGGGGCAGAATCACCTCCCTCGACCTGCTGGCCACACTTCTTTTGATGCAGCCCAGGATACGGTTGGCCTCCTGGGCTGCAAGCATACATTGCCGACTCATGTCCAGCTTTCCATCCACCAGTACCCCCAAGTCCATCTCCACAGGGCTGCTCTCAATCCATTCATCTTCCAGCCTGTATTGATACCGGAGATGGCCCTGACCCACGTGCAGGACCTTGCACTTGGCCGTGTTAAACCTCAGGAGGTTCACACAGGCCTGCTTCTGAAGCTTGTCCAGGTCCCTCTGGATGGCATGCCATCCCTCAGGTGTGTCAACCACACCACTCAGCTTGGTGTCATCTGCAAACTTGCTGAGGGTGCACTAGATCCCACTGTGTCATCGATGAAGATATTAAACAGTACTGGTCCCAATACAGACTCCTGAGGGACACTACTTCTCACCAATCTCCATCTGGACACTGAGCCATTGACCACTACCCTCCAACCAATTCCTCATTCACCAAACAGTCCACCCATCAAATCCGTATCTCTCCAATTTAGAGAAGGATGTTGTGGGGGACTGTATCAAAGGCCTTATAGAAGTCCAGACAGACAATATCCATAGCTCTTCCCTTATCCACTGATGTAGTCACTCCATCACAGAGGGCCACTAGGTTGGTCAGGCAGGACTTGCCCTTGGTGAAGCCATGCTGGCTGTCTTGAGTCATAAATCAATATAATAGATAATATTTGGGACTGATCCATGTTTCATATTGTCTTGTAGTGAAGAAGTGGAGCCCTAGTTACTAACTATGGCTTTCAAAACATATCTACTGTAATATATAGAAATAAAAACATAGAAATATTGGAAATATGACTTATCACAAAATCACAGAATCAATCAGGTTGGAAGAGACCTCTGGGATCATTGAGTCCAACCATTGCCCTGACACCACCATGGCAAATAGACCATGGCACTAAGTGCCATGTCCAGTCTTTTTTTAAACACATCCAGAGATGGTGACTCCACCACCTCCCTGGGCAGCCCATTCCAATGTCTAATAACCCTTTCTGAGAAGAAATTCTTCCTAACGTCCAACCTGAACCTCCCCTGGCGAAGCTTGAGGCTATGTCCTCTTGTCCTATCGCTAGTTGCCTGGGAGAAGAGGCCGACTCCCACTTCACTACAACCTCCCTTCAGGTAGTTGTAGGCTGCAATAAGGTCACCTCTGAGCCTCCTCTTCTCCAGGCTAAACAACCCCAGCTCCCTCAGCCATTCCTCGTAGGTCAGACTCTCCAGACCCTTCACCAACTTGGTTGCCCTCCTCTGGACTCGCTCCAACACCTCAACATCTTTCTTGAAGTGCGAGGCCCAGAACTGGACACAGTATTCAAGATGCGGCCTCACCAGTGCCGAGTACCAGCCTTGCTATTATGAACCAGCCTTGCTATTTTAATTTTTTTTTTTTGTAACCCTTAGACTTCACTGTATCCCACCCATTTCCCGTGGTGCTGGTAACAGAGGCAACTTTATTATTCTTTGTAAGAGATAGTCTTGTTCTGGATTTCAGAATTAGAGTTATCTTATCTGGGTGTGTTTAATATCTAAGTAAATTAAAAACTTGACCTTGTTCATTAGCTATTTGCAGCTGCTTAGTTCTGTGCACTGTAGATTTTTTTGGTAAACTTTTTATGTCTTCCTAAATGTGTGTATAATTTAAGAGGAACACTAGTCTGAGAAGGATGTGGTGGATTCATTTCTTTCTGTTGTGATTAACCAGTGGAACAAATCTTGTGTTTTAATTACAGTCCGTAGAGGTTATGCTTATGTGTGTTTCTGAGGCTGCCTGGTTATGTTAAAATGCTTTCTGGAAGAAATCTTTCTAATACATTGTACTTATCTTTCTGCATGTTAATTATAATTCAAGAGCTCCTTAGAAAGGATACTCTCTCAGCAGTAAGATTTGAAATTCTCTGATGGGAACTTTGGGCTTATTTTTCACTGCAGAGAAACTCAGGCTTGGAGCAAATTGCTTGATTTTTGTTTTGGCTCAATTGCTTCTCAAAAGCCTGGAGCAGGTGTTAGAACACGTTCTATTTACAAGTCTCTGAAGCATCCATCTAATAAAACTTTGTTGAGTTACATCAGGAAGAAGTGAGGTGATCGCTTTGGAATATTCAGTGTGATAATATTCATTGGTTTAATTTAGAATATGAAAAACAACAGAGAAAGGAATGTAGGAAGCAATTGGTTTTACTACATGTTTATGCAATTTCTACACTGATTTCTTATGTCACGTTGGACTCCTCTCAGTAAGATACAAATGAAAACCAAAAGGCACCAGCAAGTCAAAGTAGTGCCCACTAAAGTTTTAGATGAAAAGTTTATTGTTGCCAATTTAATGATTATTGATTTGAGCTACTTGGTTTGTGATTTTGAAATATATTTCACAAGTTGAGTATCAATTTATGTTATATGTAATATAACATTTTATCTTTTTGAATTATAAATTTCCATTTAATCTCTTCCATTAAAATTGAATGATCTTTCACATGGATGGTGATATTTTTCTAATTTTTCATCCTCTCTCAGTACGAGGTGAATGTATGAAGAATCCTGTATCACGGTTTGGGTGATTTACGCAACTTGAAGCAGAACTCACTATTACACACTGCATTTTTTTGAACGGATAAATGTGCCACCATGTCTTTGGCAGTGATACCAACAGAGAATGCATAATATCTTCTGTCTGAATTACTGTAAGCACAAACGATAGATTTTATGGTGGAAAAAGGATAAGGGAACTTAAATGTTCTTTTTGAAAAAGTTCGTATCATGGACTTTGATAGCCTGAAAGAGGATTGCAGGATCTCCAAGGTGCCTGTTGCATGACTGAATCCTAAAGAGCAATTGTGTGGCCCCTTGCATTTTGCTACAGGGGATGATCCACTTTTGTTATTATTGTTCTTCACCAATTTCACACTAATCATACATGACAATTCTCTTCCAGATTGGTGTTTTTTTTTTTCAAGGAACCATGTAGCTCCATCCTTTCCAACTGTAGCTTCTAGATTACTGTAATGAGCAACTGAGAGAAAACTTAGAGCTTTCAAAAAAGAAAATAATCCAAGAAAAAAACAAGTCCTTGCTCTTGTAAAGTGTAAAATGTCAGCCTTCAAAAGTGCTGTTACAGTGAATAATATCATGTATACAAAACCGGCATTAAAATATGAGTGTAAATGTTATGTTAGTCATCTAAATGATTCTTCTTACTCATAAACAGAATCATTAATATCAAAGTTGAAGACTAACCTGGCACTTAACTCTCATTATGATTCTGTTACTGTAAAAAACAACAGCAGAAAGTAAATAAGTTAGTGAAGAGTGTTTTGTTCATCAAAACATTAAGCAGAGAAAGGCAGAAAACTAGAACTAGATACAATGACATAATAACTATTGCTGTATTTTTTTTCCTCTTAGATGTAAATGATTGATTTCTGTGTCTAGAGGATACTTTGTGGCTTGTCCATATAATTTATTTACAATAAGCTTAATAAAAGGCATGACTGCAGAATTTACCAAAGTCTGCCTGATATTTTAACTTTAGAATAAAATTGCATTAAATACATCTCAGTCCCAGGGGACAATGGCAGAAGATAATACACTTTCAATTTATTCTTGGATACAGTTAACCTGTTTTAAACTTGTGTTCTAATGACAGGGAATACAGAAAAAATATGATTATATGTATAAAATAATATATACAATTACACAGATTCTGTTTTATTAAATCATAGTTCTTACCAACAGCATATTCTGAGTATACCTAAATGTGCCGCAGCCACACAGCCAGACACAATTGCATATATGTTTGAAATGTGTTATGTACCACAAACTTTGTGTGTTTATACAAGCTTACTTTGTGTGTAATGCCTATATATAATTTCCACTTCGGTAAAGACATTGTGATATCACTGAATTCAGTCCTATCCAATGATATGCAATACCATACAGGCGAAATAGCTTTGATTTGTTTTCAGTAAACACAGTATGCAAGTTATGACATATGCTTATTGTTTATTTTTCAACAGATTTACAGAATTATGATCTGTAACATACCTACTCCATATGTACTCCTGGAAATTTTTATATGGCTTTTATTTTTTCAGCATGGCACTCAGAAATATGTTTCAGGTCTTTGTCCTAAAAACAATTCAATTAAGTAAACTTTATCTCTACAGCAATGCACAATTACTTTTTGCTGCAGTCTGAGGTTCCTTGCACTTCATAAAAATATGGTGTCTCCTGTTTTTCGTAATGATGCATTGTCAGGGTTTCACTGTCCTTTGGCTTAGTCATTTCAATATTCTTTCTACAGCTCTTTTGCTCTGGCGCATTTTGTTTTCTCTCTTCCTTAGGGCTGGAATAAAGAGATATCAAATACACACCAGAGTAGAGTTGTTCAAATATAATAATGATAACCTTACAGATGGGAATTTATCCAATCTCTGTCCTTCGTAGCCCATCAGACCAAACGAAGAATACAGTGAGTGTGTGCACTCACATACATATGCACTGGTGGGAGAATGGCAGGAATGTCATATGATTGAAAGCTGTTTAGTATATAGAAATATTTTGAGGCTTTAAGTCTTGCAGATAGAGGGATATGTAGAAACAGATGACCTTTTCGAAAGAGAAAGTCTAAATGATGTTCTCTGAATACTGATACTAACTACCTTTAGAACTAAAATACTAGCAAATCCAGTAACAAAAAAGATGCATGTTTTGTGCTTCATCTTTCTAAACTTGCATTTAGTTCCTTCCAGACAGACAAAAGCTGCTGGTCTCAGGGCTCTGCACCTTTTGTATAAAGACCAGCACATCCTTTGTTTCAATTGCCTACATCAGCGTATATTTTTTTAGGAACTACATAAAATTTTTATTAACAAAGTGATAATGCCTAGAAAGATGCATCCTTGAAGAGAATCATGAATCAAAAATATTGTATTACTGCAGTACAAAGATTTTTGCAAACTATAATCAATCTGATAATTCAAAGCTTAGCTAGCAGTGCTTCTGCATCTATAGAAAGAGTGGATTTTTGAGTAGAACCCCTACCTTTAAAATAAAGACTAACATAGATCAGTAAGACAGGAGAAAAGAAATTAAAAAGCTTATTGAATCTACAAGTCAAAGTTGTAATTGCTTTTGTTGGTTTCATTTTTTAAATAGTAGGATAGATTTGCCACTTACATTTTTGATTTTACTTTGATGGAAAGTAAACACGCTTTAATGATTTAGATTTCAAACCATTTTATAACAGGATTTTACTGACTTTCAAAGGTGAAAGAAAAAAACCCCCACATATCCAAGAAACCCCCCTCTCCCAAACCCACGTGCCTAAGTTTCAGTTGCCATCAAGACACACTTTGTAAGATAGATACACCTGGCTTGGGTCATTTCCACCATGTTTTTGATCTTTTTAGACATGAGAAATTATCCAAATAAAAGTTTATAAAGATTGATGTTTTCCATAAAAAGTTGCATTGTTTACAAATTAGAAACTTTCAGATGAAAATACACAGAGCTTATTGCCATGCTAACTGCTCTAATCTTCTGAGCTATCTGTTCCTTGGTATGCCATTATCGTAATAGGATAGAGTTTCAGCTTTTTAACTGTATTGGCTGGTGGGATTTGGAGGATTCTGTGATACATCACTGCTATAAATCATACTTAGTAGGAGAATAAAAGCATTAGTCATATTCCCTGTCTGCCCTATCATCCCTCCATTTTCTACAACTTTCTCCTTCAGCAGTGTTGTAAGCTGAGCAGCCTTTGGAAATGCCTCTGGCCTTCCTTATTCAGAACAGAGGCGTTAGAGGATTCATTAGCCTTTCTGGTGGTATCTGTGAGGCCATTTTATAGCAGCTGTCCATTACATCTGGTTTGTTACTTTGAAGCTTAACTCCATTCAAATATGAATGCTTTGCACTTATGGAACATGTTTTTGCTCAGCTTTTCTGTTAGGTCAAAGTAGAGCCCTTCTCTCTTCTTAAGAAGAGCACAACTTGACTCATGTTCTTGGACTAGTTTCAACATGCAGTGTTAAGCAATAGATGATCAGCAAGGACTCTCATTTTTTGTTAGTAACTGGAAAATTCTATCAGATCCCGAACACCAAAGTAAAGGCAATCTTGCTTTGAAGTTCTTATTGTTTTCATCAGTTGAACTTCATTCTGTCCCCCATTTCTGTCTTTGCTGCAATCTTTTAACATGGATGTGTGTGTGTGATATTAAAGTTCCCTTGTGTCAGATGAATGACTATCATCTCGCTTGTCCTGAAAACTCCATATTTACCAGTATTCTGTTTGAAAAGCATACTACCAAATCCTGTTGAACATATCAAAAGTAATTACGGATAAGTGCCCTGTCATGTCTGTTAATTGAACTGCATATCCTTGACAAGAAAGTTTATCTAAACTGGCCAAGACAGCAGAAGGTGGTGACTGGGGAATCTGTCTCTACTAACAATGTTTTTGAAATGCCAAACCTAATCAGCTGGAGTTGGCATTATACTTCAGCCATCTTCCTTCTGTTGATGGCATAGAGAAATGAACTGCCTTGCTTATAAATTAATTGTTGGACAACTTTATTTTGAATTATCACATTTAATTACTCCGCTGATATAATTTGCTATGATAAAATTAGTACAGTGCTTGTTTAGTTTTCCCATTCCAATGAGCTGTATAATATAGCTGTCTGAAGTAGATATCTGTTCAGGGAACACTGTTTTTTAAAAAATTCATTATTCTGCCTGCCAAGTGGAATTGGGAGTCATAGTATCAATCTGATCCCTCTATTCAATAAATACAGTATCTCAAAATATTCAGTGTGCTAAATACCAATATAGCAATGGGTTAGCAAATATAGCAATAAGATCTGTGTGTTTGAGACTGTTTCCAACATCTGTTGTATATACAAGCCCATAGAGCTGGACTGATATGATGTGAGCAGAATATATTCAAAGGATCATGTTTTGGTTTGTCAGATATTCCTTTAAAATAAACTTGATGTCACTTAAAGGATTTTGTACTTTGTTGCTAAAACTAGCAGTAAAGATGATTAAAAATAAAAGAAAGCTTATATTATGAGCAGGGATGATGGACTTGTTTAATGCGGTGTTTCATGGTGGCACAGTATTGCAGAGACTCCGCAGTACCACGGACTCGATGAACGTGGAACTTGTGCAGGGCAGTGCTTGGTTCATGAGCCCGCTCTGCCGCTCAGAGGAAGCAAAACACTGATACAACTATATCACTTCTAGGATCTAACCTGGAACTTCCATATGGCTGTATGCTGGGCTCTGTAAATACACCAGTTGACTAAATGCTACTTTATCTATCTTCATAGTGACGCTGGACTTCAGAGAATATACTTTTAAAAAAAAGTTTGGGATGTATAGCTTGTAGAGGAGGTGGCTAAGAGGGAATATTACCAAAAAAAACGAGGTAAGCCCAGAGGCAGTGTCGGCAGCAGAAAGCAGATGCAGTTTATGCTGTCGGAACATGGGTTGGGTGAAAAAGAAGAAGAATTTTGGGGTACAGGTCTGGAATAGGCTTCCAGCTGACTAGGAATTTACAAGTTTTTAAAAACAGTTTGACTAGCTGTGAATTATGATATTCATATGACATGTGACAGGGACAGACCTGACATTAACAGATCCTTCCACTCCTGTTTAATTTACAGAGATAAGACTGGAATTATTTACAAAATAAGGCCCTCCAATACCTGTGAGGTCCATAAGTAAACATCAGATAATGAATATCAGAAACACTAACTTTCTTGGTTTTAGAAATCACTCAATCCATCCATTTTACCATTAAAAGCTATTTTAAAGTAGATAAAAATAAAAATTTGTATTTAAAAGTTGTAGAAACCTGTTCAGTTAAACCTGCTTACATAAAAGAATCTGAATTACCTTCTGCATAACTTGGCATGTTGGAGTTTTCTTGCTTTGTTTTTGAAGACTTAAGTGGTGCATAGGCTTTTTGCCTGCCCAGATGTCAGATTTGCTCCAATAGGGATTAGAAAACAAGCAAAAAGCATTCATTTTTTAAAAAGAATTTGATGTAAATTATTTTAGAAGGAAATAAACCTTCCAGTGAGTTATGTGCAACTAAACATAACATCATTATGCCAGTGCAGGAGAACTAGAAAATAAATTTGACTGAGCAGGGCTGAAACAGTCCAGGCCTCTTTACAGCTGAGAGTGAAATGTAAGATTTAAACAATCAAACTGGTAATGTAATTTTTATCTTAAAATAATTAGATTTCCACCTGTCTCCAGTCCCAAACAGTAAGTGTAAAAGCTTTTCAAGGAACTTGTTGTAATTTTGGCTTGATTCCAGCCCTCTTAAGAACCGTCTTGCTGACTTCCTTCTTTAATAGCTGCTGAAAGTTTCTTGAACTTGTGCAGACCTACTCTATGGTTACTGGGTCAGCTTAGCTATTCTCCTTATCTCTTCGTAGGGTAATGCTTGTGGCAAGGTGACATAAATCTTGCTTTTATGTCATGGAGATGACCTGACTACCACTTAAGATCGAGCCAAACCTCTATTGTACACAGATCCTGAAAGAAGCAATGGTACAGTCCTGCAGCTGTGAGGGGAGAAAAGAAATGGGAACTAGTCACAGGGGATGAATTCAGGAGTCCACACTCAACTGTAGGGCTGGATTTCTTCAGCAGTCCTTCGTCTGGAGGGGTGTTTTTTCACATAGCAGCAGCATGTACCCAACAATGTGGTTCTGGTGCTGATGTCTGCATCTTTCCTCATTAAGTAGCTGCACAAATGGCTAATCACTTAAAACTAATCACAGAGGCTGCGGTGGAAAAAGATTATACACCCAACCATAAATATACCATCTGTTTCTAATGTGTTTGTAAAAACAATTCATATTCCTTCACAGTATATGTAATTGAAACGTTGCTTTTGTAGAAAGAGAGATATGAAATACGAACAATTTCTCTCATTGATACTTGTCCTTTTTTTTCCAGCATTAGGCTGCAGTCATTCTAGCATTTCTCCTCTGCCTGGTGGTCCCAGGCATTGAAAAACCATTTAAACATAAGGATTGTGCCTAGAAGCTTTATCCATTTAATTTCTCATGTTAGCTTAGTTTTCATGCCTCTGAGTTTCATTTCGTGGAACTGGTAGTAATAAATTAGTAATATCTTTGGTGTTATAGTATTAACACATCAAGAGGTAAAAAGGGTTACTTGAATTCCAAAAGCTAGAAGATTATTTTCATGCAAAAGCATCATTATTAAGTCTCAGCTGGTATCCCATTAAAAGCAAAAATGCATGGAGTGGTGACTGATGTTTCCAAAGGATGTATGCATGAAACATAACCGATATTAAAAACATTGGATAAAAGTGAAATGTCAGCAGGTACTTGCTGTATTTATTTGTTTTTGTTTGTACTATTAATTTTCAAACTGACACCACAAAAATGTCTGTGAAAGGTGAGCTAGAAATAATTTTAATTATGGACTCTACATGTGACTGAATTTGATTTGCTAGTACAAAAGCTTGGGGTGACAGCCTTTACGTCTTTGTATTATTTGTACTTTGTACTCTTGCTTAATAGTCATTCTTCCCCTGCATCTGGCACGTGATGCTGTGGAACTCTTAGCGTTATAGTATTTTGTCTCCATTTGGTAGTGGTCCTCACAATGATATATGGTTGCATACTAAAAACTAATGCCCTTATCAGCTAAAGGAAGGTCTTAGCATTATTTGTATTGAACCCTCTGCCCACAATACTATACCTCGTGATTGATCCTGAAGAATCACAGACTCTTGGATTTAAATTCGGATTCTGTACAGCTATGATTGTGAGGCAGATTGAAATGGTTTGCTGTTAACACCATCAAAATATGTTTTCAGTGGAAGTATTGAGCAACTGAGTCTTCAATTTGTAGCAACAACCTGACGAGCAAGATGTCACATACTAAACGTGTTTTATATCTCTCCTGCTGTTTGAGAATGTGATCTGCTTTGTAGAGATGCAGCCTGCACTTTGGTCTTCTCAGGCTCATCAGTTTAACATATATGAGCTCTTCTAGAAGATCTGATTGCCTTGAAAACCTTTTAAAACATACTTTAATTTTCTCACTGTTCTGTCAGTCTACTTAACATAGGTTAGCTTTGTGCTCTTCATCACTCAGCATAATGTAAATGCACTTCACTCCATTTTGAAAGGAATCATCATGGTTGTTCAATTGCATGGAATAAAAACAACATCCTTTCCCATCAGACATTTACAGCAGATCAAAACCAAAATGAAAATTAAAATGTTGAAAGCCGCTTCCTCAAACAGTGACAAAAAGTAGTCATGAGCGAATGAGAGCTGAAACACTTTAGTCATATTTAGTTCCACAAATAGGTTTTGCTTTTGATCAGGCTTCCTGTATTTAGTGAGCTTGCATGTGTTCAACAGTGTGCTATGAACAGCAGCAAGAGTTACTTTAATTTTGTAATCATGTGGCAAAGCAGTAAAATATCTGCAATGTATTTCATGGACAGAGATTCCAAACTGTCTAATTTATTTCAACAGGCAAGCAGTCCTACAACAGGAACAGCTCCCAGGAGTCAGTCACGGTTGTCTGTCTGCCCTTCCACTCAGGACATTTGTAGGTACGTGCTGAGAAAAATATACTCTAATCTGGCTGATGCTCGTTAGTTGGTGTCTTTCTTAAATAATATGTAGCTCTTGCTTCTGCTTAACACTATTCATAATTTACATAGGCTTTAGTTTTCTTTTGATCTCTGTTTTGGTTCTGTTTTGCTTTTCAGTCTCATGTTTTTCTATTAAAATTCATGTTCTCATTTTCATCCTTTTTTTTTGTGATTTCCCTTTCTCTTTCCACCCATCCTTACCATTTCCATCCCTTTCCTTTGCTTACTGCTTTGTCTAGATCTACTACCTTGCATGATTTGTCAGAAGATGAGCTTGAATATGCAACCCGTGTCATGGTGCTGACCCCTTCTAATAGGGAGTTTGGTAAGAAACAAGTAAAACGAAGGTTTAGGCGGAAAAAAGAGACTGGAGACGATGGTGAGCGTACAGAAAAGCAAGGAAAGGGGAAAGACTGTAAATTATATCCTGAGCAATCGAGATCCAGCTGGAATGCATCTGATTCATCATCATCTTCCGATGAAAGTCAGTGGGCTCAGGCTAGGAGAAGAACGAGAGAAAAGGCCAGAAAGCCCAGGAAGGGGAGAAGGAACAATAGATCATGCACTAACCAGGATGGGTCCTCAAACAATAATGCTGTTGAACTTGTCACCTTGGGGACAATGGGGAAAAAGAAGCAAGAGGTATCTGACCCTGAGAATCCTACTTTAAATCACCGCCGAAGAAGGGTTCCAAGGCTTAAGGAATCACAGTCTTCAGTGTCATCTCAGGAAGCAAGCATTTCCTCAAGAAAATGTGGGAAAAGCAAAGGCAAAAGCTACTACAGAGATCGGCAGCCTGCGTCTTTCCTTAGAGACAGTAAAGATTCAAAGGACTGCTTTGCAGAGGCAGGCTCCGGCAGTGGTGCTCTGGCGGTCCCAGATAACAGAGCACCTGCTGGGGCAGAGCCCAGCGTGACTGATGCTCTTCAGAAGCCTCCAGTGTTGTATGATGACTGGTCTGATGATTTAGAATTATGCAGGTTAGTCCCTAATAAGAAAGATTTAGCATTCTTAAAAGGAATTTCTCACCGCTGTGGGCTGAGTGCCCTTCTCTCGACTGCTTTCTGTCACTGTTTCTCAGTAATAAACTGCTAGGCAGGCCATGAGAAATAAAACAAAACCCCTTGCTACAGAGAAGTTAGCGTATCTCAATCTGAAGACACACTTCTCTTATTTAAAAACAGTAATCATAGAAGGGAACTAAATGTTTTTCTTTGCTCTGTTTTTCTTCATGATGACGGACACACTGTGTCCTCTGGCAGAGTATCACTGTGTTTGAAATCTCTAGCCAGAGGCGGAGAATGAGGCAGGGTGCCAGATAGCTCAATACAATGGGATATGGAGTTTTTCCTTCTTAGGTGATCAGTTCAAATCCAGCTTTGGTCCCTCTTTCTCACTTTTCATAAACTTACATGAAATAAATTTATGGTTTTGATTCAGTGTCCTCTAGAGCTACCATTACCACAGCAATATGATGGACGGTGCCTGCAAATCACCCTCTCCAGCTGGGCATAAGTTGGAGGGGACTTTGCACTGCTGAACACCTCTACACTGTGAATGTGTAGGGGCTGTTAGTTTGGTACCCATCACAAGGATTAGAACAATACAAAGGGTGATTGGGCAGAATAAGCATTAAAGTAAGCTTTGGGAAAGAAAAATCAACACCAACAGTTCACTCTAGTTCAGGCTTCTGACAGTCTGATACCCTTAGTGTGAAGCACACAATCAGAAGGTGAGCGTTTTCCCGTGGAAATGAGAGCAAGCTGGCCACTTCTGAGCTGATGTCTGAGTTTGGAGTAGACAGCTGTGTGGACTCAAGTTACTTAATTTAGTGGTAAATGAAAATGCACCATCCTGTAAGTTTAACAGAACTGAAACAAGTTGTTGGTTTTTTTTCTTCCCCAACTTGTGAGCCAGCATTGACTCTCATCTACGAAGTGTAAATGAGGATCAGGCTTAGTTTCTTGATATGGTAACCCAAAACTTCTCACTTTTCTTTGCTGGGAAGAAATTTGCATTGAAATGTAAACACAGTCAGAATGAGGAAGTTCATGATGCCACATTATGCAGTTTCACAGTATACTTCAACCTAGTAACACACTACAAATATCCTAGTTTTAAAAAGAAAAAAAGATAATGTGTAGGCATTGTGCTTTTTTGATAGCAGGAGATATAAGCCATTACTAATATAGCTAGTGCTATGCCCTCCTTATTACACTTACCAAGTAAGAATGGACATTTCATTTTCTGACCATTGTCTGTCATGATAATTTAAGATTCTTCAGAGTAAAGTCCAGTTGTGCTTGTACATCAGCTTGTACATCACGACCACACCCTGGCTTGGGACCTCTTCCCCTTACAGAAATGCAAAGGAATAGCAGCAATGGTAAATACGTCATGTATATTTTTGAAGCACTTGAAGTATTTCTACATGGTATGATGCAGAGATGTGCACAGATAACTCCTTCAACATCTTCAGAGTTGTCTTAAATTTCTGAACCACCAAGCCTGCATGTATTGAAGATCCATTGTAGTATGCACAGTACATATATAATAGGGCCATATAGTCATTATTAACTGGATAGGAGCTACCAAAAACTGAAATAAATTATTTCAGTATGGGTCTTTATACAGGTTTAACTATACTGTGTTTTAAAAAAAGAGAAATTACAGCCAAAGTTTTCTAATTGTCTCGTGTAGATTAATCGTAACTGTTGCCTAAGTCCCCAAACTTAGACTTTGCTTTCAGATGGAAAGCAGACTCCAGTTTTTTATCTGTCTTCTCAACCTCTTCAATTTTGTTACAATTATTTGGGCACTTTTTGCAAGACTTGGAGATTGGTTCAAGGATGAACTTTTTGAATATTCATGCAAATTTTTCAGCTAGGCTCGTGTTTAGTAGAGGAAGGTTGAAAACTTTTGATAGGTATGTGTTCCTGGGCTCACTGTCAGCGGAGATGCTCTTTGAACAGCTGGAGTTAAACTCAACACAGCTGATAACTTGGCCTGTTGTGCAAAATTTGTCAAGACAGTCATAATTGCATTTATCTTCATGTCAGGAGTAATGATGTATTTTTTGTTGTCATTACTAAGTGTATCATACTGATGATAAAACACCTAGGAAAAACATTACAAAATCAAAAGCATTTTATTTTTTCATAGCTGGTAAGTTGTCTTACTTAATCAATTTGTAGAGAGCTGAAGAAAAAGAAAGACATGTTTTTACTACCAGTTCAGTATAGACTATAGTTTCTGTTTTCAGGGCAGGTCCATGCACTTAATTGACTCATGATCTGTGGCATGTTTTTCTTCAGATTCACAATCTTGCTCCTGAAACAAAAAAAGAATTATATTTCAACGCAGATGTGCACAGATAGATACAGTAACCATTTTTCTGCATGAGAAATAGAAAAAGGGTTTTTTTTGTGATGTTTGTTCTAAGACTGGAATTAACATAGCTGGCTTGATGTGAAAAATTTGTTTTCTTGAGGTGTTTCTTCAAGCTCTTCATCCTAGGTATTCATGTTTTCTAGTTGATGTGACAAAACTGGCTGAGAGGAATGGCTCTCATCTAGATGGGATTGTGTGCAAATAGCAGAGCAACAGGGATCTTGAACATCTCCTCGTGCCAGTTATTTTGTCTTTAAGTGTTTGGGTAGACATTTTTTTCCTTTACTTCCTCATGAATTACTGGCAGTGAAACACATTTATATACGCACATAAGGCTATAAGCAGTTTCCTCAATGTGCATTTAGCTGCATGAGTGGGAATGTGACAGGGCGCACCCTATTCTAGCATAAGCACATTAGTCATGCAGATAAAGTATAGTACCATGGCACAATATATACTTCAGCTAGTCTAAGCCAGGCCTCTTGGTCACTTCAGCTGAGACATTTCCCCTTGTGGTGTCACTGTTTCTCTATTTCCAAAATGATGAAACAATGACATGACACCAATGATGATCTTTACAATCTTTTCCCTGAACCTGTTCCTTTCTTCTGGAGTCCATTAGAAAGCAAGGTTTCTGCTTCTGGGATTAGGAACAACTATATTAGTTAGTTCTGACCATGCTAAGTTGTTTTGGCACCTAATTTTTTTTTTTTTTTGAGATTCATAGGATAGGCTTTCTAAATGATACTGTTGGATCCCCCTTTTCCTAAGTTGCCTTGTGTCTGAGATTTTCCTCATATGTACGGTGTTCTGGAATCTGCCATGTGGCTTGAGGCACAACCTCAGAAATAGCTTTCTTTGGTCTGCAGGACGGTAATCTCACTGAAGGGAAAAGCTATGTGTGGGACACAATAAAGTGAATAGATTGTGAGGATTTAGTCCCATGGATTTTCATATAGGAATTACTAAGGAAAGAAAAAGGGTTGGTCGATATTGCCACTAGTGTATCGTAAGTGCTTTGATTCTGAATTAATGTTATGGCATTTTTATTGTTTATGATGGGAGAATTGAAAGATATTTTCTGTTTGACTAGTTATACTTTTGGTGTAAGATCTTTTTGTAGCACTGATGCAGTCATTTCAGCAATAACACTGAACTGTAATTCTGTAAGCTGAAAGAAACCACAGACACTTAAATAAGATGGAGTTTCTCACTGTGAAAAAATGCATATCAGAAGTAGCATTTTGATTTTGTTGAACTCCATGAACGACTCTATATGCAATCAGGTAAAGAAAGGCCCTCATCTGAGGAGTAAATAGAAGAGTAGAGCATGCCAGTAGGCTGGTAAGAATGGGGAGAAGTAGTAAGGGAGATTATGAAGTTGATTCATGAAATCTGCAGAATCTACTTCAAGTATGTTTTTTTTAAATCAGCTTTATAAAACTAGTGTATTAATTAAAAGGCCATTATAAACTTAGGAAAAGACTAATATGGGTATTTCTATGTGTTAGTACAATCATAGATAGGCAGAAATAGTGCACGTTGCAGTTGACAAGAGGCAATATGATTATGTAGTTTCTCTCCGTGAAATCAAGTGTTGTAACAGGGTTTTTTTTTCATAATATTATTTAGCAGGACCTGCAAAAGTAGTATCTTGCATGAAAATACTTACATCCTGAAACATTCATGTAGTAGAGTGCTTACAAAATCAGCAGACAGAAAGCCTCTTGGGAGCAAACAAGTCCTCATGGACTTGAAGAAAAAAGACAAAGGTGAACAGAAGATAGATATATGGACTCAAATACTACCATTGAATTTTAACACTCATTTGAAATATTTATACTGAAACCATGAAGTTGGATCAAGTAAATAATTTAAACAGTAGTGCAAAATAGATAGACTAGAAATACCAGAGCCCTTCAAAATCACCAAAAACTGGAGGATGCTAAACTGCCAGACTGTACAGTTTGGCTGAAGAGGGTTTTTAACCTGATTCTCCCTGGGATGTTAGAGCCTCCCTTGGAGTCTCAATGTGATACATTCCTTCATCAGGAGCCAAATCTCTCAGTCTTGTCCTGCATGTTGGCTGCTCACCCCTTCCTTTTAAAGAATTGTGACTGCTGCTTACTTTCCTGTTCAAAGCCTTCTTTTTGCAAGGTGACTTTCTGATAGGAATCTCCTGCTTTTTGAGGAATCTCCTCCTCTGTATGATGGTTTAGTGGTTCATCAGTCTTTGAAGCAGTACGAAATCCTGGTTAATTCTATTCTCTGCCTGGTGGTTCAAAGCCCCATCGGTCACCTCTTTAGCCATCTTGTTATACAGTCTCTTTTGGAGGCTCTCTGTGATTCAGAAGGATGCAAGGAGGCCGAAACAAGGGAAGCTTGTCTTTGTTGCTGTTAGGGTCACTTAACTGGGGGAGAACCGAGTCCTGGTTTCTGCTTCTTTCAGAACCTATTATTATTTTTAATGAAAATACATGAAATGGCACCACTTCCTGCTAGCAAGTTTAGATGAGAGGAGATCCTTGGTTTTAAGGGTCCTGTTATTGAATGTTTAAAGCTTGCATGTGTTCTGTAGGGAGTTTAATTACTTAAAGCTTTTACTTTCACTAGACAGGTAGGAGGAAATCTAAATCGTTTTTTAAGAAGCAGTCCCTCGTTCTTTGAACTGTGTTCAGTGCAGTAAATCTTGTCTGACATGTACCTTGAGTTGCACTGACAGTGCATCTGAGGCAGGAATTACTTGTAACTCTTTGGATGATTAGATATCCTATTTATCGCCTATAATGGAAGATTAATAGGAGGACAAGAAATGTTGACAAAAGAAAGGATTTAGTGTGCTTTTGCTAATGTTGTTTTCTCTTGGGTCTCTTACAAATTCTGATCCCATTTGCAGAAATCAAGAGAAAGCTTTACCCTAGACCATTATGAAATTCCACTGGTGTGGTGCAAAATTGTTTTTTTCTCTAGTCAGATAAAGGCAGCTGACTGCATAACATAATGGAAGGGCAAGAGTGACAGGGAAGAGGTATCCAAATTGATTACATTCGGTATGGAGAATTAATGTGCTTCATTCATACTGTGTTTAAATGGAGAGGAAGACCAATTTGTCATTTAGATTACTTTATGATTTAACAGTGGAAAGAATGGAAATGAGATTTTTTAAAAAAAAAAGCCTGCAAAATGAAAGCAAGGAAAACATGGCATGGTGTAGGCTATTGCAGGGTGAACATATTTAGTGAATTTAATTTTTTTTCAAGTGATAAATTATGCAGAGCTGAGTTTGATACTTTTTTGGTTTCTGTTTATGAATGAGTTAATTATTTGCTGTGAGTTGTTCATAAAGTTGTTTGCTTTAATTTTAGGTTCTAACTATCTAAAAGTACTGTAAGCACTTTATAAATTGGTAGAAAAAGACCTTTTTTGGACAGGAGAACAGTTTTCTTAAGATTATCAGACAGTAACGACAGCAATTTTGTGCATCCTTTTGCAAATCTGTAGAATTGGTTCCTTTTGGTCCAATTAAGATAACTTAGGAGCTCATGGTATTTCATGCTGGTAGCTAATGATCCTCACAGCCAAAAATCAAAGCCAGGGATTCAGTTGGTCCGACATTTTCCAACTATGCTGTTTCTCCCTGACTAAGCTACCTTTAGGAATAGTGAGATATAGGAATGAGATGAACTCACTGAACAGGGTAAGAATTTATCTTTGCATAATGATTATGAGTCCGGGTATGCTTTCCAGTAAAGGTTAAGATTTTAACTGCCTTTTCCATAATTTCTCACCAAAAATAATATTTTTTGAATAGGCATTATCTTCCTTGAGCATATTTATACGGAGAAGATATTTCCCCCTTTTAATAGGGAGATTTGTGAAAAGTTTGAAAGCATTTCTGTTCTACTAGTATACTTCCATCTGCAGGAAAGTGACACTCTGGGTATTGGTCATCTGCATTAGTTTATTATCATGCTCTAGTTCACAGAGTATAGAAATTGCATCACAGGGGCAATAAAAATGTCACAGTCACAAGGCAGTAACTCCTCCTAATTTTGTTGGTGAAGGGGTCTCCATTAGTACTTCAGTTCAGATAAAGAGCCTACTTTTGAAGCACATCTGGTCACCTTTACTTTTACCATGATCTAGACCACACTGAAAGTTGATCTTAGGGTTCTCCAACTATATTCCGTTTGAGTGAAAGTAAACTGAAAGACATATTCCTGGTCCAACCTCAAATCAGTAAGAAATGAAAGCAACCCCCACCAACATGGCCCTGGTGTAGATAGCAGGTTTGTAGCACTAGCTTTTTTTTTTCAACAGATTTGCTACACTTTCACTGCAACGCTTGTTAACATAGACATAGCTGTATAGCACCCAGGAACATTAGAGAACAATACAGTTTTTACATAATTATGTCATTTATAGCCTTTAAACATTCTTGTACATCCTTATCAGTATGCCCATGCCCCTGCATACACTTATATTTTTGAAAGCCTCAGAGGCATTCCCCTAGGTTGCACATTTGTTAGCGAGGGTAAAATTTGACCTGGTACGTTTTTAAGGAAGTCTATAAAAGCTATCTGCGTTACTGTAGCTAAACTCTTTGTCTATATGTAATGGCCAAAAATCCTTGAAAAGTTTATTAGGTGCTGAGACTCTGTGCCAGTCATCTCAAATATGGGATCCACTGAAAGGATTCTGGTGGTGCAGAATTGCTGCAAACTCTTTTCCACCAGCACTGTTCCTAATGACAAGGCTCTTACGTAGCTCGAAGCACAAGCAGGGACACGCTAATTCAGTCTTATCCTTAATCACCTTCCTTTGACAATAGCCTTCTATGGAAATCAGCTGTACAGATACTGTCATAGAGGAGCGCTTGCCAACTGGGCAAGGGTAGACCACTAAGCTTCACAATGCACACAAGACTCCTGCAGAATAAGTGCATTTTATACTTCACTGCAGTGGCATAGAATTTGGCCTATTTTCTTAATTACCAAAGAGTAAAGTGGATCACTGAAAGACAGGTTAGGATAACTGCTGTTTTTCCAATGAGAGTTGAGATTAGCAGCTCTCCTCTTTAATAAGAGTAAAATTGTTACCTTGCACGTGAAGGAAAAACTACAAACCTGTTGGAATCTATGTGTATCTCTTGCAATGAGCAGCTCAGATGGTGACTAAGCATCTAGATCGTAATTTTGGTTGCTATGATTTTGCCAAACTAAACCACTGTCGGGAAAACCTGAAAATTTCCCATATGAACTTCTTGCTTTATACTGATTTTAGTTGACCTTTTAAACTGAGATTATGTAAGAAACGTTTGTCTGTACGTCAAAAAAAAAAATAATGAGAAGTGAAGGACAACCATCCAGGATAACTCTTGCTGGTTTCTGAAAATCGGCCTAAATCAAATTAGCATATGAATAATTAAAATACTGGCATATAAAGCAAAAACTTTAGCGTAAGAATGACTGCACTGTTAGAGTATTATTTCATAAAGTTGCACAGTGAACTTTCTTTAAAGAAAAATAAATATTGTGATCTCAATGTGTAGGGATATGTCTGTCAGTGTATATTATACACACACACACACACTTTTGTATATCTGAATCAGAAGATCATCTAATAGAATCATAGAATCATTTTGGTTGGAAAGGACCTTTAAGATCATCAGGTCCAACTGTTAACGTAGCACTGCTAAGTCCACCACTAAACCATGTCCCTAAGCATAGCTCATATACACTGTGTTGTCTGGTGTACACGTGATTTGTAGAGCAAAAGCTCCTTTGGAGCCTAGTACTCATCTTTTCCCCTAGACAAGCAAGGTCCTGTTCATAGGCAGGAATCTTAAAGCACTAAGCTGTCAAACATACCAAAAAAAATAAATATGCAGGCTCAACTTATGACTACAAAGGGTTTCTAACTAAAAGGATTTGGTCAAATAGCTGCCTTCCTTCTCTCCCCTCTGTTTCCAGATAGTCAGAAGTATTGCTCTATAATGAATCTATCTAAGAAGATAAATGAACCATTTATCTACTAAAGGACTAGAAAGCTGAGAAAAGCTGAAGTATGTAAATTCCATAGGTGTGTCTGAACAGCGGAAACTGCAGCTATTAACCATGATCTGTGCTGTACTACAATTTGTATATAAATCAGTATAGATTTAGCAATTTTTTTTTCTTTATAGTGGAGAGTGTTTTTTTTCATTCAACTTATTTCTAACATATGTAAGCAAATTTTACTCTCAGGATAAGGTCAGCCCTGTAAAGAGTTGATCTGATGGATGAAAACTTTTAACCGTTGTGATCATGTAAAATTTGGAAACTAGAATGGAAGTTCTCTGCCTCTGACTTGGTTAACATACCACTCAGATAAGTCTATGCTTTGTATCCCTACCTCAGTTCTGTTTGCACAATGTATTTTTCGAAACTATTGTTTACATTTTATTTTCTATAATTTGTGATAATTATGATGTACACGATAGATAAATACAACAAAGGGCAAAGACACACAAAATTCTGATTCAGTACTCATTCAAGCAGTTGGCCAACAGTCTGTTTCAGTAGCTGTCAGGTACCCACATGTCTTTAAAGAGTGTGACTGTGAGTTTAGGCAGCACAAATTTCTTTTAAGCTAATTTCTTCTGGCTAAACAAATAATGAAGAGCTAAATTGCACCAAAGAGCATTCAAGCTAATGAAAACCATGCCTTTGGTTATTTTCTCTGGACTTTAATTCCATTTGAAGTTTGTTTTTATTCTCATTACATATTTCATGGTTAGAAATCTAGAAGAGGCCATTAGATTATTTAGTTGGAGCTTCTGTATAATGTAGGTTCTTAACGTCATCCTGTTATTTATACATTTAGCTTGAACTTCCATACAATGAAAGCACAAGTAGAATGTATAATTCATATAGTATTTTTCTGTAAAAGTATTTCTACTGAAGAATACTTCTATTCATTTCAAATTTGCAATGTCACTTTATTCGAAGATCCCAGTGGAGTTTTAAGCTTGTATTTTAGCTCTTAAAATAATTTGGAACAATTCTGTCAGTAGTAGAAAAAAGGCTCTTGGGCACCTATCTTAGTTGTCTAATTTCTAAATAGTTTAAATGCTAAGCCTGTAAAATAAATTATGTATAGCTTGAATTTAAATGAACAAAGAATAATAGTTTTCCTTTGGGAAATAGCTTTAGTTTAAAATGAAAATGATGGTTTTTATGTAACTCTCAGCTGGGAATCATTTGTTAGCAAAACAGCTATTTGGTGTTTTGAAAATTTAGTTCTGCTTAAGCTACAGACTCCATAAGAAGTCAGCACACAGACCATTTCCATGTAAGAACTAAGCCACTGATGCACCTAGCTTGGCTGGGTTAGTAAAGAAAAGACTGCAAATTGAGTTCCTGTAAAATGTGTCTCACAAAAAATGAATATGTGCAAGCTAGAAGTTGTGGGTATTTTCTTCTCCTTTCTGCTCCCATGGGTATAAGATACCGATTAGTGTACAGGCACCACAGACACTGAAAACCTGGCTTTTGTGTACCAGGTTCCCAGAGCTTAATTTTTTTGGCTTTTTTTTTTTTTTGGTCTCATGCTGTATTTCTAGCAAAGCAGCTTTGTTCTGCTTTCCCATTATTTAGATTCATTTCTCATGGCTCTAGGCTACACCATGGAAGAATAGTGAAGCCACTGTTTTTTGATCCATAGATCTTTCGCTTAGACATTGAAATCTCCTCCTCCCCCTGCTTGTAGACTCGGCTGTAGCCACTCTTCTACAGGGTGTCTTTGCCAGGCTGCCTCCTGATGTTGTTACGACCTGGTCGCAACTAGTTCATAAATCCCTTGGAGTAAATTAAGGTGAAACGACACCAAATAACTGGTATGAAATTAAGAACAATTTATTAATACAGGGAAAGTTGCACGGTTGTAAGTGTCTTGGGTTTCTAAAGGCACTGAGAAAAGAGAGAAAAGGAAAAAGGAAAAGAGAAAGAGGTTAGAGACTATGAGAGAGAGAAAAAGAGAGATCACCACCCTTGGATCCAGGGATGTAAGTTGTCTGTAGAGTTGGTAAGTTGCTTGCAGAGTTGCTCCTCCGGTAAATCGCTTGCAGGATCGGTCCTCAGGTGGCGG
This sequence comes from Nyctibius grandis, assembly GCF_013368605.1. Taxonomy (NCBI): domain Eukaryota; kingdom Metazoa; phylum Chordata; class Aves; order Nyctibiiformes; family Nyctibiidae; genus Nyctibius; species Nyctibius grandis. Next base: position 47,560,228 of record NC_090663.1, read on the forward strand.
GCGGGAGCGCGCACCAGCATCCCAGGCGAGAAGGTCTAAATACTTTAGGTCATTTGCATGCGAGATAGGAGAGGGTGGTAACATCCGTCTTGTCTCCCCCCCTCTGCTCGCTTTCCATGCTAATTGGGACGCCTGCGCTTTGTAGTCTTAGATTGTTCTTGAAATGAGTCGGTGGTCCCCCAAGGGGTGTCTGGTGGTCATGATCCCCCCTAGTTATGGTGTCCACTGTATGACCCCGCTTCTGCACAAGCGTGGTTGAGGCCTTGCAAAGTTGTTGCACATGTGGGCTGGCCCCAAGGAAAAGATACCATCCCGCCTCCGCAGGACTTATCTCTTCCTCCAGCCAGAGTTGTAAATCACAACAATTAAGTCACAACAATTAAGTCACAGCAGGGGTATTGTTCTGTTCCCACGACCCTTATCTCTTGCCAGACTTGCAGGCCTCTGTAGCACCCATCCCCTCCTCCAGCCAGAGTTGTCAAACAAGTTGTTTAAGGCATACAAACTCTGTCCGTCACAGATGTACACCAGGTGCTCCTGTGCAATGAAGAAGGTCCTTCTTCCCTAACCTGGCTGGTAGGAAGACAACCTCACTGCAGCACCCTCCTCAGCCTTTTTCCTACCCCAGGAGCGGTGTGACCACAGTTTTCTGCATAAAGGGGCAAGTTATTCCTCAGATGTGTTCAGCCTCCTCTGCACGCAAGTATCTGAGGGTGCCTTTCCTAAGTACTAAGTTTCTAAGCAATAAGTTTCATTTGCGTGACACCAGGATCTGTGCTGTTGTTGCTACTTCTCTATTTTGAAATAACATTTCTCAGGCTTCAGCTTTTTTTTTTTTTTTTCCCCTTACATGCCAATTTCACTCTTAGGACATTCATTAGGGCTTGGGTGCTTCATTGTGTTTTTCTGGGGTGGGGATGGAAGGGAGTTACTCTTCATTGAGGTGAACCTCCTTCACTTCAGGTGTTTGGTCAAGCCTTCTGCTCACCGTAGAGCTTTCTCTGCCCTCACAGAGACGCTTGACAATAAAGCTGTCGTTGGTTTTGATGGGTGAATGTTTTCCTGATATGATCTGGAGTCTGTTTGGAAGAGGGAAAGATCAGCAAGGCGTTTGGACATGTGTCACAGAAGAAAACCATCAGATTGTGATGTTAGGACACTGATCATTTTGTGCAAAACCACAACGTGAAAAGCTCTGTATCCCATTACAAGGTAACAACAGTTTTGGGACCAGCCCCTACCTTAGGGTCTGCTTACAGCTGTAGTTTTTGTTTTCCCAGATAATGCAGCTATCTGCTTCAAAGGGACAGTGAAGAATAAAAAAAGAGGAAGAACCATGACTTCTTAACACCTGCCTCCTAAGAAGTGTGTGCATGTGTATATACGCTGTGCCATACGCATTACTCCAGAGTACTCAAAACTGTTCTCTAATTCTTTTAACTGTGTAACTCTGAAGAGGTTTCCTAGGAACTTTTTGTGCTTTTCATACTGGATATTTTCAGCTTGGGGTTAGATTCTGCTAACTTTGAGTGTTTTATTGGCATTAGTTACAGACTAAGAACTATTCAGCTCTTAGAAAGAGCACTGGTATTTGTCTTAAAGGCTTTGCCATGCATAAAAGGGAAAAACAGTGTTATTTCTATTGATTCACCTTCAGACCATGTAGCAAATTCAAAGAGAAATAACTAAGTGAAGAGAAATTGCTAAGTGGCAGAAGGGAACAAGGAATATGTTCCTGGGCCTCAATTCGAAAGGTCATATACTTGGTGTCTTGTGAATGTCAAGTCTGAAAACAAAAAAGCAGTGTAAATAAACCAGCACCTTTGCATTGCTGGTTGGCAAGTTCCCTCACTAGCTCTTGCTGTCCTTCCTGTCAGGATCTGTCACTGTGAGGGAGATGATGAAAGTCCCCTCATCACACCATGTCGCTGCACAGGGACCCTGCGCTTTGTTCATCAGGCCTGCCTGCACCAGTGGATTAAGAGCTCAGACACGCGCTGTTGCGAACTCTGCAAGTACGACTTTATAATGGAGACCAAGCTCAAACCTCTTCGGAAGGTATGGTGCTTTTGAATTTAATTGCACTCGAGCGTCGAACGGACAGAACAGCTGCGCAAAATACTGGCACTATATGAGAAACATCTGCCTGTCCAAAATGACTTTGTATTTGCTGTTGTTAAATTATCCCCAGTGATTTTATTTCTACGTTTAAGTTAGTTAATTTAAAGCAGCAGGGGATTTTGACTAAAGACTCTCTTTCACCACACATGCAGTATAAATGCACAAATAATAGGTTCATGTATTTAGAATTTTTAACTTCAGCTTTTTGTTATTGGCTGATCTGCTTATTTTTAAGCCACAGAGAAACCTTACTCATCATGTTTTGCTTCTGAATAACACAGGCCAGTTCACCCAGTAATTTTTACATTGAGCCCGTAACTTCTGGTTGAGAACGATGCTTATACCAATGTGGAGACAGCAATTATGAATTAACACAATCAATTTAGCTGCATCTGTTCTCTCACACTTGCGGGCAAGTTAATCACTTGTACATTAAGATTAGTTAATGGAATCTAAACTACAGGGCGACCTTGCATCCTGAAAGTCAAATGTATGTTATCTGCACTCATCTGTTTTCCAGGATAAATCAATTTAATGGTACACAGGTTGTCAGTATAGGGAAGATGAAGAGTTTGTTAAACATATGTGGGTTTTGTTTTCTTTGGAGTGAATTTCTCCTCTGATTTTTCTCTAAAATTGCTCTCTTCCTTTTTGGGTTTTGTTGCATCTTTAAAGTTTGAGTCAATCTAGAACAGGGCAAGTTTCAATTTAAAATACATTTCAATGGGAGAGCCCTTGAAAAACATGTAGAAACTATTAGCTTATAACTAGCATATGCATATGTAGTAATGTTTTGATGGCAAAAGACATTTTGTTTTTGACAGCTTTGCACAGGTAGCAGTTGAGAGAAAGGAGAGCAAATGAAATTCCTTCTCATTTCCTGTCCAGAGAAATTATCTAGTAAGTCTCTGATGATAAACCACTTTTGAAGAGAGAACTGGGATTGCTTTGACAAGCAAAGCTTGTGATAGGAAAGGACACGGTTGTCAAGTGCCAGGTAGATCCTGCCAGGTAGACTGAAAATTGAAACAGATGTAAATAAAAAACTGATGGCTAAAAACTTAATTATATTGACTTAGTTTTCAGTAATTGCAGATAAATTTTAGCTAATGTGACAGGAAGGAGGTAATTGTATAAAATCCTTTGCCTGTAGCATACCTTGTGGGTTTTTTTTTCTGTATATGTGTTTCTATTTTCAACACAAATTGCTTTAACCTTCCATCTAACAAATACACTTGCAACAGCCACTTTTCCCAAGAGAATATACAGATAACAGCATTTTTAACAAAAGCCTCTTCCTGATTGCATTAGATAATAGAGCGTCTTTAAAATAGTGGAAATAAAATTTATAGCATCCAAGGAGAAAAGGAGTGAAAAATATGCATGACTGTTGATATAAAAGCAGGCACTTTTAACTGTGTATGTCTTGTTGTTGCTGCCACCGCCTCCGCCCTTTTTTTGTGGATTGAAAGAAATTAATGGAATACTGACAGATTTAGAGTCATAATGTAATTCCAGCAAGTCTGTTGCTTCTTAATTGAATGATTGCCACCTTATTCATCTTATCATTGCTTCTCAGGTGAGGTTTTGACTTCCAACATTGCAAAGATGAGCCTCTTGTTTCAGACAGGATATTTTTGTTTCTGCTCAAAGCAGTACTCAAATGTAGTTTATCTACCTGACAGTAAATGCTGGCAGCATTATCCCCTTCAAATGCATTGCTAACAAATATTTGTACATATAGTATGGACCCAGCATCTAATTAGAGATCCTTTCTTATAATTTATACCCATTTCAGAAACCAAAACTTGGAAACATTTTTCAAAGTTTTCAAGTTAAAACCAGTTATTGTTTTTGCATTTGTAGCATTCAACTGACACCCTTCATATGTTATATTAAACTAAATATATTGTGCCTAATAAGTGTACGCACTATCATTGCCATCGTTCACAAGTTTGTGAAACACTAAACAGTTGATGAGAAGCTGTTTTGTAAACCAAGCATTTTGAAAGCTGTAGCAAAGACAAAGTAAGGGAGGAAGGAGTGATCATCAAGAGACCTGCCAGGTAAGTACAGCTGACTGGTAACTTTTCACCTATGTCAAAACCTATGTATTTTGTAAAAGTGGAAATTTCCAGTGAAACACTGTCAAATATCTTGCAATCTTTTACGGAGCCCAGAACCTCAGCTGTGGGCCATTCCCTAGGAGTCCAGGTTTTCAGAAGATGGCATGAAGACTGGTTACCAGAGGTCAACGTGCTGTGGGACAGGCAGCTCAGAAAGCTCTCCACAATCCTGTCTCCTTGTTGCAGGATCTGAAAATCACTACAGAGACTCTAGGACTTCCAGGCCTTCTTGAGAGCTTTAGGTTTTGCTAAGGCTTGGCTGTGTACTAGACCCTGAGAGCCTTCAGTCTCCAGCACTACGTTCAGCCTGGCAGCAGTGAATTAAAATTTCCCAAATCTCCTAAGGATGGAAAATGAGGAATTCTCTGGTCGTAATAGCAGAGATATTACGGGCAGTGGCAGGTATATCTGAAAATGATGCAATTCTTGTCCACTTTGCCACACGCCGAGCGGAAGCAGCAAAATTGACAAAAAAATGATTTATTTTGCTAATAAACTTTGAGGAATTCTGAAAACAGATTTCATTTCAGTGTTTCCTAAAGAAAAGACCACAGATTTAGTTCCAACAGAAGAATACCTACTCATTTCCATAAGAGCTTCATTTTATTAAAAAAGAAAATGGAAATTTCCTCTAAAATGAAAGTTTCTGGCCAGCTCCAGAAGATGCCATTTCCATGGCCATTAGACCTGGATTTGAACTGGTGTTCTATAAGTGAAAGGGTCATATCTCTCAACCAGTTTTGATTTTTAATCTCTACCTTAGCCATGATGTGAGATTCTATAGTTTGGTTCTTGACTGAGCATTGCTTCATTATGATGAATTTTATCATAATACCTTTGTAACATTCCAACTGCTGGTCTCCTGAAGGGAAAAATTGAAGACCATGGAACTTAATTACAGGTATCTATACTTTTGTTTTGCAGTATCATAAAAGCAGAATTTAAATATAAAACAAACTATTTGACTCAACTGGTGAATTATCATCTTTATTCGCGCCTCAGCCTTTCATGAACCCTCAATGTTTCCTAACAGTTTTCTATGAAAGTCTAGAGTTTTATAGCAAACCCATGTTTGAACATCATGTCATACAGCCGTTAGCACCTGTAAATGACAATGTGCAGCATACTAAGTTAACATAAATCAAGATACCTCTATTAAATCAATAGGCTTGTGCCAATATGCAACAGTTATTTAATTACAGAATCCCTGAAAACACCAGACATCAAATAAAACTTAATCATTTTAGTGAGTCTTTGCTTTGAAGTAATCCTTTTAAGCATTGATCAACAGGCATTGCAAGTGTTTCTTATATTTGAGCAGGTCTAATTACTTCACTAAATATAAATTTAGAGATTAAATATTAAGCATTGCTTAGTGTGTCTGTTTTATTTCTTATGGTGTCTGTTATGTCTGTGTATGGTCATAAATAATACAGTTGCATTTGTAGCTTTACCTTTCAGCATTTGCAATCCATAACGCAGAATTTTTCATTTATAAAGTGACTTTATTTACCATGGAAGGAATTAGAAAGTGGCAAGAAACTTCTGTGAGTTCCTTATTGAGCTCTCTCAGGTAATAGCTTCATCCTGAGAAAATCACTTCTTCTTTAAAAAGGATGTAATCCTGGTAAAGTAGCATCTGCATTTCATATCTCTTGAATTTGGTGTTTGAAGTGTAGTAGAGGCAGGAACTGAGTGAAAATACTGTGAGTATGAGATGGATTAAAGTGTCAAATTAAAAGGCGCTTAAAATGAAGAAATGTCTTCAGATGGAGATTTCTCCACAGTGTCTCACTATACTTCAAAATACTTTTCATATTTAAATTTTGCTGTCTATTTAAGATGTCTGGTATCTGATGAGATGGTTTAGTTTAGTTTGATACATTATCCCAACAGATTATTCTGTGGTGTCAGATATGTCTATTTTCTCTCCTGATTTTGTTTTACCTTTGAAATTATTTACAAATAATGTCTTATTTATGTGAGGCATAAGCAAAATTGCACATTGTTGCCATGTAGTTACTCTTGGTCATTAAGGAAGAGCAAGTTGATTTTTTGTTTAGGAAAGCATTTTGTACCAGTTGAGGTTCATTTTCTTTCTGATTGAAAGGGTATCTGAATTTCTCCCTTTCAAAAACAGAGGATTGGGGGTTTTCTTTTAGAACAGTGGTAAGTTTCCATTCAATTTAACAGAAGCAAAGCCAGTCTTAAAATACTGATAATGAAAGAATCGTGATCTTCTTGTTTGTCTTGAATGTGTCCATATATCTTCTAAGTGTTTGCTCCTCTTGTGTCCTGTATTTGTTTATATACTGATAAATAGCACTTCTAAATCTAGTATGAGGTGCATCTGTCTGGGTTTTACACCCTTGAACTCTGTGGAACTTCTCATGTACCCAGCTGCTGTCATTAGAGGAGAAGGAAGGAAAGCTGTCTCTCTGCTTGGTATCATTTCTTTTATAAATAAACAGATTGTAATAAGAGTGATAAGATGTCCCTGCCAGCTTTAACTCCCATACAGGGTTCAAAGGTTTAAGTCCCAGTTGGAGATACGTAGTTCATGACTGCCCAGAGCAGGGTGTTTAGGTCCTGGAGGGAAGTTGTGGAACTGGCTAACTCAAATTTCCATACGAAGCAAAACCCAGTTCAAGCGTATCAGTGCCCCTTTGTGGTCAGATTAGTGATTAACTGGTTAAATCAGTTTGGGGAAGATTTCAACTGTTTCGTGTGATGTTGATTTAACTATTGGATCAAAAGCAAATATTTAGTTTTACTATAGCAGGTTAAAGATACTTTGTTTGCAACAAGACCATCAGATCAGTAGGAGCTGTGTAACCAATTAAGAGGTAGGGTTTGAGCCAACAGACAACTTGTAGGGTAATGCCAAGCTGTAAGGCAGAGAAATCAGCAATTCCACAGGGTCCTTAAAAAAGAGAGTGATTCACCTGTGGAAACAACAGAAGAAAATCAGAATGCTGCTTTGAGAGCTATGGTAGACAAAAGGAAAGTCTAAAGTGAATCTCTAAGTCCCATTTCTCTCCCAGACTTAATGTTTCACTCTGGAGCAGGGACACATCTACTTCTCCTCCCTCTATTGGAATTAAAACTGTATAAGGTGTCTTTTTTTACAAAACAGTTGTCACCTGCACAACTCCAAATGCAGGTGTTAGATTCTTTGCTAATATGTGAGAGTGCCAGATTCAGCTCCCTTCTCTGCGCTCAACACAGTCCTATAAAAAGAGTAAATCTTAAAAAATATGACTGCCTGGAGGAATTCATTCATAACTGGATGCTTTGTGGATAAATCTTTTTTTGATAAAATCCGTTAGCATGCATGATAAATTCAGTGACAGCAAAATATGTTAAGGGTGTTGATTTATTTTTGGTTCAATGCTAGCTGGATAATTAGTCTTTAAATTCCTTATTTAAGAATATGGCGTTCACTGCTGAAAGCGATGTAGCCTGCAGAGGTATCTTTCTGCAATCCTCCTATGAAATCAAAAGTGGTCGCTGTTAGAAACCACTTCTCCCACCAGAGCAGACTCTCAGAACCAGAAGTGACCTGCAGAGTCTCCCAGGAAAAAAAAAGAAACTTTGAGCACTCATTACTGTATCGCTTGCTGTTTACTTCTTATTGCCCTGTGCTGTGAGGTATGAACCATCTGGCTTTTTCATCAGTTTCCTAATAAGGCTCATGATACAAAGCGATAGCTAATATTGCATAGGTCAGGTAACATTGACTTGCTGTGGGATTAGTTCTCTTTTAACCCAATTTGGTGAATACTTTGCAGTCCTTAACACGGGAGAAGATCCTACATTTCCTTTTGATTTCTGGTGTAGCGGCACAGCGTTGTCAAGGCAACTGCTCCTGTGTTTTCTTTCGTCCAGTAAGCTGTCTCAAAACATCGCTAGCCTCAAATCATTTCTTGTAATACGTGAGGTCAGACTCTTCACCAGTATGCACAAAGGCACAAAGCTGTTACTTTCTTTTTGGCTATCGTCATTATAGCAAATAACTTTGTGCTCAAGGGAGAATGTGTATATTAAAGCTTTTAAAGTAAAAATAATTCTGTAGCATTTATATCCTACTGTGATGCCTTGAGGATGCAAGGGACTACTTTGTTCAGAAGTTGCGTTGCTAATTTTTGAAAGAGAGTAATAGAGCATTACTGCTAATTTATCTGTATGTAGGTAACGTGCTGTAGTTCGCAGAGTAATGTTGTCTTGCGTTTTGTGCTGCAACAAGAATAACAGATCTTACCTTTCTCATAGTGGTAGAATGTGGGTTACCTTTCCATCTCCGTATTTATTTCTCTTCCATTCAACACAGCTTTTATTCACACAGCTGTTCCAGTTCCTATGGACTTCTGACAAGAGATTCTGACCCCTTGTGCCTCATACCTTGAAACCATCATAACAGACCCTTAGGCTTGCAAAAAGCCATCTTTCTATTACACTTTGCTGGGACACCCCCATGTGCAGCATCCTTCCTGAAGGGGGGACAAGATGGTTTCTATTGTCATTGCTTTGAACTTGCATTCTTTTAAGAAAAAAAACAAAACATCTTATACCAGAAAATGAAATGAAATGAAAACTGTTTCCTCTTCTAATTAGCTGCTAGTAACCAAATATGCTACTTCTGCTGCTTGGTAGCATTTACAAAAGCAAAGGGAATTCAGGAGATTGTTCAGCTCTGGCTATTAATGGTGTTATCCACTGTTGCACAGAACCACAAACATGAGCTGTTTTACAGATGCAACTTGTATCAAAAGGTTTCATGTTCATTTTACGTAAACGGTCCTACCCTATCCTGCAGTTCTTCAGCCTCTCAGTTATTTTTTAAGTATTTGGGGTCTCCTTTCCGATTTTTTAATTTCAGCCCTTTCAGTGTTCCATTTTTACAACTTGGCCTCATCAATAGTTGTAACAGAGGAGAGGCTGGGTAGCTGAAGCATTGAAAATAATTAAGAGAATCTCTTGATACTGGCTTTACAATTAAAGAAAAGGTAAATGGAATGGTGCCCTGACACAAAATGTATAGCTAGTAATATAAAATTTAAAGAGCATGATCAACCCAAGCATTGACTTAAAGCAGTCATTGTTATTCATGGACTGTTGTAAGAATGCCATTTTTACTGTTTAATTTTGAAGCTAGGGATTTTACCAGCTCAAATGGGAGCAGGCTGCTATTCATGATCTGATTAATGTATGTATTAATCTCACATAAGTAACACATATGATTTTACAGTGGTTATTTGCCTCAAATTTATTTTGCCTAGGAACTACTGATGTGAGAATGATCTGAACTGAGTTTTAGTTCACAGGCTGATGTTTGCTTGTTGGTGTAACACATGCAAAAAATGGCTTCTTTTGAACATAGCAATGTTCTCTTGAACATAGCAATACAGTACATGATCTAAATTATGATAAAATGGGATAATTACCAGTTTATTCAGTATATTTTACGATTTTTAATGTTAATTTAATTTTATTCCTGTATCATTTTATTAAAATTACTTGGAAAAAAAAAAGAGACCTTTCCTTCAGGAATTTAGGGTTTTATTCATCTGCTCCAATTTGTATGTGGCAAAATTGGAATGTATGGCATTTGTTGGAGGTCTTTCATTATGAATAGCTTCCTTCAGCTCTGTACCAGAGCACTAGGCCGTAATTTGGTGTTAAATACTGTAGCCTTTTCTCAGCACAAATTTGCTGAGGAGAAGGAACACGCCTCCACAAAATCCAATGTGAATCAAAGTGAAGACCTTTATTAAGCATAAGCTGTCCCTTTTATACATTTTGTACTTTCCCTGGCTGTAAGCATGTGCATTGCTATTCGTTAATATTACTAAACATACTCTTCTTTGATGTGTTGATTGGTCACTGCTCTGCCACTGGTCCTTCCTTAATTGGCTCCATCAGTTCTTGTTTCTTCTCCTCCGTGTTCGGTTCCCACCGGCTACTCTCTCAATTCTTGTTTGCTCAGCTGCTGTTTTTCCTCATCTCTCCAAGGTCGGCTTGTTGACACTAGCTACATGAATCTTCTCACGCAGCTAGGCCTTCACTCCATACTCTCATATTTCTGGCTCATTACATGACCATTCTGCTCCAAAAACCCCTCTACAATTTCCTCTGTTTCATTTTTATTTAATTGTATCAAAAGAGTCTCTCTTGTGAGAAAATTAAAAGACAGAGTAGGTAACTGTAGCTATTCATTGGGAAATCAGTGTTCTTGCTAAAGTCATATTTATAGATAATGAAGCACGTCAGCTCCTTTTTTTAATCTTGGTTATGTGACAAGTCAGATGTATGCATATGTAGTGTATATGTAGTTGCAAAAATAAGATATGTCTAGATATGGTTAAAGAAAAATATATTTAAAAGTACCAGGGTTTTGGTATACAAGGACATTTAAATCAATCCACATCTTTGTAACGATTCAGACTGATTTGGTTAAGGGAAGCTCAGAAGTTGAGTTACATTTTCCAAACAAGGCAGGTCAGTTGCTCAAGACAGGTGGGATGTTCTTGAGGTTCATCCATCCAATAGTACTAAATGGCTACTCTTTCTCTAGTGACTTTTGGATATGGCTGCTTTCTGTTTCCAGTCAACTGTACTTCTTTTCTTGCAAGACTCCTCAGCACGCAAAGGTACCATTGTACCCTTCCTTCCTCTGCTTACTGCTATACTTCTGTCCACATGATGCTGAAGGGCCTTGGGCTGTAGCGATGTAATACACGCTTCTGTATGCCAGGTTGCACAGTAAGTTCTCCAGGTAAATGGCTTTAGGTTTTCAGTCTGTAAAATACAAATTAGAACTGTTAGGAATTTTACATATTGGAAAGAGTGTTTAAATTACTAATGTATCAAATGAGAGAATCAAGGACATAATCAGCAAACAAAAAGCACATTTAGTATAAGGCAGTAATGAGAATTTTCATGCTTGCACTGGTGTAAGAGAAGGCACACTTATGTGAAACATATTTTCTAGGTGGAATAACTAATATTCTGTTGTAACTCCTGGAGAAGACTCTGTACATCATTTATAACTACAGCTAAATAAATATAAAGTATAATTGTTGATTTAGCTTTTCAAGTGTCACCAGTTTTATTTCATCAGCTCTAATTTTGAAATGCATGCTTCAAGATACTTCTCAGAAGGCTAGACAATTTGATATTGAAGAAATTAGGCAGTGAGATGAATACTTAAGGGAAGGTGATTCAAGTAAAGACTCTCTAACAAAACTGTGATCATATAACTATGTCTTAGGTGCCTAAGGGAACAGTTCTTAAGAGAAATTTCACTTTAATTGGACAGGACTGAAGAAAGTGGAGAGGCATACAAGACTATGTAATGAGACGTTGATTTTCCAGCATGTTGCTATCCACCCTTCTCTTTAATTTCTCTCCTTTTCCTATTTCTCCCATGATTTCTCAGCTTTCTGTCCACATCCATCACGCTATTTAAGACCAAAATACACTCAGATGTGCGAAGGGAGCCCATGCTACTTGGTATTCAAACACAGACTCTGGCACAGAGATGGTTTGTTACGGCTGCTGTAGTGGAGGAAGGACCTGTGGTTGCTTTCACCCCGGCACAATCCATCTCAAATCCAGCACTGAGCATGTGTCACTGCTGCTCTTGTGTTGTCCGTAGACTGCATACTGCAAAAGGCAGCACCCCACCTGCTTTGGTTGGAAAATGAAATCTCATCTTAACTGGCCTTGCAGGAAAATTATGATCTGTGCTTTGTGGTATGGTAGTTTGACTGATTGATTGATATTTATTTTTTTATGTGTCTAAGTTAATGTTGTTTGAGAGCTGGACTGTGATTTAAAGGCATCTGCTACTTAGTGACTGTGGAGAAAAATGTCATGCCTTCAATTAGATGTGCTGCTCTTTTGGAAAGACAGAGTAGACAAAGGCAGGAGACAACCAGCTGCAAAGAGAATAAAAGTGACACACAAACTAGATCCATTTGGTTGATAGAATGATTGTAGAAATACTGTAGGGAGAGCAGGTAACAACAGCATCTGTTTCTGTTCTTGACTAACTGTGATAAAAGTTAGTAGAGACATAGATTCTACCCCTTTTGTTCTTGCTTCTTTATGGGTTGCCCACACGTAGCTTGTTTTTTTATTTTTGAGTAATAAAGGCATATGCCCAGGCACCTAATGTAAATCTTTTCTAGAGTTCTAGATGTGTACCAGACATTCCCCATAGTTTTTACAAGCTTTGCATTATGGTAATAGTTCACTTTTGACCAGTGGTTTAATATTTTGCCTGCAGTTTATCTATCAGCATTATCTCATCTATAAGGTAGCTGAAGCGTACTGTGTTAGGAGACAATGATCCTTTTCTTAAATAGCTTATACACAGGGCAAGAAAAGAAACAATAATTGTAAAAAAAGAAGCTCATGATAGTACCAAAGGCTGATTGTGTAGACCTCTGTTGAACAAAGAATTGGTTAATGTTGTTTCAGCATTCAAAGAGGATGCTTGGAAAGTAAACACTTTGTAGAGTATTTTTGCATTATATATATTGATATAAAATAATTTCTACCAGATGGAAGCTACGAAGAAGCTCCCAGTATGGAGAGATTACGCTATAATTACTTGCCATGGGGTTTCTTGCATGTTTCTTTGAAGCATCTGGTATTGGCCTCCGTCCGAGACAGAGCATTGGATGAGAGGGACATGAGGTCTGGCTGTTCCTGTGTTGCCAAAACGTAGCATTTTTTTGTGTTGGGATGATTATGATGCAGGTACTGAAGTTCTTCTGGTTGGTAAATGACAAGTATTCTCAATAGTACTTCCAGACTGCAAAAACAGCTACTTCATTTCAGAAATGATCTTTGCAGATTACTTAATACACCTATTTTACACTTTTTAAGGGTCTCCTAATTGATGATAGACACAGCTAAAAATTGCATAAGTTTGTGAAGTGTATACTTATCATATCACTCAAGTCCAGCTCTTTTAACTGTTATTTAAAAAAGACATACAGCACTGTCTTGATTTTGATAAAACTGAATTATTAGTTCTTTGCAGATGATAATCTTAAGGTGTTTATCAAAGTGAGATTTTTCAGTATGTCATTCTTTTATTACTCTAGGCATGCATATCACACACAAAAGTGAATTAAAGTGTGTTTGTCTTTGGAAATGCACCCATTTCTGGTTCAGTTTTAAACTTTTAATAGGTGTTTTAAATACACCACAGACATTAATTTGAATTCCAACCAGGTTTGTTTAGTGTCACAGAAATAGATTTTATGTAAACCTCAGACAAGTTTGCCAGAGGAGGATTTGTACCAGCTCGTCTAGTGAGCTAACTAGATCAAGGTAAGGTTGTGCATAGATATGGCTGTGTGATGCACCATACAACATGGGATTTTTAAATTTATTTTATTTTTGTGTTTGGTGGCTAATGAAGTTGAGGTCTAAGTCTGATCTTCTAGTCTTGATCCTTAGAAGGCTTTCTTCTCTGGATTGTATCTTTTGACAAAAAGCAACGACAAATATGTTTTCTGTTTTTTCTGTGAACCTGCTCAGTTCTTCCTCTCTGGATGTGTTTGGGGAAAAGAACAGGGAGGAGGAGGTGTTTTCATGGGCCAAACTCTTCTCTTTTCAGCTATCAGACCTGACACATTCTGTTCGACTGTATGAGGGGCACTTCTCTTGGTGCTGGATGCAGTGAGGCATGCCTTGTCCTTCTTTAAGATGCAGTCCCTCAGGCACAGGCTGTAACCACATGTTGTTTAGATGGCACAGAGTGGCCCAAAATGCTTTTATTCAAATTACAAGGTTTGAAGTCTCATCTCTAATCAACACTTCACATCTGGATGAGGCTATTTTGTTCTCCTGATGTGTGTGGAGCCCTGTTGTCCTTTATTACTGTTATTTCATCCTCCTCCACCAACTGCACAAATTCCATTCCTGCAAGCTACCGTTGCAGCTGCTTTCCTCCACCTGGTAGGTTGATAGTAGTGAAGAGTTTACTGTGGAGCCTGAGCCAATTAGTACTGCAACAAGTGACCGAAAAACCCCTCCCTAAACCACAGAAAATAAGTAACACAGCTACATGTTCAGACTACTGACATATCTTCACTGCTCGGCTCAGTTCATCATACACTGCTCCACTTCTTAAGAGCTTTTCTCAAAAGTGCTGGCTAGGTCCTTCAGGCCTCGTTTGAGATAAGAAAGATGTTTTTCTGTGTATTCCTAGACTGCATGCATAATGCAGTTTCTACAGCAGCCCCTAGTAAATAATTTTAGCCTTTATTTTGCAGGCATGATTATTTCAAGGTAGAGGTTGGCTCAAAGTCTTTCTTTAGATTGTAGACAGAATTCAGAAAATGTTGCGTGATGACTTTAGCTCTAGGTGAGGACAGAAGGAATTCCTTTCAGCTGTGGGTGGTGTTTACATTACGTGCGTTGTCATTTTTTTCTAAATGATGGATAGGGAGAAAATTGTCAGAATGAGAAAAATATTTAATACCAGCAATGTCATGCCCATAGCAGATTCCCCTCTCAGGCCTCCTTACATGCAATTTTTAAAAATAGAGTTCCTGAAAATACCCAGAAGTTAAAAGTCCAAGCATTCATAGCATGTTTCAAAGCAGCCCCTTAACTTCACCTTCAATTTGGCATCCTCAGTGATGAGCCCCTGTAGGGGAGAGACCTTCTGTTGTAAGGATGTGAATCTGCAGATCTGCAGTAGATATGGAGCTGGTTCAGGAAATCTGTATAGACAAAACTTTGTGGCCAAAGTGACAGAACATTACCACTGGCAGGAGGCAACATGCGGACACAAAATGGGGATGGGGCAGGCAGACAGTAAATCTACAGTCCTGAAGGCAGGGAAAAGGAACACAAGCAGCGAAGTTTGCAGAGTGCAGTTCTGTGGTGTGGTAACAGCTTTTGTGTGAGCAGTGTGAAGCTTTTGGTTCTGCACTGGGCCATGATGAAAGCACTTTGCAGAAAGCTTAATGTATGGGAGGGAATTAAAATTGCAGATTTACTTCTGTCTCTAAGAAGAGAGGCTGTATTGGGATCTCTAGAATATGAAGCAGCATCCCCATATCTGCAGACAATCTCTTTTCAGACGATATTAAAAAATATCCATATTTATTTGTTGCATATTGAGTAACCAAGCTTTTATTAGAAGTGACACGCAGGGAGGCAAATTTTGGTCCTTTAAAATAAATATCAGGGATTTTCTCAGACTATGTTACAGGAAAGGGAAGTGGTTGGCTACATATGATTATGTTCCCTGTTAGCAAGTTACTAATTTTTTTTCCTTTTTTTATTTTTTTCTTTCCCCAAAAGACTCATGACTACATTTTGTAATTGCAAGAGCGCATTATGAAATCAGTAACCATTCCCTTTAAGTTTCAGAGCGAGATAGTCTTTAAGAAACAAACCTAAAACACAAGGTAGAAACCCAGAATAGGGTACAGTTTTACAGCTGCCACTTTCAAGATTATTACAAACTTATCTGGCAGTAAAGCAGAGGAATTCAGGCTTAGGTGCACATCGTGTTTTAGAAATAGCTGTAAGTAGTAGTTGGGGTGGGAGGAGTGTTTCTGATCAGATTTACAATCCGGCTTCTTTCCTTTGATGCCGAGTTCGTTCTGGCTTCTTGGCAGGAACCTCTGAAGCATGCAGACAGTCTCCTGCCACCCTCCAGTGGTGTGCAGAGCACAGTACAAGTGTAGTGTTCAGAAAGCTTATTCAGGAAATGAAAAGGGGCTTGCGGGTGTTTCAAGCTTTCTTCTCGGGATACATATTGTTGCACTGAGGATTTGTTTGGTGACCTGTGTAAAAGGTCTTGTGGTTGTTAGATGCTACGAAGTGTTTTAGCACACCTGTTCAGTGGAGCATGACGATGATATTCATGTGGTTGCTTGCATTTGCAGGACATTAAACCATCTGCACCTGTGATGATTTCTAATCTGTGCTTGTATAGCTGCCAGGACTAAGGAATCTGTGGGTGGTGACAATCGAATGTACGACAGTGAAGGGGTGCTTCAGAGGGGGCTGGGCAAAAGCTACAGTGCTTGTCTATCAATTTAGTGACTCAGTAATTTGCAAGTCATTATAAATGTCTCCTCTGGCTGTTCCAGTCTTCCATTCCTTTCTCTTCTTCCAGTCTCTAGAGCACCTTAGGAGTATTAACACATAACTTTCCAAGGAAAATTGCATCTGGGCACTTACTTTTGTGTTATTTTTCTGTTCTTGGTGGTATCTGTTATTCTATCCATGGCATGTCAGTGTCATCAACCTGATGGTTGTACATTTTTCCAGATCACTGATGAAGATAATAAAATGTGATGCAATTTATTTTTATCTTGCCATCATGTACTGAATGTAGAGAGCCATGAGGATTGCAGAAGTTTCAAAATACACCAGGGGTTAATCTGTCAGTGGTTAAGAAGGCATTAATGTCCCATGTGACATGGTAGCAGCTGCCAAACTTACCCACACAACTTTAGGCTATATCAAGTCCTGGACTACAAAGCAGAAGTAGAAGGGGCTGATGCTTTCCCTGCTCAATATATTGTTGTCTCATAGCCTTTGCTATGGACTTTCAAGCAATTTTTACTTGACATAACTATGCTTTTATCCAAGCAAGTCTGTGCTAACATTAACAGTTAAATTTTAGATTTAAGCCTATTGCAAAAATCCTAAAATAGTGAATTGCACTTCTCTGCTCCAGGGCAACTTAAATTGCTGGCTTATCTAATAACATCACTTGTCTAGTAGAGAGTGACAGTAGTCACACAGTACTCTCTGTTCAGCCAAGATCAAATACATGAATAGGACATGAAAATTACCTCAGCTGCCACAGGGATCACCATGAGTAGAGCACAAAGTTTAATTGAATTTCCCCTTCTGAGCTCAGTCCATCACGACTGGAGTAAAGGAGAACTGGGACTGCAGCGAGGGCAGGGCAAAACAGCAGCACCACTTTAGGAGACACTAAGAGCTGTAAAATGCTCCCAAGTACTCTGATCCCCCTGCGTCTGTCTGTGTGAGCAGGAGTCTCCCCTTGGTCCTTGTTCCTTTCGTGTATCCCAACTATGCTCTGCATAGTCTTCCAGTTCCATAACCACCTGCCCTGATGGCCTCTCCCGTTCTCCTGCCAGCCAGCTTATTTCTGGTGTGGTAACGCATGTGTAGATACAACAGACACGCAGGCATGCTGTCTTGTGGGAGAAGAAGAGGGGCCAGAGAGAGGAAGGACAGTCCAGTAAGCCTTGGCTTGCTTTCTGGCTGGATTTGATCATGGGATGTTAGCAAAAAAGGCACACCAGCCCATTTCCACTAGCTCCCTCTCATGATACACCTTTCTTGTAAATCTCAGCAAAAGTTCATGAGGTTATTCCTTTATTTACCTATCCTGCCTGTTGGTTATTTGTTTTTGTCTTTCTTTTTTCCCACTTACAAAAAGTTTACTTTTAGAGTAATGGGACCAGCATTATTCTTCTTGACTTTAAAATTCCACATGAAAAAGCTTTATTTGACTGGGCATTCAGATCAACACTCTTAAGGCTTTTGTGTATGTTACAGAGAGTAAAATGGCTACAATGAGACTACAGGTATACATGACAATGAAAACTTGGCACAGCATTTTCTCTCCAATAGACCAAAAAGTGTAGCATCAGAGTTCAGAAAATTTCTGTTTGAGAACACAATTCATTCCTCTTTATGTTCAGCATTGATCTCCCACAAAGCATCCAAAGCTAAAAGTGAGGGGTTAAGGTAAAAATCCTTTCTTCCACGTGGACAAAGACAACTTTTTCTTTGGAAAGAAAGCCTGTTGCAAGGCTTGAAGTGAATTTTCACTGCAAAAAGGATGAAAGTCTCCAGGTCAAATGCTGTGTAACCTGGTGACTGTGATGATATGATTGTGATGATAATGCCACAGTCTGTCTGGTCTGACCACTGAATACTACCTACATGAACTACAATGAACATAAGGTTCTGTTTTTTTGTTTTATTACTTTTTTTAAATGCCTGCTATATTTCTGGAGTGCTATACAAAATCCAGCAAGCTTACTTTTCACTCCTAAGCATGTCACAGAAACTGAAATGATGTATCTGCTGGTAAATAAACTGCTAGCTCTGTCTCTTTTTATATTACTCAGGCAATATTTCAGTTCTTCTAGACAGTAATTTGAGCCTTGTGTTCACAAAATTCTGGCAAGAGCTAGAAAGTGCTCCAGCAATTGTGTTTTGAGGCAAGAGCTCTGAAACGTGCAGGTTTTAACTGCCATTAAAGAATGAAATTTGTTTGGCCTGGTATGTACTGCTCCAGAAGAAGCCTTTCTAAGAGTTAGCCCTCTTGGTGATATTGCACTGATATTCCTCAGCTTTTACTGCAGTTGTGCTCTGTGGAAATGTGACCAGACAGCAAATGGTGTTCAGACTAGAAGAATGGCCATGTTCGTTCAGGTTAAATTCTAAGCATGTAGCTTAGATGCCATCTCCAACACCAGCCATAATTTTGGGAAATTTGTTATTTCCCCAAAACAAGACTAAATTTTTTAAAAGAAAACAGCTGACAAAAAAAAAAAAAAGCCAAACCAGAAAAACAAAGCCAAAGGCATACCTTCGAAGTAAATTTATACCACCTCGGTGCTCTGAACTGGCCAGGCTTTTTGATCCAGCCTCAGCACTGTGAAACCATCGGGAGCCGCAGCCCGAGTGTACCAAGGGTACCAAAACTGTCGGTTTGTGGGCTGGACTTGTCGCGTTCATCGGGTGCTACCGAGCGACTCTGAGATTACTTATCAGAATTGAGGCATTTTGCTTTTAAATGTCATAGTCTTTCAGCTGTTTTCAAAGGTAAGCGTTTTAGTAGAGAAGGGTTTTATTTTAAAGAAGTGCTGAAAAAAATATCTTCACAAGCGAGATTAAAAAAATTGCCTCAAGAGTTGCATTGTTCCAATGCAGAGAACAGCCTAGTGCGTTTAAAAATAGCCTGAATTTAAGCTACGATTTAGCTCCATAATTCATGAACATATGATGGATTTAGTGCCAGAAATCACAAACACGTGCCTGGAAGATCCTTCTTGCGTAACTGAGGCTGTTTGACTGCTTTCATGTACTGTCATTAACATAATCATCTTTTCAAGTTTATCGAATTTAATCCTCAATGCCATTGCTTTTCCTATGCTTTTATTCTATGGGAAGGCTGTTCCACAGCTGCATTCCTCTAATTTTAAGCAACTGAGAATAGCTGAGAATAGTTTAAATATTACAAGCTAATGTTTGGGTTTTTTTCTTCTCTCATCACCAGAAGCGTGCATCAGGTAAAGTTAAAAATAAATATACAGCTTTTTGTCTGTGTATTAACATGTTATGGTTGTACTGCAATGAAAAGGCTTTAGATGTCATTCACAAGCAGACAGGAATAGAACTCTTCGTTCCCCTGAATCTGTGAAAATGAGATCATTGTGAATATTACAGTGACAATGCACATACTACTGTAATGTGTATTATCAAAATAACAGGACTTGCTAATTCTATTACAGCATGCTTTTTTGGTAGACTGCCCAATCTGTTTATTGTAAAATTTTACAAGTATGATTTTTTTTTTTAATTACTTTTTTTTTTAATTGCAGTGGGAGAAACTACAGATGACAACAAGTGAGAGGAGGAAAATAGTTTGTTCGGTCACATTCCATGTAATTGCAATTACCTGTGTTGTTTGGTCATTGTATGTTTTAATTGATAGAACTGCTGAGGAAATTAAACAAGGCAATGATAATGGTAAGTATCTTTTATCGACACTGGATGTATGTGAGATGCAGCTATGTAACCAGTCACATTCTGTTCTTAAGTAACAGCTCACTGATACATGGTACGTTAAATGCTTTAATGCAGAAGTAACAAATGCATCA
This sequence comes from Nyctibius grandis, assembly GCF_013368605.1. Classification (NCBI taxonomy): domain Eukaryota; kingdom Metazoa; phylum Chordata; class Aves; order Nyctibiiformes; family Nyctibiidae; genus Nyctibius; species Nyctibius grandis. The sequence continues at coordinate 47,580,386 of NC_090663.1, forward strand.
GTGTTAAAAGCTTATGTTATGCCCCTGCACAGAGACCTCTACTTGATCATTACAACAGCTTAACCAGCCTGCTGATTCTTCTTAGGTTAATCTCCCATTATCTAGATATTTCTAAAGCTCAGACAAGAAGATGATTCAAACAGCTCAGTGCAAGTTCAGGTCATAAAACAGCAATTTATTTGTATTACACACTTGAACCTCAGTATCCTGTAAAACACGATAGAGCCCTTTCATCAACAAGCTTCCTAATAAGGACTTCCAAGAGACTGTGTTCCAGTTGTGTCAGTCCTTCGTGTGGGACTTAAGCAGCATGGAAAGACATTCCTGTGTCCTTTTGAATAGAATTTCACTGTGAATGTCCTTATTCCTGTTGTGTTTATTGTGAGGGTGGTCAAATGCTGGAACAGAGAGGTCATGGAGTCTCCATCTGTGGAGATACTGAAAACCCAACTGGACATGTGTAACAAAATGCATGTATAACATAAGTAGGTTTCTTTTTGGACTATACTTACTGTATGTGGAAACTATATTGCAAACTGAACTACCATTTTCCATTTCAAATCTAAGTCTATTCGGTCTTAAATTCAGTCTTAAATATGATCATGATGATGAAGAGGATAAGAAGCCTTTGAGTTTTGATCTGAATTGAGTTTAAGAATTAGACAGTAGAGGGACAAAGGTCTCTAGCTTTGTGCTATACTCTGAAGTTATAAAAACAAAACAAAACAGGCGGAGCTTTGTGCCTTGCTAGTTAGATACATATTTGATGATACTCCTGATGCTCGCCTTTCTTGCCTATGAGAGGAAAATACATAACAAGCCTCGGTAAGTCACAGATGAATGTATAATACAAAGTCTCATTTTGCATTCTTTCTAAATGGATAACGCTGTTTTTCATCTGAAAAAAAACTCGCCCTGAGGACAGGACTAGGAATGGCTTTGAACTTCTATTTATAAGTACAACTACATCACCCTACTCATTAAAAAGGGGAAAGGTATGTCTCTGGATTAGCTGAATTTACACAACAAAGCAGCTAACATGAATGTTTGTTTTTTTATAGAATGCATAAGAATCACATTAATTAATCCTGGTAGGCTCAAAAATTATTTATGATTTGTATAGAATTCAGTGTTTGCCAAATGTAATGGATGATTCCCCACACTGAAAAATGGACAAAGATGCCTTGGAGCTACTTAAAACATGCAAAAATAAGTGTTTGTGAAGAGAACTCTTTTGCCCCAAAATTTGCTTGTTAGGGGTCGGGGGGGGGGAAGTAGTACTTTTACAGAATCAAATGTGTGTATTTGGGGGAGGGAGGGAAGAGAGACACATATGTAGTTTGCTTTTCTCTGTTTTCATTATCTCTGTTTAAATGTGAAATGCTGGGAAAAAGACAGTGAACACTGGAGGAAAAATTTTTATAAATATATTTTGAGGAGGAGAAAAACTGAAAGCCCTGAATAATAATAGCAGTTTGTTGATATTGTGTAAGTTTAAAAATACCTTTTTAAAATGTATCTATCTCTCAGAATATTTAAAAGGATTTTTTTTTCTTCTTATGAAAGCATTTGATGCAAATAAAAGTGTAAACCTCAATTGGTAAATCTGTCACTCATCTATAAAAAGGACAATTTAAAATATATTTATAATATTCTAGAATTTATATGGCACCAGTGGTAAGGAATCAAGTTTCACATAAATTTGCTCTGCTTGAAGAAACAGGTCTAGGCTTAGCTGAGCTTTGTCTCTTCTAATAAAGCTCAAGTCTGTGAAAATATGGCAATCTTGGAATATACTGAAAGGTACAAAATTCACTGTGCCATACCAGTTAAGCAAAAAATGATGCTTCCTGTATTACCATGGAAGAAGCAGCATCACATATTTACTGCTAAGAGGTGGAAGAAACCCTGAAGGAAAGCTGAGCCCTTTAGTCAGCCTCTTTCTTCTGAGCTCAGTGCTCCAGCTGTGACTTGCTCATTCTAAGTGTTGTTACCCACTGACGGGGCTTAGTCAGATGCAAACCATACTGTTTTCATAATTAAGAGCAAGAAAGAGACACTGATTTTGAAAAACAGTTATTAAAGTGGAAAAAAAAAGAAGAAAGCACATCACTGGATATGACACCTCAGCAAAGTATTCTTTGTTACCTCCTTTTGTCCCAGGAACAGGGGATTGAAGAAAGACATGACAGATGTTTTGTGAACAAATTTAACGAGTATAAATGGATTTGTCCGTGGCAAGTTCAACTAACCAGAGTAATAGCGATTAGGGAGATACAAAGTGATTTACATGATCTTTGTATGCTCTCATTTTGCTGCAAATTAAAAAAAAAAAATCAATTGCCTAGCACCATCACTTAATACGTTGTTACTATGTCTAAGTGGTAAACAGTACTAAACAGTTACCATGACAGGGAAAACTACAGCTACTTCAAACATTTTGTGTGCTTTTGCAATAATCAATATTCTTTTGGTCTCTGTTTATTTAATTAAAAGCCCAGTTCCTATGTGTTTAACAGTACGGGGGATACTTAGATTCATGAGAGTCACACAGATGGCTAAAAGACTTGCTTTTGAAGAGTCCAGGTTACCAGGTCTAGGAGTTTGGCTCCTCACTGAAGCTCTCCTGCTGAGTCCCAAAGGAACGCAGATGGCTTTCCTGCCTGTGGCAAAAATTTCTTCCCTGTGTAAAACTTGGGTAAAACGCACAAATATCACCAAGTTGTTGTGATACATCATCAGTGGTTGAATACAGCATGTGCAAGGCACCTTGAATACTACAGTCAGTGAGCAAAATGTTATTAAAAGACCTTGCATATAGGACCAACAAAGCTATTCAGATTGTTCAGACTGACAGCTTAAGCACTGATACAGAAGTCTGACTCTTGTGTATAGCATTTACTCTTTAATTGTGATGAGGCAATGTGTAATGGGAAGGCTGGTAGCCTAGGTAGTTAGACTACTGAATGGTTGAAAAAAGCAGATGTAGTGGTATGAATTAATGAGGAGAAGGCTGTTCTTAATACAATATTAATTTATTCTGTTAAGATCTTAAGAACACATTTAGGCCAAAGCAAATCATTTTAACATTGTTCATATCATAACCAAGTTCAAATGCTCTCATCTCTAGCTTTTTTTGTGTTATCAGTCATATATTTTTTCTGTAAATATCAACATGCTTGATCAATGCAATGCAAAATGTAAGGATACACCAAAAACTTTAAAGTTACTTTTTTAGTACATAGGAATCTCCGTTCTGCTTCTTGATATAGGTGTGTTCAGGGGGGTTGCACAGACAGCAGGAAAAAGAAGCCAGTGAAGGTAGGTGATGCAGGAGATAAGAGCCCTTTCCACTAGCTTTTTTTACTGTACCCTGGCTTCAGGATGAAGCTGGGACCAGGTAATAATATTGTAAATATTGGTGTTCCAGGTACCCTAAACAGTGTCACACTTCTGGCATGATTAAAAAAAATAGTTGTTGAAGATGGGCATAATATTTCTAGGTATCCTCTTATCTCAGTTTTGGTACTTGTATTTTTGCTTAAGTAAGCTGTTGAATATGGGGATATTATTGAAGAATACTAAAATGCTTTGCTTTGGTTTTGACTATATCAAGTATTATGCTTCTTTCATGACAATGGCCTTGAATTTCTTATTTGAAATGCTTGTTTCTTATTATTGTGGAGGGCAAGTAGTTTCTTGACTGGCCTATATGGGATAGGTAACAGCTGCTGTTTTCTACTTGAGCCACAGCTGCCGCAATAGCATGTACATACCTGGGCATTCTTAGCAAGTGGCTTCTTTTCGAAATATTTTACTGATACTCAGTACTTGATATTCATTGCATAACAATGGTACTAAATATAAACATTTTATTTCAAAGGTGTCCTTGAATGGCCATTTTGGACAAAACTCGTTGTGGTGGCCATTGGATTCACAGGGGGCCTGGTCTTCATGTACGTGCAGTGTAAGGTTTATGTTCAGCTGTGGCGCAGGTTGAAAGCCTACAACAGAGTGATCTTTGTTCAGAACTGCCCAGACACCGCCAAAAAACTGGAGGAGAAGAACTCTTCATGCACTCAGACCTCGGACGTCAAGGATGCAGTGGTGGTGCCAGTAGCACAGACAGGTATAAACTCTCAACCGGCAGCTGAAGAAATGACACCTGAGGTCATGCCTGTTTGACAGAGACAGCATTGTTTCTTCCTTGCAGAATAAGGCGTGGTGTTTTCTACACTACGAATGCTAAAAGAGAGTAGAAATGACTGTGCATTTTTTCAGTTAAAAAAACAAAACCACCCACAGAAAAACCAAAACCGTACAAGGAAAACGGATCCAGCAAAGCAACTTTTTACTGTATGGAGTGTGACCATTCGTGAAGTAGTTTCTCAACTAGTCAGCAAGTGTAGTGAAAGTGGAAGTGTAGAAAGTGCAATAGAGAACAGGTTTAACAGACAATGCCAAACCTATGTGACAAGAGTACTTTTTTTTTTTTTTTTTTTTAAATTGGATGGCTGGGAAAATAGAAACAGACCTGATATAATCATTTTGTTTACAGAAAGCAAAAACAAACCTGTCATCTGTTTACTACTAAAAGTTGTATTTGCTATTTATCTTCTTAAAGATACACTTCAAAAGGGTACCATTCAAGTTGTATGCATTAACTGAATCTAAGTATATAAAGCTGTATCACAGCACTCACTCTCTAAGCCTCATATGGTAACACACGTTCATGTGACTGCAGTGGAGCCTGAATGTTTGGGTAGCTGTGTCAACTAAGGATATTTGAAACATCTGAAGGGCAGCATTGTTTTTAAATATGCCTGAATTTTTGAAAAGTAAGCATTTCCAACTCATGTGTCCATAAGCTACAGAAATTTAAGTATAGGAGAGAATATGTAGCTATGCATTTAGAACAGCAGCTCATGTTTATTTTACTTTGCAAGAATGAATTAGACATAAATTGAATATACAAATTTTTGAGGCAGAACTAAAATGAAAAAATGCAGTTTACTGTAGAATCACACAAAAGTAAATTGCATATTATCAAAGGTCTGAAAAGGGATGACACTTAAGGAAGATGGAAGCCATTTTTGGTTTTACTTTTTAAGATTCATGATACAGAAAGTTAGACATAAGAGAACATACCCATGTACCTTCAGAGAACATTAGTTTTTATCTCGTTGTTCTGAAAGTTAGTTTTTATCTTCCTGACTGAAAAAATATATCAATGGTTTCCCTCTGTACAGGTAAACTTGAGATGTTAGAGATTCAACAGTTCAGTTGTTAACTTCATGTTCTGAACATTCTCATATAAAAATGAAGTGTGAATAGCATTAAAGGGTGCAATAGATAAATGAATGTAGATATTATACTGTGTCCAACAGGGTGAATTATACATAAAGAACCAATTTTGCAATTCACTTCTCATACCTGTGATGTTTACCATCAGGACACAACAGCAGGTATTGACTTGGAATAGTTATGTACTGGCGTGAACAAGTGTGGGGCCTGAACATAATGTATGTTTAAAAAAAAAGTTAAAAGTTCTTTTTTGATCTTGTATTTAGGTAAAGGAGGAAAAGTGAACAAGCAAATAAAGAAGGAGAGTAAAGAGGATAGGAGAGCACAGGTTTATTCAAAGGGGGAAATCTGCCATAATTACCAGTGAACTAGTCTTCTATAGAAGCCTTGCAGTTTCCAATGGTAAATTTCCTCTTTACATACTCAAATATTTACAATTAAATAACACAATCATCCCATTCTTGCAAGTGTCCAGAGTGCTGGGCCTAAGTTGTATCAGAGTTTATATATTAGGCATTCTTTTCGGAATATGTTTACTGGCTTAAGGCTCAGGGAATGCTGGAAGTAGCAGTATTAGCAAAAAATGTGTCTTTTATCAGACCATTATGTTCTTTTGTATTGGAATTGCTCATGTCATTTGGCTGTGACTAAGTGTTTGTCATCTGGCTAGGCAGGACACAAAACACTGGTGCCTGAGTAGGCCCATAATAATATATGATCTAAGTTACTCCAGGTGAGTTGGATTAATGTTTCTTTCCACATAATGACACACACTTTTCACATAAAATAACTTTCCAGTTATACAATTACGAATTGGAATTGTAGCAGCTTCTCATTTGAAATTACATACAAGAGTAATCAAATAATTTCTCTGTTTATAATTGTGGGGGAGACTTCAGAAGGTTTTCAGAAAACAGTACTAAGGAATACCTCATAACTGCACCTGTTTAAGATATTCTGCAAAGGCATGCTTTTCTAAAAGTGTAAATCTACTTGCTAAGAAGTAAATCTCCTGATATCTGAAGTCAGACACTTAAAATTACTAGCTGCATCTAAATGTTTGGTATGATGTTTACAATAAAACCTGATGACTCACAGCAAAATTGACAGAGAAGGAACTTTCTTATGGAAGATAATTAAGATCTTTCTGAAATAATCAGAAAGTTTCTTACTAAGTGACAGTAACCCCACTTCAAAGAACAAGCCAGCATGTTCTTTGACCTGCTGTAGCATCATGACCCCACTGACAGTACTTTATCCCCTATTTTGAGTTTACTGGAGACTAATTCATTGGTTTTTTTCTTGCACACGTATAAAATTCAAATCAAAGAAAAAAATACCCTGAGGCTTCTGAAAGCACATTTACAGCATCAAACAAGATTACTGTACATTTTAAAAAATACACTGAAAGTCAGCCACAGAACAGAATACTTGCAAAGACGTTTTATACTGATGACTTCAACTTCAAAACACTATTTTGGCATTCATCTCAAACTACATGTGCAAGAGAGCTTTCAGTTAGTTAAATATAAGAATGGGTAATGACTTCAGTTGAAATTCCCCCTGTCCCTTTGAAATACTAATTTCGACAGCAGGAAAAGAAGCAAAATGGAACAGTGGCTGCTGAGACAGACAATGAGACAAGTCACCAGCAAGAGAGGTAACAGCAGGCTTGAAGCAATCTTTAAAAGTATTACAGTATTAGCCCGTGCATCCTTTTCTTTTCTTAGGTGCACTGAGTATTCTGAGGTTTCAGGGATTTCATGCAGGATTGGAATTCGTTTCTGAAACAGGGTCATTCCTCTTCAAGAGGGCAAGGAGCTATTCACACCAGCTTGCCTTGGATACAGGTCTGCATGAATAAGGAAGGTGCACAAATACAGACACTAGACAGCTGCTTATCAACTGAGGTTTTTTTATTCCCACACAAAGCACAATTTTCTGTATTAATGACCACAGGATTCTCTCCTGCAAAAACAGTGTACTGAAAGTTTTAAGATACATTCTAAGACTTTTTAATGAAAATGATATCTCAAAGATATGTATCAAACTGCCTGTGTAGCCACAGTGCATCTCTGGCAAACACGCAGACAGAGGAATTTAGCCTGGCTAAATCCACAAGGACAGAACCTTGCTCTGAGCTGCTATTATGGAGAAGAGCTTCATCTGCATTCTTGTTTAAGCGAAGTTTTAATGAAGGCAGGTAGAAGTAATCTGGTGTCAGATCAGATCTGGAATTTTAAACAAGATACTCTTAACCTGTGAACGTGCACATTTCTCTTCCTGTTTTAAGTTAAAAGCATTATGAAGTTTATTTCAAACTGGCATAAACATACCACTTTTGACTATCATGAGCATTACGAAGATTCTCAACTAGTCCAATTGTGCCATTCTCACACACTGCTATATCTGAAAACAGTATTTATTTTTGTTGTGTAGAAAAAAATAGTAATTCGCCATCACCAACACAAACCATTTATAATTTCTAATAATGCAACAAAACTTACTCTATGATGAAAATATTTTACTGTGTATAATATTTGGAACTATGAGTTTGTGTTACTTGTTTAACTCCCTCTCTTTTGCAAAAGAAAAACTGTATGTTCTTGTGGGTGAATGTGTACTGAAAGACAGAAGGTAAGGGAAACAAAAGTAATATATCTGCTTATTGTTGTGAAAAAATGTATTTGTATTAAACAAATTACCCAAATTACTGTAGTAGTCTACATTTGTCACTTTGTTATACAGAGAATCACACGCTGAACATGAATTGGCAAAACCACACTGTTGCAAGAATGGTGAACAGTAACACTCTGCTGCATACTTAAAACTGATAAACCTGCTGGATCAGAGTGGCTAGTTTTGGGTACCACACCTTGACAGAACGCTCAGGAAAATACCTCACAGTACAAAAACACTTGAAAAACAGCTATGGTTGTTTAACTTGCAGAAGGGAAGACTGAAAAGGGCATATACAAGAACATGCTTCCACTACATAAAGAACGCCCAGAAAGCAACAGGTTTTACACACATAGCAAAATGGACAATTAGTACTGCAGGAGAAGAGGAAAAAACTTCATAAGGAGAGCAGTGCCTTGGAATGAACAGTTTGTTATATGTGATTGTGGAATGTCCAACACTAGAAAGATTTAAACATGGGCTGGACAAACGAAGAGTTAAATGGTTTAAAGGTAATCCCACCTTAGATTGTCAGAATGGATCAGGTTCCCTTTTTTATTATTTTTTAATTCTACTTGGTGAGATTTTATCCTTTTCCAAAACCCCTAAAGATAATGCTTTTTTTAATGAAAAGAAATACTACATGTTTGCACTATAAAAGAATCTGTGTACTTTAAGTCAGATGTAAAACAAAATAAGTATCCTATCTTAATAAAAACACAGCATTCCAACCAAACTACACATTTAGTTTTCTAAAGAGGGTTGTATCCACCTACCCTGTATCTTCATCCTAGATTGTCAGCTGAGGCGAGAGTGGGCTAAGTTTCGAAACCTCACCCTTCTAGCTGGAATAAGTCATCATATGGCTGGTGACTGCTAAGAATATATGTTCAAAACACAAGAGAAGCATTCGAGCAAGTTACATTCCCAACATCCAAGGCCAACAGATTGTTCCTCTTGTTAAAGCTGCCCTAACTATCTCACCATTTAAATCAAAGACGGATTCATGAATCCCTACAAGATATAACACAGAAGAAACAGCATAACCAAGGAAATTCCAGATATATTCAATTCCATTTATTATAGCACATGGAAAAACAGAACCAAATTTGGGTTTAGAATTAAGAGAATCAAGGTGTAGTTCACTCTATCTTTTTGCTTTGCACACACAAGTTCGAATCTCTTGATGAAGGGTACTATTAGAACAAAAACCACATTTCTGTTCAGTTTGCCCTCTGTGTACACATAAAGAAACACACTATACAGTATTTACTCACACCTCCCCCCCGCCCCCAATATTGAGGCTGTTCTGCATGAACTTTATCTAAAAGCCAAAAAAAAATTTGTCAGTTAATGAAGAACTCACCCGAAGTACTTTAAATGGTGGATCACATCCACTTCCTGTAACACAGGGCTCAGAAAATAACCTTGGATAAATTTTACACCGTGGTTGAGAACATGACGATTCCAGTCTGCTGGAGAGAGTGGGCCCTGGGACGAACTTGCCCTTCTATTACTTGCAAATACTTATGACTGTTACTAACTGAATCATAGAACTTCCTTTTTTCCTTTTAACAGCTCAAAGTTAATATATATGAAAATACAATAGTCAGCATTATTCCAAATAAAAAAACAAGAGAGAAGGTCACAGTCATTTTAAAGTCTGTTAACTAAATTAGGTCTTATTTTAGCAATGGATAACTGCTCTTGAAACCTGCATGGAAAGCTGTCTAGCCTGTATGACACAAAGGATAACTTTTTTTCTCATATTTGTTTAGGGTCATCTAGTTCAATAAATGGCATGGTTGTTTCTTTTTTTTTTCCCTTCAAAACTACCATAGCGTTACAATGCCTTTAGACCTTATGCAATTTAAAACTGGAGGAAATAAGGCTCTAATGAAGTATGGATCATTACATCTGTGTATGCTTATGTCTGGGAGGTAAATATGTTCTACAAAATTTAATAATGGTTCACAAACAGAAAAGAAGTGAAAAGTATAGTAGCAACATTTAGATACGATTTAAAATAAACTCAGAAAAAAAAGAAACCAACAAAATCTTAATGGCTTTCAGAAGCTAGACTGCTACTTACAGGAGCCCTGAAGAATGCAGTCAAAAGAGAAAATCAGTCTAAAAGAAAGTTCAGGCGAATGCTTTAGTGAATCTTCATGTGCCACTTTACCTCTAGAGAGAGGTACCTTTTGAGCACTGGGGAAAAAGAAGAATGTTTCATTAAAAAAGTACCGGAAAGAATTTTTGGCCAGTTCGTGTCCTAGCAAAAGGCATTGTTACTTTATAAATTTTCCAAACAGCATGTTACTGTCTTGGTTGACCATGTGTGAACTTACAGGAATATGAGCTGATACTAGTAGAATGCTGCCACCTTCCTGTATTTCTTTAGAAAATGCTCCTGTTTTTTGAGTAGTGCTGGCATTTTGGTCTAATAACTTAGTTTAAAGTTTAAATAGTTTTATTTCTCATTTGTAACAGGTAACTAGTTTCATATTAAACTTTTCCTGTTAAGAAATCTGGGCAGTATTTGCAATAGAAGCAGCTAAAGCTTAGGGAACATGATTACAGGATCACTACAGTGAGTCTCCCACAGTCAGCTGATTTTGGGAGTTTCATTACAGGAATTCTACAGAGGATCTTGCTAGCTGTATTTAAGGGAACAGCTTAAACGGCAGTGCATAAATCACACCACCTCATTAGCAAAGTTTCTTAACTTCCTAAAACTTACTTCATTTTAGGAAGAGTCTGGACATCAATCATAAAGAATTTTTGCTCTTGAAATAGCCAGAAGATTGAAATATGATGTATACATCAGCCAATCTGACATACTTCTGAAGTGCAGGTGTTTCTTTGCCCTTTAGCAGAAAAATAAGTCTGGACGATTTGTTAAGTGGAGAACATTTTCTGCTGAGAAAAAACAATAATGTCCTTTTTTTTACTACTCTTTACAATCTGCCAGGTGTCTAGCAAAAAAGTTTTTTAAAAGATGGACTCCAACATACACATTTTTGGATCCCAGAATCTGTCCTCACATATGGCAGTGTCATTACAGAGATGAGTATACATGCTATTGCAATGAAAGACCAAAAAAAAAAAAAAAAAAAAAATCATACATATGATACCCTTTAAGTATATTCCTTGAACCACTTAGGAATGGCTCAGAAAATGGTTAATATAGGTTGCCTTTTTGACTTGTTGCATCCAACTGCACATACTGAAGTTCCATAGAGATTGACACATGCTTGGTAGAGGAAAAAAAGGAAAAATACAATAATGAGGCTAAGTGCTTCACTATATGCCCATTTCTCCACATCACAAATGCTGGAAGTCTCATCTGTTTAGCACCAACTTTGTGGAGCAGACTGGAAAACCACGGTGAACAGTTCCATTAATTCAGTTGCATTTGTTTCCAACACTAAAGAACTGTAAATTAATTAATCCAATGCATTCAACCAGCCTCAAGGATAGCTTTATTTAAAAAGAAAAAAAAAAATAAAAATCAACATTTGCTTAGTTTCCATGAAACCAAATCATACTACTATTGGAATTAAAGTCAGCTGGTTCCTTCCAGCTGAGACCATCAATAGGGTAGGTTCCAGAATCAGAACACTACTAACAACTCAGCTGCTACTGAAAGTTTGAATGTAATTCAGCCAGTTCCTCAGAGAGGTCTTGGCTCTCTAAGGCTGGCTGGAATAAAAGTATACCTTAGTAAGTACGCTGTGAAGTACAGTGTAACAAATTAGAAAATATGTTAAAAAAAAAAAGTTGTTCCATAAAAGAGGGCTTCCATGTTAAAATGTTAGTTTTTGGTTGAAATTTTTTATGTTTAATTTGAGCCCTGAGAGTCAAAGAAACTTGAATTTTAACAATTAAACTTTTGCAGTTAACAATTAAAAAACAGGGAAATTGTGAAGCAATATCTGACAAAGTTAAGAATGAAAGCAATCTTCCATAAAATTAATCTCGAACCAGGAAAAAAACGCTGTCAATTACAGAGAATTGTAATAGAGGATTTAACATTTAAGTCTGTAATCCTTAGTTACAAGTAAACAGAATTTCAAGGCATCCCCTACAGCAAGTTTGTACGAACATAGAACATCACATAAATATTTCCAATTCCCGCTGTTAACAGCAGCTGCTTTTTAGATTATAATTTTAAAGAAACAGAGTAACAATTCACAACTCCTGAGAGCATTCATCCTTTTTTCCCACCATAGGGAAGAAACTCATCAACATGCAAAACCCTAATAGCTGGCTTTAAAGTACAGTCATGACTGGGCTATGAAACTGGATAGTCAATTCCACTATCTTGTCTCAATAGCACACAAGGCAAAAGACTCTCTCTACCCTCCACTCCAGGCTTCCCAGCACAAAAACTCTGAGCACAGAAATAATAATAATAAGCTTTGGTTTTTTCTTTCCCATTGCCACATTAGTATTCTGCAACAAAACTCATCTGGTAAATTGGTCTTGCACATTATCAACTCAAGCCTAGATTACTTTTCAATTCAAATATGAATATTTGACAGCTACGTATTATTTCTTCTGATAAATCAATGTAAGAAGCTCACACACAGAAACTGTTCTTTTTTCATTACTTATCCAGCAGGTCACAACAGTTTAAAAGCCAGCTAAACAAGCAGTGAATAGATGGACTTCAAGGGAGAAAACCCACAAACTCAATGAAGCCCAAATTGTAAACATGTTCTTGAATTGTGAACAACAGATGTTAAAAAAGAAATCACTTCAAATATTTGACTATCACATCAACCACACAAGTAATAATTACTTTTTTACAATACCTTATTAGTGAATTGTTTCAAGGAATATAGAACATCTCATCCTCCGTAACTTTGTGCAGCAATCTTTTTTTTAAAGCATTCACCAGGATGTCAGCCTAATAAACTGTCATTACTGTGGCATGCTAGACCTTCTAGTTACTTTACTGCTCATTTTCCTTCAGTATTTTAGTCAATGTGATGGGAAAGTGACTTTTTCTGCAATGTTTCTACTTAAAACTTCAAAGCACATCAGACATTGTATACAAGCAAAAATTTAAGATGAATCTTCTGGAAGTCAAAATCTGTCAAACCATTGAACAAACACATACACGGCTTTAGTTCAGACCAATCACCCCGGCTCAGCTTACACCAGATTTTAACACCTCAAGTTTTACAAATCAAAACAAGCTGAATTCCACAATATAGCTCAATTTAACAAAGTTAAAAAAATGTCAAAGGCCTGCCCCGAACTTCAGCACGCTTATTTCTAAAACACAAGGGAGTGATGTGATGGCCTAGTGATACGGCTGGTGTCAGAGAGTAAGACCTCTAGCGAGGTTTAAGACTCACAGTCCATCTGAAGGTGCATTAGATCACTCACACATGCTTCAGGTCTGTTAAATTTATTCAGGTTTCTTCTTTCAATTAATTTAAGGAAGACAATGGTTAATTCTATATTACCTAAACAGATTGGTTTCCTAAAACATGATAGCACAAGCCTATTTTGTAGAGGTAAAAACTTAATATAGATGTTAACAGAATAACACTCATCAGTAACACTTGCTGCATAGCTAAGAAAATGCACACCTGCAATATCTGCAAAAGAAATCTGGGAAGCCAGTGTAACCATTTACCATGACAAAGCCTTGTTGTTTAACACACATAACTCTACTGGGGATCAAGTACTAGAAAGATCATCCACCAGGAATAATTATTTCTGCATAATTAACAGGCATCTGAACTGTGACTGCTACAATGTGTACAGACAGTACAATTGAACTGTGACTTCTGTGCCCAGACAATCTAATCTGCACTAACAGAGGTGTCCTACTTAATGTCTGCTGTGAAATTATACCCTGGCTTTGCCCTTGTCCTTTTTTCCTTTTTTTTTTTTTTTATTTTATGGTATTGAAAGTGAGAATCTGCTAAGAACCTTCCTGAAAGACACATTTAAAGGCATCTAAAGAGTTGCTTCATAAAGCAAGCCTGCTATTTGAAAGTCCTAAGCAACTTAATTTTAAAATACACAGCTTTCTCAACAGAGGGGTCAGCAAAAAAAAACATATGGACAAAAGACATATTTAAAAACAGATTGTAGGATCTTTAATTGGCTTCTGATCTGAATTCTTCAATACAGAGTGGTGAAGACAGTGTAGCGCTCTCAAATTCTCTTGACAAAACATAAATACACAATATTTTATTGAAGTCTTTCCAGCTCTCTATGTTCCTGACACAGATTCTCAGACAAGAGAAGGTACAAGAGAAGAGTTCTTCTTGATTAACTGATGCTCCATGTATCTCATCTTCTGCATATACATTTCCACCCAATAGGAGGGCATTTTTTACATCCAAGGTGAGTGTTCTGTGCCACAGAGCACAGGATTTTGTGAGATGAGGCCTCCACAAAACTGCATACACCTAGAGACGTGCCAGCCACCACCACAAGAGATAGATAAAAGTTGCCACTAGCTGGGCCCACTGTTTACCAGGGTACCTGCTATTTATATACCAAATGACATACATTCTTGCCATTGGCTGGAAAAGGTAAGGATTTCCCACTATAAAGTACTTCTAACAGGTGTCTGAATCCTGACTGCTCTATGACCAGGGAAGAGGTACTCAACTAGTCAGGATTTCAAGATACAAACTACAATTGCTTTGTTAGCTCAGGAGCTTGCATCCTAAAGAGAAGGTACAGTATTAGAAGTAAGGACACAATCAAGATTTTAAGTATTTATTTATATTCAAAATTTTTTATCCAATAATATACAGCTTTACCCAATAATACACTGTTTACTCTTTACCATAGGTACACAGTGAGCTCATAAAAACTGCAACTAGCAAAGCCTTATATAGTTAGAATTTATTCTTGTTTTCAGTGGTAATTAAAATAGATTTCTTACAATTCCCTTAAGCTGTTTGAGCTCTTAAATCAGCTGGTGCTCATTCGGCCACCTCTTCTGTTTTATTCAATTCTTCTTTAGCTTCCACATCTGCCACCTCAAGGTGACTGAAAGCAGCATCCCTAGCTGAGAGCTTTTTCATTTTGATGTTTGGCAGTTTCCTCAGATCACCATCCCACTCCCTTAAAGAAAAAAAAAATAAGGCAATGAAAAACAATTACCAAAAGAAACAGCACGAAGGAATGGCAGAGTTAATTCACCTTTCCTCAGAAGATGCTAACTCAAGGGAGGCTGCTTTTCTAAATTATACTATCAGTCACACTGCAGTATGAATAAGCACCGGTTTCACCTGATCTTGTACACTACAACAGGTGTAATTTCTCTGTGAAGAATTAAGTATTTTCAGATTTGACATTCTGAACAAAAAATATATATGATTCATACCTGCTTTTAGGTTTGACACATTAAACTCCCAGTCTTGTAAGCAATGGAAAAGCAGTTTGGAAGAACTGCTTCCTCTGGATGCTTAATTTGCAGAGCTAATATCACATGTACATAAAAGTCCTTCATTATGATTTATGGTTAACTGTTAACATCTTGTATGACTGACTTCAAGAGGACACAAAATGTTAGTAAACATTAATTCACATATTATTTCGAAAGGCTGCATGAAGGAGGAAGGGTTCATTTAAATATCACAAGTCAAATCCAGTACTCAACGAATAACATACTTGCTCGATTATTGTAAGTGCACTTCATGGATTATTTTTCTCAAGGGCAGAGACAGTATTTGCCAATTATAACATAGACACGTTTTTGCTCTACCAAGGTAATAAAACACCACCACTTCCATCAGACATCCCAGTACAAGAAGTCAGTTGTGTATTTATAAACACAGCAGAGGCCTGCCTCTTCTTTGAGATTTCTGGCTTTATTCCAATATCCTGTAAGTAAGATTTCTGGCTACATACCACCCCCAGGAGTTAGTGGTATATCATTCCTGGCAACAAAAGCATTCATAAGTCTTTTTTTCCTTTCAAGTATTTAATTTGATAGAGCTGTCAGCAAGAGTGTTCATTCAATCCATTACCAAGGCATATTGGCTTGCTGGCCCAGATGGGCTAGCAGCAAGTTTCACAGTTCGCGGATCTTTTAACTGGATGCCAAGTCATCAATTCGCTTAAGATTTTCAACTAGTATACACACACAAACACTACTGTATTACACCTAGAGTTGGATCTTAGAAAACATGACTAAGAACTTAGTGCTGTTTTAGTTACTTAATGATAAGTTCTGACTATAAATAACTTAGGTCACTATGTTTTAGAACTACAATTACCATCTGAAATCTCATTTCAGGTAAGAAAACAGTGTAATTCCATTTCTCTAAATGTATGTCTTGATCCTTAAACACCAACAGTAAATGCTAATCCTTTTTGTGTAAATCAGTGAACAGCTGAGGTGAGAATTTTAGGTAAAGAGAAAATATTCTCTAAGAATATTGGAAAAAAGATACTTAAGTTACAGAAATAGAATTCCAGCTGTTGAAGCTTTCTAACTCTTCTAATGTTTTAACGAATAACTGTCACCAGCGTTTAGCTTGTAACAGCTAAGAAATGCCGAAATAGCAACACCATACGTAGTCTGCTTTTTCAAATAACAAATTCTTTGACAGTTTTGCATAAATTCTTTTTTAAGAAAAAAGTCATACAACATGTCAAATTCAGAAACACTGCTTTGCATAAACAGATTAGTAGTGATAATAAAATGAACTTACCTGAAAAATTTAAGATGCTTTCTGTTCATAATGTCTGGGATTTCTAATGGGAATGAAATTAAATTCTATTAGACATGTTACATTATTCAAGTGAGACTCATTTCAAAGAAAGAAATGTGAGCTAAAGGATTGAACATATTATTTCAGAGATTAAAAGACCAAGAAAATGAGAATGAGGATTCATATTAGAAAGTTTCTAGAGCAATATATAAACAGGAAGACCTCTCACTGCTAAAGAAAAGGAAGTGAACTTACACCTATGAACCGTTCCAGAATTCAAATGTACCAGTTACTGAAAATTCAATCCCGACAAACAGTAAAAAGAGGGTGCGTCATTTTCTCTAAACTGACACATCCGAGAAATAGCAAAATTTTAAGCATTTAAAGTTTCCCTTTAAAAAAAGTCTAGTGATAAAACCAGAAAAAGAATTATTTTATTATTTGTTTTAAAAGCATAACTAATACCCTCAAACAAGGTCAAGGTCTGGTTATGCTAGTTTTTAACAGATATTCACTCACCCACATAATAAAAAGACAATTCTAGTTTGCAGAACTTATTATAAATATGCACAACAGATAAAAGGTAAAATAAGAAAGCTTAGTTTCACCATTGACCTAAATACACAATGCTTGCTATAAATTAATGAGTAGTAAGTGGTCCATAAGTATTTTGAAATGTTTTCAGAAAAAAATTTCAAAGCACTTAAATCACAACTGCAAGCAAGACAGATCAGCAGTAGTTATAGCTGTAGAGTATACTCACTACAAATCTTTTTTACTTTGGTAATAAAAAGTAAGGCAAATACGTTCTAGACACTTATGGGACTGACTTTTTTTTTTCTTTTTCCTCCTGGAGTAGACAAAACATTCCTACTAGGTGTGTAGTTCATAAACTCATACAGAGTTTTACCTAGTATGCCTAAGCTGCTTTGCCTTGATTCAGTGTCATTCTTTTCTTGGTCAGTCCCAAAGTATTGCAAGTGACCTGTGTTTAACATCTTCACTAATTTATAGAGATGTATGCCTTAGGAGCCTTGAAATGTTTGCACAGTATGAAATACTTCATTACTGTCTATGAACTGCATAGATCTCACAGCCAGCAGGCTTCTCAACAAGGAAGACGCTACCTCTGCAACATTCAATCCACTTTATTATTTTAGCTCTTAAAAATGTAACATTTCAGCAACTTCTTATGCTGTCCTTGAGAAAACCCTGAATACACAGTTCTTTGTTCATCTATCAATTTTCCTGAGTCTTACAGTAATAAATCAGATCCTGCTATCAATGCAGGATTATAGATGATTTTGCTACTACAGAATGTAGGATGATGATACCTGTCACCTATCTTTGTGGCCAGACAGTCTTTACTATTCAGAAAAATATTCCTTCCCTTCACATTGGGTTCTAGTTACCAACTGAAGAACAATAATATATGCAAAATGTTTTGGGACCAATTACTCTGATTTCTGCAACCTGCTTCTTGGTAAACAGATAAGGTAATACAGCTCACAGCTGAGCAAAGCAAGGCAAAGTTGTCTGCCGATTCCTTGGTTCTGACAAACATCAATGCCACATTAGGTCCACCTTTCCCAACTAAGCATTGAAACAAAGCCATGGTCCCTCTTGCTTTCTTTGCAGTCCCTTGAACTGCACTCCTGGCAGCACAGTGCCAAATGCTGAAATATCCCAGCCCCCGCAAGAGAAAGAAGTTCTTCCCTTCTCTCAGGTATTTTACAAGGAGCAACGCCTGCTCAGTTTGCTTCTAGGATAGAGCTTAGTGGTGTAAACAGTGAGTTTGGCAGAAGTGGCATCATGCTAATTTGGGCCAACTGCCCCAGAAACATGCTGAGATTTGTATCTGTTCCGTCTATCAAAGCACTGATCCAACATACAGTTCAGTGTTATTCTCACACAAACCAGAACTAAATGACAAGACTTTCAAATGAAGACCCTTCAATTGCTTTTTTTGGTTGAAAAAACACCTTGGAAAGCATTTAATGGCTTTTATTAACTTACACAGGACTTTTTCCAAAAAGAATATTCTAACAGTTTTATTTAGCCTGTCATCCAGGGCTCACCAATGTCACAAGAAAGCAGGCATTATGAGGGGGGAGATTCTGTGACAAACCAAGACTGGCACTTAATCAATCTTTACTGCTTTGGCAGTAGCAAAATCTTTAAGTTATGCTTACATGTGTGTTTGCAATATGTTATACAATACAAACCACAGAGTTGCCAGATTAGGAACAGAACTCGAAACTCTAGTCCCATGTGTAGAGAAATAAAATAAGTATATACTGCATAATAACTGATTTTTTAAATTATGTTGGAAAGCTGCAGTAGCCCTGTATGTTCAGATTAAAAACACTTGTCTTACTCAGAAGTATCTCCTTAGCATGCACCAGTGTCATGGTTTTTGCTGCTACTTGTGAACTTCTTAGTTTGCTTTAAAAACATTAAGTCACGGGAGAGTGTTTTCTGAAGTAAAGATGGAAAAAATGGAAGATGGAAAAATATGACACAGGGGTTAGTGGAAAAGAAATGAAGACTATTTTGGGGAGCAGATATTGTCTGGCATTTTTAAGATGAAGCAGTCAACAACCTATATGTTATAATGAAACAGCAGTGAAAAATTTAAGTACGCATTTTTGTCATGTTTCGGAGCCTTTCAGATAATGTTTTATTTTCCTATCTTTCTTCTGAAGAAGAAAAAGCAGCACGTTAGCTTTCAAACTTTGTCATGAAGATGTTAGTGCTTAACACCATTTAATGACAAGAAGAAAAAAACAAAGTGACTGAGCTTAATTTGTAACACAGAACTTGTGTAAAATACTGTGAAGTCAGCAGCACCCTTCCAGCTGTTCAGATGGAGAAGCATTAGATCAGATCACTTCTAAGTTCTTATGGTCATCAGAAGTAAAAAGCTTCTGTCAGCTGTAGGTCTAGCCCATCCTGCCTCTGTGCACAGGCTTGGAGTGGAGCGCTTCTAAAGCATAACTAGAGAAAAAGGGGATAGAGGAGTTAATCCCAGTGTCAGAGTGCCCTTCTAGAGCTGTGTCCCACAGCACTACTTTTTACCAAGTGCTCTGTGACAGCCTGTTGAGATGTTTTATTTCCTTCCAGAAGTATGCTGTTAATAAAAACACCATTGTTCTTCAGAGCAGTAACCATTTCTCTCTCCCAAAGCAAAGATTTGCACAAAAGATTTACCTAAATCTCGCAAGGACTGAAATGTCACTGCTCTGACAGTGCTCTGCACAGAATATAGGCTGCATATATATCACATCCATTAGAACTGTCATACAGAGAAACACCCAAGTCAGGTCAAAGGATGATATTGCAGCCTGAAGTTATAAAAAAGAAAAAGGATGTTAGAAACTGAGATGCCCTTTAGATAAAGAACCATTCAGTTACGCAATAATGATAGCTACAAAAAACAGCAGCTAACAAACCATACAGTAGTCACACTAGCAGGTACATAAATGATACAACTTTCATCTGAATTAAATCAATTTCCTTATATCCTGAAGTTTCAAGAATTAACTAATAAACTGTGCATTTTCCTTTAAAGGCTGTTTTTCCCCAAGATTTACACTGTGATTCTGTGAGAACATGCAAGGTAATTAAAAGCAAATTATCAAGCATGTATGATGTTCAGATGAAATAATTATGATTGCCTTTCAACTGAAGGCATGCTAACTCTGAGTTCCTGTAAATATCTAGGATTCACTTTCAATAGCTTTGCTATGAAAATGTAAGACCAGATTAGAAAAAACACACACAAATGACAACATCAGGAAGAAAATTGCATGTAAATTAACGAATAAGGAAGTGACACATAGCTGCTAATAAAATTCAACTCACAGACAAGACTGCATGTTCCCTATATAGGTACTACTTTAAAAAAAAAAAAAAAAAAGACTAAAATTTACTATGCTTTTGGATATCTATCTACCGCTTTTGTAAATGGCCAGTAAAGAATAATTCATTTTTCATTCACATATAACTGAGATATATATATGTACACACACATAAACATGGCATCAAATCTTAGGAGCCTTTCCTAAATGTGAACAATTCATATCATGTAGTCTCTTCACAACAAATGCACATGCACACAAGAAATAACTGAGTTCAAGAACAGGGGGGGAAATAGTTATAAAAGCTCCCCTCACTACAGCTTGCAGGGATAATAATGAGCTAGAGCATAAAAGCACAGTTTCCAGCTGATTTCCATTTATCCCAGATCTCTAATTACAGTATTTAGCAGCAACTATTTTCTGTGAATGAACGCTGTCCTAGACAGAGAGCAAAACCTGCAGCAGTTGTGATAACAAATAATGAATGATTTGCGAGTGTATTTAATATGTGAAGTTGCACCATGCTCTCTGAATGCTTTACTTACTAATGCCATAATAACCTCAAATTTTGCTTACAATATTTCTGGATTCTTCTTTATTTGTATGTTGTGCTTGTCAATTTGACATCTTTCTAATCTACTCCTATTGCTTTTCTCTGTCAGCTTTCCACAAAGCAGTAAAGAAAAAGGAAAAAGTTAAATTTAAAAACAAAACCAAAAAGTAGATATTCTACAACTGAGCTATTTGATGCATTCATAGTATCTATCTTCCTATGATTTCTTGCCCCCTTTCTAAGAAATCAAAGATTACGCATGAAGCCACACAGCTATTCCTGAATTTCTCTGCTGTTGCAGGATGTGAAAGTACTAAGTAACACTGGCAAAATTTTTAGAGCTGTTCATTTTCTTTATTGGTAAAATATAAATGGGGGAAAAGGGAATACATCACACAACCCAAACCTTGCTGTGCATGCTAACAACAGAACAATGTAGATTTTTCACGTCTTCCACGATGTACTTTGTTAGGAGGACTGACTGCATTTGAATAACACTTTAGTATTAAAGCCAAGTTCATCATTCAACTCCAATGTGATTATTTGTTAAAGAAAAATACATAAATTTCACTACTATTTTGTACTTAACTCTCCTCAAAACAACTCTTTGCTTTTTGCACTTTCATTATCCCTTTGTCTTTCTCCCTTACTTCACCAGATTACTGCCGCTTCCCTTCAGCCTCGTTCCAGCTATCAAATTTTCAGTCTTTTATTTCTCTTTCTCGCATGTAGCTTGCATGTGTGTGCTACCTCCAAAACCAGAAAATACTTTCAAGTGTTTCTTCTTAAAGAAGACTATTTGCACCTTACAAGGAAATTTTCAGCTCTAATGCTTATGTTGTGGTTTTCACACATGACTGCTCCTCAGAAGATTTCCTTAGATAATCTGCTGGCATAGACGGCTACTCTAAAAGAAGATAAATGGTAATAAAAAAAGTCAATGAGAATATCTGGCATTATGATTTCATTCAAACTTGTGATAATGGCCAAGGTAAATGTTTAAAAACGAAAAGTGCTTTCAACTAGGCTCTTATCTAAAAGATTTTTAGTTTTACATCTTTAGAGGTTTTGTGGGTTTTTGATCGTTAAGAGGTTAAGTGTTAGGGCCTTCAGACACACACAGAGCACATTCACTCCCTCCACCACCATTTCCAGTAAGTCAAAGGAGCATAGCTCCTCTGCCTGAGAAGAGGAAAAATGTATTTTTCTGTTTGTAGGTTATCACTTATGCCTCTAGAACAGTGCCTGTACAGTAGATGTGTCACAAAAGCCCAGGATTTCTTCCTGGATTACCTAAATTTTAATAGGAAAACTCCAGAAATATTAAAATTTTGGAAATACATCAGTACTACAATTTCTGCTGCAATCATTGTCCCACACGAAATACATCTCAACCTTAGTGGAACGAAGAGTCTCTTCCTGAATATGTTTAAGGCCCATAAGTTCAGAGGCTTTGGTTCTCTTCAAGTTCATGTACCCTAAAGCCCACTCTCTCATGATATGAAACTTGCTCAAGTTCCTCATGCCACTGGGTGCACTGCAGTGGAAAGGGGCAAGTCAGGCCACAGGTTTATCCCTAACAGTAAGTTTGTATATTATTAAAAGAATGTTAGAGGAAGCTGTGTATAAAGACTTCATTGGCACGAGTCCAGATAATGAAGCCTACCTCAAAAAAAGTAATTAATTTGTAGAAAAAGTGATGTTGGTTATTCCCCACATGAGCAAATAAAGTCTTCATGCTAATGCATATTAAAACATGAACACCCACTGAAGTGCATTAAGATAAAAAATACTTTGTATATAATGAAGGTCCAAGCAAGCTACTGAACAGAATTCGTATGAGACAGGTGCATTAAATCTCACTTCAGTTTCGAAAATATATTATATATGCCCGCACTAAAGAGGCAGTACTAGCACAGATGCACAGAGGCAAAGCAGTAAAGCAGAAATATCTGAGTCAGCTCTCCACCATCTTTTTCTTCCTTTTCTTCACCCTGCCCCTCCTCCCAATCTCCTCTGCAAGGCATAAATACCTAGCAGTTAGCTAATTCCTTTAAAGGGAAAAATAAAGATAATACCTAGAGATTTCACTTAGATTCTAGCCTTGTGAGGAGAAGAAGGTGTGACTACAGGATTATTTCTAATGCTTTTACATACCTATTCCATAGCCTTCATAGAGCTGCCTTTCACGTTCTATGGTCTGCTTGATGACAGTTTCCCGTGAACCATGCTGTCTTCCTTGTCTACCTTTAATACTGTTTTGTAATTCAATCTGTTCCAATTCAGCATTGAATCGACACATATAACTAAAAGAAATAAGATGCATTTATGCTAGATGCAATCATGCAAAACTTTTGCAAAAAATAGAATTACTTTGATAATCTAAGAAGTTATTTTACTAATTGTATTTAATTTCTATACCAGTCAGAGTTGTTTCTTAGATTTGAACTATTACTTTAATCTTCAAAGTGGAATCTCCATTTAGAACTTCATTTGAATCAT
This sequence comes from Nyctibius grandis, assembly GCF_013368605.1. Classification (NCBI taxonomy): domain Eukaryota; kingdom Metazoa; phylum Chordata; class Aves; order Nyctibiiformes; family Nyctibiidae; genus Nyctibius; species Nyctibius grandis. Next base: position 47,603,980 of record NC_090663.1, read on the forward strand.
CTGCAGCTTCCGGAAGGACTGGTGCGTTTTTTTAATTTGCTTTTTTTAAAAGTATGTCTGCATAAAACAGACCTCCCACATTATTATAATTCACCTGCTCTGGAAGACCAGTATTAAATATTAGCATTCCTAACTTTTAATTGCAGAATTTCACCTCAATAGTAATTTTTAAAGTAAAGTTCTTCTTTGCCATGTGTTCTACATCATCTCGCAAACATCCAACCCAAATCCAGAAAGTACGATTTTATTGCCTTTGCAGTATCACTAGTGTTGATTAGCAGTTTACAGGTTTCATGGACCGTGTAGAAAATATATCAGAGCTTCTGAAAGGAAATTGATATAGTACACCTGTGTAAGAAAACATATATACCATGTAATTTAGCTAGCAGGTGAAAAATGCTGACAAGCCACAGGTACATGACCAGCAGCACAGAAATAACTGAGTTCCTTCTTAGCAGATTAAATTTTGGTATTTCCTGACCTAAAAATTGACCCACCTGAGTACTGTTTAATCTCCTTAGCAAAGAAAATTAAAGAATAAAGGAGTAAGTAGAATGAAAACTGCGCATTTAAGTGTCTCTGAATAATCCAACTAGCAAATTCATGCAATTACTACTGTCCAAATCATTTAGAGTCCTCCACACACGATAAAAGCAGCGATTAAATAATAAAAAAAAACCAAACAATACATGACTTACTTCAGTAATGCTAGTGTGAATATATACATCTTTCAATATATAATCAAACTCAGTTGCAACAAAATCAACTACTTGATATTATTAATAGTAATATATAAAAAGTCCTCCTCTGAGTCATCATCACTTTACAGCTCTTATTTAAGAACATCATTTTAAATGACAAATTAAGATTTTTAAATCTGTTTTTAACTTACTTTTCAATTAGCTCGCCAGCTTCCTTCTTTGTGTACTCAATTTTAATGGGGTCAAGATGACTTTGAAACCATTCCAATTTTTCTCCTACAAGAATAAACTTAATATTAATGATTACAGCATCACTGTAGAACCAATACAGATTTTGAAATAACCCCCCATTTTTCAAGATTTTGAATGGCATCATAGATTGACTGATAATGTGTGTACCAGGTATGAAGGTAGCTGATTCTCACATCATTTCAGATGTACTTCCTATCTTCCTTATGGAAGAAAAGATGTTATGCTTTGCTTTACTGGAAATTACTGTTCAAAATATCACTGGATCAATTGCTGAAGATGGAAACTTAAGAAGGCCCCAAGGGGGAAAAAAAACCCAACACAATGGCTGAGCAAGAGTTCTAATCACCACAATTTTTAAACAGATTAAATCTAAAAGGTTCAGCATCAATCCTATGAAAGAGAAAAATATTCCAGGTTGCGTCTCAAAGTTTTGAGTTTACTTGCTAGCACAATGTGTCTGTTAACCTACATATATCATCCTCTTTTACAAGCAATTAAAAAAAGCATGGAGACAAGTACAACAAATACACATACAGATGTACAAAACAGACATTTGGTCTGTATTTCCCTGTTGTCACATACACTGACTAAAGATTAGGCTATATTCAGCCCCAAGTTCAACCCTGTACTTGGGTTGTACAACCTTGTACAATCACTACTTGAGTGAACATGTCAGGTATTTTAGCATTTCAACAAAGACTATTTTAAGATTATAGAGAAAGAAATTCTAATTGGAGTATCTATAAACTTGGTAAAACTTAAAATCTATGCTACAACGTTGAGTACTGTATTCAGCATAGCAGTTTCTGCTCACCAACGATACTCAAACGCAAAGCTTTCTCAGTCTTCAACCTAGCAGAGAAAAAACAGATGTGTTAGCCAGGAATGAATATCATACAAATGAAGATAATTATTTTCTTTCTCCAAAAAAACTCTTTTTTTTGAGTCACATGAAAGTCAAGGTAAAATTTCAAATAGAAATATTTGCCAAATTCAGACCAATGTAAAACTTATTCTGCTTCATCTGAAAATTCTACTTTTTGGTAAATCTACTATCTGAAATTTGCATGGTTTACCTATTAAGTTAAACAGTTTCTTGGAAGAAATTAAATGGAAAAAACAGGATGAAAATAGGACACATCACTTTTCTTAGAGCACAGCAAAAGGAATTTCACAAAAGCCCCACACTGTAATAATTTCATTAAGTATTTTGAATATTCTGCTGGTATGTTTAATGAGTTTGGAGATCAAGAACAAAAGCTTTCGCCACACTAGATCCTTGCAAATCAAGCATGCAATGTGAAAAATACCATTCTAGTATCTAATAAACTTGTAATAATTAAAGTTTGTGCTTAGTGAATAGTAAAAGTTAATGCATTAACAACAAAATGTGCTCCTTCATTAAATTCCTTCTACTCTATAGAACTTAATGAGCATTTTAGAGTTAACTGAAGTAATAACTGAAGTAACTCAGAGCACAGAAGTCTGTCACCTGTCACAAAAATTCGGATCAAAAGAGAAAGTCCTACTTCCCAGAGACAAACATGCTTGTGTCACTTGGCCACAAACCTACATTATTAAAACAAAGATTATCTTTTTCAAGAAGTATTTCATCTTCCAAAGACTGTCCAAAAGCCCCATAAAAGCAAACACACAGCGCTGCTAAAAATTCCACTAATACATTCAAGAAAAGCATTTTTACTTCTAGAGACACCCCAGCATCTGGAATAAGCATTTTTAATACAAAAGTCTATAGAGGTTAAGCATGGGGTGTCAGTTTTATCATACCTGTGAAAAAAAAAACCACAAGCTGGTTGATTAATTAAAAGATTTTACTGTTTAAACAAAAATTACTCCCATTCCTGTGGGTTAAAGGACAGACCTGGATGAGGCTATGTAAAAAAAGAAACAAAAAAGGAATTAGATTAGAAGTCGGCTTTAAAACTCGTCTGGAGAAGATGCCTTTAATAAAAATTGTGGTAGGTAGCCTACACAGGGCTTACAGCAGGGAGTGTTGAAGGGTAATAGCGATCAAGAAAAGGACACATATTCCACACAGTGCAACTCTACACCATCAGTCCCTGCTGTGAACCCTGCATGGAAACAAAGCCAGCTGAGCACGCCTGCAAAGCGTTGCCATGGAGAAAACTACGATGCTATCTAGAAAAGCTGCCTGATTAGAATCATAAATCATGTCATGTATCTATGCTTTAAACCACTCTACAAATTACCATTTGCACCTGCAAGGGTCACTAGATCATTTATTTATCAAGGTAATTAAGTATATAACCAGGATTCTCTTCTGGAAGAAAAACCTTCAGTCGCTAGGTGTACATAACTTATTTCAGTACGAGACATAACGAATTATAGGATCACATGTTGCCTTATTGTAGTTTTCATAAAAATCTCACCTCAATGACTGCTACACGACAACAGCATTAGCAGGGAGGCTAATTAAATAGGGTAAGTCAAAGAAAGTTCTTCTCATCTCCTTCCACACAATGAGTAACATCTTTTGATCAACAGAAAGAGAGGATGTATCCCTGTCCTCAATCTTGTGGCAGTCTGTTGCTTCTTAATGATTTTCTCCTACACCTGCCTCCCCAAAATCATCTGCTTAGGTACTGATAATTGATAAGGATGATTAGTGGTTTTCTTGATGTTTACTAAGTACTTAAAAGGTTAAAGTCTTCATGCTCCACCAGCATCTCTTTATCTCAGATACTGTATTCAACTGTTCTACTCTAAATACTAATAATGAATAAGTATTTGCCAAATCAGTTTACCAGTTCAGTGCTTTTTCCTATAATATCCACACATACAAATGCCACCTATGGCTCTGAGAACTAAGATAGGTGCTTTCATTAAGAAAAAAGAAGTCATGGCTGACAGGATGTATTTCCTTCTTTCTCGTTGCTGAATACCTTCCATATTTCTCCCCATACCTGTCTGTTGGTTAGCTTACACACCAATTAGTGGCTTGGTTAAGCATTTTAGAATACTTCCATATGAAAATCCCTCTATAAGAGTTAAAAATTCTGATTTTTTTGCAGTTCATTCTTTTATTTCTGTAAGCAAAACAAATAATTTTAAAAGCTAACATTTTTTCAGTTCCACATAAAGAATCTGCAAGAGTACATCTCAAAGCATCACTGCTGCAAACAGCGTAACTAGAATCACAGCAGCTCAAGGGAGATTAAGAGGTTAGACAACAGAAAACCTAAGGAGAAACAAAGGGCTGCACAAGGAGACATTTTAAGGCTACTGCTTACTCCTAAGGGGTTGCTTCATGCCAAATCAAGAAATACTGTAAAAACTCCTTAGCACTCGTATCTCAGAGCATGACAATATGACACTAGCATATTTGTAATGAAAATGCACAGACTGCTAAAAAATTTACAATATATGCACAACAGAAAGGGTATATTTTGACTCAGGAGGGAAGAAGACAGAAAAAAAAATCCAGTGCTAGATCAGCTTTAGCTACCAAAACCAGAGAAAGATTTCAGCAGTTGCAAACAAAACACGACTGATGTCGGTACATCACTACTAAGAGAAGTTCCAGGAATATCCCATTACGGTCTGGTTTCCTAAAGTGTAGAAAAAGCAGCGTTCTACTGGCGTCAGTGAACCAGCTATTGCTGTATCATAAAAACATCTTTGTAATTATTTAACAGAGCAAACAAGTTGCCTATAGGAATAAGGATTCATGTGTAGATTAATAGAGAATAAATTGGTAGTTATATACTGGAATTTGTTGCTGCTCATTAGACCTTGAGGAGAACTGAGAAGAGGGATGCAGACAAGAAAAAGGTGTGATTCAAGTGAACAAGGCAACTTACGATTGCAGTCAATTTTCCAAAACCGACTCATCTGTCTCCTCTTATTATGGTCAAGATTGGTCTTCTGTAGTGCAGACAGTTTCTGGACAACAAGCTTATTATTACTGTCATATTTCATTACGAATGCTTGCATTGAAGAGTATCTGGACAACGGAGGCTGTAAAAGACTTCTGCAACTTAGAGCAGAATTTCCCCTTCCTTTTTCCCAGTGCTGCATTAAGTATTGAAATTCCTCATGGGTAACGTCTTCCCTTTTTTACGTATCTTGCTTGGGCAAAAGGTATTCGAATATGCATTTCATAACTAAATGCGATTTCCTTTCCTGTTTAACATAAACAGGAATGTTCACAGTAGTTGTTTCTCTTCCCCCATCATATAGAAAAGTAAAAAATTAAACAGATGCCTAAACTGTCTCTAGTCCTGAATCCTGTCTCCAGCCAAGTACCAAAGAAAAAAAAAAACACAAAAACAAACACAAAAGCTAAGGCAAACACTTACTGATACTTCCACAAGACATTCTCACCTTTCAGTAACATGCCATCCAAGGGCTTCCTATACCCAAAGTAATACCTTTATTGAATAGTAATCAACAAGTAAAATGTACCTATGTTCAGAAAGTATTATTGCACAAATTTAGCCAACCACAATTAAAGCATCTTCTGGCAAGTAAATTCACATCTTAAAGTAATACAGATGAACCATATGAATTTTGTAGATTCACTGACTGTCTCTGATCCTTATTTTATAAGGCAGATCAAAGAATCGGCTTTTCCATGCTGCAGAAATGCATTAGCCTGTACAGAGATATGATCCTCTTCATTCAGGGCTGATGAGATCATACTGGGAATGCTGCCTCCAGTTTTGGGCCCTCTAAGAAGGCTTATTTTTATATGATAAGAAGCACGGTCAAAAAAGTACCAGATTTGTAGATGGGATTAGGAAATAAAATACTGTAGAGATTACAAGGGAGCTTCTCCTATTCACCACCAAAGGATGTACTAATCATCCAAGCAGAGAACAGGGCTGTCATTAAATAGGAGTAATTTGGAAAATTGTTTCCGCAAAAATTTCAAATTCAGTAAGTCATTTTCCAGTGAAAAACTCTTCAGAAAACTTACTGTAGCTAAGTCTCAATTTTGGAAGTGACAATGCCAGAGCATTTATATAATATTACGAGCTGCCACGAAAAGAAGACATTTAATAGACCTGCAAAAGCAATGAGGAAGAAAAAATTGGTGTGGGCTACTCCTTTTTCATGACTGCAGGAGTGGAAAGCTTTCCTCAGTCTACAGCATCAGAAATTTATCTTGTCTTTTTCAGAGCTCTGCAAACTGAACCCAAACTCCATCATTAAAATATATTAAAGAAACTGAAAGCTAAGTAATTATACTAAGACGACTGGCTAGTGGCTAAACTGACTGTTTTTAAGCATATGTGTTACCAATACTCAAAAATCAAATAAAATTCAATCGTAAAATGATAAGTTTAATAAGATAGGTATACTGGGAAAAGGAGTACTGTGTTTGCTATAGAGTCTGTAGAGTTAGCCATAGGTTGTTAAATTTTAACAGGTTACCGTGGAAGCCCCATTAGGTGAGTTACTGGACCTTTTGTGCTGTTAAGAGAACGTCATGGACACTAGTTGAATACAATAGGGTTACCTGGACTTCTTGCTTTGGAAACAGCTAGAACTGGTCTTGAGGTTTGACCAAGAGCCAAGGTGCTAATATGCCTGCGCAAGAAGGAGAGGTGAAAAGTGCACAGCAAGGAAGACATACGGCCTTCATCACGGAGACCCCGGCCCATGACCACCAGAAGAAAATACGCATGCGCAACTAGGAGGAGTTAAAGGCGGAGACTATGGAAATGATTTCTTGGAACTCATTATAATAAAGACCACCTTTTCGGAGAAAAGTTATGCATATGTATAGGAATTCTTAGAATTATAATGAATATGTAACATTTTACTACATAAATACAGAATGATTTCTCAAGGGAGGTGCGCATGGCTTTGGAGGGGCTACCCCCCCGCCCAGCGCTGCAATAAAGGTGTGCCTGCTTCTTAATGCTACATTGGTGTTAAGAGGTTTTATTCCCGATTTCGGTGACATATGCTTAAGCCTCAATATTAAAAAAAACCAAAAACTTAAGCTTTAACAAGCTGATCATTAAGATAATAGAGATACAAAAGAAACTGGAACCCTTAACAAGACTTTTAAAGACACTAGGGAAGAAAAGAAATCAACATTATTCATGTCTTTTGAGCTAAATTGATCTTCAAGCCAAGACAGTACAGAAAATAAAAGCATTCTCCAATTGTCTATATTCTAACGCAAATTATTTTTAGAACACCACAACAAAACAGATATAGAAAGTGCCGATCTGTGAACAAGGCTGGTTAATTGTTTAGGACCCAGAACTGCAAGATGTAGAAATCTTATTTATAGATAGATCATTTTGCTATCACAATACGCTTGGGATGGTCCAGACTGACACACTACTTTTGGCTGAACAGTTTCCCTATGCAAAATGAAGGGTTACATGTTTTACCATCAGCCTAGAGGCCTCACACCTGAAATAGTGAGAGTGCTTGAAAAAGAAAAGGCAGAAATCAAGAAACAGACCCTAAAGAAAAGGATAGCAATCTATATCCTCTAATCTTTAAGCTGAGTTTCTCTCTACGGAGCATCTCTGCTCTGTGAGGCCTAAAAAGGATAACTATCAGCATCCTAAAGACAGCCTGAGGGAAAGGATAGCTATCTACATCCTCTAATCTCCAAGTGAGTTTCTCTCTCTTAAGCACTTCTGCTCTGTGAAGGTATCAGGCTTCACTGATCCCCACAAGAACTCAGGATAAACCATCTGCTCTTTCACTGCGTTGCTTGAAGCTCACCTTTTATTAGCTTGCTCAGCTGCCAGTATTTAATGTTTTTTCAAAAAATGGTGCTTTTTCCTCAGGTAACCCGTGACACGTGCCAAAAGGTGGTCCACTTGTTTCACTTGGAAGGATTCTGCTGCCATGACTAGCTCCTTTTGCTGCATTTCAGAGGAAGGAACAGGAAGGCTAACTATACTGTTATAAAGACCACTGTCTCTTAAACACCTAAACTCACTTATAAATAAGTTTGTTTCTTTTATGTAAAATTCCTTTTTAAAAAGCAAATAAGTTCATAAAGAAAGGCTGAAGTAACATGGTAGACTAGCATGTGTTAGCAAAAGCATCTGAACTAAACTTAAATCCTCCAAAAAAAGCCTTCATAGAGGATTAACCTGTCATTGTGCACAGGGGAAGCTGCTATAGCCCAAATAAAGGGCAAGGAGCATTTAGCTGTCTAACAGCCAGTGGCAACGGCTGCTAGGAGGCAGATGGAAGACACTGTAGCTATTGTTCACAGAATCACAGAATCACAGAATGTTAGGGATTGGAAGGGACCTCGAAAGATCATCTAGTCCAATCCCCCTGCCGGGGCAGGATTGCCTAGACCATATCACACAGGAACGCGTCCAGGCGGGGTTTGAATGTCTCCAGAGAAGGAGACTCCACAACCTCTCTGGGCAGCCTGTTCCAGTGTTCAGTCACCCTTACAGTAAAGAAGTTTTTCCTCAAATTTAAGTGGAACCTCCTGTGCTCCAGCTTGCACCCATTGCCCCTTGTCCTGTCAAGAGATGTCACTGAGAAGAGCCTGGCTCCATCCTCTTGACACTTGCCCTTTACATATTTATAAACATTAATGAGGTCACCCCTCAGTCTCCTCTTCTCTAAGCTAAAGAGACCCAGCTCCCTCAGCCTCTCCTCATAAGGGAGATGTTCCACTCCCTTCATCATCTTCGTGGCTCTGCGCTGGACTCTCTCTAGCAGTTCCCTGTCCTTCTTGAACTGAGGGGCCCAGAACTGGACACAATACTCCAGATGCGGCCTCACCAGGGCAGAGTAGAGGGGGAGGAGAACCTCTCTCGACCTGCTGACCACACCCCTTCTAATACACCCCAGGATGCCATTGGCCTTCTTGGCCACAAGGGCACACTGCTGGCTCATGGTCATCCTGTTGTCCACTAGGACCCCCAGGTCCCTTTCCCCTACGCTGGTCTCCAACAGCTCTGTCCCCAACTTGTACTGGTACATGGGGTTGTTCTTGCCCAGATGCAGGACTCTACACTTGCCCTTGTTATATTTCATTAAATTTCTCCCCGCCCAACTCTCCAGCCTGTCCAGGTCTCTCTGAATGGCTGCGCAGCCTTCCGGCATCTCAGCCACTCCTCCCAGTTTTGTGTCATCAGCGAACTTGCTGACAGCGCACTCTAATCCCTCATCCAAGTCATTAATGAATATATTGAATAGAACTGGTCCCAGAACCGACCCTTGAGGGACTCCACTAGACACAGACCTCCAACTGGACTCTGTCCCGCTGACCACTACTCTCTGGCTTCTTTCCTTCAGCCAGTTTACAATCCACCTCACTACCCGATCATCCAGACCACACTTCCCCAGTTTAGCTGCGAGGATGCTGTGGGAGACCGTGTCAAACGCTTTACTGAAATCGAGATAGACCACATCCACAGCTTTACCATCATCTATCCACCGGGTAACATCCTCATAAAAGGCTATCAAGTTGGTTGAGCAAGACTTCCCGTTGGTGAAGCCATGCTGAGTGCCCCTAATGATCCCCCTATCCTTGATGTGCCTAGAGACAGCACCAAGGACAAGTTGCTCCATCACCTTTCCAGGGATGGAGGTGAGGCTGACTGGTCTATAGTTACCCGGGTCCTCCTTCCTGCCCTTTTTGAAGACTGGAGTGACATTCGCTTTCCTCCAGTCCTCAGGCACCTCTCCCGTTGCCCACGACTTAGCAAAGATGATGGAGAGTGGCCTAGCAATGACTTCCGCCAGCTCCCTCAGCACCCGTGGGTGCATCCCATCAGGGCCCATGGATTTATGGACGTCCAGATTGCTTAATTGGTCCCTGACCCAGCCCTCATCAACTAAGACAGATTCCTCCTCTATCCTGACTTCTTCTGAGGCCGCAGGGGTCCAGGGCTCCTCAGGACAGCCTCCAACAGTATAGACAGAGGCAAAGAAGGCATTCAGTAACTCCGCCTTCTTTTTATCCTCTGTCTCCAGGGCCCCCACCTCATTCATCAGTGGGCCTACATTGCCTCTAGTGTTGGCTTTACCTGCAATGTATTTGAAGAAGCCCTTTCTGTTGTCCTTGACCTCTCTTGCAAGGTTTAATTCCAAGGAGGCCTTAGCTTTCCTAGTTGCCTCCCTACATCCTCTGACAACAGACTTATATTCCTCCCAAGTGGCCAGCCCCTCCTTCCACGATCTGTACACCTTCTTCTTCCACTTGAGTTTGCCCAGCAGTTCCCTGTTCAACCATGCAGGTCTCCTGGTACCCTTCCTTGACTTCCTACCTGTTGGGATGCTCTGATCTTGAGCTCGGAAGAAGCAGTCCTTGAACGCTAACCAACTATCTTGGGCCCCCTTACCTTCTAGTACCCTGTCCCATGGGATTTCCCCTAGCAATTGCTTGAAAAGGCCAAAGTTGGCCCTCCTGAAGTTCAGGGTTGCAATTCTGCTAGCTATTCTGTTCCTGCCACATGAGATCCTGAACTCTACCATCTCATGGTCGCTACAACCAAGGCTGCCCTCAACCTTCACCTCTTCAACCAGACCCTCCTTGTTAGTGAGGATCAGATCCAGCAGCGCTCCTCTCCTAGTTGGCTCATCCACCATTTGCATCAGAAAGTTATCATCAATGCACTGGAGGAACCTCCTGGACTGGGGATGGCTGGCTGAGTAGGCCTCCCAGCAAATATCAGGGTAGTTGAAATCCCCCACAACAACCAGGCCCTGTAATTGCGAGACTGCTCTCAGCTGCCTGTAGAAGGCCTCATCACCCTCCTCATCCTGATCCGGTGGCCTGTAATAGACACCCACAACAGTATCACCCCTGCCAGCCTGCCCCTTAATTTGCACCCACAAACTCTCAACTCGCTCCTGATCTGCCTCTGGACAGAACTCAATACATTCTAGCTGCTCACTCACATAAAGAGCAACTCCACCACCTCTCCTTAGTGGCCTGTCTTTCCTGAACAGGACATAGCCATCCATGACCACATTCCAGTCATGCGAGGCGTCCCACCAAGTCTCTGTAATTGCCACTAGATCATAGCCCCCCGACCGAACACGGATTTCTAACTCCTCCTGCTTATTCCCCATGCTGCGTGCATTGGTGTACAGGCATTTCAGGGAGCGAGCTGGGCACACCGATTTCATCCCAGATTCACCCCCTGATTTCACCCCAAGGGGATGGGGGGCCTCCTGGTCTACCTCAACACTAGAGCGATAGTGTTCCCCATCCCCCTTCGAATCTAGTTTAAAGCTCTCCGAATGAGCCCTGCTAATTCCTGTCCCAGAACCCTTTTGCCCCTACGACATAAACCTTTCCTATGTATCACTGTCACGCCTGTTGTCTTATAAAACCAGCCATTATCAAAGAACCCAAAGCCCTGCCTGTAGCACCAGTCTCGTAGCCAGGTGTTAATAGAGAGAATCCTACTATTCCATCCCACGTCATCACCTGAAAATGGTTCTACATGTATTCATCTACATGAAAATTGTTCTACATGTATTGCTAGTCAAGATAAGGTGTTACTTGCAAGGCATAGGAAGCAAACTCCCTAAACATATACCTTCAATTCATCCCTGCATAACCTGGTTCTCCAGCACTGAGAAGTTAACTGCTGTTCAATACAACAAATCAATTTTTTTTAATATTGCAATATTGGTGCGGTTTAAAAAAAAAAATCAAAAAATAATGTGGTTGAACTGAGAGCCGCGTTCCACAATGTATTAACTGGAACATCTTCTGTAAAACTACAACTGTGGGGGCTACTGCAGATAAAAGACTAGTATTGTCATGTGCTGCACTGACACTTAATCTACTCAGGCAAGCAAAGACAAAAATCTACATAGTAAAGACTATGCACTAGAATAAACACTCAGATGAGCAAGTCTCGAAATTAATACATTTGGTGACAACTGCTGAAAGAAACTTCCAAAAAATTAAAGAATTTAATTTTTTGTCTGTCACTGGGGGACCCTGAACTTTTTTTTAACCAAACTTAAGGGCTAAAATCATCCAGATTATCATATGAGAAAGGACAAGGTGTGTTACAATTGCCTTCTACGAGTATATCTGTCTAGAGAATCAGTTAGAAAGCCAGTAATATTTCCAATCTATTGAACCCTGAGTGCTCAAAACTGAGGGGCCTTTGGCTCCTACAACAATTTTGATTCCACATTTTGCTCTCTAGACTTCACTTGGCAATGTTAGCAGTGGACTAAGAGTCCACTGCCACAAAGGTGGCTCCAGTAGCCCAAGACACCCTGAGGCTGCTCTGAATGCCCTTAGAGCAGTAAACTTTTCAGCTGCATCAGAAAAAGCACCTGCGTTAGAATCAAGCAACATTACTTACATGCTATGACTTGCCAAATCTAGCTGCCTCAGTAACAACGCCTAATCAGTACAAAGCCAGCATCTCTTAATTCCTTTTCATGGACAGGATGACCTAATTACTGCAATATTAATGCATTAAGCAGAGAAATGAATGATGCATTTGGTACTCTCTTACCTGCAACAAAATAGATTGCCCTGTGCAATCTCTAACATTATACCTGAAAACCTTCTCCATGAAGCAAAGTTAAATGGGAGAATACTATTCCAGTGGGAGTTCCTTGCTTTAACTTCTTGCTGTTGCAAGAGGAACCAAAAGTAGCACTCTAACAAGAAACGTCAGCACAGATGTCTATATCAGTGTAACTCTACCCACAGAGACAATCACTAAAAGATTTGACTGAGTGTGCCACGTCATAATGAATAATCAGTACATCACTCCTTCACTCAGTCAGCTTTCTTGTGCATGTTTTTCTTTATGGCAAAGTCACAGATGTAAGCACTAAGAATCAAGTATGATTCAGTTATCTTTTGTGATTAAGCACTCTGAGAAGCAGTTATGAGGCAAGATGAGAGAGTTAAGGTACAAAGTAGTCAATTTAGAACTAGGAAAATAATCTACAATAAAAACTTACTTACAGTCAGTAGTCAGAGAGTACAGACAAAACATGAAGCAGCAGTGAAAACTTGCACATTAGGAAACTGCTTGATCCTCAACACACACTACTTGTAAATTCTTGCAGTAGCTCTGCTTGAGGATACATGACACAGCTATCCTAATGTCTTGGTTTGGCCTACACCAGGCCGATTTTCCTTTCAGTGATTTTTACTTTCAGCTAAGTCTCCTCTAAGTAACTGCACTTTCTGAAACTAACTGCATGTTTTGCAGACAGTGTCTGCTTCCAGGACTGATAACGCTCAAAGTTTGTAGTTATTGCTGAGGCACCGGTAGGGATGTTGTGCAGTAAGGCTCTTGCTGTACTTTTTTCTTAGAGAAACCAAGGTCACCGCTGAATTCCTCACTGCTTACAAGTGAAAAGCCGAAGGGGGGTCGCAGCTGCAGGGGGGAGCAGACAGGGCAGGTGACCCAAAATTGACCAACGAGGGTATTCCATCCCATACACGTCATTCTCGGTATAAAGCGGGGGGATCACGAGGGTCTCGCTCTTGCTCTTGCTCGCTCTTGCTCTTTCTGCTATGGCCGGTGTCCAAGGAGGACTCCGACTGTTTTCCTGCTGCCCCCGATCCCGATCTGTGCATCCCTGAATCCAGCTCTCGACCGTCGCTAGGCCCAGCCTGGGCCTTCCCGGAGCCTGCCCTGCAGTGCCGGTGGTGACGTTGCCGACATCGGGGGAGCTCGATCTTGGTTTTGTATATATATTTGTATATATTTGATTATTCCAATATTATTATTATACTCTTTTTCATTATTATAGGTTTATTAAAACTGTTTTAACTTTCCAACCCGTAAGTCTCTCTCCCTTTTCCCTTTCCCTTTCCCTTCGGGTGGGGGGGGAGGGTTAACAGAGAGCGTCTGCTGCAGGTTTAATCGCCAGCCCAGCTTTAAACCGTGACAGATTTATTGGCGCCCAACGTGGGGCTCGAGAGAAGCTCCAACAGGTTGCTCTGATAAGTCGAATCCCAGCTCCGGCGGGAGGAGACCCGGAGAGCTCAGCTGAGAGAGTATCAGATTTCTTCCTTTGAGATTTACGAGGGGTTGGAAATTAAAACAGATAGGGAAGATGCTGATGTCATTTTTGAGTACTGTGTTATCTCGTCTTTTTATAGAGTTTCTTTCACAGTTGAGTATTGCAATGATGCCTTACCTGCCGTGGGCACTGTGTTATTGTTTGCTTCTTATGAATGTTTACATGCGGTTTAGCAGTGGGCGCTGGTCGAAATGTATTGTTTTGGTATGGGGTTTGATACTGATTTATGCTGTGATAAACTGGGCAGTTACTATTCCGATCTCTTATCTCTATAACACAATGATGGGCAGTTTTAATCGCGAATTAGTAGCAGCGACTTCATCTGCACGCTCCAGGCGTCCTTTAGCTGATTCTGTTAATGATTACACTTCCAGTTTTACTTCAGGAAATAGTACCTTCTCCTTTTCTGCCAAGCTGGTTCCTCTAGATTTTGTGAAATTAGGATGGTGCTGTCTAGGTGGCATGTTTTTATTTTCGGTTGTCCTGAATGTGTTTCTGATGTGGGATAAGATTAAATATCGGTGCAGGGACAGTTGTAGGTGTTGTGCAGCTACCTCAGATCCTACAGCGTGTGCTGCCGCTACAGCCACTAAATCCACTGAAACCTCGGCAGCCTGCACCGCAGCTGCTACACCCCCCAAGATGGCCACTGCAGCTACTCAGACTCTAACGAGTCTCAGCACTCCCACGACAGCCACTGCATCTACTCAGACCCCAGCATCTAACGAATCTGTACCAATTGCTCCTGTAACCAGGAAGAAATACCAAAAGAAATCAGCTCGTGAAGAGGAGGATGATGACTCAGAGCCTTCTAAGGCAGAGCCATCACATGACCCAGGTGAGGGCCCTTCTCAGGCAGAGTCAGGGCCTGACACAGAGGGGGGTTCCCTTGATCGTCATTTTAAAGCAGACCCATCACAGAAGAAAGGTCGTTCTAAAGCAGAACTATCACAGGAGGAGGACTCGGATGTAGAGATAACCTACCACTCCTTATCCCTGAAGGACCTGAGAAATATAAGGAAAGATTTCAGCCGTTATGATGGTGAGCCAATTATTACCTGGCTGCTCCGATGCTGGGATAATGGGGCAGATAGCATGCAATTAGATGGCAGAGAAGCCAGACAGTTGGGATCCCTGTCCAGAGATGGTGGTATTGATAAGGCGCTTGCAAGAAAGTCAAACACTATCAGTCTCTGGAGGCGACTCTTGTCAGCTGTAAAGAGCAGGTATCCCTATAAAGATGATGTTATGAGTCACCTGAGCAAATGGACCACTATAGAAAAAGGTATTAACTACCTTAGACAACTAGCTGTGCAAGAGATCATTTATAGACACCCACGGGACATTGTAGATCCTGTAGATCCTGATGAAGTGGAATGCAACCGATCCATGTTCCGGAAGGTTGTGAAGAATGCTCCACCGACATATACCCACACATTGTCAATATTAGTCTGGGGAGAAGATGCTATGGCACGACCTAGTGTGGATGAAATGGCTAACTGTATGCGACAGTATGAAGATAGTATTTCTTCCCCACTGCAGGCACGCATCTCGGCTGTGGAAAAACTGACTAAGGAAAACAAAGACTCATTTAAACAACTGTCAGACAAACTGCCCAGGATAGAGAATAAACTTGACTCTCTACCTACACAGGCGCGCGTTGCAGCTGTTAGGAGAAAACGCCCTCCTACAGGACCAGCTCAAAGGAAACGGAACACATCACGAGGTATCCTGTGGTTTGCCCTGCGTGGTTATGGGGAGGACATGAACAGATGGCATGGACAACCTACCAGTACCCTACAGGCACGAGTACGTGAGTTGCAAGCTAAAAGAAATACCAGAGAGAATTTTTCTAGGAGGACGGCTGCTCCAGTTACCAGTGAGCAGGACCCCAGTCAGGGTAGATGGGCCTCAAATTCCTTTTTCCAAAGTGTGAATAGGAGAAATGAAGGTCCAGTCCCTGTGAGCAGCACGAATCCATTTCTTGATTAGGGGGGCCCTGCCTCCAGCCAGGTGGAGGAAAGGGACAACAGAGTTTATTGGACTGTGTGGATTCGATGGCCTGGTACATCAAAACCACAAAGGTATCGAGCCTTGGTAGACACTGGTGCACAGTGCACCCTAATGCCATCGGATCATAAAGGGACAGAACCTATCAGTATTTCAGGAGTAACAGGAGGATCTCAAGTGTTATCTGTATTGGAGGCCGAAGTGAGCCTAACTAAAAATGAATGGAAAAAGCACCCCATTGTGACTGGTCCAGATGCTCCGTGCATCCTTGGCATAGACTACCTCAAGAGAGGGTATTTTAAGGACCCAAAAGGGTATAGATGGGCCTTTGGTGTAGCAGCTGTAGAGACTGAGGACATTAGACAGCTGTTTACCTTGCCTGGCCTCTCAGAAGATCCTTCTGTTGTGGGGTTGCTGAAGGTCGAAGAACAACAGGTGCCAATTGCTACTACCACGGTGCACCGACGACAATATCGCACCAATCGAGACTCCCTGATCCCCATTCATAAACTGATTAGACAATTAGAAAATCAAGGAGTGATTAGTAAGACTCGCTCACACTTTAATAGTCCTATATGGCCAGTGCGAAAGTCTGATGGAGAATGGAGATTAACTGTGGGCTATCGTGGCCTAAATGAAGTTACGCCACCGCTGAGTACTGCTGTGCCAGACATGCTAGAACTTCAATACAAACTGGAGTCAAAGGCAGCCAAGTGGTATGCCACCATAGACATAGCTAATGCATTTTTCTCTATTCCTTTGGCACCAAAGTGCAGGCCACAGTTTGCTTTCACCTGGAGAGGTATCCAGTACACCTGGAATCGACTGCCCCAGGGGTGGAAACACAGTCCTACTATTTGCCATGGACTGATCCAGACTGCACTAGAAAAGGGTGGAGCTCCAGAACATTTGCAATACATTGATGACATCATTGTATGGGGTGATACAGCAGCAGAAGTTTTTGACAAAGGGGAGAAAATCATCCAAATTCTCCTGAAAGCTGGTTTTGCCATAAAAAGAGGCAAGGTCAAGGGACCTGCCCGGGAGATCCAGTTTTTAGGGATTAAATGGCAAGATGGGCGTCGCCAGATCCCGATAGAGGTGATCAACAAAATAACAGCTATGTCCGCACCAACTAACAAAAAGGAAACACAAGCCTTCTTAGGCGTTGTGGGTTTCTGGAGAATGCATATTCCAGATTACAGCCAGATTGTACGCCCTCTTTATCAAGTGACCAGAAAGAAGAATGATTTTCAGTGGGGTCCTGAACAACGACAGGCCTTTGAACAGATTAAACAAGAGATTGTGCATGCAGTAGCCCTTGGACCAGTCCGTACGGGACAAGATGTTAAAAATGTGCTCTACACCTCAGCTGGGGACAATGGTCCTACCTGGAGCCTCTGGCAGAAAGTGCCAGGGGAGACTCGAGGTCGACCCCTAGGATTTTGGAGTCGAGGATACAAGGGCTCCGAGGCCAATTACACCCCAACTGAAAAAGAGATACTGGCAGCATATGAAGGAGTTAGAGCTGCTTCAGAGGTAATTGGTACTGAAGCACAACTTCTCCTGGCACCTCGATTACCAGTATTAGGCTGGATGTTCAAGGGTAAGGTTCCTACTACTCATCATGCAACTGATGCTACATGGAGTAAATGGATTGCATTAATTACACAGAGGGCTCGAACAGCAAACCCTAATCGCCCAGGAATCTTAGAAGTGATCATGGACTGGCCAGAAGGCAAAGACTTCGGAATGCCACCAGAAAAGGAGGTGACACGTGCTGAAGAAGCCCCACCATATAATGAACTACCAGAGGATGAGAAGCAGTATGCCCTGTTCACCGATGGATCCTGCCGTCTTGTAGGAAAGCATCGGAAGTGGAAAGCTGCTGTATGGAGTCCTATACAACGAGTCACAGAAGCCACAGAAGGACAAGGTGAATCAAGTCAATTTGCAGAGGTAAAAGCCATCCAGCTGGCTTTAGACATTGCTGAACGAGAAAAGTGGCCAAGGCTGTATCTTTATACTGACTCATGGATGGTGGCAAATGCCTTGTGGGGGTGGTTAAAGCAGTGGAAGCGAAGCAACTGGCAGCGTAAAGATAAACCTATTTGGGCTGCTGAACTGTGGCAAGATATTGCTACTCGGCTAGAGAAACTAGTCGTGAAGGTACGTCACGTAGATGCTCACGTACCTAAAAGTCGGGCAACTGAGGAACATTGAAACAACCAACAAGCAGATCAGGCTGCTAAAGTGTTCCAAATAGACTTGGACTGGGAACATAAAGGTGAACTATTTTTAGCTCGGTGGGCTCATGACACTTCAGGTCATCAAGGGAGAGATGCAACATACAGATGGGCTCGTGACCGAGGGGTGGACTTAACTATGGACTCTATTGCACAGGTTATCCATGATTGTGAAACATGCGCCGCAATTAAGCAAGCCAAACGGTTAAAACCTTTGTGGTATGGGGGGCGGTGGTTGAAATATAAATATGGGGAGGCCTGGCAAATTGACTACATCACACTCCCTCAGACCCGCCAGGGTAAACGTTATGTGCTTACCATGGTGGAGGCGACCACCGGATGGTTGGAAACATACTCTGTGCCCCATGCCACTGCCCGGAACACTATTCTGGGCCTTGAAAAGCAAATCTTGTGGCGACATGGCACGCCAGAGAGAATTGAGTCGGACAATGGGACTCATTTCAAAAACAGTCTCATAGATAACTGGGCCAAAGAGCATGGCATCGAATGGGTATATCACATCCCCTATCATGCACCAGCCTCTGGGAAAATTGAACGGTATAATGGGCTGTTAAAAACTACCCTGAAAGCAATTGGGGGTGGAACCTTTAAAAACTGGGATAAGCATTTGGCACAAGCTACCTGGCTAGTTAACACCAGAGGATCTATCAGCTGAGCTGGCCCTGCTCAGTCAGATCTTTTACATACAGTAGAAGGGGATAAAGTCCCTGTGGTGCATGAAAGGAATCTGTTGGGAAAAACTGTCTGGGTTCTTCCTGCTACGGGCAAAGGTAAACCCATTCATGGGATTGCTTTTGCTCAAGGACCTGGATGTACTTGGTGGGTGATGCTGCAGGATGGTGGAGTCCGATGTGTCCCTGAAGGTGATCTGATCTTGGGTGAGAATACTTAATTCTGAACTGCATGATGTTAATTGCTGCATAATACTAACAGTGTTCATAAGTGTTTTTCAGGTTAAGACAGTGGTGATGAGACCAGAGCTAGCTGCAAGTGGTGTCCAGTAACCTCCTCGAGACTGACATCTTTAACCTGCAACCCGTGGGCATGAACCGTGACAAAACTCATACCATGTCTCCTGCCCTGAGAGACTCCTAGCCAGATGGAAACCCACAATCCTGAACTAAATGAACTTGATGAACTTTTTTTTCTGTATAGAGATGAATCATAAACTAATGTTATCTGTATATATTTTAAAATGAAAAGTTAGTGGTGATCTGAGTATGACGTGAATGGTATGGAATAAGGGGTGGAATGTCTTGGTTTGGCCTAAACCAGGCCGATTTTCCTTTCAGTGATTTTTACTTTCAGCTAAGTCTCCTCTAAGTAACTGCACTTTCTGAAACTAACTACATGTTTTGCAGACAGTGTCTGCTTCCAGGACTGATAACGCTCGAAGTTTGTAGTTATTGCTGAGGCACCGGTAGGGATGTTGTGCAGTAAGGCTCTTGCTGTACTTTTTCTTAGAGAAACCAAGGTCACCGCTGAATTCCTCACTGCTTACAAGTGAAAAGCCGAAGGGGGGTCGCAGCTGCAGGGGGGAGCAGACAGGGCAGGTGACCCAAAATTGACCAACGAGGGTATTCCATCCCATACACGTCATTCTCGGTATAAAGCGGGGGGATCACGAGGGTCTCGCTCTTGCTCTTGCTCGCTCTTGCTCTTTCTGCTATGGCCGGTGTCCAAGGAGGACTCCGACTGTTTTCCTGCTGCCCCCGATCCCGATCTGTGCATCCCTGAATCCAGCTCTCGACCGTCGCTAGGCCCAGCCTGGGCCTTCCCGGAGCCTGCCCTGCAGTGCCGGTGGTGACGTTGCCGACGTCGGGGGAGCTCGATCTTGGTTTTGTATATATATTTGTATATATTTGATTATTCCAATATTATTATTATACTCTTTTTCATTATTATAGGTTTATTAAAACTGTTTTAACTTTCCAACCCGTAAGTCTCTCTCCCTTTTCCCTTTCCCTTTCCCTTCGGGTGGGGGGGGGAGGGTTAACAGAGAGCGTCTGCTGCAGGTTTAATCGCCAGCCCCTTTCTAGTTAGACCAATGCTGTGGATAAGGTTGTACATCCATCCTCAACCATAAAATTTCACAGTCTCTGAGGAACATTTCAACTGTTTCAGGAGTTCCCAATTTAACACCTTCAAATGCGAGTATTTGGGCTCAGCTCACATAGTCCATCCAAACACTACTGTACTTTGACAGAAAATACTTTAAGTTCATTTTAATAACTTTCTAAACAATCATAGCATACCGACTAGCAAGCTGAGACAGAATGGAAACTCAAGGCCAGTCCTCTCCAGCTATCTTTTCCTTCCGTGGAAGGGGGAAGTAAAACTTAAAAGCAAAAACCAAACTTGCCATGGAACAGCAGGAAATCGCTAAAGAGGAGTTAACTATTCCGTTTATTCAGAAGTCTCTATTCTGCAGGAAGGTTTCTGGGTTTTCTGTTTTATGAACTCAGCACTTCAGCACAAGAAGCTAGACCCTAAGCAGGATTCTTAGTAAATCTTGTAGTAAAGTCAAACTAGGTGACTAAGCTTTATGTGAAAACACCAGCATCAAGCCATTCAGATTATGAAAAGCAAAATGCTGTGATAAGAAGAAACCTAACTTATAAGGACAATACCAAAAATCAAGCAGCAGACATATATACTTTGTATAAGTGTCAGTTCACATGGACCAGCAGTACTAAGTTATATAGGTCTTTCTTTTATCTTAAGGTTATATCAGCATAACCGTCCCCTTCTACCACCACCGCCCTCCCCTCAAACAAAAAATACTTACTGTGATGCTGTCCTTTGGATCTCTACACAGATTTTGCACAGTCAACTTACTTTTCTTTCTTTTCCTGTTTGTGTGCTTCCCTTGCAAGCTGCGCGGCTTTTCTGCTGTAAGGATGGATAACTTTTTTCTCTTGCTTCCCTCCTTGGGTTTTTCGTAACTTTGGCTGAAAAAAAAAATCAAAGATGCTGTACACTACTGAAGTAAAGTAAAACATTAAAGGGAAGATAGGAGCACACACCATGGTGAAGACTTAAAAGGTCATGCATCAACATCTCAGAAAGCCCTTAACTTATAGTAGCAGCTTATCAGTTCCACCAGTTAGATCTTACCCTCCCCAGTAACAAATAAATTTACTTGAACATGGTACATGCTGTAACAAAACTACTGGAGCACAGAAAATGCTGTGAAAAATCTTACATAGTGACTGCTCTCAAAATATCTATTTTGCAGACCCCTGCAGCTAGGAAACTAAGATTACCTCTCTGTATCTTTGCAGTAAATGTCCCCATTCAAGCTGCTATCCGATTGTTGCATCTGGATTTCTGACAAAGGCCATATGTAATTTGTACAACATAACAAAAAGGATTTTCTTGTCCCTCCCTGCAGATCATGAGAACACACCTCACACCAGGGAGCAGTCAGAGGCCTTCTCTAGCTGTTTGTGCAGCACAGAGGGAATACTACTCACAAATTTAAAAAATACTGTAACACTAGTTTAAGTTATGCTATTTTTTTTGTGAAAAAGTGTTTGAACAAAACTGAAAGGATTTATTAAACAGTACACAATTTTAATTCTTTAAAGTCTTTAACTGTGTGCAAAATAAACACCTGAAAGCAAAGAGGCCAAATGTGCAAACGTGATGCAGGACAAGGCGATCAATAAATGGAGACTTTAGTACATCATGTTATTCGCGTCAGCATCAGTGTTCAGGACTGCGAAAAAGACTTGCTAAAGTCAGAGAGAAATTATCCTGAACCCCGTAAGAAATCTCGAGGGGCTCCTTGCACTGGTTTCACAGGTTAGCCCCGTTCCTCGCGTCCTCCTCCCGCCACTCCGGAGGCGCTGGCTGCCGGGTACAGGCACACAACCAGCCCCGCCGCCCTCGCCCACCGGCCGCCCTCGCCCACTGGCCGCCCTGCCGGGATGGCCGAACACGACGCAACCCTCCCTCTCCGGGAGCGCAACCCGCTCGGGCGGCCCCCCTCCACCCCGCCTTCCCCCGGGGCCGCCGAGCGCCGGCGACCGAGCAGCTTTTAAATGCAAGGCCGCTTTACCGCCCTTAATCGCGCACACGGCCGCCCGCCGCGTTCCCGGGGACCCGACGCAGGCTCCCAAGGCCTCTCCACGAACGCCGGTGGGGCCGCTCCGGGTGGGAAGGGCCGGGAGCGCCGCCTGAGAAGCCCCCCGCCGCTCCCAGAGGCTGCTGCTGCGGCAGCCGCAACCCTGTCCCTGTCCCCGTCCCTGTCCCCGTCCCCACGCCGCCGCACGCACCATTGCGAGCCACCCTCCTTCCGCCACCGCGGTGCACCAGGCAAAGGGATCCGGGCGGGAGGCGCGGCGGGCGTTCCGCGGCGGGGCGGTGCCGGATGCCACCAGCTTCCCTGACAGCCCCAGCGTGACTTGTTACGAGCGTGGCTTTCCGCCCCCCCGCCCCCGAAAACAGAGGAAGAGCATGAAGGTGCGGGTTGTCCCGGGCTGCAGAGCTGTGCGGGTGCCGCCCGGAGGGTTGCACGGACGCGGCCACTAACGAAGGCTCGTGTTAAGAAGTCACCACCCAGACCATGGGCCTGTGGGAAACGGTCTGTGGCTGTTCAGCTCCGAGCGCCACCGGCTCAACAGAGACACCGTCTTCAGGCCTCAGTACATGTTGCTTTTCAGGCGCCGATAGCGATCTTCTGTCAAGTGTTTTATTTCGTTTCTATGATATTAACTGAGAAGCGCTGTAAATCAGTCCTCCTTTGGTTGGGGCGGTGTGACTTCTCACCAGGCTTTACAAAGGACTTTGTGCCCCAAAGCTTCCCTGTTCCTGCCAGCTTCATCATGGAGGCTGACAGACTTTACCCTCTCCTAAACCTTACCTCTCTGGGACACTGGAGAAATACAAGATAAAGATTTTATTGAGGGCAGGACTGTGCAGGGGTCCTCCCCAGCTGCCCCCAGTGAGGAGATCCTGACACCTGTGAGCAGCCTGCGTTTGTTCCAGCCCCGCTTCTGTAGGTGCCATCCTTACACCTGCGAAAGGACAATAAAAATTATTTGCCAAACTCAAGGTTTATGTTAAGACAGGATGTTTTCTTTCACTGCGGTGACCTACCAAACCTCTACCTATGGTATGAAAGATCTGCTTCTAAGTGATAATTAAAAATTCACTGGCACCTGCATGTGTCATTATTTTCACGTAGTAATGCTTAATACAGAGATATTAAGTAGTAATTTCATACTACTTCTTTATTTCACGTTCCCTGTTATGATCGGTGAATGCCGAAGTGCAGAATAAAAGTCCATTTTACAATATAGTAGTGCTTCAAGATTCTGATGTTTCTTACTAAGATATAACTTTCCATAGACATAATTCATAATTTCTCTAACATCTCAATGGCACTTGTCAAAGACACTCAGTGGGCCAGGGTCATTGCTATTACGTTAAAATATTTTCACTTTATGAATTATCAGCGAATTGTTCAGCTCGATGATTTACTTTGATCTTTGATAGTATGACAGGTCAGGGAATGTAGTTTACATCTGTGAGTATTGCCAAGTAATGTGCCACCATTGGAGATTTGCTTGTCTTCAAGCTACCAGAAGCAGTCAAACATGTTTATAATATGAAAATGTGTAAGAGCAATTGCTAAAATCTGCAGTCTGGTCTCATAGCACGGTGTGCTATTAATATCGGAAAGCCCTTTCCTGAACTAGAAGTGGGTCTTGTGAATGTCCGTCTCCTTTTCCAGGATGTCATTTCTCTTATGCTTAAACACTTTCTAATGTTCATCACAAATGTATCTGTCACTGATTTATGCCCACGTGCATTGTGCACTCTTGTGCTAGCATCATCCTTTTAGCTTAAATAGTACTTCTTTCATCCCTGTCTGTGAAAGAAAGTGGAAAAAACAGTAATTTTCTTTTAAAAACTAAGACTGCATGTTCTTCCAGCTTCTTAACTCTCTTGGCAAAAAATATAGTGGAATAGTAACTCACTGATAGAAAAGGTGTCTCACAGGAGCAGACGTGCTTTTTAGTGGAATATGTCTACTTTCAGGAGAAAGGAGAAACAGACATGGCTGCTACTAACATGGTCCTGCTAGTAGTTCTTACTATATATGATCAGTTGTCTTTCATTTGTCTAAAAGTGGAAAGGCAGTACTTTTCTATCTTTTAGTAACGCTACATGAAAATTTGATTTGTTCAAGCCAGGGACCAAATATTCAAAGAAATATATTCATTGTAAAGATTGTCCCTAGACAGTATTTCCCCAGGGTTTTTTTACCAAAAAAAAAAAAAAAAATAAGGCAAGTGTGATTAGCTCGAGCAAAGTCTTCATTCAGCTTATATTGGAACACTACCTATTTGTGCACTTGCAATAAAACTGTTACATAGTTTTACAGAACTGCTACAGAAGGCAGTGACAGTAGCCAACTTTTTTTTTATCTAATAATTTAGGATGTAGCAATCATAGACAAGAAACTGAGCACTGAATCCAAGTAAACAGATTTAGAGTTATGTTGTCAAACAGCACAGGAATCATAGTAGCAAAGTAGTGAATAGCTCTGGTTTAATACTGTTCAAATCTACATGGGACCAGCAACTTATATCTAGCTGAGGGATGCTGAAGGAAGTCAGACAATATGGTAAAATGACAGTGAAAACATTTTGACTGTGGGGTCCCACTCATGAATACAAACCAAATATGAAAAAAGTAATTTTTAGACTCTTTATTCATTTGGATGAACAGAAATGTGGCTATGTTTTTGTCTTCTAAGAAACTAATTAAAATACTGATGAAGAAACAGTATTGACTTAAGACTTTGCTTTTAGTGAACAATTTCCAAACTTGCATCAGGACCACACTGTGATTGCAGTCCTTCCTTCCTTCAGGCACCCAAATGCAAACACAAGCCTGAACACTCACTTTCCTGTTGGCCTGGTGGCTCTGCTCTCAGCCACGTCCTTAGCTTGGAGACTTCAGAGCATGCATGCCTGGAAGTGTCAATATCTATGCTATTCCCAGCAGAATACCACAGAAAATGTCCTGTGATCTCCATCTAGTTTTCGTTTCACAGAGATACGCTGGGTGGGAAGCAGGGGGATGTGTGTAACTGGCTTTACTTCTGAGCTGGAGGACATGGTTGGGACACAAGTTGGAGCTGAAAGGTACCCACAGTGCAAAATTACTGAGACTCATTCTACCTAACCTTAAATTTTTAATTGGGACATTAAGAAAGAAACGGAGGCTCTGTAGATACTTAATGGGCAGCTTCAAGGGGCCATTCAGCTGGTCTTTCGCCATTGACTATAATGAGACCCCTGGGTGATGATGCATCTAATTTGATGACCTAGTTACAAACCAAAAACTATTCAATGTAAATGTGCACTGATTTCTAGTCCAATCTTGTTCTTTAAATAGTTTACAATCTGTAAAAAAAAAATTGTTGCCTTTTAGTACTTCACCCTCCTCATCTACAAAGGATCTTTTGGAAAATGTCTTGACAGCTGTGTAGAATAATTGCCATGTAAGTTCTCCTCAGTCATGTATTTATCCTGTGTGTGTGTGGGGAAACACCAGGATCCAAATTTGGCATGTTGATATCTGGATCTTAATTTGAATTTTTTTGCATTAGTTTTACAGATACTATTGCAAATGCATAAATTAAAATAAAGGGATACCTGGCTGTGATACACTTTCCTATGGTGTTCTGTATCAACAAGGCAAAATAAAGTAGGTTTACTAAGTATAGATTAAATATTCTTACATCCCTGAATAGATTTGCTATTAAATTCTAGTTACTATGGAATATCATGTGAAATATTATAAAGCAGTGACTACAGTTTGGTACTTAGAAGACAGTAGCCATACAATTCTCAGAAGGAGACCCCATTATAATGACAATACCACGTACCAGATTTTCAGAAATTCTGAAATGTAAGAATTAGACCAATTGACATGCAAGAGTTAGACTGATTTCTGAATATTGTTGAAAATGTCATTTGCAGTGTTACAACTGCATTAATTAGAATGGAGGTTAAAGTTGTGGTTAGCTTAGTTTTAATAAAATGCAAATTTCCTGAGTTCAAGGGAATCAACTAAAGGTTAAAGCAATTAACAGCTGGGTTTAGAAGCAAGAAAAAAAGTAATGAGCAGGGGAAACTACATCAGTGAGGGAGCAACGAGTAGTCAGACATAGCTTTGGCAGGATCTGCCTCAGTCTGAAATGCATCTGTAGTGCAGCTTTAGTGGAAAGACACATGTAGTTTCTTGACTATCATGTTATCAATAAGACCAAGCAATACAATAGAAATAGAAAATTGCAGTTATGCTTAGTTATTTTGCAGATTTTTTTAAGCTAATCTGTCTTACATTTGTAGTTTACAGATGTGCTATTAACTAACGAATGAAGGATATAGCCACATAATCATAAACATAATAGAAAATACACCACTAACCTTAAATTGTGCTGGGGTTTGTTTGTTTGTTTGTTTTTCCCACTTAATGTATATTTATTGCAAAGTTCCTGATGAATGCTATGCTCTAAGGAATGTGAGTTTCTTTCTACATATGCAGAGTTCAGATCTGCTCACAGCAGTGAGGAGGGTATGAATGAAACTGGTATGGTATTGTTCCAGGGATTGTTTAAATATAAATAAATCAGATAAGAATGATAAATCATTGAAACCGATACATAGTCTAGGTTATCTTTAAATCAGCCCTTAGGAGAATAAATCAGGTAACACTGAGCTCAGTGTTGTCACAGGTCACTGACAGAGTTTCAGCAAATCTGAGGATGCATTCACTGGTTTAAATATTAAATATTTGGGTCACATACCCTAATATTTGCTGTATCCTGATTTCATAAATACAATGCCATTTGCTTTTAATTTAGCCAAGTTTATGCTTTGAAATTACATTCCTATCAATTCAATGCCATTGTTTAAGTCTACAGTTTACAGATTGTGAACATGTTTATCTGCATAGCTGAGGCAGTATTTCTACAAATTTGACTTTAATGACTGAACAGAGCTCTAAATGGAGGTAAGAGGGCCTTGTTTTGAAACTTGTGTTCTTCATGTGGATTATAGCAGATTTTCCAGCATTTGTCTGAAATTTTCTTTAAATTGCTTCTATTCGGCAAATTTGTTTTTACTTCTGTCATTGATTCTGGTGTATTTTACACTGATATCTTAATTTCTCTGCTAATAAACTAAGAAAAGGTACGAGAGATGTATCCAATTATAAATTTCACTCTTCCCTTCCTGGTTTACAATTGTTTCTGAACTATACTGCACAAGAAACTGCTAACTCCTAATATGCTCCTTTGATTATGCTTCATGCTACCTACTTCTGTATTTCCTGATTTTTCTAAGTGCTGCTACTTTTTTTTTTTGTTTTTAATCTCTCCTTTCTAATTACACTGAAGCTCTTCCTAATGGATTCCTGTCACTAATCAGAGCAGCAGAAGACCACTTACTCGTTTTGACAGAGCCTCCTAGGCTAATGCAATTACCTGGCATAGTCAACCATTTTATCAATCCCTTTGACCTTTTAAAATTAATGCTCTTGCCACTTTATTTGTTTAGATTTTTAAGAGGCTCTCTGGTGCACTATATAGTTACAGATTTTTTAAAATTCTAAATAGGATTTAGCATATTAAAAATACTTAAAATTAAATAGCAGAAATCATCCTCCATGCAAATAAACTACAGTGTTCTGTAAAATCACCCTCTTCTATCCCCTCTGTTTTCTCTTTTCCTTTCCCATCCCCTGTACTTCTGCCACAATCAAAAAAAAATCATGCATGGTAAAATAGAAATGTTTCAAATGACCAATTCTTCTACATATTTTGAAAGTCCCTAGTAATACAGCAGCTATGTAGCATACTCTGCAAGTTTCCAGTTTTAAGATACTGAGTGTTGAAGTATCTAAGTTTAAAACTTTCTAGAGGAAAGAACCTGAAATGAGACTACAGAGTAGTAGTATAACGTGCTGCCGCTGTATAGCATGGCATCTTCAGCAAAGAAAATCAAATCTCATATATTAGATCCTTTAGATACTCTGTTTTGCAGGCTCTCTTCAGGACCAAACTCTAGTCAGGGTGCAAGTGAGTGTATAAATACGCACAGATTCAGCTCTCTGGAACCCACAGTTTCCTTTGGGCCCTTAGTGTGCCCAGTGGCTCAAAGCTCAGCTAAAATGATTGACAATTCAGTATGTGGGCAGATATATCTGGGCAACATGCCTGTAGCTTAGAGAATGAACTGCTTCTGCCTCTGCTTAAACTTCTGTCTAGACAATCTGGGCACCCATCTGAAGAATTCCTCCTTATTCCCATTAAAATGTACCTATTTGTGCAGTTGCAGCTGAAATTCACAGTATAATGACTTAATTTTATTCTTGTGAGACTTAAGCTATTGTAACTTTTTTCTTTGATAGTGAATTGAATCTACTGCCCAAGAAATTTATCAGACCTGTCCTAGATATATCAGGATATTTTCACTATACATGCACTAGGAGTGGAAACATAAGAAAAAAAGTCTTTGACAATATAGAAGATGGTTACAGAGTTAGCTTAAAACATTCATATTTATGTGGGACACAGAAAAACCTGAAATGACTGAAATCTCAGTGGTTTGTGTACCATTAAAGTTTGAGTGACAGTAGATAATTTCTTAGTCCTATCTGTTGTCTGGTTAGAGTGGTCTCTTTCCTTCTTGTCCTTTTCAATCTCTTTCACTTCAGGCCCTGTAGCTGCAGAATTGGGGCTATTAGATGAACATATTGTATAATATTTTAGATGAGGTGACTCTGGAAATTCAATTTTGTCTGAGATTCATGGAAACAAGTGTCATCCATCAGGTTTCAGGAGGTTTCCACCAGCTCCTCTAGCACGCTTATTGGGGTGTCAGGTGACTGCGAGGCTACAAATCATTTCTGATTTCCTTGCTCATACTGATTTTTTTAAACTTGGAATAGACTTTCTCATTACTGCAGTCAAAGGACGTCACAGTATTATGCACAGCTAAAATATACATATATACAACCCTCTCATATTTTCAGTTCAAAATCATGTAATCCCCATAACTTCTGTAGCATTATACCCTGTCTTCTACAGGAGAGCACGTCTCCTACAATGTTTATTTTTCATTAGATAATCCACATACTTTTGAGTTTCAAACTGGGTCTGCAAGTGTGATCTAGGGATAGTCTAGATAAACATGTTGAGTCTCAATGCTACATACCTATATCACAAAGTACATCCTCTTAAATTTTCTTTCACTGGTGTAGCTGATTGCCTAGCTTTCCTCATTAGACATAACTTCTCCTTGTAAACCTCTCATCATCCTAATAATTCTTCTGGTTACCATCTCTGTAGTCCATGTAATGTTTTCTATTTTTTCCATGGTTTCATTAGTGTCTGTTTAAAGGACTTAACCTTTTAAAAGAAGAGGAAGATAATGATGAGCTTGGGTTGTTTTCAGCTTTTGGAGTGTGTAATTTCTAGAGACTGGATCATTTCATCTTCTGCAAAGTGTAAAAAAATAGTCTCTAAAATCACTTAGACTGAGAAGTACCATGACCCATATCCAACAGTGTGTTTAGTCCTTAAGAAAAAAGTCTTACCCTACTTAATGATAATACTTGTTTTGACAGAGGATCTTCAATAGAGAAAATGGGTGATTAGTTTTATAGGTTCTTATTATTATATAAATCTAGAAAAAGTAATTAAAATGTGACATGGTTCATCAAACATAATTTTTTTGGACTCGTTTTTGTGCATATGTTTAGCATCAAGAACATGCAATGTGCATAACACTGTATTGAAGAAATTATAGATGGGGTTCCAATGGATAGGATGTCATTTGCTGAACAAGATAAAATTAGAAACTGAGGTATTAGAGGAGGCAAGTTATGTTTCATTTAAGATTATAGTAACTGGATTGGTCATCGTGAAAAATTTGCTAATTTTACCCTGGATAAATAGATATATAGCTATATCAGTCTGTGAATTAAATGCACTTCTCCACCTATTGTAAGAAACACTGGGAGCACAGACTTAACAGTTACTGTGATCTAAATCATTACTGAATGCAATTAGTGTAAGAGTGATTATTGTGTAATGTAGTGACTGCTGTGTAATGCACTTCTGTTGCATGAAACTAAAATTGCCTGAAGGCAAAAAGATCTTCAGTGAGCTCTATGTAGTTTAACGGCACTGAATGAAGGTAATGAAATCCTGGAAAACTCTGCCTCCATATCCAGAGCTGTTCCAATGTAGCTGTGCAGTGGTGTAACTGCATCCATCAACCAAAGGCAATTTTCTCGCTAGCTATGACCTGACGCAGCAAATTTGATGACATTCTCTGTGCTGTGGCTACTGTACTCTTTGTATATTAAGAATGCCTTTGGAGAAGAAAACTCACTGGAGTTAAACTTGTGTAGCTGCTGGTATTTAAAACAGGATAAAAAGAAATTATATTTAGAGTATAAACATTTTCACAATATTAAAAGACAGGTGTACTAATTGATATGCCTGATAGGCTATGGCTCTGATCCATGGTGCTGTTATTTATCATTAGTTCCCTTCCCTGTGAAATTCTGAATTTCAAACCAAAACAAAAACTTTCTGGAATAATAAGTAGAAAACATACTTCTTCCCAAATAAAGGAAATTCATTGTAAAAATTATTTTGACATAATTTTAACTACTTTGCATAGAAGATCTTTACATTAAATAACATTAAATTCTAGAAAATCAGGCTCTGGTGCTTATCACGTAACTCAGGACTCTTGAGTCCCCCTGCTCAGTGTTGCAGAGATAGTTAGAGACTTGGAAGCTATTTTGCAGGGACTCTGGACAAAACGTGGCCCCTGCCCCAGGCCCTCTGTTATAGCATCCATGAGCAATCTTGCCTCCAGCATTCATTTCCTGCCACGCTAGGGAAAAGGTTGTGTATTGTCTATTTTCTGGCTAAATGGCCCTCAAGATTACAATCTCAGGCAAAAACCTTCACATCAGTGCTGACTTCTGCATTATCCTGATTGTAATCTGCATGACTAAGCCAGCAACCTGGAACTTCTCGGTTTGACATTGGTGACGAAAAGGCAAAATAGAAAGCCTCTGTTTCTAAAAGCTCTCCAACCAGACCCTTAGCTTTTACAAACTGGCACCGCTGTGAAGCTGGAACATGATTTAACCATTACGTTTCTTTCTTTAGGAACAACAGCCATTGAAGCCAGTATTTCAAGTAACAGCTCCTGAGGACTGAGGTCTTTATTACTTATCTTGTCATATGACATGCATAGGAAACATAATTCTACTGCTTTGGTTAAAGCAAAGTAAAAAGCCCCATTATTTTTAAAATTAAGTACTGCTACATAAAACTGTACAGAAATAACCAAATAATGTCTGCATTTTCTAGTAGTTCAAAATGGCTTGGGATCTAAACAAACTAAAAGATAGCTACTAGCAACAGTATTTCCTGAGGGAATATAATTACGGTTTCATGTTGCTTGTTCCTCTACCTTGTCTTTTTTTCTTGGATGGCAGGAGAGGGAAAGATAATTAAAACCAAGGAGAAGAAACAACTAAAACCACAGTGACATTAACCGAAATAGCACAATAAGCACTTATGTGTCTAGAAATACAAAACCACTTTTGCATGACATTGTTTCCAGCTGCAAATGTGAATTTGTAGAATTAAATGGTGTCTTTTGGGGCTGTGTAAAATGTTACTAACAATTGCAGCATTATAGCAGTGAGTATATCAAGGTGTCATACCACTGGAGGATACAAGCCATTATGTAGCACTCAATCTATAGCCACCATTCAGCAAAACTCTTATACCTTCCCATGCAAGCGTCCTGCTCCCCTCCATATTTACCTCCTATCATTTAAGATCTGTTCTTGCATAGCAGCTTCTCAGTGATTGAATCACAGAGAGTTGTTTAGTATGGCTAACAAAATGCTGTCCAGTAGCAACATACGTGGAATAGAGGGCTACAGAGAACTGAAAGGGTTAAGCTCATCCCATTAGGAAATCTTAACACCCTAGAAAGTGACAACCTGTAATCTGTTTTAAATATGATCATGTGTCTTCATGAAGTTGAAGTATCCCACAAGAAAGGATCCGTAGGTACCATCCTTTGTTCTCTGTAGGCCTCCTTACATCTGGAAACTATGGGAGTCTCTACTATATCCAGAGGTGCAAGCAATTTACTGAAGGTTTCAAGGGTCTGCTGCTAGCAGGTACAAACAATCCACAGAAAAGCCCTATGGTAAGTTTGCCATGAGATTTGCAAAGACATAGACTGGTAATTCCCTGCAAATAAGGTTTAAGCCTTGCAATTACATTCATACCTAGAAACTCGTAACTGAAATTTGTTATTTGTTTATAGTAAGCACTTATTTGAAACCACATTGTCTATGTGGTTCTTGATGTGTCAAGAGCCCTGAAGACTGCAAAGCTCCAAACCATGCTTACTTTCCTATCAGCTTTATTAAATAATAAACAAATTGGTAGCATATTTTTCCCGTATCAGGAAGAAATACAGCCCTGACTCCCATGAATCTAGCTGAACTATTACTATGCATCAAAATTACCTATGTTCAAGCTGTAGCACAAGTCTGGCTTGAAACTTTGTCAGCTTTAAAATTCAGCACGAAATTGTGAACAACATACGCATTTTGGAGTGTCCACCATTCAATGGTTGAGTTGTATAGCCACTTAGCCCTCCTGTTGTCCTCCAGAAATCCTGCAGTACTTCATGCTGTTGGGCATAATTTTCTTTGCTTTACTGAGAATTGAACAGACACAGAAATCTTTGATGAAGTATTCACATGATCAGTTTATACTATATTCAGAATACATTCAGAGCTCCTGAGAAAGAGGAGTTACTGTGAAATCTGCCTTGTGTGTCTGAATGTTTCCCAGACATTAAGTTTGTCGTGAAACATATTAATTGTACAGCTTGTGGTGGTGTCTCATGAAAACAACCAGATCTAGTAGCTTGACATTACAATCAGCATTCTGTGTCTACATAGGTACATGAAGTGTACAGTCTACTCAATTCACACTAATTATTAAGTGTTGTTATTAAATTATGAATTATGTGGGCAAGTGTGGATCTACACACACTTTTTTTTTTTTCCTGATAGGCAAGGCCAGTCACCTTGTCTGACTCTTCCCTCCTTTGGCTTACAGGCAGCTACTCCTCCTAACGAGCTTCTGGAAACAATTTCATTTGTATAAGCAGAGAAGCAAAACAGATCAATTAGTCAGACTGTAAGTTTGGTACTGCAAAAATGAGAAGAAAAACCAGTTCATCTTCTTCCAATTTTCTTTTAAATTTATTTTTCTTTAATTTCCCAGAGGAAATTGGAAGGATTTCAAGATGACATGTGCCATGCTGCAGTCTCATTTAGTTTATAGTCAAAACAGTGCCAGAGGAGGGAGATACAGCTACACTGCATGGCATCACGTGGAATCTAGGAGCTAAATTTACCTGCCATTCTTATCTCTAATGACGTTTTAAAAAAATTTACAACACCATAGGATTTGAGTGTGTTCTAAAGGAATGTTCCTTTGCTTACTCCTGCTTCAGCGTTAAGTCCTGCTGCATGCATTTAGAATTTAATCTCCTTTCCTTTTCAGTTACAACAAATGGCTTAATAAGATAACTGCCTTAATAAGGCAAAATAAGAAAAGGAATATAGATAGTGAGTAAATCTTATGTCCTGTCAGATGCTTGGGCACCCCGCGTTCGTGCAGCGTCGGGCAGAGCCTGGGTGGATTTTCTCATGGCACGCTGCGCAGTGCAAATCCTGTCCATGGAGAGAACGTCTCCCCTTTGGTCACCCAAGCTAATACAGAATTTCCTTATAAGAAAACAACTGTCTTTCGAAAGGATGTTCACATGAGAACTTTTTGCTGCAATTTTAGATAAAGGAAAGCCCATGGCAGGTGGCATAACCACCAGTATGGAGTGGGAGCTGCTTGCAGGCTCCACTGTTGCCATGAGCTGGCTGGGTCCATCCAGTGGTCAAGGGCTTTGAGCGGCACTGGCCTGTGCCTACTCGGGCTGTCAGGTGGACCACCTTGATGTACAGTGGTCTCCTGGTCAGGATGTATATTAACACAGAATCTTTCTTGGTACTTCAGTGTAGCTACATGTATTACGTTGTCAATCAGCTGATGTGCAGGTTCACCGCGGGTCGCTACTGGAAAGAATCGGAGCAATTGTTTATTAGTGTTGGGCTGGAGATGCTTCTTAAGTGACAAGAAAGTGCTGAGAATAGGTATCTGAATTTATTTTACTGCTACCAGGAAATTCTGGAAAATAGTGGAGAACTATTAATTAACCACGGATTTCATACAACTAGTTTTATTTCTCAGGCATTCAACTTGATCCTATTTTCATCTTCAGTCAGCTACTCCTAACTTAGCACTTACTAAATAGAAATAATCGTGGTTTATCCCATAACTAATCAATACAGAAGGCACAGGATCGTGTGCATGGATTATTACTGTTTGTTGTACACATGTATGCAGAATGACTTGTGGACTTTGTGACTTTGCTGCGGCTCCTTTGAAGAGTCACAACAGCACATGGAAAGTGTGCAGATGGGCCTTTTCTTTGTGTTTTCCTCCCACAGTCATAGTGATCATCAGATTTTATATATATTACAGAAAGAAGTATGTATACATACACTGAGGGGAAAATTCTCTAGAGAAAGGTCATGAGGACTTTGTTCAGAACCAGGGTGGTGACATCTCTCTCTGCGGGCAGGCTGTCAGAAGGAGACAGACAATAGCTGGTTTTTTTATGACACAAGAATACCCTTTAAAAACTCCAGGCTAACTAACTTGAAAGAGAAGAGCTTTGCACTATTTGGAGGGGGAAGTTGGTCAGATTTTGTTGTGTGTATTAAATAAAATCCTGTTGAGACAACTTACAAGCATGGTTTCAGGAGTTCGTGCTGGTAGTAAAATCAGCATAAAGGCATTGCAGGTGTTTTACTCCAAATAGAGAGAAAAGATAAAATTATCTTCTTAGAGAGTATTTTCCATAATGTTTCACACAATGTCATGCAGGTTTTATAATTGCCTAGTAATTTATTGGGTTTGCATCTTTTGCCTTCTTTTTAAATTTTATAGTGCAAAAATAGGAATATTTGGGAAAGTTTTGGTTTTACCATCCTTGACAGATCACGATGTTTTCCTCTGCGGACTTTCCATAAAAATACTATTCCTAAATGTGATAATCTCTATCAAGAGGAATTGGCTTCCTTTATAAAAGTCTAATGTCTTGAAAAGCAGTTTTCTACTTGGTGGGCATTTGCTGCTTTCACTATAAAATTGTTCTTTCAGTTCATCTGACACTTCAAATAATAACTCATTTATCAACAGCTAATACCATCCACTGTTGCAAGAGAAGAATTTAACAAGTGCTACCTAAGAACACGGCAAGAGCAGGCACTTTAAAAGAAAAGCTTTAATGAATGCTATGAGCAAAATATTACCTTTGGGGATGCAATTTTTATGAACTAATAGCTAACAGATTTTAAGCAACTTTAGAATTTGGCAAAAATTCTTTTCAGAGTTGGTACAGGGGAAGCCTACAACTCCCAAATATAGTAGATTTTTTAAATGGGTGTTAGCATAACTAGGAGCATGAGAGGGAGGTAGCGTTGCTGTATGCAACCTGAATGCTTACGGAGGTGAAAGAAGGAGAGAGTGAGCTGGGCCAAGGTTAGTGTTGCAGCACGCTGATGAACGCAAGGAGGCCGGAGAGCTTTACGGCTTCCTGGCATCACCAAGGAATAACTGTCACAAGTAAAAGGCATTTCCATGCCCAGCACAACTTGCCTCAGCTTGGTCCTTGATGCTCTGTTGAGCAATTCAGTTACACAGATATATTGCCAACCAGATGGGTACATTTCACTGAGGGGAATGGGAAGACAAGCTAAAGCACTCTCTGAAATTACTTGATGCTTCTCACTGGGGTACTATAATTGGAAGAAGTGATCTGAAATGTCTGTCAACTAAGAAGAAAAAGTCTTGATGTGAAGAAAAATGTCATCTACTACATGAGGCCCGCTCTTTGGGAAACGGTTTTCTTTTTGTTTGTGCTATTGTTCTTCTGTAATGAAGCAATTTTTGTAGGAAAATTGAGCTGTCTTTTCTCATGCACACTGATCACTGTTGTGTGAACTTTCACAAATATGTTTTTAGCTGGATCTTTGATAAGTTTTCTTTCCTCTCCACTAGCATGTAGTTTTAAGCGATTTAAGATTTTTAGTGGTAGTGACAGATCTAGAACTTCTTCATAAATATCCAAGGGATCTATTCATGTTATTCCTATTTGAAGTCTGGATTACAGTACCTAATTCTTACTAGAATAGAATTACTGGACATTAAATTTAAAATGTATTATATTAGCAAGACAATACCTCAGCCTAATTCAGAACTACCTTGATGGTAAATATGAGAATCTTTTACTAAATTTCCTTTAGCCAGTTGTTGCACTGGCATCCAGTTACACTCGTTTCTGCAAGACTAAGAAACTGTTAATGACGTATCTTTGTGCCGTGTTTTACTCTAGAACTAGAATTATTTTAGTTCTAGTGCATTAAATTTTAAATCTCTGGCTAAAGTAGCAGCTCATGTTAAGAAGGTATCATGCACAGCAAAGCTGTTTGTTTATGGCAGTATCTGCATAATTGGTCCTAATTGGGACTGGTGTGGCCTCATGATTAAGTTCTTTTATCACTTAGGTGTAAAAAAGTGTTTCTGTAAAAGCGCTGGTTATGTTGTCATCAGCTGATACAGTTTGCCAAGACTTTGATCTTTCCAATACCTTTGACAACAAATTTACAGATTAATTATGCATTGTGTTAATAATGTCCTTTTACAATCTGCAGTTTCAGTTCATCTGAGAGCCCATTTCTGCAGGTATCATTCAAAGGGATTAATAGGGGTTTCCTTTACCTTTTCATTAAAGCTGTCTTTTTATCAAGTTCACCAACTTATTTTTTTGCTAGTAATGTATTTATCAGCTGGTGATCATCTGATTCTTTGATCATCTTCTGTTCTACTCTATGTAAATAGAGATGATCAGAATAATACATGCATTTGTACATGAAAGCATACCATTAATTTAAAGGACTGCATCACAATTACATTATTTGCCACACCTTAACCCATTAAAAATAATCATCTTGTATAATCCCTTCTAAAATGACACACCCCACCAGTCACTAGTTTACTGAATTAGAGGAGGAACTGATTCAGATTTTTTTTTTTAAGTTGGTGCTTCCACTAATCTGCCTAAAAGAGTAAGTCTTTTACTAGATAAAATAAACTGGATTTGAACTAGCTTTCTTGGCTGTATTTAGAAAAGGGACAGCAGGTATCTGAGGAATCATACCTTGTGTCTTGTTCTCCTGTTGTTCTGGATCACCTTGTGTGCCTGAGTCTTGCACCAGTCTGGAATGGGGATGCGACAAGAAGGTGTGCACAGACCTGAGAAGTACTCCCAGGTATTTCAGCTTGATGTAGCATAGCAACCGAGAGAAACAGGGAGAAGAGAAAACTTCTACAGCTATTTTTCTTTTCTTCTGGTCAAGGTAAAAGTTAACATGTGCACCCTGCTTTACCTGCCTCTGAAGTGCATGAGTCAAGACTGGGAAAGCAGGTCCAAAAAGCAAGTGGAAGCCAGCAGAGCCCTCCTCAGGATGAGATCCAGCAGCTTTCTTCACAGATCTTGAATGGAGGTGAGCAAGAAACACGTTCTCCTTTTGAGGCTTTTCTATGTTTTGTTCTGCTCCTGATACACTGGTGCCTGCAGAATATTCACCACTTCTGAAAACTTGCCCGAATTTAGGTGTGTTAATTTAGGGTCCTTAGGGCTCCTGTGCTAATTAATCAATGATTCAATATTATCAGTGGTCTGTCTCTTACTTTTTTGATGCAGCAATGCTGGCCAATGGCTACCAGAAAATTCTCCTTGAATTCTCTCACCTAGTGATACAAGTCCTCAGACCAATCCTTTTAGCTTTTCAGGATATACGTTCCAGTTTCCAAACTCATCTCAGAGTATAAATGTTCTGAGATGGTTTGCTTTGTATATCATTCCACTATAATTAGTCATTTCCAGGCAAGCAATGATCCCTCTACTTATTGGTGTCTTTTGAACTTACGTTTAATACCACCTGACTTCAATGACAAAATATATTTGTTTACTTTATTTAAACAAAAGACTAGGGTAAAAAAAAAAAGCCAGTGAGGAATGAAACAAAAAAAATGCAATATTGAAGTCTGTTTCATATGGAAGTGTTTGCCTAGCTGTCACTTTGAATCTTTACAGCACATTTCAGCCATAGCAGCCTAGACATCAACTTGGCTAGCACTACTTTGCCTCCAAATATTACTTCTCCCAGTTGGCCTCTATGTCTCCTTAATATACTGGATTCTAGCTGGTATAACTGAAGCTAGAAATACCATTGTTGAAGTGCTTTGCTGCTATAAAAGAAGCAGAGGAGGTAAGATCTTGTATTAGATCATCTGAGATGGTATTTAAGTACATATTTATATAAAAGCATTTCCTTTTTAACAAGGAGGCCTTACTGTATTTCAGCTTTTTTGAGCTCTTCAAGAGATAGCAGTGCTAGTGCAAGCTGAACTGGGAATGCTTGTCTCTGAACTCATTAAAGGTTCTTCAATGTGTTAATTCTCTGCTCAAGTTTTCCTTCTTGCTGAGGAAAACAATTTTATTCTTGCTGCAAATTAGACCTTCCCTCTTCAGGCAGAAAAAATTAAATTGTGAAACACTTGTTTTTCTAACTGATTGCAAATTGCATATTGTAAAAGTTACCCACTGTGTAATAGTTTCAGTTGTATATAGCTTTTCGGACTTGCTGAAGTGACTACGCACCACACTTTAATCAATCAACCATGTGTCAACATTAAGAGCAAAGTACATGTACTAAACTCCTTGTTTTCTGAACATTTCTTCCCCTGCCAGTTGCTACACAGCCAGCCTCTGCCATCTCTACACAGACCCTTCAGATAAGCCAACACAATTTAAGCTGATGCACAGCAAAACAGACCCATAAACCTCTCTGGGTTAAAAAGAACCATCTTAAAATTGGTGGCGCCTTTAACCTGGATAAAGCTCAGTTTTCAGCTGAGATGAATTTGATGCAAATGAACAGGGAGTTTATTTTAGGCTGCCTAGCACTCGTGAAACTGTGCTGGGAGGAGTTTCCTGCTCCCCAGCACGTGGGGGTATGATCACTGCCCTAATGCTCAGTTCCCACTGAAATTGAAAGGTGTTGGTTGCCTCTATATATCCTGAAGCTCTAAAACTAAGAACTTAGTTTTAGGCATGTATGTATTCTTATCGTGTTGACATTATTTAAACTTCCTTTGCCTCTGAACTGAGGTGCTACCTAGATATTAAGCTGGACTCAAGCACACTTGGTAGTTCATTGACTTAGTCTGATTTGAACTTAAAATTAATGTTTTCAGGGCCTCAGAAGTGATGGAATAGAGAGCCACAGTGTCCTTAAAGTTCATACAATAAATCAAGCTACCTTATATATGAAGGTAGGCAGGATGACAAATGCAAGTGAAAGAGACTGGATTTTTAATTCAGTGTTTCAACCTAAATTAAGTGCTTACTACATGAAAAAGGGAGAGCAGAGCAGGAGAATAAGCCAAATTTATATTATAAGTATATATATTAAATTTGATAATAGTAACTATAGATGGGAAGGTTAGATGGCAGGAAAACAAATTGTGTTTAAAGTACTCTCTTTTTTCCCCCCCTTGTGAATAATGTGGGCAGTCTGCCTCGTACATGCACTAGGGATGAAGCGGAATGTGTAGAAAAAGATACAGTTTTGTTAGCATGAAAGAGTAACCTGTGTACCCAGCACATGCCATCTCTTGTTGGTTACAGAGGAACAAAACCTGCTCCTGCCAAGAGCCTTCCTCTTCGCTGCCCTTCTTAGAGGGTCCCAAGGCACCCTTCAGATGCGATGGGATTTTCAGTCTGCGCTTGCTCATTCATTCCCCACCTGGTCAATGCCTGTGCACGTACAACCTTCTCCATACCTACAACTAAATTAACAGATCTTTAAAGTAGCTTTATTTAAAACACTGCAGTATTTCCAGAAGGATGTCAATTTTAACCGTGCAAAATTTGCACTGGTGTGAGAGTATTTTGAAGCTTGTATTTATTGGCAGGTATCAGTTTTTTGAGTAGTATTTTCCTTGACTTTCTGCTTCACTTTGTAAGGTGGTATTTGGAAAATAGAGCATCTGTTTCGGGGCTTTCTTAGCTTAAACAAGTATTAATAAATGAAAAAAAAAACCTTAGGAGCACATTCATGGGGGAAATAACATTAAAAGCTCTAAACACTATGCTCTTTTACAGCTGGAGTGTCTGTATCATAATCTCTGCTCGGGAAGCAGCAGCTGGAAGGAGATAAATTGTGTTCACCAGGAGAGGGCTCCCGGAGTCCTCTGATATTACTGAACTTGGGAGCTTGAAGACCCAAAGGTGTAGCTACAGAAAAATTCACACAAGAACTGCTCAAATCAGATTATGTTCACCAGTGTGCCATACATGCCATAAACGTAAAACTTAAATAAATAAGTCTGATTCTAAACTCAAACGCTTTTAAAAAAATAAAGTGAAAAATAAGGATGCTGTTGCAACTTGGCTCAATTTCTTCCTTTATAAGGCTGTTGTTAAATGTTTTTAAGCAGCATTTAAATGATGTTATAGAAATCAACTTTGTAAACACCACCACCACCAATGTGCAGATTAACACTACTGTGCTTGGCTTTGCCAAAGAAATTCCAGAAACTTATGAAGTCTCTTCAGTTCGAGGTGCTTAATATGGTTTAATCACTGTTAGGGGAACAGCAATATTTCAGATAGCAAACAGGATTTCTTTTTGCATATTGTTTATGACTTTTTGCTATCCTTCAAGTAACCTTATGTATCATGAAGGATAAATTTATATCGTGATACAAACATAGAATCAGCCTGGCTGTACCACCTCTTATTATACCTCTTATTTCCTAAAAATAAATGCGGTAAGATCTTTGTATGAATACTATTGCATAAATAGTGTAACAGATGCTGTCTTCATTTCTGCTTTAAACAAAAGAAAGCAAGGTTATTTGTGTTTTAACAATGGTTAAATGAACTCTGCTTTTTAGTTCTTGTTTATCATTGTAAATTACAGGTTTAGTTCTGCTTACGGTCTACTGTAAGCATTATCCCATGAAATTTGTGCATAGAAAGTAGAAATCAGTTTATTACAGTGCATGCAGTCAGCACTATAAGGAAAGAAAATAAACCATTATTAATTTATATGTGTTCTTTAAATAAAAACTTTTTCTAGCCTTTTTTTTTTTGTTGTTGTTGTTGGTCATAAAATTCTTAGTATAGTCATGTCTTTTATAGATGTTCATAATTAAATGGACAGGTCAGAAGTTCTGTTTTAGCAAAAACAACTGCCAAACTGTGGAAAAGAAACCTTTACCTTTTGTGTATTTGCACAAGTGTCAGTGTTCCCATAGCTTTTTAGGGATAACTTGATCTAGTCAACTTCTCATTTTGACAGATGTGCTCCTTTTTTCTAGTGCTACCCTCTTTAATAATTTTAATGGCAGTAATTCAACAAAATCTTTTATCAGGATCAGACCCATTGTGCCATGTAATGGGCCAATAAAAATGGAGACAATATTGTAATAGCAAAGTGTAGTTTGGTGTTGGAGCTGTATTACAACGTGAAGTTGCTTGGGTCAGAGCACATACCAAAGTCTACCTTCAATGAGTTAAAATAAATTTATCTTAAAGAATATAAACAAAACTGCATATCCAACTATCTGTGTTTTTTTGCCATACTATTAATAAGGCCCTAGGATCCTGTATGTATTGAATTAATCAGCTAGTCCTGCACTGACAGACTTCTTCATTCTACTTCATCTCTGGGAAGTGATTCCTCTTTCCCTCTCCAAAAAGTCTCACACAGGTGTCTTCCACAACTTTCTGGAAGGTCTCCAATTTTAGACTGTTTCAGATCAAGAGGGAAAACCAGTACCACAGAGTTTTCAGTCTCATTCGCTGCTTTTTTTAGCCATCTCCTCTCTTCTGTGAAAGGAATAGCACTTGAGGGCCCCTGCTGACTGCAGGTGTAATGGTGCGCAAGGGGAAGATTGGTGTTACGTGCCCCTGAGAGAGCTCCTGGGAACTAACTGTAATTTGTCTGACATAGATGGCCTTGGAGCAGCTTTTCTGAAGAACGAACTCCCACAAAACCAGTAAGAGTTCAACTGCACCTCGAATGAGCTTCAGTCCTCGAATGATCTTAAGGAGCAATCTCAAGTAGAGCATATTGCAATTCATTCTGCAGGAGGAATGAGGTTCTGAATTTCATCTGTCATGATTTGCACTGAGGATCAGATGAGGCTATGCTATCTGAAATGTGCTCTTATACTCTAGGACGTTAATTGAGAGAATGTATCATCGAGACTTCAGACAATTACCTTTATTAGATGTGTGTTGGAACTGATGGAGTCTTAAAAAGTACATAATTGTTTTGCCTGTATTGGGTCCCAGTAGTTACATAAAAATGAGTTTAATTTTCCTGCAGTAAACAGCTTGCACTTTTCCCAGTTGTGCTAACACCACGAAAAAAACAAAACCAGCAGAAAGTAAAAGATTTAGATTGTATTCTCTGACCTCTTGTGCAGCTCCTTAACCCTTAAGCCAAGAGGCTAAAATCCTTATGAATACTAAATGAACCCTAATTTTGTGGAGAGCCTCATAAAGCCAAGGGAATTACTAGGAGTTAAAACAGAGTAAGACTATCATCTTGTTCAATGTAAGTAAATCTGGATGTAAGGTACAAAAAGGCACTAAGATTACTTGTAGTAGGGATGGTTTTATTTATCTCCTTGCTTAGCTATTTTTCTCTCCATTCCAAAAAAAAAAAATATGCAGATTTATAGTTAAAAATATAATTAATGGTCTTGTGGTCTGTCATTAAATGGGTTTTGTGTCTTTGTGGTCCCTAGTGAGTCTGAAGAGATGAACAACTGTTTGCTTATCACCAGGTTACTCCTCAGGAGAAATTTTGCACCAGAAATGCCTTTAAAATCCCTTTGTACGTTATTTTATTCACAGGAACAGTAATAGATGTTTCCTGCTCAAAAATGTCCAATTAATGCGGCATTCAAGTGATATAGACATGAGCCTTCTCCTGCTAAGACAAAGCAAGCATTTGTTTAACTGGATGTAAGAGCAGGGCCAACCTACTTTAGTCTTGAATGTCAAATCACTATTCTGATAATTTCCCAGAGGACTATTTTTAAGCCTTATTATTAAAAGGATCATCTTAATGTGACTACAAGGGCAAAACAAAGCATTCATATTTGTTCAAAAGAATCGAATTTGGATTGTAGCAATGTTTTCTTTTAGAAT
The DNA here is from genome assembly GCF_013368605.1 of Nyctibius grandis. Classification (NCBI taxonomy): domain Eukaryota; kingdom Metazoa; phylum Chordata; class Aves; order Nyctibiiformes; family Nyctibiidae; genus Nyctibius; species Nyctibius grandis. The sequence continues at coordinate 47,647,720 of NC_090663.1, forward strand.
ATTTCCTAATATTAGTATGTAATGAAGTAATTTCATAACTTTCAAATATTTTGCAATATTTTCTCTTCAAAAGCAAACAAGATTAATGAAAGTCTGACTTATATAGTTTATCGCATCTGTAACAATGCTGCTATTTGTATCCTTAATGCACAGCTCAGCTTTTGAAAAACACTGACATCTTCCTATCTGAGTTACGTTCTTTCTGAGGAAATTGGGTTTTTGACGAAGATTGTGTCAGAATCAATGACTATTTTTACCAAGGACATGATGTATTAGGCTTTTTTTTTTTAATATATATAAATAAAGAGGCCAGGATATCATGGTAATCTTTGGAGTAGAGCAGATGCCGCTAGTATCTCTGAGCTTGCAGAGATTTAAAAATAGGTGCTGTGGTAAGGCTCACTGGCATGTGGATAGCATCATACCCTAGTATGATGACACAGATTGTCTTAATGGCACAGAATGATGCATTATGAGTGATCACAGGCAAAACTGTCCTTATCAAATGGTTGGAAAGAAAATGCTTTTGCTTTAAAGAAACATTTTGAGAGGGGTAAGGGCACGTGTATCCATACTCATTTATTAGCTGTTACTTCCTCAAATTAAAAAAATTGCAATAGGCTTCCCAGTCACATGTGGGATTAGCAATGTTCAACATTACTGTCACAAACTCATTGTCCCTGGCAGATACTCGAGAAGGGTCTGGCTCTGTCCTTGTCACTGGCACAATGTGGCTAGCTAGCATTAGTGTGCTTTTATTTCTCTTTTGTTTCTCTTCCTGTCAAAAGTCACTTCAACTGAATATGAACAATAACAGCAGCTCTACCTACCTTCAGTGGAGAGGCAACTTTCAACCAATTAAATATACCTACAATAAAAATATATACTGTTGGATCAAAACCAAGCAACTTCAGGATACCGCAGGATACATACATACTGCATGTAAAAGGCCTTAGAAAAAAAAGGGGGTTTTGGATTCAGCAGTATATAAAAAGACATGAAATGGAAGAACAAGAAACCAGACCTCAGAGATTATAAACTATATATCATGGTCAAAAATGGTTCAAAAATTTACCTAATAGTCTTTATAAAGGTCCTCCATAAGGATCACTATTTTATACCATTATTGCATTCATGTGGGGGTAAAAAGAAGAGTCTTGTCCAGGATCAGAGTTCTGTCACTGCCTTAGACAGTTCCAGACTGTACTAATATATTTTCTGGTTAGAACTTTTTATTGTAAATAGTATAGGCATAATCTGGCTTTCATCAAAATCAAAGGCTAAATTCCTGGACCCAATGGTATTTAGGAAGGACATCTTTCTAGAGACTATGATGTTTAATACTGTTTATCTTGTATGCTGCAGAGAGATATTGGGACTACTGTGAGAAAACTATTGATTTTTTTTTTTCAAAACTGCAATGAAAGCTGACAGACCCCTATGGCTTCCAGAAGGGTTTTTTAATCTGTTAATAATCTTTAGGTAGGGAAGTTTTCCATGCCGCCTGTCCTACACTTCTCAAAAAGAGAGCTGGAGCCTATCTCAGCATGATTGGGAGCGGACACTTTTCTTCCCAGCTGTGCTCCTCTTCTTGGTTCTTGCACATCTTCAGATCGGTGGATTTATTTTTTTCCCTTTCCTCAGGTGTTCACACTGCTGAGAAGGAAACCTTTTGTCACGAAAGCTTCCAGGCTCCAGGAACAGGGCTACATGCCTGGAAAGGCTGCAACCACCAGCAAGTACAGTGGCAGTGTGGCTTTCCTCTCCTGCCTGCTCTCCCATGCCCGCAGCCCTGCCCAGGGCTGGCTCTTCCCCACCAGCCACCATGCAGCTGCCTGGGACATGGTCCCCCTGGCTGCCTGACCACAGACAGGGACTCTGCACTGCCTGCTGTGATTACAGCTACTCCAGACCTATGGGAGCCATACACATCTGTCTCAGCCACTGTTGCCATGGCACTATGGAGAGCCACAGAGGCTCCAACCTCTTCCCCACAACCTAAATAAATATACTCCAGTGTCAGCCCATGCGGAGCTCCTGGCATCCTCGGCCCCACTGACCCGTCTGGCTCAGGAGTGACCCAGCCACGCCAGCACTTCTAAATGGGCATCTGTTTCTTCTCCGCTGAAAGAGGAGGCACAAAGGCCAGCTATTAACAACATCTAATCTCTGACATTTACAAAAAGTCAACTTTGTCAATGATATTATTTTGTAGAACTGAGAAAAACATTTATTTTCCTCATGCGAGCCATTGTAAGAGTTTTACCATTTATCATACATGAAGACCAGCTGTCTGAGAGGGTTTTTTCTAATATTTTTTTAAATTAATAGAGAGGGAGATATCACTGTACCATCACAATCCTTCGTTCTTCTAACTCCAATGGATAGACAGCTCTGCAAGTGTCATTTCCTGATTGCACCTAGCGGATGCTATCAAAACAAAACTGCTACCTTCCTGTTTATATAGATTTTTAGTTACAGAAGGAATTGACCCATAGTAGTTTAGCTGGCCTAAGGACTTGATTAAACGTGCTATTTGAAAATCCATTTTAATGTGCTTTGTTTTCTAGGAAGTGTATATACCTATACCTGTACCTGTACATATACCTGTATACATAGGAGAATGAAAAATATCATCGGATATTGTGGTGAGATACACCTTCCCAAGACATACTGACATGCATAATGGAGACATCATCACACTGCTGGTCACTGTTGTGCACGAAGCCCATAGCAGCATCTACTGCCGCTCAAACTGGATGAGGCCTACTCAACAAGCATGGGGTGGAGGGATCCTTGTGTTTTGAACTTTTTTTTTTAAAAATGTTCCAGACTGGGAAAACATTAAATGGATGGTTCAGTTTTTTCCTCTCCCACTCACAGAAGTTACTCTTTTGGGAATTGCCTTGTGCCTGATTTCACTTGCTACTGCTACTGTCTGCTTCTTACGTATTCCTCGCTGATACTGGGACCAAGTTACACTGGCTGTTGAAGGAAGGTGGAAGGTGGGAAAGTTATTTTATTTTTATTGGACATTTCTGAGGGAGGACAGTGACATTTTGGAGATGTCAAAATATAATGCTGATGATTGCTCTATAAATAAAAACAAAATACACGTTCTCTCACCATTGATCGTCTTAAAAAAAAGAGAAGATGACAGATTTGGATGGCTTCAGTAGCTGTCTTGATTTAATTCTCTATTGCCAAATTACAATTTGTTGTGCTTTGATCAGTGTAAAGAGTAGGGAGCACAGTTATTGACTTCATCCACGAAAATGGATATGAATATAAAATCACCGGTGTACGGACTAATTTTTGTGCACCTCAGAAACTAGAGGAAGGCCTTATTCATGTCCTAGCGTGCTTCTGTGTGTCATATACAGTAAAAGTGAGTAGAATTTGATCTGAAAATAGTCATTACTGAATAAACAGTTATTTTATATTCAAATAACAATCCTAAGTGTAGGAGTTAAAAATGGTTGAAATTCTAAAAGCATACAAAGAAAGGAAGGAATGGAAAATAAATACCAAGTAGGAAGGAAGATAACAGTAAATTGAAAAAAAAAAAGCTGGGAGGAATATTTCAAGCTGAAACAATGTGACTGCTTTCTTATCCTCTTATACTATTTGGTTACATCACATGGTATAAATAAGGTTAAATGATCTATTATAATGACATAAAAAATGTGTAGACATAAATAGGGCATAAACTGCTGTAACGTCTGTAGAACTCCATCTTTGTTTTCTGGCTGTGGATTTAGTTAATTTTTTCCTAAGTTCCTCTATCTACCAAGATTAGCCATAAATATTTTTAAATTAAACTACTTAAAACTTTTAAAAATCTATTTTAAAATCTATTGTTCCAATATTATGTATTCTGTACCATTTGTACTCTATAAAATGACATACTGTAGGTTTTTAGGAGATAATAATCTGCAAAACGCAATAGTCAGTGTCCAGGAAGAAACTATTAAAGTATAACACTAGAGAAAACAAAGAACAACGGGTTACTGGGAACTAGACTTTAGGGAAATACCTTAATGATAGAAGCAAAGATATTACCCACTGGTATGTAATGAACTCCTTAGCAGATGATGGCTTGGGGAGAAAAGGTCTCAGAATTGTAACATTGTGATAAAAATAATTTGATGATTCCTCAAAATAAAAGAACTGCTTTCACTTTTAAAGACTAAATGGAAGGGAAGCATCTCGGGGCAAAAAATGCACAATAACCCTTCCCATCCAGCCATTTATAACAACAACAACTTTATTTCTCAGCCTGGAAAGGCTATGTAAAAAAGCCTATTGGATTAGAGATCTTAGTAGAAAAAAGGCAATAATGACCAGCTACACCTGGGGAGAGGTTTTACAGCTTAAAACTCAGGGCAGAAGCTTTGTACATTTACCGAATCCTGAGGCTGGAGGTGGGTTATTAAGTTAGAGTAACCCAGGGGAAACAAAAAGAAAAAAAATATATATACCCTTTGCATTTGTGCTATGAAATGTAATGTTATAGAAATTTTCACATAATTAATGTAAAAGTTCTTATGAGTTAGAGAGACAAGAATCAATAGGGGTGAAATAGAATAGTGAATAGAATAATTAATATAAGTCTATCTGAATAAACACAGGTGGGCTTTCACAATGCATGAATATTGTTCTCAAAGCTCCTTGTGTAATCCTGACCTAGGACTGAAGAAATCATCAATCAAAGCTTAATGAGTAGCTAAGCAGGAGTAGGCCTAGAAGTATTACCTTCTGATGATTTTAGTAAAGGGGATGTATGGTTAACCTTTTCTTTACCTTAAAAGAAATATAGGACACTTAGAAATAAAAATTAGTATAGATAAGGTTTTAAACATAACTTCAGTTGTTTTTAAGGTTGAATGTTTAGGAGACACTGGCGGTGGGAACTGGACTCTGATCAACCTGGATCAGGACGGGACGCTGATCACAGCAAGAACATTAAGGACGCCGATCACAGCAAGAACATCGAGGACGGGGTGTCGGCCGGAGTTGGAGCGGAACCAGAACATAAAGATCAGCTAAACAATAGAAAAGAATGGACTTTTGTGGACTCTTGATGAAGGAAGAAAGAGGAATTGAAATAGTTAGTGGATTATTAACAGAAGCTTATGAAATGTTTATGATGTAATTGATTATTAGTTTCTATATAAACCGGTAGTGAATTTGAGTCAGGTACCATTCACTGCGGTGGTGGTCCAACTCTGAGTTGTTAATAAAACCAGCAAACCTAGAGACCCGGACTCTGCCAATTTTCTTTAACAGAATTTGGCACCCCAGATGGGACTCTAGGACACTGCTCCGATTCTCTGAGCATTCCCGTCTCCAACGCCTAATTGCCGGCAACAAGGGTGAGTTCACCTGGTGGTCTTGGGAGCGGGTATACTCAGACACTAGGAGCCTGTGTGTTTAAAATTGCTGAGGAATTTTTTTGAAACAAAGGTAACCCGGGAAATTAAGGAAAAGGTAAAATGGGAATTGGACCCAGCATTGAAAGGGGGACGCCCCTTGCTGAGGTGTTGGAGAATTGGAATAGAATCCCGTTGACCGGGACATGTGGGAAAAAGAGATTTATTTTGCTGTGTCAAGAAGAATGGCCATTTTTAACTAGGGTCCGAGGTGGAGGACCTAGAGACATCTGACCCTTTAAAGGGACCTTTGATGCGCATAAATTGAGATTCTTAAGGGTAATCCTCGAGGATGAAGGGAGTCAAGATCTTGATTTTTGGTATATTTGGTACTATTGGGCAAATGCAAAGAAAGGCAAAAAAAGAGCCTAAACAAGTGAAACCTTCCATTCCTTCAGCACCCGTGCTGGAGAAATCGAATCCTTTCACTGACAAGGGATTTGGCATGTATCCCATGAGGTTGGAATACATCCCAAACCCTAGAGCTGGACCTGGAGCTCCGCCAGAGGTTCCACCAGTCCAACCTGTTGTGAGACATGAACCTTGGAAACAAGGAGATTTAGTAAACTGGCAATCAAAATGCCACGCATCAGAGAGGATGCTGAAAAATGTGCTGAGATGCTATCTGGCAATTTTACTGATTATTCTCCAAATTGGAATGATGTAAAGACCCTCATGAGAGAGCTCTTTACAGCAGAAGAGAGGAAAAAAACCTTACAAAAGGATCGGGAAATTGCACAAAGAGATCAAACTCAAGGGCTACAGCCCTGGCCCGATCAAAACCCAAACTGGAATTTGGCCACTGAGGATGGCGCCAGACTCCAACGAGAAGCCTTACAGCAACTGGTGGAGGCTGTTCGGCAAGCTGGCAAAAAAAAAAAAAAAAAATTACTAATTGGACAAAGGTAATGGAATGTAGGCAAAAACCTGATGAACATCCCAGTGATTACTGGAGTCGGTTAAAAGCTACTCTCCTGAAATATGGAGAAATGACAAGGGACAATTTTCAGGAACCCCTTGCAATCAGTGTATTTGTGGATCAATCTGCACCTGATATTAATAAATATTTCAAAAAACATATGCCAGGGTGGCAAGGTGAAAGCCTCACAAAGATTCTTGGTATTGCAACCTTTGTATATGATGGGAGAAGTGAAGAGCAAAAGAAACAAGATCAAAGAAAAGAGAGAAAGGAGCGAGAGAGAGAGAGATCAACCTTTCGGCACCGCAACTACTCAGAATTACCAGCGCGGCAGGAGAAGAGGTTTTCCACAAGGCTGTGGAAGGGGAGACCAAGGAAGACAAAGATTCATTCCCTCTCGAACTGATACTCTGGAATGTTTTTTTTTACTGTGGTAACTTAGGGCACATCGTCCGGTGTTGTCCTCTGAGACCACCTTCCAACAATGGTGGGAGAGACGGAGCGGAAAGACCGGGGCATCCACATTCTCGCTGAGAAATTTATGGATCGGGACTCTGGGATTAAGGTAGATAACGAGGGACTTATCACAGCTAAGGTAAATGGCATTCCTGTTAAATTCTTAATAGATACTGGTGCAACTTTATCATTGTTAAATTTTTATGTGTCACAGTTATCTGATGAATTTGTAAAGGTTACTGGAATTTTGGGTGAAGAGAAGTTGCCGCTTTCTCTTCCCCTTCCTATTGTTTTTGATGATCGTTTGATATGAGGTTGATTTGTTATTTCGCCAACTTCTCCTGTTTCACTATTTGGGAGAGATTTATTACAGGAATTGGAAACATGCATAGATTTAACTCCCAAAGGAATTTGATTGATCATAATGGGAATGCAAACTATAGAAATTCAAGAAGGTGAGCTTAAAATCCCAAAAGAGTTAAAGAATGTATCTTAAAAATTATGGAGTCTCTCCGGAGATGATATTGGACCGTTAAAATCTGCAGAACCTGTAGTGATTAAAACAAAAGGAGGGACTCCCCCGTCTATTAGACAATACCCAATTGTGGCAGAAGCTATCCCAAGTATTGGAAAACAAATAAAATCATTTTTGGAAAAGGGGATTTTAAAAGAATGTCAAAGTTACAAAGATGGGGATCCAGAATATAGATTTGTATTTGTAATTGTTCCCCATCCAGTAGTACCTGATCCAAATTTGATTGTTACTCAAATACCTATTTGGGGAAAATTTTACACTGTATTGGATTTGACTGGAGCTTTCTTTAGCATACCTGTGGCTGAGGAAAGCCAGCACATATTTGCCTTCACTTGGCAAGGGAAACAATTAACCTGGACTCGGTTACCCCAGGGATTTACAAGTTCACCAACTATATTCTCCCAAATTTTGAAAAGGAATTTGGCTGATCTGTTTTTTCCGTGTAAGTCTGAATTGATACAATATGTAGATGAGTTATTGTTAGTATATCGTTCAAGGAAGGATTGTGTTACAGACACTCGGTATTTGTGTAATAAATTGGTTGTAAAAGGTCACCGAGCATCTCCATCAAAATTGCAACCCATCAAATGGGGTCTGGAGAGGCAAAAAGCTTTTACAACTCTGAAAGGTGCCTTAATGCAAGCACCGGCTTCAGGTTTACCAGATTATAGTAAACCTTTCAAATTATATTGTGATGAGCAAAAGGGAAATGCTAGAGGAGTTTTAGTCCAAACTTTAGGACCACATGAAAGACCAGTAGCATATTTTTCTGCTCAATTAGATCCAGTTACACAAGGAACACCATTTTGTATAAAATCAGTAGCTGCAGCAGCAGAAATGGTAGAAAAAATGTAGATCAATAGTGCTGGGACATCCCCTAACCGTATGCGTACCCCATGAAGTTGAAATATTATTGAAACAATATGCAGAAAAATCACTTTCACCGCAACGGGCACATAGATATGAACTGGTTTTACTTTTGGCTGACAACATCACACTTCAAAGGTACAATACTTTGAATCCAGCCACTTCAATACCTTTGCCGACTGAAGGGGAAAAAGATCAACCTGACTGTACCCAGGTATTAGCAGTATCCAGTAAACCACGCAATGATCTTCAAGACCAACCCCTGAGTGACCCAGACATCAACCTTTTGACAGACGGCTCATCTTTTTACGAAGAAGGAAAAAGGTATACTGGCTTTGCAGTAACAACAGAAAAAACTGTGTTAAAAGCTAATCCTCTTCCTAGTGCTGTGGGTGCACAAGGTGCAGAAATCATAGCACTTACTGAGGCTGCAAAGTTAGCAAGAGGCTTAAAAGCTAACATTTATACAGACTCTAAATACGCTTTTGGAGTTTGTCATGCTACAGGTACCCTGTGGAAAGAGAGAGGATTTTTGACCTCAGCTGGAAAAACCATTGCACATGGAAAGGAGGTACGTGAACTTTTAGAAGCTATACAGTTACCTGCACAAATAGCAGTAATTTATATAAAAGCTCACACAAACCACCAAGATGCACTGTCGCGAGGAAATCACTTGGCTGATCAAGCTGCGAAAGCTGCAGCCAAACAAATTCATCTTATTATGGCAGTTTTGTGTGCAGCAGAGAAACTTGACAGGCTTCCAAGTGCAGAAGAGATGTATGAGGCTCTTCCAGAAGAAGAAATGAAATTTTGGAGACGACTTGGAGCAGAACAACAGGATGGACAATGGACATTGGCCAACAAGCCTCTACTCCCAAAAAGGTATTTACTACCTCTTGTTCGGTGGTTCCATGAAAAATGCCATGGGGGACCTGAGGGACTTGCACAAAGAATTCAACGGCTGTGGGCTGCACCCGTAGTCTGCTCCGCAGTGAAAAGGATTACTGAAAGCTGTAAACTTTGCTGACAATATGCTACCACTAGGATTCAGCCACCTCAAGGTAAAAGAACGCCCGTGGTGTTTCCTTTTCAAGGATTACAAAGTGATTATGCTGAAATGCCAAAGGCAATGGGGTATTCATACTTGTTAGTGATTGTAGATCAATTATCAGGATGGGTAGAAGCCTTCCCAGCAAGAAAGAATGATTCAAAAACTGTAGTGAAAGCGCTGTTGAAAGAGTTAATACCCCGATATGGAGTTCCTGAAGTAATTGATTCGGATAGAGGAGCTCATTTTTCAGCAGCGATTCTGTTCCAAGTTTATAATGCTTTAGGAGTCACAGGGAACTTACATACACCCTATCACCCTGAGTCCTCTGGACAGGTAGAAAGAATGAATAGGACCATAAAGGAAAAGATTGTTAAAGTGTGTAAAACAACAGGGTTGAAATGGCCAGAGGCTTTGAATTTGGTTCTGTGGGACATTCGGAACACACCCAGACAACCTGTTGGGTTATCGCCAGCAGAAATATTGTTTGGGTGAGTTTTGGCTGTTCCAGGCACTTATTTGCCAGAAAAAAAAAAAAAAAAAAAAAAAAAAAAAAAGTTTATTGGATGGAGATGAACGAGTGACACAATATATACTATACTTACAAAATTCTTTCTTTGAAATGCGAAAGCATGCCTATTGGTATCGAGGTGGATCTCCTGAGATACAAGTACATAATATTCAACCAGGAAACAAAGTATTGATAAAAAACTTTAAGAGGAAAAATAGATTTGAACCAAAATGGGAAGGACCCTATGTTGTACTTTTAACTTCTCTTTTTATGCTGTCAAAGTTGCAGGGAAAGAAACCTGGATCCATCATTCTCATGTCCGCAAGGAACCCGAGGAAAGATGAAATATTTAGTTTGTTCCTTTTTTTTTTTTTTTTCCATCTGTAAATGTTGCTGTTTCACCTTGTGTAAGATTGCTATTCGTTACCAAGATTTCAATACCAATGCCTCTCGTGTGCTTTATAATAATTATTCTTGGTGATCTGCAGGCTTCTTTATAGCAATTGAGACAAAGACTGGGGAACTCATTTTTACATGTAGCTATCCAAAGATTGAGCCCAGAGGAATTATTTATCAATTTGGAAAAAAACGATAATAAATATATCTGGGGAGATGATAGAAAAATTAGCCAATGCCTCAATGCACGGATTTCTGACATTGCAAAAGGAAATTACAGAGCTCTCTAAAATCACAATTCAAACTAGAATGGCTCTAGATATGATATTAGCCTCACAAGGAGGAGTGTGTACAGTTTTAAATGATAGTTGCTGCATGTACACAGACCGATCAGGAGAACTACTCACAGATGTGCACAAAATTTGGGAAGTGAGTTCTGTGATGCAAAAGGTAGAAAGGGACGACACCTCATGGGGATTTACTGAAACACTCTCTTGGCTCACATCTTGGTTCCCAGACTTGGCCTTATGGATAAAGAAGCTGATTGTAATTGTCTTGCTTATAATTATTGTCCTTGTGATTGTACTAGTGTTGGGACAGTGCTGTGTGAGATGTTTTTCTTCCTTTGCTTCAAAAATAGAATCATCACGGAGATACAAATAATTGCAGGGATACAATAAAAAAAAAAAGGAGGGAATTGTTATAGAAATTTTCACATAATTAATGTAAAAGTTCTTATGAGTTAGAGAGACAAGAATCAATAGGGGTGAAATAGAATAGTGAATAGAATAATTAATATAAGTCTATCTGAATAAACACAGGTGGGCTTTCACAATGCATGAATATTGTTCTCAAAGCTCCTTGTGTAATCCTGACCTAGGACTGAAGAAATCATCAATCAAAGCTTAATGAGTAGCTAAGCAGGAGTAGGCCTAGAAGTATTACCTTCTGATGATTTTAGTAAAGGGGATGTATGGTTAACCTTTTCTTTACCTTAAAAGAAATATAGGACACTTAGAAATAAAAATTAGTATAGATAAGGTTTTAAACATAACTTCAGTTGTTTTTAAGGTTGAATGTTTAGGAGACACTGGCGGTGGGAACTGGACTCTGATCAACCTGGATCAGGACGGGACGCTGATCACGGCAAGAACATTAAGGACGCCGATCACAGCAAGAACATCGAGGACGGGGTGTCGGCCGGAGTCGGAGCGGAACCAGAACATAAAGATCAGCTAAACAATAGAAAAGAATGGACTTTTGTGGACTCTTGATGAAGGAAGAAAGAGGAATTGAAATAGTTAGTGGATTATTAACAGAAGCTTATGAAATGTTTATGATGTAATTGATTATTAGTTTCTATACAAACCGGTAGTGAATTTGAGTCAGGTACCATTCACTGCGGTGGTGGTCCAACTCTGAGTTGTTAATAAAACCAGCAAACCTAGAGACCCGGACTCTGCCAATTTTCTTTAACATGTAATATGACTTCCTTAGGGAAGATACATGTAATTTAAATTTGGAAGGAAAAGTATTGGTCTGGTTAAAAAGGAGAAAAGGAGAGAGGGGAGGTAGACACAGAAAGCACCCACGTGTGTGTGTGTGTGTGCGCACGCACACACACGCGTGTTTATTTGAAAGCTGTTGCAGCTCTCCAAAGCAAGTGGGTCAGCTGTAATGAAGTGCAGTGAGCTTTTGCTTTTTGGTAAAGGAAAAGAAAAAAATTCCTGCTGTCTTTCCATTTTCTTTCTCTTTCCACTATCACTTACTCAGGTAATGAAGGCTTACTCTGATCAGAAGCATGTTGTACGTTCAGGGGAGTCATCCCTGTAAGAACAAAGGCATAACTATAGATAAGTTCAGGCCTTGCTGAAAATTACATAAAATGACAAGCCAGAGTAGAAATTGGCTAAGGAAATCACAGATAGGTTGTACTGGGTAAACACAGTGAGATGGAAACAATCTAGACAAGAACAACTACCCACAAACCCGTTCCAGGGAATAAGGCAATCTGGGAACCAGCACCAAAGCATCTTGCAAAGATATTGCAAAGTATGAGTCAAAGAGCTAAGGAAAAATATTTTTCTAATCCCATCCAGAAACAGATGTTTAATTATCTTAGAAAACAAAGTTGGCACTGAAATAGTCTCACCAATAGTTATTTAGTAAATGGTACATATTTTATTATAGTTTTATGACAGTTAATACTGATATGTCTAAGTAGTCTTACATTTATTACTCATTATGCATTCTGTTTAATTCCAAAGTGCAGATTGCCAATATTTCAGGTAATGAAAATGGTATTCTTGTTTTGTACGCTGGGCATGATTTCCTTTGTGTAACAGATAGAAGAACGTTATAGTATATGTATATATTTCTGCCCAATGCAAGAAATACATGCAATAGAACTATCCATTCACACGAAATGCTACTAATCACAACCAAGTCGGACTAACTAGACTAAACTAGTTTAGCTTTTACAGCTACACACGTCAGTAGACTTGAAAGGCAAATTTGTTTGTTTTATTTTATCTTGGGGCGCATTAAATCATGGTATTTGGCAGCATGGAATAAGGGACATTAAATCAGCTTTTATGCTGTTGTTAAGGAACCCATAGAGGATGGGATTCAAGCAGCAGGACATCATACCCAGTAAATGGCATATGCAATATACTAATTTAAAATGTCTGTTAGAAATGAGAGTGGCATTAAAATCTGTCACAATGTGGAAAAGGTGAAGAGGCATCCAACTGAAACCAAAAACTAGGATTAGCACTGTCAGTCTGCAAAAAACTCTCCTAGATCTTGTCTTAATTCTGATGACGGATCGCGATACCGTAATCATGTCCTGTATCTCTGTACTTTCTTCTGGTTTCATCTCAAAACAGATAGGTATCCCAGGGATGAATTTACTGGAGGAAGAGAGTTGGCTTTTTTCTGTGCCAGAGGTTTCTGGGAGGTCTCTGGAGTGAGTATCTTGATGATGCCTTGAAATAGCTGGCATCACACTTGAAGTCTTTTTACTGTATCTTCTGTGGTGCTTTCTGCCAAAGGCGCAGCTCCATCTGGAATGGCCGGAGGGCTGCACCTGCGTGCCAGTGCTCTTGGAGGGATGAAGTGTTAGGTTTATCATCTCCTTTTCTTCAAACTTGTCTTCCTTGTTTGACAGTCTGGAACCTATGCTCCTGCAGACGCTGGTGTGAGTAGCGGTTAAACACACCAACGGCAATATATACTGCATGAACAGTAAGGCTATGGTAAAGGCAATTCTGTAGGAATCAGAAGGCCATGACTCAATACACAAGAGCCTGTTCTCCAGTGCCTCTAAATTCAGAGTTTTGCTGAGGTCCACAATTTTGTGGAAAACTGGCAGAGGGGAGCAAATTGCAAAGCCAAAGGCCCAAATGGTCACTATTAAGAAATAGCCTTGTTTTGCTGTTAAATTGCTAGAAAGAGGATATTTTATCATACGGTACCTGACTGCAGCAATAGATATTAACATCAAAGTTGAAACTAGAACTGATGCGCATTGGAGGAAGGGCATTACACGGCACATGGCAGTGCCAAACACCCATTGGTCAAGCAGGACAGATGTCAGTGTGAAAGGTGAACAAAGTAGCACAACTAAGATGTCAGAAAAGGCCAAGTTACCAATGAGAATGTTTATTATTGTCTTCTGCTTGCGCTTTTGCAGAGCTGTTAGTATAAGCACATTTCCCATAAAGCCAGCCAGACTTATAAGTGTGTACAGCCCAATAAGAAAGTACTGTATGTCATCAACGCTGCTCTTATAGTCTTCCCAGGCAGAAAAATTCTTTGTAGGAGCAGAGGTGTTCTTGGTAGGTGTCCTGTTGTTACGGTCTCTGAATCCTAAATCCATTTTACAGTCCTGCTTAGAACGAGAAAGGCATTAATTAGCATCTGAAGGAAGGATGATACTGCTGTTAATCAGAATGTAAAGGAACATAAATTTACCTTGTATCACCTTAATGCAAATAAATTAATAGTGATGTTATTCTGCTGTGAGGCAGATCCTGCTTAACTTCAGGTCAACATGAATTAGTTTCGTAGGTTTTATTGTGTGGCATTCAGCACACCTAGGCCTCCTACCTGGCTGCTCACATGGGACGACGGCAATTTAAGTTTCTGCGTTATGATGCTAGCTTTTAACTGTGCTTTGCTATAGACCATATTGTCAGCCTTTCCAGAGGGAGCAGTTAGCTACTAAAGCAATCCATTTAGAGTTGGTGAGATTACTCATGTGAATAACAGTTCATTGATATGAGTAAGGAAATTACAATCACCATCTGGGCATGTGCCTAATCATTACATGACAGCAAATTATAATGAGAGCACCTGAAAATATATGATGTTTTGACACATGCTAACAACTGCAGTACTATTTCTTACCTTGCTAGAGGAAAACTGACACAAAATAGGTCAGAGCTTTCAAAAAGGATCAGTTTATAAGGAGATCCACTGTCAGTGATCCAAGATGGAATTCCTAATGTGGTGCTATACACACCATCTTCTATTAAGTGGTGAACATATTTTAACTGTTGCTCAAGCAGAAAGGAGAGCTGCCTACAAAACATCCAAAATAACTGGATGTAATACAGAGAGGACAGTGTTAACTGGAAGCAAACCCCACACAGCCATTTGAAAATTCAGGGAACTGCTAATTATTCAGCACAGAAATATCTAACATTAAAACCTAAGTTAGCACAAAGTTGTTCTGCCTACAGAATCTTAATGTATCTGTCTTTGTTTTAGAAGAAACGGAAAGACAATAAAATTCAGTTTAAACTGCAGTTTACCTTAAACACCTGCATGTACTAAAGTTTCAAAGTCAAAATTCCCCAGAGATCTAAACAAACCCAAAACATACATAAATTGAGCAGAAGGCTAAACCTGATAACTAAAAAAAGGCAGGGCTCTTCAAGAATGTGGCTGTCCTCAGTGAGCTGTATCATGCTGACTTCTTCAAAGTGCAATAATACTATTCGGTTTCCTCTACACGTGCAGATGTGCTCCTTCCTTCACGTCACGACGTGTGTGTTCCTACTGTCGGGTGCCAAAGGGAAGCTCAAACCATAAAACACCCTCAGAATATTCACTGACAGTGTGTTGTGATGGAAAGGTCCCTCACGTGACATTAGAAATACTTATTTCAAAAAATAGTAAGATATTGCAAGTTTTTGTGTCTTGCAAGTAATGTGTTGGGAAAAGGTGAAAAGAACTAAGCCTTGCCAACTTCTTGCAATGTTGAGTTAAAGTGCTTTTTAATAGCTAAAACAGAAGTAAGAATTGGATACATGAATTTAGATAATCTAAATACTATACTTGTGTGCGTATGAGCAGGGCGGCATTAATGCAAATTATTTCTGTTTATTTTTTCCCAGTCTCTACCGAAATGGTGGAAAACCATACAATAAACAAACAATACTACCTGAGACTACCCTTGCCTCTAAAGCAAATTTAAAGGGGCAGACTAGAGATTCTGTAACTGATCCAATCTTTCTACTTCTACATTGATATTATCAGACGTTTTCATTTTGGTGGGCTTCTCTTTATACAACTACTAGCTAAAGAAGTAAATAGTTTTTTACTTAATTTTTCTCAGTTAATTTTCTGAGTTGCTAGCAATCATCTGAAAAAAGTATGATCTGCAGACCACAGTGACTTCCAAACTCAGCTGAAATTTCTTTCTATTCTCTAAATGTGACTCAAGATAATTTTTGTCGGAGAAAACCACAGCAGGGCTCTGCCCTGGATAAAATACATCCCCTTACCTCAGGTTTATGGAATTATGTCCCTGTTATGTCATACCTGTATCATTTTTTTTCCCTTTGTTCAGCACGGAGGAGTGATAGGTTTTGCTATGACTGATGCTTTTGCAGATTTCAGTGTGTGCATGCATCTGTACTCTCCAGACTCTCTTTTGATTCATGAAAGCCATTTCAACTGTACATTGCATTTCAGTAAGAAATATTATCTGCCTAATATTTTCAGGATCAACATTCCATTATCTTTGCACTACCACATTCATCTTAGCTGAGAAGTGTGTAGGAAAAACCCTTGCATATAACTGAGGAGTTAATAATGAAAAAGCCATTTGTGTAATTTTGGACAATTTTCTTTTTGCTTGAACACTTTCCTTTTCCAGTTTATATCTTGCACAGATTAAGAGAGCATTATGAGTTGAGCATCCTGTTGCCTGATAGCAGGCTTGAAACCAATCAGGAGTTATTTGAGAAAGGGAAATGAAACTTGAACTCAACAGCTAGATCTGTCCATATCTTGGTTACTAACCAACCAGTCATTGGCTGACAATAGGAAGACAAACAAGAAAGAGGTAAGGAAATCCAGTAACATCTTGAGATTCAAAAAACCTCAGAAACTCTTAAAATGCTCTCAAAGTGATGATGACTCTGAAGGAAGGAGCTTTTCATTTATTGTGTGTGCCTATATACGTAACTCTTTGCCAAGAAGGATCATTCAGTATATTCTTCTACTTTAACTGATACTAGGTTGAAGGACTAACCTGTAAAGGAGAAACAAACTGCAGATGTTGTTTCTCAGAAAATCTGGAGATTAGGATTGCTTTTAAAGTATCTACAGGTATTCTCAGTAACAGTTAAATTCCCACACATAGTCATATCTGTCCATAGGTCATACTGAGTAGTGACAATGCACACCAGTGCTTAAGTTATAATAGCAGCTATGTATGTGTGAAAGTTTTGTTGATCCATGTAACAAAACTGCAGCTTTCTCCCTAGACTTTTTGGTGACATTAGCTGTCATTGAAAAGGTTGATTATAAACTATAGGTTCATCAGTGTGTGGAGAAAAAGCAGGGATCCCTACTGGTAGAAAATGTTCTCTCTCTAGTTAGTCCATTCCATTTCAATTATGTGCTACAGTCTGAAGAGAAATCTGTATACTTCATTCAGTTTTGCTTAGTTTTAATCAATGGATTCTATGAAGAGAATTGAAAAAAATCTGGTGGTGTTGCTGTTATTTCATGCTGCCACTTTCAACTTTGGGTGACTAGAAGCGAAAAGGAAGAGGCTCTTAAGTCAGATGCACCACAATTATTTTCTCTTCTAGAAATTTATATTCCATACATGTAACGCTAAGACTAGGGCCAAGGAACAAAATTTTGTGTTGCTATGCTGAAAAATGTTTATTAAATTAATATTTACTGAGTTCTTAAAAATTTAGTTGAAAGATTGTTGCCAGGTTCTGTGGATTTCTACACCTTCACATAAAACTCTTGCAGTACGGCTTTAGCACACTTGTTCATCATGTTTTAAATAGAATTCATTAAAAACAAAAGGTGAATATGCTGGTTTTGGCGAAGTAGACATATTTTGTTGAGACACAACAATATTGAAGAAGCTTAGCAGGTGTGCCTCCAAAGTCCAGCATGGGCTCTCCAGCTCCATCCCCCTGTGCTGTGGCTGTCTTCTGCCCTGGGTGAGAGCTGAGCAGGTGCCACCTGCCCTACCACATGCTCTGATTTCCACGAGGAGGGAGCATTGGAAGAAGCCACAGCATGCTCTGGCAAGGCCCTGGCTGGACACTTGGGGCACCTTAGGAGTCTATGGTGCACTGCAGCCACTTCTGCACCATCTCCCTGTAGTCACAGTTTCAGAGTGACAGAAAGACAGAGAGGGAGAGAATAAAACTATAGTCTGCCGGTTTCAACAGAGAACTGCTGTGCTGACAGAAGTTCCCTTTGCAACATGCCCAAAGAGATTTTATTTTCATTTTGGATGTGTGAAATCAAAGCAGACTTTTCCCCCCAAATTTATAGAATCTCCAAGCGGATCTCTTGCTCTCCAAGCTTCCTCTCCTGCTCAAAAGGAACCAGTTGCTCTCTCAGCTTGAGTGCCACTGGCAGTAAAGATGCAAAAACCCAGTGCTCCTCCCATATCATTGATATTCAGTCCCCAAACTCATATTAGCAAAGCACTGATTTCATAGGGCTGTGTGCACTTACTGGCATTTCTCTTCCTGCTTTGTTTTAACGGCTGCTTCTATTTTGGGGGATTTGCTCGCTCTTGCTCTGTTGGTTGGTCAACCCCAGTGCGGCATGTGGCCATAGCTTTCAGGGAAATGGAGAGTTCTGAAAATCCCACTGTGGGAAATAGAATTAAATAATATAGCCTCTTTTGAAAATGTTCTCCTCATATTTGAAATGTATTTCTAAACTGAATGCACCACAGTGCCAGGGTGCTCTTGCGCCTGTTTTCAAGATCAAATTTAATCAATCTGAAGGTACCTGATGGAGATTTTCTAGCTGTCCACTCCACAAGTTGGATCACTTCCATCTCCTACATCAATCAGTCAAGCAAATGAGGTCCCCTTTCTGTATTCCTGGTCTGCATACCCTGCCTGAGACTGTGCTCAGCTACACCTGCATGAGCTCCCACCCTGGGAGCTTTAGGTGGGTTTGCTTCGCTCTCCTTTAGTTTCAATGGGGATGCTGAGACAGGAGGCTAGGCTCCTCTGCAGGACTGCAGTTTCATGGCAGGATCCAGGGTGGATTTGAATATTCACTTTGAGAACCAAATTAATGCAGCTAACATTAAATACAAGGACTATTTGTGGTTAACTTTTACAGTAAAATGTATTTTATGACAGTTGATGTACCATGATCTTGAAAGATTTCAACACCTCCTTAAACACCTCAGTGTGGCTGTCTGATGTGACTCTTATTTTCACCAAAATCATGCCTCAGAGGAGTTTTCAGTTGCAGTTGCTCTAAGGCCTGAGAGTGACAGGGAGAACTTAAACCATTATTCAGGTTTAGCCGAGTTAGAGGTACCACATAACCAAAAATATGCCAGTTTTATGTGTTTAAAATCTTAAAATTAATCTCATTATTCCACTTAAAGCTATCATTTAAAATACAAAATCCATAAATCATAATTTAGGAGAGTGAATAGGCTAGATATTTTTCTTTCTCTACTATTTAAAGGGAAATTTTCAAGAACACAAAATTTAGGCAGGCAACCATCCTCCTCTTAAGGCAACTGTTCTTTCAGAAAATCTTCCTTCTATTAGATGAGATGATACTTACATTAAGGTTTATTCATGAAGAAGAGCTTATATCCTACAATATTAATATCTGTTGACTCTGACTGCCTGGTGCCTGTATAGTCTAGTCAGTTCAGTCTGTGTAACAGTGTCTATACCAGACAATCTTTACAGCTGTGAACAATTTACAATCTTAGGAGACCTTTTTCTACCTTAAAAACAAATAAAGACGAACACATACAGGGAGGAAGCAAAATGTGAAAACTCCCAAAGAAATACAACCTTTCTGCCCCATAATACTGGAGTGGTATCAGGGCTGTATAGAAAATAAAGTCAGAGACTTTGTAAAGAGTTAACTTGACAGGCTGTAACTGCCTGACCACGTCAGCTTAAGGAAAGCACCGAGCTATGTCGTTACTGCTTGAGAAATGATGCCCTCACATCATTAAAGACTGAGATAACATCCGAGACAAAAATTGAAACCAGTGAAGAGTTGCATTCACAACACAAGCTAAAGATGAAATGCTGCTGCTTCAAATGTTCTTGTTCATTACATGCAACATCGAAAACTAGTCTGAGAACCTGGGAGAATTCAAAAGATTGAGATTACTTCAGAAGTCCAGAAAAATGGATTTTCATGCATTTTAACGGTATGCCTCTTTATGTGTCTAACTAAAACAAGAATTGCAACGTTATCCTGGAAAATAAGAATGCGGCTTCCCAAAACAAGCAAAAGCCAACCGATGAGATTATTTCTCCAGCTCCAAGGAAATGTTATGCAATGTAACGGGCTGTTTGCTGGTCAGAACAGAAAACTTGACATGCACGACTACATTTAACGCCAGGGAGCACAGCAGCTCCTGTCTGGCAAAGGCAAAAAACCCCAAACCAAACCGGGAAAGGCGGTTGGTTTTGTCCTTCTACACCTCGCTCGGGAATCACTTTGCAGCGTGCGCCCCGCACCGCCCTGCGCCCGACACCGCGCACCCGGCCCCGCCGGGAGCCCCGGGCCCCCGCGGCTTGGGCTGACGGCGGCGAGGACGCGGCGGGACGAGGCCGACAGCCCGAATCCCCCCCGCGCCTGAAGCGAACACCCACGATTTCCGCGCATTCGCTGGCAGGGCGCTGCCCCGCGCAAACTTGCGCAGCCGCCCTGCGAGGGGGGCTCCCTGCCTCCGCGCCCCGCGGAGCGTTACCTGCTCGCGTCTCCCGCGGCTGCGGGCGCCTCGGGGTTCGGCGGCGGCGGTGGTGGCAGGCGGAAAGGGCCGCGGTGCGGAGCGCGGGGCGAGGCGGGCAGCCCTCATAGCTCCGGCCCGGGCCGCGGTAGGGAGAGCGCGGCTCCCCAGGAGCGGGGGACAGCGCGCATCCCCCGTGCTGCCTGGCGGCGCACCTTACGCGGGTGATGCGGCTGCGCGGGGGCTGGCCTGCGGCCGCGCGCCGGGATGCCGCCGGTGCCCGGGATGCCGCCGGTGGCGGCCGCCGCGCTCGCCTCGCTGCCCGCCCGGGCGCTGGCGGGGTCGGGGCTGGCGGCGCCGCGCGGGCGCATTTCGGGCGACTGCTCCGTGCGGTGCCGGGGGCCGGTTGTTTTAGCCTTGCACGGTGTGGCAATTAGAGTTTCCATGGAAATACATTGAGACCGTAAACAAACGCCGCGCTCGGCAGCGTGTCGGGGATGCTCTCAGTTTCTCACCCAGCGTTCAGGACACAGCATTTCGCCAAGATGAAATGCTTTGCGTGCCTCGGGACATCGGGAAGTGGGAGCGTCGGCAGGCGATGGCCGAGCACTGACCCGAGCGCTCCCTAGTTCCCCTCTCTCCAGCTGGAGCAGAGCTTTGCTGGTACTTACCCCTACTGCTCGAGCACCCTTTAATTTCTACCATTATTTTAGAACAGGTGGGAGGTGATGGATTTCCCCCAAACAGTTTTCCTTTCTGAGTAACTCAGTTCTTACCGAGGCAAATATCTGAAGGGTGGTTTTAATTTTATCTGGGCCCTCAGTGCGAAGGCAGGGCATTTTTTTTAAGTGAGCAATATTTTAAAGTGTAAAAATTGTTGGGTACGTTGTAGCACAAAGCATAAAAAGACAAATTCTGCTCAACAGCTGCTATCTTCTAGCACAAGAAGAGTCATTGATCATAGTCCAATTACAGGGCTACTGGAGAACTGAGTGACACGCAGGTCTCTGGGAGCACAAGTGGCAGAACCTGACACGAAAATGTAATGACTTTTCCATTTGCCAAGGCACTCCTTTGACAATTGATATTAACAGAGCACTGCAGAAAAGCTGTCAGTATAATTACCCTGTGAAAGACTGTGCCACACAAAGACAAAACGTCTGGATCAACCATATTGTAAAATAACTTTTGAAAAGTCCAGTTAGGTTCCTTATTTAATTTAGGTTAAAAATATTCATTTTAGGGTAAGTGATCAAGGAACAATTAACCTTAATCTTCAGCAGATGAGCCCAGGATGGTGAGGAAGATTGCGTCCCATCTTCTTTCACCTGCTTCTGCATTATTCACCACCCACTGCTGGTGAATCACGGCATGTGCAAGTGGAGCACAGAGAGCTGCCAGGTGGAAGTGACATGCCAATCCATCTCATCCTTCTGAGACATATCTCCTGTTACTCACAAAGGAGAACAAAATTAATCCTTTTTAGGGCTGAGCAGCTGTTCTTAACATTCTTGGCCATCTCGCCACCTAACACTGATGGCACTAAAGATTTTCATGCAAATACTTGACCTGAAGATAGAAACCCACTCCAGTTCTAACCTGTGATGGAGGCGGGGGGCATTAAGACTATCTTCCAGTGCACAGGTTTACCTGGATGTCCCTTTTTCCAGGTAAGCTTCTCACATTGCTAGCCACACTGCTTGAGGTGGATGTTCCTTCCAGGAAAGAGGGACATTTTAGAGACACTGTATCTTTCTATGAAAACTTCCGACTACAACAGACTGACATTGTCTTTAAAAAAATCTAAATTTGCTGGCAGAGCCCACAAGTGGGCAATTATCACAGAATCACAGAATGTTAGGGATTGGAAGGGACCTCGAAAGATCATCTAGTCCAACCCCCCTGCCGGGGCAGGATTGCCTAGACCATATCACACAGGAACGCGTCCAGGCGGGTTTTGAATGTCTCCAGAGAAGGAGACTCCACAACCTCTCTGGGCAGCCTGTTCCAGTGTTCGGTCACCCTCACCGTAAAGAAGTTTTTCCTCATATTTAAGTGGAACCTCCTGTGTTCCAGCTTGCACCCATTGCCCCTTGTCCTGTCAAGGGATGTCACTGAGAAGAGCCTGGCTCCATCCTCATGACACTTGCCTTTTACATATTTATAAACATTAATGAGGTCACCCCTCAGTCTCCTCTTCTCCAAGCTAAAGAGACCCAGCTCCCTCAGCCTCTCCTCATAAGGGAGATGTTCCACTCCCTTAATCATCTTTGTGGCTCTGCGCTGGACTCTCTCTAGCAGTTCCCTGTCCTTCTTGAACTGAGGGGCCCAGAACTGGACACAATATTCCAGATGCGGCCTCACCAGGGCAGAGTAGAGGGGGAGGAGAACCTCTCTTGACCTGCTAAGCACACCCCTTCTAATCCACCCCAGGATGCCATTGGCCTTCTTGGCCACAAGGGCACACTGCTGGCTCATGGTCATCCTGTTGTCCACTAGGACCCCCAGGTCCCTTTCCCCTACGCTGCTCTCCAACAGGTCTGAATTATGGTTTCTTGCATTGCACAGCTACGATTTATGTGGGATGCTGTCTTCATTTAGCCTGCACCGAGGGCTAAACAATAACCATTTGTTCTCTCACCCAATGTCCCTTCCACAACCAAGAAAGAGAATTGGGAAAAGGAGGGAGACTCATGGCTTAAAATTTAAATAGATTTAATAAAATAAGGAAACCAATATCAATGCTAATACAAAACACACAAAATTATACTTAGCCCACAGAGCAGTGGGTAAGTTGCTCCTGGAATAGCAGTCATTGAGGAGGAGAAAGAAGGGGAAAAGAAGAGAGCAGAGCAAAAAGCCCTCCTAGCTCCAGCAGCTTTCCCATTTATAGTGAATGTAACATTAATGTTATAGGATACACCTGTGGGCCAGCCTGGGTCAGCTGCCCTGGCTTTCACTGCTAATGGCCTTGATCACCGTACCACATCTGGCCATAAACTGAAACAAAATATAACAGAAAAGTGATTCTATAATTTTATCCCCACAAAACCAGGACAGATGCCATTGTACCTTCATAAACATACAAACAACCTACCTCTATGTTGACCGTTTCTAAGGCGGGCAGTCACCTACTACAGTTTCCCAAACAGCCTCCAGAAATTACATGCTTCTGAACAAGAGCAGTCAGGAAGACAACTATTGCTTCCTCAAAGCAATTTTCTCTAAGAACAAAATATCATACTTGTTTTGCTAGTTGTCTTATTTCAGGAGAGTTCATCAAGCAGTAATGTACTCGCAGGTGTGGGTTTGTTTTGTTTTTTTTCCCCCTGGACCTGTAAATAACACCAGATTTCTCTCAGCTATATTTGGACAATTAATCCCTGATACTTGCGCACATCAGAGACAATTACTATTCCGACCATTATAATTTTTTCCTTTTCACTGTTTGTGTACCTCTGTTTTGCCAGTAATACTACTGAATAATAAAATAGATGATCTAGGGTTAGAAAAGGTACTGACATTAGAGGTATCTAATGTCAGGACTGAAAACAGATAATAGTACAGGTTCCCTAGAAACCAGCCTCTGTAGGGTTGTTGAAACCATGGAGGAGTCCTTGAGGAAGTAAGAGACGGTGATGGTGAAAGATACCTGTTCAGGAGGAGCTGGAGAAGAAAAATGGTGCATTGCAGAGAGGAGGCTGGGATTCCCAAGTCAGAAGGGCACAACAGAAAATGCAGGAGAGAACCTGTGGTTTTAAGAATACAAATTAATTTTGGCATGTTTCTTAACACATTTCCAAATGTGTCTTTCTTTTGGGAGTATCATCCCAATATCTTTGAAAATTTAGCCTCTGAAGGCTAACTGTGAAAGACACGAAGACTCAAAGTTCCAACTGAAGTTGGTGAGAACTGATGAATGCCATGAAAAATCAAGGTCTAAGCCACCTGATGTCCAAATTCCACAGCGTGTGGTCAGTTGCCCTGAGTCAAAGCTTGCCATGAATCAAAGTCTAATGTTATTGTAAAGTCTGCTACCAATGGAGCACCTATCCATGGACAGGACAGTCTAAAACAGTAGGACATAGCTATTACAGAGTTTGAGGCATTTTGCGAGATACATATAAAGCTTTTCAATTGGTCAAAATTTTTCACACACATTAACCCAACTGTTCATCCCGCACAAAAATACTATTAAAATACTATTACAAAATACTATTTAAAATACCACTAATGTCTGGCTTCTGTAGATGTGTTTTTAGCCCATCCCTTCCACAGATTCTTACCTCATCTAAAGCAGCTGGGCATGAAGACAGCAAGCCTTGGACGACTAAAAAGTTTGCAATGGTTGAGATGTCTTTGTAGTGAAAGGCAGGACATCTCATGGTTAGCTAATAAAATACTTCCAAGGGTGAGCATGTAATTGATCCTTTTTTCTGCCTAATGTGTCATCACATTTGTTGGCTGGTGTTATACACATTGACTATTAATGCCCCTTCCCTTCTGGATGATCATGCTGAAGCACAGCGCCTTTTTCTGCTTCCTCTGAAACCAGATGAGAGCTTGTGTATGACTGTACATGAGTTTGAACCCTGAATAGACAGAGTGGGGTGGCCATAGCAGAAAACATGACTTAGTATTTTAGCCGGGTGGACTTAATTTAGGTTGTATCTGAAGCAGTCTTTAAGTTACATTGCATATGATCAGGACAGCTTTACATTAGTTAGCTTGGCTGTATTGCTGGAAGTGGAACTGCAGCAGCAAGACTCTCAGCAGAGATTAACTACATAATTATTCACGCAGCTTCTTTGGGTTTGTGACATTAGCAGTGAAATGAACTGTTGTTATGTTTGGTGTCAGTTGCAGTCATTGTGGAATAAACATGCTCTTAGCCAAACAGAGAATTTGCTGCTACTGTCATTGTACTCAACAGCAAAATGCCTATTTAGGCTACTGATGACAGACTTTTGCCCCAAGGAGCGTGAGTTCCCGTATCTGTGAACAAAGTAATGTGAAATGCAAGTATTTCAATGGTACTGATGTTTATTACTAGAAAATGAAAACAATAAAAATAAAGTTAAAAAAACCCAAACAACCTTCAGAGAGTGTTTCCATTCATTTCCATAGCAGTGACTTCAGTTTGTTTTATATACAGCAGAAACCACGAACGATTCTCATGGTGTTCTTTCACTCAGTGGATTTTAAGTTTTACAGAGGGATTGCATTGCCTGAACACATGACAATACATTGTAATGAAAGTGACAGCCTCATTTTATGACATCTTTTATTTTCCACCTTTGAGAGTTACAGTGAGAGAGAATTTTAATGGGCTGATCTCTTGGCATATTTTTTCCATGTGTTTCTGAAAAACATCTTGTTCCCTTCTCAATGCTTTTACTTCAAAGAAATTCTGTATTCTTCTACTGAAGCTGTTCTGTTTCCTTAGTTGAGATACTTGTGTTCTGTTTATTGTATTTATTCTCTTTTTGCAATGTTGTGCCTTCACACAAATAAACATACACACACAAACAAACACAGTCTTCCACTCCAGGGTGCCTTTGATGCACTGAAAAAATTTACTCCCTGGAAGAGGGTAAGCTTTAACATGATGGCTATCTTGCTACTCCAGTGTTCCCAGTGGTCATCAACAGAATAAGAAGTCCTGAGGAAGCATTTGACATCTTTGTGAGCTTGGTGCTCCAGCTTGAGACACTCAGCTTGGTGTTGAGACTGGAGATGCACAGATGCCTGGGTTTTCTACAGAACATAACTGATGGTATGCGGCATTTACTGCACAACATGTATTTTATATAGCTATAAAGGAAAGAGTTTGAAAAGACCCTGTGTCTGTTTTTTAGAGTGATTATTTATTAGTGTGTTTTAGTGCTCACATGTACGTATGTAAAGTGCTTCAGAGAAGATTGATACAGCTCCAACAGATTCAGTCACCTGAGGTGGGCACGCAACAGTATGGCAGAGCAGGAAGCTTGTAGTAAGACTCAGGTTATAGCATGTGTATATATATACGCACACACATATGTATAGCATATAAGTTTGAAAGACTCAGTGACCGAGGCAGCCTTTTCCATTGCTCCACTGTACTATTTAAAGCCTGACCTTGCATCCATTGGCAGTGTGAATAACCCTATGAATATTTGTTGCCATCACTGTGAGTCAAGGTCACTTAGTGACACATGGGATCTATCTTCAAACTCTTATAGGTATTATAGTTCCATAGTATCAAAGAAGTATTGTGAGGCTTGCTTCACCTGTGTTTATATGATGTTTGAAATTCTTGCATATACTAACCATTAAAACATGAAGTATTATGAATCACTTCATTTACTGCTGAAATGGAGATCCTCATGATTTATGACAATCTGGAGGAAAAAAATATCATGCCTATCTGAAACCTTGGAAGTTTCTGTGGCAGAAACAATGGCATTTCTCTATTTGGATTTTTCTAGGACACCAAATTAATGCCTCTGTGGTAGGTTAACCCATTAAAAATGGAGTAGGAAGGTGAGAAACAAAGACAAAACTAACACACACTGCCCCCCTCTGCCCCCGGTCTCTCTCTAACACCCCCCAGGCTCAGCCTCACTGCTTCCTCCCAACTATCCTACACACCCACCCCCCTGTGCAGCACAGGGGGACAGGGAATGGGCGTTGCGGTCAGTTCATAACATGTTTCTGTCACCCCTTCCTCCTCATGCTGCTCCCCTGCTCCAGTGTGGGGTCCCTCCCATGAGATACAGTCCTTCACTAACTGCTCCAGCGTGGGTCCTTCCCACGGGCTGCAGTTCTTCTAGTCCTGCTCCAGCACGGGTCCTTTCCATGGGGTGCAGTCCTTCAGGAACAGACTGCTCCAGCATCGGTCCCCCATGGGTCACAGTTCTTGCCAGAAAACCTGCTCCTGTGTGGACTCCTCTCCATGGACCACAGCATGGGTATCTGCTCCACTGTGGTCCTCCATGGGCTTTAGGAGAACAACTTGTGTCACCATGGTTCTCAACGTGGGCTGCAGGGGAACCTGTGCTCTGGCACCTGGAGCACCTCCTTCCTTTCCTTCTTCACTGACCTTGGCGTTTGAAGAGCTGGTTCTCTCACATTTTTCTCACTCCTCTCTCTCACAACTGGTACACGGCATTTTTTACCCTTTCTTAAATATGTTATCACTGGGGCACCACCAGCATCACTGATGGGCTCAGCTTTGACCAGTGGCAGGTCCATTTTGGAGTCAGCTGAAAATTACTCTGTCCAACATGGGGGCAGCTTCTGGTGTCTTCTCACAGAAGCCACCCCTGCAGCACCCCACTACCAAAACGTTGTAATGTAAACCCAAGCCTCTTATTCTGAACTAGTCCTAAAAATGTATCTCTGCTCTGGATACCTGTTGGCAGAGTACTACAGATCTGTATCACAGGGCGCTTATTTTAATTTTTAAAATAGCCATCTGGCCCATATAGGTAAGAGCATTACAGGGAAGTAGTGGGATCATTCTGGCATAGAAAAAGACTTTTTCCCCTGCCTAGAAATATATCTATTGCCCTTAAAAATCTCTATATTGGACAATAATTCTCCTTTTTTGTAATGTAAATGGATCGTTCCACAACCATAGCAATGAAAGTCCTCAGTTCTGCATGTCCTAGAGTGTCACTGCTGCAGACAGAAATATGCTCTTTATGGGATCTTCAGCTTAGATCTCTGCCTGCCTGAATGTATCCACCTTTGCTCTGCTCAGATGGAGACTGGTGCATGTTAATAACTCACGTATGACTGAAGTTCTTGAGAGGCATTATATACAGCCTGCACTTACCTTCTGGCTGCTGCTGTTAAAATGTCAGCAGTGCCCCAGCTACTGGTTTATAGCAATCTTGAGGTATGCCTGCACTTTCCATTCTCACATCGATGACTGCAGCTACAATGAAGTTGAGCCGAGCTCCTGGAAATACAGTGTAAACATCAACCTCAGTGCTGAGTTCTGAAACCTTCTCATGAGGCTCATTCTGCAAAAGATGTTACAATCATTTATTATGTGCCACTAATTTTTTAGCTATAATTAACGTGGTTCCTCACTTGAGAGTTATCCATGATGTAACAGTGTCGCCATATAATAGGAGTATGCCTGAAGGTAAGAATATAATACCATGTAACTCCTTATACTTGAAAAATTAATCTGGACCCTTGGAAGAGTAAGGGCACTTCTGTTTTTCAAGAAATCCAAACTCCTAATACAGCCTGAAGGGTTTGTCAGAGCATTTTCAAAGTGCTGCTTAAGTTTATCTGGGTAACTTTTCTTGGACTTCCAAACTCACTACTTTTTATGCCCATTGAAGTAGACCTTCTGCAGCGGTGCTTTTGGTGAGTGAGAGAGCAAGGTATTTCAGGATCATGAAAAAGGTGAATGGAAAATAAAATTTTCCATTTTGCTTTTTGTGAATTTGTTCAGTAAACTATCCTCCCATAGCTGGTGGTAGTTTGCAGAGCTACTCATGCCAGCTGCGTTAGAAAAAAAAAAGTCTGGTTGATGGAAACTGGAATTTTCAAACGAAGCAGAAGAGCTGGCCAAGGCAACAGCCACCACCTTTCCAGCTCTGCATCTCACTGTGGAGATTTGTTCTTTATTTTCAGGGCTGCATTTTCCTTCCAGCTCCCTGGAATATGCCACTGCTCTGTATGAACCTGCAGAAATGCCTTTCTTTTCCATGGGTCATACAGGATGGTGAACCACTTGGCTGGGATGAATCAGAAAAATACCCACAAGGGCCACAGTGACAGCTGTATTTTCTTGAGGTTTGATACTTTATTGACTTATTTTACTTTTAAAATAGTTTATTATTGCTTCTAGCTGAAAAAAAAAAGGCAAGAACAGCAACTTGACAATTCTTATTAATTCAGTCATCACTCTTCATGATAAATACAGAGCAGAAGCTAGTTGTACTGGTTTAAAAAGCCAAACCCGAACTTTGTAACTTGCTCATTATCCTTAAAATTGCCTTCTCTTTCACTTTCCAACAAAGCTTCTAGTTCCATCTTTAGTTTGGCCACGAGATGGCAATAACTTGCAGACAAAATGCTGAAACAGCCAGACAGCGATTTGAAACTGTCTCCCTTCCCGAGCTTTTTCCTGCGCTCTCCCCCCTCCTCTTTTGTTTCAATATTTAATTGCATTTATTTCGGAATTACTAGGCAACCCACCCCCAGCTGTGTCATTTAAAGGTGATGTGCTTGCAGTGAGATTTTCAGGATCTTCTCAGCAGAGCACCATCATGTGATACTGGGATAAGGTGGAGTTTGGCTTTAAGGGGAAGTCTCCAGCCTTCCTTACCAGTCTTTAGGATCTCAGCTGGAGGAATATCAGAGGATCCTTCCCCTTTCCCAACTCCTTCTTCTCCATCCAGACTCCTGAGCCAGCTCCTGAGCATTATCAAAGACGGGCAGAGCAGTTGCAAGGTGAGTTTCTCCTGTGGTTGCTTTCCCATGACTGTGGGTGGTTGTGTGCTGGTTAGACTGGTGTTTGCTTGCTCTCTTGGGTGCAGATGACAAAATCCCAGGGAGGGGTAGGCTCCAGGTTAGACTTGCGAGTGTCTAGGTGAACCATCGGCTTGGGCTGACAGCATTTTGTGCTTCCTTTTGAAGAGCTCCAATAGTTTTACAATGCATTTCCATTCACCTCACAGCATGTTATTTCACCCTTTCTGCCTGTTCATGCTAAACTTTTGACTGAAATCCTCCTGGAGAGTCGCAGAGGTATGTGTGGTGGGGGAGACGGTGCAATCACCTGGAGGGTTCTGCAGAGCTGTGGGCTCTTCCCACCCCACACAAGCACCCAGGGTGGGGAGGGATCTCCCTCCTGGTTTGGGAGCTGGTGGGGTAGGGGACAGGGAACAGTGCAGCTGTCCAGGAGATGCAACTTTGTCCCCTCCTGATGTCTGGTCCATTTGGAGGGGTGGGCAGGGAGGAAGGACTCCTTGTCACTTGCCAGCAGTGCTGTGTTTCTGAGCTGGTTCCCAGCCATGCTCTTAGGTTGCATCTCTTCTACGAGGAAAGGTGAGGTAAGAAGAAGCAGAGGCATTTTCTGGTTTTGAGTTTGATATTTAATAAATAAGCAAGAGCAGAGCTTGGCTAAGGGAAAAGAAAAACCAAGAGCCTGAAACCTAGGCCACCTCATTGCTGGGTGCAGTTTGGTCCCAGCTGGTGAGAAAACTTGTCCAGTTCTCTCCTTTCAGGACATGGCTCCTCGCCCACTCTGCTCCTGCCATCATTCCATCAAGTTCTGGGGCTGGACTGCCCACCTCTTGCTGTATGAGTGACAGTGGAGATCATGATGAAATCCATACATTGATTTTTGGGATGGGCTAAAGTCATGCTGTTGGAAATTGAGGAGTCCTGACTGCATCACCTGCACGCTTGCCCTTTGGGTAAAGCACCTACTTCTGTCTCTGGCTGATGCGATGCTTCAAGAGGCCCTGGGTGGTGGGAGGTTCTTTATTGGTCCCTAAACCAGACTGTGTGGACTAGGGAGACCTGAAAAATATAGTTAGCAGAGGCAGCAGGTCTGAGGGATAATGCCTAGGTGCACACCAAGCTAGCTTGAAAATCACAGTAGCCAAACCTCAGGCAGAGA
This sequence comes from Nyctibius grandis, assembly GCF_013368605.1. Lineage (NCBI taxonomy): Eukaryota > Metazoa > Chordata > Aves > Nyctibiiformes > Nyctibiidae > Nyctibius > Nyctibius grandis. Next base: position 47,678,733 of record NC_090663.1, read on the forward strand.
TGCTTTTCTCCGAAGTCACTGATGTTAACTTTGGCAGTGAAATGCCACTCAGAGGCAAGATACATCGCCTGTCACAGTTTCACGTAGCCGTGTGGGGATTATAAAGAGCCAGCAGAGCCAGCTGAGGTGAGCTCGTGATGCCGGTGAGAAGACATGGCGTTGGCGTGGTCATCCTTTTGCTGACCATTCGGGGGAGCCGGAGCTGCAAGCCCAGACCTCACATGCTGGCTCTGCCCCAGTGAGGAGGCAGCCCCAGCTCTGGTCCCCAGAACACGGCTGGTTAGAAGGGCGTCTGCTGCAAGTAACAAAGACGATTCTGCTCTGGAGACTTAGATGGCACTGAGATTGGTATCGAGTATCATTTAAGACCAAAACCTCACCCGTTCAGGGTAACTTTTAATGAAGTACATCTTAGTGGGCAATGTTTTTACAGCTTTTGTGATAAGTGCCATATGGAGCCGGGTTTGAAACCCACTTGTGTGAATTTTAAGTGGCGTTACTTTCATTAGCATAAGCTAAGGTTAAGTGAGCAATAAATTTAGCTCATGGGAGAGTGGGCAGAGGGGAAGTTCCAGATACAGGGCGTCTGCCACTAACAGTGAGTTGGAGTAAAGGTGTGTCAGGTTATTTGTGTTCTTTATTTTCTTTTTTTTTGTTGTTCCTTCTTTTTTCCTCCTGAACACATATGCCCGAGTTTCTCTGATTTTAAAAGCCGAGTCTTTACAAAGGGGTGGTTATTTAGGCATGCCTATTTGTTGTTGCACAGGTAAAGAAATTTTCTGCAGTGTTTTAATTTTTGCTGGTTTTTTTTGTCTATCATCTTGTTTTGTTCTTTCTTTGCTGCACAGCCCTGCTAGCTGAGATTAAGGTGTTCAGAGTTCCCGATTTGCCTTTGACTCAGTGCCAGTGCTGCTGTGGGCACTCAGCAGCTCAACATCAAGTGTATGTATTAGGTAAAAAAGAATGCAGTGATTTTTGGAGTAGTTTTTCCACCCCTCTCATTAGTCAGATGGGTTTTTTCTCCCCCCTTAAGTGATGGCTGGATATGATTCCACTTCGAGCAGCTTGAGAAAGCAGACCTTTGCAGATGAAACTTGTAGCAAGGAGATGTAAAACATCAGGTGTGCTGGTGGAAGACTGAAATTCCTTTTCAGCTCGTTATTTCGTGTAACTTGTGCCGGCGGGAGAGGGCCGGGGAGGGAACGCGCTCCCCGCTTGCAGACCTGCCTTCTGATCCTGCCGTCTGCCTCCCTTCCCCCGGCCTGCCGACCCCGCTCCGCCTCGGGCCGGGCGCCGCCACCGCCGTCCTCCCGCGGGGCTTTCCCCGGCCGCCGGGCCGGTTACCCCCGCGGCCGCCGGGCCCGTAACCCTGGGGCCGCGGCGGGGCCGCGGAGCACCCCCAGCCGCGGGGCAGGCGAGCCCGGGGCGGCTCCGGTCCCCCGCGGGACCCGGCCGGGAGGTTGAGGGGGGGCGGGCGTGGGGGACCCGGCCGGGAGGTTGAGGGGGGGCGGGCGTGGGGGTGCCGGGGCGGGCGATGTGGCCGGGGGTGACCGACCCTGCTCCTTCCCTTCTCCCCAGGTTGTGCGAGGGAGATGCGGCACCGAGGAGCGGGCTCGGCCCGGGGTCTCCTGAGGGGCTGATGGGCGCGTTTTGAGCTCCGGGAGCGGTTCGATGACAGCGGCGGCAGCGGCGGCTGTGAACGTCGTACGGCGGGTTGGAAAAAACATGAATACTTCGGTCCTCGCCCCCCCGGGTAATATTTCCAGTCACCTGAATTTTTCGGAGAAGAACTCGCAGGTCTTGCAGTTTGAGGCTGAGGATTGCCATGTGCCCTTGGCCATGGTCTTCACTTTGGCCTTGGCTTACGGGACTGTGATAATCCTGGGAGTCTCTGGGAATCTGGCCTTAATTGTCATTATTTTAAAACAAAAGGAGATGCGCAATGTTACCAACATCCTCATTGTCAACCTGTCCTTCTCTGATCTTCTAGTGACCATCATGTGTCTTCCCTTTACCTTTGTGTACACTTTAATGGACCACTGGATTTTTGGGGAGGCCATGTGCAAGTTGAATCCTTTCGTGCAATGTGCCTCAATCACCGTCTCGGTCTTTTCTTTAGTCCTCATTGCTATCGAACGCCATCAGCTGATCATCAATCCCCGGGGCTGGAGGCCAAACAACAGACATGCCTACCTGGGGATTGCTGCCATATGGATTTTAGCCACAGCTTCCTCTTTGCCTTTCCTGATCTACCACGTGTTAACGGATGAACCCTTCAGAAACATAACATTTGATGAATATAAGGACAAATATGTGTGTTTGGACCTGTTCCCCTTGGACACTGCCAGGCTTTCTTATACCACGACACTTTTGGTGATCCAGTACTTTGGACCGCTTTGTTTTATATTTATTTGCTATTTAAAGGTAAGTGAGAATCCCCTTGCGATAAGTACTTCTTTCTGTCTGATGCTTGTTTATCCTTGCAAAGATGATGGCTGTAGGTTAAATTATCCCACGTGTTTCTCTTTGTTGAATTTCCTGCAGATATACATACGATTAAAAAAAAGGAACAACATGATGGACAAGATGAGAGACAGTAAGTACAGATCCTCTGAAACCAAAAGGATCAACATCATGCTGATCTCAATAGTGGTTGCATTTGCAGTTTGCTGGCTGCCTCTCACCATCTTCAATATCATGTTTGATTGGAATCACGAAATTCTGCCTGTCGCTACCTGCAGCCACAACCTGTTGTTCCTGATTTGCCACCTCACTGCCATGATCTCTACCTGCGTGAACCCCATCTTCTACGGGTTTCTCAATAAGAACTTCCAAAGGGACTTGCAGTTTTTATTTCATTTTTGTCATTTCCGCTCCCATGAGGAGGATTACGAGACTATAGCCATGTCCACCATGCACACAGATGTTTCAAAAACCTCTTTAAAGCAGGCAAGCCCAGTCGCATTTAAAAAAATAAATAGTGATGATGATGACAAAATATAAAGAAGTAATAAAAATTCTACACCAAACTGCTGGAAGTGTGATCACAGGTGAAACATGTCCAAGGACAAGCACAATTACATAACAAGTACAAAATGGGTAATGCTTTTCTTCTTTTTCCAAGGAAGTTTGATTGTTGCCACTTTGAAATTATACACTGTGCATTTTTGCCCCTTTTACTGCTTTAATGTTCGCAGCAGTTATATCTGAATCATTATAAAGCATAGTCGGACCTGCTACTACCTATGGTTTTCATCAGCTGTCTTTTGTTCTGTTTTCTTTGTACAGTTATGTGCTTTAGCACAAAAATGTATTTATTGATTTTTTTTTCAAAGAAGTAGTTTTCAGGAGTGTCCCTCCAAGACCATTAGAAACAAAATGAACTGCAGGGAGGCTGTCACTACAGAGGACACCCATCCCAGCATAAAATTAGGACATTGAAGAGTAGTTGTTGTTGTTGTTCTTCTTCTTCTTCTTTCTTCTTCTTCTTTCTTCTTTCTTCTTCTTCTTTCTTCTTTCTTCTTTCTTCTTTCTTTTTCTTCTTTCTTCTTTCTTCTTTCTTCTTTCTTCTTTCTTCTTTCTTCTTTCTTCTTTCTTCTTTCTTCTTTCTTCTTCTTCTAATCTGGCTTTTGGTTGATGTTAAAATCCTGTAGAATCAGTGTAGACATGCAGAAAATGATTCTGTGAAACCTGTAGAATATGTTATCCAGGGACATGCATTTGTCTTATTCATACAGGCAATTTAGGCTGTAATCACTTAGGTTCAAAGACACGATTGAGAGAGAAATTCTGTTCTCATGTATAAGAATAAAATGCTACAGTAATTCCACAGAGCACAATGGGATAACTCTGATGTTTCACCACAGCAAATGAAAGCACAAATGGGCCTTCAGTCCCAACTGATTATAGCTGATTTTAATAACACAGTCTTTTTAATTTAAAAAACTCAAACCCCATTTTCATCTGCCATCACTGACAGGAATTAGTGTTGCTGGGATGAAATGTACTGTCCATCCCAAACCTACGAACCATGTAAATTCTCCTTCAGACCTATGTCTGGAATCTAAAGGGAGATGGGACTGTTCACTGTCTGTACAAGCTGCAATTCCATCCTTGCAGCTAACAGTGAAAATCAGGTCTGATATTACAGAAATAAGCTTTAGCTACCTGAGTCTTTTCATAATAATTAGTGCTGATCTATATAAATTATGTATAGTCTCATAATAGTCTGTGTTCAGATGCCACAGTGTAAACCTGGATTATCTTCAAGATAATGGATGGTTTAATCAAGATCTGCAAAATTTAAAACGAGGATATGGATACAGTTTGGGTGTAATTGGTATGTTTATCTTCCAGACTCACAATTTCCGCAGTTGTTTGAAGGGCGGAAATATTTGCCAAATATACACAATAGAGCTCTGTGTGTTATTGCTTAAAATATATATCCTCTAATTACACAAAATATACATGACTAGATCCCCAGCTGAGGGAAACCCACATAACTTGACTGCTGTAAATGAAACTCCAACAATATCAGCCAGCTGAGGTTCTGTGTCATACAGTGTACTTTACTGTATAATCAATGCCTTTTTGAATAATCAGCTTTTTAAAATACCATATAGACCGTACTTGCTTGTAGCAAGGTCACTCCAAATCATTCTGGCAGAGAAGAGGGTCTTTAAAATGGATATAAATGTAAATGTAGCATAAATGGAAACTTGACCTGATGTCTTTCTGAGCAAAAAGATCTCAGGATGTGATGGTGAATTTAATATGTTCTAAATTTGACATGGATAAATGCCTAAGAAATGAAAATTATTTGGTTTGCCAGTACTTAAAAGTCAAAAACTGTGCCTTGTGCTGTCTTATAAATAGTGTAGAATATTAAAGTAGCAATGTATTCTTGTGCATTATAATTCCATGTATTTCTCTACTGGCAGATAATTTAATTATAAAGGCGTTTTCTGTGGTTGAGAACAGAGAGGGAATGTAGAAAATGAATTATAAGACAGAACTTGCTTTCACAGCTTTGCCCTTTTGTATTTTATGAGATTGCCGTTTTCTTTCTGATTCTCTAAGGAGCATGTTGCTAGTAATTTGACAAGAGGCTCCTGAAATTATTCCCCTGTCATTTTACAATACTTTTCATATGCTAAGGGATGTGAATTTCACAAAGACATACAATGTAAAAACGGAGCCATGTTTTTCTATTAAGAATGTCACAGTGGGTTTTTCTCATTAGAAAAAAAAATCAGAGTGAATTTTATGTTTTTTCCCACTTTTGAAAAAGCACTTTCTTCCAATCCAATGGAAGAAGAAAACAAAATTATTTGAGAAAGTTACCAGTTAGTTTGCTGGTAATTTTTGATCAGGCTGAATTAGATGTTTATACAGAGCAGGTGTTGGAGCAACCTGCTGGTGCACAGAGATCTAAAACTGGTGTGTCCTAAGATTCAGAGGTCTTCAGTGGGATAGCAACATAATTCCTCCTATGTCAACCTTTCTCCTGCTTGAGGTATGGTCTCAAATCATAGACCCCATCTGATTCTGTCTCATACTGTCTCCTGAGAATGCGTGTCAGGGTTTTTTTTGCCTACCAACGCCTGATAAACAAGGTGAAGTGTAAGTAGAAGCATTCCTTCGGCTCATCCATGTTAAGCTCAGGAGCCATTTTTCTGCTGCACTGCTATCCTAGGATCAGGCTTTTCTTATAAGTTTCTTCACTTGCCTGCAAGAAGCCTTTCTGAGCCTCTGCTAAGGACACAGGCTAGCACATCTGCATATTAATAGAACAGGGGATGCTGCCTGAAATGACAGTGGAAATGGACACAGTGTAAAGAATGTTCAGCAGGAAAATGCATTTGGAGAATTTCAGAAGCAAAACCATTGCTCTTCTGAAGAGTTTGTAATGAGGACAAAGATAAAAGTAGTCTTTCCAAGGTGCAGACCTGACATCTGCAGGGCGAAGATGACATCTACTGAGAGCAGTATTTTTGTCTTTGGTTTCATGACTTGACACTGGAGTCCTCAAAAGCTGCTGGAGACTCACCTCCTGACACCTGGTTACAACACGAACCCTTCTTTTTACTTTCAGAGCTCCAGCATGTCTTCTCATCCTCTAGATGCCAATTTTCTTTCTAGGGTAAGCTGCTGGGTTTCATTTTTCTCTGTCATTTCTCAGTCATTCTGGTTTGATATTTCTTCCTCCTGTGTGCTGTTCTGTCAAACTCCCCACACTTCAGCACATGCTGATTCCTCTCTCAAAAGCCTGAAGATCCCTCTTATTCTTTCAGAGTGGTAGAAAAGTTTTACTGACAGAAAAGCAGAACAGTGAGGGATCTATAATGTATTTTACTATTTACATGCAATACATTTCATGTCAAATCTACAGCCTTAAACGACAAATGTGACTATTTAATAAACATTAATGTCTGCTTCATTTGTCAGTTATTTTATCACCCTAAACTTCACTTTTATCCACCACAGACATTTAAAGCTTCTGCATAATCTAAATACACCAGCATATTTGTATGTCATCTTAGTAAATACTTCTATCTTCCCATATTGCTTTTTCTCAACTTGTCTTTTGCTTGTGTCATTGTCACTACATACAGTAATCCACAACTTTCACATCTTAATTAAAAAAAGGAAACAATGAAGGAGGCAACTATTTGACATTAATATCTCCTTTTGGTAGGCTAGGAAAAAGCTGGATATAAAAAAATATCAATCCTGTTTTTTCCACCTTGTAAAAAAATCAGATTTAAACCAGGAAAAGGAATTAACATGGCTGGACATCCCCAGGTTGGTTGAGCGGATGCTGACTGTCTCTCATCACTGATGAAGATGTGGAGGGCTAAGGGTTCAGATATTCTGGCTCTGCTGTCTTGCAGTACAGTACCAGCTATCATTAATGCATCCTAAAAGCAAAATTTGATACTGCTTCATATTCAGACTGTAAATCAGCATATGTTTAAATTGAGGCCTGTTCATCGAGTTCTGATTCTGACCTCAGGAAAATGTTCTGAGATCAATGAAACTGGAGAATTCACTTAAAGTTAATCATTTGCCTGGGCACTCTACTGAATAAAAGTGCACTGCTGGCTGGCAGCTCACACTCTCTTGTAAAAATCAGATTTTGGATTTCAGCTTATTATAGGAACAAATTAATGGTATATAGTTTTTCTGTGGATTTTTCTCTGGGTTTTCTCTGGAGTCCAGTGCTTGACAATGTTTCAGTTTAAGGATTTGCTTCATATCTATTCCTCATTCCTTGAATAAAAGAATTTACCAAACCAGTGAATAGGGAATGAAGACAATAAGGAACGTTTTTTTTTTCTGTTCTTATTTTTAAAGCATACATAACAGTAGGAAACATGAGCTTAAATAATTCCTCTGTCTGCAACAGATTAAATTAATTCAGTTGAGTAGAAAGGGGAGAGAAATAATAAATATAACCAAATGATAAATTTGTTGACAGCTGTTTCTCAGCTGAAGCATATATACAGCTCCAAGCTCTGCCATGTCCTCTTCATTCCTGTGTTGTTTAATACGTGGTATCTATCTGCTTCTCTGAGTCATTCCTAAATACCCAAATCATTACTAAAGTTGATGTGAAAGAAAATTCTTTTCTTCTGTCCATGTTTTGCAGAATTTCAAATGTTTGAGGATTACATGTAAGAGGGAAAAATATGACCAGCTTTAGTCTCTTTACAGTTTAATTAACCTGTGGTCAGAAATAACATCTATTCAATATTTCTGCCCATGCAAAACTCTGTTAATGGTCCAATTGAAGTTGATATTTCACACATAAGGGGAGCACAGACAAAAACTTCAGCTGGAGGACGGCAGTTTTCCTAGCCTCCTCCAGTGGCAACCCGCGGGCACCTACACCTGCTCTGCTCTAAGTGCTACACATCTACCAAAATGTCTTTCTCTCCATTATCTATACAGTCTGCTAAGGGATGGCCAGCTTTCAGGGCCAGCACTGGGCCTAGTGACTGCTGCCTCCCTTCTTCCATCTTCCATGGTGCTTCTGCTGTCACTTCATACTTCGTGCCCTTGGCAGCGGGTTTCTGAGGAAGTCAGAGGAATTTGTACTCTGATTTTGTAAAGTGCCAGAGTATATGGTAAAATTCAACTCTATTCAGGACAGTGCTTTAAAGAGTTTCTCTCATTAAAATCATCTTCTGGGAAGTTCCTGGTAGTTTCTCAAAGTTTCTCAAAATATGCACTCCATAGAAGTACAAAATTTACAAAGCCTACGTAGGAATTATGTCCATACAGAACATCCAGCTCATCATTGCAGGAGAACTGACAGCACACACAGTTTTGTGTTTTCTAAAGATCTGGGTTGATGATCTGGTTATCTGACATAGATCAGGCTTAGTTGCAAATTTGCACCAGGTGCAAATGTGTTTGAGATTGCTGCACAAGGGAGGCTCTGCACGGTTAACTAACTTGCCACAAATTATGCAAAATTTCAGGTATTCAGGGAAATAGATAGACAGACTTTGGAAAAAAGCAAAAAAGCACAAGATCTAGATGAAGCCTTGATGCATTCTGTCAGGTATACACAAAAAGACTCAAAGGGAGACTCAGACATTTATTTATTCTTGGGGTCAACAGACTGATAGCAAATGTTTTTTGGGGCAAATTCATGGTCAAAAATGATGTGTGATTAATACGTTCTCTGCTCCTGTTTTCAGAAAAGGGATATTGATCTTTATACATGACTCTGAAAATGTATTTTAAGATTCTTCACCTTAGATTAATCTGGGTCTTGTTTTGAGATGAAGGAAACAAAATGTTTTTGGCACAACCGAAGAATAACAGCTTTTCGTTGCACCCACCCACTGCACATGAATCCATTTGCTTTCACTTCTGCACAAAATGAGGAATGTTTGTTTATGGCAGGAGGAGTAACCTGATCAACAAAGCTCTCCTTGGCTTTCTTGGTTTGTGCTCACACTGATACTGTGCTTCTGTTTTTCACTTTGCAATCTTTTTTTTTCTCCACAAGTTATGACATTTTTATTATGCTATTTATATTGTTTCTTAATAAAAGCTCTCTGTGAAAAGATGTTCTTGAAAGATCCTATTCAATGTGTGCTTGAACATATGGGTGAAAGGCCATACAGGATTTCTAGAAATGTGACTGGCAATGTTTCAGGCAGTAGAGAAGTAGAAAATATATTTGTTGCATGCTGTTATTCAGCCCTTTTCATCTAAAGCTTTTGGTATAATTTTAATTCATCTGTGTATCTAGTGATTCCTCTTGGTGACCAGCCTCTGGAGAAATCCAGCTAGTAGGAGACACTGGGTAACACAACTTGTTTCCTTACGTATGGCCCTCATGATTGCCTGTAAGCTTCTCATTGTTTGTAATATACTTGAACATGTATATGCAAAAGTCTTCACTTCTTTCTCTTTAAGACTAGTAAATGTTGTACATTTAAGAGATTTAATAGGACTGGATTATCTTTTCTGATTTTTTCTGTTCTTACTATGACTGTAACGCTTGAGGCTCTTCAATTAGGCCTTGATTACAATTTTGGGCACTGGGGTAGTCCCCTGGATGTCAGTCACCACGTTCATGTGCTTATAATTAGACAGGTGCTAAAGTAAGAGCCTTAAAGCCTGACCCAAAACACTGCAAGATTAATGGAAAGCCTCCCATTAACTTCAGTGAGCTTCGGGTAAGGTCCTCGTTTCGAGCGACACCAAGGTGCGATACATGTCTGAATATCTGCTTCCTAGAGAGGGCAGCAGGCCATAAAAAGTAACATTTTTCTATCTGTGTGGACTCAGCAGAGACACAACTCCACAGTTGTCCATGTCAGTCTGAGGGACATACCAAAGAGTTATCTTCAGCTGGTACTTACAGTAAGGTTATCCTCTTAGATTCTTCTGCAAGTTTTACTCTGATGCATTTTCTTTACATAGTCACAAGTTAAATGTATCTGCCAAGCTGCCTATCTTACTGATTTAAACCAATTTGCTTCACAGAAAATTGAAGAGGGCACTAGCAATTCTGAATGTAGTTTTGGCTCTTGACAGGTATATGTATTTACAGATTTTCACTACTAAAAGTGTGGGCTTTGTTTATTATTGTTATTACTGCTGCTTTTTATGCTTTGTCAAAAAAAAATAATCACTAATACCCAGACAGCATAGTTTACATTTAAAATTGACTCCAGGCAGTAAGGAATCTCAGCCTTCAGCAGGGGCTGTAGATTTACCTGGTGATGGTGTTCCTATAGCAGGAGCATCAGCCATAATGAATAAAACCACTGCAAATAGTTGCTTACGAAAGGCTATCTTCAGAATTAGGTAAAGGCACCTTTAAGTCAACATAGTGAAACTTGAATTCAAATACTAATGTTTTTGTGGTGGAAATTATGCATGCAGATAACCCAGTGACTTCATGAAATTATGAAGCCTGAGCCTGGTCTCACTCATATTACTCCAATGCTGCGGTAACTCCTCTGACATTGTTCAGAAGGTTATGGTGTAGATGAGGCAGACAAATGAGATCAGTCTGTGAAGGCTGTCAAACTGTTTTTTTAGGCCCATAGATTTTATATTACCTAGAATCAGGGTAGCATACTGAATATTTAACCCTGCTGCTCCTTAAGAAAATATGTACCTTGGCTGCCTGTTCTTCCTTCCTTTCCAGAGCTTTTGAATTCCTTGGTAATTTTCACTGACACTTAACAGATTAAGGTAACGAGCTGTTTGAAGCTGAAGTGGTATTATATAAGCTGAGTACCTGTTCTTTAAATAAGTTTGCTCTTTTAAGAAGGACATACATGGTTTTGATGCTATCATTAGAAGTATTATATGCTACACAGTAAAATATATATGTTTAATATCACTCAAAGTAGCATTTTAAAATGCCGACTTTAAGTGAATTTTATATGTTTATAAAAAAGCACTAAACCTTTAGCAGTTTTTATACTCAGTGCATGTTTCTGTGGTTTGGAAGGAAGAAACCAAGCTGTGCCGGTTGTGCAGCTGGTGTTGGCAACAGGGTTTTGGTTTCTGTGACCATGGGACCCTGCCTGAGGATCAGCATCTGCTTGGCAGAGATGGGATCCACCTCACTAAGTGAGGCCAAGGTATCTTTGCCAGCAGGATGGCTGACCAGGTAAGAAGGGCTTTAAAGTAGGAGTGATGTGGGATGAAGAGTATCGCCAGCAACCCTGTGAGGGAGTGATGGACAGGGCTGACAAGCAAAGGGCCTGAGGTGGTGTGAATGAAGGCAAAGACAAAACTAACAAAACAGAGCTTAAATAAGGTCGCCTCAAGTACTTGCAGGTAAGCAAGGAAGTTCCTACAAGACACCAATTCAGGAAAAATCCCCAGACCCTTTCTGAGAAATCAGCATGCCAGAGTGCCTTTCCAAAGTGCCTGTACACTAATGTGTGCAGCAGGGGAATAAATGTAGGTGGAGATCTGTGTGTGACTGCAGGGCTATGATCTTGTTGCGATCATGGAGATGTGGTGGGATGGCTCCCATGACTGCACTGTTGCAATGGAGGGATACAGGCTCTTTAGGAAGGACAAGACAGGAAGATGAGGAGGTGGAGTTGCCCTTTATGTGAGAGAGCAGTTGGAGTGCATGGAGCTCTTCTGAAGATGGATGAGGACCAACTGAGAGCTTATGGGTGAGGATTAAAGAACAAACCAGTATGGGCGACACTATAGTGATGTCTGCTATAGGCTTCCTGATCAGGAAAACAGTAGATGAGGCCTTCTACAGAGAGCTAGAAGTCTCATGTTCACAGACGCTGTTGCTCATGATGGACGTTAACCACCTCAATACCTGCAGGGCATAAGCAATTCAGGAGGTTCCTGGAGAGCATTGATGACAACTTCCTGACACAAGTGATAGAGGAGCCAATGAGAAGACATGCTCTGCTGAACCTCATACTTGCAGACAAGGAAGGGCTTGTCAAGGATGTGAAGATCAAAGGCAGCCTTGGCTGCAGTGATGGTGGAGTTCAGGATCCTAAAAGGAGGGAGCAGGGAAAAAAGCAAGATCACAACCCTGGACTTCAGGAGAGCAGACTTTGCCTCTTCAAGGATTTGCCTGATAGTGTTACCTATGGGATAAGCTCCTGGAGGGAAGAGGATGCCAGGCAAGCTGGTTGATATTCAAGGATCGTCTCTTCCAATTTTGAGAGCAGTCCATCCAAATGAGCAGGAAGACAAGCAAAGGTGCCAGGATCCCTGTAGGGATGAACAAGGAGCTCCTGGCAAAACTCAAATATAAAAAGTAAGTATACAGAAGGGGGAAGAAGTGACAGGTAACATGGGACGAATACAGAGATACTGCTTGAGCATGCAAAGATGGCCTTAGGAAAGACAAAGCCCAACTGGAGATGAGTCTGGTGAGGGAACAAGGCAATAAGAAAGGCAGCAGGAAGGGCTTCGTAAGTACGTAAGCAGCAAAAGGAAGACTAGGGAATATGTGGGTCTGCTGCTAAATGGGGCAGGGACCCAGTGACACAGAGCATCGAAAAGGCTGAGGTACTGAATGCTTTCTTCCGTCAGTCTTTACTAGTATGACCAGCCTTCAGAAATCCCAGGCCCTGGAGACCAGGGGGAAAGGCTGGAGCAAGTAAGGCATGCCCCAGGTGGAAGAGGATCAGATTAAGGAATACTTAAGCAAACTGGACATAAATAAATCCATTGGCCATGATGGGATGCAGTCTTACCTCATGGTGATTGAACGACTAATCCTGGAAACAGTTTCTAGGCCCATGAAGGACAAGAAGGTGATCAGAAGTAGTCAGCATGGGTTCTCAAAGGGGAAGTCATGCTTAACCAACCTGATAACCTTCTATGATGAAGGTTATCTTACCAAGCCATCTCCTGGCTTGGTAGGTGAGGGGAGAGCAGTGGATATTGTCTACCTTGACTTCAGTAAGGCTGTCAACACTGTCTCCCATAACATGCTTATAGAGAAGCTGATGAAGTATGCTCTGGATAAGCAGGCAGTGAGGTGGCTTGAAAACTGGCTGAATGGTCAGGCCCAGAGGGTGGTGCTCAGTGACTCTTTTCAGTAGTGCCCAGTGACAAGACCAGAGGCAATGGGCCTGAAGCATAGAAGGCTCCCTCTGAACATCAGGAACATCACTTTTTTACTGTGAGGATGACTGAGCACTGGCACAGGTTTCCCAGAGAGGCTGTGGAGCCTCTCTTCTTGGAGATATTCAAAACCCGTCTGGACATGGTCCTGGGCAGCCAGTTCTAGGTGCCCTGCTTGAGCAGGGGGGGTTGGCTAGATGACCTCCAGAAGCCCCTTCTAACTTCAACCATTCTGTGATTCTGTGAACTACAGCATCAGAAATTCAACCACAGAATAGAGATTCTTCTCTCTTCATATAAAGCTCTCAGAGAAGCTGTTTTTATCTCCAAGCTATGAATTAATGTGTGTTTCTAAAACATATGTGTTAGCAATCATATTTACTACACTGTAGTTACTGTTAGCTTTCAATTTGTTTTACTCCAGTGTTAGAGAGAATGTTCTCAAATGTCAATTCTTTAGGCACCTTGAAAAACACAATCTGATTTCACTGATCTCTTAAAAGACACTGGACTCTGAAAAAGTCTGCTTACTTACTTTGTAAACATTTCAACACTAACATGTTATATGATGTATTGCTTTTACTAATCCATTAAGCAAGATCCAAGTAACCTTTCATGCAGAAGTATTGCCACTTACTTCATTCTGATTTCCAAATTTGGTATAATAAACTCTTAGGTAGAACTGTTAAACTATATTTGATTTATAGACACACTGTTAGAAAAGCACTGAATATGAGAGTAACTTGGCACAGTTGTCCTCTTACAAGCTTGGGGAAGACTAGGGGTTATGCATAAAAGCATTTTTATCAATGCCTGAGTAAAGAAAAGAATAGAAAACTCACTCTTGCCTGCTATGCTTGGCAACAGCGAGCTGGCCAGCATTACCCAGGCAATGAGTACGCTTTTATGCCTGAGCCAGGCAGGGCAATATGGGAAGGAGGACCATGGGGTCCAGGAGATAGGACCACAACCAAGAGCTATGGTATTGCAGTGTCAGTCTGCATGGGAATATGAGGGGAAAGCTGAGGCAAGTTTAGTGGGCCAAGGAGCAGATACAGGGCATAGAGACATGGAATCCAAATCTTATTAATTTTCTTATTTAGAATAACCTGTGGAAGGAAATCTATGACAATTGTCAGTTTCTAGGCCAAGATATAAAGTACAAGTGTTTGACACAGTTTTTGGTTTGGGTGCATTTTTTTTTAAATAGAGCTCCAATTATTTAAACAGTAAAATCTATTTTAGCAGAGTCCGTATGTTAGAGAGAGAACTTGCCAGTGAAGGTGCTGACAGTACAAATTATTCTTTTGCAAGTCTAAAGCCATCTGAATTTGAAAGAGTTCTGATTGCTTTAATATACTTTGATCATTTGGTATAATATATATTTTTTAAAAAGCTACAGATGAAGCAATGGTTCTGATTAATATATATATATGCAACACTACTAGCTGCATAATAAAGACACAAGTGTTATTCATACATTTTTACTAAAAATTGATGCTAATCCTGTCACACTGGTTATTGCCATTTGATTTCTCACATGGTTTCCTTAGAAATGAGGTACTGTTTGTACAATGACTATGATTGCAGCTAGGCGAAAAAAATAAAAAAGAGTCAAAAAAACCCTCTCTGCTCAGAAGGTGTATTTTTACATGATTTCTTAACCCCTCCTCCCTCTCCATCAAACACCTCTCCAACTTGTGTTTTTAGTTCAGGTAGCAGAGAGTTCTGATGACTTTAAAAACCTCACTGAAGGCCTCCACCCACACTGACCCACTCTGAAAGCTGTGCTGATTTTTCAGTGCACTCTGAAAGAGAGTATTTAATTAGACTAGCAGGAGTATTTAATTAGACTTCGAAATATTCTGCTACTGTGACCTAGTAGTTAGCCAGAATTCAAGAGCAGATATGACTGCCATAATTAGACAAAAACTGATATAAGCATATTTTTTGTTCAATGCTTATTTAGAAACATCTTACACGTGGTACAGTTTCCAGAACCAGAACAACAGGAAACTTATTGTAAGACAAGTTCCAAGTGAGCCTGGGTTTAGGAAGCACTGTCTCCCTTTCCTTTCAGTGTTGTGTTTGCAGCTCTTTACACTGGCCCTCTCTATTCCCATTGCAAGTGGCCAATGCTGCAATCACAGAAATGACGATCACACAGACCTCTTGTAGGTATGGTTCAGGATTAAGCAACACCTTTCCTCACCTTCCTCTCTTCCCACGCCTACACATCGCAATCACTTGTCACACTGAAGGGTAAACTAAGCTGCAGCATAGATTCAGCTTAATAACAACAAACCTAACAATAAAGAAGGGATTTGAATGAGGGAATTGGTCCAATTTGTCACCTGGTTACACAAACACTTGTTCTGGTGTGAAGGGCAGAGGTTAATGGGAGGAATGAGTGACTGACTAGGGATGGGAACACACAGTGCTTAGGCTGGCATGGCCACATAAAGATGCTAGTCAACCTGTACCCTAAATTTGTAGTAAGGAAAATACTTGTTAATCCATTGGTGGTAGCTCTGACCTGCTATGAGGTCTGGTATTTTGGGTGACCACCATTGTGTGAACAGCTGGTTTTGCCAAACGAAGACTTGATTGGATTTTATCTGGAGCCTGGAGTGCTTACTGCTTTAAATGAGTCAGCGCTTGTATTTTGATTTAAGCTTTGTGTGCTAACCACCTTTATTGCCTTTCTATACAGAACTACCTGTCATGCACACTATACTGTAGAAGCTGTTAGCTCTGTTCCAAGAAACATAATAATCATGGAATCAAGCATTTTCTAGTAAACTCTACTACCATGTGTAGCGATCCACGATGTGGGTCTTTGGATTCCAAAGGCTGGTATTTCCGTGATGTTTTTTTTCTTCAAGTGGAAGAAACAGATTGCTGCAGGGCTACACCCAATGAGAAAAGAAAGATCTATGACCTTGAGTCTACAGAAATGTATTCAAGAAAATGTAGTAGTCAAGATTCTGTTTGAGGAATAGACTAAGCAATATCACTAGCCCTGATATTTGAGCTTTCTCCAAATATATTCGGGTATGCAAGCGTGTTCAAACTGTTGCTTAAGTCAGTGTGGAATACTTTTACCAGCAATTATTGTGTTGAACCACTGTGAATTCCAATTTTCAGCTCACTTTCAAAGTTCTGACTTGGAGGGAATTGCCTTGATTTAGCTAAGCTTGACCTATGAAATCATATATGACTCAGCCTGTCTCCCTTGTAAAGTGCTTAGAGACTATGATATGTGATACTAATAAACATAGAGCCTATTTCTAAGTACGAATTTACTTACTATGCTCACTGAGGCTGGTTCATATCACATATTTAAGTTTGAACAGCAGCATTTTCTTGAAAGAAAGAAATAATAACTGAAATCTGAAATGTGAAATTGTTTTAACCAAGTTTCAGTCCGGTCCCTGAGATATAAATGTGCACATTATATTAATAGCCAGTGCAGAGATCTTTTAACTGCCTGTATTAGCAAGTAATTGCAGGGGCATATATCTGGATTACACATTACAACTTCTGCATGTAAATGTGTAATAAATGCATACATGTCCATGGTTAGATGGATTGGAAAAATCATTTTGAATAGAAGGCGAGTCACTGAAATAAAAATCTAGAGGTTTTTAGAATACTGTTACTTTTTGACTTTTCAGAAGTTTCACAGCAAAATAAAAATTGACTTTGGTGCAGAGAATTCTGTCACATACTTGAAAACACATTTATAAAATGAACCCATGATAGCCTGGTATTTTGACTAATACCCTCTTTCTTAGTATATTGTTCTTGTTCATAAGACGGATATAAAATATAAGAGATCAAAATGGAGTTCCTCTCAGTGTTTGGTACGAGTTTTGCCAAAGGAAAGAGTAGTAGGATTTTCTCTCTGTCCCATGTCTATTGGTATTGTGCTAACATTGGCATACTCCCAGGTGTTTTCCTTTTAGTC
Source organism: Nyctibius grandis (assembly GCF_013368605.1). NCBI lineage: Eukaryota > Metazoa > Chordata > Aves > Nyctibiiformes > Nyctibiidae > Nyctibius > Nyctibius grandis. Next base: position 47,695,798 of record NC_090663.1, read on the forward strand.
TGTGAAGTTTGTTCCATCATTTCCCTTCTGTTCTGTTCCTCTTTAAAAAATATTTTCGTTTTTCTGCCCAGCCCTTCAAATGATCTTACTAACTCTCTCACTTACAACTAGAAAGAATTTGATGGCCAGTTTTCTAAAATTTAAGACAGATTTAATGACAGTCATGGAAGATAACTGTGTCTGACTAATACAATGCATTAAATAAACCCAGCACAGTATTAACATAACTTTTTAAGAGAATAAATTGCTCAGTATTTTCCAGAAGGAATTCAGCTTTTTGCAGTATCAGGACTTTGGGTTCTTTGTTCTTATTTTATTCTTTCTTTATTTAACAGTACGTACGGTATCTACAAGGTCCATTTAAGTTTTATACTGTGGTCAGCATGTATACTGGGAAAGCTAACCCAGAAACACTAAACGCTTAATTTGCAGAGACACAATAAAGATAGAGACACCTAACTCTCATTAAAAGGCAGTATCTCATGCATTTGAAATTCTTTTTGCTACATAAACATACTAGTGATGAAGATAAAGAAGCAGAAAGTAACCTGTCCAATGTCATTAGAAAAGATCTTGGAATCCATGTTTATCCCTGTTAGTCTCTGCCCTTGAACCATTCTGACCGTTGTATTCGTGATAGCTTAATGGAGGCCAGTGATCAAAATGCCATACATGGGATAATCATCCAGCTGACTTTCCCCAAGATCTTCCCTGTGTTTGTTGCATTAATATTAACATATAGCACAACTCACACTGTCACGAGCATGGAGTACTATAGTAAAATAAGCCAGCATGAATTGCAATCACACCTTCAATTTCTTAAGTAGACGATAATCACTAAAAACCTTGTTTAGGTGCCATGTGTGTCTGTAGAAGCATTAAAACCTCTTGAGAGCTCAAAATGGTATAGCTTGTCTGGTAAGAGATGCAGCACTGTTTACCTCCAGGTCTGTACCTTGCCTGTCTTTGGGACAGTCCCATTTGTGCTGCAAATATGTTTCAGATAATTTAGGTAACAGCTGCTACATTTGTCTTTTGTAACCTGGGGGATTAAGATAACCAGCCTACAAACTCTGTCAATACACAAACTAGCTGGCCCATTTCTATACCCATGCTGCCTGTTCCCCGCTATCCCCTCCTCCCGAACTCTTCAAATAGAAGTAAAACCTCCTTTACATTTCAGATATGGTAACTTGATGTAGGATCAGCACAATTCTCATCACTAGCCATTCATGGCAACATCTTAGGTTTTTCCCTGCTGATCCCCTCTGGCAACTTTTTAGAATTGCTTTGATTTTATAATTTGTGATACTGGGAGTTTTAAATGTAATACTAGATTTCATTTGATTGACTCAGTATTAAATATCAAGGCCCTGTGGAGCGCACAAAAGTCTACAGGAAAACAGACTTCATTGCAATATGAGACACACTTTCTTTACCTTGTTGAACATTAATGTTGTTGCTGCATAGGAGCTGTGCTCCATGATGCATCCCATGTTTTTTGTGTCCCAATCATTTGAATAAGGAAAGGTGCTCAAAAGTTTTTGACTCCCTTTCAATGACAACTAGGGCATGGCCTAGGGCATGGCCAGGCAGATTCTTGGATTCAGGGTTTTGGAAGAAATCTTGGGCTGCCCTCCTCTAGACAAAACTGGAAAGGATGAATCCTCTGGGAAAGATAAGAGATAATTCCTTGTGCTGTAAAAACTACTTAAGAGACTAGCTTTTTATTGTTTCACATGGGTTTTACTAGCTTTCAGATTTTTATTATTTTTTTTTTTTAGTGAGGGGCCTGGTCATCATATAAGTGAATATATTCCCAGAACACTGCTAGTAGCCATGTTGGCAAGATGCCGTTCTTGAGTTAATAATCTCAGCTTGGTTAGAATCAGTTCAAATTCATCTGAGATAAGGCAGTGTGATATTTATGCGTATGTTTCTATGTTGCAGCACTAAAAACACTCACATTAGATATCTTAAAGTTAGCACGAATAATTCCAAGCAACCTGTAACAGAAGGCATAAGCTAATATTCTTAATATTGTGAAGACCAAAGAAACCATTGTAGCGAGTACTGGATAATACAAGCAGTTTTCTAACAGCCTGGTAATTAAATGTAGCTATAGCTCTGAAATATTGGCAGCCTGTCTGCTAGTTCTTGAAGTAGTTACAATTTGAGAAGTGAGCCTTCAAAATACGACGGAGGTAACAGGCAACAACTGGAAGTGTCAAGATGGGAGTTCTCTCCATACATAGGTGATTTATGCGATCTTGAGCTGATGGACAGAACAGTTCTCCAAGGGACAGGGTATCCGTACAGACAGCCTGCCTTTGAAATAATGGCTCTTTGAGAAAAGCCATTCATGAACCTGGAGTTTACAAAGTTTTGTAGCTGAAAGAAATACTTTCATATCCAACTAAGGTAAGTAAGGTCAATCTGCCAGGGTAAGCACTGAACCGATGAAGTCCCATTATGAGAATTCTATGCAAAATAAGGTAAAAAAATTAAAATCAATGAAAGTGGCTATCAATAAGAAACTGATAGAACAATGAGGATAAGAAGAAAAGTAGCTTCAGTAACAAACTTCCTGGTGTAGTGCCAATGTCCTTTTTGACTATGGGTTAGAGAGAGAAACAACTTTTGCAGCTATCTTCCTGCAGGCACCAGATTGCTAATAGAGGCAACAGAGCTTGAAAATCCTTTGGTAAAGATCCAATATGGTGAATGGATGATGAAAATGTGTAATAGCTTCATTGGCACTGAAGTTGGTATTGGAATAATAACAGAACTTTCTTTCACAAGCAGAAAAAAAATCAGGGAAATACATGGTTTGGACTGTGTGAGAATTCCAGTTTGGGATTTTATTCAACAAAAAAAACAAAATGAAAATATTTTTATAATATTCAGGATTATTTAACCTTTTAAAACATGTTTATCTCTTAATCTTGATAAAATTTTAATGAAAAATGCTCTTGTGAAACAAGAAAATGACATTCTGTTTTTAAATGTTCAAAATGAGTAGTTTCACCTTTTTTTTCAAATAAAACACTGTATTTTGATAAAACCGTGAAATGAAGTGCTATAAGGCATTTAAAATAATCTTCTGCCCCCAGAAAAAGACATATTGGTTGAATGAAGCCAAATTTTATGAATAACATTGTTCTAAATAAATGAAATTTTTAGTAGTTTTTTTACTTTATAAAGATGCACCGATAAGACTAATCCAGTCCTTACCCACTCCCGTAACATCCTAGATATTACGTGTAGTTTCACAATAAATTACAATCCTTTTAGTGTAAATGAAAACCCTTTCTCTTCTTTCATAATTTTTCTTCATGAAATATCCTGCATTCCATATTTGTTGGTGTTAAAATATTATTGTATTACTATAGAGATTGCAAAATAAAAAACTTTAAATAGCTGGGTATTGTATTAGCTTCCAATATCATCTGAATAATAGCATAGGACTATAAAGTCCCGTTATGACAATTCTTTGCAGAATGGGGCAGGAGAATTAGAAAAGGATACAGAAAGTCTGTACTGTAACTTTTCACCTTCTCTTCCTAAAGGACGTGGTAACTCAAGAAAAAAACCAGCATAACCAGAGGAACTGCAAAGGAGAAATAGTAGAGAAACTTGGGAGCATGACTTTTTAGACCATGTTCATCTTAGAATCTGTAATAATGTTTGTTGCTTTAAAAAATAAGTTTACAAATTGACTAAGGTCAATATGACTAAAGAATATTAGGAAAAAAAATTGTGATACATCTTCATTTTTCAAATGTTTCTAGAAATCTTTTTAGAAAAATATTATGAAAACTAGAGAAAGTCATTAATCCCTTGCAAATGACAGTTTCTCTTTTCAGTAAGCTAACTCCTATCTTGCACATTTTCCCACCGTAATTCATCCACCACACATGCCAATTCATGCTCTTTTCTGTGATTTTTCATCAAAAAACCCAAAGTACAGTATCTACTTTACTTATTCTGTGCTACTATGTATTAGAATGTTTATACAAGGAAGAATAAGCTAGATGTGTGGGCGATAGCTTTGTTATTGTAGGAAGACTAAGCTTGAGAAATAAGCTGTAGTCACTATGGCAATGAACTTAAACTGGCCATGTGCCATTGTAAGGTTTTTAAAATTCAATTTTTCTTTCTTTCTTTCTTTTTTTTTTTTTCAAATGTAACACACAAACAATGAAGGAACAAGTGAGTGTTGATTTACAGCCCAATTCTGCAAACACATCAAGCTTAATGCACAGATCCTGTGGTGCTGGAAAACGAAGAAAAACTGAGATAGAAGAGGCAAGAGGAAAAAAAGAGAAGAAATGAGAGAGAAAACCTGCATAATACTTCATCAGTCTTTCTTGACATAGTTTTGTTAGCTTCAGCTGTATAATCTTTACGTTAATTTTCTTCAGCAGATACTTAACAGCTAATTTTACTTTGAAGTTTGGTGTGTGGACATGAAATGCACTTTTCTACCCATTGTTTAGTTTAAGGCATGCAATTGAACATTATAATTAATTCACTGAAAGCTACCATTCCCATTGGGACCATTCACAGGACTGTTGGTAAGCTTTCAAGTATTTAATAAAGCACTTAGTATTACACAAGCAACTGACAGGATGGAGAAAAAAAATGCATGTTCTGTCTTTAAAGCTGAGCCGTACTAATAATGAATTGTTAGTAGCACAACAGTTTCAATCATTAGTCAGTAAAATAAAGGTGACTAAATGATTTTATATATCCTCATACATACATATGTACAAATGCGTGTATATATACACATAAACACAATGTTAAGAAGAGTTTTTCTTATTTTATTTTAGTCTCATAACTATGGCTGCATAACCCTGTAATGCAACACTGTGTACAGAGATAATACTTTTAAATACCCACTGACTGATTATATTGCCATCATAAAAAACTCTGAAGAACAATTTTTGAACTGTAATTATTATTTTATTAGTATCATGTACTCTCTTTGGAAACAGAATGTACTGCAAACCCAGGGCTAGTTTACCGCATCTCATTTAATTTTGACCATACCTGTTGCTATCATTTAGATTTGTTTAATAACAGTGAAAAAATTGCAGTACGAGATTCCTAAAAAAGCAGCTTCCCAAGCTGTTGTGCTTTCCTCTGGGCTCTTTTGGGGAGATACAATACTAGAAGAGACCACCTGGGATATTGATTCAAGTCCTCTGCCATAGCAGAGTTGTTCTCATGTCTACATGTGGGCCTTTCCTGTTGATGTAGGAATGAATTCCTGTGACTATTATAAATTAAATAGTTTAGTCAAAAGTGCTAGAAGAAATAAAAAGGAGCTAAAAGAGAACAAATTGCTTTTGTATTACCAATAATTTAATTTCTGTCTGTTAGCTGAAAAGAAAAAATAGATTAAGCACTATAAAGATTGTAGTTCAAGCCAGCAAGCAACACAAGTCCTCAGTTTTACAATGCTGGAAGTTCTCCCTCAATTTTTTAAAGGAAGAGGGTATGTACAGAGAACCAGGCTATGCTGGATGTGTGTGTGTGTGTAGGGAATGAAATATGTCCATTCTGGGCCCCTCAGTTCAAGAAGGACAGGGAACTGCTAGAGAGAGTCCAGCGCAGAGCCACAAAGATGATTAAAGGAGTGGAACATCTCCCTTATGAGGAGAGGTTGAGGGAGCTGGGTCTCTTTAGCTTAGAGAAGAGGAGACTGAGGGGTGACCTCATTAATGTTTATAAATATGTAAAGGGCAAGTGTCATGAGGATGGAGCCAGGCTCTTCTCAGTGACATCCCTTGACAGGACAAGGGGCAATGGGTGCAAGCTGGAACACAGGAGGTTCCACATAAATATGAGGAAAAACTTCTTTACGGTGAGGGTGACCGAGCACTGGAACAGGCTGCCCAGAGAGGTTGTGGAGTCTCCTTCTCTGGAGACATTCAAAACCCGCCTGGACGCGTTCCTGTGTGATATGGTCTATGCAATCCTGCCCCGGCAGGGTGATTGGACTAGATGATCTTTCAAGGTCCCTTCCAATCCCTAACATTCTGTGATTCTGTGATTCTGTGTGAAATTTTCATGCTGGCAAATGGTCAGCTATCTTTGTTCCAAATGCAGCTAGTACATTTTGTAAGATCAAACTCTCTAATAAAATATAACATAACAAGTACTAATCACATTGCTGGTGAGCTGCTGGAAGACATTCAGGTGCCATAATAATGCCATAATCAGCACTCGAGAAGAACAGGTATAAATGGGTAACCGAATTTAATTCAGGAAAGTACATATTTTTATAGTATTACATTCTGCTTAGACTTAAATGATTACTTATACATCTAGAACTGTCAGTTACTAAAGTAAATCAATGTAACTGGTCCTTCATCTCCTTTGTTTCCCTGGCTACTGTGTGTGCAGTGCGTCAGTAAGGACAGTTAATATCTGTATGTACAACCTACTGTTTTTCTTCCTTTTATCTGTTTCCCTTATTTGTGGACCCACAGGTGATCTTTTCCTTTTTTCCATTAAACTACAGTTTTCATTATACTGACAGATGCCATTAGGCAACAAGGAGGCTGATTGCTGAGTGTGGTGAAAATAACTTCTTATGAGTCCATCAGGCCTATTTAGGGGAATAATGATGTTTTCTCTGTTTATCAAGTGCAGAATTCAGATGTCCAATATTCAGATACTCTCATTTTTTTTTTAACTGAAAAGAAATGATTGATCTGATTATGAACACCAGGAACTTTCCCAAAGTTAACCACCCCAAATCAATATTTTGCATTGGTTTTGACAGAATGACACACTTTTTAAAGGTCTAAATAAAATAGCCATTGCTTTTCTTTCAAGATTGCAATTCCATAATCGTACAGATAATTTCCTCACAAATCTTTTACTACTTAAACATACACACACCCCCACAAAACCCTTTGAATTGAAAGCAACAAGAGGTTCATTGAAGACTGAGTAATGTGGAAGCCTTTTGTGATACTGTTTTTGGGGCAATAGCTCATGACTGATACATGGGAAGCAGCAAATAGATAGCTGATCAGAGTTTAAAGAGAAGTTAAGATTTTGATCTCACAATACCTTTTCTGTTTTCCCTAATTAATTTTATTTTAACATAAATTCCAATTGGTTAGACTACTCAAATGGTAAATTCAAAATCTTAAATTTTTAAATTCATGAATGTATTAACATTCAGGTAGGAAATGGTAGGAAAGAACGCTCCAAATAATTTAATATTTAAAAAACCCCCAAACCCCAGCTCTTCCACAGGGACTCCTTCCTATTTTAAGTTATGACTTTTCTGCAAGCTTGAATAACTCACAGAAAAGAGCAAAGCTGAATTTATGGAGATAATATAACTGCCTCACCTGCCTCCATCATAAATAGATTGCATTAATCTTAGCTGCCCTCTCTTTGATTACATTTCATATTTGAAATTATTATTATCCTAAATTATTTCCTGTTTGAAGTATAGATTTTTCAAGTCAGTCTGACAGGCATGCATCTCACTAAGGTGCCTAATTGCCTTTTATACTGGAAGATATTGCTTGAAAAACATGTGCTTTCTAAACCCAGACTGATTCATACAGAAGGAAACATCTTGACAAGATTATTTTTTAGCATGCAGCACAAGTTACCTAAGTGGTATGAGATCCGAAGACTCTAGAAATGAAATCCCTGAGTACCTAAAAATCTCCTGTTAATCCTGTAGGAAAAAGCCTTTCATATTAGGATTGAAACTAAGTACTAGATGTTTCAGGAAAAAGGGTAAGGATTTTATGTGCTCAGAGACTGTGTTTTGCCCCATCATACCAGCTGGGTCTGCAACTAATGCAGCTGAAGAGCCCATCAGACCACAACCCAAGGTGGTCTGAATAGAGACTCTGTGGAAAGTGTTATCCTTCGCATGTTCCTGTTCTATGAATGAACACAAGAGTTCAGGTCCAGGACTGAAATATTTTTCAAGCATTTAGTTCATTTAACTGCTTTCACTATTCCTCCTATTATTGAAAACCAACCACTTTCCAGTCAAAGTAAAAGCTACAAGAAATCTTGGTACCGCCCACTTCCTTTGCTGTTTGGAATAACTGGTTATAACAGTACAGCAAAATTAAAAGATGCAGCACATGCAGCCTTTTCTGTCATGTCTGTAGGCTAACATCAGAGAGGGTTGAGGTGCAACATACATCAGCCCAAAAGTGGAGTTAAACAGAGGATATTTATGCCTCTGAGGCAATTTTTTTTTTTGTTTCCACATACGGAGGCATCAAAAGGGCCCAAAGTAGAGCGGGTCTGGAGCAATACACGTTAGGCTGGGTAAGCCAGTGTATCTCTGGAAAGGAGTAGGCAGCCTTGACACAGACGCATAAGGTTCTTGTATTCTCTTGCAAAGAGTCTGTAGTTCAAATCTCAAACTTGTGTAATACCAAGAAAATTCTCAGTGATAATTGCCAGAAACACTCCAGGTTATCTTTTACTCCAGTGTGACCTAAATATCTTATTAAACAGTATGTCTTTGTGGAATTATATGAAACTCCTGATAACTTGCTTAAAGAAAAAAAGCAAAAAGAAAAAGTTTTTGTTCTCTAAGCCTGTTCCCTTCCCATCAATAAAAATTTTTGCACATTTGGTTTCTCATTAGAGTTTCTAGCATCCTAGTGGAAATAAATGTCATCAGATCGTTTTTTCATGCTAAGTTAATATGCTGGTTTTGCAGACTGGAGGATGTTTTCTCAGCAGGGAAATAATAATTCTGAAAACAATGGATTTTTCTTAATGACATCTAAATCTTTATAAGACAACCAGGGCTTCAAGCCAAACCATCCACAGCATGAGTTTGCCTCCATTTCATCAGTGATTGTGTTGGTAACTGTGCATTAACAATGATCCTCATTTTATTTATAGGTGTACAATTAGATATATCCAAGACCCAGCACAGTTAGTGTGTTGAAATAAGCCCTGTCAGATACCTGTACAATACCCAGCTCCAAGACACGCCAGTTCTAATAAATTCTCAAGGTTATGGTATTTTCACAGACAACAATATAACACTGGCCACATATCTGGCTTTTCAGACTTTTGGTAAAATGAAAGACTACACAATTTTGTTGAATTTGTGAATAAAAGCTATATTAGTTTCCCTGTTGATAATGTTTTTCTCAAAATAACTAGTTTCAGTACCAGAATGACTTAACACACAACGGATATAAAGGAGAGCAGTTATACTTACTGTTACAAACTTTCCTTGATTTAATTTGCTCCCTTTAATCTGTCTTTAATGAGTGCAAGTGCAAATGTACTAGTAAGGACATGGGGCTAACCCTACATCGGTCTCACTTAGGGCAGCTTTTTTTTAGGGGATGTGCAGATCTTCAGCAACTTGGTTCAAAGCAAATTTGACCTACACCCACAGTTCAGACTAGGTTGCTGAAAACTTCGCAGTCTGGGATAACTGGCCACGTTGCACAAGCCTGCACTGCTTCTGCGTTGGCCGCTCAGGCTGCGTGCGAGCCGTGGCATCCCTGCCAGGTAAGACTCACGATGCATGCGCTGGTGGAAGTGGCATTTTTCAGTTAGGAAGGTCGCGTGGTGCTCTGTTACCTGTTCTGCTTGCGGTTGTGAAGCCCAGCATGGATTAAGGCCATGTCATCACCTGCATCTCTTTGGCTCAAGAAGCTGTGCTGTATGCCAGGTGATAAAACAAGTCAGAAAAATGTTATCTTACTTTGACATTATAATTCTAGACAACATGCAACATGTAATAGATAGGGACTTGCAGTGATTTCTTCCCAAGTTTTATAAATGCAAATAAACGAGGGAAGTCTGTAATACAACAATTAGCATTTTCCTATATAAGAGCTACTTTTGATCTCAGTCTTGCATCATTCATTTAGGTGTAGGATGCTTCAATACCATTAATGGAAAGGAGGCAGGTTACATTAGGCAAACAGATTTCAGCAGTTTTCAGGAAAAAATATGCTAAAATTAAATTAAATTGCCAGAATTGAAGTTCTCGGTGGAACTTTAACTATTTAAAGCATCCTCTTGATGTGCTTTAATAAATGCGAGACTCTGGCTACGGTGTTTTAAATAATATTTATTTAGAGCTTTAGCTTTAATTAAAAAGTATTTTATTGGGAATATTTTCATTTATCATTCATTGTCATTTATTCAAGTTGTTGTTTAATGTCATGTTTTAATATGACATTTAAGAGAAGTTACTGACTGTAATTTCAATAAATTCCCTGAATCCAGCTGGTTTCATCACTGCTAAGCTACTAATATTTTTTAACCTCTGAGTCTGACTGCTGTAGTTGGTGGAATTTACAAAATCAGCAGGAATAGTTCAAGTCCTAAATGATGACAATCCACCATTGTAAAAACATTTTTCCAAGTAAAATAAGTACTATCACAATTTTTCTCAGAGATTGGGAAAAGTCAGGGAATATCTTTGTGTGGAGGGGTTTCTGGAAGAGAATGGTCACCTCCTGAGCCAGATGTAAAAGGCTGCAGGAAATGAGGAACTGGCTGCATGACAAAAATCATGTAGCAAGAGCCTATGGACTGACCTTGAAGAAGGAACGTGAAGGTTGTTTGTGGTTGAGTTGACTGGAAAGAACTGGTATAAGAGGAAGCAAAAACTGTGTACATGACTTGGAGCAGAACACGAAAGAGGATGTACGAGGAGACGTCAAGGAGCGTGGACAAAGGGCTTTAACAAATCATAAGCATGCTAAGGGAGTGTGATAGCTACTAATTACCAATCATATACGAGTAGGAGCATGATAAGGAGATAGAATTGCTATAGTAATCTGTGCGTAACGGCTAATAAACAGCATTTGCTTGATCACATTGATTGTGTAGCAGTGTCCTGTAACCTCCGCGTCAACATCTTTGGAGAGCCCTCTTTGCCAGAAGAAATCACTTAAATAGTGGTAAAACTAATACTAATAAAGTTTCTTATTATGTTGAGTACTTTCCGCATTGAACACATCTCCATTTTTATCTGCTTTCACCTTCTTAAGTAATTGCAATAGATAATGCAGTTTTCCTTTGGAAAAAAACCCATATTTTAAAAAATAATTTTAAATTGTTCTAAAATTTACTTGAATTTTCTTATTCTACAAACTTGTGCCTTTTCCTTCATTCTCCACTCCTTTTCCAAAGAAAGTTCAAGGGACTGTAATTCTTTATTAAAAACATAGCATTTGCAAATATTCTCTTATTTCAGACTGTATTTTGTGCTAAGACTTTCCTAAAAGCAGGCCTTTTGTTTCTAAAAAGGGTTTATAATCAATATTTTGATAGTGTCTCAATTGTACTGCTTATTTTAATAAGAAAAAAATTGCTGAAAGTGAGGTAAATTAATTTTCAGGGGCCAAGGCTGCACAAAGAAATCTTATTTCATGTAAAAAATATGTCCTACCTTGCTTGACAATAGAGAGCTCCCAGATAGGAACTGAAGCAGACAATTAATTTAATTTAGTTTTATGTTATTTTAATTATGCCAAATAGATATAAAATGCAAGTAAATTTGAGAATATTCCTCTTTCTTCCATGGTTGCTGAACTCTGTGCTTCTCTGATGCAACCAGCACATAGACAGAAGAACATAAAAGCATCCAGCTTTTTTTTCCCCTTGTGAGCAAGATGTTGCTTTTAACACAGAGTTTAACCTCACAAACAGTCTCTGGAAGTGTGGGGTTCATGCTTAACATGGCACAGTGTATCTAGTTAGTCAGTTTTGCAAATGCCTTTAACACAAGGTGGTGTGCACTTCCAACCAGGAGAAGGTCGAAGAGTTTTTAATATTATCTGCAATATACGTCTGTATAAAAACAATAATCTGACTGATGTACTGATGACTCATATTATTTTATTTTAATTGGGCATTTTTAAGTATCTGACATCCCTAAACGTTGTTGGTGTTCTGATGTATGGCTACAGCAAATAAGGATTTTCAAGACTATGGAATCTCTTCTGCCTTATCCTGCAGTAATGTATTCAAAGGGAATCCACCTTTTAGAGTTGGCCAAAGAAAATTTGATTAATTTCATGCCACAATAGACTAGGCAAGTGCATATGGTCAAAATACTAGATTTTGGCATAGTAATCGTAATTTCCACACAGAGAAGAACTTTCTAAGCTGTGCTTGTTTGATTTCTTGCTGTTCCATAGCACTAGAATAGAGATTAAGATACCTTCAGCTGTATTTCTGCCAAAGTCCAAATTCCAGAATTGGACGTAATTGTCACCTATTTAGACTGATATCTATGTCATCGTGTTTCCCTACGAATTCCCCTCTTCTGCTTCTTATGCTCCTGGTATAAAGCACAGTAACAAAACCACAACATATACAACAGAACAACAAATCATAGCATTATAGATAGAAAATGTTCAAAAAAATTTTTTTTGGAGGGTTCCAAAGAACCCTGTAGACACAGCTTGTGGTAGGAAGCAACATAACATAATTTACTGTTCAGAAAAGTTCCTCTTTCCCCTTCCTGCCTTTATCCAAGATGTAGATTTTTCCCAAGCTGGGCATCAGTGCAACATTTGGAGGCATTAATCTCTCTGTATTGCTTAAAATGATTGATAGACCTTGTTTTGGTTTTTTTTTGTTTATATGTTCCTCATTTTACAGCCATGATGCCTCCGGAAGAACTGATAACATATCCATGGGATTGTGGTCATATAAATCACAAGTGTCAAGCAATGCAATGCTTTTTCTCTAAACAAAGCAGAAGTGTTGCATACAGAGTAGTTTCTCCAAACGTCTCTCTGGGGAATCTCTTCCAGGTTTTAAGATCTTGCATCTGCGCAATATTGCATCCTGTCAAAGAGATCTGCTGTGAATTCTAACGTTTCAAATCTTGCACAATATGTCGCGCTAGTCCTTACAGCATCTGCAATGCAGTAGTCATCTTCAACAATTAAAAAATACCTTTGCATCTGTCTTGTGGGTTCCCCAAACCTAGAAATCAAGAAGCCTTATTACTTTTTATTCAAAGACAGTCAACAGTCTCCAAATCCTGCTTAATTAATAGATATAATTTTAAATGAGATATGTCAACTCAATAATAGAAAATACTCTGTAAAGTTATGCCGCTTAAGTCTGTCTGGGAAGGGGAACATTTCTCTCCATTAATCCTTCAAAATGCTTTTCAAGTTTGATAACTGCCATGTCGAGCTTGCATAAAGATCTCTATGGGATGCCGCTGATAATGAGATACACAGTTCACTGCTATTTGTAATGTACCACTGACTGATCTGTGCTCACTCTTCCAATAGCCTTCTGTGGACAGCGTAGGAGTAAATGATGAAAATAGATCCATGTAAGAATCTAAAAATCCAACTTTTGAGGAAGAACGGTTTTTGCCTACCATTACTTTATCTCAAAATGGAATGAGAAGTGTAGCTGCGCAAATAACATACCGATACTTCAGCATGTACCTATTTGAAATGTGTAATGTATTTCCTTGTTTTATACTTATCTCTTTCACTTAAAAGGATATTTGCAGGAACAAAAGCCAAATGATAGGCATTTAATGCTTGAATGAATAGAAACATACCTCAGTCTGAAGTGTTATAATCACATAGGCAGTTTATGTTCACTTGGTTTTTTTTGATGCCCGTTTTGTCTTTCTAGCATAGCTTTAGGGTGATGATCATTTCTATTCAAAGACTAAGTGGATCAAACTTTTCAGGTTTTTTTTTTTGTCCAATCTCTGTGTGCAGAATTTTTGTCATAAAGATCCCTGCAGCACTGACAGGAAAGTTCACTGATACAGTGAGAAATGGGATAAGAAAAAATACAAGTGTTTTCATATAGAAACCTCAAAACTAAGAAACATGTATTTTAAGAGTTGGCTTCTCTGATTACTGCATAACAGGAAACACTATTTTCTTCACAAGTTCAAAGCTGTCAACATAAAAAAAAATACAGCAGCTTTAGCTCAGTATTTAATTATCTGTAAAAAAATTTGCTTTATACAAATCTGGTGTTAATTTTATAACCCTTTAGAAGAAATAGAAATTTGGAACAGTATTCTCTCAATTTAGGCTGTAAAGCAAGATAGCTTTCTGTGGTAGTTCATGTCATTAATACCATTGGACACAACCTCATGGAGCTTCAAAATCTTTCACCCACATACATTTATTACAAGCAATTAAAACTGTTTTTTTAAAAAAAATGTAAGGGAAAAAACATATGCTGCCTTCAAGTATTTCCAAGGCTACAGAAAAGAAAAAGGACAATGGATGATTGCATATACTAAATTGTTGCTAAAATAGAACAAAACATTTATCTAAAACGGGTTTTACCTTAGCTGAAGTGTATGCAAAGTTTCCATGTAAAATAAGAGGCCCAACCCAAAATGCCGAATCCTGAAATCCATGGCACTCCACAGTTATTTGCCTTTTCCCAGTACCTCAGGTAGCCTCCTACCAGCTTACCTGAATTTTATTAAACCCAAAATAGGACCAGCTGAATGAGATGAATCCTGTCACGCCAGTGGAGGCAATAGCCTTCCTCCAGGAGCATGTAGTTGGAGAGGACTGGGTCTTGGTCTTTTTGCCGCTATTTTCAGTTAACTACCACTTTTCTATTCTTGCTGATATAAGAAGGTGAAGTGAGGTATCAGAGCAACATTGGTAGAGGAAACTTCAAGCCTCTCTTTACTCCTGGTTGTTTGAGCTCCACAATGGAGACAAGGCAGTCAGAGTATCAGAACAGACAAAAGTCCTCTGTGCTGTTCTCCGACACACTGCTGGAGCAGCCAGCATAATTTCACGTTTTGGAAACAAGGCACATTTTCATGTCATAAAAGAAAGAGGCAGGTCCACTGCAGTGGCTACCTACGTATCACCTGTTCAACCCCATTTTGTAAGAAACATGAAAATCTGAAAAGTCAAGCAAACTAAAGCACTCTGGGAGTGGCTGCTGAACCAGCATTTCCCATTATGTTATCATTAGGGTCAGATTTGGCTTATGGGTTGTGATATGAAACTGTATCACACTATATTATAAACTGGTATTACAATTGGACTATATCATGTCATATTATTGGATATAATGCTTTCCATAAATTTCAGGCTTCACCTAAGAGTGTGAAGTATGACTCCATATCTATGTCTGTGTAATTTAGCAATCCATTATGTCCAATGTCTGTTGCTGACAGGAAATATCAGTATCATCAATTCTTAGAATTCGACTTGTATAAATTTATGTTTTCAAGGCTTTGCTTGCTTAATGAAAGCTGATATTCTCTTTCACAGAGCGAAAGATCAGTTCTTTTCTCAAGGGCTTTTCATGAGTCCTTCTACTCAGAAATAATTTCTCTGGTATCTAAAATGTCACTCGTTTCTTCTTTTCTCTGATTTGACCACAAGTAAATTACTCAAGACTGACTGTGCACAGTGCAGTGTTAAAAACATTAACAGAAGATTTTTCATCTTGAACAATGTGATTTTCTCAGGACACAGCTCCATCTGCAAGGCCTGTTTATAGCCTTGAGCATTTGCAATTTCACAATGAGAAGCAAAGTGCAAGGCTGAAAGTCATATATTGTGGCAACTGCACACAAACTAGCAGGTCATGCTGTTTCCAGGAATGAGGGGAAGGACAGGTGATGATATGTCAAAATTGTACCAACAGCAGTGGATGATTACCTCAGAATTCTCTCAGATTTTGTGGGGCCTTACTTTCTCATGCACTATGGAAAATGAGGATATGAAAACACGTAAGCAGTGAGGCTTAACTTCTGAATATCAGCTGACATACAAAATAAAATTCCAAGTTTCTTCTGATGAGTATCATAGGACCTGAGATGTTACCCCGTTTTCATACTGGCAAAAGAGGAGCAGAGCTGCATGTTTCTGAAATGTCTCTAACCTTCCACTTTCCATATTGCCTTAGGCCATTGTATACATCTCTCTTTGCAAATGCACAGCTTAATCAGCGCAAAATGGAAATTTTAGGGCAAGAGCATCTATAAATGTTTCAGATTAGACATTACATGCAAGTTAATGAAGTGTGTGTGTATTTGTGGTTGCAACAAAGAAACAAGGAATAACCATGCCCTGCAACCCATGGTGCTGTGGTGCTGGGTGGGTGGCAACCTCCCTCTGACAGCCTCCCCCCAGGATACCACTGTCCTTCCTTGGCAGCTATGCCCCCTCTCCCAGTGAAAGTCCCTGCCTTGCCCTGCCCTCTCCTGCTCACTGTACCTGTTTTGAACAGGACACCACCTTTGTGCACCTCTTCCTTTCTCCCACTTTCAACCCCCCTCCTCTCTCCCTACTAATTAAAGTTGATTTAACTTAATTAAATTAAGCCCCACACATTTGATTGTTTATGACTTATGCAAATACAGGAAAGAAACTTTCTGAACTTAAAGCCTCTGTTACATAAAGTAAGTTAAGAGGTAAGGGATTACAATAAGATATTCTCCGAGGTCATGAAAAGGAGGGGTTTATTCCATTTTCACTACAGTTTTACAAGAAAAAAATGTAACACACCTGTAAAACTTAAGTTTCGTCTTCTCCCTGAATTTGGATTAAATTAAAATAACATAACAAGAATGAAATAATTTATTTGCTAATTCACAATACCTCCTAGTGAAACTAAACCTGTAACAGTTTGTGAAATAAACCAGTAGCATGTTTATCCCAGTGAGCTCTGGTCAAAGGAGAATTTGCAATTTCTTTAACAGATGTTAAAGCTCACAACTGGATTTTTCTACAATTGTTGCACTTTCATGAATTTGTGGAAATTCAAGCTGGTGAGGCCCACTGAAGTGCCTGGGAGCACTTCAGCTACACATGGCCCTTCTCAGGCCACTTAGGCAGACAAAAAGGGGCTGAAGTAGCCAGCAAGGTGTTAAGTGTCTCAGTAACTTTCAAAAACTCACCCCTGTTAACTTTCCACATCTGTCCAGTTACACCATACATTCAATCTCAACTTTTCCCCCTATGCTGCACCTAACAGTCCTCTACAAAATTGTCTGATTTTCATCCATTCACTCTATAAGGCCATCCTACTTTCCATACTGGATCTCAAAGATAAGCTGTCAAAAAACCCAACAAAACCCACCATTCCTACAGCAAAAGTCCACCACCAGCAAATTCCTGCAAAAAAAATTTTCAAAGTAACACTTTGCTGCAAACAAACTGCTAACCAACAGCTTCCAAAATACTCCTGAGAAGACAAACATCACTACCTAGAAACAAAGTCACCCTAAACCTACAGCAGTCAAAAAAAGCCAATAGTTGGGGCAAAGTTAAAATCAAATGTGAAATGCAGTTCTGATGTCATGAGTTAAAGTAAAGTCAGGTTTGAAAGTTACTAAGTTACAAATTGCTTTGCCATTCGCTGAAGAATGAGTGTTCTCCCTCGAAAAAGGGTAGATACAGAGGTCATTTTCCACTATTTTGTCGTTAGTAGTAAACTCTGGTATGTCACAGAATGGTTTCGGTTCGAAGGGACCTTAAAGATCACAGAATCACAGAATCACAGAATCAACCAGGTTGGAAGAGACCTCAGGGATCATCGAGTCCAACCGTTGCCCTTGCACCACCCTGTCAACTAGACCATGGCACTAAGTGCCATGCCCAGTCTTTTCTTAAACACATTCAGAGATGGTGACTCCACCACCTCCCTGGGCAGCCCATTCCAATGTCTAATAACCCTTTCTGAAAAGAAATTCTTCCTAATGTCCAACCTGAACCTCCCCTGGCGAAGCTTGAGGCTGTGCCCTCTTGTCTTATCGCTAGTTGCCTGGGAGAAGAGGCCAACTCCCACTTCACTACAACCTCCCTTCAGGTAGTTGTAGACTGCAATAAGGTCACCTCTGAGCCTCCTCTTCTCCAGGCTAAACAACCCCATCATCTAGTCTTTAGATCATCTAGTCTTTAGATGATTGATGATCTAGTAGATCATCAATCTACTACCCACTCTCCTGGACAAATTAACCGCCCCCCTCTGCTTTACAAGCACTCTAGCTTGACTGGGACTCTAGGCATATTTTCTAGGACTTGCAGGTGGCAGCACTGTAATCAGGGACAAAAAAAAAAAAAAAGCATCTCTGCCCAGATCTTTGCTCCCAGGGTGGCTTTATTTTCCTTTACTATGGAATTTCATTTTTTTCTCCTAAGGATTGTGGTTTTCTTTTTTTTTTTTCTTTTTTCTTCCTGGTTCTATTAAGATATAGAAAATTTAGTTACCATATGAATTCTCCAAGTCTTATTCCAATAACCTTTCCTATTTAAAGCATTGTTTAAAATTTAAAAATCCATGTCCCAAAGGCTTGTTCATGTGAGTTAGTGTCTCAGTCATTCTGCGTGTGGCTGTCATTGCATATTCTTTTTATAAACTGTTCTGAACCTGCATTCATGACTCTCTGCTGTATTCTATGGCAGCTTTTCATGTAGAGCCCAAGTAATTCCTAAAACAAAAAGGTTTTTTTAGTATTTTCTGCTGAAATAGTTATTCTTTGCTTCTACTTTGACACATTGTTGCACAAGACTGTTTGCTCACTTAACTACCATGTGGTGGACTCTCTCCACTTTCTAGCCCTTTCTTATCTTAGCTTTTCCCACCTAATCTCTAACTCATTCTCAGTTGTGCCTTTCCCTGGTCCACTTGTAGTGAGTCAGATGGCCTTCCCTGTGGACCCCCTGGGGATGAAATGAGCCTTTCTAAGCCCTTTTACGCGTTGTTAAGACCACTTCAGATTTTCCAACTAAATTGTCACTCCCCTTGCCACAGTAGCCATTCTCGTACCTCAGACGCATCTCATTGCTGCGTGTTAGCTTTTTCCTTTCTCTCCTTTTGAAAAGCTAATTTGCTGCTTCTCAAATCAGACTTCTTTCCTGCTTGCTGTTACCATATATATAATCTCAGGTAGCTCAACATTTTTCCACAAAGCCCTGAGCTGGTTTACCTCAGCATTTCCCTCCTAAAATCCTCTGCTGTCCACTCCAAGAATCCTGCCCTTTTCCACCTAAATCCCACTGTTCCCACTTCTGAAGTACTTTTATCCAACTAGCCAAAACCCTTCACTGTCCATATGAGGGTAAATCTCTTTTTTTCTTCTGAAATCCTTGAAATGCCACATCTGGGACACCTCAGCATTTCCCACCAAAACTTTCTGCTGTCCCCTCAGACAAACCTTGGCACTTCCTATCTGAGACTTGACCACCTCCCCCTGAGTAACTCAGGTTTATTACCCCAAGCTGTTCTTTCTACTTTCTGAGGCATATTAGCACTTCGACCAAATCCTACACTGCTCACTCTGAGGTACCTCAGTGTTTCCCGCTCACACAGGTGCACTGCTCTCTTCAGACATTTGGGAGCAGTTCCCCCACTCCCAAATTTCACTATCACCTTGAGGCACCTCAGTGCTTTCTACCCATGTCCTCTATTTCAGCTGAGCACCCTCCACCCTCAAGAGCCTCCAGTGTTCCCTCTGAGATGCCTCAGCTTTTCTCCCCTCAAATGATCTGTTCACCCTGATGTGCCTCAGCGCTTCCTGCCAAAAATCTCTACTGCCCAGATCAGAGGTACTGGGTTGGGTCATGTCCCCTCACACACACACACTGTCCCCTCTGAGAAAAATCGGTGACAAAACTCACCTGAGACCTCCACCGTCGCTGCTTGCGTTTCCCACCCAAATCCTCCACCGCCTCCGCTGCCATGCCTCAGCATTCCTTGCCCAAGGCCTTTGCAGTACCTCAGTGTTTCCCACCACATAACCTCCGCTCTCCCCAGACACACGCCTCAGCTCTCCCATATCTGCTGGGGTACTACTGCGCCCTCCTCCCCCGAGGTAACCCGGAGCTTCTGCCTCACAACCCAGCACTTTCTGCCCAAATACCTCCTCCATCCCCCCGAGAAACCTCAGATAAAGGGGTATTGCGGACTTACTGAGTTTTGATTACTAAAGTATCAATTACTTTAGAGAGAGTCCAGCGCAGAGCCACGAAGATGATTAAGGGGGTGGAACATCTCCCTTATGAGGAGAGGCTGAGGGAGCTGGGTCTCTTTAGCTTAGAGAAGAGGAGACTGAGGGGTGACCTCATTAATGTTTATAAATATGTAAAGGGCAAGTGTCATGAGGATGGAGCCAGGCTCTACTCAGTGACATCCTTTGACAGGACAAGGGGCAATGGGTGCAAGCTGGAACACAGGAGGTTCCACATAAATATGAGGAAAAACTTCTTTACGGTGAGGGTGACCGAACACTGGAATAGGCTGCCCAGAGAGGTTGTGGAGTCTCCTTCTCTGGAGACATTCAAAACCCGCCTGGACGCGTTCCTGTGTGATATGGTCTAGGCAATCCTGCTCCGGCAGGGGGTTTGGACTAGATGATCTTTCGAGGTCCCTTCCAATCCCTAACATTCTGTGATTCTGTAATTAGATTCTGTCTGTGGCACTGTAAAATGAACACCTGCTGAGGTACCTTAGCACATCCTGCACTGCTGTACCTGAGGCATGTTAGAACATCATCTATATAAAATACAGTCAAGATTTCTATAATTGCCTGTAAGATTAACTCTAAAACTTGTCTGGATCCTCTGTAAAAGCAGCCCTATCAGGACTGTTGTTCCAAATTGCCAGCTCACCTACTGAGTGAAGTAGATCATACTCAGAGAATCATCACAAATTCTGAGAAGCACTGGAAGAAAATGTTCCATCGGAGAAACTTCATCCATAAATTACTCTGCAAGAAAATAAGCTTCTAGATAAAAAACAAAACAACAACAACAAAAAAAACACCCTTCTATCATGAAACAGCAGATCTCCCAAAAGAAAAAAAAAAAGGTATGGGGTTGAGCAGGTGTCTTTGATGCATAATATCAACAATTCTGATGGAAAAGAGACCAAGAAGCCTGTTTACAGAGATCAAGATGTCAGTTACATTCTTTGAGGGTTCAGGATGTAAAATATTAAAAGTAGATATTAATGTTCTTGGTCTAACCCGTTTTCTGTGACAGTGACAAGTGGAACATTGAACTTAGACAGAAACAAAATAGGTGAGTTTGCTCACTGTAACACATAAAAAAACCTCCTACAGGTATCAGCGAGTCTAACATTTTACTCACCTGTTTGTGTGGAAATTCCTAGTATTTATGCTTAGCCTAAGTATGAGCTTTCTGTTGAAAAACAAGTCAACCATTAGGACTACCAAATCCTCTCATGCCAGTGTGAAACATCTAGAAGGATTTGGATCTCCTGTTCATATAACTGAGGAGGAGATAATTGGATCTCCAGTCCACAACTGATTCCAAAGACAGCTCCATCCTGGGCTGTAAACAGACTAGGAATTGCTTGCCTAACTTGGCCTTTTATTAGTTGGCCTTTTATTTTCTGTTGAATGTCAGTGAATATGTGAATGAAGTATGCATTTTGATTTGTCAGATACTGAGAAGACTTCTCAGCCAGTTTTTGTATCTCTCAAATAGAAATGTCCAGGAAACATAGTTATTTGAAAAAATCTGGAAAATATATCAATGTATAAATACTGCCTTTCTTCAAAAGAAGATGAGCTGGTGCAAATTTATTTAGATTATATGTTAACTAAATGGAGATCAGAAAGCTAAGTACTTTATCTGTGAAAACATCTTAATTCAGAACAAGTAGCTGTAATTGGTGAACCTGTCTTCTGAGCATGCTTCAGATAGGACTGTACCATCTGGAATTATCAGCAAATTGATGAAATGCCGTATTTCCAGTCTTGAATTCGCTGCTATTACTGTATTTGATATATTCTTTATTTTGGAATCATGACTAATATTGCAATGTACTTTTTGCAGAACAAAAAGAAATAATCATCTAACAAAAATACCTAGCTATTTCTATTTTTGGTATTCTTATTTTATAATTAAGAAGCATCTAGAAATATCTAGCTGAGTGATCACTGCATTACCTAAAGAAGCTCTTTGGCAACATTATAAGTGTTTTGTTAATATTATTCCTGATCTTGGTCAGCTTCATGAAGGATATCAAACCCAAAAAACATGGTTTATTAAACACATAATACAAATATACATATAAATGCAAACCACAGAGTAGTTTTACTATATCATGTAACAACAGATGACGAAGAAGGAATTGAGTGAAGATCACATGCATGTGGCAATAAAGTAATAAATCAAAGAAAGCATGCTTTTTATTTGTTTTATTAATTGTCCTTCAAGAATATTTGTATTTGATTTTCTTATTTTGTGTACAAGTTACTAAGAGTAATTGCAATAGAAATAGATTTTAAAAAGATAAAAAAAGAGATAAGCACTCAAATAATGTACTTGAAAAATTTCTGCTTCACCTTCATACTTCAAATGTATTGTGTCTTCTGGCTAGCTTTGATTTTTTAAATTTGACATTACTATGGTTATGTGAACCACTAAAAAATATTCTACTGCTTGATCATTACCCCCCTAAATACTGTAATATTGCTCTCCTCTGCTCTTGTATATTATCTTTTCCCAGATAGTTTATCAGGTAGCTTACAGTTAGTTTGTCCACAAATTAGGGCTTCATATGTTAATGTCATATACATCACAGTGTCACAATCTAACAACCAACACTCCTAGATTACCTTCTCGTTCACAATTACTGCTCCTCCTTCAGCTTTTACCAGTAGTCAGATTTCCCCTTGCTACCATGTGTATTGTCCTGTTCTAGTGTTTGATGTTCTAGCACCACAAGTCTAGTGTTTTTCTCTATGGAAATAATTGCCTTTTACTGTTGTTTCATTTCTCTCAGTCTTCTCAAATCAGTGTTTTCACCAGCCTGTTTGTCACAAAGGCTGACTTGTGCCTTGCCAGTAATTCTTCTTATTCCCAGTCAATCCACTCAGTTGTCTCTGTCACTACAGTAACCGGTTCCCTGATGACAGTGTGACCTCTGATCTGATACCATTTGTACTTACCATTTGTACTCTCCCACTCTTGTATTGAGCTCTTCAAGGTACAATGAGATTCCTACCTCATTGCCAGAGAGAAAAGGTATAAGTATCAGTACTACTATTAAGTTAAGGCACTCTGTTTTGAGTTCTAGAGAACGGAAAGATGAGAAATCAAATCAGAAGCACCAGTTGCCTGAATGAATAAGACGTAGATTGAAGATACAAGAAAGTGAGTCTGAGGAAATGGTTCCACTTATAAGCCTGGCATCTGAAGTTTCCCTTCTTTTTCATGAACTCATCTGCAACTGAAACTCCTTCCTCTACTCTGACACTGAACAGACAGGATGGCTGCCTAAGAAGGTTAAAACACAGGGACACACAGCTGCTGTACCTTTGTGTGTGTCCATGTAGCCATTTTGTGTATATATGGTTTCAGCTTTGTGGGAATAAGGAGCTAAATCATTCAGAACAAATTGGCATTCCCAGATGAACAGAAAACAAATAAGCATCTCCAGATTGTATTTCCTTTGAATATATTGAGTTACCCAAGTAAGCAAACCCAGTTAAGGAAATTACAGGCCCTCTCTACTTTTACCAGAGGGGGCCGTGATTGTTTAAAGTTCAAGAGTGTCACTTCTGGCCACAAGAGGAAGGATGCCTTTCTCGTTGACGGAATTAAGCTCTAATTATTTATGGAGTTGATCACAGGGTGTGAAACCAGACGTCATGTCTCTCTAATGTTTTGCTGATACTTTGTTTCTCTACTCCAAATTTTTGGTTTCTTATAGTGATCTGCTTTTGGTGCACCTTCCTTCTCACTTCTTTTTCTTCTTGCCCCCCCCCCCCCCCCCCCCCAAACAGGACAAAGCAAAGTGGTCTAGTTTCTAACATCCAGTAAAGTATGATCTTGGAGAGGAGCAGTACACATTGGTTTGCAATGAACACATTGCTTCTGAGTGGAAGGGACCAAACTTCTAGTGAAATTCTCCTTCCTTTTCCACACTGTCTCAGAATTGTGTGTCTGATGGAAATACGCTAGCTTATATGGAGGGTTTCATCCATTAAAGAAGGTAATGACAGAGGTAGTACTTACATCCACAAGGAAGACAAAGTCCTAGAACATCTACAGTCACAATAACTTGATAGAAAACAGGATCTGAAAAAAAAAAAGAGATGGCCTGAAAGTATGAAATCTCCCAGCTGTAGACCTACTGCATACAGATGGTAAATGAGGATAAATCTGTTCGTTTGTAACTTTTGCTAGCATGTGACCCTTTTTCTTAGCTTAATCAATAAAGCAACAAATACTTCTCCCGTTTTCTCTGAATCTGTCTTGAACAGTACAAACAATTTGTCTATTGCATATCTCCAAAATTCAGAAAGCAAACCTCAGATACTGACTGACAAATGGAATTTTGAAATATTTTAATTAATCTAACTAAAAAGAGAAATAAGATTATTAAGGGATATATATTTCCTGAAAGAAACTGAAAGCCAATCTGAATATATTGGATAATGTGTCTCATAGCAGGCTCATATTTTTTTTGTGAGAGACACCCACTAATTATCATCAAAATACAACATGGAATGCAATTACTATATTCCTTTTTTCAATAAAAATGCTTTGTGCTTTAGAGTGCCATATTGTCATTGAAATTAACCTTCTGAGTAGGAATAGTAAACCATTTCTGAAACAGATTAATTTATTTTTATTGTTGGCTAAGATGTCTATATGTCTCTCAGGAAAATTCTGCACAGAAATGAGAGTAAATACACCATGCAGCGCATGTATTATCTGTATTGGTTTAGGCCAAAGACTCCTCTAGCTGAGTATCCTAGCAGCAATAGATGATGGTGCTTGTCTAAAGGAAAAACATAATTAACAAAGCTAGCATAGGTGCTCCTAGCCTGCAGCGATCTGTGGCTCAGGAACTTTCTGAGGCAGTGGCGTTATCTTTACAATTAACAAAAACTTCTGGTATGCAAAACATCCTGTGGAAAGGAGTTCCATAGCTCAGTTTTATTTGTTGTGTGAAGGACCATCTTTCTCTTTTTTTCATTTTGACCTGCCTCATGCAGGTTTTAATGTTTTAGTGTCATTGTTTTAATGCCTCTTGTTATTGTCAAGTGTTGTTTCTTACTCATATCCCTCATAAATCCCTCTGACAGTACATCTGGGTTGTGTTTTTGCAGACTGAAGGCGGCGCTCTATTTAGTACAGAATCTTCCCTACATTTGTTCCAGTTCTACTATAACCCCTCTGACATGAGGGATTGCATATGCTATTCAAGACGCAAAAGCACAGTCAATTTATTCTGCAGCATAGTATTTTTTCTGTTTTGTTCTCTGTTTATTTTTTTCTCATTTTCTTTCTTTTCTGCCTTACTCTTTCTCTGCCTTTTTTCCTTTTCAGATTCTTACCAAGTGCTCAGCTAATGTTTAATAGACCTATTTGTTATAATCCTAAGGTGTCTTTCAAGATTTGTAGTAAACAGGTCAGAATCTATTATAATATCTGTAAAATTAGGGCTGTTTTGTCTCATATGTATGATTTTACAATTTTTGATTCTGAAATTTCCCTACCTCTTCATCACCGAGCCACTCAGCTCTCAAGGTTCTTCTGCAGTTCTTCACAGTCACCCATACCTTTACTACCCTCATTAGTATAATAGCCAGAAAATTTTGCCACCTCATTGTTTTCCAGATCACTGGTGACAATACATAAACTAAAGTTTTCACATATTGTCCATCTAATGCTTCAAGCTGAGAAGTTTCACAGTCAGGTTAAGCAGTTCAGCTCTTCCACATATTCAAAATTGACTTTTAAAAATTAATCAGCAAATAGACCAGAGATCAGAATTCAGAAGCTCTCACGAAGGTTCAGAACACATGGTTCAGGACTAAAATAATAATAATACGGATTATTTTTTTACAGAAAGATACTGGCTCAAATAAGGGGAGACAGGATATTGGCACTGTTGGTCCCATTTAAACTGCACCTCTCCCTTTGCCTGGTCAAATAAGGGGAGACTGGATATTGCCACTGTTGATCCCATTTAAACTGTACCTCTCCCTTTGCCTGGTCAAAACTGAGGTAATTAATATAACAAATGGCCACTTAGTGCTGTGGGAGAAAGGTTTTGGTCATTTCATAAAGGCTCTTTCTAAGGCACCGTAGTAGGATTGCTTTTCATCTTGTTGTACAGTTCATCAAAGATAAAGAAGTATTTTCCACTTTGTGATGTGGAGAGTGGATGTTTTTCTAGTCTTTCTGGAGCAAACATGAATCACATGATTGTCTGAGATTGCAGGAGACTGGATTTGATGAGCTGTGTCTCTTCCATGGCTCTGTTCCTTGGTTCCCAAAGAGCCTTGTATCTACAAAAACAAATTACTACTAAAGAAAGAGACAGGATTAAGTCAAACAAACAAGAAAGAAAAGGAAATGAACATGGCATGATAAGACAACAGAGGGCATATAAAACTCCTGGGGCAGATGGAGGGGCAGTGTGAAAGACAAATTCCCTGGATGGGAAAAAGGAGGGGAAGCAGAGGCAAGGAATTTTAGGAAGTCCCGTGTAATATATTCATTCTAGTTTCTCTTTCCACTTTCTTCAGATTATTGTGGTATATTGGGTACAACTTGTGTATGTAATGTGAAATGCAGTTGCTTGTTCTCTTTCTGGTGACTTATTTCAGAATAATCATTGAGTAAGTGCTCTCAACTGTGTTTGTTTCCATGTGTGTCTTACTGGAGAAGACTCCATCTACAAGATTTTCAATTTTGACTGAAGACACTGAGCTCATAGACACTACAATCTCTCTTCAAAAATGAATTCCATATTTCATCAGGTGGGTTTCCAAAAAGACTACTTTCTACAGACGTAAGTTTTACTGGCGACATTTGCAATTCACTTGTAGCTCTCATGAGGGACAGTGTGATGCAGATCTGACCTATCAGTGAGGAATCAGTAACAAGAATTGAGCACTAAGGCAATGTGCTTTCAGTAGCCATTTTGGCTAGGCAGAAGGACTTCTGTTTTCTGATACATTTTTACTTTTTGTAAGGTTTTGGTTGGTTTTTGTTGTTTTGTTTTTTGTTTTTTTTTTTAGGTACAGAGAATTATAATTGAGACAAAGGTCAAATGTACATTGGTTCCCTGTGGTTAAGTCAGAATGCAATGGAAAGATCATCATGTTCCAGCCAAACAGATGAAAAAAATCAGTGTATTTTGTGGAAAGAACTCCCTGAGTACCAAAAGAAATGTGAAGGCCAAATGAGTATGCATAAAATTCTTGAGGACATAATGATTTCCCAAAAACTATTCAACAATGAATCTAAATATGCAACTTTCTAACCTGCTGGTCTCCTGAACCTTCTTGTTATCTTAGGTTAGGCTGCTTTCTTTAGATACTTCAAAGAAGTACCTTTTTATGGTTTTCCATAGAAACCAGTTTTTGTTTCAAAGGGACTTTTTTGAATTTTTCATAGTCCTTTTGTTATTCTGTTTCTTAACACTGGTCTTCTGGAAAAAAATAAAAAAAAACCCGACTAGTTCTTCCTCATAACTGGGAGGAGGTAAAACTTTCAGTGCTAGGAGCTTATATATTGTCCCTTAATTCTGAGATAGCTTAGCTCTTGGGTCTTGACATTGCACATCCCACAGCCCATTTACGCTGATGCTAGCATTTGTAGGGCTGTACAGTGAAATGTGTGATCTGGGACTGATCTGGCTAAAAACTAACCTGGGGGGGTGGATGGTGGTTTAATTTTCACTGGATTTCCCTACCCTGACTCACTCATGTCTGCATGAACACTAGTGCTGGCACGAGGAACAGGACAGAAAATGAGAACTGGGGGAAGGGCAAAACCCTTTATTTTGCTGGCAGTGCCAGTTTATGCTGCATTGAAGTTATGAAACTACGATGTAAGAAATACAATCTGAGATGTCAAGTGTGCAGAAATCTACAGCAAAACATCTGAATACAGGCAGAAAGATCTTTTAGATTCAGTTATTACATAAGTGGATTAAAATTTACATTCTTTAATTTCTTCACAAATTTCATGCCTAATGCCTTTCGTATCTTGACACTTTAATAAGTGCCTGTCTACCCAAAACATTATTGCAAGCACGGAAAGAATGCTAGGCTGAGCAGCCAAAATGAGACAGAACGGTTGAGAGCATGTGTCAGGAGAGAAAGAAACTTCAGGCAAAGTGCTCTAATAGCCACGAAAACTTCACTCAAGGTTGTGGAAGACATGCCTGAACCACAAGAATTTATAATAATCAGATAAACAATCAGTTTACTAAAACTTGTTCTTTTTCTTACATGGAGGTCATTATAGGGAAGCCGCACTCAGATTTACAGAGCATTTACTCTCTCCGAATGTAACTCCCTACGAACTCCAATATGCTGATTTCAGCTACACAGACATTTGACATTTCTGAGCTATTTATACATGCCAGAATAAATCACATTTATAGACGCAGCCTGGATGCAGTTGGTTTGGCAACTAACCAAATTATGCTTATATTGGTATAATTTAAAATATTGAACTGAAATCATAACTAGAAAAAGAATGTAATAGGCTAATAAAAGAGTTGATAAATGAATTGTACAAACTCTTAGAATAACTGGAGGTGAACCAGTCTGTCTGTCAGTGAAGGGATTTGGATTGCTATTGATGAAATGGGCTGTGGGCAGCTCAATCATCAGAAAATTACCGGCTATATTTGGAAGAACAAAGTAAAAGAAGAATATGGGACTATAAGATAAAGTTGTGCATTTTTCCATATTTAAAAATATATTTTTGGGAAAAAAGGCTTTTATCCTTAGAAGTCATATATTTTGCTTTTCATATAGTTATAAACTGTCCAACTCTTTATACAAAGAAAGAACAAAGGAGTTGGTGTAATTTAACTCTACAATAATTTGAAGCTTTGAAATGAGTAAAACATTCTGTACTGTAGCTATTTTAATCTTGTTTCAGAACTAGGTATCTCAGCTGTGCAAGCTACAATATTGATTCATCCGGGTGGAATGAAATAGGAGTAGCAATAGTGATACAGAAAATTCTGTTGATCTGATTTCCTCTCCTTCCCACTGCTTCTGACCATGAATGCCTTAACCTCCAATATTTCAACTGATGAGTGAAAAAAAAAGGCTCTGAGATCAGAGCAGTAGTTTCAAAACTTGCAAATTTAAGCCCATAGTGTCCCCTTGAAACTGGACTAAATACACTGAACGACATGAATGTATAGTGGTATGGGGGAACCACAGTCATTGCCATCAGGTACAATGAATATCCCACCTACCGTATGAGCATCCAAGCATCCTTGGACAAAGTCTTCACTGTGAATTGGCATACAGGCATATTAATATGGATGTGTTAACAAGGATTGTCTAATACAAGAGAAGCACTGATAACTGTAATTTTTTCCTGACCTTGTTTAGTAAATGATATAATAAGTTAGTCTCTTTCTACTCTATTTCTATTCAACGGGTGGCATTGACCCACAGCTTAAGGCAATGTCTTGTAACAGCAAAAAAATTGGTTTTCTGAAGGGATTTTTTTGAGTCTGCAAATGGAACCCCATTCAAAGAAAGTTTTAAAGTGATTCATCAATTCCCTGAAGCAATTATTCTCAGATGTTAGAGTGACAATTCAGATGTCAGCATTCTAACATTGCTGGTCATTTTAGAAGACACATTCAGCTCATGTACTTATCTATTTTTGTAGGTCAAAATGAAAGCAATTTGGGGGACTATAACAGAAATTTTCTTCCCTTCATCAATTTAAAAAGTGAAGTATTGTGAGGAGTGACATGAAGTGCCATCCTTTTGCTCTGGGTCACTTGGAGCAAGTCTACCCTAGAAATTTGAAGCATGGCAAAGGCACATAGGGATGTGATTTTTTGGTATCACTATGCTGGCAAAAAGCCCTACTGCAACTGCAGTTTTATGTGTTTAAAATGCTTTTTGTGGTACCATTATTCCAGTGCTTATCAAATTCACACATTCTCTCTCTCTTTCTTCTCTCTCTCCATTTATAGGAGAAGGAGTGGTGCAGACCTGAGCTGAAGAGTTGACCAGCTGTATAACTGTGCCTACATCATATGAAGGAGTAGCAAATGCTGTTTTGGCTGGTGCCAATGAAAAGGCTAAATCAACACTACTGGAATTCCCATCACCTCTTGGCCCAAAGCAGGGAAGAGCGTCATCGGGAGAAGACATGATATTCTGGAGGGTTTCTCTGACCCCACCACAGGATATGAGATAAGAAGAAAAAAAGCATTTTTGTCAATCCAATTATACTATACCTCTGAATGTGTAAACAGATTTCTCAGAAGTTTTATCACCTCATGCCACCTGAAGACCACATTTAGAGCTATGAGGAAGAATTTGTCACTACGAACTGTCTGCAGCCTCAGTTAGTAATGCTACAGCTGGGTGAAAGGTAAATTGCACAGTAATAAGCAAGGGAAGAGGATACGGCAATTGAAACCATCAAGACACTGTAACAACCCACTTTCAGATTCTTTTTTAATGCACCTTTCAAACAATATTTCCAGGGTGTTCTTTTTCTTGCTTATTATTTTATATTAAAAATAATTCTTAACTGACACAAGAATCTCAATGAAGATCTAAGTAGCTGATTATACTGACGAAACACTGAAATTGGTTACACAGAAAATGCTGTCAAATTACCTAAATAAACCAACCTGAAATGTAGCATATTGAAAACTCCAAGCGATTCTCCACCTTCAAGCTCAGGAGAGATATCAGGATGAAACTATGTTTTTCAACAGATTCCTCAATTGCATCCAAAGAAATTCAATAGAACATTGTAATAATAGTTTGAATGGTGTCATTTTAGCTTTAAAAGTATGATGGGAACAATTACACACATCTGTCTTAGCTGCAGGAATAGATAAAATGCATATAGAAAACAACACCTCCAGAGAGCTTCATCCAAGAAACTGCAGGCAGAAACCAGGCCTACAATCGCTTTTAGCCCTGCCTTGACAGATGACGTTGGACTCCAGACCCAGCAGTGACATTTCTCATCTGCTCAGACCTTGAAAACAGGCATTAGAACTACTGTGATTCAAGTGTTCATCTGTGAAATGGCTCTTTCCAGAGAATATCTTTGTGCTTGTGCTGCTACTTCGCAGATTACTTAAAAATGCCGTGTCTGGCTGGCTGATGACGTTTACTGCGCATCATGCCTTTCACTATGCTCATTCTAAGAGAAATGCTATCGTACATGCTAAAGGCTAAGCTGCAGTGTTCAGATGAAATGAAGTATCTTCTTGTTTGAAAGACGCTGCCAGTTCTGCACAAACACAGAGGAAACTGTCAAAACACAATCTAGGTGCCAGAGTACAGCTACAAAACACTTACTAAAATCCTTTAAAAAGCAGGAAAGACATGATTCATGAGACAGTTGAAGAATTTTGCTTACATCAGTGCAAGGTAGAGACTTGAATATGCTTTTACATTTAAAAGAGGTTTATATTTAGCAAATAAAATTAATTTTCATTTCCTCATCATTCAACTAATTCAGTCGTACATTAGGACATCAACTATTTTACCTTTTGTTAGGAAAGAATTTGACTGATACAAGGGCTTTGTCTGCTTAGGGAAATTATTCCCTCCCAGTCACACTGACTAGCTTTCTCACACAAACTCACTGATCTTGTATCATGGTCCTTTTCAGGTACATCTCAAGTCCCAGTTCTGAAAAACAAACAAATGAAAAATCCCTCAAACTGAAATAAACTCTCCTTGCTTCACTTTAAAATGAAACCTGGTTTTGCAGGATCTGTTTTTGCAGCACTAGGTTTTAGTAGGATTCTGCCTCTACTTACTCTTTAATTGGGTAGATATCTCATTTCTGTCACTTCATTAGGGATGAAAACATATTTGCCAGTGTGATTCAGTATAAACCATTTTTATGATTGTTCAATATGTAGTCTCCATGTAATTGACATCCAATTGTTGTTGACATTTAATTACATGAATGTCTAAAGATCCCTTTTGTTAAA
The DNA here is from genome assembly GCF_013368605.1 of Nyctibius grandis. Classification (NCBI taxonomy): domain Eukaryota; kingdom Metazoa; phylum Chordata; class Aves; order Nyctibiiformes; family Nyctibiidae; genus Nyctibius; species Nyctibius grandis. Next base: position 47,727,763 of record NC_090663.1, read on the forward strand.
AGAGCTTGCAGTAGAGGGCAGCGATATTCAGACCACTCGCACCACGTACCCTCACTTCAGGATCCCATGGTTGTCACTGCAGAAAAGGTGATTCCTAACCTACGTGTTCTGAGCAACAGTGCAATGAGAGAGTTTACTCCTGTTGTTTATATGTAGAGTCTACACAGGCTCCTCACTTAGGACAGTGCAAAAACTACCAAATGCCTATAATGTGCCTGTTCTGCTTGACACATACATGATTTAGATAAATGTAAGAAAAAAATACTGATAAATTACACTATATGCATATTTGTATATGTTTAATTTTCCTACTAAATAAATTCTGCTGGTTGCACCTGCTGTGCTATGTTGCAAACGAAGAGTGGAACTACCAGAGAAACACATCTTCTGCCTGTCAGATGCTCCCTTCAGCCTGTGTGATGGTTTTCAGCACTCTTGTGATGGTTTTTTCAACATAGCCTGGACATTCTGGAGAAGAATGAGGTGTTTCGGGTGCCCTTTGAAATGTGGGTATCCAGTTCTCTCACAGCTGGAGGGGAAGATGTTACACGGAAAACATATAATTCTCTCCCCTGCTCCCATCAGATACTCAAGTCCCAGTCCTCTTTGGCACTCTCAGCATCCTCACACGTAACTCTTTCATGTATATATTTATGGGGTTCCTCCTTAGACCTATATGCACTCTGCTGCTCACCCTGCTGCCTGGGAGGGAAGGCACCCTTAGCTCTTCATCTGGAAGCCAGTCCAAAGGACAGTGTGCTGGAGCTCTGCGACAGTCAGGAACACACAGTGCTGGCACAGCAGCACAGCCGTCAGGTTGCAGTTTGGAGCCTGGGTTGAAGGGGCTTGTCTGTAGGGTCACAGCCAGAGTGATCTCCTGGTGGTGTTTGTCTTTGAAACACCTTTTGGGTTTTCCCGTGGGTAAGTTGTATTCCAGAGAAGATGCATGTCTTGTCTCCGGAGTTATTGTGGTGGGGGAGAGCTTTGAGTCACCAAACACACAGAGGTTGGGGGAAGGCAGAGAGAATTCCTCCATTCTCTCCTACGGGAGAGGACACTATGTATGGCCAGATCCCTGGGTGCCAAGAGGAAAGACTAGGACACCATCAGGCTACCCCCAGCATTGTGTGAGGTGTTGGACCGACACCAAAAAACCTCCAGCTCTAAAACAGGGGGTATTTATGGTGAACCTAGAATACACATGGGCATTTTTGTTCTGGTGAATGGTTTGGTGATCTTAAGGATATGGTTAGGTTTTGTAGAGCTAGGCATTATTATAGGGTTACTACAGTAGGGTTAGGTATCACTACAGTAATTTGGTATTATCCAGCTTAACTGTTTTTTAATTACATGAATCTTTTGTGCGTTCTCAGCATATATATAAAATACCAGAACTAACCCGTCCCAGCAGGTCCTCAGCATGAGCAGCAGTGACCGCCAGCTCTGTCTTTCAGGCAAGCCTCATAAAAGCAAAACTTTGCGTTTGATTTAAACTAACCACAACATTTACCAAGTATTGAGATTTAAGTAAACAAGACTACAAAAATGATGACAGAAGCCATTACTGTCACCGTCCGTCAGTTCTTAACACAGCGCCTCACTCCAACACAGGCCCCAGCGCCACCCAACATTACACAGCCGCCGCCTGACCCCGCCCACCCCGCCGGCGCCCCGCCCCGCAACCACCGCCCCTCGCGCCGTCCCGCTACGCCGCGGCACGGGAGACCCCGCCCCCCCGGGGCTCTCTCCATAGCCCACGCATGCGCCCTGCCCCTCACCTGCCTCCGACAACCCCCGCGCGTCGGGGCAACCGGAAGTAGCGTGTGGCGGTGGGCGGAGGCGAGTGCCGCGTGGGGCGGCTGGGCCGCGTGCCCCGAGTGCGGAGATGGAGGCGCAGGTGGAGGTGGTGGCGCAGATGGAGAGCCTGGCGTTCGAGCCCCGCACCGCCCGCCCCGCGCCGGGCGAGGAGCGGGCGGCGAGCGCGGAGGGGGCGCCGCGCGGGGAGGGAGCGCCGGGCGAGGAGGGAGCGCCGGGCGAGGAGGGGGCTTCAGCCCCTCCGAGCTCTCAGGAGGGCGGTGGGGAAGACCAGGCCCCGCCGCCCCCAGCCGAAGAGGGAGCGCGCCGCTCGCCGCCGCCTGCGAGTCCCAGCGGGCCTCTTGCCGCCGCCTCCTCGTCGGACTCGGACAGGTGGGTTTAGCCCTGGGGCTGGGCCGCGGGGCGAGGCGGGCGCGTCGCTCCCTACCGGTCGCTCTTTCCTCTCGGAGGGCTCTTACGCGGCGGCGCGGGGGGGTCCGCGGCACAGGCCGCCGGTCCGGTGGCTCGGCGATCTGCGAGCCAGTGTGCGAGTCCGCCCCCTTCACCCCACCCCAGTGTTTCAGCTTTTGTAGCTTTCTCTTTCCCATTAAAGATGGCATTCAGTTATATTTCACTGGGAATTTTATTGTTGCATTAATAAGTCTCCAAAACAATGACTGTAACGGTATAGGATTTAACGAAAACATCAGTTTGGTGGTGGTGGCCTGTAGAGCGTCGTGGTTGGTTGGGCCACTGTGACCGTTTGAATGTCTTGTTTGACATGGTCCATCACTTGTGACAAGACACCTACAGTGTTATTGCTGAAAAAATCTGAATGTAGGATTCAAGGTAAAGAGTCCACAGATCTTAACTTGTGCTCTAATGTTGGTGTCTCGGTGGAAAAGCTCATTCTCAACCTGGGTGTTTTTTATAAAAGGTTCCATTTTACACTTGCATCTGTGCTTTGATGAAAGCTAACTTTGGTTAGATGTGGGCTCTGCATCAGTCTGAGAAGCCTGCGCACTTTGTCAGTTTCAGGGAGTTTTGTGTTCTCTTTCTGGGCCATTGCAGCAAGATGGGTATGTGCTCTTTCTAACTAGTGGAGACTAAAGTGAAGTCTAAGGATCTCCTCTTAAAAGAAGATACTGAGCTTCATTAGCAGTTCATGGGTTAAAGCTTGACTTTGGAAATAACTTGTTTGCTCGGTTCACAGTTTTCCTAGAACATCATGAAGTGATGGAGAGTGAAATTCCTGACCTATGGCAGGGCCTTCACCTGTAGTCTTTTTTGCTTCCAAAATCTGTTACGCTGATGTTCAGATGAATATTAAAAGACAAAATTTTGATAGTTTTAACTTACTTAGCTGACAACGTGTATCTCAAACTTCTTTCTTTCTTTCTTTTTTTCCCCCTCCCTCCACTGATTGGTCTCTGGTAGTCTGACTGATTTTCTGCTACGTTGATTTTGTTCCAAGAAATCCATATTTGGCTTTTTCAAATGGTTTATTTGGAGAGGTGCTCTTATTTGTTGTTTTTCCTATCAGCATTTGTTAGAAAAAAAAATGCAGTAACAGATAATAGAAAGCCATCCATTTGCTTGTGGAGGAGACAATGTAATACCAAAGAATCTAGAAGTGAGCGTTTTTAGTGTTTTAGTTATCACTTTGTTTCTAAATATTGCTTTGTTAATGGACAGATCAGGTAAGAAAGGTTAGATGCAATTTTACAAAAGTTTACTTGTCCCAGTGTATTTTTGTGTAAGGTTTGTAACATGTTTTTTCAGTCACCCAAATCAATTACTCCATGTGTTTGTTTCTTCCACCAGCTCTTGAAGAACTTAGACTTTTGCTAAAAGAAACACGTTGACATGAATAAGGACTGGTTTCTTACTATGCTCTTTACTTGCAATATTAAGAGTCTAAGACATCAGACATCTCTTATGCATGTGCCAGTGAGAAAAATTAAATTACTAATCTATGTGAATACATGATAGAGGAATTCAGACAGGCCATGAATTATGAAACTAATCCCTTTTATCTGCAAAAATAAGAATTTTTTTTACCTTCATAGTGCAAGGTGCATTGCTTATAATAAGTATTTTCTTGACTTTCATTTAGCTTTATGCTAATGTTGGGATTGTACAAGAAGAGTGAGTGTGAGCTATAGCAAGTAGTTTAATGTATTATCTTTGAAATTTTTTTTTGTGCTCAGTTACATCAAGTGATGTTCAATACTGGGAATTTAAGTGGTGCATAAAATAGAAATATGCTCATAGTGCGTAGACATTATGGTCCTAATTTGTCTGTATTTAACTAGGCACTATACTGAAGTGATCATACTGTGACGCTAATGACTCATTTCACTTGCAAACCAGTGAAGTGTAGGTCCCAAACTCTGACTATTACATTTGGCTGACAGGGAGTTATGCCGGTGCTGGGCTTTTGCATGGGGTAGCCAGTGGGAGAAACTGGACTAGGTGAATTTACAGAGGTGGTTGCTCTCATGCAACATGCACCGTTCAATGGGGAAAGAGTGGCAACCCAAATGAGCCGTTGTAGTTGTTAGCATTTGCTCTGAACTACTGAAGCTTCTGCTCTTCTGAGATTTTTTTTTTTTTTTATGATCTTGCCCAGTGGCCTTTAGGTTCAGGAAAGATAGTGGCTGTTCTGTATATAAATGTATATGTTTAAGAGAAACATATCTGGAAACCAAAGGTATTTGAGTAATGTACAGTCTAGCCACTCTTTTTATCTGCAGTGTAGAAGTCTATATTCTAACTCCCATGTTTGTTTTATTCAGTGATACAGATTCAGATAGTTCATCAACTACATCCTCCTCTTCATGTTCTCCTTCAACAGTAACTGATGAAGACGATCACCCAAATGAGAAGGATACCAGATCTTACTGTGTTAAAACAAAAGATGAGTTGCCTATTGATGTAAGTACAGTGTATTATATTTTAAACCTTTTTCTAGTAACACAACTTAAAATATTTTAACTTAATATATTTTTATTTTTTTAACTTAATGTATTTTTATTTATATTGCAATACCTAGTGATTGAATGTGCGTTCTTACACTAGTTCAGATATAGCACAGTTAATAACTTAAAATATCTTAATTTGCAGTATATTAAGACCCCTCTGAAGTGAGGTTCACAGCTCATTTTGGGTTCATATTTGTATAAAGTCGCAGTTGTAATTAATGAAAACAAATTTCTGGATAAATTTCTGGATATTTTAGTACATTTTCTGTTGTTCGTATGTTGCAGGCACTCATCATCCTTTCTCTGCGTGAGAGATTTGAAGGTCTGATATGTCTTGTAGAGATGTTTCAAATATGTTTAGCCTTGAGGTGAAAGTTTCGAATGTTGTATTAAGCCTCCTAAAGGTTCAGATTGCTTTGCCTCTGCTCAGTGAAGCAGAATTATTAGAGTGGTCATAGAGTGGGTTATATTTGTTTTATTCTGCAATTTTTGTTATAGCACTGTGTTTTATGTATTACAGATCAGAACCTTAATTTCCATCAAGATATACCATCTTTTGTTTTTGGTTCTCATAAATAAATAAATAATATACTCATTAAGTATTGCTGCCATTATTCCTCATTACCTCAAAATTAAGAGGTTTAAAGGAATGAATTTTAGTAATGATCTACTAATGGATGATTAACTATGCATGATTTGTAATGGATTACAAATAAAAGGATAATGTAATACTGTGATGTCAGTTTACATTAACAGTGTATGTTTATCTGTTATTCTGTAGATCTCTACCCTTCATAAAAAATGCTTTCTGGAATGAGAAACAAGTTTGGTGAAGGGTACAAGAAATTATTAGAAAGGTAGAGAAAAAACCTCTGAAGAGCAGATACATTTGGATACCTTTACCTTTGCTTCAGTGCTCTGTAAGAGTTTGTACTATCTGGAAAGGCTGAGGTGTTGACACACATTAGTAGCAGCAACAAGAGGAGATGGGATTTTGTTGCTAATTCTTAAACTGTTACTATAGAGACACTTGGAGTAAAGAAAAGCTCTTGGGATATTCTTTTATCCCTGAAATTAACCAAAGATTGAGAAACACACATAATGTTCTGTTATGAAGGAATAAAATATCAGAGCAGTTCCCACTTACATGCACTTTATTTTGAGGTATGATTAATAGTAGATCCATTATAAGTGCTTCTATGACAACATTTTTTTACAGCAGTGTACTTTTGAACAAAAATCCTTGCTCAAATAGATATACTTATCAGGTTTTATTTACCTTTTATCTCAATTATTTATTTAAATAAAATTCATGTTAGTCTGAAAATGCTTTGTTGATTTGCTCTTTTGTCTCATTACCTTACTAGCTTCAAGTCCAAGTGCTTACAAAACATTGTCTTCCTTTTAAGTAGTGGACTGATTAATTTAATTGATTCAGCAAAGCTGTAGGTTTTTGCCAGTGGTAGTTAATAAGAACTGAAGTTCTAGCAACTACAGTTTGCTGTATCTTGTACTAAGGCATTCTATAGTAGTAGAATTAGTCTAATGTTGTAGATTCTTATGTAAATTTGAGGGAATACAATTTGAAAATGAAGTGTATATGTTAAAAATGAAACATGATGGTCTTTCACCCAAAAGTCCCCAGTAATAGGTAACTTGCTAAGGCATGGGTCAAAGATAAAATAAAAGATTAAAGCAAGTATTTAACTGGAATATGTGCTTAGGGGAAAAAACCTGCATGTATTAAGGAGTGTTAGTGGAACTATTTTAGAAACCTCCTGCTTTGAAGTGTGGGATTGGCAGGTATTGTATATAGTATGACAGATGGTACAGTTTACCAAGTTGAGATTTATGATAAAAATCTTAGCTTTCTTCCTTTTGCTCTTTGGCCTTTGACTTTCTGTGGAATCCATGACTCGGTTAAGTCTTAGCAGTGAAGTTGGTTTAATGTTGGAAAATTTAACTGTCCTGTGTCGTGTTTCTATGTGAATGGCTTCAATTCTGTATTATATGATCTGAGCAAGTCTTGGCCTCTGTTTGGTCTTTGAGTTGCTCTACAAGCCTTTGCCAAGCACTTTTGTTAAGAGTGAAGATTATCAGGTGAAGTTTTGATAAGCAGGATGAGACCCTTCTGTTGGAGAGGGATTTTATTTCTGGTGATGACCTATAAAAGTGCAGTTCAGTCGTAAGATTTCAACATTCTTTCTGAATTCAACATTCAGAAGATGTTGAATTTGAAGATAATTCATATTCTAGGTGCCCTTACTTTCTGTTCCATATGGTCCATATTGAATTCACAGTGGTATAGTATATACATAGAAATCTTATTTTATGAATAAATTTGAGGTAGATGATGAGTTCAGTGTTCATCAGCCTTTGATATCAGATTTTGATACTTACATTTGAGGAAGAAGTTTAATTTGAATATTATTTGTGCAGTACTTGTTTGTATATCTGAAGTTTGGCACTTTTTTTGAAAGTGTTCTCTATGATTATCCTCTTGTACCAAATATAACTTTTAACTAAAAATAATTTTCTTTGTATAGGTTGTTGTGATCTTTACATCTTCTGTAATAGTCGGAGTCATGGCATAAATGGACAGACACCATTTTGCCGAATCAGATTATACATATCTGCTGTATTTCTTACTATTTTATCTCTTGCTATGTATATTTTTCTTGTCATGCATTTAATGTGGTTACAAGTTGTCTGATTTTTTTGACTACTGATTATCTAATTATTGTGTTGTACATTGAATTTAATTTATCTAACTTGAAAGTTCAAAAAAAATGAACAAAATGTCTATCAGTTGTTGGTTTTCTCCAGTTGAGTAAAACTTGCTTCTACTTTAGTTGCAATGAAAATATGTAGAGTAGTGTCTCAATAGAAAAAGTGACATTCCACCAAGATGAGTTCATTTAGAATTATTCTGAAAGAGACAAATCAAACTGGATTTTTTTTTTATTAAATCTTCAAAATGCTGGGACGTTTTTCTGATTGTCAAGTCTGTGCAGTGACAAAGTGATGAATGTCTCAGTGTGACGAGATTATATTCTGAACATTGACTTCATATTTTCAGGAACTTCCTCCTGTTGAAGACTTATCAATAATTCTGCCTGATGATGTTGAACTGAAGCTCTTTGGGACAGTTTCCAGCATCATTGAGCAGCTAGGTAGGCAAGATATGTTTGCTTTGTTTGTAATTAAAATAATTTCTGAATATCTATGCATTAATTTTGTACTTAACTGTTCCCTCAAAGTGTCAGGCAGCATTCTGTTTCAGGGGGTAGTAGGTTGCTGAATGAGAACTCAGACTACCAAATGACATATGTATTGAATTCCCTTTCAGTTGGCTTACATCTTCTAAAGGTTAAGATACTACGACTTTTATGCCTGTGTTTCTGTGTGACTTTAATGTTCTAATTTTTTCATTAAAAAAGCTTTTTTCACCATCTATTATAATCTTTATATTAATTCTGTCAACAATAAGATTGAACATTTGCAGTATTTCAAGAAATCTTCCAATTGTACGTGCTATATTTGAATTATCTCTGAAGATACAGGAGGTGTATAACTGGAAGCACAGATGCAGTACAATGCATTCCCAAGTGCTTGCTTGTTAATATATGAGGACAGGAGAAAAAACTTATTTCTTTAGCCAGTATAGCAGTGCTGTTGGGTAATTGGTATATTAGGTGTGTGGTGTTTGGCTGTTTTTGGAGTGCCTTTTTTTTTTTTTATTTCATCCTACTTCTGGCACCTTGACAAAATACAAGCTGCCAGTGTCAGCAGTCATAGGACAGCATGACTAGCATGATTTATAGGTGCTGGAGGGTACGCTTAATGGGATTGAGACAAACAATGGATGTAAGCTTAACTGCAGGTGATATGCATTTAGGGATCTTTTCAGATCTGCCTGGGACCTCAGTTTTTGATATGCAAAATCCAAGTTTTGCTGAAGCTGACATTAATAAAATATCCATAGTATGTTTGTATTTAATCTTATTTCAAGTGTTCCATTCTGCTTGAAATGCTTTCAAAGCAATTTGTGTATGAAAGTTAGAAATTAAGTTCAATTTTGAAGTTAAAGCATTTATGTTGAGTGGGGTACCAAAGAATTAAAGCAAATAACCTTTGCCATTAAATTTTCTTTTATTGTGAAAGACTCCAGGTAATACAGGCAATTCCTTTACAGTATTTTTGGGTTGGTTTGGAGTTAGATTTAATTTCATTCACGTGCAGGAAGCTGGGTTGAGAGTGTGGATGGTAGTAGTCTGGTCGTCATCCTTTTGTTCTAATTTGCCCTTTCTTGCTTATTGATGATAATGGGGACTTCAAGAAGGCTGTTTTCAGCTAAAACAATAGTTTGAAAATAAGAGAAATGGTTGAATCGTAGTTTGCAGTTATTATTTTTGATCTAGTATGTGAATGTTTAAACAAAGCTGTTTTTAAAGACTTCAGTTTTGAAAACTGTCTTTCATTTCTAATCCTCCTTGGTGCGTATAGCCTTTTCAAATCCTGTCAGTTTACTGATAGGTGAATTCTTGAGTCCGTATTCTACTTTATGTAACTTAAATATATGAAGTGTTGAATTTTGGTTGGTGAAAGTTAGAAAACAGACTAATAATCATACATGAAATAGAGCCGTAAGAATGGAATAAAACCCCAAGATATCTGTGTTATTCTTCTGCTTTTACTACCTTGCTTTATGACTTCCTCTTTCTGCATGTTTTCCTTTCTTTTCAGTTCTTCTGGAAACAGGTGTCTGAGTGGCCTCAATGTAAATTGTTTTGTGGCCGTATTAGGGACTCTGCCAGCTAATTGTGTGTTGGTTTTTGATTTTTTGAACTAAATTGGTACCTATGTATACCAGATTTGTATCTAGTATGAAAGGAATTGAAGTCTCATTTGAAATCACAAATATTATTTTGGCAAAACAATCAGTATCTGGAACACTTTCTGTCCCTCTGATGTATCAGAAACCTCTGCTGTTCTCTAGGAAGTTTCCATGGGGCTGGCATGACTTATGTTTTCAGAATATCTTCCGTAGCCTGCTGGAAGACTGGGGACTATGTGTGATCTGGGGACTATGTGTGAACTAAGTTGAGTACATTCTCTGGGAGTTTTTGGTATGTGTTTTTTTTTTTTTGTTGTGTTTTGGGTTTTTGTTGGTGGTTTGTTTTTTTTTGGCTAAGGTATATTTCTTATGAGGGTTAAGCAACACATTGGGTTCTCTCACTGTATATTTTATCTTATAGGTAGGCACAAAATAAACTGATTTCTCTAATTCTCTTGAAATTCAGTGAACTATTGAGCCTGTAGCATTGTCACATGCTTGCTTGGCATGTCACAAGGTGTTTGCAGATTGAAATAGTAGCAAAGCTGGAGTTTTAGCTTGGTGAGAAGTTTATTGCTTTAAGTCCTGTTATGCAAGTTTAGCAGTGATAATCTTGTTAGTTTTTGTTGGAGTCTGAGTGACACTTAAGTGCTTGAGTGACTTTATTTGATGATGGAGAGGCATCGAGAATGCTTAATTGAGCATTCTGTTGTTTTAGAGGTAGAAAATATTACCTTCAGAATTGGAGTTTTTGAGTGTAATGCTGCTAGGCCTCTGTATTGACAGCTTTAAGCATAATTCCTGCTGAATGTAAAGGAAGACTTGGTATTTCTAAAGACTAAAGCAACAAGTGTGAACCAAAGAAGAGAGTGAACTACTCTAAAGATTTCAGTAAAGAATAAGCTCTTTATGTCTCTGAATCTGGAAAACCTAAAAATAAAGTAGCCTGTATATCAAATTATGTATTTAATGGAGGAAGAACATGCTTCTGTGTCCATTTATGTGTTTAAGTCTACTAAGTGTTAAGATTTCATATTTTGAGCTACTAGAATGACTTGCTTGCACTGACCATTGGTACAACCAGTAATCATGGATTAGGCCCAAATGTAGTATGAGACTATTATATGACATCAAATTGCAGAAATGTATTTCGAATTGTGTATATATATAAATGACACCATCAGTTGCTACTGTGACTGGACTGCCAGACATCTTTTGTGTTCTGGTCTGATTCTTATGACTTATTAGGGGAAGCTATAATGAATAGCCATCTCCATTCTTTTTTCTGAGGAGAATTTCATTTGGAATATTAAGAAGGCAGAATATACATGTGCATCTGCACTCAAACAGGTTATTGCTGCTATGCACTTAATTAAGAAACATCCCAGGTAAATACTAGTGTCTCACACATTCATATCTGAGACTTCTCTTTTGTACCTATCATCTGGTCTCCTTTCTTTCTTCACCCCAGATAACAGTAATTCTGTAAACAAATGTAAATCTTACGACTCACATGTCACTGGAGAAGGGGTGTATGATTGTAAGTAGTTTTGTGTGTGCTCAAGAATTTTCAGGTGAAGCTCGATGAACTTTAGTACACAAATAATGGTGTGGTTTTTTAAGTTTCTCTGCTATTAACTAGATATTGCTCTCGAAACATAAAGTTCTAATTTATTTTCTTTTTCCATTTTAGTAATAATTGAATCACTGAGAGGCCTACCTCCAGTAAATGAGGAAAGCATAATTTTTAAAGAAGATCGGCAAGCAGCAGGAAAGGTGTGTGTTAAGCATAAAACCCTGTTATTCTAATATAAAATTCAAAGTATTCTTTTACGTTCCAACAAGTAGTGTTGAAGTTGACTAAATGAAATACAATGTTTCCTTGATATGTAGTTTTTCTTTGTGCTTTTGACTCTTGCTCTAGTCGTCTCTTTTTTTTTTTTATCTCAAGAATTCCTAACCTGGAATTCATTGCATCCTTACAGAATTACAGTGTGTGATGAGTGTCCGCTATTTTACGAGAGTGCTTGTGGAGAGGGAGAGGTTGCTTTCAGACGTATGATGTCTTGAATAACAGACTAGGAGTTGGGGGCAAAGATTGAAGAAATTAGAGTCAAGTTTCAGGAAAAATGGAGAATGTTTACATATGTACGCTCTGCAGTTCCAGTTTAAGGCCAGTGTGTGCTTTATGCAAGTATAATGAAGAATGTTTTCTGAGAGGGGTGTTGCATTGAATTTTGTATGTTTTCTGGGGAAGGAAAGCCATCATCTGTAATGGTTACTACTATAATGTCTTTGAATGCTAGATGTGAGGGAAACTTTTAAAAAAACTCAGCCTGAAATTGCAGATGTTCTGTACAACTTCTCAGAATTCTCTGCTCTCCACAGAACTGGGGAACAGACAGGGGAACTGATGTACTAGCTTATTGTAAAGATGAACTTTGAGGAATGAACAATCAGGAGATTGTTCCAGGGGTAAGAGATTTGAAAGCATAATGGAGGGAGAAGAATAGAGATTTGACAAAAGGAAAGATTACTAAAGTAGGGGAAGCACACTGTGAAAGCAGTGTGGTTGGGTGGGCAAAGGCAACATCAACATATGAGGGAACTTGCTTTTCCACATTATGATTTAAACAATAGCTGGGGAAATACACTGTCAAACTGTGGTAATAAAACTAAAGCATGAAAGTAACTTTATTTGACGCTGCATTTTGAAAATATATTTAACTTCTTAAATACAAAGCAAGTTAAAGCTTCATGGTTGTCTACAATGAAATTAGCTATCTACTCTTGGTGGTTTATTTAAACATTTTAATTTTGTTTGTGTTTCAGATATTTGAGATATTTGGTCCTGTTTTACATCCCTTTTATGTTTTAAGATTTAACAGCTCTGAGCATATCAAAGCAAAAGGTATTAATGTGCAAGATAGCATGTATTTTGCTCCGTCAGTGGAGGACTTCACCCAGTATATATTTGCAGAGAAACTAAAACAGTGAGTTTGACTTCTTTTCTAATCTGGTTATAATGTATTTTTTAATAAAGCTAAAAATACTGGATTGAAGTTGAGGCTTGAGTGAGAAACTGTAGGACTAAGTGAGAACCTGTAGGACTAAACTTGACCCTAAAACTTTTTTTTTTTTTAGATACTCTCAACTGTGTTGTAGTAACAAGGTTGTACTGTTTTGCCTTTCAGAACAGTACCGACTAGCTGTAAACTACAGGCTTCTAAACTGTTATAATTACTAAAGTTTAATAGCTTCTTATTCAGCTTAATATATTAAGCTTGCTTTCTTTTCATGTTGCTGTGTTATCTAAAATATCATAGCCAGAAAAAAATTCATTGATACTTCCCTCCCCCACACCCTTTCATGCACATACACACACTTTTGCAAGCTGAATTTTCCGGATTTTGTTGTTATTCAGATTCTTGTTTGGTTTCATAACTTGTAATAAACTTGTTTGAGTTCTGAACAAGTTTGTGTTTATTTACTATTTTTATTTCATGTTACAGGACCAGAATTGAAATTAATTATCAATAAATCTATTGTGCAGTTGGAGAATGACAATTCTGTATGAAAATTACCTTCTGTAAATTTGGGAGAGGGGAACGATTTGAGTGGCAATGTAGTATGATGTTCAGAAACTTTTCAATAGTATTTATGTATCCCAGTCTGACTGAGGAAAGTAGCGTGTATGAATAGGACTTGTTGCCATTTAAAAGGAAGTATACTCAAAGATACAGAATAAAAAATAACGCATAATAAATGACTGCTAGACATTAGTGTTCTAATTATTTATGAATAATTGTCTGAAATAACTAGGTTAAAAAAGTCCTTTGTCATACAAACAACTTCGTCTCTGTTTATTAGGATTAGTTCTCATCTGACTTGCAATTTTTTTCTGACTACAGCCAATAATATTGGTGTCTGCATTAATTGCAACTCTGCCAGTATTCATACTGAATAATTTTTTTCTTTAGTCATGCACGTGTGGCCAGGCCTGCAGGAGTCTTCCCCCTGACCCCTTTCCCATTTCTGTGGAAGCAGCAAGCATATTTTTTTCCTTTCAGTGAAGACCAAAATAGATCACTCTCACTCGGTTGCTTGTTTGTTTTTCAGCAGCATTTTGATGCCAGATTGTCTTTGATTTGTGCCATTAAACTTTGTGGCTTAGCACAGTATCTGCACAGACTTTAATCATCTGCTTACTACATCAATAACTGTGTGCTGTACTCAGCACCTGAGATGTGACACTCATGTTTTAGTTTGTTACATGCTTTGCAAGTAGTTTCGGAAACTATTTGTCTTTTGGTAGTACTTTACTATCATATATGGTACAAAATTGAACACTAGGTAAGATGTTTCACACTTTCATGACTTACCAGTGCAGCTGAACAGTGCATCAGACATTGTTTCTTGCCCTGCATTAAAATGAGCAGTGTAAACACCTGTGTAATCTGATGTAAACCATAATTTCTGAATCGTGTGACAAATTACATTTTACTGAAACAATATTTTATGTCTGAGTTTTGTCAGTAAAGGTTCTTAAGCTTTTGTGAGGCATTTGGTACTATTTGTTGAAGCTACCTTTTCACAAAGTGGGTGTCACTGAAAAAGGATAAAGAATTTTGATTTCTGATCTGTGCAGTAACGTCTATGTAAAGAAACAAAGATGGCATGGATAGTAGAAGAGCTGAGCTTTGGTCAGTCTTCACAAGAAGGCTTTTGGACCTTAGCAGATTGCAAATTTGATGACCAATGATTTTTATTTTCTGCTCTTTGTTAGTTTGACTATATGTAGGCCAGATTGTAGAATATTATAGGCTTAAAGTTTTAGAACTGCTACTCAAAAACTGTGATGGTACTTTGAAAAGGGAGGAATCAGGATTAAGATCTGAAAGAAACCTTAAGTTTGAAGCTCTTTTCTGAAATCTGGCATGCAATCTGCTTGCATTGTACAAAGTTGCAGTGCTATGAATAAGCCTTACACTTCATAGCAAAATAAATGAAAGTGTAGTGTAAAACTTCTGGAATGCAAAATAATTTGTTGCTAAAAATAATTTGTGTTGTATTGCCTGAAAAACAAAGTAATTCTAAAGAAGCTTATGTATTTTCGTGATTCCTCTGAGTCACCTTTTGTTAGACTTCCAGATCTTTCAGCACCTGAGTTCAGAAATCAAAGAACTACTATCTTGTTCTTTGCAGAAGATTATTAAGTATCTCAGAGCATGGAAAGTGTTTTGTGTTTTGCTGCAATGGGGAAGGCTGCCTTGGGAGAGTGAGATAAGCTGCCTGAAGAACTTATAAGGTTTAAATTTTTCAGTCAGTAGTACTAGATACTGCCTAATGACCACAGGTCTTGCAGTTTCTTGTGTGCTCTGGTATTCCTTGCAGACATGTGTTACCGAAAAATAACAAGATGAGAGGGAGAAACAAATTTGATTCATTATAAAAAAAAAAAAAGTGATACTTTTCAGCATTGCATAGGTAGGGAGTTTTCTGCAGCTGAGAAATTACTCATATAGAGCCCTTTCCTTCCTGTAACATTTCCTTCTAATTTACCTTTAAAATGGCTTGCATGCCAGTGTGATTTGCTCGTAATCACAAAGGCGGGGTGTCTTTGTGGTTTTCTAGTGATATGTAGAGATTGAGTTTCAGTTTTATGGTTAGGGGTTGAGGCACAAAGTACCTCCAGATGACTTGTCAGCGTTCTCATGGGCAGCCATTGACTAAGGGCCTCTTAAGTCCAGGCTACCTATTGCTGATGGTTATGTACTTTGATGCAGCTATTGCTGCTTGATTGTTGCTGACTTGATGAATACATAAAAACCACTTGGTTATTAGAGCACTGACTGAAGACTTTTCACACTGAACACGTTGGTGTTTTTAACTATATGGTTCCATTTTGCAAGTAAGAATTTTCAGTATTGTATTATTTTGTATAGTTTGTCTGCATAGGTAAGGAATGTGTCTTGACATTTCAGACCAAAATATTTTACATTTGCAAGCAGTGTGCAAAAACCTTCCACAGACTTTAACAGCAAAATATAAATTTCTTCCACAAATCCGTTGCTAATCAAAGAAATGACTTGATTTTTAGTGATGTTCTTAAAGTGGTGTGTGAAATAAATAAAACCACTTCAAATTCTGTGATTCTGTGATTCTGTGAAATTAATTTTGGTGCTTTTTGGACAACACGATTGAGTTTTTGCTTCCTTAAATGTCTTTTACCTTGCTTTTTAATTTTATATTTACAACAAAATAGAACATCAAACCTAATTATCTAGCTAACACTGTATTAATAGAATTGTAAGACAAGCTTAGAGGTTTTTTTTTGATTTCAGATGCACTCCGCTATAGGTACACTTAAAGCCTGTGTCCCACTAGACCGGGTCACGGTCCTTTTTAACTGGAGATACGTATTCTGAAACCAGAAGAATAAGAAAACTTGTGACTGTAGTCAGCAGCTAATCAGCATAAGAAAGTTGGAGTGAGCTACCTCAATTCACGTTCAAAGCAATTTAGGTTAAAATGGATATGTTGAGAGAATATTGGTCAAAGCTTAATATTAGCTGTGTGAAATGTTCAGTCTTCACTCAAAGTAGGAAGATTTTTCAGGTGACCTATGTAGTGAAGTCCTAAGCTGACACATACATTACTATTCATTTAGAAACAACGTTAAAAAAAAAATGCCTCATTTAAAACAGGCAGCTTCTGGTGTAAGAGATCTGATACCTTGAAGAAAGTGTTACCCTATTTGCTACAGTGCAGTTCTTGCAAATTATTTGTAAGTTGAAATATGTTGCTACTACATGACTCAAATGAGATGTTTCATAACCTTCTTACACCATCATCCGTCATCTTGATTGTCTAATTTGTGGTTTTTTTTTGTTTTTGTTTTGTTTTGTTTTTGTTTTTTTTTTTTTTTTTTTTTTGTTGTTTTTTTTTTTTTTTTTTTCTTTTAGGGAAAAAGGTTCGGATGCATCTTGGAAGAATGACCAAGAACCACCACCTGAAGTAACTATAGGGTTTTTTTGGTTTATTGTTTTTGATTACACAAGATACATGTAGAAAAATTTCTGTGCAGAGCAACTGATTAGCAAGCTGATTTTTTTTATGCAGACAAGAATTGGATGTGCCTCCTTTCTTCATTGAAAAGAAGGTCATGCTGTTCTTGGAGAGGCCTCACACTCAGTGTAGAGAGTACGAGCTGTCTTTTTCCGCTTGCTTTTTGCAATAGGGAAAATGTATATCTTTATCTTCAGTTCCTCTAGTCGTTCAAGAACATGTTTGGCAACGTGAATGTTCAACTTTGAGTAGCAGTGCTTTTACCTTGCCTAATGGTTTTGCTTCTACTAGTGAATTTTTGTCCTTGCTGTTCTTTCACTGCAGCTTTGTCTTTTACCTTGCCACAAGCAATTGTTTGTCTTTAAAGGCCTGCTAGTACTCTGCAAACTGTACTACTTGGGTGTTAGAGCTGTTTGCTCTGTTAGATTAACTTGACACCTCCTCTGTTGCATTCTTTGAATGGCTTCTTAGTAAGGTTTTCCCACTGTTTCCTATTATAAAACACTAGCTTCATGAGAGATGAGCTTCTTCCATACAAAGGCTCATCATGACAAAGGCTCATCATGACAAAGGCTCATCATGACAAAGGCAGTCATACAGGATTGTGTAGAAGTGAGAGCTCCAGTGCTGGTTTTGTCTGGGATAGAGTTAATTTTCTTCATAGTTGCCAGTATGGGGCTATGTTTTGGATTTGTGCTGAAAACAGCGTTGATAATTCAGGGATGTTTTTGTTATTGCTGATCAGTGCTTACACAGAGACAAGGCCTTTTCTGCTTCTCGTACCACCCTGCCAGCAAGTAGGCTGGGGGTGCACAAAATGTTGGGGGGGGACACAGCTGGGACAGCTGACCCCAACTGACTAACGGGATATTCCATACCAGATGACGTCCTGCTCAGCAATAAACTAAGTTCGCGGGGGGGGGGAAGGGGAGGCGGGGAGGGCATGGCTCGAGGACTGGATGGGCATCAGTCGGTTGGTGGTGAGTAATTGTTTTCATCTGTGTCACTTTGTCTGTCTTGGGTTTTATTTCTCTCTTTGTTATTTTCCTTATCATCATCATCATTATTATTAAATTTCAATTATTAAACTGTTCTTAACTCATGAGTTTTCTCACTTTTACTCCTCCAATTCTCTTCGCCCCCCATCCCGTTGAGGGGAAGTGAGCAAGTGGCTGTGTGGTGCTTAGTTGCTGGCTGGGATTAAACCATGACAGCTCCTCATGACCATTGACATAATTTACTGTAGGATCTGTAAAGATTTCTTCAGTGACATCCAGGCTTCCTGTCCAGTGCTCCTTAACTCCACTCTAACTCTGCTTTTCATTACTATTCTCTTCTTCAATCAGAATTGCAAGGCTGGTAGTTTTATTGAGGTGTTTTCATGGGATTTGTTTCTAGCGCAACACTTGAGTCACTTTTCCTTGCAATTTCTACTTTAAGCCTATCTTACCCAAAATAGCTGAAATTCCTAGAAGCCTTGTGTGTACCATAGTATCCTAAAGAGAGTTCTCTATCTGCTTCTTTTGAATCTTCCAAAAACTTGCATGGTCAGCATAGTTCTAAGCTATGTAGTATGTGCTTCTTACTCTATAATTAGATAGGAAAGGTGGTGTTTTGTGGATTGGTTTTCTTTCTAGTGTTCTAACCAACTTTTAGAATAGAATAGATTATTGCAGTTGGAAGGGACCTACAATAATCATCTGGTCCAACTGCCTGACCAATTCAGGGCTCACCAAAAGCTAAAGCATTTAAGGGCATTGTCCAATGCTTCTTAAACATAGACAGGCTCGGGGCATCGACCATTTCTCTAGGAAGCCTGTTCCAGTGTTTGACTACCCCCTTAGTAAAGAAATGCTTCCTGATGTCCAGTCTAAACCTCTCCTGGTGCAGCTTTGAACCATTCCCGTGTTCCCTATTACTGGATACCACGGAGAAGATACCAGCACCTCCCTCTCCACTTCCCCTCCTCAGGAAGCTGTAGAGAGCAATGAGGTTCCCCCTCAGCCTGCTTTTCTCCAAACTGGACAAACTCAAAGTCCTCAGCTGCTCCTCGCAGGACATGCCTTCCAGCGCTTTCACCAGCTTTGTTGCCCTCCTCTGGACACATTCAAGGCCCTTCACACCCTTCTTGAATATTTGGGCTCAAAACTGCACACAGTTCTTGAGGTGAGGCTGCAGCACCGCTGAATATGGCAGGATAATCACCTCTGACTGGCTGGCCATGCTGTGTTTGATGCACGCCAGGATGTGGTTTGCCCTCTGGGCTGCCAGAGCACACGGCTGGCTCATACTGAGCCTGCTGTCAACCAGCACCTCCAGATCCCTTTCTGCAGGGCTGCTCCTCTCCCCATTTCTACTTGTGCCTGGTGTTACTTCATCCTAGGTGCAGGATCTAGCATTTGGACTTGTGAAATTTCATCCCGTTAATCATAGCCCAGTGCTCCAATTTATCTAGATCCCTCTGCCAGGCATCTTGTCCCTCCATAGAGTCAACGGCACATCCCAGTTCGGTATCATCAGCAGACTTGCTAATGGTGCATTCAACTCCTGCATCCAGAGCATTGATAAATGTATTGAACAGAACTAGCCCTAGAATTGAGCTCTGAGGAACACCACTGGTGACTGGTCACCAGCCAGATGTAGCTCCATTCACTATAGCCCTTTGAGCCCTGCCATTCAGCCAGTTCTTCACCCGGTGCACCATGAACCCGCTCATCCCACAGTAGGACAACTTGTTCAGAAGAATGCTGTGAGGGACAGTATCAAGTCTTGCATTCACAGTCCTTATCCCAGGCCAGTTGTTCTGGCTTGAAAAAGAGATGATGTGACATGGACTTTTCTATGCTTGAAGATAGGTCCTGTAATGATAGATCAGTCTGTCAATCCAGAATGTTGCTTTTTCCACTATGGTGAGGATGATGCATTTTGAAATACCTTTTTTTTTTTCCCACAAATGGAACTGAGCTGAGCAGTGTTATCTTCTCGCAAAGAATGTTTGTCTGTCAGTTTGGACTGTAAATTGCCTGCCTTTCTCGGGGAGACATCATCGCACAGAGAATCATCATTTGAGAATTAGAAGTGTTGCATAGAATTGGGCTGTAGGTATGTGATCAATAGAGCTTTGAAAGACTGTGTATAGTTGGAAACTTTTGGCTAGTCTTAGCTTTTTCCGTCGAACAATTTTCAGTGATGATGATACAAAATGTGCTTATTGGCTAACGGTGAGCTCTTTTGTTTCTTAGTCATATTTTTAAAGCTGTTTGGGAGATAAGCTTGGAAATGTGTAATTTGAATTCGTAGGAACCTAAGTAACTTTAAAATTTGGCTAAATATAGTCAAGCAGTCAAGTCGTCTGTGCATATAGATTGATTGCTTTTTCCAAAGTTGGTATTTATTTATTTATGATTTTTCTTAATTTTAATCATGATACTGTTACCTTCAGGTTAGAATCTGGAAGTACAGGGGAAACTTTAGGTTTACTATACTTCACTATAGGAAGAAAGGAAGCTTGAACGAAATCAGTGATGGCAAAGATGGGCAAATGTGATTGTTTTTTATGACACCTTTGTTTCTGTGGCTGTTCTGACTTCCTTATGTGTCTGTGTGCTCTGTTTTGGAGAAAACACCACATCAAACACCTTGTAATCCTTAATTAAAATAATCTTTGGATGGTTCTAGCAGTTAAGAGTTAAGATATCCAAACTGTGACAGCTGATGAGCTGATAAAGTAGCTTTTGCTGTGAAGGTAATAGCTGTTGACAAGGGTGCAGATTAAATTTTATGCTACTGATGCTTGAAATTGTCTCTTACAGCCAGACTCTTTTAGAGCCCTCAACTGGCAGCTGATTCTATAACTTTTCTGGCCAGCTCCCACAGTAAACTGCGTGCAATTGCTGGAGTCAGTTCTTTTTGTGGTACTGTGAAGCTTTATTTTTGTATGAACATTAAATTAATCCATGTTAGGCCTTTTATGCTTGCTACTTTAAGGTGTATGGTACACGTTCCTTTTCTGACCGGCTTGTAATTAGCCCAGCTTAACTGTAGACTCAGCAATCCAATCTCTCTTGGCCTTGTCTTTGGGGTCATAAGATGACAAAGCGTTATCTGTATGCTGCAAGGATAGCAGGAGGAGATAACTGTGCTTTCCCTGTGAGGTGACTTTTATGGAATGTCACATGGAAATTAGCTAGCAATGGAAGGTACCTGTTGTTTGCTTATTGCTGCTGTACTGGAGGATGGCATATTGAAGTCCTTAGAAAAAGCAGGAGTTAGTGAAAGATTTTACTTCATGCTATATATCATCATCTTGTATTTCCATGTGGCTTTTTTGGGTAAGAATGTAATCCAGTTATGTAGAAGAGGAAATAGTTGTATTCAGAATTAACTTTTAAGTGGCTTTTTTAGTGCAGTGTTTTTGAGATGCTTGTTCTTTATATACTATAGCGATACATCAGTAAACAGCAAAACCGTTCATTTCAGAATTGGGAAGGGGGGGGAACAAGCCCTACCCTTTTAAGTCATATGAGGGAGCTGTTTTTCAGGGAACTAATTATGCTGACAGATTTCTTTCCTGTCACTAACAATGTTTACTCATGCTAAATGTAAGCTAGGATTCTAAAGGTATCAAAACCTTGTGGAACAAGAACAAAATGTTGCAGTGGCATTGAGTCTATTGTAAATTACAACATTCTCCAAAGCTGAAAATTCCTTTGGAATAACATTGTTATTGCAAGTTTAACGGGAACGGTGTTATTAAATATACTACAGAAAATTCCAATTTAGACTAGAGAAATTTTTTAACGTCGTTTAACTGTGCTGAGTTAAGTATTGGTCGCCAAATTAATTTTAATTCTTTAAAAAATCTGTATCTTAATGTACCTAGCCCACAGTTTGCCTGTCAAAAACTTTTTCTTGGCAATAACTAGCCAGCTCCCTCAGGGGTTCCCTCAGCGGTTCCCTCAGCTACTGCTGTATTACTCTTTTCCTCTTAGTTTTGTTAAGAGCCAGGTAAATTCCATGTTCTGTTAGGGCTTCCTCTTGGGAAGAGTGAAGTAGTATCCTTGGTAGGCTTTCCATTGAATTACCTGCACGTTCCCAAAATCTTCACTGCAGTTTTTGGCAGTAAGCTGTGCAAGATACACATGAAAAATGATTTGTGAGTGCTTGAATCTTTTGTATGTTGTGCAATAGTTGAATTTTTTTCTTACTAACATCTAAGCAATCAAAAATTTGTGTGCAGTACTTGAATGTTGCTGTTTTTAGGAAAATTAGGAGTAACTGAGAATTGTGTAATTGTCTCATGAGAAATTTTTGGAGTGTTAAGTTTTTGATTGTGTTGAGAAACCAGCTGAACACATGATGGCTCTTTGAATGCAAAATAGGAAAGTGCAGCTTTAATATTCTTCTAAGCTGACTGCAGGATGGCTTGTTTTCTAAATAATGATTTATTGCTAGAACTGAAGTTCTCTGTGCAGTCTTTATATGGCTTTGTTCTCCTTTTTCTTAACCAGGCCTTGGATTTCAGTGACGATGAAAAAGAAAGGGAGGCAAAACAGAAGAAAAAGAAGCCTCAAAATCAAGGAAGGAAGAAACTCAAATCAGAAACAAATGCATCAAGTGAGTGAATGCTACAGGAGAATGCTTTTGTCTGTTAAACTGAGTTTGAAATACACAATAATATCTATCTTAATTATTGAGCTTTCATACAGTGAATTGGTATTTTTGTGCTTTTAGAAGTTGTATTTGTGAATTTGTGGCTACATTCCTTATTTTTTTAAAAGGAAAATGAAGATTTTTTTTTTTTCCTTTAAACTGTGGAAGGGAAGTAGTATGGGAGCAGGACAGTTGTAAGAGGAAATCCAAAAGCTCTTATGACAGTGTCAGCTGAAACACAGTGAGGATACAGAACAGATGCCACCTTTTGGAGTTTAGAACTTGCTTATTGCAGGAGTTATTTGGGCCCAAGTTCAGCTTAAGCCTTTGAGTGTGGGGAGAAGATAGAGGAAGGCCATGTGCAATTTTTGAAAACCCTTTCTTTTGACAATCGAGGAGAAAATGCAAGTCTTGGATGGGGAATTTATTCCTCTACCTGCAAAGCTCTTCCTCACCCATGGCATATAAATAATACTCCTTTAAAATAACTGCTACTTGTGTAGCCCACTGAGAACCTATTTACCTAACACAGTCATAAGAGAAACAAACCTGTAGTAGTTTAGTAAACTGTGTATAGTTTTTCGTAATATACACAACCTTATTCACCTTCCTTTCTCCTACTGTTGACAGATCTGTTCCAGGTGTCTTGCAGCTCTGCTCTGTTTGCAATAACCAGATTTTCCTATCTGTCTTCTCTCATGCTTCTCTTCTCACAAAACTTTTTGCTCTTTGGTTGCAGTTTTGGTTGAATAATTTAAATCACATTCCTCTTTCTCTGTTCTCACTGGTCTGCTTCTGTTGCATGCTTTTTGTACTACTCCCTTTAAATATTACTGACTCTTATCGACTCCCCTCTTCCTCTTCTACTGCTTACATATCAGGTTGCTTCAGCTGTCTGCAGCACAGTGCTTCCCCACACTGACTTTCTTGGGCTGACTCCTTCTGTGATTTGCTGCTCTTCCTTTGTAAAGCTACTAGGCATTGCATCCCATTGAACCCCTTTTCTCTTGATCTGGGAAGTCAATAACTGTCCTGTTAACCATTTTACTTTGTACAGTACATCCCTCCCTTGTACCCTTTAAATAAAGCTGCAGTCTTTCTTGGGCTGGCTTTTGCCCTATGGTTTTGATAGTTCTCGCTTAAGGGAAGGATCTGAATCATACCATGCTTTCCCTTCATTGCTGATGGTTATTTTCTCTCCTGGTTTCTGCTTATCCAGCATACGACATGTTTTCCTCTATATCCTTATTCTGACAGTTTATTGCAGACCTGCATTTGCCTAGGGCTTGCTGATGCTATTACTGAACTGTGTTCCATAACTGAGAACACAAGGAGAGGAACTGTCTCAATCTGTCAAGGGAGCATGAGTTATGAATTGCTCCGTTTTTCTGTAAATAACGTGGTATAAATTGACAATGTGTGCAGTGTAGTTTGGCTGTGGGATTCAACAACAAGGGTATCTGGCAAATTGAGGCACAAATTCAGTCTCAGCTGGAGGTTTGCTTGATTGCATCTTTGTAAAACTCTGAGTATATTGAAATTCGCTAGTTGTTATAGTCTTTGATAGGACAAGAAAGAACAAAAATACTCAAGTGCTTTCACTTCAGTGCTTCTGAGAGGACTGCATGGACCAAAGGAGTCCAAGTTGTAATCCCCCTTGAAAAAGAGTAGGAATTTTGGTATCCAACTACCTTCCCAGACTTAGCTTTTCAAAGGTGAAAATGTTTCTATGTAGTCTAGTGCAAGGGACTAGGTCACATAGGTTCTTAAAATTCAGTGATTTTATGTGGTCTTATGTCCTTAAATACCTTTTTGCTTCTGGCCCTAAAATCCTTTAGAGATTGGTTTAAATTCTACAGCCTTTTGAATATCTTAGCAGCTCTTTGGAACATGTTTAATATTTCAGTGCCCTTAATTTTATAGCACTTATCCCATTGATACTCTTATGGTATTTATATAAAGTGGCAGTTTATTTGTTATGAACCTTAAATATATGTTTACAGTGACCTGTACAGGGAAAAAAACATATTTGAAAGATGAATGCTGAAAGCTACTTGGGTAAAGGTACAGGCTGCCTTTTTTCTGATAAAGTTAATTTTATTAATTTGAGTTTGAATAATTTCTCGTGTCCTGTGTCTGTGGTGTAATATCAACCCAGGCCTGAAAGCTGCATACCACTTTAGTGTCGTGCAGTGTTGATTTATCTTCAGTTTTAAAATGTGTTGCTTTTAAATCTTGTTTTAAACCAAAGCTTCCAAATTACTCACAGTTTGAGTGTTCCTGTGATTCATTAATACAAATGAAAATGCTTGGAGGGGAAGAAAGTGAAGCTTCTTTTTAAATGACTGAATTTGCAGCCCTCAGGATCATTCTTTCTACATTAATAAACCAAGATGAGTTACTACACAGTAGACTTACCAATATTATTTTGTTGTTTATTTGTTGATAAGCTTAGGACTAAACTTAATCTTTCCAAAATATTGAAACTCTGTGTTTTTTCTTTTGTTGTTGTTGTTGTTGGTGGTGGTGGTGGTGTTTTTTTTTTTTTTTTATTAAGGTGAGGATAAAAGACTTAATCAGCCAATGCAACAGCCTCCTTCAGGTTATTCAAGGGGATACCGTGGCAGAGGGTTCTCCAGGGATCCGTTTCCTCCTCCATCAGGCCCTCCAGGTTTTTTGAGACCACAAGTGAAACCGCCACAGCTATACTCTTCAGACAACAGAATACATCAGGAATCTCCAGTGTTTCCACAACCGCATAGAAAAGAAAATCCAATGATGCAACAGTATCCCTTTCCTCCTCCAGTTTTTGGTTCTGTTAATGACGTGCATCAATTCCACCTTCCGCCTTCAAATCTGAATATGATTTGGACAGGCCCGAACATGTACAACTCATCATACCAATTTTTACCGCCTCCACTGCCGCCTCCTCCACCTCCTCCAGATAGCCATCCTTCTCAGTTCAGGCCTTACTAAGTTTCCAGAAATGTGCATACAGAGCATTGCAGTTTAAAGGGAAGAACAGGCTGCCAAGACTATTTCCTTATTTTGGAGATGCTTCATTTTTCTGCAGTGACAGAACAAATGCAGAGTTTGATGCTTTGTGGGACATCCATCAAAAACTATTTTTTTCTATATATGTTTTCTGTTTCAAAAAAGAAAACTGTATAAATATAACTGAATGTTAAATAATGGTTTATTTTTATAATACCTACTAGTTTGGGATGATAAATAAAAACTTTTTGGAGACTGGTATGTAGTAGTGGAAATCTATTTTGTAATTAAGAGTTTATGCAACTACTGTCTAACAGTGATGAGGATATGTTGCATAGATGGTATTTTAATTTTTTTTAGAGTGGTTATATGTTGCTGTGCTACAACATTTTTCTCAGTTTCTGCAAATTTTGAAATTATTTGCATGGAAACTAAAAATCTGACATCTAATTTTTAAGCTAGGTTTGCCACTATTTATGTAAGGTATAAACTCCCATTATCCAACTTTTAATATTTCATTATTTTCATATTAACTAAAAGACTGGAGCTGGATGGTCTTTTTTTAAAATAGCTGGAATAGCTAGATCAGAATTTGGACCAGCAGCTGAATTACTCTGTCAGATTTAGTGTCCTGCAATAGCTGTGGAAGATCCAAGTTATTGATTAGGTATTTTGCAGTTAATTTTAACTGTAAAATTAGACTTCATCTAGAACTATTATTTCATAGGTGTGCAACTGAGAAGCTTGTATAGATCTCAGATTTTACGGCAAATAGGTACTGTACAGTGGCAACAGAGTTTCAGAACAATAGCATCCCAGACATTAATGTTTAACTCTGTTCTTGCAGGTTTTTTTTTTCGTGGTAAAAAGAATGTCCAATTCGAGTCTGTTGCAAATGCTTACGTTTTGGGGGACAGGAGATGGAGGTGAATTTCTGGCTATCTAAGCTGCAGCTCAGCTATTACCGTTGCCAGTGATAGGTCACAGGCGAGAGTGAAGTCACTACAGCCTCATGACTGAGGCTTAGCAGGATTGCTTTGTGTGTAGTTCCCTTGACTCACTTTTTACTTGGTTTAGCTATGACAGCAATTTGTTAATGACCAGGTGGGTATGATTAATTTGTTTTACATGTACCTTTTTTTTCTATGGAATACACATAGCTTTTTACATAGATGACAGTGGCAAGCAGTTATTCTGTGTAGAGTGGGGTATTTATGGCTTCAATGGAGTAAGATAGTGTAGAGGAATAAAGACCTGACATGGTAACGGAAGTCTCAAGTGGCAATGCAGGATGCAGTGTAGAAGAGTACCTGGGATGTCAGGACGTGGGGCAGGGTGGGCAATGGAAACATCTGGGTTGCAAACCGCTCCCTAGCGGTCAGTTGAAGAAATGCAGTCTTGGCTCTAGACAAAACTTGTTTTGAATATAATGGAGAGAAAAAGTATATAACGCATGTAAAATGCACCATATACAGAAAACCCAGATGTAATTGTGAACATGCAGCCAGATGAAGAAAGAGCAAGATATTACAAGTGCGTTATCAAACATAAAAGTCATCCCAAGTCAATCACAGATTAAGGAGGAAGAAAGTATCAATGTCGTACTCGGACTTGGGATGCTGGTGACTAGCTGTATGTCCCTGGCACAAATGACACGATCAGCCTCGAGATCCAAAGGGTCAGTTGAAGGGTAAGCATAACACCAGAAAAGAAGTGAGGTAATGGGAAGTGTATGTACAACAATTTCAACTGTTAAGACTATTGAGACTTCTTTTATGTACAGTAATGTTCACTTTTTTCCTGCAATAATTGGATTTGGATTAATAATAATCCTTTGAGTCTGTTAAGGTTTCAGGTATACTAAGGTGTATCCTCTTTTCCCATAACATTTTGCATGTAACAAAACTCAGGTTACAGAATGTAGCTTGACATAAATTTATTATGGTCTAAACTATTTTATTAATGCTTGGTAGTTAACTGCAATATGGTTTTGTATGCACTTGCTTATTTTTTATGTCAAAACAAATTTTGCAGGTGGTCTGTGTTTAGTGAGTACAGGTCAGGCTTGCAAAACTTTGCTTTTGGAGTTGATTTTAGTTCTTCATTATAAAATTATTTGAGAGCTGGTTATGATTACTGAGTTTGAAATGGCAGATGGATTGCCTTGCCCCAAAATAGTGTGTCACACACTATGTCATTTACACTGAAGAATAAGCATTGCAATAGATTGCTAGAGTAGCACCATATTAATTTGAAAATAGGGCTACTGTAACTGTCCTTTTTTTAGAAAAAATCTTGAATGCAATCGTCATTGATGATTAAGTTTCTTCGTATAGTTGTTTGCAGTCAATAGTGTTGCACGGATACTGTCAGACCCTGGTTCAGTGTGCTGGATGCTCGTGCATTGAGAAAGCAGTATCAACTTGCAGTAATTTGGGGAGATTAGAACCTGAGGTGTGATTGCAAGTTCAGCTGTTTGGGGAAGGAAAATAACAATGGATACACTTGACAGAAAGATGGATGTTGCGGAAATATTTCTTTTGTATCTTTAACTCTGAAAAATGTCCCTGCCTTTGTCCGCAGGCCTTTAAAGCCTTAACTGTAAAGCTTGGGAGAACTGACCTGACAATTTTAGTGGCAAGAATAGCTGGTTTTGTTTGGCCCCAGCTATTTTTGTGTCAACCTGTTATATAGAAATCTATGTTACTGTGTTACATTAAACACATTACTACATTAAAGTGTTAGAGCAATATGCTATAATAGGATTGCATTAGCTCATCTGCAGAACTGCAGTCTTTTGTGTCTGGGACACCAGTTCAGTCATAGACACAACAGGGACACATCCTTGGCAAATGAAGCACTTTAAGACATCTTCCTTTTTCTCTGCTGCTGGAAATTGAACAGTAATGCACACCAGCTCAATTCTTGATCAATGCTACTTAAGAGCAGGCTGAGCTTCTTAATCTGAAATAATTTGGTGTGTAATGCACCTTCTCTAGAGATACTCCAAATTAAAAAAGCCAGCCAGCCAGAAAATACAATCCATGAAATGTGAATCGTGTAGACATCACGTCCTCAGCATCAACACTTTCTTTACAGATCTGCTCTGGCTGGTCCACTCTACTTGCTAATGTAGATGTAATTTTAATGTTCAGCATGCACTGCAATATACCTTATTTTTTGTAGATACTACTTAGGCATTATTGTAGTTCATGTTTCTAATACAGGCACACAAAGAAGGGCTTAAAAATCGCTGTTCTTTCTGGCTATCGATAGCATCCAATCCTGATGCCAATTGAAAGTAGCAGCAAACACCTATTTGCTAGGAATTTCACTATGACCTGTGGCTCAGTAGTTGTCAGGTTGCTGGATTAGTAAATGACATCAGAAAAGGTGATGAAACCAATGTTTTATTGCACAAAATCATTGGAATATATCTGCTATGTTTTGTTTAAAAACAAACAAAACCATCCAACTTCCCTCTCTTCCCCTACATCCAAAAAAAAGCCAAAGGAAAGAAAAAAAAAAAAACTACCACCCCATGCTAAATTTGTGAAGCAGAATTGTGCAATGAAATATTCAGCTGTGAGGGAAGAAGAGGCAGACACCTGCTTCTACAACCCTTACTGAGGGCATTTCACATTAGTCCCTGTGTTTTCAAAAAAAAAACCAAAACCCTTAATTCCAGAATTTGATCTTCTATAGGTACAGATGTCATTTTGCAATTCTGCTGGGTTGTCACCCTGTTTTGAATACAAGAAATTTGAAATTATACTGTAAAGCGATCTAAGATGAATCAGACTGGAGGAAAAATGCTGTCATGCCTTATCTTCCCTGTGGAGTATCTTCACCTGTGAATTCATTTGTGTTCCTTCAGCTAACCAACCTAATCCACTACTTATGTCTGAAATACTATTTTGTTTTTTTTTTTTCCAAATAAATGTATTTGGTGTAGGAATACTATGATGGCACATTTATACAGTATCTAACTTTCACTTTTTTTACTGAATTGTTAGGATTTACTAAATTGTTGGGAGGTTAGAACTTTACAGTAGTTTGCTTTCATTCAATGGGAAGGCTGTAAAAGCCTCCAAAGAAAAGAGCGTTTCTTATTTTGTAGTTATTCTTTCCTCTCAAAAGGTGAGTAAAGCAACGTCAACATCAGAAAAGTTTTGAGTCCAGCACAAAATTTTCAGAGATGACTCCTGTAGAGGCTTGGTTAAGTGAGAAGGTGTAGAGGCTTGGTTAAGTGAGAAGGGGCACGATCTTGTGCCGCTGAGCAGTCTGAGCAACCCAGGCTTTGAGCTACGCAAGAGTTAAGTCCAGAGCTCTGAGTATGTAAATCTATAGACCAATCACAAGTGCGATTGGGATGCGTGATTAGCATGTACTCGACTTACCGCCTATATATCTGCTGCATGCTTTGCGAATAAACGGAGAACTTCCATACTCACATTGAGATCGTGTCGTTACTCCGGACTGTCGCCCGACACCCGGTGAGCTGCCACCCCACTTCAATTGGTAGCAGAGGATGGTTCCCTTCGGCGTGCTCTCTCTGAGACTGCGGTAAGCAGCGATAAGGAGGGTGTTGGGAAAAGGACGGCTGGGAGTGGTGCTGCTTGGGTCAAAAAAGGCAGAACAGACACTGGTTGGTGCTGCTCGGGTCAAAGAAGGCAGAGCAGACACTGGAAGAGTTGGCCACTCAGCTCCCAGAGTAAAAAAGGGGCAGCCATGGAGACAGAGGCTGCAGCCGCGTTACTCGCAAGTATCCTCTCTAAGAGAGGGAGCGAGACAGCGGAGAAACAGCTAATTAAGCTGATAAGGTTGGGCCAGCGCTGGGGACATTTTAAAGACACAGTGCTTGTATTTTCCGTGGAGGAACGGAGAGAAATGGGAGACATTATGTGGGAAAAGACTATTGAAAGGGACCCCGAGGAAAAAGAAACTAGGGAGGTGCGTGGACTCTGGCAAGAAGTGATAGAGACTTTAAAAACTATGAGGGCAGAAAGAGAGGTCGCCTGCGTGGCTGCTGAGATGCTGGCGGTTCCGGTGTCCACCCCCCCGGCTAAAAAGGCAAAAACTTTTGGGGCTCGGGCTCGTTTCTTCAGGTTACCAGCAGTTAAGGGCATGTCGATGCCGATACAACCGTCTGTAGCCGAAGCCCGTGCGGCGGTAGAGGCGGCAGCCTCTCGGGAGCAGTGGCGCAGCACGAATTTAGTCACGCGGCAAAGGGAGCGGAAAGCGGAAGAGGAGGAGGAGAAAGAGGAGTGGTCAGCTCCTCCTGACCCTGCCCGGTTGGTGGGAGGAGAGGGGAGCCGGCCGCCTCCCTCCGTGCCGCCGGCGTACCCACCCCTTCCTCCCTCGCCCTGCTCGTCAAGATCGATGTCATCTACCCCACCTGACTGTGAGAACCCGGAAGCCGACCCCACCGGCCTCTTACAGCAGGTCTTGCGAGAATTAAAGGATTTAAAGGTACAGCAACAAAACAGAGACAACGCCAGGGATGCTCCGCTTCCACCTGCATCTCGGGCACCGAGGTGGAGTGGGGTGATTCGTGATGCCATATTAGAAGGACACTGGAGTGCTGCTGTTGATCTAGGTGGAGTGGGAGCTTTTCCAGTGCTACAACAGAATGGAGTAGCTACTTGGGAACCACATGATTGGAAAATTCTTCAACAAGCAAAAGTTGCAGTTACACAGTATGGAGTAAAATCAGACGCTACGAGGAGTATAGTCTCCTGGATTTTTTCTGCTGATCTCTTATGCCCGCATGACTCCCGGAATCTAATGAAACTGTTGCTGACACCTACTCAATTCCTTTTGTGGGGTTCAGAATGGGCACAACGAGCAGCCAATGAAGCTGCGCGAAGAATGAACAATCCAAATGATCCTTTACATGGAGTTACTATGGACATTCTCACAGGACAAGGAGCTTATTCTACAGTGCAAGCACAGTTACAGTTACCGGCATTAGTCCTACAAAAATCTGCACAGCTTGCATTTGAAGCATTCCAAGCCTTGCCTGGCTCCGCGATCCTGTCATTCAGATCGGTGGTTCAAGGAGCTATGGAGAAATATGAGAACTTTATTAATAGACTATGGGAAGCCGTAATGAATCATCCTGATCTTGATGATGATAACAGGCAGCAGATGTTAAAGATTTTGGCTTTTGATAGCGCGAACAAACAAACTAAACAGTTGCTCGCTAGCTTACCTAAAGGTGCAGGGGTGGAGGAAATGGTGAAGCGAGTCGAACGTGCTGATGTGCAAAGAGCTAGCAATACCGTTGCTGCTGCTGTACAAAGTGCCGTTAAGGAAGTGGTTCAACCTTTGGCAGCGCTGGTACAACAAAGAGGGACACGACGACCAACACGAGCGGGACAATCCTTTCAAGGAAACTGCTATCGATGTGGAGAGAACGGACATGCCAGAAAAGATTGCCGAGCTGCTGTCTGGTGTGATACCTGCCAGAAGAATAATCATACAACTAAGGCGTGTCAGGGAAACTTCCGAAGGAGCGCGGAGAGGGGCCGCGTGAGGAGACAAGTCAACCCATCATGCGAACCAAAGGCTTTTTACAACAACACCAACCACCAACCCGAGGAAGCCTGGGGTTCGACGTGGAAATCACAGTAGATGTCACCTTGCGGAGTCAAGAAGTACAGAAGGTCCCTACTAATGTGCAGGGTCCGCTAAGCGGGGATCTCAATCCCATGGGAAGACTTTTGTTAGGACGATCTTCTGCTGGTATAAAAGGACTTATAATACTTCCAGGAGTCATAGATGCAGACTATACCGGGATCGTATATATTATGATGTATACACTTAATCCACCTATGTTTGTACCAAAAGGTAGTCGAATTGGACAAATAATCCCCCTTTCTGCCTATCAACAAGGTGCTAATATGACTACCTACCGTGGAGATCATGGATTTGGCTCCACAGGACCAGTGGTATGTTTTACCATGAGAATGGATGACAGACCAAATATGTCAATCACAATGTCTCAGAACAACACTTGTATAAAGGTACTATGTGAACACCATGGATTCCTGGATGACTGGCTTGGAGACCTGGAATTGGCGGATGGGTGATGGAACTGGTAAAAATGGTTCTCATGGGAGTTTTTTGTGATTGCAATTATCTTATTGGTGTTACCATGTCTATTTTCTTGCCTGCAGAAAGCTTTAATGAAACTTGTAAATCAGGCCTGGCTTGCTCACAAACAAGAAGGGGGATTTGTAGAGGCTTGGTTAAGTGAGAAGGTGTAGAGGCTTGGTTAAGTGAGAAGGGGCACGATCTTGTGCCGCTGAGCAGTCTGAGCAACCCAGGCTTTGAGCTACGCAAGAGTTAAGTCCAGAGCTCTGAGTATGTAAATCTATAGACCAATCACAAGTGCGATTGGGACGCGTGATTAGCATGTACTCAACTTACCGCCTATATATCTGCTGCGTGCTTTGCGAATAAACGGAGAACTTCCATACTCACATTGAGATCGTGTCGTTACTCCGGACTGTCGCCCGACACCCGGTGAGCTGCCGCCCCGCTTCAATCTCCCAGTAGCCCTCTGTCTGTGCCAAAAGCAGCAGAAATTGCTGGGCTCTGGGCTATGATAGGTCAGATGCAATTCTTCAGTAAAGTAATATTTTCTAGTAGGCCAATATTTCTCTATTTATGACTCATATGTCTATTTTCAGATTGAGCTTGGAGAACTGAGAGAGTCCTGTCACTTCTGTAATGATTTTAGTTATTCCCTCATGGGATTTAATATTTCTTCATGTGCTGCTTTCCAGAGAAAGCTTAAGGTATGGAATGAGTGAAAAGTGAGGGTGGGGAGAGATGCAAGGAAAAGCATAGGCTTAGAGGGAAAATTGTCTATAATTTCTCGAAAGGCTGAGGTTTATAAATAGAGGTATGGATGCAGTAAACTATTGTACTGTATAAATGACTGTAACTATGGTAACATGGGAAAATGAAAATTATAATCACATACTTGACAACAGTCCTCTTAAATTTGTAAATAAACAGCTCTAGTACTGTTCCTGACTTTTAACTCCAGTTTGAACAAGAGTCAGCAGTGAGAAGGGACCAAACTTTTCCTGGAGAGAAGCAGCAAAAGGACAAGCAAGTTTCTTAAAGGAAAATTCTGGCAGGTGCTGTGAGGAGAGGGGGAAGCTCATGCTGCCACAGGTTGCTTTGAGAGATGGTGGAACCTTACAGTCTTGGAGGGATTCAGAAGCTGACTTTGGACAAGGGCCTGTGTGATATAATGTGCAAGTTAGTCTCACTTTGAGAGATGGTCTAGAGGGTCTCATGAGAGACATCCCGACCTAAACTGTTCTTGTCATTGCTGTCATTCTTCTGGAGATCTGTCTTTTCACCAGAGACTTTTTGTCTGTAGATGCTAAAAGGCATGAATAGCTTAGGCTGAATTACTGGTGTTCAGGAAGCCTAGCTTTTCATTCATGCTATTGTGCTGTGCTAGAAGTTTGACTTGCTGTGGAAGGTAGTAACTGCTTCCATTTCACTGGATGTAAGCTGATTTGAGGAATTGTTCCTTTATTAGTTGTTTGGGAACTAATGCTAATGAGCATCTCGGTTGCTGTCACTTTCCCTTAGGGGTAAAACATTTTGTATTGTACAATTTATTTTGAGAACGATGTAATGAATAACAGTACCCAAAAAAGTTTTTTAAAAACACAATAAAACAAAACACAAACCAAAAAACCCCCAAGAATTATTTTTAACAAATGTTGTTTAACAAAGGGATTTTTGCCTGAGTGGAGACCTGTTCAATCACACTGGGCACTCATGGCAGGATGCGTATTAGTGCCACACAGATGAAAACTAGAAATAAGCAGGTTTTTCGTAGGTTATATTTAGCTATTTCCAGGTTCTGTTTTCTATTTCTTTGCAAGTCAAAGGTATAGTCAGTTGTTCTTGTCTAGTGGATTTAGTGATGCACATCGTCCAACTTAAAGGATTGCTGAATCTGCACAGTACAGTTGATAATAGAATTTGCTATGGTGACAGCTGAAAATATGGAAAACACTGCCAAGGATGACAAAGCAAATAAAAGTATTACTGTAGGCATAGCACCAGGCTTTTACAGAACAGCTTACCTTTCAGGGCAAATACATAATTTTGGAATGCACAAGTAATGTTCTTTCTTTATCTCAATCACTTGAAAGTTTACTCAGTGTTGTTGAATGTAGGGTAGTCTTCATTTGATGTAAATTAAATCTGTGGTAACTGTGGAAGGATATTATTGTTGGTTTTCCTGTGAATCTGATGCTCTTAAATTTTTAGGTGATGATTTGCGAAAATGCTTTATTAGAATCTTCTATATGACTTCTGGGGTCTAAAATAAATGGAAACTACACATAGTGCCTGACATTCATGACCACAAGGCCAGGCACCTAAACACAGAGACAATGGTGAGCAACTGTCACATGCTCTGCCTGTGAACTTGGAAAGAGAATTTTCTCTGTTTTTTCTGTGCCCACCTGAGTAGTGTGAGTACACAGGCATACACTAACTTACTCCACCAAGTGCTGAAAACAATATGGGAGTGATGATGGTTATGAACTATCTAAGTTTGTTTATATTAAGTCTCAAAGGCTATTGTTTGCGTTATGTTGCAAGCAGGAAGATTTCACTCTGTAAGTCTCCTACTGTGGAAAGTAGGAAACAAAAATCTAGGAATTTCTTAATCATCAAGAATAAGCTGCTTACTCTCAGACTAAATTGCCATGGAGGTCTGTCTTTTGGAAGAAGTGATACAGGTAATATTTTCTTTAAAGAGAAGAAAAATGTCATTACCTATATTAATTTAATAATCTTTACTCAGTTTTTAATATGTAAATTAGGTAATCTTAAAGTTGTTTTGTGGGGATTGCATGCATGTGAGGTCTCAAATAACAAAATATTTTCTTCAACATAGAACCAAGGAAAAGAGTACATTTTGTGGGTTTTCAGTTTAATCCTTTAATTGAATGTTTGACCAAAAGCACTTTCTACAGTATTAAATTTACAAGTGAAAAGTATACCCAGACTATAAAGACCTGTTTAACCTTTCTATTGGATCTTCACACACTTGATTCCGCCATTCCTAGGTTGTTCTGTATAACCGTATGCCCCCTTACATGCGAGCAAACTTTATTAAGAGGCATTTTTGTGAGCCTTTTTCTCAGAAATCATGGTCAGCATTTCGTTCCTTGGTTGTGCTTTTTGCCATGATGCACTTATTTCACAGATAGTTTTACATTTTTTTATTATACCCTGCAACCCTCAGTCTCCACAGCTTTACTTTGCCTACTAACGATGTATTTAATCTTTGGTCTCGGTTAACACATCCTGCAAGGTAGAGAGCACACTGATATGGAGGGGTTTTTTTCCCTCCTTGACACTCCACAACATTCATCTCTTCCTCTGCTATATATCAAAAAGAGGTGCAGTACCACTTGCATTGATATTCTGCTTTTGGTGACTGACTGACTGGTTTTTCCCTTGTAGTGTATCCCGCTTATGCCTGTTGTGTTCTCTTTCTATTTATGGTATACCTGATTTTTGTTTTCAGTACAATTCTGACCCTGAAATTGCTTAGGCGTTAGAGATTTCCATCCCTCCAGCATAAGATGATGCAGTAGTGACATTGGAGTTTGAGATGGAAACAATTACTGTACTCTAGAGGAAAATACAGCCTTGGGTAAGTTCTGTAGGTCATTGATACTCTTTTGTCTGTTAGTAGAGAATCCTTTTTGCTATTCGTTTTACTATTTCAATGTAGTGAAAGAAGAAAGACTTGGCGACCTTAGCAGAGGATTATCATACCCCCCAAAATTGAGGTGTGTGTCTGGGTGTTACAGGATGGGAGATTCAGATCATTGTCACCCTCAATCTATTTAGCAAATCAACCATTTCTTCCACTGGAGAAGCAGGAGAGGAAAACCAACAAAAGCTATGGCATTTATCAAGTTTTGGATTCCTAGGCAAAATATTTCCTATTAAGTTCAAACTCACTTTGGTGGAATATATAACACGTTGGAAGATGACTTTATTATAATTAGCCATGGAGAAAGTGTCCCTTTAGAGAAGAGGTGATTCTAGTTTGTCGCAAGTTAGGTCAGTGTCTCCTCTGCCCTGTAACTTGTTTGGAGATTCCATTTTAAAAGCAATTTCAGGCAGAATCAATCTGGCTAGTAAGGATGTCTGGAAAACATTAAACTTTGGATCCTGAGAGGAATTAAATTCGCATTTTAGAGAGAATTCAGGGTCGGATACTAAATTTCTCTTGTCCTGTGCCCATGAATCTAAACCAGTTAGAAACTTCTGAAGATCCATCTTTACCTATTTGTGCGACACAAGGATAGCGTAGAAATGAGTGTAAAATGCTTTTACTTAGTGATTTTTTCACTTCTGCAGATAATTTGGTTAGTAAAGTGTAAACTTGAAAAAAGTTTACTTTGAATTTAATTTATAGCAGGATACACATAAATTAGAACTGTACAATGTCAATGCGAAAGTATATTTTTTATCATTTAAAGCAGTGTCCTGGTTTCATGGGATAAGATTTATAGAATTAAGTTTCTGTTAGATTTTTGTTTCAGTTAGTGGCCAGCCATGGTGATCAGGGCCATAAGCAGCTAAACCCAGGGCAGCTGACCCAGGCTGGCCCACAGGTGTATTCTATATCATTAACATCAAGTTCACTACAAAAGGGAAATTTTGCTGGGGAGAGGTGGGGTTATTTTTTCTCTCTTCTCTTCTCTCTTTCTCATTCCCAAGGATTGCAATCCTGGAGCAACTTGCTGGTGCTCTGTAGAGAAGTACAATCTTGTGTGTTTTGTGTTATCATTGATATTGGTTTATTTATTTTATTAAATCTGTTCAACTTTAACCCATGAGTCTCCCTCCTTTTCCCAATTCCCTTTCTCATTTGGGGAAGGGACATTGGGTGAGAGAAAACTGTTATTGTTTAGCCCCGGGTGTGGGCTAAACAAAAACAAGCAGCTATAGATAAAGAGGAGGACAAAGACATTTTACAACAGTTTAATGTTACATTGTTAAGTACTGTAACATACCTGTGATACTGAAAATAACTGCATCCTCATGGATTCTGTGAATAAGCAAACAAAGACAAAACAGTCTCAGAGTTTTACAGTTAAGTGTCTTCACAATTAAGTATCTTTAATAAAAAGACTCTGCTTTAGTTTGGCTACGCTAATTCATAGTTCTGATTTGAGCATTCCATACTTGCCATTTATTCTGTGGTGTTAAGAAAACTGTTGAACATGAGAGGTGTGTGAGGTAAAGGACTAGAAGGCAGAAATTTAGCTACTGCTGATACCTTCTTGACACTCACTGTATCTCTGGCCTGAAAAAAAGCAAATTAGCTCAGCATTTTTAAAGTATAAGATATTTAGATTGATATATTCCTGAAAGGTTAATGGGAAATGTGTCCAAATCCCATGACTTTCTTTTCCCATAGTTCTCTATGGAAATGTTAATCTAAAATTGCTTTGAGAGAGAAGATTGACCTAAAAATAATTTTAAATGCTAGAAGAATCCAATGTTTTCCTACCTGTTTTTATAATATGAGTAAAATAATTTTATTTGCATTGAAAACTGGCACAAATGAGACTTTAGCATAGAGGATTTGTTGACATACAGAATATTGGTTTGACTTTTTGGGGAATTATTTCCTTTTTGCAAATTAGACTAATCTGATTTGCCTTTTTATCAAGATTCAGGTACTGGGTGTTTTGTTGATAACCTTTGCGTGATATACTTTATATAGATCTTATATTGTCACTGCGTGCTATTGCTTTTAAAGATCTTATGAGCAGGACGTCTGAGTCTTTAACCCAAAAGCTGTTTAAACCCCAGTTTATTTGTTTTCTTTTTATCTGTGGATGAAAAAGTGTATATCTGTAAAGATATGCTTAATCTTTCCATTCCTGAATTTTGAATGTTTCACTGTCCAGTGATGATGATATTCTTTAAAGGTGAATTTTTTCATAATTAGTGATTAAAACTGAGTAAAACCATTGCAAATGCATCTAATAAGGCACAGAGGGACTTGAAAATAAGAACTCTAACCTGTTTTTGGAGGAAAAAGCTTGAACAAACCCTTTCAACAGGCATCTAAGGTTTTCTGAGTGAATATTTTAGCGCTAATTTGGGATTTTAAACCCTGGAAAAGGCAGTTTTGGAAACATCAGCATTAGATGCTTACTTGTAGAGATGAAGATGTCTTACTTTCAAACAGTTTCCTGACTTTGCAGCCATAACCAGAAAGCATTATTTATTTCTCTGTCAAATTTCTAGGCCTATCCATGCTTTTTTTAATCTTGAGCCTTTTTTCTCCTAGAGCCAAAAACCTACAAAAGTGGCTGAGTTCCTACAGGTCGTCAGTCACTAATCTAGTTAAGTTGTGATGTTCTGCTTGAGTCTCAGAATAGAGAACATAAGTGAGTAAACAAAGAATAATCATGACTGACTCTGAACTAGCTTATAATGTAATAAAAGAGGAGACATAGAAAATCTTTGAAGCTATGTTTTATGTCTTGCTTAGCTTCTAATTTTCAGAAGTAATCTTGGGAAGCAAATTCCCTTTTTATCAAGGAAGAATTTTTTTTGATAGGGTTGGTCTTAAGTATCATGTTTTATTTCCAGTAAACAATTGTAATATCAACATAAAAAATGTGTGCACGGATATATAATATAATAATCTATAATACATGCACTTTAAAATATAAATATTAAATTATCATTAGTAATTATATATGTAAGTATATATGTATAAACAAATATTTTTTAGTTATTCTGAACTAATATAACTTAGCCTTCCTCATGCTAAGTTTCAGCAGCAGACAGAAAATTGCAAGTTACTGAGGTAGTGTTGCTTAGCCAGTTACTGCAGGGTTGCTGAGTCAAAGCGACTGAACATGTTAATGATTTTATTTAATTGTACTGTATTGAGTAAAATGTTAATTTAAATTATCCCTTGAGACAAAGAAAGCACTTCTTTTTTGGGAGAATCTGTTAGCATTTTCCTCACTTTACCCATGGTTGATAGGATGGCTGTGCCCTGTGTTTTCCCTGTGCAAATGACTGAATAGAGGGATCCACGCTCCTCTCAAGTCAATGTCTGCGGTGGTTCACTGTTCTTCTCCACATGGTATGTTGGCAGATCAGCACTTTGCTGTGCTATGGGAGCTGTGCCTGGCTGCCTTTTAATTTTATTTTTTTAGTATTCAGGATGTAGTTTCATGAGTGGTTAAATGGATGTAAAAATGCACTGAGAAGGTGACCATGTCCTCTCCGCTATG
Organism: Nyctibius grandis; assembly: GCF_013368605.1. Lineage (NCBI taxonomy): Eukaryota > Metazoa > Chordata > Aves > Nyctibiiformes > Nyctibiidae > Nyctibius > Nyctibius grandis. The sequence goes on from NC_090663.1 coordinate 47,767,425, forward strand.
TTCCTGTCGTTTTCTTCTGAGAATAACAGTGCTCATCTTTCAGTGGGATCAGTTTTCTGACTCAGGTGAAGAGCAAACCTAATTGTAAGACAAAAAATCTTGAGGAGTTCTGAATTATAATGTAGCTTACCATACTGTCTAGAAAGACATGAAACTGTTGAACTGAGTCCAGAGGAGGGCCATGGAGATGATCAGAGGGGTGGAACACCTCTCCTATGAGGAAAGGCTGAGAGTTGGGGTTGTTCAGCCTGGAGAAGAGAAGGCTCCGGGGAGACCTTACTGCGGCCTTTCAATACTTAAAGGGGGCTTTTAAGAAAGATGGGGACAGACTTCTTGGGCCTGTTGCGATAGGATAAGTGTTAATGGGTTTTAAACTAAAGGAAGGTAGATTCAGACTAGATATAAGGAAGAAATTTTTTACGATGAGGTTGGTGAAACACTGGAACAGGTTGCCCAGAGAGGTGGTAGATGCCCTGTCCCTGGAAACATTCAAGGTCAGGCTGGATGGGGCTTTGAGCAACCTGATCTAGTTGAAGATGTCCCTGCTTATTGCAGCGGCGTTGTACTAGATTACCTTTAAAGGTCTTTTCCAACGCAAAGCATTCTATGATTCTATGAAAGTGAATGGTCTTCTATATTGTTTTGGCAGTTTTGAACATCCATACGTCTTTATGGTGAAACTAAGATTTCATTGTAGATTATTAGCACTGTCAAACTGTCAATGATTAAAAAAAAATAATCTGGAACTTTAACTTTACTGCTATGCCTTTAAAGTGGTTAATTTAATTTCCCTGTCATAACTTGTTTCCTATATTCAATTCTGTCAGCATGTATTATTGCATTTCAAATCCCATTGAAGTTGTGATTATAAAAGAGGGTAGGTTTTTTTTAAACTCAAGAAGCAATTTGATAACTTCCACATGTAATTACAGTAACTCTTGATGATCAAGTAATCTTGATGATTAAAACCACCACTTGACAAGTATTTACTTATTTTCACTTACAACATCATGCAGAAGCCAAAGACAGCAAGTAAAACAGGTACTTTATAAGATGTAAGTAGATGCGCTTGAAAATTTCAACATGGAAAGAGAACTATTTTTATCCCCAAAGAAACATTTTTCTTGATGTTGTTCATTACTTAGGATGAAATTTTGCATCCCTTAATATTTATTAGAATTTGCTTTATATGCAGCAGAAACAGAATAAAATATTTTTTTTTTTTTTTTTTCCTTTAAAGAAGTCCTTCATCCCTCAGTCCTCAAGTATGGAAATAATTTTCTGAAACAATAGTACATGAGGTACAAACACAAAAGAGAGAGGTCTCTATTTGCATCCTATCCAAAAGAATTAACAGAATTTGTATACAGGTTTTCTGAACAAGGCCTAAGGAAGTTGAATACGTCTCAGAGAGATCTGACACTTGTACTGCTTTGAATATAATAGAAAACAACCCACAAAACATACCTGTGAGTAATCTTTATTTGCTAGTACCTACTGAATTCTTATTTGTATAGGCTAATAAATAGTGCTACAATGCAAATGTTTTGTGGCAAATGTGTTATGTCTTGTAAAGAAGGGAAGGAAATGGAAATAGGCTTTGAATGGAGTACATAAGAGAGCTAGTTAGTCAACCGTAAGCACAGTAACTGTCAGTCAACACTGAGGTTTTAAAGTTTGTATTTATACTCATAAATTGTCCAAGTCTATAATGGGATCTAGCTGTTAAGGCTTAATCCTGAGCAATTTTGATATGCATCTAAACAGAAAGCAATGTGGTATGTTAGAGCATAATAACAGACAAATATAATTTATAGCCTTTAAACAGAGTGGCTACAGATCACCTTCATCTCTCAAGGGTGAAAACTTGAAAGCATCGTCATTATATGAGCACTGTGAATAAATGCTTCAGAATACACTTGAGCTGAAAAATGATGCATAGAAATTTGGTCACATGGTTTATTATTAAAAAAAGTGCCCTTACATTTTTCATGCATTACAGGGCTTGTATGAGGCAAACATAAATGAGAGGGTTTGCTGGCAATACAAGCCAGTTGTGCTCTTCTAGGAGTACGAACAAGGTGGAATAGGATGTTGTTAATGGGTCTTCTAAGTTAGTTAAATTGTGGATAGTTGTTAAAGGTATGTTGAAGCTCTGGCAGTAGTTTTAAAGAGGGCAGAAGACTTCTTGCTGCCCCTCTCTGCCTCTTGCCAAATTTCTCCTTTCATTTTCCTGCTCCAAAAATCTATGTTTTTTTTAATTTATTTTGTTGTTCCAACAACCATAGGTATGTTGGAACAGATACATAAGCAGAAACTTCCACTGCTAAAAGCTTCAGTATCTTACCAGTTTGGGAATATCAGAATACCATGCCAGGAAGTACTCTTAGGGTAGACTCACCTATGGTTTCAAAGCTGTACTTTGAAATAGCAGAGTCAAATCACTCTTTCCAGGCTATACTGAAGGAGCACAGTTTTTCCAGCGCAATGAGTCAGCAGTAGAGATTCAGCCTTTAGCGCAGATTCTGTGAAAACTTACGCACAGGTGTAAGTCTGTAGTCACACGAGAATTTGAAAGGATCCTTTAATATCTGCATAAACATACAGTATTTTAGCTCCTCAAAAAAAAGAAGTGATTTAATGTCTTGGATATAACCATCTCGGAGAAATCATAAAAGTTGGGGAGAGATCATGAAAGGAAATGGGGTGCATGTGCACGGCTCCTGAGACAGGAGAAGATTGCACAAGGATGTGATTTGTGCTCATTGGGGAGGGAAGGGAATGATACGAAGTCCCTAGTGTATGCAATAACCTTGGCCAGCAGAATTCAGTGTGTGCAGTCTTGCAGCTTCAAATGGTTTATTTCTTGTACATTTCACCATTCATCTCTCGCATACTCAAGATAGACTTTGCATTTATATTTGAAAACTGTGGCTTTGTTGTCACTCAAGAATGTTTAAAGGCCTGACTTCTGACCAGAAGATTTATGTTACGTAGTACTTAGTTATATTCACATGCATATGTGCACATGCACACAAACGTCTTTCTGATTTGCAAGGATGCCAAAGTTTGTTTTTAGATGAAGGAAACATCTGTTGAGTTTATTTTGGTTTTGTTGGGGTTTTTTTTTAAACAAAAGATATAAAACATTACATTTAAAGTGGGTATTTAAAACTGGAGATTACTGTTGTGCATCTGAAAATATCAATCTGTCAAAATGGAAACATCTCTTGAAAAAGTATCAATTTGTGAAATTCCTGGGACAGTATTCTGAAAGGAGGTTGGAAGCTCTGTAAACAATATTTGCTGATCTGAGTTTGTTGTGTGGCCAATGATAGAGGGAGGGGCCAGGCCCTAAGGCAGTCGTGTGACAAAGGTGCCTGGCTCCATTGGAGGTCCCCTGGAAGTTTATGCAAAGATTTTCAATGTTGCTTAATTGGAAAATTCTGGTTAAGAGGCTTTTTGGAATTTTTCTGAAATGTTCTGCCTGTTAGTTTGACATGTTTTGTGTGTGCTGGATTTGTGCAAGGGTTCCCCTATGTGTGTCTGCTGTCCTCTTTCTTTCCTACACTGGCACTCAGTTATATGAAAACAAGAGTTCTTCCACACTGCAAAAGACAGCAGCATCACTAAGGCCAGTCTTGGAGGTGGTATGTGCTATCTGCTTGTGCTGAGATTAAATTAAGTTGGATGCTCAGAGGTGGATGTCAGTTACATGAGTTAACTTAGTAACAAATACCCATTTCATCCTAGGTGGAAGAAGTAGAATGTGTAAGGGTGTGAGATCACCTGAACAACAGATACCCCAACTCCCAGCTGAGTCTCCAGCAGTTTGTAGTTGAAGGTCTTGTTTGGTGCTGCAGAGCAATGTGACGTTGTCTTAGCTCTAGTCTGACAATTATTAAAATGTGAGTTATTTAATCCTGAAGGATTCAAGAGGAAGAACATTGATATGAAAAGGTATTAAACCATAAGAGATTAGAAGAGAATTAGAAGTCGATGACTGAGTAAGGTTGAGGATTATCCCATTCTGAGGACCAATAGATCTACTGAGAGATGACTACTACACAAATGGAAAGCGTATTAACATCTAGATACTACTCGTTACACCTAGGCATCTCGTGTGTGTATTCACAAGTAAATAATTGTTGTGTACTTTGAACTTTGTGTATCCTGCTTTGTGGAGTCTCTTGGCACCTGGTAGAAGCTGCTGAACAAAGTTACCCAGAGAAGGAGGATTACAGTGCTAACAGCTGAAGCAGGCTCTGTGCAAGTATAGGTAAGCTTGAAAATGCCCACAGACAAGATTTTGGTAGACCTAGTTAGAAAACCCAACCAACCAAAACCATGCAAAAAAAAACCCAAACAAACAAAAAAACCACCTTGGGCACTCTTCTAGGATGTAATTTGGCCCATAGCTTCTTAGGGGCAATACCAATTTAAGCAGGCTAACTATTTTCTTCTCCTAGATGTCTTTTTCAGCTTCAGTAGTGCCCTGGTCTGACTCATGCATAAGGGTATGAATGCTTGTGCTGGCCTAGCGTAGAGCAAGGAGTAAAGCAGGGAAGCGTTAAAGCATGTGGAGTTAGAGCTAGGGAAGCCACAAAGAACCAAGAGAGTCAGGTGTAGAGGTAAGAAGTAGTAAAAACAGACCAGATTTTCTCTGACCTATAGCTCTCTGGAGTGACAGCTTTGGGGATTTCTAAACACAGAAACTACATCTTTGATAGTAGGTATGGCCTTTTGGGAAATAAGATCATATACACTGTTATTATTAATATTCCTCAGTGTGGAAGAAATATTATGTTGTTATTTTTATTATTATCTTCTTTAGAAATAACACTATACTAAGTAACGTGCCTGCGTCAATATGTAATTTTGCTTTCTGCTGCAAAGGAACTGGGTTTGCATATCAGCGGTCTGCTTGAACTACAGGGAGTAATATAGAAGAAAATGTATTAGGTGTAGTAGAAAAAGTGTTAAGTCTACTGCTTGATACAGAAAAGACTGGGAACCATGTAACTTCAAGTGATAGGAAGAAAAGAAAAACTGGATTAAAGAAAAATAAACTTTTCAAAATATATATTGGCATCTAATGTTCCTATTGTATTCAGCGACTAAATACAAAAGCAAGTATCTTTGAAGGAGAACCTAACCATCAGACTGGGAGGTGGATATTGATGTCTAGAGGAAAAAGAAGAAAATAAGCTACTACTTCTAGCTAGCTTAAATAGTTTTTGATTTTTTTCATGCAATATTGACAATTTACACTTGTTACCTTACTATCTTATGATAATGCTCTAAGAAGATGCAATGTGCACTGTATGTCAGTGCCTGTTCATAAAAAGCATTTCTGCTCCTTCTTTATTTCCTCTGCCGTTACTTCCTCTTTGTTGAAGGCAAATGGTAGTTAACTGAGGGCAGTCCACACTCCTCTGGCATGAGTGTAAGACATAATTTATCAGTTTGGGTTTTGTCAAGAATGGTCAGTACTCTGATGGTTTTGAAAAATGTATTAAGACTTTGTTCTTAATCAAAGTAAAATCTATTTGAATAATGAGCATATTTTAGACTTATTTGCCTTTGTAAATGAAGTAAAGGAATAAAATCTTGCTTAATCAGTTTGGAAATGGTGTCCTTTAGAGCAGTGAGATGCATACATTGGTGATCTCAGAGATCTTTGTCAGGTGAAGCTAAACCAAAGTTGAGGAAAAACCCTCCACAGAGGAGCCCTCTTGTCCATCGAAGACATCTATAGATGTAAAACAAGCAAAAGATCAAAGGGACGAAGCACAGCAGAAGGCTGCTGAAGAAAGCTCTTAAAGGGAAAAAAAAAAACAAAACTAGGGGCCTTACCTGAGAAGACAGGGATATATCTGAAAAGCAGAGAATTATTGTAATATGCTGTAGTTAACAGAAGAACAGTGAAAGGTAAGAAAAATTAATTTGGCACCTTGCACAGGTGCAAAGAGATGTTAGAATAATTTTAAAAAATAAAGAGAAACTGGCAGACACTAAATAAGCTGCTTCTGGGTATTTGCAGAAGAGGAGCTGCATACCATGTAAGTATTCAATGAAGCTGTACAGCTGACAACTAAACATAATCCTGTGCATAATAATCTCAGCTACTTTCCAGAGGACAATGATACATTGAAAAGTTATTAGAGAAATAACTTTAAAGACTAACCATAAATATTGTAGATTTTTTATCCTGTAGGATACCTGTAAAATGACTCTCATTACAGTGATCAAGTCTTGGGACTTTGCCAGAGCAGGTGGTTTTCTGATGAGATGATTTAAAAAACAAATTTGTGTTAGTAAGTTTAAACCATAAAGGGCTTGAAACAAGTTAATAACATAGGCATATTTTTCCAAGAAAAGTTTTTAATCCTACTGAGGTAATTCTACCCTCTTCCTTTACTAGGTCCAGTTCAGTGATGTGAACTTTTGTTCTTTCAGGTTCTTAATCCATTACTTCTGTGTCTTTTTTCTTTTGTATCATGCTTGCTATGCAAATAAACCCTGCTATGCAAGCTCATCTGTAAGGTTACAAACTGAATCTTCGTGTACATCTGTTTTACTGCGCTACCTACAAGGGCCTAAATCGATGGTCATTGCCATGTGTTTGGATGGACTGTTGTGGAAAGATCAACGGTTATTAGACTGATGCCCTGTTTCTGAAAATAACCTCCCTCTCTCCTTCTATTCTGATTGATAATTTTAAGGAAGATGTGAAGCCTTATTTGCTTTTTTAGTGTTACATTTTAACTGTAGAAATATGTAATAGGTACTAACTTCATTTAAAAATGAGTGAAATACGCTGCTTTTTCCCCCAGAAAACTATTTTATGCTAGCAAACTGTGTAACTGAATACAATAACTCTTAGTATGGTCAATAAGAAATTATAAGCCTTGAGGTATGGATAGGACACAGGACGACTACTTCACTGCTGTAAAAACACAAAAGGGAGGAAATGAAGTACTTCTGAAGAGCCAGATGCAGACATCCATAGATGTGAATTATTCCAGAACCTTATTCTTTCTATAGCCCATGCCAAGAGAATCATTAGTCTTCTAATTTAGGCCAAATATGCAGCTGCTTTTCTGCTCCTTTGGCCTGTAACTACCATGTAGTATGTTGTGCTTATTTTCCAAAATAAGGGGCTCAGTTTTCCTTTCTGAGTGTCTTTACCATATAGAAGACATCAGATTTAGGTATAAGAAACATTCCATAATGACAGCCATGTAGACCCTGAAGATCTGGCAAAAGAAGGATCCTCTACAAGATCAGTTTCTCACAGATAACTGTGAAGAAAATCTGTGGGATGGCAGTGTGTCCTTTCTCTTTGGGAGCGCACTGTGGCTTCATGAGGATGATAATGCAGGAATATAACTCTGTCCCGTATCTGTTTGAGCTGAATTCTTTCACAGCCTTGAAAGGCCTCAGGATGTAGTTATAGTGGAAGGGGGTCAGTTAGCTAAATGCTCTTTAAATATGCCTGCTCTTTTCCACATGGTGCTATTGCCATGACATTTATCACATTCCTGAAATTGCCGCCTTCTGTGCTTGGTCTGTAGCCTGTGTATTTGTTAAGATGCTATTGCTTGGTTGCTTATATGTCTTTAACATTGTTCTAAGAGCACCTAGATTGTGTGTTCAGTGCTGAGACCTGAAACTGTCTTCTTTGGCTGGGCTTTACCTGATTTTTTTAGAGATTAACTTATTACCTGTTTGGAGGCTTTGACAATTCCAGATAGCTTTTATTGGCAAGCCTCAATGATTATTTTTTTTCTTTAATTTTCTGCTTTTCTTTTGTAACTCAGAATGCATTAACTCATTTTGGAACCTGCTGTCATCCTGTTTTACAGCAAAGAGGCTCGTTTGTGGTGGGTAGGTTTGTAAGTCTTTTCATGGCTTCTATTTTGTTAGGCAATTTCTCTTTTATATCACCTGGATTCCTAAGTGGAAAGAAGATTGCATTTATAGGACTGCAACAGCAACAAAGATCCCAAACTCTCTAAAGACAGAATAGATACAGTAAACTTGCAGTTGTTGTTAGATGTAATGCAGTGGCAGCATCTGGGTACCTAGCAGCAGCTGACCTGCATTATGTTGCAAGGAGCAGCCTATCTCCTGTTAAAGCACAGCTTCAGTCTGAGAGAGAGGTTCACAGCACAAAGGTGAGAGGTGAGTGAATTATTCAGGGTCTCACAGCAGGTCAGAGGCAGAGCAAGAACCAGAGCAAGGTGTGAGAATCAGCCTGATACTGCTAGGAAGATAAACCTTTGAACAATTTATTTCCCTAGTGGCATGCTACTTCATTCTTTGATTTTGAGTGAGCTTTCACTTCAGTAGGGCTAAGATTTAACCTTTTGTATTTACAAAAGAAGCTTTATGATGTAGCTCTGAAGTGCCTGTCTCTGTGATATTTTGGTTCCCACATACTTGATTCACTGGGATTTGATCTTTGTTAGGAGTGGCAATGACATTATTCATACTCCGCTTCTTTGTAAGCTCTAAATTCATAAAGGACACTTTCTTTAAGTGGTACCAACAAGAGTTGTGGTTATCAACTTTCAAAGTATTTGTGAGTTGAATTATTCCAGCTCGAGCTGGTAACTTTCTCATAATGACACCAGAAGCTCCAGCTCTGTCAGGAATCTCCGCCCTTTCCAAGAAAGAGCCCTTCCTTCCATTGTCTTTATCCTTGGGAGGGTAGCTGCAGAGAAAAAGCAGAGGTTTCTGCTCATGAACAGAAGAGGGGTTTGTGTGGGCTGGAGGAGAAGAGGGCAGAGAAAGATCGGAATGGTTCCTCTCTCTACGCTACCCCTCTGAGTTCAGCTTTTGCTCTTCTCTCTTCCCATTCTCTCTCAGGGATACTGGGTCTGGAGAGGGGCAGAAAGGAGCTCTGCTTTAAACAGGCAGATAAAAGTTTCATCAGACACCTTTCTTTCACTCTCAGCTCAGCAAAAGTATGCAAAATGGTGGTGTTAGGAACCTGCAGACTGAAAAATATTGTTAAAATAGATGTAATGAAAGCAAGCACAAGTGGTAGTCATAATGTTAAAGTTAAGTTTAAGGACTTATGAACATAGTATCTCTGTGCATGTAAGTGTATGAAGTGAGGTAGTATTAGTGTCGTTCAAAATTCAGCAATAAGATTAACTGCACAATGTTATTTTTAACCTTTTTCCGGTAGGTGTGATCTCTAGACGATCTGCATTTTCCTAACCACTTAGAAGAGCTCATAAATGAGACTGGACAAGAACTGTAGATACAGTTGACTGTATGATGATGCGTTATAGCTAATTAGCTATAAACCATCCTGTTCATGGATTGTATCAAATTTGTAAGTGTTATCAGTCCGCCTTCTGCTTTCTTTTAACTTTTTGGGGACAGTATAAGTTAAATGGACTTAAAAATTAACTTTAAAAATCAAGCTGTTTTCTCACAGATTCTTTGAGAACTACTGTGTGATTTTTGTGTTTGTTTTGGGTTTTTATTTTTATTTTCTACTGAGATGCCAATGTTTGAAGGAAATAATAAGGGATTGAAGCCTACCCTGAACTAAGGCTATACTTCAGCAATACAATACTGTAGAAATTAATCTCTCCTGGGGTCTTCTAGGTAACAGGTATTCAGTGCTAACCTTCAAATCTAAGTAATCTTAAAAAAAAGGACCATTTTTTTTCAGTAGTCCTGTACTACTTTCAATCATTCTGAATCTTTTTTTATTACATTTTTAAATTGGTCAGTGACTGTAGGTGCTGTACTATCACTTTTAGCAGCAACCTCAGCTCACTAAGAGCCCTCTCCCTGAGGAATTAAGTGGATCAAAATTTTAAAGATTACTTGTATCACTGTTGCCAAGCTACCTGACTCCTCTACACTTGCTGACTGGAGCCTCAAGTGCCTGTATTTCTCCTCCTGCTGTTGCAGTGCAGGTGTTGATTCAGCACACTTAGAGATTAGTACTTGAAAGATATAGCACAAAACTATAAATTCAAGATATGGTTGGGATTTTAATATTTTTTTTCTGAAAAGTTCACTTAGGTTTTTACTAGCACTTTCCTAGGGGCAGAAAATGGAATTTTCTGGCTTTGCAGATGTATCATTCATTACCCCTTATTAATCTCTGGCAAATATGGCAGTGTTTTGTTTGAAGTGTATATTATTAAAAATTGCTCTTTTTTCATGAAGGAAGGTCTGTGATTTCTTAACTAGTCATTAGCACTGATCAAAGCACTTGAGATTCTCTTAGTACCATTTACTCATTGTGCCCCAGCTCTACTCAATCCTGTGTCAGCTTTTACTACTTGTCTTGTAAATTGTATCATCATCTGCACGGAATTTATATGGTGTTTGTTCAGCATGTAGAACAGTGGATCACAATTTATGTGATATCCTGAAGGACGCTACATCCAAGTGAGTAGGAACGATAATTCTAACATACTATCTTATGTTGAGCCAGAAGAAAAAAAAAGCTGCTTCAGTTTGAGACACTTGATCTTTTATCTACAGCATAAATAACTCAAACTCCAGGGGGTTCAGACACTCAATTCTTGGTCAAGAATTTGCTCTTGGAAGGTGTCAGCTAGAATTCTGTTTTACTGTTCTTATTTTTATGAGTGCACATGTTTGCAAAGTTTGATGTGAATGTTTTCTTAACCCTGTGATCTCACAGGACCAAAAAGTAAGTAGTGAAAACCAAACCTTTTTTTGGTCCCCAAACAGTTTCCCTTTTATTCCTGAAATGGAGAAGCCAAATGCTTGCAAGTTTTGCAAAAAAAGATTTAAATTTTTCTATCAACGTTGCTTCAATATTCTAAACCTACTGTTCATAAAACTCCCACGGGGTTATTTTGGACAGTTTGAGATCTAGTAAGAGTGAAGATGATTTTGTGAGCAATTAGAAATAGGTCATGTATCATGACATAAAGTTTTTTCTGCATGTTTTACCTCTGATTCAGCTGCAGAGGGTAGTTCAACACTATTAAAAAATAGTTAACAGTTGAACTTTTTATAATTTAAGAGCAATTGGAGAAATGCTATAGAAGATAAAATGCTTTCCATAGGGAAAGATGTGAGAAATTTTATTTTCATAGGTTATTCCATAGCCTTTCCTAAAGATCCATTTTGTGTGTTCTGAGGAGACTACAAACAAACAGCAAGATTGAAGATAAACACTGTGAGAGGCTTAAATGCCAGCAAAACTTACTCTTTTTTAAAAAGAAAAAAACAAAAAGGAGCAGACCTGAATGCCCTCAACATGAGGGCATTCCTGAGAGCATGGAAGGTTCAGGACTGCATCTGAAATGCTTATACACAAACACATGCAGTATGAGAAACAAACAGGATGAAGTGGAAGCGTTGGTCAGTTCCCAGAGTTATGACATCGTTATTATTAGTGAGATCTGGTGGAATTAGTCCCATGATTGGAGTGCTGGGATGGAGGATTACAGGCTGGGCAGGTGAGGTGGAGGAGTGACACTGTATATAAGGGAGAGGTTTGATTGTACAGCCCTTACATTTACCGATGATGTGGTTGAGTGACTGGCTTATATGCATAATGAAGTTGTTATGAAACACAACTCAAGCAAGTTCTTTCTTTTTGTAGTCCAGAGCCTTGAAACAGAACAGAAGTGATATGATTGCAGACAAGCTGGGTGTTTGCCATAGGAGGACAATATCTTCTGCAACGATCCATGTTTTCAAAATCCACTGCAGTGCATACTGGCAGCTACACTGGCAGTGTAACCAGGAATGGTGCAGAATTATCATGTGTGTCTGTGCTTGAAAGGTGTTTTAGTAGTACAATAAAGGATTGCTGAGAGTGTCCATCCTGAGGTGTCTTTCCTGCTGTCCCCTTTAAGACTCTGCATGGTTCTGTTCTGACACCTCCTTGTTCTTTATAAGCCTTTTCTTTATAAGAACCATAGTATGAACAGAAATCAGTTGCTTGCAAATATAAGGTGCCTATTAGGAAGAATCAGATCTTCACATTAAAAAAAAATAAATAATTTGCTACAGCTAAATTCATAGTGAAATAATTTCAGCAGCTGGAGATTCTGTTGTAATGTCTTTTTGAAACTTGCAGTTAGGATCAGTGATGGATGTGGCCATATCTTTAGCCTGTATCTTGATGAAAGAAAAAACATAGTTATTTAAAAAGGTTAACTGAAACTGAAGTGATTCATAATGTCGTGCATGTTATATCCCTCTGATCCTCATGGAATTAAAATGAGAAACTTCTTGAAAAGGACACACTCTTTGGAGCCTCAGCACGTACCTAAATTACAGGCCTGATCTAAAGCTATTTAAGATCAATGTAAGTAGTTTTTTCTCTTTGAAGGTTTTGAATTGGCTTCTTAATCTCCTTGGTGTAATTAAAAATAACTCTTTCTATTGGAAACATCAAAACTGAGTCTGAAGTTTTCAGGCATTGACTATCCCATAGCTGTGACCGTACAAAAATTCATAAACTGAAGAATCATAGAAACACTGATTTAAATACCAATTTTTATTGTTGTGTGTGGAAGAGTATTAGTATGTCTTCAACATGTCACCTGAGATCCTAAGTAACCTAAACCAGCATTATTTTGGTATTAACTAGCTGTTTTAAATAAACTGAAAAGATATCAGACACTCTCAGTATTCCTAGTAATCAAGGAGTTTATTACAGCAAGCTATGTGTATTGTTGATAAATTTGAAGTTAATGTTCCTAGTCATCCTAAGTAGAACAAGTCCATTATTACTTAAATTGCACCCATGGAAGAAAATCACTATACTGTCACAAAATAAGAGGCGCACAGAAATCATTTCTCTATAGGAAGGAAGCAGAGCAATTTCTTGGGACCACAGGTCACTTAATTTGGACTTCTGTCAGTTACTTTAAAAAATAAAAATAAAAATATATCTGTAGTGACAATGTTGTATTTTTTTTTTGTGGGGAATAGTGTAAATCGTAGAGAATCTGTCTTATAAAGAGCTAATTAAGATTGCAGGTTGCAAGATTAAATCAAGGTGCTTTAAGACCCTAAATGCCTATTCTTATCTTCTGCTATGATTTATGGTATTGCACAGAGCAGAACAATTTTTCGAATAATTTCAATATAGACTTACAATGACTATAAACCATGACACAACCATTAAAAAATATCTGGTTTTGATGTAAAGTGTAAAGTAATGAAGAATAAGCTCCCACCAACACTTGTTTAAGTATCAAATTGCCTTTAAATTAAACATGTCCTTCCTCCTTGCAATCCAAATATTTTTTGGTGGTTTTTTTTGGTCAGCAGATTTTTGTCCAAGGCAGGTGTGTGTTTTTAAAATAAATTGTGATGGAAAAATAATCATAATGTAGATTTCTGTGCGACAGAAACCCAAGCTTTCATGTCAAAGTGTGGTGAGGAAAATGGAAAATGCTGTGATGCACAGGGATGAGCCCCATGGCAGATGTTCCCTCAGCTCGAGCCCCTGCTTCCCCGTCCTCTGATTGCCCCAGCCCTAGGGACCTGCTGAAGTACCCCATGAATCCTGGTTGAGGCTTCCCACATGAGGAATCTATTGTGCATGGGAGAATTTATTTTTACTTATTTTGTCCTGATATGCCATTCAGACATGGCAACGAGACCTGGAGAATTGAGAAATGTTATCAGATCCTCTCAGCTGTGCCTCTGGCTGTTATAGTACAGTGCTCTGGTCTGATTCTGAATTTTTTCAGTGGAATAGTACTCTTTGTGCTCAGTAAAATCTGGCAAAGTAGTTTCATATTCTATATTAAATCTAGCTACTTAACAGAGCTTGCTCACCACAATAAATTCAATTAAAAAATTTACACCTTTACTGTTGCAGAAAATGGCCACATCAGGCAGTGCTCAGCTCAACGGATATGGTCTGAAACAAAGAGTAGAAAAGGGGAGACGCTTTTTCCTATTCTTAGTGGTTTTGTCACTAGGGCTAGTGTTTAGCAGTTTTAGCACTCTAAGTTAGTGTCAGATACGAGACTAAAGCTGAACTCAGGTAACCAATAAGCTCTCCCATACTAAATCTTTCCCCTTATTCTGCTCTTATTGCATCCGTGAACTGATGAACAGTTGCTAAGGCTTGGGAAGAACAAAGGTGCTGTTCAAGAACAAAAGCTGCTTTTTATTGACTGTTTCTTGGCATCAGGGTTTAAAGCTGGGCTGGCGATTAAACCTGCAGCAGACGCTCTCTGTTAACCCTCCCCCCCCCCACCCGAAGGGAAAGGGAAAAGGGAGAGAGACTTACGGGTTGGAAAGTTAAAACAGTTTTAATAAACCTATAATAATGAAAAAGAGTATAATAATAATATTGGAATAATCAAATATATACAAATATGTATACAAAACCAAGATCGAGCTCCCCCGATGTCGGCAACGTCACCACCAGCACTGCAGGGCAGGCTCCGGGAAGGCCCAGGCTGGGCCTAGCGACGGTCGAGAGCTGGATTCAGGGATGCAGATCAGAATCGGGGGCAGCAGGAAAACAGTCGGAGTCCTCCTTGGACACTGGCCATAGCAGAAAGAGCAAGAGCGAGCCAGAGTAAGCGAGACCCTCGTGATCCCCCCGCTTTATACCGAGAATGACGTGTATGGGATGGAATACCCTCGTTTGGTCAATTTTGGGTCACCTGCCCTGTCTGCTCCCCCCTGCAGCTGCGACCCCCCTTCGGCTTTTCACTTGTAAGCAGTGAGGAATTCAGCGGTGGACCTTGGTTTCTCTAAGAAAAAGTACAGCAAGAGCCTTACTGCACAACATCCCTACCGGTGCCATCAGCGATAACTACAAACTTTCGAGCATTATCAGTCCTGGAAGCAGACACTGTCTGCAAAAAACATGCAGTTAGTTTCAGAAAGTGCAGTTATTTAGAGGAGACTTAGCTGAAAGTAAAATCACTGAAAGGAAAATCGGCCTGGTTTAGGCCAAACCAGGACAACCATATGTTAAGATTACAAAGGAAAAAACTCAATGATAAAAAGAGATTCTTCCTTGGATGTCTTTATACAATATGACTTAGTTTTGCTGCACAATTGAGCTGTCATCTTAGTGATTTTTTTTTTTTTTTTTTTGCCTTTCAAGCTACTGTTAAAATATTAGGCTGGGAAAATTGCAATATTGTAGAATGGCAACACCTGATAGCTCTGATAATTAAAGTCTGCTTAAGGCTCTATGCTTCTACTTTTAAAATGCTCTGTGACATATTTTGTTAGAACTTTCCTTGTAGAACTGAGGTAGTCCTGGGAGACTGTATGTACTATGCTTTTTCAGTACCATAAATGCCTGTTTATTCAAGTCTTGGATGAAGACTGAAAATGAATGTTTATCATTGCAGTCAACTGTGGATATGCCTTTCTGTCACAGCTTGTATAGTTTAGTGTGTGAAGTCTTATTAATTACAGCCTGAAGCAATACTTGACTTATATTTTCTCATGACTTTCAAACTTTTTTACAGTTTGACATGAATAGATGAAGGAAATTGCAGGATTCCAGAGAGTATTATTCAGAAAGGTTCTCATATTGCACTTTCAGTTTTGGAGGATGTAGTTTAACTACTGGAACTGAGGAGGCAAGTACTCATGTCCACTGCTCTTCTGCCATGGTGTGGCATGGGTTGCATATTAGTCCTTGAAATAGTTTTGTTATTGTGTAGATAGTGTATGTTTCAGGAGCCTGGAGAATGAATCAGATATCTGAGTGAGTGCAGTAGCACTAGGGATCTGAAGTACATCATGCATGCTAAATATTTTTTTATTGCACCGCATGGAGTAGTGAGTTAATTAGCTAAAAAGTTTATAGACACACTTTTTCTGCTCTGAAACACAGCTCAAGCAGCATAACAATGTTTTGTTACCCTGGTAAGATAAACCTATCTGTCAGCTCGTTTAAACCTTAAACATTTAAATTAATAATAGTGGTATAGATCATTATTTATTTTTTTAAAGCAACAGTTGCATTGTTATTCTGGAAGAATTTCAAGAAAACAAATAATAAATTATACAACATAGTTGCAATGTAAGTGAAATGGTCTAACAAGTTCAGAAATCTTTCAGGAAACTTGTAAGACTTTCACTTTTCCTTAGTAAGTCTCTGTTCTGTTTATCTGAATACTGATACATACAGAGTCTCTATCTTGCCTTCCTCCAGCAAGTTTTCCAGTTGGAGAGTTCAAGTAGTTCAGGTTTAACAGCAGTAACCTTCAAGGAGTTTCTTATTTTAGTGATGGTGACTGTAGTTGTAATCAAGGTCAGTGAAAAAAGTCGCAGTCAGAAGCTTAAATCAAAAGTACTGCATGGACTACACTTTTTTCAGGGATAATGTATATTTGATTTGCTTGCAGAGTTCCTTAATGCCTCTTTTTGAATTCTATAGCCATAGAATTATTTTGTCAATAACATTGATAATAAGGATAAATAATATATCAACATTTTAATAAGATCTGTTTAAAAAACCCCAAACAACCCCACAAAAACAGTTTTACCTACCCTCCTACTCAACTGCTTCCAAAGTCTAAGCCTAAACCAGATAGAACTGGTTTACAGATACATGGGACATACATATTTTACAATGGCTTAAAAGAACAACACTTTTTTTCTTCAAGAGTGACGCTGCATTTTCAGAGATGTAAGTCGGATGACTTAAACCTGAGGAACGCTACCTTTGAAGGTCTAATAGTTAGTAATTTTGCCCCTGACGAGACAGATATAGACACAAAAAATACATGACTACGCATTATTTCATATAAATAAGAGGAAACTCTGTAATTTATTGAAGTTGTCTTTGAAAAGTCACATTTCTTTCAGTGTATTTTAATTTATCACTAGATTTAATTTCAAAATGAAAAAGTCTTTTCAGGGGGAAGCAGAGCAATGAGGGGCATTTGAATAAAAAGATGAGGAAAACATTCTAGATGCTGATTTCAAGAAAGAGAAGGAAAATCTGATGTTTTAAAGCATCCAAATTACATGATGTGGGGATTTCAGCTGACTGACTATAAGGGAGAGGAGAGGTGAGAAGGATCGGAAAGCCTCATGGAGAAAGCCAGAAAAATTCTGCAGGTTTTTTCTTCAAATTCTTTCAAACTGCAAAG
Organism: Nyctibius grandis; assembly: GCF_013368605.1. Lineage (NCBI taxonomy): Eukaryota > Metazoa > Chordata > Aves > Nyctibiiformes > Nyctibiidae > Nyctibius > Nyctibius grandis. Next base: position 47,784,536 of record NC_090663.1, read on the forward strand.
CAAGGACCGTCCCCGCACTTCTCTGTTCGCAGGGAGAGTGTCACTAACTCTATCTGCCTCTCAGATGGATGCAAGCTCCTGCTACTATTACTCTGTCATGCTGGCCGGGGTCTCACAGTTTTACTGAGGTCCAACTGCATAGTCCTTGCTCCATTCAGTACATCCTGGAGCGGGCTCCTGCTCCAATGTGGGCAGGCTGGTAGCTGCACCCAGTATCTATGAAGAGATGGGAACTGCAACTGAAAGGGTTTTGGGCACAGAAGAAAAGAGAAGTTCATGTGCCTGAGGGATCTGGAGATGGAAATAATGGGGGAATACTTGACAAAACTGGAATTTTGTGACCACACAGATCCAAATTGCCGTAGCATATGGGTGTACACTATGTGGTGCCAAGTGATGATGATAAAATTATTTTCTTATTGAAAAAAAAATTCTCTGTTGCACAGCAGAGAAAAGATACAGAAAGAGTAAATTATGGGGAGGAAGAAGAGAGGAAAGAACAAGCAAAGAGGTTTAGAAAAGGCTTTCCCATTGTGTTTCTGTGCTAATGACCAGGCAGAGCGTTGCACAGCATACAGAGTACCTCTGCAGAGTTCCTTATGCATTTTGGCATATGACCTGCTAAAACAGGAATGAATTAGACCAGCACAAGGCAGTAGAGAAGTTTTCTGTGCACATATCCCAGCTAGTCTGATGTTCTGGCATTCAGCCATTCATGTCCCCAGGTAATAATTATCACTCCTGAAAACGAAGGCTCCAGATATTTTCTTTTCCTAGTCTAATTCTTCTGATTATGCCAGTACAGCATTTAACATAGCTCAATGAACAGAATAAACACACACAAATACTACCTAGAAAAGTGCAAACCATTATTTCATCTGACTTAACATGTAAGGGAAAAAGTGTACTTTTCATGTAATAATGTCCTGCCACTTATAAATCTAAGCTTAGAGCATGGCCATTTGCAAAAATTAAAGGAGTAAATGTAGAAGTGGTCAAACGTTTTCTTTTCATGATTAAAATAACACTCTAATGCAAGAGCACTGAATTTTCCCAGTGGTCTTAAAACAGACAAGGAGAAAGGTAGCTACAGAACCCCCTGTATTTTCAAACAGATTTGGGGGCAACACTTTCTTTACTGAAAGAAGTAATTACCCTACCTGAATTGAGTTTACTATGTAATACAGAGGCTGGAATAATGGATTGGTTTACTGAATAAGGCAAATGGAGAGATTACTTAGCTTGAAGCTGGAATAGAGAACGGAGTTGTTGATGGAATTTTGATAGGGATCACTAGCAGGTCTTAATGGACTTTCTCTGAGGAGAAGTGATGCAAAAGAAAAAATTCCTATATTTTTCATTATTATAATATGCCAGTGCTCCCAAGAGGAGATCTGGAAAGAAACAATGATTATAGAAGCTTTACCTCTTTTTCCCTGAGACAGTTGCTCAGCAAAGCCAGATACATGCAATTCTTTCCAAATTTGTAGGGCTTTAAAGAGTAGTAGAAAGTGCATCTGAACCCACATAGGTGAGTGGTAATCTCAAGAAAGAACTAAAAAATTAAGCTGTTTTTGTAAAAATTCCTCAGAAGGGTACCACTGCAGCGCAAACCTGATAGTCTAGATGTGTGATTTTGCTAGAAAGCCAAGTTTTCCATTGCAAAAGTTTGCAGCCCAAAATCCTGGGAGGAGGAAGGTGGGGAGGAGAGGAGTTTGCAACTTGCAGTGCTGATGAAGTTAGAGGCAAAGCTGATGTGACAGCCATCACAGTTCTGAGAGATTTGCACAGGACAATCTTCTCAAGTCATCTGGGTAAAAGTCAAGATAAATTTAGAGGGGATTGATCTGAGATTGACCTCTACTACCAAGACAGCTAGTGTTCTCTTTCATTTCAGGGTCCTGGTCTGCACTGCATTCGCGCTTTCTCATTCCTTCTGGAGTGAACCAAATGCTTCTTTTTGACATGAAGCTGCAGTAGCTTGTCTTGACAGGATAGTTTGCTGCAAGGTCTGTCCCAGACAGACAGTGCACAACATGGTTTTCTTGGACCAGAAAAGCTTCCTACTTGCCATGTAACATTGTAATTTCCTCCAGTACCCTCCCAAGCATACAGTGCTTCCTTAGAACTGTGATAGTAAATTCAGTGCTGTCTGAATATTATTTGTCTTGGGGCTGTAATGACATTATGCAAAACCTTGAGGAGACTAGGCAAAGTACTATGCATTGTTTTCACGTCAGTCATCTCCACAGGTTACTAGTTCCGAGCAGTGGGAACATAGTAGACAGCGGGTCTGTAGCCTAGGTTTCTCTCTCTCCACAAGGCAGTTTGGATATAGCCTTCATGCTACCTGTAGCAAGTGGTAAGAAAATCAAGGAGGTGAAAATAAACTGCTGAATTTCATTAGGTGAATGATATCGACTAGAACTTGTTACATCAGAAAGTGCTGGGAAAAAGGAGCACTTCAAGCTGAGCTACTGGTAAACAACTTCAGCATCCTGGAGGCTGACTGGCTCTGGGCTCACCTATGACAGTCAGTATGATAAATTGTTATTGTTGAATATGCTATAAAATAAAATTTCAACCCAAATAATTTGAAGCTGGAGAAACAATTCAGTTGCCCAGTGCTAACATACAGTTTACTAAAATATCTGCTGTGCCAGGTTTAGATACAGACAGAAGTATCATAAGTACATCACTAAAATGTCACATTTTCACAAACAATATTTGTATGATCACTGAGTAATTTTGTTTGAATATCTACCATATTTCAGTGTATTTACAGAAATATTGTGTACCAGGATGGCAACAGCTGAAGGAATAAATTCTGGTATAGTGCAGATGATTAAATACAGAAAACTCATCAGAGGAAGAACAGCTATATATAAACCCCAGGTACTTCCAGTGCTAGCAAAATCTGAGCCAGGATTCAAATCCTGAATATAACAAGAAAGAAACTAGGCTGAGAGCAATAAATGCAGTTTTAAAATTAACTGTTACTCAAACATTTTGATTTAGCTACAATTTGACAAACTTCAGTTTTTCTGTTAATCACAATGGGCCCTTCTGTTAACTCGTATGGCCTCTTGAAGCCTGAGCAGAATGCAGCACTGGAGAAACTGTACCCCTCTTCCTTTAATTTTTGAGTGATTCTTCTCTATGAATTGCAAGCAGCAGCATGAGAGTTCAGATAGTTTGGGCTTTGACTTCTAGTGAGGAAGCAGAAATGATCAGTGGTTCCCCCCTGCCCCATTTCAGTGCTGATTCTCTGTTCTCCAAGATCATTTAGTTGGATTATGTGTCCTGGTTGCTTAGAGTACACACCATTTTTGCTAAGAAAAGATGTCTTCCTGCTGTTTGTATTTTTTTCTCACATGTTACTAGAGGAAGCAGATAATGTCTTTGTGTGTTGATAATGTCCTGTGTGTTTCCCTGAGACAAATGCATTCAGCCAAGCACACTTTTGTTTGCTTATTTTCTATAAATCTTTGACTGAAGTGCCTGTGAAATTGTAGGCAACCATGAAATCAATGAGACTCAAGAGGTAAGGCTTTACTCAGAACAAGAATTTTACAATTGGCTTTTACATCAATAATCCATTGCTTCCTTAAAAGCAATGGCTTCTTTAAATAAGCTTCTTCAAAGAACATTTTCAAAAGATTTGAGTAATGAACTATTTCATCTTTCCACACAGCAGCTACACTGGTCTAGGAGTAATAAGGGGCATGACTGGTGAATCTGAAAATTATTGCTCTTCAGCAATAACCTGTAATACTGGCTTTCTTTCTGAACATTCTGAAATGAACAACTCTAGGGGAAAGGGCATGTCGAGGAGAGAATACATTCATAAAAATGTTATTGTTAGGTTAGGGTAATAAGAGTTGTAGTTAAAAATTAAAAGGGAGACTAAATTTCGTCTTCTGGGGAAATGAGTGATTGCAAGAGGCAGACAACCTATGCAATCCCCTTCTTAAGGCAGTGGAGACTATTGTTGCCCTCTAACAGTGTGTGCTGAAGCTTATCCGAAAAGTGACATAGATCCACAAGTCTCTACCAAGTCACTCAATTATATTTTCTGAAAAGAGAGCTATGAGTTAAGCTTGTGCCAAGCATGCTAGTTTCATTTAAAATGGCCTCTTAGGTAGTTGTAGCATTTATTTTGTCTTTACTAGCCCAAAAGCAAATTTTATTACACTTTTCTTGCCAGTGTCTGTTTCCAGAGATAACCACCACTCACCCTTTTAAATAAGAGGGATATTTTCATTACTGCTGTGTATTCAGAATAATAATTTTTAACCCTGTTCTTTCACCAGCAGCAGAACCAGATAGGGAATGAAGGTAAACGGTGGTGAAAAATGTGTACCTGGAACAGGCTAAATCTCTTCATTGCAATTTTGAAGAAAAACTTGAGTACTGGCTTTGATGAGAGCTTTCTTGGTAAGTGGTGGAAGCAAAAACTGTACCACTGAAAAGAGCAATTATTTCAAAAAAGGCTTGAATGTAAGTGAACATAAAAATTCATGCAATTTCACATCAAAGTCTAGCTCCTATCTCAAGAGGTAAAGAAATTTTTTTTGTTTGTTTATTTAATATAGCAGAAAACTCTTTTTCTAGAAACACTGACTTCTAAGAGAATTTTAAATCTCTCCTTCCTCAGCTTGTCTGGTAAAGAATTTCTCTGAAAAATCCAGAGGGTCTGCTCTCAACCTGTCTTGATAAAACCGTGTTGCACAGAATATCATGCCAAGGCCAGTGCTTAGGTTCAGTCATGAAAATGCTTTCCGAGGCTAATAGTAATCTTTAATGCTTGCTGCTATTACTCTTCTTATCCTATTTTACAATTGCTGTTCCTTTCTTGTAATTAAGGTACTACTTTTGTCTCAGGAGAGTGCAGAGGTCAAGGGTAGGATTGTGCTGCATACGAGCACAATTGTTTGAGTGGGGTAACAATAGCTGTTGTTACAGAAAAGTGTGTCCTGGCTCATGCTGCTTTGTCCTGGTGTGGACTAGAACAGAACCAATTTTCTATTCAGAGATTTTTCCTTTCAGTTGTTTCTTCTAAGTAACTGCACTTTCTGAAGCTGACTACATGTTTTTCAGACAGTGTCTGCTTCTAGGATTGATAATGCTCAAAGTTTATAGTTATTACTAAGGTAATGGTAGGAATGGTATGCAAAAAGTCTCTTACTTATACTTATTCCTATAGAAATGAATGTCACTGCTGAATTACTCGGAGTCCACAAGTGAAAGGCTGTGAAATAGTCGAACCTCCAGGGAGGAGTGGACAGGACAGGTGACTCAAAATTGACCAACTATGTATTCCATCCCATGCATATTTTTCTTAGTTTAAAGCTGAGGGATCACGAGGGTCATCCTCTCTTCTTCTATGGCCAGTGTCTGAAGAGGACTCTGTTTTTCTCCTGCCTTCAATCCCAATCTGTTCATTCCTCAATCCAGTTCCCATCTGCTGCTGAGTCCAGTCTGGGACTTCCCAAAGCCTGCCGTGCAGTGCCGGTGGTGACATGATCATCATCAGGGGAGCTCGATCTTGGTTTTGTGTATGCTTATATATATTTAATGATTTCCATTATTATTATTATTATCCTGTTTTTCATTGTTACTGTTTATTAAAACAGTTTTAACTTTCTAACCTGTAAGTCTCTCTCCCTTTCTCTTTTCCTTCCCATTCTGGGGGAAGGAAAGTGTTAACAGAGAGCATCTGCCATGCATTTAATAGCCAGCCTGGCTTTAAACCTTGACATGCATAAAATGTATTTGAACTCTTCATTCTTGGACCACATACTGTCAGTGCAACCTGCAGCAGAGAAAAGCTATAATATATTAACAAACAATGATGCATCTAAACAGTTGTCACTTAAGCCCCAATTTATCTGCAGCATTGGAACACAAAATTCATGTCAGCAGGTAATAAGCTGTATCATATTTATAAAACTAATATAAATTAATGATGGCACAGATAGTATGCAAATGCAACAGGAAGAAAAATCCAGTTAAATAGATGTAAATATTCTAACTTGATAAATGGTACAAAAAAAAAGAAGCCTTCAAAATTACAGAACGGATACTAACACACCAAACAGGAGTCCTGTGTGGCTAGGAGGTAAGAAGGGTTGGAAATCCAATATAAATAAAAGTAATTTAAATTTAAACTTTGATGAAGTGGTTTGGAGTTTTAAATATTACTTGAAGACTGGAGTATGTGATGTTTCATGGTAATCAGAAAATGCAGTCAGCTAATTAAGTTCTACCCTCATGCTGTGTTGAAAAAGGCAGTCACCAGAAAACAAACTTTATATAAGCTCTAGAGTGAGTAACTAAAAATCACATTTGCCCTTGCCAGTAACTCTTAAAAGTAAAGACATCATATTGAATTCAAGAACTCTGAGGTTCAATCTATTAGAAAGAAACAGCTATGTATTTAAGAGGCTTTCCTGTCAATTAAGAGAATGATTAGTATTTTTTTACTGCCCCCATTCATAGTAATCTTACTCTAGATGATACTTATAAATGGAAATTTACTTAGCTCTTTTTCAGTATTTCTAATCAGAAAAGTGTGTGCTGTGCCTTGCTCATCCTAACACTTATGCATACAGCATTAAGGAAATTTGGCATATCATCATTCATAACAATGAACTTTCTTACTTCAGCTCTTCTTATACATAGGTATGTTCAGATGACAGTCTGTAACCAAATTCTCTTTATTATCATTGCTTTTGATTAATTTTTAAATTATGAATATTACTTTGTGAGAGGTTTACTTGAGATTCATTTAGATTTTTAACTCATTCAAAAAATCTTTACTTTGATGGACTTTATATGCTTGCATAAAAGATAAAGTCTTAAAATTTTTGTGCAAGTTTGTTAGATTATTACTACAGGGGTCTTATATCCATTGTAAAGTTCTGTATTTCTGTTTCTCTTCAGTTTGGTGCTAAATTATTTAGCTTGCTAATAATTGATTTATTTTCATTAATCAGCTATCTGAACTCAACTCCTTGGGTATTGTTAAGAACCCCAATCCTAATACATCTAGGGTCTACTCACTAGACTAATGTCTTACATGTTTATGGATCATTGATGAATCTCCTAGTACCTTTGATAACAACTTTTAAACCAACTTCTGGTTTTCATTGCTACCCTGTGAGCTGAGAATTGTGAGGATATGCATTTGGGGTCGCGTTGTAGCTCATTAATGCTACTGAAGAGATATTGAGACCCAAACTTCTCCAAAGACTTGAGAGAATAATATTATAGTTTTCGTTTCAAGCTCTGATGAAACAGTGGTCATATCTAAGCTTGAGAAGAGTGTTAAATTAATATACAACCTTCAAAACGTGAAAACTAAAGCTATGGGTACTGGTACTCCACAGATACGTTCCAAAATTAGTATCCCATGTTTGATATTATTTGGTGTTGCAAAGTTCAGAAAAAATAGAAATGCAACAATGGGTATATCTAATAGAGCCAGTTCATTATCTCAGGCTGCAATAGCCAGTCTTCTTCTGCTGTGGCCATCATAGATAGAAATGGAAAACTAGCAGAACAGATATTTCTTCCTCCACACTCTAAAAACTAAGTCTTTAGTGGAAAAATGCAAATTTATCCTTTTTGGAGGATGGGAAGCGGTGGTTTTAATTTTTACATCTATTGTAGTGCCAGCTTATTCAAAAACTAACAAAACCGTTGAATTTTATATATGCAAATCTTCCAACATAACCTATTTCTGTGAGATTTTGCTCAGTAAATCTGTCTAGAATCTTCTCACCCTGTAGCTTTGATCGCCATTTAAGATTAGAAATGTACATTCTTAGAAAAAAAAAATTCATTTTCTTAAAATTGATTATATTTTGGTTTGAGTCTAATAGACTCAGTTTCAGATATGTTGTTCAAATAATTTTCTTTATATTATGTTTTTCTATGCAGCAAATTTCAGTATCTTAAAAAACCTTTAAGCCACCTCACTGAGGGTGTAAAATAAGCTTTCTTTTTCTATTGGCATAGTTTTCTTCGCAAGACAGAATTTTAGGCCTTTTATTTATTCTTGCTTTTTGCAATATTTTTTTGTGAATAGCGTTTTGTAAGGCAAAGTAAAATAAGGCCTTTTTTGTCCTATCCCCAATCTGCAGAATACAATTAATTACATCTGTGTAATCATGTAGATGATTTTTTGTACATGATTTTGTAGATGATTTTTTTATACATTCTAGTATATTTTTTTAGAACAATTGGCTTGATGCTTAACTGAATTACTTTTCTTTGTCTTCTTGCTATCAGTGAAGTGTTGAAATTGTGATGCTAAGTATCTGTAGTAGACTTCATGCACTACAGGGCTATTTTAACAGCACCATCAGTGTGTACTTACACTTTAGGAAATTTAGAAAATGAGTATGCTTACAGAGCTGTAAAATACTCACATCTGCTCAGTTTCGCTTTGCTTTGACCCTAGAATGCAGATTTTCTGCCAGACGTCCGAGACTGCAAAGTTAAATTCCGATTAGAAGATACGGTCATATAGCAATACAGTTAAGTGGATATTTAAACTTAAATTAATAAGTGAAAGTATAGTACTTTTTGAATATTTCAAGCATCTTACCAGCAGGAAGTCTCAATTTCTGGTGCACAGGAAGGTATTTCTTGGTCTAGGTGTATTAATTTTTCTCAGTTTTCAGGTATATTAATGTCCAATGGGTAATGCTCCTTTGATACTTCAAAAGGAAGTTTGAAAGAACTGTCAGAAATATATCTAGTGCATGACCAGTAAATGTATCACAGTTCTTTTCTGAATGACATGAACTTGTAAATAACAGTTGTGCTTTGGATAAACCAAGCCTTTGGTGGAAACCTCATAGTAAAAAAAAACCTCCCTAAAGCACAAAAGCTTTCACACACTCTAGCAGTCCTATCTTAGTTAACTCCTCTTATTGATGATGTTTTTTTCCAGTTGCCACCTATTTTTAGAGATTTGGTTTTGAGAATATATTCCATAGATAGTTTGTTAGTGGTGTAGTGCCAAAACTGGAATGTGGTGCAGCAGTGTTTACTTGACTGTAATATAAAAAGATGATTTTTTTTTCTAACAAAAGTAGTCATTCAGAAAATATTTTCATCTGTCTATAGATATTGCAAATTAAACAATGGGGTGTTTTAAATTTTGATCAATATGAGCAAGGCCATATGTGCTTTACACCAAGAAAGATATCCCAAATAACTGCCCATATTTAATGGTGTGATGAAGAAAGAAAGGTATTGCTTTGCTATTAAGAAAACTGTAAGATCATTACAACGCTTTACTCTATGTGCATGTGTCTTAAGGACATGAAAGATATTACTGTATAATTAAGGCTCTACCTTAAGTCCAGTTGTGTAGGACTTTGAAAGAAGAAAATTATAACAAACTTCAGAAATTATCAAACTATGGACACAAAGTCTTCACATTCAACCTAAATAAAAATCTTTGTTTCACCTTAAGACAGGTGCCGACTTAACCTGCTTTAGAACAGGACAGGTCAGACAGAATGATTTTTCTGTATTTCTCCAATACCACCTCTCCATTCCCAGCATCCTCATCTTGGATTCTGCCAACTTGCTTCCAGTCATGGGCCAGTAGGAGCAGAAGGAAAATGGTGTCTTTCTTACTCAAGGTCCTGGAGGTGGCTGGGAGGCTTCCTGGGCAATGGGAAGGCATAAGCAGTTGTGCTGTCCTGGAGGAAGGAGGAACAGTTGGCCTAAAGACAGGCCAACAAGTGCTCTCAGGGGTTCTTGTGTTGTTTCAGGAGCTGGAGTTATTAATGAACAATCGTGGCACTCAGTCATAAGCAATGTGCAAAGGTAAAGGTCTAGCATGTAGTTACTGAGGTCTGGCTCAGTAAATAGCTAGATCAGCTCTTCAGAGATGTGCCCCAAGCGATTAACAGTGGAGGGAACTTATTCACCCACCATTCAAGCTTAATAAATAGTACGTATTGAAATGGTATTTACTGCTTTCCATAGCGGAGAACTAAAAATCCTTGGAGATACTGGTCTAAAAGAAGACTAAAAGAAGGAGCTCAGATCTCTACTGTTGTTATTTAAAAATGAAAAGTAGGAAAAGATAGTAAATTGCTGGGTAAACAAAGATGTTATTCATAAGAAATAGGGAAGAAGGCACTTAAGCCCCATTTCTCAGGGGTATTTAAATATCTAGTTCTCACTGAAATTCTGTGAGTGTTAGGCACCAGTATAAAATGCCCAAGATAATTCTTCAAATCAATTAACTTCTTTTATGTTCCTTCTTCCTAAAACCTTCTTTAGAAGGTAACTTTTTTTAATTGCATACTTCAGTCTGTGGCACTCAGAAGACTAATCTTTTCTCATGCTTTAATGTGCTTCTGAACAAACAACAAATGAACAAATTGTGTCCCATCTTCCTGTTTCAGCTAGAAAACTGTAACTTATTACAGCTTTTGCAGCTACAGAACAATATTCACACATAATCAATATTTTTATAGGAGGATGATAGCAGCTGGTACAGGTGAATACATGTAAGTGAATTAAATGATTTCCTTTTTATATGTTTTCCCACTCCCTTTGTTATCTGATTTATTTTAAAAAAATGTTTAATTTTTGGAGGGGGGGAAGATTGAATTACAATAATGCATTTTCCCAAAACGGAATGAAAAAAAACCAGTCAAATTCACCTTGGGCTTCTGGAAATAAGTGATACTGAAACCCATTCACTGCTGGTTTAAGGTATTGTTTTGTCTTGAACCTCCATTGTTTTGGGAATATTCTGGGAACACAAAAATAGTACTGCAACAGATTGTGAAAGCCTATAATCAACAGGTCAGAAAGCCAACTGTAACAACAAAATTTAGAGATGACATAGAGCATTGTTTTGTCAGTTTAATAAGGAGATGGATTACGGAGAGGGAAGTTCATCTTAAGCTTCTTTTCTATTACTTGTGTTTCACTAACACATAGACAGAAGCAGTTTGCCAATTTTAAAAACTGAAAGAAACAGCAAATAATTTTTTTGTATTTAAATGGACTGTCTATAATAAACAAATTACCTATAACAAATTTCACTAATTTCACTTTACTGTTCTTTTGAACAGTAAAAGATGTAGTGCAAGCTTGACTAGTTGTTGACAGTGCTTTTCTTGATTTCTACTGTATTCTTTTGTTTCTGTATATTTCACGCTTGACTGCAGGAAAGAGTGAAATTACTGATCAGTAAAAAGTTGCTCTGGATTATCACCTTCTGATAGCAACTTGCTGGAGTTGAACAGAGGAATAAAAGGATCTGTAAGATGGCTTTTTTTTATTTGCATCATAAAACATAAACTGTGTTTGGATGGGCTGCTCAGTTTCATAGCAGAACGAGCAATGAATGTAAGAGTTTTTAGTACAAATGAAACTGAAATTATGGGGCCATAGAACTTCCATCCATGCAAATAAATTACATCAACAGATGTAATGTTTAATCATCACATTAAATTGTACAGGATAAAAATTGGAAGATATCAAAAGATCTTCCCTATATTCACTACTGCTTCCACAAATATTTGCAAAAGCTTCCCTTGCATTTTCTGGCCAGTAGAAGAGCAGAAAAGGGGAGATTAGTGAAACAAACTTGACGCTGATTGCAGCTGCTATGAGGTATTGAGAAGGGCATTTAGGAGGACCTTCTGAATTCTCAGCAATGTCTTGAGTCTGTTAATTCCTCTCGCTCTCTCTCTTTCTCACATACACATCCATATTCACTGTTCATACCCAGAATTCACTGTCTGATGTGACTAAATTTTTAATGAACCTTTTGCCAGTTGTCCATTGCTATGTGAATTTAGGAAGACTTCTTGAAGCTTCTTCTAGCTAGAATATATGGATTCATTTAACTTGACTCCTAACTGTGTTTATGCATGAGTGTGCTGGTTTTGGCTGGGATAGTTAATTTTCTTCATAGTAGCTGGTATGGGGCTGTGTTTTGTATTTGTGCTGAAAACAGTGTTGATAACACAGGGATGTTTTTGTTATTGCTGAGCAGTGTTTACACAGAGTCAAGGCCTTTCCTGCTTCTCACACCACCTTGCCAGTGAGTAGGCTGGGGGTGCACAAGATATTGGGAGGGGACACAGCTGGGCCAGTTGACCCCAAAGACCAAAGGGATATTCAACACCATATGACGCCATGCTCAGCATATAAAGCTGGGGGAGGAAGAATGAAGCAGGGAGGGATGGTCGGAGTGATGGCATTTGTCTTCCCAAGTAAGCATTACATGTGACGGAGCCCTGCTTTCCTGGAGATGGCTGAACACCTGCCTGCTGGTGTGAAGTAGTGAATGAATTCCTTGTTTTGCTTTGCTTGCGTGCATGGCTTTTACTTATTAAACTGTCTTTATCTCAACCCATGCGTTTTCTCACTTTCACTCTTCCGATTCTCTCCCCCATTCCACTGCGGGGGAGCGAACAAGCGGCTGTGTGGTGCTTAGTTGCTGGCTGGGTTTAAACCATGACAATGAGAAATGAATGGCCCTAAATTCTGTGAATACATTTCTATGTAGTGTTGAGTTATAGTACATATTTAATGATAAAATAAATGTTGGGTCTAGTTTATTCACCATACCAAAGCAGTTATGGCAGTTATAATTCTTAAAAAAGAATCAGTTTTGTGTACTGTGTTTATTCTCTCTGTGCCTGACAGAGAAATTAATGTCAATAAAGTCAAGCCCACATAAAAGCCCTCAAGCACAGTCCTTGTCATTTGGAAATTGTCGTTATTTCTTCTAATGTTTTGCAATGAGTGATGAAATGGTTGGAAATCATATAAAAGGGGGCATTTGAATTGTCTAAAACTATCTAATATATCTCAGGACTTAGTATTTAAAATTACTTCTTAAATTACTGTGGGCATTAAATGTGGTGCAAATGCATTTCATGCGCCTGTATTTCTCACAAAGGAAACACTAGAAGTCAAATAGGGATTGTTTTGTAATTGTTGCGAATTTGAAGGATTAGGGAGAGGAGAATTTTTTGTATTATTTATCAAGTAAGTATGAAGTTCTGGAGTAAATCTCACTCCACAAGAAGGAATTACATAGAGTATTTTGAAATAGCAGTAAGGAAGTGTTTTGAGAGTGAAATGTTGATGCTCCTCAGAAGTTTCTTTTTTAATGGAAAGAGTATGCCTTTAGGAATCTCTTTTCTTTTTGCCTTAATCTGACTTGATTACATCTTTGAGATTTTGCTTTCTGTTCCACTGAGTGAATTTCTCAGCGTCTTTAATTGCTGACTAGAATTACCACTATGTGGTGCAAAGAAATGGGCATGTTAAATTTTCAGACTGTTGATTTGCAAGTAAGATAATGAAAGAAATATGTGTTTTCAGCACAGTGCTTTTTAAAATCTGTCTCCCTAACTGTACTTTTCAAGTGCATATTACCAATTCATCTTTAGTTTAATACACCCTGCCCTCAAGCATAAGCAATTGAGCTTGGAAACCTCTCAGTTACTCTGCCAGTTGCATCCCAGTTTCTTCTACAGATTTGCCAAAGTTTCTGCAGCATGGATCAGAGTTGATATGGGACTCTGTGTCGTGCTGCTTCTAAGCAGGGAGTCATTATTCTGTCTAAAACTGTATGAAACCAAGCACACTGCAGTTCAGCTGAATCCTGAAATCAAAGAGAAATGCAGGTGATGTGCATAGACATGAACAAAAGCAAAAGAAAAGTAAAGAGCAAAAAACTTCTGAGGATGCTTTCTTGTATGTAGCTCTTGTTAACAGGTGATGTTTCTTCAAATATGGTAGTTAATTTTAGTAAAAATAAAAATGAATTGATTTTGTCTGTTTATTTTGCTAACTCTCTTGAATATTGTCACTAATGTATCATTCATGCTCACAGCAAAATGGATTGTAACAAAAATGGAATCAAGCATATGCTTACTCTATCTTGTCAAAGCCCCTCTTCTGAAACCTGAAGGTTAAAAAAAAAAAAAAATCACAGGAAAGGAAAGCTTTAAAATTTTGATCTTGATGTTCTGCTTCCTGCACCTTCCCACACTTTGTTGTTTGCTTCCTGAAGGCAATACATTTTATATGGATTAAGAAACAACCCAGGGTGACTCATATCTTCACGTTTCATTGAAATTAGTTTTTTTTTTTTTTCCATCCAGTTCTATCTAGTATTTTTGCTGGGTAATAAACAGTTTTAGTGGGGTTACTATTTAACTATTTTTAATCATAATTTTCAGACTACGGTAATAGTGTCCTAATTCACATGTAATAATTTCTGTTGATGGGAAAATCCATTGAAGAATGGGTTCTAATTTCAGCGACAGTCTTAATGATGTCATAAAATGTGGTATTATAAAAAGTGCAATAGCATATCTCGTGTCACAGCATGGTGTTTCTTTCCCTTTTTTTGTGTTATCATCTCTGAAAAAATTTATATTTGGTACTGAGCACTACAGCTTAGGAAGTAACATAGTTCACTTTTTTTTTTCTCCTGTTAATTATTGTTCTAGTAATTTACTTTTGCAAGGCTAAAAAACAGCTAGTTAAAATATTTACACCTTTGTACATGACCAAGTAAGGATGCAAAGGAAGGGTACTTGTTTGTATTGTGACAAACTCAGGTGCAAAGGAACCTTCCTTACCCCAGGAAGAGGGATAAGTTTGTGTCTTTTTGTATGGCAAAGCAATCTGTTGAGAAAACTGTGTGATAGTATTTATCCTGACAATTTGGTTCCTAAAGAGCCACAGGACTGCAAAAAACCTTGTGTACTCAGGTTGTCATGTATTGCCTAGCTTTAGAACATGATTTCCTGGAATTAGAAATAACTGCTGACAGATCTGTGGGGAAATTTGCTTTGGCAAGGTATTTAATACACAGCAGTCACCGATTTGCTTACTAATGTAGTTAATAAATGTACTTTTATTTTATGGGAAGGAAAAGAACCCCCTAATTAAAAAAGTTACATGAAAATACTTGTTTTGTATTTGAGGCAGGCAATTGTTTTGAAGTGTATGTAATACAATTCTTTCGAATTCTTTTGAATTCTTTTCAAACATTTCAGAAAAGATGGACTATTATGAAATAAGATTGGGTTGTATTTAAAAATGAGATGCTACCTCCCAGGTAAGATGGCACAGTGGTATTCTGTACATTCAAAGAAAGGGATTTTAAGGAAATGATAGGAATTTTTGTCTTTTAAAATTTTTTTCCCTGCTGTTACAATATGTTTACTATGGCAGACCCCTTTAGAAGGCCTGTCTTCAATAGGAGTTTGTCTTAAGCTTTGGTGTTTAAGTAAATTACTTAGAATATTAATGCAACTGTAAACATATATAGATATGTGGATCCATGGAAACATGGACAATTACCTGGTTTCTCACCACAATGAAATATCAAAGTGTGATTGTATGAAATATCATATGGCTATTGATTTTGTATTTTAGTCAGGTAATATTTCAGGATGCTTGTCCTTGCCACCATCTGTATAAGGTCTGTACAATTTTGTCAGTTATGCCTTATT
The DNA here is from genome assembly GCF_013368605.1 of Nyctibius grandis. Classification (NCBI taxonomy): domain Eukaryota; kingdom Metazoa; phylum Chordata; class Aves; order Nyctibiiformes; family Nyctibiidae; genus Nyctibius; species Nyctibius grandis. The sequence continues at coordinate 47,800,066 of NC_090663.1, forward strand.
TCATTAATGTAGAATAATCTTAATTTTCCACTTAGCAGTGATGTTCTGGAAAACTTTCTGAATGACAAATATTTAAATGACTCAGAACTTAATTGTCTATTTTAAATGCTAAGCTTATTTACCCCACTTCTCAGGCTATTGGGTTCAATAAGGTTGTAAGGTTTAGACAACCCTTGGAGAATTCTAAGGCTGCACATTCTCCATGAAAATGTATGCTGTTTAATTAATTGCTTCTTAATTAAATGATAATTAATTAATAAGAGGAAATTATTAATGGTTTCTCAGAGGACAGAAAAAGTGCTCCAACCAAATGTTCTGAATTTTTCCACTATAGGTGATGTCAGAATAAAAATCAGCGCTCCTAAATGGGTTTGTACTATTTGGGGGAAAATTTCCTTTCTGCATTGAAAAGCTGTAATCGTACTTGTATATTATTAATACAACATACATATGTGACTTATAAGCTGGTCACAAACTTTGTAAATCTTCCACCACTTGGATGCTTTGTCCTGCAGCCTTCCCAGAACGATGCTAAAAAAAGGGTGGGGAAAATGTTTTTTTTGGTAACACTACTGTCACAGCTGAGAGGGACACATGCTTTTTTGTTTATCTTTCCCTTTACTCCTACTGAAATTTAACCTCAGGGTGGTGGAACCTCAGATGCATACAGGCCACGGACATTCCTTTAGCACTCGCAAGACTTGTAATGTTATGTTTGTCAGTGAAATGCTGCCTTCCCTGAGAAGGAGGGCTAATCTTGAGAACAGCACTTTTTGTGGCATTTTGTTTTTGGAAGTTCACTTTCCACTGTGGAAATCTTTTTGAGCTGTACGCTTGAGGGGACACTTGACCATTGTGAAATGATTATGCAAGGTCTCTTGATGTCTGCCCCTATGGTGCTGCCTAATGACCTACAAACATTTGCTGTCTATGTTTTCATCCTCATGTGCACCACAAGCAGTACATTACCTTGTCCAGGAACCAACAGAAACTTCCACAAGGCCTGATGATGTCTGGGAATCTGTGAAGGAAGGTCTTGGAAGATTGACCAGAAGAGCATCTAGGCTGTTCTTGTAGTAGGGTTTGCAGGTGGTATTTGACTCAGCATTTCTTAAATTAATCTTTTCTGGGCCGCTAAGGAGTGTGCTCACTTAGACTCAGTTGACCTATATAATATGGTAGTTGATGGTAAATATGACCATATGACAATGTACTGTGGGACACTGAATTATCTTCTATGACTTAAAGATTTAGCCAGCCATTTTAGTATGAACATAATCTAATTCAAGAAATGCCCCAAAACAGTGTCAAGACATATTTACCTGACTCTGGACATGAACAGTTTCTATGTTTGAGATTCAAATGTTATATATGTGGACAATTTCAGTTTCAGATAAAAAAAAAAAAATCTTGACATCAGCAAAAAGTTAATATGGATTTCATTGAGCTTGCTAAAGAGTCTTTCTGTAATATCAAGAAATGAAAGGAACCATTGGAAAGGTCTAAGGATTTGTTTTCGTTAAATGTTCTCTTAATCTTTAGTATGTGAAAATAAAGAAGGGCCAGAATCATACTTTTAGATACTAATAATTACTTTGTATCTTGATTTCCTTTTTTTATGGGCTTCTATCCAAAATACTATTTTCTAATTTTCTTTAAGCTCTAGCTTTTCTTATCCCAAGTATTTTTATTGCTTATTGCTGAACCTTTTTGTAAGTTATGCTGTATCTATGAGATAAAAATATTGGAAATGAATTTTTTATTTCAGTTGAAGGCATGGTATTGATTTGTATGACAAGATTCACACTTTCCAGTTTAAAACAGAAAGCTTAAAACTATCAATGGTGCCAAGGAAAGGTTCCACTCAGTTTACCTCAACTAGAAATGCTGCTCAATATTATCATTACTATGATTTAAAAGGTATTTGACATTTCCTTTACAGCAGTGTCATGCCTTCAGTTGTTATAAATCTAACACATAAACTCTACAAATGTATAATAAGACTTAGTTCCTGCTACCTCAAAGTCGTTAAGACTGGTTTTAGAATGGTTTTTTATGTGGGTTAATACAGGGAAGTGCATAGAGAATAAAGCTTAATATGCATGCAAAAGATCTGCTTTAGTAATGTTTACAGCAGTATGAGAACTATTTTAAGATGAGACTCAATGTGTCAACTTGACAAGCAGGAGGGGAGAAGAGAAAAAGATGTTAATATCATGAAGACCTCATGGCTGAAGAAGTTAATATTGTGAAAGACTGATGATTCAAAAATCATGTGGACATTCAAATGAAAAACAAAATTTGAAAAAGCCCCCAGCTCTCAACTTACAAAATTGTTGTATTGGAATTTAAAAGTTGTAAAAGCATAGTAAGGATCAATGTTCAATTTCCATAACTTTTAAATTTGTCTCTTAAGCACTACCTCCATCCTCCTGCTTATGTGTGCAATACAATGTTTAAATTGATTTTTTTTTCCAGTTCATAAGTTAATTTCCATCACAGAAATGGGCAATCTAATTTCAGTGAAAGATGTTCTTAGACTTCCATGCAATACTGAAAAAACCAGATTTATAAAATTAGAATATGATTACATATTAATTTGAAAATATTTAAAGATAAAGATTTACCTATAAGACAATTACATTAATTTAGTGGAAGAAATAATTACTACTTTTATTAGAATAAATAATGAGGCATCTAGAAAGGGATATAGATGCTGTCACTGGGCTTCTATTATTTCCCCAAGGCAAACTTCTCTGACATGCACTGTGTACCTCGTATCTATATTTGCAGGTTTCTATTACATATTCTATTCTTGTTCAATGTTTGGGATTCCCAGGGATCTGCAGCGCTGGTCACGGAAGACGCTTTTGCCCTAAATGTTGTGAGTGTTCCTGGATTTTAAGTAAATAATAGTAAAAAAGAATAAAATCAAAAGTTAATTTAATTCTCTAGGATAGCAGACTACGTAGACCATTGTACCTCTTTGTCACTGTTCTTGCTGCAGTGTTTTGCTAAAGCCAAACCATGGGCACCTGAGATATAGATTTAGGACAATGAAAATTTATTCCAAAACAGGTATGACAAAAAAAACAAGGAAAGAGTAAATAAAAGTGTAAGTAAGAGACTAGGTGATCTTGTTGGATTTCTTTTTTTTTTTTTTTTAAATGTTCCCTTGAGCTGTGTTGATTGCTTAATTTTAATATCAAGTGGAACTTCAAGGAACTGAAAATGAAAGTTGGGGGGAAATAATGAATAAAAATCTTAACAGTTAAATGCTTCTACATTCTTACTCATGGGGAATAAAACTAGTAATCAAAGGTAGCAGAAAGATTTTCAACCCAGTAAAACTGTCATGGGGGCACTATAATGAATCTGTAGAAGTGGAGCGTGTTAAGACTGTAGTGGCCAACCAATTATTTTTGGAATAGTATTTCTTTGGGTGCATTGCTCTGATACGTGTTTTAATTACAATGAAGTCTTTACATTGAAAGAGTCCAGCTAAAATATTACTTGTATGACAGCAGTTATGTTTAATACAAAAGTGATGGTTTGGTATCAAGTCTATTGTGGGCTAGAAATTGATTGAGTTGAAGAGTAATAGGTGCTGTTGTGTCCTCTTAACAAGTGTTATATGGATGATTATTTTATCAAAGACATTTTAAACTTTTAATTCTAGCTAGATGTCTTCCATCCCTACATAAAGATCTTGTGTTTTCTGTGTTTGACTAAACTTACCTGACTGAAGACTGAAGGCTTGGTGTTTCCTTGACTATCACTCATTTGTTAGGTTGAATTGCAAGTAGCAAAGGGTAATAATAGCAATAAAAGTCTAAGGTGAATTTATCATAACACAGGACTATTTTCTTAAGTCATACATCTTTCTGAAAGGAAGAGCTGTATCAACAGCCACTGGGTATTAGTCATGTGTTCAGCTCAAAAATGTTCTCCAGTGGTGCCTTGAACAGTCATTGCATTTTAGCAGCAAACAGGGCAAAGTGTTCTTCAGCAACCAAATGTATCTAAATCGATCAAAAGACCTATCATCTCTGTAACAGCACGTCTGGATAAGAAGCACTGCAAATAACTGTGCTTATCCTGTTGTGTGTGTTATCCCAACTTCTACAATGTGTCACAGAGCAAGGAAACAAATCAATATTTTTACTTGAAGCTAAAATGTTCAAGGATGATTTAATAGCATCTCTCTCTGTTAATGTAATTTTCTGTCTCAATCTGTAATATTCTATTGCAATAGGCAGATATGAATACACCATACATAAAAGAGAAAGCTCTGGTTTAAATGTGGATCAACTTTGAGATTACAGCTTAATTTCAAAATTGGTGTAGATGATGAGCACTTTAGCTGAGCATGTTTGTGGAGGTTGCTTTGAAGGCTCTGGTGCCACATCTCTTTTCCTTATAGTATCTGAGCTAGGATGGTTAAAGTTGGCTTGGGGTTGTATGTAAACTAGACTTGCATCTTTAAAACATACCACAGATGTTAACTTTGCGTTTTGTTATGCTGTTTTCAGTGTCTAGTGTAGTAGTTATTAGAGAAAGTGAGAGGGAGACACCATAGAAATTCTATTTTTCTTTAAGTAAGATACAATGGAGAGTTTAAAATATTCAAATATAATGCTTTTTCTATCTATACAAAGTAATGTCCTATTAAGTGATAATAATCTAAAGTTTATCTGCAGTAATGTTTTTTTACTTGTCATAAGACTGCACTAATATTTTTCAGTGCTGACATTTATCCTGCTAGGTATTAAAAATGTTTCGATGGCTACAAGTGATGAATTGAGAAAATACGAAGATTAAAGAAATTTTACTTCTGCATATTACATATAGGAAGATATCTTTGAAAGCTTAAAAAAAAGTGCATTTTTTTACCCTATGGATCTTTTTAGAGATTCCAGCACATCAAACGCGCAAGGTCATGCAGTCACAAATAGAAGCTGTAATAAAATTTCAGATACAGGCTTGAAAGGTTGGACACAATAGCTATATTTCAAAAGGTAAAACTTTAACATACACCACCATTATTTGATAGTTTCTTGACTACTATAAAATTTGTTACTTAGTAGGCAAAGGCATTAGCAATAACATAACATATTTTAAAGTGTCATACAAGGGAAATATCATGGTGTTATCACCAGTAACTTATTAAAGAATACTGCAGCAAATACAGCTATTTCACAATTGACCACATTACAAGCTTAAGTCTTTGATTTTGCATAGTAATATAGCCTGTATTACCTTTCTTCCCCATATTTGTTATACAGACTTATTTCAATAACTGGATATATCAGGAGGGTTATGGTAAATTAAATAATGTTATAATTTAAACAGTTTTTTGTGCTATTTATAATCCTTTAACAAGTGCATTACTACCTGGCCAGTGTCATCTCTGCAAAAATATCAAGTAGTTAATTCATAACTGCTCTCTTTCGTCCGCATCTTGGAATACTTATGAAGTAAAGTGACCCGTGTGGTGCTAAAGGAGAAAAGGACTTGAAAAAAAACCTGATATTTCTGCGTAAATAACCAGTTGAATCTTGCAATTTAAAATTTCTAAACAATAAACATACCGGCTGTACAGTAATAGAGCTTGACTTTTATGCCTGCAATAAAAAGTTCCATAATAAATATGAAAAGGTGCTGTTTACTATGTCTTAACACATCTAGCCTCAAACTTGATATTCGGAGCTGGGTGACCACTTTTCCTTAGCTTTTGCAACAAAGTGCCAATAAGCCAAAGAATATGCTAAGAACACTATTTCTCAGGGCAAAATGTAAAAAATACTCTCCCACTCTATTTAAAGCAGGATACAGGTGACTTATTGCTCCAGAACTTATTTTCTTAATAAAAGGAGAATCAAAAGTCACCAACTCATAGAAATGTTTTAAGTTTGTCTCTGTGACTCCCTATCATTTTGGCAAAATGAATCCTGGGGTATTTGCAGCTCGCTTATGGATAAAGCCTCTGTATTTTCATGTAACATAAATATTCTTGCAGCTAATGCACCTTGTATTTCTATTAGTAAACTTCACTTTGTATTTCTAATATGTTTGACAGGAAAGAAAGAACAGGGAACTCATTGTGCTCCCACCACAATCAGGGGCTACATTTCCCTCTCGTAAGCAGGAATGGATTCTAATCTCCAATGTAACATTTATGCCGTGCAACAGAATTGACTCCTAACCAAAACTTAGTGATTTTTTTAGAGGTTCATCTTCCTCCCAGTAAGTGAAACTTTTGCAGTGCCTATTCAAACTGAAGCAACAAAATTATGTCCTAGCAATGTATTTTCAGACTGCAGTTAAACACATACCTAAATATCAATACTATTACAAGATTAAAAATTCAATAATGCAAAGAACCTTATTAAATTGTTGTGATTAGCTCTTAACTATGCAGATGTAATTAAAGACCTAACTCAGATGATGTCTTTATTTATGTAGGTAGAACATGCACTCACAATTGATAACTGCAGAACTCTGTTACTATAGTTACCATGAAATGAGACCGAGAGCAATCTCTCAAAGACAAATGTACTACAATCATGGCTATAGTAATGCTGCATTAAAAAAAGCCAACACTGGATTTAGAAGTTATGCCATTTAGAAGAAAGATATCTAGTCTTTAATGGTCTAGGTCTTTAAAATAAATGAATGATTCTTGAGGGACTGAGTGTAAAAATTATTAGTCTTACAACATAAATACACAATTATGCTTTAAAATAAGAGTTAAATTCAGGGCCACTGTGATTGCGTTGAAGTCCTATAGCTATGCCTTGTTTTCGGAAGTACCGACTGGGCAAGACTTACGACGCAACTATGTTTAAAACTGGCTTTTAGTAGTGCTGGCCAACAATATGAGTTTGTGTCTCCTTAGAACTTCATAGTTTTGCATTTTGATATAAAAAAATTTATGCTTTTGTCCATGAATGTTCTGAACAGGACCTATGTGTGCAATAAATGAATTGGAGTACAACCCGGTTGTGCCCTAAACTCACGAATGTTTGATGCTGTACAATTTTACAACCTTCAAGTATCTCTTGCGACCAGAAGAAAATGTTGACAGGGTGTGTAAAATGAGGAAAATTGAACCCTAGTATGCTTTAACTCAGATAATCGCAAGCTTAATTGTTTTTTTTGTTTGTTTTGTTTTTCTAGGTACCATTGCTATGAATAAGTAACATCTGTGGTAATGAGTTAGTTATCTGCTGTCTCCCGTCACAGATAGAGATGTGCCTTTCTTCTCTCCCTTTTTCGTAGCACAGTTTCAAGTTTTCTTCCCCCCTTTCAGATGAGGACATCGGCCCTCTGCTTTCATCCTCCTTCCTTTCTAGCCTCCCGGCATGTATCCCTCATGGTAGTCCCACTTCATTCTCTCCTCTTCCCCTACAAATGGTCACCCATTGCCCTCCTGTCTCCACCTCACCAAGAGCATGTTCACTGTCTTGCTTTGCTTCTACTTTGTTTCAGAAGCTTGCAGTCTATTACTGATGGCATTTCTGCACCAGGTGCCATAGAAAGAACAGCCTGGGGTAAAAGAGTTTTTCTGACTCTTGCAAGCAGTGCACTATTGAAAGAATCATCTGAAATTGCTAACAAACAGAATAGTGAGAAAAAACACAGCTTTCTGTAAGTTGCAATGTGTCATTACTTTTTCTTTATATTCCCTTGATTTTCTAGCTAAGCTATAAAAAAAAAAAAAAGCTCAAAATCGGGGTAAATCAGCTGTATCTACAAAATACCAGCAGCCTCTATTAATGACTTACAATTAATATTTCATTTTTTTTGCTCTGAAACACAAATGATGCCAGGTGCTTTTGATTACAAAGCACTGGAATATTTCAGGCTGTAACTTTTTCAAGCAGTAGCTTCTTGTTGATATATTTTAATTGAAAAAAGATTTATGCAAAAACTGCAATAGTGCAATATGTTCTTAAAAGAAAAAGATATCTGACTATAAACACTGATGTCAGGCTGCTTAAATACTTAGAAAAACCACTGAAGTAGGGCAATAATAATAAAAAGTAGCAAAGTACAGCTTGTGGAGATCAAAATTATAGAAATTTTTAGTTCATTTCTGCACACAAGTTGTAGATTCTAGAAAAAGACAACTACATAATTAAGAAGGAAAAGAAAATGGAGAAAAAAAAAGATATCTGAACATCTACATTTATTATAAAAATAACTGTGCTGTACAAAACAGAAGAGCGAGTCAGAGAAGTCAGGTAAATGTTAATAAATTTTATAGGTTTTTATGACCCAGAAGTGCTCTGAGGGACATTGAATTGGTTAAGACTGATGCTTGGCTTCTTAGTGAGAAGCAAAGTATGATATCTGTTCAGCTTCAGACATTTCATAAAACGTAAAAAGGATAAACTTTTTTAGCCAAAAAGCTAAGTACAAAGTATTAAAAAACCCCTGAAGAGTGATGACTATGTTTAAAAATCAAATTATGTACTAAAAATGTGGGAAAACAAATAGAAAAGAAAAATATATTATTTGCTATATCAGAGGTGAAAAACGAGAGGAAGAGAATAAAAGAAACTGGAATTGTGAAAAATAATAGAAATAACACACCAAGTCAAAGGTACCTTGTTCATTCATCTGGAAACCTCTCCAGCTTTCCAAATAACTATGATCTGAGATACTGAAGCGGTGGGGTCTTTTTTTAAATGACTTTTTGTTCTTCTTCCCCATGATCTGATGATGTCTCTGTCAGATTTCACTTCTGCATTATTTCCTTTCTTTCTGATTTCTATGTATGGTTTCTTTATATACAGAAATAGGATTTTTATATATATATATATATATGATTTCTAGGCATGATATTTCTGTTTTCTAGGTACATGATATTTCTATATGTATGATTTCTCTATACATAGCCACGTATATTTTTTCTACATATGATTTCTCTGTATTTCTGTATATTAATGTGTCTATTATAAATGGAAATTAAGTGCGTATGTGTATATAGATATAATTCCCCTATATATCTATATACGTTACATATACAGATATTTCAACTGTAATTTGCAGTCATTTCCCTAGCTAACTGTTTTACTCTAATCTGGCTCTCTTGTCCTTGTTTTTTGGGCCCTTCCTGGGCCACTGTTTCCAACGAGTTACATTCAAACTGATACTTGTCTAGATTCTTGTAGCTTTTTCTTAGCCAAGTAGATATTGTGATGGTTTTGCAGATATCAAATATATAATGGTTGTTGATATAGGCAGATTAAAAAGTTTGTCATGGGCATTTGCACACCTGTGATTTATACGCTTCTCTTTATTCTTTGTAACTCCTTGCTCAAGAGATGTGAAATATGTTTCATCCAAAACCTGCTAAGTAATCTCTTAGTTTAATTCCAGACAGGAGAGTGCCTAATTGCCACTGGTCTTCTAAAAATGTCCTTCTGTTTTTATATGCAAAAAACATTTAAATTTTTTTGCTGTCTGACAACTTTAGTAATCCCTAGGAAGTCTTTGAAAACAGAGAGTTTTTAAGGCTAGAATACAGTGTGAACTCAGACTTGACAGATGAATAATTTATTTATGGAGTAGTTGTAGGACTTGCTGCTGCAGGACATCATGAAGAAATGCGGGAACTAATGGCTTTTGCCACCTGCTTTGGAGAGTGCATACTGTGGTTATCAATCAGCTCTCCACAGGGACTAGTCCACGTAAAGTCATCCTACTAAATTTCATTTGGTGAATTTAGAAGACCTGCTATGAGGTTCTGTTCTTGAGTGACAGAAATAAAAAAAAGGACTTCAGGCATAAGCAGGAAGTAAACTGTATCACTTGCCTTTTCTACCCACATCTTCCACTGATGTTTTGGGGAAACTCTTGGCTAAGTAATTTTTTCAGAAGTCTTAGCTCCTATGAGAGGAAGAGGATTGTAATTAATTTAGTTGTAGAAATAATTAAAGTTGCTATGCACAAGACTTGCTTCCAATTTTGCTACGTTATCCTTTAAGAACAAAATCTACAAAATCTCCACCTAGAGAAATCGTTTTAAACTCAGACTGTTAGTGATAATGGCAATATCTCATTTGTTAAAAAGACTTCAAATGTTACACTTCTGAATTCGATAAACATTAAAAAAGAATGAAAGATTAATCCTCACTATAGTACAGTTATTCTAGTTTCTTTAAAATAGACATGTTACAAACTTAGCTTTCCCTTTCAAGTCTGAACTGAAATTGAGAAGTTAGTCTAAAACACTTCACATATTTTGTGAAGCATTTTTTGTCCTTGAATATGGTATGTTTTTATGCCAATTTTTCCCAAATGGGTCTCTGATCTTTCTTGTTTTTCATGGCAAAACTACATACTCAGTATATTGAATTATTGGAAAAATTAACATTGGATTTTGAGTCAGCCATTTTAACATGTGCATTAACAAATGGACCATGATAAAATTTTTGTAATTCAGATATACCACAATGGAAACTGCACATAGTTTACATGAACATATTTTGGGATACAATCTTACAGCTCACAGTTAGAGGCACTAGGTAGTACATTTATTGCAGGCAATGGGATTCTTCTGATTTTGAAGGAAGCATACTGGTAAAGAAAAGCATTCCAGTTATCTATGAAATGTTCATTACCATGCAAGCCTTAGCTCTGACCGAATTCTTATTTTTACCACTCTTGAAAGGCTGAACCACAAAAGTAAACAATGAAAACAGCAATGATTTTTAATAAATGGTTTCTAGACCAAAGACTCTTTGGGCTAGAAACTGGGTCAGAATCACAGGGAGAGTATTCACGTATCTTCTATTTCTTATTATTCCTCTTTCTATTTTATTCCTTATTGTATCCTATAACAAAATGGTATATTTTAGTAGTCATTTAGTAATAAGGTTAACAGCTGACACTAGGCTTTTTATTATTATTTTTTTCCCTTTGTTGCAGAGGGAATGTACATTGAAGTGTTTTGTTTTGACAGAGCTTTTTTATTTCCTGGTTTACTTTGGCAGACGATGTGATTTATGTATCTGTGGTCTGTATTGTGTAGGAGGTGGCAATTCAAGGGAGTGAGCTTTGCACTTGGAATATGGTTTGTACCGTCTCATCTGTATTAAGGGAATTCAATCTATTGTCTTGGCCTTATTCTTGGGAAACTATCTTTTCTGCTTGAAAGAACCGCTGTGTCTGAGGAGTGGAGTTGTTAGTCATAGGCTCATGAGATTTTTAGCATATTTATTTTTTTCATTCTACTCAGCATTATGACAAAATAAACCTTCACTGATACTTTCTGGTTTATATGTAATCAACATTCTGAAATGAAGAACAAAAAATGTCAATTAACATTTTTTTTTTTCAGTAAAATGTCATAACTTGAGAAACCATTAAGTTGAACTAACAGTTGTGTGAAATATATAGGAATAAATTCAATTATGTTGGTGTTTACATTGGAGTAAAGCATATATGTACCTTCCAAAGGTCAAATGGGGCAGAATACTACTATCCAGGTTATTGCACAGATATTTATTTATTGCTGCTTGTGAAGTCCTTAGGTAACCAGACCTAACAGGAAGCAGCAGCTACCTGGGTGCAGCAGTTTGTGAAATGACCTTTGCTCCTTTGACCTCTCCTGGTTTAGGCTCCTCTTTGGATGTTATTGTGAACTTTGCATAAATAGTGCCCACACAATTTGGAACTGTTTGTACAAAAAAAAAAAAATCCTGCAAGTATGAGTGGTCTTGAGCAATTAATTTTTACTGCTGTCCCAGTAGATGTGTATTTAGTAGTAATCTGTTTGGATTTGTGATTATAGATGACAACTGAAATAGTAGTGAAATTGCATGTGTTCTGCAGCATGTCATGGTAGGTTTTATTAGCTCTTTAAGTCCTTGTGGTATAATAGACAACTTACCTGTTGGTTTAATTGGTGGCAATTGGTTTAATTACATTTCAAGCAGTAGGGGTAATATTTGGGGTTATATTTATTTCTTTTATATGAATTTTTGGGTTTTATAATTAAGACAACATGGGCATACATAATTTTCACAGCAGATTTATAAATTAATACACTTTATAAAAGCCAGAATGTTCTTTCCACCCAACATTTTTCCATTTTGCTATTTCTGGACAACCTCATCTTTTGGGAATTATTTTCTCCCATTGGGTCTATCAATAAAAAGCAATATCTAGTTTAAAGGAGATATAAAGTGCCATTTACTGAACTCTTATGCATTTAGCAGGGTTAGGTATGCAGGCTGCTTCTGTCAAATTCACAGATTTCAAAATGTGAATTAAAGTACATCTTCAGCAATGGTGACCTTAAGCAACAGTAAAAGTAAATTCAATGTAAACAGAAATCTTTCTCAGATGCATTATGCAGAAATGCCAAAGGGACGTGACTGCAACAGGGAACATTCCTGCAGGTAACTGTTCAGAGGTGTATAGAGAATAACACGTTTGCTACATTATTGACTTTGAACAACAGAAACAAGGAGTGTAGGACTGGATAGGCTTTTTAGGTCACAGAATCCTGTCCCTTTCTCTGCTGCATGCAAATGTATTATAAACTAGTTAGCTGTATTTATGAGACCCCTGATATTGAGTCATAGCACACCTCCATTTCTTTACAGGTAAGCAGCTTAGTGACATTTCAAAGATGGAATGCTCTAGTGAAAACACTCTGGAAAAAGATGAGTATACTTGTAGTACAGTACAATAATTCCTCCTTCCCCCAAGCACATGAGAAATTGCATGCTGCTTTGGAGAATTAAGTATACTTTGATGTATGGGAAACAGCATGAAGGGGACTGGATCCTGCCAGATGAAACAGGAGTATATGGAACATTTAAGTGTGAAAGACAAGCCATATAAAAATACTGTAGAAAACATATTTATTTTCTCTGATAACTGAAAAGTAAGTTTCTGAACTTGAAGCTGAACTTCTCTAGTATATGCTGGTGACAAAAGGCTGGCCTCTGTGTAAAGGTGTACTGAATTAAAATGCTACGGATATTGTTATCCTGAAAACGTCTTGCTAGCAGAGGTAAAAGCTGGTGGTAAGTTCAACAGTTCATGAAACGAACTTACTTGGCAGTGCTTTAGAGACCTATGCCAGAAGAATATGATGAAAAAGAATATAAAATCTCACTAACATATCACCGTTTTATTATGTTTATGCTAATGTCTGTCTTCACTGAAGAGTTCTTCAGAATCTGACATTCACCCAACATTCCCATCGGATCCCCATTGCTACATACTCCTAGCCTGTATCAGGAATACAAGGGATTTCATTATTTTTTTTTAAAGATATCCCTGGAGCTGCTTTGCACCCTACTTTATGAAGAAAAGTGTTTCAAACATCAATGCCTTCTGTGGAATGAAGATTTCTGGCAAGCTTTATTTTGTAATCATTGTTTCACATATCAATAATTGCTGTCAATAGCTCCTATAATAACCTATGAGCACCTGCTAAGGATGCTACCATAGCACAGTCTCATGAGAAGAGACAATTGTAGCTCTGCTGTTTCTTGTGAGAAAGAAGAATACATGCTAGGAATTTAGTAGTGGAAATCGTTTATATTGCTATTTTATAATTGAAAAATGGAAAGAACCATACCTGTTTAACTGTGAATTATCATTGTACTTTATGAATTCTTTTGTCATGGATGAAAATCTTCACAGAAAACCAAGTCTTCAAACCTTGCTGTCCTGGAGATTTGTTATGCTTCTAGAGGAGAAGATTAAGGATAATTTGAAAAGCAGAAAAAGTTAAGACTGCTTACACATGCATGTAGTTGTACTAAGACCCAAATTTCACCCTGAGCTTCCAGGGTTGTTTGGGCTGTGGGGGTTATTGTGTTGAGTTTATCTTTTCCTAGTAAAGCAATTATATTTTAGGCTTGGTGTTTATACTTGCTTTTAAAGGATTAAATTCAAGCTGCAGTTGAAGGGGTGAAAGTCACCTGGCCTTTTTTTCCACATTTAATTAATTAGAATTGAACCCTGAGGGTAAAACTTATTAATGAAATGTAAATGTAAAATCATGCTACCCTGGAAAAACAAATGCGCTGTGCCAAGAAATCCATTAGCTGAATTTTTTATTTTCTTCTTAAATCCTTGGTATTCAAGGGACATTAGGAAGGAAGCAGACCTGGATAGAGGACTCTCAATCACAATACTGTAGGAACTGTAGTTTCCAGCTCTCGTTCTGTAACCTCATCCTGTTTTCACATAATCTTATGTTTTCTTCAGTGTTTTTAGGGGATATTAAAGATGAGATGAAGAAATAAACAAAGACACAAACCCATGAGTGTTTGCATAAACAAGAGTGTGTCCTATTTCTTATTTTAATCTATGCCATTTTTCCTTCAAGACAGTCTGACACGTCAAGTGTTGCAAGGTTCACTACATCAGAAAGCATAGCAGTGTCAATGTAGAATAAATCTGAGTACACAACCCTGGCAAAAAGAGATACAATTCACACAGGCTAACCAGAATTTTAAATTTGAACTCCCAGTTTTCTCAGTGTGGTGGATTTTAAAGACTCTTTCTTTTTCCTCTCCTGCTTCTGAAGAATTTTTCCTGACAAAAGGCATAAGGTAGGAAGCTGGTATTTCCAGTACCCAGGATACTGGATTATCCTTGATAATCCAGTTTAAAATATTGCTCTAGATCCGTATAGCTTTTAATTGTCTCCTTCACAATTTGTGATACTTCATCTACAGTTGTTGCAAAACCATTTTTGTTTTATACATTGTAGGTTTTTCTTTTCTAAGGTAAACTAAATTGAATTTATTGTCCTATCAACCATGTTGTTGAATTAAGTCTTTTTGGAATGGTTAATAATACCAGGTGTTGTTTTTCCTACCTAATCAGCTAATAATGTGCATCTGTAAATTTAATCTCTTGAATATCCATGTCTTAAGAAACTTGAACCATACTAGTTCAGTCTTCATCTCTGGTACAAGATGCTATTTCTTTTTCATACTGCCATTTATAATTCTTTTTTCCTAACTGGTTTGTGATCCATCTTAAATCTTATTTCTCATTGTGTGGTTATTAATACTTCCTTTAAAACCTTTTTTCCAATGACCTTGTCCAAAGAAATTCGAAGATCCCAATGAATTATATTTGCTTGTTTCCTTTCACACATCTTGTCTTAGCCTTCTGCAAAAATAAGAATACATACTTTTATAGAACTCATGCTCAATGACACTTATTATTTTAACTATACCACCTGATATTTTCATGTTTTGATATGCTATTCTTTTTAACTTTCTTAGGGCTGAAATAAGTACCTTTTTTGATCTTTGGCACTCTTTAAATTCCAGTTTGACCATTTTCCAAATACCTGAAGAAAATACAATACACATTTATCTGGAATTAGAGATGTCATGTTACGTTGATTCTGTATAACTCACTTGCTGATTTACTCTATTAATTTTTAACTCAGGAAGCATACATTTCTTCCAACAAAATGTTTCTCACTTATATAATATTTGTTTTAATATTTACATGTCTATCAAGTTTTGATCTGCTCTGTCTTGATCTTTTATATGTATTATTTCAAAAGCTAGTTTCACGATATCAAATCTATTTATGGATACGGCTCTGTGGTGCTTAGCTGCCTATCGAGGTTAACCCACAACATATGGAAATTAGATTTATTGCTGCTGAAAGGCTTGTATTACTCTGATAAGGGAAGACTTTGCTATATCTGCAGAGTGTTAATAGGGCACACTTCCTTTATCAGTCCTGCAACAGTCTCAGTCCTGGAGAGGAGGTGCTGGCTTTTCTTGGAGATTAGTGGCTTCATGCTTTGACCCAGGCTATTTTTGCCCTGCATTCCACTAGCTAGAAAAAAGTGTGATTGTGTAAAAGACTTAAGCAAGAGCTAATGTATCTTTACTGTTTTTTTGACACTTGGCAGCTTTAAATGTTTTACTTGAAAGCTGTTAACCAAGAGTTTTCCTTCTTAGGGTCTGGTTTGATGTCAGTAGGGGTCACCAATAGAATCCATTGAGCTATCTTTGATGATTTCATGTCTCCTACTGATTCACTTTATGAAAACTCTGAAAATGTTCTGCGATTTTTTTCAGGGCTTGCAATCTGTGCTCTCAAAAGCACTAAAACTGAAATAGCTGGTACAGGGATTTTATCCAAGTCATGACAGCTGAAAACTGATGAGCGCCTTCTGTTTACATACATACCAAACCATGTCACTTATATGCAGGAGGAATGCTTGAAAAGGATCCTAAATGTATTATAGCTTTTACATGACTGAAAGCTTAATTAAGAACTCATTTAAATCCAGAGAATTATCTGCTGAGTTTGGTAATCTGTAGTAAGCTTCATTAGCAAAAAACCTGTTCTTCAGTATTTGAGAGCATTAAAGTTAATATTTTAAACTGTAAATAACACAATTAAAAGAAATTACCGAAACAACTAGGAAAGTGTTTCAAAGAAAGAAGAAAGGATGAAATTCCAAAATAATGCATAAATGCATGGCTTGGAAGAGATATGGAAGTACAGCTTCATGTGACAGAAGCTGTGGAGGAAGAGATGCTTGCACCAACAGTGACCACATTGTGTACACATACTGCTTCAGAAAAACAGAAACTGAGGACTCCCTGAAAGACCCTTCTTAAGAGGAATAAGCCTTTCTTTGCAGCACAACATCTCTTGAGCCTACCAGACCTTTAATTTGAGACACAGTTATTGTGAGCAGTGTTAATTTCACATGACCTTGTCAGGTTTTTGCCTTCAACTGTATTATTCTTTCAGAACCAGTGCCTGAACATTGCATTGTTTCTTAAAAAAAAAAAAAAACCAACCAAAAACCACAAAACAAGCCAATATATTTTCTAAAATAATTTTCTACTCACCTAGATAACATGAACCCACAGTTAGTGTGTTTGGACTTGCTGAGATAATTTGTGAACATGGTCCCTATTTATTTATGTTGAGGTTTCAAAGTTAATTTTATTCTAATGTGTTTATATGTGACATATTTTCAAAGCCACAGAATCGTGTTTTCTCCTTTCTTCAGTTTAAGATTTTTTAAATTTTTTTTTTTAGTTCATGGTTCTTCCACACACTCCACTTCGACACTCATGAGTAATCTGCACCCATTTTGAGGGAACTGCCTCACACCGAGACTACGGACTGTGAGCAAAAGTGCAAAAATTGAAGCTTAAAGCTGGAACAACTCAGGCAATAGCAGCTGCACACAGATGAGCAGGCACAGCCTTTGAAAACATGAGGAACAAAGTGGCTGTTCAGGGACAAGTAAGCATTCGAAAATATGCCGGTTCCTCTCTGATTTACCAAGTACTAAAAGTGCATTGCTGGTGCAGAGCTGATTTTTATGTGTTGCTTCGAGTCATCACAAAATTTCAGAATCAGGACAGCTTGACTTGCACCTTGTTAATTTAGTCAGAGGTGAATGGCTTTAGTTGTTTCCATATTCATTGTGATAATGTAGAGATAAAGGTTTATGCTTTTCTGTAACCTCTAGTCATATTTTAAGTGATAGTTTCTACTAAGTGGAGGTTTGTTCTTCTGTCAGCGGTTCCAAGAATCAGAAAAGTCTGAGCTCTTGCGCTGAAATATTCTGTTTTATTTTTTGAAAGGAAAGGTGGTAAACAGAAAGGAAGAGTCATAGGTGTTTTTTTATTGTCTGTACCTATTAAGATGTGCAAAGAATAGAACAATTAAACATCTTTCAAAGGATGATGTCTCAGTAACTAAAATGCGACACAAGGAAGAAAAATATATTTTGATTACTTTTATCTAAACCAGGTTGTTGGCCAAATCAGCTTTTTCCCTTGTTTGCCAATTCTTCATCTATATTAGAGAGCTCCCAAGACAACCTTGTTGCATGTAAACATTGTGAGGTACTCAGATGTTATATCATCAAGGATATGATACTGTATATGCCAGATATATTTTATATATAGACTCCTCAGACTCCTTAGAAATCCTGAGAAACACCCAGGCATGTATGTTATGCATGTATAGACAGTAATACAGGCTTTTTTTTTTAATAGCAAAAGATATTTTTTCCTCTTCTTAATAAAGAGGTTGCTAAGAACGAGAAATACTTCAAAGTAATGTTTTCATGTAGACATCTGTAGTATTAAAACAGTTTGGAAAGATGATTAAGTATATTGATTCTGAGCAAACATTCCTCTGATATAGCATAGAAGGAAACAGTTCACTAAATTGAAAGAGAAATTCAGCTTATTAGCAGAAAAAATTCTGAAGGAAAAAAATGCTTTAGGACAACTGTGGGAAAAAAATGGGATAGCAAAGTTACAGGCCATTATCAATAGTAACTGTAAGGAGCACAAACCTCCAGAACAACTGGATTTTGGGTGTTAAAAAGTTTGAAGCCAGTTTTAAGTGCATATTTGTTCATTATCAGATTCTGCTTAACACTATCCCGTTGAAGGACCACTTATCAGAAAAAGCAGACCTCTGTCTCTAAGTGCTGCAGTTGTACATAAAAGCATTGAATCATTTTGGTTGGAAAGGACCTTTAAGATCATCAAGTCCAAGCGTTAACCTAGCACTGCCAAGTCTGCCACTAAATCATGTCCCTAAGCACCACTTCTACACGCCTTTTAAATACCTCCAGGGATGGTGACTCCACCACTTCCCTGGGCAGCCAAATGGTTTACTATCAATGGCTGAGAATTTTCTACATGAAGTTCACTAATCTTCCTGATAATTATGTCTAACTAATTTGTGCAAAAGCATTTATTGGAGCTGTCCTAGAGGAGACAAAGTCCCTTCTCTTGGGCGGTACTGATGGTTAACTGTCATATTTATGTTGAGTGGAGGGGTGTAAGCCAGGTTACTGAATATATATAAGCAAGATTTTGTGTCAGTCTTGTGTCACAATTGTCTGTGTGGAGCCTCTGGCAGCTGGTATTTAACTGAAGATACTTTATGGGATAAATCTTCTCTAAATACCAAAAGGGCAGCTGTTTCAATCAGTCTCAGAAGTGGTTCCTTTAGATAGGCTAAAACTGTACTGGAATACACTTTAATCATTTTTGGTATCAATAGCAATTGAAATTAGTTGTTCAAGTTATTCAGTATTTTTAAGATTTTAGATGTGCTTTATCAAATAAAATATTGTTATTTTGAGATCGAATGCACAGGATGGGTATGAGTTTATTCTGCAACAGCAAGCACTCAGAATAGATGTTCCAGTTATTGACAGCTCTTTTTTTTTTTTAGTTGTCATTATGTTCTTTGGGTTCTTTTTTTTTGTGGTTGCCTCTTTGTGGGATCTAAAGAAGTCTCAAGCTGGATTTCTGAAGTCTTTTATCTCATTTATCCTGAAATCCCAAGTTCAAAGACAACAGTTTACTTTTTTTTTGGCTCTGAAGTCCACTTTCTATAGTCTCTGAGGAGCCTAGAGTACACCAATGCACTAGTGTGTTCAGTACACTACAGTAAAGCCCCATAAACAAAAGACTTCTCATGGTCCCTGGCTGTACTAGAAGGACTTGTTGCTATCGTATTTCAAAACTTTGTGCTGCATTGCACTATACCTGAGCAGCATCTTCTATGTGGAAACAGGATGTAAGAGCTAAAGATAGTAGTAGAACAAAAAAAAAATGATTAAATTTAATTAAGAATACTAAGTGCATACTAAATACCAAATTGAATTAAATTTAGATGAAGAAATGTACATATCAGTAATTGAAAATTTTCTAAACTTGATTAAAATTATAAGAACCCAGAAGTTAATGATAAAGAAGTTAACAAAAAACACTTAAAAATAATGTTCTTTGATTATTAATCACCATGTTCTAACAGAAACTGTTAGACTAATATAGAAGAACCTGGAATGCATGCTCAGCAGAAAAACAGGACAGATTTCTTGAGATTTCTTTTGAAGGACTCTTAGGGAAGTACATATATACATTTTAATGAAGTATAGTTACACTTTCCAAATGTTTTGTTGAAAAACTTTCAGATGTAAAATAAATCAGTACACTGTAATGAAACCAATCTGCTGACAGCAGTGGCAGCAGCGAAAGCGGCAGCAGCGACTTGAGGTTAGTGTGGGGGCGAGGGCGACATAGGGCTTAACCAGGCGGTTTTCGTACTCTGGGCCCCTCCTGAGCCCCCCGCGAGCATCAGCCCCGAGCTGCTTCCCCCCCACCCTGGACCCGGACCCGGAGGTTCCCGGCAACGAATCAGGAGAGGAGGGGGCGTAGCCGGAGGCACCGCGGGGGATTTAAGTGATTTAAACGCACCACCCCCTGTGATCGGGTGATAAAAAGCCTCCTGGAGGACAGGGACTAGTCCCTGCCCAGAGGGGAGAGGGAGACTTAGCTGTGACTGGGTGTGTCCCAGGGCGGGAGAGGCCGCAGCTGTTTGTAGCTCGTTGGGGAGGGCGCTGACTCCCTCCCAGAGCACAAGGCAAGGAAGGTGCCAAGGAGCTGTGAACCAGGGGTGGCACCAACAGGTATTTCCCAGCTCAGTGAAAGAACAATGGTACCTACCCGGTGGAAGAAGACCAAAATGGATGTGGGAACCCAGACAGAGCTCCCACGGAAGGAGGTAATGGTGCAGGTTGCAGGCTGCAGGGAATGTTACACCGTCTCTGTGGTGTCAGGGGGCTGTGTGCGCTGTGAGCAAGTAGATGATCTGCTCGGCCGAGCGGCACAGCTGCAAAGCCAGGTTGAAAGGCTTCAAGCCGAAGTAGAAAGGCTTAGGCTCTGCCCTCCCTGCAACAAAAATGGGAGCACCTGCCGGAGAGCTCCCAGGATCGAGGGACCCCTGTACTCTGCCCCTCTCAGGTGGAAAACGATAACCTAGAGGAGAGGAGTGAGTGGAGGCAAGTCTATGGCCGTGGCAAAAGGCGAGTGCCCTCCTTGCCTACCTTGCCTCCACAGGTGCCTCTGAGCAATAGATATGAAGCCCTAGTGGAATACAGCCAGTCCAATGGGGATGTGGTGGAGAAGCAACCTATATCAGAGGTCCCACCACAGTCAGAAAAACCTGACAGGCGTATAGCTACCTCCTCCAAAAGGAAGAAGAGAAGAGTTTTAGTGGTTGGAGACTCCTTCCTAAAGGGATCTGAGGGCCCAATATGCAGAGCTGACCCCCATCACAGGGAGGTCTGCAGCCTGCCTGGAGCCCGAATCAGGGATATCACCAGGAAACTCCCCAACCTGGTGCAGGCCACAGACTACTACCCCCTGCTGATCTTCCAGACAGGTGGGGAAGAAGCTGCATCCCGTAGTCTGAGGGGGATGAAGAAAGACTACAAGGCCCTAGGACGGTTGGTGAAAGAGTCTGGGGCACAAGTTGTTTTCTCTCTCCTTCCGTTTTCAGGTGATGACGTGGGATGGAATAGTAGGATTCTCTCTATAAATGTCTGGCTACGAGACTGGTGCTACAGGCAGAGCTTTGGGTTCTTTGATAATGGCTGGTTTTATAAGACAACAGGCGTGACGGTGAGACATGGGAAAGGTTTATGTCGTAGGGGCAAAAGGGTTCTGGGACAGGGATTAGCAGGGCTCATTCGGAGAGCTTTAAACTAGATTCGAAGGGGGATGGGGTAGTAGCTGGGCTTGCACCACTGGGGCAACGCTCTAGTGTTGAGGTAGACCAGGAGGCCTCCCATCCCCCTGGGGTGAAATCGGTGTGCTCAGCTCGCTCCCTGAAATGCCTATACACCCATGCACGCAGCATGGGGAATAAACAAGAGGAGTTAGAAATCCGTGTTCGGTCGGGGGGTATGATCTAGTGGCAATTACAGAGACTTGGTGGGACACCTCACATGACTGGAATGTGGTCATGGATGGCTATGTCTTGTTCAGGAAAGACAGGCCACTAAAGAGAGGTGGTGGAGTTGCTCTTTATGTGAGTGAGCAGCTAGAATGTATTGAGTTCTGTCCAGGGGCGGATCAGCGAGTTGAGAGTTTGTGGGTGCGAATTAAGGGGCAGGCTGGCAGGGGTGATACTGTTGTGGGTGTCTATTACAGGCCACCGGATCAGGATGAGGAGGGTGATGAGGCCTTCTACAGGCAGCTGAGAGCAGTCTCGCAATTACAGGGCCTGGTTGTCGTGGGGGATTTCAACTACCCTGGTATTTGCTGGGAGGCCTACTAAGCCAGCCATCCTCAGTCCAGGAGGTTCCTCCAGTGCATTGATGATAACTTTCTGATGCAAATGGTGGATGAGCCAACTAGGAGAGGAGCGTTGCTGGATCTTATCCTCACTAACAAGGAGGGTCTGGTTGAAGAGGTGAAGTTTGAGGGCAGCCTTGGTTGTAGTGACCATGAGATGGTAGAGTTCAGGATCTCATGTGGCAGGACCAGAATAGCTAGCAGAATCACAACCCTGGACTTCAGGAGGGCCAACTTTGGCCTTTTCAAGCAATTGCTAGGGGAAATCCCATGGGACAGGGTACTAGAAGGTAAGGGGGCCCAAGATAGTTGGTTAGCATTCAAGGACTGCTTCTTCCGAGCTCAAGATCAGAGCATCCCAACAGGTAGGAAGTCAAGAAAGGGTACCAGGAGACCTGCATGGTTGAACAGGGAACTGCTGGGCAAACTCAAGTGGAAGAAGAGGGTGTACAGATCATGGAAGGAGGGGCTGGCCACTTGGGAGGAATATAAGTCTGTTGTCAGAGGATGTAGGGAGGCAACTAGGAAAGCTAAGGCCTCCTTGGAATTAAACCTTGCAAGAGAGGTCAAGGGCAACAGAAAGGGCTTCTTCAAATACATTGCAGGTAAAGCCAACACTAGAGGCAATGTAGGCCCAGTGATGAATGAGGTGGGGGCCCTGGAGACAGAGGATAAAAAGAAGGCGGAGTTACTGAATGCCTTCTTTGCCTCTATCTATACTGTTGGAGGCTGTCCTGAGGAGCCCCGGACCCCTGCGGCCCCAGAAGAAGTCAGGATAGAGGAGGAATCTGTCTTGGTTGATGAGGGCTGGGTCAGGGACCAATTAAGCAACATGGACGTCCATAAATCCATGGGCCCTGATGGGATGCACCCGCGGGTGCTGAGGGAGCTGGCGGAAGTCATTGCTAGGCCACTCTCCATCATCTTTGCTAAGTCGTGGGCAACGGGAGAGGTGCCTGAGGACTGGAGGAAAGCGAATGTCACTCCAGTCTTCAAAAAGGGCAAGAAGGAGGACCCGGGTAACTATGGACCGGTCAGCCTCACCTCCATCCCCGGAAAGGTGATGGAACAACTTGTTCTTGGTGCTGTCTCTAGGCACATCAAGGATAGGGGGATCATTAGGGGCACTCAGCATGGCTTCACCAACGGGAAGTCATGCTCAACCAACTTGATAGCCTTTTATGAGGATGTTACCCGGTGGATAGATGATGGTAAAGCTGTGGATGTGGTCTATCTCGATTTCAGTAAAGCGTTTGACACGGTCTCCCACAGCATCCTCGCAGCTAAACTGGGGAAGTGTGGTCTGGATGATCAGGTAGTGAGGTGGATTGTGAACTGGCTGAAGGAAAGAAGCCAGAGAGTGCTGGTCAATGGGACAGAGTCCAGTTGGAGGCCTGTGTCTAGCGGAGTCCCTCAAGGGTCGGTACTGGGACCAGTTCTATTCAATATATTCATTAATGACTTGGATGAGGGATTAGAGTGCGCTGTCAGCAAGTTCGCTGATGACACAAAACTGGGAGGAGTGGTTGACGCGCCGGAAGGCTGCGCAGCCATTCAGAGGGACCTGGACAGGCTGGAGAGTTGGACGGTGAGAAATTTAATGAAATATAACAAGGGCAAGTGTAGAGTCCTGCATCTGGGCAAGAACAACCCCATGTACCAGTACAAGTTGGGGACAGACCTGTTGGAGAGCAGCGTAGGGGAAAGGGACCTGGGGGTCCTAGTGGACAGCAGAATGACCATGAGCCAGCAGTGTGCCCTTGTGGCCAAGAAGGACAATGGCATCCTGGGGTGTATTAGAAGGGGTGTGGTCAGCAGGTCGAGAGAGGTTCTCCTCCCCCTCTACTCTGCCCTGGTGAGGCCGCATCTGGAATATTGTGTCCAGTTCTGGGCCCCTCAGTTCAAGAAGGACAGGGAACTGCTAGAGAGAGTCCAGCGCAGAGCCACGAAGATGATTAAGGGAGTGGAACATCTCCCTTATGAGGAGAGGCTGAGGGAGCTGGGTCTCTTTAGCTTGGAGAAGAGGAGACTGAGGGGTGACCTCATTAATGTTTATAAATATGTAAAGGGCAAGTGTCATGAGGATGGAGCCAGGCTCTTCTCAGTGACATCCCTTGACAGGACAAGGGGCAATGGGTGCAAGCTGGAACACAGGAGGTTCCACTTAAATATGAGGAAAAACTTCTTTACGGTGAGGGTGACCGAAGACTGGAACAGGCTGCCCAGAGAGGTTGTGGAGTCTCCTTCTCTGGAGACATTCAAAACCCGCCTGGACGCGTTCCTGTGTGATATGGTCTAGGCAATCCTGCTCCGGCAGGGGGATTGGACTAGATGATCTTTCGAGGTCCCTTCCAATCCCTAACATTCTGTGATTCCGTGATTATGTAAAGCAGAGAAAAAGAAAACAAATCTCTCCAACAGCATGCCTTCTAATAGTCTTTTCTTTTAAAATTATAAATCCACAAAATTTAAATATTTCTGTCATTGGTGTCTAAAAATAATCCCCAAGCCTCGCCTGTCAGCTTACTGAACTCTATGATGAAGACAGATACTCTTTGTCTTTGTGACCCTCTTGATTATTTGACCTATCTGGGTGATAAAAAAACAGATTACAGCATGCATGAAAGCCAGTTATAATTACAGTACACATCTGAGTATCCAAAGGCTGGTGGCTGTAGTTCGCTATGGTTTAAAAAAGGATAATGAAACTTTAGAAGCTTCCTTTTAGGTATGGAAAAAATCCAGCCTGATAGTAGTTGACATTTATTGATGCTTTCTGTTAATCTTTTTCTAGAAAAATTACTTTTCTCCACTTCTAAATTGTGCATAAGAATGCACATTCTTTTTCTTTTTTTCCACCAGATTTTTTACTGTAGCTTTTAGAGTATTCCACCATGCAGTACCACCAATAAGTACATAGAAGTGAAGAAGCAGTAAAAAAATTCTTACCTGAGAACAATGTGCATACACAAACACACATTTATCTGTTTTCTTATATATATGTGTGTGTGTATGTATACCTATTTATTTATGTATATATCTAGTTACCATGGGGTTCTGTTTGTTGCAGTTAGTATTGGCCCTTCAACTCTTCCAGGCAGGCTTTCGGAAGACCACTGATTGGTCCTAGCTGTTCCCTTAGTGTCCTTTCTGCTCCTGCCATTAGTCATCCGGACCAACAGAAACTTTTGAAATTGAATGGAGAACAGAATTCCTTGAAAACTTTATTTCCAAGAACTCTGCTTTGTCTAGAAAGAAGAACCTTTGTAATCTCAAATTTCTAATAGTGTTCTGATCAGAGAGATCTGATAGGAAAATAAGCCAAAAGAAAGCTTAAAATTCCTTCTCCCACCACCTCCCCGCTCTTTCTCTCTCAACCTCTTTCTCAACTGTACTTATCACAATTTATTAGTGTCATAACAACCCAGGTTAAGTTATGCTTACCTGGTATTTCTGTCTCTGAGGCCACCTACAAAGTTGGTTCAGAGATCTGAATTATGTAATGTCACTGCCTTTATTTTATAACAAAGATATCTGCTCTATTCTGGTGCTTGGCAACTTTTTTTTTTTTTCCCCTGTCTGTTATCTCTGGTACTTTTCAAATTTGTTGTTCTTTCCATCTCTAATCTTCAGACATTCAGCATTCACCTTGCTAGGAAGGGCCAAACGTGGAATATCTCTGGCCATTCCCGGTACCTCCAGGTTACATGAAAAACAGGTCAGGTACATGCTAAGGTTCTGGGGTAGGACTCAAGAGTTGTCCTCTTCCCAAGTCATGGTTGCAAATTTGCTTACAGTGTTATTTAAGGTTGTGCTTGAATACAAATTTCACTCCCTTCTTGACTGAAAATGTTAGATTTGACCTTAGCTACTGTTCTTTCTACTGTTTAGAAACAGTAGAAGAGGAAACTGTTAGAAATAGTGAGACCTAGCTGGGTCCCTTTTCTCTTTTATGCCGTTAATGTTAGTGCAGGTTAAGCAACAGGCTGAATAGCTTGTATTCTTTCAGAACATGTGATCCATTTATAAATAGATAGATTGCTCTTCTACGATATTTTAGTGTCTTCATAAATGTAATGATTGTAGTTGTAGATTAAGGAGAAAACATGGATGGGGCAGCTGTCTCAGTTGTGCATAATTAGATTTTTATGCATACTGTTAGTATAAATATGAACAACCAGTCATTTTGGGGACAAAGGAACAGAATGCACTAAATATGATGTGTCAGGCTCAAGGCTGCGGAGCTATGCTATATTAGCAAGCCTGGCATCACTTCCTTTAACTGTAGTTCTTGGTACAACTGCACTGCTTACTTTTGCCTTTATTTACACAGTTTAATCCCAGTCTTAAAGCAGATCCAGTCTGTATGCCTCAAGTTTTTGTGGTTGGTTTTTTATTTTTTTACTCCATTGATGTCTGTCTTCAACATATACTAACACATTTAAAATATATATCTTTGTCTTTAAAAAGGGAAAACTACAATGATTTACCCACTATATAGAATCCTATGTATTCCATGTGTTGTACCATGGAAAAATCTTCTCGTATTTGACCTTTTCTTATTATATGAATTCAGAAATCATGTACAAAACTAATGTTTGTACAGATTTAATATCTCAAAAATATGTTCTTTTAATCTGTTCATTATTTACTATTCCAGGATTTTATCCCTAGTCCTCCCTTGGACTTGAAATACTCAAAACATAATAAATTTTACGTAAAGGAAATAGAAGTGTGTTGGCACAAGTTCAGTATCTTCCCATTTAAAATACAGAGAAAGTAATAGATGCAATCTCTGCATCGCTACATGACAGCGTTACTTGAATCATTCAATTAGAAACTAAATACTCCACTGCAATAACCATTTACAACCATTTTAGCAGTGTAATCTAACAAAAAGATCACTGCTTGACAACATTGTGGTATAGTACCTATAAGCTTTAGTAGTCAAGGTTGTTAATATTTTACATTCTTTTTCAGTACTTTTGTTTCTTTCTTTAGTTTTCGAAGCAGCTTCAGTATGAGGTTAAAAGCCCTGGTTTGTAAGGTTCCCTTCCCCCTTTCTTTTTTTTTTTTTTTTTTTTTTTTAAATAGCCACTACTGGTACCAAATTAAGACTTATTTTGTGGTAGCCATATCAGGAAAATAAGAATGAAAAAAAGAACCATAGCATTGAGCTGGGTATTTCACAGCATTGTTGGCCTGAAGAGGTCAGACGCATGAATGTCTAGGACCAAATTTTAAAATTTATTTAGCAGTGAGGTACTCTAGTACCACATATGTGGGGTTCCCACGGGACAACGGTCAAGTACTGAACGAGCTATGTCCAGGCATGTCCAGGGGGTGGTAATGGGGTGGTGATGAACTAGCCAATCATAACACAGAACAAGGGCCTTAGCTATGAGACCAACAAGATATGGGGGAAGTTGAGGACCTTGGCTATGAGAAAAATAAGATATGGGGAAGCTGAAAAAACAAGAAAGAATGCAGCACCTGCAAGATATAACTTTTTAGCATAAGCCAATCAGAATTAATATAGAGGTGTGTGAACAAAGCATACTAACCAATCATAATAGAAATGACATGTACACAGAGTGTGTACAAAAATAGAATAGTATAAATGTACCCTCAATAGAATAGTATAAATGTACCCTCAGATATGTAAATAAACGAGATCTGCTTAACGATCATATTGGTCTGCGTGCGGTGTCTCCGTGCCCTCTCGCGAACACTGACACACATATACTGTAAAATTACTCCCTGTGGCGTGCCATGCACAAAGGCAATGGCTTGAATTAAGTGGCATTTGCTTATCCCGCCACACCCAGGCACCTCAGCTAAGAACGTTCCTCAGCTCAATTTTCTGCATTACAAGATCCATAAGAATATCTGAAAACAATTCTGTTAGATTGTTTTTACAGTTTTCTTTGAGTTTACATTTTCTTTTTTTTTTTTTTTTAGGTAATAAATTAATTTTTCCATTTTGGCATTTTAAAAGGAATTTAATAGTAGACTATTTGTTGGGTGTATTCCTGGGAAGAAGGCAAAGAAAAGCCATTATCCTTTCTTGCTGGAACATCTTTTTAACCTTGTACGAGGAGTGAAGCTTTATTTCCAAGATTAACTCCAGTTTTCATAAGAATAATTCTCTGTGTTTTTTTCTCATCTCTGTCAAGTAACTTTCTAAAGAACCCAACAGATACATGTTGAAACTCCAGATCTGAAACTTTTTATAGAAACCTATCTTTATTTTCTTTAAACTTCATTGGTAAAAGCTTGGATTCTGGCTTACAAAAGCTCAGAGCTTTACGTACCAACATTATAAGAGGCATGCAGCATAAAAATGCAAGCACTCTTTCACTTGAAATAAACAACAGTTTCTTTTAAATTTTGTTTAGAAATCTAGGCATTCTAGATGTTAGATAAATGGAAAATTATTTTTCTTCTTCACTTATGAAATTATGTCCCTTGCAATCATAAAAATGTTACTTTTTCTTGTGCAATAGAAAATCAGAAGTGATAAATATTTGATAATAATCAATTATGTGTTGATCTTAACATTAGATTATTTTGTTGGTTTCAAATTTTCTCATGTATTGAATAAATAAATATGAATACCCTGGATCAAACACACAGCATGATTTTTATCAAGATCATAAGAAATGATGGAAGATATTAATCTTAGAAAAAGATTTTTTGACTACAATACGTAGTGAAGAATACATTTACTGATATAAATTTAAATGTCTCGTGGATCAAATGACATCATTTTTCCAATATACATGTTTTCAGAAGAGTATAAAGATATGGATGTGTCCAATACATTGATTTTTCTGGGCATGCCAGGGTATATAGAACTGATAAATATCCTCCTACCGTGTTTTACTTACATATTCCTTCTGGCATCCACATTGCCTCATTAGAAAAGGCTTATTTGCTTTAGATGGTGGGCAATATTTTGCAATGACTAGTTCTTTTCCAGGTGAATGTGCTAAATGCAAAAATGACCATTCACATCTGTGATTATTTATCACTATTTAGCATGCAATTTTTATTGTTTAAAGGTCATTACTTCATCTTTAAAGTGACATGAAAGACAAATTTGATCAAACTAACCATTTATGATTTATTGTGCTGTTAACAGCACAGAAGGTCTCCTGAAAAGCAAGTATGTCTACTATCTGCTTTGTGTTTTCTTTAACCACAATTTATCACCCACATGAGAGTATGGTGTAAAAAGAAGGAATCTTATGATGTTTAATGTCAAACCAATATTATTATTCAGCTGTTAATAAGTGAGAAGTAATATCTGGTCAATTATATATTGATACCAAAGTTGATTAACCATATGAAAAAATAGGTCCTCATAATAATAGTACACCAATATATCTTATGCTACTGCTATAAATATCCTGACAGAAATTAACAAAGCAAATATTTGATTGCTATGTTTTCATGGTTGCTAGATTACCATAATAGCTTTGAATATATCAGCGGCATATGTAGCAAAAAGATTTACAAGGAAAGGAACAAATTTCTGGTTTCTAGAAAAGTTATAACCCTGATCAAGAAATATTGTAAATAATAGTGTGCAAAAAAAGGCTCCACAACAGCAATCCTGTATACTAATTTCTTTTTCATATTCACCGAATAAGAAAAAGCTTTGAGGCTAAGCCAAGCATAACATATATATAGGCTCTTCTACAGCCAGAACCATGAGTACTCTGCATTGGTACATGTTCTAAATGAAGGAGAAGCAATTGGGGTTTTTATTTTAAGTCTGTGCCATGACCAGTTTATCTCTTGCATTGATGTCAGAAAGATTTTATTTGGTTGAAACACCGGAATTAGAGCTACACTATATTTGTCTGATTGCAAAATAGTCATTTTTGTAAGCTGAAGTCTAAAGAATATCTTGTTGTTTGATTTATGCCACAAATACAGTAGTTCAGAATTGACTCAGATTTCTAAAAAGAAAATATTTGAGTAATAATGTGTAACTAATCTTAGTTAAATTTAATTTTTAATTTCTTGATGTAAAAAAACCTCCATGTATTTCTAACTATAGTTAAAAAATTAATAACCCAAGAGCACATTCTAAATGAAAAATTCTTAATATTTTAACATGAAAAACTGGACTAGAATCAAAGAATATTAGTCACTTCAAAAACTTCATATCAGCTTATGAACAGGTAATTTAAATTCACATAAATATAAATTATGCATGTGTGTGCATATATATATTTATAATAAAAATCATAACTTATGATGTTCTGCCACTCATAAGAAAGAGATTCTGAGACAGGTATTTAGGCTATTATACTTATGAGTAAATACATCAACATTTCAAATTACTTATAAAACAATAAATCTCAATCTCAAATAAGCTCTGGTACAGTTGTTCTCATATAGGTCTCCAAAATAAATTAAAATTTCCCAGGTCATTAAGTCCTTTTATGAATATAATTAATTCCTAATGTAATATTGTAGCAAGGAAGCATTTTTGAACTGATGTGTGTGGGGAAGCTGATTTCACTCTCCATTGCTAACAACTTACCCACTCTCTTGGGTAAGTTAGCAGTGGAGCAGCTGGCCCAGGAAAGCAATCACCTTAGTGTCTGGCGCTAGTAAGTATATTTGCTTTCCAGGTGCTCAACATCCTCTCTCAAGCTCTGAAACACACTATGCTAGTTTGTGCTGATCTTCAGGATGCTGATGCAGTGCCAGGGGAAGCTTAAGTTCAAGAGAGTAAGAAAGTATGTGCTGGAGCTATATCAAGGAATCATTAGAGGATTTCCAGAAGAGTTGATGTCAGGTTAAGCATGTGGTTATGCAGATATTTTTTCCTTAGTAGAGATTCCCTGGCACAATCATTTGGCTAAGGAGCTGCTTGGGGCATGCCTGAGAGGCTCAGGATATCACAGGTGCATTGGGAGGTGGCACTTAAACTGGCACTGCTGCCCTACAGAGGACTCAGTCCCACTTTCTGTGCAACAGAGACAATCAGCAGATGCATTGTCATTGCACAAATTACTTATGTTAAAAAGTTACCTGATTGAAAATCTTTCCCACTAACAGTTCTTCCTTATATATGCTCGTTTGGAGTTGCCAGAAAGAATACTCTGCAGGCTCATAACGCTGCACTGCCTGGTGTGGAGCTGATACTGCAGGCAACCTGCCTACAGAGGAAGTCAATTTGCAAAACATGTCTTTTGCTGCAAAGTAGCGATGGAGAAAGATATTAAAATACAAAAGTGGCACTACAGAATAGGAAGATGAACTACTAAAATGTGCAGATTGGACTTATTTTGTGACAGCTGGGAACCTGTATCTCTGCTGAAGGACCCAAGGAGGTTCCCAGCTTCAGCAGCATCCCAGCCCCTTGTTGGACATGCGGTCTGCTCCCAGATGTCTGCGAGCTCAGGTACAGCTACATATCTCAACTAATCAAGTATGATTTACAGAGTTGATGAATCTGTTAACACTTTCTTGTGATTAAAAATAAAATATCTGCATAGATAAACTTTTCCTTGTAAAATACAGATATAGATATATCCCAGGTAGTATTGATAAAATTATTTCTTGCTTGTTTGCACAGGAAAGTTACTGAAAGGTTTTCAGTAACTGAAAACCTATATATTCCAATATATCATGATTAGCCAACAAATACATGTAAGAGGCAAATTAAAGAAGTCAGTATATGCTCTTTCTTTCTCCCTCCCTGGCTTGGCTAGTCTGAACCTGTAAAATAAACAAAAGACTCAGAAGGAGCTCACACAAACACAAAAGCCTTCCAAAAGTGATAGCAACATACTGACATTGGCAAAAATGTTGAGTAATTGTTTCAGCAATGCCAAATATTTAAGGCTTATCCAAAGGCAAGCATGTTGTGTGTTGAAAATATGTCATAGTTTGATATTCTGTTGGTTTCAGTGAAATGACCATTTCATATACTGCTGGAAAAATATAAGCACTGTTAAGATTTAAAAAAAAAGTTAAGTGATGAATAATACAGTAGTTGTCAACCATTTGTTCTACACAAAAAAAGATAGGAATAGTGCATATGCGTACACATAAATATATTGCCCGCATATATTCTATTATGAATAATGAGTGATTATGTAGATTGAATTTACCCATGTATGTATATATATATATATGTCCAAAAAAGTCTCCATGTGAGGAAGAACTATGCAGGTGAAGAAAGATTTAGTGGCATGATTCCGGTCCAACCACTGATATCAGAAATGAAGAGTGTCGAAGCTCTGTCTTGTGTTCCAATTCTCCAGGAAATTCAGCCAGAGCCTGCTCTAGATTCCCAGCTCCAGCTGGCCAGGGGTGGCTCTGGTCTGCATAAAACCGACAGTTTAATGAGTCTCATTCCTCTAATCAAGAAGACAGATTATACTTTTCAGCCACCCATGTAAACAACAATCGACAGAAATAAAGGATCATATTTTAAGGATTGCTAATGCTTTTCAAGCCATTCCAACGTTAGCTGCCAAATTTAAAGGCAAAATAACTTATTAAGATAAATATCTGCTAATAGGTATGAAGTATAGAAGGATCTTTTATTTCTACATTTAACAATGTTTTAAGTTATGTTAGAGACCACTTTTCCAGTTACAAAGTTGTGGGTAAATCATATAGAAAACTAATCCATGGTGCTTAAACCCAGAGTAGTTTCTTGGTATCCAGCTCAGTAAGGTCAGTAGATCACATTAGATAATAATGCATATCATACAGTGCATGAATGACAGGAAAAATAGCACCCATGTTTTAGTCTTACATGTCCATCATTACAGCTGTTTCCTTCGTAGTATTAGATTTCCCATGCCTTCTCCTGACCTTCTACTTAATTTGTTTCTTTGTTTGCTGAAGTACTATGGTGTCTGACTGCTGCTTGAAAACTTTAGGTGTTAAATTATTAAAATATTATTAAATTACTATAGTAGAAAATTAGAGTTGTAATTTTCTCAGGGAGATTTGAAATTTCCTTTGAAAATGAAGTAGCACTTTCTGTAGGTAAGATTTTTTCATCTGATACACACGCACACATATGCATATATGTGTATATATTCTGTAAACTGGTCACAATATTTTTGTGTGCATAATCCCATGTCATACAATCAAATGTATTTGCTGGATCTTAATATAAATTACAAAATAACCTTTCTTTTTACAGAATGTTATTCTGCAGCATGAGCAGTATCTAAATGATGGTTTGATTTATATTCCCATCATTTAACCTCTTAGAAAGAAAAATATAAAACTCCCACATGCTAAAAAAATTTGTAACTTGCAGCTAAATGGCCACTTTAAAAGCTTTTTTTCTCCCTGTTAAGAATGTACAAAACTTATAGTTCATTGTGTAACTGAAGGTCAGTGTGATTGAATGACGGCTGCACTCCAGAAGTTATTGTGCTCTACAGAGTCACTATGAAAAGACAAACATCAGTCTGTTTTGGCTTTTTAAGGTACATTTGCATTAATAACAGCCTCACACTCAAGCTGGAACCAGAGCAAAGAATAGAGTGATAAGCGTGTGTTGGGGAGGAAGTGATCCTGCATTTTAATAAACAGTTTCCAAAATAATTCTTCCAGCCGTTTGTGAAATTTAATGCCCATTTCATGTGTCAGGGAGCAGCAGGCATAGACTGATTTGCAAGGGAGAGCGAGCTGGGAGTGAAGGTGACAGCAAGGCAGGCTGTCTTGTTTGAAGTCTATATATTTGTCCTGTTCTTCATAGTAGTAATGAATGAGAGAGTAATCCAACTGCAGGTGCTTATGAAGGTTATATGAGAAGTGTATTTAAAATCTTTTCTTGCGGAATTTTGTTTTCTGTTTTAGCCTTTTATTTTTGGTGCTGGCAATTCGTGCTACTAACACAAAGATGTTCCAGCAAAAGTCATCACTGCAGAAATCACACACACCTGAAAATAAACAGTGTTTCTCTTTAGGCATATCACTTTTTACTTATAAAAGTACCCCATGAACCATAAAGCATGGGAGTTAGACACATTACCTGTATGAGTGGGTTTTTTTTGGAAAAAAAAAGCATCTAATTTTTACCAGCGTTTGGGACAATTAGAGACCTTCATGATTGTAATGTGAAAAATCCTGTTTGTTATCTATCATTTTGTTAGCTCATTATATTACAAAGAACATGGTATTTTTATTACTGCAACTTTAGACATATTTTCCTGAAGGAATAAGGCTATTCTAATATCCTTTACTTCAACGCATAAAATGGCTTGATGGACAAAGTCTGGTGGTAATGCCCAATCGGTAATAAGATAGTGTTCCTTTTAAAACTCTTCAGAGTAATAGATCATACATAAATCACCTTACTTTTGAAAAGAGTCTCAGAGGATTGTTTCCTCTGAGAAATCACAGAATCACAGAATCACAGAATGTTAGGGATTGGAAGGGACCTCGAAAGATCATCTAGTCCAATCCCCCTGCCGGGGCAGGATTGCCTAGACCATATCACACAGGAACGCGTCCAGGCGGGTTTTGAATGTCTCCAGAGAAGGAGACTCCACAACCTCTCTGGGCAGCCTGTTCCAGTGTTCAGTCACCCTCACCGTAAAGAAGTTTTTCCTCAAATTTAAGTGGAACCTCCTGTGTTCCAGCTTGCACCCATTGCCCCTTGTCCTGTCAAGGGATGTCACTGAGAAGAGCCTGGCTCCATCCTCTTGACACTTGCCCTTTACATATTTATAAACATTAATGAGGTCACCCCTCAGTCTCCTCTTCTCCAAGCTAAAGAGACCCAGCTCCCTCAGCCTCTCCTCATAAGGGAGATGTTCCACTCCCTTAATCATCTTCGTGGCTCTGCGCTGGACTCTCTCTAGCAGTTCCCTGTCCTTCTTGAACTGAGGGGCCCAGAACTGGACACAATATTCCAGATGCGGCCTCACCAGGGCAGAGTAGAGGGGGAGGAGAACCTCTCTCGACCTGCTGACCACACCCCTTCTAATACACCCCAGGATGCCATTGTCCTTCTTGGCCACAAGGGCACACTGCTGGCTCATGGTCATCCTGTTGTCCACTAGGACCCCCAGGTCCCTTTCCCCTACGCTGCTCTCCAACAGGTCTGTCCCCAACTTGTACTGGTACATGGGGTTGTTCTTGCCCAGATGCAGGACTCTACACTTGCCCTTGTTATATTTCATTAAATTTCTCACCGTCCAACTCTCCAGCCTGTCCAGGTCCCTCTGAATGGCTGCGCAGCCTTCCGGCGCGTCAACCACTCCTCCCAGTTTTGTGTCATCAGCGAACTTGCTGACAGCGCACTCTATTCCCTCATCCAAGTCATTAATGAATATATTGAATAGAACTGGTCCCAGAACCGACCCTTGAGGGACTCCGCTAGACACAGACCTCCAACTGGACTCAGTCCCACTGACCACTACTCTCTGGCTTCTTTCCTTCAGCCAGTTCACAATCCACCTCACTACCCGATCATCCAGACCACACTTCCCCAGTTTAGCTGCGAGGATGCTGTGGGAGACTGTGTCAAACTCTTTACTGAAATCAAGATAGACCACATCCACAGCTTTATCATCATCTATCCACTGGGTTACATCCTCATAAAAGGCTATCAAGTTGGTTGAGCATGACTTCCCGTTGGTGAAGCCATGCTGCGTGCCCCTAATGATCCCCCTATCCTTGATGTGCCTAGAGACAGCACCAAGAACAAGTTGCTCCATCACCTTTCCGGGGATGGAGGTGAGGCTGACCGGTCTATAGTTACCCGGGTCCTCCTTCTTGCCCTTTTTGAAGACTGGAGTGACATTCGCTTTCCTCCAGTCCTCAGGCACCTCTCCCGTTGCCCACGACTTAGCAAAGATGATGGAGAGTGGCCTAGCAATGACTTCCGCCAGCTCCCTCAGCACCCGCGGGTGCATCCCATCAGGGCCCATGGATTTATGGACGTCCATGTTGCTTAATTGGTCCCTGACCCAGCCCTCATCAACCAAGACAGATTCCTCCTCTATCCTGACTTCTTCTGAGGCCGCAGGCGTCCGGGGCTCCTCAGGACAGCCTCCAACAGTATAGACAGAGGCAAAGAAGGCATTCAGTAACTCCGCCTTCTTTTTATCCTCTGTCTCCAGGGCCCCCACCTCATTCATCAGTGGGCCTACTTTGCCTCTAGTGTTGGCTTTATCTGCAGTGTATTTGAAGAAGCCCTTTCTGTTGCCCTTGACCTCTCTTGCAAGGTTTAATTCCAAGGAGGCCTTAGCTTTCCTAGTTGCCTCCCTACATCCTCTGACAACAGACTTATATTCCTCCCAAGTGGCCAGCCCCTCCTTCCATGATCTGTACACCCTCTTCTTCCACTTGAGTTTGCCCAGCAGTTCCCTGTTTAACCATGCAGGTCTCCTGGTACCCTTCCTTGACTTCCTACCTGTTGGGATGCTCTGATCTTGAGCTCGGAAGAAGCAGTCCTTGAATGCTAACCAACTATCTTGGGCCCCCTTACCTTCTAGGTAATCCCTGAAGGAAAAAAGCCTTTTATTTTCAAACTGGAAACAAGTACTTGCAAAATGCAGTGGATCTGTCTGTTCCCTAGCCAGCAGTTGCAAACAGAGCCACATACCCTACAAGTAAATCAGGTTCAAGAGTTTTCTCCAGCTAAGCACAGTAAATTCAGCTGTAAAACTGCATTTCTCAGAGGATATTTTCTTTTATTGGTAATATGGTTCTCATATAGGATCTCAGCATGAGCATTGCTCCAGGTGTGGCATGTTTGCCAGTCTTATACTGGTGTAATATAGACATAAGAGAGAGAGTGTTGCACACTAAATTTGTAATTCTGCTTCCACAGCACCGGAATTTTCTTAGGGGTCAGACTGTTCAAACAACCATCCTAGCTATACCACTAGGGGGATTTTCCCATATTAACAATATTTTGCCTTCTGGTAATATTCTTATACTGTGTAAACTTTTAAGTTTCTGTAAGTGGCTTTCTCTTTTTTTTTTTCTTTTTTTTTTTTTTCCTCCCTAGTGGCTCTCTGGAGTTACAGTATCTCCCTATATTCCTACCTATTGCTTGGCTGCTACAAAAACCGTAGTTCATGGAACAACATTAACTCTAGCAGTGTCCTGTTAAACTCCCAATAGTTTTGTCTAGGATAAAGTCTCTCTGGAGACAGCACTGATCAAAAAGCCAGGGAGTGACTGATTGTTTCTATTGCAGATTGATAGTTTTTGCCCAGCTTGGTTTTGAGGTAATTCTGCTAGTTTTCTCAAGGATAAGAGAGAGAAAGACTCTACCATGTTTATTTTCTGTGTTCTACAGTCCCTTCCTACTGTCCCGTCACTCTTTTTAATCTGAAACCTCCTCTACATACTTCTATGTCAAATCCCTGGGTGTGAAGCTCATAAATACTGCCACTTTCTTGCCATAAAAAGACCACTCAGAGTTGGAACATGGATCACTTTTAGAGACTTCAAAATGAGACTCCCTTCCTATTATATACACACCAACAGCTGTCTCTTAGGGCCAAAGTAGAGACACAAGCAGATCAGAGGTCCCATACAGCCTTTGTACCACTTGTCCTCAAGTTTAGTCATTACTCCTTTGGTCAGATGCTCTTTAACAAACTTCTGGTAGCAACAATATTTCAACGCCTAATGTCTTGTTCCGTAGATACAATTTGTTGAGCTGCACAACTTTCTTAGAAAACATAAGGAGTAAAAGGCTATATAAGTCACACTTTGAGCTGATGACTGGAGTGTGTAAAACACATTCATGGTGCACATCTTTATCTGGTTGTTGAGAGATAAATAACAATCTTACTCATTGACAAACTAGTAGGCTTATTACCAGTTGTTTAATTGTGGTATTTGAATGACCATTTTCCATCAGTCCAGAAGAATGTAAGAGTCTTCTTTGTAAACATAGTTACTTCTGATAGCAGGTGTAAGCATTAGCACCTGGTAGGTCTGCATGTCATGTACTAGATGTCCTAGGAAATTCTAGGTATTTTTATTCTGTATCTTTTATTTGTCAGAAAAAAATATTTAAAGATAACGATCATCCTACTCATTATAAGTGACTAGTATTTATAGTATTCTGCATTAGAGAAAAGAATGGCCTTTTTTATTACTTTTCAGAAAGCAATGAAAGAGTGTGACATTTATACAAAACTTTTCAAGGCATGGGATTCCCTAAGAACCTTAGTTTGCAACCAGAAATACATTGAAATAGATGTACTTTTGTGGTGAAGTGCCCTCTGCCAGCAGAAACTACAGCAGAGGAGCTGAAGACAATGTAACATAACAGGAAATGAAGACTATCCACTGAACTAGAGCTACAAAGCAAGGCAATTACCCAAGCAGATTTTGATTGAGGCCACTGGGCACAGTAACTCTACAGTTTTGAAAGAGTAATGACCAGTGATACAGCAAATTAATTTTTGTAGGCCCAATAACTGCACTCAAATACAATTTTAATTAAAGTTTAGATTTGAACTCAGTGTTTCCTTGGAGACCTTCTAGCCATCATATCTAAGATCAAAACACCTTAGCATGTGGAAAATAATTTGTCTTATTGCTGCAACAGGATGTAAACATTTTGCCAATTATATGTTCCCAGAAAGGATGAAAAGATAGTAATTAAAGAGAAAAAGAAGCTCTTGATTGCCTCTCAAAGTACTAAGAGGAGAAAATGCCTCTTGAAAACATTTAAAGGCTAAGTGTTAATGTGTTAAGGGACGATTCAATTTTAATTAGGTTATAACACATGGGATGCTATGTATCAGACATCACTGATTCTTAAATGCTAATAATTAGGGTTATATTTACAGAATACGTAGTAAAGAAGAGAGAGCTTAGTTTGCAGTTAGGGTTTGGTTTTTGTTTGTTCTACTAATGGTTCCATCCAAATATGACGTTTTCTATTCACTAATTGATATACAATAATTATATTCCAAATATCTGAGTTTCAGGTTTAGATTTCCACATTCACAAACTGTTTCTGCTTTCTCTGAGCACATAACTTATGCACTTGCTAAATACAATAATTTTTAGAATTTGTTTACTACATTTTACCCCCTGACTGTTATTGTTTGAAAATGTCTTCAGGAGATATTAATGCAATATTTGTATAATATACAAATCAGAACGTCTTTAACACACAGTTAATTGTACACACATATTCTGTAGCATATTTATTAATCCATTGCGAGATTATACCTGTTAACTCTTATCTAAATAAATTCTATATGATTTCTTTTGTAGAGCAATTTGTATAGGGAATCAACATTCTTCTTTACTCTAAGGTACTCTCTAGGAACAAATAATTACTGAGAAAGTCTTGACTTAGTGATGATATATAAGAATCATGAAGCATGCTAATGAGAGAAGGATGAGGAAAGCAAAGTGCATTTCTGCAATTGAAGAACAGTGGAACACAGGTCAGTCAAAAGAAAACGGAACAGGTTTTGCATTCAGGTAGATGGGGTATGTGCTACATCATTGGCTTAATCAAAACCAGCCATATAGGAAGTGGGGCAAATGCACTTACCTAATTAGCCTTGAAGACAAGAAGGAGACAGAAACAGCAGACGTATTGGTGAGGTAAAGAATTCTCCTGCCCTTTATCCTGGTGTAAATCAGATCAGCTGAGGTTAGCAGATTTGAAATCCTTTCAAATGTAATATGAGAAGTGAACCTGATCTTAATATTTTGTCTTCTCTTCAATGCTAAAAAACCTTGCTATGATGAAAACAAAATTTTAGGCTCCAACTGCATCCTTGTCCTCTCTGTACAGCTTTATACCAGCAGTTGTGCATCATCATGATCTAAACATCAGAACAATCCCTTTCCTTCAGGGAGAGCAGGCAGCAGCATCTGGCTTTTGGGAAACTTGAGATTTTGGAGAATTCTGCCCACTCTGACTTCTGTCTAAGAATATTTTCTTGCTTTATGCAAGAGTGGGGCCTGCAACTCCATAATTAAAACAATTATTTCAGATGATGTCTTCTCTTTCAGGTGTTGATTACTTTGTATGAAATAGCATTTATGAATTGGTGACCTCTATCCAAAACTCCTTGTTTTGGAAATAAGATCAGAGAGGTTTATACATCTCTCAAAGACCAAACTTATATACTCATTCTATAAATAAAAATAAGTTGATGTATTCTAACTAAAATTCCAATCTTAATAATGCCAGACAGTTTTGAAATATTTCAAAATGGGACATAAACTATGTGGAAAATATGTTTTATTCAAATTTTGCACGTAGGACCAACCTGTAATTCCTCATAAATCCTGGTGATAGGAGATATCAGTGGAAGAGGAGTAATATCAGACTTCCACAGTCATGGCTTAAACATTTTGAAGTTTAAAATATCCACATGCTGATTATTAGTAAAATAACCATATATAATAATTTCACTTGAAAACCCACACTACTTGCAGGAGGTTCTTAATATTTTTTAATACGATTTTATTTCATCTTACACACAAGAATATTTCTGCCTTAACTAGCACCTTTAAAATCAATGAACGGGCTGAAATTTTCTCTCTGGGGGTCAATAACATTCATGCTTTGTGAGAAATGTCCTGTGATTCTTGGTACCAAAATCTTCTGAAAGACCTGGTTGATACATGTATCAGATAATGACAAAGATTTCTCATTTAATGGCAATGAAAAATCTACAGAGAGTTATTTCTTCAAGTAATCTTGGAATTTAAACATCATCTGAGTAACATGTGCATGATCATTGATGCTCGCTTTAAAACTGGATTTTTGGTTGATTCTTTTATTTCCCTGTTGAAGAATTACTGTCTCCATCTCTCCTTCTAATTCAATTTGATCTCATATCTTAGTATAATCATACATATGTATGTCATACTGGAATGTATGTACACTGGAACAGGCTGCCCAGAGAGGTTGTGGAGTCTCCTTCTCTGGAGACATTCAAAACCCGCCTGGACGCTTTCCTGTGTGATATGGTCTAGGCAATCCTGCTCCGGCAGGGGGATTGGACTAGATGATCTTTCAAGGTCCCTTCCAATCCCTAACATTCTGTGATTCTGTGATTCTGTGATTAATGGTCTCTGCAAGTACTGAAAATATTTACTAACCAGATTTGGTAGACGCAAACATCAAAACCATTCTAATCAAACCAGCAAATGTTCAAATGATAGAAAAAAAGCCAAAATACTCATTGCAACAGGTAGAAGGACCTATCAAGAACATCTTAGTTGCACAGAGTAAAAGACGACGACTCATGTACCTGAGCAGCATGTTCACGCTATTGCTCCTGATGCTGCTAGCTCTGCGGCTCACAACCGCTGCTACAGAACATTATACTGTGTCACAACAGGCTCATACTGGATCTTCACAGTCCAAAATGAGCAAAATCAATCTCAGTTCCCAAAGAGCCAGAATTACTAGAGCAGAAAGTGATTAAATTCTGCCTGGTGCTCTGTGACGTGACTGGAGTCTTGAGAGGACACTGGGGACAGAAATTAGACATACGTTTGCAATATGACAGTATACTCCTCTGTCATTGACCCAGTTCCTCCTGGCAAGAGTACAGCTAAAGTTAAACTTAATTAAAGGCAGTGGAATTTGAAGATGTGTTTGCTATATGTATTTAACTGAGCTGGAATGGCTGCTACACGGGGGCACTGGGAGAGAGCAGAGATACCATAGGTGAAGAAGGGGTGTTTGCATTATTATTATTATTATTATTATTATTTGAAGATTTTAAAGGTGAACTCCTTTATACTCCCTTTCATTGCTTATAAGTGACAGATCTTATGAGAGCTTTTGCCTTTTTGTGAAGCCATAAAAATACCCTGCAACAGCTGGGGTTCTGGACAGGGTAAGGTCAAGCATATTAGCATAAGAGGTTTTGATCACCGGTAAAGCTAGTCAAAACTTCACTAGCGGAAAGGGGCAAATCTGTAAATGCTGATTCACTGAGGCTGAAATGGTTTACAGAAACATCTTCAGTTTGACACGGGTTTTTTGAAATACTTTCAGTTCTTAGGGCAGCCTGTCTGCTGCCTTTTGAGTTTTTTTGCTTTTCTTGTTTAGCCGCTCTTCTTTTTTTTGTCTTCCCCGTGTCCCCATTCCCCCCACCCCGCATCAGCTTGGAGAACTGCACAAGAGCCCTGAAGTGGATAGCTTTGCTACATGGGTTGTGGATCCCCCTTGAAATGCTTGGATGACTGCATCAGTACATCTTTTTGTTCTGGGGACATTATGTCTTAGGTCTCAGCCCCTTTAGCCTGTTGTAGTTGTTCAGGCAGATCTTTTCAGGCAGATCTGTAAAGTGTCTGCTTTGAAACTATCCTGCTTTTAAAAGTGCCAATTCCTCCACTCAGTAGGCATCTTTGTCTGAGGGGCTGGGATTGCAATCCCAGAGTGAATGCTTCCATGGGCATAAAAACTGTTTTCAGTTCATACCTGAAATGTGCACTACCTGCTATTCATGAGGTGCTGACAGGGCAAAGGGGATGGTTAACAGGCTCTTTTCTGTTCAGTTTTCTCTGTCTTCTTGCATTTCTCAAAATTCACTCTTCTTTTTGATATCAGAAATTCTTTCCTGTGAGGGTGGTGAGACACTGGAACAGGTTGCCCAAAGAAGCTGTGGCTGCCCCCTCCCTGGAAGTGTTCAAGGCCAGGTTGGATGGGGGTCTGAGCAATCTGGTCTAGTGGACGGTGTCCCTGCCCATGGCAGGGGGGTTGGAACTAGACGATCTTTAAAGGTCCCTTCCAACCCAAACCATTCTATGATTCTTTATTTCTTTAGGTCACTTTATACATTTCCTAATACAGGCAACTTCATTAAATACATTTTTTACTGTATGGTAAATTGCTTTGAGGAATGTTTATACTCATTCCCAGTGTCTGGAGACAATCATGTTTATAATGACTTTACTGTTACTGTGGTACATCTGTATAAAGTGTTCTGTTAACATTCCTCCTGCTATTTTCATCAAAAAAGAACTTGCATTTTTTTTCTGTATTATGTCTTTGTTCATCAACATTTGCATTTTTCAGGGTTGTCTGGGGTCTATGGCCATGGTCATCTTCCAGAGCCATTATTTTTTTCTAACATAGTATTGTTCAGTTGGAGAGGAAAAAAAATACATGAAAAAGAAAATTGTATGTTTCTGGTGAAATATTTGACAGCAGAACAATGCAGTCAAATACAGAGAAAAATACAGTTTTCCAAGAACTGTTGTGCATACATAGACACCTTGTTTGTCTTCCTTTTGTCCTCACCCCTGCCCCAAACATGTTCCAGCTATTTTGATATAGAAGACTGTCCTACATCTTCCTTTTTTAAACTGTGGGAAATACCTTTATTTTAGAGATTTATTTAATTATGTCCATAAATGATATCTTTTCCTACAGTATCCAAGGTGTTTATTTGTTTTGTTGCTGTCAGCCTTGTGATTCCCAGAAGGTGTATGTGCAGATCTCTGTATAGATTTCCTTATATTCTTACATTATAGGATGTACTCAATAAGCTGTTTTGGGGATGAGTCTGAGCAAGTTTTACGAAAATCTGGGGACATGCCTCCTCATGCATCCAAGTGAGAGCAGGAGGTGGAAAGGGGAAAGGAGGTGCCTGCTGAGCAGTAAATAAGTGATGTTTCCCTGTGGGACTGCAGTGTCAATGACGACATGGAGCTCCTCGGTGGCAATTTTCACCAGCCAACTCTGATGGTTCAGGCCAAGCTACCTGTGGCATATTTCTTGTGTTTTTGTCTTGCAGAGACAGAAGCTTAGAAATTTGGGAATTCTGGCTTGGACATATGCTCTTGTCTTAGCGGCAGTGTTGTGGACCCTAGGAGGTTCAGGACCTCTGCTGCTGAACAGCACTGGCAGCCATGGCTCTGGATGGTTCAGCTCCCTGGGGCTTGTGGTAACTGCCCCAGCCTTCTCCAGTTGCTGGAAATCTCCTGGGAGTTTCACAGAGTCAGAGGCAAGAAGTAGATCTCCAGCACAGGATAAGAGTTGTCTCATCTTGGTCTGAGAAAACTAAACTAAAATAATTTACC
The DNA here is from genome assembly GCF_013368605.1 of Nyctibius grandis. Lineage (NCBI taxonomy): Eukaryota > Metazoa > Chordata > Aves > Nyctibiiformes > Nyctibiidae > Nyctibius > Nyctibius grandis. The sequence continues at coordinate 47,844,249 of NC_090663.1, forward strand.
TACTGCCCTGCATTTCCAGTTTCTATTCCTTTTTCTGTGGAAATTTGAGATCCTAGTTTTCATCCTTAACCTGGACATAAAAGGCAATTTTAATGTTGGAAAATTCAGTATTGACCCACATTCTTCTCCCCTTTTCTCTTGGTTGCCAACAGCTAGTAGCCAATGAAAAAGGCTCAGAAGCATCTTCAGAAACAAATTAACCTCCTCAGCCAAACATACCTGTCTCTCACAGATGTGATTAAAAAAAAAAAGAGGAATACTTCTGTGTATATTTCCTCTTACTCGTGATGTATTATCAAAGCAAAGATATTCTCATTTTTCAGGGTGAAGTAAAAAAAAGAAGAATTAGAAAGCAGGACATCTATCTTAAAGCAGTAAGTGGTCTTCCTTGTATTTCCTTCAGCTCACATTTTAACCTTTCCCAACTAGCTTTGATAACCTCTATTCAAACCAGTTACTTCCATCTCAGATCAGGAGAGAGAAACATCTTTGTCCTGGTTTCGTGGGGATAAAATTGTAGTATCACTTTTCTGTTATATTTTGTTTCACAGAATCACACAGAATCACAGAATCAACCAGGTTGGAAGAGACCTCAGGGATCATCGAGTCCAACCGTTGCCCTGACACCACCCTGTCAACTAGACCATGGCACTAAGTGCCGTGTCCAGTCTTTTCTTAAACGCATCCAGAGATGGTGACTCCACCACCTCCCTGGGCAGCCTATTCCAATGTCTAATAACCCTTTCTGAAAAGAAATTCTTCCTAATGTCCAACCTGAACCTCCCCTGGCAAAGCTTGAGGCTGTGTCCTCTTGTCCTATCGCTAGTTGCCCGGGAGAAGAGGCCAACTTCAGTTTGTGGCCAGCTGTGGTATGGTGGTCAAGGCCGTTAGCAGTTAAATCCAGGGCAGCTGGCCCAGGCTGGTCCACAGGTTTATCCTACAACATTAATGTCAGGTTCACTATAAAAGGGAAAGCTGCTGGAGTGGGCTCTTTGCTTTGCTCTCTTCTCAATGGTTACTATTGCTGGAGGGACTTGCCACCACTCTATGGGCTAAGTATAATTTTGAGTCTTTTGTACTAGTATTGATATTGGTTTCCTTATTTTATTAAATCTGTTTAAATTTCAACCCATGAGTCTCCCTCCTTTTCCCACTTCCCTTTCTCAGTTGGGGAAGGGTCTTGGGTGATAGAACAGCTGGTTATTTTTTAGACCCGGGTGCAAGCTAAAGGAAGACAAGCTTGTAGGTGTCTTTCTGTCTATGTTGTGTATTATCAGCAGCTCTCACACCTACAGCTGCTGGATACAATTTGACGGCTTTTTGGATATTCTGCTTTACGGGAGATACTGTTATTTTTAAATGTTTTCTATGCTCAGAACAAGTAGTTGTGAATGCTTTCATTCACTTTTTCTTTCTTCTTTGATGTTGTTTTAAATCACATGTGTTCCTCAGGTTCACAGTATCCACTTCACAAAAATAACAGTTTTTACTAACTTCACTTACCAGCTCTCAATATTTGCATGGGCTGCCAAGGCTTCCCTGTGCTTGTGAACCCTCAACCTTTAAATTTCATGTGGCTTGCTACCTTAACTGCTTAGACTGTCAAAGGGTCTGTGTTCAAAAGCTAAAGAAATCAGGAGATAGTCACTTAAATTGCACTCTCCAAATCATTTTCTTTATCACTGCTTTTACATTTAAATTCATTGAAAGACAGCATGCAGTGTAAGTACAAAGTTAAACAAATGACTTCTGTTAGCAATGATACTGCGGGCAAAGAAAGAAAAGCATATTATTGTTATCGTTTCTTGAATTTCTAGTACGAGTGACTCAGCCTTGCTTTATATTCTCTCATAGAGTATCTGTGTTCTGTTCAATATCTTTACCAATGATCTGGACGAGGGGATTGAGTGCACCCTCAGTAAATTCGCAGACGACACCAAGTTGGGTGGGAGTGTTGATCTGCTTGAGGGTAGGAAGGCTCTGCAGAGAGATCTTGACAGGCTGGATTCATGGGCCGAGGCCAGCTGTATGAGGTTCAACAAGGCTAAGTGTTGGTGCCTGCACTTGGGTGACAACTACCCCATGCACCGCTACAAGCTTGGGAAGAGTGGCTGGAAAGCTGCTCAGTGGAAAAGGACCTGGGGGTGTTGATCAATGGCCAGATGAATATGAGCCAGAAGTGTGCCCAGGTGGTCAAGAAGGCCAACAGCATCCTGGCTTGTATCAGGAATAGTGTGGCCAGCAGGACCAGGGAAGTGATCGTCCCTCTGCACTTGGCACTGGTGAGGCTGCAGCTTGAATACTGTGTTCAGTTTTGGGCCCCTCACTACCAGAAAGACGTTGATGTGCTGGAACGAGTCCAAAGAAGGGCAGTGAAGATGGTGAAGGGTCTGGAGAGCAAGTCTTATGAGGAGTGGTTGGAGAACTGAGGTTGTTTAGTCTGGAGAAAAGGAGGCTGAGGGGAGACCTTATCACTCTCTACAACTACCTGAAAGGAGATTGTATCAAGGTAGGTGTCCCCGTCTCTTCTCCCAAGTAACAAGCGATAGGACAAGAGGAAACGGCCTCAAGTTGCACCAGGGGAAGTTTAAATTGGATATTAGGAAAAATTTCTTCACCGAGAGGGTTATCAAGCATTGGAACAGGCTGCCCAGGGACGTGGTAGAATCACCATCCCTGGAGGTATTTAAAAGACGAGTAGATGTGGTGCTTAGGGATATGCTTTAGTGATGGACTTGGTAGTTTTAGGTTAATGGTTGGACTTGATGATCTTAAAGGTCCTTTCCAACCAAAACGATTCTATGATTCAACATATAGATGGTAGGAGGTTGATTTTTTCTGTGTCTAACCTCAACTCTCCTAAGTTCTTGTGTATCTAAGAGAATAATCTACAGTTATATTCTATAGAACTCTAAAGGAGTGAAACAATCCAGAATGCAATACGATTAGAGGAAAAGAGAAAAGGGAGAGAGACTTACAGGTTGGAAAGTTAAAACAGTTTTAATAAAGAGTAACAATGAAAAGAAAGAGTATAATAAATAATAAACTATTTGCGAAACCTCTACTAAGCTCCCCCCAATGACAATCATGTCACTGCTGATGCTGCAGGGCAGGTGCTGGGGAATCCCAAACCAGTTGCGGCAGCAGGCAGGAGCCGGGTTCGGAAGTGAAGGCAGGAGCATGGGCAGAGTCCTCCCAGGATGATGGCCATAGGGGAAGAGAAGAGCGCGACCCTCGCAGTCCCCTAGCTTTTAACTGAGTATATGACATGGGTGGGGTGGAGTACCCCATTGGTCCAGTTTGGGTCACCTGTCCTGTCTGCTACTACTCTCGGGTGTGACACTTTATGGTCCCTTCCTCTATGGGATAAAGAGACCCAAAGGGACCCTAGTTCCCATGGCAACAAGCATGTGTAGTCAACTTCAGGAAGTACAGTCACTTAAATGAAACTTAACTGAAAAGTCTGTCCTAGTCCGAACCAGGACAGGCAAGCACAGAGATCTCAAAGAGAAATTGCTGAATAAAAGGAAACACAACAAAGTTGTTGAGTTCAGGTACGCGAGCTGCCTGTAGGTTTGCAATAAACTATTTTTCAGCATGTTTTCAAGACAGGTAATGCCTTTTCATCAATTTTAAAGGGAGACTTAAGATTCCTGTATTTCTCAGCAGGTGAGTTTCAAGGTGAACTGAAAGAAAGAAGCACTGAAATGCCACACAGAAGTGGTAACTCTTTTTTTTTTTTTTTTCCCTCAAGTGCTCTTCCACAGATGCATTTTTAATGCTACTTTCAGAGTGGGTAAATATATTATTCCAATGTGATGTTAACCTCAAGATGCTCCCACCATAATCTCTCTTTTGTATGCTGTATGGAATAAAAGGATTTAAATTGATTTGGTTCATTAAACTTAGGCTGCAGACTATTTTTCTGCCCTAGTTATCTACCAGCCATTTTGGAATATAATAAGCACAGACACAAATTATGATTGTTGATTCTTTTGGCAGTAAAATATTACTCATAATGCTTATTTATTGCAATTACTATTACTAACCATATTGATTCCCGGCGTGCTTAAGGAACAATAGCGACAGTCAATATTGTGTGAGGTGCCATGCAAAAAAAGTCATCACTGAGACTCTGAATAGTGCTACGAACATGCTGCCATTAAATAAGCCCGTGGCTGTTTATGACACAAATTACACTGTGGCTCCTCTTTCTTAGCAGTAGGATTAGCAGTAGTGTTTATGTGCAATTTTTTCTGGAGAAGCTGTTGCTGTTTGTCATTAATACTTTTCCTACACCTTCGCTTATAGTGTGACAAGAGTGTCGTCAATTTTGGTAATTTTCTCTGATTAGTTGTGTGAGTTACACAAGGTTTACCAGCGCATTTTTTCTTCTCTTTTTCCTTCACTTCCATGTGAGAGCTTGAAAGTTCCAAGAAATATTTTAAAAACACATATGAAAACATATGTATTGGCTGATTTTAATCAAACTGGCTTGTGAATATATAGCAGGATTAAGCAAAATGGTTAAACATATGACACCCAGATGAAAACCATGCAGAATGTTAACAGGAGTTGCCTGTCTGTGGACATATTTATTTAATTATTTAGATGGTTCTACAATTGGTTTCCCTCCATATCCCATGTACTTATAACAGAAACAGCATAACAATCTCTCTCATCTCTTAACTTGCAAAAGAAATAGCTGAAATAGCTTATACAAAGCCATTCTGTTTGATTTGATTTTTCATTTGCATTTGTTCCAGAAAGTGGTTGTTTTCTGACTGATTGTGCATACATGTGAAGAACTGATTAGGAAAAAGTTATTGCATTAACTTTGTTCTTAAATTTTTTTCTTATTTTTTTCTAATGGTAGATCACACAGACTAGAGAAAAATTCCAGAAAAATTTGCTTTCTTTCCTCCCAGGTTAGTTTAGTTTTCCAGTGTTATTCTGAAAGATCACACACAAATTCTGAAACTCAATATAGATACTGTAAAAAAAACTGAATTAAACAAACTCCTTGTTCAGAGGAGAGGTAGGGGATAGCGTACTCCTGATGAGCTCTAATGGCACACGTATACGAAATTTTCTGTTTCTTCAGTTTTCCTGAAAGGCGTGGTTCCTACATAAAAGGAATTGCTGAAGAGGCACCACCTCTCCTTTCAGCAGTGGAGAAAAGATCCTCATTATTGACGTAAAGGACAATGAGATATGCTCTAGGTATTTGCTTAGTAACTCTTACTAGAGAATCAGGCTCCTTGACAATGACAGAACCTGGTCTTCAACATGTTTCAATTACTCCGCATAGATTTACATGCATTTACTCCAGTTCAGTTACAGGAATATGCATGCACTTAATAGGAAACAGGTATTTTTTAGAGAGGGATAAGTATTACTGAAAATTATTAAATGTCTTTTACTGAGCATTCACCACTCCTCATTGATGTGTATACCTGATCTTGGTTTATGACAGCATGTATTCAAAAGTGATAATGATTTTATTATCTTATGTATCTGTAAAACTAAAAACTACTAGTTGTGGTAAGCTGAAGGTAAGAATTGATCCCCCTCACGTAAAAGATTTTGTTAAAATTATACATTCTTTGAGTACCTGCAAGCAGACCCAAAATAGAAGTCAGGCTTTAATAAGAAAAGAAGTTATAGCTTATTCCTATTTACAAATTATATTTTTTTTTCCTCTGAAGGCTAGATATATTCTGCATATAAAGTTGCAGTGTCTGTGAACTACAGAGAGATTCAGGGACTTGTATTTCATTATCAGGTTACTCACAATTTCTAATGCAGTAAGTCTTTTTTTTTAATAGATAGGGTTAAAAAAGTAAGTGTAGCAGTTGACTTTTGGACAGCTTCAAGTCCATCTGCCTTTAATTATGTCTGGAAATTTGCTTTCAACTGCTGCTCTGAAATAAACCATGGAGGCAGACGCAGTGCTTCCAGGGCTTGAAATTATATTAATACGAAAGAGTTGCTAACACAATCTGAAGTATATTCCATCTTAATAATATGCATTTCTTAGGAAGATGATCATGTTCCAATTTGTCTAGAACAGAAAATAAAATATGATAGAAGCAGTTGCTATATATATCAAAACTGTTCCTCTGAACTTCCTGTTGATTATTATATATGTTTTCCTGATCTATAGTTGAAAATTTGTAATAGTAGTGTGTAGTGTATTACAAATGGAGATAATGTATTTCTTAGCATTATGGATCCTAACTGTGACAAGACAGAAGACTTTCACAAATATAGTGCCTAGCCATGCAGCAAAGGCACCAATATTCAGAGACATCTGTCATAAAGAATTATTTTCTCTAACCTTTGAGATAAAGGGAAATCTTTATAGTCATTACTGTAAGAAACTGAATCAAAGCAACAATTGCTAGCTAAGATTAGGATAGTCAGAGTTTTCTGTCTTCCGAGTTATTTTCTCTGTGCTGTCATCTATCTACCCTTTCTTCTACTGGGGACTTTTTATTATAAAAAATTCTTAAGAAATTTGGCTATTCATTTATCTGTATTTTATTCTTGTATGGTTGTTTTCCTGATCATTTTATATATGAAGTACAGCTGGCTTTTCATGGAAAATTTTGAAAACATTCTCCAGTATCTAGGGACATTTTGAATATTCTTAGATGCCAAGCTCCCAGACTGAGCCTCCTCTTTGATTTAGAATATTGTATCAGAATTTATCCTTCTGGTTTGATTAAAAATCTTGAAGCTACTTTTTGTTTCTGGATTAGGAAAAAGTCTTGACTGTCAGCCCTGAAGCATCTTCTAAGATACGCTCTAGGTCTGAATACTCATGGTGTTTTCAATTCCAAGCAAGATGACAATGATGAGGTCAATATGGCTGTTATGTGTGTGACTTGCAGTTCCTATGAATTCAATGAGAATGATGTCTTTGTAGAAAACTGAAAAAAAAAAGTCTTACATTGTCATTTTTTTATTTTCAACATGTTACAGACCATTTCATGGAGGTCAAGCATTTTTTTTCTTGATCAAAACTGTTTTTTCTTGATTTGAAAGTACAGATTGTGTCGACGGAAAGATTTTTATCAAACAAAACATTTTGTGAATTCATGTCAGCATTGCAATATTGTTTTGGCTGAAAGGAGGTCAAATCCCTCCCCCTGCCTCAATTTATATTTTAAAAAGTTTTAAATCAAAAAAACCCTAACACTTCGATCGAATACTTTGTTCTGAAATGTAATTTAAAAATAAAGATTTTCCCCAAATTGAAAATGAACCAGATTTTTCTTGTTAGGTAAAATCAGTTACTTTATGATGACCTAGAAAGTTTAACAAAATGTCAGTTTAGTGATCATCAGTTTTAAAAATGTACTTCTAAAGGACCCAAACAATAATTTCAGGTTTTTTTTTCCAGGAAACTGCAAAACCCCAGAACCATGTTATTTCTCTAGTTCTGGTTTTGACTGATGAAATTTTTTTTTCACTAAGTGTCTTTTTCGTCAAGTTTGTATTTGGTCTCTTTTTGTCCATTTTCCAGCAATTTTTCCTCTGGAAATCTACATAGAGCTCTGGACAAAGTAATTTCTGCAAACTACATAGGCACTTTATCACCTGAAATGTATCTGATTCAGCTGATAGTTTTGTGTATGAGGGACTGGTTTGAAGGTCTACTTTTTTAAAAGATTAGACTAAGATATACTTAAGAGTTAAACTTGTAAATCTGTGATAATTTTCCTGGTAGTTAATGGAGAATAATAGAGCCTTTGGCCTAAGACAGGGAAAATGAGATCCTCCATGAGAAAGCTGAAGTTAGATGAGATACTATGATGCTTATTAAAGGACAATAAGTGTTAAAAATTGTCTATAGCTTGGAAGAGCTAAAGAATAATGGTGTTTCATTATCGTGTTATTTTTTTATATATGACGAAGATAACTTTGTAATAAAAACTATTTCTAACTCCTAAGCTGCTCTTAATTCTTTCTTTCCTTTCAAAATTTACTTGCAACTAGTGTTCCAGGCATTACGCAAGACAGTTGCAATATTTTTTACCTGTCTTTGTCACAGAAGCATGTCTTAGTTTGTATAGGCTATTGACCATTTTCTGGATACTTTTTCTAGAGTCACTATTGTGAGTCCTTGTAAAGGGAACTACATATTAAAATGCAAGTCCTGATTTTTGTATCATTTCTGTATCTGAATCTGTGAACATCATTTGTGTTTCCAGGAGTTAGTACCTCTTGGCAACACCTTCTGTTTCTGTCAGAAATTCTGTCTAGGAAAACTTCAGCCATTTGCCTAGGATTTCCTGAAGTCTTAAATGAGCTATGATTTAGCTGCTGGACACCTGGAAATCTTGGACAAATAGCCACTCAATATGTGCATATCAGCTTCAGACTCAGACAAACAGATTGATGCATCTATGATCTACTCTGTGTATGTTCACAGAATCACAGAATCACAGAATGTTAGGGATTGGAATCACAGAATGTTAGGGATTGGAAGGGACCTCGAAAGATCATCTAGTCCAATCCCCCTGCCGGAGCAGGATTGCCTAGACCATATCACACAGGAACGCGTCCAGGCGGGTTTTGAATGTCTCCGGAGAAGGAGACTCCACAACCTCTCTGGGCAGCCTGTTCCAGTGTTCAGTCACCCTCACCGACAGGGTGAGCAGCTGTTAGGCAGCTGATGTGTGTATATGTAGTAAGTTAGGCACATAAAGAACATCAAATTTACTGCGTTGGAGCAGTGAGTCATTGGACTCACTTTGCACAGCTATGAATCAAAAAGCAAATAAGCTTGCACATTTTAATGCATGCGGTAAAAGAAATAAAATGCAAAGGATAATAATGTATGAATATTTAAGATTTACTATCTTTTTATTTCTTTTATAGTATCTTTTTATTTTATTATAGACAAAGTGCAGAATTGCAGAAGATGGTACACAGGTTTGTTGAAGTGTGTAGGGTTTTTTCCCCAATAAGAAGAGGTAGTACTTCAATTTGAAAAGATGCAGAAACACTGCTAACAAACCACATGCACAGAAGTCACAGGATCAAAATCACTGTGTAGTTCTGCAACTAATGCCATCGGATATCATCTTGAGGTGATATGAAGTAATCTGTTCTTTCTTTGAAAATATCACAAGATTGCTAATGTCTTACATTTATTTTATGTTGTGCATCTCATTTGGCTGCACTCGTGCTCTCTGCATGATGCATCAGTGTTACTCACCAACTGTCCAGGTCATGGTGTCTAATGTAAATCTGATTCTTCCAGTGCCCATTTTCTGACTCGTAAGTACCCTGTAATGGGAACCACTGCAATGACCTATTAAACTTGCAGTCCTCAGACATCACGTATAGTGTTTTAGTGAAAACAGGAAAAGAGAAAGATGCTAGGGAATAGAAAGATTTGGATCTACATAAACAACACACTCCAAGGTGGAACTAGACTGTCAAAGGGAAAATAATTTACTACTGGGGAAGCATATCACTCTAGGAAAAAGAGAGGTGCTGTGGAAGAAGAATGACTGTCTGAATCAAAGGCATTTCTTGAAGCTTTGTGTTTGGGCATAGCAACTAGTCCATCTCATGTAAACCTTAAAGCACAGGCTCAGTCTGGTTTATAAAATAACTCTTAGTCTGTTCTGTTTACTCAAGAGTTTTCCTGAGAATATTCAAAAGTCAAATCTATTCTTATTGTATATAATGGCTATGTTTTCAGCATCTGTATGTGGGTGTAACTTTTTGAACTAAGTTTCCACAATGAAAGCTTTGGAACAACAGTAACTGTGGATAACCAGCTATATTTGCTTAAATGAGCTTCTGCTGTCATTAGAGTATTTATAGAAACAGAAAGGGCTGTGGTTGCAGCTTAGGCAGATATTTGTTTACCTTTTAAGGAGATAAGCTTGGCAGACATTGCATAATTATGTACAATCCATAATAACAATTATAATACCTGTACAAAACCACAAATTACACTCCAGCATATGTATCCCATGGCAAATTATTCTCTTCTATATTTTTAAACTACTTGGAAGAATAATGCTCTCCTAAGGTATTACTGCTTGCATTGTTTTCACACTAGTTTCTTTTACTTTTGTGTGATTACAACTGGTGTACTGTCATGTTGTAGAGCAGATTCACTTTTTCCTCAAGGTTATGCAAGCTGAGGATCAGGACTGTAGTTACTCGGTGTCCAGCAATGTAGGAGATAGCAGAGTCATCTTAATCTATGTACATATCTACTACTAGCAACACATGAGACCTATTGATAGAAATGATGTGCAGTTGCAGTACAAACATTTTCAGTTGTATCATTTGCAGTTGTAAAGTGGCCCTATAGTACACCACCTCCATGAATTTTGGAGTTCTAAATGCTTTCAGCCTACTTCTTCATACAAGAGAGCTACAAAATGTTCATTGCTTTTGGACAATTCAGCCTCTGAAAGTGAAAACTCAGATATATAGAAATTATTGTGGACTAGAAACTTTGCTGCATCAGACTTCAACTTGACTCAAGGAGAGAGGAGAGTTTTCTGATACCTTTCTGCCCTGCTGAGCTCGACACTGGTAAGGTAACTTCTTGGGACTAATCTGTTCTATACTAAGCTACAGTAGTGTGGGAACAGCTCCTCTACAGCTAGCCTAGCTGAATCAAATATTATGAGTTCGATGGCAATCTCATTTATCTCCTTCGTTGTTATTAGTTGGTGTCACAAATCTGATGATCCAAGAGAGTTCAATTTGCTAAAACAATAATCTGTGAGTGCCTTAAGTGCTAGTATACCACATTGTTTTCCTGTGGCTGTGTTAATCAAGACTGTGGATCGGTTTACAATGTGATTTAAGAAAAATGTATTTGCATCTTAAACTTTGTAACTTAAGGTATTTACAGAATCACCTAATCTCGTCCTAGCTCACTTTCAAACAGTCTGGAATGCTAAGGTGTAAACTATGCAAACCATTTCCAGAGGTATCTGATTGATCTGAGCAGAGTTCATGTGAGAAAAGGGCTCTGAAAGCATAGAGCATGCAAACCTTTTATATGGCAGAGAATGAAAACCTCTTTTCAGTGAATCCCTTACCAGTCAGCAAGGTGCAAATTGTGGAAGAGTTTTGCTAATTGTTAGAATTTAGTTGTTCCTCCACCGAGTTGCATCTCCAAGCCTAGGAAATGTTACAACACATAATAACAGTATATGTATATCCACGAGTTTCCTTAGTTCTTCTGGAAAAAATGTGATTTTCCTCTTTCTTTTACATTAAAATGATTTCTGATTCTGTATGACCTGAATAATTCGGATCCTTTTTCTCCAGTCTGGATCAGATTGGCTTTGAAAAGGAAAAAGTGAGCTGGGGCACAATTGCCTGTGTACAATTAGTGAGTTAATATGAACATGGGGTTCGTCAACCTTGTGATACAACTCAGAATTGCAACTGGCTGCCAGCTTCTTAAGTTTCAGTGCAGTAAATATAGCAATCTGATAGCCAGTCTCCAGTCTTTCTCTGCTTCAATGATACACTGACAGGAACATTTGTATTTTTGTCGTTCACTGCAAGGCTTCTCTTAAGTATATTACTCAACTACACAAGTTTCCTATAACTCAAACAAGAGTTTCACATTGGCTAGACTAATAATTTTCTGAGGACAAGAATATACTGAGAAGAGACAGTAGATCACAGTCGTTAAGGGGATGATTTGTCTGATGAAATGTAGATGTCTGCACTCAAGCCAGATGTCTATGTTTCCATTACAGTCAGTGGAGAAAAACAGAGAAGAGTAGGACATAACTCCACTTCTCCTACAGGGCTAAAACTGCACATAAATAGTTTTCTGTAAATGCCAGTTTCTCTGCTGACCATAAAAAGAGGCTTGGATGAATAGTTTGGAAGTAGACATGCAAATACTCTCCTCCATGTTTAAAATAGATTTTTAGGCAGAATAAATCTTTTGGGTTGGACACAGATGAACAAATACAGCTGATCAACTAATAGTTTGAAGTTGAACAAGCTAGCACTTTTGATGGACTCTGTTTCACTGGAACATGTCTGACTAGCTCCAAACAAAACTGCTAATGTTTCACTATAGGGGAACTATTCCAATGGAGAGCTCTCTTGGCAGCTCCATTCAAGCTGGGAGAGGTTTCCTATTTTCGTCATAAGGGCCGCTGCCTCCTCTAAGCCGTGCTCTTTGTCCTTTTAAATAGTATCTGCCACATATAAACGTGCAAGTCACAACCAGAGTCTCAGCCTTCAGTGCGTAATGTGATTATTTCTGCTACATTAATATTTCAGCTAATTCACCAGATCATGTAATTCACCTAACCTTAGAGGCTGAATTCCTCCACAGAGGTCTAATTGGTTTTGCATTTGGTTAAAGCAGTAAGAGAGGTAGAGATTTTATATTTGCAATATCGAAATGAATTAGAGATCAGGGCAGAACTTTTTGCAAATATTGCTGAAAGACACAGAATTGGTTTTGTATCGGAAAAATCTCTTCTGATTCTATCCCATAACCTCTCAAGCCTTGCAAAAACTTTGTGGTTTTTTTTTTTCTGTTCAGAAGAATATATCTTCTGAAATATATTTAACATAAGCTAAATGGTGAAATATTTTGATAAAAAGTACTTGGCTTGCTTTCTTGAGGAAAAAATGAGCATGAGGAAGACGATGGAGTTTGTTTTTTCCCAAACTTAAAATCACGTAGGACACATCACAACCAAACCTGGGATTTGGGTAAGCACTCCCAGGTCACATAGTATGGATGGAAATCCAAGTTGGCATCATTCAGTGAGCATGTGAGAAACTTTACACATGAGACACAAATCTGTGTTGTTGCATCAGACTGTGCATAGCAAGTACTTTGAGGGAGCAACTTCTGTGTCTACTGTAGACTTGGACATGCTCATAACTTGCCTAGAATATTTCCTATTTACCTTGTGTCATACTTCGTCATGGCTGTTATGGAACCTGTATTTCCTTATTCCACAAACGGAAAATTATTTTTTGAAAAGAAAGAAAAATAGAAACACCACCCCACTCTAAAAATGTCCTTTTATGTTCCTTGCATGCAAAAGTGTAGCTTTTGAGACATACAATTTTGTAGGTTTTCTCTGGCAGCACAATGTAATAAGATGAATAAACAGTTTCTGCCTGCTTCACACATTTGTTGCCTTAGTAACTGCAGCATAATACAGCTGAAGTGTGCTAATACCCTTCAAAGGGAGTTTGAAGGAAGCAGATGGGTAGTGATTATCATTGGTTAGATCAATTAGACCAGAAGATTGTGAGGCACTGAAAATAATACATTCAATAACTTCAAAATTAATTTTGCAATGGGAATGGCATTTTCAACGTGCCCATTTAAGATACATGATACATGTCATTGTATTTCTAGGTTTTTTGTTGGTTTGTATGATGAGGAAAGATGCTACTTTCCCATCTTTTACCAGAAGATGAGCTTGATAGCTTTACTTTATTTTCAGTAATTTCTTCATTACCAGCGAATAGCTGTTGGCATGAACAAAGGGTGTTAACATGATAAAAAATTAGCTAATGCATAATAACAAAGAAATTCATTTATAAGCTAGTTACATTTGCTGAGTTTGAAAACAAAGACAAGAAAGGCAATACTAAAATGTCTTTACAATAAAAAGAGGAGCAAAGGAAAAATCTGATACTTGGAACTTTGATATTTTTGTGGAATATGAGTTCTTTCCTAGATGAAAGCTGCAGTACTTCATATCAGGGGGAAAAAAAAAAAAATCTGTCCTGGAAAGAAATATGGAAAACTTTTGTAAATAATCAGCTTAATGACTCATACAGTGTAACTTTATTATCATAATTTCATTTACTCTAAATATATTCCAAAGTAAATTAAAAGAAAGTGAATGACAAGATTTCTACTATTTTAAATTTTGAGAGAAGTCCTTTTTATTTCTTAATAGGAAAATTTGCAGTCAAAGTGTTAAATATTTTATAAAGTTTGAAGAATATTGGCCACTAAATTAAAAATTACTTGTAAGGAAATAGAACTCATATAACACAAACTTTCTTCTCATATCCATGAGAGTTTATAACTCTCCCCAAATGTAGAAAACACATTTATGTTAATGGGAATCTCATATGTATCAGAAGTGTGAGAGTTGCAATCTTTTTATTGGATCTGAATACTTTGTATGAAAAGTCTTCAAGATTTGTGTCTCACCAGTATCAGGTATCATAAACACTTTGAATCAGGCATCACATTTAAACAAGCATGGTACTGAATTTAGTAGATGCACTCCACACAGCAGATGGTGAAAGCTACATTTTGCTAAGGAAGTTTGAGATCGCAGGAGTTTCTTACATGATCACATTGAGAGGGGAATGGGATCGTTTTTCTTTTTTCCTCAAACACATTTCTTGCAGAGGTTTGTATGAGTGTATGCTATCTCTGTTCTTTTGTCATCTTCCTACTGTCCAAAATGCTCTGATTACAGCTTATTTTCACTGCTGGGATGCCAATATACCTGCTTATAGCACTCCTTTATATGGTCTCTAGGAAACTGGAAAGGTTGAGGGACTGGAGCAGAAGGATAGGCATGGAGTTAGAAAAAGAGGAGAAAATGAGGGCAGGCACAGCTCCTGAGGAGCTACCTTTACTCCAGGAAGAAATAGCCATTGGAGGAGAAGATGATAACAAAATGCAATTACCAGGAAGAATATGCTGGTAAACTGTAGAGACATGTTGAAAACTTCTGTCACATCTTTTATATGTATCTGTTGGTGCCTGAAGCTTAAGGGTTCTCCTATAAGTCCCCTCGCACTTCAAGAAATGTAACTTTCTGTGAAAGGATCACTTTATCTTATCATAGGCCCACGAGGGAAATGGGATTTGGGGATTTTAATAAATTCCACATATTCTTTGAGGACACACAAGAATTTTCTTAACAACTCAAAAGCTTTGCAGCAGTGAATGCCAGTAAAGACCAGTCATGGATCCAGGAGGCTGAGATGAGCGCTCACAGAAATATGGTATCCTCAGTAACTTTCTCCAAGGTTGATTTACTCTGAAGACAGATATATAGAGTGTGTGAAATCATGCCATATTGTTTTTCTTGTCCATGGGATGGGAAGCTGGAAGTAGGGTGAGAAACTCTTATGTTTTCCTGTTTTTTCCATTTAATGCAGCTCAATCAATGACATGACTTACAAGTAGCAAAAATCTCTCATGTGTTACTACTTCACTAACCTGGAGTACCAGAGAAATGTGCAAGGATTCCTAGCTTTTATAGGGGTCAGGAGGTCTCGTTGCCTTTTTAATGGTGTTGGCTTTCACCTGGTTTTTACCATTTAGCTGATTGCTCAGCTGATGAGCTGAGCAAAATAAAACAGGCCATTATGGATAGGATGAGCAGAATTTAGATGACTAAGTTATGAAAGTGAACCATCATAGGACTTTTGCGCAGAGTAGACATCTTAGCTGGCTGGGTTTCAGTCCTGGATAGGTTCAGGATAGTTAGCTTAGACACAGAATACATGGTGGGTAAGATGAGTGACTTGGGTAAGATGAATCACTTCATAAGGTTCCACTGCCTCACTTGATTAGAGAAGTATCTGTCACTGTACTACAACAGTGATGAACACTATAACTAATCCTAAAACAGAAAATCTGGAAGATACTGTTAATATATTTAGAATAACAGATACAATTTCAAAAGATGTATGGTCCCATATGTGTGACGGAGCACATAGGAAAAAAGGACTGCACACAGTAAATGTATTGGGGAACACTGGAAATTAAGCATATTGTGGCAATTTTAATGACAGGCTTTTTAAGGATTAAGATTTGGCTTAGCTTTTAGTCTGTTTCCTTTGTTGTAAAGTTTCCCTAGTGTTTAAAAATTAATTTAATAAAAACAGTCTGCTTTGGCACTGCCAATTCATTTCTTTTAATTTGCAGTTAATATGACATGAGCTCCCAGAGAGCTTTTTAGTGAAATACCTGAAACATGTATCAAAAAGAGAAAAAAATTCTTCAAAGAACTTGCTTGAATTAAAATGCCACTAACTGAAACTTAACTGAACAGCAGTCAGTTTTTTTTAAATGAAGTTAGTTGAAAGACCTTGCATTTTCTTGCTGAGTGTGTTCCTGGAGCAAAGCTGCTTGGAGGATGACTTACTACAGTTTGTTGTGTTCATTTATTATAAAAAAGTTGTTATGGAGACCAAGGTGAAAGTGAACTTCCCTGTAGTGTGCTATCTCATTTTATATCGTTACTGAAACACATAGTTATCCTTAATGTCACCATAATTTTAGAGGACTTCTATCTGTTTTTGTTGTTGTTCTCGTGTGACTAGCAATAGCTTTTGTTTTCTCAGCCCTTTCCATTTCTAGACTCCGACTCTTACCTACATTAGTGGCTATCAGTATTACCTTAATTGCAGGAGCTTGTGACACACGGTAATTTAATCACAAGTGCTTGAGAGACTAGTGATCTTCAATTATCCACATCACGTGCAAATCAACTGCTGGTCCTCTCCCTGCAGCACTTGGAAGCATTGGGCCTGATTTAGCACCCACTGCTCATTTGCCTCTGATGGAAACCCAAATGTGCTTAAGTAGAGTAAAGATAGTCTCATCTGCCATGCAAAGAATTATTCCATTTGTTGATAATTTATTCGTGTTTCTGTGTTTATATTAATAAAAGTCTACTAGTGCTAATGAATCAGTAAGTCAGTAGCTTTCATACTAAAAGCAGAAATGTACATTTAATGGGACTTGTGTAGCTGAGCAGTTATTCTGGGTTAAAAAGGATAAAAGGAGAAAAATATATGGGAGAACATTTAGCTGTTCTAGAATAATATCTCATATATATTAATTTGTATACTTTTCAGAAACAAAAAGATCTGTGTTAAACTAGTACTCATCAAAAGCCAGGAAATGAGTATTATAAAGAAGGTGTCAGAAGCAAGTTGCACTCATTGTCAAATCCCATCTGAAATGTCTTTATAAGATCCTCTTAATTTCAGAATTCATACTGGATGGTGTGACATCCAGTATCAAAGCTCCCACAAGAATATCAATGTGCTTCTGAAGTAAAGAAATTGAAACCCAAATTAACAAACATTTTCCCTTTTAATTCATGAACTTTATAATAATCTTCAATATTTTCTATAGGCTCCCTGTCTACTTTCTCACTTTATCATGATGATTTCTGAAGTTACTTTTTTCTCTTTCTTACAATAAAAATAATCCAGGAAGAAAGCATATCCACAGATTTTCTGTTATGTCTTTCTTTGTGTGTGGATATGCATACATACATGTCTCTGTGTATACATGCACCTGTGCTTACCGATACATATACATATTTCCCCTGTTGTGGTTTTTTTTTTTATATCTGCTTCCTCTTCGAAGAGAAGCTTTTGTAGCTAGACATACTGCTACCATTTCTGCTCTTCTAGGGTAGTGCCACAGGTCTGTGTATTTTAAAGTCACGAGGTATCTCTATAATCATCTTTTCTGATTTCTGGTACAGCAATATTTCCACTGCAAGGTTCAAATTATAATGCTGGTGAAAGTGAACTAATCTTTTAGAAAGATATCCAGTCCCATTTTAAATACTTTTCCCGAGGAACCTACCTTTAAGAGAGCTTGTTTTGGCAATTGACTCCTTATTAGGAGTCCTTACTACATTCTCTCTAAAATGTTTTTGTCTAATCTCAGCCTTGCTTGCTAGATTCCTCTACTATCCATCATGGTGTCAATGTTCAACCCTTTCCCACGTGTGCTCTGTACTTGTATGCACTTTGCTCTACATGAGTAGTAGGAGTACGACATCTGTGAGAAGTATTAATGGTATGGAAAGACGTATCATAGAATATTTTGACTTTTTGCAGCTTCATAATATTGTTATGTTATCCCCAATAATTAGAGCCACGATATTCAGGTTTTCAGTCCGGAAAATCCAGACAATTCTCCACTGTGAAGAAATTAACACTCTGACTTCATCAATAACAAATCACACACATTGTTGACTGGTGGTAAGTGATCCCTTCTGAATGTAGTATAACTTCCACATCTGTATGTATCTAAACCATAGAAAATGCCTTTGAAGATACAGAAGTAGATATATTGTTTCTTTTTTACTTTATTAATGATCATATTACAACCAAGCCTTAGGCTAGATGTATACAGATGCATTCAGAGACTCCTGAACTAGTGCATTCAAGTTTATACAGAACTAAAACTTATTTACAAATACGAAATATTTCTGAGCTGTGATCTTATATAAGTTATGTGTCATTAGGTAATAATTTAATCTGCAAGAACTATTAATAGTCCTCTGCTTGTAAACCTGTCTCACATTCTTAGCTCTTACAGGAACATTATGTAGATGTCTTCTTCTACAGAGCTGTATTAATGTGTGGTGACAAAAAATAATCAAGTGAAAATATTTACCATATAGTATTTTTAGAATACTTGAAAGTTGGCTTAAAAAGTCGCATAAAGTGAGACAAATAAAACATTTTATGTGCAACCTTGTATTCAAAGTAATAATGTTTTATCTTCTAACAAGCCTGAGTTTAATTTGAGATTAAATGCTGCTTTGATTTCCACTTGAGAAGACAGTTTGATATGTATTTGCAAGATATTTCATAACTCTAACAAACATTGTTATATGCCCTGGACAGGATCATTACTTTGCATTTTTTTAGATTAATTCAGTGAAATATTTCAAGTTTGTTTTCACAAAAGAACATGTAGCACAAACATAGCTCACTTATAATTTCTTCAAATTGCAAAAATAGAAAACCTAATAAGATCTGATTCTTCAGTTATAAATCCTAGACTCATGTTAGATTTGTCCTCCTCAGAGCTTGACAAAACAGAGATGGAGGAAAACATTTGCCTTGAAAAAGAACAATACCTAAGAATTAATACTGATGATAATGATTATAACCTCAGAATAATACTGATAAGCAGTCTGTCAGAATGAGCTTACCTTGGGTGTCTTCAAGCTGTCTTTGCAGGTTTTGTTTTTTGAAATCTTTTGCTTGGTCAGGATATTTTTGCTTATACAAGCTTTAAGTCATAATCTGATTTGATGAGGTACAGGCAAATGATACAATATATCTGCTTCTCAAAAAAAAAAAGTCTTTGGCAGCCTACTTCAGGGAAAAGTCAGGGAAAAGTTGCTGCAGACGAAAAACTCAAGGACGTATACATTAAGGCTGCCAAATGCTTTGTAACACTTGACTGTGATGAGTTCACAAGGATGCTGAAGTGACTTTAGCCAGCTCTAACTATGCATTTGTAATAGCTCAGTTCCTGGCATTTTCATTTTGGGTATAGGCAGATCTGCAGAGCAGAATTCTGACAAGCTTCTAAAAATGTAGGAAGTCATAAAAGCAGGGGAAATGAATGTGTAAACAAATGTATAAAAAACTACTTAGAAGAGGAAAGGAAGAATTAGTTCTCTCAGTGCTTCATATATGATGCTAAAAGCAGCAAGGAGTGGTCAAAATAAATATGATGAAAAAATCGGTAAGACTTTCCAGCAAACCTGTTCAATCCTTGTCATTTGTGGTCTGTAAAATAGGGTAAATGAACATTTTGTCTATGCTTTTGAAGGGTTGCTATGACTAGATCCTGCCTTTTGGAGGGATGAATGACTAGTTGATCCTTTCCAGACCCATGACTTTATGATTCATAAAGTATCGTAACAACATACTGACATTTGAAACTTCACAGTGATTAGTGTGGCAGTGTGCTCTTCCCCAGTCTGACCTATATCTCCCGTAACCCTGCTCAAGTGATAACCACTAGTGGCAATCGCAATGGATATGTCTGGTCATGATGGCTGCATCCGGCTCAAAGTGGATTCGGGGGAGAGAGATAATAACACGATAGCCAAGGGCTAATCTGAGCTACATGCCCACCTAACCACAGTGCTCACCAATGTCTGACTCAAGCCAAATTTGGAAGAAACTGGTGTCTGTGGTTGGTATGCAAATATGACTATGAGTCAATCGTCTTACCCCCATGAATAGTCAGCAGCCCAAGAGCCCTTTGAGCTCTCCTGCATGGCAGCGGGCTACACAACAGGATCTCCCCTTGAGTAGGGATGCCTCTCAAGGTTACTTCTCGAGAACAAGAGAATCCTTATCGTGTCAGAAACTCAGTGAGTGAATTGGGAATAAGCATGCTGAAACTTTGTAATCTTAGCTAAATCATATAAAGGATTGATTGTGCATATATAATCATTTAGACATAAACCGTTGATCAAGTCTGGGACAAGGATTGGATCCAGTTGCACCTAGACTCCTCTGAGTAGGAGTTTAGAAAGCAAGGGGGTCCTCTCTGAACCTCATGACTCAACAGGAGGGTCTTCCTAACAGTTTTGTCTGGCCCTGTCCTCTATGCAGTAATCAAGTGCACCTTGCCATAGAATCTTGTTAAACCACTGTCGCGCTTACTATCAAACTTTGTTATTGCTGTTTCTTTCTTATGAGTAAAGTGCATCACTCCATCTGTGACAATTAGTAAAAAAAATAGAAGAGGATGCTATACAAAAGATTTTGTTTACTATATCCTGGATAAGAAACCAGAAGTAATTCAGAAAAACATCTAAGCACTTAAATTTAAGTAAAGTACAGAAGCACTTTAACTGATATTAATAAATTCTTATAATTCTGAAAATATATATTTCGCTTACATTGTACCGATATTTTCAAAAGTAGAAAAAGGAAGGAAAAGCTATGTACTACAACGTGTAAATTAGCATCTTGACATATCTTTCTCCCTGTTTTCAACAGGTATCTTCTATTTCATCTGTGTTTAGTAAGACTCTGCAAATGGGGAAAAATAAGTCTGTGGCAGTTTATGCTTTACAGGGGACGACAAATACTGAAAATCTTTTAAAATTTCGGTAGTTTGCATAATACATATTCAAGTCTTTTTTCTGTAGGGAAAGAGACTGTTGTTTGACTAATGAAATATTAACTTCAGAAGAGAATTAAGTTCAGCAGACTGATAGAGGAAGAATCTTAAAAATTAACTTACAATAAGCAGTTCTGAGGCCTTAAGAAGTTCCCAGCAAAAGTGAGCACACTATCAAAAAATATAGTAACTTGTTTAATGAAAGAATTTCAAAACAATAAAAAGTAAAAAAAAAAAAGTCCTAAAATATCTTTGTAATTTTCAAGTCTTGTTAATTACAACAGATCTGCTGCAGATTGCTTTTTGATCTTTATTCCTCTTCACTTTTTATTTGTTGTCTTGTGAAAATATACACTTGAATGACTTCTTGCTTGATATTTTCTTAAAAATATTCAAAGATTTAAAAGATCCCTTTTGTCTTTCCTAATGCAAAATGAAAATGCAGCACAACATAAATTCTGCAAACTTTTCTACTTTATGTAACCATCAGCACAGAATATTTAAAAGAAAGAGGTGGAAGGAGTAATATCTCAATAGAAAAAGGTACTTTAACAAAAGTATTAAACTCCTACCTTCTGTCTATGAAAAATAATACCTAGAGTTCAAACTTCAGATAACATGCAGAATGTAGAATTTCTAGCACTATAAATGCCAGCAAACTGCTAAATTGTGCCCGGATAACTTTTTCTTTAACATTTCACTTCAGGATCGAGTAGACTTGGATGTAGTGAAAAGTTTCATTTAAGAGGTTAAAAATGGAAATGGCATAAGTGAACAACAGTTGCAGATGTACAAATGTTGGTTTGAGCTAAGACATCTGGAGTAATTCTTCAGCAAAATTGTGACTTCCCTTGGTAATTTGATAAGTCTAGTTCACTGAGCTTCTGAGATGAAATCCATCACAGATAAATGATTCCGTGAAAAAAGTGAGCACACATGGTTAATGCTGTTCCGTTAAACCCTATTCATTTTTTTTCCCCAAAGAGACCAGGGACTAAATTCAGCACAATGACACCAGGTATGGCATGTAAACTTTGGTAAAGATCCCAGACTAGAATATTAAGAAGATCTCCTCTGTGTGTGTGCGCATGCATGTGCGCGTGCTTGTGTGTGCGTGTGTGTGTATGAATTTACACACCTGGAGAAACAGTGGTTTGAAGTTTGGTGTCTTGATGATACAAGGCTGTAGATTAGCCCGCAGTTACACCTCCCTGTAATACTAATACTTGTAAAACATTTTAGGTCTGTCTTTATATGTATCCTGCTTCTATGATGAATAGATTATGTAATGTGAAAAATAACCACAATAATTAACAAACAAATTTGGAAAATAAAAGGGGATAATATAAAATATAAATCTTGAAATACAGCAGGTTTCTTAACTTTAGTGATAGTTTGTTAAATAAATAAATGATCATATCTGTGTGTTGAGCTCTCAACCTCAACAACTCTACAGAAATTTCTGGGAGGCTTCTGTATCAGGCAAGATTGTTTTGTTCTTGTTTTATACTTTTTGCAGTCCTAGAAATCAATCAAACTACATTAAACATAACTATGTAGTGGACTGAAATCTTCCCTGACACTTCACTCTGTTTTATAGTTTAGTAATACCGAAAATTGAATCGAAGATTTAAGAAGGTTTACATTTGTCTGGAAATGAATCAGAAATCAGGTACATTTTAAGTGTAACCTGCTTTAGAATGGCTGATCTTTTATTGTCCTTTATATCTTTAATAACATGGTTCTCTGTTTTGTCAAGCACTATTGAATGCTATTACCTGAGAAATTAATTATTGATATTTTGGTTTAATGAATCCCAACAGATTCTTGTAATTAACACAAATGTGTTACTTAAAGCGCAAATGGCAGTACAGTCACTTTTAAAACTTTTTAAAACTCATAAACGCTATATATTCATACCTTGGGGGAGCTTTTGCAAATCTGTGGTGCAACTTGACCATTAAACTTTCCGAACTTGTTACTTCATATTGTTATGTTGCAGTTGTTTTGTTTGTTTGTTTTGCTTCTCTGCAGAATAAGTGATTTAGTGTTGTCACAAAATCAGTGAAACCTTTTTATTTGCTCAAAAAGACAACATAGTCCCGTATGGTTCTAATATTAAAATACATGCATGTGAATACATATTTCAAGTGTGTAATGTGGTGTTCCCAGCTTGTGCCCACTGATGCACTGCCACGCTGGGTGAAGTAGAGGGCCCAATCTGAAACTGCAGTAAGGTTTGCCCAACCACGCCTAAGGTGAGTCAGGTGAGAGCTGTTAGCAATGAAGAATAAATGGGTTTGATCAGCAGTTAATTTTA
The DNA here is from genome assembly GCF_013368605.1 of Nyctibius grandis. Lineage (NCBI taxonomy): Eukaryota > Metazoa > Chordata > Aves > Nyctibiiformes > Nyctibiidae > Nyctibius > Nyctibius grandis. Next base: position 47,867,495 of record NC_090663.1, read on the forward strand.
AATGCTTCTGAATCAATTGGATGCTCTTGTGTGCCAACTCAGGGGTTACTGTACTTACAAGGGACATGATCTTGCAATTCTCCTTCCAGGTGCAATAATATGGTCTTCTTCTGTGGACAACTTCCAGTATCTAGAGAGAGCTAGGAAGATGTGGTAGCTCTTGATGAGCCTCCTCTGGGGAGGATATCCAAGATAAAGGCTCTCTGGAACATCTCTTGTGTTCCTAGGAGAAGGAACCATCCATCACTCCCCTTACTCTGCCCAGGTTTAATAACAATCTTTAATTCTAATCCCATACTGCCCCAAACAGAAGTTTTAAGTTAAGAACCCCTTTTTGTTAATGTATATAAATCTAAAAGGACTCCGTAAGAATCAATGTAAATTGTTCATGTAAATATGGGGTCTACACATAGCAAAATGGAGAGAAGTAGAAGGAAAGAAGAAAGGATGGAAAGCAAGCAGGTCCGAACTCAACACCAGGGAGCTTGAATCCACTCATCACAAAACTTAAGGACAGGTATAATTCTCTTCATTTTACTCATGTGAGAAATGAAGCTCCCTCTCTGTCATGCACACTTTCTTACACTCTTTTCTTTTTGCAACGCTCTTTTCATAATAAGAGACTTCTGTCTTTAGTCATCCTTGCTGTAAGTTTATTTAAAATGTGTCGGATAATCTTCCAGATTCTGGGGGATCTCTTTGTCAAAGAAATTGGACAGATATAGCCCCTCTATGATGAAATTGATAGTTGCTAAAATAACAAAGATATGATTAAAAAAGACTAAAGATATGATTCTTCATGTAAAAACCATACACATAACAGGTGGTATTCTGCAGTCTAACTTAAAACATACCTGTGTAATCAGGAAAGAAAGGTGTGTTCCTAAACTCAATTAGACACCTAAAATTATGTGAAGATAATGTGGACTGTGCTCTAACATTGGAAATCACTTGTAGCATTCCTTTTGCAACACAGTTTTTCTCGGTGAAAAGTATATTCTGGAAACATATGCTTTTCAATCAAGAATTGATGCTGAATGATGTTTAGTGACAGCTCATTGGCTCATTCTGCTGATTGCCTGGCTTTTGAGGTGTCTGTAATTAGCTATTACCTTGCTGAATTTGCAGAGATTTTTTCCACTTATTCCCACTCTGAATAATTTTTTCTCTGAACAGAATAGAGCTTGTTCCAAATTCTTTCCCACAGTTCAGTGTGGTGGAAAAAAGGACTGCTGAAGTATTTGAATCTGTAAAAAAAATATTGAGAAGAAAGAGAAGTCTTAGATTTTTGTATATGACAGCGGCGGCAGCAGCGAAAGCGGCGGCAGCGACTTGAGGTTAGTGCGGGGGCGAGGGCGACATCGGGCTTAACCAGGAGGTTTTTCGTACTCTGGGCCCCCCCCGAGCCCCCCGCGAGCATCAGCCCCGAGCTGCTCCCTCCTGACCCCGGACCCGGACGTTCCCGGCAACTAATCAGGAGAGGAGGGGGCGTAGCCGGAGGCACCGCAGAGGCACCGCGGGCGATTTAAACGCTCCACCCCCTGTTATCGGGTGATAAAAAGTCTCTTGGAGGACAGGGACTAGTCCCTGCCCAGAGGGGAGAGGGAGACTCAGCTGTGACTGTGAGTCAGCAGTGACTGGGTGTGTCCCAGGGCAGGAGAGGCTGCAGTCGTTTGCAGCTCGTTGGGGAGGGCGCAGACTCCCTCCCAGTGCACAAGGCGAGGAAGGTGCCAAGGAGCTGTGAACCAGGGGTGGCACCAACAGGTATTTCCCAGTTCAGTGAAAGAACAATGGTATCTACCCGGTGGAAGAAGACCAAAATGGATGTGGGAACCCAGACAGAGCTCCCACGGAAGGAGGCGATGGTGCGGGTTGCGGGCTGCAGGGAATGCTACACCGTCTCTGTGGTGTCAGGGGGCTGTGTGCGCTGTGAGCAAGTAGATGATCTGCTCGGCCGAGCGGCACAGCTGCAAAGCCAGGTTGAAAGGCTTCAAGCCGAAGTAGAAAGGCTTAGGAGCATTCGGGAGGCTGAAATGGAGATAGACTGGTGGAGCCAGGCTCTGCCTTCCCTGCAACAAAAATGGGAGCACCTGCCGGAGAGCTCCCAGGATCGAGGGACCCCTGTACTCTGCCCCTCTCAGGTGGAAAACGATAACCTAGAGGAGAGGAGTGAGTGGAGGCAAGCCTATGGCCGTGGCAAAAGGCGAGTGCCCTCCTTGCCTACCTTGCCTCCACAGGTGCCTCTGAGCAATAGATATGAAGCCCTAGTGGAATACAGCCGGTCCAACGGGGATGTGGTGGAGAGGCAACCTATATCAGAGGTCCCACCACAGTCAGAAAAACCTGATGGGCGTATAGCTACCTCCTCCACAAGGAAGAAGAGAAGAGTTTTAGTGGTTGGAGACTCCTTCCTAAAGGGATCTGAGGGCCCAATATGCAGAGCTGACCCCCATCACAGGGAGGTCTGCAGCCTGCCTGGAGCCCGAATCAGGGATATCACCAGGAAACTCCCCAGCCTGGTGAAGGCCACAGACTACTACCCCCTGCTGATCTTCCAGACAGGTGGGGAAGAAGCTGCATCCTGTAGTCTGAGAGGGATGAAGAAAGACTACAAGGCCCTAGGACGGTTGGTGAAAGAGTCTGGGGCACAAGTTGTTTTCTCCTCTCTCCTTCCGTTTTCAGGTGATGACGTGGGATGGAACAGTAGGATTCTCTCTATTAACGCCTGGCTACGAGACTGGTGCTACAGGCAGGGCTTTGGGTTCTTTGATAATGGCTGGTTTTATAAGACAACAGGCGTGACAGTGAGACATGGGAAAGGTTTATGTCATAGGGGCAAAAGGGTTCTGGGACAGGAATTAGCAGGGCTCATTCGGAGAGCTTTAAACTAGATTCGAAGGGGGATGGGGTGGTAGCTGGGCTTGCACCACTGGGGCAATGCTCTAGTGTTGAGGTAGACCAGGAGGCCTCCCATCCCCCTGGGGTGAAATCGGTGTGCCCAGCTCGCTCCCTGAAATGCCTGTACACCAATGCACGCAGCATGGGGAATAAACAGGAGGAGTTAGAAATCCGTGTTCGGTCGGGGGGCTATGATCTAGTGGCAATTACAGAGACTTGGTGGGACGCCTCACATGACTGGAATGTGGTAATGGATGGCTATGTCCTGTTCAGGAAAGACAGGCCACTAAGGAGAGGTGGTGGAGTTGCTCTTTATGTGAGTGAGCAGCTAGAATGTATTGAGTTCTGTCCAGGGGCGGATCAGGAGCGAGTTGAGAGTTTGTGGGTGCGAATTAAGGGGCAGGCTGGCAGGGGTGATACTGTTGTGGGTGTCTATTACAGGCCACCGGATCAGGATGAGGACGGTGATGAGGCCTTCTACAGGCAGCTGAGAGCAATCTCTCAATTACAGGGCCTGGTGGTTGTCGGGGATTTCAACTACCCTGGTATTTGCTGGGAGGCCTACTCAGCCAGCCATCCCCAGTCCAGGAGGTTCCTCCAGTGCATTGATGATAACTTTCTGATGCAAATGGTGGATGAGCCAACTAGGAGAGGAGCGTTGCTGGATCTGATCCTCACTAACAAGGAGGGTCTGGTTGAAGAGGTGAAGGTTGAGGGCAGCCTTGGTTGTAGTGACCATGAGATGGTAGAGTTCAGGATCTCATGTGGCAGGACCAGAATAGCTAGCAGAATCACAACCCTGGACTTCAGGAGGGCCAACTTTGGCCTTTTCAAGCAATTGCTAGGGGAAATCCCATGGGACAGGGTACTAGAAGGTAAGGGGGCCCAAGATAGTTGGTTAGCATTCAAGGACTGCTTCTTCCGAGCTCAAGATCAGAGCATCCCAACAGGTAGGAAGTCAAGGAAGGGTACCAGGAGACCTGCATGGTTGAACAGGGAACTGCTGGGCAAACTGAAGTGGAAGAAAAGGGTGTACAGATCGTGGAAGGAGGGGCTGGCCACTTGGGAGGAATATAAGTCTGTTGTCAGAGGATGTAGGGAGGCAACTAGGAAAGCTAAGGCCTCCTTGGAATTAAACCTTGCAAGAGAGGTCAAGGGCAACAGAAAGGGCTTCTTCAAATACATTGCAGGTAAAGCCAACACTAGAGGCAATGTAGGCCCACTGATGAATGAGTTGGGGGCCCTGGAGACAGAGGATAAAAAGAAGGCGGAGTTACTGAATGCCTTCTCTGGCTCTGTCTATACTGCTGGAGACTGTCCTGAGGAGCCCCGGACCCCTGAGGCCTCAGAAGAAGTCAGGATAGAGGAGGAATCTGTCTTGGTTGATGAGGGCTGGGTCAGGGACCAATTAAGCAACATGGACGTCCATAAATCCATGGGCCCTGATGGGATGCACCCGCGGGTGCTGAGGGAGCTGGCGGAAGTCATTGCTAGGCCACTCTCCATCATCTTTGCTAAGTCGTGGGCAACGGGAGAGGTGCCTGAGGACTGGAGGAAAGCGAATGTCACTCCAGTCTTCAAAAAGGGCAAGAAGGAGGACCCGGGTAACTATAGACCGGTCAGCCTCACCTCCATCCCCGGAAAGGTGATGGAGCAACTTGTTCTTGGTGCTGTCTCTAGGCACATCAAGGATAGGGGGATCATTAGGGGCACTCAGCATGGCTTCACCAACGGGAAGTCTTGCTCAACCAACTTGATAGCCTTTTATGAGGATGTTACCCGGTGGATAGATGATGGTAAAGCTGTGGATGTGGTCTATCTCGATTTCAGTAAAGCGTTTGACACGGTCTCCCACGGCATCCTCGCAGCTAAACTGGGGAAGTGTGGTCTGGATGATCGGGTAGTGAGGTGGATTGTGAACTGGCTGAAGGAAAGAAGCCAGAGAGTAGTGGTCAATGGGACAGAGTCCAGTTGGAGGCCTGTGTCTAGCGGAGTCCCTTAAGGGTCGGTACTGGGACCAGTTCTATTCAATATATTCATTAATGACTTGAATGAGGGAATAGAGTGCACTGTCAGCAAGTTTGCTGATGACACAAAACTGGAAGGAGTGGTGAGGAGAAGGAACACGCCTCCACAAAATCCAATGTGAATCAAAGTGAAGACATTTATTAAGCATAAGCTGTCCCTTTTATACATTTTGTACTTTCCCTGGCTGTAAGCATGTGCATTGCTATTCGTTAATATTACTAAACATACTCTTCTTTGATGTGTTGATTGGTCACTGCTCTGCCACTGGTCCTTCCTTAATTGGCTCCATCAGTTCTTGTTTCTTCTCCTCCGTGTTCGGCTCCCACCGGCTACTCCCTCAATTCTTGTTTGCTCAGCTGCTGTTTTTCCTCATCTCTCGAAGGTCGGCTTGTTGACACTAGCTACATGAATCTTCTCACGCAGCTAGGCCTTCATTCCATACTCTCATACTTCTGGCTCATTACATGACCATTCTGCTCCAAAAACCCCTCTACAATTCCCCCTTTCTTTTCTTGAGCCAGAAAGGCCGTGTTTATTGTCCGCTGCAGGGCCCTTTGCAAGCAGGAGAATAAACACGGTAATACAAGGATGATAATACAAATCACAAACAATCCCATCAATAGCATTTTAATCAATCCGACCAGCCACCCTCCAATTCCCAAATTACCCAACCTGTCATCCAGGAACCCATGCTGTTCCCGTATTTTCTGTGTGGCATCCATGAGCTCTTTGATCTGCTTATGAATTGACCTGGAATGATCGTTCAGATCCATGCAACACATCACATCAAACTCCTGACATCCGTGACCGTGCACTAATAATAAAAAATCTATAGCAGCTCTATTTTGTAAGGTAGCATGTCGGATACTATCTACATCATTAGCTAATGTCCCTAAAATTCTAGAAGTTTGATCAGCTCTTTTTGCAACCCAGCAAGCTAAATTTCGCAATTGTGTTAGTCCTTGTGCAGCAGCCACACCCGGTGCAAAAATAGAAGAACGAACTACTTTGGTCCTAGACCATAGTTCTACCTCATCTTTACATTCTTTCCCTAAGGTAGTGACACTTCTTTTAATCTTGTGTAGGTTAGTGTGGTTTAATATGACCTTTCGTGTAGGCATTAGTAAGCTTAATTTACCTATGGTACACGGACCTCCCAGTTTTTTACTGGGCAGCCCTGGCCAAGCCCTATCTCCACAAATTAGGAATAAACCTTCTGGTAATTTTCTAGGCATGGCCAAATCCGGTGCTGGCTCTGTTTGACTACGCCCTACGTTTGCACACCAGATAGATTCATTTTGCCACAATGGATTACTGGGTGTGACATTTTGTAATCTCTTTATGTCGTTCTGATAAATGTTTGATCCCTCTGTGTAACTGAAAAACACACAGGATTCTGCCTCTAAAGTTCCTAGGATGTCAAGTTCTTGGGGCTCTAAGGGACTGACAGGCAAGCTATTGTCCCATAAATCCCAATGTTCGCCACATTTCATTGCATTCTCACAGAGGCTCTGTTTCAGCACATTCAACCCTGCCACTATCTCCTTACTTTCAGATCTGTTTAAGGGGACCCCCACTAGAAATGTATGAAAGGCTTGTTCAGGCTGAGCTAAGGAGGCACAAAACTGCGTCTGGTTCAAGCTCCGCATCAGAGTCACCCAAATGTTGTGACTCCCCTTCCATGGTGTAGGTGGAAGGACTATCGGTTGATGACCTTTTGTCAGGTCCAGGATCCAAAGCAGGCTTAACACAGAAAAAACAACCCCTTGCTTCATCATGACTGCGCCTTTTGCTCCCTTTTCTATACCTCCCACGCAAACCTTTTTTCACACTTCCTGCAGTCAGGGCACTGGATCTCTCGAGAGGTCAGTGTTCCGAGGCAGATCCTGAGTTGGCTCCTGTAGTTCAGGTTGTTCTTGTAGCCACGGCTTCACCCACTTAGCTGGTACCCATTTGGCTCCTGTATCTGTAACGACACATGCATACCCTCGACCCAACGTTATTAATTTCATTGGACCTTCCCACACACCAGTCACCCCATTTTTTACCATCACTTTGGCTTGTTCCTGTTCTTTCTGAAAAGCCTCCATACCTCCCTTTAACCCTGCACCATGTTTTACTGTTGGAGGTACAGAGTAGTCCTGTGGCAAGCGTAAAAAGTTTAGTACATAAAGCGCTTTACACAACCTGTCAGCAGGAGGTAGCCCTGGCTCTCCCGCTTTTTGTTTTTGTAAAAGGTGTTTCAGAGTTTGATTCATGCGCTCCACAATAGCTTGTCCCGTTGGTGAATGTGGGATGCCTGTTACATGTGTTATACCCCACAGTTGGAAAAAGTCCTGTGTGACACGTGCCACATAGCCTGGGCCATTGTCCGTTTTAATCGTCTGTGGAATGCCCAGGGCTGCAATAGCAGAATGCATGTGTCGTTGAACGTGTTTGCTGGATTCGCCTGTTTGTGCTGTAGCCCAGGTAGCAAGGGAGAAACAGTCAACACTCACGTGGACATATTTCAGCCGTCCAAATTCGGGGATGTGTGTTACATCCATTTGCCATATCTCCAACGGTCCAGTACCGCGGGGGTTGACACCAGGTGTTAAACCACCCCCAAGATGTTGACAGTCTGGACAGGACTGGACTATTCCACGTGCATCTGCACTGCGTAGCCCAAACTGACGCCGCAGTACCTTAGCAGATTGATGGAAAAAAGGCATGGGATCGTTGTGCTTGAGCGAAACGATCAATTGAAGGCGCAGCCCAGGCAGGTGCGACAAGTTTGTCTGCCCGAGCATTGCCTTCAGCTAAGCCTTCCAGGAGTCCTGTGTGACTACGGATATGTGTGATGAAATATGGATGCAGTCGCTCTGTCAGCAAAAGCCATAATTCATGAAAAAGTTGGTATAGTTGTTCATTAGCTATCTCTTTGAGCAGAGCACGCTCCATCCTCTGGACAATCCCTACGACATATAAAGAGTCACATACCACATTAACAGGTGCTGTGTTCCATCGCCTGAAGACCTCCACCACAGCTCGCAATTCTAATTGTTGTGTAGACCCTTGAATGTCAGATAAAATTACATCATGCCGCTTCCCATTGTCTAACCATGTTAGTGCTGCTTTTTGAGCTTTGCCTCCAGCATCTGTAAAAACGGTGACACCACTGACCGGACGTTCTGACCTTTTTGGTAATTCTTCCCATTGACCCAATTGCAGCACAGAGAAGTATTTGTGAGGGGGTAGATGTACCTTCAACTCGCCCCTATAATCCAATAACGCAACTTGTAATGGTATGGAATTTTGTAATGCCCATTGTAGATACTCTGCAACCAGTGGAATAACCAAAAAAGCAGGTTCGACGCCTGCTATCTCTACAACCCTCTGCCTTCCTTTCATTACAAGTTGTGCTATGGCCTCTACTTTCGTAGTGATGGTACGTTTTGGTTGCATAGGCAAAAAGATCCATTCCAGCACATGTAGAGGATCCTTGTCAGTCACCCACTGCATAATTAATGCCAGGGGGTGGCGATCGTGATTGATAACCAATACTCCAATACTGTAATCTGGGTCCCAACGGTGAGTGTATGCCATAGCTATTTTGGTACTCAGGTGTTTCAATGCCTGCTCAGCTTCCTGTGTCAATGTGCGGGGGGCATCTGCACCGCCTCCTCCCTTTAGCAATTGCATCAAAGGTGCCAATTCAGCATTGGTGAGACCACACAGGGTTCGTACCCAATTGAGGTCTCCCAACAGTTTTTGTACATCATTTAAAGTACTGATATTCACACGAATTTCTAGTTTTTGGGGTCTAACAGTTGTTTTGGTAATTTCCCACCCAAGGTACTTCCAGTTTTCCTCCTGTTGTACCTTTTCTGGAGCTATTTGCAATCCACCTTTTGCTAGTTCAGTCTGCAGTGTATGAATCAATTGTTTTTTATCCAATTGTTTCCCTGCTATTAGAATGTCATCCATATAATGGTATATAATCAAATTTGGAAAATTCCTTCGCACAGGAGCAAGTGCCCAGGCCACATACATTTGACACATTGTCGGTGAATTTTTCATTCCCTGTGGTAACACAACCCAATGATAGCGTTTCATAGGTGCAGCTTTGTTCACTGATGGCACCGAAAAAGCAAATTTCTGATACTCATCAGGGTGCAAAGGGATGGTGAAGAAACAATCTTTTAAGTCAATGATTAAAATGTCCCAGTCTTTAGGGATCATATTGGGGGATGGGAGCCCTGGTTGTAGGGTTCCCATATCATCCATGACCTCATTGATTTTTCGAAGGTCATGTAACAAACGCCATTTGCCACTTTTTTTCGGAATAGTAAATATTGGGGTGTTCCATGGGCTTGTTGTGGGCTCAATATGACCTTTTTCCAGTTGCTCCTGTACCAAGCTTTCAAGGTGGGCGATTTTTTTCTGCAGACAGCGGCCATTGATCAACCCAAACTGGGGTTTCTGTTTTCCAGGTTAGTTTTAGGATTGGTCGCCCTTCATCAATGGCCGCCTCTAAAAACCCTCACTGTTAGTTACCAAACGTGCCCCTAATTGACTTAATGCATCTCTCCCCAGTAAACAAATGGGGACAGGCATCACATATGGTCTTACTGTACAGGTACTCCCATCCTGCAATTTGCAACAAATCACATTTGTACTGATTTTAGTGGTCTGTATTCCCCCGACCCCCAAAATGGGCGTAGGGGGGATCTCCAATGGCCACGAATGAGGCCACTCTGCTTGACTGATTATTGTAACGTCTGCTCCAGTATCAATCAGCCTAATTACCACGCAAGTTTTCCCACCAGGTTCTTTTAGTGTTACCCGTTCTGTTGGTTTTGCCTTGCTGATATCCATTGCCAGATAAATGTCAGCCTGGCCTGTTGATCCAAAACCCCCAGTCCCTCTTATCTGATTCCCAGCTGTGGGCACAGCTGATTTAAAGGGGACCAGTTGTCCAATTTTTTCTCCTTTGGGTATATGAATTGGTGGCAGGGGGGTCCATACCATAATAGATATGACCCCTGTAAAATCGGCATCGATTATACCGGGTAAAATGAAAAGACCTTTTCGGGTCGTAGAGGATCGCCCGATAAGTAAGGCACTCAACCCGTGACCCAGTGGGCCTTTCATATCGGTGGGTATACATTGTACTTGCGGGTCTATCAGAGTCACCTCTACTGCTGTGGCAACGTCCACCCCAGCACTCCCTCTTGTGGCGGCGGCGACGCCATCCAGGCAGCCCGGGTGGAAGACCTGTTTTGTGTCATTGCGCTGGGTCTCCTCACGCTCGCCCCCCCGTTTCCCAGCCGAGTTCCCTGCTTAGTGAATCTAGATCGGCATTCATCTGCACGGTGACCGTATTTCCGGCAGCGATTGCAGGTCCCTGCAAACTCGTGACTTTTTACTCGGCATTGAGCCTTAAGGTGTCCCGGTTTGCCACAGTTGTAACATTTTGGTCCCTGATCGCCTCTCCCTGATCGTACTAGAGGTTTCACCGCAGCCGCAAAGGCTGACGCCATGTATCCTGCTGTTTCTTCCGTTGTTCCTACGCGCTCACACGCATCCATCATTTCTGCCAGGCTAGAATTTTTGGGTAATGTCTGTAAAATGCGCTTACAAGTAGGATTAGCATTGTCGACTGCCAACGACATTAGCAACGCCTCTCGAGCTACATCGGTCAGTGATGTCCTTTCCAATGCTTCACGCAATCTTTCTAAAAATGTCATATGAGGCTCAGATGGACCTTGCCTTATTTTTGTATAGGCAGGAATTACTTTCCCATCTTCTGGGAGGGTTTTAAAAGCCTCTCGGGCTAAGGTGGCAGTAAGTGCCAAGGCTTCTGGTCTAAGTCGTGCCTGTCGTTGTGGATCACTAAACTGCCCTTCTCCCACCAGTTGGTCAAATGTTATCCCTAAAAGAGGATCATTATCTCCCCTCCCCAGGTTTTCCACCGCTGCAGCCTGTGCTGCGTCATGCCACCTCGTCCGCCACAAGAGTTCCTGCATCGGGGTTAAAATCATCGCCATCAATTGCTTAAAATCAAAAGGTGTTAAAAGCGTAGACATAAAGATACTATTTATAAATGCTTGGGTATAAGGTGCATGCAACCCATTTTGTTGTACCGCTTTCCGTGCCTCCTTAACAATCTCCCACTGTAATCCTACCCAGCGCGGTGGTTCTCTCTGATTTCCCAAAATAACTGGGAAAGCTGTGGGCAGAATCCCCCCCTCCACTAGCGCATTCTGTATAACTCCTCGCCACCGTAATCGCGGATCGTCTCCTCCCCCGTCCCCCATGACAGAGTGCATACCAACATTCCCATCCATATTTCTCATGCAGCTAGTCCCAGCCGCCTCAGCATCCCCCCCGGCCCCCCTGGTCCCCCCGCGTAGGCGTTCCCTTTCTTCTTTTCTCCTCTGCTCCTCCTTATGCTGTCGCTCAGTTAAGGTCGTCTGTCTTTCCAGGTCTTGTAATTTTGCTAACAATTTTTCCGCCCAAGCCACCGGATCCTTAAATTTCCCTGGACCGCCGGCAGGCGATGGGGGAGACGACGGGGGCAGAGGGGGATATTCGTATTCGGCGCGATTTGCGAGATTGGCGGCTCGCGGAGGCTTGAAGGGTGGGGGGGTGGGCTCGGGCTGATGCTCATCAACCTCCATTTCCTCCAGTTTAGGGGGCTCCCCTGTTGGTTTAGGGGGTATTTCAATTTTCTTCTGCTCTTCTGGTGGTGCGGAGGGGTTTGAAAAAACCGGTATTGGTGGCTGACCAAAAACACGAAGACCTCTCGCCCCAGGGTTAACCTCTGTTGGACGCAGAGCCGTAAAAGCCCCTGCTGCAACAGCCCTCTCTGCTTTCATTTCTTGAAGAGCAGTAAGAACAGCCCTCCATGCAGTTGCCAGTTCTATTGCCTCCTTTTCCCCACTGCTTATCGCTTCCCATAAACCCTTTCCAATATCTTCCCAAGTGTCCACCTTAAAAGCGCTCTGGGGGTCCGAAGGGAACCCATGCTCTCGACACCAAACTAACAGTCTCCGGAGCAAATGCTCATCATGTTTCACTCCTCTCTTAGAGAGGATATGTAGGAGAAGCCTTACTATCGCACTTTCTTCTTTAGAAATATTTTGGCCCATCTCCTTTTTCCCCCGGCTGCTCACCTCACTAAGTGTCCCGTTGCAACGTTCTTTTCTTTTCTTGCGAGTCGTCCTCCGTCTCGCCCCGGTCTTCAGACCTGCTGAGCCGTACTCCAGCCGGTGTACCTCCTTCTGGGCTATTCCCCGAACTTGCCGTCGATCAGCGTCTCATCAGGGTCACCATCTGAGGAGAAGGAACACGCCTCCACAAAATCCAATGTGAATCAAAGTGAAGACATTTATTAAGCATAAGCTGTCCCTTTTATACATTTTGTACTTTCCCTGGCTGTAAGCATGTGCATTGCTATTCGTTAATATTACTAAACATACTCTTCTTTGATGTGTTGATTGGTCACTGCTCTGCCACTGGTCCTTCCTTAATTGGCTCCATCAGTTCTTGTTTCTTCTCCTCCGTGTTCGGCTCCCACCGGCTACTCCCTCAATTCTTGTTTGCTCAGCTGCTGTTTTTCCTCATCTCTCGAAGGTCGGCTTGTTGACACTAGCTACATGAATCTTCTCACGCAGCTAGGCCTTCATTCCATACTCTCATACTTCTGGCTCATTACATGACCATTCTGCTCCAAAAACCCCTCTACAGAGTGGCTGACACACCGGAAGGCTGCACAGCCATTCAGAGAGACCTGGACAGGCTGGAGAGTTGGGCGGGGAGAAATCTAATGAAATATAACAAGGGCAAGTGTAGAGTCCTGCATCTGGGCAAGAACAACCCCATGTATGAGTACAAGTTGGGGACAGACCTGTTGGAGAGCAGCGTAGGGGAAAGGGACCTGGGGGTCCTAGTGGACAGCAGGATGACCATGAGCCAGCAGTGTGCCCTTGTGGCCAAGAAGGCCAATGGCATCCTGGGGTGTATTAGAAGGGGTGTGGTTAGCAGGTCGAGAGAGGTTCTCCTCCCCCTCTACTCTGCCCTGGTGAGGCCGCATCTGGAGTATTGTGTCCAGTTCTGTGCCCCTCAGTTCAAGAAGGACAGGGAACTGCTAGAGAGAGTCCAGCGCAGAGCCACGAAGATGATGAAGGGAGTGGAACATCTCCCTTATGAGGAGAGGCTGAGGGAGCTGGGTCTCTTTAGCTTGGAGAAGAGGAGACTGAGGGGTGACCTCATTAATGTTTATAAATATGTAAAGGGCAAGTGTCAAGAGGATGGAGCCAGGCTCTTCTCAGTGACATCCCTTGACAGGACAAGGGGCAATGGGTGCAAGCTGGAACACAGGAGGTTCCACATAAATATGAGGAAAAACTTCTTTACGGTGAGGGTGACCGAAGACTGGAACAGGCTGCCCAGAGAGGTTGTGGAGTCTCCTTCTCTGGAGACATTCAAAACCTGCCTGGATGTGTTCCTGTGTGATATGGTCTAGGCAATCCTGCCCCGGCAGGGGGATTGGACTAGATGATCTTTCGAGGTCCCTTCCAATCCCTAATATTCTGTGATTCTGTGGTTCTGTGAAATTTTTATCCACTTATCTTTTTTTTAATTCTTGGAAATGTTTCATTTCTTAGAAGGTTTTGAATGATTCGTTGTTGCAGTGGCCTAGGATAATTTAGTGATTTCTGCTGAACTTTTGCTTTAAAGGTATTGATGATTGAAGCAATATGTCTTTTTGTTTTAAGCAATGAACAATCATACCACATTAAAAAGTCTTAAATGCAGCTAAACAACAACTTTCCTAATTAAGGCATATGCAAAATTTCTTAAGCTAAATCCAGTATTATTACACTGAAAGTTCAGTAAAATGGAATGCATGTTTTATAATTTTAATTTTTTCATTTATTTCTCATCTGCTTTTTGATCTTCTCAGAGATCTGTGTCTTTCACTAAGAAACTATTCTGTTCGAATTCTTAAAGCTTTCTTTTTTAATTAGTATTTTGCATTCTAAATTCAAGAAAGAAGAGTGCCAAGATTAATACTGGCAAATGCATGGCATGTAGTTCTTGATTTGAAGTTGTATTTATGTGCTTGGAAGCATCTTGGAGTCAAAATAATGTATTATTCTTGGCTGTCACATGAAAACAAAGACCACCATAGTTTATTAAAACAAAAACTCTTGTTAATGCACACAGCCAAGTTAACTCTTAGTAAGATTTTGCAAAACAGATAAAATCCTGAGATATTTAGAAAGTTTTTAACACTATTAATAACTGCATATTTATTCAATAGTCAATTAATGCAGGCAAATGTGACCCTTCTGCTCTCAATTTCTTATTCTTTCAGGATGTTGGTTTCAACCAGTAACTGTATGTCTATGTTTAGCCTGCCTCTGAGGCTAAAAAATAGCCAGCTGTTCTGTCACCTAATGACCCCTCCCCAGCCAAGAGAGGGATTTGGATAAAGGAAAGGAGACTTGTGGGTTAAAATGGAAACAGATTTAATAAAATAAGAAAAACAATATCAATACTAATGCTAATATAAAATACAGAGTTATACTCAGCCCATGTAGTGGTCGGGAGCTGTGCGCTCCCAGCAGTGAATGCCTGATGTCAAACACTGCGAGCACCACAGCCCCAGCGACAGCACGACGGTCACAACGAACAGGAGAGCAGGCCTCAGGAGCAGAATGATGGGAGAGACCCTTCAGGGATGGTGACCATTGAGAAGTGAGGGGCCGCCCCCACCATCTTTCCAATTTATAGTGAACGAGACGTTTACGGTGTAGAATACTTCTGTTGGCCAGCCTGGGTCGGCTGCCCTGGCTTTAGCTCCTTTTACCTTAAGCACCTGGATGACTTGGAACTGCTAACGGCCTTGATCACCATGGAAACTCACATACCAAGACTGGCCACAAACTACATCAGTGGTTTTTATCAACTTTGTTCTCACCGTATCGGGTGCTGCAGTCTTCTCAAAAGTGCAGCTTTCCTGAACAGAAAGTTGATTCTATGATTCTATCCCAGCGAAACCGGGACACTAGACAATATGTATTTGTCAAAAATGCAGCATTAGAAATCAGTTTTGTGCTCTGCAAGTTATAATGATTCTGACCTTCCACTGTTCGGAGTAAAAGTAGAATTTATGAATAAAACAGAAATAGGTCACAGTATTTAGAAATTGCTGTCTACAACTTCAACATGATGGGGAGAGGAGAGGGTGGTACTGATTTCTTCTCTCTGCTGTCTGGTGATCAGATGTGAGGGAATGGCTTAAAGCTGTGTCAGGGTAAGTTCAGACTGGATATTAGGAAAAGGTTCTTCACTGAGAGGGAGGTCAAGCATTGAAACAAGCTTCCCAGGGAAGTAGTCATAGCACCAAGTCAGTGTTCAAGAAGCATTCGGACAATGCTTTTAGATATATGGTTTAACTTGCCCTGTGTGGAATCAGGAGTTGGACTTGATGATCTTTATGGGTTCATTCCAACTCAGGGTGTTCTATGATTCTATTCTGTATTTCAGATTTATTCATAAGCAGTCATTATTACACATCTTTTCAAGATTCCTGTTGCATTGAGCAAAATTTCTTCACTGAAACTTTCTCACCTGTTATTCATAAAATGATTTTTAATCGTAAAATAATTCACAAAATAATGAACATTATTCATAAAAATGTGTGTGTAGATAAAATAAAAAGACGGTGGGAAGCTTCTTCCTAGGTAGCAATCAAGAGATAAAGAGACCTTTTAACCCCTTCTACTTTAAATTTGCTGTGTTAAAATTTGTCATTTCATCGTCTGAGTACCTTCTATGGTGTTCACTCATCAAAGTGACTAAAACACATCTTAGATTCTGTGTTCTTGTATCTTCTCCCCAGGGGAGAAATGTGTACAGCAGAACATCTTCTGTTTGTGTGGGTTTTTTGTGGGTTGGGGTGTGTGTGTTGGTTTTTGGTTGGGTTTTTTTTTTTTTTTCATTGACACTTGCAACAATTTCTGTTAATAGTAAAGAGAGAAGTTCAAAGAAACATGCTTCACACCTGGACTAGTCAGAGTGAGGTTTCATAACCCTTTTTTCTAAGACAGTATGTCCTGCAGTACCAGATATATATATCCTTTATATACCTGTATTTCTATGATATAGATTTTATAACCTAACAAGCCATGCTACCTTTGGCTATGAGGTTATGTTAGGAAGAAGGGAGAGGAAAGGCAGTACACAGGGAGAACTGAGTGATGGAAGGAAGGGCAGTCCCATTGGAGATAGGGAAAAGATGATATAATCATTGAATATTTAGAGAACAGGTAGACATAAAGTCAGTGTATTTTCAGAACAAAAGATGAGAAGAAGGGGAAATTCGTTTTTCAAGGCTTCCTTCTGTGGAAATTTAGGAAGGCTTTAAAACATTATGATGTTATTATTATATCAGTATCTTGCTGTAATAAGAGATGTGCTTTCTCTTCTCTTTGTTTAAGTTCAGACTACAAGATCTTCATTATGAAAACACCAGCAGAATTGTATCTATCTGAATAGACATGGAAAGGACTCAGTTCCCAATTACATTTCTCCTGTGATTGACTTTCAATAGAAAAGTTTTTCTTGTGATGTCAGAGAAGGTACTGATGCAAAAAATACAAAAAATTCTGACCTGCATGGCATAAAAAGCATTCAGATAGTGGCTGGGGAAAAGATAATGGACAAAACTTCAATACATATGCAGAATTTCATCTTCAAGCATCTCAAATGTTTGAAGAACTTTAAATTGTGTGTTCTCCTAGAAATATGTCCTTCAGAGTAAAAAAAACCCATATAACAAATGTGTTTTATGATAAATACGTATCTCAATTTTAGATGAGAAACACATGTATATGGATAAAAATTCTTTACTAGCAGAGTAATACTCAGTATTGATAATGGTAATGGTACTGATAATTTGGCTGGGTGGCCGGCCACAGAGAGTGGTGGTGAACGGTACTGCATCCAGTTGGCATCCGGTCACTAGTGGTGTCCCCCAGGGCTCAGTACTGGGCCCAGTCCTGTTTAATAACTTTATTGATGATCTGGATGAGGGTATCGCGTGCACCCTCAGTAAATTCGTGGACAACACTAAGTTGAGTGGGAGTGTTGATCTGCCTGAGGGTAGGAAGGCTCTGCAGAGGGATCCGGACAGGTTAGATAGATGGGCCAAGACCAACAGCATGAAGTTCAACAAGGCCAAGTGCCGGGTCCTACACTTTGGACATAACAACCCCATACAGCACTACAGGCTGAGGGGAAGAGTGGTTGAAAAGTGGCCCAGTGGAAAAGGACCTGGGGATATTGGTGGACAACTGGCTGAACATGAGCCAGCAGTGTGCCAAGGCGGCCAACAGCATCCTGGCTTGTATCAGAAATAGTGTGGCCAGCAGGACTAGGGAAGTAATTGTCCCCCTGTACTCGGCACTGGTGAGGCCACACTGGGATTGTTTAGCCTGGAGAAAAGAAGGCTCGGGGAGACCTTATTGCTCTCTACAACTACCTGAAAGGAGGTTGTAGTGGGATGGGGGACGGCCTCTTCTCCCAGGCAACTCGCAACAGGACTAAAGGACATAGCCCCAAGCTGCACCAGGGGAGGTTCAGGTTAGACATTAGGAAAAATTTCTTCACAGAAAGGGTTATTAGACATTGGAATGGGCTGCCCAGGGAGGTGGTGGAGTCACCATCCCTGGAGGTGTTTAAGAAAAGACTGGATGTGGCACTTAATGCCATGGTCTAGTTGACATAGTGGTGTTAGGTCAAAGGTTGGATTCGATGATCCCAGAGGTCTCTTCCAACCTAGTTGATTCTGTGAATTTGTGATTCTGTAATATAGTTCTACTGCTTAAGATTTATTGTTATATTTGGTCAGTGTCCATAATCAACTTCAAGATGCTTAGAGTTGTTTTCAAACTGTTCTGTACAGAAAATGTTACAGTGCATGCATGTAGCTTTGGTCAGGTATTTTGTTAACTGAACTATTCAGACTGTTTGGAAACAAACGTAAGTAAATTTGCTGGGTTGAACGGAGAAAACAACAGTTTACACATATTCTTAGATACACATTTTAAACTGATTTGCTTTAAAAATCTGTGCTATGTTTATTCTTCTGTATCTTTGAAAATGTATATAAGTCTTATTTTTTTTTTCTATTGTTTTTCTAGATCTATTTGTTATAAGTTGGAGGTAACATGCATAGCAAATATAAGGAGGATAGGTCAAAAAGAAAAACATACATTTTAAAAGTGAAAAATCAATATAACTGAATCTAATATATTAGTTAGTATAAAGAAAAATGTTTTTTTTTGTGTATGGACAATAAGTACTTTTTGGAAAGATCTTGATATTTAGAAGCTTTCTGAAAGAATGAGTTTTCACATTTAAGTTTATTCAGAAGTTAGGAGTGATTTCCCTATGGAAAGTAATAAATTTTACCATTATTCTAATTTCCTTGTTTTAAGAACTTTAGGAATAACACCAAATTTGAAAAGTATTTTACTTCAGTTATTTTTAAATTTGTATTTCTCATTCAAAGAAATTTCTTAGTTCCTTACCGAAGTATGATATTTCTGAGGTGTGTGATTGCAACTTTGAAATAAGATTTTTTTTTTGGTAGATGTAACACATTTTCTGCTCAATAATAAAATCAGTCAGTGTTATAACTGAAATATGGTATGTAGTTATGAAAATATTATGTTCATTGGAAATGTCACTGTCTGATAAAGTTGAATCAATTTTTTTGTCCAAACTCAAAATAATAAGAATTACTTTTCCCATGATGGCCTAAAACATATGGGATATGAATTTTTAAATAACTATTTAGATTAAGAATTGACTTCAAAGGAATGAGTACAGGAGTCTGTGTTGAAGGGGAAGTACTTCAAAATGATGTTCAGATGATACTTTCTTTGTACCTTGATGGAATTTGAGACGTTAGATCAGAAGATGAACTGAAACAAATAAGCAGCTAAGGTATCAGCTTGAAACTACTCTCCCTAGTATTTCTTAACATGAGGAAAAAGCAGTGAATATGATGCTAAATGTGCAGTCATTCGCTTCATAGAGTCATAGAATGGTTTGCGTTGGAAGGCACCTTAAAGATCATCTAGTTCCAACCCCCATGTCATGGGCAGGAACACCTTCCACTAGACCAGGTTGCTTAAAGCCCCATCCAGCCTGGCACTGAACACCTCCAGGGAAGGGGTAGCCACATCTCTGGGCAACCTATTCCAGTGGCTCATCACCCTCACAGTAAAGCATTTCTTCCTTATATCTAATCTAAATCTGCCTTTTTTTTCAGTTTAAAATTGTTATGCCTCATCCTGTCACTACATGCACTTATAAAAAGTCTCTCCAGCTTTCCTGTAGGCCCCCTTCGGGTACTGGAAGGTTGCTATAAGGTCTCCCTGGAGTCTTCTCTTCTCCAGGCTGTACAACCCCAACTGTGTCAGCCTGTCTTCACAGGAGAGGTGCTCCAGCCCTCTGATCATCTTCATGGCCTTCCTCTGCACTCGCTCCAGCAGGTCAATGTCCAGAGCTAGATGCAGTACTGCAAGCAGGGTCTCACAAGAGCAGAGTAGAGGGGGAGAATCACTTCCCTCGACCTGCTGGTCATGCTTCTTTTGGTGCAGCCTGGGATATGGTTGGCTTTCTGGGCTACCAGTGCACATTGCCAGCTCATGTTGAGCTTCTCATTAACCATCACCCCCAAGTCCTTCTCCTCAGGGCTGCTCTCAATCCATGTCCATGAGCTGAAGTGGGCTCCTTTCCTGGCAGCTACTAATGGGTGAGGGTATGTTCAGACCTCAAGGGAAGTTTGATCAAACTTTGGTGTCATATAAAACTTATTTCTCAAGCAAGGAGGCTGAAGGGTGACCACATTGCTCTCTACAGCTTCCTGAGGAGGGGAAGTGGAGAGGGAAGTGCTGATGTCTTCTCCCTGGTATCCAGTGACAGGACACATGGGAACAGTTCAAAGCTGCACCAGGGGAGGTTTAGACTGGACATCAGGAAGCATTTCTTTACCAAGAGGGTGGTCAAACACTGGAACGGGCTTCCTAGAGAGGTGGTTGATTCCTAGAGCCTGTCAGTGTTTAAGAGGCATTTGGACAATGCCCTTAATAACATGCTTTAGCTTTTGGTCAGCCCTGAATTGGTCAGGCTGTTGGACTAGATGACAGTTGTAGGTCCCTTCCAACTGAAATAGTCTATTCTGTTCTGTTCTACTCTATTCTAAAGTCCCCCTCCCTTTTGACAAAATTCCAGTTGCCAGTGAAATAATGTTTCATTCAAAAAATTTTGACTATGCCAATTACTACTCTCTTTTTTTTTTTTATTTTTTTTTCAATATTTTAAGGAAGAACTTGAAATTCAAGACTTGAGTGGTAAGAAACAAAATAGCTGTCTACAAAATAATGCAAAGAGGTTCTTTTAAAGGATATCTTTCCAAAGTATAGTGATTTAGAGTATATCAGAGGCATGTTGCATTTCTCAAAAGTATTTATAAGTATGTATTTTACAGAGTAGTCTTTTCCCACTGAATCAGTGCCAATTCTTCAATAGATACTTTCCTTCACAATAAGGATCTTAATGCTTAGTAGTTCTTACATTTGGAGTGGCATGTAAGTGGGCCTTTTTCTTGACTCACTTCTAATCCCATGTAGTTCAGTATCAGTCATCCTTCTGATGCTTGTACAAAAATGTTCAGAAGCTCAGGTGCTTTGTGGACTTAGAATATCCATGGGCTGACTTCAAGTGATAGAAATTTATATTAAAAATCTGTGAAACTGGATTTTAATACTAGAACTGATGTTTTTTCCGGCACACTTATATACAGTATTCATGGTTATTCCTGTAACACAACCCATATGAAATGAAGCCTTCCATTTGCCAGGAAAGAGTTATTCACAGAGAAATCACCAAGCAACTTTATTTTCAATGGAAACAGAATGGGACCTTTGATTCTGAAGGTGCATGTGATTCTTTTGTTTTAAACAATTAAACAAAAATGTTTAATAAAAATTACTATTTTTAATAAAACAAAAATCATTAATATTTTTTGTGTTCTTTCCCAAGCATAAATCTGTATTTGTGCTGTCAAGATTTATTGAAAAAATAGATTCATGGAGGATAAAATGGAACGTTAGTTTCACTTGGTTGTATTGTGCTGCTTATAGGACAATGCTGGTTTATACAGATGGTGTTCAAGGAAAAAATTTTGTAAGGGAGAATTTAAATTCTTAATTTTACAGTCCTGATAGTTTTGAAATCATTAGTGTGAGGCTTATTAATCTGTGCTGATTGGTGCCAGCAAACTATGTAGAGTTTATTTCAAAAGCTCTGGAGGGAAATTGTGGGTTTTGTTTGGAATATCAAGGTCAAGGGGATCATTCCTCTTTACTGCATTTTTTCCCCTAATAACAGATTAGGAAGAGCTGCAAGCATCTCTGTCATCTCTAGAGCTTTAATACACTGGTTTGTTCCAGTTAGTGCTGCTAAAGTAGTATATAATGCATGTTATCTTTTGTGTGAAGTGATATTTATATCATAAATGTTTGGAAAATGTGTCAGTAGAAGTGCTGGTATTAATAATGACTATTATTAATTTGCGCATAAAGTTAACTTGTTCTTATCTAGGACATTGATAATATCTCTGAATACTAAGCAAACTTTTTTCATGAATAGGTTGTCTGAGGACTGAATGGATCTCTTTACAATAAACACAATTTTAGGAAGATAACTGATTCCCTCACTCCCTGAATCAAAGTGGAAGAAGTAAGTTGGCTGGAATTTCAGTGTTTTAGAGGGAACATCTAACATGGGTAAGTTAGAGTATGAAGAAATCCACAGAGGGCTTCACTTTACTTTAGGAAGGTCTACTTTTGAACCACCAGTTGCATTAACAAACATCTGTGTCGCACAGTACAAATGGCTTTCTGACTTAAAAGGCAGTCAGGAATTCACAGGAGTGGAGTGGATGCATTTCCAAGTCAAGATAACCATGGAAGGCAATTTAACAGTGAGAGCACTGGTGACGTTCTGTCTTCTGATTGAAGTTATAGCTCTGGAAATTGTTGATACAAAATACTATAGATACAAATAGAAAATGGCTGGAAACAACAGAAATGTGGATGCTTCTGTTTTGTTTTTTTTTTTTGTTGCAACAGGGAAAACAGATGCTATTTTCATTGTTTTCTTGAGGTGATTGTTAGCTGAAAACATATTTATATTGTCTCAAAGCTCTTGTAACCCAATTTTCTTAAAGGGGGTATGTCTTTGTGCCTCACATTTGATCTCTGACACTAGACAGAACAAGTTTGGGACTGGCTTTTATTGAGTGATTTCTTCCCTCTGTCAGCCCTTTCACCCTGAAATCTTTGGAAGTCCTGTTGTCAGCCTCTACCTCTGCCTTCTGAACTTTTAAAAAAAGAGGTTATTGGATAAAGTATATTTTTACACTGTACTTGTCTCAAAGAAATTAATCTCCATGAGCTGGTTCAAAACTGGATTCTTTAGACTTTTAATGATGCGAGTCACATATGTATTCTCTGCCAAAAATGCCAAGGAGGGAAAAGAGACTTGATAATCTGGGCACTGAAGCTTTAATGAGACAAATTCTGTGTAATCATGCAAATCACCACTTGGCTGGCTCTTCTGGACGGAGTAGCTCATTCTCCACCTGCTAAATGGTAAGCATGCATGGCACAAAAGAAGAGCGAATTCTTCCTGCTTTGTATAATCATGGTTCAGTGGTATTAATGTGTTACTGGTGTTTGCATTTTGCTATACTGGTAGTCAGTGGGTTTTTTTACATAAGCTTTCTGTTCCAACAGAAATGCCAGTCTGAACATTTTTTCAAAGATAGCCTAATACTAAAATAAGGCTATAAAATTACTGTCTCTCTTTGATGTCTGTCAGAGTAACAATTATAATTTTTCTTGTTTAAAGGCCAAATGATAGTGGACACCGAATCTCTAATGATTCTGCAATGTTTTCACGTGTGAGGAATATCCTAAACCATGTTGTGCATTGTATTTGCATTGTAATCTATACCATAAAGTTGGTGAAATTTTCTGGGCTGTATACAGTAGCTTGCAAGTAATATCTGCAAGATTTCATTTTAGTCAGCACTTCCACATCAGGATTTATAAGTAATGTCATTCTGGTAGTTCGTTTAGCTTCTCCTATTTTGGACTGTTTTTGCTGTATTTTTCATAGTTGACTGTATGGGTCTTTTGCTAACACTATTAAACTGATCTATGGCTTGACACCAGTTACGCTGCATTCACTCGTGTTTTGTTTTTTTAATTAATCAAAGATCTTGTTTGTTAGAAATTACTAATAACTTTGGAGATCCAATCTTATCTAATGCAAAACAACATTTACTTAAATCCAGATACCTATGATCTGATCTCGCTCACTGTCCCAATTAAAGAATATTCTTGAAAACTATAGGCACACCAAGTGCATATTCATATTAACTGTAATAAACCACAGCAAGATATTTTTCTTTTTATGTTCTAATAACCATGCAACTGCACTTACTTTCAGACTACAACAGACCCTGATTAAAAACCTGAAGCTCATTTACATTTCAAACAGTTTACGCCAAATGCATCTTAGCACTTCTGATGCAGTTGCAGACTTAGCAATGTATTCTTGGAAGACCTTTGCCGTTTCCTCTTGGGGGTGGTGGTGCCTGCTGGAGTGCCCCTGTGCTCCCTTCTGTCTGTCCTCTCTCTAGCTTGCTATGTAGACTAGCAATCTGTAGAGCAGTCAACAAACTGTGAAAGGCATTTACTGTCCTGGTGCTGCTTCAGTTCTGTCTTATTACAGGATATAATAGAACTACTGTTCAAGAAAATAGAGGTTTTTAGCCTGCTCTTACTTCAGAAGGGTGAGTCTTCATTTGGCCAGGCTTCTAGGAAACCTCTAAGGCAGCCTGAGTTTGTCCTGCAGCTAAAAGAAGCTCTTATTAGCTTAGTCCCACTTCTGTGCCATTACTTTTCTTTTGTTGGCACAAGCTTTTAAGCAGCTGTGTGTTGAAATGAGCTAGGGAAACAGTCAAGGTTAAAGTTAACACAATGAAGAAAATAAACATAAATGGTTACTTTGAAATCCAGCTGATAGGTCAGAGCTGATAATACTTAGAAACCTTGTGATCAGAGCCTTTCCAAAGAAAAATTATTCAGAACCATCCATCATATATATTTTCAAGATGAAACCTTGTTAGGATACCAGGTCTCACGTGAGAGATTGCTCAGATCTTAAGTAGTGATCCTGAAATGAATGATAAGGATTCAGCTGATGTTAAATCTGATATTAAAGGGTATATTCTGCACCAGAATTAAAGAGTAGACTTTAGGATATCCATGAACACTGAACCACCTGTTTTTATATTAATTCATGTAAATTGTACATCTCTGAAATTGGATCCACAAAGCAGAAAGAGCCTTTTAACACTTAAGGGGGAAAAGGATAAAAGGCTTTGGAGCACTTCCAGGTAATTGTTTGGAGCATTTCACGCTATAGTTCCACATTTTTATTCCTTGTGAATCAGAAAATGGGATTTAACAGATTTGTTTCCTTCTTTGTAGTCTTCTCAACATCCATGCCAGACATTTGGCCACAGCCAAAGATATGCTTTTTATAAAGAACAATTTTTGTATTAATTTTGGATCTAATTGTACAAGACAGTGTTCCCTGTACTGTCAAGACATGCTTCAGTCCAAAGTCAGTCAATATTCTACATTGCATTTGCTTTATATAGAGTATACCCTAAACAGCAAATAGTTTATACATATCATGCACCAAACAAAGAATAATTCAGTAGATTGCTTAGAGTGCCGCCTTTTACTGTCCTCTTTGTGTTGTACGTATCACAGGGGGGTAGATTCTCCATGACATATAGTAATGAAAAAGATGGCATGAGAATAAGATATCCTTTGGGATCTTCCTAAAGCTGCTCAGTCCCAAATTTCTCTCAACTTTATGGTTTGAAAACAGAATTACACAACAAAGATGAGGTCTTGCATACCAACATTTTCATTGCTAAACCATTGACTGCTTGTATGGTAGGAAAAATCATTGTATTTGTGCTATCTGAAAGAAATAAAGTACATAGACTATTACTCTGTAATTCATTAACTTATATTTGATCCTTTTTTTTAAAATTTATGAGCACTTCTCATGGACACAGGCAATGCATGTTTAAATGTAAATAAATCAAGGAGTCATTCATTGTACCTTGAATATCCATAGCACAACCGTCTCGGTTTGGACTAGGACAGACTTTTCAGTTAAGTTTCTTTTAAGTGACTGTACTTTCTGAAGTTGACTACATGGCCTGTTGCTGTGGAGACCAGGGTCCCCATTGTGTCTCTGTTCCACAAAGGAAAGGACTGTAAAAGTGCCGCACCTACGGGGAGGAGAGGACAGGACAGGTGACCCAAACCTGACCAACAGGGTATTTCATCCCACCCACATGCTACTCAGTTTAAAGCTGAGGGACCATGAGGGTCACACTCTGTTCCCCTATGGCTGGTATCCAGGAAGGACTCTGCCCATGCTTCTGCTGTTACTTCTGAATCTGGTTCCCGCCCGCTGCCACGTCTGGTTTGGGACTCCCCAGTGCCTGCCTTGCAGCATCAGTGGTGACATGATCTTCATCAAGGGGAGCTCAGTAGTGGTTTTGTATAGACTTCATTGTTTATTATACCTTTTTTTCGTTGTTGTTTATTAAAACTGTTTTAACTTTCCAACCTGTAAGTGTCTCTCACTTTTCTCTTTTTCTTTTCCCCTCTGGGGAAGGAAAGGGTTAATAGAGAGCATCTATGGTTCGCTTAACAGCCCGCCCAGCATTAAACAGCGACACACAACACAAACCCTTTACAGAAAAGCAACCTGCACATTAAATTAATGGCAATAGCACTCATATAGTTGTAATCAGTAGAATAAGTGAAATAACCTGGAATATGAAAAAAATGAAGGATTAAAAACAAGGTAGAACATTTTAAATGCTTACTATTTCTTCTCTAGCTACACATTTTCAATGTAATAGTGTATCATGCCAAATTTTGCTTGCAGTTGCATCCAAGAAGTTTCACTAAGGGCAGGACATATGTGTGATATCAGAGTAGACAGTCAGTGCACAAAACACAAATAGTGCAAGAAGAGCAGAATTTGGAGACTATGGAAAGGATAGCTTCCAAATTCATGGAGAAATTAACAAAATGAGACATTATATTCAGTTTATTTAGTTATATAATAATCTTCTATTTTGAATAGTGTTGCAGTTTCTTAAATTTTATAATGTTACAATGGTATTTTTACAAAAGAGAAGGTTTAATACTTAATATGTACTTAACCATCTTAGAAAATTAACTAGAAAGTGCATACAATGATGAAGGAGTGAGATGTGGACAGAATATGGAGGTACCTAAAGAGATTTTAGTATATTTATTCTAGAAACGGTTGGCAACTGCATGCTCCCATTCTGGCTGACTGCTCCACACCATCACACAGAAGAGATGAAATGGTCACTTAATAAGTGTTTTGATTTACAAAGTCATTTGCCTAGTTTACAATTATTTACACCTCATCTGTGTTATATCCAGACAGGTCTAAGCTGTAATGGCCTATTTCAAAACAGCAGATATATGGGTGTTGAACACACATGTGATATGAGCAAACGTTGATCGTGTATTTGGTTGAACTATTCCTTTTGTCATCTGCAGGCTTTTGGATTGATGAACAGTGGCCTTCTCATTTACAAGACAGGACTTTCTGTTGTTTTCTTTTGACTCACGTAAGTGGTGACAGGAATAAGGCCCAAAAAGTCTTAATCACCCATGTTCTCTAAAGTGGACAAAATATTCACACATGATTTATGTAGCTATGATCTTGTCATTTATGTTCAGCTTGTGATATTTATTGGTCACTTGAGATTAGCTGAATATATATTGGCAAAACCACCATGACCTGATGGAATTTTAATGCTGCAGAAGAGCTTTTTGCCATCAAGATCCTTCAGAAAGCATAGCCTCAGGCACTTCTGAAACGTGAGGTTGTATTCTGTATTTTATATGACTTTTCCAAGACATCTTTATAACTGTTTATCTGGTAAACTTAAACATACTCCCTTTGTATATTTAAGACAGATAAACTTAAAAAGTACTATCAAAGCAGAGTCTAAAATGCTCGCTTTTAGTTGCCAAGATGTCTCCACTAATCAGTAGTTCTTATGGTATTAGTAACAACTCTAAAGAGTTATAACTGCCCTCTAGAAGAAAATGCAAGACTGCAGTAATTCAGTAAGAAACTTTTCTATTTCTAGTCAGTTCTGATGTGTTTGATTTCCTCCTTGTTTAACATTCAGATCATAGGCAATATGGATATGCCCAAAAAATCACAAACACTTTGCCTACATCTAGTGACATTAAAGAATAGAAGAACACCTTTTTACTCATTTTCTTCATGCCTGATACCAATGAAAATTTAGGGAAAATTAAATACAAGCAGAAATATTAACATATTGTAATTATAGATTCATAGAATCATAATATATCTTGAGTTGGAAGAGATCTGTAAGGATCATTGGGTCCAACTCCCTGCTCCTTGCAGGACTACCTAAAAGTAAACCGTACGACTAAGAGCATCATTCTGATGCTTCTTGAACTCTGACAGGGTTGGTGCCATTACCACTTCCCTGGGGAGCCTGTTCCAGTGACTGACCACCCTCCCAGTGAAGAACCTTTTCCTAATGTCCAATCTGAACTTCCCCTGATGCAGCTTCATACCATTTCCACGTGCCCTATCGCTGGTCACCAGAGAGAGGTCAGCACTCCCCACCTTGAGGAAGCTGTAGACTGCGATGAGGTCACGATAACTTCACTTGATTTGAGAGCAATCGTTAAAGTTACTTTGTCTTTCAAGACTCAAACACAAATTCAGTCCCAATAGTATAAACTTTGTGAATCCGTGAAGTTCTGGAACCATGGACAAGTTCAATAACCGTTCCAACGCAATAATAAGAAAGCAATATAAAATGCTAACTCTAGATAATTTCTTAGTCCCTATAATATTTAGTTGTTCTTTGTTACAATACAATAGTTAAATTTTTCACAATTGTATATAATCTTTTTTGACTCTGAGAAAGTAAAGCTGTTCTCTACATAACATAGCAGTCAAGAAATTGAGCTGCTTTGATGCAAGTTCTTTAAAATATTTCTGGTTTATTGCTTTAATTGTTTGGGTTTTTTTTTCCACTCTCTACCTTATACTATTATAGATGAAGTATATCCTGGATTATGAGTACTAAAAGTTACTAAAACAGCTCCATATAGCAAATTTTGATGTTTGTTATTATAACAAACCTTTTAGCAATGTGGAAATATAACGCAAATCCAATGAACTCTCACTGATGTTTGTAGTCAGGTTTACTAACAAGTGAATGAGTAAATGACTAACACTTTTGGGTTAAATCTTAAGTGTTTAAACTTCTCTTGACTTTAACTACAACTGGAACCTTTTCTGTAGGAACAGCTAAGTAGTGAGATTTGATTGCTGCTTCTGTACATAGAGAAATAAGCAAAAAAACAAACAAGGAGGTTCTTCCTCTTAATGCTGTACTCAACCACAGTTTGGTGTTTGGTTTTTTTTTGTTTGCTTGCTTTCTCTGGCATTCCAAAATAATGCAATATTGACTGAGTGAATTTTCTGCAAGTCCAAGTCTCATTCTTCATGATTATGGTAGTGAGGTCCATCCATTTGCAAGAGGCTTCAGGGAAAATCGAGTTCCTTTTTTTTCTTTCTCATATTTATTCCTTTTTTTTTCCCCTCAAGCAGGTTGCGGAACATGCAATGGGCCAGATTAGTTTCAGATTTAAATACAACAAATTAAGCTAGTGGTGTTTTCATATATTTAAAACTCACAGGTTCACGTTGCTGAAAGGGAAGGTCCGGTGAACTCTTTCCTTCCAAAAAAACCTGCTCTAAACATTTATTCCCTTAAATAAACCTTTTATCTTATTTTTACATACAATTTTTTCAAATGTTTCCTAACCATAACAATTAGTACCTCAGGAGCCCAATTCTTATCTTTAATATTTACATAACTCCTACATCAACCATGTTACCATGGTTACATAATTACAAATTAACCTTGCAAGTGGCTTATCAAAATATCAGGTACTAAAACAGTGCTGGAACTGAGTATATATATCGCAGCCAAGCAAGTATCATATTCTTTGTTTTCTAATTAACTACAAGTTCCTCTGTTTAAAAATAGTATTCCCTAATCAACAGGCTTGTGTCAATCAAAAATTCTCAAGCCTGAAATTTCTCTTTTTGTTTTTCTGAAAAGCTGAAAATATTAACAGAACCTATTGGCCTGTTTTTGTGATTTCCTGGATCAGTATTACTCTATAGAAATTTGCTTTCAGAAAAGATTTTCCTTTTGGAGGTGGCAATCTAATTTACTTGCTAGAATGTCTATATTTCAGTGAAACAGGACTTCAAACGGCTTTTATTATTGATTATCTGAGAATGAAGATAGAGGAAAGAGCTACGGTTTTTCATGAGTGAAGAGAAATTACTAATGTTGATCAGTTGGTGATGTTGGGATGGCTCCTGATGCAACTGACAGCTTCTTCAACTTTTTATTATTTCAGAGCTGCCAAAGAATTCACAAGGTGAATTTGTCAATACAACTCATGTAGTGTAGCTGACTTCAAGGCTGGCAGAATTAGAGGTCAATAACCCACTCCAGAAAAGTACTATGCATGCTTTGTCCCTCCCCGCATCCCCTAGCTGACTATGAAGAGATAAAAATGGAGTAAATGAGGTTCTGAGTGCATACAGGGCTACTTATGCAATGCTTTTGTAGAATTTGAGCATTATGGATTCAATTCCATATCAATATTATTCAACTTTTTTTAACATACAGAAGTTCCGTTGGCATAAAAAATGTAAACCCTCATTTAATAATAAGCTTGTTTTTTCCCTGGGACATTTTTAATCTAGAAATAACTTTTTTACTCATATTTTTTTGGGGACTTGGCAGCCTGAAGAATCTCTTGGGAGTCACTTATGTGGAAGTTTTTAGTTTTCTTGGGCTTTTTTTTTTTTTTCTCCCCTGTTTCACTCTCTTTAGAAGAGGTAGCAGGTCTCAGTATGTTAATAAAACATTTTTATCCTCCTTCTCCTGTTCCTAACTTGTTTAAATTGCTAAGTCTAGAAATATTTACAGATTGTGCCGTATACCTCCCTTGGTACAACAGGAAAAACAGGAAAAGAATCTGCTAGACAGAAACATAATGTTGTAACATTAAGATACTTAACAAAATAAAAATGTAACATCTGATGCCTGGATTATTTCCCTGTTGATCATTCTCAGCCGATGAAATAGTAACTAATCATGTAATTCGTAAAGTGAAAAATAACAAAAATTCTATGCAGACTCTGAGGAACCCTGCAGATTCTAAATTATTTCCCTAAAATTGAGACCCTTGTGACTACAGCATAACATTTCAAGTAATGCATCTCTTTAGCCTACTGCAGGTATTGGTACTTAAAACGCATGTTGTCATTAAATCAAAGAAGATTTGATTTGATATTTAAAAATCAAGATATTAGTTTTTAAAAAAAACCACATTATCAGTAAATCAAGCAAGATTTGACTCAAGGAAGTATGGTAAGGATAATGTTTTGACACATAATGTTTTGGTAAAATCTGACTCTGCATCAGGGGAATTCTGAATCATGATGCCATATAGCATCCTACCTTCTGAAGTGTCTGTGTAAATATGAAACTTGCTTTCAGTTTTAAAAACAAAGGTTGCCAGATCTCTATGCGTATTAGGTCCCTGTTGAACTAAGCAATATGAAAGAATAACACCAAATGACCGTAGTGCTTCTGCATGTTGATTCTTCCCACTCTTTCCATTACAGCCCAGTGTTCTAAATCAGCTTTCTAAAACTAAGACTGCCTCATCCTTTATGTTTGCCACTTCAGAAATTTAGTGCTAGTGTTGAGGTCATCTTAAAATAAAGTAGTTTTAAATTCGTATTTTGCTCTCTCAATCCCAAAGGCAAGACTGAACAGAAAACCTCATGGCCTCTACCATATAACAAGAAATATTCATTCCAAACCACCTCTCAGCATCTTGCAGTGCAGTTTCTGATGAAACCACACTACTTTGGTTGTTGATCCCCCAGTGGAGAATAAGACTGGCAAAGAGAATGTTAATAAACCCAGATTTAGCAATGTTAATCCTTAAGAGGAGACCGAAGGGTACTTGCAAATTATTTGAGTATTCATGAATTTCTAATAATAACTAATATTTTTTCTGGGCCTGCAGATTAATTGTTACAATAAATCTATCTATTTTTTTCTTGGCTGATACTTGATTTCAAAGAAACAAAGCATAACACCCCAAATCTTGCATGTGGAAAAAGATCAGGCAAAGTTCAGCAATAGGAGAAGCAAAGTACTCCAGGAAAACACCCCAAAAGGAACAAGACATGACATAACTAAGGAATGAACATCATTTTATATATAAGTTGTGTTTGAATTCCCGGGAAGACATAATCCAATAGGGAATTTATTAGTAGGTATGTTATGGTATTTATCATCATGCAACGTTTAAACTTCAAAGCATTGACTACAACTGTCATTACAGGAGATAACATTTCATGTTTGTGGATATAATAAATTACTGATGTATATTTTCATTGTGAATATGTTTGTGATTATTCATGTGTATTTGGCTGCTCTCTCTCCTGCTGCTTAAGTGTGCACCAGTGTGGGAGCAGTGTAATTAGAGAATTACTAAGTCTTAGTTAGTATCGCTATATTTCTTAAGCAATCAACACTTTATAGAGAAGAGTAATTTAACACAGAAAACTAAAACTCGGTGTGAGAACTGTCAGTAGAGATTTTGTCTCTAAGAGTTGACACTTGCTGCCGACAATGGAGTCTGAAGATTAGATACCTGTGTTAGCACACCTTCTCTGCCTGTTTTTTTATAGCTTAAACTATTCCTTTTTTTTCCCTCCTATTCTGAACAAATGCAGATGTATAACAGCTTTTCTTTCTCACAGTTCAGTGCTACAGACTTTAATTTTAATAACAAATTTAGGGTGGGCTGTTTCTAGTGCCTAATTATCAGCAACTTTTTGCTGGTTTCTGAATCAGTGTTTGAGACATCTGCTTGCACTGTCAACCTGAGAGCTGTCTTTAAAATCATACATCCTTGACATATATCATTAACTAGCTTGGAGAAAGAGAGTTGACTGAAAGCTGTACAGGGTCAGGAAAAAAGCCCATTACTTGGCACATATTCAAATGACCTAATTGACCTAATGGAGCAGGAGGAATTAATCATGTTTTCAGTCTTTTCTCCTGCTGTCTGCGTCTCTCCTTTTACTGTGTTTAATGCTTTCAGTTTTCCCACACATAATACCTTTCTGCTGAAGATGACCACAGGTTTGTTTGCTTTTACTGACAGTATCTAATTGTCCACCAGGAATGAAGGCTAAGAGGACTAACTTTCCTTAGGTGGAAAATAGATTGAAGGGTTTTAACAACGGTGTTGACAATGCATTTGCAGAAGTGCAAGTACTAAGCAGTGTGGATGGCATGCTCAGAAGGGAAAAATACCCCTAAAAATGTAGAAGGACAAATATCACTTCAAACAGTATTAGGCATCTGAATTGGGGCATTATTGCCTGGAAATCACAAATAATATGAATTTGTTTTGGTTCAAATATTACTCCGTTTTAAAAAGCACAGGTATTTTGAAGTATTGGATCCAATTCTTGTTTTAAGTAAGTAGGTCATATGTAACTCGTCCTGGATCAATTAATATTACAGAATCACAGAATCACAGAATCACAGAATGTTAGGGATTGGAAGTGACCTCGAAAGATCATCTAGTCCAATCCCCCTGCGGGAGCAGGATTACCTAGACCATATCACACAGGAACGCGCCCAGGAGGGTTTTGAATGTCTCCAGAGAAGGAGACTCCACAACCTCTCTGGGCAGCCTGTTCCAGTCTTCGGTCACCCTCACCGTAAAGAAGTTTTTCCTCATATTTAAGTGGAACCTCCTGTGTTCCAGCTTGCACCCATTGCCCCTTGTCCTGTCAAGGGATGTCACTGAGAAGAGCCTGGCTCCATCCTCATGACACTTGCCCTTTACATATTTATAAACATTAATGAGGTCACCCCTCAGTCTCCTCTTCTCTAAGCTAAAGAGACCCAGCTCCCTCAGCCTCTCCTCATAAGGGAGATGTTCCACTCCCTTAATCATCTTCGTGGCTCTGCGCTGGACTCTCTCTAGCAGTGGTTGTCAGGTTTACCTAAATGCCATTCCTTGTTACCAAAGTAAACACATTTAACCATTCTATGGAATGCAATTCTTCCATATTTAAGCAGGGACCCACTTTTAATCAATGTAAAGGATCAGGGTGTTAAAAAACTTAGTTATTCTAAATTGTAATTTCTGTAAATTTGCACTGCTTCTCTAATATTTGAAAGAGACCTGCATATTACGAATTAAGCTAGGCTCATGTTTCAAATACATCCTGTGACATTTTCTTTTTGTCATTTAAATGTATATTACCTTTGGTTCTGCAGGAAATTATTTTGTCCTCACATGCTATAAACATGAGTTTTGCATGCATGACTGCACACAGAACACTGAATTAATCTTGAACATTGTGGTAGGATTCTCAAAATGACTTAATATGTCAAAGTTTTGATTGCACATTCTACAAATGAAAATATTTGTAGACATACATTTTGTCAGAATTATGCTTTCTCCTCTCCACAGTTCAAGGTGAGACTGGGCAAGGGAGAACCACTGAAAGGGTTCCTAAACAAATAAACAGCATCAAGCTCAGGATACTCTTTGAGTTGAAAACAGTTACATGATAGTAGATTACTTGGGAAATGCTTCAAAGAAACTTCTTGCAACTTGGCATCCTTTCATAGCCCTGCTAGAACGGGGATGCTGGACTAAATGGTCCTTGATCTGAACTAATGACACCCTTTTTATACTCTGTTAATAAGTTTTAGGTTAACATGACTTTTTCATGAGGAAGCTATGGCTGGAGCAAGACTGGCTTTGTCTCTCAGAAGGAAAATCAACTTGCTGATTTCACAAACATGATTAAAAATAAATGCATAAGAATTAGTCTGCTTGTAACTATTAAGATTTCCAGCCTGCTTCAGAGGGCTAATAGTTAAGGGAAAAGAATAATATTCTGGTCTTATTTTTAATAATGTACTTCCTCGAAGAAAGATTATTCATAGAAAGAAAAACATTATTCATAGGCTAATATTCGTACAGGTAGTATCATCCTACCCGAAATCTATAAATAACAATACCTGAACCTTAAACAAATACAATCAGAATGTGATCATTATAAATGTTTTTTCTTACAGTTTCAGAGAGCTGAAAAGATCATGATTCAGTGCACACTAAAAGAGCTAATGACATACCATTATTTTCTAGCTATTTAAGCAAATAAGCCACATTTTTATTTCTCTTAGGTTGCCTTTACTTAGGTAACATAAAAAAACAAATGGAATATTTCTCTTTAGGATATTTCTCGTGAAACAGCTTTAATTGAGAGATAAGTATGACGATAGTGAAAAGCAAATGAAGAATGCTATAGAAAGCAAGGATTTAAGTGTCTAAGTGAATATGTTTGAGTTTTTTTGTCAGCATCATCTTAAATTCAAGATATAATCCTTTCTTTCAATTCATAAAATCCCTTTCATAAATATCCTTCCACGTTCTGTGTCTCATTACTCTTAGTGAATTAGGCATGCTCTGAGCATAACAGTACTTGAGGATTATTAACAGCTCCCACTTCTGATGACACTATTAAAACTAGGTGTCAGACTAGGCCTAACAGTTTGGTATTTGTCAGAAGAGGACAAATTATAAGCAAGGTTTTAGAGGGCTGTCACCTTGGACAAAGATAAAATTAAATCAAGTCCTTTTACAAACCTCATCCTAAAGTTCAAAAATAGGCCTCTCAACTTGTGTATTTACACAGATTCAATAGAAATTAACTTAAAAATGTAATGTATAAACTGTGCTTTTCATCTTTCTGTGTCACATTTAGTATTACACAGATTACATCAAAACTAAGTTCAAGAAACAACATTATTTACAGTCCACATGAAATTGGAATTTTTAAATATGGCTTTGGTCTACAATTGATTGAAAATTATTTAGAAAATTATGATTCACTGTCTCTGAGGAAGACTCAGAGATAAACTTTGAGATAAACTCTCAAAACGTCTCACTGGACATAATGAAGTTCACAGCATTCAGTATTATTTTCTGGTGTAAACTCATTTGCTACAAAATTTATAGTCTGTCATGTCTACTTTTTTGTTTTATTTAACAGAATTTATATATATATAAATAATACAATACACATAAATAAAATTTAACATTAAAGATTGTTATCTTAGAACAAGAAAATTTAATTTAAACTGTAGAAGAAAACTGCAAACACAGGTACAGTCCTAATAGCTTTCTTATGCCGCTTCACTAAAATACTCCAACACAGCCTAGAACAGAGGGGTGTAGACTATTTTCCAGCATGCTCAGCACCTGAATTCTGTGTTCTTAAAGGCAAAGGGCTGGCCTCTCCTTATCCACTCTCACAACCATAAAGTGATATTTCAGCACTGATGGGCACTTCTTCGGGCCTCTGTGCTTGTCAGGTTCCTTCCAGCACCTGCCACTTCCCATGCGCCCAAATACCCATGTGCCTCCTCTGAGGCAGTGAATGACAGTGTGTGGGTACATGTACCTCTAGTTCTCTCTCTCTTCTCCCCTTGCCTGCCAGTGTTATTATTCTGTTTGATCTCCATCATATCTTTGAATTTAGACAAAAGAATCACACTTTTACAACTCTGTGTGGTGTCTATATACTTCAAAAAAGCACAAGCCACAATCCATAAAACACATGCTCAGGAGTTACTGTGCTAAACAAGCAATGAGAAACTATTTTTTTTCTCACTCTAAATATATGAAAAACCATAGTGTGTTACTTGTAATGACTCCAGCTAGGTAACTAAAACCAATAAATCAATTATTATTTTGACTTACAAAACTATGATAATAAAAGCCATAGCGTTGATACAACTTCATCAACTAAAATATTTCTACCTCAAGTATATCTTTTTCTGTTTGAAAACTGGATATATACTATATCTCTAAAAGAACTATTTTGCTTGTATGAATGTTTTGGCAAACTGGCTTACAAAACTTTTCCCATGCAAACCTCATAGAAGTATAGATGTAAATTACTTTTCTGAAATACTTCACCCACTCTGAGAACAAAGCGACATTGCACATACTTCATACAAAGAAAGAATTATAATACTTACCAAAAAATTATGCTCATGGAAACCTTCATTTACTATGCTGTCCTCTGCAGAAAAGGAATGTATTTAAAAGAGTAAAACACACTATCTTAAACTCCAAGGTTAAGAGGACTATACAGATGTGATTGATAGTCTTCATATTTATATAATTGCTGATGTCCCTTGCTGAGAAACAGTAACTTAATCTTCACAGTGCTCTGGATTCTACATTAGACCACTTTCACCATCTGTGTTAGATCAGGTGTAGCACAGTAAAACACTTATGTGAAAGGTTTTTGCAGATTACACACATGCTACAAATTTAGAGGGCCACTATATTGTCATGTATTCTGCTTCTAATGTTTCTCAGAGCACTGGTGTTCCTGTTTTCACAGACCTTCTTCATGTGAGGAAATAAAGTCTACTGAATCTGTTGTTTTGCAGAGTTCACATGCAGTGCAGTAAAGTCTACCAACATGGAGGGGGACTGGAAAAATGGCTGGAGAAATAAACTTGGAATTGATAACGGAGTTTAGTGATTATTTCTGTTAGTACAGAAGAAGTTCTCGTAAGTTACTGGAGATATCCTTTGAATTCTAGACTCTCAGGTAAGCCCTAAGAAAAAAAGTAACAGGATTCATTACTTCAGTCTCCCAATTTAATTAGGTGAAAGAAATGTCCACGGTTGAAAAGTTACTTGCATTTTGTAATTTGTTCTTTGCTTTTTACTTCAGGCCATATACAAAAATAGTAATTCACTCTTGCAAAGTCCATTACTGTACTTTGAATCTACAATGAGCAATATTTGCAATAATATAATGGGAAAAAATAAAACTTTTTTGTTTATCTTGTCTTGAGCATGACAGCTCAGCTTCAGATGAACGTACAGTTGCTGGACTGTTACATTATGCTTAAGACAGCTTTCTAGCAGTAGATTCTATATTGAATATTTTTTAACTTTAGTTATGAACTGTTCTCTACACAGCACTTCATGAAAAAAAAAAGCACTGTCTTTAATTATTCTCATTAAAATTTGTGTTCTCATTTTAAGGAGCCAGTCTGATGTCTTGCATACCAAGAGAACTTACTATGATACAAGAGTGTCATCTAGTGAATGATTTGAGTGAAGGACACAATGCAAAATGCCTCAATAGTATCCAGATTTTGAGTCATACTGTAAGTATAGATGGTTAGACAGCATAAATACTCAAAGCATTGTAAAACTTCTCTTCTGATCAGCACTACACACTGAAGAAGAATTATTTGAAAATTGTACTATTAAAAGGATAAATTACCATTTACTGCTTTAAGATATGGTACATATCCTTCCTTAATACCTTCAAATTTCATGTACTATTACCACAGTCCAAAATTCCAAAACTCAATGTCTAAAAGTAAAGTACATTAAATTGGAAAGTTAATTAGAAGTTTTCTTTTTCTAACACAAGCTTAACATTAATCTGAGTTGTTGAAAACCTTAAACATCTGTTTGCTTTACCTTAGGAAACAATAAATAACTGTTTTCTCCAAAAAAGGTCTGAAAAAGATATTGCCTGTGGGGAACACTTATGTTAAAGGATCTTTTATGCCTTGCAAAAGTTAGCTAAACTCTGCAGTAGTCTCTTTTAATAGTTATGCTAGTATGTTATGCCTGAAATGGAATAAAAGAGAATCTGAACATAAACTCTATTTTCATTATAGGGTCTTATTGTTCTTTGGTATTCAATAAATCAGTGATGTATCAGGAAAGATAATAATGAAATACTTACTGCGTTGTAGCTACAAATTACAGTTCTTGCTAAAAGGAGCATTTTGTTGGGAGAATGAGGAATTCCACTGCACGTGAAGGACAAAAAGCTATATTAGGCAGTGACTGTTGATAATTTTAATCCTACAGGTAGCTAAAGACTGAGGGAAGAAAAATAGAGGGATGTTTTGTGTAATATGTCTTTATTTTTAATTACATCAAAGTTATTTATTTTATTTTTTTGATATTACATATGCATCCAAGGATACTATGAAAAGAACATTCATTGAAGTTTATTAGACTTCTAATCTGAACAATGAAATAAGATTTAATTGTAATGAAATTAAATTTTTGGCTGAGACATTTAAAGTGATAGCAAATCCTATCATTATCCAGACCATGAAGTTGATTTGTCTGCTTAATTTCAGATGTTCCTTTATGTTCTTCCTATTTGTAATCATTCCCTGGCCCTTTTTCTAGTTTCCTTTCAGTTAGAAATTCCTCTTTTAAACTCAGTCGTAATTTTTTTCCGACTCTGGTTGTCTTGTCTATCTGTTATAAGCTACCCTTTCATTTTCTGACACATCTGCTTTTCTTCCCTTTCAGGCCCTTAGATATCTTTTCTTTTTTCTTTTTTGTAGGGAAAAAAGCAGAGAAATGCAATAGCAGTTTTGGAAATAAAAGCTACAAAATAGCTGTTAAATAAGAGAAATGGGAATCAGTAAGTGCTTCAGTCATGGCTGACTCTTCAGTGTGGGTTTGTTGGTAACAGTTACAGGTTCAATACTGTTCTGGTCATCTGAACCATGGAAATGCTACACTTTGAAAGCCTATAGGCTTGAGAATATGGTCAGCAGAAAGCTACCTTTTTCTGGTAATCAGTATAAAATAGAATTAGCCACTTGATGTAATACTAGCACAGATTTGTAGCTGTTCCCAGAATACAAGTCTGTGATAACTGCTTTAAAATGTTTCAAGGCTATCTTCTCTTTATTATAACTAAATGCTTTTTCTTGGCTGAATGTTCTTTTCCTCAGCTATGGATTCATTGCGAACTTAGAATAACGAACATGTTTTGTAAAGTATTTCAACTTGTCTTTAGTTTGTGTGTGCTTACTCTTTCCTTTAGGAGTACTGTCAAATTGCCCTACTCATTAACCAAGCTGTGGACAGTATTTTGTTATCATAACAAAAAATTCTGTTCTATTCTTTATGTAATATGTGTCTCTAAGTCTCTTAACATATTGAAGCTGGAAATACCCTTTAATAATTCAAGCAATTACAGTTATTTTATTCTCTTGTACTTCACTCATGAAGGAACATTTTTTCAAATTATGATCATCAAGGATCACTTCCAGAGAGGGAGACATTCTGGGACATTGTGGGCATCAGCTTCTCTTCTGCCATTTTACAGACCATGTTTTCCCCCCTCTATTTTCTTCTTGTAGTCACTTTTATGTGTAATCATCTCCTCCTTCAGGAAATGTATCTCTTCCAATGTAGGAGACAAACTCTGTGCAGTAATAAAATCAAGTTTGACTGGAATTAAAGAGAAAGATTTTAAATTGTGCTGTTATACTCATGCATAAAACACTGTAATCTAGCTCTAAACCAAATTAGATTTCGAGTGCCTTGCCAGAGGCACTGTAGCAAGATCTATCATTGTACACTGCTGACATGGCAGACTTCATTCCTCTTCCCAAACAAAAGCCCATATAGTTTCTTTGAGTTCTGAATGTGCATTTTTCCCTTAATGTGTCATAAACAAACTTGGGATTTTTTAGGTATATCACTGTTAAAATTACATCTGCTTTCATCCAATCTTCTTGCCATCTGTTGTATAGATTGTTACCTCTATGTATTGGGTTTTTGTGGCAAGGTTTTGGTAGCAGGGGGGTCTACAGGGGTGGCTTCTATGAAAAGCTGCTAGAAACTTCCCCCATGCCTGATGGAACCAATGCCAGCTGACTCCAAGATGGACCCGCTGCTGGCCAAGGCTGAGCCCATCAATGATTGTGGTAGCACCTCTGAGATAACATATTTAAGAAGGGGGAAAAAGTTGCTGCACAACAGCAATTGCAGTCACAGAGAGGAGTGAGAATAAGTGAGAGCAACAACTCTGCAGACATCAAGGTCAGTGAAGAAGGAGGGGGAGGAGGTGTTCCAGGTGCCAGAGCAGAGATTCCCCTGCAGCCCGTGGTGAAGACCATGGTGAGGCAGGCTGTCCCCCTACAACCTATGGAGGTTAACAGTGGAGCAGATATCCACCTGCAGCCCATGGAGGACCCCATGCTGGAGCAGGTGGATGCATCTGAAAGAGACTGTGACCTTATGGGAAGCCCGCGCTGGAGCAGGCTCCTAGCAGGAGCTGTGGCCCTGTGGAAAGAGAGGAGCCCACGCTGGAGCAGGTTTTCTGGCAGGACTTGTGACCCTGTGGGGAACCACACTGAAGCGTTCTGTTCCTGAGGGACTGCACCCTGTGGAAGGGGCCCACACTGGAGCAGTTCATGAAGAACTGCAGCCCATGGGGAGGACTCATGTTGGAGAAGTTCATGGAGGACTGTCTCCCATGGCAGGGACCCCATGCTGGAGCAGAGGAAGAGTGTGAGGAGTCCTCCCCCTGAGGAGGAAGGAGCGGCAGAGACAAAGTGTGATGAACTGACCGCAACCCCCATTCCCCATCCCCCTGTGCTGTAGGGAGGGGAGGAGGTAGAGAAAATTGGGAGGAAAGTTAAGCCCAGGAAGAAGGGAGGGGTGAGGGGAAGGTGTTTTTAAGATTTTGTTTTATTTCTCATTCTCCTACTCTGATTTGATTGATAATAAATTAAACTAACTTCCCCAAGTTGAGTCTGTTTTGCCTGTGATGGTAATTGCTGAGTGATCTCCCTGTCCTTATCTTGACCCATGAGACTTCCGTTATATTTTCTCTCCCCTGTCCAGCTGAGGAAGGAGAGTAATAGAGCAGCTTTGGTGGTCACTTGACATCTAGCCAAGGTCAACCCACCACACTCTTTTACAGTAATAGCAATTTATTTACCAGTTTGTTTCTTACAATACTAAGTTTCCAAGTATATTTTCTATTATACTGATTGCAGCATGCTCAGAGCTGCATTTCCTGCCTTTCAACAGTCTTTAGAAGATGAAAGATTCTCTAGCACCACACTGAGTCAGTCCTAGTTTAGACACCCATGGAAAAAAATGAGGAAGGCAGCACTGCTTCAGATGCGACGTGTTCCAGGAGGTCCCACAACAATAGGGATGCCACAAGGCCACCGTGCAATGAGTGGCTCTCACAAGAGACAGATGATGAGGAGGAACATATCCATGACTGTGACTCAAGGACTTTGACAAAACAATGAGAATAACACCAAAAAAACCCATGTGGAACCATTCTGATGGCTTCCTGGTGTTAATATTAAATCATTAGCTGCCTGGGTCAGTCTGCTAGATTCTGTCCTGGCTTCTTCCATCTAGCAATCAGCTGACCTACTAGCGCTTCCTTGGGACAAATAACTGCCAGGCTTTCACACGTAGGAGTCAGCTTCTCTTCCACTAGCCATACTGAGCCCTCCTGCTTACACAACTGACAGTATTTATGACAGGCTCTCCCCAGATTCTTGTGGCGTACTCCCTTACATATAAGGGAGATCTCCTAAGTAAGTGATGTTTTCCTGAATCATTGGGGCTGCAGGTGCAGTGCATTAGCAATTGAGATTCTGTCTCATTTAGTCCTCATGGAGAAGAGAGCAGCTAAGACTCTTCTGGAAAGATTTGAAGAAAAGGTTAAAAGCAGCAACTTGAAGCTACTTCCCTACTCAGAGAATACAGGGGGAGAAACAGGGTAGTTCCCATTAAAAGGCCAGGATCTGTGCTTCCTCAACTATACCCATCAGAAAGATTATGCTTGTGAGATCAGGTCACCATTAACAGCATGTTTCCTCCAGGTAAGTGTCAACTGTTCCAACTTAAGAGGATGTGCTTGCTCCTGGGGTTTGTTGTTTTTCCCAGAGAATCAACTGATGCTCAGTGATGGGGCTGAGGGGTACCCTGCCACAAACGGTCACCCTCTAGCAGGACTGCACAACTGAAGGCAAAATGTCTTTGCAAACTCAAGGCTTCCTGGACAAAGAAGGAACATGAGACGAATTCAGTTAGGCCACAGAGGACATCATCTGAAGGACAAATATATTGAGTAATGCTGTGTTTAGGAGAAAAAGCTTGCCTTGCTGGAGACCAATTCACCAGAAGTGTAAGCAGATGGATGAAGGCAGTGTTAAACAGGTAAGCTGGCTCCTCTTGCTGTTCTTGAGAGGCCTGCCAGGCTATTAAGGAGGCATCTCACAGGCTGCTTCAGTGACCAGATCTGCAGCTATCCCAGGGTAACTGGGAAGCCTAGGTGGGATATCTCATCTACTGGGCATGCAGTTGAGCAGCACCTTCCACAACAGCCCGTTGTGAGGCACGGGAACTAGCTTCATCTGCTCAGGAAAAAGCAGGCATAGACACTAAGGGCATATCCTAGAAATAGGGGTCATTGTTTTTGTTTCTTCCTTCACCTTCTTTTTTTTTTTTTTTTTTTTTTTTTTCTTTCCTGACTATGAGTGTCTTTTTACAAGGGCATGTAGTGATAGGAAAAGCAGTAATGGTTTTAAACTGAAACAGGGTGGATTTAGATTAGATATTGGGAAGAAATTCTTTATTGTGAGAGCGGTGAGACACTGGAACAGGTTGCCCAGAGAAGTTGTGGATGCCCCCTCCCTGGAAGTGTTCAAGGCCAGGCTGGATGGGGCTCTGAGCAACCTGTCTAGTGGAACGTGTCCCTACCCATGGCAGGGGGGTTGGAACTAGATGATCTTTAAGGTCCCTTCCAACCCAAACCATTCTATGATTTTATAAGGTCCTTAAACAGTAGGTGGGAGGATGGACAAATGTGGACTAAGCCCAAAACGACAGAATGGATAAGGCTAATGACTGTATTTGTAGTACCTGTCAAAGTACCAAAGATATTTCAACTTTACCAGGCATTGTAAAACCAAACACTCCATTTACCTTTCAAGGATGAAGAGGGTTGTTCCAGACCATTTCCTCTCAATTCCTGAAATTTTTGTTTTGTCTAGCAGGTAAACAGAGACAAACTGAAGAGTTATTAATGACTCATGACTTGGAAATTTCTGTCATACAGCCTAAACCACCTTATCAGCAACAGTCCCTGTGAGAGTGAGTTACACAGGACATCACTGAAATACATATCTTGTGATGTTGTGAAGAGGTCCCTGGCCACCAGAAAAACTGTAGCTTGAAGTAATTTGCATTATTGGTAAAAATTTCAAATGGCCACTTAACAAAGATCCCATAGTAACTTAGCTATTCCAGACTAATGTCAAGTTTATTGTAAACAGGTGACAGATTGGAGTAATGTGAACAGAAAAGTCTCAGTGATGCAAAGCAGGATAGGCTTTTGTTTATGTAATGTGGATTATTACTGGTGTCCATGATCTAATAATGCAATTGACAGTAATATCAGACTACTGCAAGCCTTCCTTTTTCTAGTCTGTCTGTCTTTCCTCACCGTTCCCTGCTCCTGGTGTAGATCTCAGTTTACCTGGTTTTTTTTTCCATTACAAAACACAATTTTTATACTCTCTCTCCCTATTCTTTATGTCAATAAGAAATAAGACATAGTGGATTTATGGTCCTATGATCTTTAGTCAAATATATAAAGACCATAAGACCACAAGTACACTATAGAAATCATCTTATCATGTGACCCTTGATGTTTCATTTCTCTGCAAAGCTTCTTTCAGGGTGAAATGGCAGCTAGCTCAGTTAGGCTAAGGGAATACCATAATGGCGGAAAAGTTCATGACATGGTCATTCCCTGCAGTCCCACCAAGTCTATTCATCTCATTTCCTATTTTTATTTTTCCAGGGGATCCTGAGTCCTACTACAGTAGGTATTGTGGACATGAAATACATATATTCATGGTATATGTTCAGCACAGCTGACTCCCCTTGTAAATGGTAGACATTCAACTGACAGGTGCATGTGAGATACATCTGCTGAGACTACAGGAGGCAGTCTCCAGAGGCATCTACTACAGTTTCAGTGATTTGATGCGTTGGATATTACTGTCCAACACGCAATCTAAAATTTGAATTATAGTAATCTTTACTGTGGATACACAAAACTGTTTCCTTTTCAATAATGATGGTAACCTGACCATGATGGTAAC
The DNA here is from genome assembly GCF_013368605.1 of Nyctibius grandis. Taxonomy (NCBI): domain Eukaryota; kingdom Metazoa; phylum Chordata; class Aves; order Nyctibiiformes; family Nyctibiidae; genus Nyctibius; species Nyctibius grandis. The sequence continues at coordinate 47,911,824 of NC_090663.1, forward strand.
AAAATATTTTCTTGTACAAACTAGGAGTTTTTTCTTAGTATTTTTAAAGTAAATCAGTACGTGGATGTTCAAAACGTTCATGTGATTGTAGTTGAGTCATTTGGAGTGTCATGCAATCACTTAGTTTGTAACAGTGTGTGTGAATAAACTTAGCTAGTCCATAAAAATAAGAAAGGCATGCTGTTCAGTTTCGCTGCTTCTTGTTCAGTTTCGCTGCTTCTTGTTCAGTTTCGCTGCTTCTTGTTCAGTTTCGCTGCTTCTTGTTCAGTTTCGCTTCTAAAAGCCACTCCAGGTGAGGTACTTCCTCACCTTAATCTTACCTTCTCATTTATATCTGTCTCTAGGAAATTGAGATGATAGAAACATTGCAGCTAATCAGGCTCAGAATAAAATTAAAATATCATTGTAAAAATGTTCCCTCAGAGAACTTGATATTTCTGGAAGACAATGACATTCCATTGACATTTTTCATTTCTTCCACTAATGTGGACTCAAAATGCCAACCTTGTATGTCTATGTGCAAAAATATGACATAGGAAAGCAGGAAGAAAGATGAAAATTTTAAAGGGCTTTTTAATAGGAAAAATGAATTAAGACTTCTACGTATAATACCTAAATTCTGTGGCAGTAGCAAACAATGAAAATGCTAGATTTGAGAAAAATATTAATTTCCTAAAAGTAAATTAATTTGGGGTCTTTGAGCTGCACTTCTATTAAAAGGATATTTTGTTCTGTTGCTTCTTAAGCAAGTATCCTGTGATATGCACACAACTTCTCAAAAAGGAAAATTAAAATACATATACTTACATAATGTACTGTGGAGATTTTTTGTGGATGAGAATATGATGCTGTTACACTAAATACCTCAGAAATGCAGCTTAGTGATGCGAATGAAGTGCTGTTCAGTTGCAGCAACATTGTCAGAATTAAGCTTCATATGGAGGACTACGTACAATACTTTTAAGTTTAAGGTACTTTGAACATCATACCCTTCTTTATATATGCCTAAGTCATATGTAAACATGTATGATTTTCAATTTTAGCTGGACTGATTTCCTTTCTTTGAAGCTTTAGTGATAAGCACACAGAGCTGTATTAAAAATGTCCAGGTTTCCTTTCTTTTTTTCCTTTTCCTCTCCTCTGTAGAGCAAAGTTCCAACCCAAGTATTATGAGTAGCATTAGTGAAACTATTGCTATTCTTGGTACAGATCTGCAGTTGCCGTGCAAGATTTATGTGCTAAGATGAATGGGTTTTCAGCTTATTTCTGTAGTTGAGTTTTCAATACTTCTGTTATCCTTACATGAAGCTATACTGTTAATGGCCCTAATTAAAGCATTTTTGAGCATATCCTGTGATCCGATAAGTGTTTCTTCTGAGGAAGAATATTTCACACTTGGTGAAATATGCTTCACATTTTTCATAACATCTTGAAAACCTATAGAGAGCTTAAATTTCTTAATTTCTAATAAATAAAACCATATTTAGTAAAACACTCCACGCTTTTCATTTTTTCTAGTTAGAGAACCTATTTTTCAAGCTGTGTTTTTTCACCAAATTGCATAAAAATATGTGAATTTTTGCTGGTTTTATTTTTAATTGATAAAGGAGGCTATATGTGATCATAAATTCAGTATTTTTGCTGTGAGAAGTAACTACATCAATGAGCTTTAGCCTAGACATTCTAAACTTTGTCTTTAGACATTTTACCAGTCTAATATAGGAGGATCTGCACTTAAAATGTGGTTATTTATTAGTTCATGCCACTTAAAATGCTTCATATAGATTTCAGAAGGAAATCATGCTTCCTTTTTTTCTCCAAGTATCTAGAAATCTGCGAGAGTTTTATGTAATTCAGATTACACTGGAATATGCATTATAGCATCTGAAGTGGTCTCAGTATGCTCAATATGTCTTTATTATTTCTCACATCAACTTCTGTTCTTGTTGTATTTGGTAGTGTCTGGGAATGGTTTGCTAAACTGTTCTTAGTGCTAAAGTGAAATATTCCATAGTTCTTTGTGCCAGTTAAAACCTTTGAGTTGTCTTTAACTAATGGCCTGAAACATTCAACATGATTGACTGTTTTTTTTTTTTTAAAAAAAAAGGAAAAGAAAAGAAAAAAAAAAAAAGAAAATCTTGAAGTTTAAGTATTTTTTTCAACATGTAACATTTTAAATAGATGGTCTGAATGAATGGCAATACTCAGAAAAAATTCTTCAATCAATTGTCCTCAGACTGACAAGCAAGAAATATAAAGAACATTACTTAAATCACAGAATAATTTCAGTTGGGCAAAATCTCCAGAGGTCACCTGATCCAGAGCCAGATTTAAATTAAACTTTTTTCTAAAGAAAGTTCAGCTTGACACTTATTGAATCTAAGTAGCAGACTATTACATCAGTTCAAAATAATCTTTCCAAAGTGTAAGATAAATGACCAATTATCAATTATATATTGTTTTATGCATGCTGGGAATGATGACATGCATTTTATTTTTCTTAAGGTGCAGACAGACTTTAACTTAATAATGATTGTTCAAGCAAATTACTTCTTGCAGCTTGCAAGATAAAGACTGACAGATAATTTGCAAAGGTAATGGATCGTGCCTAACTTGCATGCTTTAAGTACTATTCTTTGGAACTTCCAAGCACCTGTAGATTCATTTTTTTTTTTTAGCTTATTGCTAACTTTAGAAACTCTAAGTTTTAATATATTCCAGTTCTCCAAATAATCATTTTCCTTCCATTGGAAATCACATTGAATGAGACTGAATAATGTTATCTTTCTACTAGAAGATGATAGAGCTTTGATTAAGCTAACCCTTTAATTTTTTCATAAAAACCTGGAAAAAACAAGTAGGGTTTTTGTAGTTGTATTAAAAAGCCATGTATTTTCTTCAATGTTATCTTGGCCATATAAATAAAACATATAATCTGGATAAATAGAACAGTCACAAGAATAAAGGTAACAGAGACATCTACTTTGTTACTGTAAATTCTCTTTGTAACAGAATAAAATCAGACCCTGAGTATAACTGTTCTCTTTTTCTAATCTGCTGGGAGGGGAAAGAAGGATTGTTCTGGTAGTATGTCATTCTTATGAGCTGTGATAAACCTTAGGAACATCTCAAAGTGGAAGATATCTTTCTGTTTCAGGAATCAACTAAAAGCTGACCATCCTGTCTTATTACTAAACTCAGACACTAAATGTTAGAAATTTCCAGAAGGTGCTGAATTTCCTAAGGCATTAGTGTAGCAGGTGCAGGTCATTGAAATTAACTGTGACATACAGGAAATTGTAGAGGTAGGAAAAAGCTGTTTTTCAATGAAAAGAGGACTGAAATGGGAGAAACAGGATTTGAAGGAAAAAGATATACATGAGCTAAGCATAGCAAGAAATTTAAAATTTTTATTGATGAGGATCTAATTTTAAATTGCAAAACAGAAGCTGACTTCTAACTATATCAGTAGTCTTAATTTTGGTCTCTTTGACATTTTGATCGCAATGTTAATGGACTTCATGAAAAGTTACTTTTTTGTTTGTTTCTGTAATTTAGGTGTACAAAAATAAACCTATAACATGTTTGAGAGCATTTTTTTATTAGAAGAAGAGAGGAATGCTGCCCCTGAAAATCAAAGCAATGGTAACACTATATTTGCTAGGCCTAGTTGATATCATCATCAATCTTTGAGATAGGATATTGCAGCTTTGGAAAAACAAATAGATTTGAAGGAAGAAACCCCTTTGGAATGACAGGCTGCCCTTATGATTTTTCCTGAAATAATATTTAATGGCCTTTCCTTCTCCAATGAAAGAAAGCAATAAAACCAGAAAATTATTATAACTAAGAAAACTGATCTTTCAAAGTACTTATTGCAAATTGAGTGTTCTCATCTCACAGTGAGAGCCTGCCCACCTCTGGATTCTAGCTCAGCTTAGCGATTTCAGTAGTTAACACAAGTTTCTGTATTTTGCTGTATTGAGACATTAGGTTATATAAGGAGTGTTATTTGCATAAGTGCACTCATAAAAGGTTTAGAAAACAGTAATTAAATACAGAAATATCCTGTGGATTTTACATTAAGTAGTGCCACTTTCTATAACACAGCTGTAAGTGGGATATACTAAATAAATCTCTCTCAGGAGCAGCTATTTAGTTGTTCACAATGGATTTGAAGCATATGTGAGTCACTACAAACTATCAAGACATCAGTCTGTGGTATCCACAGGTACTCTGATGTAATTTGGTAAATATCAGTTTTTCTTGAAGCAGCTCACCTTTTGCTGAGAGCATCTGAGTGAAAGTCACAGCAGCCTCAGAGGTGACAGAAAATCCTTTTTTCTAGGGACCTAGAGAAGACTGTACAGAGTTTGTCTTCTGGGTTCACAAATACAATGAAGGTGGCTGCATAGGTAGCCAGCCTGGGGAAAGGACAATATTCTGGAAGAACACAGCCATTAGGAGAGGTTTGTGTACAAACCATTTTATTTTATATTTGTTCTGAGTTTCCTTTAAAAGTTCTTTCTCAGAGCTGTGTATGTTGTTGAACAGTACTTTAGCCATACTTTTTAGTGGTAGTGATGTGCTGTCCTTATCCAAAAGGTGTTGCTGTGAGCTCCTTAGCTTCCCACTTTGTTCGTTGCTGCATTTGTGCTTCTTCCTTCTGCTGGATTAACCCTGATTCCTGCTCCTGAGGAAGTGCCCAGTCTTTCACCAGTCTTGTCAGCTCTTTACCTAGAATCTGCCTTCCTTGGGCCAGGTTTGTGACCATGTTTTTGCTTTTCATTTACCTAAAACATAGCACTCATGGTGTGATGTAATTCCTGGCTTCTCAAGTTTTTTTAATGGCTGGCTTGGCTCCCATGTCTGTTTCTTGCCTCAAGTGCTAGGTGCCACCTGAAGGTGCTATAAGAAAGAGGATGCGGACAGCACATCCTAGGTCTGACAGAGAACCATCAGACCTGCTTTGTATAGGCAGTAAGATGGAAGAAATGTTTCTAATGTGACCTGTGCTTGGCTCCATTCCCCTGGACTCCTCTAGCTCCTCAGTTGCCTTGTTTTGAAGTGTCCTGGCCTCTAAAACTCCTGTATCCTAAAGTCCATGTAACAGCTGAGATGTCCTCAATCTAAAAGGAGGGGGCGGGGGAGGGAGGCTTTGTACTCAAGTGAAAATTAAAATGGAGTTTAAAGTTCAGTGGGTATTGTAGAGTACTGATGATGATGATGGAGCTTTTCGTAAGATAATACAGCTGTTCTCAAGTGCCTGATTTATCAAGAAGTGGGAATGATAGTCACTAACAATTTTGACAGATTCTTAGCATCTGTATAAGGTAAGGACAGGGCAGAGATTGTTCACCAGCATATTAGTTGTTTGCAGTTAATGATGTTTCTTCTGTTTCAATTTCTGTTTTCTTTTTTAAATTTGGACTAATAGTCATATGCAGTAAGAAGTTTACCTGGAGTTGGAAGTATTCTTCAGTTGTGGAAGTATTGCAAGTTTCAGTTTTCAATCTTTTCTTCTGCAGTAAAATGACAAGATATTATAAAATATTCTGGGCTTAAAATGCTGTAGTTGAATTCTGCTGCCAAACTAATTCTTTAAATAAAAGGCAACCTGTTGCGGAAAAGAGATTAATGTTATTGCTCTGCAGTAGCTTTACCAGCATGTTTCAGAATCAAAATTTTACGAGGGTTTGTTTTTGTTAGGGTAATGTTTAAAGATTTGTGTGCTTATTTATAAAGCTAAAATGCTATGATTTTGGACATTTCCAGTTCTTGCTTGTTTAACAGGGACTTCATAAACTTATAGTAGGTTATATTGGAATTTTTCTCATAACTTAGGTAAATTTATAGATACGTTTCATTACATCCAAACTGGGAAAGCAGTGAACTTGAACTTGGAATAGCTCCACTGATTTTACTTCTCTCACTGAGACTTGTAGAAACTGGAGACAAATTAAATTTTATTTTTGTGAGTTTGAATAAGCTCAGTCTATTCAAGATCTAGTTTAAATTATTTCATTAGTTTGCCAAATCCTGCTTTTATTATAGCAGTTCATAAATTATTTTGCTAGCAACTTCTTTTTTCTCTAAAAAAAAAAGTATTAAAATTTATACACAAACATTTACTTATATATGCTTATTGTTCTAATGTGTGTATGTTTATCTGATATGGGAAAAGGTTAAGAATGCATAAATATTTTTGTATTTCAAAGTAACACTGTTTTTGTTTCCTGTTAACTGCAAATTTCTGAAATGGTTTGCAGAAAAAAGAAATGGAAAACACAAATGCTCCTGAAAATGGTGAAAACTGTTATTAAGCACCTCTCATCAGGACAGCACTTTGCCTTTGGTGAATGGGTAGGGAGGAGACTCCCAGGGAAACGGAAGACAAGCTACAGCTTGATTCTGGATCTGTAGAAGCAGCAAGAGCAGGAATGGCACAATATTGGGAGATGCAACCTCTCAAGAAAGTATTCCTATCTTATAGATTCAGAGGGGGAAAAAAAAAAAATTTAGATGAGGCCTTTAGCTGAGATATTGCAATATACCCTTTTTAAAACAATCTACCAGAATCCAAAGTAGTTGTGGTTAACATTGTTGTTCCTTAACACTACTAGTCATAAAACAATTTTTCTTTTTGTTTTGTTTTGTTGTTTTTTTTAAAAAAATTTACAGGTATAAAACACAGCTTTAACAGGCAGAGTAGGAGTGCTTTTTGTAGTGTGAATGATGAAGCCCGAGTTAAGGATAGTTTTCTCACATGGCAGAAAAACTTTGAATGTGCTTTGCAAATAGTGCCACCAAATGACTAAAAAGAACATGTAAGGGTTATAGTAGTTCTCACTAGCACATTAAAAATATTCCAAAATGTTTAGTGAGCTTTCATTACAAGTATTCTTGCTATAGTGACTTCTCCAAGGCCTCAAAATTCTCATTGAGGTGATAAGCAGAGATGACTATGTTGTGCATTTTTGAAAGTAAACATCTTCTGGTTAGACAGAAGATTCTGAAAACTAGAGAAGCAAAGTTATGGAAGCATGTTGTTTAGAAAAGTGATGTCTAGCATTGCTGAGAGCATTGTGTTTTGTGAACAGTAATTGGCTTAATTGTGCTTTACTTGGGAAGGGACTGTCTGAAAATAGAAATACTTAAGAAATATAGAAAAATGTTAAATAACAGGTTTTTTTCTGATTTTAGCCCCCCCCGCCCCCCCCCAAAAAAAAAAAAAAAAGAAAAAAACAACCCCAAAAAAACCCAAAACAAACCAGTGGTTGCATCTTACTCTGGAGCGAGGCATATTTAAGAGTATATTTACAAGACTTCTTGCCCCCATTTTTATGGGAATTGAGATATGGTAACAGGGATTGCAATAGCTAGAGTGTGAAAATTCTTTCTCTGCTTGGACTTATAATGACACCCGAAGACACAGCATACAGCAGGGGTTTGTACCAAGAAAATGACCACTAAGTAATAAATCCCACGTACAAATTTCACTTCTAATTATGTCATAGAACAGGAAAATTTCCATACTGAAGTGTTAATCTTTGCTAACAAAAAATACCTAATACTGTGAAAAAGATAGAACTAGATGATGGTTTTATAATTAAGAGATTAAATCCACCCCTGTTTAAAAAAAAAAAAAAAAAAAAAAAAAAAAGGGGGGGGGGGAAGGGTGTCTCCTTTTACCATTAGTAGCTCTTGGAGTTTTTTAAGGTTGGTGAAAAAGTCACAGATCCTGTTGAATTAGACAAAAATATCTGTTTTGGTAATGAAACAATCCAGAGAATTGCTAGTACTTTCTTGGAAGCTTGCAACCAGCACAGTTAAGAAGGACAGGGCAACTAGAAGGAATATATGTTTTTATATTGTGGGACAACTGAGTCAGGAGGAAAGTTTCTTGGAGTAAACTGCAATCCTAATGATCTGTCACTTTGGTATTATTAATATACTTATGTCTTGTAGTCAAACCATAGGTAACTATTCATAGAAAACGGATTCATTCATCGGTTATGCCCAAACTCAGGCAAAACAGGGGGACAAAGAATGATTTCCTGCTTTTCCTGAATAAGAAGCTGTCTTTTGAATGCAAATTTGTTTGTCATAGCTAAAGGCATAAGAATAGCTCATGTTACCAGGGCATGTAGGTAATTCTAAGAAAACAGTTTAAAAGTACTTTAGGAGCACTAGGTCATTCCTGGGGAATGGTCAGAAATGAAGATCAAACAAGATGTCCCATTTGCCCAGAGTTCAGCCAAAAGTAGAGATTTTTTTAATGGCATACAATCTGCATGAAATGTCTTCTCTTTGGCCTGCAGTGAGTAAAATACTTACAGCAGTACAATCCCCATGCAGAGATGAGGGAGAGCATAGGACTTGTATACAGCAAATGTGCAGACTGAAAATTGCAGCAAATATTGTTTAGTAGAAACACTGGTTACCAAGCAATTTTCTTGGGCCAGTAGAGTTGCATCCTGTGGATTATTCTCTCATTATGAGAACACTAGATGAAGTTTTATTATTTTTGACTATTTGTTTGTAAATAAATCAGTGTAGATATCCATAGAGTTGCATAAAGCTATTCACGTATTTCTGTTTCCAAAACTGCAGAGTATGAAGAAAAATAATCTTCCTAATACTGAAAATTATATGGAAGAGTTCTACTAAGGATGAGTGTAACCTGTAAGAATCTATTTTTCATGGGACAGTTGGGTCACTTAAAACGTTAAGCCCATTTTTAATGTGACAGCACAACTAGGATTTCAGTCTCCCTTCCGCTGTTTATAACATGATTTCCAACATTTCGTTTTTTGTTTTTGTTGTTGGCTTTTTTTAACGTGTGTTTTGGTTCCAGTATTTCTTAGAATTGGTGAATGACTGAATATCATTTTATTGTTATTTGCAGACTATTTGTTTAGGCTTTTTACTCTCCATGAAAAAACAATTTCCTTTTCATGTGTATCTCGGTACTTTCAAATCTGGGGAAAGAATAGGGTTGAGGAAAGACATTTTCTTTAAAACCCTTATTTCTTGTTCTAATGGTCTGTTTTCTTTTACTCTACCACCAAAAAAAAAACCCCAAACAAACAAGAAAAAAAAAACAAACCATACAGACCACCACCCACCACCAAATACAAACAACCAACCAAAAAAAAACCCCAAACTTCCATTATGCCTTTTTAATGGACTTTTTATAAATGAGTAATTGTCACAAAATTCAGAAGGTAACTAATTTTCATAGTATTAAGAAGCAGCAGTAACATGTAAAATAAAGTGACTTTTTTCATTGCTGTAATCATAGTACTATTGTACCAACTGCTTAGAAGGGAAAACAGAGGAAAAAGTCAGATAATTATTTAAAGCTGTGAAATCATTAATATGCTGTTCTCTTCTCACCTGTGTTGGGATAAGAGAGGAGAGATCCAATTAGTGTTGAATCTTTTAATTGTATCAATATGATTGAAGATATTTTCTTCATTTTTAATTTTTATTGCTATTTTAGAACAATATTGTTTAGACACTATTTATGGTTATTTTATAACAATACTAATCAAATATTAATTGCATTTCCAGTTATTTTAGGATTGCAAACTTGCAAATTTAGAAGCTTCAGGTTGCCTGTATTTGCATTCAATTTCTCCTCCCATTTCTGCCCCCACTATTTATTTTCCCCTCCTCACTATTCCTTTGCTTTTATGATCTGATGTTCATCAGACTTTTGATTAATTTCTTCTCCTTTTCAAACATTGATCAGAGAGAAACCTCTTACGCATATTTCACATGGAGAATAGTGGAATCTGTAAGCTTTGCTGTCCCTGATAAATGGCATACATTTTGATATGAACAAAACCACTGTCTAAGCCCCAGATACAAAAGATTCCAGGTAAAGTAGAAGTGGCAAGCTTGTGGGTTTTTCATGAACTAGAGTCTTTGGATTTCTGCTACTTTTGGGGTGGCTGATACAGTTGAGCAATCAACTGACTGCAGGTTTGAAAGGAGTGAATTATTGGCCACGTCTTCCTAGATGAAAAAGGAAAACAAAGTAATACAAAGAATCATCATTCCTCATGCACAGTGGTATCTTCTAATGGGGAATCACCTTTTTGGATTGGTCACCTTGTTGTCAAGGATGGACAGCCTTTGTGTTTTTGGTAGGAGTGGTGCTCCTCTATCCCTGGTGCATGTCCAAAAACTCCATGGGATCTTTTGCTGCATGCCTTAACTTCCAGAGCCCTTCCCCTGGGGGAAAAGTTGCAGAAGCCCTCACTGGGAGCTGTTTTGCTTCTTGATCTATTTATTTCAAGAGTTTGATTTGGGTAAGTCTTTTACAGCTCTGATACCTGCTATACATATTTTAGTTTCCTATGTACAAAAAACAGTGATGGCTGTTATCTTGGAATAAAAGCAGTGTCTTGAGCTTGTTCAGAAAAGAATGATTAGCTTAGAAAGACATTTCTGTTGGTCTGTGCTATCCAGCTGCCAAAATATGTAAGCTTTTAAGGTTATCTATAGAATTTCATTTTCCTCCATAGAGTTCAGGTGAAAACAAAGACAGCAAATCAAATTATCTATAGAATACACTTTTGAGAATTTCAGTATTTTTAAATTCCTCAGACAGAGGAGGGGATGGCAGTTCTGGACATTCAATCAAGTAATCTTTAAGTTCCTCGCACTTGAATCCAGCCTAAAGACACAGGAGTTACCAGTGGGTTAATGCTTTCTAAAAACCACAAGCTAAAATAATAACAGTTGGGAAGAAATTCCACTTGTCAAGTGAAAAATGTCATCCAATATTGTTTGTTATTAAAATCGGTGCATAATTCAGTCTTCTTCCTTTTAGTTCATTTTATGAAAAGAAAAAAAATCTTCATGCCTAATTTATTTCCACGATTCACATCTGTGCACTTGGAGTACATTCTTCCTCATAATAGCAGCTGATGAGACAACTGATGTTTACTCTAAACATGTCTGCAAATTTAAAAAAAAATTTCAATGATTTTTTTTCCCTTACTCTAAATTTCACATGCTCAAGAAGGCTGTTAAATACTTCTCTGCCTAAAGAAATAGATACTCGACATTAATAAAGAGCGAAAGTTGTAGAGCTAAGAGTGCAGGAATATGTGGTTTGGATATGTGTGAACAATGGCCCAGGCTCTTGAGATTTATTGAAGGGCTTGATACAGATGGAAAAGCATATCTTTCCTTACCTCCTCAATCTTTCCTGTACACCTTTGCTTTCCAACCTCTCTTTTTGCATCAACTGTGGTGCAATTTCTCAAGAATATCTACTTTTTAAATGTACTTTGCAGACCCTTAAGGAAGGCAGTGCCTTTTTTTTTTTTGTGTTAAGGACCCAGGGACCACCTCACCCAAAAAGTTCCACTCTGTGGTTATCTCTCTTCTGTCTTTAGTGGAATATAGCTAGAGCCAAAAGCATGGAAAAGATGTTTTGTGGTAATTATGGCCTGTCCTTTCACTTAGTAGGTGACTGGCAGTGCAAAACAGTCATGTGTGCAAAAGTCACAGCATCAATTCCACTTAAGTTGGAAGCCATAGATCTCCAGTCACTTAAGTTAAGCCACTTAAGGTCTAGCCATGGATCTTCAGATGGGCCGAGACCAACAGCATGAGGTTCAACAAGAACAAGTGCCAGGTCTTACACTTCGGCCACAACAACCCCATGCAGCATTACAGGCTGGGGGAAGAGTGGTTAGAGAGCTGCCCAGTGGAAAGAGACCTGGGGGTGCTGATCAACAGCTGGCTAAACATAAGCCAGCAGTGCGCCCGGTCTAGGGAAGTGATCACCCCTCTGTACTCGGCACTGGTGAGGTTGCACCTTGAATACTGTGTCCAGTTCTGGGCCCCACACTTCAAGAAAGATGTTGAGGTGTTGGAGCGAGTCCAGAGGAGGGCGACCAAGCTGGTGAAGGGTCTGGAGGGTCTGACCTATGAGGAACAGCTGAGGGAGCTGGGGTTGTTTAGCCTGGAGAAGAGGAGGCTCAGAGGTGACCTTATTGCCATCTACAACTACCTGAAGGGAGGTTGTAATGGAGTGGGAGTTGGCCTCTTCTCCCAGGCAACTAGCGATAGGACAAGAGGACATAGCCTCAAGCTTCACCAGGGGAGGTTCAGGTTGGACATTAGGAAGAATTTCTTTTCAGAAAGGGTCATTAGACATTGGAACAGGCTGCCCAGGGAGGTGGTGGAGTCACCATCTCTGGATGTGTATAAGAACAGACTGGACAGGGCACTTAGTGCCATGGTCTAGTTGACATGATGGTGTCAGGGCAATGGTTGGACTTGATGATCCCAGAGTCTCTTCCAACCTGATTGATTCTGTGATCTTCACCTATCAATCTTATTTTGTTAAGCCTCTTTGAAACTCCTGTACCCATTTTGGTTGTATTGTAAATATAGGGGACTGAGAATGTTTTTTTTCTTTTCCCTTGAGTTGTCATAGTTATGGAAACGGGCACATTTATCATCCTGAGAAGTCAGAAAAGAAATACTATAGTACCTTGTTGTTCTTCCTAGTGCCAGGTGAGGAATGAATCTGCTGTCTCCTTGAATCTGTTTGAGGAGATTTGTATTCATCCATAATTTCATCTGTTTACTGTATAATAAAGTAGAGAAAGATTCCCAACGCTGCTGCTGAAGGTGGAAGAAACAGTACCTGTACTACATTTCCCACCCTGACTGATTACATTGTAAGGCATGGTAGGTGCTACAACTTTGTCACATCATGCTGTTGTACTCATTTTCATGAATAAATCCGAGGACAGCCAGGATGACCTGGTGATGTGCCAAGTAGCCAGTGAATCCAAAGGAAAGAAAGACTTTTGAGTATAACAGTCACCCAAGGCAGAAAAACAGGAATTAAAAGTTAGCACAGCACTAGAGGAAGGGTCTCTATTAGCTGAGAATCACCTAACCTGCATGAACTGAACATGGGAGGGCCTGCTTGATCCTCTGAAAAATCTGTTTGTGACACACGATAATCACATAGTGTTCACCAACTGCACAGTGGAAATTCTCAGATACTAAAGGGGTTTTGAGCTCTGAAACTCTAAGAGTTTCATGGGAAAAGTGAACGTAATTCCTGTCAGCCAAGGTATACTCTGATTTACATAGTTTAGTGTGTCCATGCAAGCTGAGCAGGTACACTTTCCATCATTCATTGTTGAACCTCTTGGGAACAATTCGTGCTACTGAGTGTTCTGCTGAAGATCGGTGTGTTGGAGGATTGACCTTTTGCTTAATCTTCTTTGGTTTGCTTTGGTGCTTTCCATTGTGTAGGCACTTTCTTGCAAGCCTTTGTTGTCGCTGCCCTTTCACATAGTCCTGGTGTGAAACTTGAAGTTATGATGGCTTTGGGACAGAGGTGAGTGTTGTCCCTGTGAATGTCCATTCCACTGAAGATCATATTTTATTCGGGCTAAAGACGTTTACATTTTTTTTTTAAAAAAACAATGTTGTAATCCTTAGTTTATGTGGTGGAGAGTGAATAGAAGCTGATGATTTTTACTATTACCATTTGAAATTACCTTTTTTAATATACATGTAAAAGCAACTTTTTTATAAATTATCAAAATAGAGCTTGAACTGGTTCACAGAATGTACAGCATTCATTCTTAATGTAAAATAATTTCTAAACATATCTAACTTATCCTGGAAAAAAATACTTGACTAAATATTGAAATGAAATGTAGCAGCTGCTACAAACAGAATCTTCCTTCCCCCCGCCCCTGTCCCCAAAGAGCGAGGTTAGAATTTGACTCTTCAGTCATTCAGGGAGAAACTGAACAGAAACATAGTGACAGTTTAATTTTTAAAAGCTGCCATGCCTTTCCAGGTAGCACAATTGGACACTATTTTAGTTAGTGAGCTTTAGGAAGCTTAAATCTGACAGATATGCAAATTCAGTAAATCAACAAAGGCTTTCTCATCTTGTATTTCATGTCTGGATGAGGTGCCTTCAGCTGTATTTGAAAAAAACACTATTTGTTTTCCTTTATTTTTCTTTCCCTTTCTTTCCTATTTTATTTAATTTTACATTGCAGCCTCTATAGCATATTAGCTTCAGTAAAAAGAGAGTAAGACAGATTTTGTTTTCAGTGACTTTTCAGTTGGCATTTTCGTTTAGTATAACTCACCAGGAGGTTCATGTTTCTTTCACAAAATTACATGAAAAGGTTAGACAATTCAGCCATAGAAATAGCGACTTTAAAACCTCAAAACATTTCAAATCCTTTTCTTAACAGAAGAAACAAGTGGATTATATGATGTTTTCACTGAATCCCACAGTTACTTGTCAATAGAATAGAAGGATATTCAACAATGAATATTGTAAAGAAATTCAACATTTTTAACATAAATCTTTTTTCTTTGTCTCTAGCACTTGCAGCCTACTTCTTTGTAAAGTACATTTAATTTTGCTTTAAGAAGCCATAAAGAAGCTGGTAAAAGCTGTGGAAGGACTATACAAAGAACAGAGGGACAAGTAACATTTTAATCATGCAAGTGTTATGCAATTAGAACTGATTGATGTTTCAACAGCATCTATGTGGAAGTATAGCTCTCAATTTTTGTGACAGAATATACTAACTAAATTACACACAATAACATCATGTTCACATAATGTTCATTATTCTTTTGGATACTTACTGACTGATCTAATGAAAAACCAGTAAGAATACTATTAATATTTTGCAAATCTGAAAAAGTAGAATTATAACCTCTCTGTTCTAATGTTTTCTGTTTGCTTAGTTATGCCAGTTGAAAAGGAGCCCATACCTTCTGTTGTTTATATCCCCAGCAGGAAAGAATATTCATGTGTTTGGATGTTATGTCTTCATTTAATGAAGGTAGAATTAATGGAGACCTGAATGCCTCCAAACCTTCTGGGCTTCCTAACCTTTCCCTTCTTTCCCCTGCATCCCACTACTTTTTGTGACCAAAACTAATTCAGCTACAGAAGACAAACAGCCACAGTCATAACACTGCTAATCTACCTCTCCAGTCATTTAACATTATAACTTTGTCATGGGCCATACTTTGCTGGTGCAGCTATGCCAATCCTTGCTGCTTCTAAAAAGGTGGGGGTAAAATGCCCTTCCTTCTGCTTGCCCAGGGAAGTTTACGTGATAATTTAATTATAAAACACACACTTTGCATCCTAGAAGAAAAGCATGGCAAAACTGTTTACACAACTCATTTGTGATTCTTTGATTAGAAGTACTTACTCAGTAACAGGCTGACAATGGCTCTCACATGGTCACATTTGGTGAAAATGAGATAATGTTGTGCTAAGAAACAAAATGTAATTACTCTACACTCCAGCTTGCCAGGGACTATGTACGCACCATTCTTTCCAGAGTTTCTGCTTGGAGTGACTTTTAATGTACAGCACAAAATAAATATTTGTTTAGGCAGACATGATCTGGATATATATATACCTCGAGCTGGCGTCCTTCGACGAGAAATATCAGCTTTATTTGGATGCTACACAACAACATACTGGGAGATTTTGAATGGAGGCTCCCCATTTCCACTACAGGCTATTCCAAGCAGTCCATGCTTTATGGACTTCCAAATAATTAAGACATTAATAACTATCTTGATTGTCTTGCCTTCTCTTCCACTGCTGCCTCATCTTGCTAGTAAGTATTAGACTAGATATCCTTTAAGACTTGATGTTTAGCAGTTACTGGTTTGCAGCATAACATATGAACTCTAAAAGCTTTTGTAATTGCTTAAGTGTAAGAGAAAAAAAAGTCCTTTGATTTCAGCTATTATCAGAACACTTCTATGTTGAAAACATCAGTAAAAGACGATTTGACGTATTCTTCCCCACAGGGAGAATATAAATAGGGGATGTTTGCCTTCTCAGGCTCACAGATGTGTGCCATGTCTGCTGGCTTTCCCCTAGGACATGAACCATTCCCCATCTGGAAGCCATTAATATGGCACTGTACTGGCGCTATGGAAGTCCAGTGCAAAGGTAGGCTTTATTATTGCTAGCACTGTTGTCTGCTAATGTGGCTAAAAGGGTTCTTGGCTCGTACATCTGTGCAACGGTGTATCAGCAATAACCAAAACCAACAGTCTCACTTCTATGACAAATGCAGTAAAGCATGGGATAGCACTGCTGTGTTTTTATATTTTGACTTGTGTTTTCATTTATTTATTTGAGGGCGGGGTTGTGGTGTGTGTATGTGATTTCAAGATATATCTTCATGAATAAATTATACATCTGGAATATAGAACTGCTGAAATCAGCTGTTTATAGATGGAGTATTATATCTCATATCTTTGAAGTGTGTGTAGATATAAACTCTTTTCATTTAACAGCTATGTATATATAGAGTCAAGCACAATATGCTTAAATTAAAATAAAAGTAACAGGGACAGTTTTCAGCAACTCTCTTTCATTGCCATCTATTTTCAAGTGCTGTATTGTTTAATTTTTGTCATGGTATGCCTTATGTTTAGCATTTACATCTTACCCAGAACTTTATTGGCCAAGATTTCCTAGAATTCCTTTTTTTGCCTAGATGTGAAATGGGAGTTTCATCCAAAAAATCAGCTTGTGGTCAGGCCATAATCTACTTTCCAAATGGAGCACAAAATTACAGTTTCCTCTGATACTGAGGGTGACAAACAGGAACTGTGTAGAGGTCTATTGATTGAATCGAACAGGTTGTGTGCCAGCACAGGAGGGTGTTCTCAAAGCTTTACTAACAACAGAACTGTTGGGCTACCAGCAGGTAATTCAGAAAAGAAACTGCCATGGTTTTGGTGTGTGTGGGGGGTGGTAATTTTTTGATTCTGTTCATAGCATGCTGTCACCCACCAGATTAACCCAGGCATCTCAATAAGCTGAGAAACATAACAACGGTACTAAATAATTCAATAATCTTCGAAGCTTTTGTGCAATGGCCAGCCATGTTGATTGATTTGCAGAGGAGTAGAATCTTTTACTAGGACTTGATGCATATAACTTTTGTTTCTGTTAAGGAACATTGAGAAGTGGCTGAGATTTGTAGCTGATATCATCTTGTTAGGAGACCAAGTGATTGACAACGTCATCTAATCCCTTACAGCCTGATTCCGTGATATGGATATACTTGGGAATAAGATGCACGGAAAAGCAGAAAGGAAATTTCTAAAATATATGAACATGCAATTAGAATAACAAATTTCTCTTGCAAAATTCAGTAAGAATATGCCTGCTTTGCAATTCTTGCAAGCAGCTGCAACTAAAATAATCAAAAGTTGTTGTGTCAGATAATTTCATGCTAATATGATGTCCCATTGCCTTTTCTAAGCACAGAGTAGGAAATGACACAGTAAAGCACCCTTGTATGATATATGCAGGTTTTTAGTACCCTTCAGAGTATTTGTCTAAATTAAGCTGAATAATTCATGGTAAGCTAATTAGTTAATTAGTTGTTCCATTCCAGTGGAACCTGTGCTGTCTCTGAATTTGGTTTTCTGTCTCTTTGCTGCCACATTACATTCTGAAAAAAATGATAATAGAAGTCCTATTTCTTGCATCTAAGTTATTTCTCTACATCATTTTTCTCAGTTTACAAAAAAATATTTTGTCCACTATCTGTCCTAATTTTGTAAGTGTCTTGTTTTGTATCTCCCACTGCATCTGCACAAAAGTTCTGCACGTGAAATGTATCTTAGCAGTGTAGGATTCTCAGTGTTGAGAGTGGTAGCTAAGGGTACAAGCTGCTGCAGGAATACAGGGGTATAAGCAGTATAAACTGATGCTGTTACTCTGTATTACAGTGCTATAAAGGCACCTGAACAGGACGCTCAGCTGGAGCTGAATACAAAACCTTAAGTTGTGTGCTTTTAAGCTTCCCTGATTTTAAACATGTTCTAGCATTTACAGTTTTCTGAAGCACTCTGACACCCTCTTTAAACTATTACCACAGAAGCAGATCTCAGTGGCTCCTTATTTTTAAGGCCAGCGATAAAGTTTAGCAGGTACACGTGAGCTTTGCAATATTCCAAACAAAGCACCGTATTTATGGGTATACACAGGATGAAATGAGCACGCATGCTTTTCATGCCTCAGCTTTTTCTTTCTGTTCATTAGATATGTGCCCCAAAGCCTTTTGCATTTTGAGTTTTATTATGGTTTTTTTTTCTGGATTATTCCCCTTTTCCTCCCATTTACAACCTGAATCTTTTCTCCTTCAAAATTTCAATATACATCAATGATTTATTTTTTTTTTTATAACTAACTTCTACTCCCTTTGCAACTTTTTCTTTGGGAAAAATATTTTTCAGAAGTAAGACAAAAATGTAAGAGCCAAAAATACTGCTTTACACTACAAAATAGTCAAGTCTTTGTCTGTGGGGACAACCATTTTGACTACATGATCACCAAGGTCTACCAGTCCTCTACTGTAATCTTGAATTTAATCATCACCTGGGTCTTCACATTGGTATGGAAAGGGAGAGCAACAAAGAGCAGAGATAATCTGTAGATTAGAAATTGATTTTTTTTTATTTTAAAATAATATTTAAAGGTATTTCATTTCCACAGTTTCAAAATCTCAAAAAGAAATAAAAACCTTTAAAATAAGCCATCCCTGAATTTGAAGTAAATATGATAGGAATTAAGTACACGACCACCATATTGCATTACTATGTAAAGAAGTGAAAGATCATTGCATAATGAAGGGCATGAACATTTTGCATGCTCAAGGTTGAGGTCGATGGTTCAGCATCTCTTGAACTCCTGCCCTTGTCATACCCAGTTTCATACTGTCTGATGTGCTTCAGCTGGAGATTGGCAACTCCAACATGACACAACCGGCAGGAGCTTCTTTTGGTTCCCCACTTCAGCTGCTTTGTTCCACTGCAAAAATAAACAGGGTTGAGTGTTGTTACAGAAAGGCTATCCATAATCCAGAAATTATCAGTACCACTTTAGGCTAACAACTAAAGCTAAGCTCTTGAACCTTGCCTCCCAAATATCTGGGAAGTAGTCACATAGTCATACACAGATCCTTTCCAAAGTTACTGAGCTGTGGTCTCTCCGAGTGCTCCTCTACTTAGACAAAGTGGAATGGTCTGTCTTAAACAACTAGTGGGTGAAGGCTACCCAGGGTCTGGAAGAAGTAGAGACTGCTTGCCCAACTGGCCACCACATCTGAAACACTGAGTGAAAGTTGGTGACCAGTAGTAAGGCTCAACTGCTCCTATATTTTTTGTCTGACTTTGTTAGTGATCCTCTGCCTTGCTACCGGGTTTAAACAAAAGTCTCTGAATTTGCTATGTAGAAGAAATGATAAAACCCTGTAGGCAAAAAAAAAAAAAAAAAGAAAAAAGTTCAGAAAGCTTTATTTTTGCTCTTCTAGTTTACCAGCTCCTCATATACCCAACCAAGAAGGCAGTGTGCTTGCAACAGTATCTGATCAGGCATTAGGGCGGTGCAAAATCCTTGCACCCAACACAATGATATGAGCAAGACATCTCTTTAGGGGGGGGTAGCAGAGCAAGGTGTGGGAATTTTATCAGTTCCCCAAACCACCCTAAGTCTCAGACTAAGAGTGGTTCTAGGAAACAGCAGAAATGAGAAACGCCACATAGATTATAATGTGTAAGATGTGCAGGATTCACACTCCTTTTCTGGGCCTGTACGTTGCCCATTATAACTTGTCACAGCACAGGAAGAGGCAGGGAATGGATGTGAAGAGAGAGCTGTTCCCAATCAATGGTTATTCTGGAAGTTCTTGTAAAGAGCTATGAGCGTGTAACTATTATTGCCGTTAGCAGGTGTGACTAATAACAGGAAAATATGCCATCAGATGAACAACTTCTTTCCCTGATAGTAGTTATGTCTTTTTAAATGGTTGTGTCATTGGTCAAAAAAAGGTAACCATGGAAACACAGAAATACCACCCAGTGTCTTCACTCATGTTTATTTTTAACAGTATTGAGTCTAGTGAATGGTGCTTCACAGGTTGAAAAAGATTTTTCTGAATGTCCTTTCTTATGGTGTAAAAGGTGTAAATGGGATTTGACAATAAATTTTCAGCCAGGTTTGATTTAAAATATTTGTTGCTAAGGATATGTAAGGAACACATGATATTCCTACTGCATTAAATTTTTCCCAGCCTTTGTGAAAGTTCAAGCTGTCTTTCAAATTTTGTGAACTGAATCAGTAACAGCTCAGTTCCTGAAATGAGGAAAAGATAGTCGTGGAGAATAGTATGAGAAACAGTAGTTTCAGGTGTTTGGGTACTTGAGTACATGCTATTGCACTCTTATATAAACAATGACAATTTTTGAAAGTGCCAATAACTGAAGTTTGCAAGAACTGCTTGATTTTCATACCTCGAGAATTATAGTTGTATACTTAGATTCCTAAATATTGATTTAGGAGGTGAACATTAAAAATCAATCTTGTATGTCTTTGCCAGCTGACTTATCTAAAATCTAAACACATCCTATGAGGAAAAGTGTCCATCTTTTTATCAGGCTGTGTAAGTTCATGCTGTTGGTGAAAAGCAGAGGTATTATTGAAATGCTATTGTTCTTAGAATGATATTAGCAAGGCACATAAATAGTGATCAATGCCATCAGTAAAAGTGAAGACATAATTTTAAAATGGGCAAATATTTTCTAGCTCTATCACTGTAATGAGCTGAAATTTTCCTCCCTCCACTCCTCTCCTTATTTTCTCTGTCCTCCCAAATTTTCACAACAGCAGTACAGTTAATTACACTGGTAACCTGCATGTAATTTGAATCCAGTAGAATCTTGTAAGTCAAACTTGACAGAATGGGGACACCTATTTAGAGGGAAGAAAAAAGAAGGCATGCATCACTAATTCCCCCCGCCCCCCCCCACCTCTAAAAACATTCCACCATTGCTATTTTAAATCAAAGTAGCTGATATTTTGCATATGTCCTGAATATGATTTCTTGTCAAAATCATCTCTCTTCAATCAACATCCATTGCAGATCTCAGACCCTTGTGTCAGTTGCATCTAAAGCAGGATCTAGTGAAACCTCTGAAAGTCTCCTGAATTCTACTGTACGGTTATTTACTTCTAGAAAAACAAACATTTATCTTTTTCAGACTTCCATACCAGCTTGCCATGCTCCTCTGTTTTGATCCTGCAATAACTCCTGTAACTTAGGTAGACTGAGCCTTTGAGGTTCTGTAGAAGAACATACACAATATCCTAAGTCACAGATCTTACAGTGTTACCAAATCTTCCTGTGTGTTGTGGAGAATACAATATTCAAAAAATCCTATCCATGGACACAACAGTAGACAAACTGAGAACTGTATTGAAATAACTTGCTTGAAAAAACTTCTGAAATAGACCTAGGAACACAGTTTGCACATGAGTAATTGACTTATCCCTTAGTCAGAGGTGTTCTAAAACTGTTCGCTTTCCAGCGGAGACAACTCAATGACATTCAGCAGCACTCCTGCACAAGATGGGCTTTAATGCCTTGCATTTTCAAGGCCTTAAGGCCTTGAAATCATCGTAATTTCTCAGTCAACATTTTCTTTCATCGGTCAATTCTTTCTCAGTTCAGCAAAAATATTGAAGAGTGAATATAAGATTTCTTTAAGACAAGCTTTCTCCAGAGAAGAGAGGGAGAAGGCAAAATATTGAATGATGTTTTAACATAATCCAATGCACCATTTCAGGAAAGAATCTCTATTTAAGTTTTTGCCTTAATGTCTTTCTAAATAGGGACCTAAATTACAAATTCTTTAACCTCTCTGTAGGGAGTAAAGTTGAATTTCAATTAAAAAAATCTTATGATGTATACATTGCAGGAAAAAATAAATGTAAAAAAAAACTGAAATGAGATTATTTAGTGATTACATTTGAATGATGGAGCATTTATTGGCTTAAACAATATTTTATTTATAAAAGCAAAATATTTGTTTCTCAGATTGGAGTACTAAATCTTTTTCTGCTTTCTTTAATATCACTGGTACTCACTAGAGCATTTCAATTACAATAAAACATTAAACACAATGATACCAATGAATATATATAATTACAATAATTATAAGTATATATAAAGAGAGATACACTGAGCTTATCCTAACCACATGAAATGAAACCTAACCTAATTAATAATTTATCTTTTTTTAACTATAGTAATTGAAGATGACAGTTTTTCATTTAAAAAGTAGCACAAAACATGTTAAAGGTTAAGTCCTCTCCTGCAAAGACAGTTTAAGATTTTTGAGATTCTCCTCTCTTTGGCTTTCATAATGTCTTAGGACAAGTCAATATTTGTGAAGTTTTTTTTAGGAACACCTTTAGGCCAGAGGGTAACTAGCCACTGTGATATCCTGTTGAGATGATGGACAAATGACTTAAAATCTCATCTTGCATAGTCATACCAAGGGTTCCACAGAGCCTATCATCTCTGACAACTAGCTTTAATACCAAATTATTGGTATTCTTTAAATGTTTCCATCTGAAGCTGCTCTATTTGTGTGGACCCATGACGTGGTCACATCATCCACATGATCATGCTGATCATTACTACAGCTGTTTCTGGGATGATTCACTTCTTACCTCATTGATTATTTAATAATTAGTAGATCTATTCTACTAGTAATGCCTGAGGAATTTGCTTTGAAGGATTACTACTGTGATTACAAACCTCACCTGAAATGCGATGAAACTCGCATTCCCAAGTGGAACTGTTTAAAAATTTCCTTCCCTGACCTTGACCAGAATGTTCTCCCTGAGAAAAAAAACCTGTTTCTAAGGAGGGTTTCATTGAAGCAATTGTATTTTGGCAAGATTTTTTTCCTACTCAGTATTTACCAAAGTAAACTGTGTCAACAGAAAATTTTCTGACAGATTCTGGTCACCAGGTAAGTCAATTTTATGTTTTTTCCTGTAATGATATGAATGTTTATTTTCCCTTTTGAATGTTTTTTTTAAACTCAGTCCTTAATATCTTTTATCCTAATTCCAGTTTGAAATAGGAAAAAAAACCCCACCTCTGTATATTGAGAAAGAATGAGATAAATCCAAAGAAGGATTTTTCCATAGGAATGGCTGAAATTAGATTTCTCAATGAGTTTGTGTCTCTAGCTACAGCTTTGCAGGGAAGCCAAAATAAAATCAAATTATATCTAGTTATATTGTACAGGACAATATGTGTATGTCCCATTTAATTACTAGTGAGAACAGAATGCAGATGAGGAACAGGATGTCTTTGGTGATACCAGTATATCAGACTGATATGTTAATGTGACATATGTTTATTGTGTTGGATTTTAGTGAAGTGTTGTCAATTTCGTTGTGTAACTAGCAGTGCAAGGAAATGAAAGAGAAATAATAATTAACATGCTGCCTTCTAGCAAATTTCTTCTTTCTCTTTTGTTAAGAGGATAAATAGAGATATAGCAACATCACAAGTAGAGTAAATAATAGTGTGAGCTCAACTGTATATAACTTTTCTGGCATATTTCTTTTGTACAAGCAGAATGTTGCAGAGCCTGCTTGTGCAAGTCACAGTCTGCCACATACCCCATTGGGACACTGCTTTTCCTGTGTAGGTTTCCACAAAATTCTTATAGCTACCATCATTATTTCCTGCTAGCATGCAGAAGCTGCTTTGTAGTTTTCCAAGAAATGTTGAGTGGTCTTTAGGGGACACAGTAAAAACTTCTTTTTTTTTTTAATCAGTTCAAGGTATTAGATCTTCATTTTCATGAATGGTCTGAGAAACAACGGGGAGTACTGCACATTGCCAGATTACCCCCTGCCTGTTCACAGAGAGGGTACAAGAAACCTTGCAAGAAAGGTTAGGGACCTGTTGTCACTGCCACTTGGCAGTGTGCTAAATTGTGTAATCCTGTAGAAAGCTGGTAGGCCTATATGTGTGCAAGGGGTTTTGAGTTCTTTTGAAAATGGCCTTTGTCTGCACATAGGGCAACACATGCAGATGAATTTTTTTTTTTTTTTTATGTCAGTGAACCCAGCCTTGAAGGAGGTCAGAAGCCTTGCAGATCTATCAGATGCAAATATCAAAACTCTTCACAGTTAAAGGCTGTTTCCAGAGGGGAAGCTGGCCCTTAAATGGGCTTGAAGGAGAGTCTTCACCTGTGGAAGTTCAAGATTTTTCTCACAGGCTGTTTCCAGGATGATACTAAGGATAGATTGGTTATGAGTCCCAGCTTCAGTATTATATATTGATAGATGGTACTGAAACATTTAATCAAAAATGTGTTTGCCATTAATTGTTATTTTACTAAAAATGGAAAAAAAATATTAGAATAAACTAGAATCTAAGCCTAATAAAAGGGTTTAACTATATGCCAGAAAAGACACCTGAAAGAAGGCATCAGCCCTCTTTGTTAGTCTTTGATTAATTCTGGAAAATCTAGTTTTTTATTATTTTAGGAAATGAAAAAATTAATTGGATGCTCTAACTCTAAGAGGAAACTTGTGGTCTGAAGAAAATTATTGTGGCATAAAAGTATGAGGCCAAGCTGAGTTTGTAATCATCCACATGTGCTTGCATTCAAATGACAAGCCTTAGAGTACAGGAGTTTCTTTTTATTTTTAGCGATTGTTCTCAACTGATCAGCAGCACTAATCACGAACCAATGTGATGAAGGTGCAAGAACTACTTCAAAAATTAAATAGATGTTTGTAAAATACTTTGAGAAGCTTTTGTGGAAAATGCACTAGAACAGGACAAAAATGGTAACATTACTGAAACCATTCATTTTATCTGTTTTGTATCAATTGGTAGTGTTTTGGTGATACTTTTAAAATATTTCTCCAGGAGTGTTTTAACAGAAACACCAGGAGTGTCTGTTGATCCTACCCTTTGTGTTACACCATTCTGAAAATATTTTTTTCATTACAATTCAGAAGGCCTTGCTAAGATAATGAGATCTTAATTATGCTTTTCTTATTTTTAATTTCTCTCATGCAATTCGACTTACTTTTACCAGAACCTCAGCAAAAGAAAATAATAGCTTCAAAACTGGACAATTTAATTCTTATTTCTGACATCCAACTTCTTATCTTATTGAGCTTTACCAAGCATGTTTTAAATCAACACATTTACTTGTCACACTGATAGCTAACAGTCAAACTAAATAATCTTAATTTCCCAACTACTTGGAGGATCTTAATGTCAGCCTTCCATGGAAACATCTTGAACTAAGGTTTTGGAGAACTTTTCCCTCATGTAATGAGCTAGAGTAAAATGGCTGGGTGACTCCATAAGGACACTTGACCAGAAAGCAAAAACCATAGAAGGCCTTAAACTTCTGTGAATCAGCCCTTTAAGCAGCTGGCTCCCACATTTCTGGTGACAGCTCTTGCCTGGGGTAGGGCATCCCTCTCCTGTGCTTTGCAGCCATGAGGTTAGCAGTATCTCATCCTAGACAGACAACCACTGCTGCAGATTCATGCAGAAGAGAGTTACTATGGCTAGAGGTAGAGGTAAAGAAGGTCTTTCCTCTGGCTTAGTCTTTTCCCCTGGTACTATAATGTCTCTTAAGGAACTTTAAAAAAATAAAAATCAGTCTGTTCTGCTTGATAAAAATGTCTTTACCAATGCGTCATTCTGTTTCTCATGTTCTTATATTTCTGAGAAGAAATGTTACTGAACATACTTGGGGGTGGGGGGAAGTATGCCTTCCACATGATGAATGGCATGTCTAAATATACATCTTTTGATCAGTGTTCCTAAACTTGGACCCATCTGTTTTTCTAACCAGTTATGCAGTCAGACCAGGAAACCTTTAGTAGGTTGAGGTGACAATGGTGGAAGAAAGTTACTGTACCTTTACGTTAATCTTGTGTCTGAAAAAGCATGATCCTGCTTGAAAAAGAAAGTAGGAAAACTTTAAACATAAAAATATAATCCTTTTTTAATCCCATGGCTTGTGCAGTAAATTAAATACACCTACTATTGCAACAAATATCTGAATAGTACCCTTAGATATAGTACTACTTGCAGCTCAGCTGCAAGTGAGGTTTTAGACCAATTCATGTTATGTTCAGGGGGGGAAAAAAGTGTATGAGGAATGTAATACACCAAAATTGAGTGAAATTGGAGGCTATAAATAAGGAAACAGTTATTTCACTTGTCTGGGGACTATATGACTAGAGAGATTGCATGGCACATTAAAGGTCATTTGCTACATATACTTTGTTCTTAGTTAAATAACAATGAAAAAGAAGGAAATTATTTTGGAAAAATGAGATTTTCATGGTAAAAACCCCCATATCTGATATATAGCAGGGATATTGAAAAATAAGAAAGATAATAAAGTCTTGGTTGTATGATCTGTGCCTGCCTAGGTTGATTAGAAGTTTCAGTGGCAATCCAGGCTTTTAAATGCTTGCAGTTTCTTGTATCCTGAAAACCTGAATGCTTTTCTTGGTTTGAGGAAACTTGTATAAAAATGAAATCTCTGGTCATTTTCAAGTATAAAATAACATTTGAGAACATGTTTCAATTTTTGGAACACTATTGGAACTTGCAGAATAATTTAAAGTAATTTAAAAGGCAGAGTCATTTTTACATTTTTTTTTAATATATATGCATTTTTTATATATATGCATAAAATGGTATGTATATATTTTCCCCTATACCACGTGCTGGGATGAAAACATATCAAAACATAATCTGATAATTGTAAGTGGACTTCATCTTCTAATTGTGTTCCTTCTGAAGTATCTCTGGCTTTTTTTGTTTTTATTTCAAATAGGCTGTCAACTTGGTGATATTTTTCTAGTTTTGGACTCCAATATTTGAGCAGCTTCTGTCATGTCTTACAACACAACATGAAGAACAATCACTCCCATTTGGGAAAAAAAATAAATGAATGCATTTTGGAGGACACATGCTACTTAAAGAAACGTCACATAAGTCTGAATATAATACCTTCAACAAAACATCGTAACATTGAACTTCCTCCCTGCCCCTGAACTTCTGCAACTTATTGAAAATGTCCATTATTAAACTGCAAATGCTACGATCAAGCTTTTCTGTAGCATGGGGACCGAGAGAATGATTTACATAAAATGGTGATGAATACATGCTTTGCAGTGTTGTGTGCTATACTGGAAGTCAGACAGAGCATTTTTTTTTGCCTGAGTGTCAGGTATTTTCGTAGCAAATTATCTTGTCAGTTAATACTGAAAAATATAATGTTGGGATGACTGACAGTATATTCAAGTTTAGACTGAATTTCAGAAATATGTTAACTAAATTAAGGTGGAAGCTAAATTAAGAAATTCATTTTGAACTTGCATCTCAGAAATTCTGGTGCAGATCTGCCGGTCTCAGACATCCTCTGCAATGTGTTGATTTTCAGTGCTGTAATAGTGCCATACTAGCTCAGTGATCCCATAAGTCAGTGCTTGTGCACCTACGTCTTAAGAAAGCTGGGCAAAAAGACTCTTTCTGATCCATTTGGAGCAGCAGGATTTCCTGAAAAGTTTTAATTGAGACAGATGACAGTCACTTTATAAACCTTCTGTGACAGCTTTTGTTTCTGTTTTGTTAAATGGAGAAGAGCGAGCTGCGTGACGGCTGCTGTGTAACCTGTATAATCGTGCCAGTGTAACCACAGAACGGGAGAGTTTGTCAGTAAATCGTATGAGGTTTGGAAAATGACAACTTCATATAATTTTCCTGCACACAGAGGACAGATTTCTTTTTAGAAGCTAAACCCTCTTCCTGGTCTGATAAAGTTATGGTATAATGGTTGTTATGGATTTTTTTTTTTCACTATTCTGTCCCTAAAGATTTCAGAACAGTTTTTCAAAGATTGATTTACATCTATGAGAACTGTACAATCCAACTTTGTTGGTTTTGGTCTGGATTTGTTTCCCATTTTTACAGAGAGGAATAATAGCAACGTTTTGTAATGACAGTGGGAGAATTGTTAGTGTTGGAAATGGCTTTTTTTTCTTTTTTTAAAAAAGAAGAAAACACAAACCTGCCCTCCTAATTCTGTTCTTGTATGTTAGATAAGTCTATGAAATGTGATGGTTGAGTGTTCTGCAGTGTTGAAATGAGCAATATTATGGAGTTGGGTACTGATGTACTCTGGCATTTATTGCATAAGTAGCAGGATTGCATTCTCCCTACTTGCTGGACCATTTGCTGACTTCTTCGTGCATATGTTGCTGGTTCTAAAGTTGAGTAAAGAAGACAGATTCTTTTCCCCTTGTCCCCGAGATACTCTAGTATATCTGTACAGCATTTGCAAATTTGTATTACTCATTTGGCATAATATTTTTAAACCCATTATGTGTTCTCTTTCTCTTTTCCAACTTGTGCGGCTGCACAATAGGATGTATTCCTCAGTAGACCAAGTGTTGTAGTGATTTCTGGTTATGGCTTACTAGGATTTTACCAGAATCCCTCTGGCAGAAAAAAAGTTTATCAGAAAAAAATGTACATGTAGCCTTTTAAAATGTTTCAAAGGATCACTTTAAAGCAAGTTTGGTAATCCTTGCTTTAATCTTTTACATTTTGATTGACATGTGTTATGTTCCAAAGCCGCTGTGATTCTGGGAGATGTGTTGTCTGCCCCTGGCTGTCCCGTGAGCCTCGGCATATGCTTCTTGAGCAGAATGCACCACAAGTTCTGACCAGTTTCTCAATTTCATTAACATGAGAAGATGATGTACAACATTGTCATATTGTATTTTCTAACATGTATTGAGGAGAAAAGATCGCTGACCAGATTTCCTGTTGCTATTGTAACGACATATAAGGTCACTACTGACTCAATAGCAAGCCTTGGTCCCGAATCTTATCCTTGATTACTAATACATGTAGTTAATAAGGTTTCTGAAGATACATTCTCTCTCTCCTGTTAGGAAAGGAAAAGGCAGCTGGTACTACTCTTAACAGTTTATTCACTGAGGGATCTTTCCAGTTTCCAGTTTTCAATTAATTCTTTAACAATGGTAACAAATCACAAAACTGTATTACAACTAATTGACTTACAAGGTTTAAACACCAGGATTTGAGAATGTTTCCTATCTGGATCTCCTGGTTTTATTTTAATGTATGCTTGGTTTTGTAATGATGCCATCTTGGGGTAAGACCTGACTGTGCACTAGCCTTCCTGCTCCATGGTCTACATCCTACTGAAGGTTGGTTGGAAGGAAACCTGGGTGCAACAGGAGCCAGGGGACACTTTGGTTACCTTCTGCTGAAAAGTATCTAGTCTTCAGTGTGAATGGAGCCAAAGACTACACTGGCTGTGGCCTTAGGAATGTCTTTTTTTTCCATTATTAGCAAACAAAACAACAATAAAACAAACAAAAAAATCCTCTCTGACAAAAGTCAGAAGTTTTCTGATGTGGTTCTGGGGGCTGTTTAAATCAGCAGGAGAAGTTCACAGTTGCATGTCTTTGTAAAAAGCAGTTTTCAACAGAATTATGTGTGAAATCATGTTGCTCTGAGAACAGCATGGTCTGATAAAGATAGAAACTTCAAGCTGTTAGTAGAGAAACTTTCAGTCACTGCTCAATGTAAAACATCTTTCTGGGTTTATCTGTGTTAAGTTAATAAGGAAGCAATCAGATTTGAGCCCATGACTACTTCTGCTGTGTCTGTTTCCATGGTGTTTGCAGCTTTTTTCCCTTTTCTGTCTTCAGACACACATGAACACATCCCTGAGATGTGGAAGGGTGGGGAGGAAAAGAGACAGCAATGGCAGTCCTCCTTCACCTCTGTAGGTCTTGCATATCCTTTCATTTTGGATGATAAGGAGTGCCTGTATTTGCTCACAGGATAACCCCTGTGGGGGCAGGGAGGTAGAAAGAAGCCTGATGTTTTGCTGTATCTACATTGACAGACACATGTGTGGTGACAAGCATGTTAAATGTTAAATTGCATGTGGCAATTAGAAAACAAGAGATGTAAAGAGATGTAAAGAACAGAAGATTCAGCGTAAGGGTATATGAAATGGAAAAGGTATATGAAATGGAAATTTCAGTCAAAAAATTGTTCTTCCCCCCGCACACACATCTCTTCTATCTATGTAATGTTATTCTCATCCACATATCTAGTTAGGGATAATGAGTTAAATAACTTTTACAAGGCTAGATAAGATTTCTGTAATGGAGCTAGGTTTGAACAACAAACTGATATCCTAACTTGTAGCTTCAGAATTTCATGGCTGTAAATTCCTTCTCAAATTTACATAGTTCTTTTGAATTTTGGAACTAATTAAGTTAAGGCCTCTTCCCATTCCTACTTGATTCTCAAGAATCTACAGATAAAACCTTGTTTCTCCCTCTTTAAAATGTTGCAACAGACTTGAAAAGGATGGTGTATTACCTAACTGTATCTACATACCACAGAAAAATAATAACTGAACAAAGTAAATATTGCATTGTGAATTACAGAGAAAATTTGAATTCAGTATCTCCTTCTATGCATGTAGCAAAGAATGAAGTGTTCTTATTCATACATGTGAAGACAGGTCTTGGTTTTGTTTTTTTTCTGGGTTTATTGGTTGTTGTTGTTTACTGAAATAGTGTAGTATTCAACACATAAACAGAAGCTTTTTCTAGAAATTAAGTTACTGGTAAAGGAAAAAAGGATCCAAGAAACACAATCTGCGTCCCTCTTAATGCTCTTGCTGTACAAGATCTCATTTCCTTGGAAACCTACATTTTCCCAGACAGAAGTGTTCTGTGGATTTTGACAAGATTTTTGTAAGGAAAGTTGTGTGTTTTTTCGGTGTTGGGTTTTTTTTTTGATCCAAGATGAGGTGTGAAGGTGTGAAGCTGGCATTTCCCTTCCTATTAACCATTGCTAGAAACAGTGTATATGTACGTAGTTAGTTACTTGCCAGTGAACACATAAGATTGAGTCTATATTCCAGCATGAGATACAGAAATCATTTTGTAAAAACAAATGAGGAGATACATACATACCCCTCCCAGCCTCAGACTGCTCTGATCCTCAGAGTATGAAGTCAGAGGCTTGCATGGGGGGCTGTGATGTATCCCTGATGTTGTTCTGATGTTTGTTAGTAATTTCTCACCTTATTGAGAATAAAATCCGTCTATACTTATGCACTGTTCCACCCTTTCCAAGGTTGGTACAATATTAAGAGACTTTACAGCAGATTCTGGTCCCTGTTTTTTCTCTGGAAATAAGCATCAGAGAGAGACCTTGCTGACAGGTTTTGGTTTCAAAATGGCCTTGGAATGAAGCTTTCTTCTCTTCCTTTCCCGAAGAAGGAAAGGCCTTCTTTAGCTTTAAAATTAAATTAATTCCTGTAATCTCGATATGTTCTAGCTCTTAAATATCTAATTTACTTGCAGAAGTACAAAGTCCATAGCAATATTTTACAGGGATGTCTTTCCTCACTTGTATAATGGTCATGGGATGTTCAGATTGGTAAACGGATGAAGCAATGCATCATAACTATTACATTAATAGTCTAAATTATATCAATAGTAAGTCATTAACAACAAATTAGACCTGTTCATTTTATCTGAACATTGTCTAAAATAGTTGTGGTAGTGTACACAATCTTAAATAGTTTTGTTATTGTAAGAGAGCGCGTGTTGTCTACCAGCCTGGTATAGGTGTACTGTCATGTATTTTGTAATTTTAGAGTTCATATCTAAGGCATTCAACACAACTGACACGCTTCATATGAAGTCAGAAACATTCAGCACCAATTTTAAAAGAATTCCAAGTCTGATTTTTTTTTTTTTTTTTTTTTTTACCTTCAATGCATGGATATAATTGCTTTTCCCATGCCCAATGCGTATGAGGCTGGGAGGAAAGTTTAAAAAGTAAGAGCTTCAAAAGTTAAAATGGCTTATCCGAGAAAAACTGCAATACCATGAACATGTTTCCAAGATTCTTAGTCCTGTGATTTAACCACTAACTTGCTTTTTTTTTAACAAATTCATTTGCATTATAAAATCAGAAACTGTGTTTGTATACTGTAAAAAGATTCAGTGTTTGGTCTTTGAACTCCCCAGCCTAAACAAGAAAAACGCTACCTCCTTTGACCACTGTCAACACACAATATATATGAGTTTCTTTATAAATATAAACTCTATCTTACTTCCCAAAGAATTAATAAACACTATATTGACATGTGGTTTGAATGACTAATTAGAATGTTATAATGAACTGCAAGTGTTATTGTCAGCTATTTAAGGCTCTCTGACTCCAAAACTATAGCTAGCTTCCCACGTGTAGGAAACATGTGGACCACGTGCAATATAGACTAAAGCTGTATTGGCTTTCTTACATGTGCTTGGATCTTGATGTACATAAGAATACTGCTGCTGCTGGAGGGATCTTGTGGAGTCCAGTCTCACAAATTTCTCTTCTCACGTTTAAGCTCTAAGAGGGGTTGTGAATTGAGCCTACTGGCACCCACTTTTACATCCTTGGACTCCAAAGCAGATTTGCTGCTAAACAGGCAAGGAGTTGCATAAGAACTGGCGATCAGTGCAGAAGTTCATTTAGACTGGAACACCTCTGACAGCAGCCATCAGGAGGTGTGCAGGGAAGAGTAAACATATAGTCATTCAAATATATAGGAATGCTTTTCCAGTATACTCTCTTGACCTTCAACAATTTGCAGCTCAAGTCTTCCTTAGCCAGAGGAAAAACCTCTGTACTACATTACAGACCAGTCTCCACCCTGAAACTGTACAGTGACTTCTTGAAATCTTATAAAAATATTAGCATCCACATGGCAAGAAATTTATAGACTGATTGCACATTATGTGAAGGGACATCTTTAGGTTGTTTTGGAGCCTGTCACTTCCTAGGCTGTTTTAGTGGTGTCGGGTTTTTATATTTGAAGATAAAATGAGTGATCACTTTCTGTTAACTGCTCCTGATTCATACATCTTTATCAAATTTACATCAGTTAAGTCTTTTACAGTTTGTGCTCTGCTATATTTGGACTTACTTTAAATAAGAGCAGTTTTGTATCTTTCATCCTTCTCTTTTTTTTTTCTGTATCTCTTCTAGCTCTATTATATTGCGCACAGAGTTTGACACAGAAGAGCAGCATGGGGACGTTCTGTGTTGTGTTCTCAACTTTGTGTTTTGCTTTTTCTGATTCCTGCTGACCTTTGACTGGATGTTTTTGCAGAACTATAGCCTCCAGTCCTGAATAGTTTATTTAGCTCACTGCCCTTTGAGTGTTTAAATAAGGAGTGAGGGGCATTCTCCTTCCTTATTTATTACAGCACTTCATGGTCAATGGAATTCCACATAGGTAAAGATAAAGACTATACCATGACCTATAGTCTGAAGATGTTGTGGGAGGTCTCTAAGACAAGTGTGCTCTATGGTCCTGTAGAGCTGCACAAATATCTTTTGGACTTGGAAAAATGCCACAGAATTCTCCAGTAACAGCCTAAAGATTGATTACTTAGGCTGCATTGCTATTGATAATAGACAGGTACAGTCTTCGTTTTATTATTAGCTTGGGGATTCTTTTTTGTTTTTATCTAGTTATTTCTTTCCTCGTCCCAAAGATACTGCCATATCTTCTTGAGAGTTCAGTTTTATCACTTTGTAAATGGTACTCTTTCCTTTAGTCAAATCAGGACAGCTGAGAAATACTTAGCTGTTTTCTGGACTTGGAACTGTTTGAGAACTAAGAGCAGCTGTCTGACTGTGCTTTTTTGGGACTTGGTTTTTGGTTTCTTTGGTAAAGTTTCTTGTTTGAAATCTTTTATTTGAAGGCTTCTTGAATACTTATATCTCTACCTTCAATGAACAAAGTCATGGGGAAAAGCAGGGGAAACTTCTGTTAGTGACAGAGGTTGATTTA
The DNA here is from genome assembly GCF_013368605.1 of Nyctibius grandis. Classification (NCBI taxonomy): domain Eukaryota; kingdom Metazoa; phylum Chordata; class Aves; order Nyctibiiformes; family Nyctibiidae; genus Nyctibius; species Nyctibius grandis. The sequence continues at coordinate 47,945,664 of NC_090663.1, forward strand.
ATATGGTGTTTTGTATGTGTGCATGCATGTGATATTTTATTTCCTGGATGCTCTTGTTCATTAACTCAGTAAGATAAAATCTTTATTCTAGGAAACTCTCAAAGAAATATCTCAGGATTTTAAGAATTTTTGAGGAAAAATAGCAAATTAATAAATACTTGGTAAAGAGTAAAGAACGTTTTCATTCCTGTGAACCCTTGAATACAAAAGTCAAACTCTGAAGCAAACCAGCAAAATGGCAACACGTTATAAAAAGCTAGCTGGATTGACTGAAAACAGCAAATTAAATTTGTTTTGTTGGACTTGAGTAGACTATTACACAAGCATTCAAAATTTATAAGCGCTAACCAGAGAGAAAGTACTAAAATTCACTGCTCCTACGGTGATATAGAGCTATATTAAATGGGTTGCATTCTGGTAATTAGATGTAATGGGTTGCAGAATTGGCTCCAAAAAAACTAGGTCAAATCCAGTTGCTTGAAATCTGAAATGTAAACTGACAAAACAGTAGAGCAACAAGCAATCATTCTCTGATGTAGAAAACAAACATGAAGGGTTAAGTCCATAAAATTACTTAGCTGTGTTGTTGTTCCTATCAGTAGGTAATCTAAAAATGTCTTCTTAGTCTCCGGAGAGTCCTTAAATCCCACAAATATGACTGAAGGTGCAGACAACTCTCCATGTCCTGCTGTGGTGGATGCTGACTCCAAATAAATTCATGCACCCAGCATTCCCGTAGTCTTCAGGGGAAGCTATTTCTGTAGGTAGATTTCTAAATTCAAATCCAAGCTGAGTCTTGCACAAGTATCAGCTTTCACTTTCTGAAAGCTTCCTTTAAACAAATGTTCTTGAGTCGAATAGATCAGGTTTAAATTCCTCCTTCTGATCAATTCTGATACTAGAGTTATTGTGATATGGGTCAGTAGTAGCCTACTGAAAATGTGGTAATTATGTCCATGTTTTCTTGTCAAATTGCAACACGTGTAACTGTCAGATTTCTTCATATCGGGCAGCTTTTGAAAACTAATTGTACAAACTCTGAAGCAAAAGCTAGAGCTTTGACTTCTTTTCCTCTCACTTTCTACCAATTATATCAGTTGAATCTCTGAGCATGTAAGTTTTCATGGTTTGGCAGATAACTCTTCTTCTGCATTGAACAAGTTTGAAATATTAACAAGTTTGAGAATTCAAGAATTTTGGTCCAGGGCACATGGACTGACAAATGTTCCATTTGTTTAAATGTTCGTCAGCCTGGCCCCGCTCCACTGAGAATAAAATATTATCCATACTGGAAGTTTTGAATTATGTTTCTGCAGTAGAATTTGTATTTTAGCTTTGACTTGAAGAGTAAGTAGGGCAGATGATTTTCAACAGCAAGACAAAATACCAATCCATCTCAAGAGTTTTGCTATGAATGACTTCTAGTGAATGATGGTGAAGTCTAAGGAAACAAAAGTTTAAATGTTATAGTATTACTTATATAATCTTGCCAGATCACATGAATAGCAACAGCTGTGGAAAACACAATTGTAAGGGTATATATGCATTGTATATATTTATACAGAAAAATGATGCAGGGCCTAAAATAATCATGCTCCAGAAGGAGGCTTGCTTTATCTATTTTTCTGACTTTCCATCTGCTTCTTAAATATAGCCATCAGTCTTTTTCAATGAAAGTGTACAGCACGCTGAATATATTTGACTGTAACAAATACGCCAGCCTATTTTCTACAGACCTCCCTGCTCCTCAGTCTGGAGTAACTATTGATCATTGCTCTGAAACTGAAACACTGTTGCATAATAGTTATTAATGTAATGGATAATTTGTGCAGCAATAGTTCTAAGAGGTTCTGGTCAGAGTCAAAGTCCAGTTGTTTAAATGACTTCTCTCCCCTGAATGATTTTGTATTCAGAGACACATGGGAAAGGGGAGTGAGCACAAGACAGTACACAAGAAAGTTGAAGATCTCTCAATTTTCAGGGGGATTTTTAACATCTTGGGATGCAGCGTATGTGTTGAATATAGACCTACATTGTCAACAGATTAGTTTCAAAAAAACAAGGCTATATTTTCAGATGCTTAGAACTAACAGATTTTGCTGAAAATTGCTGGGTGTCAACTTCAATTACTTAAGGCATTTGGTGATCTTTCTGTAATAAACATAGAAACACTGTATTTAGTAGAGAGTGACTCTCTATAGAAACTGTAGTGTCTCAAATTTTATAGCTTGTCTGGATGAGGTGAATTTAAACAACATCATTGCTTAGTAGTGTGCCTGTTTGTTTTTTTTTTCTCTGTGTGCGTATATATACATATATATATATTTCAGCAAGTATATCTTCAAATACGCTAGCTATACTGCGTATGTTTTGACCTAGAACTGCATTGCTGTTGCTCTGGGCTGATGTGGGTGAACTGATCCATGATGGACATAGGCAGGCTTGGGGGTGAGAAGTTTTTCCAATCAGTGTAGAGGAGATAGAAATGAGGATTATAAGGAGGAGAGAGTAAGAAAGATAAATTAAGAGTCTGAAAACTCAGAGGGACTTTATCATTGAGATGATCCTCTCCTAAATATCATCTCACTTCAGGGAATGAGCTTATGTGGGGAGTGTGTCATGCTCCTCGCTCAGAGAGGGTGAGGTGCCTGGCAGCTCACTAGCTGCAGACTGGTTAACAATGCTTATGAGTCCATAAAAGGAGTGTCAATCTCCAGTGGCTCTAAGACTTCCTTGGATGTGGAAAACTGCAGTGCTAATATCTCTTCTTCCTTCTGATCCCTTTAACAAGGATTTGAATTATTTTTTCCAAGACAAGCAGTGTCACTGATCTTTTTAATTTTTGGTTATGAAAAAATCTGTAAATTCTGAATTTTTCAAAGCTTAATATTACTAAGGCATTTTAAAAAAAATTAAAGGAAGATTTGTATGTGACTACATGAGGGAAGAATACATTAATAGACAACAATGTTTAATTCTGTTCCTGATATCACTAACTCCTACTTTTCCCAGCTTTTGAGATTTCAGAATAAGGGGGGTGGGAAAGAGCACTGATTCAGTTTCAGAGCAATGACCAATAGTTACTACAGACTGACTAGCTGGGAGCTCTGTAGAAAATAAGTTGGCGTATTTGTTACAATCAATAATAGCAGTTGTCTTTGTCCATGCCCAGAGCTCGATCAAAAGGTATGAAGAAACAAAGCTTTCTCAGCAATAAAACCAGGCAAAGTACTTATAAATATAAATCCCTAACTAATCTGTTGAGTATTTTAGGGGAGGAAAAGCTTTGTAAATTTTTTTTCTTAAGCCAAAGTATTCATGTTTTGATAACTTGGAAAAAAAAAATCTCTTTGGAAACTTGCTTAATAAAGGGGAAAATTTGGCAATAACCCCCCAAACAAACAGAAAATGAAATATTCCATTTGAACCAAGAATTTTTTTTTGTCGTTCAGCCAGCACAATGAAAAATCCATTATTCATGCAGCTCAGTGCTGCAGTAGACTCTAATACAAAAATACACTACTTCAGAACTGTGAGAAATTGAGACAGAAACATTAAATTGATAAAGCAGATCCACACCGGAGGACTGAACCTTGGAAGCTATATCGAGCAGTACCAGAAATTGTGGGAAGTTCTTTGCATATTAACCCCTTTATACATCATGCACGTACAGTCAAAATTATGTGAGTTTATTATTTTTTTTTTTATTCTAGCTGTGTGTGTGAAAGCAGCACTCCTTTTCTGTTTTTTCAATGGCATTATATACAGAAATTACAAAATATGTAATTTTTCACTATGGGCACACCATTATTTTAAGGAAGGCCTGTGAAAAGCTGCTCATGCCATGGAAGCCCAGCAGTATTTCTAGCGCTGCAGCTCAAACAGAAAGCTGCAAACACTTTTGAGATATTTTGACAGCTTTTTTTCAACCAGTAGCACCAGAAATCAAATCCCTTGTGTTCTTGTGTGGTTTAAAGGGGAAAATGCAGGCATGCAAACCATCCCAAAGTTTTTCACACAAAAGAGAAGTGCCTTTTCACTGGGTTATAACTTCAGTGTGTCTCTTTAAAGTGTTGTTTTGTTTTGGATTTCTGGGGGGGGGGGGTGGGTTGTTTGTTTGTTTTCGGGGGGTTTTTTTTGGCCAGAATTGATTTGTTCCTGACAAAAGTTTAAGAAATCCACTTTTCTAACTAAAAATAATTTTGACAAATCCTCCAAGCAGTCCCTTTTAAGGAATAGTATGCCACCTGGTTTTAAAAGTCAATTTAATATTCAATACATGATTATTTCTTTTAGTGCACTTTGCAGCAGAGCAATAAATGTAGAAGCACCATGAATTAATACTTTTTATAGATGGCATACTGACAGTTTTCCTACCAGTGACAGGAATCTTAAAATTTCTGTAAGTTTTAAAATTATTAGTTTCTAGCAGTTGTGCTGATAACTTAAAAGGAGCAAAACATGGGACTATTAATATTTATTATCTGAAACAAGAGAGTATGATAGAAATGTCCTAAAGCCATTTTTTCACTTCAAAAGAATGACTCAGCATGTTAATTGTTTGATCAAAGACCAGGAGATACCAGTTTCTGTAGGCACTCTAAATGAGTAGATGACATAGCCCAGGAAGTGGAATCCTGAATGGACCTGACTTACAGCTTTATGGTTTGAGTTCATTTAATACTTCAGAAGCTGTTAATGAAGAAATGAATAAAAAAGTTATTGCAGATTTGCTGGCAAACTTGAAAGCGCTGACCATATACATTATGATAAAGGTCAGGGTCATAGGAAGCTTAAATTATTATAGCTAAATAATGAGCCTTAGGAACAAAGTTGTTTATGCTGAGAGAGGATAGGGAGAAGAAGGACAAAGAAATAGTGGTATGTTGGGAGTTTTTGATGGGTTGGTGTTTCACTTTGTTTTGTTTTAAATCACTATGAACTCTTGAGATTCTGGGAGCAAATATTGAGACTTTAAATATGGAATATTATGATAACATTTGTTACCACTGATGCCTTATCAGATAGTAATTTGTTACGTTACTACAGTTCACAGCGTTTCATTTACAATATAATGAAAGTATACAGGGAGGCATAGACTTAAAAGCACCTTTGGCTTTCTCTGGGAGTCCAGTAGTCTCCTGTAAAACAGCTTCTTTCTGGCTTCCCCAACTCTTATGCCCATTGGGCAGATCTGCAGTAGGCAGAAAATATGTGCCTTCTACAAATCAGAGCCTGGTGGTTCCTGAGGATATGAGAGGTGGCCTGGTGTTTTGAAGAACTGGCAGTCTGTTTTGGATGTACTAAGACAAGCTACGGGAACAGAAATTGCAGGGAAAATAGTGCTAATGGAAAAAAAAATAGAAAAGTCTTGGACTCTTGCTAGATTTTACAGGTACTGTGAACTCTATTATGTGGAAATTGTAGGCTTGTGGTTGGCGTGGAGTTGGTGAGTGACATGCTTAGTGAAAAAGGATGCCAGTAACTGCAAAAGCCCATATATCTCCCACAACGTATTATGTTACAATTTTGTTTTCACTTCCAATTCGCTGGAGCAACTTACTGAAAAAAAAATGAAAGTCAGTGTTTTATCTGAGATATTCTTCAATGTTCCTATTATGATAAAACTTAGAACATTTTGACTAGTGTTTTCTTTTTACACCTTTAAAGGAGAGAAGAAAATAGCAAGTCCCTTCTAGGGTTTTCTGACAGACTACTTCCACATCCAACTTGTTACTTTTTTACAAGTTCTTGGGAGATACATTTCTCAGAATATGTTTTTTAATGTGTCACATAAATAAATTAACACATAGAATTTTATTAGAAAAACCGTGGCAATTTGTGCTCCAGGATAAAATTTCAACACTTGCTGATAGAACCAAATACAAAGAAACAAAACCATCTTCCAGAAAATATGTAAATATCATAAACGGCAACTTTGTTATTGTAAGGTGAAACCAGGAGTAGGTGAACTTGTGTCTGAAGCTGAGTTAGCTTGTGTGTGTAGTTCATGTCCCAAAACCCATTAAATGTCAGTGTTAGGCTGTTAAATATTTTCACGTTTTGAAGCAGAGTGCATGCAGTTCCTATGAGGGAAACAAAAAGCATTTTTATTTGGCAGAATGAGAATGTGACATTGTGAAAAAATATTTGCAGCCTGGTGTGACAGATGGTGAGGACTGCAAAGCAGCCGTTGGTATTAATATCGAATTTTAAATTACATAATGGTTATAGGTTTTTCTCTATATGAATGGCTGGCATGTATAAATTGAGTTCAGTAGGATTCGCCTGATGCAGATGCTCTCTTTTTCGTTTGAATGGAGCCACTGTAAAACAACCTGTTATGGTCTGACTCTGTTTTTGGGAGATATGCAGGTACATGTTTAAAAGCCTGCCTTCTGTCTCTGAAAGGATTTGCTTTGTCGGTGCATTCGAGAAATGTTTCTGTTCTGTGCTTGTGTTCATAAGAGAAAGGGATTGTTGGGCTATGTAAACAATGCTGCCTTGGGGCTGCTTTCTACCATCCATTTTAAGCATAATGGAGGATTTATCTGGGAGAGAAATGGATTTTTTTCTCAGTAAAAGGACTAAACCAGCACTTTATTTAAACCATGTATTTTAAGAAGGCTAACCAGAATTTAAAATGCTGGATGCCTGCACTTAAGCTTGTAAACTAATGCTTAAATATATGTAGTTTGATTTTTCAAGGTGTTCATCACTTCTCATCCTTTTTAAAGGATACTCTAGGTGCTGAGTGCCCTTAAAATTCTGACCATTTTATTTAAAAACCACTAGTGAAACCAGAAGGTTAAACTAGACTATCTTCTAGCTTTAAAAATTTTCTTACTGAATTTTCTGATCTTTGCTATATAAAATATCAGATATGTTTTTGCAATTTTAATTTAACAAGTTCATTGGTATGTTCTCATTATGTGCTCTATCCATAATAGAGTAGGCAGTAAGTCAAAGATAAAATATAAGTTCTGTTAAAGCAGCTCATTTTCTGGATAGTTATACACAGGGATCAGGCTCAGCATTGAGGAGGACTGATGAATAACATCTATCTGAATGGTAAAAGCTAGACATCGCAAAATCCTTCAGAAGATTGTTATAAATTTTATTCAAGCAAGGCTAGGCCAGGTCAAGCTGTAATGGCTGAAAAATGTGACCATCTGCTAGCTACTCAGTTAAAAAAAAATCAGTTTAGTGGGGCCACAATTATATATCCAATTTCAGAGGTTTTATACAGAAATTGACAGAAACCTGACAAATTGTTATTTTAAAAGCTGGTTGTATACTGAATAAGACAATAGGAATTATTTTGTAAAATTGGCATAATTATGGAAAATCTACTTCATCTCTGGGGTCATGTTATTCAGGAATATTCAAGCAAACACCTGGATGTCAGTGAGAGTGGTTTCTAATTTGTACTCTAAAAAATAGCAGTTTAAATTTGTAGCTTTGCAAGCTATAAGATAAGTTATAAACACCAATAAAATAGTTTTAATTTCAGGGACATGTTTGTTCAGGCATTTCTATTTTGGTATATTCCAGTCTACAAAAAAAACCCCAAGTATTTTAGCCATTGACGTGGGACTTATTGGAGAGAGCTGCAAGAACGACACATATGGATGAGCCCATATGTTCCTAAGATGCTACAACACTTTCATATTTGCTGATTTTCTGGAACTTTTGGATCTATTTCTGTCCAAGCCCAGTGTGAGTGGAATTAGGATATTTTATTTTTACGGAGAAATGATGCAATCTAACCACCTTTGGTGATATCAGAGACTTCAAAATCTAGTACCTCATTTGGATTTAAGTATTTCGTGAAAGGAAGCTGAACAGAATGAATGAGAAGAGCAACCAGCCTCTTATATTGAACAACTGCATGATAGGAATATAGCTGCTAAAAATACAGTGTTTCATGGTACCTGTGTGTTTGGAGGGAGAGGCAAAATGGATGCTATTTAGCTGGGTTTTCTTAAATAGCTTTCACAACCTGTCCTGCATAATTTCTTTAAGGATACGTACTCCTGTCCTTTGAAAGTTTTGTGAAATGTACTGGGAAGATAGACGCTTGCTAAGAAATCGATTTGTTAGTTCAGTAAGTGTTCCAGTTACTGAATTTCACACATGAAATGAGATGCGTTAAGCAGTTACCTTCAAAACCACTCTTTACTTGTGCCAGATTAAGTAAAATTTAAATGAAGAATTTGAATGCAACATTCAAATTGTCACCACATTTAAATTTCTTTATAAAAGACATCAGTGAAGAAAAGAGAGATCCTTTTGATTAAATGGAGTTTTAGCTCTAGAATTTAACTGACATGGATAACTCCTTAATGCACGTATTTGGAGATTCTGTCCTTCAATTTATCTTATCTCAGGCTGTGCTCTGAGGGAGAACAATTTCTTATCCTGGTTTGTGCATGCTGAATTTTATAGGAAAAGCTTACCTGGAAACCTTCAAAAGGTCCAGAAAAATGCATTCCTTTCTGAAATATATTTGCTTCTAAATGTTTCAGAAAAAAACTTGGCACCCTTTTAAATAAACTGAGGAATGTGTCGCTCACCTGGAATTGTAAGTGTCACTTTGACAGAATTTGGGATATCTCTATGTTACAGTTTCTTGGTTTGATGAAGGGTAAAACTGTTTCCTAACTTTCAGTGTGAAGAGTCATTCTTTGTGAAACGTCTTCCTATGTGAACCTCCTGTTGTATATAAAATTGCACACAATCAAACATGCTAGATGCAAACATCTAAATACATGAATGTAGCTCATTACTGATTCATGCCTTAGACTAACTGTGAAGGTAATTTACTGTTCTGTGATCCCAAGAAGTTTGAGATGATAGGTCTTGGTGAATTGAGTTGCCGAGAGACAGAGTAGTGCAATATTTGTCATTGCTTTAATGAGTGAGGTGGTTTCAGTTCCTTACTGACCTCAAGAGATTAAAATAATTTGGTTACCTAAAGGACAACTAACTTGCTAAGTTTATGTCCCCCACTGGTTATTTCAACCAATCCTTTCCATTTAAAATATATGATACGATTTAGAGCAAGACAAATGTTACAAAAAAAGAGTTCTAAGTAAATAATTCAGTTAACACCAGTGAAAAATTCTTCAATAATATATTACTCAAAATCTTTCAGCCACCCCTACCATGAATAATAAATATTGAATAGTTCCAGTGAAAAGGTTCTAACACACTGCAGCTAAAAATGGTTCTAATTGCTTTAGGAAGACTCACAGTAAAAGTCTTTATTCCCTTACGGGTTTTTTAAGTGCAAAAAAGTTGGCCACATCAGCAAGAAATAAATGAATGGTAAATAAGTTGACATTGAAACCCTGTACATTTTTATATCATGTGAATAGAGGATTTCCACCTTCTTTTGTGCTTTTAAGAGCACCAAGAAATGCTGAACTACTTCTAATTATGTGACTATAGTAAACATAGTTGTCTAAGGCTCACAATTTTTTCTGAATTTTTGAGAAAAAGAAAAACATACAGAAAGGTATACATTTCCTCAATTTGTAGAAACTCTAGAATATTGTAAGATAGCTCATGTACTTTTTATCTGAATTATTTCACTCTGCCAGGTATCAGTGAAGCATTTCACTTGGCACACTACAGAAAACAAATGAAAAAGAATAGTGAGAACCCTGGCCTATTGTATCTTCAACATGTGTTGGATATTAATTTTTCATGTATCACACATGCATTACTTTAACATTCTTTACCTGATACTAAGTAAGATTAAACCTTGGAGAAAAGTTACCTGTAGACATATGTTGCAGAATGTACAATAGCAGAATGAGAAGGAAAATACCTTCTTGTTCTTTTATCTCAGGTCTGTTGTGATTCGTTTGCCAGAATTGTTTTCATTTGGAAGCTCAGATTTGTTCGCCTGCTTGACCAGGATGCTTCTCTTTGCCAACTGTGCTGTCATAGCAATAGCTTTGATGCTAGCTATCTGTGAAATCACTTGGAAAACTGAAGATGATGAAGAAAATAACAGCTCATTATAGGAAATTCATACTGCAAGTCTTTATATATACTTTATCTGCAGAAGTTTTGGAGACAAGCTTCCTCTGTTACTGTGGTTTAGGACGTACCTAAGAGAGGTTTTCTGACTAAAGCATATATTCAGTTTCTCAACATTACTTTATATGGTTATACTCCTCTATATTAGTAATAACAATCTATGGCAGATTATATATCTTTACATCTCTATAACTTCATAATTTTCACCCAATTCCTACTTCTGTCTTTAAAAAAATAGTCATTAAGTGAGTAATCACCTCAGAAAAGTATCAACGTTTGTACTGCTACCTAGATGACACACACAGCTTTAGAAATTAAAAATCATGATTTACTGAGCAATCATAGACTATAAAAGCAACAAATAAATCCATGCACATAGGCTTCTGGAGTAGTTAGCAGAATTTGAGCACTATTAGTATCTATACCTTGTCAAGAATTCTTTTTTTTTTCTTTTTTTTTTTTTAATGCAGATACTGGCACTTTTTCTTTAGTCAAGGAAATCCTGTCATTTATTGCTCCTGTCTACCTTCATGTTAATGAGTCAATGTTATGACACACATTTATGTGGAAAAAGTGTTTTGACTGAAGTTATTCAGAGCAACAGCAAAAGTACTAAGAAGTTTCATTTGAAAAGAATAAGAAAATATTCTGCCCTGTCCAATCAGACAGGATATTATTTAATGTAGACAGAACAGCATGCTTAACAAAAGTTACCTAAGATAACAGAGCTGACAAACCTTAGAAACTCATTTAATATTTTAAATATTTCTGAATCGTAAAATTAGCTGTTCGTCTGATGGGGAGTATCTGCCATCTGGTGGCTAAATGTGCAGTGCAATTTAAAGGTGAAGAATGAGACGTTCAGCCGTCGAGGGCTGCCTTCGTTGTTTGCAAGCAAATGCTGTTAAGTGGGGACAAAATGTCCCCATTTGGAGCTGGTCTGCAAAGTTCATCTGATTTTGGTTACCCCGAATAGCTGATATCAGTAACAGACAGACATAATCTTAATGAATGCAATTTTGAATACACTTGGAAATACTGAAACACGATCTTTAGATCATACTTCTGTTAAAATGAAGTATGATTACTTTCCCTGCTCTCCTCTCGTGGGGGACGGGAGGGAGGAGGCAAGTCCACCAAAAAACAGCAATAAACATGCTCAATTCGGTCAGTTCTAACTACCAATAAATGGGTTTTCGTTTAGGTGATCTTGGCCTACTGAACAATGATGATGGTATCTTAGCTAGGCTACCAAACCCAAACAATTGCGAAAACCAAAGATTTGCCAAGAAACAGAGGACTGCAGCTGAATGTCTGGCTGAAATCACACCCAGATATAAATTTAACTTTTCTCCTGCCCGATTAATATATAATTTACACCAAGTTAGACATGCTTGCCTTTGCATGTGTATGTAATTAAGCTGTGGGGGAACCATCAAAATTGTTAAGCTTCTCTGTTTATTTCTTCCCTTCTTCCCTCTCCCACATGGCCTTTAGTGGTTGCTTTTTAATCTTCTTTCCTTTTATCCTTCACTGCTACCTTGTGGTGTATGGTAGAAACATCAATCAGTGCCTTCTTTTCCTCCCCTTTAGTTACTGTTAGTAAAAATGTTTAAAGAATGCCTTAAAGCAAAGAATGGTGAGTGATTTAGTTTTACATAGGCCTCCACTAAGCTTTAGCTTGTGTTTTAAGTACTTCTCTGCTTTTAAAGTGCAAGTGGAATATGAACACCACTGAGATAATGTTTCAGTCCAAAAACTGCTCTGACTTTCCTAGCATAGAAAATGCAATTCTGAAAACTACCTACTTCTGGTACGACATTTAGAGGAACAAGATCCTTCAGGCACTGGCACAAGAAATTGAGTATATATCCTTCAGAGTACTGCTTATTTATATAATTCATACCTCTCACTTTTAATAAATGAAATAATTGCATAGCAATTGCTGTGTGATTTCCCTCCCCCCACTTCCGCATCAACATATTTAAGATTTGTCTCTTAAATTCTAAGACAGACTGCGACACTGACATCTTCCGAAGAATTAGAATAAACATCCAGAAGTAAGTCAAAGGCAATCGGTCTGAAATAGTAAATGGGAAGAAGGAGTAGAAACCTAAACTGTAACAAAGTTTGGGATGGATACAATAAATGAAATTGCTGGAAACGGTGGTTTATCAATTGCCTTTAGTTGTATTTAAGGTGGTTACAGGGTCTGACATAAACTTTACTGTTGAAAAGGAAAGTTTTCAGAATCAGTTTTTTCACATCATATACATGTTTTCTTTAAAAAATTCAGATTTGCAGAATATAATTCAGAAATAGAAAAAAAATGAAGAGTTCTCCTTCTTTCTGAGTCTTTGTTACCAAATTTTGTGGTAAACTAAATACCAAAACTTTTCAGATTTCTACCATTTCTACTCATCCAGATATTTCTACCATTGGCTTTCCATTCTTTTCTCTTTGGTGGGCATAGCATGTATTTAGCTCTTCAGCTTTAGTAACCAACAAAAACAATGCACTATTTACCTCTCTTCTCTTTATTCGCCATATCTGCTATATGTAATTCAAATTTATGCTTTCTATTTTCCAAATTTCCTCTGCTTTCTACTTAGTTTTTGAAGTTGAGAGACTGTTTATATGAGACTGTTAAATGAATTTACTACATCAGGTGATTGCTGTAAGTCATATGACTTCCTTCACCATTTATTACATTGGACTGGTTTCTCTCAGATTAAAATGCTGTCTCTAGCATGCACACTGAAAATTTTCTTGTGCATCCAAAGTCCATTTAAATTTATTGTTTTAACCCTGACTGAAGGATAACAAATCTCTAAGTATAGTACCATTGTTTACTTCCATCTTCATATTTGTAGCTCTAACACTTCTGTAGTCTGGTTTGTAGTAAAGACTTTTATAGTAAAAGTTATGAAACAAAAAAAGAGTAGCCTAAATGTGTCCTCATCAGCTTTTCTTTTTTTTTTCCCCCCTCCCATGATGCTCAGTTCAGGTAAGATTTATTGACACTAAAAACAACTGATGACTAGTAGTTTTCATGTGAAGCTTCATGCTTTTGATAGATACTTTCAGGTTCTTAATTTCTAATAAATAATGCAGAAAATAAAATTCTGATTATTTCTTTTTCTACGTTAGTTAAAACTGTCCACAAAAAAATTACATGTTATCATTAGTTCCTGTGATGCTACTGATTCTGTACTTTTTTGGCTTCATACAAGTCCTTTGTGGAATTTGCTATTTTAATGGAGGCTAAATTTGAGAGCTCCCGTGGCTTCAGAAATGCAGAATACAGTCTGATTTACTAGTGGTGAGTATTTATGTCCATCTTTTTCTAAATGTTTATCACCAGCTATTTGAAAAGAGGCGTTAAAGTCATTGGCCAAAAAAAATCCTTTAACAAAAAAGGTTAAAAACTCTTAATCACACACAGAGATGAGCCAAGTTTAAATTTAGTCAAACAGTTGCTATAACAAGATTATTCTTGCGTAAAACCAACTCAGTCTTTTAGTATAAATGTTAATGTATGCAATATGTCAAAAACTCATGTAGTTCTAACAAGGTACTGAATAAATGGAATGCTGCTTTGTTCAGCAATGACTGATACTTAAATTTGCTATTTTTTAAGCCAGCACATGGTTACAACAGTCACTAACAGCAGTGGTAGGTCACAATCTTTTAGATCTATTCTCCTATCTCTCTGTAAGCTCAGTCTATTAAAGTCATTAATTTGTCTCCTGAATGTGCATAGTTCAGACGCAAATATTCAAATAATAACGACCCTCTTTACTTCCTTCAGTAACCCCACTGTGTTACATATCAATTCTACTGCCTCTTTCCTAATAAGTCACTTGGACTGCTTAAAGCAGTGGGGACATCTTTTAGCAGCTGTATGTAAGAGACTTCTGCTGAAGTCTGCTGGGTCCCAAGCCTTTACCTGCCAGTTCTAACAATTTGGGCAACAGATATTGCTTTTATTGGTACTGTACTGAGTTTGGTCACTTTTTTTTGCCTGCCTGATAGAGGAAAAAAGGTGGCTATGCACGTGCAACCAGTCTTATGCTGTTATTGCAATGAGTTAGATGACCCAGAGTGTGTATGATTACACTTGCCTTCCCCTTCATCCTCCATGAAATGCTGGCCAAAGTGCCCAAGTCTTCAGGGTAGAGGAAGGAAGAATTCCAGCACTCCCTCAAGTGGGCTGGATCAGGGGGCTAGGCACAGAGAAATTCTCTGGAGCCCTGCCACTAACCGTTGGGATGTCTCAGCAGGTCACTGTAGCCTTTGGTCTCATTTCTCCTCATTCCAGTTTGGAGCAAGAAGATCTATAGAGACATCCACTCCTCACAGAAGGATCTCATCCCTGTCTAGATGGGGACAAAAAAATACAATTAAAATGCAAAATGCCCTATTAAAAAAAAAAAGAGTTGTCAACAAAAGGAATGATGAGTTATTGAGGGATGGGGAGGGGAGGTACTGGATGTAGCACACTTTAAATCAGTCTTGGAAACGGTTTAGAAAGTAAAGGCCGAATGTACTCAGAGGAAGGAGGCCATGCAAACAATAAAACCAAGCTATTGGAAATTGAATGAGAGAACTCTGACAGCCAATGTACAAATAGTCGCTGTTAAAGAAATGAGACATCTGATTTTTTTTTTATTGTATGCACAGACATTTGCCAAATTTATAGAAGAATAAACTGTCCAATGACTGAGAAATACCTAGGAAAGTTATAAAACATAAACCCAAGGTATAAAACCGTCAGGAGAGATATGTATATGAATGAAAAGACGACCCATGAGAGGCTTTTACACAAAAAAATTTTAAATGAAAATATCATTTTTTTTAATAATAATGTTGATAACGTGTTTTCAAGTAAGATATAAAGGAGTTATATTGACATTACAGTAGTTCAGATAGTAGGACCTTATTATGGGTGGTGTCCAATAAACCTAGAATGCAAGCATTATAGTGTCTGAAAAAGATTTCCTTCATAGTTGTAGCAGGAAATGTTATTCCACATAGTGAATTTGTCGTATCAGGTTATATCATCCACACAAGCCTTTGCATTAACTGCAGTAAAATGCATTGACTCTACAAAGAAATCAGGTTGCCTTTTTGCTTTTTTTTTTTTCCACAGAGTTATTTTTCTGAAGCTCTCCCACAAAACTATTTCTAGGTTGTTTGATATTTCCTGCTTTGATGAACCACGACGTTATTAGTTATACTCAGTGGGACATGCCATTTTCTATACAAGAAGTTTATATAATTGGCATTCGTGGGGGAGTTCAGCATCTGAGTGAACAGTACCTACCTGAAACAGAATGTGCTCAGGAGTAGATGTCCCATAAGGGAAGATTCTCCAAGGCATGTCTGATGAAGATCATCACATAGATGGTAGAAAAAATAGTCTCCAGGTTTGTTGAACTGACATGAAATCCTGTTTAACTCATCACTACAAATGGTCAGTTAACTAGAGCACCAAGGACTTAATTTTTCTATCCTTATTCTGCTAGGATACTGGCAATGATGTATTTCCTCCTTGTTTCCAGTATGTCGAACAAGTTTTGCATCTGTACAAAAGCAAGATGCCTCCCTTCTAACAATTAGCTGAGCCAGTGTTACAGAGTTATAAGGCTTTGCTCTTGATGGTTTTTTTTTTATCTCCCTTTACTGTGATTTAAGTTAAAGACTCCTTTACCTGAATAGCTTACTTGTCTTAAATAGCATTCCAGAGAGAGATTTCCATGTGCAAATGCTTGGTTATGGTACCTTATACCAAAAATGCTATAAACAAAGGGAGATGAGATTAATATTAGGGTATGAATGTAATGATCTTAAAGAAATCTCTCATATGAAATGAAGCACGAAATAACATCTTTTGAATGCAAAATTCAGAAACACAAAATGTATTTAAAATAAAAAGGGAAGTCAGTCATATTTACTTGTATCAATAGTTCTGATGATAGCTGAATGACCTTAGGGATTTAGAAAAATAAAAGGGTGTACTTTTGCGAAAGGGAGGGCGTAGGAGTGAGAAAGGGAACATGTAGCCAGAAAAATTGCTAAGACAGCAGTATAGGAGTGGTATAGGTTAAGATGCTGGTATAGGAGCATGGAAGTCCTTTGGGCTGTGGAGAGCTTTGCAGGCTTTGGAAATCTATATCCCTTCTGAGCCTTGACTCAGCTATTGCATCTTCAGTGCCTCTCCATTCCAGTGCCAGTATCTCTTGGTAGAATACTCTCTGCCATACTCTGCAGGGTGTTGCCTTCTTCACTCCTTCCTACTATCAGATATTTCCTCTTGGATGAGGGAGAGTGATCCCAGAAGATCGCATGTATGTCATAGGAGGTGTTGAGGGAGAGAGGGGAAAAGCATATTAAAATATAGATTGATAACATTGACCTGGACCGAAAGAGTGATATCATTTCCAAAAGACTGTAGAAATTCTTCCAGAAGGCTGTTTTCCTTGACTTTTTCATACTAGCCAGGAATTTGCTACAAGAGCCAGTATGGAAAATACAACAGATACGTTAGGGCTAGGGGAAGCAAGAGGGATAGGTGAAAGAAATAGCTCTCTATTTTTTTAAAAGTAGGCCACCCCTTTTAACTATAGGTTAAAAAAAATATTAGAAATTTATTTTATTGAAGTATAATCCATTATCCAATTAGTATTTTTCAGACCTTTAGTTTAGATAAAAGTAATAGTATATGCAAAAACTGTTAGCTACCAGGATTTTTGGCATCTTTTTCTAATCAGTGTCTAAAAATCCATGGGTTATACCTTACACTATTGCAGATTATTTTTTTTTTTAATGTGTATGTGTGCAAACACAATAGGAAAGAAGTGGGGAATAAATATATAAGCTTTATATGACGGTTTTTGAAAAATGATAGTATTTTCCGCTGACAAACTGCTTTAGATTTAATATTGTTTATCTTCCCAGTAGATTTCTCCTCGGTTTAAAAGGTGTTAGAGGCTGCTTCTCTGTAGCAAGACAGAAATAGTTTTGGTTCCTAACGAAAATAATTTATTGCTGGCTTGCTATAAGTATTTGCAATTAAATATTATCTACCTGGGGTCTAAAAAAGTTTTTTGAATTTTTTTGCTCTTGTAAGGTGTTTTCTAGGTAATGAAGATACTGTTCGTTCCAGGTGACTGAAACTATGGTGTCAGCTTAATGTTTTCCTCTTGTAATAAGTTCCTTTTCTAAGTTGATACATTTCTCTTTTCTTTCTATTTTGGTTTATAATGAAGTGACACAATGTAGCATTATTATTTTCTGTTTTTTTCCAAACTGGGATTGAGGAAATTTAATTATATGCCATGTGAAAATTTATTTCAGTAGTCCCAAGAAATCACAAAATTGAACCAAACTGATTATGTAATTTCTACTTTTTGTGGGTTAGTGTCAAGAACCGATAAGGTTCCACCAGAGGGGGGATTCACCAGCTACGATTGATCAGATCGCAGCCCTCCTCGGTCAGCCCTGCCCAGCAGGCATAGGTCAGAGCCCCCCTAAAAACTCCGCTGTCAGCCCCACCCGTATGGGTAAGAGCCCCCTTAAAAACAATTTCCTCCCCCTTTCCCTCCCAGTGCACTCGGGAACAGCAAAGGATTCCCCTTCCCTATGAAAGTGTTCTTAGTTGATCCTTGAGACGAAGATAAAGCACAAACGAGGCACGGTATTGATTCACGATGGGCTAAGTTTACTTGGAGAATGATAAGTGGATAACGATATTTTGGGAAAGAGAAGGAAAGATACAGAAAAGAAACCAAGAGACAGAAGGAAAAAGTAAACCGAGATTACGGACAGTATAGCAAGGATAGGATTGTCACGACCCAGTATCCAGCGGCATCCCGCAGGTCCTCTGTTTGTCTCCGGTGTCCAGTCTTTTTGGTGGTGGTTCAGCAACGTGTGTCGGTGGTGGTCTTCCTTTATACCTTGCAGGCAAGGGAATGGGTTTCGTCATCTTGACATCGGTGTCTTGACAACGGTGTGGCTCAAGTTTAGCATATGCGCATAAGTCTCACACTCTGTTAACAAACCTTAGGCCTCGGTTATCACTCGGAGTAAACAGGATGTTCTTGGTGGGCTGCTTGCTCAACCCAGACAAATGGTCAGCGATTGATAAGCAGAAGAGGGGTATGCAGCATCAACAAGCTTGTGAACTCCACAGCCCCCGCTGCCTCACCAGTCAAAGCGGTGCCACAAGCAAAAACTTTGAGACAATAAATCACTTTACATTTCAGTCTCTCACTCTTAGTTTCCAAAATAAGGCAAAAATCCTTCTCCTTTTATGCAATGTTTACTGAACAGTTTCATGTAATAGGAAGTCTAAAACCCCACATCTTTCCCAAAGAGTGCCTCACATTCCTGTATCCAGGACAGTCTGTCTCTCTTACTAATGTTTATTTTTGACTTGAACAATAATAATCTGTGGAACAGAGAATGAGAAGACACAGAAGAGGACAAAGCCTTCTGGACTGTATTTACAGAAGTCCCCAAAATAGTAAATATAATTTTATCTCCAGTATTTATACCATATTAGCAGAGATCTTGAATATAGGTAACTCAGGAAAGGTTTCAGCCCTGCAATAGGCGTCCTATGCAATATCGATAGTATGAGCTTAAATGCTTCAAAACTAAGAGGAAGTACTATTCAGATTTCTCATTCTGCTAAGGCGTTGTGCAAAAGGTAACTATCAATATATCCAGCAATACAAAAAAAAATAAGCTTCATGTAGTTAGGTCTTCAGCCTCCAAAGATCTGTCATCTCGGGATCCTAATCTGCTGTTCTGACCTATCTGTCCAAGCTCCATTAGCGCTGGAGTTCAAATACACTCGTGTGATTCTTCCTTTATGTCATCTGGCTTTGGATAGGTAGCAATGTTTGAGCCTTCTGTACCACTGGTTTTGTAGTCTTCGAATAGGCAAACTAGATTTTGAGCTAGAAGAGTAGAATGATTAAAAAAAGTTAAATATGTACATACCTGTGTGCACAAATGCATATGTTATATAGTGTTAGGGGCCGCCAAATCCAGTAGTCCTATGGAGGAGAGGCTGTCACAGCTCCATGCCCCCTGGTCTGCCTATATTCCCGATAAGTACACACACAAATGTATGTATGCAGTGCACACATGACACAGACAGAAACATTCAGCACTTAGACAAACACCACCAACAGCCTCATCCTTTTCCCCTCTCTGGCTGATTAGGAGCAAGGTCTGTAAATGGCAGGGGGGAAATATATATATTATATATATATATATATATGCAATGTGTGTACAATATATACAGTTGCTGGACCTAGGCACTCAGTCTATCCAGTAGCTGGCTGTGGATCCTGCCTTCACCATTTGTCTCCTGCACAGAGACATGAAAAGGGGTCTCTTAGTTAACCCCTCGACCCACGCTGTCTCCAGCAGCTGGCCTGCCCCACTGGTAGCCGTCTCCTCCAGTTGTCTCACGCTGAGGCACACACACATAGCTGCTCCCAGGCTTCTTCACCTCCTTGCCAGCTAGCGGTTGCACACTGATTTACATACCCTTACTCATTCCTGTTGCTGGTACCAGACATACGTGTGACCCATGGTGGGACTGCAGTTGCTGGCACTCAGACCTCCATACACTCATATGCTCACCAAATAGAGTCCCCTCACCCAGGAAAATCGTTGAGCATCCCATAATAAGTCTTGTGCAATTCCCAAATCTTCCTTTCCCTGCATTCCATAATGAATCCCATGCTCTCATAGGCAGTAACCCCCTTCAGTCTGTAACATGCTTTGGATACCCTCTCCTGTCAGCTCACAGTGATGGGCATTCCCTAAGCCATGGGGCTAAGGCTTTCCGGGAGCAGTCCTGGGAGGAGCCAGGACATAGACTCTCTTTCTCCGATTAGGTTATTGGGGTTCCCCCACCTGTGGTTGTGTCATTGTGTTCTTTTTTTTTTGTGTGCTGAGATAAGCTTTTTATCACATAACCTAACATGGAAATTCAAGCAATCGCAGAACTTTAGAAATTACTGTGGAGCAGGGGTGTTCCTAATAGGATATTTAAAATTGAACATAGTGACCTAGAAAAAGCACGACATCATGATTAATAAGGTTTTTAAATTCCAGGAGGATAGTAGTAATGTTAAGCGATAAAAAAGACACATAATATATGAGAAGAGAATCTTTGGCGAAGCATAGAATATTGCAAATTTCTTCACACGAGCCTTAACTTCAGTTTGGGAACCACTAATATAGAACAGATCTGCACTGCAGGTGTGCTGGGCTACCTGCAGGAACTACAGGCTGTGGTTTCATGGCCTGTGACATGTAAAAGGTGAGACTGGATGATCACGATGGTCCCTCTGGTTTTAAAATCTGTTACTTAATGAACTGGCAAACTCAATTATTTAACACCACATGTAAGTCCTTTCCCTTCTCTAAGTAAAAGGAAATTTCCACTTTCCTAAACAGAAATGAGAAAATGCCAAAAAAGAAAGTATCAGGTGAGGGCAATATCTTGGCTCTTTCTCATAGAGAAAAAAGTAATGTACCATAAAAGCAACACAAGCTCAGTTTATTGGCAAGAAGGGAAACTAACAATAAATTTTTAAAGAGAAGACTATTCCCTCAGCTTCAACCACTAATAATTCCTATTTGATACCTTCTGGTCCGAACTGCCTCATAAATGGTCTGATTTGGCAAAAGATTTATTTAAAATCAAGCTTAAATCATCAATTTGTGAGACCCTGTCTGTGTCTAGTAAGTAAAGGAAACTCACTGCAAATTTGCAGAGCTGTCTGGAGGTGTGCGGGAGGGGAGCCTGTTTCTAAAACAAGCTATCTTATAGTTCTGAAAATAGAAAAGCATCTCTGCTTTTGAAACAGTGTTTTTCTGCCATCTTCACAGAAAGGGCTTACTGATCAAAACATTGTACTGAAGGTGTCTAAACAAACCTGACAGTTAATATGTGGACTGAAATAATAAGTTAAAATTGCATTTAACCAGTGAGCCCTAGCAGGACCTAACACTTGGTATACCCTTTTTCCCTATTAGCTTGTTCCTACTAAGCAAATTGTTAGAAACAGAGAAGAGAATAAGAATTATACAATCCCTTCAAACACGGCAAACCTCTGTTCTCTCACACACCGCTACCTTTAACACCAGCCGATGTCCTGCGCTTAACCTCATGTATCCAGTAAGGTTACTTGCCTCAGACTTCTCTAAATACCTTTCAAAAAAACATTGCTGCTTCTTCTTCTCCCACTTTCTACCCTTCGCTTTCCAAACCCTTCAGTTTTCAAATCATGCCTTCAACCACTGTGCTGTCTCTGAAGAAGATTCATGCAAGTTGTGTTCCAGAAAATTTCCTTCTCTCAGACAATATAAGTTAGATGGACTTAAGAGAAAGTGAACAGCAGACTAAAGTGTATTCATCCAACAATATGCATAGAGCAGGTGGAGGAAACATGGCTGCAAATGTACCTCCTTCCAGACCAGTATCTTCTGAAAAAAAAGGATATGAGCCTGAAATTGTTTTTTTACTGCCACTTCCTGGCAGAGTCTGTAGAAATTCGTTTAAAGAATGCTTATGTGTCTCGTAAGCATCCCTGTTTGTCATACTGCTGCTATAAGTGAAGTGTTGATAAAATACACTGTTTATTACAATGACATACTGTGATGTTGGCCAAATGACATCTATTGTTGATCAGTAATATCCAATTGCACTGTCTAGTTATGATCAACTTCTTCCTAATCATGGGTTGCTAGCAGGATTTTGCATTATATCAGCATATTTGGCAATGCACAAGGACCTGTATTAGTGCAATAAATAATGTCCTTATTGTTTTTCAGTCCATCAGCTCTTTCATTATACCCTTTGAAGAATATATGTTAGTCTTCAGTAGACAGGCATTTGCAGATAAGGTTGTCATGGTTTGTTTTTTTTTTTCCATGAGTCCAAATGAGTATATGTACTTTTTGTGTGCTTTTGCATATTTGCTGAATTTCCAAAAGCGAAACATAAAAAACCCCAGAAACTTCTATAGCTTTGCCAGCTGACACTTTTCATGGATCATAGTATTGTAATTGCTGAATAACTATGTCTAGTAATTTACAGTCTCCTTTGTGTTCACGGTGGACTGAACTGCAGGTGCCAAAAGCCTCAAGGCTTGTCGCCTGTAACAGAGTGGAAACTTCATCTGTCTGTTTCCCCTGAATATCCTGTCCTTCCAAGAAAATGGAGAAAGCGTGCAGCTTCTTCCAGTTCCTTGCCATATTCTTTCCCTGACCAAAAGTTTTATGTGTTTTTTGTAATTGACTTTTTGCCATTCTGATATAATATACTCAGGATTTCAGAGTCAGAGGTGCTCTTTTTTCCACTGGCTCTCCTGGTTGGGATACTGCACACATAAATAGTAGGGACTGTCTGCTCCAGCACAGACCGGCCTGTGGTTGTAAACTGCAATATCTGTATGCTGGAGAGGCCCTCTATGATAAAACTTGAAGTCTTATTGGGATCATTTTTTACAGTCTACAGCATATGGGGCTATTCTGTGCATTCCAAGTCAGCAATGATAGGATGCCATGGTTTGTAAAGTGTACAAAATGCCGTGCACTGAGGTAAGGAATAGTTTAATAGTTTGGTGAGGGTAGCAGTAGTCTCTGTTGCATAGTACCTGCTGGAGACATAAAGTCTGGGCAGAAACTTTTGTGTACACCAAAAAAAACAGAGGCAAAATAGGAGTAAGGCAGAGATAGGAAAAAACGGCAATTATGTAAAGGGAAGTATTATTTTATGAAGTAAGATATTAAAATTGCTCCAAAGAATTGAGGTGCAAGCTGTTTGGCAAGAGGGAAAACTGAACCAGATTTCCTCAGAGCAACACAGAGGATTCTTCTCTTCGTTTGGAATCAATAAAACACCAAAATAGTAAGAAATGTTACAAAAGAACTGAAGAAAAGGGAATATATTGGACTACACAGGAAGGAGAAGTTTTAGAGAACTGTGGTAGATAATGTGAAATCCAAAATCCTTCCTATCTACTCTAATGGTTCAAGGGTGTAATTGGCATGACAACTCCTATGTTCTTAAACAGTAAAAACTTCCTTGCACTGTTAAAGAAACTGAGTAGTTAATAAGTCAAGTCAATCTATATGTGTCTGTTTACTATAAGTGAAGACGAAAAGTAGTATATCAGAACAAGTACTAATATTCTGATTCTATGAATAATAAGTGTTTAGTAAAGGCCAGCAATTTTACTATTACACAATAACTTTAAGAAATAGCATTTACTAGAGGCATGTGTTTGTTTACTAGAACTTATTACCATAGTTTACTATGTAATAAAAGCTTTTATTCTTCCTACACCAATATATTGTAAATAAGGAAGTTAAGAAGAGGAGGAGAAAGAAATTGATGCGTTGGAAAGGTGGCATACACAACACTGGAATAATACTATTGAACTGATTTTGTTTCGTACCCAGAGTTATAAAGGTATTTCACCTTGAGAGCAGTTTATACTTTAAACAGTGTTACACAGCATCCTGTGTGAGACGGTAAGGCTGACATAAACTGAAAAAAAAAAGACAGTACAGTAATAATTGTGTGCAATTAATTTATTTATTTTGCAAAATATGGGAATTAAAAATATAAGAATGTGAATATTTAATCTATATTAAGTATTGTAGGTAGGCATCTGCCTACCTCCCAAGGTTATGTGAAAGGACCTACAAGAAAAGGGCAGCAAACTGACACGAAAGATGAATTTTAGCTTTTTACAAATATTATAAAGCTATCATTTGTATAACTGATAATTGGACTCTACATTAAAAAGCTAGCCAAGGATTTAACTGATGTGCTTAAATGAGCGTAAGTAGAAAACATCTGAATATATTCTTCTTACATAATAAACAAAATATTGCGTTGAAGAATGTGCTGTCTAAAATCCTTCAAACAGCCACTAGATGGAGATACTAACTTCTAAACAGGCTGAACGTGATCAGCTATGTAGCTTTCTCCTGCTATTCAAGAGCAGTACTGAGACTGGTATATATAGTCTGGAAGCAATCATATCCATCAGCTATGTAAAAACGGAAAAAAAGTGTAGCGATTTTTCATTTCAAAATATTTTTTAGAGCCATTTCTGAGTAAAGGCCATTCAACCATATCCTATTCCACCTTACCCTTCTACTTCTTCAAAATGCATTGCATTGTGTACATTAGTGAGGATCAAAATGCTCTTTTTCTTCCTTCTGCCCCCTTCCCTCTCCTCAGACTTTTAAGGCTGAAAATAAATCTTTTCAATTCCTAGTAAAATCTGTGTAATTTAAATATTTACAACTAATGAGCATTTTATGTTAGCACCATTTTGTAGCCTTTTAGATGTCTTCTATCAGCTGTTCTTGCTAATCAATGTATATACAGCTCCTTTCATCATGGAAAATTCTCCCAAGACCTGGAGTTTAATGCCAACTGTGAGGTTTCTCATCCACTCAGGTTTAATAGCAGCTGTCCAATTCCCTCTGTTCGTGACGTGCAGTCCTATGCATGCCCATCCCCATGATGTACCTGAGCTCTGAAGCCCTACCATTTGCATTAGGGTTGCCTCTGTTCCTGTTTAGCCTTACTTACCTATGCATAAGTATTAGCATAGAACTCTCTTAACAGATGTTCTTGAGTCTTCCATCTCTTATTTTCCTTAGCTGAAGAAAAATTTATCAATTCTTCAACCTAGTAGGCTATTATATTGCAAATTTAAGACACAGTGAATTCAAGGAGAAGTCTCGTCAAAATCACTGACAGCAAGACATAACTCATCTTGGGTTTGCTCAGTGGCTGCTCCAGTTTCCCCGTACACTGAAGAATGAAGTAAAGCTGGCTTGTAACCAGGGTTCAAAAAGCACTGCATGCTAGATATTTCCATGTAACAGATTGGCAAGACTATTTTCTATCAGAAGTGAAACTGAAACCTTGGATAAAATGTTTCAGTTAATGCATTCAGAATAGAGGGAATTTTCTCTCTGTGAAAACCTGAAACTTGCATGAGGGCTAAAGTGATCTATAACTGGAGACTGTAGAGATTTAAAACTCTGAGAGTCAGCTAATTAATATCTATCTGATAAAGAGGACTAGATGTCCGACTTTTAAGAATAGCTACCTCTTACTATGAATAAAAACATGTTGTTTTCTGATTATATGTTGAAAGTTTACTTCCCCTAGGGTAATGTTCCACATAGGTTTATGTTTCTTAAAATTGTTAGCATGATCACTACCTCTGAACAAATCTGCTTGTTATCACATGAGCATCAATATTTAAATCTGGTTTATGAAAAAGACTGATATATCTGGGAATGTGTCAATGTGGCAAACACTAGTATTTCAGTTTGGAACAGAAGTGTTCTTTTCAAGTGAATTCAGGAAGAATTGTCTTTGCTTGCTGTCACGGTTTAAAAGCTGGGCCAGCTATTAACCAGGTGGCAGATGCTCTCTGTTAACCCTCTCCCCCCCACCAAGGGAAAGGGAAAGGGAAAAAGGGAGAGAGACTTATGGGTTGGAAAGTTAAAAACAGTTTTAATAAACTATAATAATGAAAAAGAATATAATAACAATAATAATAGAAATAACCAAATATATACAAATATGTACAAAACCAAGATCAAGAGCTTGGAAATCCTCCTCAGGCAGAGTTGCTCCCCCCAGTACAGGCAGAGGGGAAAAGGCAGTACCTCCCCCCAGTACAGGCAGAGGGGAAAAGGCAGTACCTCCCCCCAGCACAGGCAGAGGGGAAAAGGCAGTAGCTCCCCTGCCATCACACCTGCAGGCTTTTAACTGGAAAATTGGCAAAGCTGGTACCAATCAGTGGGAGACAGGAGGGCCCCTCCCTCCTGGGCCCCACCTCCAGGAGGCAGTGGGTTAGTGATAAATAGGAAAGTGAGAATGACGTGTGTGGGATGGAATACCTTGTTGGTCAATCTTGGGTCACCTGCCCTGTCTGCTCCTCCCTGCAGGTGCGAGCCCCCTTCGGCTCTTCACTCATAAGCAGTGAGGAATTTAGCAGTGACCTTGGTTTCTCTAAGACTAATTGGCCTGGTTTGGGCCAAACCAGGACACTTGCTGTCCTTTGGTTGATATAGTGAAGAAGTCTCTGAGTGCTTGGACTGGATTCCTCTCAGACAAAAGTAAATTACAGATGCTCCCCAGGAGTGTGCTCAATGCACATCAGACACCAGTGAGCATTTGGTCTATTCAGCCAGAGTGAAGCTAGTTGAAATAACCTATAAAATTCATACAGTGTGGACAGTAAGTTCTCAGCCCAGTTGTTCAGATTTGCTGATCTTCTCGTTTGTCTATGCTAACTGCTAACTACACGTAGTCTTGTACTACCAAAATGCAAAGATTTTTACCTATTTATAAAGTCTGATTTTTTTTTTTTTTTTGTAGTGACACCAAATGCCTTAAATTTGCTAGATGGAGCAATAGGAGTCGTGGGGGCAAAACTGAAGTCTCAAAGGCTAACAAAAATATTCTTATTACCTAATAAAACCACATATTCAAATATATAGTTGGGAATTGGGAAGGGTTAGGTGCTTGTACCTATAAAGTCACTTCTTTAAATTATGAATGCTATTAAAGAAGACCAGATGGCCCAACTGAGATGATTTTTGCTCCCAGTACTTTCCTGTAAGTACTATAAGAAGTAATTATTCTGGCTTCAAAATAATGAAATCAGCTTGGAAGAGGACAAGTTTTCAATAAACATGCCAAGAATTACCTCTTTTGTAAGTGCTATTTCTCAGAGTTGGCTGAGGAAGTATTATTTGTTGTTTATTGCTTTGTAAGAAAGCCATTCCAGCTAACCAGTTTATCAAGATTATTGACCCATGAGAAAACAGCACTCGTTATAGAAACAAAACTACAGTCCAAGTTGTAGATAATTTGATGTGAACACTGTTCATAATTCATGATACTGAAAATTATTTATGCCAATAAATATACTGACATGTCCCTACTTCATTTTTCAAGTCTGGCTCTGCACAGGTGGCGGGAGTTATCAAGTCAGAATTTCACAATGAGAAGCAAGGAATGGGCCAAACTGTGCTCTCCAAATACCTTTCTATTTTTAATACTATATTTCTACAGTTTTTTAGCTCGCTAATACAAACATCATGAACTTAACTCCCTTATAGTTACTTCCTTGAAAGACATCTGCAACAAAAATCTGAACAACCAAGTATACATACTTGGTTTCTACCTTCTATATGTTTATTTCTGCAGTGTCCCATTATGGTTGTGCTGCATGTGTTTACATAAATTGAAGTATTTTTCATGTGTAAGATTTCATTCTGCTCTTCACTTTCAGTCAACTCTTGTCTTTACGAAGAATTGAAATTTTTCTTAGTAAGTCAGCGCAAGACTTTGCAAGTTGTCTTCTTGTGAGAAGACTTGTAAGTCTTGCACTGACTTACTTTCTTAGTAAGTCAGCGCAAGACTTTGCAAGTCTCGCCTTCATTTATTTAACCTATATATCTGCTAAGCAGGGTGTTTCCAGCAGGGAAGCCTAGAGGAATTCCTACAGGAACATCAGTCTCATCAGATGATGAGACAAAAGAGATAATAGACTCTCTTTTGCCCTACAATGTGTCTCAGTATGTTCCTATCTATGCAGAAAGATGATTGCCATTTCTTTTATATGGTGCTGGAAAAGCTGGTTATATGGCCATGAATGGTGCTATTGGTGGATGTTTTGCACTCTATGCACTTCCTTTGCTTTTAGAAAAATGTTTTACTGGAACTGCAAAGTCTGAGAACTGAAGTTATTTGTTTTAATAACAGAAGAATGTACTAACTTTGTGGTCATAGAAGCCATTAATAATCAAAGATGAGCTTCTTTTACTTAAAAACAACAACAAAGCACTCAACAAAACCAAAACTTTCCCTGTTAAGTTTATTTATCATGCCTCATGGAGCTTATTTCTCCCTTGACATCTATTATTTCTTATTTAAGAGATATAAGGAGAGAGATGTTTTCAGAAGAGCTTAAATGAAGAAAGAGATTTAATGTTGCAGAAAGGAACTGGCACTCTCTTACCATACGGCAGGAATTACAGAGAGGAATTATTCAGAATGGTGCTAAATAAGTGAGAAATGATGTTATCTGTATGTATTTGAAGTATTGCCTGTTCCAGTTGCTTAGGAAAAATAAATAAATCAACCTCCTCTGGTTAGCACTTGTAATTTTTTTAGCCAATGAGACTTACATTGTTAAGCTTCCCTCCAAAATCATGAAAAATACCTAAGTTCTTGAAAATGCAAGATTATAACATAAATATAACTCAAACATTATTACGTGAGTCAAATGAATTCTAGCACAGAGACAAAAAACAGGGAGGAGAGGTCCATGAACTTCAATAAGTGCTTGATAAGAAACATAACAGCAGTAGCCAGCAGCAAGTGGTTGTAGTTTCTCTACTATCAACATCATAAATAGCTGGACGTGTGACCTAGATGTTTCTACACTGATGATGGATGAACAATGAGAGGAGAAGAATAATATGGGATGTACTTTTTTTACCAAGGGAGGCAACACTATCTGCATGTAAAGTGCAACCTTCCTATCACCAATACCACACAAGTGTGCACCCCATGTGCATTTCAGAAATTTATATAAGTTTAAGATTCACTGAGTCTCGGTTCCCTCACTTACTTCAATCTCTTTGCACAGCTCAGGAGAGTAGTTATCGCTACAAAATGTGACCAAGCTGGAATTTTAGTTAAGACAATACAGTTGTCCTCTGCAATTGATGATTTTGGGAAGGAGGAGGTAGTGGGATCACATAGGTTATTAGAGATGGAGTATCGATAGTAATTTGTAATGCAGATGTGTCAAGGGTACACTGCAAAGTGGTGCTGATTGGAGACATATGTCATCTCCTAAATATGATGGTGCCAGACATGTAGTGGGTGTAAGTATGGCACAGGTCCAAAGTTGTAGTATGTGCAAATATGAAACAAGTATGTCAGGAAGTTGTCATTAATGCACTCCAGAAACTTGTACCCTTGCCTATGCCTGCTGTGGTGTCTCTCCAGCAGATAGTGGTGGTTCAAGTCCCCCATGAGAGCGAGAGCCTGTGAACATGAGGCTTCCTCCAGTTTTCTAAGAAGGCCTCATCTACTTCTTCATCCTGATCAGGCAGTCTGTAGCAGACACCCACCACAATGTTGCCCATGTTTGCCTACCAATCCTGACCCATCAGCTCTTAGCTGGCTCGTTGTCTGTCCCCCAGCTTAGTTCCATGCATTCTCACTGCTCTCATGCAAAGGGTGACCCTCCCTCCTCACATAACTGGCCTATCCTTCCTAAAAAACCTGTATCCTTCATGGTAGCACTCCAGGCACGTAAGTCGTCCCACCATGGAGATGTGATCCCGTTGAGGCCATAACTCTGCAACTGCATGCAGACCTCCAGTTCCTCCTGTTTGTTCTCTGTGCTGTGTGCATAAGAGCAGGCACTTCGGAGAGGCACCCAGTCATGCTGATTTCCCAGAAAAGGCACAAGAGCTTTTCCCATGATAATATCCTGCAGACATTCACATATTTATGTGTATGTGATTGAAGTGGACCCCTTTCAGCCCTGTTTGTTATCAAAAGGATTCTTCTTCCCATAGTGCTTTCTTGTCAGCCTGGTCCACCAGTTCCTCAGTTGATTGTTGGTCATCATCTCCCTTCCCTGTCATTCCTAGTTTAAAGTTCTCCTTACCAAATTGGTCAGCTTGTTGGCAAAGATGTTTTTGCCCCACTTGGTCAGGTGGATCCATAAAAGATATATGTTTTTTGTTATGGAAATATAGTCTTAATTCCATGTACTAAATATTAAATACAATTTTACAGCTACCTTTGTCGTTGAAGAATAAATCAATGCTGTGTCAAACACTGATAAAATCTTAGTGCATTGGTTTTCTGAGATACTAAGGTGGCATTAAAGCTTCCTGCACAAAGGAAGTCTAATTCCTAAGATTCTGCATGGTAGTCAATTGAACAAGTGTCATTACACTGACCTAACGTTTGTCCAAACATGCATGTGACAAAGGGCACCTGGCTGACTAAGGTCAGTATACTTGTACTGAACACCTATTCATAGGAAAAAAATTGGAGTTTTAGTACTGATGGGAAAATGGCTGACCAATTTGTCTTTGGGGCAAAATTATGACAGCCCAGTGCCATTTAAGATTCTTGTTTTATTGACTTTTTTATCTCTAAAATTTTTAGTGGTCTTGATATTCAATTAGGCTGCAGATTAAGCTTAAGCATAAGAGCTTTTTAAGAGTGAGTATCATGCCTGAGTTATGTTCCCTGGTGCTTCTCTTGTCTTTAAATTTTATTTTCCTGTTTCGTAAATGAACCAGGAACTTTTTAAGATATAGTATGTGAAAATATTGTAATTCAGGGAGAAGAAATGTCTTTATCTCCTAATGTGTTAGAAAATGAAATATTACAGATCTGTAGTTTTTGTCAAGTATAACCTCTTGGTTACTATTTCTGGATACAAATTAATTACAGTTAATAGAAAAGCTTAAAATAGCTACATAAAGGTGCACGATAAGGCTTTAAAATGACAGTTTTTGCTTCTCTATGACCTTGAAATTTATATAGTTATTTAAACCACTGTGAAGTCACTGAAATAATCCCTAATGACAAAATTACTATTTTGTCTGAGTTTTATTAGGGCCATCGAAGAAACACAGAAAATCAGTTGTTCTCCACACTTCTAATATTGATTGCTGACTGAGCATATTTTAGAATAAAATATTTTTTTTTAATTTTAGTTGTGTTTTTTTTTATGAACAGGAAAATTCCTTTCCATATGTACTTTAAACCCCTTGTTGTTCTTTATGATAGCTCCCTTCATTATTTACAGTCATATTCTTACTTGCTTGATCAGTCTGGCCTGGGTTTTGTTGTCACAACTGTGATTACTGAGGGACTAGAAGCAGATTAAGGGAGAAAACCATTCAAAGCCAAGTCCTAACTGTCATAAGACCACAACTGCTACAATTAACTTATTTCCAGCTCCACATTTTCTTTTTCTTTTTATCAAAAAAAGTTACCATTCCTTTTGCTTTTACGCTTTTGCTGTGGTGTCACCAGAAAATTAGTGATATCACAGAGAAAATCTTGAAAAATATAAAATTTCTTCTTTTTTTTTTTTACTATTGAATATATGTTTCATAACCCTTAAATTTTCCTTATAGTTAGCTGTTGGAATTCATTGTATGTATCACACATATCTTGTTTGGGCAGTTATTACTCAAGGAAAGTCATGCGAATCACCATTTACATGTTCTATAAAAAGAACCAAGCAGTGTGTCTTGCTAGACACTGACTTTCTTCTCTGTCTGCAGAACACACTTGAAAAATATTCCAATGTAAATATAGCTTCTGTGTCTAAAAGCTTTTTAAAAGCCATATAAAACTACTCGAGACAGAAATAATGGTCTTTTCTTCACCAGCAGTGAGAACAGAATATGCAGCCAACAGCAGTATAGTAAAAAGAGAAAAAAAAATTCAGGAACTTCACTAGATTAATTTCTTACACTGTGTCAATCACATTGTGTTACCTGAGCTTTTGGGAAATGAGTGTCCCTAAAGGATTTTGTGATATGTCAATAATCGTGTTAAATTTTTGAATATTCTCTTTAACATACAGGTATATAAGAAAATCAACTATCATCTGATGTGTCATATAATTATAAGCATAATCCTAATACAGAAGTGTAGTGATACCGTCCTGAATAGGCACAAGCTATACAGAAACATTCTTCTGCTTCCGTAAGTCTCTCCTTTTCCAACTGGGGACTGCTGACAGTAAGTAAAATTTCTAAGTGTAGCTATTTGAAAAATATCCTGCTATTATTTTTCAGTTAAAGATGGTTACTTTAGTAGGTTGAGGTATGGTTATGATAGTAGGAGTGCATCCTGCTTTTATTCTTTTTTCTCTTCTTTTGTGCAAAAAAAACCCTTATGAAAGGTGGTGAGAAATTCAGATGCGGGGAAGTGCTTCTGTATAAAGGACAGAACTGAGACAATGCAGCAATATTCTCTGAGTAAATTTGGGAGTTGCTTGGATTATTAGATATCCACTTGGAATTTGAACCTCTTGCACTTTTTCTGCTTCAGAGTGATGTATGAATGAATGAACTTTCAGTGACATTCCTGAGTTAAATCAGAGTTATTAATATGGCCACATGCCTGTGCATATGTTATTTGAACATGAAAGCAGCAGCAACTGGCTTAGCCAGGCATCAAAAAAATGTAATAAACTGCATTTATAGCTTGGGTTAAGGTTTGACTTACACAAGTAAGAAGAGAAGAGATTTGGATGGATGGAAAAACACTCAGCTTGTATTTATTCTTCTCTGACATAATTTTAAAATGTCACTTAAAGTAAAATGTATCCTTGGGCTATCTATTCTGTAAGTATATAATTACAATGTTGAGTTGTTCTAGTATTATAACTGAGTATTTGGGCATGTCCTAATACGATAGACACAGTGAATACATTTCACAGAATCACAGAATGTTAGGGATTGGAAGGGACCTCGAAAGATCATCTAGTCCAATCCCCCTGCCGGAGCAGGATTACCTAGATCATCTCACACAGGAACGCGTCCAGGTGAGTTTTGAATGTCTCCAGAGAAGGAGACTCCACAACCTCTCTGGGCAGCCTGTTCCAGTGTTCGGTTACCCTCACCGTAAAGAAGTTTTTCCTCATATTTAAGTGGAACCTCCTGTGTTCCAGCTTGCACCCATTGCCCCTTGTCCTGTCAAGGGATGTCACTGAGAAGAGCCTGGCTCCATCCTCATGACACTTGCCCTTTACATATTTATAAACATTAATGAGGTCACCCCTCAGTCTCCTCTTCTCTAAGCTAAAGAGACCCAGCTCCCTCAGCCTCTCCTCATAAGGGAGATGTTCCACTCCTTAATCATCTTCGTGGCTCTGCGCTGGACTCTCTCTAGCAGTTCCCTGTCCTTCTTGAACTGAGGGGCCCAGAACTGGACACAATATTCCAGATGCGGCCTCACCAGGGCAGAGTAGAGGGGGAGGAGAACCTCTCTCGACCTGCTGACCACACCCCTTCTAATACACCCCAGGATGCCATTGGCCTTCTTGGCCACAAGGGCACACTGCTGGCTCATGGTCATCCTGCTGTCCACTAGGACCCCCAGGTCCCTTTCCCCTACACTGCTCTCCAACAGGTCTGTCCCCAACTTGTACTCATACATGGGGTTGTTCTTGCCCAGATGCAGGCCTCTACACTTGCCCTTGTTATATTTGTCACACACAAATTAGAGCATTTATTACAGAAGAAATTATTAAAAACTTTATTTATGACACTGAATATTTAAACAAAGTTTGTTCTTATTCTGTTGGGACTTATGCAATTCAATAGCCTAAATTAAAAATGAAAAGCTGAGACAAGAAAGGAAGGAATAAAATTCTTTTGGCAGATGGGGTAGGAAAGGAGCATGAAACAGCTGGAGAGTACTTAGAATATGACAGTCCTTTTCTGTATTTCTTTTTTGTTGCTGTGTCAGGAGTACAAGGGAAAGCCACCTTCAATATATGTCCTATCAAATAAGTACCTACATGAATTACAGTTGTGGCTTTTGCTGGGGCATGTGTTTATCTCTGTGTCACAGACATCTCTAGTTTAAGATGCTTGTCATTCTGGCATGCAGCCTTTAACATTTGTTTTGTCTGTTCTCTCCTGTGGTGCCAAAAAAAAAACTTCTAAGCTCCACTGGCTGCATTTTAGCATCTGCTATGTCTTTGCATGTGACCGTATTCTCCTTCACTAGCTTCAAAATTGTTCTGGATAATCAGAAGGAAATTTCTTACAATAGGCCCCCATGGACCCCTTTCCAAAGGTTTCTAATCAGTTTTCTGGCTTATTCTTTCCTTCGTAGTCCCAGTGATACCTTTTCTTTTTTTCTCCACCACCCCGCCCTTCTTTTTTTTTTTTTTTTTTTTTTTTTAAGAATGGTTAGGACAAAAGGTTCTTGTAGGACTGAGAGTACTCTATTTTTTCATTTTTTTGCTCCAGTCAGTAAGCATCTTCTTCAAGTAATGCATCTTCCAGAATCAAGAAGATTTAAAAGATTAAGGAGTGTTAGAGAGCTTGGCTTACAATGGCTACTGATCTTTCTGAGGTTTCTTAGATTTGCCTGAAAAACCAAGAGACAGGACAGGTAGCAAATTTGACTTGCCACATTTTTTTCAAAATCAGTAATCACTTGCTCCGGATAGCTCTGTAGAAGTATTGACCAGCTCTTGTTTGGATGGTTTTGTTTTTTGTTTTTAATAGTCATTTCATTAGTATATCTCAGAAAAAATTTACAGTTATTTCATTAGTAGATCTTAAAATACTTTACCAACAAATGCAATTACATTTTCCAATTTTATAGATGAGAATATTGAAGTACAGGAAAAAGGAAGGGAGTTGCTTGTCTACTGTCACTGAAGGCTACTTTGAATTTAATTTTCCTCTGGTAAGATTGTTTTTATTTCCAGAGGGAGTGTTCTTTGTGTCATGATGATATACACGGGTCTAAAACTTGGTAGGAAATTATCAGAGCATCATGGTAACCAGGCTTGTATTCCTGAAGACTTTTGAATCTGTTCTTTTGCTGATGATTTTTTTCCGCTCGTGCTGGTAATGGACACATTCTTCTAATATATTTTTTTAAAAAAACACAATTTAGTCTTTGCCTGGGCTCATGGGTAATCCTGCAGCAACATCATGTAGATAGAACGACATATTTTTATTTCTATGTGTTATAATGCATCAACTAAAGTCACATGTTCACAGCCAAGGATATTTCATGTCTCTAGGACATTGAATTCATGTATGTTGTGAAAGTGTCTTTTAAATTATACACAAATGTTTTTTGATTAATACTTGAATGAGCTAGTGTAATACTTTTTGTAGTTCAATTTACTACTGCTTGTAAGAATCTTGATAACCTTCAATTAAAGATTACTAGAGGCAAAGGTACCTCTTAGTGTTGTTGTTTTTTTTTTTCTGGC
Organism: Nyctibius grandis; assembly: GCF_013368605.1. Classification (NCBI taxonomy): domain Eukaryota; kingdom Metazoa; phylum Chordata; class Aves; order Nyctibiiformes; family Nyctibiidae; genus Nyctibius; species Nyctibius grandis. The sequence continues at coordinate 47,980,811 of NC_090663.1, forward strand.
ACTTGCCTTACAGGAACAGTAAAAGGAGCAAAAATTGCTTGTTGAAGCAATTTTCTTGTTCTGATAGTTTAGTCCTGAGGTATGCAGTTCCTTCTTTTAATTAGAAGAAAGTAAAAGATGCTGCTACCATACCAGATCAAGGCAAGTCAGACACTGAGGTAATGGGAGACATACTGAGGAAGCATTCTTTGATTTGAGTTTAGCTGTTCCTCAAAATTAAGCCCAAGACACTGCCTGGATCACCGAGTGGTGTAGCTTCTGTTGGGTTCTGAGGAAGTCAGTAATGTTTATTAAATGAGTTAATCAGGAAATTGAGTACAGAGAAGAATTATTTTCTTATACTAGCAATCATTTTCAACAATCTATTTATCTGGAAATAGTGTTTCTAGTTGGAAAGATCTGTGCTCATAAATACGTTAATTAAATGGCAGTATGCAATATACTCTAATTATAATTTTATGTTCCTAAATATAACACAGAATGTTGTGTTAATTCAGTCATAACTATATGACCATTTTTAACCATATACTACCTTAGACCGTATGCAGTAAGAAACTTTCTGTGGTAGCAACTCTTCTAAAGAACGTGATGATAAAGTTAGTACTGACAGATAAAGATATTAAAGTATTTTCTTGTACTAAATTTTCTTATACTAAACTTTTTTATACTAAATTTTCTTATGGCTTTTTCCAAGACACTTTTGTTCATGGTAGACAATCATTTTGGAATCTAGCTCTAGTAGCAAAACAACTAGCCTAGGATGTACTTTCATGGTGACCATGTCTAATTGAGTTCATGAGTTTTTTCAAAAAAGCAATGGGAAGCCATGTTACTAGTCCCTTAATTTAAATGCTTATTTGATTCCAAAGACCAATTAAATATTAATTTGTTTTGTCAGCTACAGATAGAGGAACCAGAAATATTTATATACAGGGAATTCAGAGATGGTGCTTGGAATTATTCCCTGGGTTGCACAGATGTAAGTGTTTAATAATGCTTTTGTTAATGGTATCCAACCACATTTATATTGTGACACTAAGCAATTTCTTATAAATGTGTCTATTATTTAATTCTAGAGTATGCTTCTCAAGACAGAAAAAATTGAGGGTCTAAAATTTTAAAGTCATTGGTAAAATTCCTGTCTATGAAGTTGGACATAAATGGACATGAGTGGAATGATCATTTTATTCTAACATTAATATTATGGATATTAAATTGAGATTTAGTGTCTGTGGTATGTTCAGTAGACATGTTTATGTGTGTCACTTATTTTATTGTGACAGAGCAGTAACGAAAAAGGGTTTTCTAAAGACTAATCTGTGTAAGTGAGTTGTAAATTCATCTGTGTTGCCCATTTAGGCATGCTCAACAGATTACTCATGTGAAGACATTTTTGTGTGGCAAAATATTAGCTCTTTATCTTCACCAGTTCACTAGTTTATTTCTTATATTAGATGCTCCCTCATTAAGTACCTGGAAGGTCAGTCAGAAGCATGAAGATTTTCCTCTGGTTTTCTATATAGAGAGTTAGGCTATCAGCAATTTTTCTTAAATTTTCTCTGGCCATTTTTTTTGCTTGATGCACTTGGTTGCCCAGGATGGAAAAAAGTTTTTATTTATTCTAAGACTTAGTATGTGATTATGAGTGCCAGTAGCTGAAACATATATTGCATTCTGTTAAGGGATAGCAGGACAGATTATTAGGTGTTTGTATGGGAAGTATTTCTACTTACCAGTACCAAGAAAATCTTCTCAGTAGAGATCACAGTATATTAGAATTTATGCTAAATGGCACTTTCTGTGAGAGGCAAAGTTAAGATCAAGCCAAACCTAGGAAACAATCATGACAAACACCAGGAAGAAAGTGATTTGAGGGAGAGGGGAGATTGGATGATAGAACAACTGGTTATTGTTTAGCGCTGAGAGTGGGCTAAATGGAGACAGGACAGAAAGCTGAACAAGAACAAATAATTATATTAAATCTGTCCAGAAGCTATATGTTTTTATGTGCTGAAATGAACTGTGTCATTTGCACTTTATTATATTTATTATTATAGCATTATAGCATCCAAGCAGAATTTAGATTTGCTGATTTAATATTGTTGCCTTTATATCTTACTCCATACAACATGTTCAAATGGATTCACTAGATGATATTATTTAGTTTTGCAGATTATGATTGAGGTTATATATGTTAGTGGTTTTTTTTTATTCAAAGTTGCTCAGTTCAAAAAGTGATAATACGTAATTCTTGTATAATAAGTTGAATATATACACCTCTGTGTATTTTTTTTTCCCTCATGCTTTAAAGTTTTTATGAAAAATTATTTGTAATTCTGTCATGTATATTTTGTTATATACTGAATTTGGGGGCATTATGACTGATGAACTGTTGCTGCTTGTCTGCGGCAAGCTCTGTTCGGTTGCTGGCTGGCCTGAGCCTATCCGCACCCCAGGGCCATTGAGCACTGACACCAATGTGAGGATACAACAAATGGCATTTATTTAACTGCGCCACGGCCTTATATAGTCGTCTTGTCCCGTACAAACTCGCACGATACTTGCACATCCTGCTCCTTTCGCCACGCCTACCTTCCGTTACAGCCCGAGATTTTTCGGTCGCCGTACCCTAATCTACCTACATTTCCCCCTCCCCATGCTTCAAGTCATGCAAAGTAAAGCGTATCGCTGATTCTGGTGCCTTGCGTTAAAGCGTAAGCGTAAGTGGAGGATACAACATCCCGCAAAACGGAAGGTTTTCAGTATCAACGGACACTGAGGACTTGTGTTATTCGCAGTTAAGGCAACAAACATATAACAAGGTTGTGATGGTGTATCTATAGATAGGGGGAGACAGTACCATGTCTGGTTATGTACCCGAGCCCAGGTTCTCCAGTAGGATTCCCCTGCAGTTCCTGTGACGCAAAGCAAAAGCAAGCTAATCATGAGCGCATTGTTTAAAGCTTTTGTTTCACTCAGCAACGGTCGCCGTTCCTCATCTTTCTTGGCGCCCCGCCGCTTTACCAGACTCTCTGTACCGTCATGACTCCTCACGTCTGAAGGTCGAGGCTGGTGCTGTTTCGGCTTCCCCCACAGGTACTCCTGCAAAACATAAAGCTCGGACAGCGTACATATTACTTCGGGTTAGGATTTTGTTTTAAATCAGGGCGCAAACAGCGTGTAGGGACCCACTGTATAACATCATCCCGTTTGATGGTGGCATACCCCCTCCCGTGATGTAGCAGCTCCCAACCTGTTTCCCACTCCGCTGTCCCAGGGAACCGAACCTTGACTGGGGGGCCCACTTCTGGCACCCCTGGACCCCAATGTCGCTCAATTGGGGCACGCTCTTGGTCTCCCCGGGCAAAATGATTTAAAGAATAAAGAGTGCGATGTAAAATGTGAGATTGGTAGTTGACAGGAATTATGTCTGGGAATCCTTCCCCCTCCCCAAGAATCTTAATTCTGTGTTTTAGCGTCTGATTAGCGCGCTCTACAATGGCCTGCCCGGTAGAATTATACGGAATGCCGTGTTTGAGCGTGATACCCCACCACTGACACCACTGACGTGTGGTATGAGCAATAAAACAGGGGCCATTATCAGTTTTGATCTCGACAGGTAGGCCTAGCCAAGCGATTGCAAGATTCCAATGTAGCTGAATGGAGCGTGCTGTTTGTTTCCGATGCGGGGTGGCCACAATTATCATACTGTAAGTGTCCACGCGCCTCTATATTAGTTCTGATTGGCTTATGCTAAAAAGCTATATCTTGCAGGTGCACCATTCTTTCTTATTTTTCAACTTCCCCCATATCTTGTTGGTCTCATAGCCAAGGCCCTTGTTCTGTATTATGATTGGCTAGTTCATCACCACCCCATTACCACCCCCTGGACATGCCTGGACATAGCTCGTTCAGTAGCTCGTTCTCACCATTGTCCTGTGGGAACCCCACAATTCCCCCTTTTTGTTTTTGAACGAGCTATGTCCTACCTCATCCTTTCTGTTTTGTTTCTTACTCAAACCCGGTTCCCTGTGTCTCGCAGAGCCCGGTCAGAGAATCCCAGCCTTGGTTACCCATAAATCCTGCTCTCTGTTGTTGAGCCACAAAGGCTGTATTGACCATTCGTTGCACAGTTTTCTGCAAACATGCAAACAAACAGGGTAACACAAGTAGGATAATGCCTATTAGAAACATTCCCATAAGTAGACTCTATCTACAAAACATGCAGTTTACTTCAGAACATACTGTTATTCTCTATTATTCTAGCTGAAAGGAAAATTACTGACAGGAAAGCTGATTCTGTGTAAAGGTAACACAGATCAGGCCTTTTAGAGCCTACTCTGAGGCCTACTCTTGCTAAACCGTTGCTAAACCATCCGGTATCAATTCCCCCCTTTGGAAGTAGTTAGATTTATTATCTCACTACTTCCATATACTCTTCTCAATGATTGTCTTAACACAACCCATGCAGATCCCTATGATAACTATAATCACAACTACATAAACTATTCCCTCTAATAATGTGGCTAACCATCCTTTTAGAGACAATCCACCGTACTCCTGCGCCTGTAGAGACAGAAGCATAACCTCGACCCATTAGTAATAGTTCCCCTGGTCCCAACCATTCGTTAGTACCTGGTTCCCTATACCACACTTTGCCTTTGTTTTTCACATAGCTTGCTCCCTGTCAAACTGCCTCCCAATGTATTACAATTGGGGGTCGCTCCTTATCTCCTGTTAAAGTTAAATGGTTAAGTACATAAACAGCTTTTGCAAGTCTCTCAGAAGGTTCAGTTTCCTCTCCCCCTTTTTGTTTTTGCAGAAGCTGTTTCAATGTACTATGAGCACGTTCCACAATCGCCTGACCCGTAGGCGAATGAGGAATCCCGGTGACATGTGTAATACCCCATAGTTGACAAAATTGACGAAAAATTTATGAACAGTATGCTGGTCCATTATCAGTCTTAAGTTGTTGTGGAACCCCAAGACTTGCAAAGCAAGCAAGTAAATGTCATTTGACATGACGACCTGTTTCCCCAGTTTGTGCTGTTGCCCATATTACATGTGAAAACGTGTCAACAGATACATGAACATATTTGAGCCTTCCAAATTCTGCAATGTGAGTAATGTCCATTTGCCACAGTTGCAACGCACTCAGTCCTCGAGGATTTACCCCTATTCCAATTCCCATGCCAATTTTCTGACAACTAGGACAAGCACTAACTAATTCACGTGCTTGTGTCATGGTGAGGTGAAATTGTTTCGCTAACATTTTCGCTGATTGATGAAAGAATTGATGGGATAGGCGCACTTGTTCAAATAAAATTGGTGATATTTGCGTATAGGATACAAGTGTGTCTGCTTTATTATTTCCAATGCTCAAACCTTGATCAAATTGATGACTACGAATGTGGGTGACAAAATAAGGTATCTCTCTGAGGTTTATTGCTTGATGCAACTGTAGCAAAATGGTGTAAAGTTGAATATTCTTCACTGGTCGTATAAAAGCTCTTTCAATTCGATTTATAATGCCTGCTGCATAAAGAGAGTCTGTTACAATATTTACAGGTAAGTCCTTCCATTTTACAAAAACCTGGTATATTAGCAAAAAAGTTCAAGGTGTCTGCAATGAGTCCTCAGTTTGTCCTGAGAATTTGCAATGTTTCCATTGTCCATCCTTTTGTCAGGTAATAACTGCTGAATGTGATCGCTTTCCTGCATCAGTAAAAACAGTTAGTCCAGTCACAGGTATCTCTGATCTGATAGGTTGTTCTTCCCAATCCTGTTTGCAAATAAACTGTAGCTTTTTATCTCTTGGCAAATGTGTTAATAATTGTCCAGTAAAGTCCTGTAAGGCCATTTGAAAAAAGAGTTGACTGATTTGTTAACCACTGTAGATATTCCTTTCTGATAGGTAAATAGATAGCATCTGAGTCTAGTCCGGTAATGTCTGTAATTCTTTCACGCACTTTGACAAGCAATTGTGCTATTGCTTCCACTCTGGTACAAATTGTTGTTTTAGGATGAAAAACCAGAGTCCACTCGAGCATTGCCTTCTGCAATAAACCCAGGCAAATTAGTATGATTTCTTACATATAAAACATAAAACAATGTAGTTCGGATTTGAATTTCTTGCCACAGAGCTCGCAGCAATTCAAAAACACACTGATTACATGTATGCTCTATAACAGATCTATCCAATTGCTTTATAATGCCAGCTACATATGCTGAATCAGTAATCAAATTAAAGGGAATGGGAAAATTCTAAAATAGTTTTAATACAGCTCGTAATTCTACCACCTGAGGTGAACTCTTTTGTTGTACTACCATAGATTCCCACTTGCCGTCAGAATACCAGACAAGGCCCGGCTTGCCTGTGTTCCCAGATCCATCCGTAAAAATGGTAGTTCCATCCACAGGAGTGTCTGCGCACAACACTCCTGTGGCAATTGGAAGTTCCGTACTCAATTTTATAACAGGATGGGAGGGCAAGTGGTAAACAACCTGTCCCGAGAAATTCTCCATAGCTGTTTGCAAAGCTATTAGCCATACACCACTCAAAATATTGAGCTGCAATAGGAATGGTTAGTGATGCAGGATCTCTGGCCACAAGCTCCCGACATCGCATCCGTCCTTTGATGAATAATCTGTGCCAATAGCTCTGTAACAAATCTGATCATTCTGAATTCCATTGACCAATTATTGCATATGGAATTTGCCTATCAAACAAAGTGATAATTTGTATTTCCTGATTCAAATCAATACGATGTACAAATTTGGAATGTAGCCTGCTTTCTATTTCTGTAATCAGTTGCTGTACCTCTGCAGTAGTCTGTCGTGGTGCTGTTAAAGTTGTGTCCCCTGCTAACAATTGGAAATAGAGATCTGCAATTGTGATGACGTAAGCCCCAAGTACGGCCGCAGCCATAACTTGAGCCTTATGTTCCACAGTACCCACTTTTGCACATGCCTTTATCATAGCATTCAAATCTGTTTTTCCAGGTAAAGCTTCAATGATCTTTTGACAATCAGCATTAGCATTATCCCTGTTTGCCACAGGTCCAAGTCTTGGCAGCCGCACAGGTTAACCCCGCGTGGAAACACCAGTCCTGCGCTCCCTGCGGTTCGGGCTGTGAGTTAACTGCTTAGGTCTGGAACTGGTTGGGAAGATTCATTTGTGTCAGCACACAGTTGCCCCGCCGCGTTCTTTCTCCAGTTTCCCTGCACTCTGCAGCTGGTTGTTATCAGCTGACCTTGAGCATTATACTGAGACCTGCACAGCTTCACAAGATGCCCTAGCTTCCCACAGCAATGACACATCAAAACAGAGTTATCTCTCCCACTCAGCTTCAACTTCTTAAGGCAGTTTTTCTTAAAGTGACCTTCCTGTTCGTATGTATAACAATGAACTACCTTAACTGCCGCCGCAAAAGTTTTTGTTAAATGCTTCATCTGAAATGTGGTGGTTCCTACCTTCCCGCAAGCATCCATTAGCTCAGTTAAGGTGGGGTTACAGTTTGCCATCCCTGTAACAACTTTCCTGCAGTCCTCATCTGTGTTGTCCCTCGCTAACTGTAGTAACAATGCTTCTTTTACAATTTTCCGATCTAATGGTTGCCAAATATTTCTTCCCTCAGGACCCGCACCCACAATCACTGGATATGCTTGTGGAATTATAACTCCTTCTAATAACGCATCTTGAATGATCCCTTTCCATTTAACTCCTCCCTCAGCTCCCCTCCCTTCCCCTGTATACACGGGCGGACGCTGACCCTCTCCCTCACCTCCCACATTACCAGATGGACGCAAACCTCCCCCCCGCCCTGATCTAAAGGTGGAGTAGGGAGTTGTAAAGGAGGTTGAGGTGGCCCTAATACTTGTCCCGAACACAGAGGGGAGTTTTGGGGGAGACATAGTCACGTGTCCCGAGGCGTTGGCTGAACGGTGCTGCTGCAATTCCATCTTTAATTCTTCCAGTCATCTACCAAGCTCTGTCATGTCAAGTTCGTATCCATTTCGTGATGGTAACGGTCCTTTAAGTCCTTGTGACTCTGGTACTGCTGACTCCGTAAATGGCGAATCCAGTAAAGGTGGATACAAAGCAGGTTTACCCTCCTTCTTGTCCTCCTGCTCAGCCTCATCCGTAGAGAGATCAATGAGAGGGAGGGGGTTTTGGAGGGGGTTTCGGCCAAGTCTCCTGTTCAGCATCTGAATCAATTAGTCCAAATCGAGTTCGTGTTTTAGGGCGTACTACCGGTTCTAATGGATCTGTATCTATTTTACTCGCTCCCCGCTCCTCAGCTTTTTTCAGAGCCGTCCGTATCGACGGCAATAAAGGAGCTGCCACCGGTACAGCCACCGGGGCCGTGGGAGGTTTTGATCCCGCAAACAGTGAGGGGGTAGTAGACGTCTGCGGTCCTAAAGCCATAAAAGCTGTATGTGTGACTTCTCTCTCTGCTTTTATTCCTTTTAACGCTTCGCTAACCAGCCTCCATGTATCAGACAATTTAAAGGCTTCCTTATCACCACTTGACACCGCATCCCAGAGAGAGCCATCAATCTTCTCCCATAAATGTACTTCAAAGACATCATTAAAGGTTGTAAAATGTCCTTTATATTTTGCCCAAAACAGTAACTGCTTTAACACAGCTTCGTCATATTTAATACCTCTCTCAGAGAGTATATGTTGGAGGAGTTTCACCACTGCCACTTCTGTCTTGGTCAGGGTAGACCCCATGTAAATACGCCCGAGCCGCATCCCATGTCGCCCGGTCGTCCCGCGCAGCCCGTAGCAGCCACAAGATAACTCCCCATGTTTTTAATTCTTTGGCAGAACCCGCTGCCATAGCTCGCTCAGCGACCTTCATCGAGCACCACTCCCAAGCACTCGGCTGTAAACAATCAGCCGGTCCTGCCACCGCCGCCTCCTTAGCGAGACGGTCCAGACACTGGGCTACATCTTTCGATTTCACAGAAATCTTAAATTCCCCGCCCAGTAACGAAATCACCTTTATCAAGGCTTCCATGGTTCGCGAACCCACTCCGACCGCCTGCGGTCCGCCAGCCCAGCATTCACGTCGGGGTCACCATTGTTGCCGCTTGTCCTGCGGCAAGCTCTGTTTGGTTGCTGGCTGGCCTGAGGCTATCCGCACCCCAGGGCCATTGAGCACTGATACCAACGTGAGGATGCAACAAATGGCGTTTATTTAACTGCGCAACAGCCTTATATAGTCGTCTTGTCCCGCACGAACTCGCGCGATACTTGCACTTCCTGCTCCTTTCGCCACACCTACCTTTCCGTTACAACCCGAGCTTTTCCGGTCGCTGTACCCTAATCTACCTACAATGAACAAAAAATTCAGAAAAAAAAATCTGGGATACACAAAAGAAAGCGATGAAAGATTTAGCCTTAAAATTTTTTAGAGTAAGTTGATTCTCTCTAAGCATGTGTTTATGTGAAGGAGAAAAAAGATTAGAAAAAGAAAACTCTGTTTAATATTTGAATGGGGTTGCTTTTTATTTTGCTAATTAACCTTTATTTCTACTCTCACAACCATGCTCAGCTACAGAGAAGACAGGTTTACTGAATGTCTTTAAATATCTTATTGACTGAAGATTAAAAACCAAATCCTTAAGATACAAAAATTTCATATCGGCAGCTTCCTGGTGCATGTGGCTTCAGACTCTTACTGAAAAAGGTGCTGTTTGTACAAAATGCTGCACCAGCTGAAAATTTTGGTCAGCATTAATTTCTGACGAAACAATCCAGCAGAAAGGAATCCTTTTAAATTGCATTGTTACGGAGCCAGATGAATACACTTGGGCTGAAGATGCGTATTGTTCTCTTATTTGTTGTGGGTCAGAGTACATGATTCTCTAATTCTGAAGCAATATTCCTAGATCGAATGAGCTTTAAACTGTAGAAATGTAAGAACCTACTTCAATCCTGGAGTCTTGTTTCTTAGACAGATGGACTAGTCAGGACCAGATGCATTAGTACAGCAACGTCTGCTTGGATTTGCTTATAGGAGGGGTGCAATGTTGGCTGCACAACTGCTACATCAGTGTCTGCAACATAATGGTAACATAATAAAATCCCAGTTACCAGGCATGGAAAACAGACAATATAAAATGAACAGAAATAACTTAACTTCTGGTAAAGTACCAAAAACTTATAAATCTGAAAAGAGCTTGTCTATCCCAAGCTAGCGTATGAGTTGTAGCTGTGAATGAGGAGAGTCAGGCTTGTGACTTGGCCACCTATATCAAAATTAGTTACTTCTATCAGTAAAGAGCTTTGTGAGCAACAACAGAGTTTAAAAACTCTACTACACTCAAACTGTAAAAACAGAGGGCCTTTTGCCACTGCCATGAATGGCCCATGATTGATATTTTTTGTTCTTATCTTTAAAAATTTTCCTATACTTTATTGATGGAATGATTTAACTGTATGTTTGTTGAAGAAAAAAAATAAAGGGTACTTAAACAAAGAGGAAATCAAGAGGTTTTTTGTTCTCCAAAAATCTTGCTTAATATCTCAGATTCCTTAGTGCGTTTTTATCCCAGGCTATATATGTACACTTTGTCTTAAGTTAGAGCCCAAATTTGGACAGCAATTCACTTCAAATCCATACTAAAATGTACTTTATAAGTTCAGTCTTACAACTTTTTGAATGCCTTGGGTTAGAGCAAGGAAACACACTGGTCTTGATTCTTAAATGGAAGAAATGACAAGTTGAAATATCAAAGTGGCTTAGAAAACCATCTATGCCTTGAAAAGATGTCAACTAGAAACAATGAGGCTAGCTACTGTTTCGCAGGAATTGTGTGATGAAAGGATCCTAAAGTTAGTCTTCAGTCTTAGCTGAATCTCTGCATTCCACCTGAGAGCCGAAGCACTTTTTTCCTCTCTATTTCAATCCAATGATGAACAGGTTAATTTAAGCCATTGTGAGAGCAGATCAGGAGCATTGACCCAGATCATTGTCTTGTTTGCTGCTGGCTATTGCTTGTTAATGAGTTCTGGTGCCTTTTTACTGCAATCTGAGATCCTCCCCTATTTGTGAACACAACACCAGTGATTCCTGGAGAATTTTTGATGACTTATCTGGAAGAAAGTAAAATGACTCATCCATTACAGTTTACCTTGAGTTAAACACTAGCAACAGGTTTGAATAATGAGAAGAAACAGGCTCCTATCAAGCGAACCTAGCTGCACTCAGATCTGCAACAGGAGTTTCTACTGATGCCCTCAAAGTAAATTGTAGGGTTGTTGTTGGGGTCAGATTATGACGAGTGGTTGTTTTCTTTTCTTTTTCTTTCCTTTTTTTGTTCCCCCTGATCTCTTTGTTATGTACCTCATTAATCTATTTTCCCTCTAACAACACCTCATCTGCATTACCTCCTGCTTTACCCTTCCTGCCAGTCACTAGGGCTGGCACTGAATCTGCGTTATCCAGCTACAGCCCCTTGCCTTCCTTTCCCTGCTTCCCAGGCTGTGAAGCTCTGAAATGGAGGCTGCCATTACGTAGGTCAAGACAATAACAAAATAGTAAGGGAAATCTTGTTGAAATCATGCTGTTCAGCAAGGTCACTTCAACCTCAGATACTTCTTTCTTATTCATCTCCATCAGAGCTTTGTGCAACATAATGGATATAGTTTCCATTTCTGCAGGTGCTTTGACATTGTATCATTCCACATTTCAGATTAGTTGTCCAGCAAAGTTTGTCAAGATCCAGTACGACTCCTTTTCCAAGGTGTGGTTGTAGTTCAAATGAAGGGTGGGGAAGAAAGTGATTATCACTATCAAAGAAAGTTGTCCCATTTCTATTGCTGTGTGAAAGCAGGAAAACTTTCTTCTCCAGGACTGTCTAAACTTTCAGCTAACAAACAATCAAAACTTTAGTATCTTACAAACCACCAGAAGATAACAGAATAAAACCTGAGCCATCCACAGAAGCAACCACAAATGATATAGGAACTGATAAAAGAGTATATACACAAATGGTAGGCTGCGATTTTTGCAGGTGGTATGTTTTGTCTCAGATTTTTTTATTAAAAAAAAAAAAAGAACATTTAGTTCTCATTTCTGTGTCAAGTGATATGACACCTTAGTCTGGCTTACATAGTATCTGGAGTGCTGCATCAAATCCAGGGAATGGAAGGATTTTTTTTTTTTTGCATGTAACGTTTCTTCAGCTGTAATATTAGACCTTCCTTAGAGCTCAAGCGATCTCATGTATACCAGACCCAGCTTCTGAAAGTTCTGTTTAAATTGAACCAAAGTCATGTGACTTTTCTACTGAATGCCTTTAGTAATTTGTGAGAAGTAAGCAGTTGGGTTTATTTCCATTCAGAATAAATTTCAGCCCAGAGACCAAGGAATGAGCAGTCATAAAGACAGCAAAGTTATTTCTAGGTGAGAACTGACATGCATCTTCAGAGTAATTCAGAGAGCTTCACTTTCATTTATTATCCTGTACTTGCTCTTTTGGGATCTGGGATCCTAGCTTCTGTCACTAGTAGTATGCAAGTACTCAATCGGTTGCTTGAAACTGGAGGCTGAAGAACACAGAAGAGAGGAAGATTCCTTTCTTTTAATTTCAACTACAGCTGAATAATTCAATCTTGAAATAAATGGATTGTGTTATTCATTAGTGTTCTCAGACTAAAAGTTTAGCTATAAATATGTTTTAAAGATTTAAGAGAAAAATACTTCTGACTTGGGGAAAGAGTATATTGATGAAAGATTCTACTGGTTTTGTATAAAAAGCATATTTCAAGTGGTTAAAATACATATGTGACACTTTAGTGAGTTAATTTTGTAACTTTAATTATTTGGTTTTTTGTCATGAATTTTATCTACAATCTTGAAACTGTAAGGGTAAAAATTTGGACTGAATTGCAAATTAAAAGTACACACTAACTGCCACATAATGACACTAGTCTTCCTTGCATGGAGATACATTTTAAGGGGAAAAAATGCCCAGAATAAGCATGCCAGAATGAACAACAAATAAAACATTCAGTGACAATATTCTGACAAAAACATAAAATAGAAAAATATTCATCCAATTTAAAGATGAGGCATAATGTCTTGCTTTGATCAGTGACCAGGATAGCAGAACTGTTTCTTAATGGATGGCATGTTTCTTGTTCAGTCGTCTGAACAAGAAACATAAACAATCTAGGCTGAATATGAAATGGTCTTGTTATACTGAGTTACATAGCTTGCTTACAGAAAAATTCCTACACATACGTATTACATAGGATTTAACACTTTGGAGAGAACTACTAGTTGTAAAATTTCATTTTTAAGTTAACAAAACCTAGAAGTTAGAAGATGTTAATCTGCTATGTTTTCCACTTTGAGAAGGTGGTCTTTAGGTCATGACAAACCTTCACAGCAGTCAGGAATGTAACTTTCCAAAGTTGGTAACCTAACAACTTTGAAAGGAAAATGCAGCTTTATACGCTTTTTTGCTCTAAAATTTTTGTATTTCTATGTTGGCAAAATAATAAGCAAATGGCCTTAAATCTCGGTATACAAACTGGAACATATCTCACCCAATCAAAGATGTAATTTTGAATAAAAATCTGTTTATTCTTAAAAGTTATGTGGGAGAATGTTAATAACTGCTTAATTCACTTGGGTGAACACCAACAATATTTGAAAGTGAAGCTGCTTAAAATCTGCAAGACTTTACAAAACAGTAACTGAAAAAGTTGCTTTACTAGCTCTTTATAGCAATGACATGGCCCTTCCCAAGGCTACTTGTACTGATGAGGCATATATTTAATCTTTATTGTTGTTCTGAAACAGTTTACAATTATCAAAATCTTATTTCTTGCATACCTTAATGCAAGCTCACTGTTTCCAAGCCAGGATAATAAAAGATGGGTCAAATTAATTTTCTAAGAAGTGGATGTGAAATCCTATTGCTTAATTACAACACACATTCATTAATACAAAAAAAGTTTATAGGAAAAATAACAAGTAAGCTGCAATAAGAAAATATAGAAGTCATAGGAAGAAGTTACGTATAAAAAAAAATTGATTTATTTTTTTTTTCCCCAGTTTAGCTTTTCTTCATGTCAGGATCATAATGATAGCACATCAGTAGGGCCAGGTATTCCTGTGAGCCATTGACTCTTATTCTTCTTAGTTTACTTAAATGCATGCAGACCATAAAATTTTAGTATTCTCCTTTCGAGGATAGTTGCTTTTGTCCCTCACTCTTGTGGGTTTGTTGTTGGATCTTATATCATGTTCTTCCTTAACAATATGACTTACTAAAAAGATGAAAATAGAATAAAAAAGAGATGACTTTTATAATCAAAACTGAACTCTGAAAGTGATTTGAGTTCTAAGTTCTGCAAGTCTGAGTGTTTTGTGCATGGATTATTTATTCACCACATCTTATTCTTGCTTCGTGTTTTCACCTTCTTTTCTATTTCCTCAGCATTTTCCAAATACCCCCATTTCTTTTAGGTAGCAAATAATTACAGCAGGAAGGACCATTTCTTTTGGTTACATATGTGCTCCCTCTTGGTAATAGCTTCCCTGCTTAAAGAAAACTTAGGAAAATGTTAAAAGTTGTAATGAGAAATTTGAAGTTTCAGACACATTTGATTGTATTTCACTAAGCCTATGTCCCCATAGAACTAATTTTTTCTTGTTTATTTTAGCTAATATAAATAGAACAGTTAACATGTACTAAGTTTCTTGAGAAAATATTAACAGAGAGTAACAAAACTGGAAAGTAGATTTGAACCAATTGAGCTTAAGTTGCAGATTTAGTCTGATAGTAATTTTCATAGGTAAATTCAAAAAAAACCTCTTAGTAAATGCTGAAAGATATGATAATATTATTCTACAGTTAAGTGATTTGTCTTGGCAATTATGCATAATAGAAAAAAGATAACAAGTTGTGTTAATAATTGCCTTATTTTCTGATAGTTTATACCAAACCTCATTATAGTAATTTATTAGTTATTATTTGAGGAAATTAGTTGATATATTTTCTTGGTGTACTTACTTGAAGGACAGAAATAAAAAATTCTACAGGAGACAGATGGCAAAATAATTGCATGCTGAATTTATTAATATTTAATAGAAAGAGCTACAACATCAACAGTTGTGAAAGCTGCTCTCATGGCCAGCCTTACCTTTGTTGTAACTCCCACACACGGCTTTGAAAATGTATTCCTCAACAGCTGTCTGCTTAAGTCATAGCTGTAGAGTGAATTATAACTTCTTTGACTTTCTGAAAAAGGAGTCAGTCACAGTGTGGCTTATTAGCATAATTAGTTGTCATAAAGATGCATCCTAGAGATGTATTTGCTAATTATCTATCTGAAATCTGATGTTTCTTCCCCTTCCCTTCCTTCCGTCCCTCAATGTTTCTTGGGTTTTTTTTTGATAGAGGTGAGGATTGCATCATTACTTCTAAAAATCATTGACTCCAATCTTTTTTCATCTTGAAGCATCAGACCTGGGAATTCAGATAACGTGGACAATTTCACATTACACAAAAGTTATTCTTGTGTCTATTGTTCTTTGTGGATTCTGTGGGAGAAGGAATTTTTCAAGTTTTTAAATGGATCTTTTCACACTATAAGGAAGACCTGTTCATATGTCAATAAATTTGTCAATAAAAGGTTAGAAGCTATGTTCTTATTTTCCCTTTATGCGTTACAGGAGGCTTTCTCATGGTCCTATGAGTATAATATAATCTTTGTCATCTTGTGATAAAATCTGTAAAGAAATTAGCTTACATAGTTCTCAGTTTTGCACTATATAAAGGAAATGTACATCCAGTTAAGTGCTGAACTCCCGGTGAAATCAATAGGAATCTCATGTTTTAGGTGCCTATGAAAATTCTGTGATACCTAAATTAATCCCAGTGACACAGCTACCTTCAAATCTCTGTCTTTTAAGGAATGCTTTTGTATTTCTGCCCAGGGGTGGGGAAAGTAGTCAAATGTTCAGGATAACCAGCTTGAACGGGGCTGTTCCTTTATAGCAGAGTGCTTTTATTGCTGCTATCTACTCTTTCAGTCTTTCCTGCTAGTGCTTCTAAAACTCATTTACATACTGACACATTTTGTAGCGTAAACTCCCAAACACTGGCATCAAAACTTAATAGATGGTGTAACACTTCTTGCAATGAGCTTAATGTCGTGGAATTCAAAACAAAATTTTTGACTGCTAGAGCAATCTGGAGTTCCAGATGTTTGTTTTACCTAATTCTAGATGTGGGGAAGGAACAAACTGTGACCCAATAATGCATATTTGTAGTTATCTGTTCCCAATTAGAGAAAATGAGCCCAGAAACGGTAAAAGAGGTGTCTGAGCGAGGTGTCTCACAAGGACAATCCCAAACTCCTGCTTATTAACTGTGAAGCTGACAACAGAAAACATGAGATACTCTCTGCCTTGGATAATTCAGAATCTAATCTAAAGTGCATATGTTTAGAATTTTTGTTTAAATTTACTGCACTGTTTATTTTAGAAGTGGTTATCACCATCTTTTACATCACAACTTCATGCAGAACTCATCTGGGAAACAGTAAGAAGGTTTAATGCCATGTCTCCTAGGAAAGTGTTCTAGTGGTCTAACTAAAAGCCAAGGCAGGATCTGTTGGCCTCTGCAACTGTGAAAATTTCATCCAGAAGCAACCAGAAAGAAAAGGAATGGCAGGAAGGTTTTGCTCTGTGTTCTTACTCCCAGAATTTTTTTTTGCATTTTACAGTTTAGGGTCAAAGAGATGAAATTGTCCTCTGAATTAGAGCTAGGAGTCCTCAGTTTCAAGTGAGTGAACTTTAGGTCTTTTCCTTTTTGCTCTCTGTTCTTTTGGTTCCATGAATATCTCTCTCTAACAGAACGCTGGAGGCTAGCCCTGTCTGATTTGGCATATAAGTTGCTGATTAGGGCCCTTTTGCATGTTAAGAATTGGGACTCCTTGGAGGATTTGGCCACTGCGCCTGTATTCTATACGCTAAAGAGTTTGGCAAATTTTCCTGACTGTTTAGACTACAGATGTTCTGATTGTTCAAAGAAACAAAAATTACACACCCAGAATATTTTTGAGTTGAATAAGGAATGATCTTTCAAATTAAAGCACCCCCAGATTGAGAGACAACTGCTGAGCAGGGTTTTGTGGATTCAGTTTGGGATTTATCTAAGATAATATTTAAAAGCCTAAATCTTGACTTGTATTTAAGTGTTGATGTATGCTGGCACAATGCCAGTGAAGTTTGGTACCGGTCTTTCAGTTACCACCACCAAGATTCAAGGGCAAAAAAAGTTTTGTTGAATTTTCTGTGTAATACTTCATATGAAAATATTAAAGATGCAGCTAGTGCAGGGGGCCTTTCAACAGTTAATTGCTCAGAGTTTATGAATAGTAAGCAAGCAGCAGTTGGTGGAAAAAAAAAAGTTCAAGTAGCAGGCAGCTGTGACTGCAGACTTGTAATAGGGAAAATATACCTGCCTACTGTGTCAGATTACAACAGTGCCAGCTGCATTTCTTCCAGCATGAAGCTCAGCAGTATTTTGCAGACTGTGATTAAGCTGAAAGTGAAACCTACAAGTATTACAGTCAGCATCAACATTTCTTTAAAATTATTTTTTTCTGTGACTAAGAAACAAAACAGTAATTTGCTGTATGTCTATTCTCATTCCCTAGAGAGTTAAAAAGTCAAACAGAAAGAGCCCTACAAAGTCCTATGCAACACAAGCATTTGATAAGCAACTTTGACTTACTGTTTTGCTTTATTGAAATTAGTGCTTGGTAATAATTGGCAAACATATTGACAGTTCTCCAAATGTGATGTGTTCTTTGCCTCTATAAAACAGAGGTGATTGAATTGATACATCACCCCAAATCCTTCTCTTGTTGCTACTGTAAATTTTATTTTTACACTTGTTTAGAGGAGAAATAGTTAACATGATGTACAATTTAGATTTGAGAAATATTTTTGTTTAAAAAAACCCAAAAACAAAATAAAGCAAACACCTCCAAGCCATAGCTTTTATGCTGTACAACCTGAGTAGTATACAATGTTGTCCTTGACTATTCATAATAAAGGATACAGAATGAAGCTCTAATGCTATAAGAAATTATGGACTTTAATGTGGAGATGCATATTCACCTAATAAAAGTGGAAATGGGATTTGTATGGTAGGTATCATAGGAAATCATGAAAGCTCTGCAAGGGAATTAGTAATTACCTGATTATATCCTTGTGGGTTTAGTCAAAAAGTTGAAGTGCTTAAGAAATTGTATCAACCAGAACAACTATGGCAATTGCATTACATGAGTTTGTGCTAAAAGCAGAGCAAAATTTTACAAAATAATTTTTGAGGTCACAAAAAATCTGGCAAAAAAAACCAACTGGCAACGCCCTCCTCTAATTGAAATTTGTTCAGATTTTTGTCGCCTTTAAAAAATTTAGTATTCATCAGAGTATGGATTATGAATATGGCAGAAACTTTTAACTAACATTTACAGAGATGTACCTGTACAAAGATGTATAGTATGTGTCCTGTGTACTAAATTTCTCACAAAGGGTCAAGTACTGAACTCATTTTTTTGATTTACACAACATTGCAATGTGCATTAGTGAACAAAGTGAACACCACTGCTTGTGCCCCCAAATTGTTACAAGACCAGCAGAAAATTGGAGCCTTAAAATTACTGACATGCCTGATATTTCAAACTAGGAACTAAGCCTAGAAGAGAATCCTCTGTTCCACACTGCATCTTGTTTCTCTGTGTACTCACTACAGGTCAGTTTTCAGTGTGCTGCCTTCTTTGTTTTGCTGTTTTCTAAGTATCTTATGCTTTTAGATCCATTAAGAGATTAGTTTCTCCTAGCTAACTAGTTTATTTGAAACAGTTATTAGCAATGAATGTGTATGAGTTAGGTAATTTCAAGACTACAACTGCTCTCAGCCATTTTTAATGGAGTTGTAAAATTGGAAAATCTGATCACAAGTCTTCTATAGTAAAAATGCAATGAGATTTGATAAAAATCCTACAGTGTTTTTCCAAAAAAAATATAGAATTATTTTCCATCTATTCTGGATTTTTTGTTATTACTGTTTAGATCTGAGCCATTAACATAGGTTCAGAGACAATTCAAAGGTTTATTCTGTAATCATAAGAGAGTTTATACTAAAATAAAAAAAAAGTACATTTGTTAATATGTTAAGAAAAAACACAGAAGACACCAAGAGATGTAGCATTTCTATTTCTCTATTTGTTTAATATTATCCATGTAAGTAGTTCTGCTTAAATTCATTTTTCTGAAGTTAATAGGAATCTTTCAATTGCAGTCTTTCAATAGAAATTTTACTGTGCTTTGGTTCAGGCTCTGAAGGCCCTATTTATAAAAGCACTTTGTTACCTAAAGATGTAGATGAGCCACTAATGCAGGTGTTTTTGAAAACCCTAATACACTGATATACCTTTAAAAATGTGTGCATATCTACTGTATGAAAACTATGCTGCTGAAGGTGTTTTCACAGAATCACAGAATCACAGAATGTTAGGGATTGGAAGGGACCTCGAAAGATCATCTAGTCCAATCCCCCTGCCAGAGCAGGATTACCTAGACCATATCACACAGGAATGCATCCAGGCGGGTTTTGAATGTCTCCAGAGAAGGAGACTCCACAACCTCTCTGGGCAGCCTGTTCCAGTGTTCAGTCACCCTCACCGTAAAGAAGTTTTTCCTCATATTTATGTGGAACCTCCTGTGTTCCAGCTTGCACCCATTGCCCCTTGTCCTGTTGATGGATGTCACTGAGAAGAGCCTGGCTCCATCCTCATGACACTTGCCCTTTCCATATTTATAAACATTAATGAGGTCACCCCTCAGTCTCCTCTTCTCTAAGCTAAAGAGACCCAGCTCCCTCAGCCTCTCCTCATAAGGGAGATGTTCCACTCCCTTAATCATCTTCGTGGCTCTGCGCTGGACTCTCTCTAGCAGTTCCCTGTCCTTCTTGAACTGAGGGGCCCAGAACTGGACACAATATTCCAGATGCGGCCTCACCAGGGCAGAGTAGAGGGGGAGGAGAACCTCTCTTGACCTGCTAAGCACACCCCTTCTAATCCACCCCAGGATGCCATTGGCCTTCTTGGCCACAAGGGCACACTGCTGGCTCATGGTCATCCTGCTGTCCACTAGGACCCCCAGGTCCCTTTCCCCTACGCTGCTCTCCAACAGGTCTGTCCCCAACTTGTACTGGTACATGGGGTTGTTCTTGCCCAGATGCAGGACTCTACACTTGCCCTTGTTATATTTCATTAAGTTTCTCACCGCCTAATTCTCCAGCCTGTCTAGGTCTCTCTGAATGGCTGCGCAGCCTTCTGGTGTGTCAGCCACTCCTCCCAGCTTGGTGTCATCAGCGAACTTGCTGACAGTGCACTCTATTCCCTCATCCAAGTCATTAATGAATATATTGAATAGAACTGGTCCCAGTACTGACCCTTGAGGGACTCCGCTAGACACAGGCTTCCAACTGGACTCTGTCCCATTGACCACCACTCTCTGGCTTCTTTCCTTCAGCCAGTTCACAATCCACCTCACTACCCGATCATCCAGACCACACTTCCTCAGTTTAGCTGCGAGGATGCTGTGGGAGACCGTGTCAAACGCTTTACTGAAATCAAGATAGACCACATCCACAACTTTACCATCATCTATCCACTGGGTTATGTCCTCATAAAAGGCTATCAAGTTGGTTAAGCATGACTTCCCCTTGGTGAAGCCATGTTGAGTGCCCCTAATGATCCCCCTATCCTTGATGTGCCTAGAGACAGCACCAAGGATAAGTTGTTCCATCACCTTTCCGGGGATGGAGGTGAGGCTGACCGGTCCATAGTTACCCGGGTCCTCCTTCTTGCCCTTTTTGAAGACTGGAGTGACATTCGCTTTCCTCCAGTCCTCAGGCACCTCTCCCGTTGCCCACGACTTAGCAAAGATGATGGAGAGTGGCCTAGCAATGACTTCCGCCACCTCCCTGCAGTTTTGCATTGAGTTGCCATGATTATCATCTGAAGAAGGTCTGTGGAGAATAGAAGACAGCAAATCATCTTAACTACGTAGCCCTCCCAGCGAAATGTAATTAAAAATGTAATTTGCCCCTTTGCATGAAATGAGTTTTAACATGAATGATTCAGTAAACAAATCTACCTATATAATTGAAGGAACATGCAAAATCTATTAAAACTTGCAGAAGGAGAAATATGGTATAAGGCCAGCTCAGTGTTTCATCCTACAATAATTTTCATTGTCAATGAGACACAGGTGTATGCTACATAAATAAGAAAAAATTACTGTGATGGATGTGATTATTATTCATCTCAAACATCCTTTTTCTTTTTTCCTTCCTGTTCTAATTAGGTAGTTTCCAGCTGTTCAATATTTGCTGTTGAGATGTGCCATTGGAGAATCACATCCCAAACAAAACACAATTCTGAATGCAGCATTCTCTTAAAATAGAATTAGAAATGTTATGGTAGACAGTTAAATGGAATTAGAGAGAGAAAAAAATCAGTACTGCAACAGCAGCAGTGAAGAGAAAAATGCATTTAAACTTAATGTAAAAAGAGTGAAAGCCATATTTGCAGTGGGAGAAGAATATAAGGTCTCTTGCAAAAAAATAAGTGACTTCATGTGAATGAAAATTACTCATGTATAATGCCATAATGGTAAAAACTGCTACTTGTCGTGAACACGGAAGAAGCTACATCTTTCCACAGATTAGCTGTAGTTGAACATAACATGCCTAAAAATAGGCTGGACTCCTAAAGAAGTCAAACTGGAAAAGTCATAGTGAAGTGTAGCTTTACAAATTCAGGTTTGTCTGGTTCGCAGTTTGATGTGATTCCACATGGTGTGATGGACAAATGTTTTAACCAAGTCTCTAGAGTGGGGCATGAAAAAAAACCTCACAGGCAGTTGATGTGGGCTAAAGAAATGCACTTACCTACAGAGCCAGAAGTTGATTGTTAATCTGATTAGTTAATGGAGAAGGTAGTTACAGGGAGTTCTTCACCAGAGGTGTATAATGTAGAGGATTTCTTCCTCCTCACTCTTGGGTGCAGCTGTGGTTTTATATGTGTGTATTTTCTAACAGTCTGTTTGCTTGCTCTTTCTTCATTGGTCTGCAAATTCCATGCTGTATCTTACAATACCTGAGTCTTACAATCAATGGGATGTTTCATTTACAGTGTATACCTCCTCTTTGTTCTCTCTCTGTTACCCTGAAAGTTATTTTTTCCCCACTACCAAGGCTGCATCCCTCCAGCTAACTGACTCTTACAGATTTGTGTTTGTATCCTCATGGCCTTCACGATTATCCTGTGCTTGTACTTTTGGGGTCCCCTGTTAAGGTCACTTTTTATTTTATCCTGTGGTCAAGCTGTAACTTTTTGGTAATGTAACAAGCATTTTATTAGCACAACCTGTTTACACATACGTTCCTATCTCAGAGTCACTGAGTAGTTGACTCTACAAAGACAAACTAGATGCTGTTAAGAGATATATAGATATATATACATAATGCTTTCAGAACTACTTGTTATTCAAGTCTATTAGTTATGGCAGCAACACTAGTACATAATCAAAGTTGTTTTGCAACACAAATAATGAATTGCTTTTGTTGTTTTGTTTGCTTAAAAAGTCTGGGAAAGACATCATACATGGTAAGCCAATGTATGGCAGTTTTATTCAGCTGCCCTTGAACTTCTAATTTCCTTTCCACATTTAAATATATGAAGTGGTTTGAAGTACTTCTTTTTGGTGACCCACAGGGAGAAACATGAATAAGTAACATTACAAGCTTGTCTGCCACTTTCCAACTACATGTGCTGCCAGGCTGTCCCTGTGTGCTGGCACCTGAGACATGTGTGTATGGGATACGTAGGTAGGATGGCAGGAGACCCTCCAGCAGCAGCCCCTGGACTGCACAAGCACCCCACTCTATTTTGAAGGGGTTGGATGTGGCTGCACAGGCTGCCCGTGGCAGGAGGGTTAACACAGGTGCTAGGGTAGTCCCTGATGGTCTCAAAACCGGCTAATTAGTGTTAGAGACACCTGCTGCTGCTCCTCCTCCTCACCTTCACCCAATCAAGAAATCCAGTTTCTTTTCCCAGGACACAACACCCACTTTTTTCCTCCCTGATGTCTTCCAAAGGATCAACAAGATTTTAAAATTGTTTATCCGTGAGTTTCTTACAGCTGTACAACTTGTGAGTACAAAGCAAAATGTTGCTGTTTTGTTGAGCACTGGTAAATATTATATATAGACTTGCAATTTTAAATGTAATCTGTAAGTGCTGAGATTTTATTTATTAATTTATGAATAAAATCCTCAATATTTCAGCTACACAGTTCAAGAATCTAATATAAATGTTGAAATACCTGTCTGCTTTCTGTGATTAGACAAAAAAGGTGTAAGGACTTAAAGCTTTATTGCTAAGGGAGACATGTGTGGAAATTTAAAGCATACAATCTGGGCATTCGAAAGAAGGTAAAGCAAAACTTCAAAGTTATTGCTGCTGCTCGAAGACATTTTCACACTTCTGGCGTAACTTATGATGAAATACTTTTGTCTTTTTAATATTGTTTTCATTGCTAATCATGGAAGATTATTTTGAGGTTTGCTAGCTAAATTTTTTTTTTCTATTAATTATGGATGAATATGAAAACTTTGTCTTTTTAAGTGCTAGGTTTTAAAATTTTGCCTGCTGCTTGTAGTGTCTTAATAATAAGATGTCTTTTTCTTCATAGACTTGATTTGTCATATAAACTGTAACTTAGTTTAGTATTTTTTTGTTCTTAAGAGATTTTCACTAAGAAAAGTATAATCTGTCAATTAAAATGCTATAACTTTTGACATAATTAATTATAATCCAAACTTCAGGGGGGGAAATTGCCAGAGAAGACTTAAGAAAACAAAAGAATACTTCTAATTTCCCAGGTTTCTGCTATTTACGCTTTGAGGGGGGGAGAGGTTGACCCTGTATCCTATTCAAATGGTTTGGAGGAGTTATTCAGATGTGAATATAATTCTTTCTGTGTCTGAAATTCCAAGTGCTTATCAGGTGCTGGCAAGAAATTGAAACAATTTAGGATGAGGTTTTCGCCTGTTACTGTGCTTACAGTCAATGTATAAATGCTCACAATCGACAGAAGTGTTCTAGAGCATGAGATCCTTCCCCTTTTTCATGGCTATAGGTTCATGTGTCCTCCATCTTAAGGTTTTGTTGTGGCTTGACATTGTTAATACATTTTTCTGTCCTTCCTTGCCTAAAAGCTCATCTATTCTCTCAGCTTTTGCTGGTTCATGCTCTCTCAGGCTTTCCACTCCCTCCGAAACAAGGAATATCAAATGAGATTTTGTAGCAGCTCAGATTCAGGTTAATATCTTGTATAAAAACTGTTGCTTTTGTTTATTTGCATTGAGCCATAAAACAGTTTGGAAAGAGTTGCAGAAACAGAGTTTAGCATCCCTGCTTGCAGAGGCTTGAACACGAATAATATATATTTGTAACTGAGATGATAGAACGCAGCATACTCTGGCATATTTTACAAATATTTTAGGATAAAATGTTCAGTTTGGAACTTAGGCTTCCACCGAGTTGTCAGAAGAGAACTTTCAGGGCTGGAGATGCATAGGTTAAACAAAATATTAATCTGTCCTGTCAAAAATGTAAGGAAAAAGAAACCTTATTTTTATTTCCTTACTCTTGCAAATAATAAAAATATTGGTTAACTTAATCCATGGAGAGGTGGAAAAAAATAATGAAGGTTACTTGACCCTGTCTCAGTGGACAAAAAGGATTAGCTTGGATGTATAAATCTAAGACAATTGGTAAGACTTGCTAAGATGCTGCTTCACGTGTACAAAGGTGTGTTAGCGTTCTGTATTACAGACTGTGTGCATATGTATGTAAGTGCTCTGTGTGTGTACCTACTGGAAACAAGTGCTTAGCCTTTTTACTGGTTGAACCTGGGGTCATGGACCTGTGTTGGACTACCAGATCTGGCCTTATTCCTCTAGTAATGAGGTTGTTTCTGGATACAGCTGTTTAACAGCTTTTTTTCTCTGAAGCTATGTCTTGGTAGTGGATGTATTAGAAATAAAATGAGGTTTCTGGCATGCCCATTTATGTTTTGTGTTTGAGGAGGAACAAAGTATTTTCAGATGAGAATGACCATACAAGGTCTGGCCAAAATTTTCCCTGAACCAGATACCTTGTCTTCAACGGTGGCAGGCAGCCTTTGTCTAGGAAAGCACTTCAGTTCTGAATGTGGTGTGGTGATTCAATAAAATGCTCTCCACCCTCCAGCACCTTGAGGTTAATGAAAAACTTAAGGAAAAGATAAAATCTTTGTAAATGTTTACACAAAGGCAAAATAAGCCTCTTGAAAGACTGAAAGCTGGAGAGTAGCCATGTATTAACAGTGGTGATTTTGGTTTCACTATGAGCTTAGCACAAGATATATGTTTAAGTAAATAGTGGAATGTAAAATACCAGTTCTGTTTTATGGAAATGAAAGTATTTCTGAATTTTTCTGTTTTGTGTCTAAACGATACTGAGACACTTGGGCGCTTTGGTTTATTTAAACATTTGGGCTTCACCTTTAGGCAGAAAAAGGGAAGGTATGGTCATTCACTGTCTCAACAGGTTGTAATCATACAATTCTGTGTGGGGAAAATATGAGCAAGGTCTCATTCTCCAGTAGTTTTCCTTGTGATTTTGTCCATGTCTTATTTGTTTGTTTCCAATAACTATCAAGCCTTGCATTGCACTAATGAGAGAGGGTGTGCATGTGTGTAGTTTTTAGTTTGTTTGTTTTTAACTGCAATTCTGGACATATACAAGAGAGCTTCTCAAGGAGGAGCGCTTGTGCAGGAGAACAGTACTTCTGCAGAGCTTAACAGAACTTACTGCAGGGCTCAGAAGCACTATGTGTATAACACTGTTCCCATAATTGTTTTCTGTCTTCTCAGAGTTTAGATAAATCCTGCTAATGCTGTAATAGGCCTATCACAGAAACAAATGCTCATCCTATTTTACCTACTATTATATGTGTTTTCTGGCTACCTCCATCACCTTTAGGAAGCCAGTCACTGTATCAAATAGAAATTGTTTGAAAGATTAAGTATATCCACTTTTTTCAGTTTGTTTAGTTTATTTGTAATGATGAAGGCCAAAAGCTTGTATCTTTCCTATTCTATTCATAACTACTTTTGTGTGTTTTTTAATTCAGTTATGGGATAATTTAATTTTCCATTATTAATTACCTTCCTTTTTAATGGTTCTTTCTAGTTCATCTATACCTTCTGACGTTAGTATCTTTTTACATATTGTGTTTTTCTCTTCTGAAAATACTCTTAATTATTGTTCCACATCTGATCAGTTTCCCCACCAAAAAGTGCAAAACTTGTTCATTATGTTGCTTTCTTGAATATTTTTTAAAGTTCAGATTTTCTTTTAATACCTGGGAACAAATTTAGGTGTGCTTTTTCTTATACATCTGAATATACATCGACCTTTAAGAAATGTCTGTGAATTCTTATGAACTTTTATTCATTAACTAGAAAGAACAAGTTCATTAGTGTTATAATATGATAAATATTTTTGAACTTTCCTGCAGAATTCCTGGCAGTTTCATTAAATATGAATAATTTAGTGGTCTTTAATTAAACTTTCATGCACTGTTCATGAGCAGGTTGGTTTTAACCCTAATATGTAACTCTGATTAAAACAAAGTATTGTAAGATTTATTGCAATAGAGAGCCATAATTTTTAAATATAGACTGTCTCTAGTTTAAATGTCAAAATACCATAGTCTTAAGACTAGCAAGAACAAGCTTATGTGTCATCTGTGAAATAAATTCTCTCATTCTTTATTGTGAATAATTTTCACAAATATCTTAAAATTGCTATTTCTTTTCTCATTGTTTTAAGATGATTAACACCTTTTTTTGCGCTTTAGCAAACAGTTGAACTTAACAAACAATTCTTATCGTGCTATATTATTACAGTATTCCTGTAAGGAGACATCTAAATGGTGTATGTATTTTCTCTATTTATGCAAGGCAACATTCTTGCCTCTGCTAGCACCCAACTCGAGCTAACAGTTATTTGTATCTTGAAGACTGAAATTGGTTCATTCCTGTATGTTCTAATTATATGAATGTTTTAAGAGGTAATTATTTTTGGAAACCCAATTTAAGTAAAGGAAGAAGCAGCTGTCATATTTATAGCTGTGTACTAAATTTTCTAAAGGAGGGTTTGAACTTGGTGTTGCTTCCACAAGGTTCTTCATTAACCAAGCTGCCATATTTATTTATTATTTTTACAACAAGGGCATATAAGTCACAAGACTTGAACTGTGTATTTCTACACCTCTTGCTTCTAGTGGTGTAGTTGAGGTCAGTGGCTGAGAAGAATCTCAGTGCCAGAACTTTAAAACCGGTTCATGAGGAGAATAAATTTCTGAACTGAGTATAAAATGTTGCCCTCTTTATGCTGTCCCATTTTAGGGGGTTTCAGCTACTGGGTAATGACACATATTTCTTAACTAGTAGATTTGATTCTAGTTCAAAATTCTTGTTCTAAACCCAGAGCAACAAAATAACATTTTTTAAGTGCTTACATGTTTTTTGTATTTCACTTTTATTGTTTTACAATTTCTTTTTTCTTTTATCTCTCAAAAAAAATTTGTGCATGTTCAGTGGAACACTAAAAACTGTCACCCTGTGACTTACAAAGACGACTGCCAGAGCCGTTTGGCTGGGGAATAATGAAGGGAAAATTAAGGATCTGAATTTAATTTTTTTTGCTTCAGTGCACATCACATCATTTCAAGTGTCTGAGTCATAGGCTGATTTGTCGAGTAGGTTATCGAATCACTCTTCAGTCATACCCTTCTTTTTCCTGTAGTGTATTACATCCAGAATTGTGGAATCGCATCATGCACTGAGGTCTGCTTGACCTCTGTCAGCCTAGCAGTCTATGAAAGTTTAGTCATTGATCTGAGCACAGTGGATATACTGACATACAATGTTCAGAGAACTAGCTGTATATAAAATCTGATAAGAATTATAGGATTATAATTTCATTTAGTCTTCCGAATTTTGGATGCAGTCACCAGCTACAATCATGCCTATTTGTTTGCTGGGTAGCATGAGGTAGCAGTCTGGTTTGTATTGATAATTAGTAAAGTCTACTAAGCTAAGTAGATAAGAGGTTTTTTTGTTTGTTTCTAGCAGAAATTGAGTTGTTCTTTAGTATTCATGTTGGAGGATGGGGATTTTCATATGCATATGTATGTGGAACCCAAACAAATAACCTGATTTGGCAGACAGTGGGTGCAAACATAGATTTCTGTTACTGAAAGTTTGAAAAGGTTGAGTTGTGTCTTTTAGTACAGTTATAAACTTGGCTTTTTATTCCTATTTGAAGGGCTAAGATAAAATTTTTCGTTATCTATTGCATAAAGGGCCTTTGCTTAACTATTGCTATTTCTGAACTTAAAATACAGAAAAATCCAACATTAATTTTAAAGTCCTGATTATAAATTAAATATTACTGGAAGCGTTAAATATTGACATGAAGACACTGATGTATATATACTTGCACTTTTTGATATTTCAAAAGAATCAGTTTTGTATGCCTACTTGACATTCACATATGACACTGGTTTTGAGAGGCCGGTGACTAATACCTGGCTCTCATTTCACACTTGAATGTGCTGTATATCCCTCTTTTTTTTTTTTTTTTTGACTGTGATAGGATCTGCTCAAGATTTACAGTCAGAGTTCCAAATTCCACTCCAAGCTTTGGAGAGTGTAGTTGGATGAATCTTGTGATATAGGATGAGCTTTCCTACAGCAATGGATATTTTAATAATTTCATCAGTTTCAATGGAATTAAGTCAGTTGGGCCAAACTAGGCGATCAAAGGTTATTGAGCTGTGTTTCTGGTCATATATCAATTTAATTAATTTTCAGCTTTCAGTCTTCTAAAAGAGTATTTTTATAACTTTGACTAGATACAGGGAAAATTAACAAAAAAAAAGAAAATATGACTGATTTGATATGTTCACTGATGCTAGGTTGGTTACACAGCATTACAGCAAATAGATGAAAATTAACTAACGGGTTAAGGAGTGTGCAAAGTAGTTTTCAGAAGAGACAGATAAAATTTAACAGTTTATTCTGGTGTCTATTATTAGGTATGGGTTTTTAAAATGTTGGTACAAACTGGATATTTAAAGAGCATGAAAATGATTTATACTTCTAGACAGAATAATTGGGCTATCAGTAAAGTGAGCCCCAGGACACAATCATTACAAATAGAGACCTTATTTGGATGTTAGTGAGAAAAAGGCAGCTGAATGATACACAAGAGACTGCAATTACAACAGCAATTTAAAGGTAAAAAGTCTTCCTTTCATGAAAAAAAATGTAGATATGGTTTTGCTGAAAAACATTCAGTTTTATTTACTGGAAGATTACAGAATTTGCTTCTAATTTAAAAGAAGAATGCCAGGACTGAAATGTAAATTATTCTCAAGGGTAGTTCAAAAGATGCTTGAGCATTTTGAATAGTGTTCCTTTTTATTTTATGCATGTTATGTTCTTTTTGCAAGTGAGTCATACTTCTCTGCTTATGGTAAAATAATTCTTCTACTGAAGAGAGTATCATAAAGACTCTGATATCTTTTGGTACCTTAACAGATATAAAGACAATGACAGGATTACCTATATAGTATAAAAAATAACAGGAAATTATCTTTCTTCCTTTGACATTTTTTTCCTCATGACTTCTGAGAGAATGTAGTGCTGCTGACATTCTGCAAAGTTCACTTGTTTTGGTGACAGGGCAATGACAGGGCAATTTTCAATATAATTAATTATTGTACCCAAAAAGGAAGTATTGAGCGACTAACACTGGAGGAGGAAGAGCGATTGGAGTATGGAGGAAAGGGGGGGAATGCTGTCACTGTCTAATCTTTACATAAACCTAAAATCATAATCTTGCAGCTAAGAAGAGATACCCCAGATGGAAGTAATGCCCATTTTAGAAATTAAAATACTGCTGACTTTAAAAAGTATTTCATGGAGCCTGATATTTCACATAAAACAGTTATAATCTCAGCAATAAAGACAAAATAACCTTCTCCCCTCTCTCAAACCTAGTCTGAGGTTTCATTACAGAAAACCTCTCTTGAGAAGGATTTGCTTGAACTACCATTTCACGGAACTTGTGTAAAAAATCTGCGTAGATAAAATATTATAAGTACTAGTAGAATAAAGACTTTGACTGAAGAGCAATTTCTTAACAAAGTCTAGTGTAAACACCCTGTAAATTATGGGTTAATGTAGATATCTTTTTACATCATTGGATTGGTGCTTAACTTTTAGTTATTCTCTGGTCTAAAGCAAGCTTTTACACCATTGACTAGAAGTTGGTTACGTCATCAAGAGAGGTTGTGGAATATCCATCCCTGGAAATATTAAAAAAAGTGCATTAGCGTACAAGATAGGATCTGCCTGGTAGAAACTGGGGTGGGAAACAAAGATCTCTAACAAGCAGTGGCTCTGCATCTAAGATGATAGTGCTTTATGTGGTTTACGAGATTGATGTTATAGGTTATTATTAGATGCTATTGTGCTGTTGGTTGCAAATTCTGTTTTGTCTCTTTGTTATGTTGTTGCATCTACCCCCCCCTCCCCTTGGACACTGCTTAGCTTTCTGGGGTCTGCCAGGTCCTTGACCTCTTTCCAGGCAGTCCCTGGCCTACCTCCTGTGGTACTTGCCATCTTCAGGAGTAGGGGTTTTGTCCTTATCTAGCACCTCGAGAGCACGTGGACAAAAGAGAGAGAAGCTATAGTTTTCCTCAGTATTTCAGAGCTTCAGCCTTCAGATTTTCTGTTTTATAAATACAGAGTCCCCAAAATCTTTGTCTACTAATAGCAGAGTAGTCCATCCGTTCGGGGAAATATAAGAGGTATGAGCATATGTGGCATTTTCTCCAGTAAGCATCAGTTGAGTAAAGCAAATTTTTCTGTGTTCCTTCATTTTCATTAATTATAATAGCCTAAAATTCTCAGTGTTCTACATCTTGTTTTTCTTTTTTTTTTTTTTTTTTTAAGATATTCCTATTGCTCTTTTCGAACAGTAAAACCCCTTAGCCCTTAGTTGAGACACTTTCTTTGGACAGAGAGAAAGCAAAAATAAGATAAAAACCTTCTTCAGCTATGCAGGAATATGTGTCTTATTTATTGCAGTATTTCAACTGAACCCTGTCATTAGATCAAGCATTTGAATGTGTTTGTGTCTTGCTTGGTGGGGCAAATGTGTCGCCTTTAATATTATGAAAGTGAAAGAGCTGACAAATAGAGCCAAATGTTGTAGGTATGCAATTACAAGGGTGTGGGAATTTGCACTGATCTTTGAGTGATATGTAAAAGTGTTAATATTTTGTAAATTATTTTCGTGGTGTAGTTTATCTAAAACTTCAATATATATGTCAGTTTAATATTGTTTTCAGTGAATGCAGCAGAAGGAATCTGATTAGGTTGTGTAGAAAAATGATTCATAAGAAATTAAGGAAGCTTTATTTATATCCCTGATTTTTGCGTATAATTATTCTAAATAGAAACTAAATACATACAGTCATTTACTGGAGGCTGGTTGTTTTGTTTTGGGATTTTTTTGGGGGGAGCATGGGTGGTTTTTTTTGTTTGTTTTTTTTTTTCCCAGAGAGAATGTCAACAGTGAGATTTTCCAGTGCCAGGCCAAATTATTGTTATTTACATTGTAGTACAAAAGTGCCCTCAAACATGCAAACACAAGTTAAACCATACAATAAACAATGCTTACTGTATTTTACCAGTAGATACCTTGTTTTTAACACTAAAGATTTCTTGTCCACTTCAAGTCACTGTTATAGTTAATGTGTTCGCATTCAAAGCATATTATGGCTAAGAGAAATTACTTTTTTCATTATTATTATTTTTGTACATAGGGTAATATTTGGTTTGCAGCTATCTGATTTGACTGTATGCAATTTTGTGTGGTGAAGCCTCTTGGTCCACTCTATATATCAGCTTCATCAAGAACTATTCTGTACAGAACAATTTATCATCTCAGAAATGATCTGCACGGAGCTGCAACTAGACTCTTCCTGCTGCCTGATTTATCTGCTTGTCTCGGCATCCCAGTGTAGAGTCAGCCCAGGTATTAGCAGCTTTCAATGTACCTGTAAAATCAAACCCACTAACTAGGCCAGTTGGACATGTCTAGGTTATATATCTGAAATTACTACTGTCTGAAACCATTTCTGTGCTGCCTGAGTTTATGCTAGTGTCTTCATTAAACCCTTATAGCTAGGAGCTTTGCACCTATCAGATTAGATACATGAAAGAATGTACTTGAGCTTTTTTGAACCCTGTGGAACTGAAGCTTTGTTTTAAGCCAAAGAGTGGAACCAGGTGCTTTGCTGTATTTGAGCCTTAACACATCACATGTTTTACAGGAATAGGCTCATGTTTCTGTATATGAAATTAAACTTGCAGGTGCCATTCTCTATGTGCATAGTGCAGACATTGACAAATGCTGCTCAAGCAGTCACTGAATTTTAGAAGTTTGTATCTAATAAAATGAAAGTCACTTACCATCTTTTGATGTTATAAGACACATTCATTATCTGTATTAGTTTCTTAGTATCTTCATATATTTCATACAGAAACAGTAATGATGCAAATACTCTATTTTTAGAGTATGGATTTGCAAGAAGTCAAGGTACAGTTTAGCAAGAAAGATCTAATCAAAATAACACAAGTTTTCTAATCTCAGAATCTCTGGGTGCAATTGTATACTGTACCTGCTTGTGAACCAGAATCTCCTCAAATCCCTCTGTCTCCTTCCCAATCACACATGCACACAATTACTGAGCAAATAGCATTCAAGAATAAATTGGCAGTCTTCTGACACTCCTAAAAGTTCTATATGGAGGCAAAAGTCTTCCCTCTGCCCAAACGCATCTGTTCTGGAAACTGGGCTGAGAATAGGACTTTAGGGAAGAAATATTTTAATGACATCAATGCCCACTAAAATACTCTTTATCCAATCCCCTCTGGAGATGATGTAAAAGCGTCTCCCAGAAATGTGTAGCATGATACCTCTTTGCAATGTGTTTGTTAGAAAACATAACTTTCTGCATATTGAAGACAAAATGAAATCTTCCAAAACTCTGGGTATGCTTAAGTTGTGCTGTTAAATTTAACAGATAAAATCTGTAGTACTCCCTATCAGTTGTATGTATATTTCATTCTGTGCTAACTAGTGCATAGCCAAATTCAGTTAAGAAGGAACGCACTGGAGTGAGAGTTGAGCTGAGGTGTTTGAGATGAGCAACTGACCATGACTTACTTTGTGTAGTGTAGATTAGAAAAATGCTATGTGTAGAATCACTGAAACATGCAGTCATTGAATGCAATAATAAAAGGCAATCAGAAAAAATTCAGTACTTTTTCTTGTGTGCAT
Organism: Nyctibius grandis; assembly: GCF_013368605.1. Taxonomy (NCBI): domain Eukaryota; kingdom Metazoa; phylum Chordata; class Aves; order Nyctibiiformes; family Nyctibiidae; genus Nyctibius; species Nyctibius grandis. The sequence goes on from NC_090663.1 coordinate 48,014,397, forward strand.
ATTATACAAAGGGAATATGCTTCTAGGTGTTTTGTTTGTTTTATTTGTTTATACTTAGTGAGCAACCCTATGAGGTACTCATCAAATATTCTCTGAGGGGAAAAATAGTATTTGGTGTTTTTGATTCAAAGACCAGTTTAGTCACAGAGTATATTTCTGTTTTCAGACAATTTTTACAGATATAGAATGCTGCAAATTTAAAAGTCTGCTTTCCAGAACAAGTAATAATTTTGGGGGTTTTATGAGTTTGCATGAAAGAAGAAGAAAAAAATAAAAAAGCTAATTTTCTTATCATAAAGTTATCTGCTAGAGTATTATGAAACAAAAGAAAGCTGATGAAAACTGGGTAAGCTCAGTATCTTGTTACAGGCAAAACAGAAAGACATCTTTTAAGGAAAATCAGAATTTGTTATTTTCTTAATTGAAATCTTAACAGATTAAGAGTTATTTTTAGAAGTTCAGATATAATAATTAAAGAAAGAAACAATAATAAAGAGAATACTAGTACAGAAAAAAAACATAATAAAGTTAAATAATAATAGTACAATAAATAATTAGACAGTTAAATGCACACCTCCTAGTTGTTCTTATCTTTTGTTGCTGCGAGAAGCAGTGAGGGGAAAGATGGGAGGAAAATATGGCAAGTTATCACCACCCTTTTGCCTGAAGAAGTCTGATCATGATGTTTTCTTCTTCCTTGCCCTGGAATTTATAAAACCTGAGACATTTTTATATGTTTGCTAGGACATCTTTGCACCTTGTTGTTTCTTCACTGGTCTGCAAATGTGCTCTGTGGTGCATTTTACTTATGTTAGATACTTGTTTCTTTGTTCTGTGACCCCCAAAACCAGTTTTGTCCAGAGTTGGATTATTGTTTCTTCAACTGACCATTAGCGAGTAGTTCGCAAACCCAGAGGTTTCCATTGCCAGCCCGTGCCCCATCTCATGACACCCCAGGTACTCCTCTGTGCTGCATCTGGCACTGCCACTTCTTGAGTCCTCTGCTATCATGCCAGGTCTCTATTCCTCTACACTATGTTATTCTACTAAAACCAAAAATACCTCACTTTACACAGAATAGCTACTTGCTGCTACCATATATATAAAACCTATGTGTGTACCATACAAAGTTAAGTGCATGTAAACCAAGTTAAGCATACCCATATGGTTGTTAACAAATGTCTGTTATAGCTAAACTAAGTGAAAAGAAAGCTCGAGGCAGGTCAAGGCAAGCTCAAAGCAAGCAAACCTGATAAGCCCTGTTCCTGAGGACTTACAAGCTCAATAGGAAGCTTGTGACATATTACTAGTGATGGTAATACTGTATTTATAGGACCACAGGGCTACATATATAGTTTGTTGTTCATTTGCTTCTGAACAGACAAATCTGAACAATGCTGCTACTAGGTAAATGTCTATTTTGATTAGGTATTTATATCTCATTTTAATTGCATGAAGAAAGAATACGTTATCGTAGTCAATGCAAATATTGACACCAAATGAAATATGCATGTTTCTAATCAGAATAAATTATTAGATTTCCAGACAGTTATGTCAAGAAGGTCTTGTTTAGGGTAAAAAAATTCTTTCACATCCTTTTGCTGTTGGCATGCATAGCAGCAATAGCTAACGTTTGGGGAAAATAACCTTCACCTATGTACTCATGTAGTGTCAAACTGCAGGTATCTTGATAACATTTTTCAATATTTACAGCATACTTTGTGAATTTTTAGACAATACTTTTCTCAGCAAGATTCTTGTTCTTTTTTTTTTTAATGAATGCAAAACAAAATAGTTAACTGACAGCATTTCAAATCAAAAACTATAGCTGTTCAAAAACTCTAGTATGAAGAGGTAACATTTCACTGAGGATCCAGCATATTGGTTTTTATACTGGCAACACATTTGGATTTCTAAGTCTCTGTGAAATTAACCCACAGACCTATTTTGGTTTTTCCACTTGTTTGGAGTTTATGGATAAGACTGTCTTACTCTTTTTCAGGAATACTTTTAATTAATAAGCTACAAATTGTTAATATGTGTATGATGTGGTATTTAAATATAATCGGAAAGGTATAAGCTTAAAGTATGTATGTTGTAAGTTCCATAAAGAGATGCAGACATTTCTTCCAGTTCAAGCAAGAGCTGCAGAAACATGCATAATTTTTAGAATTGTGAATGGATCTTAGGAGGTCACCTTGTCCAGCCTCTTGCTCAAAGTTGGATCAGATTTCTGAGGCCCTTGTCCAGCCAAGTTTTGGTATCTCCGAAGATGGGAGTCTCCAAATGCTCTGGACAACCTGTTCCGATGTCTGACTACTCTCTCTGTGAGGAATGTTTTCTTGCAAGTAGCCGGAGTTTCCCCTGCTGCAGTTTCTGCATGTTGCCTCTCTTCACTGAGCACTTCTGGAAGAGACCATATCTATCTTCTCTCTAGACCCCTATGAGGCAGGTAGAGGCAGCAATTAGATGTCTCCTGAACTTCTGATCTCAGACCCAACTCTCCTATGAAGACAGGTTGAGAGAGTTTGGGCTCTTCAGACTGGAGAAGAGAAGACTCTGGGGAGACCTTATAGCAGCCTTCCAGTACCTGAAGGGGGCCTACAGGAAAGCAGGAGAGGGACTTTTTACAAGGGCATGTAGTGACAGGACAAGGTGGAACAGTTTTAAACTGAAAGAGGGTAGATTTAGATTAGATATTAGGAAGAAATTCTTGACTGTGAAGGTAGTGAGACACTGGAATAGGTTGCCCAGAGAAGCTGTGGCTGCCCCCTCCCCGGCAGTGTTCAAGGCCAGGTTGGATGAGACTTTGAGCAACCTGGTGTAGTGGAAAGGTGTCCTTGCCCATGGCTGGGGGGTTGGAACTAGATGATCTTTAAGGTCCCTTCCAACCCAAACCATTCTATGATTCTATGATTCCTTGCAGAGGTCTGACAAGGTATGACAGTGGTGAGTACTTCCCCACCTATTCTTTTTGACAGAGAATGGTGACCTGCTTGAATCCAGTCCATCTTGTTATTAAATGTTACTATTCTGATGCTGCTTTTCAATGGTAGAAATAGATGAAGAAAATAAAGAAAAGGGAAAAAATAGTTGACTTTAAGTTGGTTACAGAGTGTAGTTTGGCATTGTAGAATTTCTTTCTCATGTGGCCTAAAATATGGGACTTTCTCCTTCCTATATAGTATGATATGATGCTTCTTATACCAGTGTCTTTCAGCACACACCTCTAAAGCTGAAATGTGTATTAATTTAAGATTTTCATTCCATGAAACAGAAGTGGCATTAAACATCATATTTCCTTGTTTTCAAAGAAAAGTTACAAGATTCTTAAAAGTGTATCTTATTTGATTTTAGAGAATTGACCTAAAAGTGGCACAGAACAATAGGAAATAAGAACATGGGAATAAAAAAGTCAATCCCTTCATTAGACCAGTGAAAGCCATTTAATTATTCCTTTCACAGGGTGACCAAATAACATTTCAAAGTAGGTGGGCTTGGGAGGCCTTCTCAGCCTAAATATATCTTCAGTGTTACTCCTGGGATTGGCAGGTTGAGGTTTTCTTTGACCTGAATTTATAACCAAGGGTATACCTTTTCTGTTTATGCCAGTATTATCTTTCCTTTTACATGAGAAGAGAATTTTTTTTGCTTTGTTTTTCATAGAAGGCTTTTTTTTTATAAACGTGAGTTATTTTTCCTGTTGGTCTGTTTTTTGGCTGAGGTAAACAAGCCAAGATCCTCTCCTTTAACCCTGTAACCTGTCTATTCCCCAACCTGAGATTAATTTATTTGCTTCAGCTTTAGTCTGAATTTATCTTCCTTGAAAACAAGTGGTTATGCAGTCTTCATGTGCATCTGTGTGTGCTGTTGCCTGGGGTTTTGTGCCTAGAACTAAGCTTATTTCCACACAGGAGCTGTAGTTTCTCTCTTCTTCCAGGAGCTTATGGTACAAGAATACTGTGTATTGGTACTTTCTTCAGGCCTTTGTTTATCTTTCCTGTATTTATATTTACTTTCCATATACATAACTCCCCAAATTCCTCTCACCTCTTCCTGCAAAATGTTCTACAAAGTTGTTGCCTACAATTTTTTATTTAACACTAAAACATTTTTTTTTCCACTTGCTTTTAATTTAGTATTGCTCTTTAGGTTGGCCCTGAGACAACCCGAGCATTACAGCAAAGCTCTGCTGTTCTTCCTGATTCTGAGCTTCTCAAAAAGGAAGCTTTATTTATAAAATAGACAATTTCATTTTTTTTACATTAACATTGATGTGATCTGGTAAGAGAAGAACAGCACAAAAAAGTCTCGTATACCCTTTCTTAAAGAACAGCTGCTCACTTCCAGGCTTGATTTCAGTCAGCTCTGTGGCTTTCTGAATTTCAGTCCTGTCTGCACAGTTTTGTCTGTAGGACTGTGCTCTTTCTGACCTGCAGGAGTGCTCACTATCAGCCCAGTCCTTTTAACTATCTCTTGGACTCTGCATAAGCTTCAGATTCCCAGGTCCTTGCTGCTGCTTCTGCTGATCCCACCTTGGACTCTCTTGCTCCCCACAGGAGAGGCAGTTTTCCCTAGAGATTCCCATTAGAAAAGTTCATGTTCTCCAAACAAAGGCTTTCAAACTAGCACAAGTATAGTAAGAAGAAACATATAAACAGGCACTAAAACTGTGCTTTAAAACACTTTTAAAAAAGTGAATTCAAATACAATTTGACAGTCATAGAACACTAATATCTCTAAGTGCAACACTGAATAAACATGGTGGGCGTAGGGTTGTTTCTGTTCAGAGTGCTTAAGGTTTTGATAATATAGATATGCAACTCAAAACAAGGTTTTGACTGCCAAGAAAAAGTTAAAAGCAAATTCTACCAATTATTTGCAACATATGTAAATTCCTTTTAACTCTAATCAAAGCACATGATTTAGCAGAGTCATAAATTATAGGGAAGTCTATTTTTGTATATCTAGTTTTGGAAGACAATGTTTGGGATTTATGTTTGATTATAAGGCTACAAACAGATGAAGAGTGAACAACGGGTGTGACATTGAGATTTTTTAGTAAGGCGTTTGATGTTATCTCATGAAACTTCATTTGCAAAATCAGTTGCAATTGGCTCGAATATTAACATTGTAATGCTCATTACACGTTTGGAAAAAAAAATAGTATAGCTTGATTAATTAGACAAACATGATGCTTGAAAATGTTTTGTAAGTACGTATTTGATCAATTGAAAGGAACAAGAAACCACTAACTTTTTTGCACAGCTATGTTTCTCTTAATCAAACAGCATAAATATTTAATTTGTTTGTGACTACCTTTTTGTTTGTATTTTACTTCCAGTTCTGTATTTCACAGTCTGGCTGTACTAATGTTTTCCTTTACTTATACTAATTATGATTTTATGTAAAATATGAGTCTTCTCAATATAGTAAAAAAAGCATGAAGTAGCTGTTGAATTTTGAGGTGATAATAAAGGAAACTTAAGAGATCCTAAGTTGGAAACTGAGCACTTTAATTACATAGAAGCTTGCTGAGCAGTCAAATCAGTGTGAGAATAAAAAGATGGGAAATTTGTCACTTACTAGGGGTTATCACTAAATGAAAAATAAAAGTAACTGGCCTTGCATCTAAGTTTTTTTTCGAGGAAAACTTGTAGATCTCCATGTTCTCTGAATAGTGTTAAGTCATCCATCACTTCTGAACGCAAAACAAAATTGATGTTGTTTGTTATGTTTGATTAGAAACCATTGGGCATGTGCACAAATGAGTAGGCAGTGAGCTAAGGAATAACAGATTTACCTAGTGAAAATTAGTACAATTTATTTTGAAATAAATTACCCTGCAACAGAAAGGCCTTTGAGGTCATATTAAAAACAACAACATATTTCAAATGATGTTTTCTATACTAGTCTCATATGAATTTTATTTTTTAAAAATGGTTTTACTATGAATAAGTATCAATTATTATTTTCCTGAGGTAATTTTTTGTCTCTTTCTTCAGGTTTTTTTTTTTACTTTTAAAATACAATTGTTTATTTCTTTATGAAAGAAATACTGTGAAATATTTTGACTAAAAGTTTAAGGCACACATCTTTACAATGGTTAACCTTCATACTTAGAATGGAGAATAAACACTCATCTACCACTCTGCGGAATAAAATACATGTGCATGTACATACATACGCATGTACACACGTATACACTCAGAAATCTAGGCATCTGCATACAGAAATAGATAATGCAAGTGAAAGTGTCTATAGCAAAGGATGCACTTTCCATTTTCACCTTTTTATATATGTAATACTATGGATGACTTACTTTTGTTTCTCATTATAAGGTAGAGTCATACTTTAAGTTCATAAGGATCAGCTTCCTTTTGTAATGTCTCAGGTGAAAGCAGACAACTCTTCAGATAAAGTCAAATGAAATACTATATTTGAACTGGTCAGTGCAGTAGTGACTAATGACATTCTTGTTTTTTGTGGTTTGTCATTTAACAGGGATTTTTTTTGTCATTTTAAAATGTCTTCAGTCCTCTCACTGAGTGTGGGATTATTTTTGGTTGTTTAACTTTTCAATAATATGTTCTTAGGTTATAGGATGGCATAAGTATGTGAAGGTGTTAAAAGGAGAAAGGATGCTGAGATGAAACTGAAGAGCTATCCTGGATGATAGGAATCTAAGTAGGCATTGGACTTAATAAACTGCTTTTCAATTGTGTCAGGTTTCTTATTGGAAGAAACTAGTTTGTTTGATTGAGAAATACATTATGAAAGCAAGTACAAAAATATTATATTACAAAAGCAAACATTGGTTTGGACAACCAAGGGATAAGGGAGCTGGTGTGAAACAGGAAACACCAGCACCTCTTCTAGGTTCCATTTTGTTCATCTCTGTTCTGTTCTTGTGATTCCTCTTCGTGCTCAACTGCTCTGATCCTTTTGCCCATATGCTAAAAGTACAGTAGTATACAAAAGAGGAACCATGCTGAGACAAAAAATTTTCTTACAAATAAGAAAAGCACACATAACTTTTATGTTTGTATTTATTCTATTAGTAACTAAAAAGAAACAAAGAGACTTTACCCTCAATTAGTTTATATATAATTATTTACACATTGCTTAGTCAAATGTTGGTGTTCAAGTCAAAGGAAAAACACTGGGCAATTTTAATAGGATCAAGACTAAGGTCTTAGGCACTGATTTCTAGAACTGTCAATAAACTCTTACTTCCACAAATGTAGACGTTAGAATCAAGAACATAATGTATCCTAATATTTGTCTCTAAATAAAAAGGTCAAGTTCTCTTTTTTTTTTTTAAGGGATGATTATTATGATCTGAAAAAAACAAAAATAAATTTGCTATCAAGAAAGAAATAAAAATAATGAATTAATATTAGAACATTCTGGCATGAAAAATCTGTGTGTGTCTTTATATATATGCTATACATATATACTTTAAAAATATAGTAAGGGTCAGTATTTGTGCAAAAAAGTTTTTTGATCTTGATCCCACAAAACTTGAAAATGAGAACTCCTCTGAACCATGGCAACCTGTGTTTTTATTTTGGGTTTATTTTCCTGTCTTAATTGAATGCTAAGATACTTGCAAGGACTCCAAAGCTCAAGTATCGATAAAAAGTTTTAAGTGTTCTAAAATCTATTACAACCAACCACATTTATAGGTTTTATGTTAGCCAGCTGGCATTTTCTTTCTCTGTGTTATTTTGTGATATTCTATATTCAGTGGAGTATAATATTCTCTTGCTCTTGTGTTATGGTAAAACAATACTAAATGTACAAGAACAGCTGTGTGACAATGAGGCCTTTGTCACTATGTTGTGGATATGTTTATGTGTATGTGAGATGGCAAGCCAAGGGCTGTGGATCTTTCTCTGTCACAGAGAAGACTTTCAGCTGCGATGCTAAGAGTGCTATTAAAGCTGGTATTGCTAGCAATTAGATGCACTCATCACATTTACACTGCAGTGTTGGATGTGAAAGTAACATTGGTATAGACATTGATGATCTAGATATACATACAAAATTAGCTAACTCATTTAACTAGATTTGACTCAATTTAATCAGTGTCTTGTTGGCACAAAAAATATCTTAAGCATTCATTATCAGTCAAGGAGAGATAAGCAGAGGTTGTGACACTAAATAAACATTATTTTTACAGCCTCATATTGTAAGAGATTTGTGTAGTAGTGCCCGATTTGTGTAGTAGTGCAAAGTGTTTTATAGCCCAGTTTTAAAGACTAGTCAGAACATGAGTGTGGCTGATGAACGTAGGTGTAGACCAGGACAACATATTTGTAGTCAACATTTTACTCCCCGCGCCCCGGCCTTCCCCCCCCCCCCCCCCCCCCCACCCCCACAGCCCCGCCATTTAAATCTGTTGCATTTTAATCCTCCATGAGTTTCAATGTGTCGCTTAAGTAGCTACTGTGTATAACTGTGCCCCTTTAGCTGTTTTGTTTTTTGAATAAACTCAGTTTATTCTTATACGTAATAAACATTTATAAGTATTTGTTACTGAAACTGTACTCTTCTCTTAAGTAGTTTTTTTGTGTCCTTTTACACTGTAGAACTCTATACTGGCATTTTCTCTCTTTGTGGCATATAATCACCTACATATTCATCTTTCTCTTTAGATAGGACCTCAATTTATTATTGTATCTTCCAACTTTAAATGTGGCTTTCTGTTTTCTAATTTTCTCTCAGTAAGATTTTTTCTTTTTTTTTGATACTATAATATTTAAGTGTCCCTGCTTCAACAATAATGCATAGCTCAGAAAATAAAGGAGAAATAAAATCTTAAATGGTGACAAATTTGAAACCACTTTATCTCTGCCTATCTGCAATTGACTGCTGTTTTGAGAAGAGGGGATTGTGAGTGTTTGGGTGCAAGCAGGGGGAAGCACAGCGGGCTGAGGGACTCTTCTGCTGGGCCTCATGTCCCAAAGCTGCATCCTCCAATCCCATAGATAATATTGTGGATCATGTGGGTGTCATCAAGTTAAAACCTCAGTTAAACTGAACTGTATTTCAAGTTTACAGTGTCTAAGTTTTTACTGTGTAGCAGGAGCAGGGGACTGATAAAAGTAAACCAATGTTTACTCTTTTCTTTTCCAGACCCTAGGTAATGTATGAGAACAAATGAAAGAAGCAGTACTCATTTTCAGGTATCCAAATAGCACAGTTCTCATATTTATGAGTACATCAATTGCATGTAATTCAGAAGAATTACAGAAAGAAAAGATAGACAAAAAACTCTCAGGATAAGTTCTTTTGGTAGAAATACATAGAATCCCAATTTACCCTGCTTCTTTACAGATGCAGGATTAGAAAATGAAAAAAAGATAATTTTCCATTTAAAAAACCCTTCCTAGTTATATCTTTTGAATTAGAATGCCCTAATTTCACAGAAGGGCAAGGCAAGCCTCAGAATGGGTGAAATCCTGCCCTCTTGAATATGTGGGATTTTTTTTCCTCTGAATTTCAAAGAATATGATTTCATAAAGTCTCCCAGATAGACTGCACAATAATCTTGCCCCGATGAGAGGATTTTAGATAAAAATCCTCACTGATGCTACCAGAGCTATTCCTGTACAGATGGGAACCACTGACTCATCTGGCCATTATACTCTCTTGCATAGGATTTAATAAGATTGGAGGGAGTTAAAAAATATGGGATAAAAATAAGAGACAAATAACTCTTTGAAAAGAGCTTAAAGAGAGGGGAGGTTGACAGGGTCACTCTAAACAACTACTGGTAAGCATTCGCTTAAAACAAGAAATGATTGATCCAGGTGAAAGCTAATAAATTAAACCTAGTAAAAATAAATGGTGCATGTACAATGCCTGCAATTATATCATTTAAATGTCTACATTATGATAATTCTACATCTAAAAGTTTATCAGATTAAAACATGATTAAGCATTTACATAAGGAAAATAGTAAAAAACAACCAAACAAAACCTACGAGTGTCAAAGTGCAATTCTGGATTCTCCCAGGTATAGATTAGGAAAAAGTCTTTTTCTGCATTCTTGTTGATTCAATTGTTTCCCTAGTATGAGACATCAAATACACTGAGCAGGATCAAGAAAACGAATGGCATTAGTGAAGCTCGGAGACTGCAAACCTGGTCTTGCATAACACTTCATTTTATCAGATGAAAGTTTGCATGTATTAACTCTAAAATTAATTTGCTTAAGGTCATTTAAACATTAGCAAATTTAGAGCAGGTTACATAATCTACAGATTGAAAGTGTTCTCATACAAAATTAAACTGTTCTGTTTCTTTCTCAAATTAGTTCCCCAGGTAGCTGCACTAGAAACCAAAAAATACAAAAAGTATCACTCTTAAATCAACTTGACACCAGGGAAAGTTCATACTTCATAAAGAAGAATTGATAATCAAGGACTCAGTCTGCCTATAGCTGGAAGCTAGGTTTCCGCCATGGAGTTATGATATCCCTGGCAGGTTTGGGGTTGGAAAGAAACTGTTTTCTCACATGAGCAAGATGGACAAGTTCAGTAAATTGCATCATATTTGGAAGTATTACATTAGTTAGTCTACTTATTGTACTAGCTGTTGTGACCTCCTTAATGCTCTGATTCTTTGAGATAGTCTTCTGCTGCCTTTCTAAGTCCTCTGCTTTTTCAGCATTACTACCACAGGGACTAATGTGAGGAAGGAAAGACTGTTTTCCTTTCATATGGTCTCTGGGTAACACAGTAACAAACAGAACACAGATCATAATAACAGTACCTCAGCTAGCTTAAGTAGAAAATAAAAGACTAGCAAACAAAACAAAAGGTGCACAACTCTGAATAATTAAAACTATGATTTAGTGATAAATTGTAATTCTTCCAGTTTCTGTGGCAGGATACAGGAACTTATACACCGTAGAATGTATGTTTTTTTTCTAAAATAGGTTTCAAACAATAATATTTATATTTACAACTTTGTTTCTTCTTTTGATAATTGCTAGACATGTTTAACTGTCTTTGTGTTAAACCACTAACACTTCATAAACATCAGTTATTTTGGGATAATAGGAATGGGATAGGGCGTAGAATTGTTATTACACAAGTTTCTGTAAAGGAGTGTTCAAGTGTTTCCACAGTACTCTGTTCTCAATTCAGATTGAAACCTTCTTAAAATTTTCTCAATATCTCTGTATAAGCAATGCAACTGATGAAATAGAACAGTGCTAAACCATCACTACCAAAAATGACAATGCCATTACGGGCATTTTAGCCAAAATCATGGTCACTGTAGATTAGTTTGAGTGTTGCCTTGCATTTTTCTCCTACTATTTTTGACACTGACCATAGAGCAAGACTTTGTGATGTTCACAATTTTTATACCTCCTTTTTGGTAGGTATATTTTGACTAAAATTCCATGCAAAATAAATGAGCCAAGAACAATTTAAAGTATGTAACAAGAACTTAATTTAAGGCTAACCAGATTCTTTGTTTTTAGTACTTTTTGTAACTTCCGTAATGAGCTGAATTCTTGTTGGACAAGTAAATATCTATTTGGATATGATTTCCTCAGTCTAGTTTACTGACCATAAAGGAAATTCTTTAATTCTTTTCAAGAAACCAGGAATTCTACCTAAAATATTCCACATGCTGATGTTCCACTAAAAAAGTTCAACATCCTTTGGAATAGGTGTTTCATGGAGCATTCATATAAACTTGTTCCCTAGAGGAAAAAGTGGACAAAACCACAGTGATGTTGATGAAACCTAAAGGGATAACAGTTAGTGTAGCTGTATGAGGGGGATGATGACAGGGTATCAGCTTTAAAACACCTGGAGAAAAGCAAGATACTCATTACTTGACAAAACTCAAAAGAACACTGAAATGAGGCCTTTTCCAAGTTCTTAAGCCCTTTTATAATTAAGGAGGTGAATACAGTGTACAGGTATAATTTTGAGGTTTATATTGAATTTTGAAAAAAAAAAAAAAACATGACTGAAGTAGAATAAAGACTACACAACTAAGAAATGTATATCAAAAATTGCTTTTCAGTGTTTGGAAAGTGTATTTCTTTCAATATTTATGAGCTTATTAAAAATTTAATTATTTAATAATTATTACCAAGAGACCATCAAAGTCAATAGTGGTTTTTATAGCACTGTTTGTTTTATCATAGCTGGGAGATAAATAGATTGAAAACTTCGTTAATTCTTCAGTTAGCCACAGCCCACAAAATCAGAAGAATTAATCATCTTCTGTAAGAAAAGAATATGTGATTAGATGATTCATCTTAAGTACTAGTTCCAAGTTCTAAAAAGGAGACAACTTCAATTTTTTAATCTTAGTTGGGATGAAGGATGAAAGCTGAAATGCCCAAATCTCTCAAGAGAGTATTCTGATCTGAATTGCTCAGTGGAGTCCTACAGCTCTACATAAGATGCTTTTATGCACCTTCACATTCTGAGTCATGTAAACTTGCAAGGAAAGGAGGAAAACAACATAGAGTGAATGTTTAGTGTTCTACAGATTGCTCCACGTGTTAATTTTTTCAATAACACAGGTTACACTTCTACATTTACTCTGCAGAGCACTGCATATGACAGATATATTATAGCACACCAAATAGTTTCTCCCCTGTTTCATGTTTGATGAAAAAGGTATAAAAGGTAATGGAAAACTCAGTTTTGAAACAAAAAGCACAGCTGCTAATGCCAGCATGAAATTCTGAGCTACATGAAGCAAGACAAAATACAGTATGATAAGGTGTGCCAAAATACAGCAAAACATTCATATTGAGAGTTTTCTAATTATTTTACATTTATCTAATCAAAACAAACACTGCTGGAAGAGCTCAAGTAGAACAGGGATGATTATTCTTCAAGTCTTTATGCTTAAAATTAGGTATCTAAATCTTCAGTTAGACGCTAAGGGAGTCTGGAAGCTAATAATGCTAAAATACAAATCTAAATGTGAAGAGTTGGATGCTTGTATACCAAAATAATTGTCTCCTTGCTTTAGAGTCCATTGAAGGAAACAACATAAGAATGGTCTCAGTCATACGCTAAATAAAAACCATTGCCCTACACTTAAAATCACTAGAATTTTCCTTTCTGGTAGATTTGGAAGACTGTGCCAGACAGTATCACGAATATAAAACAATGACTACTCATAAAAGGAGAAAAGTTTAGTTAATGTAGAAATATCTATAGATTGTTCATACTTGAGTTCCAAAACAGACAACTGTTCCAAAAGCTGCAAGGTGGAATCTGTTGGAAAAACCAATTAGAGCTTGGATCAGTAGGAGTTTTACTTAATTCCTTCAAAGGCAACACATGGAAAGAATCAGTATAAACTGAACAATGACTTATGATAGTTTTCCTAATAGTACACGAAAATTTGTCTATCCAAAATAGGCTGCATGAATTGACCTGTACACAGTATACTCTCTGCAGACTGGTTATTATTATGTTAAGAACAACTGTTGGAGATATATATATATATATATATATATATATATAATGAATTGCTGTGTGGTGACCTTATTTTGGGTTTAATTACAATCAATTAGCTGTTTCAGATGGGTTATGGATGAGGGATTTGAAAACAAGACTTGAAGACTAGGATAGAATTTTAAGCAGGTTGGCCATACATTCAGGTGAGGTTTACTGAACAGTCATTGCTTGTAGCAGTGAAATGGCACTTCTACACCCTAACATGAAGGGTGTCTTTGATGAAAGTGCACTTGGCAAATACTTCACAGAATTGGATAGGAATAAGATCCATGCATCAAAATACATCTAAATAATGTAAATTATTTTGCTGTTTTGTTTATATGACAATGTATTTTTTCATCCTTTTCCAGCTAGGATTTAATTTTGCAGCCACCATACCGTTTCATATGTACTCACACACCGTTTCATACATAGTCAAATAGATCCACTGGACCAGCTTCGTACTTAGTTAAATAGATCCACAGGCAGCAGATCAAAGTGCTTGCTATAATACTGCTTTTAATGTTTGAAAATAGATAAATTATACCAGTTTCATTTTCTTGAACTGTTTGTTTAACTCTGCTTTTTCTTAAGTTGCTGTTGGAATGCTGTAGTATATTCACAGCACAATGAACTTGGCTTTGCTTTTGCATATTTCGGTTTAAAGTGAGGCTACTCCACTGACTATAATTGTACCTCCAAATGTAGGAAAGGATGAGAGCATAATCTCAACAAAAGCCTGTATCCCAGTTTAATGCTGTGTTTTATTTTAAAACTGTATTTCAAAGAATGTTTATCCTAAATAAAGCTGCACTACTGACAGGCTCTATACTATCTTAGTCTGCTTTGCTACTACAACTAGACTGACACCTGTACCTGACCTGGTGTTCAGCTAGCTACTGAGGTATCTCCATGTTGCATGGATGGGGTTAGCAGCCACAGCTGAGATAGATAAGAACTTCACACTTACTATTTTTTTCTTACATCTACAGAGACTTAGAATATGATATGGTCCTGTGTGAAAAGGAGTTTTAAATAGGAGAATGTAATTAGCAATTCTCCTAATAGGCTTTTGTATTGCTTGGCACCTAACACAGCTTTGAGCATAACGTGATTTGATTTTGAAGGGCGTTGTGTAATTATCACTATCCAGTCATATTGTTGCTGATTTCGCCTTAAGCTCCATTATGTCTGATAAAGCCTCTAAGTAGTGCATAGTATTGGAATACATTAGCACAAATATTGTCCTGTTGTGTATTTCCCCCCCCACATCCCTTTATTTTAGAAGCACTGTCTAATAGACCTGAGCAAATATATCACATGAATAACTCATTAATTTTGCTATTCCTGTATTTGTCAAATCACTGGTTCTCAAACATATTCATTATTCAAACTTATGTGGGAATTTATTAGGTGAATAAATCTTCATCTGTAGGCAATGTTTAAGAAATGATTATGAAGGTTACCAATTTACATTGGGTTTAATCTGTCCTGTTATAGGAGATGTAGACATTCTAACATGACTTGCAAATTGTTGTTATTTTCAAATAGATGCTGAAACAGTTTCCTGAGCTCTTATCACTTAGAGAGAAATAGTTTTTGTTGGCCTTTTCCCATTCTTTGGATGGAACCATTAATGATTCATCCCTCAAACTTTCTCCTCTGCTTCTTTCCTTTTGAACAAAATCTTGCAAAGTACTTTCCAGAAAAAAAAGCAGGTGAAACATGAGGTGGCCTTTCCATATCTCTTTTTCCTTTCCTCTACCATATGTACTGAGTTTTCTCATCCATTCTCCCTCTCTGGCCCTTCCACTTCTTCCAGGAATTTAATTTTGTTCTTTGCCTGTCTTCCTTCCCCTCCTTCTCACTTGCTTTTTTCTATTCCTCAGCTCTTTCTATTGTCTCTTCACTTCATGTTATCTCTACTTCCTGTACTCAACTGTTCGGAGAATCTTTTTGTCTGTGATCTTGTCTTGCCATTTAACCTCTTTGGCTGTTCCACTGGTGTTTCTCTCAGGAAATACTCTTTCCTGGAAATATACCTTGAGTCCTATGTTTCTGTCTTTCATCCCTTTGTCTTCTCCCCCTGTTTTTTAATACTGCCAATTTAATATTGGTTGTAAACCAATTTACCTAATCCACACTGCTCTGTCTAAACTGCAACTTTAGATTTTTCTCAATCACACCTCAAGATTGTTGAAGACACCATTACATTGTGAGTAAAATATTTCCTATAGGAAATGTGTTACCAGTTGCAAAAGACTGAATTTATGTTGTGAACAGGACAGCATAATTGCAGGTGGAGTTAGGAGAAGATTTCTGGATTTATCCACTTGATCTGCCTTGAAACTTGTCTTCTGCCTCTTTGGTGTTTAGTAAGTCACTAAGAACAAACACCTCATAGGTGATTAGTGATTACATGTGTTTGAAGAAAATAGTTTTCCAAAATAGATATTGTCTCACCCATATCTATTCACTGGATGAAGAGCTGCTGGGGAAAATCTGTTGTGGTCTGTGTGAACAGAGATTGTGCTAGAATATATAAGCTCACAGAAAAGTGCAAATTGAGTGTGCGTATTGCACCTGCATCACAAACCTTGTGATTTACTTAGCAATTTAATAGTCTTTTATTAAAGCTTTCTAACGTATTTTATATGAATGTCACCTGATATCTTGAACATCTATACTTACAAGTGGTGCCTAATATATTTTTATAATGTGTGCTATGAACTGTGTAAATTTATAAGTTCTGAAACTTCAGAATGATGTTGACTTCCTGACTGAAAACAAGTAAATGATTTAGCAGAGATGCAGATGTAGAAGTATGGCATGTATTTTGATCCTGTTCCAAAATGTTGACAGTATAGCTGTACTATATGCATCTGTGGACTATTTTTAGTGAAAGAATATGGTGCATGTATATTCTGTAGCAAACGATCAAGTGAGCACAGCAAGCGGATTTTACAGTAAATATAAATAGTTTTACTGAATCAATAATATTGGATTATATCAGGCAAGCAGTACCGTTTATGTTAGAAGTGCATGCTGTGATTTTTCTGAACTCTCTTTGTAGAGTCCTGCATCTGGGCAAGAACAACCCCATGTACCAGTACAAGTTGGGGACAGACCTGTTGGAGAGCAGCGTAGGGGAAAGGGACCTGGGGGTCCTAGTGGATAACAGGATGACCATGGGCCAGCAGTGTGCCCTTGTGGCCAAGAAGGCCAATGGCATCCTGGGGTGGATTAGAAGGGGTGTGGTTAGCAGGTCGAGAGAGGTTCTCCTCCCCCTCTACTCTGCCCTGGTGAGGCCGCATCTGGAATATTGTGTCCAGTTCTGGGCCCCTCAGTTCAAGAAGGACAGGGAACTGCTAGAGAGAGTCCAGCGCAGAGCCACGAAGATGATTAAGGAGTGGAACATCTCCCTTATGAGGAGAGGCTGAGGGAGCTGGGTCTCTTTAGCTTAGAGAAGAGGAGACTGAGGGGTGACCTCATTAATGTTTATAAATTTGTAAAGGGCAAGTGTCATGAGGATGGAGCCAGGCCCTTCTCAGTGACATCCCTTGACAGGACAAGGGGCAATGGGTGCAAGCTGGAACACAGGAGGTTCCACATAAATATGAGGAAAAACTTCTTTACGGTGAGGGTGACCGAACACTGGACACAGGCTGCCCAGAGAGGTTGTGGAGCCTCCTTCTCTGCAGACATTCAAAACCTCCTGGAAGCGTTCCTGTGTGATATGGTCTAGGCACTCCTGCTCCGGCAGGGGGATTGGACTAGATGATCTTTCGAGGTCCCTTCCAATCCCTAACATTCTGTGATTCTGTGATAAAAGGATGATATTTTAGGTTGCCGTTTGCTGTGGCTGCAAAAAAGAATATTTTTATATCTTGTTGAGCCAACTTATCCATTGCTGCTCAAGGGGAATTTTATCGGTGGGGGAGAGGTTACCTAAACTGCAGTGATAGTGGATATTAACAATTTGCCAGTGTGCTTCAGCCTCAGGTTAGGTGTGGTGTTGTAGTGGTGTTATTGTAATAAGGTATCAGACAGATCTACCTAGAGTTTGCAGGTGACCGTTACAGGTCTTGGAAAGCATAAATATGTAAGGGAAGATAGAGGCCGTGAGAGAACTTCTTAAAAATAAATCCAGCCTAACGAGGCTGATATAGGGTGTTTGCTACCTTATTGATAAAATTTCAAAAGCTATCCTTTCTGTAAAATAAGTTAAACAATTATTTTCTATTCTATCATAAGCTAGCTAAAACTCCTATCTACACAGCATCTGTCTCCAGAAATTGCCCCTGTGTGTGTCTTTGAGGAAATGAGGTACAGAACAGAGAACATTCCATGTTAGTGAACAGAAACAAATCATAGCAAACATGTAAAGATGTTAGGATTACTACCATAGAGATTCATAGGTAAAAACTCATAATTAAAAGTATCTAAGTAGGTTGGAAAACCAACTTAAAGATCAAACAAGCCTAATCAAAAAACTACCATTCTTGTCAATACCTAATCCTCATGAATTAAATTTCTTACTATGGTTTTAGTAAACTTTTTCATGCAAAATAAATTTTCGGTTTTCTAGAAAAACACAGCATGATATGTTCAGCTTAATACATATTTAAATACTCCAGATTGAATGACATGACAAATTATGAAATGTAGATATTACCTCTTTCACTTCTGTTAGTGAATAATTTCAGCTGGAAAGCTTTCAGGATCAGTGCTAAAACACTTTTCTTATTTGGTTGTTTACTTTAAATGCTCTAGTCAATCGAAGGACTACCCAGAAGAGAAAGAAATTAGAATTAATGTTCTTGTTTAAATCTGTTAAAAAAAACAAACCAAAACAAAACAAACTTGTTCCTTCTTTCTTATCCATTCAAGCTCCTTTCTTTAGAGTGCAATGCTAAGATTCTCCAATAGATGCCCTAAGAGATCTCTTATAAACATCATGACTAAGAACTGAAATTAAGTATCTTCAGCTTTCTCTTTGTGTGGGTTTTTTTTTTAACAGAATCTGTGTTATCTACTATCAAGTGGTATTATGTTTTCAGATTTCAATGATAATGAATAATGAAATTATTTGATCCCAAATGAAGTCAAACAGGCTGGATAATAAGAAGTTAAATATTTATCTCAATTATTTTTCAATAGTAATTTTTAATGTGGATATTAATTCAGTAGTGTATTATCTCTTTACTGTTTAATCAGTTGTTACTTTATATTCACAAGATGAGAATGGAGCCAATGTCATCTTGTCAGAATCATTATCATTGCAAAGTTGCTACACACTGAAATGAACCTATGGCATTTATTTGACTAGAAATATTGGAGAAATCTACAGATCTAACCTCAGAGGCTATTTTCTCCTGAGTTTACGTCTGTTGTTTTATGGTATACATTTGAATTATTTTGATGAATTTCAAAGATAAGTTTCTTGTGTGTGAACACTATTGCATATTGCTTTTGTTTAAGGAATTGAGTGCCTTTGTGAGAACTGGCTTTGAGGAGATATGGGGTAAACCTTAATGTGCCTTTATGATTCTTTTCTCATTTGGGAGATCTCCTGTGCCAGATGGTTGGCACAACCTTTCTCCAAGGCATAAGTAAGCTAATTCTCTTCTATACCATTTGCCAGTGCCTGCCATTCTGGTGCTTGTGGTGCCCTGCTGTTATAAAAGCACGAGGACAGGTCTCAGTACAATTTATTGTGCTTTTTGATCAGCACAGAGTTTATAGTGGATGCATTATCATCTTTCATTAAAACATTAAGTAGACATTGAGTGAATTAGAACAGTGGAAGATGAGAGAAGATGTATGTGTCCAAACTTCATTCTGTTGTGTGTGTGTGAGAGAGAGAGATTTGGAGGATTATCCATGCCATCTCATGTCAGAGCAGGCTGAGAGTTCTTTTGCTGCCATTGACTTCAAGCTAATCAATGATCTTCACCACTAACAGCTGCACTGAAGGGGCAGCTGTCTTCTTCCAATTAAAAAAAAAAAAAAAGAGTAATCTGTTAAAAGGAAGTGGAAATTAAACCCTTCAAAGGGCAGTACTTTGGACCGTACTTTTTGAAATAAGATTGCTTTATTGCTTGAATCTATTAGATTGCGTAAAATTATTTTTGCTATTAAGCTACAAATAGAAGTGTGTTTAAAGTGTTGCATATTCTTGATTCAAAGAAAAAAAAGAGAGAAATTTTCTTTTTTTAGTCTCGTTTACTACTCTGTAACTGTCAGTTTAGCAGGGACAACAAATTAATTGATACTTTGAAGTATCAGATTTTGATATCCTGAATTTTTTGGTAACTTGATAATGCTATTCATGGGAACACTTTTCTTATTTTGAGTGTTTAAAGATATACCACAGAAAAATAAAATGCTGTTGTTGAACTTACAGGTGGTGAGTGGTACCAAGCCATACAGAAGTCACTGGAATAATCTGAAGGGTGAGTAACAGCACAAGTTTCTGAAATTTCCTGTTTTATTCCTTACTGATTGCTAATACAAAAAAACCCAAGCACAAAAAAAAAATGTTTTAAAATAGCTTTAGACGTGCTAGCAGTAGAAAAGCCAAGAGAAGAAAAATAGCCACTCCTGAAATACTATGCTTACTCTCTAATTCTGCATTCATTTTGCATGCAATGCTGTTCACAAGGTAAGTAACCATTTCTCCAGAATTATTTGTGGTAGGAAAGGAGATCTAAATTAGTCAAAGAAAGTGACTATTGTCCTAAATGCAATGAGTTATGGATAGGCTGTAAAGTATGTGTCACGGTTTAAAGCTGGGCTGGCGATTAAACCTGCGGCAGATGCCCTCTGTTATCCCCCCCCCCCCCCTCCCCCCAGAGGGGAAAGGAAAAGGGAAAAGGGAGAGAGACTTTCTGGGTTGGAAAATTAAAACAGTTTTTAATAAACTATAATAATGAAAAAAAAAAGAATAATAATAATAATAGAAAATAATCAAATATATACAAATATATATACAAAACCAAGATTGAGCTCCCCTGAAGTCAGCCACGTCACCACCGGCACTGCAGGGCAGGCTCCGGGAAGGCCCAGCCTGGGCCTAGCGACGGTCGAGAGCTTGGATTCAGGAACGCACGGATCGGGATCGGGGGCAGCAGGAAAAACAGACGGAGTCCTCCCTGGACACCGGCCATAGCAGAAAGAGAGCGAGACCCTCGTGATCCCCCCACTTTATACCGAGAATGACGTGTATGGGATGGAATACCCTCGTGGTCAATTTTGGGTCACCTGCCCTGTCTGCTTCCCACTGCAGCTGCGACCCCCCTTCGGCTCTTCACTCGTAAGCAATGAGGAATTCAGCAGTGACCTTGGTTTCTCTCAAGAATAAGTACAGCAAGGAGCCTTTCTGCACAACATCCCTACCGGTGCCTCAGTGATAACTACAAACTTCGAGCGTTATCAGTCCTGGAAGCAGACACCTGTCTGCAAAAAACATGCAGTTAGTTAGAGGAGACTTAGCTGAAAGTAAAAATCACTGAAAGGAAAATCGGCCTGGTTTAGGCCAAACCAGGACAGTATGAGAGCAAATGTTTTGGACAAATACTGAATGGGTTGCTAAACAACATTTATCACGTTATTTACACTGACTTCCCCTTAATATGTTGAGACTTTGATCTTCACTTTGTCTTACTTAAAGTTTCCAGTTTATTGGATCCGATATTAAACAGCACCTCATAAATGCAACATAGGGAATCTTTATTATTAATACCTGTAGTCTTAACAAGCATGAAACAGCTTTGAAGTTCCTCTGTGTTTTTCACCTTTACAAGAAAATATTAGTACTTACTGCACGGCTTCTCCTTTACCCAATAAAAGAATGGCAAATGTTTCAAATACAGTAATTGAGGTAGAAAAAATGAAAACCAAGCATAAACTGACTGCCAAGAACATGGGATGATTAAGTATATCAAACTATGAAAATTATATGATGTACTACGTGGGATCTGGTAAGATACTATCATACACTATCCAAATTAAGGTTATGGAAACCAGAAACATATTACTAAGCATCAGCAGTCTCTGAACTAACAATTAATTGTTAAACACAGAATAAATTCTCCAATAAAGTAGTGTACATTAGTCTGCATTACATCAGGTAAAGTAATATCCCAGTGTAATACTCTGTGGATGAAAATATTTCAACTGCAAACAGTGATGATGTAACGTGTGGGTCACAAAATAATGGAAAAATTTAGTTTATTCACATATTTTTTGTGGAAAAATAGAGAAAAAACAAACACAAAATGGAGCTCATAAACAATATCCATTGAGCAGAAGACAGCCGTGTCAGGACAAGAATAAGCAAAAAACTGCTATATGTGATATCTGATACAGAGCTAAATTAGAAGAAACATTAGAAAATTTATGTGCTACAAATACATCAAAGTAATTTTAATTAAATATGAACTTTGTAAACTGGATGTCCCAGTGAGTGGTCAAAGAAGAAAGATGAGCATGATCAGATACACATATTCAAAAATGCAAGAGTGCCAAGATACCTTAATGTATTACACTTTTGTATCATTATTGACACTCAAATGTAAGAGTGCAGGTCCTCACAAGATATAGAGATCTTCAGATTTTTTTTTTTGAGAGCCTTCCATGTGCTGTTTTTGGGGTTCTTTGTCTACCAATTTGCAAAGCCAAGCAGTAAGCTATAGTATGGCAGACCTTGCATAATTTGATAGAACTTCCCTGATTGCTTCATTAATTGGGTTATATAAAACATTTAAGTAGTTATTGATGGTTTGTTTCCTGTACTTTCATAATGGTAAAGGAGAATGGATGAGCAAGGTCCCTGTTTGCCCTCACAAGATTTCAATTTCCACTTAGTTTGGAACAAGTCATTTTTACGTTTACCCCTATCCCAGGAAAGTTTCTAGTGCAGCTATGCTAGTAAGAAGCAAAGTTGGCTCAGCATCAGTTCTGCACCCCAAAAATTGCCATTAAGTAGTGCAATTTTATTTTGCCCGTACTTTGCAAAAAAAGTGAGAGGGCTTTAAGAGAAAAAAAGAGGGGGAGAAATAGAATCATAGTTTTTCAGAAACATTATCCGGATGCCAGCCAAGCTGACTTTATGATAACTGGCAATTATAGCAGGTTGGATCAATGAAAGTCAGATTGATTTGGCTTTATATTCTGCACTTTTTGTGTAAAAGTTAAGAATGTTTCTTCTTGCAGTTACTTGACCTAATTTAGCAGTCCAATAAGAACCTCCCTTACAAAATAGCAATAAGGCTAATGCAGTCCATCATATCCTGTTTTTATTATTTCCTATGCCAACCTGTTCATGTTCTTAAGGTACAGGATTTACCTAGTTTGGTTCTCCCTGACCAACTTTATTCCACATGTAGACACAGTATAATTAACGTAGCATGCTAGTGTATGTCATACAGCTCACCTCTGTTTGTCTTACCTAGCCAGGGATGATTTTAAAGACAAGTTTAATACTTAATCTGTAATACCTTTTCACAGAAGGCCAGAAGCCTGGTAACCTATAATGCCATGAAGAGTAGATACTTAATTCGTAATGATTTCACGATCTATGATCAAGTAGCTACTCTTTAAAAGTGGTGGAATGGATGGTAAATTAATTTAAAGTAACAAATCAGATAACAAAAACTTGTTACCTCACAATAAGCAGAGTCAAGTGAGACTTCAAACTATAGTTTTCTTTGCTTGACCTCATAGAAATATATTTCTAATTTTTTAGTCCATTATCTTCCAGGGTTTTGTTTCTGTTTGTCCAAATGCACTTGTTTCTTATGAAGAGGGGATGTAATTAACAGTCTTATCTCGGGTAATTTTTTTTCTTATGTTTCATAACTAAAGATGGTTCACAATAACATGCAATCTTTTCAGCATGGGTTACCAGTGAGGAGCTCTACCTTGACACTCGGGCACTAAAACTTGATATGGATGGTAGGGATTACCAATACAGGCTGTGCAAAGCCTCCAGCATACTTGAGCTTTTAGATAGCTGGTTGATATATTAAAGCTTATAAATATTGCATAACATCCACCCTGCTTTAAAAATGGAAACACAATAATCCTCTGCGCTTCGGTTTGGAACTACTCGCTTTTGCACAGCAGTTGCTCTTTCTGCTGGCGCCCGCGCTGCGACCTGCCCCAAGCGCCCTGGGTGCAGCCGCTCGGGGGGAGGACTTCGGGTTCCGGTGTTATGTGGGGACCGGGCGCAGTGTGGGTGGCCGGGGCTCCGAGAGCGGGGCGATACCTCTGCGGAGGGGACGCTGAAGCGGGGAACAGTGAACTCCATCAGGGCAACAGCTCTCGGCGGGGGGACCCTTCAGCGAGAAGGAGAGGTGAAATACGAGACACTAATGTCTCGTGCCCCATAAAAAAATAATAATAATTTTTAAACCAAGGCGGGGTGTAGCTGAGAGCAAGTTTTGGCGCGCATAGCGTGATGCCGGCAGCTCTTGGGAGCGCGGGGCGGGCCGGGGGCGGGCCGGGGGGCGGGCAGAGCCGGGCCGAGCGGAGCGGAGCCGAGCGGCGGCGCGGGCGGGCGGGGGCGGCAGTCGGGCTCGGCGGCGGCGAGCGGGGCCGGTGCTGTCCGCGGCCCTGCGGGTACTGAAGGGCGGGCGCCCCGCGCCCCCTCCCCGCGGCGCCCCGCGGCCGGGGGACTTGGCTCTCCGCGCCTGGGCTCGGCGGGAAGCGCGGAGCCGGGAATTGCTTCGAGTTTTCTCCGGAGTAGCTGGCTCCCTCGCCGCATCGCGGCGGGTCCGCTTTTGGCTTTGTCAGACGAAGAAGTATTTGCGATTCTCGCACGGGCACCCGGCGTTTGTTTTTCTTTCCTTGCGGACTTTAGTGACTCTTGGATAAGGTAAGCAGAAATATTTTTTTTTTCCCATTACCTATAAGTGGTAGTGGGGTGACGAAGGGGATGGGGGAGCTGGCAATTAAAGACAGAGCGAAGTTGAGAGTTTCAGCCAGTGTAAGGGCAAGGCTTGGGAAAGAAGTGTGCAGTTTTCAGTGAAAAGGGCTCTGTGAACAAAAGATGAATCTAGAATGGGAAGTTAGAGGCTTATTTTTCTTAAAAACTTACTGTCAGGATAATGTTTAAATGTTTGAAAATATTTTATTATAGAAATCTTGAGTGTTATAAAAAGATATAAAAAGACATTACAGAAGGTGCTTTGTATAAACACCAGTTTGGGGGAACAAGAAAAGCTCTAATTGATCCTGTCTGGGGGAAGAAGGGATATATAAGGTCATTCTGGGAAGTAGAGAGCAAAGTAGGAATTAAAGAGGATTTAAAAGCGTAGCCTCATGCTGCTCTGTGTTCCTATGGTGCCTCTATGTGTGTGTAACAGAAGGATGGTGATACCTTGTTACTTGATGAACAATTTAATGCTGTAACACTGAAAACTTGTGAAACAGCACCTTTCTGAAAGAGATCATCCCTACCTCTGTCTCCAAGGTCAATGTGGTGTGCGTGTGCCTGGGAAAGTTGTGGATTGTTTCCTTTGATATTGACTGAGGAATGTCAGGCCTTCCTCCAGGATACAACAAGGCGTAAATGTGGATCTCTGATTTAATAATGTCATATTATGTTGTATTATAGAACTGCTGTTGTTGGTAATTGAACGGAACTGGGAAGCATGGGCAGATGAAATGTCTGGCTATTTCAGCAGTGTTTAACCTTTCAAAAGCTTGGTAGAGCACTCTGCTTCAGCGAGTTTTCAGAGTTCTGCATACGCGGAGCAGAGTGCCACGCAGGGATTTGTGCACACGCAGAGTGCCACGCAGGGATTTCTGCATGTAGAGGGCAGAGCGCCATGCAGGGATTTCTGGCTGAGATTAAGGCTGTTTCCAGAAGGAATAGGCTGTTGCTGCTTGTAGCCAGTGCTGCTGAGATGGCTGAACAGAACAATCAGGTGAATGAGGTCCCCATCCTGTATTTTTTAGTATTATGTAGCACTTCATAGTCTTGTGGAAGTGATGAATTTTCGTTGGAACTGGAACCTAAACCACATCGTTCCTTCACAGAGTTATCCTGTAAAAGTGCTAGCAGTTGTAGTAACTGTGAGCATGAGGTAACGTTTGCTGGTGAGATGAAGCTGATGAAAGAAGACTGTTTCATATTATAATAGCATTTTTTTACTCCTGCATCATTTATTTAGTGTTAGGGTGGGTTGTTTTTACTGAATATTTTTATCAGCTAGAATATAAAGATAACCATTGGGCAGCAGCACAGAACTACTGAGGAGTAGAGGAGTAAAGTTGAAAGCAAGCAAATTGATGAGAAAGTAGTTTAGGTTGCCAAGGCTTTCATTAAATTTAGGTAGAATTAGGAAGTACATATGTTCTACTATTTCCTCCCCTCCCCTGCCCTTATAAAGTAGCTGTTGCCTCCCCCTCTCAAGTGGTAGGGAAATAAAATTTATTACACAGCACTTGCACTGGTTGCAAACCTTCGTTGATAGTCTACCTATCAGCTAGGACAGCTCTACCGTGCTTGAATATGTTTTGATATAATTTTAAATAATGATACTTTTTAAAGTATGAGATTCAGGATGCTTGCTTTTCTAAAGGAGATGTTACAAAAATATTTTGAAAAAGTTAATTTTGAAGTATGTGGTGCAAACAGTGCATTAACTGAGGTAAATAAAAAAAACAACAAAACAACCCCAACCCATTAACTATATGGCCCAGCTTTTGATGTTTATCGGTAAATATACAGGGCCTGAATCTAAAAGTCCTGGTTCACTTGAGTAGTCTTTATTCATACACACAGTCCTGTTAACTGCAGTGGGACTATATTCATCATTACATGAATGAAAGTCATTGGTCTTGCTGAGATCAGTCATTTTAACAGCATCAATCCGATGATAAACTTTGATGCTAAGACACTAATTCTGCACTTTTAAATTTCTACCTTATATCTGATTGTATTTTGTGCATAATGTTTTGCTTTCACTTGTATTGGGTTGTTTTATTTTATAAATCATGTTTAAAAAATGGAGATTTGAAATTATATGTAGACTCTCAAGGAAGTAAAATGGCACTGCTGTTTTTCAACAAAATGGTATTCTAAATATAAAGTGTGGTCCATAGCCATTTTGGTCATCTGTTCTAATTAGAAAAAGTCTGTCTTCAGTAGTAATCCTTCTCCAAGCATATTTGTATACTTGTAAGGATGTGATTTTTTTTATAGTGTGCAGTTCCAAGACCTTTAACACCACCATTCAAAAGCTGAAGAAAACTGGATGCTAATGACTTGACCAAACAGCTGACTTCAGAACTAATGCAAACTCAGGGAGTAGTTCTGTTGTAAAATCAGTATCCAGGGAAAGCCCCTGTTTAAAGTGCTGCTTTATAGATTCTGCTTACGCTGACCAACTCACAAAAATCTGCATATGCTTACAATTATTGATGATACTATCATACATACAACCCATCAGGCATCCTAAGCTTACATTTGATAGTGGGTCACTTATCTATTTGCTGGGCTGTAGCCTTTGACAGTAAATGGTACTCAGTAAAAAAACAACTGCTATAGTTGCTCAGTTCTAGGTCTATCTAATCATGCCAGTTTGTCATTCTGATATATTTTTGTGTGAGTTTATCCAATAATCCTCAGTATTTTTTTAAAAAATAAAGATATTCAATCCTAGAAAAAAGAAAAATTACAATCACATAAATTATGTCTCTAATACAATGTCTTGGGTGACCTCATTAATGTTTATAAATATGTAAAGGGCAAGTGTCATGAGGATGGAGCCAGGCTCTTCTCAGTGACATCCATTGACAGGACAAGGGGCAATGGGTGCAAGTTGGAACACAGGAGGTTCCACTTAAATATGAGGAAAAACTTCTTTACGGTGAGGGTAACCGAACACTGGAACAGGCTGCCCAGAGAGGTTGTGGAGTCTCCTTCTCTGGAGACATTCAAAACCCTCCTGGACACGTTCCTGTGTGACGTGATCTAGGCAATCCTGCTCTGGCAGGGGGATTGGACTAGATGATCTTTCGAGGTCCCTTCCAATCCCTAACATTCTGTGATTCTATAATAAATATAAACCCTTTTTTTCCCTAGAGATAAGTGCATGCAGTTCTAAACTGTTGTTTTGTATAACATGTTAGAACGTGCAAATTTTGTATCACTCTTTTCTGACTTTTAGAGAATATAAAATACTAATGAAAGAAAGGCTCTGCTTGGTTTTGTTAGTTTCAAACCTAAATAAAAAGGTGGAGCTCCAATATGAATAGTTCTGCCATTTAACAGTTCTGAATTTAGCTTAGAAATTTCAAAGTTAAGAGGTCAAATGAAACTTAGGTAGCTAATTCTCAATATTTTTCTCCAGATTGGCAAATATTATGGGATAATTTAGGACATTAAACATCACAGGACTCAATCACAGTCTCAAAGGGGAGTATTAAAACAAATGCCACTCTTGACTTTGTTCTTCAGTTTTTCTAAGTAAGACCAGGAAAATAATTGTTAATTATTCCATGTAGCTTGGCCTATTATGCTTCCTAATTCTAAAGCAAAGTAAATAGATTAGCAAGTTTATTTGCAAATCTGTTTAAGCCTGTTTTATAGTTCAAGCTTTTTTTTTTTTTTTTTTTCCTGAGGCATAGGGAATAACTGTCAACAAATGAACAGGCTGGGAACTTGTTTGCATAAGATATTATACATATTTAATACAGTGTGTTTTTCCTTGCCTCTTGGTAGACAGAAAAGACAAAGAACACTCTTTTATATTATTAGAAGAACAGTAAGTTGAAACTTTGTCTCTGTAGTAAAGAGATATTGAGAAGGCAGGCTGTGGGTTGAATAAGAGTTGTGGTTTACCAGCACCTTTGAAAATAGTGCTGTATGAAACTCCCTCTAACACCTCCGATATCAAAGATTACTAATGCCCAGGGAATGTAGTCAGGAGAAATCAATTGAGTTACCTCTAGTCACAAAGTCTTGTCTCCTAGTAGGCAGCTTGTGTTCCTTTCCAGCACTTCTTAACAGATGTGTCTTCATTTGGATGGGCAAGTGCAGATAAAGAAATTTCTGCACAGTTAGTGTGGCAGAACTGTGAAAATGCTCTCCATTTGCCAGTATCTCCCATTTTTCTGGCTGTATTGTCTGAGTATATTGGCCAAGAGATGTAATGAAATAAGTTCAAATCAGCCAAACTATTGTGGTCTAGCCAGGCATGATTCCTTACCAAGTGGGTATGGGAATGATTTGAAAATATGTATTTGTGATCTATTTTTAGCTTTATTTGATATCAGTGTTTATGTAGGTATTTACCTTACCCTTACTACCCTAGAAACGACAATAGCATGTCTATTCCATTAATCCTCTTTTTATCATACACTAAGTGAAATTAGTAGTGAACTATTTGGCTGCATTGCCGAGGTGTGCAAATCTTAAGAAAATAAGAAGTTCTAAAGAGTTAATTGAGGGGAGAGTTGGCAATGCTTGCACTGATTGCTTGAAGTAGGTTGAAGTTCACAGTTTATTTGCATTTGAATTAATTGAGATTGGTGTCCAGCAGTGCTTTTCAGAGCAGGCTTCAGAAAGACTTTTTTGTATGATAAAGTACTTGAAAATGTTAGTTGGAAGATGAAGGGTATTTAGAATACTTCTTTCTTTTCCTGATAGAGCGAGCTTTTTTTCCTCATTTTCCTCTAAGTAAGGCTTATTGTAATTCTGAAATATTTTTACC
Source organism: Nyctibius grandis (assembly GCF_013368605.1). Lineage (NCBI taxonomy): Eukaryota > Metazoa > Chordata > Aves > Nyctibiiformes > Nyctibiidae > Nyctibius > Nyctibius grandis. The sequence goes on from NC_090663.1 coordinate 48,043,615, forward strand.
ACTGAATGGGTGTTCTTGTGTTAAAAGCCACAATCATTTTTAAATCAGCATGTTAAAAACATTCTGAAATCATTTTTAGTTTCTTCACAAATAAGTTCTCAATATCTACAAAAAGAAATAAAATAATCTTAAAGCAGCTCATAACATTAATCAGATAAAATGTTATTCCTTACTAAAAATGCTCTTGTATTAAATAAGAGCTTCTAGATTATTATGTTGCATAGTTTTGCTTCCATTAGGAAACAAAATATTTTAGATGCTTTCTGCATTGTAACTCTGAACTGTATGTATTTTCACTATTATAACAGAACTTTGTCTTCCTAAACAATATGTAAATCATTATACTCTTAATCACATTTAAACAAATCAATGAGTGATGAAACAAAAATGGGCAGAAAATTTTCTTTCATGACAGGTGGTGGAAATAAACTTCTTTTTCAGATAGCCTGCAGATTATGACATGCTTTGAAGTTGAACATTTCAAATTGTATATATTTTTTATATTTTTCTTTCATAAACTTTATTTAAAACACTACTATAGCTGATAATATATGTTACTTATGGTTTTTTTTAAACTATGTCAACCATAATTACTAGGAAATAAAGAAAAGTACTTTCACATCATTGTGGCAGATCAATGGAAAATCTTAATTCGTGTGCAAGAGCAGTTAAAAAAATAAATACAACTTTTGTTTCTGTTAGAGACTGAATATAGTCCCACCAATATTACAATTATATAAATAATCCTTTAGCATGAGGACTGTATTTGGTGACAGTCATACCATTCCACTGATAACAACAAATGAGAGCATCAAAAGTATTGGAAGCATGAAAATGCAATGATATATTAGAAGACTTCTTTAGGAAAAAAAGGTAAATAAACTGCAGAAAAGAGGGTAAAATAACTGTGAAAAGTTACTCCAGTCCGAACCTCCTCATTTCAGTTTATGCCCGTTGTCTTTTTGCTGAACTCGCTCCAGTTTATCTATGGTTTTCTTGCACTGAGGGGCCCAAACCAAGACATGCTACTCTAGATGTGATCTAACTCAAGATGTTGACTAGCATTCAAAAAAGTTGCAATATGTATCTACATATAAAGACAAAATATATATAAATAATTGAAGAAGAGAAATAAAATAGATTAGGAAGAAGCTTCTGTGAATCATACATTCCATAATTTGCCACAAAATGATTTGTTTTTCTAGGAAAGCATAGCAATATGGCCTCTAGTCAAGATCAGCATAAAAATTCCTGTGTTGGCTATCATTCCTAGGATGTATTTGTTCCCTGTATGAACTCTAGATGAGAGTGCACCAAGTACAACTATATATGATTTTTAAGATTGTATTCTCTACATGGAAAAGTTACTAAAATCTAAGTTTTCTTTTACGAAATTTTCCTTCGCAACATCAGATTAATTTTTTTATGCACATTTAACTCACACAGATTCAAAAACATTTAACACATAAACAGAAAAGACTAGTATGTGCTTCTTGAGAACAAACTCTAGTGTAATGGAAAGTTAAATGCACACGAACAAATGACCGATTCACAAATAACTATCTTTTAGAGTTGCAGCAGTCCAGCTTTCTATTAATACAGTGGAAAATAACCTGTTACGTAAGTAAAAGAAGAGATGCACCAAGTTCATTTCGAAAATGCTTTTTGCATTTACATTTTGCTTTCAGGAGAAGGAGAACGATTTTGGTGAATTTTAGAGTGTTTTTTGTCGCTTCTGCATCACCATTTCTAGCAGCTTCTAATTTCTCCCTTCTAAGGTTCTGGTTTGAGTCTTAAGTCAACAAAAAGCAGAAGCTTTCATAAGACATAAAGTTTGTACAACATCTTTCTGACTACTTTTTTTTTTTCATGAAAAAATTGAGAATGTTGAACCTGTAGAATGAAATCTGAGACCAAATACCTTTGGTAAAGTCAGATTTTCTTGGTGTTGTCCAGGTATTCTTCAGGTCTGAGAGGTGAAGGCTCAGAAAATGGTTTTAAAGATAGTATAATTTCGAAACATTTGCTCAGTTAGCCCTACAGTATTCATAGGAGTGCAAAATCTGATATTGAAATGAAACATCTTATTTTAACAGTGAGTCCTTCTTTTCTTCTTCACTATGTTTCAAAATGGAAACATGAGTTCAGTTCATCATCTATTTTAGCAGCAGAAAGACCGCAGAGAAGGAGGAGAGGCTCTTCCTGACAGTGTTTTTGATTTGTCTTTGTAAAATGGAATTAAGTCACATGGGTCATCCCTCTCCTTGCAGCAGCCAAGGTTAGTAATAAACTCACCTTCCATGAGAAATCAACATTTTTAATCTTGAGTGCAGATTTTCAAATTGAAGTACAGTTCTTCATATTGCTGTTCTTCCATGTTATCAAGTCCTTTGACAGAGATAATTCTTATTTAGAATAAACCACAAGACACACATCACCAGATTATGAGAGTTTGAAGACTAGTCGTATTTTGCATTTATTTCTCATGCTTTTTAAGGTAAATGAATCTCAGCTAGTATAGTGGAGTGTTAAAATATTAATTTTCAATTCCCTGGTCCTCTAACATACATGTTATCCTTCTGTCTTCCATCTATACTACCTTCATATTCTTACGTATTTCAGAAATCCAGCAATAATTAGTATTATGGTAGTATTTTAAAATGAAAATTATAATTCTATTTTAGATTTTATAAATTTTGCTCTAGGCTGTTTTTGATAAACAGTAATAGTCTGTAAAAAATGTTTTACACATTGATGCATGAGCTGATTTAGTTCTTTCTTTGGGACACTAAAAGAAAAAAACATAAATAACGTCACTCCTGAGATTTAACTTTTGTATTATGCTAATTATTCTTTGAACTGGAAACAGTTTTTCAAGTGAATTCAAACTGTGTTGCTTAGCTATAATTACATTTTAGTCTACTAATACTAGGCTGATTCTCTTCTTTTGTGCTTAGAGAATTATTGTCAGAAAAATATTTGAGCAGTCTATATTTGTATGTTCTTGTTGCAGTCAGTGGGGTGAGAGGAGGTTAGCTGCATCTTGAGGGTTTCATTTGAAGCATTAGTAGAGTGCTTCAGGCATCAGATCTTAAAATTGGTGTCCCCTATAGACTGAAAATCTAATATTTTAATATATTTGTGTTCTTTATATCTTTTCAGTGTGATAGTCACATTCATCTACTGCTCTAGGCTCTCAGAGAATTTTTCCATGCATAAGCAAACTTTTAAAAGGGTTCCCATGTAAAAATATATGTGGTATATACATAAAAAGTTAATAAAGATATACTGAAAATTTGATTTATATTTCTAAAGCCTCAGAAATCAATATCAAAAATAACACCCCCCATGTTATCATAATTTCTGAGATAGAACAGCTCTCATTTTGATAAAGAGATATAAATGAAAGTTTGTGGTATAATTTGCTGACTGTAATGAGTTAGAGTGTTTTTATTAATTTATGTGCTAGATCTGACTCCTGCATGAACTGTGTGAAGTAATATGGCTAATAATATTTGTTTTATTATTCTCTGCTTTCCTCGTGAGAGACAAAAGGTCTAAATTTAGTGAGTTAGTCTTGTATTTTTGATAAACTGGGTATTTGTTCCTGTAGTGACTGTGTGTAAATGCTGAAAGAAAGCTTAAAGATCTGGTCATGAAGCTCTTAACAGTTAAAATGAAAGCAGAGTCTTGTATCTTTGTTCTTTTTTTCTGATAAAGAAAGTGAACAGCAGATTACATGCATGCATAGAAATTCTGAATTCTAAAAATCTGTGTTATTTAAGTATTAAATTGGGGTTCTTCCAGAAGGTTACAATGTTATATATAAAGCATTGCAAAAGTCACTGACTTTTTTATAAGATTCAAAGTAAAGGCTCACTATAAACTTCTCATACATCTGAGATTCTTAATGCCTCAGATTATAATTTCAATTTTCAACATCAATTTTCTTATCCCAGCATGCAGCAGAAGAATGCTGTGGTGCATTGATTTATGTCTGTCAATATTCCTGTAAGACTCAGCTTGGTGTTTTTAAGAAAGGAAAGGATTTGGCAGTTTGAGGGGTTCTTCAGCATTGGTTAGCTGTTTCTCACTGGAACTGGATTTTTGAGGTGATCTTTAATAAGGTCCACTGATCTACAAGTCATGGTGAATTAGGGAGGGCAAGAAGGAATACCATTTGCTGAAAAGAGTTATTGCTACCACTCTCGTCAGTGGATATTTAGGGACAAGTAGCTTCTCAGCATACTGTTTGTTCTGCGTACAGACTGGGTTTGTAACCCAATAATCATTATGAAGTATTCATTGCTTTTGACTAGTGTCTGAGGGATCAGTTTTATCACAATCCTGTAATAATTACATCAGAATTATTTGTGTGGGACAGATGTAATGCATAAGTTACTTTCTTCTATTTCTGGTATTTATGTCCAGCCGTAATTATGCACTTCAGCTTTCCTGTGGTATTTTTTACATTATTTTTTTCTCCCTCCTTTTGATAGTAATTTTTTTCACAAATAGCCTCTTTCTGAATAAACTAAATGAGTTTTTTGGTGTTCAAGATTGTGTGTTTAATTATTTATAACAATTTCTAACATCTTCATCTTGTAGCCTTTCAAGGGATACAAAATGTCAACCGTAAAACTTAACAAGTTAAAACACCTCCTTTCAGTAACTTAAACTGAAGCACAAAGAAATAGAAAAGTGCTACAGAAAACACTCAAGATCCTTTCAGTCAAGATAGAACGCAAAAGCTGAATGAATATGCAATGTGCAATGAAGGTTAAGTTAATTTACAAAGATAAGGGATAACAGTGAAGCTTCAGAGTTGAAGTTTCCCAACTGAAAATGATGTGTCTAGGCAAATATATTCATCTGAGGTTTGTTAGTAAGTGTAAGTGGTGGAGAAACAATTGTGAGAAAGGCTTTCTGTAGTAAATTATTTTTAGAAGTTAATTATATTTTATATAAAGCCAGAGCAAAAAAAAAGAGCTGATATTATCGCTATATGAAAATTTGATATCTTTGAGTTTTCAAACATGAACAAGTACCTTTTAAGAAGTGTTACACATAAATTTCTGATTTAGTACATTCCTGAGTTTACCTAGTCTCTCAACATTGTCAAGAAATGGAGAACAGAAAATAAAAGGCTGTGCTTTCTAGAAGCTGGATGGTAAGAATCCTGCTACTTCTTTTGGTTTGTACTAACATACATCTATACCCAGAAGCAGCCACATAACTGCTCACAAATGAAGGGTCAGAACTTGGCAGAACCAGGATTAAAGAACAGATTGGAAAGTGAAGACAAAAATCAAGTAATTGTACACATAAATTAACAAAAACTTCAGAATGTGCTCTAAAATATCCTTAAAATTTTTTAATTTTATGGACTAAGAAATATTTTTTCTCTTACTCTGTGTTAAGAGATGGTGCCATTTTTCTTTTCATCAGGAATTAGATTTTATTGTAAAATATTTAGCCAGAGGGCAGAAGTCCTTGATATATCTCACTAGAAAAACTGTTCTTGTTTGCCGGATATCATAGCATCTGCTAAGAGTGAAAACATTGATGAAATAATCCTAACGTAGAAGAACATAACTCACGACCCACCAAAAGACAGTGAAATAATGAGGTAGCTACTTCCTTTAAAGACACAAAGGAGGGAAGTCCACAATACATAAACTTGTAACATTGTGGCTACTTTTCTTTCTCCCAGTCTCTAGTGGAAAAAAATTGTGGAATTACTCGTGGAAAAAAAGAAAAGGAAAAAAAAACAGCTTTTCTGTGCTCCCAGACTGACTGAAAATGGGTATGGATACATTTACATTAATATTATCATAGCAGGTTTGCTTCAGGGAAAATATGAGGATAAATCAGACACCATATGTGCAGCTCCACACTTAATTACTAAAAGAAGACTTCTATAGTGAAGACTATAGCATTGTTTTGAAATTTGCTTCCTCTTCTTTATCCTTGCATGCAAGTTATTTCTGACCATCTGCAGGTAATATTATGAATCAGAGTCAGTGGGCAACTCTAACAACAGAAGAATATGAGTGGTAAAAATCTGTATTACTAAAGAGGCTCCTGAATTACTAGATGCTCACACAGGGCTGTTATGACCTGCAATGTCAATCTAACTTTTTTTTTCTATTATGTAATGAAATTAAACATCAAAATCCCAAAACCTAGAATGGTGCTTTAGAATGGATGTTTACAACATGAAGCTAATGTCACATAGTGAAAACAAAACTTTGCAGATGTCATTTGCAGGATGAAAATCTATTACTTCTGTCTAGATAATTCAGAGAGCCCCAACAGCGGAAGTGTCTTCCATGTTGCTGTGGGATGCAGGGTCGAGTTTATAGTCATCACAATATAAGACAGATATATAAGACAGATACCCGTGTACTAAGCTTGCTTAAACAGTGTTTCAATTATATTTTAAGTATAGTGATTTAAAGTTTATTGTGCTTACCTTGACATAATAGGGCAAGTAAAGCCATGAATCAGAGAATAAGCTATGTATTTTCACATTATAACTAAATAGATAAGTCCTTACTAGACTCTGATGTCTATCAGGAAAATGAAAGGTAAAAATATTAAACTATATTAGTCCATCATTTTGCAGTCACTAAATGGAATTGGTGGAATGATTTAAAAATTTCTGTAAAAATCCTCTGAAGTGAGGATGCTTTTCCTGTGTTGTGTGGGGATATTGAGAAAGTAGGTGTCATGCACAAAACCATGCAAATATTATAATTACTTAACTGTTTTACTTAAAGACCAGTTTAGACATTCTTTAGTTTGTCCAGACCTAAAAATGAATATAAAGCTTCATGAAAACGCTAAGAAATATCAAGCAGCATGTACTGGAATTAAGATTAGAAAACATCAGCAAAGCTTTCATTAAAAAAAAGATTTCTGTGATTATAAGACTTATAAAGAGAAAGTATACTATAAAATAAAATGTGAATTTTTAGAGGAGTATTAATTGATCTGTGTTATACCCGATGATCAGTCTTTCCTTTCCTTCTATTGACCAATGGTGTTCATATGAGCAGGTGGTAAATTGGACTAGGGAACTGATCTGAAGTTAACCTTTTCCTCCACTGCCCTCCACCTCGAATGGTTATCAGTTGGAATATCGTGGCCTAAAATCAGCTTAAGCTCTCATGGAACAAACCAGCTTTCTTCAAAATTACATAAAATTAATTTGAACTAGTGTGTTACAGTGGACATGTAGTAGGCTGTAAAAATAATTGTTCAAGATAAAAGTTGAACAGAACAGCGCAGTCCTACGACTTCAGTCACTGAGCTGCATGTAACTACTCCCCGCCCCCCTTTCCCCCTGAGGCATAGTTTAAAGCTTTTCTGTCAGGGCTGCTGGTGGGATACTTTGTCTCTGTAATATAAACTCAAGTGGGTAATGATAGCCTTATGGGAATGTTATTTTAGTGATTGCTGGAAAGCAAACAGTGTTATGGCTACATTGATCCTCCCAAGCATGTTTCTGATATCCCATTATGGTAAAAAAAAAAAAAAGAGCTGGAAAGGGCTGGCTTGCCTAGCTTTCTACTAAATAGTTCTGGAGTAGTTTTTAAATATCCCCTTTCTAGATTTGCATCTCCCTTGGGCTTTTAGAGTAGCCAAAACTGGGGCAAAATGTAGACCTGAATCCAAGCTGTCTTTCATAGGTGATGTTCAAAGAAGTCAAGTAACTTTGGAAATAAGGGATAATTTTTGTTTCTTTTAATGGCACTACTCTCTTTTTACAAATGTATATTGTGTGATATCGCATTGTGCACTCAGAACTGTGGGGAACTCGGAGGCTGTAGTACTATTATAGGCTATGAATAGGGAGCAGTACCTAGTGGCGCCTCTCAAACTGGAGGTTAGGTTGTCTGTCGGGGCTTGCTTTAAGCGCAGGAGGCTGCCCAAAGCAGCCAACTACTGTCAGAGAGCAGCAATGGCTCTGCTCTTGTTTTGTTTCCAAGCGTTCAACCCAGTAATTGCAGCCCATGGCTGCAGTGTCAGCACTGAGTGTTGGCAATCCTTTATGAAGTGAGAAATTAGGGAATATGAGCAGTATGCACTACTACAAGGGATATTCCCTCTCCTTCCTTAGCATCATCCCATTTCCCCTCATCTCCTGCCCCATGCCAACAAGGGGAACAGTGATCCTGATTCTTCATATGGTCCCCTGTGGTCACTGCCTTTATCCTTCTTTGGCACTTTCTCCTTCTTCCCTCTGGCAATTTCTATTGCTACAGGAGTTGATTGAGTCCTAGGCCTTGTTTTTGGAGGAGACGAAGAGAGAAAGCTTGACCTGGGTTCTCCATCAGCTGTGGTTCAAAGTGATCTGTGTGCTGCCTTGCTCTGGAGGATAGAAATTGTTATCCCCTCTCTCTCTTTGACATATAGATTGTCTCATTTATGCAATTGTATGCTTAAAATGTTGAAGATGAGAAAGAAAGGTGGAATTTTCCCTCCGTTTGTAGGCAGGGTAATCCTGCTTTTCCACCATGTGCCAAAATGAGAGATTCTGAGAATATGAGAATGATTATATGAAACTTATTAGTATGAGTGATTAATTAAAGACAAAAAAGAGGCTTGCTTTCATCTGAATAGCCTCCATTGAGGCTCTTTGCTTAGTAGTCAAATAAGAGCTGCAAGGGTATAAATGTAATAGTTTTCAGATTGCATAGCGTGTTGCTGAACAAGATGAAAACCTTTTTTCTGCACATATAATCTCCTGCAAAATAACTTTCAAAAAAACTCTTTCTGTTTTGATTAATTAGTGATGGTTTGCAGAAAATATCATATGGAAAACAAGAAAAATATGAAATTGCTGAAGGGTAGGCATTCCTAGACCTTCAAAATACAGATGCAAGAAGAGCTTTCAATTCTAATTGTGTAGGGATGCTTACCTGAGTCAGCACTGAGGATGCATTCACACTGACGGTAACTGTTTCATCAATAAAGGGCCTGTATGTAGCTGCGGTACTTGGACATTTGCCACCAGCTATCTGATCAACATTTGTGGCTGAGCAGTAGGAACATGATGCAATGTTCAGCAGTGTCTCCTGGCTCCTTGTCATAGAGTGTTATGCTTCACAAAGGTGTCCTAGACAATCACATGGTCTGTGTGGTTGACTCAGAAACTGGGAACAGTGTCAGGGTGGGATGAAAAAGAGAGTACAGACTTACAGCTCTGGGAGATGGGGTGATTACTCTTGAGGTTGTAGTTACAGAGTGATATCTTGATGTGAGAAGACAGATGGGATGCTTTTGCCTATACACACAGTTCATACCAGATGTGATATGGAGTGTCTGGTGATGGTTGCACCTAAGTCATCTAAGCTTTAATTTCTTGTTGAAATGTATTTTTCTCTCTTAAGGGGTTCTTCTTAGTGTTTTCTGGTACCATATATGGTCAAAACTTAGTTCCAGTGAATTTTACATTAACTTTTACTTGTATTTCTATTGTATAAATAAAACTGAAGTTCTTTACCTTGCTTTTTGCCTTTCCAAAACAAATATATATATATATATATATATATATCACAGAATCAACCGGGTTGGAAGAGACCTCAGGGTGTTGCCCTGACACCACCCTGTCAACTAGATCATGGCACTAAGTGCCATGTCCAGTCTTTTCTTAAACACATTCAGAGATGGTGACTCCACCACCTCCCTGGGCAGCCCATTCCAATGTCTAATAACCCTTTCTGAAAAGAAATTCTTCCTAATGTCCAACCTGAACCTCCCCTGGCGAAGCTTGAGGCTGTGTCCTCTTGTCCTATCGCAAGTTGCCTGGGAGAAGAGGCCGACTCCCACTTCACTACAACCTCCCTTCAGGTAGTTGTAGACTGCAATAAGGTCACCTCTAAGCCTCCTCTTCTCCAGGCTAAACAACCCCAGCTCCCTCAGCTGTTCCTCGTAGGTCAGACCCTCCAGACCCTTCACCAGCTTGGTCGCCCTCCTCTGGACTCTCTCCAACACCTCAACATCTTTCTTGAAGTGTGGGGCCCAGAACTGGACACAGTATTCAAGGTGCGGCCTCACCAGTGCTGAGTACAGAGGGACGATCACTTCCCTAGACCGGCTGGCTTACACTGTTCCCAATAGAGACCAGGATGCCATTGGCCTTCTTGGCCACCTGGGCATACTGCTGCCTCATGTTTAGCTGGCTGTCAATGTTTTTAAATGTTTAAAACATTTTTTTTTTTGTTCAACAAATTAATACAACAATTTCTTGTTCATATATTATACAGTGATGGTGGAGGAGAGACAAAATTAATTCCTTTCACATACTGACCATTTCATCACCACATATTCGCTGTTCCTTACTTTGTTTTGTATTATCCCCATTCCATTCTTCTTAGAAATGACAATTTTTTATTCTAATTAATTATTGAAAATCTTATTTTACAATCCATTTTTAGTTGTCAGGACTTTGTAGATTTTCTGTTTTACTTACTGTCAGCTTTTGAACATCCATTTGGAAGGCTTTTGTCTAGTAGATATATTAAAGCACTAGAAAACAATGCTCAATAAAACTCTAAAATAGTATAAGGCAGTTAAAACATAGCAGGAAATTAAGGTTCCGATCCCACCGAATGGGAATGAGAGCATAAAATAAAGAAATGCATTTTATTAGAAGTACCTATGCAAGATTTAAAGAAGGCTGAACTTGTTCAGTGAAAAATGGGTATGACCTATAATGATGCACTAAATTTACTATAAACAGCAGAATGTAGAAGACTAAGTCAGCTGTTACAGTCAAAAAACCTTCTTTTTCATCAGGTATCACAGTGCAGGGTTGGGGTGTTTTTGTTCTGTAAAATCTCAGAACTGTGTTTGCTTCATACGCAGTCTATCAATTTCATTTTACATAAGGAGAGAAGATCATTGAAGATATTAAAACAGCAAGTCTGGGAGACATCAGAGTTTCAGTTCAAATTGGGGTCAAAGACATATCTTCAAACTTGTTCCCATAGTATTCCCAAAGAATGCAGCCAAGATGACAGGTTCTGGACACTTCCCCATTTGATGGATCTAAGCAAGCTCCTGAATACTACAACAGATTGTGCTAGCAACCCAAGCCAGCTTTATGACTGACAGAACAAGTGCAATTTTCTGTATTTCTTTCTGACTATGCTGAATTCAGCCTCGTGAAGAAAGTTGACCTTTGTGGCAGTGAAGAAGAGAGAGAGACAAGTCACTGCAAAGCAGGAAAAAAGAGGCCAAAAACTCCACAGCAGTTAAATAAAAAAACAGAAAATGTCTATAACTATTTTAGCCATTCAAGTACAGAACACTTTCATCTATTTGTGTATTTCTGTATGATTAGACACAGACTTTTTTAAAAATACAACTACAAGCAACTTCGGATTTAATTCATTTTAGTTAAAGAAGTTATTTTAGAGTTTTGTTTCCATCCTTGTGAATCTTCACTGTCATTAAGTTCTATAAATAGGGTAAAATTCTTGACCTGACATACTGAATGTGGATTTTAGAGTTGTTTTCAGTTAGATTAGGATTTCATCTGCAGTTGACTTAATTATATAAATGCGGGCACCGAGGGAGAGCACTGGAAGGCAAATGTATTTTAGGTTCAATCCTAATAAGGACAGACTGCCCCTCAGCTACATAAAGTCCTTGTTTATTTAAATAGCTCCAACATTCATTGGTCCTATCGGTTACTGGTCAAACTGTGGCTCGATCCAGTGATACCAAAATCTGTGTGCATCTTTATTTTCTGCAGTTAGATTATTTGATATTTTGTATCACTGTATTGTTGTGTATATTCCTCCCCATCACACCTAGGTGCATCCATGACTTCTGCTAATTGTTCATCTGTGTTTAAGGAGCCAGGGAGCTCATGGTTCCTTGTATATCATAGATTTTCCCATATCACATTTCTTTCTCAAACGTCCTCTAGCTGTTTTCCCATGCTATGAAGGCTGCTGAAATACTGCTTCCACTGCCTCAGACTACCTACCTTCTCTTTTTACATGTTTGTTTTTTAGCAACTGGTTTCCTCCTTTAGTCATTTATACTTTTATTGCTTCAAACCCTATTAGAGGTAAAAAACCCAAATCTGTCTGTTCCAATCTCTGCCATTTTCATGGTGCGCTTGAGTCATGATCTCCAGGTGGGTTGACTTTAAACCAGCTGAGTTATTGTTGTGGAGGAGAGTGATTAAGGTTTACAGCGCTTAAAGAATCACCACCAAAGATATTAGCAAGAGTGTCTTCTAATATGAATTTGTAAAATCGTGATTTAACAAAGTTCGAATGGCAACGTTCGCTCTATTACTTACAACAAAGGGGAAATTGAGGTAGAATTGGGCTAGAATGATTTATACAGAGATCAGGAATGTATGGGGTAGAGGGGAAAAGGGTTAGGAAAGAAACTATGGAAGACTCTCCCCTTGAGTTGCAGGGTTCAGAATGGACCCCCTTGCCTTCTAAACTCCTTCTCAGAGAGGAGTCTAGGGACGGCTGGATCCAATCCTAGTCCCAGATTTGGTTAACGGTTTATGTCTAAGGGAACTGGGTACAGGGATTTCCGTGTTATTGGTTCAATGTGGCATTATGTGTTTTTCACAACTTTGGGATAGCAGCAATTTAAGGTTTAACACTGTTATGGTGTATCACAAAATTAGATTATATGATTTTTAGCAATACTTAATAATCAACAATCTATTATAATCGCTACAGTGATTTAGTTAAAGATTCAACAAAGTTATTGAAATTAAATTGCATATACACACACACACAAAGCTATAGATATAGATGATAGAGACAGAGATATAAAGTGAAAAACCACTTCACTGGGTATCAAAGATGGGACCCATCTCTGTTGGCTAGAGCACTTCAATAGAGCAAGTTACAGAGAAGTAATGGGATAAATCATAGTATTAACTAGAGTACTTACTGAATAGAAAGAGATTCTTTAAATTAGTGTTTAGTGTTCCTAGTTTAGTGTTCTTTCAAGGAGTTCAATAACACCAAGGCTTCAATGTTTTTGTTGGTAGCTAATGTTTTACCAAAACCCAAAATTTTTTTGAATAGCAAAAGCGAGAAGTAGGGGTGGTAGATTAGCATATCATAGCAAATATGGAGGAATTTTAGTCTTTAATTTAGCAGCTTACCTGTTTAAAAAAAAGTTACATCTTGAGTGGCCATTTTGCCTTCTCTAGGATGATATATTTGCTCAAAAATACTCAATAATTTACTATGAAAGTGTCAACAGCTGTTGTTTCTTCTTACATTTAATTAATGTTTGCAGTATTTTATTTAAGAAGACTAAATAAAAAACTTGAAAACCAAAATATTTATCTTTTCTAGCATGCACAGAGCACACAGTTACGCAATGGTATGTTAGGTGTTAATTTACAAATTTTGTAAAATGTTAACAGTACCAAAGTAGTATTTGCCTGAGTTCTAAGCTGGCAGATTTTATATTTTTGATTTTATAACATAAAGCAGTTGAATTCCCATTGGTTCAGATACTGCCTTGATGATAAACATTAATCCTCTAGGATATTGACGGACTAGCTGTAACAAGCTTTCTTAATGAGGGAAGAAAGCGACAGTCTTGCTGACAGTATAACTTCCACAAACTATCACTTGTATATATCAATGATGGTAAATACACCAGTTTCCTGAGGTTGATACTAAAGTCTTAGGAAAAAATTAGATCAACAATCACAACTCAGTTTTATTAAAAAAAGCTCCCCTAAGATCTGTGAATATAGTACCCTCATTTTGTTCTGCTTTCTGTAATATTAAATATGTTGTGAGATTGCAATTGTGGGATCATGTGAAGAACATAATAAGAAATGTTTAAAATTGTCATTTCTCATTTTATCATAATCCCTTGAAACCTGGGTCACTGACACTAAGATATCTGGTGTCATCCTTTAAAAAAGTGTACTTAAGAGGGTAAGATTAAATCAGAGCATGAAGTTAGCAGCAAAGATTTCACCTAATGAGAGTCCCCGCTGCATCTGCATTCCAGGTGTTCTGGCCTTTCAGAAACATCCCCAGCACATTCATGCCACTTGTGTCTGGGCTCATGAGAGCCACCTGTAAGCTTTAGGCCCAGTTCCAAAGAAGCTTTTCTAGAAAAGCCCTGGGCAGATGCATCTTGCTTGCATCCCCCCCAACACTTGCTGCCTGGGATCCTGTTGCCACTGGCACCTGATAGTGCAAGCAGTGACAAGGCAGAGAGAGAGTAACAACGAAAGGCAAGGAAAACCTGGCCCTTATGCTGGCTGCTCACCATGGAGGTGCCCTGGGGGATTGTCACGGTTTAAAGCTGGGCTGGCTATTAACCAGGTGGCAGATGCTCTCTGTTAACCCTCTCCCCCCCCCCCAAGGGAAAGGGAAAAGGGAGAGAGACTTATGGGTTGGAAAGTTAAAACAGTTTTAATAAACTATAATAATGAAAAAGAGTATAATAACAATAATAATAGAAATAAATATATACAAATATATACAAAACCAAGACTGAGAGCTTGGAAATCCTCCTCAGGCAAAGTTGCTCCCCCAGCATGGGCAGAGGGGAAAATGCAGTAGCTCTCCCCAGCACGGGCAGAGGGGAAAATGCAGTAGCTCCCTGCCATCACACCTGCAGGCTTTTAACTGGAAACTGGCAAAGCTGGTACCAATCAGTGGGAGACAGGAGGGCCCCTCCCTCCTGGGCCCCACCTCCAGGAGGCAGTGGGTTAGTGATAAATAGGAAAGTGAGAATGATGTGTATGGGATGGAATACCTCGTTGGTCAATCTTGGGTCACCTGCCCTGTCTGCTCCTCCCTGCAGGTGCGAGCCCCCTTCGGCTCTTCACTCATAAGCAGTGAGGAATTTAGCAGTGACCTTGGTTTCTCTAAGACTAATTGGCCTGGTTTGGGCCAAACCAGGACAGGGATACATCTCGGAGCCACCTGACATGTTTGTAATGTCTACATAAAGACGAAGCATGGTAGTGCAGGACTGGGAGCGCAAGGGTCTGCACTCCACCTTCCACTTGTGCAGCATGATAGTTTTGCAATTTAAATCAGAAAAGGAGTGAGGAAGAGATGGACAGGAGTCAGCAGAAGGCAGGATTCATCTGGCATGGTGAGTGCTTTTCGTGAGATTTTTAAAAAATGTACTTCTCTGCTTGTGTGTTCCAGCACATGAGCTGTCAGCAACATCGCTGGTTGTTCTGAAATGGCTGTGCCAGCCTCTTTCAGCGGGTGAAGGATGAAGAGCATGTGCCTGCATAGTCAGTGGCTGTAGCCACATAAAATAGCTGCTGAGAGACAGAACAGATTGGTACACAGATGCACGAGCTGTTGGCTGTCGTGGCAGCACTGCGTTTCACTGTTGCAAGCCCCAAGCTTGCTGAACGTAGTTAAGGTGACCTAACAACTCTGGTTCAGAGCATGGCTGCTGCTTCTGGAGGAGAACTGGAGGGTGACAGCATGAGGTTTGCTGTGCCTGAAAGCTGGCAGCAAGTCCTAGGAGAGAGAGCTGCCATCACAACAATGTGATCTGCTTTCCACATAGCATTTTAATGAGGACAAACTTTGCTAGATATGTATTATGGCAGCATTCGTAGAGAGAATCTGTTACGGTGACTGCTTTGTAAGAACCCCATATTTGGTGTGACAGCTTGGAGATATTTGTTGTGAGGTTTTTGAGGATGCAGACTGCACATAAAGGTATGGAGGCACTTGTGTGTGGTGTAGTAAAGGCAGGCTAATGGGAGAAGACATACTTTTGGCTAAAACTTCTGCTACTTGTTTGAAGTTCATGCAATATAATAATCTCTATTTATACAAAAAATATCTTGTTTGCAGATGCTTTTCTGCTATGAAACCATAATGGCAGATGAAAGCATTTTAAGAAAGTGATGTATTCTTTCCTGACAGGTATTTGCATCCATCAGTACATACAATGAAGTCCTCAAAGTCACAGGCAATGAAGCATGGTTTATATTTATTACTGTAGCTGTATTATAAACCTATTAATAACACTGAATATGGTGACAGAACTTATGGTCTTTTTCTGATCCACACAAACCAGACAATTAATTTTATTCTTATTTTTTTCAGATTAATAGTATGTAAAAGGCAAAGATTGACATGTCCTGAGAGTATACAGTATTACTCCTTGATACTTTGCAAATGACCTTTTAAATAATGTCAGGTTAATATCTGTTTCTTCTCTCTTAAAGGTAGGAGGAACGCAGTGACCTAGCCAGTATTTAAATTTTCATTTATTACACTTTATAGGTGCATTAAGTTGATTAAATCAGTTTATTGGGGTGGAATGGTTGTATTTTCAAATGAATTATATCTCTGTTCTTAATGCCAAATATCCTGGCTAGTCACCATTTAGTAACACAGAACAAGAGCATAATAGCTGTGGAATTTTGGAAACACTTTATTTGAACATGGAAAATTTCTTAATTTTAAATATATATACATTTTAAAATAGGTATTTAGGTATGTATTTTTACCTTCATATAAACCCTGGCTAAGCCAGCTTTCATTAATACACTGTATGTATATATACATCATCACATTTGGAACTGGTTGCGTATAATATGATATTTTTTCAGTTTTCTCTGTTTGTGAAGATTACAGCATGGGGAGAGATAAAATAGTGCTTAGTATATATTTGCTAAGATCTCATAACAGCAGCATCTGTCCAAGTCCAACAATTCCAAGGAAAGAGTCAGGCAGAGAACAAAATTTACATTACCAATGAACTGCTGAGAAGATTTAGAAAGCATAATAAACTTTGAGAGGAAGCACTCACCATGGTGTTCTAGAATACATTAATCATGATTAGATATTCATAAGGAAAGTGTCAGAACTGGGATTTAGTTTGTTTTCCACAAAATATTGAACTTGCAAAGGTGAAAAGCGTTAACAGGAGAGAAAAAGGAGATGGAGGTTTGCATTGCATTTTATCAAGAATTGAAAGAAATTGTCTCCGACTCAGGGGTGACTAGCTCGTCAACAGGGATAACTGTGGCAATTCTGTGAACTTTCCATGTAGTTTTCTTTGCTTAAAAAAAAAAGTCATCAAAAAATATTTGAATTAATAAGTATACTAGTTTTTACCCACTCTTTTATTGAAATAAAAATAGATAAGCAATATTTTCTCTTACCCCCAAAATTTGTTGTTGCTGGTGACTTAGCAGCTGAATAAATGAACCAATTATTTTCAAAACAGTTATTCCTTTGTTATTGAGTGTAATATTGTCATTAGTTTTAAGATAAAGTAGGCAATGTGCATCACACACAGATACCATAAATACTCGTAATTTGTGCATATGCATATTGAAGTATAATGTACAAGTCCTGATGTGCATCAGTCTAAGGTGCCTTTGCTTACAGAGGAACATACATTGAACTTACTAGTGATAGGTGAAGTCCAAAGAGGTTGGATATTCATTTTATGTAAGACTGTCTGCCTCAGAGTTTGGATGTGTGTTTGAATCCTATCCCCATTATTAATACTATCTGAAGGCTTGAGTGCAATAGGAATATTGAAGATTATTCAGCGTCAACTACCAGATTTGGAAACACAAAGAGTTTAATGCTGTAAAATCAATAGCCTAAGCTAAGTAAAGAGGTAATAGACAATTTTATGGTATTTTGCCCTTTTTTTTTATAAGTAAAATAGTGATTTAACTATAACTGAGCATCTTGCAGCATAAACCACTTCTGAGACAGTCTGAAAGTTTCAAGGCTAGAAGATTAGCCCCACTTGCTCTGCTGAGCAGACTAAATTGTTTGATTGCATTGTACACAATGTATTCAATGACTGCATTTTTAATCGAGTGTATACTAAGTAGAATTTTACCAAGTAGAATTTTCTTTAATGAAATAAAATATTTCATATTTGTGCTTTATAAGTTTCAGTAGAAAACTGCGATTAAATCTTTCTTCTTTGCAATTCTGGTCTGAACAGACTATTTTTCCCTCATCCCAATGATAAGGATCAGCTTGAATAATATATATAGCCTCATAAGACAACTAAATTGTAACCAAGTGTTGCTATATGAATGGCTGCAATTTGAATACATGAGTAAATATTGTTATATAGAGGTTTTCAATATAATAATGATTTTAGAAATTTTATTAAAAGAAAATAATAAAACAGTAACACAAGCTACAAATGATATGGGTCAGAACAGTTTGCTTGCTTGAGAAATGACCTTACCTAAATGAGGCAAGTGAAATGCCTTAAGGTATTCCAGCTGCCAGTTCAGAAGGTACAGCTCTCCCAGCAGTGTTTCTCACCCAAGAGTTTTAAGGAACAAACTTGTCACAGAATAAAAGAATCCTCTTATGGATAATAATATATCAAAAAGTTTCAGAATTAACTGAAATGGAGAGAAGTCAACAGCAAGAAAACTTCAGTGTGCATCGGATTCATGAATGCTCTGGAAGTGGGCTAAAAAGTAAGATGACAGAACTTCCTGAGAATCGGGAAGGAAACTCTAAATTTGATACTAAAGAACTTGCTGTACAGTGAGAAATAAGGAATAACCATGATTATTCCACATCCTTCACCCTATCCCTCCTCAGCTTTTAAGGCAAATCTAAGGCTGACAGAGAACAACACAGAAGAATCCCACAATACAGATCAATTTAATGATAAAATAGCAGAATGAAACTCATGGTTAATAAGAGAATTAATACACATGAGGGGAAAAAAAAGCACCCTAATTATTTACATGCAATGAGGAAAAAAATAACCTATACCATAATTATTTACAGGCAATGAGTAGCTGTAAATTAGCTATTTGCATTCATAGGACATAAAATATGTGAGTTATTGTTAATAGATGTCTCAGAATTTCAGGTCAGTGTTTAGTGGCAGACAAGTCATATATATATTAAAAGATGTGTTGAAATACTTTTTATCTCTATGTTTTAACTTATAAATTATACTATAAATTATTTAATATATAAAAGTTATCATATAAATATAAGTTTATATACCAAATTATAAAATATAGATTATTATAATTTGTATTATAAATTATATGTATATTAAAATATTTTAGAGTATGAGAATTATTGGGAAAGAAATGCTGAATAACAAGGAAAATAACCTGCTGTCTAAGTGCTTGGTGCATCCCTGTCTTGAATACCGTATGAGTCTCTGGTTAACTTCCTTAAAAAAATATAATGCAACGAGGAATGCACAGAGAAAGAAATGGGAAAACCCAGAGGTACAGACTGGTCTCTGTTTGCAGAGAGAGTAAAAAAAATAAATTAAATAAGCTCATCAGATTTCCAGATATGGTCATATCCATATAAAAGAGCAACACTCTTCACACCTATGTAATGTTCTAGAAATAAAAATATACATAAATTAAAAAAGGAAGCAGACAAACTTAGAGCTGAAGTGCATCAGTGGATATTAGACAAAATGGCTGCTGCAGTTTCTGGCTCAGGCAGTAAATGGACTCGGGGGAATATACTAACTTGTCTATTCTCTGCCTGTTCCTTTACTTATCCTTTAAGCATCTACCATTGACCATCAATTTAACAATAAGTTGTTATTAAACAGTATTTGCCTCTCTTTACCGTATCACATCAGTGCTTAGTGCAAATAAAGAATTGGAGCAAGATTTTTTGGAAATATAAGGTAAAGTTTGATTAATAGCTGCTTAATGACAACCCCTGGTGAAGTAGGTGAAAAGTAAAATAAACGTGCAGGATAAAATACTTTTAAACATTAGAGTGGTGAAAATACATGGTAGAACTACTTATTTCTGCAAGGCCTTAGAAATAATAAATAATTTCAGAAGACCAAAAGATGTCAGATGATACTCAATCGACATCTCTAGAAAACGGCAAACTATTCATAATGATGTTAATCCATGTGCAAGTTACAATCTTATCTTATCCTGAAATCCTTACAGGTACATAAGAGCTGTATTGTCATATGTGGAGCTTATACTTACTTAAGTATGTTGCATGAGCATACACATCACTGGAAAAAATGGTAAAGGTCAGGAACGTATCTGCCTGACAATCTGATTTCACAACTTTCGCAGCACAAGTAAAATTCACTACACTGCTTCCTGGGTGATGCCTCGGTGATAAGACAAACCCAAGAAAAAATATATCTGTTCAATAGCATTTCACTGAAATTGTCAAATATAATCAAATAACACTTGCTTATTTCTTGGAATGTTTCTTTCAAAGCTGGCTTCTCCCCTGTCTTCTCTGGCTGTGCAGCTGCTTGATTCAGTTCCAAAGTTTCAGTCTGTGGCAAGTCCCCTGAGAGACAGAAAGTGAGATTAATGCCTTATTCATCTTTGATTAAGACGCACACACCACTCCCCCTGCCCCTTCCAAAGTTCTCAGAAATATATATACTTTCTAGGAGATTAAATAGAACTTTCTTTTAATTTTTCCAAACAGTGATAGCAGAAAAATACAAAAGACTAAGTTGCTTGTACTCAGGAGCTCTGGATTTGTTGAAGTTTCGTATTTCAAAATATTTATTAAAATCTGTATTAATAATACTTAAAATCTTTGATTTTCAGAATTTTCCTATGAAACATAGTTTTGATTATAACATTTAACTACATTAACCATTTGTTTGTCCCTGAAATTCCTTAAGCCCACTTATCTCCAGTTCATGTGAGAGATATTATTTTATATAATATACTGTGCACTTAATAAAAGCATGCTAAGTAACAATAGTCATTCGTATACTCAAATTTAATGATCTGTGAAAAAGTTTCTGACAGCTGAAAACTCAGTATGTCCACCATGATTTGAAACAAACAGAAAAAGTGAAAATAAAAGTAGTCATATAATAAAAAATCTAAAAGAAACTGCTATACAGTAATTCAACTGTAATTCATTAAATTAAAAATACAGAAAAATGTTATCCAAACACTTGAAACATCAAATTCTGTCAGATTGTAATCAATGACTAAACAGGATCTACATCAGTAATTCAAATTTGAGTTCAGAAATACGTCACTTTGCCCCAGAATGCATGATAAAAACACCCTTTAAAAACACAATTTCTGATTGTTTGATAATATAACCATTGAAAGAAATGTACAGTACCTTCAAAAAGAAATAAGAAGCAAGTTATTTTATGTATCATGAGTATATAGAATTGATACCTTATTTCTTTCTCTTCGCCTATACACAGCAACAAAATCTGGAGTTGTAACAGAGCTTTGAAAACTCATTCTATCTCTCTAATTCAAGTCTTTAACAATGTAAGTCTTTAAGGACAGATCATAATTTTTCTTCAAATAAAGACTTAATTATAGCATTGTTTTAAGGAGAACTGTGGTTTTGGTAGTAGCTTTTAAATAAATAATGACTTAAGCTGTGCAATAAATTCAATAGAAAATTTATGATACTTTGAAAAAAAATTGTTTTTTTTATTTCTGAAAGGCAAATAAGAGTGGAACATCTCCCTTATGAGGAGAGGCTGAGGGAGCTGGGTCTCTTTAGCTTAGAGAAGAGGAGACTGAGGGGTGACCTCATTAATGTTTATAAATATGTAAAGGGCAAGTGTCAAGAGGATGGAGCCAGGCTCTTCTCAGTGACATCCCTTGACAGGACAAGGGGCAATGGGTGCAAGCTGGAGCACAGGAGGTTCCACTTAAATTTGAGGAAAAACTTCTTTACTGTAAGGGTGACTGAACACTGGAACAGGCTGCCCAGAGAGGTTGTGGAGTCTCCTTCTCTGGAGACATTCAAAACTCACCTGGACGCGTTCCTGTGTGATATGGTCTAGGCAATCCTGCCCCGGCAGGGGGATTGGACTAGATGATCTTTCGAGGTCCCTTCCAATCCCTAACATTCTGTGATTCTGTGATTCTGTGAAATAAGAACTGCAGACACCCTACATGCTTCTGAGATTTTAGGTGGCATCTGTCCAAAAAACTGACTTCTCTAATTTACATTTTAAGTGTTCATCCAAGTAATAGGCAATGAAGTCAGAAACTGAGCATGTAATAATTTTCTCTTCTTTTGGACAAGTACAAAGGAGAAGCCTTTCAGGTCAAACAATTTTCAAAACTATAAGGACTCTATTCTTTTACACCACATGAGGCTAAAATATATGCAGTTTAGACGGGAGGGTGGTGGAATGTGGCTGCCCTTACCATCTTCTGTGAAATGACTGTTCTCCAACCTAATTTTCATTGTATGGAGGGATATTCCACAAGTGCACAAAGGGGACAAAAGTTCGACTGTGCATAGCTAGTTTTAGCATGCATAACTGCTAAACTAATCTGATTCTGACCTTGAAAGTTAACAATAAACCTTTTTCAAATACTTTTTTTTTCAATAAACACAAATAAAAGGGTGTTTTCTTCAAGATTAAAAGTCAGGATTCTGTTTTTTTTTGTTTTTCTTTTGTATTTTTTTTTTTCTTGTAATGGACATATTGTTCCAATAACAGTGATACTGAGAACTAACACAGAGGCAGTGAAGGAAAATGCCATTCCATGACACACTTGAATTCTGAAAGTTATGAAATAATCTTTTCCAGTGTTTCAAGTCAGTGAGCTAAGTTTGCTGTAATAACCCCATAGTAAATTTCCACTGGAACATCTGATTAGCAGTTCTATTTTGGTGGAAGGACGAGGGGAACCCAAGAAAAGTTATTCACTGTGACACTTTCTATCATCGCTTTAATATCCAGTTACCTAACAGGTATAAAAGAACAAGCCTTAAGTTATTTATGTAAAATATGTCTCTGTAATAGAGCTTGTCTTTGTTTCAAATAATTTTCTGCTTAATATATTCTGCAAGAGATCTCCTAGGAGAGATACCTCTGCTATGTATACTAGAAAAGCTAGAGTACCAAAAAGAGGTACTTGAAGTGGGAACTGTTGGAATAAGCAATGATAAATGAGATGAAACCTTAAATTTGATTAATAGGGAGAACCAGAATGAGATTGGTTTTGGTGGAACAAAAGATAGGTGGTGTCAAAGTAGTATGGTATATTAATCTCAAGCTTGATTTTGAGTTAAAAATAGAAAAGCTAGGCAGGCTGGTAAAATTCACCTGGGATGAGAATCAAACAGACAGCAACTGTTAAGTGGTTTTACCAAGTTTGGTAGACTAGTCCCTAAAGAAGGGTAGCAGACTTATGCAGCATCTCATTACCAAGACTGTGAATAGAGGTAAGGCTAGAGTCCATTTAATACCTTTGATATCTCCACAGGAACTGATTCTGCGCAGTCCCTGCCTTCGGGTGACTGTGAGGACTACTGCTATATGAAGAATGATAGGAGTCAAAACCACAGTTTGTGTAATAGTATTGCCAGGAGCATGAGTGTAAATGATACAGGATAATAAATGATCCCCTATTTGTTCACATTTTATGCTCAGCTGATTTCCTATAAAAAAGGAAATGTTAGGCAAGACTTTAACATTCTGTACACGCTCTGGGCTCTTAGGGCACACTTACAACATTTTGTACTTATTCATGCATATCTTTATTCTTATTAGAGATTTCTACATTAGCAGGGTAAGTGCGTTAGAAACAAGGTAGAGAGGGAAAAAATTAATAAACATTCATGAATAAGTCAGCCTGCACAGATGTTCATCTCTGTCTCATATTACAGGACAAAATAATATAGACTAAATAGAATGACTTGCACATGTTTCAAAGTGATGAGGATCAGTTTGCTGTGTTGTCTGTTTAGCATGATAGTTTCAACATAGATGCTGAATATCAAAAATAAATATCAACTATCTCTAATAGATACTGAAACCACTTATGAAATGCACATCTGTAGGTCCGTTAGAAATTACATAAGGAAACTCTCATGCCACATGTATCTATAAAATCTGTGAGTATGATTTATTATAGGCCTTCCATAGTCCTGATCTTATCTTTATGAAGTGGTAATGTCTTTGTCCAGTCAAAAGCAGCTCTGACACAAATTCTCTATGATTTTTTCATCATCTCCTGCAAGGATTTTCTCATAAATTTCAGAGTATGTTTGTCAAGGCCTTTAACATTAGAAACAGTTCTGTATATTCTTCCAGATTGTTGTGTACCTCTCTTTCTAATATCAGCATCTAATATCCTAATTTGAATTCTAATGGGTCACACTTTAACAAATCACGGTAGCTGGGTAATGTTAGACTGGAAAAATTTTTTGTTCATTCAAATAGAAAGCAATTTTTGATACCCTGGTTTAAAATATACCAGAATGTTGCAATCAGCACAAACTGGGTTGTTATGATGATGGCAGGATGACAAATTTATGGACAGAGTGCAGATGAAGTGGACAAGATCTATAACTGTGCATAATTGTATTCATACCATATTTTATGCAATCTACCAGATAGATATTGGTATTTACTCTTAAAATGTACCTTTAGAATATAAAGTCTGAAATTGTTAATTTAACATTCTGGTTTAATATTAAAATTGCAAATAGGTGAGTATCCTTGTTTCCATGAAACAAAACGTTGCATCAGCTATTAAGAGTGGCCTTGTCCTTCCCTATCCTCATTTCTTTATATAGCATTTCAATTTATGAAGGTGAAATACGTGTAAGCAGTCTGCAATTTTAAGTTTGCGTACGAATTAAAATTGGATGTAAACAGTATTTCTTTCAGTTTTCAGTGCATCATAATAAAGTTTCATAAGTTGGTTTGAAATCTGTGATTTTTGGCGTTCTTACACAAATTTCAACAAGGTACATTGTTTATGCAAATAAGAATAGTTATTGAACGCCTTCTGTACTCACAGTAAAAGACACTATGTTGCAATGCTATGAAATATCTGTTAAGAATTATTGCAGTTCTCCTCTGGGATGACAATATTTTTCTTGCTAATCAAAATAATGTTAGACAAGTATGAAGCAATATATACATACAAAACTGTAACAACAACAGTGTTTGAAACAACTGTTTCTGAAGACAACGTTCACTGAATGTCATTAGTACTAATACAAAAGTATTTATTTATTTTCCTGAAGAGTCCTGTGACAGATGTCATTTGTTATTTTGGATTTTTTTCTAACAAGTAATAGAATGCTGGTGCGTTTACCATGCTAGTGCTTTGCCAGTTCAGGTCATCTGCAACATGAGTTGTGGGATTCTGAAACAGAAACAATGAAAAACCCAAAGCAATCAAAGTTTTTAAAATAATCTATCCTGAATTTTGCACTTTGCAGTGAATTCTAGGACAAAATTTGGCGAGTTGAGTTTATCGACTGGAAACATTCTTATAATTCTGACATATGCAATAAAGTTTATAGACTATACATAATTTTAATAATGCAATTTAAAAATTCCTCCAGAATATTGGCAGAAAATACTGTGCTTTGCTTACATTTTAGACTTCAGTGCTGGTAAGTTAAAGATAATAATAGATGTATGCTAGATATTTTACACTTTTAGGTCGTGACCAGTGCATCACAGGAGACTGTATTTAAAAGAAAATGTTGATGAACATGTCATTAATGATCATCTTTCTTCCTTCATTTGAGAAAAACAGCGTTGAATTTTTCACCATTCTTTTCTATTATGTCTTGTCTTTTCTGAGGCTTTTCCTGGTTGTTTCCTCAGTGAACCTCTCACATGGGTATGGAATAGTGATAAAAAAAGGTTCAGTTCAGCACAACCAGATTGATATTGTGGTCCCAAATACTACTACCTTTCTTTTCTTTCTTCTCCTTGCTGTTGTGCCAGATGGATTACCCTATTTCTACTATATTAATTCATGTAATATTGGTATTGTAAATTTTTATTATATGAGTTGTGCCAAAGTAATATTGCCATCTGTCACTGAACTTTTACATTTTATTTTGACAGAAACAGACCTGTAAAGATGTTTATGTGGTGGTCAGCTGTTTTACTTCTTGGATGCATTTTGCTGGGAGCAGATGGGTGGCCAGTCAAGGAAGGATATGACTTTAGGCCCTATCAGCCCCTTGTAAGATTACGTCACAAGGTACTGATTATTCTATAGCACTTCTGTTTTTTCTTCCATGGTTGAGGGATAAATTACATGCCAGCATTGTCTTGTTCGTGTTTATTGGAGTAACGTTCAGAAATTAACGTTTTCAGTAACAACACCTGCAAAAATATAGACTTGATTTGACAAGTAAGCAGGAGCTGTTTTGATTTGAAAGCCCAGAAATATTTCAAAGGTAGTGAGCTAAGCTCTGTTCTAGTTTCACAAACTAGAGATTATGTATATTAACAGAAACTCAGAGACAGAGCCAGGAGAGGTTGTCTCTTAAAGCAACTGTCAGCATGTGCTTAAGGCAATGACTTGTCCCAGTGCTCACTGGATTTCAGACCAAGCAGCAGTAAGGAGAACTGCCTGTCAAAGGAACATGGTGTTGAAGTTAACTGATCAACAAAAACTTGTCTGCATGAGGTAGATGTTCACAGTGCTTGCTGAGTTTAGGAGATTTGAACCATGGCATAATGCAGATATTTCCTGAGATACTGAGTTTCCCAGCTTCAAGTACTATATGCCATTCAAATTTTGCCCACCTGCCACACATTTGTCATGAATCCAGGACTTCTAAAACAGTTCTCAGTTAACAAATCCTACACCTCTTCTAGTAACTAGAAGGGAAACTGCTGTGGTGGTTCTGTAAAACAAGGAACAGAGCTGTAATATCTCCATGAGCTGTCTGAAGCTAGCTTAGAACCGACCAACTTCTTATTTTCATCTTGGTGTGATAGTCATGGGTTCAACATCTGAGGAGCCCTAAGGCCTACAATCAGGACAACAAAGATGACAAAAAAAAACTTCTGTGTGTTTCAACTAGAAAGTCTGAATTGTAGCCATAAACTCTAAATGTTTGTTTCTATTAATGTTTCAAGATCTGGCTAGTTTAATTTCTCAATACTTTTTATAAAATATGAAAGCTATTTCCTCTTGGTCCTCAGTTTGAGAAAAATGAACCAATATCATGTGATTCTATCTCAGCATATAACGAAGAGGAACTGATAACTGATTTCTACTCAAACCAGTAAAATATTTGCCTATTAGCTGATTATTTTATACTGTTTGTTAAATATGGAAAGTTTCTAACAGATGGAAAATAAAATATTAAAATTTAAATTTCATTATAAAATTTTGCATCTTGTAGGGAATGAGGGATTGTTAATCAGAATAAAGAATGCATCAGGCCCCAGTCACAGAATCACAGAATCACAGAATGTTAGGGATTGGAAGGGACCTCGAAAGATCATCTAGTCCAATCCCCCTGCCGGGGCAGGATTGCCTAGACCATATCACACAGGAACGCGTCCAGGCGGGTTTTGAATATCTCCAGAGAAGGAGTCAAGTAAATATGAAACTGTACAAGCAGGCAGGTGTTCATACTGAGTATTTTGCAAAATCGGAAACTTTGTTTCATCAGTTTACTTGCATTTGTCAGCTTTAATCAAAATACAACACAACAGCATAAGAAAAATACTTTGAAATCTATGAGGAATGAAAGACTAGTAGTGTATCTGTGGAATGAACCATGGCAGAGAGAAGTCACACGTACAAAAAAACCCCAAAACAAAATAGTGAAGAATGTGAGAAGAATGAAGGGCAGGACATGAGGCATAGTGAACACCATTTCTGAAATTTAGATTGTCTCTGACGTTCGTATCAGATCAGGCTGTTATAAACATTTCAAGTTTAATGTTGGGGGGATCACACAGACACATATGCCTGTGTCAACACACACATATATGTACACATGAAAGGTAGAGAGACTTTTCCTCTATTTTTCATTCCTTACATATTTTTTTTAAAAACATATATAAAAATACGCATACTGACAAAACAGAAGAAAATGGCATATCCTGTAAATTGATTTTGTATTTTTAAAAGAAGATAAAGCTTAAAGGGAAAGAAAATGAATGCTATAAAAAAAATATAAGGAAAAAGAATAATGAAAACATGGCATAAAATTTTATTCTGAAAAGCGAAGAATATATGGTGGGTTATTTTCCCAGATTAAAAAAATGGTTTAGTATAGTTCAGCTTTTGGTATTATGGATAAGTGTTAGCATAAAAAAACTAGGAAGGCAAAACTTTTCTAAAGTCAATTTTTAAAACCAGTTCTGGCACAGATACACGTATTCAAAACACATAAATAATATGATAAAGGAGGCTTTCTGCTTCATTCTAACACTTAATATATCAAGTGCTTAGATTAAGTTATGCAAGTAGAATACTTATTGCAAACAAAATATGATAATGAATATCAGCAGAATCATATTTGCTTTGATCAAGCAATATGTATGCAAGTTTATGAGTGTGAAGATTAAAAAAAGAGTAGTAATCACTCTTGCTCTAATAAAGGCAAATTTACCTGACTTGGACGGTAGTCTGCCCAGAGCAACTCCAAATGTCAGACTGCAGGGAAAAACAGTCCTGCTGGTACTGAGATATTATCTTGCAAAAATAATTTTATTCATGTTGAGAACAGGCATTCATATCATAAAGGTTTAGTTGTTAGTTGTTTTAAAAAGGATTATGAACAAATTCAACTCCTCATGCACAGAAATTACAAGTAGGCATTTAGTCTGAATGCATAAGAAAAACATGCATAAGGAAAAAACTTTATAAATAGGGAAAAAATTTATGCATAAGAAAACACTTTTTTACTGTGGGAGTGACCGAGCACTGGAACAGATTGCCCAGAGAGCTTGTGGAGTCTCCATCCTTGGAGATACTCAAAAGCCATCTGGACGTGGTCCTGGGCAATCTGCTGTAGGTGACAGTGCTTGAGCAGGGAGGTTGGACAAGGTGACCTTCAGAAGTCCCTTCCAACCTCAACCATTCTGTGATTCTGTGATTCATTATAATACATAATTAATAATTACCTATAATAAAATATAATTAATTGATGTATTTTTTGCAATTTATATAGTCAGCCTTATAGTTGTGGGATGTTACTGATGAAACTTAAAAAGGTTTAAAGAGATTTCTAGAGAAAACTTTTAAGAAAAACATTTTAGAAAATCTTTCACAAAAGATTTTTAAAAAAGTTTTTACAAAATCTTTTAAAGATTTACAAAATGTTTTTAGAAAATCTAAATGACATAATAGCAAAAAAGAGACAGTATTCCTTAACCACTGCTTTAATAAGTTGATAGTAAAATGTGTGATGAAATAAATTGAGAAGTTCTTTATGTTTTAATAGCAAATATTTGTAGCACAGATTTGGTTGATAGGTTGTTCAAAACCTTTTGAAATCATTTTACTTAGAAAAAAATTGATCTTTATCTTTGTACTGTCCCTTAGCTTCCCCCCAACTTCCAAAACCCCTCTACATATTTAATAGTTAATGAAGCCACCTCTATTGAATTATATTTGTTATTTACTTGCAACAAATAATCCAACTTGCATAACTTAATTGAGACAGTTGAAATGTTCAATCTGTTTCAGAGAACTAATAGTACATATCAGGTTTTATTACCTGTTTTATACATAATTTATCCAGATCTTCACCCCACTGTTCTCATACAAGGCTATTTAGCCTGTAGCTTTTTATTAATTTTCAGGCCCAGGAGGTATGTAGTTTGGTTGTTTGGTAACTCTATGTTGGGATGTGGTTCAGAGCTGTGTGGTTCCTCACAATGTGGTTTGCAAAGGAAAGCAAGCCATGCAGGTAGATCACTAGGAATTCCCAGCACATTTTGCCAGGTAAGTCACCTGTCTCTTTAGGGAGCTCTAAAAAATTACCTAAAGCTCCAGTTTAGAGATTGGAGAACATTCCAATTAAGAGATAGCCTTCATGAGTTTTCAGGTTTCTGTGTGTACCTATGTTGCATTCAAAAAAGGACTATGAACATACATTTTTCCAGGAGCAGAATATTCAATTATATCATTTTCCTCCTCCACTGATGGCATTGTCTGTGTTCTTGGTTTCTATAGAATTTGGGGGTTTTTTTAGATTATTGATAATAGATTAAATGTGAGGACAGATACAATTATATAGCGATATCTCATGATACTTTAGATAGAATAGAATGTATAGCTGATCTAATTCTTATGCCACAGTTGTATGGAACTCATATCCTTCTGGTGGTGGAAGTAACTAGGAGAATTGGTATTACTGATAGAAATTTTCAGTGCTGCAATGTGTGAGAGCCTGCATCCAGTTTTTCTTTAGAAGATAATTATGCTGCCTTTAAGAAACCAGCATTTTCACTGGCAATTGAAACCACTATTTTTCAGTCTCCAATATTACTTTTTTTTTGTTAAAACTGCAGAAAATCATAGCAAAATATGCTTTAAGCATATAGATAACTAACTTCTGAGTCTGGACTGCGGTATTTCCTTGGCTAATGTCAGAGCAGTCTGACAGTATGTGACTGTTTTGACACTAACCAAAGTTAGGCCTCGTGCTGTGGATATTGCTGATTTCCCAACTTTGCTCGTTATATCCTTTAAGTATGCAGCAATTTCTTACTGTGTAGAAATGTATTTTTGTGTCCTTAACTTGACCTGTACGAATTAACAGACTGTTCTTCAGCAAACTTTCTAATTTATCATATGCTGCATTCATGAAAAGTTTCCACTTTGAATGGTTTTCTAATTTTATTATACATTAGTTGGAACTGCTCTAGTATTACAGTGGAATTTTTAATATCCGGTACCTAAGACAAGCTGCCGACTTTCAAGTGTTAGGTTTATTTTTCTGGGAATTTTCTAACAGAAATTCTGCAATCATTTATAAAATATAGGTCTAAGAACTTGCAGCAGTTCACATCTAAATTATAATTATAGCCCAAACTATAATTATAATAATGTTCATTATCATGGCCATTATAATGGCCACAAAGATCAAATGTTTGCATCATTTATATATGAAATAGTCAAAACCAGGAAGAGATGAGTTGGCTTGAACTAGAATGGAGAAAGAGTATTACAAAGCACTCCTGAAAACTTTATTTTCAGTCCTCTTCCCTTGTTAAGCTGCCATGGCTTACACTTACATGGTTATGCTGAAAAATATCAGGTTATGTCTGAACAGCAGTGAATTTCGTGTTATGCCAGTTAATCCTTGGTTCTTCATTTGTCAAAACACTGGAAAAGTTTGTAAGGGACTTTCCATTTGGGAGTCTTCTTGCATTGCTGCTTAAGTATTGTAAGCAATTTGTTAACACCTAGGTTCCCACCTGAAATCATTAGGAAGTATTTCTAGCATCCTAATGAATTTTCTTCTTGTAATTTGCACGGCTCTGACAGAGAGCAATGTTTATGCAATGTCTTCAGTGAAAAAGAATATGCCCTGAGATTTCCAGGTATAAATAGGAAGGCGACAGCCAACAGAACACTGGCTGTTGTTTTCTGATTCTGTGTCAGAGATGAAGAAATATGGAATACAGGCTGTACATTCATATGCATATTCCAAAGCACGCCGAGTCTGCATATCTAACACATGCACGTACAACTCTCCTCTGCAACCCAGATGATTCACATGGTTTAGCAGGGAATAATATTAACAACAGTGCCTCATTGTGAATGATATTATTATGGATAGGGAGTTGTTTGGTTTTAGTCTCAAGGGACAATCGGTGAAGATTGCTAATTTAGTCATTGTCACCTGGATACCTTTTACTTAGGCCCAATTCTGATCTTATAGAGTTAAGACCATTACATTCATTAGAGTCAGGGTTGTAACTCCTAACTAAGAGCAAGCTTGGGAGAGGGGGTGGGGGGTAGGAGGAGCAACGGTCAGGGGAATCTGGGCAAAGGAGAGAGGGAAGAACTGAGGAAATTTGGAATTTGGCCTGGGCAGGAGCTTTAGTCAGGAAAGGGCTTTCTGTCCAAAGGAGCAGGCAGGTACAGAGGGGACAGCAAAGGGGACGTGCTTTGTTTTTAACAGCTTTCATGGACCTCTTCTAACAACTGATTTTGCTGCATTGACTCAAACTGTTTCCAGCCTGCCTCTCTCCTTTTTTCTCTCTCCCTCCCTTCTTACTGTTGCTGTTTGCTGTTAAGTTAGGCAGTTCAACTCTGGTG
The DNA here is from genome assembly GCF_013368605.1 of Nyctibius grandis. NCBI lineage: Eukaryota > Metazoa > Chordata > Aves > Nyctibiiformes > Nyctibiidae > Nyctibius > Nyctibius grandis. Next base: position 48,075,635 of record NC_090663.1, read on the forward strand.
CTCATTAATTTAGGCCTTAGGATTTAGTCAGTTCAGACATGTTTAGGTTAGATTAGAGTTAGGTCCAGTTTAGAGCTGTTTAGGCAGTAATTACTTTGGCTGAATGAAACAAAGCAAGAGAAAAACATACAGTGGTATAAACATGTTCTTCCAGTTTATTAAAGATAAATTTGAATATATAAGCACAAAGCATAGAATACATGTTCTGCAGTTAGGTTTTTGCCCAAAGGCTGTAAAACATTCCCCTTCAACTAATAGCACATTCTGTGTTATAATGAAACACCTGTAAAATACAGACAGGCTGAGTGTTCAATGATTTTATGTTCATTTGGGGTATCACAGCCAAGAATGAAATGCACAGAAAGTTGTACTTCAGGATTCAAAAATAGCCTGAGCTTTCCTTGTGTGGTCTGGTCTCCAAACAACCTGAGGTTTATAGTTCACAGTGTTTATCTGGAAAGTCTGTTTGCCTGCAGGATCCGAGAAGTCATAAAATTTGATCCTCTAAAACCGTCTATCCTAGAGAGAGAAATGGTAAAAAAAAAATCCATTGCAGTAAGATGCAGCAGTGAATTATGAGGACTAAGAACAGAGCTTTTCCTGAGCATGTCAATGCTGCTCTCAGCTTTAAGGTAACAAGAGAATTTTCTTCCTTCTGAGGCTCCCTGAACACAGTATCTGTGTCCTATGCAAATTCTAGGATTTCATTTAAGTAACAAGACTTGCTTTTTCTCTCCCCATCCCTTAATCATTTGTCTAACTTTAGTCAAGAAGTCTTATGAAACTTTTTTATTTTACTTTGCTTTTCTCGGAGAGTAGAGAGCATGTTCTGCATGCTAATCTGCTTTTTCCTGTAGGCAACAGCATTCAAAAGGTGTGGCTAATTTTCTTAAATCCCATTACAATCTCTGTATAATAATAAGCTGATATCAATTAGACATGTTACTTTCACTATCTCTCACTACACGCTTAAAGCATTTTTTGAGAAAGTCTTATGAAAGTTGCCTGTAAAATCTCTCTGTTGAATTTCATCTATAGTCCTTGTTCCAACTAGTAATTCATTGTGGGGAGGTGCGGGGGGAAGGGATGTCTAAGTCTGGAATAAAGGCAAATATGAATTTTTTTTTTTCAAGCTGCCTGCTGATGCTTCCATTGCTACCTCATTAGCAACATCTATGAACTTTTAGTCATGAAGTCTATGGGGCTAGCGAGGGAGAAAAGGTGCATCTTTACCATTGCACTGAGCCTCTTACTGTACATATCTTTTGTGTTCCTCTTACCGAAAATCACCGCTGTGGAAAAGATTAATCTCACCCAGTTATTTTAAGGGATGATGAAATCCACATGTATTATCTTGCTTTTGATTAATGTTATCTTTTTAATTTCATGTGTCAGCTTGGCAACAAAGAATAAAATATAAAGTAGTGGTACATGGTGGTGGTGTAATTATCTTCTACAGTACTCAGCTTGGCCTTCTCACATTGCCTTCTAGGAAGAGGATTTCCAGTTAGCCTCTGAATAGATAAGACAGTGCTTTTTGGGCCTTTCTGGTATTTGGGAGTTGATGCAAACACAATCTATACTGGCCATCATTTCAGATACTTGATGAGTATATTTTTTTCATACTCTCTTACAATGGCAAGTCATCCTCACAAATATGATTTTACAATATCAACTGTCCTGATCCCCTGTTACCAAGATGTAAGGTTAAACAACTTATCTGTACTTCATGAGAACCATGGCTTTTGTTATCTTGCAGTAAAAGTATTTGCTATTACAATATGTAAGCTATTTCTCTAGCATTTATTTTCCTCATCAGAATAAACTTTTTCATTTGAAACCTTTGCTAAGGAGCAATGGTAAGAAACAAGATCTATGTTTATGTATATTAGGTTTAGGTATATTTTATTTAGTTTTCTTCAGCAGCCTTTCCTTTTGAGAGTTTTATAACTGGAAAACTCAGTCTGTGACTTTATTTCCATTGTTTATACAACAAAGTATCAGTAAGAAAGTCTCATAGACTTCTGTCCTCTTACCTTGTGGACCTTTGTTACTGAAGTAGTCTTATACTTACCTTAAAATACCTCCAGTTCTGGGTAGGGTGACTCTGCATAGATTACAATAGTTGTCATGACATCTTATTTTTACTCTTCCTCTTTTATATTTGCCAGTGGGATCATATAAGTAGTCCAGCTCAGGGCATTCAATTTGTTTCTGATAAATGATTCAATTCCATCTTACCAGACAAGAACACTACATCCATCAGTATGCTCAAATCCCTTCAACCAAAATCTAAGGGAATGTCATGTCTTTCAGTTTCAGATTTATTTTCCATAAATAAATAAATAAAACCAAACAGCAGCAGCAGCAACAACAACAATAAAAATAACTGCAACCAAGCAAAACAAAACATGTAAAAAACCCCTCCAAAACACTGGTTTTATTTGCCTTTGAAATAGGGGCTAAAAGTTAAGCTGTCAATTGAAAATGTTAAAAGGTTTTGGTAGCTCTGCTCAGGTCTGACACATAAAGAAAAAAGAAAGTCTAATAACAGCTTAAAAGATGTCTTGATTAGGTCTGTTTTGATTGCTATATATTTATACGACTATGCTTAAATGCTTTTAAGAACATAGAAGTTTAAAGCCTAAAACATAAAGGTTAAAACAAAGATCTCCCAAATGTTAATAATAACAAAATATTACTATCTGACCTTTTTGAAAGTGATTCAAGAGATGAGCAAGATATATTGTTTCACTTGACATGTCTTTTTAGCTCTTTGGCATTTTTAAGTTTTCATTTAATGTAGTTTGTTAACTATGCTACATATATACTGTTCATATAAATAAATAATGCAATGTATGAACAGTACATTTATATGAACTAAGTATAATAGCAATAAATATTTCTTTAACATTGCATGATATTAATAACATCTGCTTCATGTTCACTGTTAATTCAATCAAATAACTTTTTGCAATTGAATTCCTCTACTCAATGCATTGAAACAAAATATTAACTTGAAATAAAAAAAATCTAACAAGCTTATTCCTTCTATGTCCCCTCTACCCATGAAAACAAACCAAACAAAAATTATCAGTCATTTGTTTAATGTATATCCTATAATTCTGGGTATGTAACCTGTAATAAACAGCCTGTAATTCGAGTGTAAGGAGAAGTACGGTCTATCACTCTCCTGACTCATCAGAACAATCTTCTATTCTCTAGTGTCCTTCATGGAAATGCTCTTAATTTCCATTACTCTTACCTGAGGATTATACTCATACATCAATGCAAGTAATACAAAATTAATATTACATTATCTTAATAGAATTTATTCAACTTTGTTGGTCTATCTAACATTATTTGGTGTTACATCATTTGATGTAACAATTCTAGATAAAAAAGTATGTTAAAATTACTAGTAACTACTGTGTTACAATAAGCTGATCCTAAAAATTGTGAAATACCAATCCCATTGCAATTGATAGTTTGTGGGATTTATGTTTTTAAGATCTGAGAAACCATTGAATTAGCCAGTCTGACTTTCCTTATAAAAGTCTCCCATTTATTTCTGTATTCCTTCATTCCTCCTGTAACTGGGACGTGAGTAAAGCATGCCTTTCAAAAAAAAATTACTGAGTCTTCAAATACTTTCTATACCTTAATATTTTAAAATAATTTCCCTTGATGGTTTATTATTAACAATTAGTAAAGAACAGAGTTTATCATTTGGCTATATCTGTCTTCTCCTTCCAATGACTACTTCCTGATATCTACTCTATCATTAGATAGAATGCAATGAAAGTCTTTGGTTTGGTACAAGGAAATGTTTGGAAGACATTATTCACAGCTTATAATTAAAAACAAACCCTATTTTATCTGTGTCTACTAATATCAGTCTAGGGCAGGGAAGAAAAATACATGTCTTTTTTATGTATAAAGAAGGAACTATAATTAAAAAACACACTATCATCAATTAGATTAGAACTTCAGATGTTTACTGAATTGTTATTTCAGCTCTCTGCACACTTTTTTTTTTAAGCTACTTGCTTCAAACATGAACTCCAAAAAAAATAACTAAAAGCTTTATAATACATTGCCTAGTTCACAGTAGAGAGTCTGTAACCAATTGTTGGTGTATTTGTAGTGTATATAGCTTTACTTCATGATTCATTTTGAAAAGTTAGTTGAAATTCAACAATCAAATACTGAGCTAATCTTGAATTTTCTAAAATTCAATAGAAAAAAATAACATCTTAATTTTACTTTCTAGTTTCCTAAATGTCGCAGAGTGGGTAATATGGTATGACCTTTCATCAAATCTCTGGTCAAAATGAATGTATTCCTCAAATATATAGTTGAACACTGTACAAAAGGGCAAGTGCAACTGATTAATATTCATATAATGAACTTCTCTTTTCCTTTGCAACACTACCTTACCTGCCTTTGTAAGATGAATGGTAGAAACAAAATATTGTTCCTAGAAATTTCTCAGCATATAGGTTTTAATCAATACTGGTAGATATACTCCAATTTTACCCATAATAATGTCCTAACACAGACTAAAATATTACTTGCATTCCTGGATTGTAAGAAGGTAATTGATGTTGATGCTCTTGTGTCTATATTCTCTAGTTGTCATTCTTCCTGCAGATTTTCTTTTATCTAGACAAAAATTTGCAAAGAGGAAAGATAAGATCTGAATGAGCCTCAGACAGGCTGAACAATAAAATGCAATGCATATTATGCGGTTTTTAGAAAACTACACTTTAGAAAACTACACTTAAAAACCACCTCTGAAATTTTTTAAAAAATAGGGTTTTAGGCAAATTACTCCCATTAATGTCAATGGGAATTGTGCAGCTAAGATCCATCTGTACTGTTTTGGGGTTTTTTTTGAAAAAAATAACACTATATTGTCAGGAAATATAATACTTTTCAGTAATTATGAGGGTACCTGGAGTTTTAGGAGCTCACATGGGGGGGCAGATAATAAAATACCCATTAAATACCATTCCTTGGAATTTCTAGTGATAATTCAGCATGCTAAAATATTGCCCCTTGGAGATCTTTCTCCCCCTTCTTTGCCTACTCAAATCTGGATCGTCCTCAGATAATTTCAAAATAAATATATACGCTGAATATGATTAGCTTATGAGCTATGTAAGTATATTCATCTACAGCACCTTATCAACTGTCCTGTGTTATCTCATTTTTTTCTTGGTAGGCTGGAAGAAAGGATGTCTAATGCTGTCCATACATGAGAAAGTAATTCTATACTGTGTGTCTGAACATTTAAAGTTTAATGCAAAATATGCACAAATAGCAATAATCTACTTCTGCATAGCCATCATTTACATAGCATTCATAGCTCCTCCAGCTTAGCTAAGGAGAGCTGTAGCCTGGATCTGACTACATAAATTGCCTTATACAATCCTCAGTATATGAGCTGTTTTGGTTGTAGTGGTACATGTTTCAATGCAAAAGTATATACTTCTTGCACTATTTAAACTGTGCATTAAGTGTTTTAAAGATTAAAGCATTACAAAACCAGCAGCTCTGCACAGCCAAATAAAAATTGTAGAACTTTTTTGTCAGGTGCTATGAAATTGCTTATAAATTTAACATGTACTTGGTCTGTTATCAGAGAACAAAGTATGAAGTCATCATATTAAAGAAGCTATAGTGAATGTTGTATTTCTGCAAGAGTCAGCTGCCTAAGAAATTTACCTGGAGTAACTTCTATGGATATTCCGTTGATTTCCACCCCCCGCCTTCCCCCTTCTTTCAGCTCAGAACTGTGGACAATTGTTTTAGGACAATTGTCCTAATGAAAGCTTTGTAAGTATAGAAGGGTAACAGCCTGTGGAAGAATTGATCTTTAAAGTCAGTATAAAGATTTTATTTGATTTTTTTCATTTAAAAAAAACCCAAAATTTAGAAAACAGGCCCTTCTCTGCTTCAGTAAAATGAAGGAAAGACCATATTTGGCCTTTGCCTACTGTTTTATTGGGCCCATAGAATCCTTAAGATTCCTCTTGGACAAGATCTTACATCAGAAATAAAAAGACAATAGAAAACCTTGCAATGTTACTAAAAAGCAATGATTTAGTGAAATGAGAATCCTTGAATTTTGAAGATAAAAATAAAAACTACTTCTCAGCTTGTTTTTAACTGCAATAGTAATCAGGGCATATAGGCCTAACTCTAGGGTGCTTACTTCCCTTGGGAGCTATCTGCAGCCTGCTGTACTCAGGTCTTCTTACACTTGGCAGCAGTTTTAGGAAATGTGTCCACATGTATCATGAACAATTCTACCAGAAGAATCATTGCTTTTAAAATGCATTAATCTTTCTCTCTCTCTGCCCATTTTGGAAAAGAAATATTATTCTGTAGAACATAATCAGGTTTCTAGAAATCTATTTGGTGTATACAATGTTACTGTGACATAAGCATGAAGCTACTTCAGTGCAGTTGGTACTGAAGAACATTAGGAGTTAGACTGTACCTTTAGCCCAGAGCAATTGTTTCACCTTGAGAATGAGGGCTTTGTCTGCTCTGCTTTACACGGTCCAAGGCTTTCTTTAAGACTAGTATGTGCCCTACCAAGATGTCTAGGTGATTTGTTTTAATGAACGGTCAGACATGCCTAAATAGCAAAACTGTGGATTAGCCTTTGTGTAGAACTTCTGTGGCTGGAAAGTGGACAGAAGAAAGAGCATGCTTTTTTGAAGCCTAGTCTAGAGATAGTTTTCTTTAAAAGTATGTAGGCATAGACAAGATGATGTGGAACTTTTGCATATCTTTATTTCTTCTCCCCTTCCCAGATCTGCCATGATTGTTCTTCATATTCCTCGGCGATCTAAATCAGCAAACCAAGAAACATATCCACAGATTTCACAGTTCCCCCCACCTCTGTGGCTGCGTTTTTTGTTGTTCTTTTGTTTTTAATGAAACAGATCATTCACTCTTCTATCTAGGCTTCCCAAATACTGTTGGGTCCCTTTCATACAGGTTCATGAATTCAAGACTTCATCAAATTTTCTCCAGAGGCCTCTAAGGCTTACCCTAAGACTGCAATATCTAGTAATATCTAATCTTGGTAATGTCATTAATTCTAAAAATTTCAACAGCTTTATATTTTTCCTTATTTCTGCCTAGCCACATTGCTCTGCATCTTGTTTCCTTCACACAACCTTACATTCATGTGATGCGTTAATTGATACGGGAACAACCTGTGGCATATTATTTTCCCAGAATTTACTGCCATAAACACTGGCAATCTCTAACAAGACTGAGCTGTGTATGCAGTATATCTGTGCAAGAATTCTGCTGCAAACATTAAATTACAAACCTCTCTGTAGTAAATAGTGTTCTGGCAAGAGCAACAGTAAAATGGATCAGAATAACTTTACAAATGTAAATGTTGTTGCTTCTGATTGCATGCGGTTTTAGTTTAAATTACAATTGTACTGCAGTTGCTGAGAGTCTGATGAAGTCTGATTTCTGTGAAACTTTTTTGAAACACAAATGTTCAGCATAATGTCATTGATCAAATTGTTTCTGAGAATAGTTTAGCAGATTGTCTTGTCCTGTATGTGCACTTGCTCTCTATGGCTGTGACCATGCTACTATTTCATCCATAAATAAAAAGTTTCTGTACATTTATAATTCAGATTTCTTGTAATTAAAGCTGTTGTATTAATATAAGCTAATATGTTGTTGTTCAACTACCATATGTTTTAACAACATGGTAGAAATGATGATCTTGGTACCTCTCTCAATGTAATACTACCTTTAATAACAATCATTCCTTTAGTTATTTTTTTAAAGTTACTATATAGTAACAAAGTACCCCCACTGCAGAATGAACATGAAAGGTAATGAATAGAAAACTAATTTTCTGCATTTTAACTACATTTTATGACATGACTAATGATAAACTTTTATTATAAAATGTTAATCCAGAAAATAAATTTGCACTCCTTCTTTCATCAGAGTTTCTGTAATTAGTGGTTTATGTTTATTTTTAATTTTTGACACATGTCAAGGACAATCTACCATATGTTTTAGACTAATTAGCACTTTGTTTATTTAAAAAATTCCATTAATTCAGCAGCTACTTTTTAAATACAGCCAGCATGGAAAAGGAGACTTTGCCTGAGTTTTGCAAGAAAGAAATAAGGCTTCTCTTTATTCCTAGACCACTCTGGCAGACATATACCCAGATCCTTGGCAGATGATTCAGGCAGAGAGATGAGTGAGGTTCTAGATTCAATACAAGCATGTAGTTTGTCTTTTTAAAACACAGAATTAAGTTGAAGACAATGTGCTTCTATGTGCAACATCCATGGTTTATAAATACCAACTCTTCTCCTTTCAAAAAGGGAAAAAACAAACAGAATGCACATAATACATATTTAAGAGGGGCTAAGAAACTAGCTTTGTTTCTAAAATGGCTGGTGGATTTTGTTAGTCCTAGAACATTATCTACCTTTACAGATCAGCTCTGGTCTTATTTATAAATACCTGTACACCTTCTTTGGAATCACTGTACATTAAGAGTCCCTTTGACCATCCTGCTCTACTCCCCTTATTGCTAATATGAAGCCCTTTTTCTAAATAAAATTTGATACTATGCCAACATTATTTACCAAACGTCATTTCTGAACAATGATGATGTCAAAATGTTAGAATGTTTTAAGAGCTATTGATACTATCAAGGCAAAGAGAAAATAACACTAGAAAAGGAGATTTTTTACCTTGCAAGAGCATTTTGGTGTATATTTAAATGAGTTTCTTTACAGAGCCTAGTTTGATATATATTGCAAATAGTTTATAACTTATGATTTGCCAAACCAGTGATTTGTGTGGTCAGCCATCCATGACCTTTTTCAGTCCACAAACATAGCAGAAAATTCGACATTTTCTCCACTTTCATCCACTGTGCTTTGAAAAGTTTACATTGAATTCAGTCTGTTGGACCCACAAGAAGGGTTTCTTTATAGTTCTGGTATGTTCTGCATCTATACATTTCATCAGGCTGATACAATATGAGGCAACACAAAACCATGTAAAGCCATGCAACTTGTCTGCTTAATTTGGTTGGAGACTGTTAAATTCAAACCTATTTTGCTATATTGAAACAGATTAAAAATCTTGGGATGCAAGATGATTTGTTCTGCTTACAGATGACTCGTAGCAATAGATAACAATATAATATTGTGGTTCATGTAATCATTCCAGTGTTATTTAGACAGTAAATATATATAATTTCTTTTATTGTTAACAAGTGAGGTGACAATATTTTGTTTATATATCATAATTCTATACAGGATAAAAATAACAGAAATGTGTGTAAAGGCAGGTTTATTAACTCCTCCACATGACAGTGTTTGCACAGAATTAGTACGTTTTACTTAATACAATGATGTTTGAGCATTTACATGTTTTCTAATAGCGTATGGGTAGAAATTTTTTATTTTCTGGCCAACTAGCGTCAAAACCCTAACATGCTGCACAAATGCAAGGTGAAATATCGGTTGTGACGAACAATTGTTTGTTTACCTCTCTCATGTTCCAGAACTCTGAGAGGTTTGTTTATTTGTTTGTGTTTCCCACCAGGAAGAGCGATTCCTGTTTCCCTTAGCATCTGAACTGAATTTTCCTAATTATAGATGCTTATAACATTTGCTCACTAACCTAAGTCATTGCTGCTTAGTGGTTTTCTACACATATTAATTCATATACTTTATGTTTTAATAATAATAATCTATATTTTATGCACCTTCAGTATAATTTTTTCTATATTTTTTAAGTTTGTGTTTTCAGTTGAACAGTCTAATATTATGGCAAGCTTTCTCTAGGCAGAATGTTAATTTCAAAGTTCAGAGATGCTACACCCAGTCTAATCACTGATTAATCTTGAAATAACTTGAGGTGTACAGACTTCTCTTTCTATCTGGATGCACTTTGCTGCTACCAAGGGTCTTGCTGGCACAAGGCATATCACACAGAGGCTGGTCTATGATCTACTAGCATGTTTTTTCTTAGTAGATTGAATGGCAGCTTAAAAGTAAAACTGGAGTCTTTTGAGAAAACTAAGCCATGTAAAGCTGCTCAAAAATCTTCAGTTGAAATTAAAGAAAATAAAGATACTAAAAAAAATAGTCCTCAAAGAGAATAAAAGATATTTTCAGCTAATGCCTTCTTTTCTCGAAATTTGTTTTTTTTGAAGTCACTGAAATCTTAAGATATTCCATTTAAAAAAAAAGTTTTTTAAAATTTTAAAATTTCATCTGAGTCGTTTTCCTTTCTCTTCTAACTTTGCTGAGCTTGTTGCACTCCATTCTCCCTGAAAAGTCTTATCCTTTTTAGTTTCTGTTTTCCTTTGATACCAAGATTTGATTTTTAAGATTGCTTTCCTACAGGGTTTATCTGATCTAGTAACCAATGCTTGGATTAAGTCTTCAGAATCTACTTATTGTAGTGTAAGCAGCAGACATTATAGGCTTTGTAGCTTTGTTGGAAAAAGATTCCATTCTTCTATTGCAAAGTAAACGAAGGGAAAAAAAGACTAGTGAGCTTTGTGGGACTAAACACTGTTCATGGAGCCTATAAATTGTAGTATATGAATGCTAATGTAACTTGGCTACATCTTGGTTCTAAATCCTTTTATTTTTTTTGTAATAAGCACAGAGTGTTTATCATCAATAAGATTCCACTGACTTTACACTGACCTGTTAAAGTCTAAGTTTCACTCTCTGATTTCTAAAGAGATATAAAATGAAAATAAAACCAAATTATCCTTTGTGAAGACTAGGAGAAAGTACTAGATAGATCTTCTAAACCAAATGCTGACTGTAATTTAAAAGAAACATCAAAGGAGTTAAGCAATACTAAAACTATTGTTTTAGTTTTAGTACAGCATGAAAATCAGAATGGCATGAAAATCAGAGCTTTAGAGTTACTTGTAAATTCAGCCTGTCATATCATATCCTGCATTTCCAGAAATACCATTCATTGTATTTAGGAAACATGAAGCACATACATGAAAAAGCTTACAGTCTAGTACACCATATTTTATGGTCAGTAAAGGCAGAAGTACTTTTTTTTTCTTTCCTTTTTTTTTTGTTTTGTTTTTTAATATCTTACCATATGTTTAATGTAATCATGGAGAAATTTGAAAAAGTACCTTTCAGATAGGTACAGGTTTTGACACATTTCTTTGTTTTGAAACAATAAGAAAAAAGTCATTGACTTAGATTTGTACGATCAGGTTGCAGGGAACAACACAGATATTGCACCACTACCCATATTATTTTACAAAATGAGAAAAGTTGAAACAATATATTTTAGTTGTTTGTAGATTAGATGGCCTCATTTTTTAAGTTAATGGTAGCTAAATATTTCTATGTCCCTATGAATTATAAAATACTTTTGTATTATTGATTATAGCTTTTATCTTTTCATCAATTTCAAATCTCCTTGGTAGAGTTTATGTAGAGCTCCTTGGTAGAGCTATGTGAGTACACAGAAATAGTTTCAGGTTGGCATTGAGGTGCTGGAAAGAGTCCAAAGAAGGGCAACGAAGCTGGTGAAGGGTCTGGAGAACAAGTCTCATGAGGAGCGGCTGAGGGAACTGGGGTTGTTTAGCCTGGAGAAAAGGAGGCTGAGGGGAGACCTTATTGCTGCATACAAGTACCTGAAAAGTGGTTGTAGCAAGGAGGGTGCTGGTCTCTTCTCCCAGGTAATAAGCGATAGGATGAGAGGAAACGACCTCAAGTTGCATTAGGGGAGGTTTAGTTTGGATATCAGGAAAAATTTCTTCCCTGAAAGGTTTGTCAAGCAGTGGAACAGGCTGCCCAGGGAAGTGGTGGAGTCACCATCCCTGGAGGTATTTAAAAGACAAGTAGATGTGGTGTTTAGGGATATTTTTTAGTGGTTGACTTGGTAGTGTTAGGTTAATGGTTGGACTCAATGATCCTAAAGGTCCTTTCCAACCAAGATGATTCTGTGATTCTGTTATTTTTCTATATTACTCAAAAAAAAGGTCATAAACCTCATTCTGAAATTATTTGCATGGTAACTGGGAAAAATGCTATCAAAAGCTATACTATTAAAAAGCATATGTATTGGTGTAGACATTAACTTCTTTCCATAGGTTTCTACATAAAATATGGACATAATTCATAGAATCATAGAATAATTTGCGTTGGAAGGGACCTTAAAGATCATCTAGTTCCAACCCCCCTGCCATGGACAGGGACACCTTTCCACTACACCAGGTTGATCAAGCCCCATCCAACATGGCCTTGAACACTGTCAGGGAGGGGGCATCCACAGCTTCTCAGGGCAACCTGTTCCAGTGTCTCACCACCCTCACAGTCAAGAATTTCTTCCTAAGATTTAATCTAAAACTACTCTCAGTTTAAAACCATTACCCCTCATCCTATCAGTACATGCCCTTTTAAAAAGTCCCTCTCCCGCTTTCCTGTAGGCCCCCTTCAGGTACTGGAAGGCTGCTAGAAGGTGTCCCCGGAGCCTTCTCTTCTCCAGTCTGAAGAGCCCCAACTCTCTCAGCCTGTCTTGATAGGAGAGGTGCTCCAGCCCACTGATCATCTTCGTGGCCCTCCTCTGGACTCGCTCCAACAGGTCCATGTCCTTCTTATGTTGGGGGCCCCAGAGCTGGATGCAGGACTCCAGGTGGGGTCTCACGAGAGCAGAGTAGAGGGGCAGAATCACCTCCCTCAACCTGCTGGCCATGCTGCTTTTGATGCAGCCCAGGATATGGTTGGCTTTCTGGGCTGCAAGTGCACATTGCTGGCTCATGTTGAGCTTCTCATCAACCATCAGCCCCAAGTCCTTCTCCTCAGGGCTGCTCTCAATCCTTTCATTTAAGACCAAATGAACCTGATACAGGCACCATAATTACAAATCCTTGGTGTACGTAGACAGAATAAAACAGCACAATTAGTACTGAAGTGTAATCAGTACACTCTCTTTGTTATCAATGTTATAGAATGTTAAAAATGCCCCTTATAAATTGTAACAAAAGCAAAACAAAAGTTATCTGATTTCTTCTTTTTGTTCAAATTAAAGAAAACATATCCTGTAACAGAAAAAGAAATTTAGAAGTGTTTTGCATTTAGCCTATTCCCAAAGCCATTTTTACTAACATAAACTTATAAAGCAGCAAATATTTGAAGAATTGCAGTGCACAAAGCAAAGAGCATTTCTGAGCAACTATTTTGTAAAATCAAATTTTGAAATTTTGGCGACAGATTACTGCCTTGAGTAAATTCTCACAGGATTTTCTAATGTCATTGAAGACAACTAGCTCAGTGTACACTTAACACTGCCTATCAGGTTATGCAGCAAATAGTTTACTGTGTTTATTCTCATGGAGGTGATATGAAGGTGTTTAGTGAATACATGCAGTTACGTACAAGTGTGCTACTAAGGAAAACTTCTTCTGTTATGTACTTTCGAACTTTCATGTTACATGGACTTCAGCATTTCTGAAGAAATAACTTCTCAATCAGAAGATAAAATAAACTTAAAAATTCAATTAAGAGAACATGCTATGGTAGCAGCTATTGCTTGAGTGGGAAATAATTCTTTAATGTTTGCCAGGCAAACAACAGGATGTCTGTCAGACAGTGAAATCAGAATGAATAAACACAAGAGCTGTCAAATTTAGTTGTAGTTTCAGAGTATTCAGAGTGAGTCCTTTGGTAAACAGAAATAATGAACTTACCGCTTTTTGCTTTTTTTTTCTTTTTTTTTTTTCAATTTCAGTTGTGTATTTACTTGTTTCTTTCTTATGAATGAGTTTTTACTACTAAGACCTAAGCAGGGAAATCAGGCTCTTTTGTAAGACATTGTCATGTTTTAGAATATGGGTAGTAAAACATTTAAGAAATAAGCTGCTTAAAAAATAAGTTACTATGTAAATATACCATTAATTTGCAAATGGATTTTCATTCCATATTTTAGCATGTGAAACAAGTAATATAACTAGAAAATATAGGTTAATAAATAGTTGTTCAAATAAAAAAGAAATAACTTCAGGAACACTTAGACTTAATTATTCAGAAACTGTTGTAGAAGAATTGCTGTGCAAGTAAAATTGCAACAGGTAAAAAGTTTTCTGAACAATTATCAGAATGTATATTTATAGGAAGCTTGTGGCTGGAAATGCTTGTGTGTTTTCAATAAAGTATTGCATTGACTTATTTTTTAGTTCAAAATTGTAAAATGATAAATTTCAACCATTTAAAACTTTTGAGTTAATAACTCCAAAACAAATGTTTTTTTCATAAGTAATTTTTGATGCAGTGCTGCTTTGTTAGCTTGATGGCAGTAAGTCAACACATTTAACATGATTAAAGCAAGTACCTTTTTCACGATCTCTGATTAACAAGTTTGTTCTATAAATATTTACAAAATTTGAGACTAACACCTAAGAGGATCATAGTCAAAAAACTTGACTGTGAATCAGCTGTGTCATACTGGCTTTTTGGAAGGGAAACGTTATTTTGAAATATGTCAATATATGCTATGTGTTGCTGATGCAGTTATAGAGCCAATGTATTTAAAAAAATCCTTAGTTCTAAACAATCCTGAATTGGAATATGGGAATACTTTAGGCGGCACATGTTAAAAAATTGTTAAAAATAGAAAAAGAAGACTGGAAAATTGAACCAAGAGAAGATGACTTTGTTTTGCTTTAAAGATGAAATGTTTTCTATCTTCACTGTGATGCAAGCAAGTCAGGAAAAATATGAAAAAAATATAGTAGCTGAGGGTAATTTGGCAAAGTTTTATTCAGGATGAAACAGAGGACAGTTATACACCGCTCCAGAGCTTACAAGGTTCTGGAACATTCTATTCATATCATGGAATAATTTAGACTGGCAGTGGTCCCTATGGTTGCTTAATTGAACCAGTTGCTTAAAGCAGATGTAACTTCAAAATTACATCAGGTTACACAGGGTCTTGTTCAGTTCAATTAGGAGCATCTCCCAAGATAGAGGTAAAGTGACAAAGACTGGACAGCCTCTCTGGACGATGTGATCCAGTGCTTAATCACTGCCATTGTGACAAAAAATGTGCAAAATACTAGGGGAGTTTAAAAACAAGTTATATAGTAATCTTTCTGCAGCAGACGAAGCATAGCTGGTTTTGTATTGGAGCAGGAAGGAGGATGAACTAGACAAAGACTCTTGGATCTGTATGTCTATGTTTTTTGTGGTAACTAATTCTGTAAATAATATATTTTTCTACTTTTAATTGCAGCAGGAAAAGAATCAGGAAATCTCAAGAAATAAAGGTAAGTGCTAATTATTTTCAAAATGTGGAGATTCTTGTAATTATCACAAATCTAACATCCATTATTGGTAAAAAATTATCCAGACAGATTATTTGCTGAGTGTTTTGGTATTTGAAATGACAAAAATATATCCAGGAAAGGGGGATGAAATGTAGAAAGTAAGTGCATAAGCTACTATTTTTGGAACTCTGCTGGAGATGAACAAGGCTCACTGAGGTACTCTGGGTGGAGTGGGCTGCATAGCTTCTCACTAAGTTTGTGACCTCAAATATGGATGCTTATTATACTTCAATGAAACATCAGTACTGTAACTTTAGCTTCTTCCTTTCCATTTAGTAAATCTGTAATTGGATGTGATTCCAATTTATACACAAATTAATCATGTCCTTAGTAGGCTGTCTTGCAAAACTACTGTCATCTGTGGATTTTGCATACTTTTTTTTTATACTTTCACTGCACCTTACTCTATGCCAGTGGCTAAGCACTAAATGAAACAGATTTTCCAGGTTAAAGAAACAGGCTTGTATCAAGATAAAAGAGATCAGAAACCCAAATAGCAGATTTCAGTATTCTTTCTAATATAACGTCTGTTAAGAGACAGAACACCCAAATCTCTTGGTTAAAATTTTACTAAGCAAGCAATGAAAGGCAAAATTGCCAATAGAGGCAAAGATAGTGTCTTGATAATGTAGTTGCTTACAGAGGTAGAGCTATGAGGTACTTTAAAAAGGAAAGCAAAGGGAAGGTAGAAGACAAAAGAATACCAGTTAATGGTTACAAAGAAAGGAGGAATTAAGTGGCAAACTAACCTATATCTTTTTTATTGCCTTAGGAAGCAATGCTTAATCCAATCACCTGAGTTAGCTATTCTTAATTCAGTTATTTATGTATCACAGTACTCTCTAATCTCAATTTCCTTGCTTTCCCTCACACTAGGGCTATACACAGGCCTCTAAAGGCAAACTACATCTGATGGTTGTTTGGAGTTGTGTCAGGACAATTACGTTGTTCATGATGATATGATAAATTACATCATCTGAAGGACCTATGGTCCTTCATTTGAAAAGTGTGCATGGTAAAATGAACAAAAAAAAAACAACCTTCAGTTTCAACCAGTTTGTGATTTAGAATTTCTTTTCTGAGGTAAAACAATATAAAGTTGAATAATCTCTAGATGTAGCGAGTGTATCCATGATGTATTGTTCAAAAACCTTTCTTGTCTTATGACAATACAAATTATAGAAAAGATTGTGAAAGCTCAGATTAAACTACAGAAATAAGATATTTGTGAATACTTAATTTTACAGAAATTACAAACTTTAAGCCTCTATCTACAAAGAAGGATACTTAGATTGGCCATTCTTGTGGATTTTTATGGTTTATTTTGGTTATATTATGGTGTTTGACATTCCCTCCCCACCGCGCCCAGTTGCCAGGTGTATGGTCATTGTGGTATATATGTCAGGAACAAACAGAAGTAGGAACAAAATAATGAGATAGTTGGGAGTGCCCATCATATTCATTAACTGTTAGTTTAGTTAACAAACCACAGAAACGATTTTCAAAGGCTTATAAAATATTGCCCGCAACCACAGCCAAAGCAAAGCATTAAACTCTACTTGAAAGGAGATATCCATTACCTCCAAACAGGCAGTGAAATCAGTGCTCAGCTGCACAAAATTTGTTGTGATTATATCCATAACATCTCTTGAGGAAATTTGTAATCTACTAAATTTCCTGCATGCTGTACATGTCTCTGCCTAAACTGACCATTCAACTTTGAAAATTTCAGTGATCTGAAAGACTACTAACACACAGGGTAGGCTTTGGAAAAATTATTCTACTCTTCTATATATACAGATATGCTTAATTGCTCGAAGATTTTTTGGGGTTTGTTTTGCAGTTGGTTCTTTTTGGCCTTCTCTTTTCATATTCTTTAAATTTCTTATTTGTTTTCATGTGTTTTTTTTTCGATGTCACTGCGAACTTTCAGAAAGGTATTTTTATTTCACTAGTAGCTATGGCATATAAGATGTTGAAAGTTTTTCTGCTTAAAATACTGGTTAGTTTGGATGAAACAAGGCAAAATTAATGTTTCAGCATAAATGTTCCTGCATTGTCAATGAGCATCTACCCTTCACATGCAGTATCTAAATGTGTTGTTCTCTGTACATGTTCTTGTGAGGTAGGTAAATTATCGTCAGGTTCTCAGGACAAGGTTCTAACAGTATTCCTTACACTCTCTGCATATGGAAGTTACTGTATACAGTAAAAGGACAAAAACATTTTCTGTGGTTCCTTAAATATTCTGAAACTTTCAGAACCAACGTTGCCTTCTTAATTCAGAGGAAAATTACAGCCCATGTTAAACATCCCTACCAAATGAAACTCTGAAGTCTCTGGTGTGCCTCATAACTTCCACTGATATCAGTAATTCAGTATCTAATTTTTATCCAGTATTTCTTTAAGATTGTATTTTTATAAGAGGAGGATATTGCAGCAGAATTAAAGTCAAATGCCTTTTGACTTCAGCAGGATCAAGACATAAGTAACAAGCTTCATTCTATACCTTTTACTATATACTAAATGCCTACTAATTTTTCATTTTATTTCATTTATTGCTATAAAATAAATCTGATTCCTATTCATATTTTAGTAATGATGTTATTGTTTTGTAGTGTTTGTTTTTTCTTCTGACCTTTTCCTGGCCCACTTGTTTTTCCCATCTGTTACTTCTGCTGTCAGCAGCCAAGTCAATCACACCAAAATAGAAGCCAAAACTCAAACATGCCTTGTTCTGATACTAATCCCATCTCTCTCTGATCTGTGATATTCTTTTTCTTGTTTCATTTAATGAATAACAGAACTTTGTGTACACTGTTTGAGAAAAAATAAACACTGCTTTTATGTAAATAATATGTTAACACTTCAAAATTTTAGTGTACACTGGCAAACTTCCTTATACTTCTGATAATTTTTCCTGCATGAAAATCATTATCACCAGTGAAAAATAAAAATGAAATTAGTTTCATAGCACATGTTTTTAACATGAAAGAAGGAACAAGGCAAACAATCACCAACTAAAACCTTACTAAATTTTACTTGCTGGTTTGGAGTCACAATTTGACCTTCTTTACATCTCTTTCCCAGTGTTAACTCCTTCAGACAAATGAACATTTTATTCCAAACCTATAGTGGATAATAAAATAGATATATTTGCGATGAATTGGAAATATGTTTGGCAATATCAGAATTTGTGTTGTATTTAAGCAGCGTGCAGAATATTCTTCCCAGTTTATGCTTAACTTTGGAGACTTTCAGGTGCTTTTAATAAAGTACATCACAAACTTTAAAGTGGAAATTGTTTCTGACAACATTATTCTGGACAACGTTTATTTCTGAAGAATCAGAGGGCTGACTAGTGACACACACCAGCTTTTTGCCAGTCTTCAAATTCCTTTGCTCAGAAAAAGCATGGGCACACTGGTAATAAGTAGTCATAAAATATTTCAGTTAACTGGTAATGTTTCAGACGATCAGTTCCCAAACTCAGTCACAGTTATTTTGCATTACAGTACAATAATTTTCTTTTTCAAGAACTAAAAATTAATTTCAGTATAGAAAAGCAGTATGTAATATATGTTTCTAAAAAACGACAGCAAAACCAGATAAAATCTATCAGAATAAAAAAAGCTAAAAACCAGTTTTGAATTTAGGCTGAGAGTAAGGTAGTTCTTTTGCTGATATTGAACAATGAGATGATACTGTACGCAACTGGTGTAACTTTGGCTATTTGTTTCTCAACTTAAAGAACAGTTACTGAAAGATACAAAAATTGCTCCAAATAAGATTTGGAAAGCATACACTTTTCATAGCATTTGCAAAATGTGCGTGTAAATAATTTGAATTATATTAACTTGAACAATTTTACTTTAGTTAAGTACACTTTAGAGACTGACTGTATAGTATACTGCTAAAATTTTTGCTAGCTACTGTTGATCTGAGCTTTGAATGTCATTAACACCCAAAACGAAACAGAAGAATTTTGACTGAGAGTATTTTAATTACAACCTGAGTTTCTAATTGTATTCAGTCCTTCTTATTTTATATTTACCTTAATAATCTGAATGTGAAATCATTGTTGACTCACAGATCAGTTTCAAAAATACAGTTCTTTATTATTGTGAGCATATTGCCAGGCTCTTCTGATATCATTAACATCTGTTCCTTTTATGATCTTTAGCTACCAAAAATAAAGTGGATACCATATGGGTGTCACATATCTTACTTGCTTTTTACTCCTTAAAAAGTTAACATACCTGCGCAACACTTGTGGCCTTGTCTGGGCTTCTAGATTGGTGGTGTAGTCTTTTTGTATACAATGATAAATGTAAGACAAAAAGGAGTGAGAAAAGCTTAAGACTGTACAAAATTGAAAGAATTTAAGGACAAAACCAGTAAGGCCTTAATTAAAGCAATAACTTTTAGAAGTGACAACTTATCTTGAGATACTCTCAAATGCCCACAGGTGAGCAAACTGTTATGTCTATCCTGCAATATGGCTGGCTGTTATTATTTTTGGTAATGGACAAAGCTGTGTATGTTCTGATGCAGAATACATGGCATCAGCATCTTATATTATGTTAAACCAATTAACTATGGCAAAAAATGCACTTCATTACTTTCTGTAATGTATCCAGTCACTCATTATGTCTGCTCAATCAAATTATTCTAAACTTGTATTTCAACAGACTTGTATTATGTGACTATGGTTACAATCTGAACTGCAGTCCTCCTGGACTGAATTGATTAAAGGTTTAGTTTGTTACACTATAGTAATCCTTCTCTGGTAGAGCAGTACATATCAGAAAAAAATGTAGTATTTTACAGAATATACGTAACAGCTGGCAGGTTAGTAAATGTTTGTCCAACACTGTTGTTTTCGTTGGAATGAAGCTGCTAAATAATCTGACCTACAGTGTTCTTTGTTCTGATGTTCTTTTCTTTATTGTTATGTTCCAGTTTACCTGAGTGAATAAACTTTTAAGAGGTGGTATGAGGACTGTGTGAATTAAGTGTACCAAATACTATCCCCTTTATCCTATTCCATTCTCCTCTAAAGCCTAGTCAACTGAAACTCAAATCTCTTCTGTCACTTAAGGATTTCAATAAGAAATGCAGCTCTGTCTTCCACCCCAACAATTCTCCATTCCTTTTCATTTCCATGCTCTTACAAGAGACCCACAGACACAGTGTTAATAAATGAATGTTATGGGGTTTTATTTATTTATTATTATCTTGGAATGGCTTTAGCATGATTAACATTTTAAAAATGTCTTTTTTTTTTTCCAGGTTCTGAGTTAGTTCAGAGTCAGATTATGACATGTGTTGAAAAGAAACAAAACTCTTTATCTGTGAACATAGTTTTAATGTAACAGTTAATCTTACAATTTTATTTTTGAATAGACTTGAAGCTCATTGTGAGAAAGTGAAGTGTATGAGTCAGATATCAGTTCTAGGTAGTATCTTTGATAACAGTGCAATTACCCAGACTTTGAAAGTATACATTAAGAGCAATGTGGTACTACACAGCTTTGTGAGAAGCTTTTCTTATTTATTTTAAAAAAGCATTAATTGATGAATGTGATTTCCAGCTTTGAGATCTATCTGTGAACACAGCACAGTATTTGTACAGTAACCTAGTCAGACTTGTTACCGGTGTAATGTCATGCAGATAAACAGAGTAAACTGCAAGGGTATGTTTGACTCACCAGTTGTTATGTTGAGGTAAATGTTCTTCATGTTAGGCAAGAAAGTAAGTTAACAGTACTCAAGTAATAACAAGTGAATATAGCATGGTTCAAATATAACAGGATTGCAGCATTTACCATGTTTTAAAATACAGACGTACATGCCATACCAGTGAAAATTGTCTGCAGTTTTAGTATGGTAGTGTCAGGGGATAAGCAGCGTCATGTAGAATTTCTTGAGTGTTATGTTACAAATGATGTCCATATTTCAGTGTAGGAGTTATTTCTAACCTCATGTTGGTTGGCTTCAAAGTTTCTAAGTCCACTTGTGCTATGACAAGTATGTATACTAAGAAGATAGTAACTAGAAAACAAAATAACAAGAATGACTCTGAGAAGTTTCTGCAAATTACACAAAAATTCACAGCTGTCACTGTATATTCAGAAAATAAATTTGAATAACAAGATATGTCTCTAATTTTTCTTAAATTCACATCCCTTATTTCTGCCACTAATCTAGAGCTGTGCGAGGGGCTCGCACATATCTTGATGACCACTACAGATATACCTACTGATAAATATTACATATATATTACCATATACATATGAAATATGTATATAATGATAACGGAGAAAACATGAAGATAAAAATATACTCCAATTGTGTTTTATGGCATTCATAATAGAATGAAATTCATGTGATATGTATCTGACTTGTTAGGAGCTTTAAGAATTATATGCGCAAAGAATTTCTTTCTTCTTTTGGTTTTCTTTATCACAGAGAAACGGACATTTAACTTCATTTTTTTTTCTCACATGTGATATTCATACCATTCAGAAACTTGGAGGGGAAAAAATGGCCTGTGTCAAAATTCCAGACAAAAACTCTTCTGCAAAATGATATCTCTATACTAACAAGAGATAGAATGGGTTATTTCTGTATGTAGTAGCTTTGTACCAAGAGACTGGTATCTCTATCTATTTTTTTTTTTAAATTCATCCATGTCCATCTAGAATTTAGGTTCCATTCTGTTAAATTGTTAAATCTGTTTCAAAGTAGACATTTTGAACTTCACTAGAGAGAATATGTTCAGTGGTAGTCATGAAGTTTCTCTCTGTACTGCATAAACACTTTATTTGAACAGATACATCAGAGGAGCAATTCAGCACTGGCCAGGGAGGCAGTGGGGGGGATTCTTGAATACTTAGTGGAATATATATTCATTCCTGTTAAGACTCTACTAGCTTTAAAGGAGTCACTCAAAGGATGAATGTAGCAATTTTGATTACTTAAATTTAAATGCATTAGTAGTCTGAATTTTAATGATGTGTGACCCACAAAAGATTTTGAATAGCAATACAGTTTGACTAGCACTCTGAATTTTTTGATTTTTTTCATGTAAATTTTGTTTAAAAGCTTCCATGTAAAAGTAGCTACTGTTTAACTTGAACACTCTATTGAAAATGTTTTGGAGAGTTTCTTGCGTTGTTTCTGGTGTAGGCTAAGTAGAGTTAATGAATATGACTTTCTTAAACTTAGTCTATTCTTTTATTATTAATAATATTGAGTTTTGTAAATTAAAAATTAATGCTAAAAGCTTTGTA
This sequence comes from Nyctibius grandis, assembly GCF_013368605.1. Classification (NCBI taxonomy): domain Eukaryota; kingdom Metazoa; phylum Chordata; class Aves; order Nyctibiiformes; family Nyctibiidae; genus Nyctibius; species Nyctibius grandis. Next base: position 48,098,324 of record NC_090663.1, read on the forward strand.
ATTTCATATATTAAGATTCTCCTCTGGGCTTAAAACAAGACTGTATTTCACTTTAAAGAAGAAATATCCTGAAAGATATGTATTTTCAATAATACTAGCTTTGGTTTACTTTCTTTCTTCTTAAAAGAGGTACACAAACCACAGATGGCTTTATGAAGTAATTTGAATTAGCTCTTGAGCACTGGAGACTTGCACTAAATCCATAAAGAGAATGCAATGCAATGACAAAGTATACTTGGATTCTTTAATATACATAATATAAACATTAGTGAAGTGTCTGTAGGCTATGCGTGTCATGTTTCCCAAATGTAGTGAATATTCATTTGATTATGCTAGCAATAGAAATCTAAGAATGTAAAATGGGTCATTCCATGTGAAGCTTAGAGCTCTCATGGCTTTGGTGCATTTAGGTATACTGGTTTAAAAAGTTACCCACCTCTTCTGCATACCCTGCTCCTTTGCAGAACTTTATCATTCTCGTAATGGGGAGGAAAATATGATTTGTAGCAGTACCATAGGTATCTTAGTTAAGTTTGGCACATAATAGCCAGTGGGGGCAGGTTATTTCACAGTACTTGTGATGTAAAAGGCAATTGTTATGACTAAAAATAATCAAATCAGAATGATAGAAAGAGCAACTTGTGTTTTGTGTTGTGGACTGTTGAAGCAAGATAATTTTCATATCTTAACACTTTGAAGTTTCCCTTTTAAAACAGATTTTCAAAAATAATGTATGGTAGAAACTATTATAATGTTGTTACACTAGAAACTTGCATTTTATTTGTAAGTAAGTATATAGTGTAATAGCTAAAGAATCAATGTTAGAATTTTGGGGAAAGTAACTTTCATTATTTTTTTTATCCTTCTATAGCATAAACCTTGCTTTATCAGAAGATCTCAGTATTATCTCAATATAAGCGTATCTAAAATAGTCTCTTATGATACCTTTTTACTGAACAAAAAGGAGGCTATGATATTTATATCACTGAAAAAGATATACCTAGATATCCTTTTAACAATACACAGGGATCTTTACAAGCTCTACAAGCATGGTTTTTTAGATATGAACTTAAAAAACAATATAGACAATAGTTCAATTAGACTGTTCGTGAAGGAGTGTTTAAAGGAGAGGATGGGTTGTCCTGAAATGAGAAGTGAAGTCCAGGAGGAGTGCATAACATTCAGAAGCAACAGATCACACGTACTGGTATTTCAGAAGTAAATTCTATTTAACATACACTGTTTTAAAATAAATATCTGTAAATAGATGTCTTTTTAATTCAGGTACTATGCTGCTGTTTTTTATTGTACATCTATAAGACTAAAGTTTAATAGCTCTCAACATAACTTGCACAGAGGTTTTCTGTGTTGTTTATAGGCTATAAAATGTTTCTTTTAAGAACACTTATGCAGAAAAAACAGACACATTTGTGTTACACAGGAGAAATTTCCTTACTCATACCATCTAAAACTAAATTACTTTTCGCATTCATTGTGAATTCTTTAGAATGCTATTGATTATATATTGGGAACATATTTTTGCATATCAGATATCTCTTGCAAGCAATTGAAAGGACAATCAGCACTTATATACCATTGAAAGTTGACTCTGGTGAACATGATTTCCACCCCCACCCTCACTCCCAATTATTGCAGCACTGTATATCACTCGGATGCCAGTTGAAACAACTACAGTATTCATTTTTTGCCTTACTCTTTGCATAGCAAGGGCTGATGCATTTAAGGTCATGTTCTAGTTTATTCCAACCACACTCTTTTGCTACTACTTCAGACACTAGAACACGATTAACAGTGTCAGATCCTGTTAACATTTACATCATAACTGGAAGCAGATATTAAAGTGAAGTGCAAATTAGAACCTGTTAAAATGCCTGCCACTAACAATTATGGTGGGGCAGTATTAAATTTCTCATTTGTTTCCAAAGGTCAGATTAATAAAGCTGTGTGGCACATTATCATAAAGGGTGGACCCAGCTGTCTGTTTTGATTATGCTTAAAAGTCTAGTGTTTCTAAGGAGACTTTGCAAGGAATGAATGCATCCATTTTAACTAGCAGTTTAAATGTGGGTAATTATTAGACCCTTTTCTGAAGAGATTCAAATCAGAGCTTGCTGTCAATCAAATGTTTTTCTGCTTTTCAATTAACAAATGCAAAAAGTAGGTTTCTTTTATAAATTCCTTTCAGTTTTTAATCCTTATATTTTAAATAGCACCCCAAGTACCTGAAAAGCTAATTCCTTGGATGAACCCACTGTAAACTAAACTGCATCAAATATTAAAAATAGACCTATTCACATCTATTCCAACACAACTTAATGAAACTTTGTGGTTTGTTTTTCCCCTCTTTCCCTTTTTCTTGATTCAGAAGCATTTTCAAGAATCTTATTAAAAGAAATAGTGTTCTTTTCCCCAGACAATAAATAGCAAATTTCCTGCTATTTTGTCTACATGACAAATATGAAAAAAAATTCTCTATTGTTATTGCTACTGTGAAGAACATATGGATCTTTAGGAAAAATGTTAATTGTATGGCTATCTAGTACAGATATCTATCTATCTATCTATCTATCTATCTAATATATCTAGTACCCTGATATATGAATAAGCAAAATCCCAATTACTCAAATGAACATAACTTAATATTACAGGTATGTTCCCCATTTGGTACTGAAAAGAGATCTAGTGTTTTAATTATTTTGGAAAACATACTCCAGGTTTGTCGCCAGGTAGAGAGCCATTCTTTTCTCCAGAAAATTTGCACTGGAACTGATCCCCATTTATGCACAACTTCTTTGGAATATAATTTCAGCACAAAGGGACACTAAATGAGCTTTAAATGAGGAAAATTTTATCTTCTGAAGGTATACTTTTTGGACCATATAGATGTTGGCTAGCCATAGATATTCCACAGATTAGAAATAGAAGCAGTTTAACTATTTAAAGATTTTAATTTATTTTAAGCAGTGGATAGACAGTTTACAACTTAAAATTTAATTTTCTAGAGTCAAATTAAAAGCTATGTTTACATTGCAGCTATTCAAGTGATTAGTACAAAAAGATACAACACTTCTTTGATTATGCAGTTGCATACAACTTTAGTAAATGAATGTAACTTTCTATCCTTTCTTCCTAATAATAAAAATTCTGGGCATTTTTGAAAATAGCTTTTTAAAGGTTTGGTAAAATGTAAAAATTAATTAGATATTGAAAAAAAAAAAGAAAATATGTTTGTTTTTTTTTTTCTTTAAATCTACATAAATTAACAAAAAACACAGCATCCTGTGAAGAAAAAGGAAACTACCGATCTTGCAAGAAATTACTAGTAGAGCTATTAAAATACAGATCTGCATATATTGCTGAAGGAATTGAATGATTTCAAGGTTTATATTGAAAATGGGATTAAACATGATGGTACAAATTTCAAGGAACCAGAATAACCTTTTTGCTGTAATCAGGGTTATACTTTTGAAACAACAAAGCAAAAAGGAAAGATAAGAAAAAGTTAATCAACTATGTGATGACTTGAGTAACCAACATGTCATAAAGAAACAGATGTGTTCGTAATATGTCAAGGAAGGTTTTCCTAGCAGAGATAGAGAAATAATAGAAAGTATTATATATGACATTACTTAAACCTCATCTGACATACTGTATCTATGTCTGAATGTTCATGTTTCAGATTGAATTGAATTTAATCTTGAACAGGTACAGAGAAGGGCTAGTGCAGTGATCAGTCAGTATTTTATAATTGAAAACTCAAGAACTAGCAGAATGGAAGACTTGAAAGCGTTTTGGTAAAAAATGCTTGAAAAGAGTATGGAACTCCTGAGATGAAAAGTAAGCTAGATTATCATCATTTTAAACAAGAGGCAGTTCTCCTTGCATGCAGTAAGACACTTCTCTATCTCCAGATTATTCCTTTTTGCATGAATTAATATGATAGAGCCAGATTTAAAAATACCATGTGTGATTGCATGCAAATGATAAAGTAAAAATGGAATGAAACTTACTTCAGGAGGAATTTCCCTGGTTCTGTGGAACTAAGTAGGACATTTGGTGCTTTGCCGGTAGACAAATTTGTTTGAGTTATACAAAGTGATACACTGAGAAACCTGGTCTACTGGGATCAATGGGGTCCATCTGTCAGAGAAGGGGGAAACCATCTTCCGTCATAGGCTTGCCAAGCTGATGAAGAGGGCTTTAAACTGAAGTTGCCAGGGGAGGGGAACCTCATTCCACCCCAATCCTGCCAGTTTGATGCCAAGGACAGCAATAGATGCCCAGAGCCTGGAGAAGCATGGCAGGTCAGAAGGAGAGCGTCAGAAGAGCAGCGGAAAGGAATTCCAGCCAGTAAGTCAGCTTCATCGGGGGCCCAACTTAAATGCCTCTATGCAAACACACATAGCGCAGGGAAAAACCAAGAGAAGCTAGAGATATGCGCATGCCTGCAGGGCTATGATCTTATTGGCATCCTGAAGACGTGGTGGGACGGCTCCTATGACTGGAGTATTGGAATGGAAGGATACAGACTCTTTAGGAAGGACAGGCAGGGGAGACGAGGAGGGCATGTTGCCCTCTATGTCAATGACCAGCTGGAGTGCATGGAGCTCTGCCTGGGGATGGAGGATGAGCTGACGGAGAGCTTATGGGTCAGGATTAAAAGGAGGGCAGGGACTAGAGACATTCTAGTGGGCGTCTGCTACAGGCCACCTGAGCAGGAAGACTGAGCAGATGAGGCCTTCTGTAGACAGATAGGAGTAGCCTCACATTCACAGGCCCTAGTCTTCATGGGGGATTTCAACCACCCTAATATCTATTGAAGGGACAACACAGAAGGGCATAAGCAATCCAGGAGGTTCCAGGAATGCATTGATGATAACTTCCTTCTCCAAGTGATTGAGGAGCCAGCATGGAGAGGCGCCATGCTGGATTTTGTTCTCGTCAACAAGGAGGGGTTGGTAAAGCTCAAGGGCAGCCTTGGCTTCAGTGACCAGGAAATGGTGGAGTTCAGTATCCATAGGGCAGTAAGGAGGGCACACAGCAAGCTCACTACCCTGGCCTTCAGAAAAGCAGACTTTGACTTCTTCAGGGACCTGCTTGGTAAAGTACCGTGGGATAAAGTCCTGGAGGGAAGAGGGGCCCAAGAAAGCTGGTTAGTATTCAAGGACTACCTCCTCCAAGCTCAGGATCGATGGATCCCAACAAAGGAGAAGTCAGGCAAAAATGCCAGGAGGCCTGCATGGATGAACAAGGAATTCCTGGACAGACCAGACAAGAAAAGGAAGCCTACAGAGGGTGGAAGCAAGGGCAAGTAGCCTGGAAGGAATACAGAGAAATTGTCTGAGCAGCCAGGGACTAGGTTAGGAAAGCTAAAGCCCTGATAGAATTAAATCTGACCAGGGATGTCAAGGGCAACAGGAAAAGCTTCTGTAGGTACGTTGGTGATAAAAGGAAGACTAGCAAAAATGTGGGCCCTCTCCAGAAGGAAATGGGAGACTTGGTTACCCAAAATATGGAGAAGGCTGAGGTACTCACTGATTTCTTTGCCTCAGTCTTCACTAGCAAGTGTTCTAGCCACACTGCCCAAGTCACACAAGACAAAGGCAGGGACTGGGAGAATGAATAACTGCCCACTGTAAGAGAACATCACGTTCGAGACCATCTACGGATCTTGAAGGTGCAGAAGTCCATGGGATCTGATAAAGTGCATCTGCGGGTCCTGAGGGAACTGGTGGATGAACTGCTAAGCCATTATCCATGTTTTTTGGGAAGTCGTGGCAATCTGGTGAAGTCCCCACTGACTGGAAGTGGGGAAACATAACCCCCATTTTTAAAAAGGGAAAAAAGGAAGACCTGGGGAACTACAGGCTAGTCAGTCTCACCTCTGTGCCTGGAAAGATCATGGAGCAGATCCTCCTGGAAACTATGCTGAGGCACACGGAAATCAAGGAGGTGATTGGTGACAGCCAACATGGCTTCACTAAGGGAAATCGTCCCTGACAAATTTGATGGCCTTCTATGATGGGGTTACAGCGTTGGTAGATAAGGGAAGAGTGCCTGATGTCATCTACCTGGACTTGTGCAAAGCATTTGACACTGTCCCACATGACATCCTTGTCTCTAAATTCGGGAGACATTGGGGACATCCAAGTCTCTAAATGGACTTGACAGATGGACCACTCGGTGGATAAGGGATTGGCTGGATGGTCTCACCCAAAGAGTTGCAGTCAACGGCTCAATGTCCCAAGTGGACACCAGTGATGAGTGACGTTCCTCAGGGGTTGGTATTGGGACCGGTCCTGTTTAACATCTTTGTCGGCAACATAGACAGTGGGATAGAGTTTGCCCTCAGCAAGTTTGCCGATGACACGCTAGAGGGAAGGGATGACATCCAGAGGGACAAGGACAAGCTTGAGAGGTGAGTCCATGCGAACCACACAAAATTCAACAAGGCCAAGTCTTTACTGGTGAGACACTGGAACAAGTTGCCCTGAGAAGCTGCGGCTGCCCCCTCCCTGGAAGTGTTCAAGGCCAGGTTGGATGGGGCTTTGAGCAACCTGGTCTAGTGGAAAGGTGTCCCTGCCTGTGGCAAGGGGGTTGGACCTAGATGATCTTTAAGGTCCCTTCCAACTGAAACCATTCTCTGATTAATGAAAAAAATACCTTAGGAAATTGCCTGAAGGAGATGGTAGAAGGACCCACAGCCTCTCTTTTAAATTGAAACAAGTCTTCCCTTATCTGGAAGACTAATGTAAGGTAATCCTATTACCGGGCAAGGTAATATGATTCACTTGGGATATAATAAAAGCTTTGTTTTGTTGCTTTCTGTTTCCTGTGTAAAGAAAACTCCATTTGTGTAGCCACGGCCTGGATCATTTTCTCTAAAGTCTTCTTTTTCAGTGTTCTTTCCCACCCATGTCCCATTTTGGATAAGCTAAGTCTGCATTTTTCATACCAGCCATTCATATCTTTGATGATTTGACACAGCACAATGTAATTCGTGTTCTCAGGAGAGAACATGTGTAATATTTTAAAATGTAACTTCCCTTGAATATCCAAGGGCATGATATGCCTTTGAACTTCCAAAGCTTTTTAGAGATCAAGTATTTGAAGTAACTTCTAGCTCTTTTCATAGTCATGGGACACAAAGCTTTCAGTTTCAGAGTCTGAAGAGGAGTGGACTTTATAGTCTGATAGTCTGAGTGAAAACAGTTCAGGTGAGCACTCAATTTAGATCATGTGTTTACCTGCATATTGTCTGTCATTTGACCTATGCTTCCATCACCTTGGGGGACCTGATGAATCTTCAAGAAATAATTGTTTTTATTAACTAATATTCATTCAAATATTATCTAGTCTTTAAGATGTTATCTGAAATCGTAATAGGATAAATTCCTACTGATTCTTAAAGATTTTTTTGATGTATATGATGTATGGATAATTGTCAGAAAAAGTTTGTCTTGCAAAATTGTAATAGTTGACAGTACAGTTTGTCAAATTTTGTTTTGCTCTGATACTGAAACGATAGCCATATGGTATCATGGCAATGGTGGTAACAAACTGTCATTCTGTGTGGCCCTACATAACTACAAGCAGAGGCATTTAGCTGTTTAGGCAACAGTTATTGATCAAAAAGCTGTTTATCAGCATTTTCAGCCTGGGAAAGAAATACAATATGACAGATCTTTGCCCATACATCTATCAGAATTTTCTTGCACAGGGATTGGTTAAAAGGTAAATCCATGGTTGATAAAGTCCTGGCTAATCCTTGGTTAAATAATCTAAGAGATTAGACACAAATGATTACACATCTAAATACCATTTTCTAAGTAAGTGTGTTTGTATCCAAAAGCAAAGTGATATAGCAGGATGCTTTCTTCTCTTCATGCTTGCTGGACTTTGTAGCCTGTAGAATCTATTTGCACATACGGTGCACTGGCTATAAACTTTTGTTTTTCTAGTGTTTGGCTTCCTGTCTAGACTTAGTCTAAGCATAAGCTTAGATTGCTATGCTGGCAGTGTCTCAATACAAAAAATTCTCGATAATAAGGTTCAAATCACTCTCTATTTAAATTACACACAAAGAACACAGATACAATTGTGAATGCTGGCCCACTAGCAATAATCAGTGAAATCTTGATGTTTTTATTCTCTTAAAACACCACAAAAATTCATGATGGCATTTCTTGAATAGAAATTTAAGAAGAAGTTTTATTATGGTTCAAAAATAAATAAAACTGAGACTATTAAAGCAGGCATTTTTCTTAGCTTTATAAAATCCTGCACAGAGCTGAGTAAATGAAGGTTCTCAGAAGGAAGGGAAGAATAAAGAATTTTAGCAAATAGAAAGGCATACAAAAATCCCATTTGTATTATAAGTGCCACCAAGGTTCTAATTATCACACATTGATTCCTCCTCATAAAATGTAAAAGCTGTGATTTTGTAGCTTTAAGGATAATTGCCTGCTAAAAGTGCACTACAAAGGGGAAAAAAGCCCAATAAAATAATATTCTGGTATCATAATTTCTATGCTCAAAGGATCATTTGGGTAGCTTGCACTCTGGTCTAATTAGCAGTAATTTGACCTTCCTTCCCCAGAAAAATTGAAAAATCTTGTTACACTTTACAGTTGTCATTGACATCTCAAAATAAAAGCAGTATATAGAACTATGAGTACGATTAATGAAATTAAATTGACAGAAGTTGTACAGCATCATAAAATCTAAAGAGAATGTAGTTATATTGCTTAAAGAGAGTCTTTCTAGAGTGGTTCAACATGTTCCTACATAAATATATATGAATAAACTTACAGAAATACATGTGTATGTGTTCACAGACATACATACACATAAAATTTCAGGACTGAGCCATAAATAGATAGGGGATTAGTTTTTAGTTTTGCTGGTTTTTGCAAATTTAGCAGGGAATTAGTTGTGTGAAGAGTAAATCTAGGCTCCCTCTTGTTCACAATGAAGAGTGGCACAGTTGCTAAACTCTTCAATATTTTAGTTAAAATGCTGATTAGCTTTAAACCGTTTTTTATTGTAACTTGGTAAATACAATTTTATAGTATATATTGATACTAATTGACCAATTTAGATTTTTTTTTTTACTCTTGTACATTATTGAAAGATTTGTTGTCTTTACAACTGGAGATAAAAAAACCTGTAAAACAAAGGGGGATTTCACATGATCTACACTTCTTTACATGCTTATCTACTGAAATTATAAGCCTTGTGCAGGTACTTGCTGATTTCCACTTAAGTTTAAAAACTTAAATGTAGGAAAAAAAAAATAACTCGGAAGCTTATGGTAGATGCTTAAGGCAGTCAGTGCAAGTATTTTCTGTACATTGCGTTAGTATAAAGGCAGACAGAAAACATGCTGAAACAAGTATGAAACTTTTTTTCCATAGAAAGCTTGATAATGATGCTGAATGCAGAAATTTGTCTATGTGGTAAAGAATGTTTTAAATTATATATTGGGATGGGTGCTGGTAATAATACAGATATTTTTACACATGGCTGGTCATTATTTAGAATGTTCATAAATTTGAAATAGACCTGACTGGATAAAGCCCTGAGCAACCTGGTGTGACCTCGTACCTGACCCTGCATTGAGCAGGATCATGAAATAGAGACCTCACAAGGTCCCTTTAAACCTGAATTACTTATGACTCCTGATTCTTTGTATTTCTAACTTTGCTTAAAAACATGATTAGCTTGACAGAGAGCATTCTAAACATTCATGATGCAAAGAAAAATCTTACAAAGTTACTCAATAATAAATTGTTTTCATAGGCTTACAAGCTTTGCTGGTTGGAAAAATGTACCAACAATTTTTAAGTGAAAAGCAAATATATTTGACCGTACCAAGTGCAATTTTTAAAAGTGACTGTTATCACATGTTGAATGGCTGTATTATTAGAATCCATTTCAGGTCTCTGCAATAGAAGTTTAAATATTTGCTTTTAAAAATAATTCAGTGTAAAAGAAAAACTATTGTTGAAATATTCTGTTGAGGAAAGTGGTCAGGTTGCCCTTATCTAACAGGAAAATCACGTCACAAAGATGAGCTCTGTCAACTAACAGGCTTTTTAGGTTTTATGTAACGTCTTTAATACAAGCCCTGAATATGGGCTTTTTCGGCTGCAGAAGACTAAGAATTAGTTTGTTTCCCTTATTTTCTGATCCTTCTGTGCTTTGCCTTTACATGAAGAAAATGTTAAATGAATAAAACAACCCAAACAAACAAGCAGAAAAACCCACCTCATCATCTCCATATCTGGTGCAAATGATTTTCCCTTGCGTTCCTGCATAAAAGCATTGTCAAGTAAAATAAGTACATTAGTGGAAGATGGAGTTAGGGATTTGCCATTGGACTCATACAATAACTCTAGAGTAGACAGGAGTAAAATTTTCCAGAGGCATAGCAACGGAACCATTTGTTTCTCAAAGGCTTCACTCACAGATATTTCAACAGTGTAGGGTTTATTGTTTGTTTAAAATATATTTCTGTCTGTGTTTTCTCCTTAGTATTGTAGCAAAAGAATGTGGCATACTCCAAAATGTTTACAGAATCAGTAGTGAGGACTGGAACAGTAAGACTTTTTTTGGTGCAAAATGCATCTCATGAATTTCAACCATTGCTGTGATGAACAAAAAAAAAAATGTGCTACTCTCTGATAAAAAAAAAAAAAAGTTATTTGGAAAAAAATTTTCAAATTGTTACTTGAAGTTTGCCTTGCAGCATCTCTGTATTTCCTGCTTGTGGTCAGTAAAAAATGTGCAGAAAGAGAATATCTACCCAGAACAGAAATGAGAACCTAGGAAAAAGCATTTCTTGTGAACCTTTAATAGGCTTTAAACACGTTTTAAACACCCATTGGAAGGTACCATATCATCTACTGCAAGTGTAATAAAAATAGTAGGAAATCCTGAGGCTTTTCACATCCATTTCTTTATTTCCACTGCAATTTGAAGTGTTGGATTAGGCAAGATTTGGAAGTGTAATGTAGTTCAAGATTATAACATATCAGCTGAAGTATCTAGTAGTATAGATGTTTCTTGGTTTAAGTTTGTTTTCGGCGGGGGTGGGGCGGGGGGGGTTGTTGAGAGGGTTTTTGGTAAAGCACATCACCAAAACGTGACTATATGCATGACTGTATACACTCAGTCTCGATCAATGCTCTTTAAAACATTAACATTTTTCATATGCCTGTGTATTCTAACATACTTGCTGGGCATACTGACTGCTGAACCTGCAGGTGTGTGACCTGTTATGAACCTCTTCCCTTGCTTACTATGAAACAAGAGTCTTTTTATGTGCCCACTCATCTTTATAAGTGGTCAATTGCCAATAACATTTCTTCCTTTCCTTGCCTCTCCAGAGATATTATGAGACATGAAGCCTCTTTACTTTCTTTCAAGCTTTTCTGTACTGACTGAGACTGCCGTTTTCCACACATCTACTTCATTCTTGCAATCGTGGCAAATGCTTAGAGGTTAGGGGAATCACAAATGCAAGCAAGCTACATGCTAGCCATACAGAGCATGAAGGTCAGTACTGTTTCCCACACTGGGATTACAGTGTCCCATCAGACACTTCAGCAATCTGATCTAGTTGCTATCAGAAAAGTCAATATTTGCATTTTGTTGAATATGCATGCCCACCAGTGTTTGGAAAAAGGACTATTTGATATCTGGGCTTGTATGATTATCTTGTTTGAATTCACAAGATACTATCTGCAAATCCTCTAATGATTCAAAGACAACACTGTATGGAGTTATTTCATTATTAGGATTAATTCTTTGCTATTCTAAATTAAACAGGCTTAGAATTTGATGTTCTTTAATTTCAGCTAGGGCATTGGAAGGTCAACTTGAAGAAAAATATCGAAAAATGCTTTAATTTAAATAATGCTAAGTGTACACAGATAAGCTGTTTTAGTTCATGGTATGTTTGTGTATCACTTTTTTTAAGAACTCTTGAATCATACTGGTTACTGAGAAACATTAGTTTACCTGCAGAAAGTAGTGCAAAAGAGATTACTGATTTTTAAATTGTCTAAAGATTATCTAATCAATGGAATTTTAATGAAAACTAATTTGAATACGAAGATTTTTTAACTGGTGTGCAATCATGTTTTGCAGGCCATGGAGTCAAAAGGTGTTCTGTATGGGCAGAATCTTGTATACCTATATTGAGCCTGATTGACTTCAGTGGGATTCTGCAGGTGTGCTGGATTTTGACTGCAGAGACTTAAATCAGACCACATCATTCTGAAAGATTTTATAACGCAGAAGAAAATCCTTTTCAAAAACCCATGAAAGTATCATAGCAATACATTTACCAAATTGCTCCCTTATGCTTTGGAAGATATTGGAAAGAGATCAGTTGCTTAAAAATTTGTAGCTCTTTTCAGACTGATCCAATTCACAAAAATGTTCTTGCTTTCCAAATACTAGTGATAGAGACTATCATAAGACATTATGAAGTCACTTGCCAATAGTATGACTTTGCATAAAAAAAAGCTCTACAACCATTGATTAAGTTGAGGTGGAAAAGTTAGGCTGTGATTAGCACAAAAATAGGGGCCAAGAAAATTCTGCCATCTTTCAGTAACGGATGGAAACAATGCATTTTAAAATTTTCCTTTGAAATGAATACGTGTCTGTTAAACATAATTTTGACCAGCCAATTTGATCATGCCTCTTGTGATCCAGGATGGCATCTGTAGAAGACGGAACTGGACATCAGAGAAACCAGGGAAGTGTTTTAAGATACAAAGAGGGAGACCTGGACACTTGGCACCATGCTCAAAATAGCAGAGAAAAGTCTGGTGAATCAGTATAGTTATTCGTGACTTAATTTTTCCTTAGTGTTTGACTCGCGACTTGTGAGCTCATGTAAGCTTTATATTGACAGTGTGAATCAGGTCATGCATAGAAAGAAAGCTAACAGACTTGTATCTTTTTACTCTGTCCTGAATATTTTGTAACTTGACATGGCGACACTACTTTGAGAAATATTATATTTTCCACTAAACAATAGACAGGGGGGAAAGCTTTTCGAGAAGGCAATGAACACGAGATCCTAGGGGCTAAATATGTTCTTATTTTCTAAATAAAAAATAAACAGTAGCAGTTTATCAGCCACAAAATACAACAGCAGAAGCTGCAAGTATAACATTAAATTTAAAACTATCTATAGCATGTACGTCCTCTAATTTGAAGGAGTGCTCAAGTCATGTTAATATCTGGTTTTGTCAAAGTTATGGAGCACATATGTAATCTAGTCAGCTACTGAAAATGACCTTTATTTGCAGTATCTGTATGCCCTCAGTTATTAGTGGTTCTTTTTTTCCCAAGGCCTCTTCAAGATAGGGTAGGGCCTTTCAGAAGCGGGAACTGAAATCCACATTACATCAAATGAATTTGTTAGAGCCAGGCGAAGCCTGTGGTGAAATGACTGAGGCAGACCCCTGCCTACCGAGGCTGTGAGTCTGCACAGGCTTTCCACACAGATACATGATCAAGAGCTTGAAATATACATTGTATTCATTTAAATACCAATGCTTACGCGTGCGTTTCTGAAACTGGGTCATGTCATGTGTAAAACAGAAACTGAAAGCCGGTTTCAGAATGGAAAAATTGGAAACGTTTCAGATGTGTGGAATTATTCCACTCAGCTTTTAAAGGCACATAGAAATGCCTTACTTTTGATATATTTCTTTTCATTATTATTTTCTCACTGCTAAATATTCCATAGTTTCATCTTTTTTGTTTCTGTGTGGGTTTTTGATTGGTTGCTTTTGTCGTTTTCCTGAGAGGAGGAGAACAGAGTACGTCTTCCTCCTTTTTGTTCACCTTTTATGTTTTGACATGTTTTTCTGGAGCTAGAAAGAATGTCACCTTGAAGAACATAAAACTGTCTTTTTGGCTGTTGGGCCAAAATGTTTGGCTAGATGTATACTAAATAAAGAAGCAGCAAATGATAAATAATAGAGCAGTCATTTTATTCTACTAAATAATGAAATCCATATAATGAAAAAATAAACCATTCCATTTTATATTATCTGAAAAATTGATAACTAGTTTGTGGTTTTTACATTATTCAGATAACAGAAAATGTGCAATACATTTGGATTTGATCTGCTTCGTCCCTTCAGTGACACAAGTATGAGGCTTAGCCGAATATGTATTATCTACTCATTTCTAAAACCAGAAATATTTACGTTACAAAACAGATGCAAGAAATCATTTTTTTTTAGTGCCATAAAATAAAGCTAGAAAACGTTTTCCCTTTTTTTTTTTTTTTAAGTTTAAAAAACTGTTGACCAACAATACAAATGTTTGAAAAGATGTTGAAGTTAAGGAAATAATGCATTGGAATTTTAATTATTGCCATTTGGTTTTCCGAGCTTATTTTTTGGACAGATAAACTCTATATAGCATATAATCACTTCATTGCATCATTAAGGGAGTGGGAAACTTTTGAAGAGAAATTAGAATATATAAAAGTTACTTTCGGTATGCTAAATGTCTGGTGAACCTACACCCCTATGTAGGTTGCTGAAAAAAACAGTTGTGTGCTGTCTAATGTTTTAATACACTGCTATACAAACCAAAAAGCTACCAAATGATATGGAAACACTTTTTTTCACTCACTTTTAATAGAGGGGGCCAAGGTTACAGGATTGCATTACTTAGAGGACTTAAGCAAAAGACTTGCATCCTGTAAATGCGAAAAGGGTAAAAGTGAGAGAGACCATTTAGATTCCTATGCAAGCTTCTTGAGTAAAACCTCAGTGCATACAAGTTTTCAGGCACCTACATAAGGGTATTTTTTTTTAGGTTGCACTTTCAAACTTGATGTTTATATTCTTTGTATGTAAACCTTGTGCAGAATAGGAAAGTATCTTCCTATGTTGCAATGTTTCAAAAGCAAAAATTAAGAACTAAATAGAAGAAAAGAAAAGGTCATTATTTCAATGCCATATATATATATATATATATTTGATGAAATATCATTCCAAAATTATTTTCCACAAATATTTTCAAAGATATTTTCAAAGTTAGAATTTTCCTGGAAAAACAAATTAAATTTATCCATAGTGCCCAATAAAATTTTTATCTGTAACACTCAATTTTTGTAATATTCTCTATAACAGCACTGAGCAAATAATTTGGTTTAGATATATTTTGCTGCCTTGTGTAGCATAACTTTTCAATGGTTTCCAGAAAAGATCTAAGATCTGAAAAGCTATATTGTCCATGAGCTGAGAATGTGTGTATATACAAATTATGGTACATAATAGTAGCAGAGTATAATATGCACTATAGATTTATTTATATTTCTCTTAAAATAAAACTTGACTCATGAATTACTGAAAATTACAATAGGAGGGCAAGTAGTTATTACAACTATTTTTGGGTAACTGGAAAAATATTCATCTTTTTTACTACAACAGTTGTTTGAGTGAAAATCTTTTCGGGTAGGGTGGACTTGAAATATGAAAATTTTTTTGACTTACCATGTCAAAATCTAGCAGCCAGTTTAGGAACAACAGTGAGAGACCAAAGATATCTGATAGGATAAAGCATCAGTGAGATAGAAGAAAGCCCGTGAGAATTGTAAGCCATCCACAGATAAGTAAAATATGAATTTGAGTGTATATCAAAGATGAAACTGGTTGGAAAAGGTTGATTTTATGGTTGTAATTAAAAATTAGATAAAGATACGTTTGACCTGGTTATACCGTTTGGCAAGAAACACAGAAACTTGAGCCTATAAATGTTATCTGTTGACAGCTGTCAGGTAGATGGCAACTCTAAACTTGATACAAAATCAGTCCAACTAGTGTTACAGAACATGCTTTTTTTACGGGTGAAATCAGTTTGTTATCTAGTCTAGTGTTGATGGAGCTCCTGCCAGCACAGAATCTAGAAGAGCAAATTAACTGAATAAGAAGCTGCTCTATGTCCGCAAGCACAGTGTGCAGCTCTGGCAGTTGAAGGGAAGATTCAGGAAACAGGTATGAACCCTTAATGTTAGGTTTTGAGTAACTTACTTGGAATGACTTACCACCCATGTCACCTAATTTTCTTTTTTTCCCCTCTAAACACTGAGCAGGAGTCGTTTTCTGAAGTGAAGATTATGCTCCCATTTTGTCATGTAGAAGTTAATATGCTCTTCTGGGATGTGAAAGATCTGAATTTGAGATTTTGCTTTTGAAATTATGCCATAACACAGCTCAGAAAGATGGGCAAGGCTCTAAGTGAGAGAGAATTTGACCCTATAGGTTAGCAGACATTTTGTTTGTTTTAATTCAACCTTAGGTGACTGTTATTTGTCAACAAGGTCTGATCAGAAGTTATTCTAAAGATTACGGTGTTGAGTTCAAGGAGCAGCTGCAGATATTTTGTGTCTTAGTGACTGTCATCCTGTAATCTTAAAAAAAATTCCATGAAAGAACATACAAAATGTTTTTAGGCAGCAGACCAACCACTGTGTCTGACTATCCTGAGCTTCCTTCCTATGTATGAACTACTGTAATTCATGTAGTGTTTTTGGTCCAATACACTCTTGAATGCTCATCTGGCCAGTGTAGGTGCTATCTGCTGCTATAGGATTCCACATACATCTCTGTATTGAAGATTTGCTGCATGTATGTGTTGTCTAACCACAGATATTAGAGTCTGGTAGTCTAAAATGCAGAAATTAGTGTTAGGCCATGCAGTACGCTCGTGTAGCTAGTTCTTACTCCACGAGTTCTACTAAAGTTACAGACTTTCTGTGTCTTTATTTTTGGCACTAAATGACAGTACATATTGTGTAGCACATCAACCCTCGTCAGATTTTCACGGAGAGATCATATATCTCTGGAAAAATAATACACCTGCACAGACCTTGCTTGTCCTTCTTTAATGTCCTCAAGAGTTTTAATCTGAGAGTTTCTTCTGTACTTTTTTTCTATCAGCTTATCTCGTAATACCTCCTTACCCTAGAATATACAAAAACACCCTCCTGACTTTTAAACACTAGGTGGATCACAAGTCTTATTCTTCTGTGCCTAACAGATATTTTGCTGATTTGGTAGCAGAATTTTGAACTGAAGAGCTAGCCCCAGTATGAGATTACATTTGTAATCCGTGGTTGCATTAAAGGAGTCCAGACTTTTGTCTCGGAGGAAACCATTAAAATATTTGCAAACCACTAATCTGCTCTGGGCTTTTCTGTTGTTTACCCAGGGCAAGCCTACTGTCCAGTCATTCTCTTTAATATTTCCTTATTTGAAGGAAACACTGTTAAGATAAGCAGGACAAAAATAATATACAAGATAGAAATTAACCATAAAAAAATCAAACTATCATGAATGAACCCACATAGAGTTTGAAGTTGGTGTGGTCGCATTTATTATTCAAAAGTAAAACGAATAGTGAAAAGCAATTAAAAAAATCTATCATCGATCCTGGAGAAGACATGTCTAGTTTCTTAAACTTGTCTTACTTGACTCAGCTGGACATGGTTGAAATGTCTAATTACAATAGAAAATGGCTGTAATATTGTTAGACGTTCATATTACACTGTAAGATGCCTGTGAATGGAAAAATGTTATCTTGTGACATTATTGGTAAGTTTACTTGGGAATCATTAATTTTTACTTGAGAGAATTGCTGGAAATTTAGGAGGATGGATACAGGCATTAAAAAACTTAGGTAACCAAGACCACATGCTTAAGGTATTATGTTTTCACTGAATCAAGTGTGTAATCTACAGGAGAATTTGCAAAAGAAAAACTAGATTTATGTCAATATGCAGGAAGATGATTGTATTCATATTGAGGTAGTCTAACATGACAAACAACTGCCCACTTGAATTGAAGAAATGAAATCTCATAGTTGTTTATCTTTCATTTCAGTAGCAGGAATCTACTTCAATATTTCTATTGCTCTGGGTTGTGGCACTCTGTCATAGAGAAGAGAGGCAATTTTTATGTCTCCTCAAACCATCTAAGGTTAAAATTGGAATTCTACCCGGAAGTTAACGGAACTCATCAAATCACAGTTTGGTTTCTGATGTGGACTTCTCTATTAACAATTGGGCAACAACAGTCTGTATCAGCCTCTCTCTTTCAGAGTTAATTCTGTGTACAAAGTGCATTTGTATACCAAAACCAACAGAAAGACACAACTGGCAATTGCAGCACAGAACACACGTAGGAGAGGAAAGACTGAGACGATTAAAAAGAATGCATCTAGCAACAGTCATGACAGACACAAAGAAGTTCCAAGAACCTAATAACAAGGCACTTGTATTTTGAATGTTTGCGTTCCTTCTTAGACGCTGTAGAAAGTTACTACATTCCTATTTACCATTATGTTCTTACCTTATTGAGACAGCTATAAGAACTGAAAATCAATTATTTTCCAAAGATGTTTGTAGCATATGTTGGATTAGTGAATATGGAGCATATTAGTACAATGGAGCATATGCTGCCATTTGCTTAATTCTGGTCAACATTATCTGTACACCTTGAGTGTATTTCTACAGAGTTTAAAAAAAGAGATATGTAACTAAAACCAGAACAACACCACAGTCTGAATTAACTATGTCTTCAAGGTTTAAAGACAGTGTTATAAATGCAACAAAAGTCACCAGACCTCAAGCCCAGTGTATCATACCTTAGACAACATGGTTTCTGAAACATATCTATGGCTATAGGTATCAGAATTTTTAGTAGTATGAAAAACAGTGGGAAAAGTTGAAGTTCTGAAAACAACGTTTCCCTTTTCTTTCCAGATCTAATTTTATATTATTTCTTGAAGCTGAAATTGGATTGGATATTATGCAAATGAGAACAGCTTTAATTTCACCACTTAATGTGTGTTTATGATATTAATTAACTTTTTTCTGGGAGCTGGTCACATTACCCACCATAATAGGAAATAAATTTTCTGTGCCACGTTTTGTAGTTAATAGGATTTTTGTGCTATATCTGCTATGCTAACAGTCACTTTCTTTCTATCCCCGATCTATCTGTACTCTCCATAGAAAACAAAATTCTTTCGTAGGTATATTCTTTGAGTATTGATGTTGGTTTTTCTTTATAAAAGCTTTCTATTTGCATTTTTTTCTGAGTGAAACACAGTGAAAAAGAAAATAAACTGTATCATGAAAAGTACATATGTTTCAAACTAAATGAGATAAAGCCACGGAAGCAGACAAATTACATTTTCACATTATCTCCTTACTGCAGAAAAATTTTAGGTTTATGTGAAAGTCCCTAAAGCTTGAGAACTAGAGCTTGCCTTCAATATACAGCATGAGTTCAGTATTCCTAGTTAAGGCATTTTTAATCAGAAGGTGTGACATAACACAGGAAATCTTCTAATTTCTGAAATCCACGGAGCCTTTGTAGTAGTAGTTCCAAGGTACCATGCAGCAAGAATGTATGATTATTAGGAACAAAAAGAGCTAACATTCCTCAGTAACAGCACTATTGTAGTGTTGATGTACTCAAACTATACAGTGCACTCTTATGCATCCCACAACTACAGGCAGCAGTCTGAAAAGTCTGGCTGCTACCACATTTTCTAGGCTCTACAACAAAGAAAATTAAAAAAGGACAAATGAGGAAACACAGAGGGACTTGTGCTCTTTCACCTCTCTGAACCAGTATTTTACCTGTAACCTTCCTGTGTTCCATCATTCACCCTGATAACTCTGGATTTGCTTCTGTGGTCTGTAAGTAAGTAGGGTGTCAATTCCATTGTGGTTATAGAGCAGAGATACACCCCTAAGCCTAGTTATAATTGGATCACAAAGAAAAAAGAAAGCTTCTAACCCTGAGGAGAAACTACAAAGTTTGGGAGGGTTTTATGTCGGTGTGCTGAGAAAACAGAAGATCAGATGAAGGAGATTTCAGGCTGACACATGACTTTTAGTAGAGCTTTCAACAATAATCAGTTTTTCAGTGGTTCATTTCACAATCAATACTTTAAAAAAAGTAATCTACCTTAAATACTGAAGGACAAATTTAGCCTATCTGCAATTTCAGGCTTCAAAAGTCTGATGTCAGTATTTAGAACATGAATTGTTCATGTTCTTCTACTGCATTGGCCACAGGTTACTCCAAAGCACCTGGGACCTTCCCCGCCATCTCCTTCACAAGAACACAATGTATTTTACGCAATTTAAAGTGATCAGGAATCATAACTTAAAATGCATTGATTTTAAATAACAGCAGGCTTATGAAGTTTTATTTCTATCGCAGATAAGATTTAAGTTTTACATCATACCTACTGGAAAAAACAATAGTGGAAAAGGGCTACATATTTCTCCATATTAACACATATGATACGAACATTGCCACAGAAGCCATCTATGATTCAAGCACAAGTTACAGAGAGAAATGAATTTTAAGAGGATTGCATATGATTGTAGCTCTGTCCTTCCCACACTTTCAGTGAGCCACAGATAAAAGTCCTGTACAAATTTTTAGAAAATTTAAGAGTTTTTTTTTAATATGGAACTTGGGGCTATTTAAAAGATGTTGCAGGTGATTAATGTTTAAGGCAAATGACAAGCAAAATTATGCATTAGTGAACATAGATAGCACTGAAATAGGCAAACAAATCCAGTGACAATGCTAAAGTGAACACACCGTGCATTCATAAGATGATGACTGCTCTCGATAAGTATAGTAAATCTATTTACTAGTGTTAGGAATGTGTTTACTTATGAGAGGTCTTATAGACCTAGCATAAGGAGTTTAACTGCTGGATCAATTTTGTGTAGCATTAAAAATTTTGTGAAAACTTTTCAGTTGGACTCAATGATCTTAAA
The DNA here is from genome assembly GCF_013368605.1 of Nyctibius grandis. Taxonomy (NCBI): domain Eukaryota; kingdom Metazoa; phylum Chordata; class Aves; order Nyctibiiformes; family Nyctibiidae; genus Nyctibius; species Nyctibius grandis. The sequence goes on from NC_090663.1 coordinate 48,119,196, forward strand.
GGTATTTTCCAACCTTAACGATTCTATGAATATCTCTTTAGTAAAGCTCCTGGTGGTTATTCTACCTCATATTGGTTTTTGCCTTAATAATCACCTCTGTGCAAAAGTAAATTAGCTGCTTCCTAGTCAATACATTGTTAAGTACTTACTAGTTACCTGAGGATTCCTTATATTTTTCTTTTTGTTCTTTTATAGTCTGGCTTCTTTAAAAAATTAAGCTTATGGAGTCATCTCTTTCTTTTTCCTGTCAGTCCCCTCATAATAACTTTTTAAGCCCATTGATCAGATTGAGTCAACTTTGAAAGAGAAATTGGAGTCTCAGAAATCCTTTCTATAATTTTTGCCCTAACCAGCAACTTTACAAAATGAACTATGTAATTAGTACCTCACACAGAGGAAAGCACATGTTCACAATACGTGCTGCACATGAGTAACAGCAGTCCAACCACCATACACATGCTGGCATACCATTTAGCTTATATATTTGGTGTAGTCACCTTCTGCTCTGCCTATTATCTGGTAGCATGTTATAGGAGATACAGGTTTACTGGAAAGAGGAGAAAATGTTGGGGCAAGGGAAAATAAAGAGAAAAGGCAGAGCTGAGAGATAAAGACAAAAATCTGCGAGAAACCAAGTTTCATTAGGCTGATGGCTCACAGAGTAATCTATATCCTTTATTTTTAATTCTTACTGGATATTGCCAAATGATTGTTATTTTCTCAATAAGGAACTTATGTAGGTTCATAAAAGACATGGAAAAAGCAAACTGGATCATAAACTTCGTTTTTCTGCAAAGGGAGGACTGAATGCCTTCCACAGAGTACACCTCAGATGTGGTATAGGTAGTACTCAGGATTTAGAAAAGTGTCTGAAACACTGAATCTTAATCCTTATACAAGCACATATGTGGACCTTCATACTTCTTTTTGTCCATGTATCTCAGGGCTGAATCATGTGGGCTTTGAACATCTGATTCAAATTACTCATTAGCCAACAGGGGCTAATGTCCTTGTTTTCCCTCTCTGGCTTCCACATCTTCCTCAGAGGAATGGATGACCTACATGAACAGTTTGCTGTTGATGCAAAAGTGGTGTGAACTGCTTTGTTTTACTGTAATGACCACAGTGTGCCTAGTGTTTAGAGAACTAAGTTAGCATTAACATGGCTTAAATCTGCCTTCTGACTGATTTTTATTAAACGAAGCTCAGCTATCTTAAATAAATTTTGTAGAAAGTCATTCAGTATCAGTTTGCTTATGGTGCTGTCCGAGTAACACTACATTGTTTATGAAGCATCAGTATTATTCTGTGGTGTTAATAAGTTGTTTATGGGAGCATTGCTGCGTAATAACACCTTCAGCGGTACAGTATCCTGTGGGAGAATTAAATTATTAAGATTCCTTCTTCCTACCTTTACTAGAATTCAACAAATGAATATGAAAATTATCTTGGGGTGAGTTTTTTTGCACTTTTTTAGAAGTTTAACTTAGAAGAAATAGCAGGAGGCATTCAGAAGGAGTGATTATTTAAGAGTGGAGTAGTAGAAATGGGAAAAAATGAAAAGAAAGAAGTGCTAGGTTCTGTACTTTAGGAGTAATGAGACAAAATTCTGTTCTAAAGTATTGCACATGACAGCAGAGAAGAGAGATGTGCATGTGTATTAGTGCAGAATGAGCAGTATTCATCATTTTCCTTTTCTGAAATGACACTAGAAAGAATACTCATTTCACTGCAAGAGTATGGAAGAGATGAGGGCTCTGAACAGATTATAAGGCTCCTGTACTGTGTCATCTGTTGTCAGATTTTTATGTAGTTAAAGCTTAACCCTAGGTATACCCTCTATAAAGAAGCTTTATACTACTGAGTACCATTAATGTGAACAGAATTAATGGAAAGCAAGCTGTGAAGGGAACAGGAATTGCTTTCCAGTACAGAAACTGACTGCGCTATTTCAGAGATATATGGAGAAAACTTCCTCAATATGGGGAAAATCGAAAGTATACTCAAGCTCGGACAAATTTTCAACTGAAGTTGCTGGTCCTCTTTTGTTTCAGAAATAAATCAAAGTTCCACGGTGACAGTGAATTGAGATTTCTCGAAATTTATTGTAATTTGTTCAGAGCTGAGGGTCCTTTTACCCTCAGTAAATCCTATTGCCTTCAAGTATTTTAAATAGGAGCTGCTTTAGTATCCTCTGCCCTCAGCAAAAATCAGACTACTGTCTATTACAGTCTCAACCATTTTACCAGGTCAGCTTTTTCAAGTGAATTTCTTCCCATGGAGAATACTTTTTCAACAAATTTGTATTTTCTAACAAAAATCTATGTAATTGAAAAACATTTACTAAGACTCAAAAACATTTACTAATTTCAGCAAGAACAGCATTTTCCAGTCAGCTTCATTCAATATGATCACTATTCTCTCAGTATCCTTAGCATCAAAATGTTTACTAGTACATTTTAAACCCTTCTGTGACCCTGACGTATGTTGAATAGTAAATAAAGCAACTGAGATGACTTTCACTGTATTTTGTGATTTTACCACATGTTGGAAAACAGGTCATGAGAGCTGAAAATCTGAAGTTAAAGTCTTTTCTAGGAGAAAACTGTATTTATACTTATTTGTTCACCAGGATTCTTTATTCTTCAGTATTTTAGTCAATTTCCTTTTTATTTTATAAAGTACTTAACAAAAGCAGAAAAGATCATAATGATTTTTCCAGTGTTCTATATCAGAATCCCTATGAAAAGGAAGAATTGATTTTTGAACATAGAGTTTTGGTTATTTCTTTATGTTGCTAAGCTCATCATATTTCTTCAGTACAAGTTCAATTTTGGTTTTGTGGAATCAGTCTCCATATATTATATAGACTAGATTGATAAGAATCCTAACAAATACAGCATGAGAACAACTGTAGTACAGTAACATATTATTTACCTGACAGCTCTACTTTCTCTAATGAAATATTTAGCTTTTAATATTAAAGATGTACTTGAGCCTTTTAAAATAACATATTAAATTCTTCCTCGCGTTTTGAGTTACTGTTCTCTTTAGATCAGTTCTTCAACTCTTTTTTCATGTTGAGCAGTTGCTTATTTTATTAGCAATTACTCTAAAATTTAACTCTTACGCATAGAATTATTCACAGGTCTAGCTACTATGTATGATGGAGCACAGCAAAAGAATCTAGGCCCATAGCAATACCTAGTACATAATTTACAATGATTTTAGTCTTTAAACGTTAGTAGTTTTTGACACGTTACTCTCTTGAAGGCCACATAAAGGGCACTGTTATTTAGAGATCAGATTTGCCTGACAAATATGCCAACTAATAAAAGTTCGTGAAATGTGGTGTTTCCTTTCTTCAGGATTAAAGAAGAATCTATGAGAATATGTCGAGTACTGACAAAAAGCCCTTGACTTCCTGCCTGCTGCTGAGTCTAGTTCGGGGGGGAGGTTCTCAGTAGTGGTTTTGTATATAGTTCATTGTTTATTATACTCTTTTTATTTTTCCTTGTTATTGTTTATTAAAACTGTTTTAACTTTCACTGTTTAAGGCTCGGTGGGCTGTTAAGCAGATGACAGATGCTATCTATTAACCCTTTCCTTCCCCAGAGGGGAAAAGGAAAAGAGAAAAGGGAGAGAGACTTACGGGTTGGAAAGTTTGTTTCCTGTTTCCTGTTCTCCATGAGCAGAGGTTGTTTGACTTGTCTACAGATCATTGGAAGATCATTCTCAAGCTAGTCTTCTTTGAAACAAAGCCATAAGCATCCTACTTTGTATACACATCACTTTTTAATTTGTAGAGTTGTGACATAGTCTATTTCTCCTCTCTATATAATTCTTATGTATATGGTGTTTACAAACGATTCACTTCTTGCATAGCTACATTACAAAAAATATTCTAAAAAGTCGTGTTATCATGCATCGTTTGTAAGAGCGTAAGTCAGAAAGATTGGCCTAGGTAGACTAAAATAGAAGGATGACTTTCTGTTGCAACTTCCAGCATCACACAATGATGGATTTCATTATTGCACTACCAGAAATGCAAGAAGAAATAAATACAGAGTAACAAAGCTGCCTGCCAAAGCTTTTCATGTTAAGTTTTGACTGACTAAGCAAAAAAGTGTAGGCGTTTGTGAATTATGAATTTCAGAAAGAGGGAAGTTGCCTTTCTCTCTCATTGGAACAAGGGAGAAGATAATAGAAGGGAAAGAAGCTTTTTTGAGGGAAGGAACAGGAAATGCTTGACTGGAATACCTTGTTTCCCCAAAACCAGCCACTAGCTATTTTTTCAACTATAAGGATGGCTGAGTGTCACAGCGCTAAGGCAGCTTTTTCTTGAGGAGTGGGAGGGAATTTTTTTTTTTTTTTACCCTGCTATTCTTCAGTTTTACTTTCCACAAAGGATAGTAGCATTAGGAAAAGCAATCAAAGAGTTCCAGGATAAAACCTCTCTCTCTCTAAAACACAGAGAATACAAGTGTCCTTTGCTCTTCATGCGTCCCTGTTTACATACAAGCTATGTGAATTATGTTATAGACTCCTTGACAAATAGCTGTCAATAACAACACTTTTCACCTCACATTTTACTTTCCTTTGCTGTTTTCCCTTCTTCAGAATTACATGCTTTACTATATTTTTTTTGCACTCAGAACATGGTAGTTCATGTCAGTATTCCATAAATTCAGTTGTGTAATAGCATGGAACTCACAGTTTATAAAATAGTTGGATATGTATACTAATATAGGGATATAGAGTTATTTGCCTGGTGATAGATGTTATCAGATTTATTAATAAAGTGCATTTTTCAGTTTAGCCTCAGATTTTGTTGGTTTGTTTTTGAAAGGCTGTGTCAGCACTAGAATTAAAATAAATCTATTTTTAATGGTATTTGAGCTGATTTTATGAGATGTTATATAAGATGAATTATGCATAATTTCATGCATACTTGCAATGTTGTCTTCTTACGAGCAGATTTCACTGTAGAGTAGATTTCATTTCATTTCATTTCATAGTTTTATTTAACACTTGAATCATCCTGGCCTTTGGGCTGTGGGTATTCTACTGTTTTCTACTTCAGCTTAGAGTTTATAGACCTTCTATCTTCCTCCCATTTCTTCACATAACTATAACTTTTAGCTTTTCTTCTTTGTTTTTGCATTGATTGTTCTTCGGGAAGGGTACATTTTCAATGAGACTGTTTCAGAATGGTTCAACAACAATAACAGAAAAATAAACACTGAGTTTTTTAGATAAGTCTTTATTTTCTAATATTCCTCTTATTCTAGGGGGAATGTAGAAATGATAGTCTTTCCTCACATTTCACTCCTTGTCACTAGGGTTTTTTGTAACAACTGCCACGCTTGAGGGCATTCATCTTGCTTACAAAATTTCATAATCTCAAGAACCAATTTCTACTGCTGTCTCCAAGTCTCTTATGATTACTTTTTTCTACCCGGAGTAGAAACTCAGGCTATTCAAAGCCCAGAATTTACACCTGACTGAATTAATGCAAAATTGGATTCTCTTGGAAAATATTAGGAAAGTTAGGACAGGTAAGAAACATAACCGTGCAAAATAAGGCTCTTGTGGAGAAGCAATAAAGTAACATACGTATCCTTGCATTACTTAATATTGCAAAATTGAATTTTGTTTTTTGGTATTGAAGAGGATAAAGTCTGTAGTTCAATACAAGTCTTCTGTGTTTTATTTTGGTTTGCAAATCAGTTGCCTTAGTTCCCTCATTTTCTTAGAGTAATCTGAAGCTGAGTTATTTTCTGCATGATCACTGAATGCTTAATTCAAGTCCACTCAGAACCTTTGAACATCACAAACTAAAGTGGAGACTTCAGTAGAACTCTGACAGATAAATTTTTCAAATTACAGCAGGTTAAAATGTGAATGGTTGTCATTTTGGTCTTCAATTTTTTTTCTTTTTTTTTTTTTTTAATATAAGGTATTAGCAATGGAATGGTACGTAATAGGAATAGGAGGATATTCTTACCACTGGAAAACATTTCAAATAACTTGGTATTGAAAGCAAGTAATGGTGGACATGTAGATTATTAAAACACATTTGAGATCGTAACACAGTGTCACTGTTTAATGCTGGGCTGGCTATTAACCAGGTGGCAGATGCTCTCTGTTAACCCTCTCCCCCCCCAAGGGAAAGGGAAAAGGGAGAGAGACTTATGGGTTGGAAAGTTAAAACAGTTTTAATAAACTATAATAATGAAAAAGAATATAATAACAATAATAATAGAAATAATCAAATATATACAAATATATACAAAACCAAGATCAAGAGCTTGGAAATCCTCCTCAGGCAGAGTTGCTCCCCCCAGTACAGGCAGAGGGGAAAATGCAGTACCTCCCCCCAGCACAGGCAGAGGGGAAAAGGCAGTAGCTCTCACTGCCATCACACCTGCAGGCTTTTAACTGGAGAATTGGCAAAGCTGGTACCAATCAGTGGGAGACAGGAGGGCCTCTCCCTCCTGGGCCCCACCTCCAGGAGGCAGTGGGTTAGTGATAAATAGGAAAGTGAGAATGACGTGTGTGGGATGGAATACCTTGTTGGTCAATCTTGGGTCACCTGCCCTGTCTGCTCCTCCCTGCAGGTGCGACCCCCCTTCGGCTCCCCACTCGTAAGCAGCGAGGAATTCAGCAGTGACCCTGGTTTCTCCAAGACTAATTGGCCTGGTTTGGGCCAAACCAGGACACACAGACATGCCTTTTTTCTAAGTGCTTTGTCTGAACCAAATAAACAAAAAGAACTACATGTTTTACTATTTGTTTAGCTGTGTTTTGTGTATTTCCTTAGATGTGAACTTAAGAAGCAAAATCACATACTTAAGATGTTTCATTTTCGTTTTTTTTTCCTGTCTTTGTATCTTCCATCAAACTCAAGTTCAATCATGACAAATTGATTTTCAAAGCATTACACTGACTGTTTTTTTCAAGCTGATGGCTAACACCCAAGAGACCTGAACTGCAGCGAAGGTTCTTCCTCCCTCCCACAAATTGGAATAAAGAAAATAAACTTAAGGAAGCCAGAATGATCTTGAGGCTGAATTCAGAAGTGAGAAATAGGAGTATGTGCCCTTGTTGTTGATCCTTAGATTCCAGGGACTGAATTGAAAATTAGGAAAAAAAGTAATACTTTGTTCATTTGCTGTTTCTTGTAGGGTGTTTTGTCTTAAAAAGGAGTCTGTTAGATATCATTATGAGATTGCACATTATTTTACAATCAAAAACACTAAATACTATCTGAGAAACTGTTGAGATAGATTTTACCTTTTTGTTAAAATGCAATATTAAAAAATAAGAATATGGTTAGAAAATCACTCTATCTACTAAACACTTTTTGTCAGTTGTTTTGTTATTTGTTTATATATTTACATATTTGTTCAGTATGAACTCAGCTCACTCTCACTACTGTTTTTAAAAACCTGCTCTTTACCATGCATGAATTCAATAAAGAACACAGCTCGCTTACTCTACTTTCATATCAGTGTAGATCCAATAATCTAGGAAGGGTCACCATGAGCTGTTAATGTCTGTACTGCAAAATGATATTTCTTTGATTTCAGTAAACAGAAACTGAGAAGCACAAAAACCACACAGCATGCTTTCTCATTTTTACAGTCCTGAAGTTAAGCAAATGCTAAACTAAAATGATAATAGTCCATTTACAGAAAAAAAAACCCAAAACGAAACAAACAAACCAAACCCAGACTTTGCGTCTAGCCATTAGTGGCTAGCTCACTAATGAAAACCAACATGAATATGTCAAACTTTGTGAATTTTAATCAGGAAAACCCATTGCACATTAAAGACTAAAAATTAGTATGAGTCAAAGAATTTCAAATGTAATGAATTTTTAGTTTTATCAAGCATTTTTACCCACGAAAAACTTTTTGGAAGATTTTTTTTAACCCAGAAGTTGTTTCCCCCCTTGTTTTATTTTGGTTTTGTATAATGGTTATTAATGAGATGGTAGTAATGAGAGAAAAGAGAGAATGTTAATTTTACAAGGTCTCAAGGTGTGGATGTTATTGAATATCTGATTCTTTTTCTTTAAGATCAAAACAGGATCAGCACAGAAAAACAGGAAAAGAGAAGGCTATCAAAGGCAGAAAATGCAGCTTCCACCTCTAAGGAGGTTTTGTCCTTACCTAGTTGCTACAGAAACACAAAACAAGAACATGAACTTATGAGCTACTTTCATACCTGACAAACTCCTACAACTGTTGGAGGTTGTTTAGGATAATGCTTTAGGTCAATGAATCATCGCAGTGCTCATAGCCAGTAGATTTGTCCAGAGCAGATCAGCCAGTCTCTTCCTATATGATGGTATGAGATTACCTTCAAGGTGAAGTGAAAAACCAAGCCAGAAAAAAATCATTGTGTTGATTTACAGAGTATAAACTACCAACCAGTTCAGCAGTTCAAATAAAACCAAAGCAAAGCAAAACAAAAACCCTAGGCAAAAAGACCTTCTAACAGATCACTTTCTCTTGAACATACCTTTCATCGATAGTTATTTAATCCTCATCCATTGGTTAAATGAAAACTGCCCTCCTCAACACTGCCTCCTGAGTTGGGCAGTGACTAGTGATGCCAATTTAGAAATTCATATTCTCCCTGGCCATGGATGGTCCCAACACCCCAGAATACATCAGCTCAAGCTGTAAGCTCTCTGTGTAAACATAATAAGTGGTGTAAACCTAGTCTGAATACTATTTTGCAGTTTATGTAGAATATGAGAACATTCTTTGAGTTTAGATTTTGGGACCACAGATCACCACAAATGCTGGAATAGCAGCAAGGTTTGAGTCATCTCCTGAGCTGTCCTATCTTATATGTATGATGTATGGAGCATTAGAATAGATTATTTCTCAAAGAAAGCCTCCCATGTGTTGTTTTCATGGAAAAACAGACAAGATTAGGAAAACAGGATGTGTTGGGGAAAAGTGCCAAAACATTAACTGGGACAGAGTTATTGCCTCCAAAATCAAACTTTTGGCCAATAGGGAGGAAACTAGTCACTTCACAATAACTTGCTTACAGCAGTTGAAAATATAGGAAACCCAGAGTCAGAGAAATTATTTGATCAAAGATTTCTGCATCTTATATACTCACTAACAGAGTACTACAGGACTGACAGCTTCAACAGATCAAAATAATGAGATTATTCCCCCATTTTAACTTTCAAAAGACTAAATTTATTTTAGTCATATTTTAATTTCCCAATACATCTCTAACAATATGAATTTGATAAAAATAATTTTTAAACTGTCCTATGTTATATGCATTAACCATGATATTATTTTGGAGAAAGATACATACGTTTACATGTATTCTTTATACCATTGTACACACGTTCCACAATTTTACACATTTTCAGAATATAGTTAACATTTTAGGCTATCTAAATATGTCTGTCAGTCTTTACCTGCTCACTACCTGTCACATTTTACATCAACAATATTAAAAGAGTTCTGCAAGCACAGCAGATAGAAACTTGTGTAAATTAGACATATATTTAAACTGATCAGTTTAAACTGATCAAATATGGGTGAGTGAGAGACACAAGGCAAGGACATTCCTACCTGTTCCAGCTGGCACCACTAGCCTTGATAATCTTCAGCATCTGTTTTACTGTAGCATGCAGGTAACAGGTTATGGGAGAGCGTGCCTCCATCTATCTCTGAAAAAATCAATTTGACTTGACTGTGTTGTAGAATCCAGAGAACTTTGATGATTTTTTCTTGTCAAGTTAATCTGTGGTGCTCCTGTGGTGTTCCTGTCAGTGGAATATTACTGTCAAGACCATGGTTCACTCAAAAAGTTCCTTCAAGAAGGAACAGATGGGATGGAAAGGTGTATAATTCTTGTGAGGGTGAGGAAGAGGGAGGAAGAAATAAGTTGAGTTAAATACTTGCACGTTGTCAAAGCATACAGGCTCAGACAAAATCATGCCACTCCAGTAAAGTTATGTTGAAAAAGATTAGGCCATATATATTTATGAATATTCTTTACATTGGCTATCAAATTCAGGTGGAAAATTAAGAATAAAGGAAATAAAAAGCATTCTTTCTAGGTGATAGGTTTTCCAACTATTTTTCAGGAAAGATATATGTGAGCTCCAGAGAGCTTTACACACAAATACAACGTCCATTATTTTGATGTTTTCTAGAAATTGTTGCACTAACAGAACTCTGTGAAATTCCTTTACGAATACTTGTGTAGCAATACTGTTAAACTGCCATTTAGCTTTGGTTGGACATTCAAGAAATGATGCAGGTGTAAAGATATAATTGGTTTTTGGAAAACTGAGCAAGTTAGCTAGGTCATTCCAGCAACTTTAAATTAATTAGTCAAGTCACACAGATCTCAGTTAGATTTCTTTGCCAGTTTCAAACTGTTGTTAATCGAAAGATCAGCTGGCGGTCCTTAAGCACAGAGAAAAAAATATTCTGCAATATAATTTCAGTCATTTAAATGAACTGTTTAAGATAAAAACAATTGTAAAAATTTAATTACAAAGGCATTGGAATTTAAAAAGGATTTGTGATGAAAAGTTTATTTCTGTTGCAATTAATAGCTCAGAGTTGCCAAGCATAAACAGGGTGTGTTGACCTGCAATAACTTTCCATTCAGTATAACACAAAAAAAATTAGTAACTCAAAGTACTTATTCCCACAGCACTGTTTGTTTCTCTAGTTCTAAAAGTAGATCTACATCTGTGTGTTTCATTTCATAAATTACTTGAAATCACTTAAGAAAGTATGGTGTATAACAAACTATTTAGCTTTATTAATGTGTATGAAAATTAGCCTTCCTTTTGGAAATTACATATACAGCAAGTATTATAACAGGATTTTCATTTTCATTCATTTGAAAAGTTTCTGCACTTCAGTAGTTAAAACATTGAAACAATTGACAGTGATTTGGTAGCTGTGTTGATCATAGTTTGCCGTTTAACCTTCTGCTGTTTTCCAGTGGGAAGAAATGCAGCAGCTGAACCAGAGGTGTGGCAGTTATGAATCACTATAGATGTTCCTGTAGACTACTCTCTTGAATAGTAGTTTAAAATTGTCTTTATGTTTTGTACAATTAATTCTTTAGCTTGTATTTCTGAAATGCTTAATGATTATCTATTACTATAGCCCTAGATTATTTCACATGTAGCAATGCTAATGGTTTTTATCAATTTCTAATATGATCTAAGAAACAAAATAGTATTTTTGCCATGTTTATAGTGAGGGCAATTTGTCACTAGATAGAAGTTATATCAACTAATACAGAAAGCCTGACAGACAGTTGGAATATCTAACTGGCATTTTTCTTTCTGTTAAAATCTAAATTCTTTCTCATTTATAATGATATATATGCGTGTTTTCTTATAAGATTGATTTTCCAGGATGTAGGAGATAGGACTATTTGTATTTTTACTTCAGTTTGCTTTTACGTAGTTATTAGAAGAACCAAAAGAATAAAAATAATTGATTCTATAGTGAACTATTTCTACAAAGAATACCAGACTTATAAAATTGAAACTGTCTTACTATTGTTTAGCAGCAAAACTATTCTTTAATCTTTTTTTTTTTTAGGAATTATATTTCATAAAAAATATTATTTTAAGCACGGAAGTAGAAAAATTTTTCAGTAGTAACATTGCTTGACTGAGTCATCTCACTAGTGAATAGTAGTTTAAATATTCTGTGAAAGAAGTAAATATTCTGTGAAAGAAGTAGTTTAAATATTCTGTGAAAGAAATTATTTTTATATTTATTTGAATGGACGTCTGGTTTAACGGGTAATTTTTAATATTTAATGAGTATAAAGACTTATACATAGATGTAGAAATAATTTTAAATACACTGTTAATGTGGACTACTGCTTTTATAAATTTTTCAAAATGGAATATTCTCATATTGTATGTCAAGATGAAGATTCTTGATACTTTTCCATGTATTTTTTCTTTTCATGGAGCAATATTCTCTCCTAACAGAGATCTGGTAAAGCATTTTGCCTTTTCATTTTAGCACAGTTTAGCTTTTAGGGTGGTTTTTGATAATCGTAAACATTTTGGGTTAACTCTTAACTCCTTCAGAAAAAAAAGACTACTGAATACATGGAGCAGATAGGATCAATTCTGCTCTGAAAAGAGAGGTGTATATGCAGTGCATTTTGCTACACATCACTTTATAGATAACTTAAAATGGCAGAGTTAAGTTATGAAAGTTCAAGCCTATTTAGGATGACGACTTTCTTTTAACAAGGTCCAGAGGCAAATGGTATTGCTACACCATGTATATGTCTATGTCTATTCTTTGTAGACATTCTTTTTAAGACTCCTTTTTGCTGTCTCTAAAACATTGTTTTCAGATATTGCATACCTGTTGGAATGACATTTACATTTTGTAGGGTTTGTGTTGTGTTTTTTTTTTTCTTTCAGAAATCCACATGTGGGTCATTGGTGTCAAAGTTTGTTAGCTGTGTTGTGTCTTTGAGAGCTATACTCATATATACAAGTATGTAGTGTTTTGCTGCTGTTCTTTCTGAAGGGCTTGTAAAGATCATAGCCAGCCTAAATAACCCTTACACTGTTAAATTTCATGTGTTCATGTTCCACACAGGTAAAGGACATTGGAAATATTGGTCTCTTACTAATTCTGTCAAAGAAATAGAACTAGAAATTCTGTATATAAAAATTATTGTCATATTCTTCTAAATATAATTTTTCCTAAAAAATTCCACTGATTAACAGTTTAGATTAACTTCCTTCTGCCCTCCCATCTTGCTGGATTTACTAATGCCTACAAAGGTCTCATACTGTGTTCCTGTACTGAGTCTGTCTGGGATGAAGTTAGTTTTCTTCATAGCAGCCCGCATAGTGCCGTGTTGTAGATTGGTGACCAAGACAGTGTCAGCTTTTAGCTATTGCTGAAAAGTGCTTGCACAGCATCGAGGCCTTTTCTTTTTCCTACTCTGCCCCCTTCAAAGCAAGAAGCTAGGAGGCGACACGGCCAGGACAGCTGACCCAAACTGACCAAAGAGATATCCCATACCATTTGATGCTGTGCTCAGCAAAAACAGCTGGGGGAAAGAAGAAGGAAGCAAGGGACATTGGTGGTTAAGGCATGGCCCTGTTGTGTGTACTTGTTTCCAGGAGGTGGCTAGGCATCTGCCTGCCAATGGGAATTAGTGAATTAATTCCTTATTGAATTCCTTCTGACTTCCTGGGGGCCAAGCAAGTGACCAGGTGAGTGCTTACCTGCCCTTCAGGGTCAACCCACCATGGTTTCTTAGTAAAAGCTCAAATAAATGGACAATGTCAAATTCATTTGGAACAAATGCTTCTAATCAGTAAAACTGAAAATGCTTGACATTTCTTTTTCAGCTTTGCTTGAATAGTAATGATGCTGCACTTTAACCATAGGGTTTAAATGCTGCTCAATGTCTATGCTGCTTTTTCTAAAAGAGGTCCCTGCGGAAGGTAGCAGAAAGCCACCAGAGCTCTTTTCTACAGGGAGGGCTTTGAAGTAAAAAAAAAACAACAAAACAAACAACAAAACTGTGTTGCTTCAATGTCTAACACAGGAATTGTACAATACCTGGATTCTGATATGATAGTTTGTAGCATGGATAATTGAATGACCTTTTTAATGCCAGCTACTTGATCGGGGGATAAGTTAAATTTTCTGTTTATGATGTTGTTTCATATAGGAGCATATTTAATCCTATATGCCTATGGAGGAAAAAATAGTCTTTTACTATACTATTAACTCAAAATTGACAAATCTGTTCTTCATGTGAAAAGTTACCATAGAGGAACAGTTTAATATTATTGTGTGATACAGTAATTACTGTGTTGGTTCTTGAGACCAAATCCTAACATCCTTTCTAATATGTAACTAGGTAAGAGGAAAATTCCAGTCAACAGTTTAACTGAGAGTTTTGCTTATTTTGATCATTGTTGCTAAAACTAATCAGTTTGGTTTTTAAATAACAAGTGAGCATTACTCAGGTTGTTTTGTCTGCCTGAGAACTAAGCTAGCCCTTTGTGATTTTCAGCAAGCTATATTTCAAATAAGCATTAAAATGTGTGAAAGGTTGTTCAAACGATGACCTTTTCAAAACTGCTGTTGCTGTGATGCACATTTCCTGCTCTTGGTGACATTGGGTAATGCATTTGGCAGAATAGAGGATTGTCTGCTGCACTGCAATTGAAAAGCAGTCAACCATTCCAACAAAGGTCCATGTATCTGTGATGAGGCAAACCTGTCATTTCCCACTTTGTTTTAGAGCGTACTGTTTGCCACTGGTTTGATGTTAAATGAATAATAAACATTTTTCAAAAGACAAAGATAATCCATGAGAAAGAAAAACACAGTAAATGCTAGGTACAACTAAGGTTTTAATTGAAAGTATTGAATTGCTGGCTTGAATCTGCTCGAAGGACGTCAGTCTATATTTACATGTAAACCTAGCAGTGCTCTTATTCCAAATCTGTTCAGCTGTTTGTTTCAGACCTGTGTATGTTTTCCATTCTCCTGTATAAGGCAAGTAGCGTGTCTTGAGCCCACAGATAGTTTTACCAATTTAATGGTCACTGGTCAAATGTGAGGATGATCAACGGAGGGGATTTTTTACAAGGCTTAGTATAGTGCCAGAAGATCACCTCCTAGCATTGAAAGAGACTTTGGCAACACTTTCTTGGTTCCCACAAGCATGTGAACAGTCCCAGCCAGGGCAGTAATTTCACCTGAGGGAACCTGCAGACCCGTGGGGCCATGAGGTTGCACACAAGACCCTGCTGTCTGGACCCTGGGCACAGGGCCAGAGCATTGCCCAGCAGCACTTTAAATTTTGGTTCAGGTAGAAATCTGAACAGGGCTCTGCTCTGGAAGAAAGGCTGTGTAGTGGAGTGGTCACAGTCCTTTGATGTGCTCTGATATCAAAGCAGATGCTTAACAGCCCTGCTAGCGAGCAAGGAAGTTTATAGAGGCAGGAATCCACAGAAAGTCGTCTTAATCGTAGGGAGAGAGGGCTGTGCAGCTGCTGGGCCTCCTGGTGCCGGGCGGGGAAACCGCCGCGGCGGGCCCGGAGGAGCCGGTGAGCGCCAGGCGGGGCGGGAGCCCCGGGGCAGCGGGCGTGCGGCCGCCCCGGGCACCGGGAGCGGAGCGGCCCGTAAAGGCTCAGCTAAAAGGAAAGGGAAGGAGCAGGTGAAGGCTCTGGAAGGGGAGAAAAGTTTCTCCCTGATAAACAGATGTTTTTAAAGTAGTGCTAGTTGTGTTTTCATTTTTTCTCTTTTTCTTATGTCGTATTTTGGTCCCTGACTTCTATTTGATTCAAGCTGAGGAGGTATGATTTGATTTTTTTTTTTCATTTTCTGAGGAAGCTAAATTCTCTGAGGAAGTTTGCTCAAGACAGCTGCAGAGTGCAGTGCTGGTCAGAGAAAGGGATTCGCATGGGCAAAGTTGCTAAGCTGACTGTTTCTGACCAACAGATACACTGTTTTGGGAGATTTCAATATTTCAGGTTAATAGCTGGGTATGCAACACTTACAAATTATCTTGGTATTACACGGTTTTTCTTCTGCTTTTGCTTACTGCAGTTGTGAATATTTATTCCTTTAGAAGTGTGGCACTTTTTCCTGTTTTATTCCTAATTTACCTTTACGGGAGAATAAGGAAGAAATTTTATTTGAAAACACAGTACAAGTGTTCTCCTAAGTGTATTTAGCCTGAATTTTAAGGTAAAAAAAAAATAAGTATGTACAGTCACAATGTCTGTGTGCATTTCTATTAGTCAGTCCTCACTGATAAATGCTGAGCACACCAGAAGATTTCAATCACATTCTAAGCAGGTGCAAGTCCTTAGGGTACTTCCAGTTCCCCTATAAAGGGGTGGGCCTTCTTTGTGTGTGAGGTTGGGGGGGGAATGGTGGGTAGGGAAAAATAGAGGAGAGCACAGTGCAAGACCCAGTCAAAAATTGGTTGCAAGCACAGGCAAAGTAAACTGTTGTATAAAGTACTCTGGCTTACTTGGTTGATGCTGAAAGAAAAGCATGGCATAGGAAAGGAATGATCAGCCATGTGTATGACTGACTGTCACTCCTCCAGGTGGGAGCAGGGCTCAGGGGTGTGAGTTGAAAGCGGCTGTCGCTGAGGACGGTGGACTGCAGTTGCAGCTGCAGGTGCTCATCCTGCCCCTGCACGGGTGGGTGCTTGCTTTTGTTTGTTCTTTTTTTTTTTTTCCATCTTGGAACCACTTCTGCCACTGATACGAACTTCTGTTTTGCCTCTGTCTCTGAGAAACTTTGAAGAGATCCAAATTGCTGCTTTCAGTAACAGTTAGGGCTAGCAGAGTTGTGGAAAAGAGTATGCGGCAAGGAATTGCTTGACAGAGCTGTTAAGAGGTGCTTTTTCTGGTGTAGAAATGGGAATAGCTTAGTCTTGTTCTGTCTTCTTCAAAGCAGGTTTGCACCTCTGCTCTTGAAAGCCTCCTGGGAAGAAGAACAATATTCTAACAAAAGTTTATTTCTGCCTCTGAATGTCTTTAAGAGATCTTGCTGTACAACTATTTTATGCTTTTAAATCATTAGAAAATATTGATTTAAGTAAACCTTGCATTATTTTATCTCTGTGCAGTTATTCTCTCGAACTCCCTATTTTTAATCCTACTTTGTGATTTAAAACTTTCCCTCAGACTTTATAATTTTATCTACCCTTTTTTTTTTTTTTGTAACTGAATATGTACAGGTATTTTATTGTAGTTAATTAGAGTGATGTAGCACATTCTTGTGCCTATACACTGGCCATCTTTCAAAGATCTTTCAGCTCCTATCTCATTACCTTAGCATTACAAGGTTATACCTTAACAGTACAAGGCACCAGAGTCCCTCAGACTTGTTCATCTATAATTCCATGTGCTGTTGAACTCCTCCTCAGAAAAATTCTTCACATGATCAGCCTTTTGTGAATACTCTTCCACCTTTATGAATGGGGATCTATTCCAGGTGGTGTTTCTCTATTTTGTTTGTAACCATTGTATTCAAACTCGATGACTCTGTTTGAATTGCTACTATAATGATTTTCCTTATGGTGAAGGACCATAATTTTAAGATTTTTGTCTTCCGTGAGATTTTTTTTTTTTTCATACCTGTGATGTGACAAATCTTACTCCTTTCTCCTGTAGCAAATTTAATTAGACAAACAAGTGGCTCTTTGTTTCTGTTAAGAGGAATGAGCTTTGGACTTGACTATTGTATCTTGGTTTTTTATTCTTAACCTTGTTATTCTGAAGCCAGGAAAAATGCTACTATTTAAGTAATATTTCTCAGCTATAATTTCTTGCCATAGTTCCCTCTTCCTCTTGTGTCTGTTTTCTGCCTCCAATGCTGCATGTAGGCAAAGAACTTCAGAATGTATTGGACAGTTAACTGATATTTTTGTTTGTTTGTTTTTCCTGTGCTTAAATGTAAGCTTCTAGACAAATTGGGGCAGGGCAGGGGTGGGCAAAGAAGTTGAACACGAAGTGATGAGAAGGGTCTTTTAATTGGAAAGACAAAGAGACCTGTGAGTTTAGTCTTACTTTGAAAAGAATGTGAGACTGGGTTATTTTTAAGACTGAGTCTCTAAAAGTTAGGGTTTTGAAGGTGATTTTTGGAGCTCTGGAGTTATATTTCCTTCTACTTTTATGAGCTTCATGTTGTAGTTAGTGGTATGAAAGACTATTTAAATTGAAGATGCTCCATAGTCATTAAGTCAGTCACAGAAAAAGAAAAGTTAATAAACATAGAGCATGAATTTATATTTTTGTCACTTTAAAAATTTGTAAGAAATACTTATGTGTCTGTATATAATTTATAGAAGACACGCATTAAAATTACTTCGCATGCAAATCCATGAACATGTCCACAAGTGAGATTTCTCTCCACACCACCACCCTGCCCCAGATGACCATATTCCAGAGGTCCTGCCTCTTCAGAAAAATCTATGAAATAGAAATTCCTAGTAGTGTGTCCAAAAGCTTGGCTAAGCTGATTAGAGTTTGGAATGCAGATAATTTAGTAGTCAGTTTTTAAAACTGTGTTGTCTGTTACAATACAGGCTCACATAACAAACAATCAACCAAAGATGCTACAGTTTAAAATCAAGGCATGTGTTAGGGTAAGGCATTCTAATACAACATTTAGAGAATATATTGGTAAGGAGAGTTCAAAATCCTGTATCTTTTTAGCTTACTAAGATATGTGCTGTTAGTTATGTGGGGAAACTTTGTTACTGTAAGCATTATATTGACAAATTATTCATAATTTTTATTTACTCTCAAATAATCCACTCTTTATTTAAATTTTTTTCACTTGCCTGAAATACTCCTAACCAGAATAAAAAATGTAAATTACTGAAGAAGTTCATATACCTAGAGATCTGGATTATGAGTAATGCAGATTTAGTGTCATGTCCAGTCAGTATAACTACAAGATGTTCTTGCTTGTATATGAAAATTTGTTGAAAAACTGCTGTTAAAATACTACAGCTTTAAAAAAAGAAAGTCTAGAGCTTTTTTAATGTTTATGAGCAGATACAGTTCATGCTGAGGTTATGCTCAGTGTTAATGCCTTGCCAGTGTTAATGGTAGATGGTGATCAATCTTATCATACCATAGAATCATAGAATACCAGGTTGGAAGGGACCTCAAGGATCATCTGGTCCAACCTTTCTTGGTGAAAGTATGGTCTAGACAAGGTGACCTAGCACCCTGTCTAGCTGAATCTTATAAGTGTCCGATGTTGGGGATCTACCACTTCCCTGAGGAGATTATTTCAATGGCTGATTGTTCTCATCGTGAAAAATTTTCCTCTTGTGTCTAATCAGAATCTCCCCAGCAGTAACTTGCACCCATTAGCACTCGTCTTTTCTGCATGACTCCTTGTAAAAAGGGAGTCTCCATCTTCTTTGTAGCCACCCTTTATATACTGGAACACGGTGATAAGGTCTCCCCTAAGCCTTCTTTTCTCAAAGCTGAACAAACCCAGTTCTCTCAGCCTTTCCTCATGGCAGGCTTCCTAGTCCTTTGATCATCTCTGTGGCCCTTCTCTAGACCATCTCCAGCCTGTCCACATATTTTTTTTTGTACAGCAGGGACCAAAACTGAACACAGTATTCTAGGTGTGGCCTGACAAGTGCTGAGTAGAGTGGGATAATGACTTCCTTGTCTCTGCTGGTGATGCCCTTGTTGATGCAACCCAGCATCCTGTTGGCTTCCTTTGCTGCAGCAGCAGCACACTGTTCACTCATATTGAGCTTGTTGTCCACTAGGACCCCCAGGTCCCTTTCCACAGAGCTGCTCTCCAGCCAGGTAGATCCCAGAGTGTGCTGCACTCCTGGATTATGTTTCCCAGGTGCAAGACCTTACAGTTGTCCTTGTTGAACTTCGTAAGGTTCTTGTTAGCCCACTCTTCCAGCCTATCCAGGTTTTCCTGCAGGGTGGCTCTCCATTCAAAAGTGTCCACTTCCCCACTCAGTTTGGTATCATCAGCAAACTTCATCAAGGTACACTTGATCCCATCATCCAGATCACTTATGAAGATATTAAACAGTGTTGGGCCTATAACTGATGGGCCTATAACTTCCTGGATCCTCCTTTAAGCCTTTCTTGTAGATAGGGGTGACGTTAGCCTTCTTCCAGTTTTCTGGGATGTCCCCTGATCTCCATGACTTCTCAAAGATTACGGAGAGCGGCCTCACAATGATGTCAGCCAGCTCTCTTAACACCCTTGAGTAGATATTGTCAGGGCCCATTGACTTGTAGGGACAAAACTCCTGTAGTAGTTTGCATACCAATTCTTCCTTCACTGACAGTGGGTCTGTGTTTGCATTGACCCGGATTTTTGTTCCCAAGACCTGGGGTCCAACAGTGCTGGTAAAGGCAGAGGTGGAGAAAGTGGCAAGAACCTCTCTGCCTTTTCAGTGTAACTAATTCACTTTTCATGTTTAACAGTGGGCCAAAATTTTCCTTCTGTTTCTGCTTGGTTTTTACATACCTTTCTTGTAGTTTTTGACATCTCTGGCCAATTTCAATTTGCACTCAGCTTTTGCTTTTCTAACTTTATCTCTGCATGCCTTGGTGATGCCCTTGTAGTTCTCAGTGGGTATTCGTCAGCTTTTCCATCTCTGGAACACTTACCTTTTTGTTTTGAGCAGGCTCAGAAGCTTGCAGTTAAACCAAGGGGGTCTCTTGCTCCTCCTGCTTCCCTTACCTCTAAAGGGAATGGACTCTTTTTTGCGCTTCCAGGAGAGTGTTCTTGAAAAACTCCCAGCACTCGCTGGCTCCTTTATCCTCCATGGAAGCTTCCCACAGAATCCCTCCCAACTGAGCTTTGAGCAAGCTGAAGTTTGTTCTTCTAAAATCTAAAACCTTTGTATTAGTACTAACCTTCAGCAAGTTCAGCAGGATCACAAACTCCACAATATTGTGATCACTGCTGCCAAGGCTATCACTAACGGAGATATTACAAAGCAGGTTTTCTTGGTTTGTAGGTAGCAAGTCCAGCAGTGCCTCTTTCCTGGTTGGCACATCTAACATTTGTATGAGGAAGCAGTCTCTACACATTCCAGGAACTTGATGCATGACATGTGAGTTGCTGTGTTGTTATTCCAACAAAAGTCTGGGTAGTTGAAGTTACCCATAAGAACCAGGTTCTGTTGACCTGAAACTTGCTTAAGTGACCCAAGTATTGCTTTGTTAGCATCATTATCTTGGTTTGGAAGTCGATAGCAGGTGCCTACTGTAAGATACCCCCTTGGAGACAATGACCCCCCTGATCTTGACCCAGAGGCATTCAATAGGGCTTCCACAATTGCCATACTTGACTTCTATACGTTCATAGTTCTCCTTAACATAGAGCGCAACTCCTCCTCCTCTTCTTCACTGTCTGTCTTTACAAAACAGCCTATAGCTATCCATCACGGTCCTCCAGTCATGTGAGTTGTCCCATCATGTTGCAGTCATTCCTATGATATCACAACTTTCTGACTGGGTGCGAAGCTCCAGTTCCTCCTGTTTGTTCCCCAGGCTGAGTGAATTGGTATATAAATGCTTGAGGTGGTTGGTCTTCTGGCTCTCATCTTGGGAGGCAGCTAAGGAACGTTTGTCACTGATCTGGTTAGCCTGGCTTATTCCCCACTTGGTTGCAATGGTGTGAGTGTTGCCACTTTGGATCCCACCCCCCCCAAGTCCTTCAGTTTAAACCCCTTTTCTTATTCCCTCCCACCCCCGGCTTTCCTCTCCTCACTGCTTTCCCTGAGATATTTCTGCTTCATGTGAGACTTAAGGCCACACTGAACACTTACCAACATTAGGATTGCAGTCTTGGTTAGACCTTTCATACAGCCTTTCATACAATACAGCTGTAGAGCCAGAACTGCCATTTACAGAATCGTTTTAAATAAAAGGAGGCGGGGAGGAACGGGACTGTCGACCCCAGAAATCAGCATCAGTTATTTGTATGCAAGATACCGATATATTGTCTCCAAAAATAGCTGTCACTTTGTTTCAGATGACACGTAGATAATGCTGCAAGTTATGATAGAAGCCATGAATGCAAATTATGTTGTTAGGTAAATATAAAAAAAAAAAAAGAAGTCTGAGTTTGTGAGAGAGGGCTCAACAGTGTACAACATACACTGTGTGTGTTCCAGGCTAAGGCTAACTGGAGAATGTGGTGATTCACACTCATGAATTTCCAAAGTTTCCATGTGCAATGTTTCTCTAAACTGATTAAAGGAAAAAATGCATATTCCTGTGAGCCTTTTGCATGCTAAAATATCCACTTAATTCCCAAGTGTAAATGATGCAATCGTGACCTAAAGCTTGCTCAACTCTAGGTGCTGTTGAACTAGCCTTTGCCTAGGAAATGTGAGGAATCCTAAGTGACAGCATGAAACTGTATTTGTTAAAACTTGTCTTAAAAGAAAATCCAAAACAATTTAGCTTTCTCCATTTTTTAAACATAAACTCTAAACAGACATAAAAGTACAAACAAAAAGAAAAGAGTTTTTAAGTTTCAAGAGAATATGAAAAACCTGTGTGACTGCTTTGGCTGTCTTAGGCATAATACATTTTTAATGATATTTCTTAAAGTGTGGGTTTCTTTTAACTTATGTCAGGAAACATTTAAATTATCATAGCCTTACTTTCAAATAGAACAAAGTACATTTTGTTTTCCGTAGTTCTATAGACCCTCTCAGAATGCATAGGTGTTACACTTTTTTTACTGAAAATTCAGAGTATGCCAACATAGCGAATATGGGTACACACTTTTCTATTCTTGTGTTATGGCACTTGATAAATGCAGGCATACTTATCATCACATAAGCAATACCAATTATATTGCTGCAAAAACATTAGCATTCATGGGTAGATTATTTGTCATCTTGATTTACTTGTTCTCAGTCTCTTAATAATGAATATGCTGGACTGCTTATCTTCTTTACTAAATTACTGAATTATGTGCAAATATAGGAACCTAAGCTCATCTTGGACTAGTTCACTTTCTAAATCTAAATGCTTAGATTTTTTTGTTTGTATCTTGGAGGGGAGGTGGTGGTCATGGTCTTCCGAGTGGGTGCTACATCCTAAGAAATTTTCCTCCAGTAGATTTATCTACACTGGCATTTAAAAAAAAAAAAAAAAACAAACAAAAAAACAAACACCAAAAACCCACAAACCTCAAAAACTTCCATTATCACTCTATCAAAAGTATTCTGCCATTAATAATTATTCCAGGGAGGCAAAGTAATAGCGGCGATTTCCTGAGAGTCACTGGAATAATCAGGTGTTTCTTGAATGTGCTGCAAGACACAGCCTGTATGGGTTTAAAAGATGGTTTCTTGTTTGATAATAACAAGATTCCTGTAGTTTTGTACCTAAGCAGGAAGCAGCTCTATTCCAAGATGGAAATTATTGCTTCCTAAAGGAAACTACTCTTTTTGGAAACAAAAATTAAAATTAAGGATTTGCCAAATATAGTGATTCTTGCAAGTTGGGCTGGAACAGTGAAAAGCAGCAGAAGTTGGTTTTGTTGAGGGCTAGTTTATGCACTGAGTTTTCACTCCCCCTACCATGGTACAGACAGGAAGACAGCTGCAACTTGATGAAAAGCGTATGAGGTAAGAGTCTTGAATACCCTGCAATACTTCTACCAGTCAGAACAAACACTTGGGTCTCTCTAACCAAACACACTGGACCAGACCAATGATAAATCTGTGCTTTACTTGCCTTCATCAACTAAACATTATGATTACAAAAGTTCTTTGTACATCAGATTTTTATCTCTATTTTTAAAGACTTACCTGGCAGTGAGCTAAGACTTGATGATGCATTTGTGTAAAGAAGTTTACTGACAGTGTTGTATCATCATATTTGGTCAAATATTTTGCATTTTTTCTCAGCTCTGACAAGAAAATGCTAGTGCTTTTTATCCACAGCTAGTATGCACCCCTTACTAAGTTATGACCATTTAGTCACCTCATTTGAAATTGCATGTGTTTTTTGTTTGTTTGGTTGGTTGGTTTTTTTCCTGTTAGTGATATGGTAACCACTAACTGGTGGAATTTTTAAGAATAAACATTTAAACAGTTTTTTCTTAAATATGCACTATAGAACACTTGCAACACTGCATAGCTGCTCCTTTTCATCAAATGCATTAGAAGATCTGCAAGTTCCTAGATTAAAAATAGCACAGAACAGTGCTTGTTAAGCATGCTGAAGGCATTAAAAATAGCTGAACTTCAGGCAAAGACTGTGTCTGAAAAAAGAATCCTGCCTGTATTGAGGTCAATGAGAATTTTACCATTGACTTCAATAGAAGGAGTTGTATATGCAGTGATGTATACAAATATGTGCATTGTTTTGGAATAGTTAATAGTATAAAGTGGAGACATTTATAAAACATTTCACAACAAAGTGATATAGTTTTTCATTAGGGCAGAAAGCTTGCTTGTTTATTGATGTATACGATTGGTATACGCTGACATATACCAATATTATAAATATCAATATATATTATGCAAATCATTCTTCCTCATCTGAAAGTAGCTGTTTTGCATTCAGGCATCAGATTCAATTATAGTACTAAAATGAAGTCCCAAGTGAAGTCTTAAATCGGTTTCTACTTTCACAGCAATATACAGCACAGTGCATTGTTGAGTCACCACACACCTCTCAATATTTCAGAGCAGTTGTCAGATTAAGATCTTTATCTTCCAATTCAGGAAGCAGAAATAATAATGATTTATGGACTTTGGCCTCAAGCTGCAACAGTTCTATCACTTCAAAGGAGTCCTGTAATTCTGTAATGTATGTACGTGACCTGTGCTGTAAAGTACTCTTGGACACTGCAAGACGTTATTTGAGGTTAACAGTAATAGAAGGAAACAGGATTTACATTAATTTCTGTCAGTTAATGTCTGTTGCCTTTATGTAGTGGTGATACATAGAACATGTTCCTCCTTGTGTCAAAAACTTATGGGAAATTTTTAATGTTGAATCGGGTTTGCCCGTTTCAAGTCAGTTTGGTGCATAAACAGCTAAGCCCACCATTAGCCTTGACTATACTGTTTCATTCATGTACATAAAAATCCCTGTAATGTAGTTATATCGGATATACAACATCTGAGATGAATATGTAGTCCTCTCAACTTTGTGCTCAAATTGTTTTAAAACAAATACAGCAAAAGGATTTGTCATATTAAAGCCAAATTTCATGGTTGCATGCTTCCTGTAACACATTTGTCTGTAGAAAACTTGTGCTGTATGAGCAAGCAAAGAATGAACACACTGTTGTCTTATGTCTAATAGTCCTCTAGACTTCAGACAAAAAAATGGTAAGAATTTATTTCTGCCACTGAAGTGAAAAAAACCCATAAATTCTTAGTGGTTAGAACCAATGTGAATCAGACTATGATATTGATATGTTAGCTCTTCACTACAGAAAATGAATCTAATACTACCAAAGTATGCATTGCCATTTGTTTGTTCATACTTTTTTTTTTTTTAATGGGGCAGCCAAGTATCATTCAGCTAGGCTGTGAGGATGAGGAAAGTATTGCAAAGAATTAAAATACTAGATATATATAGTATTTGGTGATCAAGTTCTTGCTGTACACTCCTAATCTTCAGAATAAACAAGAGCATAAAAGTAAGTGGCTGTGAAGGGCAGTGTCTGTTCCCACATTTGGAGACATTTTAGTGTTTTTATACTTATTTTAGGAAACAATTAGGATATTAGCCAAGATGGAATCTGAGGATATACCAAGGAAATATTACTGTGCATTTAACTTCCCCTTTCACCTGCAGATCTGCTACTGACCACAGTACTTATTTTACATGGTGGCAGCAGCACAGATAGAATAGAAAGTGGACAGATGGCTTTGGTAGCCTAGAGTAGACAATCCATTTCCATGTTCTAGGAGCAGAAGAAAGTGGGAGCTGCGGCCAGCAGAAACTTCTTTACCTCTACTGCAGCCCTCTTAAAGCTCTGTTGATTATCCAAATCCTATTTGTCTCATTGAAATACTGCTAGAGGCTCATTTGACTCCTTCTAGCCACTGTTCACTTGATATATCAGTCCTGCTCTTCCGTCATGCTCTCTATTCCCTGAAAAGCCATTCTTGCTACCACAGAGATTTTTTTCTTCTCCATGTTGGTTAAGAGCCTTGACCTAGCTCTAGTTATTCTTGCATATTAGTCTCAATGTGTGAATGTCTATTTTATCTGCCTGTCAGAGTTCAAGGAGCATCTGGACAACGCTCTTAGTCATATGGTTTAGTTTTACATAATCCTATGAGGAGCATGGAGTTGGACTTGATGATCCTTATGGGTCCCTTCCAACTCAAGGTATTCTATGATCTGAATTCTAGAGCATGCATTGTTCTATTACATGCAATAGCATAGCAATCTTAAGATGGCAAACTTCAATATACGTTTAAAAAGATGTGATTTACTACCAATTTTTTTTACTGAAGAGCAAATCTTGTCCTGTTACTAGATGTTGCTCCTAATTACAGTTAATCTAACACATGACTAAAAGTACACCGAGTCAAGGTAACAAGGTTAAATTTATTTAATTTCGGGCTGACCTATGTTAAGCATTATTCAAGGATGTAACAAAGGACATATTCTCAATTCATTTACATAATACAATCCTTTTTGTATCTTATAGGCAATTAAAAAAAAATGTAATTAATATCTCAAAGCTACTTTTTTTTGTTTTAGGGTATGTGGGTCAAGATGGCCATTTCGGAACATGTGAAAACAAGTACTGCGGTCTGGGTAGACACTGCGTTGTGAATGGGGAGACTGGCCAAGCTGAATGTCTATGCATGGAGCACTGCAAGCCACATTACAAGCCCGTGTGCGGTTCTGACGGAGAATTCTATGAAAACCATTGCGAGGTGCACAGGGCTGCCTGTCTGAAAAACCAAAAGGTCACCATTGTACACAATGAAGATTGCTTCTTCAAAGGTAAGCACAGCTGAACAATATCTGGAATATTGTTATCGGGTATGCGTTTTCGAGCAGCTCAATTAAAGCTCTATAGAGGCTGCACCAAGTGTACAGTGAATAAATGACTCAAAAAGTTAGTACAGTAAATATCTCACTCCAGAGATATTGTATGGACTTTTTTTTCGTTTTATTTGGACTCGGTGCTGTGTGTGATCACCCCTTTTTAACCTGAATAAAACAGTTGTCTCTTAGAAATTAATCCATAGCAGCTTGTCTTATAAATGTGGCTGTTGACCTCATTCATCTGAATGTGTTTACAGTCCCAAAGCCCGAAGGATATTAGTCTCTGTTACAGGAAAAACAGAATTTAGGATTTCAGAGGGGTTTTGTAAGGCTGCAGGACCTGTGCTCGTATTTGGTGTTGAAGTTGATAGACCAGCAGCTTGTTCATGGCTAAATGGGTCTTCCTTGCTTTGAATATGGACAATGAAGAGTTTACTTACATATTTACCAAAGCATGGAAGTTTAGCTGCTTTTTAATCTTCTGAATGCTGAGAGGTATACCTTATGTTAAGCATCTTATACTGAAGATGTCAACAATTGCAACTTGCTCTTTTTTATGTAATTTGAGCATATCTTGCAGGTTTCTGGAACTCTGCCAATATAGACCTTGATTACGCATGTTTATGAGTACTCTGTCAGATTTGCAGCATGTTTTTACTTGTTAAAACAGGCAGATGCCTTTTGGGGGTGGGGAGGACATGTTTTTAAATAAGGCCATTTTTGTCTACCTAGGGGTTGAATTAATTTTTCAATTATTCTTTTTATACATTGTCCTATTTTTTTTAACATTATATGTTGTAGATATATTTGCATTCTCAGTAATAAAATCATAGAATCGTTTGGGTTGGAAGGGACCTTTAAAGGTCATCTAGTCCAACCCCCCTGCAGTGAGCAGGGACATCTTCAAATAGATCAGGTTGCTCTGAGCCCCATCCAACCCGACCTGGAATGTTTTCAGGGGTGGAGCATCTACCACCTCTCTGAACAACTTGTTCCAGTGTTTCACCACCCTCACTGTAAAAAATTTCTTCCTTATATCTAGTCTGCATCTACCCTCTTTTAGTTTAAAACCATTACCCCTTGTCCTATTGCAACAGGCCCTGCTAAAAAGTTTGTCCCCATCTTTCTTATAAAGCTACCTTTAAGTACTAGAGGGCCACAATAAGGTCTCCCTGGAACCTTCACTTCTACAGGCTGAACAACCCCAACTCTCTCAGCCTGTCCTTTTAAGTGAGGTGTTCCAGCCCTCTGATCATTTTTATGGCCCTCCTCTGGACCCGCTCCTACAGGTCCATGTCTTTCTTGTGCTGAGGACTCCAGAGCTGGAGGCAGTACTCCAGGTGGGGTCTCATGAGAGCAGAACAGAGGGGCAAAATTACCTCCCTTGATCTGCTGGCCACGTTTCTTTTGATGCAGCCCAGGATATGGCTGGCTTTCTGAGCTGACAGTGCACATTGCAGGCTCATGTCGTGCTTTTTGTCCAATAGGACCCCCAAGTCCTTCTCCTCAGGGCTGCTCTCAATCCTTCCATCCCCTCTGCCTCATACCTGTTGTACAGAGGCACCTGGGAAGGTGAGGTGGGCAAGGAGATGGTTCGCCTGCTGCTCTGAGCGTGGACTTGCATCCATTCACTCCTTTCCTTTAAGATACTGCCTTCAGCCTGGCAGGGGGAAGATACAGGATCTCCTTGATTTTGAGGTTTTTTTCTGGTGGCTGTTCCTGTTTCTGTCTTTGGTGGAACCATGCTCTGCCCTCCCTATCTATGTCTTTCTCAGACTCCCTGATGCCCCTTAACCTTTCTGCTTCCTCTCATAGCTCTGCCACCAGGCTGAGCAAATCATCTGCCTGGTCACACATCACACAGCTGTTCTCACTACTGCCATCCATTCCCAGGGAAAGGCTCTGAGACTCCCTGCAGCCTGAGGCCTGCATGGCTGCATGTTTTCGTGGGAGTTCTACCTGGGTTGCCACATACATTCTGGCGAGTGCAGAGGACACAGCTTTCTCCCAGGCAGATACCATAGGTAGGCTCCTTCTGAAAAGGTGATGACCACCAACTGAACTCGCCTCTTGAGCTGGTAGGGTGACTACGCCCTTCTTGCGTGCCTTTCCACTTGAACTGTCGTGCCACGCTCTGTTTGCCTGCTCTGTTCGCAGTGCCCCTGGTCACTCGTGCTCCCTAAACTGCTTTTTGTAGGTGTGGGGGTGGCTATGGCTGCTCTGGCAATGCCCAGGCCCTGTCAGCATCTCCTGCGAGAGCTGCCGGCTCCTGATGGGTCTTTCCGCTCCCCTGGTGTTTCCCTGCCCGAGGAAACCCCCCTGTGCGCCAAGATCTGCCCCTCTGCTGCGGATTGGGCCAGCTCTGGAGCAGCTCCCCTTGGTGACTGACTAACAGCCACTAATAACTACTATCACCACAGAAAGAAGTCTACTATAATACTTCTGTTAAATGAAATTCACCTTTGTAGGGAGCATTCATTTAAATTACGATATTCCACTTAAATTTTAAACAGAATTTTCAAGATTGTATTCTAGTATAAGGTTGTTCAAATGGAACAAATTTTAAACTTTGAAAAGTTGAATTTTTCACTACATTTGTGTATGAGGAATTGTCCTTTAAATGAAAAGCTGGGCTTTTTTTTTTTTTACCAGATCAAAACATCCCACGTCATGCACAAATACCAATATCTTTATTATTATGAATTTTTTTGTAGTAGAACAATTGAATACGGGGGGAAGGGCTGGGGGAACCCACTAAATATGGCACTCTCTCAAGAATTTAATTCAATAAAAAAAGATAAATCTTGCACAACTGGGCTTTATATAATTTTCTTACTGAATAACTGGGGTGACTGCCAAGGTGAAGTGCCTTTCCTCCTTTGCTACCTTCAACAGACATGTTAAGCTCAGCAACTTCATGAAAACATGTTAAGGGACAGGAGTTCACAGATTAAAGTGGTTGTGTGTGGAAATTGTATAATGGGACATACACTTGTAAGTAATAGTGAAGGCTTAAATTTGTTCAAAGCTAAATGTGGACACTGTATAAAATTGATGTATCATCACAATATATAAACTTTACGTAAGTAGCGTGTGTTCTGAGGTAGTGGAAAATTAAAATTTGAATTTAGGAGTATATTATATGGGACTTGTAGGGAAGGGTTTATGCAATAACAACAAAACATGAATGGTTCTGTCTTGTGTCTTAACAATCACAATCTCCTCAAAAAAATGAGAACTATGTTTTCCTAAGTAGGTTTAAAAAAAAAAAAATTACATTTTTTTTTTCATGATGCAGTAGTCTGATAGAACAAATGAGAGTAACAAACACAAAGATGTTCAAATTTATGGGTCTAATTTCAGTTCTTCAGTGTGCTATATAGAATACAAATAAATTCAGAGCATGTTTGAAAAATTATAGTGTTTCTTTTTCTGAGGGGGAAAAATGTAGTGAGATTTATTTACTGAAATGGAAAGTGAGACAGTACTTTAGCTAGAAATATCATCCAAATGCTGCCTAAAGTTTTGTTAGCTTATCTTTGTGTTTTGAATTTACCATGTTAGTTTCATATCTGTTGTAGTGGGCAATGGAATATCTGAACGGTGTTCAACTTCAGACACCTAATTTAGATGCTGGCTTAAAAAAGTAGGTTTCTCCTTTAGTCTGTGGCAATGTTCAGAAAAGGACTAGGGTATCCAAGTGACTTGCTCTGAGTTGCCTTCTGGAAACTTATTATCAAGATACTAAAATCTTCTAATTTGGGCACTGTAACTAGATGCTTACAAATCCTATAAAATATTTCATTTTTTCTCTTCTTTCTCATTTTATATTGACTTCAGTGGTGTTAAACAGGTGAGATTGGGGACAGTTATTTTCCTTATTTTTTTTTTTCTTTTTGGTATATGTGGGCCTTACCAATCTCAATTTCTACCTTGTTAACTTCAGCTCATTCATTGCTGTAGTACAGCACAGTGACAAAGTATTGGTGCCATTCATGACTGTTTAGTATGTCCTCCAACATTCACTATATCTATATGATAAAGGAGCCAGAAGATTCCAAACTATTTTCATGTGATTCTTTCCTTTTACAAAACGCTTCCGAGCTAGCCGCTAGTAGTTTGCCTTCAGTAGGGCTGAAGTCCTGCCCGTTATCAGGTCAAAAATTAAAAAAAACTAATAGGAAAAAACCCTCAACAGTAGGACTCCTGGATAGAGAAGGTGAACCCCACTACTATCAATTCTGTTAGAAGGATACTGCCACATGTCCTCTTTGTTAGTTTAGCTGACATCCTCTAGCACAAATGATCTCACTTCAGTGAGCTGTTTCTGAGACCAGAAATATTCAAAAAAAGATCTTGTGTTCAGAAAACAAATATTCTGAGCATTTTGTTTAATCTTTCACAGAATTCTTTAATAAAGGCTAATCTGAACTGGGGCAGGGCAGGAGGGGAAGGAGGTTCAGTACACCTACAAGATGATGTCACGTGATATGGTAGTCACTGACAACAATGACTCTCTATATATGATGATTGCAATTAAAGATTTTTGTTTTCTGGTTTATTGCTAACCAGTTGATTTTCAGATCAGACAACTGTGTACTTGGTCACTTTATTACTTTATTAACACTTAGTCTAAGCTTTATATTTATGTCAAACAAGCTCATGCTTTGGGTTTTTTGAGTTTCAAATCCTCATACTGGATTGATTTTTTTTCTTTTGGGGGGGTGGGGGGAAGGCAGGGAGAGAATATTTATTTATGGATAAATTTTAAGTCTTAGATCAGGTATTGAGCTCAAGATCAGAGAAGCTGAGAAATACATGTTATTTAAAGGAGTAAGCTTACCAGAAAACATTTTAGTATTCTGTGTCTGGAGAATAAAATTTTGTAAGCAAATGTTCTATATACCTGATTAACATTACAATAGCACTTAAGTAGCTATAATTATTTAAATAATATATCTTGTAACCAAATTATTTATAGTTGTTCTCAAATATCATGAGTTCTGCTTAACGGTTTGAAAATTGCCCTTTTAAACACTTACATGATGAGTGGAGTTAAAGGATTGACTTGCTAAATGAAAGAAAGAGGTCTTTGGTTTATATGTTGAGACTCCATTAACATCACTGAAAATGTGTGTCTTACCTAAGCTGTGCATGAAACAACATAGATAAAAAGCATAAAATCCTTCACAAAGAGCCATGTCTGAAACATTTGATAAATGCATTTTGATGTAGTGAAAGCTACCTATGTCAAAGCTGTACTCTCTTGATATGCTCTTTTAGTTTAGAAAAACTTCAGATTCTTGTCCTTTACCTGCCTTTTATGTAGATTATTTATCACTAGATCTTTTAGTTACATTTTTCTTCTTCTGATTTTTTTTTTTTTTAGTCCCATTGTAGGCTGACTGATAAGGCAGGTAAACTTGGAACAGTTAACAGAATACAAACTGTTCTTCCCGTTCCTGTGTCTGACATGAGTGTGCCCAGATTCATTGAACTCCTTCCTTTTTCACTGTCGCTTGCTATGCTTATTTCCACACACTAAAATAAATCATACATCTTTACCAAATATGAGTGGAACACAGGCATAAAACAGTAATTGAAGTAGATTATAAGTATCTCTGTCTTTCCCTGACAATTGAAACTGTTACGCAAATTGTACCTTTTTGACATGAATCAAGATAATAGCCATCCTCAGTTAGAAATTACTTTTCTCTACTCTTATTGTAGTTTTTCCATCAGTTGCTTAGTGACATGTCATGATGTCTTGCATCAGACACTGAACAGTTTTTCCTAATGTCTTGGTTAGATGTTGACTGTGACACTTTGAGTTACTCAATAAGCTGTCCCAGCTTCTGGTATAGAGGCAAAATATAATCTGCAGAGAAGATAATTACTTTTAAACCCATAGAAAAGGGGATTATATTAGAAGTATTTTCTATACCTATGGAGTCCTTTACTTCCCACCTGCGAAGTCCAGTGTCCTGTGACTGGATGTTAGTAAATGCAAGTTCCACAATCACTTTCAGAGGTGCTCTGAGGCCTTAACTGTCTAAAAATGTTTTAAAATGTTTAAGATTATTCTAAGAACTTAACTCTTTAGGAAATCTTCAGTGATCTAAGGAATGTTCTGTCTAAGAATGACCTCAAATTATTTCAACTGGTAGGAGAATGAAGGAACAGGAAAGCAAGCAGCTGCCTCACTACTAGTTTACTTAGCCTTGATGGTTATCGTCTTTGTGGCTTTATTAGTTTTTAATTCCTGAAGGAGAAGGTAAGAGAAAAGAGAAAATGGAGTGAAAGTAAGGAGTGAGTATATCAAGGAGAAGAGAGAGATGGCTAAGTGCCGGGATGGTGTGTTCAGTGGTGGGAAGAAGAGGAAACATAAATGAGGAACTAAAGGAAATACTAGTGACAAAAATAAAAGTTCAAAGCTTAGATTATTCACTAGATCTGATATTGACAGTGTGAAGTGGGAAGTCTGATATGCTGATTCTGGTTTGGCATTGTTTTTGTTGGCTTGTTGACTACATAGTTCTTTGGCTAGGTGGCCTCTGCATGCTCTCTGCTTCCAGTGTCCTGGCTGTTCTCAAACCATGCACTTTGTGTTTCAGAACAGCTTAATGTTTTGTGCGAGAAAAGAAATCTGACCATCTGGTTCACACTGCGCTTTATACTACTGTATAACGCCTTCCTGGCTGTCATTTGCCATAGCTTTAACAAGCTCCAGAGGGTGGTGATTCAAATGGACTAGCATTGCTTTTCTTGGTGCCTCCACCACTATCTTCGTTCTGCAAAGTGTCACTGTGAAATTAATGGTTTTGTGCCAAATTTAGAAGTCTGGAGGCATTAGTCTACTTTGGCTTCTAAAAAGTTCAGTTGGACTCTTGTATGGGACAATGTACTGGGTGGTGAATTCCCCACACTGGGTGTCAAATAAGATTCAGTTATGTTTTTGTGTTAACTTCAATTACTTCATAAATTCAGGCCAGTAAATCTAAATAAGAGACTAAAAACTTTCCCATGACAAACTTCATCTTATATTTTCTTTGCACCCTGAGCTTCTTGTACATTTTACATTGAATCTATTTCTATACACAGTGATACACTCAATCATTATCACAAACAGCAGTTTACTAGGAACCCTCAGGAACGTACTATGACTATTATAGATTATTTTTGGAATAAAAGTTACTTCATATGTAAGCTTTTTACTTATAAGTACCTTCTATAACATCCTTGTGATATTAACAATCTTTTTCTTCTCTTTCTGTTTTTGGCTTATTTCTTTCATTTGGTGAATCTTTTAATCTGTTAAACTGTCTGTGAGTTTCAGATTTCCTAGTACTATTACTAAAATGGCTAGATTTCTGAGGATGGCTGCAATGTTTAGAAAGTTAGGTAAGAAAATTTACTGCTGATACTGAGTTGTTCAGGTCAGTGAGGATAAGAGCTGACTATGAACAAATTCAACAGGCATATGAGCAAACTGGTAAAAGCTCAGAAGACTTCAACAAGAATGACCAACAGTACTAAATGGCTTATGAGGGATATGGAGGAGGCTTACGAAATCATCAGGGCATGCTGAGGGTGGATATGAGTAGACTGTCTTGTCATTCCAGTAAAAGAAATAGAAGTTACCAAATCAGGCAGCAGGAACAGATTAAAAACAAGCTTTGGTGTTCGTCTTGCACACAGCAGATCTAATCAATAAAAGCAACATATGATTTCACAAGCAAACTTTGCAAATACTAGGGGAAAGGCTGTAGGCTTTTTTTTTTTTTTTTTTTGGAAGAAGGCTGGGGGAAGTGAGTTGAAATGAACTGAATCCTAACAGTAGCCCACAGAAAAGATCTTGAACACCAGTCTGGCCTCTCCAGTGACTGCAACAGGATCAGTTCAAAGGTTTGGTTTTTTAAACTTTTTTTTTTGTGTGTGTGTATGTGATTGTGCACTAGGTGAGTGTGGTCTTAGACTGGTTCCTAAAATACTGACATATTAATTTAGAAGCACTGACATTTTTCATCTGATTTCATGTCCATATACTTTGAAAGCAAGCATATAAGTCTCTTTCCTGAAGTGAAATTGATAAAATTACATATTTCATCTGGGGTTAAACATAAATCTTGAATACCCACACTTATTATTTAATGTTGATCATTAGCCAGTCTTTCAGAAGAAATTTAGGATATGTTAATTTCAATGACTTTCTGCAATGTTTTCATTGCAACTGAAATTGTTTCTAAGATGTCCTTGCTTTTTTCTCTGGCTATCAGCTGACTTCTCTGAAGTTCTCAAAAACATCATTATTATACTCTTTCTGAAAGCTTGAATTCCTGCAGATAGCATACACCCTTAAGGTTGCTGCTGATAAACTGTCAAGCTTCAACTATTGCTACAGTTGTATATTCAACATAAACTGGATTATGAAAAGAAATACGAAAAATCCTTCAGAACTCTATCAGAAGATGAAGAAGTAAGAAAGATCCTGCTTGATCTTAAAATGTTTGATAAAACATAGGAATTATTTGACTTATATTGGGAATTCAGCACATGATCTACATACGTTCACTTTAGTGCAACACTTATGATTTAAGATGAATTTCATAAGTATGACTTCATGCAGGGATTGTATATGTCTTTAACTATTCACATTAGTAGCTGCACATTCACGGAGTGGTAAAAATCACTGTTATGCTAATGGCAGGTATATATTCTACTTCTTTCATCATTTTTTGTTGGAAAGAGATGCTCTAACCAATGAAAAATGGGTTCTTTTTATTGCCCCTTGAAACCATGACCTAAATTTTAGCACTGTTCCTCTAGTCTGCCATCCCCACATGATTCATTTTCTTGAGTTGCATTGCTCATGAGATTTGGAAGACTGTCATTGTTTTTCCTCAAGCATCTGTGCAAGATTTGCCAAACACCTCTCTTAAATTGCCCACAATTGTCTTAAATGGCCTAAACTAACAGAGATGCAAGGCCTGCATATGTAATATCTGCTACTGAATCTGCAGAGTGAGGATGAGTGCAAGATATTTATGAGAACATGCGTATAACATACTTAATTTAAAAACTAAATGTTCAACATACCCTGCATTCATTGCTGTTGGTAATATTGTACCACTTTGCAACCAAATCTCGGAACTCTACTCTCTTTCCTTCCTTTGAACTAAATTCATACTTTTAAAATGTAGGATGAGGCAGGATAAAGCATCAAATGCATTATAAATATAGGATTTTTTTGACTGGCTAAAGACATACTGCAAAGACATCTCTTATTTTCAGTAGCTGGAGCAGTCCCAATCTTTATATATTGATTCCTTCAACACTGGAATAAAAGTGTTAATAAGCTCTAACCTGTTACGTATTTTGCATTCATATAGTGAAGAGGAATTAGTGTTCTCTAGTTGATCTCTGTACAAAACTTAATGAAGTTTAAAATTCCTTGTAGGGGTATCACTGCTGTTTGTTACCACACAAAGAAATGGGTCTATGGACATCACAGATCTTCGCTGGTAGAAGAACGTGAATTTTAAACTTTTTCTGCTTCTAGTAATGAAGTTGAACATGTTCAAAGAAGCTGCATTTATACTGAAAGATGCATTCTAAAGTCTCTATCAAGTCACTGAATCAGACAAGCGACATTTTAAATGTAGATGTGACTACCCAGATTGCCTATTTTCTTAGTGTGGATGGCAACTCGGTGCCTGTTTGTGATATTATACTTTATTCACAGACTATATGAGCTTCAGGAATTTGAATTAAACTACACTTCATGTTTTTGGTTTTAGTGGGTTTTTTTCCCCCTTCTTCTCCAAGTAAATGGCAAAGAGTGCTTAAGGGGAGAAAAAATAAATAGTTTAGTGATTTTTGGCTTAAATTGGAGATACTGTGTTTACATCAGCAGTTTCACAAATGCTTACAACTCCTATGTATTTGCCAAATATAGCAGAATAGTTTTTCCAAATCCATATACCTGGATAATATTTACTAGAAAAAGAAAGAACCTTGAAATCTTTTTAATGAAAAGTGCATATTTTGTTCATTCTTGCTGTAAATTAAGCTACTCTTAGACATTGTGGTTTTTATGTATTAAGTGTTTTGTTCACCTTCTTTTACGATAACAAATACTGCATAAAGTTCAAGTGTGCAGTTCAATTTGCATTTGATTGAATAGTGAAACAGTAGGTACTTCTAAGTGTTGTTTATAGAAGCAGATGATGTGCAGCTATCTGTTTTATCTTTCCTTTCATACAAGGGACCATGATGAGAGAGGGATTCTGTAGCATAGAACTGATATGATGAGAAGGTAAAGGGATCAGCCAACAAAGTGCCTCTGTGATAAAGAAGGCTAATGGTATCCTGGGTTGCATTAGATAAAATATTGGGATAGTGAAAATTGTTACACAATAAATAAAACTAAATTTAAACTGTTTTGTCATATATTTATAATAAACAGAAGAAGTCTTATCTTTAGGCAGACACTTAAGTGAGATAATTTTCAGTTTAGAATAACAACAAAGCATTAAGCTAATGTACATTGGTTTGTCTAATGCAAACTTTAAAAAGTTTTAATTAAAATAATGTCAGAATTATCATTAGGTCTTGTGGGAAATTTGTCTGATGGAACATATTGTTGGCCTTTAAAAATCATTAGCAATTGGATACATATACAAGGCATTGGCATAATATTTGTAATTCAAGTTGGCTAATATATGGTATATGAACTGACAAAAGCAATAGCCTCTTTTACAAATACTGAAGAGAAGCAGGCATGCAAAAATGATCCTGAATTTCCATTTCTGACTCCACTAGCTAATAATCAAAGGGGAAAGTAAATCTACTGTGAATAAAACCTGTAAGTTAAAAGGTTTAACTTAAGGTTAACTTAAGTTACAACTTAAGGTTGTAAATGGCAAACCGCATCTTGTGGTTTGCCATTTACTCTCCCTTAACATAGAATAGTAGAAATATTTGTGGGTTCACAGTAAACAAAAAAGCAGTGTTGCCTTTTCAGGGTTGTCTGTTTGTTTTTAATGTGCAGTGCTGTAGTGGAACCTAAGAAATGGCATATGATTCAAAGTAACTTAATCTACGTAGTTGGCAGTACCTGGTTAGGCAAAGTTCTATAAGTTTCTGTAAATATTGTAGGTTTTTTCACACTTCTTGGAATATAGCATATGCTTGGAATATAGGTAATGAGATGTAAGAGATGGACACTTCCAAATTCAGATTCTTAGTAGATCACTGCCAAAATAACTTCGAATTTTTCCCTTTGTTTCATCTCATCTTGTGACTAGAACACACTGTGGTACAAAGATGACTTCCTTCCACCTCCATCCATGCTTCTGATGACAGCTATCAGATTTTTTTTTTTTTTTTTTTTAATTTTCAATATTATGGTATGGCGAAGTGAGAGAAGTGACCAGAAAATAATTAGCTACGAGCAGTTTCTAACAGAAGACAACTTGGGTGGTATGCTCTGTTAGTTGTGTCAGAGGCAGGTAAATAAAATAACTAAAGCAGCATGATTTTGATGAATGCTGTAGTATATATATTCTATTTATTGCCAGAACTTGACAGTTTTAATATAATAAATATATTACCTCAGTTTAAAAAAAATAAGTAGTTATTTATACCACTATAACAGAAAGCATTGCAAGCACAAGACAATAATTTGAAGCTTGGCAGAGACCTATAATAAGTGAGGTGATTCAATGACAGCATTTTGTTTATTTGTGATGGAATTGTTGATGCCATACAATACTTCTTTGTATGGCATAAATGACAATCAAAAGAGAGCATATTATCAAATTAAGGGACAGACTTTGTCCTGAGATAAAACTGACTTGACTCATATTGAAATTTATATGGAATGGCCGAAAAAATCCTCCAGCTGAAACTGATTTTAAAAGACTAATTTCAGATATTCAAAATAGTAAATTTTTGCCTCAATCTAAATTAGTTCTCTCTTTGTTTGACTCTGAACTTCTCCCTTTTGCTGTCATTGAAGTCACAGAGCTTTGCTACTGATATTAAAAAACATATTAATAATTATAAAATTTATATTATTTGAGGTTTTTACTTGTCATGAAGAAACTAGATTGCTTTAAAAAAAGTTATTTGAGATTAGAAAGTGTTACTTTCATTGGCCTTAGCAAATGTACTCTTCCTGATACTCAAGCATAGAGTAAATGAAATTTGATAAATCTGGCAGTGAAATCTAATTAGATCCTTTAGTTTTCTCTTTACCTGGAATGGTAACATGGATTTAATTTAAAAATGTTGAAAGCAAACAACAGAAATAAAGGAAAACAGATAACAGCAAAAATAGGTTAAAGTGTAGCCCAAAAAAATAAGCTAAAGTAAAATTATACAAAACTTCCACTTGCTAAGAATGGTGTTTGATATTTTTGCATTTACTTGTATTGGTTTTGGGTGCAATTAAATCCTGAACTATATACTGCCAGGAAAGTTTGTCTCCCTCAGGGCTGAAACAGATGGTGGAACTTTTTTTTTTTTTCTTTCCATCATTTAGAGACCCAGACTGTTGAATCCCTGGAAGAAAAAGTGTTTTTGCCAAAGAAAACTGCTGATGTTGGCCTTAAAGCAGTAGAGTTCTTAGCTGTACTCTCTACAGGGTTATTACTAAGGCTCCCAGTAAACATGAGTGTATTGAAGCTTTGCTATTAGCAGTGTTTTAATACAGATCTGATATCTATCTAATAATGTTAGTTGTATAGAACAGAAAAAGTGCTACTGACTAATAAAATTGCAAGTTTTCATTTCTTATTCAGCCTTTGTTTATTAGGATGTTTCACTGTGCAAGGAGGAAGCTATGAATTTAGCATTTCCCAATCATCACTTTGATAATTAAAATAACAATCTAACTACACAGAGAATCTTAACTGTTGTTAAGAATATGGAATTTACTTGTGCTTATGATTAATCTCACCTAGAAAATGAGCAAAAAAGCCCACTCTTGAAGTCTAGTAAAATGGCAAGTCTTGTGTATCAGTAAAAAAAATGGAAAGTGAGAAAAATCTTTGCGGTGTTAAATAGTAATTATGGTCAAGAAGTTGTTTCATTAGTGCTCCTAAATTTAAGACAACTACTGAATGGATGATTTCTTTGTTATTTTCTTAATCCAGCTTCTCTTTGATAAGGATCCTTACCATTTGAATGGAACATAAAGACTTTTATTGGTCCCTAATGATGAAAACTATAGTTGTACAATCACCATTTTAGAATATGAGCTCTGTGTGCTCTTAGATTTGCTGTCATTTTATCACAATTGTAGAAGCATCTTTAAGTGTATTTGCTTAAGCAGATGGTGAACGGCCACACTGGGAATATATCCATCTTTTTTACTGTATGATGAAGCTTTGAAGCAGAAATTTTGGCTACAGTGGTTGGAAAAACATACTTTTGTAACAAACCTTGTGGAAAAAAAAAATGATAAAAGATTTCAAAGTCCATAATAATACTGAATATAGGAAACAAGTATATATTAGATACATGAGGATAAGTGACTTATGCTATATATAAGAATGCTAATGCTTTCTGTAATCTTTACAATATTTTTAAATTAAGTGTTTTTAAAAGAAATTAGAAATCACGTGTTTCAGATTTTGTATGCAAAAAAACCCCTAAATACTAAGGATTAGTGGGGGGAAAAATCTTTCTGTTTGGTATGGAGGTTTCTCTGACATTATCATCTGAGTGAACTCAGGGCCTGATTCAAGCCTTCCTACTGAGTTTAATGAAGATTAGGTTCATTGAAGTCAGTCGCTTGAAGAATAAGTGGTATATTGCAAGCATGAAAGATGAAAAAGGGAGTCCAAAGGAGGAAATACTGTCTTAAAAGTTTAAAAGGAATAAGACTTTAAAAAAAAAAACCACGTTAATTGGAAAATGCTGTTTAATCAAAACCATGCTGTTTGTACCAATAATGTGATGGTTGTTCTTACGCAAAATGCAATCAGGTTGGTGCTCTGAAGTTTGGTTTTAGATCACTATCTCAGGCCAAGTCTAAGTCTTGAGCTGCCCACTTGTCTGCCCACTTGTCTTGTTTGCTAATTTAGTATTCAAATGGAAGGTACAGAATAACAGTAAAGAATAGTAGCAAAGGGGAAACACACTAAAGATTTTAAATAGTCTTTCACAGGCCTCATGGTTTGAACACTAACCTTAAAGGAGATGAGAAACATGACAAAGTTTTTGTTCCAAACTGGCAAAAAGAAGCTGTAGCCTAGGTTTTTCATAAAGCTGGCTAATATCCTGCTGCTAGTGACATGTTAGGATCTGTGGACCGTTTCCAAAGGTGTTGGGTTTGTCTAACATCAGAACAAAAATGAATACTCAATCTTCAAAATATAATAATAAGGGTCATAAGGTAAAGTATCATAGACCACCTGCATGCTGAGCTGGGGCTTTTCCTGTCAGTATACCCTAGGATTGTCATCCTTTATGATGCAGGAACCACGACCTGATTTCTCCCTTACTTGTTTAACACATTCCTCAGAAAGTAAGGATTAGGGAAAAGGACACAAGTTAGTTAACTTGAATGTTGTCCTGAAATGGTCTCAGGATTTACCTGAAATGTAAATCCAGACCCAGAAGCAAGGAAGAGCTCCTAGCTCCACTGTTCTAGACATAGGCATAGTCCCACAGTGAAATGGTGCAGCATTTTGTGAAACTGTCTCTGAAAGGTTGATGATTTGGTAAACATCACAGCTGGTGGCAGTTCATCACTTATAATGGATATGGTTGACCTACTTTGTGTGTTTTAGAAAATAACCTCACAGTTTAAGTAAGTTTTTAAAGATTTTTCTTGTATGACCCCTTTAAAGTGCTAAAAAGTTTAAAAGTATTCAGAAAACTCTGATGCTTTGAAAAAATAAAGTTAGACTTGCTTTGTATGTCTCCAGTGTTTATATAGAATATATATTTGGAAAAAAAAAAAAAAGAGATCAGAAGGTGCTCATATTACCTTTCATGTGCTTGCTGGTTTTGTTTGTGTTTTTTTTTTTGTCTTAATACTGTTTGTATTAGACTAGCAAGTAACTCTGGAAATAAAAAAAAAAAGTATTTCCATTAATCATTTGCTTTCTGTGGACTTACCATAAGGTATAGTCCTATTCCTAGGCAGTGGGAAGTATAAATAGATGAAAGATAGAAAAACATTAATAGATTAAGCCTTGAGTTAACAGTTGACAGGAAGACCAAGGAGTTCAACTGAAATACCTAGTAATAACAGCTTACCACCTTTATTCATTTTTGTAATTCATAAATGAGCATATGTCTATGCATTGTATGTATAGCCATTAGAGTTATCCTGATAGCCTCTTCTTAACATAACACCAACCTGTACATACATATGTAACTTTAATATCAGTTAAAAAAAATCTCCCACCTCCCCACAAAAAAAGTGTTTAAAAAAAAAAAAAAAATTAAATCATTGCTTCATTTTGTCAGTTGTTTTCCTCTATTTGCAAATATTAGTGGTGGTAGTGACAGTGAGGACACTTTCAAGTCTCGTGGGGCCTGAATGTACATCTTAACATTCCTGTTTCATCCTGTGGAAGATCTGTGGATGGGGACAGTCCATGGTGTCGGTTTTTCATACTCTTTTTCTAGAAGATGAAAATCTGGTTACACTGACTAAACAGGGTTGTTTCCCTGATGATCTCAAAGGTCTTTTCCAGCCAAAACGATTCTATTTAGACGATCAAAGGACTGGGACTCTAGGATGCCTTGTGGATGCATTTTTCAGTCTACGTTTACTGAGATATTTTCCTGAGTTGTATACAAATGCTTTATCAAATATTCTGGACCTTGAAGTGAAAGGAATTTTTGAACTGGAAAGTGAATGATGGCATAGATAAATTTCTAATTTTGTGCTGGTTTTTGTTAAAATTCAGACAGCACTTTATTCTTATTTGACAAAGAGAATGGGACTCTGAAAAGATAATTTGATAGCACAGAAAATTTATCCAGATTTCACCTGATGAATCGTTCAATATTTGCAGTATTTAAATGCTCTTTTATAATGCATAATTTAAGGACTTGCGCTTTTAGTGCAGAAGGCTGAGTGGGATATTGTTATTTCTAAAAGCCAGAAGAGAAATCAAAGAGTAAAGAATCTTAATTCTCTGTCTCTTGTAAAAGAAAGTGTACATAATAGAAGTAAAAGTTAAATACCTTTGTTTTATTATGTAACCTTTTTTAGTTGCTTATTGGACTAGTGGGGAGGGGGAGGCTCACTTCACAAGAAGTTGAATGCAAAATTTATGGTAACTGTGCAAAAAAAAATTAACAGGAATGTTCATTGAAAATTCTTCCATTGTCACTTTGAAAAATTTTATTTTGAAACACAATTATTTTTTAAAATTGTAATACTGACAGAAAACAGATGAACAAAGCTATTCTTTGTATAGAGCTGAATAGATGCAATACTACAGAGCCAGGATGATCAGTACATACAACATGTATAATAAGGCCTAATAACTCTCCAGAAATGGCATCCACTGAAATTTATTTACAATATTTATTTATGAGCAAGTCCATAAAAAAGAAAATAAAAGTTTGTTCACAAAAAAGCACCAAATAAAAGTTAAGTATTTAGAGCTGAGAAATCCATCTTTTCACTAAACAAGAACTGTTATTATACAGGTGTTATAGTGCAGCCACAGTTTTGACCAATCAAAAAACGAGTTCTTTTTGTAAAGTTAGAAACACAAGTTTCTGTGGAAACAGAGTAGAAGGAATAACTTGGATTTTCCCTTCTAACTTAGACTTGCTATTTTACTTTTTGCTTTGCAGTACACTGCTACGTTGCTTGATCATTGGGAGTGTTGTAGTGTGTGATATTTATTTTTCTTATGTTCCAAATAATTAGTGAGAAGTAAAAGCTCAAAACTGCTGAAAGACTGAGAAAATGAGATACTAAACTGGAAGTAAAAGTAGAGTCAAAGTCCTTAAATAAACTCCAAACCCCAAAAAACAACAGACACCCCCCACCAACCAAAGCAAACAAAAGAACCCCCCACAAAACAAACAATCTGTCAGGTTGGAATTCCTGTCAAGACAAATTCTAAAAAATGGATCCTACAGGCATGTCACTATTTTCCTTGGCATAAAAATGTTGGCTG
The DNA here is from genome assembly GCF_013368605.1 of Nyctibius grandis. Lineage (NCBI taxonomy): Eukaryota > Metazoa > Chordata > Aves > Nyctibiiformes > Nyctibiidae > Nyctibius > Nyctibius grandis. The sequence goes on from NC_090663.1 coordinate 48,162,944, forward strand.
CTCCAGTCTGTGAATTGGCTGGCTGGATACTGCCCTTGTTCTCTCAAGTCTGTCACACTCATGAGAGCAGCAGTACTCAGTCATGCCAGAAAGTAGCCCAGAATGAACGATTGGCATTAGTTTAAAGGTAGTTTATCTGAATACCAGATTGCTAGATTAAAAAGCATCCTAGAATCAGAGGTCTTACAGTAGCACAGGTATTCACATGCTACGATCATTATTGCCTCTTTAATCTTTTCCTTGATATATGAAATTGAGCTAGGTAATGATGCTCTCTGGGGGCTGAAAATGAGCAGCTGCTCCTTGATTGTGTTTGTTTTTAATATATATATATATATATATATCTTTTCATAGGAGCAGTGGAAAACCCATGGTTGGCTTTGAGCAGTAGTTTCTCTTCTGATCTGAGCTGTTGGGAAAAAAAGGAAGTTATCTATGTGCAGGTGAAAGACTGTATAATTATCTAATGGCAATTTTCTGTATTTCTCACTTACAACTTTCCTAACTTAAGGAGTGGAGGAAGGTTCTCTTAACTTGATAAAATGTACTTCAACCAACAGACTTTTATTAGAGATTTCAGAATGAGTTGTGCTCTCAAAAGTATTTCTGAGTGCTGAGAGGAGGCTATACACACTTTGGTCTGTTTGTTTCAACAAATCACTGTGTTTTGAAGTTCAAATTAAAACATTCCTAACTTTACATTTTTAGTGTATGCACATTTTAAATACTCCTAGATTGTTACTCTGGGAATATTGGCTCAGGCCTCTGAAATGTAAACTCTGTTACAATTACTAGAGAAGTGAATTGTGTTCTGCTCTTTAAATTCATGTGCTTATTGGTAATTGAGGAATATTGACGTTCAGCAGAGTGTGTAGGTCTTTTAAGGATCAGGTAGAACTAACACTAGTTTGTGACAGAACAGAGTAAAGGGATGCAGATTTCCTGAGTAATGTCATTTCCTGTTGATAGATTTCATAGGTCTCAGTCCAGAAAAAAATTTAATCTACTGGTATGTTTTGTGGGTTTTCTTCCATGTGAGACTGTCCTAAGTTGAAGAATTTTTCTCCCTGAATGAGTTGAAGGGATTTATTTTCAGTCCTGAAGAGGATGCACTTCCATTGTGTTAAACCACTATCTTCCTTTATATTTTAGGGAATAAAATCCAGCAGAGATACTTCACTGAGTCTGGGAATTTTATTGTTCTGCTTTGTTCTGCATTTTAAAAACTGCATCAGTGAGTTACTTCCCTCTTTTACATGGCAAGTGTGACAGTTGAGACAAATTGCTGTAGCCTCAGCATTCTGTTGTTAGTATTCAGGATCTGCTTGGTCATTCCTGAAGTGACCTTGGTCAAGGTTTTTCCTAAGGTTGAACCTTTCTTTTTCCTCTCCATCAGAGTCTCTATGGCTGTAGAAGGAATTGTAATGCACTGGGATTTCAACAGTGGACTCATTTTGTTGTGTAAATTGTAAGGTTTTATTCTGAATCACTGTTTGTACTGCAGTAGTTGCTGAAGTCCAGGTTAGCTAGCCAGTTTCTTTTTCTCAGTGTATATAACTTCCTGATGAAGAGTTAAAGAAAATTGTAGTTTATACATGATTGTTAAGAGGTGGGTGAGAAGAAAAATCTCTGAAGTTCCTAAGGCAAGAATGGAAATTATCTCATTCCTTCTGCCTCTTCTCTTACCTTTCACTTTTTGATGCTATCTCAGTGTCCAGAAGTTGCCATGTTATACCACTTCTTTTTAGTAGATATCCGTTTGTTACATACTGACTTACATCCAAAGGAAGGATTGATTTAAAGGAACCTTGACAGGTTTTCCTTCTTCTGCTGAGACTGAGTTTCCATCTCTCTGTTTTGAATCTCTGCAGGGGAATATTTTCATCAGAATGAATATTAAGTGACCAGTTCAGAATTGCCCGTGGAAAAGAGTTCCTTGATTACCTGATTATAATCTCTGATGACAATAAACATTGATATGCTCTGGGCAACATTTTTAAATGTTTTGATCATCTGAATTTTCTTGACTGCTAATAAGATGCAGGAAGAGACATCAAATAGCTTTGGGATGTATTTCAAAGTACAGACATTTAATAGCGTTTTAACTCTATTTACAGGCAATAGCACCATTTCCTTTCTTAACAGAAAAGAAACCTCTTAAAGGTAGAAATCTATCAATCAAACTATTTTCAATTTCCTCCACTGACATCCAGTATCAACTCTGAAATACGTCCCATACTGTTATGACAGTTGAATCATGTCATAGCAATTCAGCCAGCCTAATAAACATATAATTATTCCCTTAACTCACCATTTGAAAACAATGCCTTTGAACAGTCCTCCGGATGTGTTTTTTATGGGATAATTCGTAAAATTTGTTTACATATCTGTAAGCCTTTTGCTGACGACTTATGCTTTGGGAATGCATAGTATTTTTCCTGTGGTTTCAAATCTAAAAATGTTTTCATTTTAATTGAGTTTATATTATTAAAAAAAAAAACAAACACAAAAGAAAAAGACATCATTCCTGGTAAATTATCTGATACGCAGAAGTAACAAAGTTATCACTGGCTAAAGTAAGAAAAAGATTGCCAGTAGATATAATGTGGATACACATACAGGCTTGTTGCTATCAGTTGCTAGGAAGAGATACACCAAAAGATATAGCTGCCAAATTTTGGCCAGCTGTAGGCATTATATGCTGCACAAAATATTTAGTCAGTTCATTTGCATGTAATCATCTTAAAGGGATGAAAATGTTTTGTAAATTCATAGATCTACGGCTGACTAAAGAAATATTATTAGAAATGTGAGTCTTCAATAGAAGGAATTGTAACTGCATAGAAATATCAGTGGCAGTCAGTAGAAGAGGCATGTGGCATAGCCAACTGAAGGCAAAATTGTTGGAGGAGGATCACACTAGCATGTGTGTGCGTGTGCTCACTCACTGCTTCTCCCTTCCTCTCCCTCTCTCCCTTTCTTTTTCTTATTGCAAACAGGCATGATGTACCCGTGTCACTTAAAAGGTCTGATTCTGTTCTGTCACTGTGTGGAGCTACGCTTTATTTATACACTGCAGACTCGGGCAAGTCTGCTGAGGATAGCCTACCTGTAGTTGCTTGACTGTATAAGGTTTGAGATAGTAGCTACCAACCACCTCGATAAAGTGAACAGGAGGCCATCAAGTGTCGCTTTACCTACATGTACTTTTCCAGAGTGGGATTTACAAATGCCATGCTAAAATACAGCCTAATAAATCAAATTCAGTATCTGAAACAAGTATGCAAAACAAATGAGTTTTGCTGTGCACAATGCAGAATTCTAATGCTGAGCTAGTAGATGATTTATGGTTTTACAGTAGTAAGTCAGCAGTCATTAAAAAAAAAGCACCTGAATTAGACAGGAACAATTTTTGGTAAGACAGGTATGCAGCAGAGTACAGTTCTTGCATGTTCTAAGAAGAAAGGGTTAATATCTCTCTAGCCATACAAAAATAATGTCCAGCAGGGAGAAAGAGAGACTGAAAATGAAGTCTTAGAATGGGTATCAGTGATAGATGAGTGGAAAAATTCCTTAAGAAATGTGATCAAAGCTCTATCAGGAGGAATGGATGAACCTGTGACTCAGACAATTCTAATGCAAGTAGTTGCAAAATAAAGTATTTCTGTAAATCAATATGAGGAAAAAAAATGCTTAAGCTTTAAACTCAGAAGAAAATGGGAAAAGAAGTAATAAAGAAAATATTTTCACTCTTGCTGACTGCAGTCTGCAATACAGTTAATTCTATGAACACAAATATCATTTAAGCTTCGAGCAGGGAAAGGGATTTTGGAATCTTAAGACAAATATTGTGTGATTGGTTTTTCTATATTTAAAACAGATCTTTCAAAGATACATTTCTGAGCTCTGAATTCTTCATGTCATCTTTCAACAAGGAGGAGCAACACTATTTGGCTAATTAGTTAAGGAAGCAATTGGCATGGAGGTATCCAGGGTGTCCCTTAGAAGATTAGTGAATATGAGTTCCAAGAGGAAAAACAATTGCAGGAAAACTACATGAGATCTCCAATTGAGGAGCCAGTCAATTTCTGTACACTACCACAATCTTTTAGCGGGAATTTGTAATTTATGTGCTAGTGATTCTTCCAATAAATGAATTAGATATAACACCTTTGAGTTCTTGCCACATTTAATATCAAGAATTTCTGAATGCATAGTCTGTTTTTGTGCACTGCTGGTTTGAATATGATGTTGGATGGCAAAATGGACTTTGAAAATGGAATCCAATGTTTTTTTTATGTTCTCTGATGTCTTTTAGACAAGTGAGAAATAGTTGTGGTCACACTCAGGCTTAATTACTTTGTTAAATAATTGTTACATGGAAACTGCTGCTGTCCAAACAGAAAAAATACTAAACTGATCTTCTTTGTAAGTATTATTCTATACATGGAAAAACATTGGTAGACTTATTTTTCAGGAGATAATCTGTGAAGTGGGACAAGTTTATGACAAATATTTGACTAATAGGTATAAGATATGGAAAGTATGTTTTGCCAATATCTATTTCATATTCCATATACATTATGCAATTTTAAACTGTGTTAGCTTTTGGAATTTGAGTTAATAATTCTCATTATTTTTAAAATGTTTATAAACTGCAAATATCCATAATGACCTGGCTGAAATTTTGTTTTATAAATTTAAATATAAAACTGGTGATCATATCACAGAATCAGAGAATGTTAGGGATTGGAAGGGACCTCGAAAGATCATCTAGTCCAATCCCCCTGCCGGAGCAGGATTGCCTAGACCATATCACACAGGAACGCGTCCAGGCGGGTTTTGAATGTCTCCAGAGAAGGAGACTCCGCAACCTCTCTGGGCAGCTTGTTCCAGTGTTCGGTCACCCTCACCGTAAAGAAGTTTTCCTCATATTTATGTGGAACCTCCTGTGTTCCAGCTTGCACCCATTGCCCCTTGTCCTGTCAAGGGATGTCACTGAGAAGAGCCTGGCTCCATCCTCTTGACACTTGCCCTTTACATATTTATAAACATTAATGAGGTCACCCCTCAGTCTCCTCTTCTCTAAGCTAAAGAGACCCAGCTCCCTCAGCCTCTCCTCATAAGGGAGATGTTCCACTCCCTTAATCATCTTCGTGGCTCTGCGCTGGACTCTCTCTAGCACTTCCCTGTCCTTCTTGAACTGAGGGGCCCAGAATTGGACACAATATTCCAGATGCGGCCTCACCAGGGCAGAGTAGAGGGGGAGGAGAACCTCTCTCGACCTACTAACCACACCCCTTGTAATACACCCCAGGATGCCATTGGCCTTCTTGGCCACAAGGGCACACTGCTGGCTCATGGTCATCCTGTTGTCCACTAGGACCCCCAGGTCCCTTTCCCCTACGCTGCTCTCCAACAGGTCTGTCCCCAACTTGTACTGGTACATGGGGTTGTTCTTGCCCAGATGCAGGACTTTACACTTGCCCTTGTTATATTTCATTAAATTTCTCCCCGCCCAACTCTCCAGCCTGTCCAGGTCTCTCTGAATGGCTGCGCAGCCTTCCGTTGTGTCAGCCACTCCTCCCAGTTTTGTGTCATCAGCGAACTTGCTGACAGTGCACTCTATTCCCTCATCCAAGTCATTAATGAATATATTGAATAGTACTGGTCCCAGTACCGACCCTTGAGGGACTCCGCTAGACACAGGCCTCCAACTGGACTCTGTCCCATTGACCACCACTCTCTGGCTTCTTTCCTTCAGCCAGTTCACAATCCACCTCACTACCCTGTAGTACGGGGAAAACCGGGGGAGGCGCGCTCGCGGGTGCTGGGGGACGGTCCGGAATAAGCTTCACGATCTCAATGTGAGTATGGAAGCTTCTCGTTTATTAACAAAGAAAGCAGTAGTTATATAGGCTATGCATATGTTAATCGCGCGCCCCGATCGCACTTGTGATTGGTCCATAGGTTTACATATTCAGAGCCGTGACTGCCCCCTCCCCTCCCGGACGTAGTTTTGCTTCCCGCTAAGCAGGCACCACGAGGTTCTTTGTTCTGCTCCGTGCAAGGGGAGTGCAGGGTCGCTAGCTCTGGGCTTAACCCTTGCTCAAAGCCTGGGTTGCTCAGACTGCTCAGTGACTGACACAGGATCGTGCCCCTTCTCACTCAACCAAACCTCCACACTACCCGATCATCCAGAACACACTTCCTCAGTTTAACTGCGAGGATGCTGTGGGAGACCGTGTCAAACGCTTTACTGAAATCGAGATAGACCACATCCACAGCTTTACCGTCATCTATCCACCGGGTTACGTCCTCATAAAAGGCTATCAAGTTGGTTAAGCATGACTTCCCCTTGGTGAAGGCATGTTGAGTGCCCCTAATGATCCCCCTATCCTTGATGTGCCTAGAGACAGCACCAAGAACAAGTTGTTCCATTACCTTTCCGGGGATGGAGGTGAGGCTGACCGGTCTATAGTTACCCGGGTCCTCCTTCTTGCCCTTTTTGAAGACTGGAGTGACATTCGCTTTCCTCCAGTCCTCAGGCACCTCTCCCGTTGCCCACGACTTAGCAAAGATGATGGAGAGTGGCCTAGCAATGACTTCCGCCAGCTCCCTCAGCACCCGTGGGTGCATCCCATCAGGGCCCATGGATTTATGGACGTCCAGATTGCTTAATTGGTCCCTGACCCAGCCATCATCAACCAAGACAGACTCCTCCTCTATGCTGACTTCTTCTGGGGCCTCAGGGGTCCGGGGCTCCTCAGGACAGCCTCCAGCAGTATAGACAGAGGCAAGGAAGGCATTCAGTAACTCCGCCTTCTTTTTATCCTCTGTCTCCAGGGCCCCCACCTCATTCATCAGTGGGCCTACATTGCCTCTAGTGTTGGCTTTACCTGCAATGTATTTGAAGAAGCCCTTTCTGTTGTCCTTGACCTCTCTTGCAAGGTTTAATTCCAAGGAGGCCTTAGCTTTCCTAGTTGCCTCCCTACATCCTCTGACAACAGACTTATATTCCTCCCAAGTGGCCAGCCCCTCCTTCCATGATCTATACACCCTCTTCTTCCACTTGAGTTTGCCCAGCCTTTCCCTGTTTAACCATGCAGGTCTCCTGGTACCCTTCCTTCACTTCCTACTTGTTGGGATGCTCTGGTCTTGAGCTCGGAAGAAGCAGTCCTTGAATGCTAACCAGCTATCTTGGGCCCCCTTACCTTCTAGTACCCTGTCCCATGGGATTTCCCCTAGCAATTGCTTGAAAAGGCCAAAGTTGGCCCTCCTGAAGTCCAGGGTTGTGATTTTGCTAGCTATTCTGTTCCTGCCACATGAGATCCTGAACTCTACCATCTCATGGTCACTACAACCAAGGCTGCCCTCAACCTTCAACTCTTCAACCAGACCCTCCTTGTTACTAAGGAGGATTATATACTTGGATTTTGGAAGTAAGGAGGGTAATATACTTGGATTTTTCTTGCTTAGCAGTTTATGACCTGAAGAACATCACATTGATGAGGTTTCCATACAGAGTATACTTGTTTATCATGGCAAATTTAATGAAACTAAAGACCCCTGAAAAGTGAATATGTGCATGTTTTGTGATGTCATCGCGAATGATTTTAAAATGTGTTTGCAGAAGGTAGTAGGATTAGTATTACATATGAAGCTTTAATTCTGCATTTCTGCCTAACAATACGGCCTGGCTTACTGTTGCAGACACATTGTTACAAGTTTTATCTGTCATTTCTATGCTTTAGAGAGAAAGCTTTTAATTCTCTGTAGCTACTTCACTTTTTTTATGACCTTTTCAAAAATTCACTTAGTTTTACCTGAACCTATTGGTTAACTTACACTGATGCATGCTCAGTGAAAATTAAGTTTCGCACAAAATAATCTCCAAAGACTTAATCTGAACTGAATGTGCTGAAGTCCAGAGATGGAAGGTTTGCACAGACATCTGTCCTGTGATTAAGTTCCTGCTGAAATTTAAGTAGAATAGAAAAAAAGGGGGAGGTACCCTTGCGACTACTCACAGCAATATAGAATACAATTGAATAGATACCATAAAACTTGAAGTATTCCTCTGAATGTAATGGCTGAAGTAGACACAGCATTAATGATGATAATTCTGGCAAATCCACATCCTTGGTGACAGATTTCTCATGTATAGTTTTTTTTTAATGTGAAAATATCCGTACATAAAAGCAAACGTATATAGTATTACTGACGGGAGAGTGATCCAAAGGGTCTCTTTACCAACAGAGGCTATATAAGATATCATAGTGTTGGCTTTTTGGTGTTGTTTTGGTTTTATTTTTTTCCTTCCTTATATTACTCTGCTTGGGAAAACAGGCTTCTAATGACACTGCTCTGTACGCAATACAATATATAACTGTCCTATGAGAGTGACCATTTAAATGGTTTAAATGTTCTGTTAGGAACAACAACTAGATCAAATGTCAGTCTGGTACATTCTAAATTTAAAGAATTTAATTAAGTCGTATTTTTTTCTAATTGTATTTCAAATATTTTATACCTAATTTCTAAATTGCAGATACATCATAAAACTAGGTAGGTTAGGGTTATTTGTAGGGAATTGGTTGTTGGACTTTTTTTTTTTTTAATTGCTTTGAGTTAAGAAGTAATAACTGACTATAAGACCATTTCATATTCCTTTTATCTGGCCAATATGCACATACTCATTTCAGCAGGTTATCATGGTGTAGTGTATAAAATTCTTACTCAGAAAGTCCTGATTTTTGCTGGTTTAGATAGTAGAGTATAGGTTTGGTGTTGTCAGACATGTAAATACTATTGAGAAATTTTTGGATTCTCTAAATTATGTCTGTATTTCTTGCATAATGGACCTGTCACTGCAGTGGTATTTAATAGGCTGTTCGCTGTGTCTTCTACTCTGCAGTAGGAGTCACAACAAGCTGACTCGGCTGAAGTCACAGGGCGTTTCCTCATTGGCTTTGTTATAGCCAGTAAATTTCATCACAGAGGGAAGGAAAGGAGTCATAAGGAGGCGAAAGTAATACCATGTTAAGTATCACGTCACTTGTTTCAATGTTAATTGGCATCACTTTGTAAGAAGTATTTTATGTATTCTGTGTCCTTACCTTACACAGTTTGTAGGAGTTAAAATTAGCTTCTTATAACTTAATCTATTCTTCACTGTTAGAAGAAACCTGTTTCAAATTATTAGCTATTTTCTGGCCAGGGACTGTGGTTTTGGTGGCAAGGGTTTGTGTGATGATGTAGAAAAATATTGTTTAACTTTTTAATTGATACTTGCTTAGAAGACTCTTGAAAATAAAGCGATACTTTGGTATAATGGCCTTGTAATATGTACAAGGAAGTTACCCTCTGTTTAACTTGTGTATGGTTTTGATTTTTTTTCCATTGTTTCCATTCATTGTTTAGAGTTTTTATCAAAAAATGACAACTAGTGGAAACACTGAATATATATAAACTTCACTACAAGTTATTTGTTATTTCTAACAACATGTAAGTACATGTTGAATGTATTGAAATGGTAAATTCTTTGGAACAGAGAACTTCTTTAGGTCTGGCACAATGGAACCTTGTTTCACTCCTGACACACAATCATTAAAAAGCTAATTGACACTGAATTTAATAGTTAATTTTATTTTAAAAATTGAAAGAACAAGAAAAACCTCTTAGGAATTATCAAGAATATATTTTGCTAGAAACTGATCTTTTTTTTTCATCTCATTTCAAGTTATTATGTGCGGCTGTCCTCAGACTGAAAGGTAATGAAAGGTGGAATGTTGTTTTGCTCCAGCAACTTGAAGTTCCAAATCTTGGATAGCTAATAGCTAGCAAATACAGAGATAATCAAGGCTTACTTTGGCTGATATATTTAATATTTTGTCTTGCCTTAACAAAACCATCTTTTGCCACTTCTCAAAGCTGCAATATGAGCTATGCCTCTCATACTTTTTTAGTACGTACTTATATGTAGCTATCCAGTTGCAAAAGGTATTAAGTTACTTATAATTATATGTAGAAACTTAAGAATAGCAACTGCAAACTTCAAGTTTTTTAGTCACATTTATTATTTATCTCTCACAAATGCAATCATAACTACATTTCTTGAAATTCTGAACAATCTAGTCAGTTCTTCTGATTTATAGCTCCCCTTCCCTTTTATTTGAGCATTAAATATTTGTAGTATTTGTCAAATTAAAACTGTATATGGGGCGGGGGACGGGGGGGGGCGTGCAGGGAAAGAGTGGTTTTATTCCTCTGTGCACTTAGTATCCTTGGCCGTCTTAACTTTTATTTTATGATAATTTCTTCTTCATTGCCTTTGCATATTGCTTTGTCTATTTAGTTTTACATTTATCAATGCAAAATGTACTTTTAGAGAAACTTCTATCTGTATTTAGCTCTTCAGTTAACTTTCATGCCTGGGTAACTTTTTTTTTTTCATTTGGCTTTATTATAATCTCTTTTTTTTTTTAAACTTTTTTTTTTTTTCTGAATCTGGACATGATCTAAAGTAACACTGAATCTCCAGGCTGAGAAACACAAACCTGTAGTAACTGAGTCTGGGAAATCACAGACTTTAAAAATAATAAATAAATAGATCTTTATTTTTTTGGTATTATTTCATGGCTTAGCTATTCTACTCAATGTGCTGGCACTGTAGTGAGGCACATACCTCACTGACTTGCTGTAGAGGAAATGTGAACATCATTCTTGGCACTGCATATAAGTATAGTAAGAGTGATTAAGTCAGATTAAATATCTGCCTAATTTGAGATCTTGTTTTTGATGACAGTCAGTAGTGGATACTTCTGAAAACAATCCAAGAAATAGAGATGGATATAGTCATTCTCCCCAAGTATGTCTTCTCAGTTTCTGGTAACCAGAAATTTAAGGACCCAGAGCTCAAAATTATGTTTGTATATCATGTTTTATATCCGCCCCCTGCCAGCTAGCCTGTTCTGCAGCTAATCCCATTTATACTTTTCTTTTATAAAACATTCTGTAAGAAGGAATTCTTCAATGGAGTTGTGCCATATATGAAAAGGTCTTCCTTTTGTGTTTTATATCTGCTGCTTGGAAAGTTCTCTATGTGTGAGTCTGGGATTTTCAAGCTACTGAAGTACTATTTCTATGGCAAATCTTACCTTGATAAATATTGTAAGATATACTGGGAAGTTGTTCTCTCAGAATATAGCTTTTTGAAATCTATTTTACTTGTCTTGCTGTTGTTATTCTCCTTTATTTTTTTTATTAATGATACACTATTTTCTAGTAATTAGCTTTAGCATATAAAAATCTATAGGACTCAGGCACTATATAGGTAAATATATGTAACTTTCAAAGTAAATGTCCTAGTTGTCTTTCCTAATGGAGAAATGTTGCCTTCTAGGTTTTTGTTGGTATTTTTTTTTTGTGTGTTTAGATAGTTTTCTATGAGTACTTGTGAAAAATTACATTTGGACAACGTTGGGAACTGGTATAAGATGAAACTTATCGTGGTAGCAGAAGAAACAGCCGTTGGAAAGATTCATTTAAACAAATAGTGGGAGAGGAAAGGGTGTTGATAAGACATGGCACTCAGAAAATACTCAAGCTACATGACATAGGTAGTCTAACAAGAAAGATTTCTTCAGGAAGTTAGTGGGATGGTTCATTGAGACAATTGCATAGTAACTCTCATTGTAAACAAAGATTTCACCCAATCCCAGCCAACTCCACCCAATCCCTTGGAGAGTAAGGACTGGATCAATTATTTTTTTGTTTTACTGTCCCTCTGGCATCTTAGTTTAACATTTTAATGCAAAAACTAATTATGCGCATTTCTTTAGATAAAGACCCAAGAGCTTGTTGCTGCCAAGGTATGTGACTGTCACAGATGTCCTGAATCAGATTGCCTGGAATCTGTTTGGCACAGAGAGAGTCGGAATTTTGGTGTTTTTCTGTGTATTTCACCTGTAGGGACTCATTTTGCTAGGTGTACTCAGAGTTCTGTTGAGGCCCTTTTAAAGCTCATTAAAAGAGAGATGTTGGTGTCCCTCTTGCATTCATCAGGCACTGATATGGGAAACAAGAATCAGATGCCCCTTCTGCTTAATTTGGAGTGGAGACTTGTAACTCGGGAATTGTACCTCACAACAACAGTGCTTGTAATTAACTTTGAAAGTTAGCCAGTTCTGGTTGGAAGAGCCTTAAAAAGTCCTTGTGCCAGCTAATGAGTGGGAAATATTCTCTAGCTTGTTAGTTGGAGCACTAATGTGGAAGGGTCAAGTCCTAGTCCATGCTCCAATTACTGTTTTAAGCTACAGAAATTTAACCAAAGAGATTAAAAGACAGATTTTTTCATAATACTCTCTAGTCTCATAGCTAAAGAATCTTCCCCGGGGATGTGGTATCTGAGAAGGAATAATTTTGCTTAAAGAAGAATTCAAGTTTTTCATTTTTTCCTGTGAATGTCTGAATTGTAAGAAATATTCCCCACTGTTTTAGTTATCAAAGCCGCACTCCATTTCTGATTGCTTTGTGAGTCTGAAGGCTTTTGTAAACAGGATCTAAGTTAATTTAGAGAGTTTAATACTGATGTGAAATGGTGTAACTAAGGGCAAAATTTAGTCCCAAATGTTGCTTTGATATGAATGTGGTGGTTATGACAGAATCACTCAAAATTCCTTAAGTATGACTATTAGAGCTAAAAGCTTAAGGGATACAGTTAGCTGGCTTGCCATAATTAAAGCAATTTCTTCTTGTAATCTGACTTTAGTCAGGCATACCTGAGAACTGAAATTAACCTTTTAAAATTCCCATCTTTCATGCCTGAGAGGTCTTTGAAGTGTGAGTATATTAGAATTACTTTTTTGCTTATTATATACTGCAATAGAGATTTTTTTTTTTTTTTCATGGCAAGCTCTTGTTTAAGTCATCTCTCTCCGAAAAAAGTCTCTTGCATCTGTTTGTTCATTTGAGTCTGGATGAGCTAATTACTTTCAGAGTAAGGTAGACTCTGTAAGGAAGTTAGATTATGATTTGGGTTACCTTGCTTAGTTCAGTTCTCTTTACACTTATAATAAATACTTGTGATAACTGATGGCAGAATTTCTGGTCACAATAGTTTGCAAATATACATCTAGTATTGAAAAACATATTTTATAGAACTAGGTGCTACAGATGGAAACTACTAATCAGTGGAAGTCCTGACATATCAAGTAAAGTGCTGACAAATGGTAATTTTGTTTTGGAATTTCTGGCATTCATGGGCTCTCTGCTTCAGCATTTTTCATTTCCTCAGACATTAAACCTTTGCTATTTCATGCTATGTCCTAATCTTGTCCCTGCCCTGGGTGCCGCCTCTTGGCTTCTCTTAGTCTGCAAAGTTCTGGCTATCCTGTTTTAAATTTGTCAGAGAAGCTTTTCTCAGTGTCACAGAGAGAAAATTGCACCAAGTACTTTTATTCTAGTCTTAAAATATTTTTCAGATTGTTAAATATTTAATTTTAAAAATTTTAATATAATTATTTTTATTTGTTTCCTATGACAATTAAAATCTCTCCAACCGTATTATTTGACCTTATATTTGAATTGTTTGGTTTTTTGGCCCTTGCTGAGGAAGCAGTTCATATTTAGTTCACCTAAATCTTGTAATATAAAAGTCCCTCAGGCATTAAATTCTCTGTTCTTCAAGTCTGTTCTAATTTGGCAACAGTTTTTTGGTTATATGCCCAGAAGTGAACATGCTGTTCCAGAAGCAGCTGTTGAAGTGCAGTATACCAAGTATCCAAACACCATCATATGTAGCTTTTGGTATACACAGCCTAATGCTGCAGAGGCTTTCTTGCTACCAATTCACACCAATAAAATATATAGTTTTTTCTCTTAACTACGTTGATTTGATGTTGCTATGAAAATGTCTTCTTTTTACAAAACAAGTGTTCCAAATTATTTTTCCCAGTCTAATCCAATTTCATTATTTTCAGATTATGTTTTAAAAATCTTCGTCTCATTGGTATTGCTTTATCTCTGTTGTGATTTGTGTATTTCTTCAGTTTATTACTTACCGAATCTTCTGGGTCATTATTGAAGATGTTGAGTATTAGGCCTAATAAAGATCTATATATCATCCTAGAAGGGACCTTTCACTGTTCAATACACCCCATGTCTTAAAACTCTGTTGAGTGTAGATTATTAGTGTTTCCTTCCCTTATGAATTCAAATAAGTATGAATTAATTTTGTGACTATATTAAATCACTCACTAAAATAGGAATAGCTTTTATTCATTAGATGGTTCTGCTTTCCTTTTTCCTGTGCTCTTCTGAATAACTATGAAATTCAATCAGAAATCATATGACAAAATTGAAAGACTGTTTTCTTCCCTGTGGATTGACACTTTCTTTTTTTCCCTCCCATTTTTAAATTAGCTTTTGATATTACTTTCTAATATTACTTTACTTTCTCATATTATTAATGCAGGCTACTAGGCTGGTTTAGATACAAATGACTCAACATATAGGCCTAATTCTATAAAGTGAACAAGCATATCCTTACATGAATTCTAGAAAAGAAAACATGAAAATTCTTCCTCTCTAACCAGTGTGGTATATCCTCTATCATAATATGCAGAATATAGTTTCCAGGGCCCAAAATAGTAATTTATTCAGCGTATTGTTTCATTTCTCATGATTGAAGGTACATACGTGAATAAGACTTTTCAAGATAAGACCTTTAGTTACAGGTAAGTGGGTAATCTAGTGGAGAAATTTCGACTTGTACACTTTCTGGCTCCTGTGAGAATAATGAGCTCTCTTCTCTCCCTCCATGTGCCCCTTCAGTGCTAATTCTCCAGCCTTTCATGAGGATAGATGGAAAAGCAGGCAATATTAAAGTGAAAAGCCAGCTCAGAAAAGGAACATATGCTATAAAATGCCTTCCTAGTACAATGTTTTAATTTTTACCTGAACGCGTAGAATTTAGTGTATTATACTGAGGCAGAGAGAATAATCATTTGTTTGAGCCTAAACCTTTTTTTTCTTTTCCTGAGCTCTGTCTGTATTGTGGACTTAATGACACAGATTAGCACTTGTTCCTTTAATCCTATATTTGATTGGATATGTTCAATGAAGTCAAATTAAGTTTGAACTAAACAACATTAGCTTACCCTTTCCTAAATTTTATGGCATCCTTTATAGTTTTTGTGTTCCTTTAATATTTTAAATACTTTAATTCTTTTTAATAAATCAGAACAAGTTAATGTATGGTACTGTGGTGCTCCCAGATAGCTGGGCTGGAGTTCTCAGGTGCATGAAGGGCATTTCACAGAATCAACTAAGTTGGAAGAGACCTCTGAGATCATCGAGTCCAACATTTGACTTAACACCACTGTGTGAACTAGGCACTAAGTGCCACATCCAGTCTTTTCTTAAACACCTCCCGGGATGATGACTCCACCACTTCCCTGGGCAGCCTGTTCCACTGCTTGGTAACCCTTTCAGCAAAGAAATTTTTCCTAATGTCTAATCTGAACCTCCCCTGGTGCAGCTTGAGGCTTGTTACCTGGGAGAAGAGACCAACACTCGCCTTGCTACAACCTCCTTTCAGGTAGTTGTAGACAGCAATAAGGTCTCCCCTGAGCCTTCTTTTCTCCAGGCTAAACAATCCCAGTTCCCCCAGCTGCTCCTCATAGGACATACCCTCTAGACCCTTCACCAGCTTTGTTGCCCTCCTCTGGACTCACTCCAGCACGTCAATGTCTTTCTTGAAGTGAGGGGCCCAGAACTGGACACAGTACTCGAGGTGTGGCCTCACCAGCGCAGAGTACAAGGGGACAATCACTTCCCTAGTCCTGCTGCCCACACTATTTCCTGATACAAGCCAGGATGCCGTTGGCCTTCTTGGCCACTTGGGCACACTGCTGGCTCATGTTCAGCTGTCTGTCCACCAATACCCCCAGGTCCTTTTCCACCGGGCCACTTTCCAACCACTCTTCCCCAGCCTGTAGTGCTGTATGGAGCTGTTATGGCCAAAGTGTAGGACCCGGCACTTGGCTTTGCTGAACTTCACTCCATTGGTCTCAGCCCATCTATCTAACCTGTCCAAATCCCTCTGCAGAGCCTTTCTACCCTCCAGCAGATCAACACTCCCACCCAAATTAGTGTCGTCCATGAATTTTCTGAGGGTGTACTCGATATCCTCATCCAGATCATCAATAAAGATATTAAACAGGACTGGGCCCAGTACTGAGCCCTGGGGGACACCACTAGTGACCGGATGCCAACTGGATGCAGTACTGTTCACCAGTTCTCCTGCATGCTCAAACAGAATGACAGTAACATTGCAATATAACCCCAGAAGACTCTCACTTAGAAAGAATGAAGTACATACTTGACTATAAGTTTGACAGTTGTTTCCTAGAATGTCAATGGAAAAAATAGCAACTCAAAGTCTGTGTTTGATTATAAGACTCCAAAGACTTTTCAACTTTTAGTTTTTTCTGACCCATCCTCTATCATACAATTAGTCCCTTCTCATGCAGTAGCTCCTTCCCTGCCTCACCTGGGTAAAACGATTCCAGCCTGTTCCTCTTTTAACTGTCTGCTGATCAGTAATCACTGTCTTTTTATTTCCATTATAGCCCTTACCCTTTTGTCAGCCCAGTAGGATGCTTTCTCCTTTATTATGTCTGGATAAGAAAAACACTGAGATGACAGCTGCAATAGAACTGCATCTTGTTTTCAGTTTCTAGATCTCTTCCCATAATGTCATTTGGCTTTTAGCAAAAGCAACTTGGGGAGGGCAGTGAGAATAATCCCTTTGTGGTCTACAGTCTCCCTGGATGAGGCATTCTTGTTGAAGTGGGAATCTTCTTGTTATTTAGCTAACAGAGTCAATAAAAACTATATTGAATATATTAATTTTTGTGGATTTATACATCGGGTAATGCTGGAGGAATTATTGAATGGAAAATGCATCTTTGTAGTTGCAAAAGAAATACTTCATTCCCAGTCAGATTTCAAGTGAGTGCGCTGGAGACATTCTTTGTACTTATGGGAAATAAGCGCTTCAGAAATTATAGGAAAGCTGTAACCTTTAAAAACAGTGGATTTTCCGTATATTATTATATGAAACATCTAATGGTCATTGTTCAGCTTTTAGAAGGAGAAAAATGACAAAGAATATTGCAGTCCAAATGGTTAAATTTTGGCATGATTAGAATAACATAAAGCAGGGCATGTAATGGAAAATGCTAAAATAATAATTGTACAGAGAAAGACCTTAATAGCAGCAGTCCCTTGGCAACGAAGTAATGGCAATAGTATTTAGCTCTTGTATAGCAATTTCCATTTTCAAAGTACTGCACTTATTTAATAGAATTGGTAGAAGAGGAAATGACTCCTGTCTAAAGCTCTCCCATTACCTTACACCGTCTCTTACGCCTGAGTGAGGAACCCTTCCCAAGGGAGAAGAGCTTAGAGCCATAAAGAACTGCTTCAGACCTGTAGAAAGAGCTGACTGCTCTCCTTTTGTGTATTCTAAGTATAAAAAGAACATGACCAAAACTAGACACATTCGCAGAAGGGTGGAAACTGGAGAATACCAAATGTTTCTAACATTCGCTCCTTCTAACCAGCAGGAGAGATATTTCATAGTATAGATTTTATTAAATAAAACTTATAATCCAGGGTTCTAGAAACTAAAGGCAATTTTAATTTGCATCTCTTCTCACAGTGGAATATGTCTCACAAATTCCTCAGGTTTTCTGACCACTCAAACTCATGACACTCTCAAAGGTCACAGAATCACAGAATCACAGAATGTTAGGGATTGGAAGGGACCTCGAAAGATTGTCTAGTCCAATCCCCCTGCTGGAGCAGGATTCCCTAGATCATCTCACACAGGAACGCGTCCAGGCGGGTTTTGAATGTCTCCAGAGAAGGAGACTCCACAACCTCTCTGAGCAGCCTGTTCCAGTGTTCAGTCACCCTCACCGTAAAGAAGTTTTCCTCATATTTATGTGGAACCTCCTGTGTTCCAGCTTGCACCCATTGCCCCTTGTCCTGTCAAGGGATGTCACTGAGAAGAGCCTGGCTCCATCCTCATGACACTTGCCCTTTACATATTTATAAACATTAATGAGGTCACCCCTCAGTCTCCTCTTCTCTAAGCTAAAGAGACCCAGCTCCCTCAGCCTCTCCTCATAAGGGAGATGTTCCACTCCCTTAATCATCTTCGTGGCTCTGCGCTGGACTCTCTCTAGCAGTTCCCTGTCCTTCTTGAACTGAGGGGCCCAGAACTGGACACAATATTCCAGATGCGGCCTCACCAGGGCAGAGTAGAGGGGGAGGAGAACCTCTCTTGACCTGCTAACCACACCCCTTCTAATATACCCCAGGATGCCATTGGCCTTCTTGGCCACAAGGGCACACTGCTGGCTCATGGTCATCCTGTTGTCCACTAGGACCCCCAGGTCCCTTTCCCCTACGCTGCTCTCCAACAGGTCTGTCCCCAACTTGTACTGGTACATGGGGTTGTTCTTGCCCAGATGCAGGACTCTACACTTGCCCTTGTTATATTTCATTAAATTTCTCCCCGCCCAACTCTCCAGCCTGTCCAGGTCTCTCTGAATGGCTGCGCAGCCTTCCGGTGCGTCAGCCACTCCTCCCAGTTTTGTGTCATCAGCGAACTTGCTGACAGTGCACTCTATTCCCTCATCCAAGTCATTAATGAATATATTGAATAGTACTGGTCCCAGTACCGACCCTTGAGGGACTCCGCTAGACACAGGCCTCCAACTGGACTCTGTCCCATTGACCACCACTCTCTGGCTTCTTTCCTTCAGCCAGTTCACAATCCACCTCACTACTCGATCATCCAGACCACACTTCCTCAGTTTAGCTGCGAGGATGCTGTGGGAGACCATGTCAAACGCTTTACTGAAATCGAGATAGACCACATCCACAGCTTTACCATCATCTATCCACCGGGTTATGTCCTCATAAAAGGCTATCAAGTTGGTTAAGCATGACTTCCCCTTGGTGAAGGCATGTTGAGTGCCCCTAATGATCCCCCTATCCTTGATGTGCCTAGAGACAGCACCAAGAACAAGTTGTTCCATCACCTTTCCGGGGATGGAGGTGAGGCTGACCGGTCCATAGTTACCCGGGTCCTCCTTCTTGCCCTTTTTGAAGACTGGAGTGACATTCGCTTTCCTCCAGTCCTCAGGCACCTCTCCCGTTGCCCACGACTTAGCAAAGATGATGGAGAGTGGCCTAGCAATGACTTTCGCCAGCTCCCTCAGCACCCGTGGGTGCATCCCATCAGGGCCCATGGATTTATGGACGTCCAGGTTGCTTAATTGGTCCCTGACCCAGCCCTCATCTACCACGACAGATTCCTCCTCTATCCTGACTTCTTCTGGGGCCGCAGGGGTCCGGGGCTGCTCAGGACAGCCTCCAGCAGTATAGACAGAGGCAAGGAAGGCATTCAGTAACTCCGCCTTCTTTTTATCCTCTGTCTCCAGGGCCCCCACCTCATTCATCAGTGGGCCTACATTGCCTCTAGTGTTGGCTTTACCTGCAATGTATTTGAAGAAGCCCTTTCTGTTGTCCTTGACCTCTCTTGCAAGGTTTAATTCCAAGGAGGCCTTAGCTTTCCTAGTTGCCTCCCTACATCCTCTGACAACAGACTTATATTCCTCCCAAGTGGCCAGCCCCTCCTTCCATGATCTGTACACCCTCTTCTTCCACTTGAGTTTGCCCAGCAGTTCCCTGTTTAACCATGCAGGTCTCCTGGTACCCTTCCTTGACTTCCTAAGAAGTCAAAGAATCTAAAGATCCTTTAGAAACAAACCTATTTATATAACTGAGGAAAAAAACAGGGAGAGAGACCCTCATGAGATCAGCATTGACCTTTAGAGAGTGAGTCCCTACAGAACAACTAGACTTTTAGCCATGTTTTATAATTTTATAGTTCAGTAGCAAGGGATTCTTTCAGAAGCTTTCTTCATTGCTACTCAAGAATATCTGTAATTAAGTAAAAATGAGATGAAATGAACGTGCAGCAGAGGACTGTAAACATGTTTACACATTTTGATAAACATTCCTGCATTTTTCTCCTCTTGTAGTATTGATTCATCTGCATCATATACTAAATGGAAATGAGCAAGATGTAAAATTAATCCACTCTTGTAACTATCTGAAGAGAGTAATTATCTGATGCTTGCAAGCTGTTCCTAGAATAGATCCTTCCAAGCTACATTAAATTTTATTGTATCTGTGTTTGAGTCTCAAATTACAGTGGATCACATCCTTTAACAATATAAACAATGTAACTCCACTAAAGTCAGTGGAGCTGTACAGTTTTTCTCTTAGGGGAGCAGTACCCCAAAGTATGTAAGTCCTCACTGCAAATTTGACATTACAATAAATGACAGCAATTTATGTGTGCTTATTCTGAGAAATCAGTGTATGGGTAACTCACGATGCCTGGTTAATTGTGTTCAGTTCCTGTATCAGAGGTGTTCAAACTGTGGAGCCATGGAACAAAGCCCTTAACACGCATCACTCTTTGCACAGCAGAAGCTCAGGAACAAGAAGAAGAAAACATTCAGATTTGACAGCTAACTCTATGATAGGTGCACATAAAGGAAACTATCCTCTCCTGGAAAACCAGTTTAAGGCTTTTAGGGGAATGGAGAATGGAAAATTGGCAAATTAAACGATCAACAGCTGAAAAAGGCAAAGGAGATAATTTGCTGCTTTTCTGTTCATCCTTTTTGTTAGTTGTTTGTTTTTTCTTCTGTTTTTTTTGTTGGTTGGTTGATTTTGGTTTTGGAGCAAGGGAAATGGCTAAGTCCAGTGCCTCACCTGAGCGCTGAGTCTCACCAATGAGCCTCTTGCTCTTTGTAAACTCTGGAGTTTACAGACCCTAACCAAGAAAAGCTAAGACATCTGGATTTAGTCCTGAGGAGCTGTTATCCTGGTACTAATACCCTGCAAACTAGGAACCTTATCAAACCTAGAAAGTTCTCTTATGCAAATTTCTGAGACAGCTAAGAGATTGTTTTTATAGTAAATATTCACATGCTCATCAGCAGTGATCAAGTATAGTTGCAGGAACCTGTGGGAAATTCTAGCCAAGTCAGGCCAACACTGATGGAATCTTCATAATTTAAGAAAAAAAAATTAATTTGAGAGTTAACAATTCAAACATTTAAATATAGATCGGTTTTCTAATTTGTTTGCAGGGCATTAGAAATCTAGTGCTGACAAGTGAGGAGGAGGAAACACATTGACTGGGTGGGAGGAACAGTGGGATTATTGCTTTTTTTGCAGCAGCAGCAGCAGTTCAGCTTTAGACAGACATAAGTAGCTCATGAAATTGCACCCTTACACTTTTCTAGCTCTTTGTTGTACCTCTTTGTGCCATAGTTACTTTGGAATATTACTTTAAGAAAAACAAACACACACAACTTTAAGAAAACAATGCAAAGTGCTTCTGTACAGGATGCTGGAGAACTGGTAGAGCACAATCAAGGGTCCAGCTATGTAAAACTGGATATAAGAGATACTACTTAATTTCTGAACAGTGGAGGAACTGGAGAGAATGGAAGTATTTAATATATTCAGAAATATCTTCTTGATAATTCATAAAGTTTTCTCTAAGTGATTTTTCTGAAACCTAGTGGAGAGAATTGACATAATAAGCCAATATTAAGCCAGGAGCTGGAAAACTTTCTAAAAGATCTTGACCTTCTGTGAGATACTCTCTCTTTGTTAAACTTGTAGCACATTCCAAAGCTGTTTTTCAGTAGTGCAATAATGATTTCCAGACTGTGAAAGCGTGAGTGATGCGAGTGCATTATCTGTCTCTCAGCATAATTACTAATCACATTGTATTTCAGAAATGAAATGCAACTATTAATACTCTGTAAAACAAACAGGATTCTTTTAGTGAAAATGGAGTCCATTTGTGTTAGAGAAATGAGGCATAAAAAAAAGGTTTATGGAAATATAAGCTCTTCTCTTTTACTTTTCCCCCTGTATCGATGCAGTCATATCTTTTTGTATTGGACTTCAGAAATTATTAAAAAATAGATACGTTAGCAATATAAAAGCTCAACTTTCAGTAAATACTTATGATTAGATTTAAATGCCACTGGAGTATCAAACGGAAAGGTAAGAAGTCCCCAGCCAAGATTTTACCTTCAAGTTTTGCATTACTTGTGGTGTGATTTAGATCTTAGTGATCTGCTTTTCAAGATTTCTGCACAAAATTTTTTGTCTTAAAAAATGCTGTGAACTCAGGGTTGAGATTATAAAATGGAAACCCCAAAAAGTCTCATTTGTTTTGTCATAGATGATGATGGCCAAATCAGTGTCTGGAAATCAATGTGTTCTGTCTTATCAGGCTTGCTAGTGAGTAGATCATCTTCTCACTCTTCTGAGATTTGGCCTTTATTTCTGACTTTGTTACCATGTTTCTGAACAGAGCTGGGGTAAAACTGGAAATTAATAGTTTCTGGGAAGCCATAGTCCCAGAAGCTACTGAGAAAGGTAGGGACTCTATCATTGGTCTCTATAGGTGTTAAGACAAAGTAAGCTGAGATTTTGCAAGCCTTTACAGTTATGGGATTTAATCGTCAGCATTGGAACCTTGTTTGGAATTCTTAGGTGGTTTCAGCTTTTGAGAACCTCCTTTGATATCTGTATTGGGGTTTCTGTAAGGTTTTCCTCACTAAACTGAGGGAAAATTATACCTTGTTTCCTCTGTGAAGTGCTATAAAATCCACCGATGAAGGGTGTTATATAAGGATTTTTTCCAAGAGGCTGTAACTCTGGAAAACGTGTCCCCAGTGAGGAAGAGCATTAAACTTAGCAGTATTCATTTAACCTGTCTAAATATGTTTTCTAAAAAGAAATCAAAAGAAACTGGCATTGAATTTGAGCTTTTCCTAGCCAGTGAAACACTCAAGGTGGTGGTGGGGAATCTGTTCTTTCATCTCTTAGGGACTGTAACACTGTAGGCAGAGGCTTAGTACATTGCTTTCTCTAATGCTTCTATTATTGTCAATTATCTTATCTTCTGCTGACAGCTTATAACCTATTTTTACAATAAAAATAATTCTTGATACTTGATCATTCTTTTCCTGCATCAAACTGGAGCTCAAAGCATTATTCCTAAATATTCTCCTCTAAGAGTGTAGGGTTTAGGGTTACTTTAAAAAAATCTTTCAGTTACTTCTTTATTATTTGATATTATAGTAACTCTCGTCAAGTAACTTTTACTTTTGTCATTTTGAAAGCACCAATAGTGGCTGTTTTGGAGAAAGGGCAAGAGTAAAAATGTGCAAAACAATTTTAAAATCATAAGTTGTTTATAAAATCATAAGCTTTGATTGTGGTTTGATCACAGACACAAGTTTGAGACTATGTCTGATTTCCCTTCTTTGTCCGGTTTCAAAGCTGGTATTTTTCATTATCATTTAAGTACTTGTGCGTTTGTGGGAAATAGGTCACTATTGAAAAATTTTCCATTTTTCTTATGAATGGGGTCATATAGGTCATCATCCTCTTCACCTCGTTATATGTATGCTTTACCCATGCTATTGCCCACTCTTATAGCCATTACTTCAGTATTGAGGCAAGTTCCTAAAATATTTGATAACAAATCCTCTGTTCTTGAATTAGCATTTAAAAGAACCCTTCTGCTATATGTTGTTATAACTGCTTGGTTCTTGTTGGGTTTGATAACAGATGTAGGAGAATCATTTTCAGTGGAAAATGATGTATTCCCTGGAAACGTACAGAACTCTGCCTCAATGCCATTTATTGTCATACCCAGATGAGGAGGTCATAAAGCCTCCTAATTTATTTTCCTGGTTTTAATGCACAGCTTTGGTAAACTCTGGAAAAAAGCTTGCTTAAATATGACACTGTCAACCAGAAGAAATGCTGTTAAATTAGATTTATACAGTTTATTTTGCTAGGAAATGCTGTGTGAAGTAAATCCTAAGCGTGTGATTTTAATACTGCATGAAGGCTTCTGCTGAGTATCCTATAGTTTCTGTCTCTAAAACAAAACAGTGAAATGTCACAGAAATATATAAACTGTACTAAAAGCTTGTCTTGCATTGCTAGCTGAATGAAACTGGCCTTTTAGACTTGAGGTGTACCCTGTCTTCTCTTGTGAGATGCTGTGCCTGACATCATGGGAGTAAGAAGGAACTGTAGCATTAAGCTGATGTTGGGAGTGAGCCTATTATTAAGGCTGCTTTGAATACAGGGTACTGATAAGCAGTAAACGTGCAGCTGCTGCACATGATGGTGGCCTTTTTGCCGCTTCATGGCACTGTGCACTGAAGCTCATGAGCAGATTGTGTATGAGAGCGGTCACTGATGATGTCAAACATGGGGTGATGAGTGTAAGAGAGATGACACTGCAGTACAGCACCGCAGCCTCTCTGGCACTGCTTGACCCAGCAGGCAGTTATTTATACATCCCAGCACTGCGAACGGGTGAGATTATAGGCTTAGCAGAACGAGTGTGTGCGTGTGAGGAGTGTAACCACAGGCCACATGAATAGCCATCAAATATGATTTGCAGTCCAGTAATTGCGAGATCTGATTATTCGTTGAGTAGCTGAAAACCTCTCTATCAAGGCTATGTGATGAATCGGACTTTCTCCCTTTGTCTTCACTGAAGTTAACCCAGTAGCTGAGTTCATTGCCTACTCGAGACAAATTGCTTAATCTATTTTAAAAGATCTATAAACCATGTCAGAATTTATCAGCAACAGTTGTCAGTATTAACCTAATGCAAAAAGACTTGTGCATCTTTGTCCATCTGAATCCAGAAAAGCCATCCAGTTTAAATCCCTTCCACAACCGAATGTTTAAAATTCACTGGTCAATGGAAACAGTGTTGTATAAGACAAATTCAGTCCAAGATTTGTAACTTTTTTTCTACCTCTGTATACAACCAGTAGCTGGAATGGCAAGAGTAACTTGTTGAAATATGCAGGTAATGTATAACTTTATTCTGTGCCTTCATTCTAACTGGCTCTGAATGAAACTGAAAGACAATAAGGTGATGATCAAAGGGATGATTTTTGTAAGTCATTGAGGAGTTACTTTGGTAGATGGGACTGTACAATTATATAGCTATGACTAGAGTGATGCAAGATTCTTCAGGGATGTTGATGTTTGAGGACTTGGAGTCAAAGAATATACTGTCATCTCGACAGGCTAGATTGCTCCAGCCTGCCCCAATAATTAACTTTTTGTATGTTTTGCTTTAAGGTTTAGATGTCACATTCTGGAATGTGATTATGAGTGTGACATTTGAGTATATACTAAAATCCAGAGTCAGAGTTTTAATTCACTATATTGCATATCCTTAATCTATAATGGGCTAACAGTTCTCCTCCAAGCAAAAAGTAATTTAAAAAGAGCCATGTGGAAGTCTTACCTATGCAGGAAGTAGTTTTATTTGGAGGCCTGTTTAAGACTGTAAATTGAACTCTGTCAAGATCTAGGGAAACATCACTGTATTCTGCTCTAGTACTTGGCACTTTTCTTGAACATTGCTTTCTCTAGCAGCAGATACATATGCACATCAGCAGACATACTTGCCTTGAAAGAAAGATGCTAATGAAGTACGTTGTTCCACTTCATGCATCTTCTGACAACGATGTGTGCACAAAAAGGTGCATGTCATGTAATTTCCATTGCTTAATGCACATCCTGAAATGCAATCTGACAGTTTTCTGATAGGCTAAGTATAAATTTATATAGAGAAAAAATTCAGTTTAAAAAAAAAAAAATACAGAAGCAGGTTCTTCTTAGTAAATTATCACTCATCTCCAAGTTGTAGGCCAACTCTTTATGTTTTTAATAACGTAAATACACTAGAATTAAAAAAAAAAAAAAAAAGCATGTATATGTTTGTACCAGAAAAAGAATTATATTCAAGTTTTGAAAGTGCCTTTTTTTTTTCTCCATGTACTATATGATTTTAGTTGTATGGCTGAATTTAAGTCTAGTGTTCTGCCATCTGTCTTTCAAAACATGGTAGTGTGTTAATGAATTTTTTTCCTCAGTCCCTCATTGTAAACAAAATCTGTTGTTGGTTCTTGCTTGAGTACTTTTTCCTAAACCTTTACAATATGTCTTGGCACTAGAGTTAGTCTGAAATATTCCTTCAACGCATGATAAGTTAATGATCAGAGCTGATGAAATTCAAAACGATGTTCTTGCAGCACACCTGCTAATGCACAGGGACATTGGCTTTTATATGCCAACTATGTTTAGTGAATCACTGTGCTAGCTTACAGATAACAAATTTAAAGTTTAGCTTGTTCTGAGGCCACATTTGTTTCTAAGATTTTAAGGAGAATCCATTTCTGTTTTGGTTTGTTGTAATGCTAATCCTGATGTTACTACTTCCTGAAGAACTGGAAAGAGAACACTCTACAACATATATGTGCAGAAAAGAAAATTTGAGAAGTATGTATAACTTTAGATCAACAGCTGTTGTGTATACCTTCAAAGGCTTATAGGAACAGTTATGTGCCTGGGTGTGGATGTGCACACTGTCTTAAATAAGAGAGAATATGGAGATAACAGATATAGTGGTTGTTTATCTTGGAGACACTTGCAGTTCCCAGTTACAATTATATTTAATGTTAAAAAGTCGTTCAAATATTATGGGAATACCTCTCAGAAGTGTAAGCTTAAATTCTTTGTGTAAATAAAGAAAACAATGGATTGAACATGCAACTTTCGTCTATGACCCCATGCAATTTGTACTTCAAAGTTATTTTCAGATTTGAATGTTTTCCCCTATAACATTGGGAGTACTAAAACCAGTTTCTAGTCATTATTATTTGCTTGTAAAAAGTCAATTACACTCTGCTTAATAATTTTGCTTTCCAAGTGGTTTATGTATTCCAACAGTCACAGATCTTTTCAATAAGATTTTTAGTAAATTTTTAAATCTCAAAAAAAATTATATATACACACATACATAATATATATATTCAATGACAACTTGGTAATTAAATGCACACAAAAAGGTATAAGCTTAAACTTCCACATATGAAGTACTTTAATAAAAATCAATATATTCTTATGTAATGTATTATAATATACATGCTATATGGACTCATGTTTAACATAAGGTTTGGGTGAAATATTTTAAAGGTTTAGATTTTAGCTACTTTTTGGGAAAGTTGGGAGAAAAAAGGAAAAAAGAAAGGAAAAACTGCTAGGTGTTCATGACACAGAGCCATTATAAAGGACAGCATCTTGAGTCATTAAGAGCATGCACCTTGTGCCTAGACCATCTGAGGTAAAGAATGATACATTTTAAAATTAATCAAAATAAAGGTTCTTTTTATTACTTTGAGCCAACACGTGCTTTGCTTTACAGAAAAGATTTAGCAATAGGATGTTATACACTAGAGAGTTAGGTAAAAATCAGCTTGGACTGAGAAAAAAAGACTTCTCCCTACTTTCACTAATTTTTCTGCGAAATTAAAAACATTGGAATTCTTCATTTTCTCAATCATGGAGATACCATCATTATAAATTCAGCCAAAGCATGGGTGAAAAATTGTTTTCAAACCTCCCTATACATTTTTTTTCATTCTATTCTCACACTCTCTCTAACGTTTTAAAAGGAAATAACTATGTACGGAAATTTTAAGAGCATTTATAAAAGAATATATTTCTTTTAACATGGAACAACATACATGTGTAACCAGCTGGACAAAACTAAATTAAACAATAATGTTAAATGCACATTTTACAAACAATGTTTGAACTCAGTTATAAAAATTTCAACCAACTACTTCTCATGTTTTCTTTTTTGCACTGTACTTTGTCTGGAAACCTATTTTTATGTCACCTCTCATCAAAAGCTCCTCAGAATGCATTACCAGCTGGGCTAATTACCTCTAGCTGTACTGTTTCCAGTATTTTGCCAATCTCAATTTTATTATAAATTAATCTACTGTAAGCATTGAGGAGGTAGTAATGCATATATGTACATGCAATTGTTATATGTCGAGCAAGTCCTGCCAACAGTTAGGACTGGAATGCCTATTAAATATTTTCTAATGTGGATAAAATGATTCTTTACTGACAACTGCAAATATTGAGGTTTGCAAAATGTGAGGGACCGTAATATTTCTACTGTGCATAACGCTATTTTTGGCAATAATTTTATTCCAGCAAAACTTTATTTAAAATTGTTTGTGGAGGGTAACAGACAGTTGATAAAGAGCCATTTCACTTCCTTAGGCATGGTGTCAGCATTCATGGAAATAATATAGAACAAATACTTAATGTCCTTTGGATTCTGAGTGTCTTAGACTTATGGAAGTCCTGACACCAATTATAAGAACAACCACGTTTGAATTTCTCTGGGGTGAACACTCTTGGATCTTCCCTCCTAATGTAATAAAGTGCTCTCATATTACGTCTCTTAAGCTCAGGAAAGTTAAATGGCTGCTCCATCTCTATGGCTGCTGTAACTTTATGATTTAGGGACTATTCATAGTATTTAGAAAGCTTTGAAGTAATGTAAAGACTAAAACTCATTTAAAAAAAAAACTGTACCAAATTTATTCGTGAGTTTAAAAAAAACCATACTTACATTCTAAAGGGTTTTTTTAAGATTAAATCTTACTAATTAAAGATTAAGAGCTAAGCAAGGTTTATATACCGATATACAAAACAGTGCTTTTCCAGTATACTTTAACAACTCTAAGTAGTTTTAATAACAGGCTTGTTTGTCCTATTAAGCAACAATGTGCTTCAATGATTTGCTCTAGTAATTCAGCATTAAGACTGAGTCATTGCAATTCCACCAGTCCTTAGGAGCAATGATGCAACATAGCTTTGAATCATATTGGTTCGCATAAAATGCAGACAACTATTTACGAAGTGATGAGACATTATGCAATAAAATGGAAATGTTCTTCTAAGAATAAGATTTATAGCACTCTAAAGATGCAACCTCAACTACATGTAGGATCTAGTCTGAGAAAGAAACGGATCTCTTGAAAAGAGGATTGTGTATTTCCTTTATTGCTCCTTAACAGAAATCCTAATCTTAAATTTTATTTTCCTGGGGAAATGGCAGCCCATATTTCTCTCCTCTCAACATAAGGGTACGTGGTCCTTCACATAGAAGCCTTAGCTACCCATGATAGCTAGAAAACTATTTTTTTTTAAGTAATATTAGCTGGCTTTAAAATGCTGATAGGTGCGGAAGTCAACAGCTGTGGCCCTAGAATGTTATTTGACAGTTTTGAGGATTAAATTATAATATTTGAAAGATTTTTAGCTACTCTAGTGTTAAAAATTCCCAGATGTGTAAGCTTTTAGTAATTGCTTAACTGAGATCTCTAGCATTACTATATGATTACAGTTATAGAACTACTAAATATATACAAGCAAATAGGAACTACTCCAGCATTTTTATTCCATCTTGCCAAGATATACAGGTGCATTGTTGATTGTGTCCTTATCTTATTACAACTAATAGTGTCAACTGGTTGTTGTTGGTTGGCTGGCTTATCTGTAAAACTTTGGTGTATTTTTTAGCTGCATATAAACACATTTCATGTTGATGTTCAAAGGAAGGCGGAAAGATAGAAATAGGGAATTTTTTCTTGGCTTTCTGATTTGATTACTCCATATATTGCCATGCATATGCAGGTGGCAAAGTATGAATACAGGGCAATAACCATTATGATAATTTACTTTGCCATTTAGGAAGCACAGATGTTACCTCTATAACAACAAGGTGGTTCTTACTGTAACAGTCTTGCTGTTAAGTCCTCCTGATATTACAGTAGTTTGCTGCTTTGGCATGTGTGAGAAATTTATTGCTGGGAACTTGTAACTGTACTGTATAAATTTTATTTATTAATACTCTTTTCAAACTTGTTACCATCTCAAAACAAAGGAAAAAAAAAAAAGGAAGTTAGCTTTTTATGTTCTTCATAAGGTACTTCTCATTTGAATTTCTGACTTTTTATTCTCTAGGAATGTGTTCCCTTGCTGCCATGAACAGATGTAACTAACATGCATTTGGAATAACAGACTAAAAGTACTGCTCTGACATTTTAAGGGTCTTGCTTCTTCTATTATTTATAGTTCTGTGAATTACTGTTTGCTACTTTGACTAACAAATATTCATCTTGAATGTTAAAAATGTCCTGGTGATGCCACTTTTTGCCACTCAGGTAACCTAAATTATATCAATATACTGAATATAATTGGATCCATGTGTCTCTTACAACTGCAGTCTCAGTGGCTAAAAGATCTTGGCTTGTGGAGGACAAGCAGCAAATTGAAGCTGAACAATGAAAAAAAAGGTCAAAGCTCCAGAGGAGTTAAAAAAAAAAAACCACAAAAGCAAACCACACACAAAAAACCAAACCAACAAACAAAAAAACCCAAACAAACAAACAAAAAAAACCCCAAAAAACAAAAACCAAGCACACATTTAGTAGAACTATCTATTTCTCTAAATTCTCTATTCATCACATATTTCCTGTCCTTGAGTTACTAGGACATCAGTGCGCTTCTGGAATCCTCAGTGGCACTACTAACCATGTAGTTACGTCCACTTAAAATGAAAAAAGAAAAAAAAAATCTACCTGAAAGATGAGATATCTTGTAACACCTATCTGCAAAGTTGGTGATCAGTGGTTCAAGTTCAATTATTGATAACTGTACATGGAAATAAAAGTCTCAACTCTGAGAAATATTTCAACTTGTTTAGAATTGAGCAGCCTGGTTAATGACAATAGTCAGCACTGCTGCCCCTCCTCTGTTGTACTGTGCTTGCTACACCAGCTCACATCTTGAGTATCAATTGAAATTCAAGGTCTCAGTTTTAACCATCAAAGACATTCATAGGATTAGTCTAAGTTATGAGAGACTGTTTCTTTTAGTCCATGGCTACGACCTGCCATAAGAATTGTATTCCTCTGGAACAATGAAAGTACCAGGCACTTTAGGACCCCTGAACACAGCCTGTAAGCCCAAAGCTATTCCGTTCACTTCTGCTGTAAGAGAAAAATGCAAAAGAGAACATAAATACTGTCAGCACTGTTGAGCAGAGAGGCCTCCTAGTATAATTAATAAGCCATTCAGATACCAGAGTAATTTGCATTTCATAAGCATTATGGGCTTTTTTTTCTTTCTAAAAGCTTAGAGATATCTTTCCATCCGTTGGTTCATTCTAGTAGTATTACTTTAACTTTTCTGTATTATAAGTAAAAGAAAGTTGTGGAGTTTGTGTCCTTTTTCGTATTGCTGATCCTGCAGAGAGTTTCAGTTGTTCTCTTTCATGGTAAAGACACTCATCATAGGCATTTAAAGTAGCACAATATAGAATATAAACTATTTCACAAAAATCTTAAGTAAACTGAATATTGAGAATATTGGGAATACTACGTTGGTCTCTTCATATGTCAAAGGGGTATGCAGATCTTGCTGAGCTACCAGCACTGCTATTGTCAAGGTATAATTCATTCATAAATTTTGCTGAGCCTTCATGATGGTCCAGTACATCTGGACTTAATGAAACAAACCAAAAATATTTTCTTGGACCTAAGAGCAAAATGTTTTTATCTCTCTGGAAAGATGCTTCCTATAGCTTTACAACACGCAGCTCTCAAATAATTGATACAATTTTCAGAAAAAAATGGCAGCTCCTAAACCGAAAATCACATCTAGTTTTTTTTTTCTATTCCCTTATCTGTTACTTTTTTAATCTCTTTACAGGTCCACAGTGACAATGACATTAGTTTCCAATAGTGCAAACATTTTTTTGTCTTGAATGAAATCTCAGCAGGTGACAATGCATGATTCACTGGTACCATTTTGTAGTTTTATAGTCCTAAGTACAGACGAGATTAATTTTTTGTCCCTTTCAGCAGGTGACAAAATATTAAGTAGGGATACTTACAGCTGAAAATAGTCTCTGAGAGCTAGGATTGTCAAGACTTTTTTGGTAATAAACGTTTTGTGATCAGACATACAATCAAGTTACCAAAAAAATTGTTAGTTAAATGAGTGTCTTACTGCTATGCCATATTGACATTCACATGCACCATTTTTTTCCAGTAGTAATCATCTTATTCTTGTATTCTTTGAGGCTCCTGGACAACTACCTCTCTGCAGTGTACTTCCTAGTACTATCGGTGCTTTTGGAACCATACTGGCTATTCCTTCTGAGTTTAGCTTACAGGCTGTGCAACAGTGAGTTATTCACTGGCTGGTGGCTTACTTATACTCCACTTGAGTGTCATCCTTTCCTCTTAGTCAATAAAAATTTTCTTACTCTTTTTGTCCATGCTGAGCATATTATGCTGAAGCCTTTTAACTCAGCCAAAGTAATATAATAGATTGCTGTTTTTTTATCTTTTTTTCCCAGATACTAGTTATCATCCTAGATTGTGATATTTGCTTGAGTAGCTCACTGTGCTGTTCTGTGTTTTCTGATAATGAATTCTGTTCAGCTGACTTATAACATTCTTCTGTTAGGCATTTGAATTCTCTATGACTCGGTTGTCTCTGAGAACACCTTGTTTTGTCAAATTCTAAACGCTTGGTGAATTATTACATCATATTCTTCCAAAAATCTATTTTTATCCTAACTGTCAGTCCTTTGCTGAGGTATTATGTTGTCTCCTCCTATAGTCCCAAGATCAGCATGTTATTATGAGTTGCCTGTTACTGTGGGTTTTATAATCTTAAAGGGATTTTTTATGCGGTGGGGGTTGATTACTGGGTCAAGATTTTGTTATAGTTGTTCATTCAAAGTCTGTCTTCTTTTTTGTAGTTGTGCTATTTAACTTTATAAAACTAATAGAAACAGATTAAAATGTCAACTTCTTCAGAACATACAATTGTCAGAAATCAAGCTACATTTTGATGTCTCTTCCTGACATCCATCACTGCAGATGCATAGAGTGCCATTAACTAAGTCTTCTCCACTTATTCTCCCTAGTTTCCAGTGTTTTAACTCTGGAATTATACTTGAGGAACTTTGCTGGGCAGCAAGTATGAAACTGCTTCCATGTAGCCTCTGACTGTAAAGACCCATTGCAAACAGATGGGGCAGTGGGAAGAGGGAGGCAGAGTTGTTACACAAACATCTGAAAATAAGCATAGACTGGGAGATAGTAGAAAATAGATATGTTTGCTCTCTTCTTATCCTTTTCTGGGATTGGCGGGTAGCCAATTTGTCTCAAGACAAGATTATAGGCTGGCCACACTGATCTGAATGAATCAATACAGATGTTTTTCTGTTCTTATTTTTGTTTAGCCAGTAATCTAGATAGAGTAAACCCATTCATTTTTGTAGTCATGAGAATTTTATGTGAGTCAACATTGGTGCCATCGAATCTTTTAAACCACAAAATTAAAAATGGTAAAACCAAGAAAATTAAAAATGGTAAGTTATTCAGAGTCCATATTCCTGAACTGCAAAGATTACTGTGATACTTGAAATAAAAACTTAGAAAGTTGGCCTGGGAAGGAAGAGTTTTAGGAGCTTTTGATTCTATGTTAACTTGCCTAGTGTTTCCTGCTTTTGAGTGATCTTCTATCAGTGCAGAAGTTCTATAGGTATCCATTATCAAATAAGGAAGAAAATCATTAAAGCACTTAAGCTCATTGTCTAGGATATCAGGAAAGTAACTGCAGCTATCATTTTAATAATTAATTATATCATACAGTCAAGAAATTTGAGGATGATGTACAGATAATTGGTGTACTGAATGGTCTTAAGTCTTCATGAAGATGACATAATTTTTCTTGAATATTCTTTACTTAATTAATATGGCTGAAAATGTTAAGCAAACTGCATATAGTACTTGCAGCATTTCTGGAATGCAAAAACACATATCTACTTTATGTAGAGCAGCATTAAAGGCTGACCTTCCAGAGACACACCTGGACCTATGCTTAGTTATTTGAAAGACAGGTAGGGATAGCATAGGAATATGGCAAGCACTCAGGAGTCGGGAATCTTGAAGTAAAGTTGGTGTCAGTACAGGAGCAAAGCACTGTAATCACCAGTGTGGGAGGGAGAGAGACAAAAAAGACGAAGGTAGTGTGTCGCTTCTCTCTAACAGCATGTGAATCTTCTTCAGTAGCTGAAGTACCAGAATCTAGATTAACTTTTCCATCCATGTGAATTTTTGAACTAACCCATCTACTCTCATCCTGAATTTAAAGCCAAGGGTTTGTTTTATGAGGAAACTGCATATGCAATGCAAAATGTTCTTTAAAACATACTGTGGACCTTATTTAATTCTAATATATAATTCTAATATAAAGACTGAAAGGAGGAGGAATACATTACTAAGCATAATGGGGAGAATGCGAAATACTAGAGAGAGGAGATGAGAATGGAAAAAATTGAAAATAAATTTTCAGGAGGTTTGGAAGTGCTGAAGCAAATTCAAAGGATATTGATGTGCATGTAGAAATATTCATTGAGTACTTTTGCTGAGGATTCAGTGCAAGACAAACTACTTTTCCCAAAAATACTGTTGTATTTCTTTCTTGAAATAACATGTAACTACACCCTGTAGTTCTTGCTATCTGAGCTTCAGTGAAAACATTTGCATTGAAATTTTTTGTCAATTTATTAATAATTATTTTAATTACGAGTTATAAGCAACTTTAGCTAATTTATGCTTGGTTTTGCTAGCATCGAATATATAGTTTGGCTGAACGGTTTCAGAAAACTTATATCGCTCTTTTGTGCTTAATATTTAAAAATATTTTTGTTCCCTCATGTCATTGTACTGTGTATCTTTTTTCTAAACTTCATGATCAATGACTTGCTCATAAACTAATCTGTTCCGAATAATTAATATGTGGACTTGCTCTGTTGAATTTCTTTAAATCAATAAATCTGCAAATCATACTTTTTCAAAGTTGTTTGTGTATAAGTTAAACAGAATTGGCTTGTATTTATATCTTTTGGTCTACCTTGAAAAAACAAAATAAAGTGGTACTGCATCTTACATTTGATACTTTCAGGAAAATTCTACCTTATGGAAGAAAGCTAGATGTTGTGTTTTGTCTTGTTTAGACTAAGCACAATTTAATACAATTAATTGTCATATTTTATAACAGTAATTTACAGAAGATCTCACAGCCAAGTGAGATAAGAGATCTATTTCAATTATTATAGTAGAAAATCATTAGAAAGCTCACACAGTTTTCAAAAGATAAGTTAGATGTATTCAGGATGAATGCTCTGTGAAAATATAATTTTAGCATTGAGCAGAATTCAGTTTTTCATTCCACACACACTTGTTTAAAAACTGATTTAAAGTTCATTAAGTCCAATTAAACATTAAATATTTCAACTGCTTCACTTCCCATTTTCTTCATTTTTAAATCATTGAAGTCTATAGTAAATACAAAATAAATAGTATAGACTTGTTTTTAGCTGTAATTGAGACAACAGAAAAATCTAAATTTTTTGAGTGAAAGTATTTAGCCTTTAAATGGGTTGAAATTCGATTAGACTTGAGATGAGGAACAGGTATCTTCCCACCATGTCAGTGGGAACCACAGTTTTAAATTTTAACAAACCAATTCTACAGATCGTTTTCTAATAATGTAGCTCTCATTGTCAGCTAAGAACAGGACATGGAAAACAGCTTTGAAAAACTACCAGCAGTAAGGATACGCAACAAATTATTGACTCCACTAATTGAGTTTTATCCATGAACCGATTAAGAATTGAAAGTAATTCTGTAACTGATTTGTCATTTGGTTGGCTAAGTTTGTAGAAGTTTGTGGTTTCTGCCAAAGCTAAAATTTCTCTCTGTGTGTATGTATGTTTGTGTTAAAATACTTTGATATGTGTTAAGTAAAAATAGTGTTGTATTTTTGGTGGTCAGTTTAATTGCCTTTTCATGAGTTTGTTGCATTCCTGTTGGCTTTGTAGACTAAACATGCAAAGCAAAACTGCTGATATTTTCAGCAGACCAGAAATATTATCATTGACTGAACTGGATAAATCTTGGTTTTAATAGATGCGTGATGGGTCATGTCCTTCAATTTACCTGTCCGTACAGCCATTCAAGTTCTTCAAGTATCTGTATTGCATTACTAAAGAAAACTGTTTCTGAGTACACATTACACTCGAAATCGGGGAAGACACATTTCTAAATTGCACACTGTTCATCAGAATGTAGTCATCTGCCAGCAAATCATAAAATCCGTGTACTGTTTCTTAAATTGTTGAACAGGTTTGGATAGGATTGGTAATGTGTTTATGTTTTGTACAAGTACATTAAGAATTTGAGGTACAAAGAATATTTTTGGGACCAGCTTTTCTCGTTTTAGGAATTTAGCAGAAATATATTGTATGATGAGGTAACAATTCTTAGAGGTCATTTTAAGATTAGTTTTGCAATTTCTCTTGCGTAAAGCTGATTAAGGAAAGCTTCACCTGAAGTCTAGAACATGAAAATCCATTAACATTTTGAAATTGCATCTAATATTACTACCTAGATAGAGCTCAAATACCCAAGTAATTGTAATTATATTTTAACTGTTCACATAGGTGTTTTTCTTAGTATGAAAACACATTCCACGTAGACTGCACAGATATCTAGGCTATTATTCTGGAGGAAAAAACAAAGGCAAGCAGCCAACCGGTGCCCCAACACCATCATATTAACCTGTTTCCAGTGTACTTTTAAAAATGAAATGGATCATAAAATCAGGCAAATATTAAGAGAGAAGTTATATTAAAATGAAGATATTGGTTAAATACCACTATGTCTTGACAAAAGATATTTTTAATTGGTTTTCCATTTTACCAGAAATGGGGATTAACTATCTGATTAGTTTATTTAAATACAACAATGTAAAGCAGAAGGGTTCCTTTTTTTTTTTTTTTTTCAAACTCAAGAAACATAAGCATTTAACGGCAGCTATAAACAAATGATTGTTTTTAATGTATAGTTTCTGAAGCTTCAGAGCTTGTAACTTAATATTATATTGGTTATCAAGAGCTTTGTGGATAAGGAAGAAAGATGTTATTATCGGGATATTTAATTAATAAAACCTATTTAAATTGATTTTTGGGTTATAAATATTCTTTATCACTGCAGAGATAACATTTTCTTTCCATACATAATTTTTATCAAAGAACAAATCAATTTCCTATATAGTAATAAAATATGAGAATGTAAAAACCGAAGTGTTCTATAATTTCAGTCCTAGTGTTTTTAGACCCAGGAATGTTAGATTTTACACATGCATGGAAATAGAAAACAAATCTCATATTCCCTTGGTCCAGTGTCCACAAACATATGTCTTCTCAAATAAGCAACACTCAACTGTGAGCTGAAATACTGGGTTGAACATTCTCTGCTAATATAATACCTATCTTCCACAGAAGATCATTCAGCGACCTGTGTTTTAGCACTTCTTAGGAGTAAAATGTGACTGCAAAGAATCCCCTGTAGTGTGCCTGTCCTGAAGAAAGCAGTATCAAAACACTTGCAGCCGTGAGAAAAATGTAGGATTGAGAGCTCGCTCCACGTGGTTAAAGGGCTGGGGGAACAGTTTACTGTAGTACTCTGCCATTTGTACAGATGGTGTTAACCAACAGGTAATTTGCTGGGTAGTTTTCCATTGCTTTGCAGTTGCTGATAGCATTGAAACTTCAGGAGCAGCAATATGCACCTTTGACAGAGAATTCTATTAATCTACTGGTATACCAACTCAGCTGTGAAAAAGGGAGGTGATTACTCTTCATTATCATCAGATAGCAAGTCAGTTTTTTTCTAGACCTGTGAATAATAACTATTCCAGTATGATGTGTACTACTATGAGTTCATATCTGTGGGAGATGGGGTAACACTGCCACAAAAAGCTCTACTGTTTGTTTCCTTCTAACTGTTTTCACCTTTGCTTTGCTCACAAGGAACACAAAACAATGGAACCTGTCAGACATGAAGGAAGCTATAGCTTGTGAGGAGCTGGGACTGCAGGAGACAACTTAAAGTACATACACAGACAGCAGCTATTTTAAGTCTGAGCGTAATGTGTTTTATCATAGTGTTTCTACAGGCTTCTTCCCAAGAATGCAAAGTAGGCCTGTACAATATATAATGATCAATGGACCATTGATGTTTTAGCGTGGTCATGTCTGACAAAGTAAAAAAGAAAGTGTTTACTCCTTTTAACATCTGAGCAGAATATTCTTAATTTAATGCAGAACTAACCTTTTGTCCACAGCAAAAGCTTGAATTTGCTTTTGTTGTAATTTACATGAGTCATACCTCTGCAAAATCCTTCAGCCATCTGCCATCAGTCAATAAATCCTTTTTTAATTTCCATTCATTCTTACTAGAAAGATTGAGGAAATCCACCCATCTGTTTGATAGAAACACTATGTCCACAGGGAAAGCACATTGAGACTTTTATCACTCTTTGCTTTAGGGGTGGGGAGGATGATAACTTAGAACAATTGCAGTAATCAGGGGAAATGTTCAGTATGTGCTGCTGAGAGAATCTTTGCATATTAATTCATTGAGTAATTGAGCAACAAAACATATGATAGTCCAGCAATTCAGTGCTAATGCAAGAGTGCAAGGTCTCTCTTTCTTTTAACATGATTAATTCTAGCGTATTAAGTAAAACAACTTGTATAACAAGTCAGAAACTGTCAAGGGAAAATTTAGTTGTGGAGAAAGAGAACGGGGTAGGGAAAAGAGATGTGTGATCATATTCTGTGAATTTGCCTTTAGGATATAAGTTCTTCTGAAAAGATAACATTTATATCTGCTGAGTGTGTCTTTTTTTAAA
The DNA here is from genome assembly GCF_013368605.1 of Nyctibius grandis. Lineage (NCBI taxonomy): Eukaryota > Metazoa > Chordata > Aves > Nyctibiiformes > Nyctibiidae > Nyctibius > Nyctibius grandis. The sequence goes on from NC_090663.1 coordinate 48,201,815, forward strand.
TCCTTGAACAAATAATAATCTAAATAAATTGGACCTGATTTTAGTGTCAGATGGCAAAAGGACAATATCAGGAACCAAATCTGTTTTGAAAGCTGCTATTTAAATAGCCAGTTCTTGTTGCTGACCAAATATTTCTGTTCTGACAAAATATTTTTCTTTGTGTCTGGTAATATCCTAATACACACCAAGAAATGGTTATATTATGTTATGCCAGGTGAAATTCTGCATAGAGGGGTACCTTTGGCAAAAAAGTCACCATCAGTATTGTGTGATGAGAACTAGTTTTGAAGGAAAATATTGCCTACAGACTCTGTTCCAGAAGGTCACACCATGGTAGCATATGTTGATGATAAGAGATAAAAGACTCAAAGAACTGGCTAAAACATATATGCACTTGTGAATGTTAAACTGGAAAATTTTCTACTGAGAAGAATTTCTGAGTGTTCCTCAACTCTTTTGCTGAGATATACACCATAAAGTTAATTAATGCTCAGAGCTGAGTTTAGATTCCTCTATTTGAGCTTTGTAGCAAAGCAATGATAGCATTTTGTTCAGCTTGAATTGCAGTAGATACTTATTTTTAAGAATAGTCCCTGTATATGTTGAAATGCTAGATGCCAGAAGTATTTGTTACTGGCAAGTGTTTTGGCTTCAGCAGTATCTGTTGGGGGTGTTTTGTGCTCATGCATGGACAAAGAAGTCAGTGTGTCCCCCTACACCCTTCATTCTGTCTTCCTGTCCTAATTTAAAATATTCATTTAAAATATCTTTTTAATCAGATTTACTTACTTTTTTTCTTATTTTTTCTTACTGTTATCATTTTCTTTTTACATGTTTGGTTTATTTTGCCCTGGGAAAAAAAAAAATGGAATAACAAATTTGTAATCTCCCTGTGACTTTCACAGCTCTGGAATTGTTTAGACTGTTGTTCGTAACACACCTGGCAGGTGTGGACTTGTAAATTTATTCTGCTAAGGTTTTTTTAATCTTTTTCATAGTCCCTTAGAACTGTCAGAAGTTGGGAACCTAGAAGATCATGCCCATTTAAGATGTAGATTGGTTTCTCAGTTTATAGCCAGAGTGGCTGCTCTCAGCACCTGAAATGCACCTGAAATCATGGCTTGTAATCAGAAACTTCCACTGTGAAAACAAAAAGCGTTGATCTGAGCCAATGAATGGGTAAAATACCTTTAGCAGCAGAAACCTCAGTGCCGATGCCATGATTGTCACCACCTGCCCTGCTAAGAAACATGACTTGGTGAGGTGATCTCACTTTTCTGAATACACTTTAGTCTCAGGCCTCTCACATTTAAATCTGTTCTGAAATAGATTTTCTTTTGCAGTTCCTTTTCTTCAAGTTCTTGGTGCCCTCTGGCACTTGTTCAGTATCTGAAACTGAGTCAGCCAAGATGCCTCAGGGATATCTCTGAAGCCTGGGCACTCATTCAGGCCCAGGAAGGCTGTCCCCACCTTCTTTAAGGTCAGCTCATCTTTATCATCTGGGGTAAAGACTCTGAAAATAGACTGTAATTCACTTTCCTGGCACACACTAATTTACTTAACATGAGAATTAAGGCCGTTAAGGCAAAGTGTCCTCTTCTTCATGAGATCATTTCTCTATTACTTAGAATAGGTTAGAGTTGGGGGCCACCCCTCTCTGTCTCTGGCGATGCATACCGTATCCAAATGAATTTCAAGCATTCTTGAAGAGGATTTAAAGAAGTACTGCAGACTTTGTACATTTAAGCTGAGAAGTTAAATGAAGAATTGAATATCTGCCTAGGCAAATAAGTACTTTGACGTAAGTGACTTCTCTAAATCTACCTCCTCATTATTTAGGTTATTCTTAAAGTTGAAAAGGTCTTCTGGAAGAAACACCTTCACATCCACATCTCTTCAGAATAAATGCAAGCACTGTGTTTGGCCTAGGTAATAGGTTCATATTTAGTAACAAATTTCCACCTTCAGTAGTATGTCTTCTCGTGTTACTGATACTTTTTTCAGAAGGGTCGTGACTTTATAAAGCTGGCCATGTATCAAGCATTAGGTCTCAAAAGCAGTCCCAAAATTCTTGACCATTTGTCTTGGTGAATTTTTGAAGAATAACAGATTGCATTGAAACCTCTTACAAGTCAGAAAGGGTGGAAATGCCCGGAAGGTTTATAACGCATTTCAGCTGACCTACAAATGTAACTAGAATGTCCCTTTCTTGGAGACGTGTATCATGGTTTCTTGCTGTTTCTGTTTACTCTCACACAGCAGTGTACCCTTGCTGAATTAGCTATGGTTGACAGCCTTTAACGAAAATCCTTATTCCTAGGAAGGACTCAAAGCAATTTTAAGTGGTCAGGGCATTACTTGGAGTCACTAAAGTTTCGAATTGATGTGGTGACAGTTCCTTAGAGTTTTAAAGAAATGTTAATTTAACAAAAGGGGAGTTCTTAAAGAACTGCATGTCACATGTACTCGCTTCCCATTCTTTCCCTATACAATCCAATCCAGTGATATATTATATGCAGTATATGCACAACGGACCATGTTCCAATTTACACACTGATATTTTGGCCCATTTATTACAAGGTCAAAAAAAACTTCTTAACTCATTGTAGCTGTCACAAAGTATAAATGCACATGTGGGCTTTGCATCTCAGAGAATTCTGGTTACTGGTAATTAAATTTTCTTAACATTTACAATCTGTTTAAGACTTCAAAAACATATTTTGAATATTTGGGAAAGGGTCTTGCCTATCTCTTCCAACAACAGAGCGGGTGAAGTTAGGAGGTGAAATAAGCTTATTAATTTAAAAAGTTGAAAATCTATATCTAAATGCTGTTCATTTTATTTCCTGCCAATATATCTAATGGGAGAATAATGAATTTCTGAGAAGTATTGAAGTGAGAATTTTTGTATTTCTGTTTTCCTTTAAAAAAGCCCCCCAAAACCCAGGAACGTCCCCCTGCCAACCCAGATGTGAAGAATGTCCATACTTATAACTCTAGAAAAAGAAACAGAGCAATAATACCAATGGCTTTTAACATCTTCATCTTTATATAAATTCAGGATTATTTTATTCTTTCTAAAAGACAGTTTCATGTCCAACCTCCCTACTCCCCCTTCACTAGCTAGGGAGTGTAGAAAAAAAGAAGAGAAAAAAAGATTGAGTTTTATTCTCAAGATTATTTGCAGAGTGACTCTGTCTGGAAAGCCTGCAATATATTAGTTTGGAGAACAAGCAGGCAATGCAGCTTTTTCAGGAGGCACTGAACATATAATGCTCAGTCTAAGCAACTGGAACTGTCTCATAAGCAAATTTAGTCTTGCAAAGCAAATCTGTATAGTGCTTTAATCCCACTCTTCTCTCAGGGAAAGAATAATATTAATAATAACCATATTAATAACAAAAATAATATTCCTTGCCTCTACAATGTGAATGTTATGGACCCCCTTGTTTGTAAATGGTAGAATTCAATATCTGAGTTTGATAACAGGCTAAGTTCTGGTTACCTGTCAGTGGTAAAAAACTAATGAAAAATACTTAACCCGAAAATAATCTTGGAATTAGGGTAATATGAAGCTCTTTTCCACCTTTTTTCCCCTTCTTCCCTTTTCATTCAAGGTCTAGAGGCAAATTTAGGTTAAACCTGCTCAAACTTACAAATCATTAAGAGTGTCATCCCTTCACACGGTGGGGTACATATCACAGTAAAATTTCCTTTCCCATGTACTGCTTTTTCTAAAGACTTGAGTCTTTAAAATCAGTTTTGTATGCCTATGGATACTAGAATTAGAAGACTTCAAGACTAATACATGCTTTTTATTTCCAGACAGGGATTTTTGAAAATACACTTTGGGTGTCTAATTAGCGAGGATATTAATCTCAAATAAAAGTCTTGTACTAGTATGCAGAAGTCAGTCATACTAAATCACCAGAGATTTTTGTCACCATTTTTCAGTGCCTATAAAGTGTGTTTTTAGGCAGTACATGAGTTTTCTGTGAATTCCTTATACTTTAATTTTGAATTAAAATGAGTTTGCAAAAACAGAATAGAGTTTGCCCAAACCCACTAAGTAATCTAACAGTATTAGTATTATTGTATCTGTATATTTTTCTCTCATGTATGAAAAGGAAATATCTTTATCAAAATATTAATTTCTTTACCACAGTGTTGTTTAGTATAAGAAACTAAAATGGAGGGGATATGATCTAAATCAAATCTGTGCCTGCTATTTCAAGCAACCAAGATGAAATTTATATATGGAATTTATATATTCCACATATACATGGGAACCGAGGCCAGCCCTCCGCCGCCGCGAGGAGCAGCCCCGGTGCCGGCCCGATACGCAGCAGGGCGCCCCAGCGCGGTGCACGGGGGGTTCCCGAACCGGGGGGGACCTGAGGGGCATCCGAAAGCCGCCGGGAGCCCCCGGCCCGCGCCACAGCGGCTGACGCGGCCCAGCCCCTCACCCCCCTATAAAAGAAGCCCTCAGGGAGCACTAGGGCGGGCAAACAGGGCCCGGCGCGGCAGTTTGCGCGGGAGGGCGCTGGAGCTCTGCCCGCCCGCCCGCCCGACCAAACAAGGAGCAGTGGTACCCACCCGGCAGAGAGCCACGGCCTCTCTAAGCTCTGCACCCGCCACAACCCGTGCAGCTTCCCAGGCAGAGCTCCGGGGGGGTGTCCAGCTGCAGGGTCTGCCCTGCTCTCACACCAGCACCGGACAGCAGCGGTGAGCAACCCTGTGGGAGGTGCGCCCAGGTAGAGGAAATTCTCCACGTAGTGACAGAGCTCCGGTGAGCAGGATGAGGAGTATCAGGGAGTGTGAGAGGGAGAGAGACTATGGGACTCGCACCCCACCTTCCCTGGGACAGGCCCGACAGGCAGCCGGGGCACATGACAAGGGGGATTCCCGGTCCTCTCCCCGCACGGCTGAACACAGTGACTTAAGGGATAAGGGGCAATGGCAGCACGTTCCTGCCCAGCGCAGCAGGCGGATCTCCTCTGTGACTGCCCCACCATGCCAGGTGCCCCTGAGTAATAGGTATGAGGCTTTGCAAGGGGACCAGGACAGTAAGGAGGAGGATGGTTCAGCTAGCTCGGAGGTGTTGCCGAGGTTAAGTGGACCTAAGCCTTGCATCAAAACAGCATCCATAAAGAAAAAAGACAGGTCATTGTTTTGGGAGACTCCCTTCTGAAGGGAACAGAAAGCCAGATATGCAGACAGGACCCACTTCACAGGGAAGTCTGCTGCCTCCCTGGGGCCCAGGTGAAAGATGTGGAGAAGAAGCTTCCCACCCTGGTAAAACCCTCAGATTATTATCTGCTACTGATTTTTTTCAGGTTGGCAGGGAAGAAGTAGCTGCAAGAAGTCAGAGGGCAATTAAGGGAGACTTCAGGCCCTTGGGTCGACTGGTTAAGGGGTTAAGGGCACAAGTAGTGTTCTCCTCTATCCCTCCAGTTGCAGGGAATGATGAAGGAAGAAACAGGAAGAGCCAGGAGATCAACACCTGGCTCCGAGACTGGTGTTACTGGCACGATTTCGGGTTCTTTAATCATGGGTCCATCTACATGACACCAGGCCTGCTGGCTGCAGATGGGGTACACCTGTCTCAAAGGAGGAAGAGTATCTTTGCGGAGGAGTTAGGAGGGCTCATTGAAAGAGCTTTAAACTAGCATGGAAGGGGGAAGGGGATAAAACCAGGCTTGCTAGAGACAAGCCTGTGGGTGGCACGCCAGTCTTTGAGGGATGGTGTGCTAGCGAGGTCCTTCGGTCCACCATCTCAGTGGTGGCGGGGGATGGAGAGCCATGCGGCAACAGGGATGCAAGGGTTAGTGATGGGTTAGAAACCATGGAAGTGCCCCAGAATGGTCATGCAGGAATTAGGGCTTCTCCCCCAAAAAAGGTGGCAGGATCAATAGCCCAGCTGAAATGCACGTACACCAATGCATGCAGCATAGGCAACAAACAGGAAGAGCTGGAAGCCATTGTACAGCAGGAAAGCTATGACATAGTTGCTGTCACGGAAACATGGTAGGGTGACTCGCACAACTCAAGTGCTGCAATGGAAAGTTATAAACTCTTCAGAAGGGATAGGCAAGGTAGGATAGGCAGTGGGGTGGCCCTGTAAGGGAGTGTTTTGACAGTCTAGAGTTTGAGGATGGTGACGATAGGGTTGAATGTTTATGGGTAAGGATCAGGGGGAAGGCCAACAAGGCAGATATCATGGTGGGAGTCTGCTATAGACCATCCAACCAGGATGAAGAGGTAGATGAAATATTCTGTAACCAGCTGGGAGAAGTCACACGATCAGTTGCCCTTGTTCTCGTGGGGGACTTCAACTTACTGGATGTCTGCTGAACATAAAATTGAGCAGAGAGGAAACTGTCTAGGAGGTTCCTGGAGTGTGTGGGAGATAACTTCCTGACACAGCTGGTGAGTGCACCAACCAGGGAAGGTGCCCCGCTGGACCTCGTGTTTGCAAACAGGGAAGGACTTGTGGGTGATGTGATGGTTGGAGACTGTCTTGGGCATAGTGATCACAAAATTATAAGAGTTTTCGATTCTTGGAGAAGTAAGGAAGGGCGTCAGCAGAACTGCTTACCTTGGACTTCCGGAGGGCAGCCTTTGGCCTGTTTAGGAGCCTGGTTGACAGAGTCCCTTGGGAGGCAGTCCTGAAGGGCAAAGGGGTCCAGGAAGGCTGAACACTCTTCAAGAAAGAAATCTTAAAGATGCAGGAGCAGGCTGCTCCCATGTGCCAGAAGACGAGCTGGCGGGGAAGAAGACTGGCCTGGCTGAACAGAGAGCTTTGGCTGGAACTCGGGGAAAAAAAGTTTACGAGCTTTGGAAGAAGGGGCAGGCCACTCAGGAGGACTACAAGGATGTTGTGAGGCTATGCAGGAAGAAAATTAGAAGGGCTAAAGCCCATAGAACTTAATCTGGCCACTGCTGTAAAAGGCAATAAAAAATCACACAGAATCAACAGGTTGGAAGAGACCTCTGGGATCATCAAGTCCAACCGTTGCCCTGACACCACCATGTCAACTAGACCATGGCACTAAGTGCCATGTCCAGTCTTTTCTTAAACACATCCAGAGATGGTGACTCCACCACCTCCCTGGGCAGCCCATTCCAATGTCTAATAACCCTTTCTGTAAAGAAATTCTTCCTAATGTCCAACCTGAACCTCCCCTGGCGAAGCTTGAGGCTGTGTCCTCTTGTCCTATCGCTAGTTGCCTGGGAGAAGAGGCCGACTCCCACTTCACTACAACCTCTCTTCAGGTAGCTGTAGACTGCAATAAGGTCACCTCTGAGCCTCCTCTTCTCCAGGCTAAACACCCCCGACTCCCTCAGCCGTTCCTCGTAGGTCAGACCCTCCAGACCCTTCACCAGCTTGGTTGCCCTCCTCTGGACTCGCTCCAACACCTCAACATCTTTCTTGAAGTGCGGGGCCCAGAACTGGACACAGTATTCAAGGTGCGGCCTCACCAGTGCCGAGTACAGGGGGACCATCACTTCCCTAGACCGGCTGGCTACACTATTCCTAATAGAGGCCAGGATGCCATTGGCCTTCTTGGCCACCTGGGCACACTGCTGGCTCATGTTTAGCCGGCTGTCGATCAGCACCCCCAGGTCTCTTTCCGCCGGGCCGCTTTCTAACCACTCTTCCCCCAGCCTGTAGAGCTGCATGGGGTTGTTGTGGCCAAAGTGCAAGACCCGACACTTGTTCTTGTTGAACCTCATGCCGTTGGTCTAGGCCCATCTATCTAACCTGTCCAGATCCCTCTGTAGGGCCTTCCTACCCTCCAGCAGATCGACACTCCCACCCAGCTTGGTGTCATCTGCAAATTTGCTGAGGGTGCATTCAATCCCTACGTCTAGATCATCTATAAAGATATTGAACAGCACAGGTCCCAGAACTGAGCCCTGAGGAACACCGCTAGTGACCGGCCGCCAGTTGGACTTTGCCCCATTCACCACCACTCTCTGGGCTCGGCCAACCAGCCAGTTTTTAACCCATTGAAGAGTCCACACATCCAAGCCCCGGGCAGCCAGTTTGTCCAGGAGGATGCTGTGGGAGACAGTGTCGAATGCCTTACTGAAGTCTGGAGAGACTACATCCACAGCCCTGCCCTCATCTACTAAGCGGGTCACTTGGTCATAGAAGGAGACCAGGATGGTCAATCAGGACCTGCCTTTCATGTATCCATGTTGGCTGGCCCCGATGCCCCGATTGTCCTGCATGTGCCGTGTAATGGCGCTCAGGATGATCTGTTCCATCACCTTGCCTGGCACCGAGGTCAGGCTGACAGGCCTATAGTTCCCTGGATCATCCTTCCGACCCTTCTTGTAGATGGGCGTTACATTTGCTAATTTCCAGTCAGCTGGAACTTCTCCAGTTAACCAGGACTGCTGGTAGATAATAGAGTGGTTTGGCAAGTTCATCTGCCAGTTCCTTCATTACTCTGGGGTGAATCCCATCCAGGCCCATAGCCTTGTGGGTGTCCAACTGGCACAGCAGGTCACTAACCGTCTCCTCCTGCATTACGGGAGGTTCGCACAGCCCCCCGTCCCTAACTTCAGGCTCTGGGGGCTGAGTCTCCTGAGGACAACCGGTCTTGACATTAAAGACTGAGGCAAAGAAGGCATTGAGCACCTCTGCCTTTTCCTCATCCCCTGACACTACACTACCCTCCTCATTCAGTAAGTGGTGGAGGCTCTCCTTGACCCTCCTTTTGCTGTTGATGTATTTGTAAAAGCTTTTTTTTGTTATCTTTCACTGTAGCAGCCAAATCAAGCTCTAATTGAGCTTTGGCCCTTCTAATCTTCTCCCTACATGACCTGGCCACGTCCCTATAGACCTCCCAAGTCACCCGACCCTTCTTCCAGAGCAAGTAGGCTCTCTTTTTTTCCTTAAGTTCTAGCCTAAGTTCTCTGTTTAACCAGGCCGCTCTTTTTCCCCGACAGCTTGTCTTCCTACACACCAGGACAGCCTGCTCCTGAATATTTAGCAATTCCCTTTTGAAGCATGTCCAGCCTTCCTGGACTCCTTTGCCCTTCAGGACCGACTCCCAAGGGACTTGGTCCACCAACCTCTTAAACAAGCTAAAGTCTGCCCTGCAGAAATCCAAGGCAGAAGTTCTGCTCTTGCCCCTCCTTACTTCTCCCACTGGTCGAAAACTCTAACATTTCGTGGTCGCTATTCCCAAGACGGCCACCGACCCTCACATCTCCCACTAGTCCTTCTCTGTTCACAAACAACAGGTCAAGCAGGGCCCCTCCTCTAGTGGGCTCATTTAGCACTTGCATGAGGAAGTTGTCCTCCACACATTCGAGGAACCTCCTAGATTGCTTCCTCTCTGCCATGTTGTATTTCCAGCAGACATCTGGCAAGTTGAAGTCGCCCACGAGTACAAGGGCCGGCGACCGGGCGGCTTCTGACAGCCGCTTGTAAAATGCCTCGTCCGCTTTCTCATCCTGGTTGGGTGGTCTATAACAGACTCCCACTGTAACGTCTACCCTGATGACCTTCCCCCTGATCTTTACCCATAGACATTCAACCTTGTCATCCTCACCATCTTCCTCAATTTCGACACAGTCCAAGCACTCCCTAACATACAATGCTACCCCACTGCCTCTCCTGCTTCGCCTGTCCCTCTTAAAGAGCTTATAGCCATCCATAGCAGCACTCCAGTCATGAGAGTCATCCCACCACGTTTCTGTGATGGCAACCACATCATAACCTTCCTGCTGTACAGTGGCTTCTAGCTCTTCCTGTTTGTTGCCCATACTGCGTGCATTGGTGTAAACGCACTTCAGCTGGGCTAGCAGCCTTGCCCCCAACGCAGGCCTGTTGCCCCTAAGTTCATTTGTGGCTGTCCTGGTCTTATCCCCCTCCCCCATCGAACCTAGTTTAAAGACCTCTTGATCAGCCCTGCCAACTTCTGGGCCATAACCCTTTTCCCCTTCTGACTCAGCTGTTCCCCATCCAGCATAAGCAGGCCCGGTGCCATGAAAGCCGCCCCATGGTCAACGAACCCAAAATCCCACCTACGGCACCAGTCTCTTAGCCACATATTAATCTGTTGTACTTTCATAGTCCTTTCCCTATTTTCACCTAACATCAAAGGAATTGAAGAGAATATAACCTGTGCACCTACTCCCTTCACCAAACACCCCAGGGCCCTGAAGTCCCTTTTGATAGCCCTGGGACTTCTCTCTTCAATCTCATCCCTACCCACCTGGAATACTAATAGTGGGTAGTAGTCAGAGGGCCAATGTTTCTACAAATGTTTCTACAAATACATTAGCCACAAGAGGAGGGCCAAGGAGAATCTCCATCCTTTACTGGATGTAGGAGGAAACATGGTGCCAAAGGATGAGGAAAAGGCTGAGGTGCTTAATGCCTTCTTTGCCTCAGTCTTTAGTAGTAAGGTGAGTTGTTCTCTGGGTACCCAGCCCTGTGAGCTGGAGGACAGGGACAGGGAGTGGAATAAAGCCCCCATAATCCACGGGGAAATGGTTAGAGACCTGCTACGCCACTCAGACACACATAAGTCTATGGGGCTGGATGGGATCCACCCAAGGGTACTGAGAGAGTTGGCGAAAGTGCTCACCAAGCCACTTTCCATCATTTATCAGCAGTCCTGGCTAACCGGGGAGGTCCCAGGTGACTGGAAGTTAGCAAATGTGATGCCCATCTACAAGAAGGGCCAGATGGAGGATCTGGGGAACTATAGGCCTGTCAGTCTGACCCCGGTGTCAGGGAAGGTTATGGAGCAGATCATCTTGAGTGCCATCATGGGGCACCTACAGGATAACCAGGTGATCAGGCCCAGTCAGCATGTGTTTATGAAAGGCAAGTCCTGCTTGACTAACCTGATCTCCTTCTATGACAAGATAACCCACTTACTGGATGAGGGAAAGGCTGTGGATGTTGTGTACCTGGACTTTAGTAAAGCCTTTGACACCGTCTCCTGCAGCATTCTCCTGGAAAAACTGACTTCTCATGGCTTGGATGGGCGTACGCTTCTATGAGTAAAAAACTGCCTGGTTGTCAGGGCCCAAAGAGTTGTGGTGAATGGAGTTAAATCCAGCTGGCGGCCGGTCACAAGTGGTGTTCCCCAGGGCTCAGTACTGGGACCAGTTCTGTTTAAAATCTTTATCAGTGATCTGGATGAGGGTATCGAGTGCATCCTCAGTAAGTTTGCAGACAACACCAAGTTGGATGGGAGTGTTGATCTGCTTGAGGGTAGGAAGGCTCCGCAGAGGGATCTGGACAGGCTGAATCAATGGGCCGAAGCCGACTGTGTGAGGTTCAACAAGGCCAAGTGTCGGGTCCTGTACTTGGGGCACAACAACCCCATGCACCGCTACAGGCTTGGGGAAGAGTGGCTGGAAAGCTGCCTGGTGGAAAAGAACCTGGGGGTGTTGGTCGACAGCTGGCTGAATATGAGCTAGCAGTGTGCCCAGGTGGCCAAGAAGGCCAAGAGCATCCTGGCTTGTATCAGAAATAGTGTGGCCAGCAGGACTAGAGAAGTGATCATTTCCCTGTACTTGGCACTAGTGAGGCCGCACCTCGAATACTGTGTTCAGTTTTGGGCCCCTAACTACAAAAAGACATTGAGGTGCTGGAGAGAGTCCAAAGAAGGGCAAAGAATCTGGTGGAGGGTCTAGAGCACAAGTCTTATGAGGAGCAGCTGAGGGAACTGGGATTGTTTATCCTGGAGAAAAGGAGGCTGAGGGGAGACCTTATTGCTGTATACAAGCACCTGAAAGGAGGTTGTAGCGAGGCGGGGGTCAGTCTCTTCTCCCAGGTAACAAGTGATAGGACGAGAGAAAACAGCCTCGAGTTGTGCCAGGGGAGGTTTAGATTGGATATCAGGAAAAATTTCTTCACCAAAAGGGTTATCAAGCATTGGAACAGGCTGCCCAGGGAAGTGATGGAGTCACCATCCCTGGAGGTGTTTAAAAGACGTGTAGATGTGGTGCTTAGCGACATGGTTTAGTGGTGGACTTGGCAGTGCTAGGTTAACGGTTGGACTCGATAATCTTAAAGATCCTTTCCAGACAAAACTTTCTATGTTTCTATAGAATTTGTTTGTAGAGCTTCTTAAATGAATTTCTAGAGTTGATGGCTCTTTAATACAAAAATAAGAACTGAGGATAATTGTTGTTTATAACTATAACTACAATTATTTCTATGCAACTGCTAGTACTTTATTGTAGTGTTCGCACTGTATTCCTGTTTTTCTGAATCAATAAAAATACAGTAGCAGCTAAAATTGTTCTGCTATGAATGTAGTTATCTTAAGCAGTCTTATCCAGTAATTCTTTTCTCATTCTTAACTGGATAATAGACACTTTTCAAGATATTAAATGCTTTGAACAAATACTTATCTGATATATTATTTACGAATGAACTTAGCTTTGATTTATTATTTTTAGTGCACTTAAGTATGCGTATTTGTATACACACTCATATTTGCATATGTAATTGTATACAATTATATTTCTGACATAATTTTCCAACATCAGTAACAGCAATATCACATAGCAGGGGGAGACTTTTTAATGGCAGTTATTGTTTAATGTATTTAATCTTATTTTTGAACGTGTCTGACATTTGTTTTTGTTGTTTGGCAGTCTGAAAATTCAAACAAACATGTTTTCACAATAAATTTGTGCTTGGAGCTTCTGTGTTGTCCAGGCCTCTCATCTCGCATTACTTTCCTGCTGTTGTAGTTCTGTTAACCGCCACAGCTGCTACTGTTCTTTGTTACCACAGCTAACTGGAATATTACATTTGAAACTAGAACTGATTTTATTTTAAAATAATATATGGTATCTGATGATAAAGAAAGATACTTTGAAAATTAGTTTTTCCAGTATGTTAAGGAAGCAGTTGAATATAATGATTGTTTCCATAGTTTTGAGGAAAAATGGCCCCCTGTTTTTCCTAATTTATTATTTTAGAGATTTATCAGGTATATTAAATGGTATTATTAAACATTTATGCTTTTTTTGTCTTAACAAATATGTAGAATTTTCTTTCACAGTTAAGGAACTCTTCAATTTGGAGATGTTAATATAATTCAGTCACTAAAAGCTTCTCTGCTCTTGCTGTACATTGTCTTGGCGTTTGCACTCTGACCACGTAAAACTTCTCGGAGGGAGAACATGGCTCCTTCTCCATAGACCAGCTGAGCCTGTATGGCTTCAGAACTGTGCAGAAACTTCACAAAATATATGGCGGGGCAGAATCTTTCAGTATGGTTTGAGTTTAGAATTCCCCTAAAAAGGAATACCCCAAAAGGCAGCCTATAATGTTGTCTTTTTCTCATTCAGTATTTGTTTTTAGAGACTGGAAGCCTATTTACTTTAAAATGAAAGCTTTGAAAGGAGGAGTTCCATCTCAGGCCTTCAGCTGACTCTGGATCCTGTCACTGTGTCAAATTCTCAAAACTCTCAAAGCCTGCTAAAAGGTAGTGAAGCTGCTTTGTACCAGCAAAAATCTGAAAATTGAGATTTAAGTAGTGACTGATGTATAGATAAGAATAGAAATGGCAGACATGAGTATAGCTCTTCTATAAATGGACAAGAATTGTATCCATTTTGCAGGTTTGATATTCGGACATCTTACACCACCTCCCTTCATTTATCTGTGAAGAGGAGGTACATTGAATTAAAACTGTTAGCTTTGCCACAGTTACAGTCTGTTGTGAGAGGGTAGATGGACCCAAAGTTGCTGCATGGCCCATGTTAGTAAACAGGTCGAAAGCCCTTGTTTTAAAGTGTTAAATGTTATCCTGTGCTCAGTGTCATGTTTACAAGGATAAACCAAACCACCTATTTCAGATTCTTTATGTAAAATATGGTAACTATAAATATATCTGTTCAGGAAGTAATATATAAGTGTTGGGCATTACAAAGACAAGCTTCCATCATCTCTTAGCACTGTGCTTAGTGATCCCTAAAATGATTCTAAGAAAAACCATTAACTAGGCAATACAAACATAAGTAAATTTTAACATTATCAAAGAAATATTTTTTTTTAGTTTAGGAGAGTAATAAAAAATCATGAAAGCTTTCCAATTTTTATTGACCTGAAATAGTACAGAGCTAGAATATGTTTTTAACATTTAAGAATTGTGAAAAGTGTTGTTATACGGTATTTTCATCCACAAATGGTCTTTCAAGTCAGCTATTGTCATTTAGTAAGAGTATAGCTTGATTTTTTTGAATACCTATTTTTATCGTAAAAAATTAGGATAAGCAAAGTCAAAGAGACTTTTCCTGTTTAAAAAAAAACCCCACACCACACAAAAAGTACTGTTCCAGCAAAGAAATATGATTGCAGAATCATTGTAACTATTCAAACTGCAATTTCATTCAATGCTTACTTTGAAAGTCAGCTCTATTTGGTGTATACACTGACAGTTGTCAGAATCCATCAGCAAAACTGAGTTAATACTGAAAGAACATATTTAAATGTGTTCTCTTTGGTTCAGATGCAAATGATGGACTGCATATAACTTTCTTTTGGCATCTTAATAGTAATGATTGATGCACATATGTTCCTCCTTATATAGACATCTTGGTATGTCTGACACTTGCCTTGAATTATGGTTAGGACACAGTCATCGTTGGAGTTGGAAGGCAGCTGCATTAAATTAGTAACAAAACACTATCCAACAGTCACAGAGAGAAAGCGAAAAGATTATAATAAATTGAAATTAGAATTAGGACAAATAAAAAAAAAATCAATCCCCTTCATTCTGCTTTAATCAAGCAAAGTGATGACATGAAAGGCAGTGAAAATCTTAAAATGGTAGGGAATTTTGTTGGATTCTGTTCCCTTCAGATTGCTTTGGTTTGCCTATCTCCTGAATAAAGATAATTTTCTTACCAATGGAGTATGCAGAATTGGTTGTTTTTTTTTTTAACACATATATATTCAAATTTGTGATGGAGGTGTTTCTCATCAGAATCTTTATCACAGTTGTCAGCAGTGGTGGTTGCCCTGTGTCTAAGGCATGTGGCTAGTGCTGCTTATAGAATTCCTACAGCTGAAGTTGTCATAAGGTCATTTGTTTAGGTGACAATTTGAAATTTCATTGAATATAAAATTTCAGTTCTGTGATGTACCTGTAAAGAAAAGAACTGAAGTTCAGTAATATCTGAAGAGGCAGAAGATAGATTGTTTACTTGCAGAAAAGGTAAGGTAGATTTCTAATTATTAGATAATTTTCTTATGCTTGCTTTTGAATGGATTTTTTTTAATTTGAATTCATATTAATTTAAATGTTTTCCTCTAGTTTTTCAAAAACTCTGAGAAAGAAAATACTTTCTGTATCTTCAAAACTTGTCTTAAAATAAGATCATATATAAATCACTTCAGTAAGTAAAATGAAGCATACCAAGACCAAATTCAACCAGGTTGCCTTCTTTAATATCTTCTCTCTAAATTTCGCCTGAGACTCATCTACTGTATGAACTACTACTATGAAATAAACCGTAGTAACTTTGTTTGCAGAGTGTAGACATACCTTATTGAAAAGTGTTTTTTGATGTAATTTGAGCTGTTAAGCACTATCACATACTTTGAACACAAAATACAATTGTATAAAAAGTGTCTTGACTCGTCAGGAGAGTTGAGTGTGGTAGAACTTTCGAGTGCTCTTATTGTGCCATAGGAACTCAGGTATTCAGAGGCCATTACTTAGACAAAAGAGTAAAGTGAAGGCGAATTCCAGGCTTCCAATACGCTCTGGAAGTTCTTAGAACAATTGTTTCTTAGGTTAGGAAAACAAACTGGGAGTAATGTATTTCTAATCCAAGTGGCATTACCTCAGAAAAAAATGATACCAAACCTAAGAAAACCTTACTGATTCTGAGAAGTGAGATGATGGGTGGAGAAATGTGAAAATTCTGTAATTCTTATGAAAATTTGTATCATACAATTTCTGGCAAAAAATAAAGCCACTGAGTTAGCATTACATGACACCAAATTTCAGCAATTTTCTGTCCTAACTGTGCCTTTATATATCTTATTTTAAGCTTGTTACAAACATTTTTCCAAAAATCTATTTGTATGTAATTCTTGCTAGACTTTTAAATTGTGATGTGGATACAGTCTAGGTTAGAAAGGTCAGAAATATAGTGTGAAACAAAGCTGGGAATTTAAAGTTTGGGCTTTAGCCTTCCTCTATATACAATTATAAAATGCTGAAGTTTCAGTTAAATTTCAACTTTACTTGTTCTGGGTTTTGTGGTTTTTTTTGTTGGTTGTTGTTGTGTTGGTGTTTTGTTGGGGTTTTTTTTTTTGTTTGTTTGTTTGTTTTTAAAAAACAAACCCATTGTTTTTAAAGTAAGCCTTGTCTAGTTATACCATTTCTTCCCTAAACATTAATGGAAAAGATGGCTTTAACTTCTTGTTTAAATTTGGGCAAATTCAATTTGAATATATAGTCCTCACACTGAGAGAGATCAGTGTCATAAGTTAGTGATAATCAGTAGACATTTCTTTTTGAAGTATCTAGAAACACAGAATCATTGTGAAACCAAATAGAAATGAAACTACTTTTAAAATATGTAAGTCTATGTGAATAAGGGCATTTTCTGGTGAAGATTAAGTGCTGAACAAAACACTTGAACTAAAGCAAAGCTTCAGTTGTAAGAAAACAAAGGTATGAATTTCATTGCAATTGGTGAAAAGCTGCAGAGTCTAATTTTTTTTTTTATGTCTTTCTGCATCAAACCACAGATGAGGAATAAAGATACAAGGCCTTACATAAAGAGACAGTAATATCTTTGAAACAACTACTAGGTCAGCAGGCTTTTTGTAGTTGTATAGAGAAATCTCTAGAACATTTATTTCTTTATAGTGAAGCTAGAATAAAATTATTGATCTGCTCTCGCTAGGTAGCCATCTCTGTCACTGTCTGTGAAAGGAAACAATGATCCAAATTCTGTTAAGGGATGACTGGTCAAAATGCATTTCTGTGTAATCCCACAATTTTGCAAGGTACACACTGCATCTCTAAAAGTAAGTGAAAGTGAGCTTATGTAGGCCTAGCTTTCCTCTTGCATTGATTTACACAACTCTAAATTCAAGGATTAGTATGAGCAAAAATTCAGATACAAGTGTGTGTGATGCCAAGTTATTATTAAAAGAATATGAAGTTTTTAATATAAACCTCTACAGTGAGTATTACCAATGTATGATTGTCACAGTGCTTTACCTTCACCTCATCCATCATGTAATAATATTGCAAGACCTGTGATAAGATATGTCATTATAAAATGCTGACAGCCATGTTTACAATATTTACGCCCTTCATGCATAACTAAGGGAGATACTGATATCTATCTTCACAGTACAATGCTGTCTTTTCCTACCTCACCTTTCTTTCTGGAACAGTGAATTAGTTAAGCATGTAGAAATTTAAAGTATAGTAGATGACCTGGTAACATTAAAATAAGTGGGGCTGCACACAGGTCTCAGCAAGGTTTCTGATTTCATTAAAATCTTTTTGACATCTTCCCAACCATAACTGATCAGATTTCAAAATTTGTTTAAAACTCAAAACACAATTTCAAGCCTACACTAAATACAGTAGAGAAACACTTAACCTGGTAGTGATACATGAAGTTGTTAAGACTTAGAAGCCTGATCACATACTTACGCTGGTGCCAGACCAGTATGGTTAGGTTACATTCTGGTGTAGATTCAAAGGCAAATTGCATGCTCCTTTACTGGAGTTTCAGTTTATAAATCTTGTTTTCCTCCACCTGTTGCCAAACCAGCATATTCCCTTGTGTCTCTGTGGGAAGGATGGAGAAAGCAGAGAAAAAGTACAGAATTATGATGCTCAACCCGGGAAGCACTATTTATGTCTCTTCCTCAGACCAGCTAAAATCAAGTTTCATCACGTACACTTACTGACCTTGGTCCACGTTAGCTTAGATTTCTCTGAATTGCTTTAGCTTATACTGTAATCGTGCCTCAAAGATGAATAGCCCTGTAGAATGTGATTTCTTTTTTTTTTTTTCCTCTTGGTTTAAAAAAAAAAAAAATAAACCCACACAAAACCCTTTGTCTTGACCTGACAGTGCAGAAGGTCTCAGGACCTGCCTGGTCTTGCCTTGACCTGAGCTGATTTTACCAGTTTCGAAAATTGCCTAGTGGTCAAAAGGCTATTGCCTACCCTGTTTACCTTAAGCTCTCTCAAAACCATATATGGATGATTTATACTTAACAAATAATAGCCTTTTATTTCAACTGATGTTGGAAGAAGATTTGTCCATTTTCATACTTAAACTTGTTATTGAAAAGAAGAGGGTTCTGATAGTGAAACTTATAAAACTGATCCAAGCAGATGCCGAGACTGAGGAGGAAGACCCTCTCACCATACCTTCATATTCCTCCTGGTGGTGATCTCAGGATGCTCTTGACTGCTTATGCCCTTTCCCCCTACTCTTCCTGAGGAAGAGTGAAACCTTAATACCCAGAGAAAAACTGCAAGGGTAAGCATAAGATAGATATATCAAGAAGATACTAGGAAGGTTTTTAAAGTAATTTTATCTGTGTTGTTGAGGCTTTTCTGAATTAATTAAATAAATTGGGCTAATAGACTGCTTAAAATATTAATTAGAATAACAATAAGTGTTTGGTCCATAGATATGTGCCCACACACAAAAGAATTAATTCTCTTTTTCCTATAGCAAAAGGCTGAATGTAGCAACTTCTGTAATTAGCACCAAAAGCCAACTGTGCTACAGGTGAGACAAAGGAAGTAGTGGAAATGTGCAACGAAGGGGAAGAAATAGAAAAGGAGCAACAGAACTGTCCTTTTTAAGTGTAGTGCTGTTTTAGAGAGGCTTAACCCAGTCGTGAGACCTCCCCTTTATAAACCTGTAAGTGCTCTGCATCTCTGGGAATCCCTTGGGAAAAGGAAGACCGTGACTTACTATAAGTCATGTTTTATCTCTTTCAGTAATGTTTTTGTTTTGTTTTGTTTTGTTTTTTTTAAATAAGAGAGCCCTCTGACACATGCTTCCCGAGAAGCAAAAGCAGAACTCTACATAGATTTATGGCTAAGCTTACCTCCCCTAAGTATTTCCCTGCTGGATTTGGAATACTTTTTAATATATATATATATTTTTAAATATAAGCTATAGCGTTTCATAGATTTCATAGTATCACTCTAAATATTGCAAGTCAAAA
This sequence comes from Nyctibius grandis, assembly GCF_013368605.1. Classification (NCBI taxonomy): domain Eukaryota; kingdom Metazoa; phylum Chordata; class Aves; order Nyctibiiformes; family Nyctibiidae; genus Nyctibius; species Nyctibius grandis. The sequence goes on from NC_090663.1 coordinate 48,221,037, forward strand.
ATTGTCTAAGCCCTGTGGGAGAAAGACTAACAGCAATGGTTGGGTTAACTCCACTAGAGGGGAAAATAAGATGTTGCATTAAACGCCTGTCTCAACTTTCATTTTTAGCAATGCCTTCCTTTGGGGCACACTGCTTTTCTCTTTTTCTCTCTCAGTTTTTCTTTTGATAAGGTAGGAAGGACAAGGAAGTCCATGTTATCTTCTTGTTAATGTTGCATATTGTTTTTTTTACTTTATGAAATTGAAGGGTTTTTTTAAATGTATGGGACAAATAGAAAAACTGATCTGAAAGCTTGAGCTGGACGCAAGAAAACAAAGTCAGGGAATAGGTAATCTTTTCAGTACGTGTTGGGAAAAGAATAACATATCTGATATAACGTGATACGTTTGGAAAATTGGGCACTATTGTTAAATGTGCCCATTTTCATCTCTTCTTTTTTATGGTAGAATACCCTGAGGTAAGTATCTGAGACATCAAGAAATTTTGAGAAGTCATATCACTGGTTGAAATTGGTGTGGATTTATCAGTTGTTTGAAGACAGGTCAATCCTGTAGAAGAGTTTTGCTTTTGCTAGTTACATACTAACTCTGCTTATGGTGTTTGTGATGCTAACATGCAGTCCAAACAACCTGTACATTCAGTGTTTTCTCAGCTGTGGAAAATGATGTTTTGATTGTTACTGTCAGTGTGCTTTAGCCTTCAAATGCCATCTTGAAGCTGAAAGTTTATATGACCTATTTTCTTCTGTCAAGAGATCTGTGATATGTTACCACTCTGTATTAACAAGTAGAAATCCCCCTCCCTACCACTACCCCAAAAGCTGATTTTGGTGCTTTTCTTCATTTCCTAGTTAGTTTTTGGATTGGTCTTTCTCATACCATGTAATATTTGTTCTAAATAGTCCTGAAAAAAAAAATTGAATTAGTATAGCCTATTTTTCTGTTTTCCTAATGCAAATTTGATTCAGCTTTTAATGGTATTTAACATAAGTGGTATATCTTGAAGGAAAATCTGAATAATTTATCTGAACTATTCATTGTTTCAAGTACTGAAAAGCAGTTTATATATCTCTCCAGATAAGACCAGACAACAGACTTGTGCAGATATGTGTAATTAAGTCAAATGATTACTTCTGTCTTATGATTTATAATTTTGAAATATCAGAATGGTTAAGAGCATTTTGACCAGTAATATTTGAAAAAAAGGACAGCATTATTCCTCATTTGCAAAGTGGAACTAAGGCTTTGAAAAGCTAGCTTCAGTTCTGTTTTATATACCTCCTATAGTAATCACTTCAAAGTATTTGTCTAGTACAACAGATATAACTTTAAAATTTCTTATTTGTGTGCCTGTCTGTGGATAATAGGGTATTTAGGTATATGAGAGGTGTTTTTATACATATATTGCACATAAATAGACAACACTGTGTTGAAAGTTCTTAACAATTCTTGTAGCTACTTAGACCTACTTACACAGTATAACTGAAGAATCAAAGTCCTTCACACTCAAATGTCTAACTTTGACAGTAATGCTGAATTTAGATTTAGATTATTATATGTCATTAGAAAGTATGGATGCTACAAAAGAAAACATGAAGCAGCCCATGTGCTGATTGAGTGCTAAATTAGATTAAAAAAAACCCCAAAAACGGAACCTAGAGAGATCCAAAATGACATTTTTTTTTTTTTAAGGCACTATGAATATCTAAAGCTGAGCAGCTGCAGGGCCAAGATTTGCAGCCCTAAACTCATATTTTTTAAAAATGGTAGAATATTCTCACCTTTTATTTAAAACATAGCTGCAACAGGGAAAAGTTTTGATGTTAATCTCTGTTTATCCAGGAATTTTTATTGAAAAATCCTAGTTTTAAGTGTAAAGCCCTCCTCCCTGCCCCCCTCAGCCTCTGGACCATAGATCAAAAGTTGGGTCTATGTACAAATGAGATTGCTTCTATTCAAGTGCTATTCCAGAGCTTCAGTTAGGAGAGTGGAGAATAAGGGTCAAAACTGTTGAGCTCTAGATTTGGAAAAGAAGAGTCTGCTATTGGAAAATAAGATATTGTGAAATAATATCTGAACCTGAAATTTCTCTGAGATAAATCTAAGCAATTTTGGTGGTTTAAAATATTCCTTTATCTGTTAGGGCTACAAGTAAGATTACAACTTTCGTGCTTCACCTGTAGAGACTGGATCTTGAAAAACAGTTGAATCGATGAAGACCTTCAAGTTGTCTCTTGTGTTATGTTTGAAACTGAAATTGAATCAGACCATCTCTGTTGTGACTTCTTCATCCTGTGCACAGATGTGTATGTGTGCACATGAATGTGTATATGCATATCTGTATTAGTTTATATATGTATGTGTGTGTATCTGTGTATGTTATTTTGGATTAATTTCTCATTTTTGCTCCATGGAATATAATTTGTAATTTCACAGTGAATTCTTTTGGCTAATTAGATTATTCTGAATATGTTCAAGATTCTTGTAGAACAGTAGCAGTAGGCTTGCTGCTTATCAGGTCTATTCCATTTCCAAAAATCTGATTTATATCAGTTTTGGAATACTTAAAACTGTTCATATGTGGTATGGTCCACTGAAAATTAGTTCCCACTTCTGGGAGATCCAAAGTAATTTTAATTTTGAAGGAAAAATGGCTTTGGGGAAAGCATTTGTGCTATATAGATACAACTCAGCTCAAAATCATAAAATATCTAAGAATCCAATTGTATCCAGCAGCTGATGACTTTTGTGGAGATAGACACTCTATGAATATTAATGATTCGATAGCTGTCTGACATGAGTTATTCCTGCTATGTAGATGGAGATGCTAAGGCAAGGAAAGGCTAAAATGCCTGTATTACCCATGAAAGTGGTGAAAGAACTGAGAACAGAAATCAGATGGTTTGTCTTTACTGCATTTTTTAAATTATATGTTCTTTCTTTCCTTCTCTATGTATATTAGTATTTTTCCAAAAACTGTATAATACAAAAATCTGATATCTGAATTTGGATTTAGGGAGTGACTCTAAACTATTACCTTAGCTGGTTCTTTAATATTTTTCTACAGGTGTTAAGAATAACGAGTATATTTGTTTGCCAAGTTTCCATGAATAACTAGTTAGTTTTGATATATATCTTTCCCTTGCAAATTAAGTAAGACTTAAATTGTCAAATACAACTTTTTTCTATATTATGGGTAAATATAGACTATTCAATACTCTCTAGGAGGACAATAGCACTCAAAATCTAACTTTCAGCCGTTTCCTAGATGATGGAGATACAGCTGCAAAACTGTTGTACTGAAGGGAATGTAACAGCCAAGTGTTTCCAATTTTCTGTTATTTTTGAGTTTGAATTTAGTAAACCCTAGGTCTATCAGTACTTCAGAAATTAGAAGATATGGGACTGGAGAATTGCACTTGATTCCAGTGTGTTTGTTTTGTCACTTTTAGGTTTCTGCACACCATCTAGGATTGCACGGATGATGTCAGAAAACTTGTAAAATAAATCGTAGTGGTGGTTTTTGGTTTGGGGTTTTTTGACAAAATCTGCTATGTAGTAGAATTGGTCCTTTCCTTGAATGAAACAAACAAAAAAGAACAGGAAAACACAAAATTTGCTGTAACTGCTTTCTAGTAATTTTTTAGAAATTAACTATTTATTTGTGTAGGAAGCCTAGTTCACAAATGGAAAAAAAATACTAGAAAACTTAATTAGGTTAGTAAATTATGCACAATGTGTAGGTTACTCTTTTGTGTATGTAGATAATTATATAAAATTTAGAAGATCTTTTCGGAAGTAATGTAATTGCAGTAGATTCCCAGTAGTTTGTCTTTCTCAATTACATTAAGCATAAATTACTTTTCCTCACTATAACGGTTGTCGTACTTAATCCCCTTTTACCATTTGTGTGTCATTGAGACAACTATTTCATAAGTAATGCTTACTAAATTAGAACATGAATAAAGCAATTCTAAGTTTTTCTCTGTGCTGCTACTGCAGCCTCGGGGAGGTCTCCTGTAAACAGAGCCTCGTTTTTGTAATTTAAACATCTGCTTCACATTTCCTCGAACATTACAGTAAAAGACAGTCATGACAATGAGATAAGAGGGTCATTTGTTAATGAAACTGTGTATTGTGTTGACTAGTAGTGTCTCATTGTTTCCTTATGATCCCCTTATCTGTCAGTTGCATCCATCGATCATGTTTGTCCTTATGTTTAAGTCTATGGAGTCTTTGGTGTAAAGACCACTTTGAATTATGTACAAAATGAAAATGTTTTAATGTAGTATAGCTACATAAACCTTTTACCACAGCTGTAATTAGCTTAGATCATAAACTGAATGTTCATCTGTCACCAGCCTGAAGTCTGTTGTTAGAATGCATAGTAAGATTTAAAAGGTGGGTATTAGATCAAAATACAATAATTCTATTACAACAGATTACTTTGCTGAACATAATGAAGACTAAAGCAGTAATAGGAAAAAAATGGATGTAGGCTTTGGGGTAGAATTGCTATACAGTGTTCAAGCTCCTTTTGAAGAGTGTAAGTTACCTGCACTTACGTAAGTATATAATACATATACTTACATAAGCAGACAATACTTCTCTCTCTGTTCCCTCTTTTTATTTGCTGCAATTTAAAAAAAAATTAAAAATCACTTTCTACTCGCCAATTTCTTAAACAACTTAACTACTGTTTGCAAGTGACAGCTACTTTTACTTATATGCTTACTTTTATTTATAATAGCTAAGCATATCACCTAGGTTTTATCGCAAACATTGGAGTTTTATATTCTTAATCAGTATGATAAGGCAGGGGAACAGGAGAGGTAACCAACCATTCATCATGTGCAGCACGTGCTGATGTCTGCCCAGACCCCTGAACATCTGTGCTTCTCCCAAGATTTATCAAATGGATACATTACACTGTGTCTGAAGGACAAATAATTCAGGTTACATTTATATTACTTATGATCCATCATGAGCAATCACCAAAAAAATCCCGAACTCCAGGGCAACAAAAACCAAAGCATTTATTTCTACTGTTGTGGGGTTTTTTGTAAGGTAGTTTTAAGATACTGTAGAGTACCGCCAGTGTGCTTAAATGCCTGAGTATTGTTCTCTTCCCCTTATATGCAAACCATATGCTCATGTGTAATGACCTTGACATCCTTTTCAGATGAAGGGGTAGGGGAATACTGCTTCCCTGGCACAGTGTGGTTGCAGGGAGTATGAAGCTACTGTTGATAAAGCTGTCTTTTATATAGGTCAGACTAACCTATTTAGATAAGTGAGAAAGAAAATAGCATCTGTTTTAAACCATAAATGATGGCCAACAGATTTTTCCGAAAGGTGTTAGCAGTATTTTCATCATGAAGACTAGCTTTCAAATAAGTTAGTGAAGCACTAAAAGAATCAGTCTGGGCTCTAGCAAACATAAAAAACGACACACTAGAAGCCAATGGACTATCATGGCTGGGACTGTAATTCAGTCAGGTTGATCTGTAGAGTGAGCAGGTACACACAGAGAGCAAACTACAGCTATTATCATACAGACATGGTCCAAACAACCCCATAAAGAGGATAAGCTTTAACACCATTGTTGAGTATAAAATAATAATCTGCTGAAGATGGGTTGTAGAGACATGAAATTGTTTTGTCAACTGTATTCACTTTATTCGCAGCTGGTTTTCAGCAGATTGCCATCACGATTCATGTTTCAGTATCTATAAAAAAGCTACTTTTTAGGTAATTAAATAACACCATCTTTCCTTAATTCTATTTTCATTAGTATTAAAGAGACATTAATATTTTCTGTTAGTAATTAATACAACATATTGATAAGTTTGAGCTACTTTTCCCGTTAAAAATATTTCCAAAGGACATCACAGGAACAGGAAAAATAAAGATGAAAGGTATCTTAGTGTAGAACACTTATAACAGATTTTAGCAACATGTTCTTGGGAAATTATATTCTTTTGTTGATGAGGTAATATAAACCATATATACACTAATGCAATGTAATTTAAGATATTTTGTTGGCGCTGATGTTGTGGTAGCTTTACTAGGTGGAAAGTGTGACTAGAAGTTTAACAGCCTTCTATTCTTAATTTATGAGTGAAGTTTTTCAACCAGTAGTAGTCAAACTTGTGGCAGTAGCAATCTCTCAGATAACCTTATATTAGACAGCATTTATGTTGTATATTGAAAAGAATGGTACAAGTGCTTCTCCCTTCTGGAAAATGTAAAAATAGTTTATAAATACGTAATATATAAGCACTCTTATATGACTGTTATGCTAGTTTCAGAAGTTTGTGCTATGCAATGGGAAGTTTACAAAAAAGTGTTGCTGTAGAAAATATACTGTCTATATTCTTTCTTTTCTCCTTGAATAGGTATTGTGAGAGAATACATTAGTTCATCATTCCTTAAGCTTTAGATCTAAAGTGAATGTCTAAAGTGCATTAAAATGTCTTTATTGGACTATGATTGAACGTCTTTTAAAACTTGTTTCCATAAACTCTGTTTTGAGTTAAAAACAGGAAAAAACCCTAACTATTACAATGCTTTTCATGATCATGTGATACATACATTTTATTTTATTTCCTCTAAATTTACACTACTTTGTATAATCTCTCATGCGGAAATCTTTATGCAACCCATGCAAAAGTTATCCATATTTAATAAATAAATAATCTTTACTATTCTAATTAACATTAGCATCATTATTGTTTTTGTAGAGGTGAGAACCTATATTCAATTCTTGATCAATCATTAAAGTGAAAAACATTGTCCTGTGCCTCAAGAAAAAAAAAATTGCCAGTGTGACTTTTTTGTTCATTTTCCATTTCTTTTTCTAACTCAGACATGTAGCGACTCTTCAAAGATACTGTGACAAATCTAGGATTTAACAGATATTATTAAGAATTAAACTGCTTTACTTATGTTGCATATCTCTAAGGTAGAAATATCTCTTTGCAGTTTCAGAATTGCAGAATGAGAACTGTTTGATCAAAAATAATTTACAGGGGATAAAATCTGGATGTGTTAACTAGGTCTGAGCAGTACAGTGTCTAAGAAATAGGATTTGTCTTCCCCCCGCCACCGCCAGGAGTATGGGTAAAATGGTGTTAGACTGCAGCTGCACCAGAGTAAAACCAAACTGTCTCTCTCTGAGAATACCACAGCCAGAAAGTTATCTAGGGGAGACAAAGATACTTGTTTTCCTGGCCCAGTCTTTTGGAGTTCACCCAAATGAATCAGAATATGTTAAAGTTAAGTGCTCTCTTCCCTCCCTACCACCTGGAGCCTTCATCCATTCAGATGGAAAGGTTTGCTCACTGTAGCTCCAGAATGGCTAAGGAATGTGTTTCCCTGCTGAGTATTTCTGCATTAGACTTCTGAAAAGCAGTGACGTAGAACTCAACTCTTACAAATTGTGTGTCCTTAATCTCCATACGTCTAGCAAGTAAGGACAAATATGCAAATACTATGTGAGGTTAGGCTGTCAGTTAAATACAGCTTGGGTTTCTTTATTTCTGTTACTTCTGTTGGGATTTTCACATAGCTACATAACAGGCAGTGGCTTTTAGAAGAAAAAAAAAATGCTAGAGTGATTTTTGATTCCTAAAAACATTTTGTCTCCTTCCATGATTTAAATTCTATCATAGGAGTCCTTCTCTTCTAGATCTGAGTCTTGCTAGGATAGTGAGAAACATTTAGGAACTTTTTCTCTGTGTACTTTATGAAATGATGAGGGAGGTGTACATAGTGGTACAGTCATCATAATAATGCATACACCATTAAATACAACAAAATAATAAACTCCAGTCTCATACATGTAAATTAGACATTTCTTAAATGGGATTCACTTGCAAAACAAAACAACTACCTAAGCAGTTTCTGTGAGTTAAGTAATTGTTCCTCATTAATAGTTTTGTCTTCATCATAGGATCTAAAAAGAAGAATGGAATATAGCTTTCTTTGCTAGTCTTTGCTCTAGCCTTGAATTCACTACTTGGAGTTAACTTAAGTAGTAGCTAACTGTAAATATATGTTTGCACCAAATACGTGGTATTTTGCTGGTCCACATTTACATAGCTCATCATATCAAGAAACTTTTGAAATACTAAGGTTACCTTAATAAAAACAAAAACTTCTAAACTGTTTCTTTGTTAAATTTGAAATGTACAGCAGCTGATATAAGAGAATACCAGACATACACTATATCGTGCTTTTGTTTAGAATAAGTAGTGACTGTAATCACTGTATGTATGACATTTGCTGTAGCAATTTCCACTTTATAGATTAATCGATAATGAAAAGAATAAACTAGGTCGTGTCAAAGGTATCCTTTCTCTTCCTCTGGCAATCCACCGTTCTCTTGTTCAGATAGGTTTGGTATGTCCAGTAAATGAAAAGGTAGAGCTAGCTTCTGAGCACTCAAGTGTAATTTCTACTTTCTGAAGTCAAACATTATTATGAAATGTATTCTTTATAATGTATCATTTTCTATCATATTTGCAGGTTTTACTGAGTATATTACATTGCAGTGTTCACTTTATAAATGTTTATATGGAATGATTTACCAGAGGTAACATTTAAAAAAATCATCAGATGCACCTTTCCAGAATGATCTAAATGAAAAAAGTACAGGCTTGGAAACTGTTAAAACTTTCCTTAGTTTCCATACACAGAAAATTTTGTCTACAGAAAGTGCAATAATTTTTTGGCCTTATTCTGAGGACCAGACAAGTAAATGGTATGGACCAAACTACTACAGAACAAATTCCTCATAAAGCAACCCTGTTGCTACTATTATAAGAAGTTAATACTCTCTGCTTTTCCAATTTTTTTAAAAAATTTACTTTTAAACTCTTAATAAGAAATCAAATTCAAAATAATCGTGTGTTGTGTATTTTCTTTTCAGGGGATAAATGTATACCTACTGAATACGCCAAAGTGAAGAATATGTTACTGGATCTACAAAATCGGAGATACATTGCACAATCAAAAGATAAAACCGTTGATGAGAAAATGGCTTTAAAGAAACTTCTTGTAGATCAAATGTTTAATTATTTTGATTCAGACAACAATGGGCTTGTGGACACTAATGAATTGTCTCAGGTAAGATTTAGATTTTTGTTTCCATTCGCACAGTAGCTATTCGGTTATCTTTGTCAGGACTTACACACATGGAATATTATGACTTAGCATGCTTTCACTTTAGAAAATGTATGTGAGTCTCTAAGGTGGAAAACTTCATTCAAGAATTTTGGAAAACTGAGTTATTCAGAAATTCAGCAGTGATTATTCAGAAATTTGAATACAGTACTTTGAGATATAGCTTGGGGGTTAGAACACTATAGGTTGCTTTGACCATGAGTTGTTTTATTATCCACAGCGTGCTATCATGAAGTCCAACTGTATAGATGTATTTTAGAAGTTGAAAACAATTAAAATTATATTTTAAATCACTTCTGTAATACTAAGCAAGTATTCTTGCTTCATACAAGTTAGGGCTAGAGAAGTACAGAAGTAGTCTTGGGAAGAGAGTTCATGATAGTCTCTAAACAGCAAGCTTTAACTGATTACAAATCTAAACCAATAGTTGTTGCTCTGGTGGGCATGACAGCACTAGCTTTAATATGCCTAGAAGGGCTAACCCTATTAAAAATGTAGTTATAGCAAATGTAACTTGATTTACTAGCTAATGTAGAAGTCCATGTTTGAGAAACCTAATCATGGCTGAGCTATATTAATGAGTCTAATATTAGGCAGCCACTTAAAAATTCAAGAAAAGTGTGATTTGCTAGATGGCACTGTTGATTGTAATCCTATATTTTAAGTTGCATGGCAGTGCTAAGAAATATTTACAAGTGAATATATAATACCTAAGGTGTTAGGCTGGAGTTATCATTTCCATACAGTTAAATGTATGGAAATGTGAGGGTGACACTCCTTTACTATGAGGGTGACAGAGCACTGGAACAGGCTACCCAGGGAGGTTGTGGAGTCTCATTCTCTGGAGATATTCAAAACCCACCTGGATGCGACCCTGTGCAACGTGCTCTAGGTGAACCTGCTTTGGCAGGGGGTTGGACTAGATGATCTCCAGAGGTCCCTTCCAACCCTTAACCATTCTGTGATTCTGTGAAATGCTAAAGTTCTAGTGGCAATTTCCAGGACCAGAGACTGCATGCAAATATAGGTATAATTTCAAATAATAATAGATCACCCGTTAAAAAAAAAAATTAAAAGAACCTCTTTTTCTGTACTTTATAAGATTGCTGGTTTTAGACTCTTTCAGAACTTCAGCTTTCTAGAGAATTTGGTGCCTGTATATATTTACAAATAATACTTTTTATATGAATATACTATATGAATACATAACATACATAGGAGTCACAGGCATAGATGTGCAAATTACATTTAATGCTTATAGATACATATCACTAACACTTGAAAAAATGTGATAGTGATTAGTGTATTGGTTAGGAGCCTAAGGAAACTGAACTTTAAATCCTCCTTTATTTTACCACTTAAAAATAGCTTGACTTAGTTGCCGTAGCCCTTGAGTGACTACTGGAAAATAGTTAATACTTTCACCACTACAAATCCATTATCTAATTATCAGTGATTCATGCTTTCCTCGTTAGAGGAGAAGGACTAAAGTGCTAGGGCTGAAGGTCAGTATCAAAAATATTTTGCAGTATTTCCAGGTTTGTATAAAGAAACAATTATTCTCTATTCAGTTGATACGTGTACACTTTTCCCCTTTCCTTTGTTTCTTTGTGTCCAACATAGTTAAAAAAAAATATTCCATTATGGTGTTTTCAAACTTTCTATACATACTTTTCCCACATACTTTTTTCTATAAAAATGAAATTATAATGGCCACTGTAATGCTTTTTCACAAGTATGGAAACAGGTCAAACAGCCTTAAAACCCAAACATGATGCTTTATGTTTTTGTTAAAATTCATTGCAGGAACATCAAATTATTCAATCTAAAGAATAATGTAAAATAAATTCTTTGTTAGTGCTGTGTGCTTTGTTATTATATGTTTCGCAAGAGACACAGTGAACTAACCTATTCCCCTTAGAAATCGTTCTTTAGTCAGTTTGAAGACAGAAGAAAAAAAGATAAGCTATACGTGTTTCTCGTGAAGCCTTCTCAATAGCAGAAGCTTCACCTGAGAACCTTTGTGTCTCTTTCATGTGACAAAAGGAAACACTGAATTGCCTTTGCAAAACACAGAATAGTGTGTGGCTTTGCATTTAAGAACCCAGCTCCTGTATAATCTCAATATTTGTAAATCTTTACCTTCATCTGCTGGAGGCAGTTGCATATTTACTGAGAACATATTTAGCCTGCATGTTTACTGAGAACAAACCAAGTATGTGGCTCAGTTCTCTCTCAAGATTTAAAACAAGACAACAAATTAAAAGAACTCAGAACAATATCTTGGTTGTAGTGACCATGAGATGGTAGAGTTCAGGATCTCATGTGGCAGGAACAGAATAGCTAGCAGAATCACAACCCTGGACTTCAGGAGGGCCAACTTTGGCCTTTTCAAGCAATTGCTAGGGGAAATCCCATGGGACAGGGTACTAGAAGGTAAGGGGGCCCAAGATAGCTGGTTAGCATTCAAGGACTGCTTCTTCCGAGCTCAAGATCAGAGCATCCCAGCAGGTAGGAAGTCAAGGAAGGGTACCAGGAGACCTGCATGGTTAAACAGCGAACTGCTGGGCAAACTCAAGTGGAAGAAGAGGGTGTACAGATCATGGAAGGAGGGGCTGGCCACTTGGGAGGAATATAAGTCTGTTGTCAGAGGATGTGGGGAGGCAACTAGGAAAGCTAAGGCCTCCTTGGAATTAAACCTTGCAAGAGAGGTCAAGGACAACAGAAAGAGCTTCTTCAAATACATTGCAGGTAAAGCCAACACTAGAGGCAATGTAGGCCCACTGATGAATGAGGTGGGGGCCCTGGAGACAGAGGATAAAAAGAAGGCGGAGTTACTGAATGCCTTCTTTGCCTCTGTCTATACTGCTGGAGGTTGTCCTGAGGAGCCCCGGACCCCTGCGGCCTCAGAAGAAGTCAGGATAGAGGAGGAATCTGTCTTGGTAGATGAGGGCTGGGTCAGGGACGAATTAAACAATCTGGACGTCCATAAATCCATGGGCCCTGATGGGATGCACCCACGGGTGCTGAGGGAGCTGGCGGAAGTCATTGCTAGGCCACTCTCCATCATCTTTGCTAAGTCGTGGGCAACAGGAGAGGTGCCTGAGGACTGGAGGAAAGCGAATGTCACTCCAGTCTTCAAAAAGGGCAAGAAGGAGGACCCGGGTAACTATAGACCGGTCAGCCTCACCTCCATCCCCGGAAAGGTGATGGAACAACTTGTTCTTGATGCTGTCTCTAGGCACATCAAGGATAGGGGGATCATTAGGGGCACTCAACATGGCTTCACCAAAGGGAAGTCTTGCTCAACCAACTTGATAGCCTTTTATGAGGACGTAACCCAGTGGATAGATGATGGTAAAGCTGTGGATGTGGTCTATCTTGATTTCAGAAAAGTGTTTGACATGGTCTCCCACAGCATCCTCGCAGCTAAACTGAGGAAGTGTGTTCTGGATGATCGGGTAGTGAGGTGGATTGTGAACTGGCTGAAGGAAAGAAGCCAGAGAGTGGTGGTCAATGGGACAGAGTCCAGTTGGAGGCCTGTGTCTAGCGGAGTCCCTCAAGGGTTGGTACTGGGACCAGTACCATTCAATATATTCATTAATGACTTGGATGAGGGATTAGAGTGCGCTGTCAGCAAGTTTGCTGATGACACAAAACTGGGAGGAGTGGCTGACGCACCGGAAGGCTGCGCAGCCATTCAGAGAGACCTGGACAGGCTGGAGAGCTGGACGGGGAGAAATTTAATGAAATATAAGGGCAAGTGTAGAGTCCTGCATCTGGGCAAGAACAACCCCATGTACCAGTACAAGTTGGGGGCAGACCTGTTGGAGAGCAGCGTAGGGGAAAGGGACCTGGGGGTCCTAGTGGACAGCAGGATGACCATGAGCCAGCAATGTGCCCTTGTGGCCAAGAAGGCCAATGGCATCCTGGGGTGGATTAGAAGGGGTGTGGTTAGTAGGTCGAGAGAGGTTCTCCTCCCCCTCTACTCTGCCCTGGTGAGGCCGCATCTGGAATATTGTGTCCAGTTCTGGGCCCCTCAGTTCAAGAAGGACAGGGAAGTGCTAGAGAGAGTCCAGCGCAGAGCCACGAAGATGATTAAGGGAGTGGAACATCTCCCTTATGAGGAGAGGCTGAGGGAGCTGGGTCTCTTTAGCTTGGAGAAGAGGAGACTGAGGGGTGACCTCATTAATGTTTATAAATATGTAAAGGGCAAGTGTCAAGAGGATGGAGCCAGGCTCTTCTCAGTGACATCCCTTGACAGGACAAGGGGCAATGGGTGCAAGCTGGAACACAGGAGGTTCCACATAAATATGAGGAAAAGCTTCTTTACGGTGAGGGTGACCGAACACTGGAACAGGCTGCCCAGAGAGGTTGTGGAGTCTCCTTCTCTGGAGACATTCAAAACCCACCTGGACGCGTTCCTGTGTGATATGGTCTAGGCAATCCTGCTCCGGCAGGGGGATTGGACTAGATGATATTTCGAGGTCCCTTCCAATACCTAACATTCTGTGATTCTGTGATTCTGTGATCTTCAAATGAAATGCATTGGTTTTTAGAGCATTATCTTTGATTGTTGAAAACTTGACATTTTTTTCCATCCTCCTGTGGTTTAGCCCAATGAATGTTTTTTGTTCTTGTTAAACATAAAAGCTTGATACATCAAGACTGTTTTGCAAGGTGGGATTAGACTCTTGCTCTCTTCTGCCCTTAGTGTATATGATAGTTATCAGTATTTCTAGAAATTGTAGTTGCTGTAGTAGGAGAAAAGAAACAAAGAGACCTGGTCTTGAATACCGTATCCGGAAGACATTCATAATTTGAGAGAGGTCCCTGGCACTGAGAGAATACTGAGCCCATTAACTTTCTTGAGAATGTGATTATTGAGAGGAAAGGGGGTGGTGGTGGTGGAAGAATGTTGGAAAGGCCTTTGAACTTCTCCAGGGCTGAATGGGAGACATTATTGTACTCTTGAAAATGTTATCATCAGGTTGAGGAGAATTTTTCTCAGTTGTGCTCACAATAAAGCAAAAATCTTGAAAGCTGCAGACCTGTCATAAATAATAGTGCCTGTCTGCATTTTAAATTTAATCATATTAAGGGAATATGAAAAATACATATTTGTTGTAGAAAACAACAAGAACGCCTGAAGTTAATTTAGGTTTGCATGAATATTGAACTTCAGTTTTTAGTGCAACGTAAATTTTACATCTCCTCAATCTTGCTGTGCAATGAGTGCAATCATACTCTTGGATTGCGTTTTATTATCTCATACGTGTCCATATAGTCATCCTACCTAATGTAAAATTGAAATGGATCAAGTGGAGATTGGAAATGGTGACAGCAACACTCCAATTTTTGTTGATGTATTTTGGATCAAAAATCATAAGGTTCTTGCATTTGCATCTTGATGCAAGAGAAAAGAATATTCCTCTCCAGAAAAAGCAAAAGTACTGCTTTTTATTAGAAAAGCTATTTCAAATAGTGAGAAAGTTTAAAAAAAAATGTCAAGTATTATAACAATAAATTTAAAATTGGCATGTTATTATTTATTTGCTTTTTTTTGAACAGTTCTGCATCTGGGTATAATTTTTTTCATGGCTCTGTAGTCTAACACACAATTACAGTTAAAAAATACTTCTGACTCTGTTACACAGTGTAAATGTCAGAAAAAGTAGTCTGCAATGAAGACAGAAAAGTTATGGGATTCTGTAGCTTCATGAGGCTGAGTGAACATTTTTTTTACCCATATAAATTCTTCTCTGACTTGTCTGCTTTCTCTGCTGAGCCTAACTCATTTGATGTTCTAGTTTCCAAATACTATATTGGCAAGTCAGATGCAGCTTGATTTTGAAAGGACTTACTGATGAAGTTAACCTTTTAGAACACTCTCTTTTGAGAGGTAGGTACTAATCAGAAAGAGTATCTACCCTTCCGAAAGGGTGGGCTATGAAATAGGCAGAATTTTCGTCATCATCTTCACCTCTGGTTTAACATAAATGCAACATATCTGCAAGATTTCTAGTAAAGTGGTGTGGTTCCTTGAAGGATTCGGTTTGTTTTGTTTTTAAAGCGCTTTGAAATAATTTAAAAGAAACCAAAACAAAGGAAGATAATTGATTCTTGTGGTTAGCTATGAATATTCAGTTGTGAACAGACTCACTTGTTTGTCTGTTGTCTTTTATCTTATGCAAAAACAAAGTGGAATTTAGTTCAAAGTTATAAACGGAATGTTAGTGTCTCTGTCACTGTAGACTGCTTGATTACTCTATATTGTTGTTGCCTTATAGAAAAGAAAAATTATTAGAAGTTTTATGGGGAGACATGGGAATAATTTCTTTTTTTCTTGGTGTTGAAGGCAGTTATTCCTGTATGGTGGAAATGCCATTTTGTAAACAATAAGCCTTTTCTGGTTACCATCAGTGAAAGATACTTAACCTCTAAGAATACTTCATCTTGCTCAACAGTGAAATTCAAGTTCCTTCTGTGTGTGAAAGTGAAATAATCTATACTTGATTAGACTTAGGGCAGCTTTTCTTCTATTTATTTCTTATACTAGTGAGCTAAGGAACCCAAATTTTATAGAAAAGGGAAGTGACATAATCTGAAAGCAAGTTGAATACATAATAATAGTATTTTTTCCTCTTCCTTTCCTGCTTTTTAATGATCTGTTTTCTGGAGCTAAAAAAAGAATTTAGCATCCTTATTTATGAACTAATATCTGTAATTTCAAATACGTGAATATATTTCTGTTATTTACGAGGTTAACACAGGACAGATGAAAATGCATTAAATTTTTATAAAAACTCATCCTTTATTTTGATTTCTCAGTGTCATTTAATTCCAGTTAGTGAGACCAAACAAAAACAGTTAAGAAACAGCCAAATGAACCATTCACTCACAGGATGTACTAAGTTCATAATTGTTTCAAGGAATGATAAGTGGAAGTTATGGGAACTACTATAAGATTAAATATAGCATTTTCACATATCAGTTTAATATGCTTCAATTAGAAGTGACATCAGAAACACAGGTTTCTCATAAAGTGTAATGAACCTTTGAATAGTGTTACATATCTGTATGTGTTTGTAGATAAATACACAAGGTTGGGGGGGGTGTGTATGTATATATAGCATCTTTACATAAAGCATCAATTCAAGAGTTCCAATGTAAAACTCACTAAAAAAGAAATAAATTTTAAGTAGGAAATTAAATACTAATGTCTTTATGGCTATGTGTAGGTATGTGTACTTATCTGTAAATCTCAGGAATATGCCATGCCCTAGACACTAGATTGTGTGGGCACAGTCTAGTCTTTGGATAATGCAAAATATAGAAGAAAGTTTCTGAAGCTAGGGTTACCTAGGATATCCCTTTCTCTAGCAAATGACCTCGAGGTTAGGCCAAGCAGTTGTGCTGCTTCAGTTACTTCTCTCTGGCTCAATGATTCTTAAATTCTGTCTTATGAAAGTGTCCTTTGAAACAAGGCAACAGGCTGTGAAGGAAGCTGAACCCAGCTTCATTTCCTGGGTAGGTCCAAGGGCTGTTGCTAACTGAAAGTGGACACAGAGTATAATGGTGCAGGATTTTGTTTGCACTCATGTCAACATTGTTTTCTGTTGGTTAGCTCCAAAGCCACAGGCTCAGGGTGCTGGTAGTTCTGGGTCTAATTCTGAGGTGCAGAATTTTACCCATGCCATCTGTGTTGTCCTAATACCTATTATGATCCTATACTGTGGGCTAGACATCTACAGCTTCAGCATTATACTTGCAGACACCTAAGGACACATTTACGTTTTCTGGTCAGATTAGGTCTTCCCCCTGCCAAGTATGGAAGTGGAAAGGCAGAGAAGTGTGACTGTCATTGAAGCAGTTTGCAGAGAGAAACCTCATATCTAAGCAGCGTAACTCAATTAGTATGGAACAGTATTGAGACAATACCCTCAATTGAAATTGAGTCCATGCCTTTACGTGCCACTCCATATGGGTTTACCAGTTCAGATCTCTGTTTGCTCAGGGATCTCTGTGTCATGATCCATTCTGTGATGACGAAGTCCGATATCTTTACTCACTCTACCTTAAATTCCCAAAGGTAATGCTCTACTATAGACACCAAGTAAAGGATGGTGTTGCTGTCCTACAGAACATGCTGGTAAACTGTAAGAACAATACTGATTAAACTGGGTTAGGGGAAGTTAAAGCAAGGAACAATTTACCAACCTTTATTATTAATTTGTTTTTGTAAATGATAAATTCTTTTAATTTCCATAAAGTTATACTGCTGTGGAAGATGGCGGAACAAGGTAATTGAACCCCCTCGTGCAGTCAGAATTAATTTGAAGTGCAATTCCCACAGTGTTTAGTGTTTGATGTACTCTAGATCAAGCACTGAGTGACACTTTTGTGATGAGATACTTGCTTTTAGGAAAGATGAACAGATATTAACTGAACCACCATGTTTGCTGTAAAGGAAGTTTTTGTTCATAGTTGTATTTCTGTAGCATCTTCTTTGGGGAGGTACATAGAGACCATCAATAACAGGCAAGCAAAAAAACACTAACTGACAAAATTTTTGGTAAGTTGAGCTACCCTTAAAAAATACAGTATATTCCAAACAATACAAATCCCTCCTCCATGTTTCAAAGAGCATTCAATTCTCAAGGACAGGGTTCATAGTTTAGAAAAGCCCTGTTTAATTTCAAAGTTTAGATAAGTTTCTAAGTTTTCAGTATTTATGGGGTTTCACAGTGAGCCATAAACAGAGCAGCAGTTTTGCTGTATGTCTTACTTTTTATCTGTTCATGATATGGAAAGTAAATACTTCACTGTCTTTAGGGAAATGTAAAATTTGTGAGCATAAATATTTGTGAACATTCTTTGGTATGAATTTTCACCTCAGACATCTGAAATCAAATAATCGTATGTATGGCACAATCATAAAATTGTGCAGACCGTCTTAACCAGGCTTTAACCTTTAGAGTAAGAATTCTGTTTTTAGCATGTGACTCACTAAAAATTTTGCCTGTTTGTATCCTGCCTCCCTAACTAATTACTGTCTGTTTAGTTAAACCAAGGAGTAGACTTTAAAGAATTGGCTCAAGAATCAATTTCCTTGAATTTTACTCTTCTTTCGTTCAGGGACAGAGATTATTAGAATTTAAAACTTAAGGCACACTGTTAGATCATCTGTGATACACCGTCATCTAATCTAACTTGTGTATCATAGACATGGAATTTTATTCTATTTGTCCTACACTTTTAATTAAAAAAACATAATGTCTTGCTTTTGGCTGAAGCAAAAAAGGTCTACAAGGAAGTGTGCAGCCTTGATTTGAAAACATCAAGGAGATCTTAAAGAGTACCAGGACTCAAGGTTAATTGTTCCCGTGCCTTTTCTTTTTTTTGTTTCAGATGTGTTATTCATTTTTTCTGTCCTATTAACATTTGTTTGCCAAATTGAAGCATCCATATTTATTTTTCTCCCCTGTGAAAGTATCTATGGAATGTGATTTGGTCGGTTCTTAGTCTTCCTTTTAAAAAAACCCTAAAACCCCCAAAACCTATAAAACTGATTTTTCGCAGCTCTCTTAATGTAAAGTGTCTTCAGCAGGTTTCCAATTACTTTTATGGATCCTTTCTAACTTGAAAAGTTCCCTTCTAGTTTCTCATCATTAAATTTTAATATGTGCAAGTCAAAACTGAATGTTGTGTTTCAATATCGGTTCCATCATTGCCTTTCTACCCCCAGTTACCTTGTTAAACTTCAAAGGATCATACTGCTTACTTAGGCTACAGAATGATCCTGGAATTTATGAGACTTTCTTACCCACAGCAAATCCTGCCTCTTTTTCAGAGAAGATGCTTTCCAGGGCCCATTTATCTTTATTGAGGTATGGTCTAGGTTCTTATTTTTAGATGAATGACCTTACATTTGGCTCTATGGAAACACAGATCCTTTTCCTGAAAATATCCAACCATGTGATCCATTTTGTTCCATATGCTGCCCTGTCCTCATTATTATTCACCTCAATAGTATATACCACCTGCCAATTTTCTTTTTGTATTTATTTTTAAATTATCAAAAAGGATTGGGATGAGAAATCCCACTGGATTGTTTCAGCCATTGATGGTTCCTTATTGACATCTATTTTTTCAGGTTTTGCAATTACTGACATTATTATTCATGTAGTATGTGCCTTACTGATACTGCATAGTATCATTTTTCTCTTGTAATGGTGTAGGACGTGAAATTAAAAATACCTACAAGAAGCTATTAGGTTTAGCAAGCTGCCCTTGTAAATTAAATCCCTTATATAAAAGAAAATGAAAAATGGGGTTTTCTGACAGACTGTATTTCCTAGAAGATTGTGTTAAAATACCAAGTCGTGACAGCATTTAGAAACACAAAAAATATTCACAGTCTTTATTTGTGAATATCATTGTTTATTTCTTGAACCGATACTGACAATTTTTCTTGCCCTGTTTGAATATTTATGCTGTGTCATTATATGTCCTATCTTATGGAATTTCACTGATATGTGAAGATCTGTTAAAAGGTAATGTCAAAAAAAAAAAAGGTCTCCTCAGACGGTGAGTTAGGGACTCCTGTGATCAGGCAGTTTGATCCTGATGATTTTAAAACACTTGATGCTAATAGAAGTTGCTAAATGACTTCTCTGTTGGCTAATGGCTTGGTAAGTAGTCAGCTTTGCTTTGTTAGAATCTCAGATCACAGGTAATTAAGATTAATCATGATATGAAATCACTTCTGTATCTTCTAAAATCTGTCCTCATGGACATTTTTGGAGGGTTTATCAAAACTGAATGAATTTTCCAAAGAACCCCAAAGTATATTGCCAGGATAAAGATGTCTATGTATAAACAAACATTGAATCTTATATCTGTAATCAAAATTGTGGGTTTATTGAAGATGAAAATTTAATAATTGCCAGGAAAAATAATCATACCTGTCCATAGCATCATTCTTGGATATATTGCAATCATTATGGCTAATCTTTTTTTAATTATTATTATTTCTATTTTAAATAAAATTGACCAATTATAACTGAAAAGCATCATAAGACAGATTTCAACTCAAAAGATTGAAGCCGAGAACACTAATATGCAATTTAAAATGTGGTACTTTAGTGGCAGGTGTTGGTGGGCTTTAGTAAAGGTTTTATTGCACCACCTTAAGTGTAAAGTTTAGTCCTGTTTGTACAATTGAAGCTAGTGGGAACAAGTGTTTTAAATTATTTCAGACCACCTTTTATGAGAAACAAGCAAAGGAACAATGCTTCTCACCCTGAATATTCCTTTTTCATGAACCAGCTGTGATTTTAAGCACATTTCATGGCCTTGAAATCTCAGAGATTTCTTCTAGGGTGAAGTTTTCAATACACTCTGTTATATCTTTAGTGCTACTTGTATAACTACAAAGGGCTTAGAGTTATTAATTTTTCCCAGGCTACATTTTTGTCCTTTATGTACCAGCTGTTAAGATCTACACAATTTCATTTTTTTCTTAATTCAGTTTAATGTGAACTTAATAAACAGGCTTTTAAAGTATGAGAAGTAGCTAGCACTAATATTCAGGTAGCATAGTATGTATCTTAATAATAGCTAAAGCTGTTTTTGTGGTGATTTTTCTTATCTTTGTGAAGGGATTTCATAATTTCTAATGTACTAACAGGGTTATTAACTTTTATAATGCTTTTATATTAATATAGAAGATTGCTTCTGGTAGGATAAAATGTTTGTATGCTTTCTCTTTGCTCTAATGCTCCTTTTATTCTCTATTATTTGTTTAGAAATTTTCTACTTACATGAATAATAACTGAATACATTCCTTTCTGTTCCTGCTGATTCTGTTGCAGAGCAACTGAAATGCAAAATACTCTGTATTGCCTGTTTTTCAGAAGCTATCATATGATAATACAAATGTAATGGTTTTGCAGTTATTTTGGGAGACAGGTAGAGGGTAGGAAGAGTAATTATTTTACAAAGGAATTAACTATAGTTATGTTCATTTTTTCTGTGCCTGGTACAAAACTTTAAACTGTGCAACATTACAACAAGGAGTTGCATTAGGTTTGATTCTTTCAGTTATGTGATAGTGTTTTTTAATACATGCACCAAGTAAAATGAGAATTCTGAATATTTGTTGTTATCGACATCTTAAAAATTCCTTGGGTGGAATCGATGTAGATATCTACAACATATACAGACTTTAAACCAAAATGATGCACAAATTAAAGAACATTCTTCTGGGAAAAGTGCATTGGAGTTAAAATCTAATAGCTATTAATTATGATCTATTTACAAAGTGTATGTGCCCCCATTGAGAAATAGGAGCCTTTTCAGGTCAGCTGCTTTTATAACTGGTCTTTGGGAAGACAATAGGCTTGTCAAAAGCCTGTAAGACGTTGATACAATTAGTAGTGTAATAGTTTATTTTAGTTATTTTTTTTAAATGTGTGATTTATTTTTTTGTACTTAGGAATTAGACTGAGAGGAAAAATATATTGTGTCATGTGTACTTGGGAAATTCTCTCAAGTGTATTTGGATGTTTCTTAATCACCATTCCTAAACATGTAAAGTAAAATCAGCTTTAACATTCACAGTGTCTTTATAATGCTTCTGTCTATCTCCATTATATATATTCTCTATATATTCTAAAAGCTTTTGTATAATCTCAGTGAGTCTGTCCTAAAGGTATTAACTTTTAAAACTGCAATAAATAATTACAAAGTAACTGGAAAACCCTGACTTTACACAGTTGCAGTTCATTGCCCCACAGCAACCTTAAAATGATCTATTAAATGATTATTAGAAACAATTAATTATACCAGAGAACTCTAAAAGCTCAAATGTAATTTCATGGTTATAATTTTCTTGTCAGGTAATAAAACGGGATGAACTTGGCAAGGATCTGTCTGACTGCTCTCTGTTCGATTTGCTGAAATACGATGATTATAACAGTGACAAGCACCTAGCTCTGGAAGAATTCTATAGAGCTTTTCGTAAGTACAAAAACTAACCTATTCTCCCTTCAGTTTTCTTTTCTCTCTCTTGCTTTGTTTTTCTAAAATGGTATTTTTTTTATTTTTAAATCTTGATAGATCCTGATGCTGTACTTAAACAATGAGTATAATTTAACAGTCATGATATGGAAGAGAAATCAATGCAGAAATCTTAGCAGAAATCAATGAGATCCATTACAGACCAGATTTCTGAGGGATTTTGGTAATGGAGAATTTGTAGATAATCTTTCTTAATGCCAGCACGCACTGATAAGTCTGTGTTGCACACAAAAAGGAAGTAGTGTGGTCAGGACTTAATCAATAGAACAGAAAAACTAGAACGCTTCCCCACACCCTGTATTTATGAGTGCTGATAAGACCATTTCTGACAAACCCTGCAACAAATGTACCACTTCTATTAGATGCTTTATGTCTTCACAGGACTTGGAAAGAGACACAGATTTGTGGTGTAGTTTTGCCAGGTATTTGTTCTCTGAATGCCAAAGGTGACTGGGGACAAATGTGTGTAATACATATGAACATCTTGACAAAACCACAGGGGTATGGGTTAACATGGTAGTGAGTAACAGAAAGAAGACAGACATTGAGAGCTTTCATATAGTGTGTTACATGCAATTCAAGGTACATCCATATATTTTGTTATATACAGATGAGAACTGATGATTTTCACTCCTACCTACCTCAAATCTAAGACCGAATCTTGAAATATGATTTTGGTTTCAATAGCTTTTGCTCCACATTCAGCAACTTGGCAGCATAGCAGATCAAGTTTGTTCTCAGCTTTTCCTATAATTACAGTTTGATTATGCATTGGCTAGTCCATTAATGTGTCTTCATTTTGACTCATTATAGCTTGTTGCTTTCGTCTTCTTGTACTTTATCTTTTAACAACTGACAGCTCTCAGCCACTTTAGATGATGTCAAATGAAAAAAGATCCAAAACTACTTACAGAGTTTAAAACTAAAAAGTAATGAATGTATATTAGGAAAAAAATGGATGGATGGAAAACACTAAGAATAAACATGAAATTAATCATCAAGAAAGGCTTCCTGAAAGTTTCCTAGTTTTGCCCGTTGAATTCTATTTTTATTTCCCTGAAAGTCTTTCAGAAAGTGTGATTTTGTGATACTGCTTAACTGAACTAGTGGCTTACTGCTCCTAAAAAAAACTTGATCCTGCTTCCAGACATTATCTGACTCACTTTCTTGCAGTGTCCTGATACTCACGGTCTCTCCTCTGAGAGAAAGTGAAAGGAGAGTACAGCCAAGAAATAAGAGGGGGAGAGGGAGAGAATGGGAGATGTTAGGACTTTGTGGCAGTGAGATAAATTGATTCATCTGTACCAGCAAAACCCTAGGAAATACCTTAATTTGTTTATAAAAAGTTGTGATACCAGTCTGACTTACCAAAACATACAGAATTACATAGCATCTATAGAAATGTACCTGTGCATTATCTAAGGTTATATGGATAGATGTTGTACATGTAGATCTTGATTATATGCATAGATGTGGAAATATATATGGAAGCATGTAGGATATATAGCAATCCAAGAAGGCTAAAGACATGTTTAAAGGTGTTAGCATGCTGTTTGCAAACACTGAAACCATGTATTAATGGAAGCATAATATTGTTCTTCCAAATAAGACTTTGATGTGCCTCTGAGGAACTATTTTGTATAGTTGTAAAACTCCAGTCATAAGGATAGCTTTTTGTTGTATATTTGTAATGAACTTTTGAATAACGAAGATAGTTTCCATATGATATGTTAAGTGTTGCCTTAATATGAATGATAATGGAAACATTAGATTACATAATTTAGGAATTATTTAGGTTCCTTTGTTGCAATACAATAGTGAAGAAGACCCTACTTAAAAGTATAAGGGTATCTTGCAAGGTGATTTCTATAGCTAGATAGATTCATTCTTCTATGTAGAGTTTTTTAACAAACTGTCTACATATTCATTACGTTGTTTAAAAATGACACCTAAAAAAAGGTACTGATTCATTGTATGTTGGGTGCCCAATAGGCCAAAGGGATGGGACATACCATTGGTCTCTCTAATTAAGGCAAAACAAATACTAAAAAAATAAATTTGAGGTTTAACTCTAGTTCCATTGCATTTGTTCTTGAGAGAGTTTGAATTCAGTTATTCTGACCTATGTCAATAGCATTAACAAAAATTACATAATGCTGTAAAGGTATACTAAGCCAAGCAAAACCGAAACAAATTAAAAGATAACCACTTGGTTATTTGTCTACTACTCTTAAGGCTAAACAAACTGACCCCAAGCTGAAACCAAGTTCTCACACAAACCAAACCAAACCTGGGCAAAGCAAGTGTGACAGCTCTAGTCCAGAGGCCTGTGTGGTTTGCTTAAGGCAAAGCCTGTGACCTGTTACTAGTAACGTCAAGTCTGGATTGACCAAGATACAGAGAATTAATATAGACAGGGAACCAGATCCACGTAAGGATATATAGGCAAGAAGCTTGTCATGTCTTCCACACAGCATTCCACACACGAGTATTGCCTCGTTTATGCATCAGTCTATGATAGGATTAAACATATTAATTTTCTTCAAAGAGTGATATAACAATGTTGAAAATAATTATTCCAAACAGAAATAAACCTGATTTTTTTCCAGAATTTTCTTTAAGTATTTAATAATTTCGGGTTTGCATTCCGAAGTTATAATTACGTTGTATTGTAATTATCTATTATAATTTTGAAATTATAATTCTGTGCAGTGTAGAAAAGATTATTTTTCACCAGCTTGGACACTTTCAAACATGTAGAACAAATCAAAATCAAAATAGGAAGGATTTTCTTAAAAACACTTTTCATAACTATGTTATGTGTGAAAGATTATAACTGAGTAATAGTATTTCAGGGGATTGTTAAAATATTGTGGTCTTATTTGTTATTTAAAAAAGTTTAAAAGACATAACTGTTATTTTAGATAAAAAATGCTTGTAGAATTTTTGACCCCTTGCACGGTCCTCTGTCCATTGAGCTTGACAGTGTATTTGTATCTGTTTTATCATTCTTTTATCTCCACCTTTTTCATCTACATTTAGAACTTAATCTCAATTTAATACCTGCTACTCCCAGTGGATTTGCCTCTATCCCTAATAGCAGTAGAGTGGTGGATTTGAGAACTGTTGAAATCTCCTCATTAAAGTTTGTCTGCCCAACTGCTGGAACAAAAGTTACTGACATTTATTCACTCAGGCGGGCAGTGGAGAAAATTTGGGTTTGCAATGCTGGAGAAATGGTTCCTATTCAAAACCGCTGCACAGAATTAAAAGGATTTTTGTTTTGTTTTGTTTTCCTTCTTTATTTCTGTAACTCTAATAAGTTGCTTTTTTAAGTATGGAGAGGGAGTGGAAGAAAGGGCATAGAAGGGAAGCAGTTCTTATGCCTTGTTTGTTAAGACAGAATCATATGAGCACTGAAATGGTAGGACTAGGTGGTAGAGGTAGGTGAGGGGTGATATGGGTCACAGTACCACAGTTTTTATATGTGACAGTTCCCCAAGGGTACTTTTGAAGCCAGTTTGTACCTAAAGCCGATAAAATATAAAACGTATTATAGATAACAAAATACACTTTTAAGGTATATTTGAATTTGAAGATTAAACAGCTCTCATTTTCTAAATGTAGTTGTTCATCAACATCCTCTACTGAGCACTGGATCGTGCTGCACAGAAGCACCTTTGAAAAAAACGAGAAGGCTGTAAAAGGGCTAAGAGAAGACGTTAGGGATATTCGTGTCATCAACCTGAGCCTAAAAAAGAGGACAGTAAAAACCTTAAGGGCAAAGATTAATCATTGCCTGTTTTAAAGATCAGCTATTACATACTTTGATTTGGGCTGAAATTACAGAACTTGTCTTCGGGCGTAGCTTTTAGGAGGAAATTCGAGGCCGGTGCCTAATATGATTGTTAAATGTGATGCTTTGTTGTGTCTTGAATCATGTGCAAAGGGAAGCAGCAAGAAGTCCCCATAAAGACAGGGCTCATTATGATCACATATGCTTAGTTAGTTTCTCTCAGTCCTCAAAAATGCTTCTAAACCATCACTGCTTTCATTATGATAGCTTTACTTCTATTTTAATTTGTTAAATGCAGTTATTACAGTTGTATGTTCAAAAATCCTTTTTTTAAATGTGTATCTTTATTTCCAAAGCAAAATAGACCAGAATTTAACGAAGAAACAAATCTACATATAACATCTATACTGAATTATTCATTGAAATAAATTAGATTACCCATTGGCTTCTATAAGTTATTCTCAAGTCCATAAAGCCTAACCCAGAAAATACTTATTGAATTTATACTTCCAATGACTTCAATATGAGGTCCCAAATATTGTATTTAATGTGGAATCTGAGTAAGAGCTTTGTAACTATGATGAGTTTTCAATAGTAAAACAGGTTAAGAAATAGTAGAGGAAAGATTTTCTAAGGGAAGAAGAGGTATTATTCTGTCTCCTGCTACCATTAATTCCTTTTCAGCAACAACTAGTGTGTATCAGATTGTTCCAGAGGGTGTTATATTTCAGCACTAACCTCTGAAAATACCAGTTAACATCATACCGAGTAGGAGCTATTGAACTTAACGGTAATATTTTTCTGCTCAACCTAATCTATCTTTTAAATTCCTACCTGTGCTACATGTATTTTCAATCTAGAGATTCTCAGCTGGAAAAGAATACAACCTCTTCTGTTGAGTGGGCAGAATTTCAAACAGATCATTTCAAACAAGTAAATATTTCAGGCATTAAATATTGTTTCATGGATTGAAGTAGTGTGCCTGAAATTTCTCACATGCCGCTAGGTCATATCATTTCATTATGGTGCCAAGTGATTTCCAAATGATGACAAATGTGTTTATTTGGTGCTTCCCCAGTAAGACTGTGTATGTTTTTTTTGTGAGTTCTGGTTGGTTTTTGTTGGTGGTGGTGGGGGTGGTGTTTTGGTTTGGTTTTTATTTTTTAGATTTTTTTTAAACTTTTTTTAATTAAAAAAGATCTCTGAGTAAAAGGTCCCTTTTTGAAAAAAAAAATCTTCAGTGTTGTGATTTGACAAGTAGAAGTCCTCTGGGAAATGCTAAGCTGTTGGTGTACTTTGCCTGTTCAGATCTGGACCAATGTAGGACATAACTGATTTTAACATACCTTCTTTATAGCATTCATTCAAAACGCTTGATAATACTTAAATAATAACATGCGGCTGAAGTTTTTTATTCTTTTAAAATTTTGCCTGATTTTTGCCTTCCTTCTCGATAAACATAAAATGAAAGATTTTATCAAGGTACTGCAAGTTCAGATACGGTACATGCTTGTCATGAAGCTCTGATGAAGTATGATAATAATAATTTTATGTAATTCTGCTACAGTCTCTTCTAAGATATAGGATGTTTGCACTCACTTGGGTAATTTAAGAACTGGATAAAAAGTGTCAAAATGAACCAATCGCATTTAACTGTAAATAAGCTGTTATTTCTTAAGGCCAGATATCTGGAAATGGAGTACTAATAAAACATTATTACATTGTGATGCTAAACAAATGAGTTGCAGTTCTGTAAATTCAGAATTTGACCTTTTGCTAAGGCCAGGTGCCAAAGGTTTTTCTTCATGTTTTGGGGGAATCAAGTAACAAACTTAAGGTCACATTAAGTTTGCATGAGTAGATGAAACAATATTTCACAAGGTCTTTGGCTATCAGAAAATAAAGAGGAAATTAGGAGATTTTGTTTAGGAATCTTGAGTTCTGCTGACCTCTAATCCCATCACTGCATTTTCCTGGGAGCTTTTGCTCAGTTCAGTGAGGTAGGTTACTAGAGACAGCACTGTGAAATATGAGATTGCAGAGGATAAAAATTGGAACCAAACACCTTAGTTATAGTGTAATTGTTTCAGACAAGGGGATTGGTAGAGAGGGACTTGCACATTTGATA
The DNA here is from genome assembly GCF_013368605.1 of Nyctibius grandis. NCBI lineage: Eukaryota > Metazoa > Chordata > Aves > Nyctibiiformes > Nyctibiidae > Nyctibius > Nyctibius grandis. The sequence continues at coordinate 48,249,230 of NC_090663.1, forward strand.
CTGGCTCTAAATGCCTGAGAACGAAATCATATGCATTTCAGTGCTATGGAGAATGACACAATGTCATAGTGTCAATAAATATCTGGTTATGGTTAGCAAAGTCCCCCAGTAATTGGTCTATTAGCTGTTTCGTGGAAATTAGTTATCTGTGGTGAGTTAAAGTATTGTTGCAACTATTTTATGTTGCTAATTCTGAGAATATGTTCATCTTTGCAAAGCAGTTTATCTGTAAGATTAGTCTATGACTGATGTTCCAACGTGCACAAACACCTTTATCTACATATTGTAAGTAACATTTAAAGACAAATTTTAGATAATAATTTATAATCACAGTTTCCTTTGTTGATGCTTTTAAAGGAAGCACTTTTTCTCCATAACAAGGAGAGGGGAAAAAAAAAAAAGAAAGAGAAAATACTATCAGAGCATAAGGAGTAATGACGGTACATTAAAGGAGACAATCACTAGCTAATCCACAAGCAAGAATATTAGGTATCTCTACTTCAAGGCAGAGTTACTCTTCTGGAACTATAATGAAAAGTAATAGGCTCCTAAAATATTATTTAATAAGAAAGCCTCGATAACCATTGCATTACTTGTTTCGTTTGCACCTATGACATTACCTCTTTATCTGGATTTCATAGCTAAAATCGGTCACCAATTTCAACTTCCAGAGTAACTGACTATAAACACTGTTAGCCAACAATAAGTATTCATTTAAGCATAATTTCTAAAATAAATTTCAATATTATAATTATATTAATTCTCAATTCAAGTTACCTTTCCTTTAAAAAGAACTGAAATCATATTTAGTAGTTGGCTTCTTTAGGAAACAGCATAGAGAAATCCTTTTCCTCTTACAAAAACCAGAATGTACCAGTATGAATTTAAGACATGGGTGAAATGTTCAAAACTGTGTCTAAGGTATTTCCTTATGTGCCTAGATAGTTGTTTTATTTTCCATGCAGCTGAATGCACCCATTTAAAATACATCTAATAAAAGGAGATTATTACTGCATGTTAAAGTAGACAGTTTATTAGTTCAGCATTAAATTTAAATAATAAAATATTTGGAAAATTAAAAGGCTCTATGAGAAGCACTGTGAACTTGAAATCTGAGGGAACTGTGCTGTTATGTTTTAAGACTCAGCGTTGATTTCTCAGTTGTGCTTAAGTAGAAAAAAAGGAAAGAAAAGGTGGTTCTAATTCATTGTCCCAAGTCATCAAAAAGGAAATGTTTTGATCATTAAGATAATTTAAGCATTTCAGATGAAGACTGAATGAATAAGAAGCCTTTTGTGTCCAGTTTTGAGCTGCTTTGTGTTACTTTATGCTCCATACAAGAATGAGTTTACTGGTGATTCTTAAATATCAAGCAGTAATGTTCACTTTAGAAAAGTATTGCTGGGTAATTTTATCCAAAACTTTGGAACATGTTTTTTCATCTTTATACCTCCCGGGCTATCATGGAGTTCAAAGGAAGAGGCTTTCCCAAAAGAAGTCTGTTGGGTTTTTGGTTTTGGGGTATTTTGATAACTCATCTACTCTAGTTGATTGCTTTGGTTTTGTTCTTGCATCTGGGTAAATAAAAAAAGAAATTATTAAAGCCAGAAGAAGATTGTAAAAGGCTTTTGATAATTCCTGGGATACCTGGATTTCTTAAGCGTATCTGACATTTATACTATAAAAAGAGAATCTGAAGACACAGTTTTGCACCTAGATTTTATGAAAGTACTTTGGAAATGCAGTAAATGGTGCTAATAAAAAAATAATTCAAATTTTGCAAAGCTTGTGAGCTTTTCTATAGACCTTAGTGTTATAGAAAAGTGTATCACAGTATATTGGGAAAGCTTTTTGATTGAATGCCCTCAAATATCAATTGCATACAATAAGGAAAAATTAGCTCACACTTTCTCCATTGTAAAGAAATAATATGGGAGAAGAAATACTTCTAGTTCACTGCATTGTTCTTGATGAATTAGGTTCTGGCAAAATGTTCTTATTTCAGGAAATTTCATTACTAACTTCATTTCCAAAACATAATAGCACAATTTCAAGTTTACTATAGTATTCCTCCATAGCTTTTGAGTTTGGTATTTTTTTTCTCTTTAATATTGTGCTTCTGTAGGGTGCTTTGGTATGTTGTATGTTTTTGCAGTTTACAACTTTCCTAGCAGGTCCATGTATGCCATTGGTAATAAGACACTATTTTTGGCCAACTAAAATAAACATGAACAGAATATTTGGATTAAATATTTTATAGAAAACTTCAAAGAAAATGTAGGTAAATTAATTTCAATATGAAAATTGTCAACATATTACATTTTAAATAAAAATAAATTAAGTTATTTATCTTGGCATCCTAAATTAAATGCTTCAATAACTATATGAAGTTTCCTACCTGTTTTTTTTTTTTTGTTTTATAAAAGGAGAATAGGTTTTGTTTTTTTTTTAAATTGTGTGCTGTACACATAGATATGTGTATAAATAACATGTATGTACACTTAGATAAAAGTGTTTAGGTATATAGTTTAATCTGATGAGTGCTTTTTAAGGCACTCAAGATTCTGAATTCCTATTTGAAAATGCCCTCTTTTTGTCAGTTTTTTTTACCCTTTATTTGACAACTGTTTTGTAGCTTGTTCATAAAATGTGCTAAGGAAGAAAAATTGAAAAAGGCAGTGATTTGCAAGGGGCTTCATGATGCATCCCTTCAGAAAGCAGAAATGTGTATCTGTCCTACTACCTTGCATCTCCTAAACTACTTTGAACTACAGGGAGGAGGAGCCTGCTTCTAAATCAAAATCTCTCTAGTGAGTTTTCAATGCTCAGCTAATTCTAAAGATCTAAAGCTACAAAGTTTGGAGAGGGTAGGACAACTGCAATATTAGTTAAACATGACAAATACATTATTTCTGTTTTTCAACTTAATGGTTTTTTTAAAAGTGTCATATAATAAAAAGTTCATTTCTAACTTCAGAAAGATGACTATACTGCCAGCCCTTAATGAAACACACCAATTATCTATAAATTTGGTTTCATTTTATAAAAACAAATAGATTTATCAAATCATCAGTGGTAATATTTAATTTTTAAAAGATCCTTAGAATATATCTTTTAGGCTTAACTTTTTTTGGGCGAGGGCAGTGTTTTTGTGATTGATGTTGCAATCTAAAAGCATTTGAAAAAACATTCACATATTAAGTTTTTTTAAAGGCAGAATATTGTTCTCTAACACATCTAATAATCTTATTAGTCTAGTTTGTAACAGTTACTAGTACGCATATTAGATAATGCAAATCATTTTAGTGCATTCACAATATGTTTAGATAAAAGGATTCCATCATAACAAATTGTTACTTCTGATTAGTTGATAACTTCATTTTCTGAAGTCATATATTGAATGAAGGAAAGTGCAATTTATAAGTTGTTGTTTTAATTTTGGAAAGTACGGTCAATTTAATCTTGTAGTAATAGAACTATTTGGTATGTTTGAAGATACACATGAAAAGATCTTTTTTCCTTTTTTTTTTTTTTAATTTTATTTCAGTAAGTCTTGATCTGTTGTCAAGCATTTGCCTGGTTAATATACCACAGATCTCTTAAGTGTTTGTAAGTAGCTTCCCATATGCTGTCACTGCTAAAATATTTGGATGTGTGTAGAGTTAAGGAATGTGGCACACCAGAATTTAAGCTGCTACAACTCTATATAAATACTGACAATGGTATTGTTAGAGAGAAAAGAATATAAAATACTTCAGTGTGTCAAAGCTTTTTTTATGATCTCAGATAATGGTATTCTAAACTGTGATGCTTCTTGCTCCTCATCACTCCTGGCTTTCTAACTGCTCAGAAAAAAATTCTCATAATTGCATATAATAATTATTTATGTATTCAGCAGAGAGATAGATGTGAGCTGAATTCAGTAGGAACATTTATGTATGTCTGGGTTGCATATATTTGATGCTAACTCCACTCCCTCTGATCACTGGAGCCCTTATTTAGTTGGATGACTATTATGTGTTTTATATACAGCCTAAAAACATGTGTGCAATTATCCAAATGTATTTCAGATGCTTTTGGGATTTAAAAAAACACCCCCACAAAACCCCACTCTTTCCCCCCCAGCCCCCAACAAAAACGTTAACATTTTCTACCAAAGTAAATAAGGAAACAGACTAACAAAATACCCCCGTGGTTGTGTTGTATACAGAATTAAATTGTCAATAGATTCTCAAGCCAGTTTTCTAAACACATCATGCTCACAGTGTATCAAATCTTATGTTAAGTAGATTAGCAAGCGATTTATATGAAAACACAATATTGGCCATAGTGAAAAAGAAGGTGCCATAAAGAGGCTATGAAGCAGAGGTATACGTAGTGCAATATTGTGTCAAAACATGTTTAAAAAAGATGCAAAACAGTGAAAACCTAAAGGAGGGGAAAACTGCATAAGCCTTCTCTATGTAGTTACTTAGTGTAAGAATTGCGAAACTGATTGCCTAAGATGGAAGGAATCCAAGCAATTCATCTGGCTGCCACTCTGCCAGGAATAAATGATTGGAGAAAGTGTCATTTTTTAAAAACTTGTTTTGCATTACAATTATAATTTTTCCCAACCTAGACATATGGTAGAGAAGTATTTGTTGGAGGGAATAGTTATAGTGTTTTAAAACTTGCTGAACACTCTATTTAAGAAATAGTTGACGCTAAACAAAGATTAATGTTTTGTTTGTGCTTATGAAGTACTGAGCTAATGTCTACTTTGAGTAACAACATATACATATCAACAGCTTCTCTGGGTTAGAACAAAGATACATCTAATCCAGTCTCTTTGCTCTAAGAGTGCTTAGGGAAGATTACAAAAAATGAAAAAGCATATAAGATTCCTCTAATATACTTTCTTTTCTCTAGTGATTTTTGTCTCAGAGACTGATTGTCTTTAATAGCTCTTGATGGATGTCTCACTCATAAATTTGATTGCTTTTTGGACTCATGTGAAATTAGTGTCTACAACATTCTGTTTCAGAGACTTTCACAATTTAATGACTTCTGGATAGAATATTTTTTTCTTCATTGTGCACATCTTCTGGTTAGTTTATTTAGTTCTCGTATGATAAGAAACCATGAAAAAGTGTTCTGTATTTCTAGTCTCCAAGACTTTTTTTTTTTTTAAGCTACTGACATATGTTTGTGGTCATGTCTTTTCCATTCTGGAAAATCTCAGTCATTTAATAGCTTCTTGTACGGAAAGCCTCCCACATCTTTGATCATTCTTGCTGTGTTTCTCTGTTCTTTTTCAAGTTTTACTGCAAGTTTTTTACAGAGGGAGGGATGAAAAGCAAACAGTCAAGTTGCTCATGCAACATGGATTTATACAGTGGCATAATAATGTTTTTCTCTTTGGGTATCAGTCTTTTCGTAATAATTCCTTTTCACAGAATCACAGAATCACAGAATCACAGAATGTTAGGGATTGGAAGGGACCTCGAAAGATCATCTAGTCCAATCCCCCTGCCGGGGCAGGATTGCCTAGACCATATCACACAGGAACGCGTCCAGGTGGGTTTTGAATGTCTCCAGAGAAGGAGACTCCACAACCTCTCTGGGCAGCCTGTTCCAGTGTTCAGTCACCCTTACAGTAAAGAAGTTTTTCCTCAAATTTAAGTGGAACCTCCTGTGCTCCAGCTTGCACCCATTGCCCCTTGTCCTGTCAAGGGATGTCACTGAGAAGAGCCTGGCTCCATCCTCTTGACACTTGCCCTTTACATATTTATAAACATTAATGAGGTCACCCCTCAGTCTCCTCTTCTCTAAGCTAAAGAGACCCAGCTCCCTCAGCCTCTCCTCATAAGGGAGGTGTTCCACTCCCTTAATCATCTTCGTGGCTCTGCGCTGGACTCTCTCTAGCAGTTCCCTGTCCTTCTTGAACTGAGGGGCCCAGAACTGGACACAATACTCCAGATGCGGCCTCACCAGGGCAGAGTAGAGGGGGAGGAGAACCTCTCTCGACCTGCTGACCACACCCCTTCTAATCCACCCCAGGATGCCATTGGCCTTCTTGGCCACAAGGGCACACTGCTGGCTCATGGTCATCCTGTTGTCCACTAGGACCCCCAGGTCCCTTTCCCCTACGCTGCTCTCCAACAGGTCTGTCCCCAACTTGTACTGGTACATGGGGTTGTTCTTGCCCAGATGCAGGACTTTACACTTGCCCTTGTTATATTTCATTAAATTTCTCCCCGCCCAACTCTCCAGCCTGTCCAGGTCTCTCTGAATGGCTGCGCAGCCTTCCGTTGTGTCAGCCACTCCTCCCAGTTTTGTGTCATCAGCGAACTTGCTGACAGCGCACTCTAATCCCTCATCCAAGTCATTAATGAATATATTGAATAGAACTGGTCCCAGAACCGACCCTTGCGGAACTCCGCTAGACACAGACCTCCAACTGGACTCTGTCCCATTGACCACTACTCTCTGGCTTCTTTCCTTCAGCCAGTTTACAATCCACCTCACTACCCGATCATCCAGACCACACTTCCCCAGTTTAGCTGCGAGGATGCTGTGGGAGACCGTGTCAAACGCTTTACTGAAATCGAGATAGACCACATCCACAGCTTTACCATCATCTATCCACCGGGTAACATCCTCATAAAAGGCTATCAAGTTGGTTGAGCAAGACTTCCCTTTGGTGAAGCCATGCTGAGTGCCCCTAATGATCCCCCTATCCTTGATGTGCCTAGAGACAGCACCAAGAACAAGTTGCTCCATCACCTTTCCGGGGATGGAGGTGAGGCTGACCGGTCTATAGTTACCCGGGTCCTCCGTCCTGCCCTTTTTGAAGACTGGAGTGACATTCGCTTTCCTCCAGTCCTCAGGCACCTCTCCTGTTGCCCACGACTTAGCAAAGATGATGGAGAGTGGCCTAGCAATGACTTCCGCCAGCTCCCTCAGCACCCGCGGGTGCATCCCATCAGGGCCCATGGATTTATGGACATCCAGGTTGCTTAATTGGTCCCTGACCCATCCCTCATCAACCAAGACAGATTCCTCCTCTATGCTGACTTCTTCTGAGGCCGCAGGGGTCCAGGGATCCTCAGGACAGCCTCCAACAGTATAGACAGAGGCAAAGAAGGCATTCAGTAACTCCGCCTTCTTTTTATCCTCTGTCTCCAGGACCCCCACCTCATTCATCAGTGGGCCTGCATTGCCTCTAGTGTTGGCTTTACCTGCAATGTATTTGAAGAAGCCCTTTCTGTTGTCCTTGACCTCTCTTGCAAGGTTTAATTCCAAGGAGGCCTTAGCTTTCCTAGTTGCCTCCCTACATCCTCTGACAACAGACTTATATTCCTCCCAAGTGGCCAGCCCCTCCTTCCACGATCTGTACACCTTCTTCTTCCACTTGAGTTTGCCCAGCAGTTCCCTGTTCAACCATGCAGGTCTCCTGGTACCCTTCCTTGACTTCCTACCTGTTGGGATGCTCTGATCTTGAGCTCAGAAGAAGCAGTCCTTGAACGCTAACCAACTATCTTGGGCCCCCTTACCTTCTAGTACCCTGTCCCATGGGATTTCCCCTAGCAATTGCTTGAAAAGGCCAAAGTTGGCCCTCCTGAAGTTCAGGGTTGTGATTCTGCTAGCTATTCTGTTCCTGCCACATGAGATCCTGAACCCTACCATCTCATGGTCGCTACAACCAAGGCTGCCCTCAACCTTCACCTCTTCAACCAGACCCTCCTTGTTAGTGAGGATCAGATCCAGCAGCGCTCCTCTCCTAGTTGGCTCATCCACCATTTGCATCAGAAAGTTATCATCAATGCACTGGAGGAACCTCCTGGACTGAGGATGGCTGGCTGAGTAGGCCTCCCAGCAAATATCAGGGTAGTTGAAATCCCCCACAACAACCAGGCCCTGTAATTGCGTGACTGCTCTCAGCTGCCTGTAGAAGGCCTCATCACCGTCCTCATCCTGATCCGGTGGCCTGTAATAGACACCCACAACAGTATCACCCCTGCCAGCCTGCCCCTTAATTCGCACCCACAAACTCTCAACTCGCTCCTGATCTGCCTCTGGACAGAACTCAATACATTCTAGCTGCTCACTCACATAAAGAGCAACTCCACCACCTCTCCTTAGTGGCCTGTCTTTCCTGAACAGGACATAGCCATCCATTACCACATTCCAGTCATGCGAGGTGTCCCACCAAGTCTCTGTAATTGCCACTAGATCATAGCCCCCCGACCGAACACGGATTTCTAACTCCTCCTGCTTATTCCCCATGCTGCGTGCATTGGTGTACAGGCATTTCAGGGAGCGAGCTGGGCACACCGATTTCATCCCAGATTCACCCCCTGATTTCACCCCAGGGGGATGGGGGGCCTCCTGGTCTACCTCAACACTAGAGCATTGCCCCAGTGGTGCAAGCCCAGCTACCACCCCATCCCCCTTCGAATCTATTTTAAAGCTCTCCGAATGAGCCCTGCTAATTCCTGTCCCAGAGCCCTTTTTCCCCTACGACATAAACCTTTCCCATGTATCACTGTCACGCCTGTTGTCTTATAAAACCAGCCATTATCAAAGAACCCAAAGCCCTGCCTGTAGCACCAGTCTCGTAGCCAGGCGTTAATAGAGAGAATCCTACTGTTCCATCCCACGTCATCACCTGAAAATGGAAGGAGGGAGGAGAAAACAACTTGTGCCCCAGACTCTTTCACCAACCGTCCTAGGGCCTTGTAGTCTTTCTTCATCCCCCTCAGACTACGGGATGCAGCTTCTTCCCCTCCTGTCTGGAAGATGAGCAGGGGGTAGTAGTCTGTGGCCTGCACCAGGTTGGGGAGTTGCCTGGTGATATCCCTGATTCGGGCTCCAGGCAGGCTGCAGACCTCCCTGTGATGGGGGTCAGCTCTGCATATTGGGCCCTCAGATCCCTTTAGGAAGGAGTCTCCAACCACTAAAACTCTTCTCTTCTTCCTTTTGGAGGAGGTAGCTATACGCCTGTCAGGTTTTTCTGACTGTGGTGGGACCTCTGATATAGGTTGCCTCTCCACCACATCCCCATTGGACCGGCTGTATTCCACTAGGGCTTCATATCTATTGCTCAGAGGCACCTGTGGAGGCAAGGTAGGCAAGGAGGGCACTCGCCTTTTGCCACGGCCATAGACTTGTCTCCACTCACTCTTCTCTAGGTTATTGTTTTCCACCGGAGAGGGGCAGAGTACAGGGGTCCCTCGATCCTGGGAGCTCTCCGGCAGGTGCTCCCATTTTTGTTGCAGGGAGGGCAGAGCCTGGCTCCACCAGTCTATCTCCATTTCAGCCTCCCTTTTTTTGTCATATTGTCAGGACTGAGTAGATGTTTTTGTAAAACTGCAAGTTATACTCTCAAGGTCTCATACCTAAGCAATAATAACTAGTACAGAGCCCGTCACAGTGTGAACAAGGTTGGGTACTTTTTTTTTCATTCATGCAGTGCTTTGAATACTGAATTAAATATATTGAATTTGGCATGCCAGTATCTTAAGTAAGGTCTTTAAGCAAATCAGCTTTTATGTTTGCTATCTAAACTACCTGATTACTTGTTCTCCAAAAATTCTATCTCAGAAAATTTTATCACTTCATTTTCTTACCACTTCTCCTGGATGATGTTGAACAACATGAGTTCCAGTGGAGGTCCAGGTGGAACTCCACTGATGGCGTTTCGTCATAAGAGACCTGCAAAGAGACTCCTTCAATGGAGAAGTGAAAGATCATTTCCCCGCCCATGACAAGATCTGATGCACATTGTTTGTGAAAGGGTAGATCAGAACATATTGTGAGTAGAACCATGGTATACAAGACCGAAGTTCTAAGAACCGTAGCTTAATCTAGTCTGTCTTTATTTTGTTCTTTAACCTTTGTGCTGATCTTCTTAGATAGCACATTGTTTGCTCTCGTCTTGGGGAAATATTCCAGGTAGGCAAAGCCAAGAGAGGAATACACAGAGTCCTTGTTCTGGGAATGTACCAATGTCCTCAACACGAAGTCGTGGTCATTTGCATGGACATCTGCTCTTAAGAGGAGTAAAACTCTACTCAGCAAGTAAGAAAAGTTAGAAGCCTCTGTACAGTCAGGTAACAGAGCCTACCTTGAGTTCTGGTTTCTTTCTTTTCCCCTCTAAGTGTAAATAATCACATCAGCCACTTGATAGATTTTTTCAGAATCTCTTTCATCCTAAAACTGCTCCCATCTGTGCTTATTTCTGTGTTAGAGATTTCTATGAGAAGTTGCTTCATAACTCTAGTCTTCAGATTGCAGGGAGCTATTCAGTAACAGTTGCCTGGCCCTCCTCTTTTTGCAGTGGAAATATAGTAGTTCTGCTATGCTTCAGGCTTTCTAGCTACATTTGCCATTCAGGTAATTTAATCCTGAATTACTATTATAGAATATTGTCCTGTCGTTTTCCTGACAGGACTGGGTGAGGAGATAGTTTTTACAAAATTACGTTATTATAAAACTCTGGATAAGTCCAGAGATCTTAAATCTTTAGAAATTCTATTACCATTCTGGGAAAGAAGCATTGAAATTTGAAAGTGAAATGAAGCTACACAGTAAATAAAATTGGCAAATTATTATATTTATAAACTGAAATCTTCATGCATAAAACTGTGAGTTACCAGGGCTGTCAACTCTCCTCTTAAAATTCCCATTTCATTATTGATTAGTTCCAGAAATACTTCATAGATTGAACTGCTGCATTTTAAATGTTTCATTTTAGGTAACCGCAAGTATGCAGTATTGATGTTCAGCATCTGTATTTGCAATAAACAGAAGGAGCATTAAATTTGGATCTATACTAGTAAAATTACTTGAAAATATTTATGCTAACTCTTAGCATTTAAATAAAATGTTTTTGCTTGAACTAGTCATGTGCAAACACAACAAACATACAGAAATTGATTTTTGCATAAATTCCTTTCTTTATTTAGACAAATTCAACAACATATTCTACAATAAATAAGGTCAAAACCAATTATAGCTATTACTTTAGTGAATTAGCACTTCCGTGTTATCTGGATAGGAAAGCTATATTTAACACCTAACTTCATTTCATGTGAAATTTGTTTTCAAGAGGAAAACGGAAAACATTATTAGCAGTAATGGAATAGTATGCCTTTTTAATTATGCATTATTCCTGATGCACATTACTCTACTGGCCATTCTTACCAAAATGCTGTTTTTATTAATTTATTGCAAGGTATGTAGTTTTCAATATACAGTACAAGCATAGCTCATCGCAAAATTTGGTTCTGTGCCTATTTTTGAATAATATAGTGTTATGATTTTTTTAGCTTGTTCTTCATCACAGCTGCATTACAAAAAGGTGGTCTAGATTTACAGATGTTTTGAGGTTCATTTTAACTGTTCAGTTGTTAATCTGAAAAACCGAAGAAGGAAGCATTCTCTGATCACAGTTACTTTAACATATTTTGGAATATATTGAACGTGTACAATCATAGAATTTGTGTATTTGAACCAAGTTTTGCAGGCTACTGGAAAAAGGACATTTGATAATAATTGAGACATTATGTCCTCTGCTTCCCAATGTTTTAATAGATCCTGTAGAAATAAGGCGCTGCAAAAATTCATTGCATATTGGACAATATATCAGTCAAAGCACTGGATATGTATGCTGCAGGCTACAATGTTGATGAAAAATAGCTGTGTTAGCTTTAAACTATTTTAGAGAAAAGTAGAGCTCTGGACAGTGCAACATGTAGCTTGCATGATGTAATGCACAGCAATCTGCAGCAGAAAGGCTTCTCCTGCTAACTAAGCAAGGCATTTTGGATAACTTTATACTCCACAGTGGACCCGCTTTGAGCATCTGACTACTAAGTTTTTCTGAGATCATGTGTTATTCAGGTGAGACTCCCATTAATGTCAGTTGATTTCATTGACAGTAACTAGAAAGAACGTAAACGATAGCACTGGTGGCAAGAGTTGCTGAAGAGACAAAGTACAAAAGAAGGCAGTTTAATACAGTGATGGATAGACGGAGAAAGAAATTTGATAAGCAAAAGGATGCAGAAGAGTCTATAGTTAGCAAACACTCCCTCAGAACCTAAAATTGAAAGCCATGATCCTTGGTCTTTTCTCTTGGCTGCCACCAAGTAATTGTGGGGTCCACACCAGGAATAGTGAATGATGCCCGTGGAAAGATGAGAAGCTATGGCAGCTCTCAGGTCTACAGTTTCTTAGATCAATTTGGAGTTTTGTACACTCCAAAGATCTAAATCCATGTAAGCTGCGCTTTCAGTAGTTCTAGAGGGTGAGATTTTTATCATCATCATCCATTTAATATAATTTATAATTACAGTCTTTTAATTAAGATATTAAAAGAAGTTTGTATCATCTTTACTTGACTATTTGTTACTGAATTATGAAGCAGTTTTTAATTATATGTTTGCACATGTGCCTTGGTGTTCCTGTCTTATTTGATAAAGAGAATGGAGAATGAATCAGAAGTATAGTGTAAAACTAGCTTTTGTGTGTTAAGGACTCTGCCTCTTTTATTATTGAAGCTGAAAGGTGTTTAGTGAACAAGGCAGATAATTACAATAAGAAAAAAGTGAAAGCTAATGGTAAACAAATGTGTGTTTTTAAGTGGCAAAACTGCCTTTGCTTTTGCATCACAGCTTCTAACTAGCATAATGCATCAGACAAATAGTTCATTCAGTTTAGCTGAATTGTTTAAGTGGACATGATTGCATATTCCTCATGTTCAGGATACGAATTTTGAGACAAGGATGCATTTGCAGAGGTTCTGAGTACTCTTAGATGAAGCTGAAGTTAACTGAAGCTGTACTTTGAGCAAATAAAATGGTGTCTAGGTAAAGAACAGTATCATGTTGGGAACCTAGGCCTCTTGAACACTTTGGACATTTTAACCTTTCTTTGCCTTACTTCCATGCCTGTACTATATGATGTTAGGATTATTGCTCCCTAGACTCACACTGAGACATGAAGGCATGCTGGCAGAGTTTGTAAAAAAAGTATCTGTCTCTTCAAAGCTCTTGATGAAGGCTTGAGGGATATTGTTAAGAGCTTTTCAGCTTTTCCAGCTAGACTACATGAACTGGATCACCTTTGCCTTTCACAACCCCTACCACTGCTATTAGTAATTCAGATTTGTCACAGACTCCTTCATAGCTGGGATCATTGAATCGCAGAACATGTCGGTGGAATTCTCGCAGGCGTTTGGCCAAACTCCTGTATTCAACTTGTGGTCTACCTGAATGCTTGTCTGCAAAGCTGATTTCTGGTCAGATTAATCCCTATATTGTTACATGGGCTTACTTGGTCCCAAGTACAAGAATCTTCATTTGTCTCGGTAGAATTTTGTGGTTGGTCAGCCCATTCCTCCTACTTACAAAGATCCCTCTGAAGGGCAGTCTTGCAGAAATATGCTTCCCGGCCCTGTGAATTTGCTGCCAACTGCAAGATTTCTGAGGGTGCATTTTGTCCTATCATCCAAGTCACCAATGAAGATGTTAAACACTATCAGGCCAGTATTGAAACCACTTGCAGTGAGCTAGCCCTTAGTCTATGAAACACTGACCACTGCACTTTGAGCCTGAAGGTGCAGTAAGTTACTTATAGTTCACTCATGCAGTCCATACCTCCCTAGCCAGGGCCCAACAGTGATGTGAGTGACTGCATCAAAGCCTTGCTCAAGTAAATGACATTCACTGCTCTTCCATTAACCATATGGCTCATCATTTCGTAGTAGAAAACTGTTCAGACTTAAATTTCATGCATATGCTCTGCTAACTGTTCCCCCCTACACAGTGAGTAAATACAGCTTTTTCACTTCACTAGGAAGTCCTCTGATGTTAACATTGCCTATGTTTGTCTTTGCAGCCTGCAGTTTTGTTGACATTGTATTTTTAAAAATTGTATATAAAATTATCGTTCACTCATTACCAGTCTCTGTATTTAAATTTGCCATCATCATAGGGTACATAATTTGAACTTATTTATTTAAAGTTCCAAAAATTACCATGTAGATCAGTTTTGTCACATAACACCACTTATGATACTTATGCGTACCACTGTTTCCAATAGGAAACATTATTTTCATCTTAATGGCATTCCATTTTTATCATTCCTAATTTCCAGTACTGGGTGAACCTTGTGCTGGCAATATGCTAAACATTTACAATTGGTCTTATCATGAATCATGTTTGACTTTATTCCTCCATAGATACTCTGTGAGGCTTTAGAAAATGTAGCATATAATCCTGCTATATGTTTATTGGTACATATCAGCCTTTTGTCCATTCTTCAAATGGAAAAGTCTTTGTTTGAAAGTAGTCAGTCATCATGGTTAATGAATTGTATCTATCTTAAAGTTTTTTAGATGTTTTAAAGGAAACTACTATCAGTGGTTAATTTAATGAATATACTTGATCGTTTAAATTGTCAGTGTGAGAGGCTGTCTTTTAGAGTTGCATTATACTTGAAGGCAGGGGTTTTTTTGTTCTTGACTTTTTTCAACATCACTTTTTCAATATCTGGTGGCATTACCTGATTTTGGTAAATCAGCAGCCTTGACCTGGTTATCATGGAATATTTGTCTCATTGAAAGGAGTTCAACCTTTTAGCCCTATTATTGTCCTATTATCTTTTTTCTTTAAGATAAAGGTAACAATGTGTGGGGTTTGGTTTTTTGTTTTGTTTTGGTTCCCCCCCCCCCCCTTCCTTTAACATCATATTATTGTACAAACATGATGACAGGACTTTCTTTTCTTTTTTCCTCATGGGAAACTACCTCTTCCATTCCAAGTTAAGGAATTCCTCAGGATGAGGCAGTGGAATTGAGTTGCACAGCTAACAGGCCAGCTAATGCTAGTCTATGTTCCTATTCTTGCCAGATAGTTTACAGTTTTGACTCATTATTGTAGTGTCACCACCATAAATTGCGTCTGGCTCAGGCAGTACTGTATTGATGGGTGCTAAGACAGAATTCGGGAGAATTATCTCTATATGCTTGCCCAGTGTTTTCTTCCCTGGGCATTTGTCATTGGCCATTATCAGTTACAGGATACTTCTGTTCTGACCAGGTAGATTTTTGGATACATGTTTAAGGTGGCTTTATTATACAGCTGTGTTACTGTGATAGATCACAGACTCAGCCTATAGAGCTATGGACTCTGCTTGATGTTGTAAATTCAGGCTACATTTTGAGTTTAGACTGCAAAGGTTAATCCTTGTGGTATGTGTCCGTCCTGTCATGTCTGTGTTCCCACCTTGTATGTGTCCCCCATTCCTCCCCACCCTCTTTCCTTTTATCATTTGTCTTCAGCCATACTTAGTGAAAAGCATTACCAAGGAGAAGCACTTTTCCAGACTGGACATTTATCAACTGTCATTCAGTAGGAATTTCTAAATTTTGAAAGCTGATCAGGAAATCTGTATCTTCCTGTATCTGGAGCCTGATGAGGTAGCCCGGCTCCATAAGCCCAGAGGGATTCTCAAGAAAAGAGTGGTCTGGAACAGGGGGAAGTGAGACTAAGTTTACTTTTCTAAAAATTTGTGAATACTTGATTTTAAAGTTTAAATCTGTATCTGCAATATGCATTGGCTTGTTCTATGCAAGACTGAGAAGACAAACTGTAAAACTGCACAGTCTTGGGTAGGATGCTGGGAAAGTTTGTGTTTAAGCTATGGAAGTGTTCCAGAGATGTCAGAACTTGACATTGCAGACAACTGAATGCCAGTCCAGGTCTTGGGGAAAAGCTATGGAGGAAAATAAGAAAAGAGTGATCTAAAGAGTTGTTTCTAGAGTCTTTGGTTTATAGAAGTCTAAAAGCCATGGGTATGCAGAGTCTGGGTCCATAGCGGGATTCTGATGGATGACCTCTACAGGACGCACATGGAGAGACATAATCACACTTATTGTTATGTATTTGATACACAAATGGAAGAGTCTAAGTAGTTATTTAGTATTGATTATATTGGCTAATGTACTTATTGTTATGTATTTGATACACAAATGGAAGAGTCTAAGTAGTTATTTAGTATTGATTATATTGGCTAATGTATCAGTGATCAGTGTTTTGAAAAAAACCTTTTTCTCATCTTGGAACAAATTAAAAGGTTAGTAGCAATAGAAAACAATTAATATTGCCATTCCTAATTGTATATACTCCTGCTATTCTGACAGAAAATTGTAGTCCGGTAGTGTCTTCTAAAGAGTGTACTATTGTTCTGAATAAGATCTAAATCTGAATATAATATCTGAGATAAGATATTGGATGTAAAATAAACTGCTCACTGTCATGGTCTCCCTGTTGTCCAGACTAGCATACTTACTGAAATATTACAGCTCCTTTCTTCCCATACATGAGGAGGTGTGCATGTGGGAACGGGTGCATCTTGCCCAAAATTCCAGCAGGAAGTGGCAAGGGTTCATTCTTACAAACTCTGAATTGTGAGCACACTAAGTTGTGCCCCCAAGCCACAAGGTAGATCTAACCATGAACTTCCCTCCCCTTGCCCCGCACAGTGATAAATCCAAATAAATGAATTCCAAATCTAAAAGAATAAGCTAATGCTCACTTCACTATCTAGAATTATTGCATAAATAGGTATTTCAGAAAGGACAAGTAGAGCTAATAGCATCAGTGGCTGTGAGTAGTGAGACAGAGAAATAAAAATGGAAGACGGGCTGGGAAGAAATAAAAGGAGATGAGAATAAGAAGAGACGAAACGAAAGACAGTGGGAAGAGGCAAAGAAAAAAGTGGAGGATGTTCTAAATGCATCTGAGCCTCTGTGTAGCTGGGAAAACAACTAGAAGAAAAAGCAAAGATTTATTAACAGATTTTAAATGGAAGTAAACCAGAGAAGCTGTCAAAATACTGCTTTTAAATATAACGATCTTGTGTAAGGTTGTGTATACGTACAATTTGAATGCATATTTTTTGGAGTGATTATTGATTTGCAGATAAACACGGAGGTCACTGAATGGCAACCTCCTTATGTGCTTTCTATGAAGTATCATTTTCATATATTCTTTTTTTTTCCTGAAGAGATATTTTTCTTGAAGGTATTATTGGAAAGCAATCTTTTTGTCTTTTGCGTGAAACAGATTGTATCAAATTATAGGTATTTTTCGAAGCATTTCTCTGGGGAAAAGTATCCTCATTTTAGGAGTTTTATCTACCTTGATAAATTCCACTTTAGTTGGGCTATTCAGAAGCATTGCTTAGGGTGCTCACAGCTGCAAGTACAGCCCTGTTGTGGGAGTTTGTAGCTTGATCTGTCCCCGTCTCACATTGCTGCCTTGCTCTTCTCTGAAGTTGTTGCTGCTCATTACAGATTCTGGTGCTGCAGAGGAACGTTCAGTGTTCTCTTCAGCAGAATTATCCCTTCGTACTACTTGTTTCTCTCTACATCATTCCAAAACTGAAAAGCAAACTACTAAATTTATAATGAATCCAAAACTCAAATGAATAAATGCAATGTTGGCAATAATTCTGTTTGGGAAACAAACAAAACCACACTGATGTTTAACTGAATAAGCATAAGCAAGAAAACAAGCAAAATAAAAACTTTCACCTGAACATTTTGTGCCCTACTAATTAAATATAATCATCATTTAAAGACAGTGATATCTGTTCAATCACATGTATGCCTATGATGTAAGATCCATGGTGTCCATAGCTTAGGGCTCCAGGTACATTTCTTTTTTTTTTTTTTTTTTTTAAATAAGTTTAATGAAGTAAGATATATTTACAGTGACTGTAGCAAGCAAACATACTTTCTTTACCTTTCTTCTGTAGGTTCACTCCCTATAGTAGTTAGCATTTCCAGAATCTACAAAAAAATGCTTAAAATATATTTTAAAATATATATTCCTGGTGTAGATAATTTCCAGTGCACAGAAACACGTCATGAAGGAGTCGGTGAAATGCATAGAAGTTGACAGGATGCATGGAAGTATCAAATAGAAGCTGTTCAGAGACTTGGCGATGTGCATAAGGAAGTTGATGTTAATGTGATGTTATAAGGAAAATTAGAGAGATGTTTTGGAAATGGTGCATTACATTTGGCAAAGATGAACAACCCCCCTCCCCAGAAGAAACAGGATGGATCATGTTGTTGTATTTAATTTTCTCCCGTCTTGAATGTGTAGGCACAGCTAAAAATAAATAATAATATAAATAATAGTGACAAAGAAAATATCATTCAACGTAAGCAACCTCCAGAATTTTTCTGTTAGTATCTTTGTTTATATGCTTTTTTTTTTTTTCTCTTCCAGCTGTATTTTTTGGCTCTTTTGTACATCTTTCTTAAATACCTTTCTCACCATTGCGAAGACTCTTCGCTGCAGTTTTGGAAGATTTAAAGTTTAATTATGTACATCTAAAAATATTAACTTCACCAAATTAAACACTGAGATTCCACAAAAACTTCCGAGACTAAATTTAACATCCCATCAATGTTGCATCAATGCTTGGTAATCTTGTTTCCTGCTATTATTTTTTTAAAAACCTACCCATTGCAGTCCAAGTCTGCAACAGTTGTTTAACAATATACTGGCATAACAAGAACTATTTTTCTTTTTAAAATAAAATATCTAAAACTCAAGCACAGGCAGTGTTTATTTACCGACAATGGCAGTGTTGGTATGGAGAGTCATCCTGTTCTCCATATTCTGAACAAAACCACTTACTCTCTGCTGAATTTACAATGGATACAAGTGTAAAATGTTAAATGTTGCACACTAAATGAGAAAATTAGTTGCGAGTCCATGAGTTTTTTTTTTAAATTCTAATGTATCTCATTTGAGGTACATATGCTAATATAGCTCAGTGATCTGCTAGATTCTCATTTCTCCTTTATTTTTGCACAGGCCACTCTTAGCGTATGCTAAATAAAATAATTTAAAATGACATTTTTCATGGATTTTTAAAAAAGTAACTGTTGCTATGAGGACAACTGTGTTTAAGAAAATGTCACCAGAAATTGTTGCTATGCTATGGATGCACAGTGAATAAGTGTGTCCATACAAATCATTGGACTGGATAAGATGTCTTATCTGTGGGTGTCATATCATCACATATCAAGACAGGTATGATTGGAATAGATCATTTGGCATATTTTCTTAAACAGTGTTGTAGCATTCTAGTTGCTTTTGGAAATATTTTTAGTGTACAACTGTTTTAATTATATTTTACTAATCTGAAGTATAGCCTTTAAAATGGGATTGAATTCTAAAAATGGCAATAGGTTATTAGGAAATTACTGTTTCATTTACTCTGAGATTCTCTTCTAAACGTACTTTAAAATTAACTTTTGCTACAACTTTATTGGCTAAAATTTATTGTTGTATAACTTTGAATATTGAGTCTATAAAAGTTGCAAGTTTATACGCAAGTATATATGCATAAGCCTAAGATAGTCATATCTGACTACTTTCAGATCAGCAATTCCAGTAACATGCATCAAATGAAATTTTAACCTATCACAATAACTTTGAAATTTCCTCTAGGATTCATTGAATGATACATAAAATCAGTTGCAGAACATACTTAGAGGATACATTAAGGTTGGGCAGGCAGTTTAAGTCTGCTGAGATAATAGCAGAAACAGGAGGGAGAGAGATTTACTATTTAACAGTTCATATACTGTGTTTAGACGAGATGCAAATTCATAAAAGCTGGAATTCCATTCTTCCTAAGGAGAAAGAACTAGTCTGTCAGGATGTGCAAAATTTGGATTGTTTTCCTTATCCCTAATAAATAGGCTATGAGAAACAGATTGTCGATGTTATGGGAGTAGATTACTGATTTCCCCTGCAACAGAAGACTTTGAAGCCATATAGATCGTGAGTTGACTGTCTTGTCCTGTGTTTTCCTCTAGGCTGAAAAAGTTCTCCTAAGAATTGAATGGCCTCTGCAACTTCAAAGGGTTCTCATAACAAGCCAATCTGGAGGGTGAACTCTTTATCTGCACTACTGTGAATATCCTTATGATAAGCAGTAGTGATACTTTCCAAAGCATGCTCAGCTTTACCTAGTATTCCTGTAGTACTGATATAAGAATATTAGGCAAAACCTGATACATATAGATATTTCTTTATATTTTCCAAAGTGGCTTTAGCCAGATTTGAATGGTATATCTTTACAAGTTTCTTATTTCATATATTTACTGTCCATAAAGCAATTCTCCTGTCTGATCTGGCTCAAGTGTTGATACAAAGTAACCATGACAGTGTAGTCACCTGAGAAACTTGATGAATGTACTTGGGTCCTCAGTCAGTGCTGCTAATACTGTACTTCTGGCAATTCTTGATCTTATGTGATGTATTAAAGGAGGTGCAGCCCACAGCGGCATAGAAACATTCTGTGTTTCTTTATACGCCAGCAAGGGAGTCTCAAAGAATCAATGACTCCTCATATTTCCATGAACAATGCTTCTGAACTATTTTTTAATGATCCTATTGCCCTGCAGAGCAAGTGAAAGTATATGTTTTATTGATTTTTATAAAGACTTAAGTGAATCGTTATAGTCCTTGCAGCACTCAGTTATAATTTGAGTTCTGTTGAGTGCTTTATTCTGTGCAGACTTGTGAGAAACTGGTCTTGAGGAGATTGATTCAATGGACATAGCAAGTAAAATTAATTTAGTTAAAGTAAGAATTAAATTTAAAACACATATATAATGAGCTTTGAAATTTAGTTTTAATTTCATCAGTTTGTGAATTAGAAATTATCAAAAAGTGATTATCTCTCATTTTCATAGTGATTGCCATCATTCACATTTTTTAAAATATTGTTGAAACAAGCATTTGTAATATGTAAGCAATGTAGAAAAGATTCTTTGCCATTCAGAGATATTCCTGTTAAGAGCAATTAAAAATATCAGAAGGGTCAGTTCGCCTACTGAGTACAATGATTTTCAGGAGGTAGTACATACTGTTTATTAATTCAGCTGCATTACAGTTAAATTACTTTTTTCATTAAAATTGTTGAAATACCTTAAATTATGTTTCACTTAGTTAAACCTAGAGTATGTAAACACTGTAAAGAATACTTAGAAATCACATTTGCTGGATGAATTCCATGTAAAATAAAGACGCATGCCTTAAGACTATAAAAATGTCTCTACTGATCCCAGGTCCAGCTAGTCCAATACTTTCTCTCAACCATAGACTTCAGTTGATGTGTAGAGAAATGTAAGAATAATATCATGATACTATGTTCATACTGTCCCAAGTGCTTGTGTGATCTCTTCTTGCATGTGTAATCTGGAATCCACAATATCCTTTAGCAAAGAGTTTTTTCAGATCTGTCACTTCAAGCGTGAAAACTACTGTTTTTCATCTTGAACCTGGCCTCCCACTTGATTATTTTGATGGCTTTCCAGTCTTAGAAGAAACGAGCTGTCAATACCTTTTCCAGTTTTTCCATGACAGTCATGATTTTATAGACTTCTGTCAAAGCCCTCTACATCATCTGTTTTGTAAAAAAAAACAAAATAAAAAAAAAATTATCCAAGCTATGATCATTTTCCATATTTAAACTGTTCTATACCCTTATTATGCTTGTTTTTCCTCTGAGTTTTTATCTGCTTTGCAGAGGACCCGGAGCTGCATATGGTATTCACGTGGACAAACCATGGGGCCAAATTATGGGTTTTTTTGTTTACTTTTAGTTCCTTTCCTAAGAATTCCTAATTTTTGATTTGAATATTTCTCTGCTAAAGAGGACAGAGTTGATAAAACTACTTATCCTCACTACAGTCTCTCTCCTGCCAAGTCAACTTACAGTCCATTGTACAGATTCAAAGGATTGCTTTTGCTGTTGTATACTACTTTCCCCCCCATTGAATTTATCTACCATTTTATTGTTCAAGTTCTCAGTCACATAAAGTCGTTGAGCTACCTCTCACAATCTACATTCATTCTTTCTGCTTTGAAGAACCATTAAAATATATAGACTTCCCTTTAATTGTAAACACTTTATTAGTGCATACATCTGTAAACTTTTGTAAAATATGATCTATATTTTATTTAGTCCTTTTATTTACTTCAACTGATTCTTAATTTTTTTTAAACAAATTTGCTTCCTTGGTCATTTTTGGTCTTAACAAAATCAGAAGATGAAAGCTGTTTCAATAATAAAAGAATTTGATGCTAAATTCACTAAAGCAAGACATCAGTTGAAATAGTCTACTTTCTCTATCTGCATTTGTCTTTCAGAGAAGCTTTAAGTTCTTCCATAAAATAAGTGTTTCCTAGCATGACCTATCAATCTCTCTCCATTAAATCTCATTGACCAGTATTATAAAGAAAGATGCAGACAGGATTGTGTTTTCTTTTACAGTTCCTGTTAATTTTCTTTATGGAATTGGTTTGTACAGGACTTCCTAAAAACATGAACTATTATAATATTATAATTGTCAACAAAAAAAATATTTTAAAATCTCTTGTCAGCACAGATATTAATAAATGTTAATTATAATGAAGTCTCTTAAGAGCTTTTGGTTTTGAATAACAACCATATTGCTGTAATATGACAGTAGAATCCTGTGCTATGCTGGCCACAAGGCTAGAAATAAGACCTCCTGAATTTTAATCCAAGCTCTGCATCTAAAACATTAAGGAGTCGTGAAGAAGTTACTTATGCCTTACTTCTTGTGTGTGCTGTTAAATGGATTATGAGAACAGAAAGACTCCTTTGCTAGCATAAGACCCTAGTGAACAACCACTCATGAACCATGTTCTGTTACTACTTATACTGAAACATTCTACTAAATATGCAACTAATATGTTTACAACAATTTCAAAGCAGAAGATACAGCATAAAATGACAAAATTATTCATGCTAATAGTGATGTGTGCTGATTTTAAACTTGCTGTAAAAGAACAGCAAAATGACACTGATGAAAAAGCTTTCATTATGTCATTTTGAAGAAAGTGGGATCAATGCCAGAAGAGGAAACCTAACTGCATTTCAGCTATTTCAAGGCACCAAGTAATGCTATCCATTAAGTACAGAGCTTACTGTAGTCCATGGACAAAAGGCTTCTTTGCTTGGTTTTGAAAGGTGATTGTTTTTAAATTAGGTTTGAAATAGGCAAACAAAATAAATACAGGCTTAATATGGTCTTAATTTTAGATAGTGACTACCAATCTGCATAAAGTTCATTAGTTTAGGATCAAGAGAGTGCTTTGTGGCTGCTATGAATAAACACATAGAACTTATGTAAGTAAGTGAGAAGGTTCAAATGGTACATTTGTTAATGGAATTAAATTAACCAAAGCAGTCTACAGTTGCATAAGTTTTTCCTCCCTTTAATAGATAATCAGTTATAAAGTGACATACAAAGTCCCAATATAACATTTTCTCATACTTTGTATCTTTCGAAAACTTTAGTCAGAGTGATATTTTGGCTTTTCTTTACTGGTCATAAGATACAGGAAGGAATAACTTAATCTCAAGAAATTTCATATGCTTCAGTGTTTTTTCTCCTAGTAGACTGATTTGGTATTCTAAGATCACAAATCAGTTTTATGATTGTGTACAGTCCCTACAGACTGTTTTGGGCCATCAAGGGAGTTTGAAATAAGATTTTTTTCATGTATAGGGAAAGAACTGAAATAGCCCAACTTTCACTACCTATTCTTTAACTTCATCAGAAATCTCAAAGAAATCCAAGTGTAACACCTCTTTTTAGAAACACGTTCAATTTAGTTCATCAGAATATTCCATGTTATGCGCATCAGCCCATTGGATTTAGGATTAAGAAAACAGAAAGTTCGATCAAAGCACTGCACAGCTATCACTGTCTTTTTTCCCTAGCACTACCTTACTCCTCCTGCTATGTTTTAAAAATACAGTGATACAATTTTATCTGTTGGCTTACAAGAATATTGATATAGCTTAACTTATACAAAGAATAACTACAGATGTATGACTCTTGAAAAAATAATGATTAAAGTAAGGGTCAGTTATTGATTTATCCCTATCATGTTGTGATATTTTTGCAAAATGTCAGCTTTGAAAACTCCTTTTCCCTGCCTTTCACAGTTTAATTACTAAATATTGGGCAAATTAAGAAAACTGAAGCACTTGCACTATCTTCTACTTGATCACTGTTTGCAGTTTTGTAATACCTTCTCAGAATTATTTGTACTTAGCTGCTTTCACTTCTATACACTATTCACTTCGATATATTTTAAAAATCTTCCTAAGATGAGCTGCCTGTGGACCTAAAAGCTTTATACGTGAACACAATCACTGTGTATGTCTTCACGTATTTTAGGATGAAAGCTATTTAGGGAAAGCTATTTGAATTTATTGTGTATATCTTCCAGAAATTCCTGTATATTGGACATGTGACAGAGATGGACAAATACTTTAAGCTTAAAAACAAAGGTAACAATGACGTATGTAGTAGTGATGTATATCGATGATAGGACATATTGCAAAACAAAGCATACCCCAAAAAAACAGAAGGCGTCTGATAGTTGTCCAATTTCTTTGCTAATTCAATAGGAGTGATGGTATTTTGCATTTGGTTTCAGTAAGTTCTGAAGATATTTTAGAAAGATATCAGAAAGATATTTATATCAGAAAAGATGTAAAAAAATATAATAGAAAACCTGATCTAAATTTGATCTAATTTTAACTGAGGACAAACAAAAGAAAGTCTATTACATAGATTCTAGATAACTAAAGAGAAGCAATGAGAAAAGAAGTACTTTCATCATTTTCAGTAAAGCACTTGGTATGATGGCACATGAGAACCTGTTCAGTCAACTAAAACACTGGGATTTAGTAGAGAAATCATAAAATGAATAAGAAGCTGGCTGAAAGGGAGGTGGTATGGGTTCATTGGAATGCGAAAATATCACTTTGAGAAGGAGTTATTAGTGAAGTTCTCCAGTGACCACCTGGGAAGCAAACTTATTTAATGCTTTCACTAATAGCCTGAGAAAAAAAAAAGTTAAAGTCTCTCAAAGACCAAGATTTGGGAGTCATCATTAATACAGAGAAATGTTGGATTACTATAGTAGAGGAATTGGACGACCTTGAAGCCTGGCACAGTAAAAGTGAGATGAAAAGTAATGTTACAAAGCACAAGATCTTATACTTGGTTAATAGTAAGAAATTATACTTCAAGCTGAGAACTAATCTACTGGAATGAGCAGAGTAGAAGAAAGTTGTGTGGACCTGTCAGTCACAGGGGAACTGTGAGAAATTCAATGTGAAAATGGTAATTGCATTCTGCTGACATATTGAGTGAAGACTTCCAAGAAAAGATATGAATTACCTGATGCTGTGCACTTTTTTAATCCAAAAAGTTGTGTACAGTTTTATTTCATGTGTTTTCAAGAAGGATGAATTCAAGCTGGATCAATTAGAGTGATAGCTTCAGTAACAAAAAGCATGATGGGTGGAACCTTCTGCTTCCTTGATTCGATACCATTAAGTAGAATGAGGGGAGTTTGCAGAATGCCTGTAGCAGTCAGGAGATTTGTCAAACTCTTTCAATCATCCAACACACTTTCCTCAACCAGTGCAGGAGTGTCTTATATTTAAACCATGAGGGTTTTTTTTAATCTTGGGTATTTCTGAGCCCATTCAGTAAGAGGGGTTTTTTTCCTGGTCAGTGTTAGTGCTTTAAAACATCTTGCCAGTAGTTAACACTTACTCTGGTTTCACCACTTTTGTCCTCTTTTATAACCTCCTCTTTTATGTTACTTCCACCAGATATTTATACAGAGATGTCTGTAACCTATTCTGTTGTCTGCATCTCCTAACTATACCTTTAGGTTTTATTGAAATGAATTTCTTTTTTTTTTCCCTTTCTCCCCTTTTTTTGAAAGAATATATTCCGTGACTTTTTGTAGTTAAGAACTGGGGATGTGTGTCAGACTGATATTGTATCTGGAGGAGTTACAAACACTCATTAATACAGTACACCATAATAGAGCATTCACTCTTCTGATAACAGCAAGCTATAAAAGATAAGGCCTAATGGCTACTTATATATAATATTACTGCTCTGTAACTAACAATATCCAAATTTTTTTTTGCTTGGTGTTGGTATTAGTAAACTGAATTAATTCCAATTTTTCAAAACCTTTACTCTGCTTTTTCATTTAAAATTAAATAAACAAAATGTGTGAGAATAAACTTCAAAGAATTATCATTGCTTTATGAAGGCAACATGGAGAGAAAACGAGGAGTCATCCTAGCAGGTGATATCTCCCAGTGCCATGGCTTCAGTCTCTGGCAAAAAGGTATTTGCTCTTAGAACCAGGTTTATTTCTTTCAGGGAGGAAAGAAGAGATGATAAATGCATCATTTAGCTCCTGAGCCTATCTTTTCTGTTTCCCTGTGCACCTGGGAATGCCTAGCACCCACCACACCCTTCCCCCCATGCCAGTGTTTGCCTCTTCCACCCTGGCTTCAGACAGTTCATGAATAGGGATTTTCAGGGAGTTACCAGTCAACAAACTCTTCTCCAGGTACTGCTCTGTAGGCTTAGGGCTTTTTTGGGTTGGGTGGTTCTTTTCCTTTTCCCAAAAAGGAGAAAGCATATGCAATAGTTTTATCACTAGAAAATAAAAAAATTATAATGTAACTTATATATAATGTTTTTCCTATGAAATAATAATTTAAAATATACATAATTCTGTAATATATTACTTTTTTACTTAAATGTTGTTCAGTATTTTGAGAGAAATCAGTAATTCTAGTGCATTTATTAGAGTGGTTTAATGTTCACAACTTTTAAGAAATATGTAGCATCAGTGCATTGACCAGTTACAGGTAGGACAACTGTTTCTTAATTTTACAAAATTACATATTCAGCTGTTTTACTACAATATAGGCTTGTGATAGAAGTTGTAAATGGAATATAAAAATATTGTATTGAAGACTGAGAATTTAAATAATTCTTAGGAAATTCCTCTGTCAAAATTAGTGTTATCATTTTACATTATTATTATTATAATTATGGCAATGCCATCAATACTATTAAATATAAGGCAGTATAAAAAAATAAAAAACAGATGAACCATTAGTCTCAACAAAATAATACAGTAATGCCTCTATTTTGATTTCAGAATAACACCTTTGCTAAGGTAGGAAACGTTAAGTTTTACATTTGATAAATGTTCCTTTTTCTGGTGTTGCACTCCAAAAATTATAAATTGGCTAGGTTTATCACGTGACGATTAGCATTTTTCACTGAGGGCCCTATAGCACGAGCTGATTTCATGATCGTTGTCTCACGACTTTCCTAAATGAAACAGTGACTTTGGAAAACCCAGATAATTACCGCTTTATAAATGGAGTATCAGAATGTTTGTCTACCTTTTGCGATCTTTGCATAGTGAATTCTATAAAGATGCAAAATACTAGAATACTACCAATTCTCTCCCAGAAGTGTTGAGTTGTTCAGAAGCCATGCAGATATGTCTCAGGAAGTCTGCATGGTAGTGTCACTGAAGAACCATCTCCTATAACATAGGAGCTGAAGTGCTTCTGATGATGCAGTAAATTTTAAAAACTACAGTGAATAGCACAATATTCAACTTAAATCGTACATTTCCTTTTCCTTAGTGTAACAAATCATGTCAGATAATGCATCTAATTAGAAAAAAATGAGTCAGTCTCATTTGTGCATATCTGGTGGGCAGTATCACTTGAATTTTGAGTCATAGAACATTCCTTCTGGAAAAGAAAAGAGTTGGGGAGTTGTTTTGGCCTAAATAGAAAATTAATACTTTTAATCACACAAAATTGAACCACTGAGTTTAATTATAGAATAATAAAGCTTTATTTTCTGAAGTTATTGAGATGCCTTTCTGATGCTTGCATTTTGAAAAAAAAATTGTGTTAATTACAAAGTATTGCTTTTATGAGGCTAAAAATAACCTATAGCGGATCTTAGCTTGCTTATAGTTTGCTGCTTTGCTACAATGGAAGGATTAATGTCTCTCTTATTTGAAAGTAATTTGTTAATTAAAAGAGAATACATACATGATGCCTTTTGTAGTTTACTTAAAAAATGAAAGATAAAAAACCTAGAGTTTTTTCTTGCTTTGGCAGCTGAGTGAAAAATTGCTATTTGGATGATCTTCAACTCCTATATAACTCTTTTGTCTAATATGATGAAATCCTTACAAATGCAGAATTTTAATAGGCTATGTTTAATTGCGCACACCACAAGTGAAAAGACAACTCTTGGCTGTTCAACCTCTAACCTATAGGCAATTACACAAGAGGGAAAAGTATACAGTATCATCAAATTAATGTGTATCACTCTTTTTTATGCAAGTGTCCAGATGAGTTGTGGGACATAGAAATGAAGTGTCTTTCTATTAATATTAGAGCTGTTTAGTACATAGATTAGTGGAGAAAGTTTCAAGGTCTGGACTCCCATCACACATATCTAAATTTTTAAAAGATTATTTGAAAACTTTAATAATGCCAAACTTTTGGTTAACCTGAAAAATGATAATGTGTTTCCCTTGGATTGAAATGAACATGGATGCTCACATAATTTATTTTTTTCATGTTGAAATTTGTTCAATTACTTTGGTTTTAGTTTGTCTTATGGTACAACAGTAGTTACTGAAGTCATACATTATTTTTCTTGCAATATGAAATATCAGAGGCAATCAATGATAGGGAAAGAAGTACTTTCCATAGTGTTAAGTTGAAAGGGTTGAGGGTACTTCTCTACTAATATTAATTTTATTTACTTTTTTTTTCATCAGTTAGATCGTATTCCAAAATTGTATGACAAATGCTTCCTTAAAAGAAATGTATTTTTATATTTAATTTATATACTGTATATTCTGTATTTACCAGTGTATTTGTTCATACTGAATTTAATTTCATTAAGATTTTCTTCACTTTTTTTAACTGATAAAATTTATTTTGTATTGCGATTACACGTTTTTTTTAGATATTTCAGATACCATGCCATAAATTCTCTTCATTCTCACAGGATATTAAGTGAGTTTGAATTTGCTGCACTGGTGTTGATTTTAGAAATGCTAGATACTTTTCGAGAGCAATGTTGAAATTTCTTAATTATTCAGACAGTAACTATGAATGTGAATAAGCAATTTTGTGTTCCACAAATTTCTCATTGTGTTCCTCAAAATTCTCATTGAATTTTCTCATACACATGCATTTGTGCAGAACATGTGTATTTGCATGTATTCCCGGTGGTTTTGCTTCTTAGCAGTTTGTCTATCTTGAAGAAAAAACACACACACTCCAAACCCAAACAAAAAACCTGTGACACACTTTTAAAATGGCCTTCTCTAAATTTACTGGTTTACAGTTATTTTACATTGGCGTATTTTAGGTAATACTAAATAGATTAAAAGTGACTTGGCAAGCCTTATGAAATAGCTTCTTGACACTAGAAATTTCTACTGTGTTGCACAGTAAATGTGAAAAATGGGCAGCAAATATTTGTGGATTGACATAATTCACAATATTTCAGGTGACACACTGCATTTACATCAGGTTTGTCTTGTACTGTTATACAGTATTGTACTCTGCACTTCTACCAGGTGCTATAGTCGGTCCTGGTCATTGCTTCTGTTCCTTGGCAGACAGAGCAGTTTTTGAATTGATGGTATAAAGTGCTCTTTTTTTTTCAGTTCCCTCCCTTCTGCCCCTCTTTTTTTCTGTGTTTAAAGAAACTTATTCAAATACACAACTATTTACTATTCTGGCTCTGAATTTCTGCAGTTATTGTAAAAGGAATCATGTTTGACCAGAGAAACGTAGTAGAAATTAATTTAACACTCTTTTTTTTAAAAAGACATTAACTAATGTGTTTGGACTATGATTGATGCATATTCTTCTGAGACTGAAAAAGGAGAGATTACCAATGTCATTGTGATCTAGAAACTGTGTTTTCACTGATATCAAGGAAAAAGTCCCATAAAAACTGGCTTACCAGAAAAGAAATCTTATACCTTTATTTTATGTTCTGAATGCAAGATTCACTTTGTTATCCATTTCAGTCTCTGTCCTGTGTGTTTTGTACTCTGAGCTCCATTTGTATTTTCTTTTCTGAAAATGAACTCACATGAATGACTCTTGTATCAGTACTACCATCTTAGTCCAGATGAAGGTGCTGATGACACTGCTGCATTGGCCTTAACTGTCAAATAACATCTGGTGTCTGACTTTGGATACACTGTCATGTTTTTTACAGTCTTACCTCTGAAATTCATCTTCATGTTCAATGCTTCTCTTCTTGCAGGGTGATGCTTGTCAGTCAATTTAATTGAAATGTCATGCTGACCTTTATTTGAAATACTCTGAACTTCTTGTGGTTGTTGGAAGATATTTTTACTTTGATTCCAATTAAAGTCCTTAAATTACCAGTGTACAAAAACTGCATGCTAATTAACCTTATGAAACTGCATGCTGATTAGTCTTACAAACAATGTATCTTTTGCAGAGGTAGTTCAGCTGAGTCTGCCTGAAGATCAAAAACTAAGCACCACTGCAGCAACAGTGGGACAAAGTGCTGTCTTAAGTTGTGCAATCCAGGGAACTCTGAGACCTCCCATCATCTGGAAGAGGAACAATGTCGTTCTGAATAGCTTAGATTTGGAAGATATCAATGTAAGTAAGAGAAAGCTCTGTGTAACAGCTTATTATCAAAGCTTTTCATAAAGAATAGAAAAGTGATATGTAACAAACTCCACTCTCCTGAAAAGAAATGGAAATTATATGCCTGCCAAACTCAGTCTGTTTTTATTTTGCTGTGTGTACAAATCCTTGTTGTTAAAC
Organism: Nyctibius grandis; assembly: GCF_013368605.1. Taxonomy (NCBI): domain Eukaryota; kingdom Metazoa; phylum Chordata; class Aves; order Nyctibiiformes; family Nyctibiidae; genus Nyctibius; species Nyctibius grandis. The sequence goes on from NC_090663.1 coordinate 48,280,049, forward strand.
ATAGAGAAAACATGTTTCACAGACCAATCATCTAAAAGAATAAATATAGCAATAAAAGCACATGAAGACAAAATCACAGCCCAATGTATACATTCAGCTTTATACATTCAGGATTATAGAGTCTTCAAACATCTAAAAGAAAAAAGAAATCTATGAAATGAACATTTTAAGAAATGCATAGTGACTTAGTACAAACAGATCATAATAATAACCTTAACTTCTAATATTTCAATGAAAATGTATTTTTTCCCAAAATAAGTGTTTTACTACAAACTTGGTTGTTTCAATCATTCCTCCAAATATTCAGCAGTGTATATGGTACTTCTCAAAAAATCATCAGTGAATATCAGTATAACTTAGAAATCTTTCTTTAGGAAGGCAAATATCTGCCAACGAACTTTGCCATGACATCAAAATATGCAGCAAAATAGAAAATGAGAAAAATAATTACATCTTCTGACAAAACTCTAAAAATAAGCTTTCAGCAGTAGTTTGCTTGTGGGTAGGCTTATTGTGCTTTGGCCATTTTATATCAGCAAAGGTATAAATGTGGACAAACTGTTACATCAGGAGTTGTGCCTGCTCTCTGACTCAGGTGAGTCTGAGATCGCTGGAACTGTTACATGTGTGGCGTACCTCCACAATCAAACATCTGGTGTGGTTATTTTTATTTCATTTTCTTATGAATGCTTTTATTTCTAAGGTGGCAATTGTACTAGCACATCAACTTTGTTTTGTTTTGTTTGCTGTTTTTACATTAGTTCTGTTTGTAAATTGAGCTTCCTCACCATGGTGCTTTGTAAAATAAGGGACAGTTTCAAAGCTCATCTTGCTTGAATGTTAGCTTTAAGTTACCAGAGAGGCTTAGGATAAAACCAGCATCCTCTGAAAAGTTGTCAGTTAAATAATTGTTGCTTTTGTTAGTTTGGTATTAATCATGTGACTGACATTCAAAAGTGTCTTGCCCAAATTCACAAACTCCTTTCTGCAATATTTGTTAGCTTTCTGTAAATATTCATGATGCTTGTCAATAATGATTTGGAGTTCTTACTAATCACTTCTAAGTATAATACATAGCATGAGCTGTAGATAGAAACAGGAACATGCATCTGGGCACAGAGAAATAAAAGGGAAATGATGAATGGAAATAAGTTAACAGCTCAGCTTCAAACTGAAAGGTTCAGTTGACTGTATTTGCAGATGTGAAAAGAACAAGTGTTTTCAAAGCCTCATACATACGTTTTGAGTATGAAAATGAAAAAGAAAAAAAAGCCCAAAAAAACAACAGAGAAACTTCTTGTGCCAGGTGCAGGTACCCAGGTGTTGGCAGCAGGGGCTGCAGCGGTGGTCTCTGAGGGAAGAGGCCGGGGCTGCCCTGTGCTGGACACAGCCAGTTCCACTGGACCCACTGTAGGGCACAGCTGAGCCCTCAGCCACACTCATGGCACCTCTGGGAAAACATTCAAAAAAGGGCATAAAACACCAGAGAGAAAGAGAGGAGGAGAGAACAAAAAGAGCAAGAAACAGCAGAGGGAAGTCCAAGGCTGGAGGAGGAGGTGCTCCATGGTGGAGCAGATATCTACAGCAGCCTGCGGGGAACCCACACTGGAGGAGGTTTATCTTGAAGGACTTCAGCCCATGGAGAGTCCTGACTGAAGAAGACAGCAAGAGTGAGGAGAAAGGAGACGCAAAGCGAAACAGCTGTGTACTGACTGTACCCCTCCAACCTTCTGCACCACTTGGGGGGCAGGGTAAAGGAATTGGAAGTGGAGGAGTGAAGTTGAGCATGGGGAAGGAGTGGAGGAAAGCTTTTGTTCTATTAATTAGTAATTACTTGTTTATTTTGATTGGCAATAAATTAGACTAAATTTCCCAAAGTCAAGTCTGTTTTGCCCTCCATGGTAATTAGTAAGCGATTTCCCTGTCTTTATCTCAACACATGAGCTTTCTCATTCATCTTCCTCTTATTTTCTACCCCTGTCTTGGGGTGGGGGGTGGAGGGGGAATGAGTAAGCGAGCAGCTGGGTGGGAGTTTGGCTATTAGCCAGGGCCAGCCCGGCACACTTCTGAAATACTTATCACAGCTGGAAGAGAGTTGAGTGTGGAATTTTTGAAGACTCGTGGAATACTCAATTTGAAGTCAGATTGTAGTGGTGACCAGACATTCAAAGCAAAGTTGAAATTGCTGGAACTGGCCACGTTTATTTATATTTGATAGGAGAGGAGGAATGTGTGACAGTGTACTGGATTGACAACCCACAAACATAAAAAGAAAGGTCTGCAAAGTGTTACCTGAGTGCCGGGCTGATGTCTGTGTGTGCATTTTGTGTACAGGTACAGTAAAAACTGTAAAGGGAGTAAAAGCTTCCAGTGACAGGAGCACATCATTCTGAAGATGAATGTATGCATTGTTTGTTTGTCAGCTTAAAAAAAATGTAAACAAACTGGAATGCTTGGAAGTCTTTTTAAGCAAAAATTATGCTATAGCTTAGTCCTTTAATATTAACAGTTTAGTTATGATTGAAATATAGAAAGAGAATAACAGATCCAATATCCATGGGGTGAGGCACTAAAATTAATAGCATTCAAATATATATAGGTGTTACTCATCTAATATGTCTTTGTAGGTAAGCTAACAAAGAGTGGAAGAAAGAGTTAATGGAGTTTGGAAACAAACAAAAAAGAGAGGTGGCATAAAGACATTGAGTTAAATTGGTCCCCAGAGTCTCTTTTCTTCAAAATGTATTTTACATGTTTCACTGTTTGCACTGATTTGATCCTCCTGTATTTATTTCTAGATCTTCCATTGGTTGGTTTGTTTTTTTTTTTTCTTCTGTATTTCTTTGATCATTCCATACCTTTCTGAACCTGTTCATCAGATATTCCCTGTTTGGTTCTTACAGTTTCACATTTGCTTAAAGGTTGTTATGTAGCCGTAATTTAGTATCCATGCAGGCAACGTAATTAAAAAAAACCTTGGGGAAAAAAAAATAATTGGACAAAAAAGAGTGTTGTTTTATATTTCACTATGGAAAATTAATTTAATACTTAAATAAATATTAACTTCAAAGAAACAAATGCAGAGGAAAACATAGTGTGCTACAGTTTATGTTGCAATTTAACTACCAAAGAATGTGTTCTACTTATTCAGGCAGTTTTAAACATTCAAAAGCCCTAAGTCCTTGTATAATTTAAGATGTCCCCAGAGGCAATGTATCCTAGGGTTTACTATGGCTATATTATAAACTACAATCATGTTTGTCTGACTCTGGGAATTATTAATTTACTCAGTGGTGCAAAAACCACATCCATGCATCTCAAGACTAATAATGTTGTGTAAATAGAAGTACACTTTCTGAAAAAAATATGACAAGCACTGACCTGGGCAGATAGATATATCTATTTTTTCCAGCAAAATGTGTCAGAGATCATCACAACTGGAAGTTAGCACATACATAGGAAACCAACCAGACTAAACAGTATTGACAATGTGATTTTGTAAATCATAGCAAATGCTCATACTTAGAAATCAAGTTTTTGCACTATGCAGTTCTTAATATGGGTTAAGCTATTGACTTCAGGGAGGGACAAACTCAGAATGATATAATGTCCTAGTGTTTTGCCAAATGGAAAAGTGCAACAAGAAGCAGCAAAATAGTCCAAGTCTAAACTCAAATCGTGACTGCTGAATTTCTGTTTTCTTGAAAAATAGTCTGCTCCTCTACTGAAAGTATATAGGATATATGTCTAAGGCTGTCAACTATGGAGTGGCTAAGAGCCAGTCTTAAATAATGAATAGTGTTATATAATCTAAGACATTTTAAAGAAATTTTAAGATATATTCTTTGTTTTCCAAGGGATGATAATGAAAATTGTCTTTAAGTAGTGCATTTAAAAAATGTTGAAATAACTTAGAGAATGCTATCAAGTGTGTGATCAGATATTAATAATGTTGCTAATAATATCCAGTTGGTAATTTTAAGAGTCCTTAGTACTCCTTAACTCTTCTTATGGTACTTATGATTACTATTTGTGGAAATAAAGCATCTTGCTACCGATCTTTCTCTTATTCAAACTAATGGGAGTCAGGGATATCAGCATCCATGTGCATGAAGCCATAAAAAAATTGTATGCCTCTGCAAATTTTACTTAAATTGTAATATATTTGTGCTATGACTCATTACGTAATTGATATCACAAGACATTTTGCTGATATTTTAGTACATATCTAGAAAGGCATTTTTTCTTACTGTTATCCTGCATGTTAAATTTCTTATCTGTCTTTCCATTTATCTCTGAATATGTTTTATGTAACCTATTATTCATTATAGGCAATAATTCTCACTTAAGGAAGATTCTAAACCAGCAGATTATTTTTGAAATGCAATACATATTACTTTTTTTAATGTTAGTTCATTCACTTTTTAACAGTTTTTGTATCTCATTTTACTTTATTCTTTTTCTGACATTTTTCAGTTTTACCTTCAGCTTCTTCCTTATACATGTCAGCAACCGCACTTTTCTTACAAGATGTCTGCCCTTTGTTCTTACATTTATACAAGATCTACTTAGATGACTTGTCCAAATGTAAAGTTTAACATCTGCTAACATACTTAAATTAGTAACTTGATAAAAGCTCATTATATCTTTTTTTAGGCTACTTTCATGAGAAACATGTAATATTTCCATTTTGGGGTTTTTGAAGTTATGTATAGATTATCTTTCTCTCAAAACTTCTCATTTGTTCATCTTGTTAAAATTATAGATTACAACTTTCACTTTTTTGGTATCATTCAACAGTCTGCATTCTTACTGATATATTCCTCCCCAACCCCCACCAACAAAAAACACAACCTCGAAACACCATAACGGAGATGCCATTAAAAGCTGATGTCCTCTGAAAGAACATGTTCCATTCTGGAGAGTTCTGCTCAGCAATTGATGATAGAAATGTTTTCAGATTGTCCAAAATGCTAAACATATTCCCCAGCAACAACTCCTGATATCTGCCCTCTTCTTTTTCTTCTAACTTCCCCTCCTTTTATCCTCCTTTTTTTTATTCTTCAGAAAATTCTTAGGAGAACCTCATGAATTATTCTCATTCACACTGTCTTCTCCCATAGGACAGTATGGACCTACATACAAACTTCTCTTTATGCATGGTTAAATAGTTCTTAGTATGACAGAGTTACAACTTTAAAGCAATGGTCATAAATATAAATGCCCTGTCTGCCAAGAATTTATTTTTGTGTTTGTATTTATGACAGAATCCTAAGTGAGCCAGAAATGTCAGGGAAATATGTGTCAATCTTTTTTTCTGCTCCCCGAAGACAACAACAATTAAAAGTAAAAAATATCAAAAAATTTTATTAGGATATAAACTAGATGAGTTAAATTTAAGGAAAGTGAGGATTAATATGCAAAACAGAATAGAAATCCAACTTTCATATAAACAGATTTCTTCTTTCTCCAGTGTCCTAAAAGAGGGAACGCCTGCTTCCAGGTTTGTCTTCAGTCAGTTCAGTGACTTTCTGAATTGCTGCAGCAAGCTCTGTATGGTCTTGCTTCATTTCTCAGGAGGGTTTCATCTTCCCTGAAGCTTTGCCATTTCCCCTATGATCTTGCAGAGTCTTTGCTGTGACTCTTACACCTCTGTGTGGGGGAAAGTGTAGGGGTCTTGTGATGTGAAGGGAAGACAAGAAACTCCTTCTCTTCGGTCTTCTCTTCAGAGATGTTGCTCCTACCCTCTTCCTTTTTGGAAGACAGTAACTTGCAGTCCAACAATGAACAAATCAAACCAATCAGCCATAGTACCATAGTTAAAAAGCTACCAATCTTGTTCAATACAAAAACTGGTTCCTGACCAGCTTATTTTGAACTTTGCTTATTAAGTAATAGTGAAATTGCAATGCCGCAATTGGAGTGTCATATCTTCTATGTGGTCCAGCAGTATTCTGTGTGTGTTATAACCAGGATATATGAAGTTAACTTTAACAGCATAGTTGCATGTTTTCCTCGTGCGTTATGCTTATGACAACTCTTAAACCCATCTGTCACATCTCTCTCATATCTTTTCTACTGAATTTTTTAATGAAGTGGTTGGATTTGATTAACAGTGACTCGTCTAAGTCAGCACATCTCTATTTTTATCTGTATTGAATTGCCCTTTATTTGTTATACAGTCTTTCTTTTAAGTAGGATGTTTTATTACCTTTTCTATTTAATGGGTCAAGTACCATTTTCTTTCTTTGTTCCATCTCAAAAATAAAGTGAAAATAATTATTGTCGAAGATGCCAATCAGCTTTATCAAATCTCTAATGTTTTTCTATTTACTTATAGATACGCAAAAAGTATTTAATCTTGACCACCAGTGCAATCATCTCATTCAGTTCTTTTCCGTCCTTTATTTTTCTTTCTTTGCCTCCTGTTTTTGTGTCCTAATTAATTCTTTAGCAGTGGGATAAGTCACACAAGAAGGAAACTTTGGACACATGTAAGACTTGCAATATTTCACATATTTTATTTGTTTTGAATATTGAAGCTATTTTAATATTTATTTTAGTGATGGCATGATAAATGCTACTTTAGACTGTACATCATGTTTTCATGACACTGGAAAGACACATTTAAACCAGGTACCAGTGTTGATCTGTAATCTTCTGGGTTAATGACGTACAGTGAAAAAGATTGTGATAAGGTTTCATTCACAAGTACTGATTCCCATAAAAATAATCTGGACATCCAAGTTCTATAACTCTAACTTAATCAAAGTTATAATACTAGAGAACTTTATGATATGGCCTATTATGTACATCTTTTTATGGTGGGAACGGTTTTCACTTTGAGTCAGTTGATGATTCTCTCTCTATGAAGAAGCATTAAGATCCTCATGGGCTTTCTCTTCCGGTATGCTAGATCAGTCTGCTTCATTTTATCTTCAATAGAAATTAAAGTGTTGATTTCAGAGGTGAGCAGAATCATATTCTGTGGACCATAATCTACTCTCATGCTTTCAACAGTGTAACTGAGATCATCTGGTCCTTTTCCTATCAGAGAGAGAGTGGGGCAAAGTAATTGCAGAGCTGAGCCCCTTGTCTTGCAGTACTCATAATTCTGCATTCTAGAGCTGTTTCTGCTAATCATATCCAAAATAGCTGAGTCTGTTAGTATTTTCCTGTTTGTTTTTCAGAAGTTAAAAATGAAAGGCCTTGTGATAGTGAAAGCTGGTAATACAACATGTACATCCATTCCCCTTGCGCTGAAGGAATCCTTGAAAATAACCCTAGGCAAGCCATGCTAAACTACCTGAAAGGCAGCACGATGCATTTTTGGCATATACAGACAGAAACTGTTAATAAAATAAAAGCGACATTTTGGATTTTTTAATTGATTGGTTCTTCCAAACCAATTTCTTAACACAGCACGTTGAACACATCTTTAGAAGAATAACTGAAATGATAGTTCTGTACTCCTAGCTGTCTAAGAGGATCTTCTGTGTGAGCTGAAACATACAAGGTATTCAAAAACATTGTTAACCTTGTTCTCCATAGACGTATCTTCCTGTACGTTGCAGATGATTCTGTCTAGTTTTATTGGGGAAAATATATACGTAAATAACAACTTTCTTGATTTGCATCATCATTATTGTTGGTATTTTACAATATCTGCCCCTACCTGTTCTATTTTTAAGTTTTCTAGAGTAAATACTAATTAGCAGATTCTGTAGAAACATGCAAATATTTTAAGGAAAGTACAGAGCTAGTGATTTCATTTGTATTAAGGTTTTCCTTTCAGCAAGCTGTCTTTTAAATACATCTTGATTTTTCTACCATATTATTCATTCAAGCATTGTTTATTACTGTCCTACTGCTATACTAACCTTTACTACATACAAAAACTTCTGTCACACCTACATTTCTTTTCACTGTTGCCCATCTTTCCTGGATTTTAAAATTAGCGGAAAGCTATTTGATCTACTGTGTTATAAGCTGACTTCAGAATTTTTGTAATCATTTTTTTTCTCTACCATAGCATCTTTCTCCCTCAACCCTTTCTTTTCAGTTCACATTCACTCTTTTCTCTGTTCCTTTCTGTATATGTATATATAGAGATACAGGTTATGTCTGCACTCTATATTGCTGGTACTAGCAAATTCAGCTTGTGCTATTAATTTCTGATTAGTGCATGAAAAAATTGCAGTTTGATATTTATGTACAGTTATAGACTTACTCTTCTCATTTTTTTCTGCAGTGTACATTCCCTCAGCTGGGTGAAAAACAAGACATCATTTCTGAATGCTTTTATTACTAGTTACATATTTATTTTTCCAACTTGTCAGGGTCATTTTGCGGTACTTTTGTTATCCTGCTAGACTTAAGGCTTTCCACAGCTTTGATAAGAATTATATGAAAGAGTTTTATAGGATGCAAAAAGAATACTAAGCTTTTCAGTTATTATTTTAGAAAAGAAGTCTCAAAAAAAGCAATCTGGACTAGGCTACAGCTAGCAGGAGAGGTCAGTTCTTCTTAAAAGCATGAGAAAGATGCTTTGTTAATAATGGCTTCCTGTGGCTCACAGCCCTGACTTTCAGATCATCGCTATAGTACATTAAATAGGAGGGCCACATCACCAATAACAAAAGTGCTTTGATATCAAGGAGTCTGTTTCACTGAACAGAGAAGCACAATTGCTTAAAAACCAAAAAAAAGAACCCTTTCTGCCCCTCCCTCCCAAACATGTCAGAAGGAAGAATTAAGATAGGGAGGACATAATTACCTATTAGGAATTTGGCTTAACTGGCATTTGTAATATTTTAAAAAATAATAATTTAAAAAACATCCTCCAGAAGTGTACCAAGGTATTGATTCAGTACTGACTCAAAAAGAAAACTGCCACCCACCTGTAAAATCACCAGTACCGCTACTTGCAAAAGTGACATGAAGCAAATTACTTATGCTTATCAAGCCTGTTTAATTTGTGAGCTCTAAATCAAACTGCTCAGTGATCTGTCTGCCCATACTGCCAGTACCATGTATACATTCATATCTGAATTTTATTGATGATCTACTTTAGTACAGACCAATTTCTCTTTCATCACCCAAAGTTCTATGCCATATGTAAACGTTATCACTTTCCTGTATATTCTTCCTTTCCTTGTAGTTTTTATACAATTTTTATGTAGCCATCTTGATAATCTAGAGCTCCTTTTTCAAAAGCTTGCATTCAAAAATTTTTCTGTTTGCATATAAGTAACCTTTGTCTCCATTGCCAAAGTATTTTCATTATATTGTTACAGAGGGCAGATAAAATAAATTAAAGGCTTTCCTAATTTTAGTATGAATTACGGCAATGTCTTTATCTGTCAGTACTCTTAATGGTTCCTGTAGTTTTTCTTGATTTGTAGGTTTCTATTTCTAGTTCACATCTACATAGCTAAAACGCTGGATTTTAACTGTAGTATATTTTACAGGGTTTTAATGATTTTTATTTGCTTACATTTACCATGATTAATACTGTGACAAGTTTACATGTCCTGATTATGAAAACCTTGGAACACTGGAAACAGTGAGAACAATTGGTTAGTAAACCAGTGGTGCTCTTTCTCCATCCATCATCTGGTCACACTTAACTCTGAGCTGAAGAAAAAGTACCTGCTTTACAGGTAATAAGATCGATACAACCATACATTTTTACACAGTCTTTGGAACATCTGTACAGTAATGACGTATTTTGATGGTTACTTGCCTGAGTTGGACTTCTTATATCTGGAGGTGAAAGCTTCCATTTTCTATTTTCTACCTTCCAAAACGTTCTGCCAAGCCCTGATGGAAAATCAACTTTTCAGTCTTTCTTGCTCTTCACAGGTTTAATTTTTTTTTCAAGCTCACTCTGGGCTCTGTCTAGTCTGATAAAGCATGTAGGAGATGTATTCTTCAAAGTGAATGGAGATTACAAAAAGGAAGATGCATCAATGATGTTCACCTAATTCTCCTTTCATGTATGCCTGGCTATTGTGACACTTAAAACTCCAATCAGATGTAGGGAATTTGAAAAAGTGTTCCTAAATAATACCTAGTTTAATTTGGTATAAAAATTTTTCCTACGCTAGAGTAAGGAAAATTCAGGTGAATTTACAGAGGATCCCTGAATCTTCATTCTTTATTATACTTTAGCAGGTAAAATGAGATAGAAGTGACTGGATTTTTGACAGTTACCCAAAATCACATACCAAATATGTTTTTGTTGTGCTGATTATTAACATTTTTCTTCTAGAACTTTCTAAGGAAAATATCTTAATGTTTTCCAATGTTAAGTCTTTTCATATAGATATTTAATTGAACACTTGAAGAAAAAAAAAAAAATTTAACTTAAAATAAAATTCAGAGTATCTTAGTAAAAGAAAACATTCTTGTCCACTCTCATCTGAAGTAGGTTATCTTGTATGGTTTAAAATCAGATTTGAATGTCCATTCATGCTTAAGAATTTTGATAGTAGTTATACATTTCATTTCAAATTGTCCTGTTACTTAATTGGAATGAGACTGTATCTTCCTTTGTAGGGTATGTGCTCCTTTCAGGCAAAAGTCTGTCTTTGCAGACCTGTTTATTCAGCTTTGAATTTATTGGTGTAATTCGGCCTTTATTTGTACTCCAGCTAACACTAAGTGCTTAGTTCAGACTGACTGGGATTTGCTGTTTGCTTAAGAGGCTCTAAGAAAAACATTTTTATGAGTACTGAGTGTGTCAATCTGGGCTAGACCCTTGTTAAGTGAAGCTGTTGTACTAGCATTCAAGCTCTAAGTATTATGATTTTATAAGCAAAGATGGCAGTCACTTCGTTGTATGTATTCAGGTATATACTTTAAAAAAATCTTTTGTGTAGGAATACCATTCAAAATCTTTCTAAGACTGTGTGTGCCAATTTCTTGTATAACATACTTGATAATGAACTCACACAAAGGGCACTGTATTAATAATCCAAGTAATGTGTGTGACTCGCCCTATTTTCTCTCTACTGTTATCTGGAGATCATACATTAATGCTGCATATAAAATGAGAGATCATCTTAAAGAAAACTATTCAGTTACAACATGCTTTTTTTTGTCCTTATATATGAAGAATAACCTAAAGTGAATCATTCTGATTTTCAAAATCAGATTTGAAGGTGCTAAGTTTATTTTTTCATTTTTCCCCCCATATTTCCTCTTCAGCTACCACATAGTAGGAGATTCACTACCAATCTCTATCATTTTTGCTATAGGTAGTTTTGTCTGCAAGATATTTGAAAGCTCTGTGTGTTTGACAAGGTATTTTATTGCCTGTTGGTTGGTTTATCACATGTACGTAGGGTAGTTTGTAATAAAATTTATCCCACAGGGCTTTTGCAGACTGCGTAAAGCTTGAAGACACTTTACCTGTCTGTCTCACTCCTGGATAGTTCAGAAATACATAGAAAGGACTGAATGAAAACTGGCTGAAAATTTTAGTAATATGAAAATTTAAAGGGTTATCCTTGTAGATTTTTTTGAGTTTGTAAATAAACATCCTGAGAAATTTGCTTCTGTGAAATATAATAAGTGAGTTCTGTTACTTTATGAGCACAGTTCAGGAATCAAAAATATGAATTATGGCCAACATAAGAAAAGGGGTTTGCACTCATGAAACTAAAACTGCAACCCAGTATTTTATGCAATAGGAAGATCAAAGACTCCAATAAACTTTATAAATTTAAAACAAAAGTGCTTGTAAGCTAAGTGACTGAAAATAAATTCTATCTTATTCCAGTGTGATTACGAAGAGTTGATGTTTTTAGACTCAAGAAAATTTAGGAAGTATTCAATGATTTCTTTGCGGTATTCCTACAAATAAAATGTGTTTAAAGAAAGAAAGTAGAAATGGGGATGCTCTTGCCAAGCTTATTCCACAAATCTGACCCTAAATTGAGTCACCTTAAAGTGTAAATTGTGTCAGTACTTCTGCTTCTTTGGGGCTGCCTAACACTTAGATATCACTTTGGAGCGTGATCTGATACAAGTAAACTGCACAGTGCAAAGTTTCTTTTTGCAGATCTAGCTTGGCGTGTAATAATAAATACATCTACAATTATAGCTGATTAAAAAAAAAAAAAGAACAGTTTGGGGGAATTGTAGCAAACTGTGGTAATTGGATAATTATTATAAATTCATGTCACTGGTTATGATGTTAAATTGAAAAATATATGAGAAACGAATGTCAAATAACTTTATCCAATTAAATTTGATTATATAACAATTTCTTTTGTTAAAGAGTAGAAGTTAAACGGTATATGAGTCATTCTGAATATCTCTGTGTGTAACATAAACCAATAAAAGAGACAGCTGTATCAGAGCGTGCTGAAATTTCCATTTAAAATAAGCTGTATCTACTCAGTTGGAGATTTTGAATGTCTAAATAAATTAGCAGCCATTATTGCAGATTCATAGCAAGATAGCATAAAGTTACAGAGTTTTTTGGGAAGTAAAATATTAGTGATGTTTTATACATAGCCTCAAGAGCTCTAGTACTTTGGCAAAGCTGTGACTTATGTCTAGTTCGTATCTCCCCTATACAAGATCCAAATTCT